>NW_025422077.1:0-4800000 GCF_011764305.1 Mustela putorius furo | reverse complement strand
CCGCCTCCCACAATAAAAACATTTCTGTTTATAGATTTGTTTAATATAACACAAATTATTGATACAGGCGATGCAAGTTATGAAATCGCGATGAAGATGAATCATGTAAGACGACTGCACTGCACTCCTGTAACGACATTTTAAGAGGAGGAAAACCCGAATCATGTCATTCTTATATCCGACCTTGGGCCTGGACTTCCAGAAGTCCGCACTATCCTACGATACACGGTCTCTGAACACCAGTGGGAAGGGAGAGTTGATCTGGTACAATCCATAAACAGCATGCTCCTTTGTTGATTTCAATTCAATTTATTCCAACTTGGTGTACTGCTGATGGCTCTACTAGTAGAACCTGACAAAAGTCCATTTAGCATCTGTTTTTGAGGTGCTCTTGGATGGTTCTGAGTAGTCCTCTTGAGTCATTAGCTAAACATTGTTTCAAAGAACTACCCTTGCAAGAACCCCCCTGTGAAGACTAAAGGGGAAGAAACCCAAAGCATATTCCCAGGTAATTCAGGCAGTCCCTGAGATGTTCCCCTCCCTTCTCAAAACAAACAAACCAACAAACAAGTCAGAAATTGCCAGAGGCTGGGTTTTGTTCGATTTCTATTGAGTGGTAAGAATATAAGCAAAACATTTGGAAACTAAGACGTCTCAGTTTTAGTGCGTCTGAAAATGTCTAGATGGCTGTTAGCTAATTTAACTCATTGGTTAATTCTTTGCGGGGAAAACTGAATTTAGCCATTTATAACATATACTGTTATAATATCCCCTTTGGTCCAGTAGTGGATAGAAGTGACATGAAGGGTTCAGAAGAGAACTGATTTTTTTTTCCCCAAGTGGAGTGATAAGCATATGTGTATCACTGCACCTTTTTTTTTTTTTTTTGGAATGTCTAAAATGCTGAGTAAGTAAGTATATTAAAATTAAAAATATATATTTTAATGCTTGCAGTCAAAAGTCTTGTGGAGGGTTTAGGGAGAGCTTTTAATTATCAATTTTCTAATTTGTTCTTGAGCTCACTACACAGTAACTGCTTTTTCTGGAATTCAAACAAAGAAGAAAAATTTGGTGGATTGCTTGGGTAAATGTCTCAGTGTTCTATTTCTCTTTACCTAAAATAAGTGGTAACACATACACTAAGCATGGGTGTTTTATTTACGTATATCCAGGAGCCCCTTCTCTCCGTATCTTCATAATAAAAATCCATTTCATACATATTTAATCCACAAGGGTGGACTGGTCTAAAACATGACAAGTATTCTGATTTCCGAATTGCCACAATAAATAATGACCTAATTGCTGTAACAATGTACTCACGTTCTTTTAAAGCTAAAATACATACGAATAATATTTTATTGCATAAACAAGTCCCTCTCCTATTCTTTCAAAACAGTTGTTAGGCAAACAATAAATGACTACCTTCAACTCATATAAAAGAAAAATATTACAGTGAAATTAATAAGCATATATATTTTAGGCCTATGTAATACACATTACATATTCTATTCTATATTGTAACCAATCACAATATGTAGGTTGGGGCGGCCTATTTACTTTTCTGTCCAATAAAGCACTTTTCTAATTAGAGCACTGTATCATACAGAATTACACTATTTCCAGATAAAGAATTTTTTGTAAAGTGCACCGATATTGCAATATGCATGTTGTGTACTTTATAGCTACTATAAGCATGCAGCAATGGCAAATTTCCATTGTTTTATAGTAGCATTACTTCCACATGCGGAAACCTATACACTAAACACATGCAATTGCCCACACATGCCATATGCTTTACAATGCATACAGGCCACCATTCGCAATTTCTCCTTGGAACCAGATCGCAATTGGTTTTGATGGACATGTATGTTATTTTCATAATTCTGCAAAAGGCCAAGCAAGTTCTTCCCATGAAGAAAAAAAAAAGAATAAGTTGACTGCAAATTCAAAGTGTGGAAGAGTCAGTAAAGTCCATGCCCACCTAAGCAATCTTTTTCTCATAGGTATTCACTGGAGAATTTTTTTAGAAGAGATTTTGATGTGTGGGGTGATTAATTGAAATAAATGAAAAATCTGCCTTATATTCAGACTAAATTTGCTTCAACAGCTGCTGATTCTCAAGCTCTGAATGTCAGCCAATTAGTGGAGAAGTTTTACATGGCTGCTGCCCTAAACGGTCCTCCTGTCGGAAAGCTCCATTTTCAGCCTCAACCAGGGAGGGAAGGCGCTCTGGTTTTATTTGTTCATTTCACCCAGAAGTAAAATCAGCAGATAAAAAGATGCTGAGTCTTCTCACAAGATCGCTCACCCCGAACAACCCAAGGCATGACTGAAGAGGAAGAAGAAGGGGAAGCGGGGAAGCGGGGGGAAGAAGAAGAGAAGGGGTTTTTGAGGTTTATCTTCTCTTTGAGTAAATGTCAGCGAACAGATCACTTTCCTCGCTGGACATCGTATAGAGAATTCTGTTTCTCCAGCCTCAAGTGGTGGATTAAGAAAGAGAGGTGGGAACAATGGAAGCTCTCTTCATTCTGAGGAACTAAGCTGTTTCGTTTAACCCACTACAGTATTACTCACTCCCCTTTGGGTTCTATACAATTGACAGTAAAAGTAAAACACATTTTTTTTAAATTAAAAAAAAAAACACATTTTTTTTCAGATTTTTGTTTCATAAAATCTGAGAGAGGAAAAACAAAACAAAACAAAACAAAACTCTGAAGCATTCCTGAAATATTACCTCCTTTATACAACCCAGTTCATCATTTTTTTTTTCCCTAACTAATTCCTATACATCAGCAAATGTGACAGGTAGAATACAAAGATAATAACCAGACAACAGATTATATAGTTGGCAATAAGCATGGTCAGAAAATTGCTGATTTGCTCTATCCTTATGCTATCCAGGTACAAGTCAATTCTGGGGATTAAAATAATCGTCACCAAAATGCTAAGTTTTTAAAGATGCAATATACTTACACCTAATGGCCTAATGCTGAGAACAGCCCCTTTGTAAATGGGTCAGCCGATGTGCAACAGGAGAGGTGAGATTTAGCCACATAGAGAAAGCAAACATGACTCAGAGCACAATGAAGTTAATTGGAAATAAAATACATAACATTTATTGGACTTTAAAACAGTGAATTCCAAAATAATTAAGTTAATAAAAGAGTCTCACTCTTTTCTGAACTAAATTAAATGGCTCTAAAATTAATTTCATTGGTTTTTTAATTCACTGTTAACTCAATAAAATGAGCTTTTAAAATTAACTTCTTTGTTTTTGAATTCACTGCAGTAAAAGTCCATCAACGAACTTAAAAAAAAAAAAAATCATGAGCTAAACTTTTTCCAGATTTAGGCAGTAGTCAACCGATACGTAGATTAAAAAAGGCATATATATGAAATGTAAGAGGTTTTACTCAGAACATGCAATGGATTTTAAAAGGTCTATTTACCTACATTATATCTGCCATACGGAAACAAGAAATGTTTCTTCTCAGTAAGAGAAATAAAGTATAATAAACGTGAAATAACTGATTTCAAAATAATTACCTAAGAGACAAAACATATAGAAAAAACTAAAATGAACTAACTCAGCTAAATAACACCCCCAAGAAATGTAAGTTATTAAATTATAAAATTTGTCATTTATCTCCAAGATGGCAAGTCAGTATTTTATAATCTCTGATTCATCCTGATGTGTATATTAAAATAAAGACAGAAGGAAAAGCATTTTCCATGCAATTCTTTGGCATATTTGCATAACAAAATCATGGAGAATGACTTAATTTTAATGGCAAAAATTTTAATTTTAATGGTAAAAAATTGGAGCTATCTGAATATACATTTGTAACTTATTATTATAAAAGTAACTCTCATATTTGAATCGTAGCTTGCCTTCTATTTCTTCCAACTTGCTATAGACGATTAGACCATGCTTGGATAATTTACCAACATCCTAACCTATCTTTCCACCTCATTTCCTTTTCTCTTTGGAACACTAGCAGATGCTGGTTCTTCTTCTTCTTCCACTTTTTTTTTTTTTTTTTTAAGATTTTCTATCTATTAGACAGAGATCACAAGTAGGCAGAGAGGCAGGCAGAGAGAGAGGAGGAAGCAGGCTCCCCGCTGAGCAGAGAGCCCGATGCGGGGCTCCATCCCAGGACCCCAGGATCATGACCTGAGCCGAAAGCAGAGACTTTAACCCACTGAGCCACCCACGTGCCTCAATGCCGGTTCTTCTATCTGGAATATTTCCCACCAACCACCCTGACCATGTCATGTATCTTTCCTGGCTAATTCCAGCTTTCCAGTTTCAAAATAAAAGTCAGCATATCACCTCGAATCTGTTCTGACCCTATCTCCCAGACTGGGTAGGTGTCACCCAAAAATACAGTGTTTATTACATCTGACTCACACTGCTGCATTCTGGGACTTCATGGTGTGAGAAAATGGTGTCTGCTTGTTCACATCTGAATTTTTAGGGCTTGGCAGGGTGCTTAGCATATAATTTGCATTCAAATATTTGTTGAGCAAAATCCTTCATTACTGTCAGACTACTATTTCTTAAATACTGGCTTCATCCTGTTTTTTGTTTGTTTGTTTGTTTTTGATTTAAAAAAAAAAAAACCTTCTTTTTGGTTACGTCATCAAATCTAAACTCCTTTGTTTCACTTCATTTATAATCCGGTTTATTTCCTCAGAGTACTCAAATGTGCTTCCAGAACTTTCTTTTGTCTGTTCCCCTAGCCTCCCTCTTCAGCTCAAAGTTCTCTGTTTCTAAAATGTCCTCCCATTTCAAGTCCCTTAATATATTGGTACTTTCATTACTTTACATATATTTCCTGTCTAGTTTCACTCCTGATTGTTGCATTAATTTTGTTCTCTAACAAACTGTAATTCTTTGGAGGCAGCAACTACTTGGTAGCCCTTCCAGAATTATAGAATCATAGCCCAGAAAACAAGAATATAAGATCATAATAGATGGAACTCAATATATTGCCTCATTCAGATTCAGCCCCAACTGGGGCTCGATCCCAGGACCCTGGGATCATAACCTGAGCCAAAGGCAGCCGCTTAATGGACTGAGCCACCCAGGCATCCCCAGATTCCTATATTTTAGCAAATTCCTAAGGCTACAGAAAGTGACTCAATCATATAGCAAGTCAAACCCCTGATAAGGGGTACCCACAGCTCCTGTTAGACAGTATAATCCTGCCTCACTGACTGACCCGTATAGACCTGTACCAATTACCCATTCAGACCCCTCTTGGACTTAAAACACTGGGTATTGCTTTTCCACTCACCCTTCATCCACTTTGTAGTTTGGGTGAGCTACTCTTTCTGATACTTAACATTACAAGGACTAGAATTCAGAATGCTTTAGTACGTCTGAAACATATCGTTCTGTTTACGTCCCAATGCTTTAGTAGGGAATAGGCCTTTAAAGGTGGCCTACTCTGCGGGCCACCTGGGTGGCTCAGTGGGTTAAACCGCTGCCTTCGGCTCGGGTCATGGTCTCGGGGTCCTGGGATCGAGCCCCACATCGGGCTCTTTGCTCAGCAGGGAGCCTGCTTCCCCCTCTCTCTCTGCCTGCTTCTCTGCCTACCTGTGATCTTCTTCTGTCAAATAAATAGATAAAATCTTTAAAATAAATAAATAAATAAATAAAGGTGGCCTACTCTGACCGCTGGCTCCTTAGAGCAATGGATAGAGAAAGCATTTGAAATGAACGGATGCTGAGAGCACCCAGCTAGGACTGAGGGCTCTGAGGAGGATTTTCTTGGACAGCATGGCGGGTTGTGGGGCCATCTACACCAAGATGGGTATCAGCTCCTGGATACCCACTGCTCCCCCTTACTGGCAGATAGTGCTACCGCCAAGTTTGTGGTCACTGTGCGGAGAGCCCATAATCTCTGGTCTCCCCAGTCTGCCAAGAGTGATTCAGGAAGTCACTCTTCAAGCTGTTCAAGGAGGGTAAAAGAGAATGGTCTCCTATGTATCATTGCGAATGTCCTTTTGTATAAAGTTGAAAGAAGACTAAAAGAAGACTGAAATAAATCCTTCCATCTCCATCCCCTACTGACCAGGCCGTTCCTCCTAGGACCCCAAATCCTGGCTGTGTATTTGTTTTTAATCGTTGTGATATCATCTCTTTGAGTCTGTTATTTTTCCCCCAAATAATCTGACTCATAGTACATTCGCATATACTCATACATTGAACAAATCAGCCTTAAAGTTTTTGGTGAAGTATATGTATTATTTGAAAATTTCCCCAAACTAATTTCAGTGTATTTTGTAGTTCACCAAGAAAGTTACCCAAACTTAACCACACAAACACCTGAACTATTTTTATTTTCTCTCATTCATTGCTCAAGCTGTCTTGTAATCCCACACTAACTAATATGTGTCGATCATGCTGGTAAATTTATCTTCACTATATATTTCTAAAAATTCTGTTTTCAGGGGCACCGGGGTGGCTCAGTGGGTTGGGCCTCTGCCTTCAGCTCGGGTCATGATCTTGGAGTCCTGGGATGGAGCCCCGTGTCCGGCTCTCTGCCCAGCAGGAAGCCTGCTTCCCCCTCTCTTTCTGCCTGCCTCTCTGCCTACTTGTGATCTCTCTCACTCTGTCAAATAAATAAATAAAATATTAAAAAAAAAAAGAAAATTCTGTTTTCAAAGTTCTATATTTTCTAATTATTATTTTTTATGTTTGAAATAATCTCTATATTCCATATTTGAACATTTCTTTCTCACTCACATTCCTCTTTTTCTGGAATTTTTCCTCATGATCTAGAGATGTACACAAATTTTCTCTCAATCTAAAGCCAGCTCAAAGACATTTGTCAGTAAAACCCACGTACATCAATTACAAAAATGTCTTACGATGCTAATACACAGCTCTTTGCCTTGCTGTTTGAGATAAGATACCCTAGGAAATTTAACAGGCACACCATTTGTGCATATTTTATGAGACTGTATGAAATATTATTCGATACTAATATTTTCTTATATTCAAATTTTAAAACTTTAAAATTTTCATCTTAATATCACAGTAAAATAAGATATTTGCCACAGCATAGATATTGCTGTGGTAATGCACAGTGATATCTTCCAGAATAATAAGCACCTGCAAGATATTAGATCAGGTAATTAATATTACCTTCAAGGTCAGCCACATCAGTGGTCATTGGAGAGGTAATTAAAAAGTCAATCTAACAATTCTAGATTCCACATAAAGAAATAGAGTAAGACAAGACTTAACTGTGGAATTAGGAAATATGTTACTTGTGGGCTTTTTTTTTTTTTCTTCATGAGTCAGTTTAAATCTTTAATGCTTTAAAAATTAATTACATTAATTATAGCAAGAGGCTCTTCATTTCTTTAGTGTGGGGTTGCACTGCGCTGTCAACATGAAAAGAATCTTTAGAAGAATAATTCAGGTTTCCTAGCCCCCAGACTCTAACATTAAAATACTCCATTTACCTGGCTTGGGCAAAATAAGATGCGCATGACAAACAATAGAAAAAAAGAATTAGTGCAGGTCTAATTAATTTTTATATTTTCTTGCTTGGAGTTTTTGAAATCAATGAAGTAGTTTCCATGTAAATGTTTTTGTCATCCCATGGTTGTACTCTAGCACATCTAAGTTTTCAGAAAATATACATATTTATTGAGTTCCTGGTAGGATATTTCTCTCAAGTGGAACATTTTTTAAAAATTAATTTTTATCTAAAAATCTTCCTTATTTCAGATTTTTACAGAGATAACATTTGTTCAGAGATATATCTAATTATTTAATCTCTGACTCTGTTTTCAGAGTAAAACAAGAGATCAAGAAGGAATCTGATTACAATAAACAGGAAAATAAGCATCACAATCAGCATAAGATATGGGAGAGGAGATTTAATTCCAATATGAAAAACAATTTTTTATAGTTTGAGAGATCCAGTAATGGACAGGTACGAGTTATGCAGTGCGAGTTATGCTATATTTTCCACATTTGCTTTGTGGGAATAAAATGGGCAACTGCGTGTGCCATTGGGAATTGGATTTGTATCCACCGAAAGATTCAAGGTGTAGACAGTTGGGCTGTGTGTGGTGGGCCATGGTTGAACGTCTGAAAATGGAATGCCAGCTGGAATTTTTCTATTACTAGTGCACATACTCGATGTACAGTCTACTGGCTCATGATTTCACAGATGATTACACAGAAATAGTCAACTTAAAAGAATTCTCTTAACACCAAAGTTTTCATGGTAATGGTCATACTATAGTACTAATAGAAAACTAAGACCCATCTGGTACATTCATAATCTCTATACCTAATAAAGATGTGAAGAATCTACATGCTTTCTTTGTCGATAAACCTTGCTGATGAAAGCCCCAGGCTCAAGTGATGAATTCTTTGTGTTTAGGTATCAGAGATAAATAGTGGGAGAGGGTAAAGTATTAATCTCATTGGAGTCTTCACCACTTAGTGACTTACATTTTGAGAATGTTCTTTTGGTGATGAGTGATTTGAAAGTTTTGACCCAATTACACAGTGCCTATTTATACTACTTTACAGTATTTTCTATTAAGTAAAAATATAGGTTCATTATTATAAGATAAAATCATTGTTAAAGTCAATTGATACATAATAATTAATAAGAGAATTAGATAAATTTATCCAGGGATATTAGTCTTTATGAAATAACTAGATATACATACTTGGACGCTTGCTCAACTAACTAAGCCTCAAGAAAATGTGTGGGACAAAAGAAAACAAAACAAAAAGCTATAGAGCAAGGACCTAGCCTGTTTTCCTCACTTTATATCCTCTGACCCTAAAACACCTGCTGGAAAACAAGCTGTTGGCAAATAGCTTTTTGGGTTTGAGTGAAAGCGACTGCGTCGGAGGAGGGAGGGACAGCCCTGGAAGCAACACTACAGAGTGATTTTGAAGTTCGCTAAAAAAATATTGAACTGGTGTCATTAAATAGATAATACATGATGTAATCTAAATATTAAGATCTTTAAATAATACATGGGGACATTTTTGAAAGTTTACAATAAAAAAATACTTTGAGCACCTCTTGTCTTCTGGGCATCAGACACCCAGCCATAAGCTCGGAGGTAAGATTTCTGCCCCATGGGGACTTTAATGATCAGTGGAGGCAGACACATCTTTCCTACATACTGAAAATGATTTTGATGCAAATTCTGAGAAAAAAAAAAAATGAGGCAGTGTAAAAGGGACAAGAAGCTGCCCAAAGGATTTTGTTTTTCGATCTTGGCTATTCAAAACGTGGTGGCTGGTGAAAACCTCACTAATGGTCACGAACTTGAACTGGGAGAAGAAGAAAGTGGGGACCAACCATGAGAACCTATGAGCAAAGAATGTTCTGGGTGAAGGGAACAATGCGAAGCCCTGAGGTGGGAATGTTCTAGACTGTTCAAGAAACTGCGACCAGACCAGCGTGGCCAGAGCCCAGTGAGCAAAGGAAAGAAGTGGAAGCTACAACAGCAATCACATCACCGTGGCCTCAGGGCCTGGGGCAGGGGCGGGGAGGGTGCAGGACTTGTACACTCAAGGGGATGGAAATTAGCGGTGGGTAGTGAGCAGAAGAGTGATGCGATCTGAATTCTATTTTAACAGATCCTCTGGCTGCTCCTGAGAGCAGAATGTAGAGGGCAAGGGTGGAACTAGGGGTACCGTGGGGAGGACTTTGGGATAATCGAGGTGGGAGACAATTGTGATTCAGGCTATGGCGAGGGTGGTGAGAAGTGACTGGATTTGGGCTTCCTGTTGAGGGCAGAGTTGATAGGGATTGCTGACCAATAGGCTGTGTAGACTGAGTTGGAAGTGACAAGTGACAAGGCTAAGGCCAAAGATTTTGGCCTGAACAGCCACCAAAAAAAAAAAAAAAAAAAAGTAGTTTCCAATTACTGAATCCTTTTGAAGAAGCAAGTTTATGAGGTAGAAATCAGTACATTAAGACTATATCTGTACTGACAATATAGACTAAAACAAGTTTCAAGTATTACAGCTTTAAAAGTAAAGATTAATACCAGGTGGGAATGCTTTTGAATTTCCTTTCTATGAGACTAAGTAGAGCGGATGACTTTTCCATAGGTCATTCACAAGCAGTTCATTGAGTCAAGATACGGACTTTATGGAGGCACCCACTATGGTGTGACACTTGATTAAATTTAAATCCCAAGTAATAGTGATAAAAATTTAACTTTAGCAATAAGTAGCTATACAGCTAAATTTTCATTAGCTTTATTAATAATGACACCTAAATCTCCAGTGGGGGAAAGCAAGTAAAGTATGTTCTGTCCTGGACATAAAATGACCACCAATTTGAAGTAAAGTGCTTGCCTTCATGTACTAGATGCTCAAGTTACTACGGGAGGTGCTAAAAAGAACTTTAATGCAAAGGCCCAGATCCACTTGCTTTCAACACGAGGATATGGCCCCCAGGAGGCAAAAAAAAAAAAAAAAAAAAGTTTGAGAGTGGGGGAAGGGCTGCAAAAACCCTTATATATTACCATTAGCTTCATTCCTACAAAGGTCACAGCACACAGATACATATACAATACATCTGGGGCATTAAAATCTAACAGACAGGTGGCGATCACAAAAGTTAAGTCCAAAAAGCTTTTTATGTGGGGTAATGATGAAACGCATTTGAGAAATGCTACCAGTATGAGGTTTAGGTGCCAGGTTCATACAGACAAGTACTCTTTTTAAGATATAAATTCAAAGTTTGTGTTTTCATCAAAACTACACAATAGATGGAAAACAAAAGCCGACACAATGACAGGAAAACAACTTGAGCCTACCACCACTGCCATCCTTACGGCCCAGAGGACCAAGCTTGTTTACTTGCTTAGTCTAATAGACAGAATCACTAACTATCCTCATGTGCGCACAGGGAGAGGGAAATCAGTCACTCAGAACCTTCTGGTCTGCCGGGACCAGAGGTCAGGTCTAACAGTGACAAGCACAGTTATTTATCATACTGGTCAGTGTGCGGTATGGTAAAATTACACTAGATTCTTATTGTCCACATACTTGGAACCAAACAAAGGGCTAGAGAGAAATGAAAAGGTATGGATTCCATACATTATTCTGACAAGTTATCACGCATAGGGAAATGTTGCCGTGATTCTTCTTATTAGCAAGATACAGACCCGATTTCTAGTACGGATATGACATAGGTAATTTATATTTGGCATCTTCTTGCATCCACTTTCCTTTGTTGGATTTCCTACATTCCTCTCCTATACCTTTCATGTACGTAACACAATATATTGACTGCCACAAAGGCCACAGTCCTTTTCAGTCTCTCTTGATAGCTCTTCTTCTACCTATATGCCAAATGGAAGGAAAGCAAGCCCTATAGTATTCTGACTTCTTTCTCTTCCCAGTGTGGTTACTTATAGTCTCCCTTTAGCCAAACTGAAATACTCCTATGGCTTCACCTCGTATATGCTGAGGAGTCTTCAAAAACCAGTATTTTTAGTCCTGATCTCTTGCTTGAGCTCCAAAACAAAAATGTGAATTCACTTCTCGGCACAAATACTAGCATCTCAACCTCAATTGATCTATAATAAAATACATCACTTCCTTTCTTTTTTCCCTTCACACGTCTCCCTTTCTGTATTCTTTACTTCAGTTAATAGCCCTATCTAACTTCTGATCCACAGGTTAGGAATTTAAGGACCATTTCATAATTCATTTCCCACTGTGGTTGGTTACATCGTAGTCCCTCCAAAAGATAGGTCTAGCTTCTAACCCTGAGAATTTGTGTTTGAGATTTGATTTGGAAAAGGGTTTGTAGGTACAAGTAATTTAAGGATCTCAAGAGAATATCCTGGATGATTGGAGTATGTCCTGAATTCATGGACAAATGTCTTTATAAAACACACCAAGAAGAAACACATGGAGGAGAAGTCCCTGTGAAATGGAGGCAGAGACTGAGGTTGTATGACCATAAGCCAAGGAATTCTTGGAACCACTGAAACCAGATGAGCCAAGGGAAGGTTCTCTCTTAGAGCACTAAGAGGAAGTACAGCCCTGCCAACACCTTGATTCCAGACTTCTAGTCTCCAGGATCATGAGAGAATGAATTTCTGTTGTTTTAAGGTACTAAACATGCAGTAATTAGTCATGGCTCTAGGAAATTAATACTCCCTCCCACTCCTTACAATCAATCAGAAAATAAATCTGGTTTATGTTAATTCATTGCTCAGTTTAGGGTGTTATTCTCAGGTAGGCTCTTGTCTACCATAGCTCAGCTCATACTGAAGCAGAGGTAAAAAATAAATACAAAAATTAAAAAATAAAAATAAATAAAAGTAGCTTACTACCTACTCTCTCAAAGACCTCTAATTACTTCACAGAAGCACCTATGATCTGGTGAACATTATTTTCCCCAACTGAATAAAAAGTATGCTGGTCCCTTTATTTTATGTTTTGTGGAAAAACAACTGAGAGATGTCTCAGGTATTATTATATGAAGTGGTACTACAGAAGAAACCTCAATGTGCAAAGCCTTATGGGTAACTTTAAAGACATTTAATCCAAATAGCACAGAGGTTAAGTCTTGGCTTCTGGAGTCCAGTACTTCAGGACTGTCTTTGAGGGTAACATTTACCATGTGACCCTGAGCAAATTACCTCCAGACCTCATTTTCCACGTGTAAAATGAGAATATTAATAGTAGCCCCTTCATATCACTATTGAGAGTATTAACTGAGGTCCCATTAACGAACTACATAACATAGAGCTTGGCGCATACTAAGCGTTCAACATATGTGAGCTCTTATGCCCATTGCCACTAAGCACCCTATCCTTAGTTCAATCTGATGTCAAGGTCAGTGAAAAGCACTGAAGAGCAGGAAGGATAAGCAAAGACCATTGAGATTATAAGAAAACTCTGCTGGTTATTGTCCCACTGACACATCCTAACCTGTAAGCAAAGATTCTAAAAGAAAAAAAAAAATGACGAGAAGCTGAAAATATCAACTGTTTTTTACAATAATTTGTTTTTAGACCATGTTGATACTTTTAGATTAAATAATCTTTCAAAATATTTGCAGTGATCAATAATATGTCCGATATTATCACCTACCTCCTATGCTTCTTGGTTAAGATAAGGCAAAGAGAAAAGCACCAGCCTCTTCCCCTGCCCTTTAAGACTACCAGCAAGGCTGAAGTACAAAAATTTGTCCAACATGGGATACAGTGCAGGAAGTGCCCACTGAGTAAGTTTCTGGTAGTGCTGTCTAAACAGGCACTTGGACATCTTCAATATTTATGTCCTTTTTAAACACCTGAAGGCCAGAATGAGATAATAGGAAATCAGTTATATCTGTAAAAGCCTTATGTTAGATTTTCCTCCACTCGTAGAGAAAAGATTCTGTTTCAATAGGATTAAAAGAAGAAAAAACAAATCTAAAATAAAACAAATCTGAATGAGGTAGGTCCCAGTACAATTCCTTTGTAAACAGCTTGTAAGAGAAAAAAAAAAGTGCAGCTAAAGACGTTTCCCTGATTACAGTTACTAAAATTTAAAAGGTTTTCCAAGCCTTTTTAATTATCTTTCTTTCCAGGAGCAGTTTGGTATAATTTTCAAATCTAGAGTATGTCACAAATAATAACCTGAGATCAACGTTTCTACCAAGAATATGATTTAGACAGCAGATTTTCAATTTATGAAAAAACAAAACAAAACACGCACAAATACACACACAGGTGTCCAAGTCAGTTTATAATGTATCCTTAGGTCTGGAGGCCTCAGAGCTGAAAGGTTGCTAATGAGCATGTTTGCATGACCGTGACCCTTTTAAACTTGTGGGGTTCTAAGGCACTTCTTGAGATGCGGCTAAAAATGTGGTACTGGAGAGAGACGCTGAGCAGTGGGTGTTTTGGACTGGCAGAAAGAGTGAGCTAGATAAAGAGCGAGTGGTCTTTCAGAGTTTGATATTGCCCTTGGCCTCGGTGTTGTTTAGATACATGAAAACCACAAAACCACAAACCATGGCACAGACCTTCACATCTGCACCATAATGAAACTTACTTTTATAAAATGCTCTTATTTTTAGTGGTAGAAATAAAGGCAAGCAGGTGCATGGCAGTACCTCGCAGCACGGACTCTGGATCCAAATGTCTCCACTGGAAGCCGCATTCAGAACACAAGGGTGTGGCCAAGTGCTCCGACTCTTCCGTGCCTCAGTTTCTTTGTCTACAAAAGGGGGCCCCTAATACTTAGTCTTATGAAAAAGGTTAAAATGAGTGAGTATATGTAAAGGATTTAGAGCCGTACCGGGAATAAAGGAAATGTGTGAATATTTTCTCTTATTTTATATTTCATATAAATTGAGATATTGCTTCCCCGATCATTAATTAAGAAGAGAAGTTGGAATACATTGCATGCATGATAAATTGGATATGTTGGGATAAATGCAACACAGGGGGGGAAAAAAGTGTAATTCCATCATGTAACCTGAATATTCCAGAAAGTGGTAAAAGGATTTTAATAGCAAAGTTTAGAGACAACAATAATGGCTCAGACCATAAGCTGGGCCATTTGAATAAGGAAGTTACTTGATCCTTAATATATAAGTGAGGAAAATGCTATTAATTTCCTTTTAGATTAGAGAAATAGTCTTTTCTATAATCAAATCATCAAGGATAAGTAGGGTATCATCAATGCTTTACTTATAAATCCTTCACCTGAAAAATGCACATGACTTGAGAAGTTATTTCAAGCAATCAATGAATTTAAGCAGGGTATGGTGCTTAGAGCTCCGCCAGGTCATTGATAAGCACTCTGCAATTATCATTGAAGAGATACATGCCAGTCTTCACTATTGGTGTATACCTGGTCTTCTCGGTTTCTGTTTGCAATAATTAAAGCCTTCTACACAAGCCATTTCTTACTTGGTTGTTCTTTTTGGGTAAATAACAAGAAAGTAATGTGTACAGCCTTGGGGCTTACTTTCTCATGATCATGGACAAGGACCAAACTCTCCAGCTCCCAGCCTTGTTGTTGGCCAGGCACCAAAGGAATGAACAATCAAGAAAGAATGCTCGTTAATCTAACATGACCCCAAGCAGAAGACAGAGCCAAGAATCGTCCATCCCTTTATGGCAGTAAAATTGAACCTTTGGGTAGCCTGCTTAGACATGAGAGAGGAAAAGAGGTTTAGCCAAAGGCAGAGGAAAGGAACTATACCTTCAGAATAGAGAATGCCTGTCTTCAGGTTGAGAAAAGAGACAGAGCTGCCTTCCATTCTGCCCTCAACATTCCTTATACCATAACCTTATTTTTCCATTTACCACAGAATTATATTTCACAGCATAATATAGCTTATGTATATATAATAATCTATAATATACTGCATATACAAACATATCTATGTATATACATAGATATTTACAGATATATGGCTTATTATATATTGCCAGAAAGGTCAGCCCCGTAATGGCATATAGCTTTGCTTGTTTTGTTCATAAGACTCTCCCAAGTTCCAAGAAGGGCATCAAACACACAGTAGATAAGTAATCAACGTGCATGGGATGAATGGAGATTTTTTTCCTCTTGTGTTGATCTTTAAACACTTAGGTTATATTGACGCACAGTTGTGTCACTTTCAGAACCAATTTGCCTAAAGTGGATGGTGGAGAGTATCAGGGCTCTATAACCAGACAAGAGATCGGTGCCTCTGTTGGAAATTACTAGTTCTCTTGTACAAGAAGGAGAGATTAGAGCTCTTCAGTACTGTTGGGAAATTTTGTTGCCACTCACTCAAAATAAATAAAAATATATAATATATATATATTTTATAACTTTCCAAACATTAAATCACAAGACAGAAGAGGCATAATGTGAGGACAAGAATAAAGATGAAGCCAAAAGGGAAAAGTAGAAATTAGAAGGAGGGAGAGAAAAGCAAGAGAGTCCCAGAGACTCAATGGTGCAAGGTTTTTCCTCACTCTCCAAGAGAACTACTGGTAGACCCAGAAAACAAGTCCTAATGAGTTCCTTTAGCTATCAGTAATGTGGCACATATAATCTTTTACAGCTATAGACCTTGGTCTTTTCTCTTCATTTAATTTATTCGAAATTATGAGACTGAATCTTCAGTTGGTTGAGAGAACCCTCTGTTCCAGTGTTCCTTGTTCTTTTACTCGATAGAAAGATAAGAGTAAACACAAACATAATTATAATTCAAATCAATGTTAAAACACAAGCCAGCTTAATCTTAAAATAGTCTGTTTGGTAAAACCAGCAAACTCGAAGTAGAAGAGGTACAAAATGAGCAGTACCCTTGAGAGGATCAGGTTCTGTCCCCAAACGCCATGGAGACCATGCACAGTTTCCTTCCCTTTGTGAAGGCCTTGAGTCTCTACTGGATCAAGTGACCAGTTCCCTGACACCAGCTGCCAGCAAAGCTGACTTGTCAACACCCCCTTTCGAACAACACACTGAAGTGAACTGGGAAAGTGGCTACCAGACCAGCAGAACTTCTGGTTGCCCAAGGTCTCCTGTCAGGCTCCATATACCCTGAGCAGACTTCCTTCCGCAGCAACAGCGCAGAACAGCCCCTGAATAAAAACAGGGGAAGCCACTTCTTCTCTGCGGAACACAAAGCCAATCCCCTCTCTTCATCCCATTTTACGTGGCTTCTTCCCATTTTACGTGGCTTTAAAACAGCTCAGACTAACCCATAACAAAAGGCAGTGGTGAGGGTCGGGAGGTACCGGCAGGGACATACATGAGAATCAATATTTGCAGAAGAAACAGTGTAGTCATCTGGGTCCTCTGAGTAATAAAATCTCCCTGTTCACCTCCAGCTCCTGAGCAAACACAGGATCATCGGAGCGTGGTTTTTCCATATCTCTAAACTCTTTACTTGACTTGCTAATGTGGTCTCAAATTCTTCAGCATCATCTATTTTATAAGGATTTGATTTCATATCTGAGATCTAGGGAATGGTATAATATGATAGGTAAAGGGAATCGAAGCTATTCTGCTTTCACAAAAGGAAAGAGAGATGCCACAATTTAGAAATCCAGAAAAGTGTAAAGAAGTGGGGAGGGGGCCGGATAGAGGGAAGTATGCACCGAAAAGGCGAATTCTGTGTTGGGAGTTCAAAGAAGCTATACCACTACACAATGAAGACCATTTATATGATTCTCATTCTCAGTGTTCAGACATTTACAAGTAAACTACTAAATATAATAGATTACAAGTTCGCTGAATCAGAAGAATCCCAGCTTTTGGTATGATTAAGTTTTAATTGTATTTCTCCTTCGGGATCACTAGTAGCTAATAAGCTCATGAAAATAGGTCTTTAAATAGCAGGAATAGTAAAAGTCTCTCTGTGCACTATATTTTGATATGCTTGGTTGCCTAAGGCATTCTGCTGCCTGGAGTCTCAAGTGTTCAGTTTTCATATCAATGAAATATCTAAATAATACTCAAAAAATCCTTAATCTTGAAAAGATAGGATATCAGACACACAGCTCATAAATGGAGGTTGGTTTTGTTGTTGCTGTTAATCAATAGTCTGCTTTGAAAATATACTCCTAAATCTTATTAATGAGAAATGCCCATGTATTAGGCACATATCCAAAGACATGTTTTCTAATTTTAAATAAATAGGTTTTATTTATTTATTTTTAAGATTTTATTTATTTATTTGTCAGAGACAGAGAGAGAATGAGCGAGCACAGGCAGACAGAGAGGCAGGCAGAGGTAGAGGGAGAAGCAGGCTCCTCGCTGAGCAAGGGGCCCGATGTGGAGCTTGATCCCAGGACTCTGGGATCATGACCTGAGCTGAAGGCAGCCGCTTAAGCAACTGAGCCACCCAGGTGTCCCAATAAATAGGTTTTAAAAGGCCATCTTTCCTGCTTTGCTTTGTCATGCTATAAGACAGATGCCACGTATTACATTCATACATTTGTCTAGGAGAAGCCTAACTTTCTAGTGTGTTCCATGTATTTTGATAACAAACTTCTAGTTACTCTGTTTTCATGTCGTGAGAGAACCATCTCATAAATTGTAAATGTCTACTATTTCTATTTTTGTTTTACTTTTTAAAGATTTTATTCGTTTATTTGTGAGAGAGAGAGATGGCACAGGATAGAGAGAGTATGAACAGGGTGGATGGGGAGACGGAGGGGGAGAAGCAGGCTCCCCGCTGAGGACCCCGGGATCCTGACCTGAGCTGAAGGCAGATGTATAACCAAAAGAGCCACCCAGGTGCCCCATAGATATCTACTGCTTTTAAGACAAGTATAACAAGATTAGTGTGAGGAAATATACAAACTTCTTCATGAAAGCATTTTTTAATCAATGGGCACATGTAGGAGGCATTTATGTAACTTGTCAAATTGCTCAGATTTTCCAAAGAAATGCAAACATATCATTGGAAGGGAGATTATTTCTGGTTCAGTTCCCTTAGAGAGGCACCTATCCCAAGAACATTTGGGGGTATAGATACACATATACAGTAGAAGGTCATCAGGGCTTCTGTGGTTCAAAGTACACCCAGACCAGCTCAGCGATGGTCACCGGTCTAGCTGTCTTTCTCCTTTGCCTAAAACCCTTTCCTGATGACTGTGCCTGCAGGTATGGTGGAGTTTCTTAGTAGCACGTTGGACACCATTCATGAGTGTACTTGGGCCCAGTTTTAGCCAAATTTCTCTCTCCTTTTTCCCTTTCTCGAACCACCCTGTATGATCGAGGGTGAGTAAGCTCCGTATGGCAAAACCACCAAGCAACTTCTCTTCTCTGGGCTTCAGCATAGGTAGTGTCTTTACCTTTTGTCTGTCTCACACGAGTCTATTCAAACATTCATGCTAGTATCTCAGCCAGTACTTGCTCAAGAACCTTTCCAAATGGCCTTCTTCACTGACATAAAATTGTTCTCCCACTTCTTGTATGGATTAAACTTGTTTAATGAACATATCACAATGTCTTGTGTATGGACAAATAAACTATGGGGTATCTTACAGCAAATGATTATATACAAATTGCTGCTGTTTGATCCTTGGTACCTAGCAGGGTACCTACTTAACATGGTAGCATTCCAGTATCTGTTCTATGAATGAAACAGTTTTAAGAATTCTCTCAGTGAGGGATGCCCTGATGAGCCCTGATGGTTCAGTTGGTTAAGCATCTGTCTTTGGCGCAGGTCAAGACCCCAGGGTCCTGAAACGGAGCCATGCATAGAGCTCCTAGCTCAGCAGGGAGTCGGCTTCTCCCTCTCCTTCTGCCCCTCCCCCCTGTTCTTGTTCTTTCTCAAGCAAATAAATAAAATCTAAAACAAAAGAGAATTCTATCAACGTAAATACATCATGAATTAGATGAACATAAGATGAACATTGTAAAACCTTTCCTATCAATGCAAATACAGGCAAAATATACTTCTCAGCTAATGTTTCTATACTAGAGAAGATTTAATTTTTGGATGGCCACATTTATGCTTGAAAATGAGTTAGAAATGTAACTTGATTCTTTCGCAGGACTTGACATTAAGAACTGTCGGTGTCACCTCTCTCCATTATATAACGAATATAAGTTGTTATTGTTGGGTTTTTGGTTTTTTTTTTTAAATGGTGCCCTTTAAGAGTTTATAGCCCCTCGGCTAAAATACAGTGGAAAAGATGCTCTTATGGTACTTCTGACCTGACATGAAGTATGTATCAACAGAATCCTTGCAAAAAGTAGCTCTCCCAGGATTCCCTCCCAATTTTGAGAAGGCAAGAGGTCCAGATAAGCATCTCAAAGCTAAGCCTTTGGAGGTTAGCCCGTCATTACTATATCTCCCGCCCCAATCATTTATAGGCTGCAACTGTCACTTCATTGATCACGTCTTTTTGCCCACAAAATCAATAGCATTGAGTACCAAGAGAAAACATTTGTTATAGAAATGTAAGACAGACCTCCTGACCACAATTGAGCAAAATATATCAAAGCGCATTAACCGTGGAATGATTGCTTAAGTTTATTTTGGTTAACAGGGATAATTTAAAGTAGAGAGATGGCCCAAGAGAGAGATTATCCACACTTTTATAGATTTACCAACTTCTCTCTACTTAGGAACCCTAATTTCCCACATGCTCAGGGCTCTCCCTGGTGACTGTCTGTGGTTTAATAACATCTGTTGCCTGGAGGGCTATGGAAAAGTGGAGGAAGAATCCAATCCAACAGTTGTAGGAATTGGAAAAGGGAACACTTCATTTTATAGTACTGAAAATAATGCCAGGTAAAACTCTAGTACTTCTCAGATATACAATAATTCTTAAGATAATTAAAGCATGAAGCATTAGCAAAATTAACTTGAAGAAAAATTGTCTGTATTAAACACACACACACACACTACCTATTTATCCAAAAACTTCTTTGTCTAAAAACTTCTTAAATTACTTACAAATTACTTAAATTACTTAACAATTACTTTAAAAAAAAGTCAGTGCTAATGAAATGCTCATTTCTAACAACACAAAGATGAAGAGCTTTAAAATCTGTTGACTTCTTGACCAAAGAACAATCTATTAGATTCTGATTCTAATGAAAATCAAAATTTTATTATAAATGCCAGCAAATTATTGTTTCAACAGGATAGTAAGAATAAAATGAGCTGTCTACCTTCTCATGAAATATGATCCAGACTTACTGATTCCTTAGCTTCTTATTAAGAAACTTGTTTTTCTAAAAAAAATAAATAAAAAAGAAAAAAGAACTTTTCTTGAATAAAAGTCAGGTTGATTTTTTTTTAATTCCTTATATATTTGCTTCCAAAATAATTGACACTGAATTGTCAAGAGTTAGGGAAAAAAAGAAGGCCTTAAGAGATACGAAGGCAAAAAATAGATTTTTGGAAAAGCATGCTCTTCGCTACAAATATTAAGAGTGTGTACATTCCCACATAAAAGCAAAGTTAAAGATTTATGGAATTATTTTTACCAAACCCAGCAACTTAGCTTATAAACCCCATACATAAACATGCATGCACACACAAACATATACACAAATCTCAGATCTGTGATGACCAGATTCTTCTTAAATTGGGGGAAAAGGCTGCACATTGGTCTTTCTTTATGGGCTAGCTGAGTAGGATACCAGTAACTTGCAGTGTTAGGTGTTCCCAGAATGCAGTGCAGGTGCTGTCGGTAATATTCATCTGGGGATGCACATCTTTTTAACTATGAAGAGCCAATTCAGGTCTTTTGCTTAGCTCAGATCTGGGTCTCCTCTCAGCAGGGAGTGCCAATTGTGCCAAAGAGTGCTGAATTAATTGGGGTTGTTTGGCTCTATCTCCAGTTAGTTACCAATATATGCGTGCGTGTGTGTGTGTATACACATACACATATCTTCATATGTATATGAAATATATGTGCATTCAGATATACATATATTTTCATATATATATATACATATATTTCTATATGTGTGTATGTATGTTTGTGTGTGTGTATATATATATACACACACACACACGTGTGTGTGTGTGTGTGTGTGTGTGTGTGCATGTGTGTGTGTATAGGAAGAAAAAAAGCACCTTGATTTCTTTCTTCTTTTACACCAGATATCTAGCCACCTTATGTTCCTCTTGAATGTCAAATAAACTGACCATAATGAAGTTGGGAACGTTAATACAATCCAGAAAAGAGGTTTACTTTACCCAATAAGCATTATTTAAGATAAAATCTTGTTGGAATGGCTAACTGTGAATATGTTTCATTTAATAAAAAGCAATCAACTGTATGTATAAAAATGAATTATAACACAGCATTAAGTTTGCTATCTTTTGTGTGTATGGGGGGGGGCGTTGTTTGAAAGATGAGTGTTCATACCCACTATGGAAAATAGGCAATATTCACTCATAGGGATATTCTGAAGAATGTTGCCCAGAACAAATAAAGGTTATACTTTGTGATAGACTTTTTCAACAAATTTTCTTGGTGTCATTAAGCCCAAAGAAGTTCCATTTGACTGGAAATTTCCATTGGTTGAAGGACTTTGTATGGTTGAAAGTACACTCCAATATATGTACATTCCAGATTCTCAGTTTGGCCCCATTCTAACTATGCAACTTGGTTTTTATCTTCTTGCTGACATAATCAGTATTCTTGATATTTCCTACTGTATTTACTTTGTTAATTCTGCCTCAGGGCACCTGGGTGGCTCAGTCGGTTAAGCATCTGCCTTCAGCTCAGGTCATGATCCCAGGGTCCTGGGATTGAGCCCTGAATTGAGCTCCTTGTCCCCTGGAGAGCCTCTCCCTCTGCCTGCTTCTCTGGCTACTTGTGCTCTATCTCTCTCTCAAGTAAAAATTAAAAACAAAACAAAATAAAAACAGACAAAACAACAACAACAACAACAAAAAAAAAAAAAACCCAAAACAAAGAAAAACACCTTTATTAATTCTGTCTCTCTGAATTTCCTTTCAGTAGGAAAAGGCTCCATTAAAGCTTGCTACAAGCCCACAACCATTACAGAACTCCTGACTGATCCACATGGGTCCTCTCTTTCTCTTTTAAATTCCCTCTATGTTTAGTATTTCCCCAGACCTAGACCTGGTTACATCTATTTACTCATGTCTTTTACCTCCTTCATGGATGTCAACCTTGTCTCCTCAGACAGAAGGTAAGAAACTTGAAAATACAATTAAGACTTTAAAATTTGTTTGGATCCCTTTGAGGATATATAGTAAATGCTTAATACATGCTATTTTAAGATTAAATAGCTATACCTCAGGATACTGTGAATTCTTTCTTCCTAGAAGTATTTTGACCTCAGATAAGACAACATGAAGGTGCCCTTTGAGAGTGAATTCCTGCATCAGATGCTCAAACGATAATGCATGGGCTCTAGATGTTAAGTATTAGTTCCCACAATGACTCCAAATGCTTTGTAAGATACTATAATGATACCATCTCATTTTAACCATTACTGTACCTCTATTTACTAAGTGTGATAAGCCTATTTATAATTAGAAAACCTAACACACAGAACAGGTGATTTTCTGAATACATATAAGAAAATACACACAGAAAATGCACAAAACAAGACATTTATCTTCTGGTTTATATCATTTGTAAGAGACCCTTTTTAATCTTCAAGTATTTTTAAGCAAATGTGTCATTAGTCTACTTTTCTAAACTGTTAGTATTTACTTCCTAATTTAACAGTGGTGAGATAGGTTATTATGTTATGTGTGTCTTTGTAGCTGCACATTATGTTTATAATGTCCTCAAAGTCCAAAGTGAAATGTAGACATTTTCTAGAAAAGTAAATGAAGACATGGGAGCTACTATAAAATCCATCAGCAAATTTATACAGAAGATTATTCATATCTCTGTTCTTAGACCCAGAAGAACTGAACAATAGCAGAAATCAAACATCATAGAAGATTCATTTCTGTGTATGTTTGACTGCCCAGATTTCAGCATGCACCTTCTCCTTACAAGTTCCAAGTAACTGAAAGAAGGTAAAACAGCTTTAAGTTTGCTGGGAAAAAATAGTAAGCCTAATAGAAGGATTGTTGAGAAGTTTATGCCATGATTTCTGTCTCACCCTGTCAACTTGGCAACCAAAAATGTAAAATTATTCAACTCCGTCATTCATTTGTACTTTTTTCAAAATTTATTTTTATTTATTTGATAGACAGAGATCACAAGTAGGCAGAGAGGCAGAGAAAGAGAGAGAGAGGAGGAAGCAGGCTCCCTTCTGAGCTTAGAACCTGATGCGGGGCTTGATACCAGGACACTGAGATCATGACCTGAGCAGAAGGCAGAGGCTTAACCACTGAGCCAGGCAGGCACCCACACTTTTTTTTTTTTAACTTGGGGTATGAATTGACTACCAAGTTGTCTTTAGTTGAATCTCTATTGTTTCTGTAAAGAAATAATTAAGAGTCAGTTAGAAATAATAAATTCAGTATGGACTGGAGACAAACTTAGGATGTTCTCATCTTACAAGCATAACAGAAGGTCAGAGAGGTTAAATGGTGGACCCTCATCATTGTTTAGCAATGGGGACACAGAATCCTGAAAAGTGATGTCATTTAATCAAATGCCACACAGTGGGGGTGCCTGGGTGGTTCTGTCAGCGTCTGACTCTAGATTTTGCCTCGGGTCATGATCTCAGGGTCATGAGATCAAGCCCCACATCAGGCTCTACACTGGGCATGGAGCCTGCCTAAGAGTCTTTCTCTCCTTGTATCTCTGCCCCGCCTCACCCCTATGCTCTCTCTCTCTCTCTCAAAAAAAAAAAGCCACACATTCAAAGAAAAATTATTAGAATGCAGACTCTTTCTTTCTAGTGCTCTCCTTATGACAACCAGAGACATGTGAAATTCTTATTGGATGAAAAATACTCTACCTAAACCAACTCGATCCTTCATTGGAAAGATTATTTTGAAGTCACTTTCATTTAAGCCAAACCAATATTAAATATTAAATCTGGAATTATATATAATTTCAGATTTAATATATAAAATATATTAAATTTAATATTTAATAAGAAAATAAAATAAAAAAGAAATGTATATATAAAATTATGCAAAATATATAATACATATATAAGTATGTATTATATATATTACATAATTTTGTACAAAATTTTGTAAAATTTTTTTGTAAAAAATTATATATATTATATATACATTTCTTTTCATTTTATTTTCTTATTTATTTTTATTTATTTTTTATTTATTATTATTTAATTTATTTTAATTTTAATTTTAAAGGGCTTAACAGTTTTCCAGTATAGTTAGCCTAGGTTTCAAAGGGTAAAAGACAGTAACACTCTCTCAGCTGGTAATAACCATCTGAAAACACTGACTGTGTTAACTTCTTATCTAGTACCCTTGGGGTGTATACATACACACACACACACACACACACGCTTTAATGGAAATGTAAAATGAGACAATCACTTTTGAAAATTGTTTGACAATTTCTTATAAAGTTAAATGTGCGCTTATCACATGACCAAGCTATTCCACTCCAAGATCTAAAACCTATGTCCACAAACAGACTTGGTATAGGATGGTCTTGGTACCTTAATCACAATAGGCAAAAACTGGAAACAACCAAAATGTTTGACAACAGATAAATGGATAAATAAAGGGCTCCTGAGTGTCTCAGCCAGTTGAGAGTCCGACTCTGATTTTGGCTGATATCTTCTTTAATAAAAGTGGATAAATAAATTGTACTATACAATGTAAAACTGCTCAAAAATATAAAAAAATGAGCTACATGTAAAAACAAGGATGAAAGATGGGCTCAATGGGTTGATACTTTCATTCTTTAATGAAAGGTGTTAAAAGGTCAACTTGAATATGTTGAGTTGTATTTTCCCCTTCTACTAACTTGTACAAAATCCAGAAGGCTATACAGGCTCTATTTGTGCATTTTTAAGTAATGGTGAGGTCTATTTAATACTGTTAGTTTTTTATTTTTATTTTTCTAAAGGAATCTATGGGACACCAGGTTATACCTGTTGAATGGCTATTATCAAAAAGACAAGAAGTAACAGGTGTTGGTGAGGATGTGGAGAAAAGGGAGCCCTTGTTCACTGTTGGTGGGAATGCAAATTGGGGAAGCAACTATGGAAACCAGTGTGGAAATTCCTGAAAAAATTAAAAATAAAACTACTCTATGACCTAGCAATTCCACTTCTGGGAATTTAACACTAGCTGGAAAGGATATCTGCCACCTCCTCTCCATCCCCAGTTCATTGCGACATTATTTATAATAGCCTAGATATAGAAGCAGCCTACGTGTCCATTGGTGGATGAAAGGGTGAAGAAAATGTGAGACAGACATATAATTAATAAATTTACATTATTTATATTTGTATTTCTTATGTGCAAGTAAATAAAATATGAATAATATTTATTCCTAAGAAAGAATGAAATCTTGCCAGTTGTGACAATGTGGATGGACCTTGAGGACATTATGCTAAATGAAATAAGCCAGACAAAGACAAATACTGCATGATCTCACGTATGTGTGAAATCTTAAAAAGAGAAAAAAGATCATAGATACAGAGAACAGATTGGTGGTTGCGAGAGGTTAGTCTTTGGGAATGTGCACATCAGTGGGGTCAAGAGGCACAAATTTCCAGTTATAAGTCCTGGGGATGTGATGAACAGTATGGTGACTACAGTTCATAATACCATCTTGCATATTTGAAAGATGCTAAGAGACTAAATTCGTAAACTTCACATCACAAAAAAAAAAAAAAAAAAAAAAAGAATCCATATCTGTATATGGTGACAGACTAATTGTGGTGAACATTTTGTCAAATATACAAATACCAAATCATTTTGTTTTATACCTGAAACAAATCAAATGTGATATGCCAATTGTACCACAATTAGAAAATGGAAAAATTGAATTGGCATAAAAATGTATATATATAACATGCTTTTTGCAGAATCGGACCAATAAAAACTAGAGATGAACTAATTGTCTAATATTGCCTAAATAAATACCTCATAGAATATTCAGGAATGCTTGGTATCTTTAGAAATGGCCAAAATATGACATTAGGTAAGCAAATCAAATAAAGAAAAATATGACATTAGATAAACAAATTAAATAAATACACATATGCCTAAAGGAAGGTTCTTAAAAATTTATCAAAGTATTTACAATTATTATCTTGGGTGCTAGAATTGAAGTGATTTAAAAATTTTACTTTTGCCTTTCTCTATTTTCCAAATCATTTATAATCAGCCTCAGTATTTCATAATCAAAATGAAAAACAAATGTCAATCAATTTGTTTGGCTGTCTATGGAAATAGGAATGATGGATAACGCACATTTCGCATCTTATTTTTAAACCCAGTGCATGATGTTCTAGTGATTTTCCTTCCTGAGCTTAAGAGATAGTTGAAAGGACAATGGCTAACTAAAAGCCAATAAAAATAATTGCAGAATTGATTTAAATTAAGCACAATTAGATATGTCTGGCAGAAACATGCTCTTTCAAAGAATAAAAACAGTGAATAGACATCATCCTGAAAACCTCGATAGTAAACTTGACTTTGTCTGAATTCTCAAGGCCAGTTATTTCCTGCATCAGGGCTGTTGGCTTGACTGAAGGCCTATAAGATGAATTTCAAAAAGTTCTGGGCTCTAGAATCCCTCAGTTGGCAAAATGCAAGGTATTTCCATGAGAGCCCAGTCATGGCTACAGTACCTTAGCTCAAAGCATCAAGGTGGTTCGGAGGAGCTCTGTATAATTTTGATCTTTCTGATAAAGTCATTGTCTTTGGTTACTATCTTCATTCCATGTGCTCTGCTATCTCATTTCCCCTTTAAATAGTTCTTTACTTATCTGGGGTTGCTTTGTGGTTTCATCAATTATTTAGAACTTTTGAGAGATGTCATTTCTGCATGTTACTTTCTAAACTGGGAAGCACTGGGTTTCTAAAAAGCAATATGCATACTTGAAAAATTTAGGTGGCATTTATGACTTTTTTGAGCATCATCCAAAATTTTCTTTCTAAGGTTACGCACGTTGTGTTCTAGAAGATTCTTTCTAATGGCTTTTTTTTTCTTAGCCATTTTGTAATGTTTTGAAAGTAATATACATAACTAAGTAACTAATAGCCCAAACTCAAATAAAATAATTGAAAAAGATACTCTAAGTTTTAGTGGCAAGTAAAAGGCTCCCTTAATGTCTAACATTTATTTTACAATGTTATTTCTCTAAAAGATTTCTTATTTGCAATACAAAAGCAACAAAAATGTGCATGAACTCCTATCTATAGATTACCACATTTTATTGAGTTCAATACTTATGTTTCCTCATCTATATCTCATCTACACATATAGACAGCTAAAAGTAATTTTTTCTTATTCAACCCAGACATTAAGAGAAAGTAACCGAGACAGATAACAAAGATGTGCAGAAAGTTTCAAATAACATTCTGTGGGACGTCTCTGATGCGCTATAATTGTGCTACATGGATTGTGTCTGCAGCTGTCTATACAAACTAATGTTTTGGATATAATGAATACTAATGTTTCCTGGAGGTAATTGCCTTATTATATTCAGAGTTCAGTAGTTAGGTTTATTAATATTAGGTAGTACAATGTTTTTAGCTCGGCAATCGAGTTTTCTTCAAAGTGAGCTACTTCAGGTTACAGTGTATATTGACTATCCGTATTGCAATTATGAAAATATCATTGAATTTTCAGTGTTCCTGTGGCTAAATTATTCACTTACTGCAGGGCTGAACTTCTACTATAAAAAGCTTAAAGCTACTGACCCTCATTTAGCCAAGTTCGATTTGGAAAATGTGTATTCTTTCCCACAGCTTCTGCAATTATGAAGGCAAAACATTCTATTAGGTTCTTTAATCAATGTTTGCTTTCTACTCGAAGAAGCGGCTACCCAAGATAGGATATTTAGCACCTGGAAGGCTAAGTTTAGGCTGTCTTTGCCTCATTGGGTTCCTGGGCTCTTTTATGGCAAGGACTGCATGAATTTTTTGGCTTCCCCTCTGAGTACTTGACCCTGAGAGCTTAACTCAGAAAGCTGTGGAAATAAGAGATTGAAGAGAGTAGAAGAACCACTTAGTGTAACCACTTAGTGTATCCTGACAATTTAGGACTGATCCTGGTCAGACAGAAACTGGCTAAGACCTGGTTAGGCTTTTGGAAACATCTGTAGGTGCTTTCCCTCTCCTCTTCCTCCCTCTGTGTTCCTTTCTGTCTTCCTTCCTTCATTCCTTTGTTTCCTCCTCCCTCCCCGTTCCTTACTTAATACTGTTCTGAGAATTCCAGATAATGATGGTGGAAAGACAGCATTTCCAAGTCAAGCCTCAGTAGTTTAGAAGTCACTTGTCAAGCTGTAAAAGTCTTCAACTAGTTTCAAGTCACAGACTTAACAGAAAGTTAAATGGTTATGACTTTCTTGTTGGTTTTTTGGCTGGACTTTGGTTCTTTGGGTTAGACTTCTCTGTGTTGATTAAGAAGTTGAAACATTAATCCCTTTTCTTCATTCATGGTGAAAGTGAGAATGGAAGCAAAGATGGAGAAATGAAGTTGGCCTTACAAGTAAATGTTTAGCGGTCATTCACATAATGCTTGCAGATTAATACCTTAATAGCTACATAGTCTGTGGTATCTATGTCTTTACTTTTAGTACAAGCACTATCAAAACAGTATTTTAGGTACTTCAGAAAAATCAAGATCTCAGGGCACCTTGGTGGCTCAATAGGCTAAGTGTCTGACTCTTGATTTCAGCTCAGGTCAAGATCTCAGGGCTGTGAGATTGAGCCCTGCATCAGGGTCTGCACTGAATATAGAACCTACTTAAGATTCTCTCTCCTCTACCCTCTGCCTGCCCCCCCACCCCCGCCAAAACAAAAAAAAAGAAAGGAAAAGAAAAAAGAAAATCAATTCCCTGTGATTTATTATAGAATATTCAGCTACATTTTATGAGTGGAGCAGGGAAAAATGACGACCACCTTGAGCTAGAGGACAGTAAGCAAGTAAAATGATAAAAATAGTTGAGATTATAGGGCACCTGGTTGGCTCCGTCAATTAAGCATCCAACTCTTGGTTTGGACTCAGATTGTGATCTCAGGGTCATGAGACTGAGGATCTCCCCCACCCCCCGCTTCGGTCTCTGTGCTCAGCGTGGAGTCTGCTTGAGAGTTTCTTCTCCTTCTCGCTCCCCCTCTGCTCCTCTCCCTACATGCACGCTCTCTCTCAAATAAATAAATAAAACCTTTAAAAAATAGTTGAAATTATCAATGAAGTATCTATTAAAGTAATTTAAAAAACAGGAGAGCAATTCTGTTCTACAATCCCAATAGTCTTTTTCCTTATCTGCTCCTCAATTAAGGATTAGCCATAATTATGGGAAAGGCTCCAGATTAAGAAGGGGCAGAGAAAAGAATAAAAACATGACTGCATACATATTAGTTGGCAATGAGTTTTCAAGCATGTGCTTTCACATGACCTACCTAACAGTTTCCTGAGACAGTTTTTACCATCACTTAATATAGAAGAGGAAGTAGAGGTTCAGACAGGTTTAAAGAAAACCTATCCAGCAGAATTTTTTCAATGATGTAAATGTTCTATAAATCTGCACTTTGCAGCATGGTAGCCACTGGGCTTCATGTACTATCAGATAGGTGAAATGTGGTTAGTACCTCTGGGGAAGGAAATTCTGAACTTTATTGAATTTTAATTAAAATATAAATTCAAATGGTCCTTTGGTGGCTAGAAGGAAGAAAGAAAGAAAAGGGAGGAAGGAAGGAAGGAAAAGAGGAAGAAAGAGAGGCAGAGCGGGGAAGGAAGGAAAATGAAAAGGGCTAAAAACACAGTAATTTTGAAACAGCACATTATTAACTGAGAAGAAAGTTAAAAGATCTCACTTTGACCCTTTATCTTTCTAGGAGGAGAGCAAGTTATTTGTCATGTACAAAGAGGCAAAGAGAAAAGTTGGGAGCCTGAGATAAATAGAAGGGCTAACATACTAATTAGAAGACACGTTTTATAGACTAGTTCTCAGATTAAAAATATCTAAAGGAACAATTTTGGTACATTTTAAATATTAAAAAATAAAAGTAGTAGATTATTACATACTATGTGACATTAATACAGACTGTGGGAAATTCTCCAAAACCAGACACGAATATTTAAATCCAACCAAAATGATCTGCCTCTGGGGCGCCTGGGTGGCTCAGTGGGTTAAGCCACTGCCTTCGGCTCAGGTCATGATCTCAGGGTCCTGGGATTGAGCCCCACATCGGGCTCTCTGCTCAGCAGGGAGCCTGCTTCTTCCTCTCTCTCTGCCTGCCTCTCTGCCTACTTGTGATCTCTCTGTCAAATAAATAAATAAAATCTTAAAAAAAAAAAAATGATCTGTCTCCAAAGAGAGTAGGTCTAAAATTCCACTGGCTGTTGAGGCAAAGACCAACTGAGAACACAGTCGAACTGTCCCCAATCCTTGTTTGTCAAGCTAAATTCAGTCACTGACTAATGAGAAACACTGTGTTCCTTTCCGCACTTAAATCTTTTGGATACCAAATTATGTAGGAGAACTTATATAATACCTAAAAACTTGTTCATACCAATTGTGATGGTATTTGTCCAACTTAATTAAGCGTTTGCCCACATTTATAGATTCATGCATAGGAACACCTTAAGAATACCTTAGAAAATTAACACCAAGATCACAAGATGTGTAAAAATTTTGAAACATCTGACATGAATAGATCACTGCTGATTCAAGTAGTGAAGGTCTAAGTTTACATGCAAAGTTGCTCAGAATTTTCTAAAATTCCAAAAATTTAATATAAATTGATAAAAATCAAATCAATTAATTTATAAGATAACATTATAGTAATCTGATTAAAAAGACAACATGGAGACAATACTTGAATTACTTTGTAATATGAAGAACTGGGCTTTAAATGAAAAATTGTCAAAATGTGTAAAATCTAATTTATATAAACATTTTCTAAAAACTAAATATCGAAAACATAGTTTGAAACAACTATTAATAAAAGTGACATTTATATGCATATTTTATTGCTTTTTGATCTATTTCTAAGTAAATGACACAGGGTTCTTAATCTATGATTAAATTCGTTTTATCAGAATTATTAGACAATCTGCTCAACTAGATAATTGGTTTAAAGAAACTTTTTAAAAAAATTTTTTTATTTTTTACTTTCATTATTTTTTTTAAATTTTTTAACAATATATAATGTATTATTAGCCCCAGGCGTACAGGTCTGTGAATCACCAGGTTTACACACTTCATAGCACATACTCTCCCCAAAGTCCATAACCCCACCTCCCTCTCCCTACCCCCCTCGCCCCCGGCAACTCTCAGTTTGTTTTGTGAGATTAAGAGTCTCTTATGGTTTGTCTCCCAAGAAACTTTCTTTATATTAAACACATACTATATGCTAAAACATGAAGCTTAAAATGCTTAATAGTTATATTCATAACAGCAAAGGTTAATATTATATTGTTCCTATTAAATGTGCTTGTTTAATTTTGTGGATGGTTTTGAAGGTACTTTGGAATACCATCTTGTGAAAAAGACATCGGTACTGTAACCCCACACTGAATTTCAAACTTTTACTTTTGCAGAACGCTTGGCTCAAACACAATGTGATGAGGGGTCCAATCACATACAACATAAGAAAACAACCACATCCAGAACAAGGCTGGGATAAGGCACATGGGTGCCTCCCTGGGGGGTCTGGGAAAGCAACTTGGAGCCACTCTCTAAGTGAGGGGACACAAATTTTTCTCTAAGGTTTTTTTGTGGTTATTGGTTTTTCTTTTTTTTTTTTTTTAAAGGTTTTACTTATTTATTTGAAAGAGAGAGCGCAAGCATGAGTGGGAGGGGCAGAGGGAGAGAGAGAATCTCAAGCAGATGCCACCTGAGCGTATAGGCCGACACAGGCCTGGACCCCAGGACCTGAGCCCAACCTGAGAGTCAGATGCTTAACAGTCATTTTAAAATTGGCATCATTACCCTACTGACTATTTTATCCTTTAAAACATGATACAGAATATGAAGAGGATAAAGTGGCGAGATTTTCGATAACCATGGCTTTTCCTTTCCGTTTACAGGATTAAAATTCAATTATAAACCTTTAAGAAATTAACTGAGAAGTGAATTTCCTATTGGTATACTTATAATTAAATGTAGATTCAGGGACGCCTGGGTGGCTCAGTTGGTTAAGCAGCTGCCTTCGGCTCAGGTCATGATCCCAGCGTCCTGGGATCGAGTCCCGCATCGGGCTCCTTGCTCGGCAGGGAGCCTGCTTCTCCCTCTGCCTCTGCCTGCTATTCTGTCTGCCTGTGCTTGCTCTCGCCCTCTCTCTCTCTGATAAATAAATAAAAAAATCTTTAAAAAAAAAAAAAAAAAAAAAAAAAAAAAAAATGTAGATTCAGAAAAAAGTGAGGATTTCTAAAAATTCATTTTATAGAGTAAGACCTTAAAAAAAAAAGCTAACTTATTCTTGAACTCATAATTTAAAATGTTCTATAAAAGTTACTTGGTTATTTATCACTGAGAGCCACTGTGTGATTTTTCTGATATTGTGACACAGACTATGTCGGAAATCCTGGTGGGAGATGGCCCATCTGTGAACCGAGAGCCGCTTCTACCATGTGAGTCTTCCCAGTACGCTTCAGGCCAAGTCCTCAGGATCCGTGATAGAAACTCAACAGCGTCGATGCTGAGTGTGCAATCATCTTCTTCCATTTGTCCCTGTGGTTGGCATGGATTAATAGGCCGAGGCAGGAGATGGGCATAGCACAAATTGAAAATAATGGAGCATTTTGCACCAAAGGAGGCAGAGGATACAACTACAATGGCCAGGTGGGAAAAAAAGGTGAGCGGGCCAGAGGCAGTACAATGTGTCAGCGAGACTGCCGCACACTGGGACCGCTGTAGCTCAGCACATCCGTGTCTAATAAAGACAGGGCCTATTTGTGGGATGTCTCTTCACAATAACTCCGGAGTAGCATTTATAGGAGAGACCAATTATGGATTCCATGTGGAACTCATATGCAAAAGCTGCTTAGGGGATCCGTGTTAACATTTCAGGGGAAATGATGTAAAATGTTCAATTGTATAGGAAAAATTGCAGTTATCATCCAAAATGTGGACTCATTATAAATGACTGCTAAGTCACTCAGAATTCCAAGAAAAGTCCCACCTATAAGGAACGATCTCTTGGGCACTTTCCTTCAGGAGCTGGAATAGAAACATGACCATTAGTTATTCACTCAGCATGCTTCTTAAGGTCTCTCAAGGCACTGTGGGGACTCAGAGGCTTCTGGATTTCTAACAAAGGGGCTAGGGTCTAGGTTAAAGAAAGCTGAAATCCAGAAATGACATAAAGATAGCTATATCTATTTGAAGATACTTGTCGTAAGTAATCTTTTTTATTGTAACAGGAAAATGAAGGTGGGTCAGAATAAATCTGGAAACAGAAAGGTCAAAGCATTGTCCCCAAGGAGAGTGACCAGCCAACGTAAGGACTATAGGTCATCTCAGCTTCAGGTTCATTATAGAGAAGAATATGGACAAAGCTATCCATTAGGAGCTCTGGTTTCATACCCTTCTAGATCAATCTCTGAGAGTGTGCTGGGTCTAGATTTCTGCAGTACATGGCTACGATTATTTCTTGTAGGGGTTCAAGAGATATTTGTGGAATGAAAAAAAGGATGACTTTCATCAAAAAAGAGGTACACTGCCTACATGATACATATTTTGGAAGAACGAAAAAAATAAAACCAAACAAAAAATGGGATCACTGGTACTTAGTACATCAAATAGAGTTTAGCATGAGAAAAAAGAAAAAGGGTCTCCTTCTTGATATGAGAGTGATTCTTCACAGGGAATGAGAGTGAATGCTTAGATGATTTCTCAAGTCCCTTCCACTCTATGAATTTATAGTTCAACAATTTAGTAAAAGTTGAAAAGTGGAGTGTCTAGTTGGTCTTCATTTCCACGTAGTCAACTCTACTGGTGGGGCTGTACCACGCCCATCGGTGTGAGACTAAAGAAACAGGTCTTAAAAGGAAAATAGGTCTTTCTGTTAAACTTTAAAAAAAAAATAAAAATAAAAATTACTGAGTTCAAAGAATATTAACGTTGGAATAGATCTCTTCGTCAGGTATAAAACTGTTTCGACAATCCTTTGTGTGAACAATCAAAACAAAATGTTTAAAAACCATAAAAAAAAATCTTAACTAAAATATTGTATCCTTAGATAAGGTTCACGGTGTATATACTATAAATAGGCTTTAATAAACATTTGGTATTATGGATTCATAATGTGGAGCCATTTTTTTGTTAATTTTGTGCAAATTCACAGCTAATGCCATTAAAACTCTAAATGAGCAGTTCTAGTGTGCAAATGCCTGCTAAGATTAATACACAAAACCCTGATATCTCTCAACTGTCTCATTAACATGATAACAGGCCCAAAGGAGTTTCAAATCCCTTAACACACCAAAGACATATTTTCTCCCATTTTTCGTTCATACGACCATAAAAATGGAAATTAAGCCACATAAAAAATCTTCCAAAAATATCAAGGGGACAATCCAAATACATAAAATACTTCTTTTTGGTATATTAAACTACAAAAGCCTTGTTGAAATGCTACTAAGGAGCTGACTTATATATACAAAAACCAAGGCAATCTACAGTAAGTTTATATTTTATCCCAAAGCCTAAATATTTAGCGCTAGTGAAGAAATTGAGAAATACTGAATGATCTAGTATATTAAGCTGTTTGTTTTCCAGAAAAACTAACTGCCGGGTATGGGTTATAGACGGACTTTCAAAAATCTAATTGTGCATCTGCTTTCGGGAGTTTAAGTCAAAGCCACAGTGTTATTGCGCTGAATCCTTTTGTGGTCTAATAAGGGAGAAAATAAAAACAAATTATCTTCTTTGTTATGGAGGATATGCTTTACAATATCACTGCATGGTGACAACTTCTTGTCTTCTTGTCACTGCCTGTCCTTTAGACCATACTGCAGAAAAGCAATTTTCTGCCTCAAAAGCACTCTATTTTTTTAAAGTTTGTCTCTGGGCAATTTTCAGGTCTAGTAGAGCTGCACAACTGTATACAGATGAGAAAGACCCAAAATAGGGCAATTTATTTGATTCCTCCTCTTCAAAACATTTAGCTGAGATTGCATATCCAACAGAGAAAGCCCAAAAAGAATATTCAGGAGTGACCCAGAGTGACATATACCCTTTCTGTAAATTTGCATTAAACATAGTTTCCAAATAACATGGACATCCTACAGCTGCTTTTTGTTTAACGTAAACCTTTAACACTAAAATTTCCCTAGGACATTAAAAGTGATTTCTACGAAAAAAAAAAAAAAGGCAAATCCCTAGAAATAAGTAGTTAAATATAGCATATGGAGTTTTCAGATGAAGAATTGCCTAATTTTAAGTGGTCTGCTCATTTGAATCAGCAGTTTGGTTTTCTGGTTGAGGAGTAAAGGGCACCTTTGATGCAAAAATGTATTTCCCCACTGTTCAGTTGCTGATAATTTCACACTTATCAATGCCTGGTGCTAGCATGACCATAATAGCCTCCTGATGTAACTCTGCCCTCACACAGGATGGAATGTTCCACAATGGTCTCTTACCCCAGTCGGAAAACAAGTTTACCTTTAATAGTGTCTGCACAGAGGAATGATTTGAAAGTTGCTGGATTTTAGATTTAATGCCTGCTGACACATTTTTAAAAGAATATCATCCTTTCTCTTTTTCTATCACTCTCTCCATGCTGAATCATTACCTCTCTTCATAATTATTTTTGTGTAAGTGCTTGCTTTTTATCCAATATGGTATTGTATGGCACAAATTATACAGTGAGCAATATTAAACATGTTTCTGCTGACTAACCAGCAAATTCCTGAGTCTAAAACTTGGGATTTTTAGTTAGAAAGCAGTCATGGATATAAACAAAGTTTATAGAACAGCAAACGGATTGGTCTTGGTAGCCACTCCCGTTCTTGCTACTGTGCGTACCTGTGCGTGTGTGGGTGCCGTCTGCTGTCCGCGGGTGTACACATGAGTCTCTCTCTCTTTCTCTCTCCTTATTTCCTCGGCTCCTTCCTCTATAACTTTCTCTCTCTCTTTAATTTCTCTCTCTTCTATGTATACGGGCTAGTTTGAGATTTCCTAGAGGTAGCTGTGTGTATGCTTTTAGCTAAATGATAAGCAGATAAATGAGGAATGAAAAGAAATGCAGTGGAAATTATGTCCTAAGTATATCTCTAGTGCAAATGAAGTTATTTCAAGCCCAATGACCTTTTTTTTTTTTTTTTTTAGCATAACCTAAAAGCCCTGTTATATTTTCACAAGCACCAAAAATTATCTGACTGGTGGACTCCCAGATCTTAATTCCTCATCACACATTGATTCCTAAACTATGTTTTCCTGTATGTACTGCCCCCAATTTTTCTCACCAGACTCTTTTTTCCAACTTCATCTTGTCCAGTGTGTGCCCTTGTCGCTGCGGAGGAATTGACTTTCAGCGAGGTCTCTGACGACCTCGTTACAACTAAGCCCAAGGGCCAGTCCAATTTTCAAACCTCATCTTTCCTCAACCTCTTCGCTGCATTTGTCACATTCAACCATCTCCCGTTTCTCAAAATGCCTTCGGAGCTGTGCTCCTGACTCCTACTTCATGGAGTCTGGTTTTCTTCGTTGTCTGCAATATGCTTATTCGCTCCTTCTTCTTCATAACTGGAGGTAAAGCAAAGGCTACACGTCTCTCGTCTCATTTCCCACCTGGGCAAGGTACTCAACCCTGAAAGCTGTTACCACAGGCATCATCCCCACCGGGTCAGGTTCGATGTGCCCCGCCTTCATAGAAATATCCATCATCACTGCCCCGTGCCTGCCGTTCCGCGTGTCTCCCCAGAGATGCACACATGGGGGACGAGCATGTTGGCAGATTTCAGAGACCTAGACCTATGATCATGTCTTTCCAACAAGTCACAAAGCCTTTTAACTTGAGGCAGGCTTAGTGAGTAATCTATGTACACGTTTTTCTCCTCTGCTTGTAGCTGGATACTTTCTCCTTGCTTATACAAGTGTTCCTCTGATGTCTCTGGCTATATATCCCTGTAACGACTAAGTGCAACCTGTTTCTTCCACCAAAACTGGCTCAAGGACATATGTATAATAAACTTTAGGGGCCATCTGGGTGGCTCAGTGGGTTAAAGCCTCTGCCTTCGGCTCAGGTTATGATCTCAGGGTCCTGGGATTGAGCCCCACGTCAGGCTCTCTGCTCAGCGGGGAGCCTGCTTCCTCCTCTCTCTGCCTGTCTCTCTGCCCACTTGTGCTCTCTCTCTGTGTCAAATAAATAAAGAAAAATCTTAAAATAATAAACTTTAATCCATGCCATCTAAAAATACTACACTAAAAATTAATGTTTACATGTATCATCTGTATGTAGTATACACACACACACACACACACACACACATACATTTACATATATTTATAAGTATATAAGTACATTTATTTTCTTTCTGGAGTTCTGAAATTTTGTCATCCTTTTATATATCACCCAATACTTAAATTCACATGGCACCCTATTAATTTATCATATAATAACACTGAAGGAAAAAATGTATGATATCTGAATTCATAGAAATCTCTATAGATCTCCGTGGTCATGAGGAAAGACTGAGCACTTATAATTTGAATGTATCTAGATTTAGGGCCCCACATTAGCTAGTAGTTGCAATCTTCTGCACCCGAACATGCCTTTAAACCGAACTGGTAGAATCCTTTTTCTTATTTAAAGCATGTCAGAATAGACTGATTGGAACATTCCTTCTCTTCATTTTTCTCTGTCCTTTGAACAACAGTCAAGTGGGCACAAGTTAGCGAAACGATGAAGAAGAATCAAGGGTCTCGGGTAAATCACAACTTGAATAATTGAGAGTCGCTGGGCTAATCAATATAAAATCACAATATTTGGCCTTATGCCCCGCTGAAGAAAGGCAGAGGCACCAGTTTTCATTAGGATGGTCTCTTTAAGTAGATAGAAGTACCAAGAGCGAGCCGGAAGGTACATTTGGAACTACGTTGCCTGCTGATTTTACTTTACAATATCTACCTATACACTGCGCTCTGGTTCTTCTGTGTGATAGAGAACGTTTTAGGCAGTGGCTGGTGACATCAGTCAGGCCTCAGCGGTCAGAATGCACTCACGGTTTAAGACCCAACCACATGAGGCTGCTAGATTCATTTTGGTTTCTTTAAAAGTCACGCTGTAGTGGTGTCAATCAGGCGTTATCGGAAGGAAATGGAAGAAAGCCACTGATGCACACATTTACCTAGCTCGAAATCCTTTCTTTTGGGAGGGAAGGAAAAAAAAAAAAGAAAAAGTTGAGTTTTGCCTCACATTTGCATCATGCTGGTGGTTTACTTTTGTTGTACAATAAACATTTCATTTCAGCATCTGTGTGCACAGGCGAAGTAGCGAGAATGAGGTGACTGAAATCAAAACTCCTCATAACTGTGTGGGGTAGGCGAATGTAATCATCTTGCCTCTGCATAAAAACGAATTTAGAATTTTTTTTCTCCGTGTGCGTGTCTGCTGTACATATATTCAAATGATTTTTCTTCAAAATTCTTTGAAAAGATATTCAAATATTGTGATATTTTGTGAGAATACCAGGAAGCTAGCCTATTTAAAACTTTCCGTGGCTCAGTTTCACAAAGCAGAAATGTTTTTGTATTTAGAGCACGTGTCCAATGGAATGTGTTCCATAAATGTTGGTGGACTGTCAAAGTAAATAAATGGTTTCAGTTTTAGAAACTCCTAGAAGCCATGCGACCACTCTCAGTTGTTGGCTAACTAATCTATTCCATCCTCAAATTATACACAATGAGGCTAGTCCTTCACTCTCCCGCCATGACTCTCTTATTGGTGACAGGGAAACTGTCACTGCCCCAGTAACCAAGACAGTGCCACATCCTATCTATTTTTCTCACAGACATCTTTTGCATCTGCCACTTCTTTTCGATCTCTGTGACCCTTATTAAAGTGCAAAAATTTAATTCTGCGGCTGGGTTTATCTTCCTGAAGCAATATCCATGCTCTGCCAGAATCCTACGGAATAAAATGCGTGTTTCTCATCCTAGTCGAGGAAGGTCTCTCTCTACAGCCTGGTTGAGCCTGAAACGGCTCCCAGTGGCTGCACAAAAACTTTTTGATCTGGGCAATGGGATTCCCAACAGGTCTTTCCTCGTCCCTGGCTCTGAAACTTGCTTACAAGCTCCGCCCAGCCGAAATACCCTCCTCTCTCCCTTTCCCTCACCCAAACTCCCCACGGCGCCCACAGCTCAGCCGAAGCTCTGAATTCACTGGGAAGTCATTTGCCACAACCGCAGCCCTGGGTCATCTTCCTCTGTGCAGAATGTGACAGCAGGTCTCCCACTCACTTCGTCACCACCTCCTTGGGCTTTCCTACGGGGACTGGCTACATAATTGCAGGGCTCAGTGCAAAATGAAAATAGGACGACCCTAGCTCAACATTTTCACGAATTACAAGACAGCATGAAGAGATCAGCCAAGCATGGGGCCCTTCTAAGTACATGGGCCTGGGAGACCACCCAGATGGCAGACCCCTGCCCCAATCTGCTGTATTACACTGGCTTTAGACTTTTGAAATATACGGTGTCTATCAGCTTCCCTATATGGATCCTAACTTCCTTGGGAAAGGTGTTACGTCCAACCATTATGACTGTGTGAATATGTTTGTTTGAAATTTACATCATGCTTTGCTTACAAACGTTATTATCATCAGCAGTAGAGTAGACCAAACTTTGAAAAACTTCTTGTTCAATAAAAAATTTTTTCAATACGACTGTTCTACCCTACCCCTCACATTATGCACAATTATGCAAGATGGACACACAAAACCTTATATTTTAAGCAGTGATTATGCCATTGCCTACTTTCTTAAAAAAATCAGAACATATTTGACATAGAACATTGTATAAATTTAAGGGGGGGGCATATTGATAGGATATAATTAGGCAATGAAACTGCCATTACAGAGGTACGTGGCACCTATCCCATCACATCGCATAATTGTTTCTTTTTTGTGATTGAGATAGTTAACATCTAGTCTCTTAGCAAGTGTGACGATTATGATACAACACTGCTATCTATATATTCAGCCTTCTGTGGCTCAGATCTCTCAGACTTATTATGTACTACTAGTTGCAAGAGATGATGCTATTTTCAGTTTAAAGGCACATCAGAGCCTTCTAGGCTTCGTGTTACTTTTAGATGGTCTGATTTTTACTAAGCCCCAGCACCATCCGACGTGCCTTTACAGAGAAATGATACTATATGTTTCACCTCCATTACTCAAACCACAGCCTACTTATTCACCTGGTTCTCTAGCTCTTAGAGAGTGATAGGAAAACCAAAAAGAAGAAAAGAGGCGGTAGGTGGGGGGGGAAAGAAGCAGGAACCCTCTCCGCAGACTGGCATCTTGCAAACTGTCCCCGAGAGACCACATATGCCACACTCCCCCGGACTCTTGTTCTGGCTCCAGCCCTTCTCCAGTGGGGGATGAAGGGAATAAAGCAGTTTTTGCAGAGCGGAGTCCATCTTCCTATTGGACACTGTTCAACCCGTGACACAACATGGCATCACTCTTAAAACTAATAAAAAATAAATGACAAGACGTTCCTCCAAAGAGATGGACTGTTCACCTTCATTCAGCCTTTCAAAGCGCTTCACTTCAAGGTGACAGAGCTAAGTATGGACCATAAATCCATCTCTGGCTTGCCTTTAGACAGTTATAGGATATGTTAGATTTCTTTGCTCCGAGCAGTGCTCTAGACTAACCCTTGTTAAAAGTATTACTGTAGATATTTCAGTACCTCCAACAAAAATGTCACCTTTGAAGTTATTTTCCTGCAAAATTCAGACTACATTAATCTTACTTCCATAGGTATTTGAAGTTTGGGCTTCCCCGAGTTGAAACCATTTCTCGCGATCCTAAAATAAAAATCAAGCTCTACAACTTAAATGTCTCAGTAGCGGTAGGAAACAGACCAAAAATAGCCTTAAAAATCACTTTTAAGTGGGGAAGTGGCAATTGAGGAAGGAAAATCAAGAGAAAATATCTGCCTCCATGTCTGCAATGATAGCGGAATGTCTAAGTAGAAGGCTTGTAAGTCATGAGAAATTTTAATTGTAGCATACTTTCTTTCGATGTTGCTGAATTATCGGCTGATTTTATTTTGCAAGTGCTTTGTAAAAGTTCCTTTTAGTATAATGACTTATAAAATGTTTCATTGTAGAAAAATTTGCATAAAACTCATTTTAGATTTCCTTTGGTAATCAGACACAAGAACCCATCGCATATTGTCTGGATGAGAGAGGAGCTACTTCTTGTGATTGGAAAGGCTGGAGTTGAGTTGATTTTTTTTTTCTCTATTTTGCTTCCAAGATGACCACATAGTTATGAGGCTTTATAATGACTTTTTTTTTTTTTTTACACTCTCTGGTATTCTAAAAGTGACTTTTTTTTTCTTGAAAAAGCATTTTTATAATTATTTATCAAAAATGAGATACAGTAAAATTTCTAGTCTGAATGCCATGAGAAATTGTAGGTAATCAGGAGCATTCACAACGCAAGCTGTTCTTCTCAGGACATCACACAATGAAATGGAAGATAAAGTAAGTCCTGAAAGTATGAGAATATCGCTTTTATTTTAACAATGAAAACAGAAACAAAACAACCATTTTCGTATGTATCAGGGACAAAGCTGCCTGGAGAGTCTATACACCGATTCAGGAGTCAGAGCAGGAGAATTCAGCGTATGGTGATTCTATTCAGATGCTTTTTTGAATTCAGATCCATATAAAACATAAAAATTAAAACAATCAAAGTCAACTATGAAGTTGAACTAGAATATAAAATAAGTTTGAAATTTAAAGGGACATAGGACGGAATGTAAGAAAAATGTAAATTATTATAGAATTGACTGAGTGGGAATCGACATGAGTTTTGCAAAGGGACATAGGTATAGTAGTGGGTATTTTTGGAGATAAGGGGAAGAAGATAAAGAACAACAGAATTTTGGAATTTTGTTTATAAAAATGGAGCTTAGACAGCTGATTCGAACTTTTAGTTCTTCACTAACTACATGTAACAGAGGTCAGTCTGGCAATGGTTTCCTTATCTCTTCACATCATCTCCTTACCCCTGGAAATACGGATAAGATAAATATTTTTAAGAAATTATACCAAAGGAATCTCATCAGGCATTTTGTACTGTTGAGTACCAGTGGGACGTCCTCCTCATGCTTCCAGAATGCCAGCCTGCAGCTGTAATTCTCCCAAGACACAGAGAATAAGTATTACATCACTTCCTTATCTTTTTCTGCCATCATCCTGATGCCTATCCTTGCCAATTAACGTATGTACGCATGGAGTGTGCTTCTATGTTTTCAGCAAGTGGGTAGTTATTCTAACTCCAAGGGGTGATCAATTTTGGTTTGCAGCTGCATTTAAAAGCTTAAGGATCCATTAGAAACCCCACCTTGCTCTGCAGACTGTGGCAGAATACCACCAGCTACCACAGGATACAACACCTCGGCGCCAGACGACAAGATTTCCTCACAAAAAAGTCTGACGGTGGAATCTTCCTCTCCGTCTTGCAAGTGGAAGAGGTTGAAGCCAAGTACTGGGGAAATGGCAAAGGTGCCATTCAAATCTGTTTGCTGACTCCACTGAGAAATAACGTTACGAATGAGGGTTCGTCCCTCTCATTCCACTGTATTTTACACAAACTCGCGGACGGCGGATTTGATTGAACCCTATTTCTACAAACATGTTGGTGAAAAAATTTCTAAAAAGGTGTACCCCCAAACAAGTTGAAAATCATCATTTTCATAATCGGTTTTAGACTTTAAACACTTTGCCCAACATTTGGATGTGTAATGTACAAAACTTTTTTTTTTTTTTTTTTTGCAAGTTCATTTCTGGAATGTAGGCTGCAGATAAATGCCATGCTCCCTTTCCTGTTTGTAACATATATTCATTGCACATTTCTTTCTACTCTATTTTTGGCTAAGAAAATGAAGCTTCCATTTTCTGGGCTTTCCATTATAAATCAATATCCCCACATGAGATGCTGAATTTTAAGAACCCAAGGATTTCCATATTGGTCAGATGCATGGTTCACTCAATCTAGTTCAAGAATTATCTCCCTGTTATGTGAAGCCCCACTCTTGACCTAGTATTGCCTACCTTTCTTTTTCTCCCAGAAACCTTCCATTCCCTACTCTTTTGAGGAGGCGGGAATGAGGGGTTAGAGAAAAGAAGTGTGAGAGTGTGAAGGAGAAAGCAAAACACAGAAAGAGAAAGAACAAAGTTTGTGAAGATAGACCAAACATGTGAAAAAGGAAAAGAACTGAGAAATGAGGAAAAGGGATGCCTCAGGACAGTTTAAGTATGGGCAAAGATGACTGTAGATTCTTATTTTCTGTTTGCATTTATTCTAGAAATATGTCCCCATTATTCCCTCTATAACCACTTTTCTTACAGAAAATATGAAGACAGACAAAAATGGGTCCCTTTCTTAAAGAGATTTATACATAGAATTCCCAGATTTCCATTCATCCAGGAGGGATTTTATAAGCCTGTGCCCCTCCTCATTTTCTTCTATAAGCTCAAACACAACTAGTAACTCTCGAAATATTGTGATGCATTCTTTGCGCCCTCAGACATGGCACTAAACACACCGCCCTCCTCCGGCCCTAAAGTGTGGGGGTCCTCGTTAAACTTAAAGGTGATATATTGTCCTTGGTGGGGAGCTGTGGGTGGGAAAGGATGGAAAAGTGTGAGTTACTTACCAAGAAGGAGTAAATTTTCAAACTTTCCATGCTATTTAATTCCCATCCTCTTTTCTAGAGGGTTCTAAAGCATTTTAACTGGGAGCCACACTTTTTGTTTCTTTGTGTTCCTAACTGCCAGAATTCACTTGCTTGAACTCTGTACGGATCTACGATTCTATCCAAGGCAAACCTCCTACTTCCTTTGATGTAACTCTTAAGATTTTTCCTGATCCTTCCCGCATGATATTTCTTCCTGCTTTCTTGGGGCAGCCCCTTGATGTCTTCTTTACTAACTTTGCCAGAGATACCGTTGGTAACCCTCTTCTCTCATTGCCAGTTAAACAAAACAGAACAAAGCAAAAACATATATCTCTACCTTTTGTCTTACGTTTCTATCTACCACCCACTGCTCAATTATTTTGGTGAGCAGTGCCATCTCTGGAGAGATACAAAGGCCTCAATGTTAAAGGTTAAAGAGGAGTGAATGTTGTGGTTGGCTTCTGCCAAGACCAGTTTTGATTATACTACGGTCGGCGCAGGAGTCTAGTTCTAGTCCTCACATTCACGGAGATGCAACAACTGCTCAAGCCATATATCTGCACGATGACTCATAATGCAAATGTAAAATGTGACCGTTATGGGAACAGTCACCCATATGGCCCATTTGTAAAGAAACAATGAGAGAGTCCAAATGGGGTTCTAAACTGCCTCATATACCTTTTTCAACAAAGTAATAAGGACAGATATATCACAGAGATACTTTTGAAAACGCCTGTTTCTCTCCCATACCATTTGTCTCTGCAATATTCTTAATACCTTAAAATACTCAACTTGATTAGTTTAACTAGCTTGATTACCTTATCATTCAACCCTTCCTCTCTTTCCTCTAGATTCTGCTATCTGAAAGCTCCCCAGAATGATGTGACAAGGACCTCCTTAGAATGAGGAAGAATAAAATAGAGACAAAGACTCCTCTTGAGCACATGAGGAAATAACCAACCTAGGGAAATGCCTTCAACGGCACCCTGGTGTCCTCATACAAAGAATCATTATTTGTACTTGTAGTCAATAATGCAGAAAGAAAGCCTAAACATATCCAAGACGTACAATGACTGTGTTTCATCTCATTGCATATTGAGTTTTCAATTTTGTTACATGAAACAAAATGCCTCTCCCCAAAAGGTTGACTTTTCAAATAACCTAGGTAACTGAAGTTGATTTTTCCCTCTGATGTTAACAGCTATGGATATGAAGCAGACTTAACTTATTTATAACGCTGAATTGAATTGATTTACTGTTTTATTTTATTCTCTTGGTGTATAGACTGTTGGCAAATTCCCTAAGAGTTCACCAGATCCAAAATCATACCAGTAATACCATAATATTTAGATCACTCATTAAAGATACTAGCGCATAAGTTAAGGGAAACCTCAAATACAAGCTTCTCAAATCAGATCTATCAAGTTTTAAATAAAAATGTCTCTTGCTGACAAACTATGTGCTGATTTCTGTGTTCCAGTCATCGTTTGACATTATTGCGGAGAGAAAAAGGGTGATATGCTTTCAATAAAACCAGTTAAATGGAAGTTTTATGTTTTCTTTCTATAACAGGAGAAAACATTTTGTTTTACATGCATTTGATGAAAATGAAAGAAAAGATTCATAGAGCTATCTACCGATCCCAGACCTTTAGTGTAAGATTTTAAATGATGTGGAATATTATTTAAGCTACCTAATTTAATCCAGTCATCTGCAGGTCAAGTAAATGATCAGCTTACTACCATGAAGCTTTAAATAAATTAAAATATAAATGAACAAATCACATCGACTGAGATCTGAGTGCACTACACAAATACCTGCTGACACCATTTTCCGTCAGCAAGGTAGGAAGAGGATGAGTAACTTGACAGGTGCAAAAATGCGGTTTTCTATGTATCCTTTCATTGGACCACTTCTATGAATGAAAAACTCACAGAAATCCTGGAAATTCTGATGAAATAAGAAAAGACAATAAGCTTTTCTTAAACATTAGAGGCAAAAATGTGCTTCCAATATACTCATGTTTGATATTATTCTTGTTATAATATACCAGAATATCTTCTTATTCACATCTGTTGTTCACTGAATGTCATATAGAGGTTGCTTAAAAGTGCAAAATTCGCAAGAGATCTCAGCAGTTATTTCATTGAGAAATATTAAATAAGGTACAATGTTACATTTTATAAAAAGATTTTATTTATTTATTTGACGCAGAGAGAAAGAGTACAGCAGGGGCAACAATACGCAGAGGGAAAGGGAGAAGCAGACTCCCCGCTGAGAAGGGACTCATCCCAGGACCCTAAGATCATGACCCCAGCCAAAGCCAACCACTTAATGGACTGAGCCACCCAGGGGCCTGGTAAATCATATTTTAATTTAGATATCAAATTTATTTTACTTTTCAGTTAGGGCTTATTCAAATTATAACTGGTCAGTTTGCAAGTATGACTAATTATGTTTATTTTGTATATAGAGACACAGAAACAACTAACTCTCCCATCCCAAAGATGGTTTGAGAGAGCAAAAATGAGTATCAGTCTATGAAAAAGAAGCAGGTTGCATCACCATTGTGCTCCGGTGTGCGGTAATAATGGCTTTATGGTAGCAGAGGTGGGCGAAAGCAAGTTTCCAGAAACTTCTTGCTCCAGATCTAAATAGTAAGATTAAATTATCATGTTTAAAGTACACTAATATTTTGACAAAATATATCCCTTCCCCAAAAGTGATAATGGATGACCGTTTTGTGGTATGTTCAGTGTTGGACTCTGTATAGTTTTGGATTGCTTTTGGTTGAAGTCTTCTTTGTGTGTGAAAATGATCATGAACTTAACAATGAACTTGGCCATTCTAAGGACACGTTTGTATTTTTAAAGTGTCTTGTGTCTTGCTTTGTATTCTGTGGAAGTTCAATTAATATTAATGGTTGAAGGGGATATTTGCTGAGACGACTGTTTGCATATTTTGCTAGTGAAGTGATTAGTTGGCTTGACGATTTCCTCTCACACTTTGATATTTAAAAACAGTCTATGACCAGGTTTATGTTAAGTGTAAGTTACTTAACTATGATGAGGTACTGAATTTTCCCAAGGTTTTTTTGTTTGTTTTTGTTTGTTTTGCAGGCAGCTGTAAGCATTGTGCTATCCTCAAGTTCCCATAGTTTGGGGAAAAAACAAAAACAAAACAAACAAACAAAAAAATAAGAAAACTTCCTCTTACATGGAAAGTGCTTCCCTTGTGGTTACTCACGAATATTTGCAAGGCAAGGTCACTTTCAATGCCATAGAAGATGGGAGAAAAAAAAACGAAGGAAACTGTTTTTTGTCTTCACTGATTCTGCCAAAACCCTAACAGACATTGATGTTACAAGAGGGAAAGGTTGTCACAATCCCTTATTCCCAGCTCTGGCCTAGAAACTGTGAAAGAGGCGGAAACATTTTTTTCCCTACCATGGATACAAAGTATAATACAAAATATTAAAATATGTATATCCTTCAAAAGATCAACGTGATTGTTAACATTTGCTTTGAAAACAGTTTTCTGAAACATATTTAAAATACCAAGATTCAAAAAGAGCCTTAGACACTGAACATACTTCTGTAAAATTAATTAATCACTTTGAGGATTTAGCAGGAGGAAATGGCCATAAACATCTTATATGCTCAGCTGGTGGTAGAAGGTAGGCTGAAATGACAATTTTGTTTAAAAATCAAAGGAGAAGGGAAAAAGCCGAGATTTGGAATAAAGATATATATGCTTGGGACAAGCAGAAAGAACATTTTATATCTACATGTGGCCTACAGAGAAGCAGAAGAATGAAAAGGTGAAAGATTAATGAGGGGAGATTTTTTTTTTTTTTTTGCATTTTCTATCATCTATGTGAATTATTACCTAGATGCCTGATATGTCCTAAAAGAAAAACTGTGATGAATAAATAAACAGCTCTCGAAATCTTCAATAGGGTGCTTTACCTTGCAGGGAATATTATCATTGGCTTTTGATACAATTTCTGCTGCAGGGAAAGAGTTTCAAAGCTCAGAATGTTGAAGCATTGCCAGGCACTCAAAGGCCCCCTGCCGAGCGCGTCAAACTAAGAAATCTCTCTGAACTTGTCGAATTAAAAGTCCTCTCCCTCTCTCTGCAACCCCTGCATGAGCTGGGAAGCTCTGCCCTCATTTTTTAGGCTCCTCCATGATAAACAAATGGAGCCTAGAGCATCTTTATTCTTTACAGCCATGCAATTAAAATTCTTTTAAAAAATGTAATTGAAGGCAATGAATTTCAAAAGGAACTTCTAGTTAACAATGAGACCAAACAGTTTGAGAGGGCTACATTCAATTGTGTTTCAAAGGTAAAAGCAAAATAGCTTGTTAAGCACCAGAGAAGTGTCCCTTTTTTATTTTTATTATTTTGATTGTACATCAAGAGGTTGCTCTAAACTTAAACATCTCAGCAGGATTTATGGTTTCTGGAATGTCATAAGACTTAATTACTCAGACTGCAAAGAGGCGCACACTATTAAAATATGAACAAAGCCATACGCGATCCCTGGTTGCTGCAAATCATTATTTATCTATCCCCCCCCACAAATTAAAGAAGTTTAATCTGTGTTTGCATTTTTAGGCACCACACTGTACATCCCCCCCCCCCTGTGTTCCTAACACCAAGGCCATTGTAACAATCTGATAATTCCCCTAGTAGCCTATTGACGCATCCTTACTACTATAACCAAATGCAGTGGCAGATTCAAAGTCCTTTGTTAATTAGCAAAAATGAGAAAAGCATTTTAAATGTTTTTAGAAAACAGAATGGGAATGAATTATCAGCTTCAAGTGTCAAAATATTATTTTTAAGAAGGAGCATTAGGTGACATCCTTGCGGAAAAGTTTCAAAAGATCCTGTGTTCCTTGGTCCATATCTTTATAAGAAAGTACTTATACTGGTGTTATTAATCGCTCTCTAGTGTCTGAAATATAACCTTTGATGGTAGGTGTCAGAAAGAGAATGGATGATGAACATTTTGTCATTACCCTTAAAGGGCGTGGGGGTGGGGGATAGGGGTTGAAGGTGTATGTGAGTGCACGTGTGTGTGTGTGTGTGTGTGTGTGTGTGTGATTTTTAAAAGCTTGCTTTGCTTGTACCATTCATCCTGCTTCCCAAATAGAGATTGTTGATTGATCAAGGCAAGAGAACAGTCAATGTTTTAAACCTGAGTATATTGTAGTTATATCATGGCCAAGAGCAGATAAAACATAGGAAAAGAGTATATTTTGTGGCAAGGTTTTCTTTTCCTTAGTTTAAATACTAGGTGATGTTTAAAGTAGAAAACATTCAAATGAGAGGAATGGGGCCAGGGAGATAAAGGGGTAAGAGGAGGCCCAAGAAGTGGTGGGTAATTAACATGGGGTCTGTGAAGTCCAGTGGGTTTGTGAAGAAGGAAGGGGCATGAGTCTTGGGAGATACAGCAAAGTTATGAGAACCAGAGGAAGAAAAAGCGGGGGAATCTGTTGATGGATGAGTGGCTTCTTGCTTAAGGAGGAAAACAGTTGACTGCAAGGGGTTCTCAAGCAAATGTTCTTAAAAATGCAGACAATGGGAACATTGCACTCATTTGGGTTATGTTTAAGGGAAGGGAAGGTTATTTTTAAGAAGGATAATTTAGTAGATAGAAGAAACAGTGGGATTAAGTGAGGTTTTGTTTTTGTTTTTAAACATATTCGAAATGGGAAGAAGATAAACAAGGACACCAGGTCGCAGAAGAAGCAGCAGCCGCGGTGGTAGAAGTCCTGCAGATAACGCAGATCTGTTTAAGGACCCCGGTGGATAGGTTCCGAGAGCCAAAGCTCCCTTTGTAAAGAGGAAAGGGGGGGTTTATCTTAGTCTACTATGAAAAAGAATATTAACCCAAAGGGGAAATATGGAGTCAAGCACCTTGAGCAGTATTTCAAGTAAATGATTCTACAAATGTGTATAATGCATAAAATCAATTTTAACTGTGCAAAGAATATTTGTAATTTTGAGTTTTGAACAAAGTCAACTATGGAATTGAACCAAATTAAGTATTAGAGGTAGACAAGAAGACTTTCTTTTCTTTCTTTCTTTTCTTTTTTTTTTTTTTTTTAAATTTAAAAGATTTGAAACAGAAAGAGAGAGATTACAAGTAGGCAGAGAGGCAGGCAGAGAGAGAGAGAGGAGGAAGCAGGCTCCCCACTGAGCAGAGAGCCCCATGTGGGACTCGATCCCAAGACCCTGGGATCATGACCTGAGCTGAAGGCAGAGGCTTAAACCCACTGAGCCACCCAGGCGCCCCACAAGATTTTCTTGAAGAACTATACCTACTGTCCAATTGTTCAAGGTCAATTACTGACAACAACTGAAACATTCTAATAAGACATAAACTAATTTCAAATCTTCTTTCATAATCTTTGGGTTATTCCTCTTTCTCATTTTATTTCAGCTTCGTTTTTATAACATGAAACTATATGTTTAAAGGTTTTCGAGTTTTCCTTTCATTTTAAAGAATGCGATTATGTCAAAACCACAACATGCTTATTTTTCTGCTTAAAAAAAAAAATCAGACAAGAAACATAATGTCTGGATGTCTATTTAAAGGAAGACTGTAATCTATTCAGAAGACCTTGCTGATCTATCACATACTGAACCCATTTCAGAGGACTTCCCCAGAAGCTCTTCTCTAAGATATGTGTGTTCTTCAATCAGAACAAAGAGGGATCTCATTTTCTGATACTGCAGTAAAATGTAAGTATAGCCCTCTAGGTTAAATTATGTGAAAATACCTTCTTTGAAAAAGGATTCAGGGAGAAGCAAGCAGAATTGAAAATGACTTGGATCTTAGAGCCATAGTACAACACTCAGTGGATCCTAAGCAATTATCTCACTTGATTTATTTACACTCCTCTCTCCTGTCCCATTTTGTTTTTAACATCTGGGTTTGGAACAAGTTCGATCAGAACAAGCAACCATTGCAACATGTTTTGCTATGTATTAGGGATGAGGAATTAGCCATAATTGTGATGATTACAGCATAACTTATAGCCAAGGTTACATTAAAGTTCTCAAATTATATGCAGCAGTCATATTGCTGTCACTTGGAACTGCCTTTGATCCAAATGTATGATATTTGTCAAGGCATGTTGGGGCTGTGGTTGGTTATTTAAACGGAGATGGAATTGTTTCATTGCTCTTGCATTGAGCTGAATGGTCTGAGCCCTTCCAAAACGGAGCAGGAATTAGGACTCTAATATATTTCACTGAAAATGTAAGAAGCCCCGAGAATGTATTAAAGGCTTTGAGAAGCATTGGAGAATGCAAAAGATGGTTTCTCTTTTTAAATAACTCACCAGTGAGCCTTGGACCAACTTTATTTCAATTTGGCATTGCACGGGGGACATTTATCATTACTCTCAGAAACCTAGACTTAAAACTATTTCCCCCATTTGAGAGAATTTCTATTTTACGAGTTTCAGTGGAAGACACTCTTCACAGGAACTAAAAAACTTTACATGCCCATGGTAGCCCTGGAGGTATACCTCTTAGATCCCCATCCAAGAGAGGTCTCTACATAAAGCTGTTGCAACTGTGGGATTCACACAGTGCTCACACACGCATCATGTTCTCCTGGGCTCACAGCTTAAGCCTGGCCCCAATGGAATGAGTGCAAGCTGGCTCTTTCTACTCAATGGGGATGCTTCAAAGGCACACACTGGTCCCTGTGGCTCTCTGTCAACATGCTCAGGATGATCTCAGAGACTCAAGGATGCAGAATTTCCTCCCACCCAATCCTTCTGTCTCCACACTCTCCTCCTCTTGCTCCCGCTGTCAGATGCCCATGATGGCCTCAGTGCTCTCTGCACCTTCCTGCATTCTCTCCCCTTGACTCTTCACTGATATTTTTCTCAGTGAATATTCTGCACACGTAATTCCATTCTGGCATCTGTTTCCTGGAAGACCCAAACTGACACAATGCCAGTCCTCGAACTTGTGCTTGAGATACAGGATTTTCTCCCCTCTCAGAGAGGCCAATATATTTCATTAGGGAGAACTTCCTTAAAATGTACACAAGCAGAAGCAGGATCCAGCTTTACGCTCCTCCTATGATAAGATATTATGAAGAGCCAAAATCAATAAATCCGTTTCAAATGCAAATAGTTGGTTGTCGTCCAGGCAAAACACGCAGAGCCAAAATCAAATGCCATTGCAATCTCTGGAAAGTTTCCTTAACTGAAATAGCCATTCTTTTTTCAGAAGTTCAATGAGGAAATGTGTAAAAGATGCCAGTGTCATAAATCAAGAAATAACAAGTCACAATGCATGAAACTTGAGCTTGTCTTCTGTGCTGCTTGCAGTTGAAATATTCCATCATCTTACTTACTTGTTTATGACCTACTGGATTCCAGGTGAAGATAAAGTGAACCTGGAATGTTGAGAGATCCTTCTATTTCTCCACTTTGGCTACCTATCGGTGTTAACTCAGGTACGTCAAGTATCCATCTTTGTAGACGGGGTTGTGGGACTAAATCATGATGCATTTAGAAGCATAATAACCACACTAGTCTACTAGTTCATTAGACTTCCCCTGGTCACAAGTCTTAGAGACACTACCTGGGCAGTGGGAAGCTTAGAGAGCACTAATTTATACTTTAAATTCATATGACAAGTTTTTTAGGACAGTCTTCCATTTATGTGGATATGGACATCTGGGCAGCAGTATACAATGAAGAACCACCATAACAAGTAAGAGCCTTCAAAGTGATCCTGTAGGTCAGGAGGCACCAGATGAACTTGAGCCATAGGGTCTTGAAGGAATTCTCTTAGTGTCTGAGATGAAATGGTCAGAATCAACGTCCTGAAGAATGGTGATGTGGCAGTACCACCTTAGGCAGATCTCTGCTCTCTATCCCATAAGACTTGTACTAAAAAGTATATATAAATATATGGAACGGACCAGACTCCTATGCTTCCTCTCCCATTCTACAGTTATTCTCTTACCTAGTGGCCGCATAAGACTACAGAAGTACTTCATGATGGTTGAGCTTCATGCACTCAGAAGCCAGTTTCCTGAATGCAGGATTGAAGGTCTAGTCTGGGCTGTCCTCCAGCTAACTGTGCTGGGCATTAAAGTCCCAACATTGCATTTATTGACCAGTTCATCTAAATGACACGAACCTTTCCTTGGATTTTAAAAACACATGATTCTCCCATTTGGTGTATCATAGCAGTTACACAGTACTTAGCCAAAGCCAGTAACACTAATCATATATACTCCTAGCATTGGTTCCTAAGTACTGTAAACTTACTGCCCCAGCTTGATATTTTAGATTTCAGAGTCGACTTTTACCCTGATACTTCACATTTTTGTCTTACTGGTGGTCCTAGCTTAAAGACCTCTTAATTCACAATTCTAGATGCCCTTCCGAGATTGGTATACTCGGAAATTTAGCTGAACAATTTCTCAGGGATGTTTAACCTCTTGAGAACCCATCAGCAGGACAACTCAAATCCAAGACAAGAAGAAAATGGTTTGGCCTCTTGAGATTAATACAAATGGGCTTTTTGTCCGTATCATGACCTACGAAAGGAAGTAGAACATGGGGGTGCCTTGGGCGACTGCCTTCTTGTTCCATAGTGAAGTGCTCTGGGAATGACAGTATGGGTCTTCCTGTGACTTTGCTTGTCTACTCTGAGTCTGTTAATTGGCCATAAACTCAAGAAGCCTCTTTTGGATTTTGAGACCTCATGGTCTTCATGGATTTGTGAGTACGATTAAAAGTCTAGGAATCTCTCATACTTGATTTTTTACTTTGTGGGAAAAATAAAACAAGAACAAGAACAACAACAACAACAACAAAAAGACCCAAGCATCTGCTAAGATAGTTTGTGTGGACAAGGTTTGTGTTACAAGGTAGTGAACTCATTGGTTAGGTGGCACTATGCCACCAGGCCAGACTACTGAGCAGGAAGTGTGGACTTTTTGAATCTGCACTATGTCAAGATACTGTTAGTGCATCGGCTTGGCTCTCAGAAAATAGGCAGGATCTGCTAGAATGCTGTCAGACCCATGGTATATCTCTTTCCCATGGCTTTTTGTGTGGACCAAATGAATGATCAGAAACAATGAACTTAGAACAGTGTATGCCCTACAATCAGCACTCAGTAAATATCAGTGTTAATCTTGAGAGAGTTTTGACAAATTAATGCCAGGGATACTCAAGGCTCTCCCAAGGAAGCAAAGGGATGCCAAGGGTCTGAGCCCAGAAATTAGATTATTGATGGAGGCAAAGATATAAGCTCAGAGTCAAGCACTTAGGACTAATAACCTGGGAAAACTGACAAGCCAAGGACTGGAAGATGGAAAAGAAACTCTCTCAGAGCTTCTCTGCTCTTCATGGGGTTGAATAAGAAGAGGGAGTAAGTTAGGAACAAAACTGGTCTGGAGCTAGAATAATTCACTGAAAGCATATTCCCCAAGAACACATGCAGATCAAATCAAAATCACAAGGTAAGGGCAAAACTACAAGCGTTTTAAGGCAATCATTGTCCACACAGTCAAATGCTTCTGAATTGTGAGGAAGGTTGTAAGGCCAGAACACCCTGAGGCTGGTGATCAGGGAAATGGTCCAGGCTTCTAGGGAATGAAGTTTGGCAAGTTTGTCAGAACACTAGCAAGGAGGTGGCCCTGGTTTATGGCCAAAGCTTTCATCTTTCTATAATTTCCTAAGGTAATTAAAATATTCAGTATAGGGCCACCTGGGTGGCTCATTGTGTTAAGCCTCTGCCTTCGGGCTCAGGTCATGATCTCAGGGTCCTGGGATCGAGCCCCGCCTCGGGCTCTCTCCTGAGTGGGGCGGGGTGGGGGGCTGCTTCCCTTCTTCTCTCTCTGCCTGCCTCTCTGCCTACCTGTGATCTCTGTCTGTCAAATAAATAATAAAAAATAAAATCTTTAAAATGTTCAATGTTTCACAGACAACCTCCTCTAATATAGAGACAACTTCTTATGGAGTTGACCCAAATCTCTTCTTTCTTCTTCTTCTTCTTTTTTCTTTAAGATTTTATTTATTTATTTGAGAGACAGAGCACAAGCAAGGAGAGCAGCAGGCCGAGGGAGAAGCAGGCTCCCCACTGAGCAGGGAGATTGATGCAGGGCTTGATCCGAAGACTGGGATCATGACCTGAGCCAAAGGTAGACGTTTAACCAGCTGGTCCACACAGGTGCCCTGATCCAAATATCTTCTAATTAATTTGTGTATGGACATACATGTGCATGTGAGTATGGCATGATATCATGTTTGTTTATAATATTAAAATTCTGGTGATTATAGAAGATAAGGCAGGAAAATGTATAGAAGTCTGGGTATTATTATAAGACATGGTACAGCATTAAAATATATGGAGTGAGATAAACATAGGTTTGAACCCTATCAGTTACTCATTAAAAGAACCTAGGTAAATTCACATAACTTCTATAGGGTCTCTTTATCCGTGACGCAGAGTTCATAGTATTCATTTTATAGATCATTGAAAAAATAAATTAAAAATAAGGTATGTAAATTATTTTCAACAGTGTGGTATTATAGTGACTTTTCTTTTTAATCTTTGTTTTATGATAATGTTTCGGGTTTTGTTTTCCAGATTTATTTATTGATTTGAGGAGGAGGAGGGGCAGAGGGAAACAGTCGTAAAAGGACTCTGCACTGGATGCAGAGTCTGAGGTGGGACTCGATCTCATGACACAGAGATCATAACCTGAGACAAAACCAAGAGTCAGAAGCTTAACAACACCCAGGTGCCCCAGTAATGTTTAGTGTTAATTAGTTTATCCCCAGATAAAGGAATGTTCACTATAGGATCAACCTGAAACAGCATAAATCATATGACTACTGTTAAAGTATTTCTACTAGACTGGGGTCAACAGACTATGGTCATAGGCCAAATCTAGACCTTCATTTTGTAAATGAAGTTTTATTGGAACATAGTTACACAAGTTGTCAGCATGTTGTTTATGACTACATTTATACTACAACAGCAGGGTGGAGGTGTTCTGAAAAAGACAATCTGGTCAGCAAAGCTAAAAATATTTACTATTTAGCTCTGGACAAAAAGAATTTGCTGATCGCTCTATTAGATTGTCAGTCTTAGATTTGAAAAAAATCTACTAGTTGATAAAAATAATTTTTAAATATTACAATACAAATTATATGGCCTAAATACCTAAATGCAATGTGAATCATAGTGGGTGCATAATACATAAGAGAAGTAGTATTATATGAAAGGATAAATGATTTATCAGTTAAATAGGATGTCTATCAAGTATCAGGCTCAACATAAGCACACTATTTAGAGGTGTGGCATTCAATGGCATTTCCAACTGATTGTGATAACTTAATACTTTCCTAGAAAATGATAGGATTGGAAAATTATAATTCAGGGTCAAAACATTCTGCAACATCGCTCAAATGGGCTCTTCATTCATAGCAATTTATGTTTTAGAGCTGCTACAGCATCAGCAGCATCAGTGTAGGCTTCAGGAGTACATGCAGAAAGGCTTGTGTCCAGATCCAAGTTCCTGATCAGTTGCAGCAGAAACAATGGTGTTAATAGCCACAGTGTTGGCAGTGGCCCCACCAGCAGGGTCAGGGTCAGGGCCGAGGGTGGGCTTCTGGGCTCTGAGCAATGCCATTTTCTCTCTTTCACTTTTCCGGCCTGAGGAATGGAGATAGCTGTTTTCCACAATCTCTTCCATCTAGTGCACATCAACAACCTGTCTTTCTTCCTCTAGTTCTTTCAACGCTTTTACAACAAAGCCCTGTATTAAATTCCTCTCCATGTAAAACACATGGAGTATATTCTGTTTTTCTGATTGAATCTCAATTACTATACAGTTTCTGATGAAGAGTGAAAGATACAGTGATATTGATTAAGGTACTCCTATGTCCATTTCCGGTGGTGCAGGCAGAGAGACCATGGTCAAGGACAAATCCACAGACAAAATCAAAGGGAATGGGTCCAGTGTAAACAGCCTATCATCATCATGCGATTGACTGGTGCCTGAAGACACTACCCCATCTTAGGCTTGGCTGGCTTGGGCACAGCTCCGCACTGACTGCTTGGTTACCTTTGGTGATAGCAAGCTGTCCCTTAACATCTGCTTAAGAAACTCTCTATATTAAATCCTCACCTCTACTAGGCTTAACAGTGTCTCCCCAGAATTCCTGTTCACTTGGAGCTTGTGAATATGACTTTATTTGGAAATAAGGTCTTTGCAAACAGAATCACTTTAAGATATGGTCTATAGGATTAGAGTAGGTGCTCAATGCAATAACTGGAGAAGCAGGCTATTTGGACACAGAGACAGACAAATAAGGAGAACTTTATATGATAATGGAGATAGAGATCAGAGTGGTACATCTACATGCTAAGGAATGCTGAGGATTGCCAACAGCCACCAGAAGCTAGGGAGAGGAAAGAAAGAATTCTCCAGAATCTTCAGAGGAAGCATGTCTCTGCCAACACCTTGATTTCAGTCTTCCGCATCCAGGATTGGAGGAGTATAAACACATGTTGATTTAAGCTAACCAGTTTGTGGTCATTTATTATAGCAACCATAGGAAATTAATATGCCTTCTTTGATGGAAATTTCTGGAGAATTTTTGTCTCCTTAGGTTAGACACTAGACACTATCTTGGGACACCTGGAGGGTTCAGTCAGTTGAGCATTGGACTCTTGGTTTCTGCCTAGGCCATGATATCAAAACCTGCATTGGGCTCTAGGCTCAGCAGGGAGTCTGAGAATTCTCTCCCTCTGTGCCTCCCCCGCCCACCTCAAGAAGATAAAAATAAATCTTTAAATTATGCACTATCTTAGTTCATTTTGGTTGCTATAACAGAAAAACAGGGACTGAGTATCTTTAACAACATACATTTATTACAGTTCTGGAGGCTGAAAAGGACAAGATCAAGGTGTCTGCCGATTTGATGTCTGAGAAGGCCTGTTTCCTGGTTTGTAGATAGCTGCTTTCTTGCTGTGTCCTCACTTGGAGGAAAGGAGGAGGAAACACTCTGATTCACTTTCTAAGGGCACTAATCCCAATCATGATGCTTCCATCCTCATGACCTAGTCACCTCCCAAAGGAGCCACCTCCTTGGACCATCAAAATGGGGATAGATTTCAACACACGAATATGGGGGTAGGACACAAACATTCAGTCTATAACAGGTACTACCTAACACGCTTTTTGACTTGCAAATAGCCTGTACCTACGATAAACAATGTGCCAATAAGACCAGCTGTATTCCCACCAGGTTGGTATATACTAAATCCGTATATTATTCCATCATTTTCCTTATATGTATGACAAAGGACATAGTCTCTAGAACCAAGCTGCCCAGATAAAATCTAGGTCTGAGGAACCTCTGTATGTTTCTGTTTTCTTATGTGTGTAATGGAGCAAACAGCAGCAGCCCCCTCACAGGACTGTGGAGATTAAATGGATAAGTATGTGGACCCTGCTAGCTGACACGGTTTGTTGTCATCAACATACTGTTCTTGTAGAACTGCAATCCGCCATATTGAATTTTGTCTCTATACTGTTTCTAAAATTGACATACAAAGTATATACCAATTTAATCTAATTAGCAAGGTAGTAAGCATCATCTCGTATTACAGTGTGCTTACCAAAAGAAGATCAGAAACAATACCATTCTGGAGAGACAAACCTTCAATGAAGATTATTACTCAAATATCAAAACTCAACGCCCGTATTAAAACTCTGTGAAACACAGTTCTGTGCTATTCTTTTAATTTTCTTACATCAGGTCCTCATTCAAAACTATTCGGTTTTAACCTGGCACAAAATCTTTATAAGCATCTTGTATTTTATCAATTCCGTTCACATTTGAACCATTCTGAAGTGAGAGAAAAGAAAAAAAAAACCACCACATTTCTGCTCCATTATTATAAATGCTAAAATATGTTATCTTCAAAATTGCACTCATCTGCCAGAAAAAAGTTTATCACTACGATCAAATCCAGGTATTATTTGGCAAAACAACAACTATGTAAACCATCTCGTTTGGGTAAAATAATTAGTAAGAACACTTTGTCCCTTTATTCATGTGAGGTGTTTGAAGTGTTAAGCAAAAAAAAAAAAAAAAAAAAAAGAAAGAAAGAAAGAAAGAAAGAACCAGAGGAGCCCCACTCGCCAAAAGCACAGATGAGAGGGAGCGTGAATGGTTGACCGAAACCTCAGGTCTCCGTGGAAGGCCTGAGCCAGCTATTAGCTCAGTGATCATTTCGACAGCACTGAATAAACCACTTGGAATCCTTTGTCACCCATGGCTGAGAAAGGCAATTTTTCTCTCCATTTTTTTTTTTTTTACTTTCCTGGCCGCATTCATACTGTAGTTTCAAAGGTTAGAGTTCAACTCGACTGGCCAGAAGGTACACGCCTACATGGTCACAAAGATCAGAAATTTGTTCTACATGAACTTTAATGTTTTGATGAATTGATCCAGAGCATATATGAAAACAGAAATAACTTCCTTGCTGAGTCTAATGTTACCTCTCCCCTACTCTTTAGAAAATGTCCCCTGTGTTCACCTGCCATTAGCTTAGCATCTGGACCACTGTCTAGGTACGTGGCCACTAAGGAGAGTCTTGCTTAGAACAGCCAAAACCAGGTCTCTGTGGCAATCGAGGTTATTAAAGCACTGGGAAGCCAACTGCCTGCAGTACTGCCCTGGTGCTAAACCAGTCAAAACTGTGAAAGCCATTTAAATTCCAACATTCAAAATGATGGATACAGAATTACTCTAATTTATTTATTTTTTTTTTTAAGATTTTATATTTTTTTTAAAGTACTTTTTTCTGGTTTTTGTTGTTGTTGTTTATTTTTAATTTGTACTTATTTCTTTGAGAAAAAAAGAGAGAGAGAGAGAGAACACAAACAGTGGAGACTAGCAGAGGGAGAGGGAGAAGCAAACTTGCAGACTTTTCACTGAGCAGGGAGCCTGATGCAGGGCTGGATCCCAGGATCCCAGGATCATGACCTGAGTTGAAGGCAGATGCTTAAGTGAGCCACCCAGGCACACCTAAAGAGATTATTTTTACATAATCTCTATACCCAACATGGGGCTTGAACTCACAATCCCGACGTCAAGTCACATGTTCCACTGACCAAGTCAGACAGGTGCCCAACTCTATTTTAATTTCAATAAAGAGTTATATTTCAATTATCCATATACTTCTTTTTTGGGGGGGGTGTTGTTTGCCTTTTGATTTTTGGAGGTTTGTTTCTCTTTTTGTGAGCAAATTCTTTCTCTTTGCTATAAGCCTAAGATATCCTTGGAATTGCTGCTACCCATCTAAAGGTTGCCATTATTTTGTGAATAATATCCTCTGGATGCCCACGGAGCTGGAAAGAGCATCTGAGTCAGAGTTGTAATATGTAAACACTTTGTTCTAGGACTGCCGTGGGTAACCCTGGAAAAGTCTCTCTCCTCTCTGGGTCTTGGTTTTCTGAACACGAGCTTTTTAAACTGTCCCTACCATGCATGGGTAATGCTTTAGGAACCCGTGATTCTGTTCCTCCAGAACATCTCTAACCATTTTATTCATCAATTTACCACCGTTTCCCTAATTCACTTGCATCCATAAGTTTGTCTTAGGGTTAAAGCTATTACTGAATGAGGAATGAGTAGAATAGAGAATCCAGACAACAGCTGAAGGTTGTATTTGAAAATATGTCATAGCCCCACTGCAAAAAACTCAACCTAAAACACCCATCAGGAAGACTGTGACCCAGCTTGCAAAATGGGGGTGAGGAACTCTGAGAGCAAACCTAAAAAAGGGGGAGAAATCCACCCTTCACAAAACAGAGAAGGGGAAGAAAATCAAGCAGAGAGAGAAAAGACTAAAAGGAACACAATTTAAAGAAGGGGCGGTAACATTTTAAAAGACAACCCCATGAGCCATGCAATTCACACTTCCAAATAGTGCTTTTTCAGTTCTATATAAGAAGTGTCATATTTTGAAAAGTCACATGTAATGCAGTCACCAGGAGTAAGGGAAGCAGGACTGTTTCGTTTTGATTCCCTCCTGAAAATATATCAAAGATAAAAGGCAGATAAAGAGGTAGGATCTTAGCATTTCCATTCCTCGAGTGTTCCAGAAAAGACTCTCATTATTTTCAATCAAAGCGAAATGCAGTTTTGTGTACTGCTTTCTGTTTTATAGAAAGCCCAGCCAGCACCAAGCGCTCTGTCCCAGAGTGGTCTCAACCATGAATGTGGCCTTCCATATATATATATATATATACATACATACATACAGTCTCATATTTCTGCTTCACTTTCCACGGAATGCCGTTTATTACACAACTTGGTGAACCACAATCCAACCACTAGAAACTGATTTGTGAATAATCTTGGGGAAGAGGTGGGAAGGGCTGAGACCTGCTTTTAACAACTGTTCGGTCACTGTGTGGTCTTTGGCAAACGTCTGACTTTTACTTTCTTTCTCTCTCTCTCTCTATTCCCCTGCCTTGCGTAGCTCATGATACTGCTGTGACAGTTGAGGGAGATGCTCGTGCACTCCTCTAGATTAAGAATTGATTTTTAGAACATTTGAAGGCTGATGGGAGGGAATCAAATCATGAGGGAGCAGGAAGAATTGAAGACGCGATGGCCAGAAGATCTGGAAGCCAAACTATATTTCCAGATAAGGCAATTAAGGAATGGCCCTCAGAGTACAAAGGTGAGATTCACCTTCTCTTGGAGGAAAAGCCTGCAGGAAGCAGAACGGGGTGGGTTCAGGGAAGCCTGTGGACTCACTGGCCCATGTTGGCTTCCATCAGAATGTGGCCGTGATTGTAGGGATCCCGGTTATTGGCTACGTGTCCGACGTGGAGGGCTCTGAGGACACTGAGGGAGGTATGAATTCACACAGCATTTAAATTAATGCCAGTGGGATGTTTATTAAAGAAAGGAGAAATTTAGGGTATGGCGACGTACCCTTGGAGACAGTCTGAATTCTCTCCTGGAATCTGTCATCTGTGCGTCACCGAAAGCTATAAACTCACATATATACACACAACTGCCACATATATACACACAACTCTCCTCTTTAATCACAAATGAGAACAATACTGTTTCTACTTATCATGTAATGTTATAACAGAGAAAAATAACTGAAGAGTTTTCTTACGAGAAAAAATAGGGATGTTTTGGAAATTTAAGCCTTTTACAATCAGACCAATAGTCTTGTAAAACTAAAAAAAAGTTCTCAGGTTGGGAGTGCAGTGGGGATTCAGATCAACTCTGAATGGAGACCTGGGTGCCCTACACACAAGCAGGCTTCCTAAGATCAGATTTCCTGCAAGCCTAGGCCCAGAGAGGTAGGTGCATGAAGTTATGGGATTCTTCAGACCTGAGAACACTTTGAAATAATCTAAAAGGGTAAAACATATAAGTGGTGGGCAGTAACACATTTAAATTCCATCAGGACCTGGGCCCCGACTGAGAATGTACGCAGAGCTGTGCCTAAGCATTGGAGAACTCTTTGAGTCTCTTTGTAACTCTTCCTGTCTCTAAAGAGTCCTGAAAATAGATTTTGTAATATAGTCCCTCTAAGGAATATCTGCACTTGAGAGAAATTTCCCTTGGTCATAATCAAGTCTAATGCTCAGTTCTCTGAGGAGACTGATAAACAGGTGTTACCTGCTTATAAGGTAGCCCTGACCAAAATGTCGGCAAAATGTGAATCTGCCACAGCTAACCGTGCCCCTCTTGTCAACGCAAGGAACCACGGCTGACAGAGTTCCAGCAGGAAGACACACTGAGTTTGTGAGGAAACGTGTTTACGGCTTCTCTTAGGCCATTAGTACAATTCATTGTGAAACAATATTGCATAATTCGTAATCAAAATGTCCCTGAACAGTGACAGTCAAAAAAAAATTGTTTAAAAACTAATAAACATGCCGACTACGCCCCCCAAAAAACAAACAACAAACAACAACAACAACAACAAACTCTGAAGACAGGAATGGACCTTGTAAGAACTTGGAAATGATACTGAATCAGCCTCAAAAGGTAAAGATGAAGCTATTTCTGCTATCACACAAATACTTCCCTACCACACTCACCTGTGAATGGTGTCTACCTTTAAATGTTTCTATTCTTCACGCAAAATAGAGACTTCAGACTGGGTCCCTAACTCTCAGATTGGGTTGTAATAACCCGTTCAAAAAAAACACATTGGTCAATACAGAAACTAACTTCCTGCTGATCGCAGTTATTCCTCCAAAATTCTGAAGAAATGAATATTGAATATGATTAGAAATTTGACAACAAAGCAAATAAATCCCAATGGCCCAAGTAAATGTAAACAACAAATTAAATCATCCTAGAAAATTACTCTCTGCCTTAAGTTAAATAGGCTAAGCCAGATATCTCTAACAATACAGGGGCATATTGAAAAAAATATATCATAATTCTTCATTGCTCCTCTTAAGCACAGATGGAAAACTTTTCTGAGAAGGCAATTTCTTATCTGAAATTATGGGATGAAAGTGATGACAAGGATCAGGTCTGGTTTCTAACATTCTGGTTGCTGTGGTCATAGCTAATTTCTCTGGGAGGAGCAGGGGCTCACTTCTCTCCCGCTCCCTGACTGCAACACCAGAGTATCTTCAGAGGCCAATCAGTGAGGAAACATTATCAACACAGAGAGGAATGACTTGCCGATAAACTACCGCTTAACCTTTTAAGTTGTTATCAATATCAAATGTTATTTAAGGACCAGTGTATACAGTGAGCAACAAACTTCTCTTTCTCTCCAAAGGCTTATAAAAATATAAACTGGATTAAGAAAGGGGGACAAAAGTTGATGGACGGAAAACACTGTTGTTGACGGACATCCTCAAGGTTTTCATTTTCATCCTCTTTTACCAAACATTCCTGGAACTATGTTTACCAGATATTCAGAACGTGTGGTTCAGCGGTTAGAGTATCTAAACGGTTGTTTAATATATCAGCTATGTTGCAATATAATTTAAGAAGTTAGCTATATCATGAATAGAAATATACCTAAGAACCAAAAAATGTTCAATGTGCCATTTTTAAAGCAATATATGCACAATTAAATACATTAAAACAGTCATAGGATTTTTCTAGATCTCTCTCCCACCATCTTAAATTTAAACCCATAAAGGTCTAAATCTATTTAGGAATGCCATAGCTAATAAACAACCAAGGACTGCTGATTTGTATTAAATATTTTTAAACGATAATCAGGCCTTCAGCTCATGTTGAGCACAAACTCATTTGACTGATTAATATGGAAAGAGATAAGAGATTATACTTTTCAAGAGGAAAAAAAAAATAAGGAAAATGAGTGATTCTTCTTTTCCTTTAAGATCTTGACTCTTTTCACAGTATCTCAAATTATAATCAACTTGTTTCCTGTCTGCAGTGACTGAAACTGTGATGATCCCCTTGGATCAAAGAAAGTTTATTAAGAGCCTCGTAAATATTTATGGAGCTCCTAATGCATGCCCGTCTCATGCAAGGTGCTAGGGCGCAGAAGTAAAAGGATATGGTTCCTGCTCTCAGTGAGCTCCCAGGTGGGTGAGATATGTTAACAGTTGAAAAATATTACAGGGAGAGTAATAGAAAGAAATATAGGCAGACCTGGGTGCTTGAGGGGCAGTCGGTTAAGTGTGTGCCTTTGGGTCCTGGGATCAAGCCCCAGGTCAGGTTCCCTTTCCTCACTCATCTCTTGCTCTCATTCTCTCTCTCTCTCCCAAATAAATAAAAGATCTTTAAGAAATAGAAAGAAAGAAATACAGAACTAATGTCCAAGTAAGAGTAATGGCTTCTGCTAGGAGACAAAGAGAGATGAAGTGGAAAAGAAAAGCCAAACCCACATTGTCTTGAAGGATGAAAAGACTTTTCTCCAATGGATAGAGCAGAGGTGGTCTCAACCAGGAGAGTACAGAATCCAGCATACAGAATTGGGTAATATATCTAAGATTATTAGTAAGATACCTGGCCTATCAGAAGGGAAAGAAATTAGAAATTCCAAATGGGAGAAGTCTCTAGCAATAAAGAGATGAAATAGTGCACATCAAATTGATTTTAAAAAAAAAGTATAGAAATTAGGAAGGAAAAAAAAAGAGGGGAGCAGAAAATTCGGGAGAGCCTGAGAGAGGACATTCCTCCTCTCTGCATTCAGCGTCTATCTTTGGAACTTTTTATGTTGAGTTACAAAGTACAAATCCATGGTTCACTAAGAGTAACAGAGTCTAAATGAAATCACTCACTCCAAACATTTATTCCACAACAAATGAAACTGTTTTTCTTTTTCCGGATGTTTTCTAGTCCTTAATCATAGATACACATTTTTGGATGGTTACATAAATGTATAGAAACAGTTAATATCTTCTTTCTTCAGTTAATAATGTAAGGACCATATACTAGCCTTATGGTATCCACATATTCCTGAAAATATTTTTCTAATCTGTGGATAAGCTATAAAAGCTTTAAATATTTTTGAGGTTGCATAATGTTTAAGTAGATTTGCCAAAATTTACTTGGAGTTTGCTATTTAATTTATAGGCAATATTTTGTTGTCATAAACAATAGGGCAATAAACATGTTTAGGCAATTCTCCTTTTGAATTAGTTCCTTATGATTCATTCCTAGAAGAGAATTAATAGGTCAAAATATGTAAATATTTAATAGCTATTAATAAATGTCTTTGTATTTTTTCTATAAACCATGAATGTTTAAGTATCTCTGTCCCAACTAAGCTCTGAATTGTTTGAGGCTGTGGACCATGCTTTTTAATTAGTGGACTCCTGGACCTACCACATGGCTGGGTGCCTAAGAGATGCTCAATATAATACTTATTCAACAAGTGTGGAGGATTGAGAGTTGTCAGCAACTATCCATTCTTCCATGTCTTAAGAAACATCATTTAGATTTCAGCTGGCCTGTCATAAGTCTACCTTGAAGATAATCCCTTAGCCTCCAGGCAAGTTATGTGTAGCTAGCACTACGTGTGAAGTTAAATTCTGACCAGTGAGTATTATCCAAGATTTCCAAGAAAGGTGCCTAAAAAAAGATGACCTAGCTGGCAGGTTGCCCTTTTTCCTTTTCTACAAACATCTTTCCAGATGCCTGGAATATAGAGCTGATAGCTACAGCTACAACAGCCATTTTATTTTATTTTATTTTATTTTATTTTATTTTATTTTATTTTATTTTGAAGATTTTATTTATCCATTTGACAGAGATCACAAGTAGTCAGAGAGGCAGGCAGAGAGAGAGAGAGAGGAGGAAGCAGGCTCCCCGCTGAGCAGAGAGCCCAGTGAAGGGCTCGATCCCAGGACCCTGAGATCATGACCCAAGCTGAAGGCAGAGGCTTTAACCCACTGTGCCACCCAGGTGCCCCAAAAGCAGCCATTTTAGATAAGGTGTTCTTTTTGAGAGTAGAATCAAAGTGCTAGGATAACTAGGATACTAGAATAAGCAAGCAAGCAAAAACCAAACAAACCAACCTACATTCCTCAAAACCATGGAGTCTCCACACCTTCCCATGACTACTTGCCCCAGGACTTATTTTATAGAAGACAAATAAACATTGATCTACTTAAGTCCACTTTATTTCTGAAAGTGGTTTCTAAACAAAAAGCTAATGATAAAATAATACTGAATAAATTCAGTAAGTGATAGAAATATCAGTAAAAAATGATGAGTATATCATTTCACCTCAAATATAACTACATATTATTTTAATTCTAGAATTGATTCATTTTATAAACTAGAAAGGTCAACTCAGATTTTTAAATTTACATGTATTTTATTATTAGAAATGTTTATTTTGCTGTGTTTAATATTTTGAGAGCTTGTTTGGAGGTTCTAGCAGGGGAGCCCAGCTACTCGATTACCCTTGACCGAAGAACGGTCCTCTCCTCTATCGGGGAAGGTCGTCCTCTTCGACGGAGCATGCAGCTTCGGGAGGGACACACATGGAGTGGTGAGGGAGGAAGGGGACACCCGCCTAGCCAGCCAGATCAGCCGAATCAACCCTGGCGATCAATGGGGTGACAGATGTCGCAGCCAGATCGCCCTCACATCCAGCTGTGTTTAATATTTTGAAAGTTAACTATCCATCTCCTATGTATTTACTTGAAACTTAGAACTCTGCTACCAATTTTTGAAACTCATCATAAGCTGTAGAGAACCTACCAAAAAGTAAGCCAGACACTACTTCAAATTTTTCCTCATCTGTCTTTATCTTTGGTTGCACTACTCATTATTTTTATAATATTATCTATTAATAGATAATACATTTCTAATTTTTCTTTGTAACTTTTCAGAGAAGATAAATTCACTGTCCCTAAGGAGATCTGAGAAATTTTCACATTTATTTACAATTGTTTCCCCAAGATTCATTTTGAAATCCAAATCTACCTGAACCGAATTTTGGAAACTATATCTCTGAATTGATTTTTTATTTTTACATTTAATTTCGAAGTGTCCATGTATACTAAATACAGCAACCACCAGAACTTGAATCTTGGGTCTAAACTGATTCATTTCTTAGCCTCATCATATTTCAATTTTCTTACCTGCAAACTGAGATTTAAAATATATATATATTTTATTTATTAGAGAGAGAAGAGCAAGAGGGTACAAGCGGGGATTAGGGGGTGTGGAACTCCCCACTGAGCAGGGAGCCCGACGCAGGTCTGGATCCCAGGACCTCAGGATCACGACTTGAGCGGAAGGCAGACACTTAACAGGCTGAGCCACCCATGTGCCCCAAAATTGAGCTTTTGTGGATAAAGTAGAATCACAAATATAAAATGCTTAGCATAGTGCCTGGCCCATACCACTTAATTCCTTGCATTTTAGAGCATTCATGAAAAATAAGTTGAAAACAATTATATTAGCACAGTATTTAGTTCGTTTTTTTAAATTAGTTGCTTCTAAATTTTAAATAAGGCTGCCTTTCAAGATTTACAGCTTTAATATGTGCTTTTTTTTAGAGGTGCACATATCACCGACATTTTTCTTTCTAAAGCAGGTTTTTCTGTGGTCATGGCAATGAAGAAAGGGACCAACAACTTACTCTATTTAAGTTTTCCACTATTTTCCAAAATATTTGGAGGTGATTCATGCCTATTCCTGGGAAATTCATAAAGTTTACTGGACTCCGGACTTAGTGAAACATTTAAGTGAAGAAAGCTTCTGAAAGGTAAAACATTCATTTTTCTTTGCATTTAGTTCCCAAATGGAGACAAATCGCTTAAAAGCAATATTAACCTCAATGTGCTTAGGCTATTTATCTTCATAAGAAACAGTCTGAAAACAAGAAAACGAAGCCCATAAAAATGATTTTATTTAATCACACAAGTATATCTCACCAAAAATCTTTAGTTATTTCCTTAGGGCTTAATTCTGACCTCAGTAACTCATGCACAAATTCTATGGATGTCAATGGAAGTTGTGCGTATAGAACTCTGGGCCAAATTTGGTTGTCATGGATGGATTAGCCAAAGAGGGCACTAGATGATTTTTTTTTTTTTATTATAAAGTGCTCTCATTCTGTAATCCTCTTACATCTTTCCAGATTTATTGACCTAATCCAGTAATAATTATTGAATCTCCATAAGATACATCAAACCACACTTTCATGCATGCATCATGGAGTCAGTGGCCTTAAAGCATTTACCTTTCCACATAAATGTTAATAATCTCGCAGTAATATTTCATTTTAGCAAAAAGAGAGTATTGTGACATGCTTTGTGACAAGGTCAATTTCACTTAAGGAAAAATGCTAACATTTTCAAAGTCAGCCATTACGTGGAGGTTATTACTGCATTCCCGTTATCTTGTTACCAGACAGTAATCTGATTTCCCTAGTGCCACAGTTATTTAGGGAGGCTTAACCATATTTATTCAAAGTCAAGACGTGTAAGTGTAAAAATCTGTATCATTCTCTAAGTTCCAAACAAATTGTGTTTTGGAAAATCTGCCCTTAAAAACATTTATCTAGATATCTTTAGCATGTAAAATTTTCCTCAGAAAGTGAAACTTCTGGAAAACACATGTGACTTGTGAGAATAATACTGCTTCTCTTGGGACCAACTCAAGCTCTCTCCTTAGGGAGTTAACTTAAGGTTAAATTTCTTACTTACCTTGAGCTACATATCATGCTTTCCCTTAGAACTAACAATTGCCGGGGCACCTGGGTGGCTCAATGGTTTAAGCCTCTGCCTTCGGCTCAGGTCATAATCCCAGGTTCCTGGGATCAAGCCCCGCATCGGGCTCTCTGCTCACTGGAGAGCCTGCTTTCCTTCCTCTCTCTCTCTGCCTGCCTCTCTGCCTACTTGTGATCTCTCTATCTCTGTGTCAAAAAATAAATAAAACCTTAAAAAAAAAAAAAAAAAGGACTAACATCTGCACATCATGCACAGAGCTTTTGAAGGGGGAATGCAGGGACCGATCCACTTTGCCTGAAACCGTTTACTATCATTGTCCTCGAGGGCCACGCACTTGGTATTACAGACGTTGTGGTGGGTTATGCATGAGTCTATACTCAATCACACACTCAAATTGCCCTGCGCCCTAAGGAATGTCTGCAGAGCTTTAAAAATTAAAACTCCTGGGCTGTGCATGCCCACACTTCTAGTTCTGTGATCTGGTGTGGACTCTGAATATTTCACAAGTCTTCCAAGCGGTTCCGGGGCTATGCGACCACAGTCCGCACGTCTGAGGAGCATCAAGAAGAGCGAAGGTGAGTTGGTGGTAGAGTGTGGTGTGAATTACCGGGTCAGAAATGCCGCGTGCGCGTTGCTGCTTATGTCAATCTGACAAATGCAGAGAAGCTTCGTATTAAAGGGGACGATGAACAACATCTGGCTTCTGGAAGGCACTCGATAATTGGGAATTAAACCAAATGCTATTTTTTAGTGACTCTGCTATCTTGCACCAGTATCGCCACTCTGCGGTTAAGTGTCACGATTCTGGTAACATTGTTACCCGTGCCTGTTACGGGCTGGGTTGCATAAGCCTGAATTCACAGGTTGAAGTTCTAATGCCCAGAACCTCAGAATAGAACCATTTTGGAGAAAGGGCCTTTAAGGAACGTTTAGTCAAAAATTACACCTGGATAACAACGATGACTGGAGACTGTCCTGGCCAACTGGGGTTTACGTTCACCGCAGCTATAAGACATCTGCACTTGGATCATAAAGACACGGTCAAGTTTCACCTCAGTGCCTCTGGCCTCATAAAAGATCCAACATGGACAGACAGTAAGACAGGCTTCATATCTCCTCACTTCTAAAGTACAGTGATTGGCACCTATTATATGTGTGTGTTTGTGGAATGTACTTTTCATTACTATAAATATCCATGTGGGGGACCTCCTGTGATAGCAACAAAGTGAAGCGATCATGCAGACAGTTTCACAGATACCAATGATGAAATCTGGACAAAATTTTAACTAGCATTTAAGGGCCTTGGGCATGGAAGACAATAGAGGAAGAAAAGGAGAAACGGAGAGCAGGAATCACACGGGAGACCATGAGGTTTCAGAGGGGATGGGGGAGCCCGGTGATGGGGATTGAGGAGGGCACGTATCACATGGAGCACTGGGTGTTAGATGCAAACAATGAATCCTGGAACACGACATCAAAAACTAATGATGTACTGTATGGTGGCTAACAGAACCTAATAAAATAATTTTAAAAAATTTAAAAATGGCTTTGGAAAGCATGCAGTATTGGATAGATTCTTAAAAAGGCCAAAACATCGGGGTACCTGGGTGGCACAGTGGGTTAAGCCTCTGCCTTTGGCTCAGGCTTAATCTCAGGGTCCTGGGATCGAGCCCTGCATCGGGCTCTCTGCTCAGCAGGGAGCCTGTTTCCCCCTCTCTCTGCCTGCCTCTCTGCCTACTTGTGATCTATAGCAAATCAATAAATAAAAAAAAAATCTTTAAAAAAAAAAAAACTAAACTAAACTAAATACTGTCACTGGAGAACACTGGAGAGTGTTCTTTTTGCCCAAGAACACTTCCCTGTACTTCCCAATCCCCAGAATTACCGGGTGGGTAGAAAAGCATGCATAGTCCTACCATCTCGGCTTGAAGTGGCAGAGAAAGTTCAGGGCTGGGAAAACAGCTGAAAAGTCTAAAAGCAGGCAGAAGTCACCAAACCAAAGTCCTTTGAAAAGCTGCTATGAAAAGGCTGAGACTTGTGAGTTTTTAGTTCTCTTGACCAAGCACGCTCCGTCAAAGCCCCAGCTGTGAGAGCAGAAAAATGCAGCCTCACTGTAAATAGCAAAGAGAACGAGGTGTTGGAAGAAGAGTTGGGGATTTCAGGGAGGCGGTGAGAGATTCTGAAAGTGAGCGTAAAAGAGAACTGGTCCCCAGTCTGAGTATAAATTCTGCCCAATTACTGATTGCCATGCATGGGGCCTGGGTGAGGCAGGCGGACCCTAGAGAGAAAGTTCTCTTGGAAAGACTTGGATGCACCAGGACAAATTCCATGAATCTTCTGCATTTTGAGCGGCAGGAAGGCATTGCCAAAACCAGGCGTGGTTCCTGTGGCAGAAAACTAAAACCTTCCTGGGTCGAGATGTCAGAAGAGAGAATCAGAGGTTGGACATTCAGAGGAGGACATTCCCAGATGCAAGGAATTATGAGTCCGCACATAGTCTGAATGTCAACTTTGCCTAAATGCTTGAATGATCACCAGATTCTACAGGCAGAGGGGGGCAGGCTGAGGGGACCCAGGCTAAAACTAGGATCACAGTTTGATGTCTGAGTCCAGACAAGTTAACCGGCTCTTTGACGCTAGACAGGAAATTCACATGTTCTGTTGGCATGAAGACTGCCCAGTCATGGTGGAAGGCAACACACCGAAACTGGGATGCAGGGTGAGCGTGGGGCAAGAAAGCCCTACTTCAGGGCTCCTGGGTGGCTCAGACACTTAACAGTGTCTGCCGTTGGCCCAGGTCATGATGCCAGGGTCCTGAGATCGAGTCCCACATCGGGTTCTCTGCTCAGCAGGGAGTCTGCTTCTCCCTCTGCCTCTCCCCCTGCTTGTGCTCTCTCTATCTCTCTGTCTCAAATACATAAATAAAATCCTTAATAATATTGCTTTAAAAAAAGAAAGAAAGAAAGAAAAAGAAAGTCCTACATCTGCTGTGGCTTTTCTCAGCATCACAGTGTGAAGCAGAACTTGGACTGTGGAGCGAAACTGCCAGAGTTTTAATTCCTGCCTTGGAACGTATTAGCTGTTTGAACTTTAGGGACCTCCCGAACTTCTCTGTGCCTGTCCCCTCATCTCTGAAATGATGGTAATAGGACTACTTGGTTGCAGCGTTTGTGAGGATTAAATGAGTTAATATATGCAAAGCACTTTCCAAAGGCATGTATCATGTTAGCTATTATGACAAGGATAATTTCTCTGACGATGATAATCATACATCCCTCCTTCCAACGCTTGTATGCAATCCAGGGGTGAAAGGGGAGTGGCTGGCGGGAGGAACCTTGCATTTATTAAGAACACTCTGAACCGGCTCTGATTGTGCTAAATGGCACAGGAACAGAATAGAAGCTCAAAATATAGTTACATGGAAAAAAATTATACCTATTTTTCTTGTATACCTTAATGTGGGCTTTTTATGTTTGTGCCTCCTGCTTAAGAAACATACCTGCATGTTGAAATACAAACTCACATGGCCAATATACAGGGTATATTGGATTATATCTTGCTTTTTAAAAAAATTATATAGATAGCTTAATTATAATTTTGACTGCCTTTTTTTTTTTTTTTCCCAAAACAGGGAACAGAGAGGGAGAGGGAGATAGAATCTTAAGTAAGCTCCATGCTTAGCGCAAAGGCTGATTCTTCCCAATCTCACAATCGTGTGATTAAGAGTACGAGGCCTAACCAACTGAGCCACCCGGGTGTCCCACCTGCCTCTCTTTTTTAATCCAAAAATTTATGCAAGTTATTTTTAATGCTGTCTATAAAATACATGAAAAAATTTCATTTCCATTTCTTCTTATAGGGCTAAACTTTTTCTATGATTTTTTTTTAAAGTTATTTAAGTAATCTCTTCACCCAATGTGGGGTTCTAATTCATGCTCCCAAGATCAAGAATCCCATGCCTTTCTGATTGAGGCAGCCACAGGCCCCTTTTCATATGACTTTTAAAGTTTTTCTCCTTGATTACTCATGCATTCAGACCCCACTGTCACATACTATGGAGGTCTAATCTGCTAAACAAAGGGATGAAATGATGAATAAACTTAATTTCTATCTTTAAATGTCTCATCAAGCAATAAGGATACAAACAGACAAACAACTTTTTAATTAAGAAGAATTCATAGTAGCATTAGATGTAGAAAGAAAGGTACAGTCATCACATTTAATATAGCATAATCAATTCAAGAATCAGAAAGACAGATCCATTAGGGCTTCATAAAAAAAAAAAAAAGTGTGTTTAAGGGGCGCCCGGGTGGCTCAGTGGGTTAAAGCCTCTGCCTTTGGCTCAGGTCATGATCTCAGGGTCCTGGGATCGAGCCCCACATCGGGCTCTCTGCTAAATGGGGAGCCTGCTTCCTCCTCTCTCTCTGCCTGCCTCTCTGCCTACTTGTGATCTCTGCTTGTCAAATAAATAAATTCTTAAAAAAAAAAAAGTGTGTTTAAGTAGCATCTGAAAGCATCGGAAGGTACTTTGTAAGCAGTGGAGAAAGGGATTCTAGGAACAATGAAAATTACGGTAACCTCCCAACCTGTGTCCACAGGAAAGATTCCCAGACCCTCAGTAGATGCCTCAAAGGGCCGACAGTTCCAAATCCTATACGAACTATGTTTTCCTACATATACATATCTGTGATAAAATTTAATTTATAAATTAGATACAGAGCCACAAAAATAACTAATAACAAAATGGAAGAGCTGTAACAATAATCTTACTTTTTCCTGTACTTCTTCTTCTTCTTGTGATGCTGTGAAATGTTAAAATAGCCACACGATGAAATGAAGCAAGGTGAATGAGGTAGGCGTTGTGAGCTAATGTTAAGCTGCTACTGACCTTCAGGTGCTACCTTAGAAGAAGGAGTATCTGGGACCCCCGGGTGGCGCATCGGTTAAGGGGTCTGACTCTTGATTTTGGCACAGGTAGTGATCTTAGGGTCATGAGATCAAAGCCTGTGTGGGGCTCCCTGCTCATCACGGACTGTGCTTGAAATTCTCTCTCCCTCTTCCTCTGCCTCCCCTCCCACTGTTGTTATATAAATAAATGAATAAATAAATAAATGCTATTTCCTGTCTTGCTAATTTAGACAGGACAACATGTATTGGAGAGGATGTGGAGAAAGGGGAATCCTCTTACACTGTTGGTGGGAATGCAAGTTGGTGCAGCCTCTTTGGAGAACAGTGTGGAGATTCCTCAAGAAATTAAAAATAGAGCTTCCCTATGACCCTGAAATTGCACTTCTGGGTATTTACCCCAAAGATACAGATGTAGTGAAAACAAGGGCCATCTGTACCCCAATGTTCATAGCAGCAATGGCCACAGTTGCCAAACTGTGGAAAGAACCAAGATGCCCTTCAACGGATGAATGGATAAGGAAGATGTGGTCCATATACACTACGGAGTATGATGCCTCCATCAGAAAGGACGAATCCCCAACTTTTGTAGCAACATGGACGGGACTGGAAGAGATGATGCTGAGTGAAATCAGTCAAGCAGAGAGAGTCAATTATCATATGGTTTCACTTATTTGTGGAGCATAACAAATAGCATGGAGGACATGGGGAGATGGAGAGGAGAAGGGAGTTGGGGGAAATTGGAAGGGGAGGTGAACCATGAGAGACTATGGACTCTGAAAAACAATCTGAGGGGTTTGAAGAGGCGGGGAGGTGGGAGGTTGGGGTACCAGGTGGTGGGTATTATAGAGGGCACGGATTGCATGGAGCACTGGGTGTGGTGAAAAAATAATGATACTGCTATGCTGAAAATAAATAAATGAAAAAGTAAATAAATAAATAAATAAATAAATACTTTAAAAAAAACAAAAAAGGAGGAGGAGCATCTGCTTCTGGTCCTCAGCTGACTGCATGCGACTGACGTGTGGAAGGCAAAACCGTGGGTAAGGGGGGACTCTATAGGTATAAGTCACAGTAGCGTCAAACAACAAGCAAGCTCAGGGAATCATAACTAATTCCAAATTTTTAAGCCTAGTGGGAAGGAGAGAGTAAAACCACGAGGTCAGGTGGCAGGCAGGACTGCGACTGTGTTTTGATCTGATGTATATGTAATGAGAGCCTGATATAAAGCCCTAGAGTAAAAACTGAGAGAAGGGAACTGTTGAGGCACGCCGCGTTAGGATTCAGCAAATGACTTGCTTTGTCGGGGGTGGGGGAGGAGATGGTGTGGACGTGTATTTGAGACTGTGGAAAAGATCAGGTTCAAAGGAACTGAAGAATCACTCGGACTCCTGGCCCCGTTGGTAATGACTTCATTAATAGACATTAAGTTTCTGCGGTAAAATTCAGCTGAGGACGGAAAAGATGTGTCTACTCCTGTACATGGAGACTTCAGAATTCTTGTGGGATGCCCACATGACGCTGCCTGTTGGGAGGCTGGAGACTGGAAGCTGAAGTTTGGAATTCAAAATAGAGTTGTGGACTGGCACATGTGTTTGCCTTATACTGAAACCCTGCAAATTCTCTTATGGAGAGTGAGATGCAGACAGGCCTTGGGACAAAGCCTGAGAAGTTCCAGCTCTTTAAGAAGTGGGCAAAGAGGGGGAAATGAGAAGTAATTCTAGTTACTTCCTCTGTAGAACTAGTCAGAGTTCTGCAGAGGAACATGACACTGGTGTTACTGGCCCTAGAAGCTTTTGACTTAGCCATTCTGTTATGCCATAGTCAAGGTACCAACAGAACAGGGCGCCTGGGTGGCTCAGTGAGTGGGTTAAGCCTCTGCCTTCAGCTCAGGTCATGATCTCAGGGTCCTGGGATCGAGCCCCACATCAGGCTCTCTGGTCAGCAGGGAGCCTGCTTCCCTCTCTCTCTCTCTCTGCCTGCTTCTCTGCCTACATGTGATCTCTGCCAAATAAATAAATAAATAAAACCTTTCCAAAAAATAAATAAATAAATAAAGGTACAAGCAGAACAATAAATATAGTGAGATCAACTTAAAATATAGGTTGTGATATGTACCTACATATCAAAGTTTATTTTAAGGAATTTGCTCATGCTATTACGGGAGCTGGCAAGTCCAAAAATTCACAAGGGAAGCCAGCAGCCTAGAGACCTGAGAAAGAGTTGCAGCCGATGCCCAAGGAAGCCTCCTAGCAGAATCCCTTCTCCTCTGGAGAGGTCTATTTTGTTTGTTCATTTCGTTTTGTTTTGAAAATAAGGCCTTCAACTGATTCGATGAGTCCTACCCACCTTACAGAAGGTAATGTTTCCCCCAAAGTCTGTTGATGTAAATTTTAATCTCATCTAAGAAAACATTTTCACAGAAACATCTAGAATACTGCTTGGCCACTGTCTGAGTACTGTGGCTTAGCAAGTTGACACATAAAACTAACCATCACAGACACTGAGGAATATTCAGTAACGAAGAGGGAATGGTGTGGGGAAAGAGAGAAGTTAGGAGAGAGAGGGAAAGAGAGAGACATTTCCTTAAGCTAAGAGAAGAAAGAATTTTGTGGGGAGGGGGGTAAAAAAAAATCGGTCCAAAGGATTTCAAGCAGGATTTGAACTGAAAATATGCCCCTGGGTAAAATAACAGGAAATCATTTTGACAAAATAACTGTCCTTTGGCTAAAGACAAGGAGCAAAGAGTCAAAAGGTTAATGGGGGGGTGGGGTGGGGGAGGAAATAGGAGACATTGTGTGCTAATTACTTCCACTGGAAATTTGGCTTGTGACGAGACGAAATTGCAGAGTGATGGCCAAACAGAGCATCAGGGTTAAGGGGATTTGCTTTTTCTATGGGACTTGGAAAGAAATAAAATAAACTGTTATGATTAACACCTTGGCCGATGATAGCAAAAACGACTCTAGCTCAACACATTAACCCTCCAGGTGTAACTGCAATTTACCAGGGATTCATGAAATCAGGAGAGTCTCACCCTAAAGAGTGACTGTCTAATAGTGAAATTTCAGGAAACTCTAGGAGAAGAGGAAGCATTTTTCAAGGCCTTTTGATCTCATCAGTCAAACAAAACCCTATAAGTAGCTTTGTCTTTGGTAAGGTGGATGGCAGATGGGGTGAAACATGGCTGAAGAGCACAACGGACATTTTAACCGTTTCCTCCCACATTATTTTCCATTACTGGTTCATACTAAAATCTCTAAAAAAGGATATATGAATATGCATAAGCAAATTGTTTTTCTATGAAAAATAACATTCTCATTCACTTCACATCTCCTCATAACTAATGTTTCTGGAAGGTCTACACAAGGTATAGGGAAAAATAGGAATGGGATATTTCAATATCTGGGCAAATCATCACTAGTGAGATCTAGACTTTCCTTTTTTTTTTCTTTTTTATTTTATTTTATTTATTTATTTGGCAGAGAGAGAGAGAGATCACAAGTAGGCAGAGAGGCAGGCAGAGAGAGAGAGGGGGAAGCAGGCTCCCCGCTGAGCAGAGAGCCCGATGTGGGACTCGATCCCAGGACCCTGAGATCATGACCTGGGCTGAAGGCAGAGGCTTTAACCCACTGAGCTACCGAGCGTTCCTCCTTTTCTTTTCTTTTTTTTTTTTTTCTTTGAGATTTATTTATTTTAGAGGATGAAGGCAGAGGGCCAGGGAGAAAGAGAATCCCAAGCAGAATCCCCACTGAGCGCAGACCCCAAGGGGGCTCCGTCTCAAGACCCTGAGATTGAGCAGAGACAAAATCGTAAGTGGGATGCTCAACCAACTGAACCACCGTAGTGCCCCTAGACTTTGCTTTAAACATTTAGGTTAGGACAGTTTTTTTCCCTCAAAACCTATCTAAATCTAAAATTAAGAAGGGGTGCCTGGGTGGGTCGGTCAGTTAAAGCATCTGTCTTCAGCTTAGGTCATAAATCCCGGGATCCTGGGATCGAGTCCCGAGTCAGGCTCCCTGCTTAGTGAAGAGTCAGCCTCTCCCCTGGCCTGTGCTTTCTCTCTCATTCTCTTTCTGTCAAATAAATTTAAAAATATATATTTTTAAAAAATTAAATTAAATTAAGAAAAAACATAGCTTCATAGATACATGATACACAGACAAGTCTAATATCTATTATGGCCAATCATTCTCATTTGTCATACAGTAAGTCACCTGTCCCGTGCATGGCTTTGTTTTTTTCCAAAAACGTACCAGTGATTGGAGAAGAAACTATAACATGAGGTCCAAATTTTCATGCCATAAATGTATGAAAAGCATGGGAAGTCTGCCTGAGTAGGATCTCATAAAGAATATAACAAATGTTTGGCCATTGCCACCAAATAAACTTCCAAGGGCTGGCAAAAGCGCATCTCATTGGAATCAAGGAAGCAACCGCACTTGTTCCGCTTCAGTTAGGCAACCAGGTGTTTTGCTGCATTTAAAGAACCTCCATTCGGCATAATGGGTTGAGGTCACTTCATCTAATGTATCTCATTATACTGAGGTAATATAATCATTTCAGTGGCTTGTTTTCCATTCAAGAGTGAGAAGTTTCAATGTACTAAGGAAACGATTTGTTTTCAGTATCCGATAAAATAACTAGTTCACAGGCCTTCATTTTAAAAATACCTAGATTTGGACACAAGTTAAAAATAAGATTTAATATTGAAAGCTTTATTATCAAAATCTGTCCTTCATCTGATTAAGAGATTTGGGAGAAATGTGGGTTTTAGCGTTTTAGATCAACCAGTGTCATCTTCCTGGACTGGAATAATGAGTAGCAGTTTATTTTGGGTATGGGTTCTTCATGTCAATGATCGGCTGCCAAATCAGCTTTTATTAAGGAGAAGAGCATTAGTATTTGTACAAAAAGATTTCATTCCGTCTTTATAAGAACCTCAAAAGTTAGGTACAACTACATTTGAGCCATATGAGATTACTGCTTCATAGGTCAGAAGTTTTATAATATTGGCAATTTCACATGGCTCTAACTAAAAGTACAGTTGACCTATGAACAATGCCTATAACTTTTGACTTCTCAAAAACAACTAATGGGGCTTCATTAAGCTTTTGCCTTCAGCTCAGGTTATGATCCCAGAGTCCTGGGATCGAGCCCCACCTGGGGCTCACTGCTCAGCAGGAAGCCTGCTTCTCCCTCTCTCACTCCCCCTGCTTGTGTTTCCTCTCTCGCTGTGTCTCTGTCTGCCAAATAATAAATAAAAATCTAAAAAACAGCAACAAGTTAACTACTAAAAGCCTATAGTCGACCAGAAGTCTTGCCAATGACAATTGACACATATTTTATGTTACATGTATTATATACTATATTCTTACAAAAAAGTAAGCTAGAGAAAAGCATTAAGAAAATCATAAGAGAAAATACATTTACAGTCCTGTACTGCACATGTTGAACAAAAATCCATGTGTAAGTGGACCTGTATGGTTCAAATTCATGTTTTTCAAAAGTCACCTGTATTTTTGCCGTAACAGTAAAGAAAGTGTTTACTCAAGGTCAAACAGTGTATCATACAATTATAAGTTAAACCAGTTTCTTTACCATTCACTTCCTTAGCAAAATATGATTCTAAAAATCACACTTCCAGAAAATTTGGAATTACAAATATCTTCAAGTCCACTGCTAGATCTCACTGCTACTCTATGCTCAGCTGTAGCCCAGTCAGGTATGTCAAAAGAACACCGGAGCCAACTGAAAAAGTTCCCAAAGCCAAAAGCCGGAACAGGTTGAGCCACAAAATAAATAAAATAGCATTGGATTATAACCTGTGGCATAAAGTATATACCCATTCACCCGCATTGATATAAATAACTGATTGGACAAATAAATAGATGTTAAAAAACAGACAAATCTTCCTGTGCAGAATTCCAAATAATTTATGCGGATACTCTGACCTCAAGGAGGTAGACAGTCACTCCCAACTCCTTAAGTGAGAACTGTGCAGAGTAACTTTCTTTCAAAAAGAACAGCACAGAAAGGGTGAAGACAGTAACTTTGGAGTCTAGAAGCCTAAACACTACCTCATGCCCGATGATCAAGGTTAACATCAATGGTGATAAGTCGCACTGATAGTAGACGCCATTGATAGGAGGTGATGAGAATGGCATTTTATCTTGGTGATCCTACTCACGAAATCTCATCACCCCAGTCTAATCATGAGAAGAAATCAGACAAATCCCAACTGAAGGACATTTTACAAAATACCGACTAGTATTCTTCAAAACTGTAAAGGTCATCAAAAACAAGGGAAGTCTGAGAAACTGGCAGAGCCAAGAAGAGCCTCAGAAGGCATAACAACGAGATGTAATGTGAGGGCCTGGATGGGATCCTGAACCAGACATCGGGACACCAGAGGAAAACTAGTGATATCTGAATAAGGATGGAGTACAGATCATGATGTAGCAATGTGGGGCACGGATTGTGGTAAATGTACCACAGTAGCAGAAGAAGTTGATGACAGGAGAAACTGGGTGTGGGGTATAGGAGAATCTCATATTTTTAGTATTAATAGGAAACAGTTATTTAAAGTATTCAAGCAAAATGGGAGAAAGGTCACTGTGAATAAAATATGTTTTAAGCACCTCATGTACATTAGTTTATATTTGTTATAAAACTTAGATTTTTTTTAAAGATTTTATTTATTTATCTGAGAGAGAGAGAAAACAAGTAGGCAGAGAGGCAGGCAGAGAGAGCGGGGGGAAGCAGGCTCCCCACTGAGCAGGGAGCCCGATGTGGGGGGCGATCCCAGGACCCTGAGATCATGACCTGAGCCAAAGGCAGAGGCTCAACCCACTGAGCCACGCAGGCGCCCCATGAACCTTAGATTTTATAGCTCATGTGATTAAGTTAAAATCACTGGTAAAAGTCTCTGATATGTCTAGGCATTTCAAAAGAACATAAAGACGAACTAAACCATTAACAATATATAAGAGCTTTATTCTACCATAAAATAAAGTACTGAGAATAAATAAAAATAAGTTCATGTTGTGAATTCTTCAGTGAGTCATTCGTAGTTCCATGCATACTCTCTTGATGTATTCACAGGCTTTTCAGAGGAACTCAAGATACTAGTGGGAGCCAAAAGAAATTTGCTTAACAGCAGCATTCGAAAGTGTTACTTTAGCCCAATTAAGGCAATTCAAAGTTTACCAATTATTAAAAGAATTGGAATGTTTTCTAATTCAACTCAAAGAAGTAATATCAAACATTGAAATAATGCCACATTGTTTGTGCTACAAGCATTTACAAAGACCACAGTTTCTTGGTGTTTACGTAATGATATTCAAGGTTTATTTGCTCATTGTGACGATTCCAATGTGCTCACAGAAATCAAAAGGTCTCTAGCCCCGTGGTTATGTTTTTCAGGGTTTCTATTTCATACACTATGTATCTGAAATATTTCTCAGACCGGTTAATGAATTCAGACTCAGTAAAGAAATTGAATACTTTTAACAACTGAATAAGACATACCTGAGAACATGTGCTATCTTTAAAACCTCCAAAATAATTATAACAGCCTCTAAGATTTCAGGAAAACTTACATAAAACTTCATCCTACATAAACCCTTTGAATATACAAATGCTTAAAACACAGCAAATGATGTTGCTAAAGCATGTCATGTATTATATTGCTAATATTCTTCTGGCTAAAAAGTAAAAAAAAAAATCTAGAACGTACTTATCTTAAATGCAACACATTCCCTTTTATATAACATCTTTAGAATGTAGTCATTTCATATCATCTATCACCTCAGTCACAATTTTCTTAAGATTTCTAACCTCTCAAACTTACTTCTCTTATTACAGACCCCATGATTTATGAGTACCGAGAGCTATAGAGACAGCTGTGAGATTAGCATTGTAACCTATAGCAGATCACCTCCGAAACAGTTTCTTCTGAAATGTACTGTCACATTGAAATGGAATTACAACACATTTTGGGGCAATTCTGACCTGTACTTTTAAATTCACTTGCTCAATTGTAAAGGAGAGAAAAAATATAGAAATGGGGGGAAAAAACAGGCTACCTTGATTTGTTTTTACTTCCTGTAAAAATAATGGACTTTTTATCAAAGTTTTACCATAAGATACACTTCCACTTAGCTAACACCTTACATATTTTCTGTAAAGGACCTACATAATTACACACGTCATTAACAAATGAAACAAGGTGATCGATCATAACATTCTGTTGGAAACATATTAGAATCAATCCTTTGTTAATGATTTTGTGCCATATAAGTGTTTTAATCTTTAACAAAAGGAAAATTCCAAGTATCACAGTATATTTCGATTTGACATTTTGTTAAGTACCTGAGGAGGAAAATGTGAGAAAGTGTGGCTTAAAAGAAAAAGAATTAAAGACTGATGTTTTGGGAATAGAGTCGTAATAGATTTATGGCAACTTCTTACAACAGCTTTTTCTTTTACCTAAATGCTACCCACAGCAGAATCCAAACAAAGGTGTGCAAATCACACGTTGCCGCTGGCCTTTCCAGTAGAAGCCCAATACAGAATAGCTCCTACACCTCTAGAAGAGAGAGATGCTGGAGTCCAGATGAAGAGTATATCGCTCACCTCAATAGCTCTTCCCTAAAACACTATCCATCTTTTAAATTATCATCTATCTCTTTGTTACTCAAAGTGTGGACTACAGACCAACAATCTCAGCATGAATTGGGAATATGCTAAAAATAGAAATCTGGGGGCACCTGGGTGGGTTAAGCCTCTGCCTTCTGCTCAGGGTCCTGGGGTCAAGCCCCGGATTGGGCTCTCTGCTCAACAGGGAGCCTGCTTCCCCACCGCACCCCAGCCCCCGCCTCTCTGCCCGCCTCTATGCCTACTTGTGATCTCTGTCTGTTAAATAAAATCTTTAAAAAAAAAAAAGAAATTTGGGGTACATGGGTCACTCAGTTGGTTAAGCAACTACCTTTGGCTCAGGTCCTGATCCCAGGGTCCTGGGATGGAGTCCTGCTTCTGGCTCCCCCACCCCCTCCTCTCTAATGAATAAATAAATAAAATCTTTAAAAAAAAAATAGAAATCTGAGATACCATTTCAGATAGGATCCTCGCTGCTTCATATTCACGTTGAAGTCAGCAAAGGACTGACTGTACTAACCTGGGTTATTATTCTTATTTATATATTAGAAGTACCTGGGGGTTTTTAAAAAGTGCTGATATCTATAACTCACTCCCCATCAATTAAACCAGAATCTTTGTGTTTACAAGCAGACATCAATATTTTTATTTTCTGTTTAGGATTCTCTCTCTCCTCCTCTGTCTGCCTTGTCCCTCACCCTCTTCCTGTTTCTGTCTCACAAATAAATCTCTAATAAATAAATAAATAAATAAATAATTAAAACCTAGCTATGAGTTTAAGTTGTCTGAGCGTTGGGGCCAGGTAGATTTAATTTATTTATGCTCATAATATCGGAAATATTTTCTTCCTTTAAGACAGGCTCAAAAAGCATTAACAAAAAAAAAAAAAAAAAATCACACTATCCTCCAAATTTATTTGACTCAAATCGAACTCCAGAATTCGTTTTCTTTTTTTATTTCCAGCGAACTCCCCTCTTCCCGTCCCAGATTCCTTCTGGTTTGTATACTTACACATGCATAGACACGGACATGGCATACGCTTCTGTTCTTTGTACATTACTTGAAAGAATGTGAAGAAAAAGCCCTTAACCAGCCAGAAATCCTTCCGTCTCTAACCCCAGTGATTTTGCTTTTCCCGGGGGCCAGCTCAGGACGTCCACGGAAACATTATGTGTGTGGAGCTTGCAAACGTTTATTTGTCTTATCTTTATCCAAATGGCATAAACTCTCTTTGTACGTAATGTGTATACAGAGAAGAACATTAACTAAAAATAGCAAATACACTGGGTGCATGATACTGAAACAGTGACCAGAAAACAAATTATCTATCATAGCGACTAAAAGCATTTGCCAAAAGACGGGACCAAATTTAGAGTGAAAATGGTTTGAGAGGATGGGCAGGAAAGTGAGTGAACAGAACACCCAAAGAGTGTGATGATTCAAGACCTAGAGAGGCCAACCTGAACCCCAGCTGTGAGTCGGCATGGTTGATGATTCCCCATGAGAACTTCAAAAACCTGTACAACCTCTAGAAGGCTATTCTCCATGCCTCCAGTCACAAATCAGAAGAGGCATTTTAAAAAAAAAATGTTTTTAAAGATTTTATTTATTATTTATTTGACGAGAGAGAGATCACAAGTAGGCAGAGAGGCAGGCAGAGAGAGAGAGAGGACGAAGCAGGCTCCCTGCTGAGCAGAGAGCCCGATGTGGGGCTCGATCCCAGGACCCTGGGATCATGACCTGAGATGAAGGCAGAGGCTTTAACCCACTGAGCCACGCAGGCGCCCCAGAAGAGGCATTTTAACACCTTTCCTCCAATTTCTTTTTATCTATGTATCTATTTATTTTTTTGTGCTATTGTAATTTTCCTTGGGTAAATAAGGTGTGAAAAGTAAGACTATTTTAAGTATGAATTATTTCTACTTTTTGTTCTTCATCCCTAAAAAGTCAAGTTTTAGGTCAAGTGAATGTTTAAGAGTCTGAAGTAGAGATTTGGGCATTCAAACTCAAAACAAGAAACATTGGGTATTTTTATTTAACTGATAATGGCATGTCTAAATCACATCCAACAAATCTTGTAATGACATATCAATCACATATAGTGATGTCCCCAATCCCACAAAACAAACAAAAAGGTTATTTTGAGCATAATAAAATTCAATCCAAGTAACAGTTGAATGGGGTTCTAGTTTCTCTAAATATACTTGCTCAGATTTGTAGTACTTTTTTCATAGGTAATAAAAACTTTAAGATAGTAATCTATGTTATTACTTTTTGGTTTTCCTAAAATAGGTAGGAGAACTGCCTGCCTCTATCTTAGCTGCTGAGCTCAAGCAAGCTGCATTTTCTAGGCCTCTCACCACTAGGATTCTGGGTAGTTGCAGCCAATGAGAAGCACTAACCTACTCAAGGAAGGCGCCGTCCTCCTCAGGACTGCTATGGGTGTGTCTCAAGCGATGACTACGTCCCGTCCCAGTGATGGCCTCAGTTGCAGGGTGTGGGGGACACCCACTTTCTCCCTTTGCCTCTCCAGCCCGAGATTTCATGGTATCTTTCTGTCATGATTAAACTCTGCCTTGCTTTAAACAAAACCTGCTTGGGCTTTCAGGACTTCTGATCCTTTTGTCCTAATGCCTTACAGAACTCACATAGCATGCACCGTGTTTTCCCAGCCGTATCATTGGACACAACAATACAGTGAGACTGAATGAGAACACTGGGTTTGACACCTGCCTTTTCTTTTAGATAGGCTTTTTGGATACTGGGCATATTACCTAATTATTTTCTCGCAATGGGTCTTCCGAATATTCTACCTCTGTTTTGTTTTTCCCTCCTTGAACTCTTCACAGCATTTATTAGAGGTGACATTACAAATCTGAGGCTCTATGTACCTTAAAATTCAGGGGATGTTAGGGACCATCTGCTAGCAATAGTAACAGGAGGTGATCCTGAGCACATTATGTACAGCAGGTCCTATCCTAAATATACGTGTTTGCATGTATTATCTGTTTACCCCTCACAAGGAAATAAAAGGCTGATACTAAATTATTCCCATTTAACAGATGAAGAAGTGGAGACGTAGATGGTTCAAGTTACTTCACATTGCAAAACCAGCTCAGAACCTGGCCCAGTGCCCAAGCAGCCTACCTGATGCCTTCTTACCACCCTTTCCTCTTTCAATCTTAGGAAGCTCAGATTTCTCTGAAGTTTTTACAATTCTCTTCCAGGAATACATCAAGGTCTTCGGAGTATAGTTGCTATTAAATGGTAATACAATGTTTGAAATATTTTCTGAGCACTGTATCATGGTTGTACTTGATACTGACCAGATTGGTTTTATTTATTTTCCAATGTTGACTGAACTGTCAAATCTTTTTTTTTTCCCCCTAAAGATTTTATTTATTTATTTATTTATTTGACAAAGAGAGAGAGAGAGATCACAAGTAGGCAGAGAGGCAGGCAGAGAGAGAGGGGGAAGCAGGCTCCCTGCTGAGCAGAGAGCCCGATGCGGGGCTCGATCCCAGGATCCTGAGATCATGACTTGAGCCGAAGGTAGAGGCTTAACCCACTGAGCCACCCAGGTGCCCCTGAACTGTCAATTCTATAAACAAATGTCCTCTCTATCATTATAGTCTGTGGTAGTGGTTTTTTGCAGTGAAGATGTTAAGATTAGAATATGCATTCTATATGGGAAAAAATGGTGACTAAATATAATAAAACAGGAAAACAGTGGAGTAAGTGTTAAGAGGGAAATAGCCAAATTGGACAAGCCCATTAACAGGATTCAAATCTAATATGTACCATATGCTTCACTATCCAGTTTAGGCACTACATAGTTTTCTGTTAGTTCATATGATTTGGGATGTCTTATTTTTTCTAAAATCAACTAGTTGGGTTCCTATGCCCAGATTCAATGTCTCCATGCCTCTCACCCAGGTATGATAGTGCAGACATACTGAAATTTGCTTTAAACACACTCAGCACGAGTACATCATTTACTACTGCCGGCATTTCTACTCCTGGGGAAGTTTCACATAAATGACAACACATCACCTCTTGAGTGACACAGGGGAGAATACAAGAGGTTAGCTCACCAGCTCCTGACTGTCTTGAACCCAAAGTTTCTCCGTTGTTACCTACTCTCCTCAAGAGTGAATCTATTCAGAAAAACCAAAACTGACAGGATTGAGGATTAGAAACTGCTTCCTCTTTCTCGTCATTCAGGTCTGTGCCAGCTGAGTGTCCTTTGGCCATCACTGTAATCCATCTCACTTAAGGGGAAGCATTTGATTTCTTCACCACCAGGCCTCTCTTCTGCTTTAGGAAATAATCCCCTTTCAATCTCCTACCCATTCAAATAAAAATACCATCTCATATTAATAACATCTTTCCCAAAGAAGCTCAAATCATTTTTCAGATATTTCGCTAATCCGCACAGCATTCCTATGAGGTAGGTAATGTCCACGCAACAACTTTTCTCCACCAAGTCAGAATGATTATGCAAGGGTATTAGGTATCCAGAGGTATTATTGAGCTGACTTTCATTTCCTCCAAAAATATATTTACTGGAGATTGAAGCAGTGCATTTATTTGAAAAATATATGTGTGGACTTAAGGATAAAAATTTGACTTGGAATAATGACTGTGTTGTCCATGGTATTTTGACACTGATAGAGATACATTGCTTCTAGCAAGATGCAATATAACTCATTTGGATACCGTGAGTATGAATTTCCAAGTTGGCAGGTGTTTATCAGGTTGAAAACATTAAAGGCACAACTTACGAATTCTATAAAAGAAAGTTTTTGGTACAATTGGTACATTCAGAAAAATCATCTTTTTAAAATATATTGTGATTAGTATCAGGGGAAATACATTTAAGGAAGTTTAGGATATTTATGTTAAAGATAAGATTGCCTAATAATTCGATCTTTAAGAATAATGCATATATTTACTAAGACTGAAATAAAAGAAGTGAATTAAAATTACATTACAAAAATTTTTGAATTGGCTGAAGAAAAATATTCTAATGAGCAGAATGCTTTAGTCATATTCAAAACACACTGGTAGGTTCTATCTGAAAGTTAAACTAGAGACAGCCTCCACCCACTCCTATAGTATAAAGATACTGCATGACACATTGAGGGCTGCCTATGGATCAGTGTGGTTCTTAGCCCATTAACTCATTTCTTCCCCAAAATGATTATCATCCTCCTCTCCAGATGAGAAAACCCCCAAGACACGGCTTCCACCCCTCATCCAAGGTGATAGGCTGGGATTTGAACCCATGCTCTCTAGCTATCAGATTCTCATTTTTTGACCCTACTCCTCGGAATATACTGATCTTTTATAACTAAGGGGAGTCAGGATACCTGTAAAGAGATATTTTGTTTTAATTAAGAAATGTGAAAAGATTGATATGAAGTGGGAACAACTGCTAACGTTGATTACGGGATACCCTTCCTTGTAGGGGAAAGAAAGCCTGACAAACCCAGTGTGCATCAGGTAGACCATTTGAAGCTGGTGATGCTTTCTCCTGAGGTCCGGTAAGGACCACAATACATTCTCACACAGTTTGTACTGGTGTACAGTCCTCAGCCTCCTCTTGCCCAAGGGATAGATCCCCTATTCTTTCAGAAAGGGTGGTTAAGTTTGGATGAACAAATAGATAGAACTAAAAACCACCTGATGAACAAAAATCCCAATTGTCTCCTGAGCTACAATTTAGAAAACAAAAATTAAAAATTTCCAGGAATGACAATTTAAAATATAAGGAGTGATACCTTAAATGCCTCTCTTAAGATAATAGATCAGTTCAGTTAAAGGTTAAGAAAAGCATAATTTCCTAAATTTAAAAAAAAGATGTCTTGGGTCACTCATGATTAAAATATAATTTAAATATTAAGTATGTAATATTTATATTTACTTATATATTATATTACATTTAAGTATTTAAACATATTTAAAATATAATACATAAATATTTATATAATATTAAATAAAATATAATTTAAATTAATATAATAGAAGGAAGGGTGCCTAGTTTGACTTAGTTAAGCATGTGGCTCTTGATTTCAGCTCAGGTCTTGATCATGGTCATGAGATCAAGTCACCATCAGGCTCCATGTTCAGCGTGGAGTCTGCTTGATATACTGTGTCTCCCTCTCTCTCTGCCCCTTCTCCTGCCTCATTTGCTCTCTCTCTAAATAAATAAAACCTTAAAAAATAATAAAATATAAGAATAGAAGCAGCTAATATTTACTGAGTGCCAACTATAAGCCAGTTACTATGTTAGGACTTCATATGTATGAGGGATTTCATTTTAAAACATTTCTATAAGGTCAGCATAGTTATTATGTCCCTATTTCCGAAAAGGTAGGTGAGGCTAAGATCAGAACAAATAAATAAATAAATATATCAAGCACAGAGAATCAGTTAGTGATGGAGTCAGGATTCAAAGGCAGTTTGCCTGATTCCTAACTCATAAATCCCATATTATTATGTAAGTGTTCATAAGTTTTTGAAGTTAATATTTAGGCTGAAGACACTTAAAAATACCATTTCAAAAAATAGACACTTATTTCCCAGTCATAGTCAATAGTTCTTTCACCAAAAGTTTCTCCTCCCTTCTACTCTTGATATAAAAAGTCTTCAGAACCCAGGGCACATGGGTGGCTCAGTGGGTTAAAGCCTCTGCCTTCGGCTCAGGTCATGATCCCAGGGGCCTGGGACTGAGACCCGCATCGGGCTCTCTGCTCAGCAGGGAGCCTGCTTCCTCCTCTCTCTCCCTGCCTCTCTACCTACTTGTGATCTCTGCCTGTCAGATAAATAAATAAAATCTTAAAAAAAAAAAAAATAAAGTCGGGGCACCTGGGTGGCTCAGAGGGTTAAAGCCTCTGCCTTCGGCTCAGGTCATGATCTCAGCATCCTGGGATCGAGCCCAGCATCGGGCTCTCTGCTCTGTGGGGAGCCTGCTTCTCCCTCTCCCTCTGCCTGCCTCTCTGCCTGCTTGGGATCTCTGTCTGTCAAATAAATAAATAAAAATATTAAAAAAAAAAAAAGTCTTCAGAACTCAACTCAGGGATCACTCTTCATTGAAAATTATAGCCCAATCTCACTCATGAATATAAATTTAAGCATTTAAAACAAAATAGTAATAAAACATTAAAACAATTCAGAAAATACTTTATACCCAAGTTTATTTTCTCTCAAAAAGGTAGAAATATAGAAATATACTAAATATTGACATACAGAAAATATATGTTTTCTCTCATATAAATAGGTTAAAGATGGGAGAAATATATCTTTATGTCACTAGATGCAGAAAGCTATTCAATAAGTTTTAATATCTATTCATAACTAAATCTGTTTTTTTTTTTATTTTTTGAAAGGTTTTATTTATTTATTTGACACAGAGAGAGACAGAGAGCACAAGCAGGAGAAGCAAAGGAAGAAGAAGAAGCAGACTCCCCACTGAGCAGGAGCCCGACACAGGGCTCGATCCCAGGATGCTGAGATCATGACCTGAGCCGAAGGCAGACACTGAACGGACTGAGCCATGCAGAGGTCCCTAAATCTGCTAAAAACAATAACAACAACAACTATAAGTGGAAGAGTAGGGGAAGGGGCAGGGGGTGCCATGTCTGGCTGTGAAAATGGCAAGAAACCACTGCAGCAGCCCAAGAAGCAAGCCAAGGGGATGGATGATGAAGATAAATCATTCAAGCAGAAACACAAAGAGGAGCAAAAGGAACTTGAGAAGCTAAATATGGCGGCCAAAGGGAAGGGTCCCCTGGTCACTGGTAGAATTAAGAACTCTGGCAAAAAGCAAGCTGTTCCTTGTGCCTTAGCCAATGGCAATCCTTAATTCCATTCCTGTGTGAACTTCTGGATTTCCCGTCATCTGTTGTCCCCTATTGTTAGAATGAAGTGTTGCCTTAGATCCTGTTATACATTTAAGAATAAACTTTGTAAAAAAAAATCATAAAAAAATAGAAGAGTACCTACTTTATCCAATACAAAATATCTGCAAGCCCCCTATAACAACATGATGTGTAACTAAATATCTGAAAGTGTTCTCATTAGAGTTAGGACAAAGACAGCATTGCTGGCACTGAACACCATACTCAGAGCAGTATGTAAAAGAAACAAGAACTAGAAACTGCGTGTCTAAAACTGTTTCAGTTTCCACTTAACTTCCAGGAAGTCTGGAGAAATTCCAAGTTCTCTTTGGAAGTCCAAGTATTTTTGTATAGACCCAGACTAGAATTGGGAATCACTAGATTGAAAGCTGCACCTTCTCCTGGTGACCCAGGAGTTCCTGAGACTGCTCTGTTTGCCCCACTAACATCTCCTCTTCAGGGCAGGGTAGAGTCCCCAGGGGTCAGATCTTCCAAAGCCGGTGGATCCTAGCAAAGGCCTGTTGGCCTTGGTAAGGTTTACTTCATGTTGAGAAATCACCAGTGATTCTTCTATTTTTTTTTTTTGTACATGTAGATTTAAAAAAAATACAACAATAATAACAAATATCTCTCTACTTTGAGACAGATTAAATGTATCTTTTTAAACATAAGAAATCTTTACACCTGATAATCGTGCAATATAAGATGTACAGATGACCAAGTATGAGATTCTTTTCATACTAAAAAAAAAAAAAAAAAAATCCTTGATATTCTGAGCCAATCTAGTGGACTTTCCTTTGACAAGAGATGTGAAAAGTCACCTTTTGGTAGAGAGAAGCATAAAAAAATTCGAATTACTTAATGCTGTTTTTCTCAGAATAAAAAAAAATTAAAATTTGGGGAATGGGGCATTACAGAATGAAAATGTAAGGAATCAATGTGCGGCTACCAGTAGTAACACAGTAATGTGTTTTATTCACTAACTAGAGACAATAGGGGAAAAATAACATGTGCATTAAAATTCAAGTTCCTATCTCTCTGTGGGTGTATATGGAGTGTGATTATCAGGGCTGGCTGACACTTTCTGTGGAAGGAAAGTGTTGAATGTACCTGTGCAAGAAACCAGAAAGAGGAGATCTGGTGGGGGCATGTATGAGATTTTAGGGGTAAGGGACACTCGGACTAGAATCCACTCATTCAAAACCCATTACTGGTGCCTACCCTTGGCAAGAGACTCCGCTAGGCTTTGGGGACGCAACAACAGAGCTCTGAGCCCATAAAGAGTATAGCAGTGGAAATATTCTCAAGGTGTAATTATGACACAAAGACTAACTATAAGGTGTCTAGAGCTTACAATGGGAAGGACATCTCAACTGCAAAGAGATGGCCAGAAACAGTTACCAAGAGGCATGATGGGTGCCCAAGCTGAGTTTTAAAAAGAGAAACACACTTGGAAGATCTGGGGTCGTCTTGGAAGAGGCTAATAAACATAAAGGAGTAATACCCATACCTAGATTGGAAAGGGTTCAATCAAGAATCACACAGCGTCTCTGGTTTCCAGAACACCACCCTCTTCCTCCTTTGACTTTATGGCCAAAGTTCTTGCTATTTACCTAGCTTGTACTAAGTGCACCAAAATGAGGATTTTCATGAACTATTCTCTGTTATGAGTGTGTGTGTATACACATAATTTTCACATAGTTTTTCACATATATTTCGACATAGACTTTTCCACACACACCCCCATAACCTTGAGCAAGGATTGCTAGCAAGATTAACATTGTGCCTGAATTTAGATACAGTTAAGACCTAGTCACCAACACTCTGGGTAACAAAGTGGGTCAGAGAAAGTATATGCCAACATGAGCAGAGTTCCTAAGCCACTGGGGATCAGAAAGCACTCAACCATGCCATCTTCCTAGAACTTTGCACACTAACTCCCCCCAGTTTATGTGGGGACTTAAATGTTAGTTCCTACAACAATACCACCATGTTAGAGCAACGTTGACCCTACTTTTGAGAAGTTCCCTGATTCCAGTGTACACCCGTGACTGATCACAAGAGTGCAGTAAGAATTCATCCGTGTCTCCTGAGTTTCCTCATTAGCAAAAACAGCCTTATTAACCTTTTCGGTCCTGGTGAGAATTTCTGGTACACAGAGGAATTCTTTAACTTCGACTCAAAATACAGCTTCTTTATTAATTACTATAAAACAGTAAATTTTCTGTTGGATTCAGGATCTGAAGTTTAGATAGGTTATTTTTGCTCTCCTCTGCTGTGGGCTCTAGGAAACTTGGTCTTGGACTTTGCTTCAGCCTAGTTTTCATAAAGTAGATGCACTTCCCACTGCTACATGAAGAGCGGATTCCAATCACTAGGCAGAAAAATTTTTTTAAAAAAACTAGTCACAGCCAGGAAAACTATATTTTGAATTTTGCCCTTTACTCTTGGAAAAAAATACAGTGATCACTTTGGTGGTAAAACAATTTGGCATTTCCTCTGTACTTGAAACTGAACGCACACACGCTTATACTGAATTTCAACTTTAAATGTTAACACACTGGAGCTTATTTTTCAGAACAAAGCATATGTGATTTATTTTATTTTCATAGAATATTTTTATTTTTTAAAATAGTTTAAGCCAGAGTGTATTACCTAACATTATAAGTAATTCTTAGATGTCATATAGAGGGCAAAGAATATGTATATAATTATTCATGGTACAAAAACCTATTGCTATATTATTGTTATTATTATTATAATTCTAAAAATACCAATACAAAAAATTCCTTTTTAAAAATAATTTATACAATTATTCTTTAAACTTCTAGAAAATATCATTCATATTAAGTAAGGAATAGAGTTGAAGGTGCATTGAAAAATGCCAGGTAACTTAAGTTATACTAATCTCTCACCTTGTCTCTCAATCACTTGAACGTGCAGCATCTTAAATAACAGATTGTAGGGGATGCTGGCGTGTATAAATAATACCAACCTAACCTATTTGTCATATTAAACAAGGGAAGGCAAACCAGCCCTGCTTGCTTTATACTGCCAGGATAATGTAGGCACTGGAGGGCTCATTTGCAAATGTTTAGTCTATCAGAAGCATCGTTAGGTTACCGGCCCTGGCAGCATGCAGACTAAACTAACCAATGCACACCCAGACTGTAGGTGCTGATTAGACATTTGTGCTCAAAATGAGAATCACCAAACACGGCTACAACTAAATTGGCCCTTTTTCACTCTAGATAGAGAGTTAATGAATTCTGTAGGGACTAAGAGATTCACAAAATTCAAATTTAGGTAAAAAGTACAAGTAAGAAAAAGGTGGAAAAAAAATAAATTAGCAGGAAAAAAAAAAAAGCCTGAAAATTTAGGGAGCAGATATTTACTTTTGGACGAGCTACCATTATTAGCTTTATACAATAATATATTGAACAAAAATTAGATTAAAACTCTTCTTTTTAGTCAATACCTAACCTAGTTTGCCACAATGACATTTTTCTCCTCTTCAATCGTTTGCATTATGAGACTTCCATTTACTCTTACAGAATCATAAAGCATGATAGATTTTGACTGTGGAATATTTGTAAAATATTTTCCTCAAATTACTTTTTTTTCAGTAACAATGCTCATTGTCCAAAGGTCTCTGCTTCCCAACTTTGACAAGGAAACTCATTGGTAGATGGTGCTTTAATTACAGTAAAAGAGACAATGACTCCTGCGGGGATAAGGCCATGGTGAAAATTAGTGGTTGGGGATGGTGGTTGAGCCCGCACGTGCAAATATTTACAACAGAAATGAGGCTGCGATGGGATAGGTGGGTCCTCCCTTCTCTGTTTCTTTCTTTTTGAATGTTCTAGATTTGCCCGGTCTGAAAAAAATCAGAGGGCATTACTATAGACTGATTATTAAGACCAGGTTAAGTGGGAAATACTCAACCATAGATTCCTTGCTTCTTGTTCCCTAGGATGCCTCTGTGTCACCTCCAGCATCCAGCCCAGCTCATGTCTTCACGAAGGACAAACATACATACTTACAGGGACCAATTACTGAGGGCTTTTCACAGGTAAGAAATCTGAGGTAGGGGCACCTGGGTGGCTCAGTGGGTTAAAGCCTCTGTCTTTGGCTCAGGTCATGATCTCAGGGTCCTGGGATGGAGCCCCGCATCGGGCTCTCTGCTCAGTAGGGAGCCTACTTCCTCCTCTTCCTGCCTGCCTCTCTGCCTACTTGTGATCTCTGTCTGTCAAATAAATAAATAAAATCTTAAAAAAGAAAAGAAAAGAAATCTGAGGTAAACGACAAAGAATATTTGCTTTTCCCTTTTATATACTTCACTAGATTTCACTCCTCTTTTTCCTCAACCACAGTATTCCTGATTCTTCACCCAGATTGAATGACTCCTCTCTGCATGGCTCTAGGGTCTTCTCAAATCCAAACTAATGGTTAAACTCCAAAATCTGAGGATTAAATACTATTTTTGGAGGATTCATATCCCTTCATTTTTTGGGGGGAGGGAGAGACTTGTTCCCAACAGAACGGGCACCCTGATTCTCAGAACTGTTAGAAAAGCATTGCTTCTTTGCTTATCTTTAATGTAAACTATTTCTTTGCATTCACTAGCACTTTCTAGACTCTTCTGAGCCAAATGAAGAGTGCCAGTTGAAGTTCAACCCACACGCCCTACCAACACCACACAGGGTGGCTGTTAAGAAAACAACACAACAAGGGTGGAGATAGAAGTTGAGATGGGTAGACATAAATACGAAACATACTGAAAACGTTAGCAGGGATTCTTCTTGGACCAAAGAAGGTAGTTTATATTTTCTCGATTTTTTTTAATATTTCCTATGAAATAAATGTGTTTCTTCTAAAGGCAGGTAGAGTAGTGTGAGTGTTATGTTTCACACATGGGAGTAGAGGGTGAGAAATGCTGTAGATGTTGTGGAGACAATAATCCAGATGAATGGTTTCTAGATTGAAAAAAAAAAAAAGAGAGAGAGAAATGTACACAGCTACAAAGCCAACAGATTCAAGGAAGAAACACGGTGAAGAGACAATGAGTTTTTGGACTCCTGATCTTTCTCTCTAATATGTTTTGGAAATCTGCTCAAGAGTAAGAAGTGGTATTGTCCTGAGAGTCCTAAGATACAGGTCCAGTTTCAACGAGGTTTGCCCATGTGTTGCTGGTGAGTAATAATACACAAGTATCCACGTTCACACACACACACGCACACTCACAGTAACCTCATGGGCATAGGCAGAAAATCAATTGCATGCTCTCTTACAGAATTTTAGCTCTTGTAGAAAGATGTATGTAAACATGGCTTTATCATTATAATTATGTGCTGAAGTGGCCAAGACAGCCTACCATAGTGAGAAAGGAAGGGCTTGGACTCTAGATAAAATGGGGTTTAAATCCAGGCTTTTGTGCTTCCTGTCTGAGCATTTTGGGGAAAATTTGTGATTCTGCTTAAGAACCCATTTTTTGTTTTGTTTCAGTTCTAAAATGGGAATAGTAATGGGATTAAATAGAAGATACATATATTTTTAAAGAGTTTATTTATTTATTCGACAGATGGAGATCACAAATAGGCAGAGAGGCAGGCAGAGAAAGAGGAGGAAGCAGGCTCCCTGCTGAGCAGAGAGCCTGATGTGGGACTCGATCCCGGGACCCTGAGATCACGACCTGAGCCGAAGGCAAAGGCTTTAATACACTGAGCCACCCAGGCACCCCAGGAGATACATATTTAAACTGCCCACTACACAGGTGCTCCAGATGGGCTTTTTCTTTTAATTATTGTCAGTTATTCTGGATATGAATATCAGTGAATAATTAAGATATATTCCCTTTATCAAAATGATATTTTTGTGTAATAATTGATGGGTAGCAGACTTTGTGTACAGCACGGAATAGTGCATTCTAAAGTTACATTGGCAATGCAGCTGTCTGGAAACATAATTTTTCCTACTTTTGTCTGTTTGACATTTTACTATTCTTCAGGGAGGGAACACATCACAAGGGATTCCATTGTTCCTGGGAATGCAGTTTCTAGTGGTATTTTTTAGTAACTCAAAGATCAGGCATGTGTACAAAACCCACCATCAATAACAGAGCTGGTACTACACACATAGTTCTTAAAAATAAGATTTACAGTCTTTCAGCTCCCTGGAGTGTTTCTAATCATGTAGCTCACTTTATACTTCCTGATTCCAACTCCTCTTAATAAGCATGAGAAAGTAAAAGCAGAAAGCAAAATTAGTTATTTTCCACTCTGGATTAAACACTGTTGCCCCCTTACGGAGTGTGCCCAAATCTCTGGGCAAGGGAAGTCCCAGTTTAGCTGCATGTGTCCAGAAGCTTTCAAGTAGAGAAACGGACATTGGTATTGCAAGGTCATGAGCACAGGAGCCTTAGATGGTGTGGGTGCGGTACGTTTATTTACAATTTTGTCCAGTGATGGGAGGCTGTGTATACTTGGAAAATAAGCAGGCGTGTAATTGTCTGCTACAGTGGTTTGTCATATTAAACACTTATGTAAAGTTCTGGCTTATAAAGTGGGGATATTAGTTAACTACTTCCTAGAAATTTAAGGGACATAGTATATGGACTTAGCATACGTCTAGCACAGAGCAGGTGTTTCCTGGATTTTGATTCCCTTTCTCCTCATTTTACAATCCCTCCTATATCTCAGACTATCCAATAACCTAATTACTAGGGCTCACAGAATTTCAAAAGGACTCAAGGCTATTCCTGTGTTTCTCATCAAGGACAAATATTAATTTTTAAAACAGATTCCAATTCTCCTTTAAAACTATTAGCACGATCCCTCTCTTGTCTTATTTTACTATATTGATAATGGTTATTTCAATATCCTTGTCTGTTAGCTTCAATATCTGGATAATTTGGGCAGGTGGGGGGGGGGCGGTCGGGTTTTATTTATTTATTTTTAATCTTGACTATTTAGTTCAGAGGATGCTATTTTGCACCAAAGGGGGCTAGGCTTTTCTTTGGTAGACATAGGATTTAGATGCTTTGATCTCAAGGAATGTGATACGTTTGGGCTGAGTTGCAGATTTTGTGAAATTGAGACCACATCGGCTTCATTCCCACTTCTTAGATGTGGCCTCCTGGCTGTCTGATGGAGAGTCGGGCACCTCCTCTCCGGAGCTCAGAAAGACCACGGGAGTGTGAGTTATGCCCTTCAGAGGTCTCAGTTTAGAAGTTTTGCCTCTTACCCCTCATTGTTTCAATTTGGGGGCAGGTTTTGACTGGGGGCCTGGTGTGCCTTTGTAGCAGGTCCCTTCTAGCAGGATCTAGTTTTCTAATCACTGCAAGACTTCAGAAGAGTGCCTTCGCCTCCCATGCCACTCCAGAGCACAGTGAATATTTCCTGGGGAAAAACAGCTTTGCATTTGCAGGTCCGTCGGATTCCTGTCCATCGGACTAACCCACTCGTCCACCAAAGGCTCTCTTGTTTTGCTTGCCTCTCAGTGGAGTATGTTTGCCACGGTCCCATCCTATCCTCAACCCACAGCTTGAATCTGCAAATGATCTTGGAAAAGAAACTAGCTATCTATTAACTCTCAGCTAACCTGATAAAGGCTCTTCCTTCCTTCTTGGGATTTTATTTCCTCTAGTTCTTGTTGCTCTATAGTTTTCCATTGTTGTTAAAAATATGATTTTACTAGAACATATCCATTTATTTCCTGGTTGTTGCCATGGATTAGTATGTCACACCAAGAAAAGGGAATCTCAAAGATAAATAATTTTAAGTTTCAGATAAGATGTCATTTTTTGGAACAATATTACACAGCATCATTAGAGCAATGTAATGTAATGTAATGTAATGTAATGTAGCAGCTCTTCATAAGGACCATCGCTGAAACCGGATGTGTCTGTCCTTCCTACAGAAAGGGAAAGAGGACCTCCAGGAGCACACCTAGAGCTGACCTGCTTGATGGAGCTATAGACTGAACTTAGGGTCAGCCTCAAAAGATTCTTCTCAAGGGGATGCTTATCTTAGAATTGACTAGGGAGGAGGAGTTCAGAAGTTAAGACCCACTGTATTGAGTTAAGGTTATACCACAGAGCACTGTTTCATTCAGTACATATTCAAGCTGAGCTGGTAATGACCTGTAATTAGTCAACCAGCAATCTCACATGTTAAATATATCCCAGGTCGATGTTTCACTACCAAGGAACATCATAGTGAAGCACTGAATTTTGTGACATATTAAGTGTCGAAGTAGACTGGTTTCCAAATAGAGAAGCATAAAATACAAACTAAGTATGAGATGCTCCCAGAATGTCATTGTTGCTGGATGTAATATGAATGTATGCTATAGTTCCCCAACCCCTACTATATAAAACAGAACAATAATGGCACTCGCCTCGTGGGGGCGGTTTGGATAACTGAATTAGTTTATATGGGAATGCTTAGAACAGTCCTACCAAAGAGCAAATTGTGATGTCTGCTCGCTGGCTTTACTATCATCAGTGATATCACCATCATACAGTAAACTGAAATAATCACCATAATTTTACTCAACAACTTCCACAGACTTGAGTTATGCCCTACACTTCTCTACTTGTTAACTTTAGCAAAGCCTTTAATGATATTATTTTAGATTCCCACAAGAGAAACGTGTATGATCATTTATTCTTATTTCTACATTAAAATAATGGTCATTTTTACAATGGAAAAATAACATGCAGGTCTAAATTCTGTCTTTCAGAGTGATTTTTCTCTACTTTCCTCAAAAAAATGTACATTGACAGTGGTGAGGGTCCTAAAAACTATTGGCAGTATGAGCTACATACCTCAAACATAGCAAAGGATCACAAAAATTTCTTTAGTATCAGAAAATACCACCAATTACAGAGCTTGTCCTACTTTGAGGAAAACAAGAGCTATTAAAATGAGAATGGTTGCTGGAATCTCAGTGGCAATATGAAAGTATTATTCTTCTTGGATTACCCAATTATTTTTTATCTATTTTAAGAAATAACTTGTAAAAACACATTTAATGCCTAGTTTTGTCTCTTTAGATTCTAAGACATATTCTAGGCATATGCTTTATTGAGCTATTGAATGAGGAATTGTATCCTTTGTTGTCCTTGAGTTCTCTGCATTCCAACAGAAAGAAACTACAGAGCAGTGAAAAGCCTACTCTGATAGTGGCAGTGGTTTGTTTATTCTAGTAATGTAACTTGATACCCAAAGGCGGGGAGGCATCATTTGTTGCCTTAACAAGCAACAATGGCACCTTCCAAGGACAAGCCTATGTATTTATTTGCAGATGGACTATGACAAAAGATGTCTTTTTCTTTGCTTCAACATACTGAGAGCAGATCAAAGAACCAGGCAAATGAGCTGGCACATATATTATCTGGCTCATAAGTGATTTTGCCTAGCTTATAGGTATGTACTTGAATAATATGTACTTGAATATACAGACAGACACACACAGACACACACAGAGACACACACATATACACTGCGTGGACAGCCACTCATTGGAGTGAAGCATTCATACTCAATTATTCTATATTCAATTTACTTTAAACATCCTACTGAGACGAAAGTCATTTTCAGTTACAAACCTCACTATCAACATTAACATGAATTTACTTTGCAAGAATATCTTGCCCTGGCTTATAGCAGTTCATTGCAGGAACTTACTATAGTTTGATTTAGCTCTGATGTCCATAGGCCGAAGAAGCTGATAATAAAGAAGAATGGAGGAGTTTTCACAAAGTGTCTTAAAACATAAAGGAAAATAATAAGTACAGTGTCAATGAAAATAAAAGCTCACCCTCGCTTTAAAGTGACTTAAAAATAACCTAATGAAATGGATTTTAACCCTGGCCCATATGAATTAAAAGTACATATAATTAACAACTTTAAGGCAGGAACCTGTGTCAAAACTGAGTTATACCTAGAATCACAATTCACATTTCCATTGTTCTCATTAAATGTCACTTTACTAAAGGAAATTAAAGATGTGTATTATTTCATTCCTTTCCATTAAGGTTAATAGTATCCATCAAATGATGTAAAATGTTTAAAAAAAAGTTTAGGTATTTTAAAACAGACTCTTCTTTTTATTAAGAAGAACTTTAAAGTTTTAAGTCAAAGGAAAACACCTTCACAAAGGTCTGAGATGTAAATGTGGTGGTATTTTTAAGGTAGCTAAGAGTTTAATATGGGGGGAAAGAGCTTCTATTAAGAAGAAGGAGGGGGACCTGAGGGGAGTCTATATACTGAAAAATCCACTTACCCAAATGTCCTTCCCACAACAAAAACATCATGTTCTCTGCTGGGCATCCCAGTTTTGCAAAATGTTAAGCTCATCAGTTAGCAATAGAGTATCAAAAGGGAAAACTTCATTCCCAGTATGCCAAGAAAGTGACAAGTGTTATTAAATAAATTCTCACTCTTCTCCACAACTGGTGGTGAGAAGCAAGAACACCACAGAGTTTTCAGGCAAAAAAAAAAAAAAAAAAAAGACCAAATGAGAGAAGAACATATTCACAATTCCCAGTTGACATGAATCTTTAATCTGGGATCATTTATTTTGAACAGATACCATATTCATGCTTAGAAATATATACGCATTCTTGATAATATCCTTTGTCACTCATAGTATTTTAGCTTTGTTTGTGACTGTCCCTTTCATAACAAAAAATCACGCAAAGTCAAATGTGTTCATTCAGTTAACCCCTGTGACGGACCATGGATAAATGAAACCCACGTTAACACCTAAGCTTTGTGTTAGGCAACGTGTCAACTTTCTAACTGTCCAAAACCAGAATACTGCCTGACTTGGATTCTTTCTGCTTTTGGTTACCCTGTTCATTTTACATTTCCAGGGCTAAAGAAATGACAGACAAATGACAGAGTGAGAACAAAGAGAGGGAAGAAGGAAAAGGCAAGGAGGGAAAGAGAAAGAGAGAGAAACAGGGACTGGTCTTCATACGTTAGAACTCCGCCCCCCCCTAAACTGGAATATTTTTATGGGTACAATTATAACATGCAAAGATCCAGTACTCATGCAAAAGAAACTATACACTTAGGAGGGGAAAACCCATTTGCCCATGTGTTTTCGAGCCTTGGTGAGCCATACCAATAGATAATTAGATATGATTTTGAAAATTAATGAGTCAAAATCACATCCTTTGTAATTAGGTCATCTACGATGAAAATCTGACTTCATTTTTGTTCACTGTAACAGTAACCTTTTGCTCCCCCTAGATCCCAGAAGGCAACAAAATGATTCAACCTTACTAAAATTTCACCTTCCGTAATCCATTATATCTTAACTTACACATTAAGATTTTAAAACCTCCATCTGGTGGACATAACTTGACCTCGTTTGATTTATAGGCAACCTGTTTTCCCAGGTAAGCAAATTTACTTTTCCTTTGACCACCTGGCTGAGCAGGAACAGCTGAGGCAAGGATGCTCTCTCGTGAGCTACCACCGCACTACCAACATGCTGTCTAAAGGGAGGAATTCAGGGTGATTTAATGTCTATGAAATTAGAGCTTCAAGTACTCTGGGAAACTAGCTTACAAAATGACTCCTTATCCCTAATCAACTGGGAGATCTGAAAGCAATGGCTGCGTCAACAAGGAAGGGAGTTCTTCTCCTTGTCTGAGTTGGAGGGATTACAGGCGCTCATGGACGTTGGGGAGTACAGAAGTGGGGAGTACAGAAAATCCCAATTATACCCAAAGGTTAATATAGATGATCTTATAGGCCAGAGCTTCTCAAAGTGTGGTCTGCAAACCACTTACATTAGCACCATCTGGGAATGGAATTGTCGGGGGGAGGGGGGGCTCTCTGCTGAATAATTCAGTTTCTCCCTATTCTGTTATTCTGAAAATGATTAGATATAACTAAAGATATAGATGGAGATATCAGTGGAGATATGGATTAACTCCACCTTCCTCACAAGATCTAAATGTGCCAATTATACAAAGGTGTATAAGGGAAATAATAGAAGATATTCAGGAGATTGGCATTTATTTCTATTTCCGTCAATGTGAACAATTTCAATGCAGACGTAAAGACATATAGTTTTGTTGAATAGGTGAACAGGACAATGTCAAACTTTACCTGAACCCTGTGTTCCTGGAAAACAGCAAAGATTAATATATCTCTCCAGCCTTTTCTTCTCCAAAATACCCGTCTCAGACTCCCTAGAAATGGTCAGTGCCAGGGACAGGCTGACCTCGCATATTCCCTCTCCCTTTCCTTTACGGTATAGACAAAACTCATGGCCATCTCCTTTAAGGCTTATGGATGAATTCCTTGTCCAACTCCCTCTCTAATACCCGAGACCTCTTTCTTGTTTTTGAGACTTTCCACATTCTATATGTTCTACTGCAACAGCCTGAATAAAATCATCTCCTTAATCACTGGGGGCCATTCATCTTTCAGAACAGTATGGCTGATCATTGTTACTAACAAATACCTATTTGTAAGAGAACCTGTGGATGAGGAAATTACGAGAGTCATAAATTCAACAGAAATAGGAGAGGACCACCCCACAGCATTTGTGACCATATTCCTTTGTCCTTCTTGAGTGGGTAAACCAAGGGCACATCTGAGAGGCTATCTTGGCAAGGGTCTTCTATGAAGAGAGGAGACATTATCTGATAGACCCTCTAGTGAGCTATTTGCATTTCTAAAGTAAGACAATGGAGTATCATTAAAGAGAAGGCAAGGTCCCTTAGAGAGATGTAGAAGTTAAAAACTCCAAGATTTTACAAACCCCTCAATGCAAGAATGGGAAAAAAAAAGTGGGGGTGGGGGGGGCAAGAATGACTCTGGATGGTATCTTCAGAGCTGCAGCCTGAGTTGAAGCACGCAATAGGAGTGTTGGGTTGAGTGAAATCGACTTATTTTTAAGTTTATCCACACTCAAGTATTTAAAAATAAAGTGATTTAATGTGATTACACAGAGTCTAATAAAATAAAATTTTCAAAGTAAAACAAGGAAGCAAATTAGAGTAATACAAGCATGATTATAAGAAAAAGAGCATGAAGCCTAGAATGAAAGTTGATAAACAAAATGGATACTTTGGACTCTACATTTGTCATACAAATGAGTTTTCTGGAAGCCAGCACAAGGAAGGGAACAAAATCAGTTTGTGAGACCAATTTGTCTTCTCAAGAGAAAAATAATTACTCGGGAAACTAAGTACTGAATGACTAAGAGGTTTCTTTCAAACATGTTGAGTTTGAAGCTCAGAAGTAATTTAGGCAGAATATTAGTTTAAAAAAATAGAGAATTTCTGTTTCAATTTAATAGTTTAATGTGCTGACAACTTATAATTGCCGTGAGGATTGGATAAATGGAAGCCAGAATTCCTGTGTTATGACAGAGAGAAGAGACCAGAAAAGGAATGTTTTTGAGTGCTGTCCTTTTTTTTAAATTTGGCTCTACCAATTTACAGTTGAAGCAGATGATTTTTGACAATTTGAAAAAAAAAAATCCAAGTTTCTATCTGATTATGTTTAACTCTAGAAAACTGCTTAATGAATTATTTAGAATATAAATAAATAAAATTTAAAAAGAATCATAAGTTCAGGTTTTCTTTTTATTTTATGATTCCTACAACTTCCAAGGGTTATGAAAACTGTAAAATGCGGATTTAATCCATTTTTTGGCAAGGATCATGGGAGGGAGGTCATTGTAGTAGGTATATTAATCATTTTAAAGCTCACAGTTTTATGAACCTTAACACAGCATATCACACTAACAGGATTAAATATGTCAGGAGAAAAGGAAACTCTGCTTTATCGACAAATTGTGACCTGATGGAGGAATTGATAAGGTGGAGGTAAATTATTTTAACTTTTTGTGATAAATCATTAGGGAGATCATAGCCTCATCTATAAAATCCAATAGTTCCTTAAAAATTAGAATTGTCTTTCTCTAAATGACTTAAAAGTTATTTGAGGACCTGGGTAGTTTAGCTGGTCAAGTGTCTGACTCTTGATTTTGGCTTCAGTCATGATCTCGGGGATCATGGGATCCAGCCCTGGGATGGGGGTGTGGTTCCCACTCAGCAGGGAATCTGCTGGAGATTTTCTCTCTCTCCCTCTGCCCCTCCCTCTGGTCTCTCTCTCTCTCTCTCTCTAAAAATAAAGAAATCTTTAAAAATCATATTTGAGATAGAAGGAGGGAGCGAGAGAGTTAACTGTTCCATATTGTGGACATGCTGAGCGCAGGGCAAGATATGGGGAACCCGCTGGGTCGTAGGGGCTACAAATGGAAACATCTAAGTCACAGGATTTCCATCACGTTTAGATTAGAGAACCCAAACTCCAAAAGCGCCAACGCTTTCCTTTAGGCTCCACTGTTAAAAACTTTGAGAACATGGATTGCAATTCCTGATCCCAAACCAGTGTTCCTGATCCTATTATGTTAGAAGAAAAACAGCAAAATGACCATTTTTAAAAAAAAATTTTCATCCGCAAATAACAAGATTGAGGATTTCTACAGAAGAAGAAGAAAAAAAAAAGGCTTATGGATGCATACTGTTAAAGTATCACCTTACCGGGACACCTGGGTGGCTCAGTTGGTTAAGCGGCTGCCTTCGGCTCAGGTCATGATCCCAGCGTCCTGGGATCGAGTCCCACATCGGGCTCCTTGCTCGGCAAGGAGCCTGCTTCTCCCTCTGCCTCTAGCCTGCCACTCTGTCTGCCTGTGCTTGTGCTCTGTATCTCTCTCTCTCTCTCTCTAACAAATAAATAAAAAAGAAAAAATCTTAAAAAAAAAATATCACCTTACCATACAATGCAAATATGACAAATCAAAATAAAAGCAAAGTAAGATGTGAAACAGACTGTTACTTGACAAAAGTTTGCTGAGTGCCAGCCACCTTTTTCAGGCCAAAAGGGGATGGGGGGGGGGGGGTCCAAAGACATGACAATATCCCCACGCACAGCCTTGAATTGGAAAGCGAAATTGCCTTCAGTATTAAAAAAAAAATGAAGGCACTATGCTCTTTTCCATCACAATGATCTAGGCCTAACTTCTGCATGGGAAATGCAGATACAATCTTTCACAGATTCATGTATTCGACATTTTGCGAGATGTTTCTAACCTGAGAGGTGAGAGCTATACAGAGATCAAGAGCATGGATTTTGGAGGCAGTCGGGTCTGAATTTCCATCTCCAGTTTACCCTTGTCGTTGCCTTCCTCAGACGTGAAGATGTTCCCCCGTCAAGCAGAGGGAAGACGAGCGTCTGCCCCTGCCTGTGGTTCCATCGCTTTGGTGAGACGGTGTGGTGCAATGGTCCACAAAGGGCCCAACACACAACCATCATTTCCTCAGAAGCTCCTGAGAAGCTGTGCTTGCAGCAGGAGTCTGTGAAAGCCAACCAGAAAATCTACAACCAGAGCCCCTTTGCCGCTAGAATACAAGCAGGTGTCTGGGCTGCAAATTGGCTCCTTACATTTCCAGGCTTCCTTCTCCCGCATCTGTATTTCCCTTTGCAGCACTGCCACCCTTTCCCATTTTTCTGTAGAATATGTAGATACATCTCTATGTCTACATATTCTGGAGGATCTCTCCTGATCGACTTTGTCTTATCTTTTTTTTTTTTTTTTTTTTAAAAGCTATGGTCCTCAGGAAGCAGTCTTTATTTTTTTTTTTAATTTTATTTATTTATTTGACAGAGAGAGATCACAAGCAGCAGAGAGGCAGGCAGAGAGAGAGAGAGGGAAGCAGGCTCCCCGCTGAGCAGAGAGCCCGATGCGGGACTCGATCCCAGGACCCTGAGATCATGACCTGAGCCGAAGGCAGCGGCCTAACCCACTGAGCCACCCAGGCGCCCATTATCTTTTTGATTTTTTAGAAGCTTTTACAGGACAGGCATTGGAATCCTCTTAATTTGGGTTGGGATATTATACTTCTCCTTGGTACCTCACATACTTGAGCAATTAATTTTTTTCTTTGTTGGAATAAGTATATGTGCACATTCTTTTACTATCATTATATTTCTAAAGTTATAGCATGCAAAGGCAGAGCAGATCAATGGTAACACTTAAATAGCAAAATCTTAAAAAAGAGAGAAATACTGTTATTTCATTATTTTGGCATCACTTCGTTCCCACTTTTGTACTCTCTACTCCTCCTCTGTCACTCTTTCTCCCCCATTTCAAGGACCAGCCCATCCAGACTCCATTTTCATTATGCTTGTGAGGTATTTTTAGCCTTTGAGAAATTGTTGCCTTATTTGGAACCCATAGTGAAGAGGAACCCTGGGAAAAACCAAGGTTCAGAAATTAAAAGTGATCAGTCATTCACCTATCAAGAAGTGGAGTGGCAATTAAATCTCCTAATAACTGAGAATGATTTCACACTTTGTGCATTATTTTCTCTTTAAACTAACGATTCCTATTGGAGATTCCATCTGTATTTTCAAAGTGACGGGGTGTCTTAGATTAATGGAATGCCCTGTCTGTGTTTCCCCCATTACTCAGTAAAAGGGTGAGTCAGGTACAGGCTTGGATGCCCAACCCATGGCTTGTGTCCAGTTTCTGAGAAGGAGGTGTTCAGAGGCCAGATGTAAACAAGCTAGAATTCAATCAAACCCACAGTGAACAGTGACAGCCCTTGTAATGATGTTGAAATGGGAACAGTAATGTCTCGAAACTCTATTTTTCCATACATCATAGATGTTTTAGATCAGGATGAACTGATTTCACAATCCAGGGTCCAAAATATGAAGAAATAAAAAGGAAACAAGCAAAATACAAAAACAAACAAAAAGAAGCAAAAGCAGAAAAAAATATCTTCCTACCTTCGTCTTAAACCTTCTGAAATACATTCCCTTGAAGAACTGCTTGCTCCTTCTATATTAAGTGCTAAGAAAAGCTTCTAAAATCCTAGTAGAATAAATGCCATTCAAAATTAGATCTCAGTTTATGCAGAGAAACCGACTGCCCGGTAGCTTCCTGTTTTAAATGACCCTTCCATCAGTCTCCAGTCTATATTGAGAAATATGTTAACCTGAGTAAAAATAATATTAACTATATTTAATTCAAAAATAAATATATTTGATTGGACTAACAAATCCTGATTATTTAATGTTTCCTGCACGGTAGCAAGGAACTCTCTTCTAAAAATATTATAGCCGTGTTACATACCATTTGGAAAAGAAAAAAATGCCCATGATTCCATCACCCTGAAGTGGCACAGGTATTAACAAGTTTATAAATCATTAGTTGCTTTTTTGGTTTCTTAGTTCTAATCATAGTATATCTTTGAATTTTGAGAGTTGACAGAAATGTGTACAGTTTTTTTAAAAAAAGGTTTGAGAGAGAGAGAATGCCCAGGTGCCCCAATGCATATAGTTTTGATTCTGCTTTTTGTCCTTTTACTTTTTATTTTCTTAAAGATTTATTTGTTTGAGAGCGAGCATGTACAGGGGGTGGGGAAGGGGCAGAGGGAGTTGGAGAGAGAGAATCTTCCAGCAGACTCTCTGCTGGGCGGGAAGCCCTAGGTGGGACTCAATCTCATGACCCTGAGACCATGACCTGAGCTTAAATCTGGAGTTGGACACTTAACTGACTGAGCCACTCAGTCACCTCTGCTTTTAATCCTTCTTGCAAGAACAGGTTTCCTTGTTACTCCATAGTCTTCATCAGTATCAAGGGCTGATTATTGATTATCCAATCAACATGTCAAGGTTTACCTAACAATTATGCCACTGGATACCTATTTCCAAATATTCTATAAAGATACTGAGCAGCTACCCTTTCCCATGTTTATCATGGCATTGCAGTTATGGCAAAATATTAGAAAAGAACATATTTATTACTTCTTCCTTTATAAGAAACATTTTTATGCAAGTCCATTTTATTTATAAAATTAAAAAAAAAATAGAATTCCACATATTTTTGTTATTGTATATTTGTTATCCTTGTAGATTTCCACGCAGAGTCACACACACACACACACAAGATGCAGACTAGGGGCATAAATATCAACTCATACTTTCCAAAGACAGTCTTTTCACTAAATATTGTGGCAAATGTCCATTATCAGATTGGGACATCTGACAACAATTAGCCTGATGACGTCAAATTACCTTCCTTCCTTTAGAAGTTCTGACGCACAACCTTTGACTCTCTCCTTCTGAGAAACATTTTGTAGGTGACTTGCTATTTTGCTAGAGTAAAGCAGAGCAGGCCAGACAACCCAAAGATTATGCAGCTACCTAATCGGCCTCCTACAGCTCTCTCCATGAGGAAGAGCCTCCGCGCTAATTCTTTCCCCTAAAGTGTGACCACGGTAAGAACTTCCTGTGGTTCCTCCCTAGTGACAAACAGCACATTTGAATCTCTGAGTGGATAAGGAGAATGAGCGGCAGATACAGAGTTGATGCCCTGGACACCAACTGTTAGTGGTAAAGTGTGCTTTTCAGATATAGGTACTTAGAGAAGTTTTTCTCAATAAAAGATTATTCCTAACAGGATGAAAAAAAAAAATGGATCTTAAAACAGTTTCCCTGTAAGTAATGACTTGGGGGAGAAAGATTACATAAATGTAGAATATTTAAAAGGGAATAAATACACAGTTGAGCCCAGATTTGATGAGGTTTCAGGCTTCTTGGGGGGTGGTTTCTGAATCTGGGACAAGAAGATTGTGTCTAATCGAAATTCTGTAACGTATCCCACCTTTTGGAGTGCTGTGCGCAAGGCCAGCTTAAGGCTACATCCTTTTTCGTGGGTGAGGGTTGTCAGGGAAGCGGCTCTATTCTCGGAAAGCTCCTTTCCCCAGTCAGCCACTAGTGCCCTCTTTTCCTCTTTTGAAATCCCCAGGTCAAAACTGAACTGTGAATGGCTGATCACAGTGTAAAGTGTTACACCTCCCGGGGGGTTGGGGGGCGGGGGTAGAATCTGACTAGGCATCAAAGCTTTGAGCGAATGGGTGAAGCTGGGATAGAGAAATCCCAGGTACCAGGAGATGCTCTTTTTGTACAACAGTGGGTCCCAGAGGGTTGGGGGGAGCACCAAGGCCTTCCCAGCATCCTGATGGCCAGTCTGACCCCCAGACTTCCGCTCTGTTTAGGAGTAGAGCCTAAAGTTGTAAATACTTACTATAGGGTGACGACATTTCTTTTGGTGGAGAGGAGAGAGTTTCATGAATAATTTCAAATTCCCTAGGCTTGAGGCAGAATCTAGTCTATTCTCTTTGTGTTTTATTGGCTCAGATTCATGTATGGAATTGATATAAAGAACATCAGCTTATTAGCTTTAAGAGTCAGCCCTCCCTAGGAATTCTCTTTACTAGTTACATCTTGGGCAACTCAGTTACCTTTTCCCAACCTGAATTTAGCTCCCATTTTCCACATTTGGTATAAGGGCTAGATACAAAAAAAATGTAAAATTTCCTTGCATATGGTCTGATACTTAACGGGCACTCAATAAATGGCATGTCTTCCCTTTTTTGGTTACTCACTCCAAAGGCATTAATGGTTATTGGTCAGGAGACTTGAAAGGTAATGGCTATTAATATTATGAGCTGGTGTGTCTGTATGTGTGTTTTAGCATCAGGATGCATTTAGTGGTGATATTTTGGGAAACCAAACACAAACACTGCTTTCAATGCTTACTGAACCATTTTCTTTCTTAACTCTCATTGTATGTCCACCTGAATCATGGGAGTTGTCTGTGTCCACATTAATGCTTATAATGCTCCCATGATGTTTGGAAGAGATAATAGTTTACAGTAGCTAGAATTTATATGAAGGATAGGATAAGGATTTGTCTGAGCAGATTTTATCTTAAATATTTAAAGACTAAGCAGTAACCATTAATTTTAGTGTGAATCAAGAGACTGCATTTTAGCATGCAACTTCAAAAAATTATCACTAAGTACCATATGACTCTGAAGGGAAAACAAGACAGTAAATATCATGATTTTTTTTCACCCTCAATAAACTAGTGCAAAGGATTGTAGATGTGGCACTTTTTAATGGTTTTCTGCATTCTTATTTTTTTCCCCCAACTCTTCTGTTTCCCCAAAATAAATATCAAACATCCATACAACTTCAAATTACAGTGAATCTAGTATTACTGGACTAGAAATTCTCAGTCCTAAGGGTATCTATCACCATCACCTGGTCAGGGAAGTATTAAAAATATAGATTCCTGATCATCTGATCATTCCAGACTACTCATTGCAATTTTTGAGGTGTATCACCATTGAAAAATAACCAACCCACCACCACCAAGGAACCCAGTCAGCTCTGAACGTTGGGTAACACGTGAGATTGCAGCGCAAGTGCTAACACAACGAGGCAGTCCCAGCGTTCTTGGGAAGACGGTCTATCAGGATGGACAGGGGTGAACGGGAAGAGGACACTTGCTGAATACGTACTATGAAGTCACATCGAGAGCTAATTTTTTTTCCCCTCATTTAAACAACAGGGCTGTGAACTAGCATCCTTATGGCTATTTTGCTGTTGAAAAAAACTTGGCTTTGGGAGGTTAGAGACGTTGCCTGGTTGTGACGTTTATACATTCCATCAGTGATGGTGCCTGTATGTGAACTCGGGTGTATCTCAAAGTTGCTCTTCTCTCCACTGGACCTCACTGCCAAACGTCAATGGTATGAATTCCGTGGACTAGACCTGGCTGGAAACTCACTTTCAACCTGTCCGCTCTTGAGCAAACTGCCTTTTTCCTTGTGCAAAATGTATCCTCCACAAATCAATGATTGCTTTCTAGCCTAGGAAATTCTTATTGGTGGAATATATTGGGCAAGTGGCAGAAAGTCATATAAGGGACAAAAAGAAAAGGGTCCTGGCTTCAAGCAGCCAATAGTCTGGTTGTGATTATGACAAATACAAGGAAAAATCAATGAGGGAAAGAAATGAAAAGTACTATGACCAAGAGAAGAATAAAGCTTAACAAATAGGTAACTAATTGTAAGATTTGTTGTTATTAAGGACACATATTGTTAGAGATCCCATTAAGAAAAAAATAAATACAACATCCGTTTAACAGCGTATCTTGTTAGTTCTCCAAATGCAAGAATGGGTCCTACCGGCTTCTTGTTCCTCTACAGTTTCTATCATCTATGCACAGGGATCTGGCTGTGCTCTTCCCAGTAGCTGTGTGGCTCGGTGTGTGACAGCAATCCTTTTGCAAACATCTAAGTAATGAAACAACCTGGTTCCATCTAAGGGTGGGTATTTACCTTTCTTAGGTCCTACATAGCACTTGGATGTTACTTTTAAATACTTGCTTCACCAATATCAAATTCACGGCCCTCTACTTGGTTTCTGTACTGCTCACATACACGATAACTTGTGTTTCATTAGTGAAGCATAGTGTGGTCTTTTAAAAGCATTTAAAAAGGCAACTAACCTTCACATGTTTAGTGTTAACTCCGTACATAACTCAATTGAAGAAATGAAAGAAATGACCATTATGGCCCGTCTAGCAGAGGCCCAGGCGGAGAGTGTGACCTCGTGACCGCTGCCTGATCAGTTGTAAGGTGCATCTGGGTTCCTGAGACAGTCAAAGGTGAAAAATCAGATACCTAAAATCAATTTAAAATGGTCATTAAGGCATAATGAGGACTTTCCGATGGGATGTTCAGGCGAAGCACAGTTGAGGGGTTAATTTTGAGTTTATTAGGGACGGTTGGGCTAGATGGGTGCAGAGGAGAAGCGAGAATCCCGGAGGTGAGCTTCTGGAGCAGAGAACAGAACACGGGGAAGGTGCTGCTGGCTGTCGCCAGCTTCTGAAACATTCCTAGATATTAGCATCCAGACGCCCCCATCATTTTGTGCCGAAGATCTGGTGCTTTCTCCCACCTACATAATAATGTCCAAAATCTTTGGAGGAGAATGCAAGACCTTCCACGAACCGTCTTCAAACTCCCATTTCCATGTTCTCTCCCTCTCAGTCCGGGGCTTCACGCTTCACTATCAGCTCCCCCCCTCCACGCGCTGCCCTGAATGATGCCCTTTTATCTGAATAGGGGTCTCTTTATTTGAATACATTGACCTCTTTCAACACACAATTATAGCAGAAATGGACATTTCATGACCAGTAATCCCTTCCCTAGGACAAGCGGACCAAAAAAATGTCTGGTGGTTTTACACTTTCCAGAACCATTTGCAGACACAGGTGCCATTCAGCTGTCTGTGACTGCTTGCTAGCCTCGTGGTCTGTCTGAAGAAGAGCCGCGCTACGACTGATGGCTTCATGCAAAAAGAGGGAGCAGAGCCATTAAAGGCGGCCAGTGTGACACAGGTGTTGAAATACTTCTCTCCGTGTGTTCGATGCCGTGCCTTTCCACGACCGAGAACGACAGCGAGGTGGTTAGCCGGAGTGTGCCCTGCGCATGTTTATGTGGTATTATTCATGAGGTTAGACCCAATCTCAGCCAAGTCATGGTTTGTCTCACTTTAGTGAAGCATTTCTTTGAAAAATTTCAGGTCCCGTAATTGCATTTTAAAGATACATAATAAATTGCTATTAGGCTCCCGTTAGGAGGTTTGCTGAGGTGTGAACTGACCATTTTGTTCCTTTCTCTTTTATCAATACTTGCTTCAAACCTCCCAGTCTTCGGAACACAAAAGGATGCGCAGGGATATCAAAGGCTGCAGGTTTATTACTATACGTTATGAATAATTTAATGCAGTAACAAAATAACACACTGATAAAAGCCAACAAGTAATATTCTATTCATAGCTGACGGGATAATCAAAGCCATTGTAGGTGTTTCTTCTAATACTAATTTAAAATTTGCATTATGGCTTTTTGCCTTCCCAAATGATAACCTCCTCTTTGATGAGGTATACCGTACACCCTTTAGAGTCCTTTACAATTGGGTTCAAAAGTACACTTTTGCCATACGCAGCAGCAGAAAAATAATTCACAGAAAAAGAATAATTTTGCCTTAACTATTTTACATTTTCCTTGTTTGATTAGTCGAGTGTTTGGAATTCTACTGTCTATAGGTTTCCTGCAAAATTCCACAATGATCATATTGAACTTAGAAAAAACCATATAACCTCACAGTGCCGTTAAGAGTTATAATCGGGTCCTTGAGAATTGGCAATCTTCCCCTACACTGTACATTTTCTATAAAACTTGTTGGCCACACTTTGTAGACTACAATCCCTGTGATCGCAGCTGCCATTGGTTTATGGGTTACCATGCAAATATTTTACCATTGCCACGAAGATGACTAGAAGAATGACATGCCTTTCCCAGTCGTTCTTTGAAGTTCTTTCTTTGTCTTTATAACCAGAGAAACGCAGTCTTCATGACCTCTGGCAAAGGACATAATCTCACTGGGGAAAAAAATAGACCAAACCCCTGTGTGATCTTTGTATGGGTTCTTTGAATCACTGGGTTGTTTTTCATTTTGTCTTCAAATCCTTGCTGTTCACAGTAGAGAAAGGACTTAAAGCTCAAGGTTAATTTGAGTTTTTAAGGGAGTGATTTAGATCTTTAGGAAGACATATATATATATATTTAAGGACTCAGACAGCATTCAGCACATTAACTAATCATAAGGGACTGATTCAGGCATTAAAAAAAAAAAAAAAAAAAAAGTACCATATTCCTTTCTCCAACAGAGCAGGTGTTGGATCAAGAACAGAATCATTGAGCTCTAATGAATGATTGCACAAAGCAAGTGTCAGAAAGACTAACAGATATTTTCTGAGACAAATTTTTTGGATCTACTTTGCAGGTAAAGGAAGAATGGAGAGTAGGGAACAGGGGTTCTCTGGAGGAAAAGGGTGTGGGTGCAAATCCTTCCTACCCTATCTCTGCGGTTTATGCAAGCCTCACCTCCAGCTGAGAAATTCCTACTCCTTCTCAGCAGAGCCCACTCCTTTTATCTGTTAGCCATGCATTCCTATCCTGAGTTTTAAATCTCTGTGTCAGTCAGTGGCAGCATCATAGAACTATGTCACCTTTCAAGTAATCAAAGCAGAGAATCTCTGAAACCAGATGAGAAAATACACAGGTAATAAGACTGATTTCACTCTGTTTCTCTCGGAGCAGCTGAATCATAAAAGACTGCACAAAAAGAAAAGGTAAGCTGTTTCTGACATGGCTGGGGCTGTGAGGTATGCATTTTCATTTAAATTTAAACGTTAGCTCAAAAATATTTGAAGCTAGTTAACAGAAAATAGATTTGCCTGGAAAAGAATGTATGTGGGTACTATTCAATACACTATCCACCAGACCAGGAACGGAGTAATTACAATTGCTCTTTTTCATTTTCATTTTTCTTAAGGAAAGCTCTAAGTTAAATATTACACTTAAGCGTAGATATTTAAACTCTTTGGATCAGTGTTCTATGGAAATGAAATCTGTAGCATGTTAGTAAACCATCAAATGTCAAGTCAACGGACAATAGGGGATAAAAGAGTTTTATCTCTACTTAAATTTTTGAAGCAATAAACTACAAATAGTTTATGTACTCAGTGACCACTTGTTGCGTATCTGCTTTACACAGTCCCAAATTCTTCTTAGAGGATAAAACAAATCTGAGGAAGAGCATTCTTTCATGTTTTCCCGGTCAAGGACATGCTCCGTTGGGGAAAAGAATAGAAGATATCTTCTCTTTTAAATTTTTTTAATTTCTAGTCATCCTTACAACATTTCTTTCAAGGCAAGGAATTCATGATCTAATGAAGCTCTTTATGCTATTCTCTTTTTTGTTGTTGTTTAAAAAAAAAGTTGAAATAGCAGAATATACACCAAATAAGTCACGTCTAACTGAAAGTGTCATTTATTGTACTTGGGAACGAAAGTCAAGTGACCTTAATTTAACACCTACTACGTGTCAATCGCTGTGCTGGTTATTTTTGCAAGGATAACCCCATTTTCAGAAACATGGCTTCTTTTAAAATAATTTCAAATTTAGGGAACAACTGAAATAATAGTACACGTAACACTGAGAGATCTTATTCAGTTTTCCTATCCTTTTCCATGACTCCCTTCTAGGGAAAGGCTCTGAGCTAGGACCAGAGACCGCCCTCACTTGTGGTATCTGCTCCATCTCCTTCAATCTGGAATAGATCCGCAGCCTTTCCTCAACTTTCACAACTACCATTTTTGAACGGCACAGACCATCCATCAGTTTGGACTTGTCTAGTGTTTCTCATGATTAGATTCAAGTTACCCATTTGGAGCGAGAACGACACAGAGGCCAGGCTGTGTCCTTGGTACTGCATCCTGGGGGGGGGGTGCCTTAGGAGACCATTACTGACAATCTCGTTTTTTTTAAAATAATTCTATGTGTGTATGTATATATGTAAGTACGTATGTTTGTATCTGCATATTTATGAAAGAAAGAGACAGAGCAAGGGGAGGGGAGGAGGGAGAGAGGGAGAGATAATCTCAAGCAGACTCCCTCCTGAGCACCAGCCAGATGTTGGGCTCCATCGCACAACCCTGAGATCATGACCCAAGTGGAAATCAGGAGTTGGGACAGCTCAACCAACTGAGCCACATGGACGCCCCCTGACAAGCCTATTTTAAATAAACTTTGTTTATTTTCTCATTGCGACAGAAATGTATCCTCCATACTGAAAGTCAAATAATGCAACTACTACTAATGTGCAAAAGGAAAGGTAATTGTGGCTTTCCTATCCCATAACATGTTTTACAGACTGGCGTAAAATCACCCTATTTTCTGTGTGCGTACCTTAATGGGCAGTGATCTTACTTGTTTCAAGTCATTATTATCATTATTATTATTATTTAGTTCCCACAAACAGTCATATGAGGACTTTTTCTTTTTTAACCTGGCATTTGTTAAAAAGAACATCTGCTCAAGGTCACTCATATGGGGAACTAGGATGTGAAAAGAGGTTTTCTGACACCAAATCTCAATGTTTTATTATTTATGGAGTTATAAAGCATGTTGGTGTGTAATGGCTTTACATGTCAGATATTAAACCAAACATCTTTAATATCTGTTAATAGAACAGTGTTTTATGAACAAAATTGTATAGGGATTGTTAACTAGTTAACTATGGACATAACATTGACAATTTCTCATCATCCTTACGGTATTGATTACGATAATTTCTAAACATATGAATGTCCACTGATTCCTCTGGTGGCTTTCTGGTCACATTTTCACTTTCACTTTGCCTCTATTATGTTATGACAAATATCTAAAAATCTTATATTTAGGATATCCCATTGAAACTGGGATAATCCTGGAGAACATATTTAAAAATTAAAACAAACAAACAAAAACAAACAAACAAAAAAATCCACCTTAAAAAACCCCTAGATTCTTTTGCTAGTCTGCCACTAAGGGGTGACGAAATAGCTTTTTTAATTTCTTGGTGCCTCAGGTTTCTTACCTGTAAAATCGAGACTGTTTCTCTTTGCTTTCCCACATATCATAAAAAGAATTAGTACAAGGGAGAAATCAGTATATAAATAGATGGGAAGCATTTGGGTTTTTCTCCTCTTTCTTTCTTTCTTCCTTCCTTTCTGTTTTTTCTTTTTCCTTTTCTTCCTCCATGTTGACCTCACTGTCCTATGACTACTTGTGCCATGCTACTTGGGGTACAGGGACCATTATTTGTCACGATGGAAATAGAGTTCAGTTTTTTCTCTGATAGTTCAGTGTACGCACATCAACCACCTGATCCTTTAAATGAACTTTTTAGCCTTTCTCTTTCTCATATAATAATCATGAAGTCCTTTGAGGACCCAGATCTTAGGTAAAGCAAGACGGGGAATAGGAGAAGGGTTGGAGAAGAGGGGAACTTTGATTCCAGGCAAAAATGCTTGTCAATAGGAACTTACAGGCTTAATATTTCTCACCAGGAGATTTTGCTCAGTGAACATCACACCCTCCCACCCATTTCCATCACCCTCCTCCCTCTCCACTTCCTCCTACCATGCTCTTTCTCCTAGAATGAATTTCAGGTTTCTAGGAAGGTTCTTCACCTGTACCCTCCCGCTAACCCTACCCAACACCTGTACTTCCTTTAGCAGGAGAAAGGAATGAGTTACACAATGTCTTTGGGCAATACAAAGTTGTATGAAGTTCATACTTGGGCTTATTGAGAGATGTTGGTTGTTCTCTAGACAGTGGATTCTTAGACAGGGAGGATGGTGAGATCTTAAAAGCTCTGGGTGCTTGAAAGGCACAGATGGGCTTGGGCCACACAGGATACCCCTGAAACAATATACAATAGGACGTGGGGTGAGGGGTGCCTTGATAGTGATGTGTCTATCAGCGTGTTACTCTCTAGACTAGCTCTGAAAGCAGAGAGTGCATGCTGTCATGCTTTCTCTCTCTTCCTCTCTCCATTCATGTATGGGACCATTTACTCTCCATTAACCATAGAGCAAGTGGTAAGACGTGAGATACTGTAGCAGGACTTGGGAACAGGAATGCAGAGATGAATAAGACTGAGTCCCTGCTGCCCAAATATATAACGGTAATGGGAAGAGATTATGTAGTAAATTCATTTTTAAATGTTTTTGACCTATTTGCCTACAAGCAGCTGGACCTGTGTCATAAAACATATGCTTATTCTGAAAATAGAGTGCCTCAACATTTGTGATCCTAAATCTTAAGCAAGAACGATTTTAAATGCCTCTGTGGACCACTGGGAGCAAGTTTCGCTTGTGCATATATCCTACTAACTCTTGGAGACACCTTATACCCTCAAATCAACAAACAAAATTCAAAATTACAGCTTACAAAGAAAGGGTAGAGGAGATTATCAATTTGTAAATAAATTTCAGTTTGCCTCAGGGAAATTTAAATTAATTGTATGACTGTACCTTTAAAAAAAAGTTACAAAATGCACCTATCCTTTGGGATATAACAATGTATATAACATCTGCCATTCTTGCTACCTCGAAAAAGGGGAAACAATGTCTTCTTATTACCTAACTACAGTATAACCTAAAGGCAACCATCTCTCTCGCATACTCTCTAAAATAAATAAATAAAATCCTTAAGAAAAGGACAGTGCCTGGAGGTCTCAGGGGGCTGAGTGCCCAATTCTTTGTTTTGGGTCAGGTTATGATCTCAGGGTTCAGAGTTTGAGCCCTGTGTGGAGCTCCATACTTCATGCAGAGTCTGCTTAAAGTTCTCTCTCCCTCTTCCTCTGTCCCTGCCCAGCTCATCTCATGTTCTCTCTTACTCTTTCTAAAATAACTAAATTAATTAAATTGTTAAAAAGGAAAAAAAAAAGCAAGCAAGCAAGAGCTTTGTTTTGTGTTTTACTCTGAGGATTACATTGGAACTCATTCCTCTTACTTAGTTCATTAAAGAACAACAGATATTACTGCTTAAAATAAAATAAACATTTCTTCTTGTTGCATTTTCTGTTCTTTGTATTAAAAGAAAAATAGTAAGCCGATTCTCAGCTCAGATCAATAAACGTGTATTACCAATTTCTCCCAGGCTCAAGTCTGTTCAGTCTTTGTGAGTCTCCTAATTTCTGTCTCGGTTTAATGAGTGGTTAAGTCAGTGGAATCTGGTGTCTGATGGTCTGGATTTAAGCCCCAGTGCTTCCTCTCTGTAAGTCCATAAATTTGGGCAAATCCTGCCTGTCCTCTTAACACTAATGTGAAGATTAAATGATTGGCGCATGTAAATGAATTCATTGGCCCCAAAATTGAGTGAACGATAAATGCATGTTAAGTAGTACTGGAGGTAGTTTTTCTTTCTTTCTTTTTTTTTTTTTTAAACATGCATTTTTTAACATCCATTGAGAATCTCAGATCATTAAAGCATCATTTCTCAGTAAGTCAATCCATTTAAGATTTAGGTCAACAATTTCTATATATAAAATATGGCCTATGGGGCCTATATACACACACACATACATACACACACACACACACACACACACACACACACACACACACACACACATTTTTTAAGGTGCAATGAACCAAGGGAAAGGCACTCCTCAGTTGGGATCCATCTTGTTCAAACCATGCCCTTATTAACTAGCTATGAGATTGTAATAGAACATGCATTCCAGTCTTGGCCTTGATTTCAAGTATCTGTTTCAGATCTGGGGTAATTTCCAGGCAGTGTTTTTAGCTGCTCTGAAGTAAAGAAGCCTTTCATTATAGCACCAGTGTGTGTCCTGTCTGAAAAGGGAATTACTACAGTTGATCTGGACAGAACTATGACACAGGTAGACCCAGTGTCTGAATTTTCTATTTTCTCATCCTGAGGGTTTCTGGAAGGTTCCCTGGGATATGTCCTGCCTGCATTTTCAAATACTTCTGACCAATAGGCACCTCACTAGGCTGTGCTCACTGACAGGAGATGGATTCTAATGTGTGCAGGGGCACTGGGAGGGCCCTGAGAGGTGACATGAAAATTGGCCTGTCTGGGAAATTTCCAGGAAATCTGCCAATCTTCATCAAGTACTCTTTAGGCATCCAGAAGAGGTCATAAATTAGAGGTTTATTGTTAGGTCTAGCCTGATGATATTTTCTGTTGGGCCCGCATTGTGTTTTGAAATATTTATAATTAGTTGATCACATTTCAAAAATTAAGACTCCTCATATGAAATGCTGAGTCTCTGGCTTCTCTTAAAAAAACAGAAGTGACCAAACTGGTCACATGTCCCCATGGCTGGCGAGCTGAGCAGAGGCTGTGTTGCAAATGGTGAAGAACATGGACACATTTTTGCTTCGTGGTTCTACTCCTTAGCTGTGTTCTTTAAGTAAGTTACTAACCATCTCCATGCCTCAGGTTTTTTTGACCTTAAAATGGGGATAACAATTGTACCTTTGCATTCACATTGTTGTCTAGACTGAGTACATTAGTATCTCTAAACTACATAGAAGAGCACCTGCCCCATAGATTAGTGTAAATACTAGCAATTTCATTGCATGCCTTAGTTAGGCCATGAGCTGTCTAGCTTATTCTCAGACCCATCTGCCCCATTTCCTCGACTAGTTTGTAATGTGTAAGTATCTGAATTTTTAACTCTTTTGATCATCATGATTTTTTTTTCCCTAAAGTAAAGGGGTGGATATAGACTAACCAAACTCTATTGACCATAATAAATAAACAGTTGAAAAGTCAAAAGGTGGTGGGAAGCGGCTGGCTGACTCAGTTATTAGAGATGGAGCACATGACTCTTGATCTCAGGGTAATGAGTTCAAGACCTGCGTTGTGTGTAGAGATTATTTAAGGAAATAATAAAAATAAAAATAAGAAAACTAAAGCCCAAAAGTTACAAAAAAAAAAAAATGAGAAAAAGCGGACATCCTACAGATTGTTAAAATATCTAAATTACCATTTGGAGATCCAGGTTAAGATTTTATATTTAAGTTCTCTACCAAAGACAGCCATATTAAAGAATGTGAGACTCACTTTTCCCATACATAAAAATAACTCAGGAGTGACAAGGCAAGCCTTTGTTTACCATTTTGCTCTTTTTAGATTTAGTTGTGGACCTCTGGAGGCAAGTATGTAGGTATTTGTCTTTTTAAAAAAAAATAAATTTTAAAAAATAATGTTTCATGTTGAAAAGGACATAAAATTGATTTTCAGATATAAGAGTTCAATTGCTCAAATTAAAAAGCCATTAAAAGTGATTATGATAAGTAACCATAATACATTTTCCAGCATTGTGGTTTCCTAGGTTCTTTCTCACCAAAAGCAGTGGGTCAGACACAGCACTGGAGGAAGGGGCAAGAAGCCTGATGTCTGGTTTTGGCATCGCCACTAAGTATCCAAGCACACCTCTTTACCTTTCCAGAACCTTGCCTATTCGTCTATCAAATAGATGATTCCTTTGTGATGTCATACAGGGGAGGTATGCACATTGATCAGATGAATTTAGGGAAAGTTATTAATACATTTTAATACAGTGTATGAGCCTAGTTGTTGTTTTAGCATTTTATACAAAAAACTACTAAAATAAAATAATTGAACTAATCATCTAAGGAGGTTTAATTTTGTTTTCAGTTTTTAATGATTCTTGCAGTTTACTGACATCCCCTTAACTCTCCATTCAACCAGGTTAAGAATATTGCAACTTACAAAAACCAATGTGCCAAACAAAGGAGAAAGGAATCTCAGAAGTCTCTCTTCTCGGCAGCCAAAACTATTGTGAACCTACTAATATCCAAAGCAAACAGAAATAGATGCTGGGCTTCGATGTGCTTTCTGTGCTTTCACCCCCTTCATTATACTGGACAGAGGAGAAACCTCTCCTGGGAAGTCTATAAAAATCTATCGCAAAGAATAAAGCTATAATATACTGTCAGCAACAATTTGCTTTGGCGGGAGATGGACGATAAGATCTGAGAGTCCCTTTTATTTCTAATTTCTATGATTCTGTTTCTTCAAGCCTTATCCAGTTCTCCTAATCCAATGCTGTTACGTACTGGGCCAGACCCTCCCAGTGTTGGGGCTGTTCTCTAGGGTTACGAGGCACTTCTAGAAACCACATTTATACTTTGCTCAATCGTTTCTCTTCTATGACTTACATGTTCTTAGCTAAACCTCCATGTTTACATGCAACATATGACCATTCTTATGAGTTGATACAGTGCTTTTCTACAGGGTCAAGACCACCAAAGGTCCGGAATGGTGGCTAAACGGCTCTCATTGTTTTAGCTTGTCAAGGTCACTGCCTCCGGAACTCACACTCTCCTGTCTGAGCCCTGTACAAACTATGCTTCATATCCCAGGATCCCTTTGTAACTATTAGACAAAGGCTCTATTAATTCAGTTGGCAATTTCCGCTGCAATTCCTGTATGTTTGGGAATAAATTGTTTAACAGGCACCTGTTGGCATCAGGCACTGTTCTAGGGGCTGAGAACCCAAAAGACATGTGTCTCTGCCTCCTGCTGGTCACCTCTATCTAACAAGGAACCAAACAACAAACATGATAAATAAGGGAAATGCAGAATATCTAGGTAATGGTGAATGCTAACAGGAAAAATAAATAAGAAAACAAGGATGGGAAATGTAGAACTGAGATAAATTCACTTGGGGTAAGGTGAAGGCTTCTTCTAATTTTCATATTTATCCCGGAGTACTATTTTTACCTTTACTGGTGCGTTCTCCACTGAGGAAAAGGCACTGTCTTAGTTTTATATCTTGAATGCCAGATAATATTAATTAATATTGGGTAATTACATGGTATAGTATGATTTATATACATCTTCTGTTTTTAAAACTTATTCACATGTATCTTAATTCACTTTCTAAGTATAGTAAAAATAGAATCCGGATATTCTTGGATGTTTGGGAAGCCACAAAATACAAGTTCTATGAGGGCAGGGTTATTGTGTCCCCCCCCACCCCCGCCACAATACAACCCCTAGTGCCTAGAACTATGTCTCAATAAGGGCTCTGCAATTTTTTTTTTTTTAATGAATGAATGAAATATTTGGCCATATTCAGATACAGATGTGCAGTCGATGGAACGGGAGATTAGAGTAACTTTCCCCTTAGCATTTACATCCTATGCTACTTCAAAGAATCTAAAACCATGAAAGAATATTTATTATTTTGTCCTTCTGCATCAGATAAGGCATGAAATTCTTTTTCTTTTGAGGGGAGACTGGATCAGCAAACACCTCTAAAAATACAGCATGTATGGAATGCCTGCTTCATTGCAGACCTGCTAGAAAATCATGGACTTCCCAGCTTAAAATAAAAAAACAAAAACAAACAAAAAAACCCACAGGCTCTTGTTGACAATTAAAACAGCATTCCTCTACCTAATTACTTGGAACACAAAAATCCCACAGGAAGGGAGAGGGGTCAGAGCATAATACTTTTAGTGGTCATTATTGCTCTTTTAAAAATTAATATCAATGAATTTCAGATGGTTTTCTCTGGAGGAAATTTACCACGAGATGATAATAGAAGGCAATGAGAAGGAACAGAGGAATCCGAGAATACCAGGTGGGGGGAAGGGGTCCTTGTCTATTTCACATTTTTGCCTAGTTCAGATTCTATTTAACTTGCCTACTGGCGAAAAGATACTCCGTGATGGAAGCATCCACTGGTGTGTTATGCAGAACTCGATGAATTGCACTACTTAAAAAAGGAAATAGCAAAGGAAGTCTGGAAAAGTAATAGCAAATCCCTCAGTAAGAAAGAATTCCAAGTCAGAACACCTGGGTTCAAGACTCCTCTCTGCCTTTACTAGTTGTCTTTCCTGGACCCAGCAATAGACTCTCTGAAGAGTAATTCTGCCTTTTACTCAGTGGGGATAATAACAGAGATCTCAGGCATAAAACGGGAAAGTAAGAGGTTAATGAAAGGAAAATGAAAAAATATTTACATGATTAGCTATGGGCCAAATAATAGACATCTGTCTTTCATGTGCTGATTATGCAAGAAGTAAAATTGAAGAGCATAAATTATATTTCTCTTTGCTGCTCATACGTAATTTCCATTAAAATGCCTTTGTTTTATAATGACTTAAAAAGTATGCACACTTTAAGCTACGTTGATTTTCCACCCCAACACTATAGTATCTTTAGTGTTCTTTGCATGATCGATGACTTTTTGTTTTTCTTCAACGTGATTCTGGGATACTGGATATATTTTCAAGATTATTTGGTTGTAGAGATGATAATTTTAAAGACTACACAATCTAAATCTTTGGTAAAAATATCCAACTACTTATAGTTGTTTCAGCTCTTAAATTAAAAGCTATGGTTTTACATGTGGAAGCTTGCAATAAAAAAAAAAAAAAAAATTACATGTATCCTGGCCGTGTTAGCTGACTGGTACTGGAGTCGCTATTTTGAACTTGTGACCCAAACCATATACACCTCCATAGCTTACTGGTTGCATTAATATCTTCTCCCATTTTAGGAAACTTTCCCAGAGAGATGAACCTGAAGACAACTTTATTGTTTGTTTAAAAAATTCCTGAAAGTACACTAGACAGCTCAATGTAGGCCCATCCAACAGATAAATCACAGTTTGAAAGCCTGACGTTGGTAGGTATTCTAACCACAGGTCATGGATTTGCCCAATCTTTTTTTTTTTTTTTAAGATTTTATTTATTTGAGAGAGAGACAATGAGAGAGAGCATGAGAGAGGAGAAGGTCAGAGGGAGAAGCAGACTCCCCATGGAGCTGGGAGCCCAATGTGGGACTTGGTCCCAAGACTCCAGGATCATGACCTGAGCCAAAGGCAGTTGCTTAACCAACTGAGCCACCCAAGTGCCCCGAATTTGCCCAATCTTAATCAAGCTCCTGCTCCAGGTTACCAAAATCTCATATATATTATCCCTTTCTCTCCCCTCTTCAAGGTGCTTTTAAGATTCTGTATGTGTTGTGGTCATTGGCAACAATAAGCCATAAGTATGGTTTTGCTTCAACCACAGGTTATTTTGGTGAGCAGGGAACCAGAATTTGGAAAACGTTAAGGAATTTGAAAGAATTAGCAGGAATTCTTTTTTTTTTCTTTTTCCCAAATTGAGGAATTATTCTCAAAGATTCCAGCATCTTTCCAACTGAATTATGAGGATAAGAAATTATACGACTATTTGCATGAAGTGAGGCTTTTAATGTTACCCTACTTCTCCAATACACCAAATCAATGTTTGTTTTCACACAGAAAATAAATACCAGACATGTTCGAAGTCTGTATGGCAAAATTAACTTTTTAAACATCCATCAAGCCGGGTTATGTGGGAAGATGGAATGGGTATGTATTCCAAATTCTGTACTCGCGCAACATGAGTTATTTTTCCCTTTGTGAGAAGGAACAACCAGGAGCATACACTAAAGCAAGAGTGTTTTTCTGACTTTGTTGCCCAATTTTAACTCTTCTCGCCTGAAATGGGTGTTACACATGTAACAAATAGTGAACAGACTTTCATTATCTATCTATCAATCATTCACATTTATAAAGAATCCTTCATGTGTGTATTTTAAAGTGATGCACTCAAAGATGGAAATTACACTTTCAGATAAAAGCGGTTCTAAAAATATATTAAATGTAGGTTTAAATTTAGATAATGCAGCAGTAGACTTCATTTAAAAGGGAAAGGATTTGTAAGTGAAGGACAGCAAGAGAAGACCTACAGCCATACCAAGTTTGTGTTTCACAAGACACAAGACTCTTCAAGTCTACGCCTAAGGGTCTTGAGAAATGCATTTTTATGAAATTGTGAACATAAAGTATGTTCACATCTGTATGACACATCTGATCCAGTGTTTGATGCCAGACATCTGGTATTGAGTGTGTTTGATGCCTAATAACTAGAGGGGAAGCCATTTTTAAGCTACTCTAAATCTTCTCTTCTTTCCATAGCTTAAGTTGGAGTGCTGGAGAAGTATGTCTCCCTCCATTTTTCAGAAAGTTTACAAATAGTTTCTTCCCATTTAAACAGAAGAGCCAGAAGAACCGCCACCTCTAACTTCCAATCCTCAACCTATTTTGTTCAAGGAGTGGTCACAATTAAGAAGACAAGAGCTTTAAAGGATAGAGAGATGCCTGAACGCCCACGAAACATTTAACAGCCAACGAAACTCCCAAGCAGATGCTGGTGTGGATAAGGTTTTGAAGTCAGTAAAAAGATAAGCACTGATTTTTAAAACTAGAGGCAGGTTTACCCGCAAAACAGACCAAGCTGATCCTGGAAGGCATCAGATAAAAACATTTTTAATCTCACATGGGAAGATGAGCTTTAGTTCTAAACAATTCCCTAAAACGCAGTACCAAAAAAGAAGTCATTTTGATCATCTAAATAGTAGATTGGGCAAAAATGTTGACCTAGACCCCAAATCACTAACTTCATTAGCTGCATGATAGAGGTCAAAAAGAAAATCAAAACAATTACTGAAATAAAAGAAACGCTAAATTTATTGTTCTTGTCTTTCCCTAGTGCCTTGCGTCATTATTCCAGTGCTTAGTTCTACCATAATTATTAACTATTTCAGGCCATTAAAATACTATTTATTATACTGCTGAGACGACATATTTTTGGAGATCCTTGTTTACTTCAGAACCATCACAGCCACCAAAGAGAACTCGCTCCCACTGAATTCAGACCCCCATGCCATCCACGAAATCAGATTCCCAAATCATACCGTTTATGTTATGTCAAGTTTTAGATACTGATCAAGAGTAAAGGTTGGAAAACACCATGAAGAGTAGAAGTAGAGGCCAAAGTAGGTGAAAGAGGTTGTTTTAGGAGTCACGCTAGCACACTGCAGGTTAATATAATTGCAAAGCCTGACAAGGCATTCTATTAGCGATGCCTGTGCGGACTGCGCCATTGAACTGACATCTGCCAATGCTCTTTTGGGGCCTGGCTCCAAGCCTCAGGCCAGCACGGGAGTCTGTGGGAAGCTTAGCAAGATCATCCCATGCCAGGCTCTGACCATCTCAGGGCCACTCGTCTAAAACTGGGGAAGTTTCTCTATGTAATATTTAGAGAGGTTGCATTTTTTTTTTAAGTGTGTCTCTTTTGCATATGATTTAATAAGTTCCCCTATTTTGAAGAATTCATTTTAAATATCAGCGGTCGCAGGGGAGCCACCTTCTCGGCCACCGGATGCCACCGGGACCAGCCGACAGCCAATTTCCCACTTACCACCCCCATTTCCAATCAACCACAAGCTCCCAGATTGGTCGCAACTATCCCACCGAGATGCAGGCCGCCGTCCACCACCCGGTGGACATGCACCTGCGGGCCTCCTACACCTACCTGTCTCTGGGCTTCTTCTAGTCCGACCAGGACCGTGAGGCTGCGGCTCTGCAAGGTGTGGGCCACTTCACCAGAGAGTTGGCTTTGAGAAGCAAGCAGGCGCCTGGCGTCTCTTGAAGATGCAAAACCAGCGGGGCGGCCGCACCCTCTTCCAGGACGTCTAGAAGCCGCCCGGGGATAAGTGCAGGGTTTGGGGGGGTGGTGGCTGGACTCCATAGAGGCTCCCCTGGTTCGGGAGAAGTGCCTGAACCCGGCCCCTCGGCGCCTGCAGGCCCTGGGTTCTGCCCGCACAGACTCCCGCCTCCGCGACTTCCCGGAGAAGCGCTTCCTGCAGGAGCAGGTGAAACCCACCAGGAAGACACGCGACCCCCTGAGGGACCCCCGCGGGCCGGCCCGCCCCGGCCTGGGCTGCACGGGGATCTCTTCCAGAGGCTCCTTCTCAAGCACCACTAGGAGCCTCCCGGGAACAGCAGCAGAGCCTTCGGGGGGGGGGGGGGGGGCTCTGGCACCCCCCCCCCCCCCCCCCGGGGCCAGAGCTTCTTGCCTCAGTCTCTCCCTGCAGCACCAGGCAGCCTTGTAATGACCCTCGAGCCCTCTCTCAAAGCCGTGGGCCAAATGGAAACAATAAAGCTTTTTGCAGGGGGGAAAAAAATGCGCAGCACTCCTGTTTTTAGTATTTCTACTTTTACTGCATGCTAAGTAAAACACAAATATTGACTAAATATACTATACTGTAGAAATGTTTTAAGGGGATTTGCATTTTATTTCTCATAACACCTATACGCAATAAACGGTTTCACATGGAGGCAAACGATTTAGTTTCCAGCTTACGCTGGTTGGGAAGACAGCCATATGTGTATTAGATCTGATATTCCTATAAATATCAACAACACAGCCTGGAAACTACAGGTCTAAAGAACTGTCAGTGCCGGGGCGTCTGGGTGGCTCAGTGGGTTAAAGCCTCTGCCTTCAGCTCAGGTTATGATCCCGGGGTCCTGGAATCGAGCCCCGCATTGGGCTCTCTGCTCAGCGGGGAGCCTGCTTCCTCCTCTCTCTCTGCCTGCCTCTCTGCCTACTTGTGCTCTCTCTCTCTGCCAAATAAATAAATAAAATCTTAAAAAAAAAAAAAAAAAAAAAACAGTCAGTGCTGACAATCAGATACACCTGGCTTTCACATATCACTGGTGTATTAGGGAGATAAGTAGATGGTAGAGATAACAGACCTAGGCACAAGCAAAGGTGGGGAGGCACAGTGCCTCCCAATAAGGTAGATACCAATCACTTTGCATCTGATAGGACGCCTCTAATTGAAAGTAGGATCGACGTGCTGGAGCTTGTTAGGGTCCTGCAAGGGTAAACGGCCGTCCATGTTATTGGGATTGATACTATGGTCATCTGTTGATATCATTGTAATAAGATCTTGTTGTCATTGTTGTTGATGTTGGTTCGCAAGGGAAATATATACAGAGAGAAAATAGCCAATCATGCATTTGCACACACCTGACTAATTGCTGCTTCCTCTCTGCACTTTTTCGCACGGTGGAAGGTCTTTTTCCAACAAGCAGCAGGTGGCTCTGTGGCAGGCACCACAGGCCACACGTTGGTAGTTTTGAAGTTTCCTCTGCATTAGGATGCCGCTGCTGGGCTGGACTGTGCAGGCAATCATAAACAGCAAGATTTTATCTTCTGCTGTTGCTCAACATTATCTCTGGGGCAGTCTTACTCTTTTTACCCATATAGTGCACGAAAGCTTTGTCTACAATAATAAATACACAGTCTTTCAAATGAACGGTTGACCCATCTCAGTCCTGGTGTGTCTACTTTCAATGCTTTGCCCTGGAGGGCAGTGGGAAAAAAAAAAATCTCAGAAAATAATTTCTAAAGCTGTTTTACATTCTATACCCAGTAAAATTCGACAACGTTCTTACACGTATACATAGAAAGAAATCATTTTATTACACGTGAACTTATTCATCTTATAGTTTATGGCTTCAACATGTTTTTGGAAGAGATGACAAAACTTAATTCCTGGGGCATCTGGGTGACTCAGTGGGTTAAAGCCTCTGCTTTCAGTTTGGGTCATGATCCCACGGTCCTGAGATTGAGCCCGGCATTGGGCTCTCTGCTCAGCGGGGAGCGTGCTTCCCTTCCTCTCTCTGCCTGCCTCTTTGCCTACTTGTGATCTCTCTCTCTGTCAAATAAATAAAATATTAGAAAAAAAAAACCTTAATTCCTATGGTTTTGCTTGATAGAAGCTGAGAGAAAGCTAAATTCTATCAATAAATAAAAACATACAGTATTGGGGCACCTGGGTGGCTCAGTTGGTTAAGTGTCCGCCTCTTGATCTCAGCTCAGGTCTTGAACTTAGGGCCATGAGTTAAAGCTCCACACTGGGCTCCATGCTGGGTGTGGAGCCAACTTAAAAAATAAATAAAATAAAATAAAATAAAATGTAAAGCACCGAACTGGCCAATATATGTCCTCTTTATTTTCTTAGTTCAATAATTATAGAATTGCATTACAGTAGAATGCTATAGCCATAGGAACTGGAAGATAAAGATTCTATGTATCCATGCATGAAAGCCTAGCTTCTGGAGAAAATGTGTCAGATTATATTTGAGTCCTAAGTGTTTGGAATAAGAAATAATTCAAGTCTTTCTTTAAGGGGGAAGAAAAGAATTCTCTTACCTGAACCAAAAAGGTAAATTAATTAATTGATGAACTAACCGATGACTCAAACCAGTAAACAACCCGGTCTTTGACCTTTTATGCTACATTCGATCCCAGAAGATAATGGAAATGCCAACATCATCTTAACTATCGTGGCACCAAGAGGCCTCCAGGCAATACAGACAAGAGTTCTCTCTATTTTTTTTCCCTTCTTCTAAATTGAACCCAGGAGGGCAGAAGGTGGGTCTTTGACAAGATTCTTGAGAACCACTGTTTGCAGGAAAATTAGGCTAGATTTTTAAATTGACAATTTTTAGATTGACAATTTCATTCCAAGATTCCTTCTGTGTTTCTGTGCTCCAGTTTTAATTATCACTTAGAGTAAGTGTACTGGATATATACTTATCAACTCCTCATTTCCCTTGTGGACCACACTGTGGGTTACAAAATACAATTTCCATTTTGGCTGCTGATGGCCTAAATAAGGTACATGCAAAACAACAAGGATGGGCTTCTTAATTTAGCGGGATAAGATGCTCATATAACAGTGGCCCTGGGGGTTAGATTAGAGGAGAAAGAGAAATACATTCTACCTCAGTGGAGTTGAATAATTTCGAAAAGATTTAGCACAAAAGAACTGGGCCATCCCACACTACGAACACTTAGAAAAATCTAACAATAACGTATTAATTTTTTCATACTTCTTAATACCGGGATCCATGGCATACATGCAATTATATCTTATGATATTTTAAGCACAACTATCATAGGAACAAAAGTGTAAAAGAAAAGTTGAGGATATGAAAATCATGGCAAGGTTGTATTAAAAATATATTGGAGTGTAAAATATATAACATACATATCATGCATCATTTTGTTTAGTTCCTTTGAATCACTTTATTTAATTCCTAATGTTAGTCTTCGTATCATAAATGCTATTATAAAATATCTTAACACAAAAATACTTAAAAGTAAAACATAATCAATACTTACATTTAAAATGAATTTTCCCACTAGTGAACTATTTTATTTAGTTTTATCATATTTCTTCTGAATAAACGCCCACATTCCAAGGCAATCCATATTCTAAACCATAATTCTTACCATGATCTTCACTGTCACTGGCCTCAGCAGAATCGAGTGAGTCCTCATTATCAGCTAGTTCTTAGGAATCCAAAATCTTCACTATGTTCAGGATTTAACAAGCTAGTGGGACTGCCAACGTATGGGAAAATACGTTGGATCATGCCAAATAGTGGAAGAAGCATGGTGGTTTGTGAATTTCTGGAAGCTTCGTGAAGGAAGTGGAACCGGAGATGCACCTTGAATATTTAGGACTTATACCGGAATGCAGGGATAAGAAGAAAAAAACCTCACTGCTACAAGATAGCAAGAATCAAGGCATACTTTACTTAACCCTTTGGGCTCGGGGGGCTCCTAGGTGGCTTAGCTGGTGAAGCATTGGACTTTGGCTCAGGTCATGATCTTGGGATTCAGCCCCTTGTCGTCCCCGAGGGGGGTTCCTGCTTGTCCCTCTCCCTCCGCCACTCCTCTGCCTTGTGCTCTCTCTGTCTCTCTCTCAAATCAATAAATAAACTATATATTTGTAAGACTTTTGACTCTGAACAAGTTTTGTGCAATGGAATATGAGAATAGAAGGATGTAATATTTTATAAAGGCTGGTGCGGTGCCTACTGACCTAAGTTTGGTATTTGTACTTTATAATGGAGGCAGTGGAGGGTCAGTGAAGATTTTTAAGTAGATGGAATGATAAATACGAGTTTATATTGGGAAAATAAATTTATTCATGGTCTGACATTACAGAAGAGGCTATGGAGAATTGCTAAGACAAAGACGAGTATTCTTAAATGTAACACCCTGGTTTTGTACATGTGGCATTTTCTTGTTCATACATGGGACATTTTTTGTTCCAACACTTATAGTCAGATCACACTTACTTGTTTATAATTCTGAAAAGTGAGAAATGACAGTCTAATACAGGAATACAAGAGATATTCCAAATATACTACATTATATTGCCTCAAGAGAAATAGACCTTGAGTGACAAAATATTCTCCTTGAAGGAAGATTAAAATATTCCGGGAGGGCATCAGAGGAGAAAGGGTTCAAGCTGGTTCTGGATAGGGGTTTAAATCCTTAGTTCTCTATTATACAGACTAAAAGGAAGCAAGAAACAACCTGAGTAACTTGAATTTCACTACAGTGCATTAATTTTTGTTGTTTATTTATCTTTCCAGTAGATAAAAATCAACCTTCACTCCCTGAATAGTGTTGGACAGTGTGGGGGGAACATAAACAGTTTGGTTAAAAAACAGTTAAACTAGTATGCATTTCTGACAACTCCGATAGGCACTTGTCACTTACTTAGTAAGAACTGATTGTATAATCTCAATTGTACCTTATAGGGTCTCTATGCATCTGTGGACACAACGCAAATTATTATTATTATTTTTTAATCTACCACCAAACGATTACATTACTACTCTAAATAGACTTTGCAGATACCAATTAAATTTGATAATACACTGAGAACAAGGCAAAAGCATAATTTAGAGTAGAAATAGTATCGGTATGATCACCACCTGATAAAAATTAATAATTTAAATTAATGCTAATAAATGTACTTTTATAATTAAAGAAAGTTGGTGTATCGTATGTTTTTTCCTTCTTTTCTACATTTTAAAATTATATGTATTTGGATTCCAGTCTAAGTGCTAACATTTTTAAAAGAATCTTAATAACATTATCATTCATAGTAATTGACCCACAGGATTGAGTTCCCTTGGGCTTCTGAACATCTAATTTGGTGGTATCTTAAAGCATCTTGCTCGCTTTCCTTCTTTCTTTCTTTCTTTCTTCCTTTCTCCATCCATTCAACCACACCACAATATATTATTCACATAATATGTACCAGACACTTAGGTGAACAGTGAGAAATGCATATGCTTTTCATGGGATTCATGGGATTCATATTGTAATGTGATAAGAGAGATAATAAACACAAAGGATGCATAAGGAATAAATATGTAATAGACCAAACTGGCATAGAACTATGTAGAAAACATAGTGAAAGAACAGGAAGTGCTGGGACTGTCAGGAGGGACTTGTAAAAGCATCGTTTCTTTCGTAGACAGTAGTCAGGAAAGGCATCAGTGGTATGACATTTGAGTAAAGAAATCCATGAAGGAAGTGTTGATTCACACAGGAATAAAACTTCACTGGTCTTCAGTTTCTATTACAATTTTCCCTTACATATTGGAAAAAAAAAATGCCTTATCCCCAAACACTAATTTGGGACTCAAATTTCCAAAATATAAGTAAAATGTAAACAAAATTTCTTCTTGATACTCTGTCTACAAGGATAGTTAAGAAATCTCCAAGTTTCAGTGAAATGAACATTAAATGCTTGCTCTGTACAAGATTTTCTTAGACTTCTGGTGTTTTGTCTGCATGATAACCATTCTGCCACTTTTCTTAGAAGCATCTTAACTCTCCTTTGGGAATGAAGACCTCCATTCTAAAAAGTGGCTCAGGCCAGCCAATCAGCATGACCCATTTCCCCTGGCAGCAGAGACTGACTCAGAATATGCTTACAAGACAAGACATGTCAATCAGAACCACTAAGTGTCAGCCCAGATGCTGTTGGTAGAACTAATGGAAATGAGCACTTTCATTGCTGGGTTTCTTCATCATTTAGGATGTAATCCTGAATTTGTGATGCTCAACTTATCACCATGAAGAAAGGGAGTGGCTGAAACAAAGCCCAAAGAGAGGAAAGCAGATCCAAGAAAACCCTGGAAATAGTTTTAGCAGCTGGATCCAACTATTCCTGATGCCATTAACTATGATTTTTTTTTTAAATGATATCCAACAAAGAAACATATTTGCATAAGCTGTTAGGATTTCATTACCTACTTGTAATTTAAAAACTCATGACTAATACAAAGAACCAGTTATCTCAGTTCTATATACTATGCCAAGTTAAAAAAAGAAAAAAAAAGTTAAAAAGAAAAAAAAAACAGATTTATGACATAGTAAGAATGGCTGTTTCACTATTCTATGATCAGATTGTTTTCTGTGTATTTCTTTGTGATGAATATAATTTGGTTACCTTTGAGTAGCATAAAGCTCTTAGGATTTCAACTCAGTAAATATTTTTAGATGTACTTAAATGTGTACAGACTTACCTAGAACTGGAAGTACACAAAGATGAAACAAATTTCTTACTCTGAATATGTAAGTCTTGAGCTTACCTTACTCACAAGTGTTTGAAATATATCTATATCTATCTATCCCAGGGTGATACTTTCCCCATTAGATAGTAATACATTGAAGCTATGAATTATGTCCTTTTCCCCAAGCTTCATAATTTACACCATGTCTAGAATGTTGGTGCTGTGGTCGGAATGTGTTCCCCTAGTTCATATGCTGAAATCTTAATGCCCAATGTGATGGTATTAGGAGATAGGGTCTTGAAAGGTGAAAAGGCCATGAGAGTAGAAACCCTCGTGTGTGAGATTCATGCTCTCATAAAAGAGGCTCCAGAGAGGTCACTGGCGCCATCGTCACATGAAGAAGAAGATGAGAAGTGTGCAACCCAGCACAGAGCCCTTGCCCAACCTTTCCGGCGCTCTGATCTCTGATTTCCAGCCTCCACAACTGGAAGAAATAAATTTCTGTTGTTCCTAAGCTACCCAGCCTGTGATATTTTGTTGTAGCAGGCTGAATGGTCTCAAACAGTTGGTATTTATTGAATAGAGTTCTTATAATTTCCTACCAGCCTGCACATGTTTTCTCTGAGCAACTTTCAAACAATGTAGAATTTTGACCATTGTTACCCTTCATTCAATTAGTACCTTTATCTGCTAGTAAAGGATTTTTCATTCACATCAGGAAGAGTCTGACATCCTCCTAAACAATATACTTATAATGATGCAATGATGGCTTTGAAATGAGGCAATTTGTGATCTGGTATTTTAAAAAGAGAGAGAGAGAGAGAATGGAAAAAAGAAGGTTCTTAGCAGAAAAGTAAATAAATTGAAGTCAATACGCTAAGATCCTGCATGTGTGTGTGTGTGGGTGTGTATTTCCTTCGTTGCAATGTCTCATTCTCTCTGTAATAAAATAATCTCAGCACTCAGTACTTCCCTCTGATGACAGCAACACTGCGAGCCCTCTACAACTTTCCCAGTGCAGAGCTATTTCTGCCCTGACGCACTGATCCGCAAGCATCTGCCATCTCCTTAGGCAGCTGCTGTAATTCCCAGCCACATTCCCCTCCCTCACCAATCATCAGGCTAAAAGTAAGAAACACGAGAGTTTGAAGAAAGGCAAACACATATCTTTAATGGCATTAACAGAGTCACTGGAGGAGAAGTGGACCTCGCTACTGTGTTTTCCTGGATCCAGTGACTCTGTTAGAGAGCTGGGTTTCTCATACAATTTTTGAAAGTCTCCTTCAAAGGTTTTCCGGTTCCAGGACATTATTCTTTCTCTGTCTGCTCTGACTGACAGGCACGTGAACGCCAGCGAGGGCGGTCTTCTCTCCACCTGTCCCTCCTGTACTCCATTCCCCTTTCCACCAGTGCAAGTCCTGGAGGTCACGGCCCCACAGAGCTGGGCCAGGCACTGGCTTGGTCAGTCGACAGCCCCAGCCACCGTGCAGCTCAGACACATGGGCTTGCTCCGTTTCTGCTGGGGAACAGGCAGCACGTGCATCTGAGGGAAACTTCCTGCCCGCTGGGTGCTCAGCGAGGAGTCCCAGAATATCAGACACAATTATATTCAAATGTAAGTACAAAAAGTCACTTTGACTCGAATATAAATGATCCTTGCTGCCCTGTCGTATTACTCAGTCTCCTGCCCACCTTCATGAGCGCCGATAACGGAGCGATGACTCTGCATGTGCTTCAGGACCAGTATGACGAATGGTGTATTTACCTATCCTGCTCTGAAGCTCCTCACACCAAGGGGAGGTTTTCTCCTTGTCATTATCATCGCCGTATCCCAGTGCCCAGGCATTCAAAGTCACCATGCTTGCAAGGTCCAGAGAAGGAAACTATTACAGACTCTCCAGGCACGGCCAGCACTTAACCGCTATTGTCTTGTGGGCGCGGTTGTCAGCCTTCGTTAATAAGAATTAAGAATTAATGCTACTGAATGACAGAGAAGAAATGAAAACGGCTGCTCTTTCCTTTCTGAGATCGCGTATCATTGATATTCCTCTCACCTCTCCGAATGTTAGTCTATAGGCTTCCTTGATCAGGATAGGAGATGGAGAGTGTCGAGTTTGTGATTTTTTTCTATTAAATCATTTTTTTCAAGAAGGAAAATGAGGAGCCAAAATAATCAGCCAGAAATGGAGCTGAATTAGAGAAGAGAGAGCTGATTTAGGGGAAGAAAAAAAAATCCATTCTTATATCTAACAGTGCAATTCTAAAAAGTACATTTGCAGCATTTGGCCTATCCTGCATTAAATTCACCCAAAAGCTATAAAATGTATAATTAATGATCCGACCCTATGTGTAGCACACTGACACCTTCACTAACTTAAATCTATAACTTGTAGGTGAAAGTAAACAGCATAAGTTCTATGTATAATTAGCATACGAGACCACTCCGAAGAAAAACATACAAAAAGTGAAATGTCACATTTTCTTTTCTCTCGTATTTTATATTTTGAGCATTTTAAAAGCGCTAACTGCAGTAACACTTGGAGAAAGTCATGCCTGATGGGACAGCACTTTTTTTTTTTTATGTTTATTAAAAGAAAAAGAGCCTTTGTTAATGTGCCTTCCTTATTACTTTAATTTTGTGTTGGCAGATCCTCACTCTCAGACCCCTGTAGACTTGCTGGTCCTGGAAGAAAGCTTTCTTCTTTGGTCCCCTGAGTAGGCTGGTGACAACTCAAAACACGCAGGTCGAGCTCACACGCGAGTCGTTTCGGAGCCAATTTTCTGCAGTGGCGAAGATGTGCGGGCAGGTTCATTTGCGCAGCTCCTTCCAAGGAGGCTTTCCTACCGAGCCACTCACCCCACTTGCGTGAAACACTAGAGATTATTAAGCAATTCTTTTGGGAGATAATTTCATTTTCCTCTTGTTTCACTTCCCCTTAGCCTTCCGAAAGCAGTATTTACATGCTCTCGACTCACGTTGAGAACAAGAAAATAAAAGATACATAATTCGGAAAGACAGTCAATTCTCATTTCTTTGGCAAAACAAATCATCTGTTTTCCACCATTCAGGTCAGAGCAAAATTAAAAGCACTTGAACAGCCTAATAAATATCGGAGCAGTGGACGATGACAAAACTGTTACACGGAAAAGAAAGAAAGTTGACTGAAGAGAGTGTGTCCTGAGACAGCCCTGCCCTTAAATATATTAGTGGTATTAAAGATTTGTGGTTATTCAATATTCAACACACGTCCAGCTTTGGCCATGTTATAGTTGAAGAAACGGAGGCCCATAGCTTGCCCAAGTTACATAATGGGCAAAAGAAAAAGCGAGAATTCAAGCTCAGGTCTGGGTTCAAATCTTCTTATCATGTATATAGGATATATTGAGATGAGAAACAACTAGCATGATGTATAGCACTTGTACTTGGTCAGTATATTTCCAGGGGCTAGAAATCAGAGAAGATCTATATATTATATTTACCTAGATTCTACATAAAATTCACATTCATATCTAGAATTTAAAGAAAAATATCTCATTAACAGAAAACTTAATGTTTCCTCCTTATGGTAATTTAATTTTAACAGGCAGTGATTAGACATCACCCCTTTTCTGGCTTTAAGTACAAAAGGAAATCAACAATTGTGAAGAACTTTTGAAACTTAGGAGAAAGGGGAAAGACCAACCCCAAATGCTACCATTATTAAATCAAAAACGATCACAGAAAACTGTGATGAAATTGTGACATTAAGTTGTACAAAGCGTGCTATAATACTTGGTGTTCTTGGTCAGTAGTCACAAACAGGAGGCTATCCACTGTGCCCATCGGAAACCAAGCTTCCCACATTCTTGTGTGTGTATGTGTGCTTGTGCACACACACCAAACAAAAGAGCAAAGAAACCTCACCACACCTGCACCAATGCAGAAGGTTAGAAATCCAAAGATCCAGATTATAATGAAAACTCCCCCACTGCCTGGCAAGGGGACCTCCCCGTGTAAACTCCCTGGTGAACTGAGCACATTTTAACACCAACGCCCGCACACTCAGATGTCAATGAAGGTTAAACTCATGGCAGCATTTTGTAATTATAAAAAGTATTCAAATGCGATTATTATTGTCACAGATGTTAAGTATTTCTGAGATTTCTGCTACAAGGTAGTTGCTGAAACAGCTGACTGCCAGGAGTGCCTTTGCCCCTTAAGCCACATATCCAGGATAGTCTGCCTCCGGGTGGAGTGGGTTTTCGTGATTGATTGGATGGTTGCCCTGCATGGGCGGTAATATAACTTTATTTTTGCATTTTGAGAAATTATTTTTTTTTAAAGATTTTATTTATTTATTTGACAGACAGAGATCACAAGTAGGCAGAGAGGCAGGCAGAGAGAGAGAGAGAGAGGAGGAAGCAGGCTCCCTGCTGAGCAGAGAGCCCTATGTGGGGCTTAATCTCCTGGGATCATGACCTGAGCCGAAGGCAGAGGCCTTAATCCACTGAGCCACCCAGGCGCCCCACATTTTGAGAAATTATTTATAAAGGATGCTTCTTATATAGAAAGTATATAATGAGATAAAAGCACATACTTCAAATTCATGAGAGGTACAATAACGCCTTAAATACTAATAAGGGTAAAACTTTAAAAAAAAAGTCGGGTAGAGGGGAGATGTGTAAGTAAAAAATATTTTGTGAAAACAGATGGGAAATCTAAAATAGCACCCTTTTAATAATCATAATAATTATATATATATTCTCTTGTCAGATTTTGGAATGAGCATCTTTAATTAAAAGCAAACCACCACCAGTGACTCTGTTTTTATTTTTTTTTCCTTTCCTAAAAAAAAGAAAAGAAAAGAAAAGAAAATTCGTTTTTTCTTTCTCCCTCCGAAAGAGGCTGTAAATACTGAGTTCCATCCAACAATTCTATTGGATTTCAATTCTTTCTGATTTTCCACTAAGTGCTCTAAGTTAGGGAAGTTTTTTGTATTTAATCTGCATATCGGTGTTTTCAACCCATTTCCTACCTTCCAATGCCATCCAATCATAATGACTTTTTAAGCTACTTAAAAGAAATTCGAAGGTTTTAAAACTTCCCCCATCCCCATCCCCATGAGAAGGCCAGAAAAGACGCCAGAATTCAGACTGAGCCATAGCTCCATCTCCTGGAAGCGCATCTCCCTAGCAGCAAGGAAAGACCAGAGGCATCAAGACATTTCTTCATTGAAGCAATCGTGCTCAGTCTGCATGTAAAGACCTTTTTGTGCCTCCCTCCCTGGTTATTCTTCACTCAGTTAGCATGAGAAGAACACATATCTTAGAATGACTTAGCTCCCACACAAGAGAAAGCAAGCCCAGGGCTCTGGGAGAAATCCAGGCCATGAATGCAGTCTCCAGGCACCAGAGGGCGAGTCTACAGCCAGATGAAAGAAATCCCTTATTAACATACCAAACTCACAGATTATTTTCTTAAGTCCACGTTTTGGAACAATTCAAAACTGCATTCAGGATCACTTTACATTTTAAATATGAAATTAGAGTTTCCACAGAACACCTGGCTCCCGGTTGCTATTTTCCATACAGCCTTTTGCGACCAAACATCTGCTTTTGTATTTTCATGATAGAAAAACAAGGCTTGGTAATGCAAACTTCGCTTCTGATTTTGCATCTCGAATTTTGCATCTTGAATTCGGCATCTCTATGAAGCTTAAATGTACCTACTGGCTCACTAAAGTCACTTGAATGGTTGTAAAGTTTGAGGGGTTTGGGTTTGGTCCCCTAGGCTTTTAGGTTCTACCTCCCATCCCTCATGCTGTTATTAGTCCTTTGGAATTTAGAAGGATGTAACTTATGTTATGTGATATGGATCAAGATGTTTATTACAGATGATTCCAAAGATCTGAGTAATCAAGATAAGCGAGAAACTGAGAATTTATTATGCTTTAGTTAACGTGTTTCTCTATTTTTCCATACTGAGTACTCTTTAGAACAGGACGCCTACGTTCACTCATGCTGTGTTCTTTAAAACTGTGCTAGGGACTGAGATCAGTTTACTATATGACCATTTTATATAAATAATTTGATTTGGAAACAAAAAAAAATCTATGTAACAATTAAAAGTCAATAAACTAATGCTAGCACTCTGAGATTAATAAAATAAACTGCATATAATAAAATGAAAAATCCAGTTTATTCAATAGGATTGGGAAAATCATCCTTTGGCAGGATGATTCTTGTTAAAAAAAAAAACACAAACTAAAACCACTGTATTTTACTTAATTTTCAAGGAATTAAATATATGTAGACTACACTTAGGATGGAAATGAGCTTGACCATGATATCAACTCACTCTGATGCTTCAGAAGGAATATTTAGGGCTTCGGGATCATTGTGCTAAACACTGAACGTCCCTGTCAATTACTACAGAAATAGAAAGTTAAATTTGTCCTGGTATCAGGATATATTCCTCTAAAAATATTTCCGGGTATCCGTTTCTGTGTTTCTATCTCTTTCTGTGTTTCTATCTCTTTTTCATAAAAGTGAAATGGGAAAAAAAAGTGTGAATCTGATTATTTCTTAGGGGCTGCACGGATTTTGGATAAATGGAAACTGGCTTCCTAGTGAAAGCATACACCTGAAGTCTCCCCATCCTGTGTGTGGCTTTGCTTGGTTCACGTGCTTCATTCAATGGCCATAAAGGAACACACATTTTAGATGAGAGTTTTCTGAGGGCTTGTTGACGATTGGCTTGCAGCCAAAGCACTTATCCTGCTATTCAGGATATATTGTAGAAAACCATATAACTGCACCTAAGAGTCTTTAATTGCTAATTGTTCCTAATAACTGTTTAGTATATAATGCAAACAATAATACATGATGTCAGTTTGAATTTCAAGGTTGTTATTCAATCCCAAGTTTCTGCTGTGTTATGTTCTCTTCCTGTGGTTAATGATGTCTGAAAAGCCCTCCGTAGAGTCCCCATCCTGGCTTGGGTACGGGGCAAGGTCTGCATTAAAAGAATAACAATTAAAAAAAAATAGAAAATAGAAGTTTGAGTAATAGCCTCCTCTGTGTCTGAGTACAATATTGAGTTCTGAATGGAATGAAATGAATGGCTACTTTTGTGCTTCCCATTACAACACACATCTCAGTAACCATTCGGAGATTAGCGGCACTACGGATTATCAGTGGAATTTGAAATCCTTTTCTCCATTTTCACCTGCATCCAGCATTCCGTTCTGCTTCGGGAATCACTTTCTCTAGGTCTTATTCTTAAAGGGCTGAGACAAGCTTTCATTACTTCTGAGGAACTCTCTCGCACAGATGCCCATTGATCCATTCTCCTTCTACTGGCTTTAGCAGGAACATGGAAGCCTTCTTGTAATAGGCAACGGAATAGATGCGATGGGGTCCGGCTCTGTCTAGCTAATAGTCTTTCAAGTACTTCTCCCTCTGTTCTGTCTGTAATTTCAGTAAGATTTCCAGCACTTGGGGCTTAAATGTCCTCTAGCCCTTTAGAAGCTGGCATCTAATTGCCTCTTCATGTTGCCAAATGACCGAGTGTTTTCTTCATTGACTTGGTTTCTGCCAGATTCTGGAATAGACAGTAAGCAGGATAAGAGAGACTGGGGAAGCATAAAACTCACTCAGAGAAGGAAGAGAGCAGATCTGGGAGTCCAGGGAGTGAGTAAGGGGAGAATACAGAAAGCCAAGAAAAAAAAAATTAAAAACTGTAGATTGGGCAAAGGAGCAGGGAGGGAACCAAGACTAGAATGTCAGTAGAGGGAAAAGGTCTGCTTGTGTCTGAGAAATATCTAACAGAAGTATCTATGGTTTCAATCTGTATGTGTTGATCCATGCAAAACAATGTTTCCTCCTTCCCTGCCTCCTTTGGTCACTAAAAGCACAACAGAGTATTTGGTTCATCGCTCCCATTCCACATTGCGTCTTACTACGTAAATTCTGATAGGTGACAAAATGGTCACAATCCCTCACTTTCCTTTGTCTCTGTGCCTTTTGCTTTGGGACTCAGGAGCGCTTCCCATGAGTGCATAAATGCTATTTCTCTTCCCCTTGAATCTGATCTGCCTTATGGCTTGTTTTCGCCCATACAGTGTGGTGGAAGTGATGTTAGGACTTTCTTCCATGCTTCTACTGGCCCACTTGGAATCCTGCCCAGCTGTCATATGAACAAGCCTGGCTAACCTGCTGGAGGATGAGAGACCACGTGGAGCAGAGACCATCTCTCCTAGCAGAGGAGATCGTAGACCAGCCAGCTGCCAGCCAACCTGGTTGCAGACTCAGGACGCATGAATGAATGCAATTTAACAGAGAAGAACTACCCAGCTGTGCCCAAATTCCTGACCAGTAGTAGCAAGGGTTAAATAAGTAAGTGTTAAGACACTAAGTTTTGGGGTGATTTATTATGCACCAAAGGCTAACTGTTGCAATAACCAACTTAAATTTCTTCGGTAGCTTAGTCATTTTTGCATAGTGATAAGTACATTAAGTATTAAATCTGTATTTGAAATTCACATTTTTCTTACAATCTCCTTATATAAATCTCCCAAGAACCTTATGTGAACACCTGGATATATTAATCATATTCATGATTCAAGATACAGAATGGTTTGAGAGATATTAATCTATAATTCCTACACTTAAAAAAAAATTCCATGAAAAGTATGTCTATGACACAGCATGAAGTCAATTATTCATTTATTTGTTCGATACAGAGAACCATTTTATGAAAGATAAGCCATTAGGTCTTACATCCTAACAGGTGTTTTAAGACTCGGAATTTTGGAAAATGATACACACTTGAGAGAAAGAGTTATCAATATGGAAAATCAAGACAGAGGAGTTCTAACCCTACTGAGTTTCTACCAACCCCCATTCATAAAAGAACCTAAACTTCTGAGAGAAGTATTTAGGTTGTTCATCTCCTATAATACCACGCAGATCTATTTTCATCTCATCTGCATTCTTCATAGCATCTAAATAATTTCAGGACTCAATAACTACTCAAAAAATTATCAGTTCTACCAACAACAGGCAGTCAAGCAGTTTATTCATCATCAGAAAGGCTCTTGACTCCGATGGCTCTGGTAATATACAAAGATGGTAATGACATTACCTAATTCTGTCATGCACAATTAATTTAATTTTTTCCTCTATGATTAAAATGGAAATCACTCACAACTTAGAATTGCTGTTAAATAAAAGGCTACAAATTCCACCTGAATTCCAGAAATTATACCATAAGCTTAGGAGCAGAAACTTGGTAGAGTTTCTTTCAGCTGGAAAAAAAAAAAAAAAAAAAAAGGTAGAAAAATTGGTTTTGAGTAGAAACAGTGATGTGCAATGGATAAAATCGTACTAAATTCCCAAAGTCTCTGCATGGCACCTAGTAAGCACCCCCACCACCACCACCACCAATGTTACTTAGTGCTAGTAGGAAGAAGAAACATTGCTTGCAAATTCTAGTATTTTTTTTTTTTCCGTTGTGAAGATCCAAGAGGGTCTTGGTATATCCTTCTACTTGGTAAGACTCTTAATGTGACTAGGCACTAGACATCATGAACTCCCCTCACTAAACCCTGAGCCAGCAGAAGCCAGACAGGCAATAAGCTTAAGAAAGAAAGACAAATCTGTTTAATCTGGAGCTTTATAGGATTTCCAGAGCAGATTTTACTACTTAGCACGGTTTGGCAAGCGGGATAGAACAATCCAGAGCCACGTGTGGAAGCTGACTTCCGCTGAAGCAGAGTTCACAGAGTGCCTGATGTCTTTATTTAAAGTATCTACAAACAGTACTTAGGCACACCCATTTGAAAATCTCAGAGTTAAAAATGTATTCTCAACCAGAACGCGGAATTTGGGTATTTTAAATTCAGAGTCGGGGCGATTCCTTAGGTGTTCTGATAACCCATTCGACTTCATCTAAGCCCCCTCCCTCGGGTCAAGCTCCAGCCCAGCTCATTTCAGATGCTCTCTGACTCCTGCAGAACAAACATCCTCCTTGATATAAATAGATTATTAGCTTTCTTTGTTTGCAGGTAATCAAACACTATAAGAAGTGAAAGAAATGTGCTAAAGACAGATAATCAGCTAATTAAAGTTTTCTTTCACCAAATAATAGAAGAAACTCAAAGAATATTGATTGAGGGAAAGAAATGCGGGTAAGTGAACAAGTACTTTATTGGAAATAGAACTCTCCATTTGAAGGCTATTGCCAGAACACTATCAACTTGGTTTTGGATCAGCTGTACTTCTCTCCAAATCAGAGGTAACTGAGAGTACTTTATGGAATTCTCACTCAAGTATTAATGTGAATTTTTCTGTTCTGTGCAAGTCTCCTTTGAGCTGCCATCAATTCCTCCAAGAGAGAAACCCACACATCACCTCTGTACTCCGCTAATTTCTGTATTTCACCATCTACTCCATCACTGAAAAAATAATGCCTTTCATCTACTAAACGAATTTGATGAAACTAATAACTTTACTGTTCCCACTGTCAGCCATGGGTCTTTTTAGTTGTCTGAAGTCCTGACAGCCCAGAGAAGAAGAGTAACACATTCTGATAGTTGGAAAGAAAGAGCAAAGGAAAATCAAAGTAACAACAGAGAAGTCACAGAAAAAGGGCCTGGGAGAAGGAGGTGGAGGCAGGGGAAGCTGGACACGGTGATGTGTGTATGAGTGTGGATAGATTCAGTCACCCCTGATCCTTGCTAAATAATAAGGAAACCTAAAGGAGCCCTCCCTCCTGCCACAGCAGCATTTTTCATATCGATTGCACAGTTATAATGCACAGTTATAATGGCCGCTGTATTTATATGCATGTCTAAATAATTAGTCAATCCTTTCAACAACCCTACAAGGTAGGTAGTATTGCCCCAGTCTACAGAGAAGGAAACTGAGACATAGAGCAGTTAAATGGTTGGTTAAGGTCCTGCAATTCACTCCAGGGTATCAACTCCTTTTTTTTTTTTTTTTTTAAGATTTTTATTTATTTATTTGACACAGAATGAGAGAGAGAGCAGCAGCAGAGGGAGAGGGAGAAGCCAACCCTCATAGGAGCAGGGAGGCCAACGCAGGACTGGATCCCAGGAATCATGGAATCATGATTCAAGCCTAAGGCAATGCTTAACCAAATGAGCCACCCAAGTGTCCCAGGGTATCCACTCTTAACTGTATTTTAAAGTCTGCATAAAAGTTACAACACATGATGAATTCAGGTAGTGGCATTTGAGTGTTTCCCATGCTTTTGACCACTCGGAGTCTATGCTACAAAGAAAACACACACATGAATGCACATACATGCACACATACGGAAGGCCCCCCCGGAAGACAACAACTTTATTATCTTAGATGGAAATGTTGTGGGTTAACATCAGAGGGCATGAGAACCATCACAAAGTAACATATGAACACTATCAGCAGATTCCATGTCATGTCACCCTAAGAAAAGGAACACTCAACATCAGGTTGAATTATGTAGAAAATTACTGGAGCAGGTAAATTTTAAAACAAAATCTTGAAAAGATTCTAGAGGTAGTAATAAAGCTAAAACTGGGGAACTGGAAGGTCACAGGTAGAAGAGAAAAATGTAGCACATATATTCGTAGGAGACATGCTCCTTCATGACCCAGCTTTCTCTCTTACTCATTCTTTAAATTTAAGTAAATAGGTTAATCCGTCTGACCCTCCGTTTCCTCATCTGTAGCATGAAAATCCACATTACAGTTAGGGTCATACTTACTTCACAGGGTTTGTCGTTGAGATTTAGTGATGGATATAAAGCCCTTAGAATCCCAGCTGGAACAGTGGCTTGGTAAAGGAAATGCCGCCATTACCAGAGGAAGAAAACCATCGGCTTGGCTTACATGGGTCGATCTTCTTCAAACATGAAATGTACTGACCCAGAATAACTTGAAACACAAATTTATAGAGTCCTTGGAAACAAAGAACCACAAGGATCATCTCGTCCAACCACTCATCTGAGCTCTGAGTCCTTCCCTCTCATTCAACAAACATTAATGGAGCATCTTCTATTGTATGAACCAGTCTTGTCCTGGAAGCTTGGGATACAAAGGCAGTGACATCCAAATAGCTGTTGCCTTCATAGGCTTACAGTCTAGATACTTGTAAGCCACAATCAAATCCTGAAAGACTTCCTGGAGGGGGTGGATTATCTACTGAAACTTGAATGATTATGAAGGTTTTAATGAGTGAAAGTGTGTTTGAGGCTGAAGAAACAATATAACAGTGTTGTTGGGAGAGTATCTTGGAAGTGCTAAGCAACGGACAGAAGACCAGGAAATCTGAAAGGAAGTGAAAAAGGAGGAAATAGACAAAAGAGGAGACAGAGAAATTATTGGGGGTCTCTCCCTCTTCCTTTTAAGTCTCTCTAGGAATAGTGGCCATTTGTCCCACATTACTTGGGACAGGTCTAAGTTATACTTACTGTCTTGGGATAGTTGTGAAAATCACTCGTTTTACTCCCCAAAGTGTCCTGGATCGAATGATAAATGTTATGATCGCCCTACCTTTAGGGCACGCTAAAGGCTTGGGACTTGCTTACTCTAAGGTGCTCAAGTGTTTTCTGGAGATTCTAAGGTTCAACTCATAAAATAATCACTATGGGCTGTAATGTGGCAAATAAATTGGGACAGGAGTAATGGTGGATGAAAACATTCAGTGGCTCAGTTTAGATACCGGTTTGTGAAAAGGTAGATAGAAAGAATGGGCTTGAAAAATATTTACTGGATTCATGGGGCTTACTGAGTTATTAAAGAGATAGGGGAGATTAAAAAAAAATTTTTTTTTCACATTTTAGCCACTGACTATACTACTTGCCCATAGAAGAATATGAGAAATGGAACGGGTTTGGGATAAGATCCATGAGTCTGGGTTTGGATATGTGGATGAGCTGTCCATAAGACTGTTTATTCCCCGGGGCTGGACATACTGATCACACATAATCTCTATATGCCCAATAGGCAAAGGAGGTGCCCCAGCAAGTTGTAGATCTACATTAAAACGTCAACATAAGAATGCTAACCTTAGCCATGGAGGGAAGGAAATGATCCAAGTCGAGAGCAAGGTATGAGATAGAAAGATGATTCAGACCAGGTCTGAGAAATATGTATGCTTCCTAATGGAGTAAAGGGAGAGCTACCCAAGGAGAGCGAGTAGGAGAAAGGAAAATGAAGTAACATGGAAATCCAGGGTCTCAAAGAGGGAGTGGTCAAAGGTGACTATTTCTGAAAAGTCAATTGAAATGACAAAATGTGAACCAATATGCATCATGTGAGACTCTGTGTAACGCAGGGACAGACACCGTGTGGGGTGGTGTGATCCTAGGGCATAAGGTGAGGACTGGGAACACACTCAACTCTTGGAGAATGATGGTGGAGAAAAGGACCGTATTTGCAGGGAGCCATGGGTCAAGTGAAGACCTTCTAAAAGATAAGATGTTCATGTTTAAGTGCTAATGGGAGAAGCTTCTGGAAAGGGAAAAGCTGAAGATGTAGAGGAAATGGGACCATGGAGAGTGCTGATTCACTGAGACAGCTGGGTGCACGGAGAACGGGAGAACCCTTGACCCCTGGAGCACTGCCTCCTGCGCTGTAACAGAAGAGAAGAAAGAAAGAGCAGGTACTAAAGCATTAGGCTTATGTACTTGGTGTTTGGAATTCGAGATAGTTTTTCATTCATCTCCACTCCCAGGAAGATTGCTATCTCCTGAAGCAGAATAATTGGTCACAAGAAATAAAACCATCACAATGATGTCACTTTGAGTGTCAGAAAGGGGCTGAGTGCATAGATAGAGCCTAATAGAGCCCGTGTCGAACTGTCAGCAACTGGAGGGTAGGTGTTTCATGCCACCCAGCTTTCAGTTCCCCTGAGGATCTAGCTCAACGTCCTGCACATGGTGGGGCCTGAAAAGTTTGGTGAGATGTGCTAGCCTCCCGTTAATCAACATTCAGGGTTCATAGGATCCCAGAAGTTCCAAAGATCAGAATAGAATTCTTGGAGCAACCAAGCAATTTACAAAGGGTTGGCGGGGATCCTTGGGCCTGGGTCTTCCAGCTCTACACCAACCAGGCTCGGTTCCCAAAGCACTCCGCTCTGCCCTCAAAGACCTTGAACATACCATCCCTAGCTGTCATCTTACACCACAATGTCCTGTTTGCCTGCCCCTCACACTTTCCTGTCAGCAGACTGAGCACCTGGAAAGCAGGGACTTTCCCTGGTGCCATCAATAATATTCATAATTACAACGACCTAATTTAATTCTCTCAACAAGATTATAGGTACTAAATTATCCCCAGTAAACCCTTGACAACACTAAGACTCTTACAAAGAGATCAAGTAACTTGCCTAAATTCACACAACTTAGGAATGTTTGAATTCTAGGCCAGGGTTGACTTCAAATTTTGTTGGTCCCAGTTAATTACCAGCCCTTCCTTGTGGTAGCCTTTTGTCGGCTTATTTTTTTTTTTTTCTTTCTTTCTTGTTTGTTTGTTTCCCATCATCTGGTAAGTTCAATACCAAGCATAGTGTCTGGCACAAAATTGACATGTGACATTAACACGTACGTATTAAACAACACCCAGATGAAAGACATTCAAGTCAGACTCTACCCTGGTCCTTGCTAAGCTGTGATGTCCTCTCCCACAGACAACACGCACCAAGGACCCCAAACTGTACCATTTTAAACATTTTAAAAAATCGGATCAAACTAGATTTCTTTCTACAGTGACACATGTTTGGTAGAGATGGATCTTTTCAGGTAACATCCTAGGAATCGATTTTAAAGAGCTAGGTTTTTATACTCAGTGACATGAAAAAGATAAAGTAAAAAAGCACCCACCCCAGCCTCCTTGGTATTCCTTCCACTGCTGATACTGATAGCAAAACCCAAGCCCTTGGTGGTAATAATTCCCAATAATAGAATGCATAGCCAAAGCTTAAAAAAAAAAAGCCTTTTCTTAAAAATGAGAGAGAGGAAAGAGAGAGTGAGATACTGAAATATCACTGCATGATCTTTGAGTTTATTTCACACCTCTCTCCACTTAATTTATGAAGAGAAAAATTACTGAGATAGATATAAGTTGGCAGTTGTGATCATTAACAGCGAGCTATTGCCCATGGGTATGTAATAAAATGTAGTACATATTGATTCCTTTTAACACTAACTATTCTGAGGTTGTGATTGAAAATTACTGTTGAATTGCAGATAACGCTAGCTGTGCTCCACAAACGATAAATATTGTGAACGGGTTATAAAAGCAGTTAAGGTATTATTATGTTTGTGTCATTAGATTTACTTTACTGACATCAACAGTTCAAAACAACACACATTTATATGTAATTTAAGTACTATCTATTCAACTTACTTTAACAAATAGCACCATACAGGCAGTACGGTATGCAAATGCAAGAATGCAGGCCTCTTTCAACTTGACAGAGCAGCCCTGCTCCCCTGTTAAACTACTCTTCCTATCATTCAGGTGGCACACTTTCAAAATTAACTTCATTGTATGTTAGAGGATTGGTCCTCTAAAGGGGAGGGGGTGGTGGAGAGAGAGAGGAAGAAAGAAAGAAAGAAAGCAAAAAGAAGGATAAAAGAAAGGTAGGTTTATTGCCTTATTGCCTACTGGGAAACAGACTGAATAAATTCAGAGTCAAGCATCAAAATGCTTCCAAGTGGGCACTGTCTCTTTAGTAATTGGATGAAATCTACATGAAAATCACCCAAACATCTGTTTCCTAGGCAGCCTCAGTTGTAAGGGGATGGCCTATGGGAGACTCTCAGTGGAGTTATTTTAATGGGAAAACTCTGGGACAGTGTCCATGTCAACCTGCCACACCCTGTGAGGTTCTGGGGCCAACTTGGTTGTGGATAGCATCTCTTCTAGGAAGATTTCATATTCTTTCAGACCAGCCTTTATGAATGTGTACAAAGATATCACATTCTCACGTGCACAAAGGGAATGAGAAAGACTTCGTTAGTGTTTCTTTAAAGGCCAGCCTACATTCTTAGCTCAAGTGTAACCCTTCAACTACAGAGAGATGCATTTTTGTTCATTTGATGGCACCTGACATACTATCTTGGTCCCCTTCTTTCTTCTGGGTGAGATTTGTCACAGGATGATTTGGGAGCCCAAATCAACTTCTTGTCCTTAAGCAGCCTGTCATGGGGTAGCTTGGGTACGTCCTAAGCTGGATTACTCCATGTGCCATGCATATGGCGTATCAGACCGTGAGGACGGCAGACAATTTAACGTGCTATAGCCTTCTTCATCTGAGCAGGGGAATTGATGATGAACATCTCCCTCAGGGAGAAAATACACACATTTTCTCCTACAAAACCCCTCACTTCTCTTAGAGCTTGGCTTTTCAAAACGCAGAAGTGGAAATTTGGGCTCTTATGAACGCACGCAAATGGTAATGTGTGGATATAATCCATAATTAAAACTCTTTAAAAGGAAATGCTGGGAAATGATGAACAACATTTGCATAGATAGAATAGCAACACTGATGTATTTTTCCAGTCAGAAAGAAGGGACTCTACTGAAATAGTCAAGAATGCAAATAAAAGCCCCACAAGGGCAAGATGTGGGCTTGTGCTCTTCCCAGCTGATCCTCTGATGGCCAGCATTGGACACAGAGTGCCAAACACACAGCAGATACGGAAGAAATATAGCCGTGTTTTCTAATTTTAGAGAGAGGAAAATCTCTCCGCATTAAAGAATTATTGTCTTTTGTGGATGAACTTTGTTCTTTATGGGTATTACTGCAAAAGCTAAATGGTAGTATGGAACTCCTCTGAGTTGGGTGCACATGTATTTTGACATACGGCTCACGGCTATGGTTGTCAACTTGAGAATCTCCCATTGGCTGCTTCCTTCCTAGCGCCATGTTTTTCCTAAACAAGAATTACTCAATCCCCATTTGCTCTCTGTCAGCTGTTCCATGCTGCTTGACTTTTGAGCTAATGCTGGCTTTCCCACACTATTTCAGAGTATATTCACTATGTCCTGGAAGCATTTCTTTTGTCCCTATTCAGTCAGAATGCCCATCTTCTGTTGCCCACTTGGAAATTGCTTTGATAACCTGCTGTCAGACATTCTCTTTATACAACCAACCTATTGAAACTGAATTACCATAAGTATGACTTTCCTACTAGTTTACTGACAGTGCTCTGGGCCCTCATTAATGCAGATCATTTTGCCATTTAATTTAAATATAGCATACAGGGAGAATTGCCTAGGAACTGGCTATCATATCAACGACAGGCCTGACCATGGCTCAAAGAAGTAGAATCCTCTGCAGTCTGCCATGCCGTGAGTTCTCAATTAGAATTTCATGGAAGAAACCGGAATGGGTCCTACCATAGCCAGTCCCTCCTTTTCTCTCTGCTGGTGTTTTCCCACATATTTTACTGTCTGCAAAGCCCTTCTGTCCCCTCTCACCTTAATGTCCAACAGAGGAAAAGAGGGACCTGAAGCTTGTAAACTCTCATCATTACGGCTGGTTCTCTAATTGGTCTTCAGTCAGTCTTCACCTCCCCTAGCTTCTACCATTCCAAGAAGGGAGCAAAATAATCTTCATAGCCCTTCAATGGTAAAAGTACTCAGCCTGTGCAAATAGCTTATGACAATCATTTTCCTTCTATCTCTATTCATTCAGCTATCTATAGATCTTACTTTTACCTACTTACTTACTTTTTAGTGCTATAGTAGATGCCAGGTGGGGAAAAGGGTCTTAGGATAACATTGAATACTTTAAAAATGATATTTAAGTAGATGCAAAATATAGAAAAAGACACAGAGAAACGAATGGTGCAGCAATGGGACGGGGATTCTGCTGGGAGTTGGGGGAGAAAAGAATTAGAACGGAGGAGGTAAAAGCATATCCTTGTTTGTCTCCCACAATCACCTGCTAACCTGAAACAACAGCCTTCTCGTCTTCTTAAGAGGCTAAAGGTGAAAAGAAAAAGAAAACAAAGATGATCTTGCCCTTTGCAAGTGGGAAAAGTGTGAAATCAAAGAATACGGATGTCCCTCCTCAAGAAATTTACATGAAATTTAACACACTAAACAACAACAACAAAAAGTTAAAAAGACAAAACCATGATTACCTAGCGTTAGTGGAGAATGCCATTCAACATAAAAACTATTCACATAATTGAAGGTAAGCTTCTTTAAGCACAATCATTCTTCTCCTTTTAACTGCCTGTGATGGAAACCTTCTTAAAGTGCAGGGACATGTCCCAATCTTCTTAAGCAGAGAACACTGAACATAATTTAACCTTTCCTTGCTGCCCTAGGGTTATCACTATGGACATCAGCTACTGCATTTTGCTGGAATATGATGATGCCCTCGGGGACTGCCGAGTGCACATACAACTGTCCAACTTGACACAAAGTGAGTCCAGACTCCTGATCTTTAAGAATTTTAATTTGATTTCATTTTTTTAAAAATTATTTCAGACTTTTAGATATTATTTGCTAGCATTATCAGATGGAATCTACCTGCAGAAATGTCCTCCATCTGCAATTGGCTGTGGATGGTAACCGTATCATCAGACTGTGTGTGTGCGTATGAACTTACACACACATAACACATACAATGTGTATTTATAACACATCTATATTTACAAAAATACACATAGATATACACACTTATATATATTTATATAAAACTTGGTTCTTAGAGAAGGCCTAATGGGCTCTTGTACTAATAATTTCATAGCCTTTAGTGTGTGGTTTTGTGGTGTACACTTACTCTATTCAGAAAGCCTGTTCATCTTCTCTATTCTTTCTGATTCTTAACTGTGTTCCACATCAAGACTTCTCAAATTTAAAGGAGCACTAGAATCCTCTAGCAAATCCTGCTAAAAATGCAGATTCCAACTCCACCAATCTGGGTGTGGGGCCCAAGATTCTACATTTCTAATAAACTCCCAGGGTAGCACTCTGAGTAGGAAGTTTTGAGATTTTTTTTAGGTAATCAGATAAATGATCTCGATCAGGATTCAGCAAACTAGAGCCCTCAGCCAAATCCAGCCTACTATGCATTTTTATATGGCCTGTGAGCTAAGAATAATTTTTACATTTTTGAAAGTTTCAGAAAAAAAAAATAAAGGGAAGAATGATATTTTGTGAGACACGATAATTATAGGAATTCAAGTTTTAGAGTTCATAAATGAAGTTTGATTGGGACATTTTATTGGAATATGGCCACACTGGTTCGTGTACTTATCACGGGTGGCTGCTCTTCTGTAGTTGCTACAACAGAGCTCAGTGGTTGCAACAGAGAAGCTACTGTCTGCAGAGCTGAGCCTTTTATTTTCTTTGGTCCAGTTAGTAGGTGCTATAGATTCTACTGGTGCAGGACCACTGTGTGCAGCCAGGCAAGCTCTTCCCTGCTCAAGGAGGCCCCTCCTTAAAGTCACACCAGGCAGCATACAGGCTAGAAGAGGCCCAGTGAGATGACAAATAGCGAGCCCTAAATTACAAGTCTGACAAGAAGAGATACCGGGCCAGAGCCTAAAGTCAAAGCACCTTCCTGCTTTTCCACAAGGTGACAACCCAGTAGGATTTCTATAGTGACATTTCCAGTTTCTCCCCCTCAACTATTTTTTTTTCCCCCAAAATGATGTCATTCTAATCATTTAGATATAAAGGATACCCTTTTGTTTTGATGGTAAAACATTCTTTAAAATAAAAAAGTAGGTCCAAAACCATCTCAATTAATATTTTCTTCCAAAGTTTTCATATCCAAATAAAAATGGAAACAGCAGAATTCACATTCATTGAGAAACATCTATTCATCTTTTAGATTCAAATATGATTTACTGCCTTTCTCCCAAAAGCTTATTTGATATAAAACAGATTCCATTAAAAACCTAAACTCTACTCTGGATTTAAAGAGCAGCTTTCAAAATAATAGTAAATCTTGGGCTCATCACTTGTTATTATGAAAGAGACTTCAGATCTATCGAAAATATTTGTTTAAATTAGTTTTTAATTATTTAAAAATATTTTTTAACAGTTGGTATGGTCTAATATAATATTTTCTCTTCCATTCTGTGATCTATATAATTCAAACACTATGGTTTTACAAGAAAGAAAGAACCATGGGAATAAAATTATCTCTTTTTTAAGGTTATGGAAGTAGTTTTGTCTTTATGCCAGCAAGGAATAGTCTGGATTTAGTTTCTTTCATTTTCCTCCAGTAGAACTAAGAAAACAAGGGAATCCTTAGCTTCAGAAAGCAAGTATGTAGGCAACGCAAATCTTCCCTTATTTCATGCAAATCTCTCTACTCTCTTACAAAGTTTCATATCAGATTTACCTTCCATTGGATGACACATTAAAGTTTATTTTAAATGTGAATATAAAGGAAGCTAAAATGAGAGCACAAAGAGGCTAAAAGGTTGGCCAGTCAAAATCTATTCTAAAAAGCACAATATTGGCAATGTGTTGACAGCCAAATTATTTGTTAGTGAGAATTTTTGTTGGAAGTGAGCTTTTTGTTTCCAGAAACTCTCTTTTGAACAAGTACTGAAATGTTACCTGGAGGAACTAGTTTTTCACTTAAATTCAATCCAATACCTATATGTGGAGCCTGTTCGACTTGCTCTCATGCACTGATGTTCTCAGGCTTGAGATATTCTTGACGTTCCTGTTAGAATCTGACCTGAGTAACCGGAATCAACACTTCAGAATATGGAAATCTGCTATATTTTGGCATAATTATGTTTTAAAAGATATATATTTTATTTCTTCATAATCAACTTCCTGGTTTTGTTTTGTTTCAAATTTGCTTCTCTACTCACTATGGAAACAAAATCAAGGGCCAACTCTCTGAATGTGGTCTCTCTTGAGCTTTTTCATCACTTCTACACCAAAATACTTAGTTCCCAGGAGCTGATTGTTATGCCTTGACTTTCCATCCTTCTCTCTCGGACACTCGATTCCATTCTGACCCAAGTACTCTATGCCTCATGTGGTAGAAACGGACAAGTTCTTTACCAAAGCATCCATGTTCTCCTTCTAGGTATACTGCTAGATGACATTCCCCAGCCCTCTTCCAATTAACTGTTGCCATGTTGCTAAATTCTGGCCAATGGAGTAGGGACAGAAGTGGCATAGGTCATTTACAACCCTACCAACTCCCTTCTCTCTGTGCCCCCCCCCAATAAATCTCCATCTATTTTTTTTTTTTTTTAATTTCACCCAATCTGTTGACTGAATGGATAGAACTGGTACCTGAAGGTGGCATGGTTACAACATAGAAGGAGCATGAGTCCTTATGTCACCACTTAGAAGAAAGCCGCCTAAGAGAGATGGGTCTTCCAAGAATACCCATTTGACTGTCATACAAATAAAAATAGAAATTGTGGTAAGAAAGACAGTGAGACTGTAGTATCTCTTGATAGCTTAAAATGATAAACTTCATTATCTCATAGTTTCTGTGGGTCAGGAATCCAGGCATAACTTAGCTGAGTGCCTGTGGCTCAAGGAGTCTTGTGAAATGCAGTCAAACTAGCAACCAGGGCTGTGGACTTATTTGGAAACTCCACCTGGTAGAGCAGGGGCAGTGGGGGTAGGGTTTGCTTCCAAGGTCATTCTCATGGCTGCTGGCATTTCTTGGTCCTTTGTTTTGTGGGCCTCTCCACAGGACTGCCTGTGACACAGAAGCTCACTTCAACCAGGGCAAGCAGTGAGAAAGAATGAGAGAGTATGGGAGCACACAGGAGAGCACCCAAGATAGAAATGAGTCTTTCTACAACTTCATCTGAGACGTTCCATTTCTGCAGTATTCTCTTTGTTAGAAGGGTTATGCAAGGTGTGGATACTAAGGGGAGGATCCCTGGAAACCCTTTGGAGAAACTGCCTCCCATACTGCATATGTTTCCCTGATTATCTCTTTTTTCTGGAACAAAATTAATCACAACTTGTACCTTGTTGTGCTATATAAACATGCACGGAGATGCTGTGTGCATCTTATATGAAAAATATCTAGTCAAGAGTATAATGTGGCTGAAATTCAGTCCGTGCTCCTAAGTCTTAAACTCACAAAGACACTACATAGGCTAGTGGTGTGGTCCTTACTAAACTCTGGAACAGAGAAATACAGATTTAGGAGACTCATTTGCCACTGGGTGTCTGACACATCGTACTATGAACTGCACTTGGTATTCACTCAGGAAATATTAGTTGATCAAAAATGAATGCATACTTGAAAAAAAAAAAAGAATGAGTGTGTGAATGATGGATAAATTTTAGTTATTTTATACAGCTATTTTGGGAGCAAAAGACTTCTTTGGGAAGAACCGTAAGAAACTGGCTCAAGAAATGCTTGCAAACCTCAAGTACTAATTCATAGCTCCCGGATCAGAACACACATGGAATGTTTTAAATCTTTCAAGTTTCTTGGTATAATTCACATAGATAAAACAATTAATTGATGGACATTCTGTTTATACACTTTGATTATGATGATTGGACTATAATTTGAAATCACTCAAATTATAATATTAAAGAAGAAATTTCTTCAATACTGTAAAGAACTTTCAGAGATCTATTTGCTCTCATATGTGGATTTTCAAGAGAATATTCAGATCATAATTTTATTCTTAATTCTAAGCAGCTTCTGTGAATGGATTCAGCCTACCCTATGGATAATATATAGACTATGATGAATTCCAGCCATTTGGATATCTCAGCTATTAAGACTGAGAAAATAAGTGTCATCTATGAAATTGTATATGTGGGCATGTGTATAACAATGAATTATGTCGTTCTTTAGTATTCTCTCCATTAACTCTCAGTATTCAAATTAAAAAGAAATTATTGAACCTCTGTAAAGACATTGATGTTTACAAAGGTCACAGAAAACAAACGTCAATACATTGTCCCAACTATTGAAAATTTCTGGTAGCATGCAGGCTTGGTAAAGCTTCTATGTAACTAAATGTAAAAACTGTTACATTTATAATATAGCGTACTGACAATACTTCTAAATAAGGAAAATTGATGAAATTATTACTAATTTTACTTTATAGAAGCTTAATATTCTAAAACAACTTCGGTTTCATTTTAGTTGCTGATTAATTTGGAAGTAAGCACCTATCCTTGAATCTTGGGAAATTCCATTGTGAGAAATTTAGACAAAGAGATCATCACAAAAACAGACAAAATTTTTTAAAAAGCTGTACCATGTGGGGAGAGGGAACTCTGAAAGTAAAGAAGAATCTTCTGTACTTTGTACCCCTAAATTTATACTTACAATATCATCAATTGAACTCTAAGCAAAATTTTTAAAAACAATTTCCCTTTAATGTCATCCGTGCAGTAAATAATAAATGTTATTGTAATTGTGCTATTAAGGGTCATAACCACAATACTAATTATGAGGTTATTAACCTTAAGGGCAAAGTCTGTGTATTTTGACCATGAGGGGAGGTGATCTATGGCTCCTTTTTAAAAAGATAAGGTTTTGAGATAATGGCAGTAGTTCATTAATCTTTGATTCTGACACCTAATGCATGCTTGTAAATATTTTGTGAATAAAGGACTGAATAAGTGAAGTAGAAAGAGAACAGGAAGACAGGGAATGAAATAAGGGAGGGACTACGTAGGGAATTCAAGATAATTCGGATTAAATAAATTATGTGAGCATGAAATGATTTGGACAAAGATTCGTGCAGTTGGAATGGTTTACTTTCTTGATGCACTTTTACCTAAAAGAAAAATAATAAAAATCATCCACTACTTCTAAATAGCCAGGTCCTTAAGTTACCAGGTAAGAAGCACTATTCTTCCAAACATTACGTCTAGTGTACCAGGTCGAGCATTTTTCATACACGTAAACTATATTTCCCATGAACATTATCATCTCTCAATACATTATGTATCCGTGATCAATAAATAATGAAGAATAACAATAACAACAACATCAACAAAGCCTCTGGGGACCATGAGGTTTGCACTCAGGCGAAGGTCTGAGCAAACAGATGGTTCCTTCCTTGAGCCCTGAAAGCAAGCTCCGGTGTCTTCTTAGAACCACTAACGTTAGGCAGTAAATCCCTAAGCGATTGGCCTTCCATCAAAAACAGTCTGTATCCGGTCTCGGGGAATTCACAACGAGGGACTTTTGGCAATGGCATCTCGGTTGATCACTTCTGTAATGGGGCAATTATAGTCAGAGAGGTTGTCTGTGATGTAACCCAAGCCCTCATTTCTACACAGCTGTGCAGACCATCAACTCAAATTGTACCAAGAAGTCAATTGGGAGCCTATTCAGAATATGGGATATTTATTGGCTGAGGATGAGGAAAGCCTATTTGTTCAACCACAGTGGAATTTATCTTTGTCGGCTCTGGGCACAGACATTCGAGCATGTGCAAATAGCAGCACCACTCCTGCCAAGCGGGATGTTCTGGGCTCTCCTCTGACCCGACTCTCTCGGGGGACCTGTCTGTCACTCCTTGTCTCAGACCAGCCTGCTGCAGAATTTCCCTTCGTACATTCCCCAACTCCATGAACTTGCACGCACCGACCTTTTAAACTTTGGTGACCGCCCAAATGAATTTTTCAGAATTTTGATATTTAATCAATATCGAAGGATAAAAGGATTTCGAGTAGCAGTGGGGCCCCACTGACCTGAGACGGCATCATTTTTTTTTTTTTAATAGATGTTTTCTTGACTGTCTTCAATAACTTTGGTCACTTGAGGGAAAACTAAGATTTGGTAATGGGATTTCCCCAGAGTCTGAGACTCAGCACATTGGGGGAGCCACCAAGGTAAAAGTATAGGAGAGTATTTAAGGCACGGTTGTGATGCTTATCCCTACAGCAGAGCTATGCAAGGAGTCAAGGGGAGGGGGGCAGAAATGGGACCAAATGGAGGCCCAGATAAAGAGAGGGATAGAGATCAAGAATAGGTTTGCAGATGAGAAAGTCAGAGAGCTTTGAGAACAGAGGTTATAATGAGAGAGGGAGACTCAAACCTTGAATCCTGGAAATAATGGGCTGTGAATGGCTCAAAGTTCTCATAATAAACAGTCTGATATGGATTTTAAGTAGTAAAGCTACCTGTAGCAGCAGGAACCAAAACCATCTCCTTAATCTGTTTGTACTAGATGGGCGGTGGGGACCAAACAACAGGGAGAAACCAGTGAAGAAGAAAGAACCTATAAGTACAGGTTCACGTTGAACATTCAACTTCTAACCAAACATGTCCAACTCCTATGAAATGTGTGCAACTATTTGATGAGAACCAAACTGAGCCTTACTTTACTAGAGGCCACGACAGAACCTACCAATGTTAATGATTTTATTTCTGAAAGAAAAATATCTAAGTATTTTCAAGTAGTTGGTGGAGGCAGAAAGAAGTTCCATGCGGAGGGCAGTAAAGAAAGATGGTCGCGGTCTGGAAAGTAGGTGTGTGACATGGAGGAGGACCTCGTCTTCCATGATCTGGGATACGTTCCTGAGGCCACGTTCGTACAGCTTGCAAGTCTGAGTGTGAAATGTGTCCAGTTGTCTGGAGTCAATACAGAGCTTTTCCACGGAGACCGGGATGCCTGCAGTGTGGGAGGATTTCAGGGGTCACTTTAATGGATGGAGTGTCAAGGAAGAGCGTGTAAGTGGAATTTCAATTTTCTAAGTGCCACACGATAAGAGGGGCAGCAGGCGGCGATGGCTACATTGAGGTGAAGGCAGAAATGATCCAGATGTGAGAACTGAGCGCCATCGGAGACCCACTTACAAGCCTCCTCGCCTCCCGATTCCTCGTGGTGGTTGCCATTGAGATGTATGTGGGGCTCTGAAAAGACCAGATGCGGGAGCTCAACCACTTGTCTCTGGAGTGGCAATTCAGGGGGAAGCCGAGCACAGAACGGGGCCCAAGAGCAGAAGAGTGTGTCTTTTATCTTTGTTTGATCCTACTTGCTTGGTCTTCTGGATCTTTCTAATGCCTATGGTTCTTGGTTCTCCTAATTTAGCTCAACTTTCAAAAACAGTTTTTGCAGGATTTTGTAGGTATTGTCTTCCTAGTACATTCCATAAAAATGAGACCGCTAATAATATATAATAGCATATTTAGTATCTATAAAAGTTAAATAGGCAAATGCTTTCAAATAAAGTCTATCGGTGGCTTAGGGCTCTACAGAAAGATGGCAAATGGATCTCTCCGTTCATTACTGACGTCAACAAAGTGAATAAGCTAAACCCAACCAAAAGACAAAGACATTAAATGGGAAATATTTTATTTCTGAAGTTCATTGAACACTTTCTTGAATAAATCAGTTAACCTAGATGTATGCGCTGGGGGATATCTCTGACTGCCTCACATGAGATCATTTTTGCTGGAACTGACTTCACGCAATTAAAATAAGTTGTGGTTGTTTGTACTTCCAGTAACTGATGTTTATAGTGAAGAAAAGCATATTTTGATGCATTCTGTATAGATATGACATCTTGCTCTTTTTCAGACACTTCATTCAAGATATGAAAATAAATGAAAAACTCTGGGATTATCCTACAAATCTAGGATCTCAGAATTCAAGTTAGCCCCTCATTTTTACTGGTAAGAAAGTTCGAAACTGGGGTCTACCAATAACCACATAGTTGGTTGAAAGCACAAGACTGAAATCTGGGTCTTCGGGCCCCACAGCACACGTTATTTCTGCTTAACTACGATACAAAGTATAAGTTATTTATTGCCAGCTGCTCTCACTGAGGAGAGACAAAATGCATTTGATTAAGGCAAAGTGCTGGAGTAGGGAAGTCTAACTTTTCCTGTGGGAAGTGACCAGTGACTCTTTCAATCCCACATCTCCTCTTGGAATGTAAAGGGAAGAAGCACTGAACTGCTGTGACTTCCTTAATTTTCAGATATTCAGCAAGGCACTGATAGCATGAAAACATTATTTAGGTAAACCAGTCAATTTCAAAATTAATTCTTTTTAAAAAAAAAAGTCCACAAAACAGGAGGAATCAATGTTAAGCTGATATTGAATCACAAAAGGGTGAAAATACAAGCTGACTCATTGTGGGAGAGTAAGACACACCATTATTAATATTATTTCGAACTTGAATTATCATTTAAAACCTAATCTAATCATCACTTATTGAAATTTTCTAACACTCACCCAGAGAGAGTGGGGCATGTTCACAGAGCGTCAGTGGATGTTTGTAATTCCTTTAATTACTGAAAAGACATGGGCTATGTTCCTCGCATGGCACCAAGATGACAGTTAGAGAGCAGATCTGCGATTAAATTACTCCTCTAAAATGAATGTGGATTTTGTGAACTTTCCTATCTTTTATACATAATGGCTTATTTATGATGATAAGTAGCAAACATTCAATCCCTCCTGAAACTGTGTACCCATGTGCTAAGATATGCATTACACTGGAAAATAAAATAAGAAGGATATGACTGAGTAAAGAAAAATCAGAGTTCTCGAGAACAGATCTTCTTTGAAGACATTAATATTATTCATGTAGAGTTGTACCTTCCTCAAATTTATAAAACTCGGCCTCATTCGAAATAATTCATTATGCATGTTTCTTTTCAATGTACCCAAAGATTAATGTGCTCCCATCAGTGCGTACTGAGAGAGCAAAGAAAGAACATCTGGAGTTTGAAGAGGTTCGAGAAGAGAACACAAGGATCTGTGCTTCTACAAATCCCTGATGCTATTTTAATTGGGCTTATTCATCTCCAGTTTTAATAATGTTAATTGTGTTATGAGATTAATGTGAAATAGGCCCACCTGTTTAACATTTATTTGTATTGCTTAAACGTGACGGAAACATAATTACAGATGTAGACCCCAAAAATGTTCTAAATTCAAACAAACATGAGGATGTTCAGGCAGTAAGGGCAACCTCCATATCCGATTCATCAGAGAATTCTCCTCGTTTTTCTCTACAAAACGTATCCCAAACCCAGCTACATCGTATTATCTCTACCCCTAGATCAAACCACCGTCGTCTTTTCCTCCTACTATTGGCAGATCTTCCTGTTTCTACTTTTACCTCTTGAAAGCCATTTTCTACCAAGGAGAAGGGGTGAGATCTGACTCATCCTAGCTTGTGAATATAGACTGTTCAGTTAACAAAGATTTTGCCAGTCAGTTAATAAACACAGCAATTGTTAAAAAAAATTAAATTATATGTACTGATACTTAGGTTGTACTAAAAACAAAATAGTTACTCATAATTCATCACCTCGTTAGTATAATGGTGTATTTTAATATTAGTCAAGCTCTTAAGATAATTTACATCCACTTGGTACGTATGGTGTGAATCCTGTATAAGAGTGGGCTACTGAGAGTCTTCTCCTAACTCCATATCGAGTGATGTCATATTGACAGTTAAGCATTAGCCGTGATGGGTGAATTAACACCATTGGCGTTGGAAAATGCTACAAGTCAGAACTTGATCCACAGTTCAGTTGGTCATCTAGATCTAATGAAAGTAATGGAAAAATATTAATAACGTAGACAATGTTTAAGAGTGAATTAAGGGTGTAGCCCTTCCATTTTGAATAATAACAACAACAAAATCAAAGAAATAGTCCTCCGACATCTGGAAAATGTGTTTCAGCAAAATGGCTCTCAGAATCTCTGAAAGAACAGTTTCAACATGCATCTTTGTACTTTGAATTTCATCTCACTCATTGTAAATAAAAATATCTGCCAACATTCATGAGAGAATGGCATGTTTTTTGAGCACCTATCATATTCCCAGAATATAGCAGGAGCTCAAAACACATCTCGGGAATGAACTGATTGCTACAGCGTGAAGTCTCCTCGCTACCTCTCCTTCCTCATTTTCTTCCTGAGTCCAGTAGTATTGATTATCTTTGTGACAAAGGACCCAGATTTGATCTATTCCTGCAAATACCAGAACCACAGAGCATGTGGCCAGATCCCTCCAGTCCTTGCTCACCTATCATTTCTACAGTTCCTGCACAGAAACACCACTGTCCACATACCATCGCCTCAGGGGCATTTCTAGAAACTCATCGCAGAACTTACCATGAAAGATGACACTGAACCTGAACACAGTATTGTTACGGGAACAGCTATAACCCAGGAAACTTTGGGGGGCCCTTCAAAATAGGATGTTTGCCTATCTCCTTTAACACTTAAAAATCACAAATGCACTGTCGTGTAGATTAGCATTAAATTGTGAATGCCAATTAAAGTTTAATGGTTAATCTTCACTAAAAAAGGAGTGCTTCATATACCATGTGAAATTATCTGCCACAGCATTAACAAAAACCGATTAGTTAACCGGCTAAACAGATTAAATACAGTCTTTCAAGTTTATGGGGGAAATGAAAAGGCCTTCACTTTAATAGTATGGAATATTCTTTTATTTAAATTTTATGACTCCTCATCCAGTTTCATTTAAAATGTCAAAATTGTAATGGTGGTGACATTCATTTTATAATAGTGTCTGAAACATATGCAGTAAAAGGGGTTGTAATAATAATACTACAAATTACATGCTTATTTTTCCAGATCATACCTAATAGAGTGTAATATCATTTTCAGTCACAGTTCACCGGAGTTAAATTTAAAGCATAATATTAAAGTCAAGGTTCCTTCACATCTAATTAGACATTAGAAACAAATGTGGCCAGGTCTGCATTCTGCTAAATGTATGCAAATAACCCCTCAGAGGCAATGAAACCATTTAACAAGGTAAAAGTAACCCACTCTAAAGGTAGACAATAAATTACTGTAGATTTACCTTCAGCATTGTGCAATATGACATCTCAGTTGCTGTAGGACACAGTGAAGCATAAATTGTACCGAGCTTGTCTCATGTTGCAAAATATTCAGGACAAACAAAGAATATTTTATGCTTAGAAGCCTAACTTCTGGAAAGCATGCCAGCGAGTGAGGTAGTTCAACAAAGCACCTATCACTGAGGTATGGATAGCGCCATTGCCTACCTTGGCAGAGTCATTTATTTTCAGGAGCAGTAGGGAAACATTAAAAAGAGTGCGTTTTGTTCATTCTCGGAAAACCCATATAAATAAGTCTTAGCTATAGACTGTATTTAGAGGTGAGGACTGGGTTCCTTTGTTGCTTTGTTTGGTGGTGGGTTTCTTCCCCCCCCCCCGCCCCCCGCAAGCCCTTCCTCACTAATGGTTTTGCCCTATTCATCCCCAGAAGTGGATGGGGGAAAAGGTTCCCGAAAGTTCCATCACGTTAGATCACATTTAGGATTTTTTGCTACTTCCGCTTTTTATCATCTTGCTAAAAACATGAAATTGGGAAGTAAAGGTGATTTTTACATTTGCTGCCTGCCCTATGGACGGGTCCACTGACAAGGCGTTTTCCAGACAGAGCCTTTTGATTGGCTCTCCATGGAACAATCACATTCACGTCCTGTCTTTAATAGTCCTCTTGCCACATGAAGAAGAGAGAAGCCACACAGGCTGTCAACAGTGCTACTTGAAATGCTTGTCTTGAATATCCCTGTAGTAATCCAGACACCAAGAAAATCATCCTTCCTCTTAACCACCGCATATGTAGACACTGAAATCACTGTGAGAAGTACTTGGTAAATATACATTTTTAGACAATTAAAAAAAATTGCTCCTTTATCTCACATATTAGACCTTTTGAAGACAGAACTCCGGGTTTTGTCTGTAAACTGTAAATGTAATCACTTAAAAATAAAGAGCTCGAAGAGTGATCATCCACTGTCCTGGTACCAAATTTTGAATGATGGTGTCAACATTTTCAGTCTTCTGCTTCTGCTGCTTCTTCTTCTTCTTCTTCTTCTTTTTTTAAGATTCTATTTATTTATTTGACAGATACCCCAAGTAGGCAGAGAGGCAGGCAAGGAGAGAGAAGGGAAAGCAGGCTCCATGCTGAGCAGAGAGCCCAATGTGGGGCTCAATCCCAGGACCCTGAGATCATGACCTGAGCCAAAGGTAGAGGCTTAACTCACTGAGCCACCCAGGCGCCCCCATTTTCAGTCTTCTATAAATCAGTCAGTTACAGAGAAACTTGTTTCTAGATGTCTATCGCCATAAAACTGGATCAATAGAAAGGTTTAGACACCAATTGGCCATGATTTCTTTATAGCTAAAAATCAAAACATTGCATTTCTTGATACTTCAGTAGCCATATTCACCCAGTAGGGCAAATCCAGGCCCCAGAGTATCCCCGATTTTTCACTTCTTTATATTTGGTATAGTGACAGACCCAGTTTTATACATAATGTTGAGAACATGAGGGCTGTTCTTCGGTGGGCAGGAATGTGGCACCTTGATGACGAAAAATTCCTACCATAACCACAATTGTCTTAGCCTGAGAGAGTTTTGCTACTAAAATTGAGAAGAATTCCAATTATAATTTATGTTAATTAAAGATCTTTACCAACTTTTGAAGCATGGGAGCTAACTTTATATTTTGCCCACTGAACTGAAGGAGTTGTAAAAAACAAAACAAAACAAAAAACAAAAACAAAGCAAAAAACAAAAACAAAACAAAAAACAAAAAACAAACCTACCAAGTAATTACTGGTACTACTCAACAGTGAAGATCTCCATGCTAACAAAGAAGAAGGATTTGGGCAAAGATTCTTTCATAAGGTGAAACAGAACTTTCCAGATCAGTTCTGCTTCCACTGGGTCTTGATTTTTGTTTAAGAACAACCAATGTAACAAATGAATTCATTTCAGGATTTATATTTCACCTGGAAAATTACTGCCAGAGAGATGTAGGAAATAAAAGTGCTAGGGATAAGATTTAAAGAGAGAGCTACCCTTGCAAAAAATATTTAGTTCTGCATATCTAAGCACTTTCAACTTGCTAGCATTTTGGCACATCATCATTTCTCCAAAAGAACAAGGATACTAACATTAACATTTGCTCTAACACCTGATGAGCTGGACATGTGGGGAGCCTTAGAACCTATTTACGATTCCAAGATAATATATGGAAGCCTGGGTACAAAAGAAACAGTGAAAGAGGATGACTGTTTCCTAGTGAGCGTGATGAGTAAAGCAGAAAAGAGTCTGAAGAAGAGACTTAGAATAATTGCCCCAAATGCACCTGTACATTCATTTTGTGTAATCGACCCGAATAAATCTGCAATATTTTCCCAAGGAAGGATAGTGTTTTTCAAAGATGTTGAGAAGAAGTGAGAGACAATTATGGATAATACGATATTGCTTTAATTCAAGGTATTGGTCAGAATACCAAAATACAGCTGATTCTGCAATATTCATATAGTGTAAAAATAGCAAAACAGCCTGGTTCCCATTCCAGCTCTACCAGTAACTGACCCTGCCCACCCAGTATGAGCTAGCATCAAGGAGAGACCATGTGACCTGAGGCAGCTCCTCTCACCTCTCTGGATCTGTTTCTTTCTTTTAAAAGAAAGAGGAAGTGCCCAGATATGGCTTAAGGTCTGCTTTTGTTTTAACACTTGATTATTCTAGTAGTTAAGGGATCAATAACTCAAGAAACTGGACCTAAATCAATAAGGAGCTTCAAAAGTCAGAGGAATCTGGGCCACAGCAGTGTGCCCTCTTTAGATAATATTTTTTAAAAAGAATTTTAAAAGCGATTTCTACACATTGCTTAGAAATAAAATAAACAGACCAAATGTTAAGACAAAGAGCTGTACTGGCTATTGGCCAGAGCTTTTTTGGTTCCTTTTTTTTTTTTTTTTAAACATTACCTTTGTATTCATACTTGATTGCATGAGGGATCAGTTACAGGGTAAGCAGAGATAAATTTCACTGTAATTCCCAAACCGTATTTTAGAGTATCCTTGCAACATTGTATCGTTGCAACATTTTTCTCTGCAAAATCTTTTTCAGGGCTGATAACGTGTGGAACAATGGATTGATTTTAAGTCCCAGCTCTTTGTTTTCCAGGGCCCTCCCTCTGGCAAGAGCAGCCAAAGAGCCCTGCGGAGGGGGTGGGGGAGGAGATGACAAGCAGGGAGCTCACACCTTTCATAATGGCTGGTGAACAATCAAGCTGATGGTATTAGTGAAAGGTTATTATTTGAATTAATCATACAAGTTTAAAACAACTTGGCATTTCAAAATGTTTCTAGGTAGGCGTAGTTTCCAAACTGCAACTGCCTCCGAGTGTAATACTTGGCATGTTGGGAGGGGTGTGAGTCTGCTTGCGCGTGGAAGGAAGGGGGGTGGGTGGATGTCTGGAACGCAGCCCCCCGTCATCCTTTAAGGGAGAGTTAAGAGGGACCTAGACAGGTCTGAGCAACTTCGTGCTCTCTTCTACTTCATGATTCGGGAGGAGAGAAAAAAGAAGGGAGAGAAGGAAACGATCGAGGAGGAAGAGAGAAGGATGCAGAGAGCGAGGGGATTTGGGGGGGGAGGGGCCTCTAAAATCTGGCTGGTAACTGTGTGCTACCTGGTGATCAAGCAAACCCCTTCCTTTGTTTTGGTGGCAGCAAAGGAACGATTCAATGATATTAGAGCTTGAAAAAGTGGACAATAGTAGGTGATGTGGCTGAAATAGAAATGCACCTTATATCTCTCTCTCTCGGAGGCTAAGTCATGGGTTCATGTGCAAACAGTAATGGAGCTCCTGATGGGGACCAGGCACTGGTCTCATCTATGCACTGACCAAGGTCTAGGGCATAGGAAGATGGATAAGACACAGCCTCTGACACTGAGGAGCGTAAATTCTAGTGCTGCAAATATTTTAACAAACCGTTTTTGATTAATTATGGAAACTGATAGGATAGAGTTTGCACAGGATGATGCAAGGGCACGAGGGAGACCTTCTGCCTGGTCCTGGGAGTTGACGTCGGAGCTGAGCCTTGTAGGCTGCGTACGCGGAGAGTAATGGTGTTGCCGACAATCTAAGGACCAGGGCCACAGGCTCAGAGAAGGGATGAAAGTGTCCCATGTGCCTGCTTGCCGCTGAGGCACGATGTCGGCTATGGCTAGTGTTAGGACCAGGGTGGGAGGAATCAGTAGGGCCAATTCACATATCTCTTAATAGAGGGAGTGAGGCTTGATTCTGTCGGGATTGGAGTGGATGCACATGCTCTCGTGACAAAGTTTTATGTGCATTTTATGTTATATAAACTTATCTCAGAAAGCCCATTCTGGGAGACAGAAGATGAGGGCTTTTCAGAGCAAAGACATACATTATGCCCCAAGCCTCATTCAGAACATTCTAAGAGCTCCCCAGCCCTAGAATCCACGCCAGTCTGCTTGTCTACTAATCATTCCCCTTACTTTCCAAAGTAGTGAGGTGTCACTCTTGGGAGTTAAAAATGAGTTGCCACGGGGAATCTGGGTGGCTCAGGTCATGATCTCAGGGTCCTAGGATCCGTGTTGGGCTCCTGCTCAGTGGGGTGTCTGCTTCTCCTTCTGCCCACCCCTCATTCTCTCTCTTTCTCTCAAATAAATAAATAAAATCTTTGGAAACATGGGTTGCCCAGCTTTTATATTAAAAATCAACATGTTCCATATCAAATGCTTAAAGGATACAGAATTGGTAACCGAGGGGTCAGTGATGAATCACTACAATTAGAAACACATGCAAGTTAATGTGGATCTGTGTGTTTCGGTCCCTAAATTAAATAAACTAGAGAATTAAAAGCAAAGTCATACTTCAGATGCATTTCATTAGGCAGGGATATTAATGACAGGGAGTATAGTTATTTCTTGGCTTATGTACTTAATCACAAAATTTTGAGATGGAAGCATAATTGCATTAATCCCTTTTCTGCACACAGGCCTTGATTTTAGTGCTTTTAGGTAAAGGCACGTTAATAGCACCAGCCCTCCAGTTATTGTCGGATAAGTCCATGAATCAAAAAAAGAAAAAAAAAGGGTAATGGTAGTTTAATGGTCCTATATTTTAGAGTCAATGCAGTCATCTGTTATGGTGAATTTATAATTTCTTAGAACATTTTAATATTAACTCAAAGAGAGCAATATTAAGTATGTGGCTTCCATTGTTTTCCATGGAACTGAAAGTGAATGAGTTCACAGGAAGTTTAAAACGACTGTACATTTCTGGGGCATCACCTATCTAAGAACCAATCATTTCTAGAATTTTCCTAACTCTGTATGTTTTCTTGCAACATATCTTGAAAAAGAGAAAAAATGTATTAATTGTGGTATTTCCTGTAATATGAAGAAATAACTATTCAGCTAGCAATTTACGATATATTAGCAAACATGGTTAGAAAAAGGAACCCTGAAAAAAAGAAAATTCTTGGAAATCTCAAATGTTTCTGAAGTCAGTTTGAAAAGTAACTTTTTCAAATGATTTTAAAGTGTAAGAGCCTTCTCAGTAGTATGTACCAAGGCGAGAGAAAGATGTTGCATTGAGCTGACTTCCTTCGTGCCTCTGTAATATTTATCAATCAACCAACGCACATGGATTGCGCACCTTGACTCTGCAAGCGGGAATAACTCCAGCTGACTGAGTGGAGGCAGAAAAACATTTAAAATGACTTCACTGTTTATTTAAACAATTAAAAAAGGCTACACGTTATGTACACATTCTTAATTTAAATCTGACAGATGTTGTTGTTTTAATTGAATGTTCATAAATGTACACGTGACCCAGTCTCTCTGTGCTGAGTGGAGGCAATAATTTGCTAATTTGTACAGTTCATAACCCCTTGCCTGCCCAGGCATAATGACATTCTAGACAAGAAAAATGATCAGAATATTAGGATGTCAAAAGGCTTCGGCTGTCATTATATCACAAAAATTAAAACATCTTCACTTAAAAATCGTGTCTGTCACACGAGTCTTGCTGGAGCTATCCGGACTAGTTCCACGGGGATGAGGCTGATAGTTTTTATTTTGCTACAAATACCACTTGCGGGAGGTTTTAATTCTCAGCTTAGTGCTGGTACACCCTCACCCCCCAAAAACCTCAGTTATCTCTTTGAAAGTAAGCTCTTCAGGAAGGACTGTTTTTTTGGGGTTTTTTTTTGTTTGTTTGTTTGTTTATTTTTTTTAAACATTTAATCACCAGTTTTGTTTTGCTTGAAACAGCAATAGCAATGGTAGACGGTCCCTGCAGTGGAAGTCATTCCCAGAGATCACGTTCAGTGGCTGAGGAGTGGCTGAGACCATGCACTGTCTGCTTCCAGAGTGGAATCTGACTGGGTCTGCAGATTTTGCTGACTTTGAAATGGACACTCAGGGCCCCACAGTGTATTTAAAGATTACTCGAGTAGCATTCGCTAAATGCTTCTTTCCAGAGAAAATTTTGCTTTGCATTTCTCCCTGTATTGCCAATGACTTTCTTCTATGATGTGTTATGTAACAGGACAAATATAACAAAATAGATGGACTAAAGCATTTGAAGAGAAGGAAGTAACCACAGACCCATACTTGTACACACACAACAGAGACATCTCCCTTTTCCTACAGAGAAACACAGCCCAAGACCCCTAGGGGTTGCCTGAAACCACAGATAGTTCCAGATCCTGGGTATGATTTTTCCTATACGTGCATACCTATGATAAAGTTTAATTTATAAATTAGGCATGGTAAGCGATTAACAATAAGAATGAAATAGAACAATAATAACAACATGTTGTGATCAAAGTTACGTGAATGCGCCCTCTGTCGCTCCCTTGTCAAATACCTTATGGTCCTCTAACGCCCACCCTCCTTGTGATGGTGTGAGGGGATAAAATGCCTATGTGATCAGATGAAGGAAAGGACACAGGCCGTGTGACATCACACTAGGTGACCCCTGACCTCCTGACCCCTGACCTTCCACACCAGGGCTGACTGGACTTCGCTGAAATCGCGGGGAGCAACACCACGGATAGGGTGGACGACTGTACAGGCTCACCAACCTCTGACTGGTAACGACCACTATTTATCTTGAAAGATCTAAGTTGTTAACACGGATTATTCACCCCATGCTTCCGGTTTTCTTATTTATAACCAAAAAAGAGGTCTATGAAATTTCCGCCTAAACTCCCAAAGCCATAATCAGAAAAGCTGTAAGAAGAGATTATTTTTATTTACCTTCGGTCTGTTCACGGTTCTTTGTTTTGTGATTAAATCCTATGCTAGTTGACACAGGAAAGAAAAAAAGAAAGCCTTTCTGTTTACTGTCACAGAATATTAGGCCCATGTTCACACGAAGCGACGGAAGTGCTTTAAATCGGATTTATAAATCTATCTCCAATGTGCCCAACTCTGCTGAGGTCAAGTGACCTTTTAAAATAACCAGCAATTTCTGAGTTGGAGAGTTGGTAAGAATGTTCTACAGCTGCGATGTCATTCCTTCCTGTCCTCAAATCTTCATGAGTAGAAGGTACGTGATCAGCACTGGGGATGCATCAAGGTGCCTGATACCACTGTGTAAACATATAATGAGGGGCGCCTGGGTGGCTCAGTTGGTTAAGAATTTGATTTCAGCTCAGGTCATGATCCCAGGGTTCTGGGATCGAGTCCTGCATCTGGGGTTGGGGGAAGTCCCTGCTCAGTGGGGCCCCTGCATCTCCCTCTGTCTTTTGTTCTCCCTGCGTGTTCGCTCTCTCTCTCTCTCTGACAAATAAGTAGACTCTTTTAAAAACATTTTAAAAATAATGAATAAGCACGAGTGTTTTAGCATAAAATTGAGGAAATCCATGTTGACAATTATAGCTCAAACCAAGCAATTAACCTAATTTCAACGGTCAACAACAATCTTTACTATACCTTATTCCTCTGAAATTAGATTTATGAGAAACATAAACCAGGGTCCTATGGGCTACTAGAGAACCATAATAGCACGACACAAACATCAAAGCTCTTTATTTTGACTCACTTGATATATGCCCACTGAGTTTTACAGACATCTCTTATCTCAATATAATTATCATTGCATACTTTTTTTCAGAATCCTGGTAAAAATTAGGATATCTTGGAAGAGCTGGCTTCTAGGTGTAGCAATGACTATGAAAATTAAATGAGTCATATTTAGAATTTTCACTATGAAATAAATTTTTACCATGTAAAAATTTTGGAAAATCAAGGAAAGAATGTATTACTCTAACTAAAATGTTACTAAGGCACTAGCTATTTTAGATATGGTCATAGATCTGTCTTATACATTAAGTCTACTTTATATATTTTTTTTTTTTTTGTAGAATTGGAGATTCTAGGCTGAAACACAAGGACTTTTTGTTGGAATTTTGCTAGGACTTTTCTGTCTCTCAATAATAGAATAATGGTAATTTTAGTAAATATTTAAAAAGATAACAGTCATTCTTTTGCTTAGTTTACTATTGAATAAATATAACAATTTCTCAATAATGCCACAAATATCTAATTGCAATTGTTATTAGTCATATATAAAAACCACTTTTCTTCCACAAAAAAAGTTTTTGTTTACTTTTACCTGTTATGAATATATAATCAGAGAGAGAAGTTTTAGCTTTTTGTTGTCATTTTTATTAATACTGTTATTCTGAATACATGCTAAGCTAATGAAGTTACTTCCCCAGATAAAAGAGGAGTTTAAAGTCATAATTGACTACTCTCCGCTTTTTATAATGTAGAAAAGAGCAAATATCTATATTCTGAATAGTATTTGAGTTTTGCAATAATCAGAAAGGACATTTAAACTAAAGTGATTATGCCATAGTAATTGATCGTACTCACAAAATCAAAGAGTTAAATTGATTCAATATATATACATTTTTTAATCTATCTCATGTGCCAAACCCAGAGTATAGGATATGAGTCTTATTCTCAATCTCATTACAATTCAGGAGTACACTGAGGTAGGTGTATATATTCAGTGAATGTTAACCTCTACTCTATTAACCTCTTACATGGATATAGTCAGAATCTTGTCTTTATTGAAGTTGCTCCATCAATAAAGTCAGCAAGTCAGGCATCCCGTTTTAAGATCACAATTTCCTAGACTTTACAGTTTAATTATTCAACTACTCCCATCATGACCAGTCTTCAACTGTGTCAAGACCCTAGTACACCTAACCACTACCTTTACCCTACGTGTCAGTTACCTTCCTGACTTCACTGTCCCCTCTACCCAGGTTACATTCCATTATCTAGTCAATAAATCTTTTGCCAATGACCTGAACTTCCTTGCCCTTCTATCACCATATACCTATTTCTCAAACATCAATGAACCCAAATACCTCCTTTCCTCCATTGCCTGCCTCTGAGTTCAACTGGAGAAACTCAAACAAATATGAATTATGAATAACTTATCTATGGTTCAGGATTACCAGATCCACCTGGATTGGTATTAAAATGAAGCCAGGATAACACATAACTATACTCTCCCCTGCTGCTTAAGAATCCTACTGCATTTTTCTGCTCAATTCCTATCTCTGATCTCCTTGACTCTCTCCAAAGCTAGCACTACATCGCCTCCTTTTCTCATCATTCCCAGGAGCTGTTCAGGCCACCAAATTCCTGGAGAAAATAGAAACCATGAGATGGGAAATCATTCAACTTCCCAGTATCAAAAATAGAGTTACATTTGTACCTTTTTTTTTTTAATTATTTTCTTCAGCAATGACAAAGAAGGCATGCATCCTTCAGGTCAAGCTCAACTCGGAAGATGTCCCACCTCACCTTCTCAGGAACCTTCTACTATTCATTAGCTTCTCTATCACCTGTATCTCTACCCTTTTTTATATCGGTATCTTTCCATCAATATAATATAAATACTCCTCTCTCTCTGAAACCCCCTCTCGTCTAACTCTAGCTAGGATTCCACTTCTTCACCCTATTTATGGCAGTACGTTTCTAGAAAGTTGTTTATACTTGTTAGCTGCATTTTCTCACCTTCCCCTTACTGCTCAGTGTATCCCGATCTAGACTCTGCCCCCATCACTATTACTAAAATCATCAGTTGTTTTTCACTCTTCATCACGTTTATTTTTTTAAGGAAACTCTACCCTCCATGTGGAACTCTAATTCATGACCCCGAGATCCAGAGTCGATGCTCTGACAACTGAGCCAGCTGAAATCCCCACTCTTCATCACTTTCAGATTCTCAGGACTTCAACAGTGTCGATCTCTCTCTTTCTCTTTTTCTTTCTCTCTCTCTGATTCCTTTCTTATCTGGAATTCTAGTTTCTTCTTCTTTGCTAGCTTGTGCTTTTCCATCTTGAGAGCTGACTCATTTTTGTCTATAGTGATTATGCTCCTCAAAGTTGTAGTTCTAAATACACATAGGCTTCTTTCCTTTAAACTGGATTTTCTTTGGGCCACTACATACCTACCCATGGCTTAAAGCGCCATCCACAGCCAGATGACTCCAGGCTTAAGTCACATGCATGGACGTCCCACTGAGTTCCAGACCCATGTCTATACCTGCCAATCTGACATCTCCTCTTTTATATTAAAACAAATCACAAACTTAGATTCAAACTTCCAAAATTGCTCTTGATGATTTTCTCACTGATACTGATTCTTCAATGACACCAGTGTAGTGCATTTAACTTATTTTACTTGTATGCAGGAAAAGGAGTCAACATACACCCCAAATCTGATCGATCAAAAATAACTGTTAAATTTATGCCTCTGAAGTCTATGCCCCTTTCCACTGCCTTCATTAATCCCAAATCCTAATTATATTCATGCTTAATATAATCCTTTTATGAGCTCTATATGAATTCACTCTTTTTTCAATTAACTTTCCATAAGGCAGATGTACATACATTTTCAATACACAAACTAGTCTTCACTGACTCCCAATTTTTTTTTTTTTAAGTACAGAGAATTGTGTTTTTTATATGGCCCATGAGGCCCTAAATGATCTGGCCCCTGACTCCCATTTCAACATCAGCTAGAACCCCTTTCCTATTGCTTCCCGCATGCCAGAAAATTGGCCTTCTGGTCCTCCACCTGTTCATTCTCTTTGTCTCCTGGACTTTGCACATATCACTTCCTCATCTGGACCCTCCTCCCGTTTTTCCCTAATTAACTTCTACTAAGTTTAGACGTAATATTGTCATTTGAAACTTATCTTTCTACTCCTTCCTACCCTGGTCTCCAAATTAGGTCAGCTATTCTTGATTACTCCATGGCGCTGTTCAGTATGCCGTGTGTGTCTGCATTCTCTAATTCATTAAAATGTAGATTCTGGGAGTATGCAGATTTGCAAAATGACATGTAAATATTTTGTTCACTACTGTGACCCCGGTGTGTTGGCCTGGTGCAAAATATGGAATAGATATTTGTTGGTCGAATGAATGGATGGATAAACTCATGTTGGTTCCTAGATACTGATACTTAATGTTTTTTATGTGTATATTAATTATTATTTTTAATAAATATTGAGAACTTCTGGTTTAATGTGATAATAAACTTGTCCTTGAGGGTAAGAGTGTATTTAGTATCTCTAACTTCCCAGAGCTTAGCACTGAGTTTATTTCACAAAGGCTAGTCACTAAACGTTTGTAAAAAAGGAAGTAGTTGCACAGATTAAAAAACAACAGCAACAAAACAAAACAACAACATAATAACTCCATGCACAGCCAGTTTAATTTGTAAAGGTGGGAGTGAGATTAGAAAAAGAAAAGTAACTGCTCTTTTCTTTCGTATAATAAAATTAAACAAACAGGAGTGGTTTAACATCTTCATGATTATTAGTTGTTTCATACTAATAAACTTCACTCAAGTTTGCTCTTTTCCAATAATGTTGAAATAAAAATAAATAGTTTTAAATGAGGCTGTGTTTTTGAGAGAGATTGAGGGAGGATGGAGTCTTGACATAAGGGTCTGGTTACTGTTGGGTATTGTAGGATCTCTTTCTCTGAAGATTGTTAAGAATTGATGACAGTTTAAGTAGAGTTCTGCCTGGAGCCATAGGAACTAATTGGATGACCCTTCTACTTTATCAGTTTCCACTGTGAAGAGTGCTACAGAATTCTCCCTGGAGATGGCCCATAGCAACTAGGACAAAATAGTCACTCGTCCTGGAACTTCAATAATCAAATGTCATGAAATGCATTCCAAAGAAGAGCTTGTTATTTATCACTAATATTTGAAGAATCTGGAGATGTTGACTTTATATAATCTAATCACTCTTTATATAAAGCATGCATGAAGCTGTCATTAGAGTTAGGGCTATTTCAGTCCGTCGTTTGACACGAGTCACTCAACTATGTGTGGAGTTGGCCACAGGGTATTTATCACGGCATTGGATGCTTGGAATTAGTTTCTCCTTCAGGATTTTTCAATTAACAGGACAGGTAAAATCAGTAAAAATAAAATTTTTACAGGCATATGGGTAAAACGAGTACACGCATGCAGCGAAGTGCAATCACAGGGGAGGCGAGCAGGAGATTCTGTAGGCACCATGAACAAGGGGAAATATTTGTGGAAAAAGTAATGAAGAAAAGGCTTGGAAGCCATACAGAGAGGAAATGGTATGTTTGTCAGATAGAAGGGGAATTTAGTTAAAGCACTTGGAAAAGCTTCGAAGACATCTATTTCCAAGAGTGGGAGAGAAGAGTGTATTAGCAGACAACAAGTTGATGGATGGGATTAGTAGGAATGGAGAGAGCAGATCTGGTTTATATGCATCCAGCAAATAAACTATCCTTTGGGGTGTCTGTCTAGGATACTTTAACATATGCATATAGTTTCCTTGGCGAGGTTACAGCCATTGTTCCCAGGAGCTCTGTTCTACCCGATACTGCCTATGTCAGAGCTTCTGTATTGGCATATGATCAGACTCGGTAGAGTCCAAAACCTGAGGTTAAAACTCTGTTCAGCCACCATCTTCTATATTAGCTGTATGATTTGAGGTAAGTTACTTAAATTCTCCAGGCTTTGGTCTTGTCATCCATAAGGTAAAGGTGTTGAATTACTCGGAGGTTCTCAACAGAAGCAGTGATGTCCATGGGGGCTTTGGAAAGTGTATGGAGATGTTGTTCTTGGTGTCACAATGTTTGGGTGCACTATACTCATCTAGCGGGTAAAAAAGCCAGGAACGCTACAGACCTGGCAATGCACATAACACCGGGGGGTGGAGGAAAAAGTCTCACAATGTGTAGAAAGCACATTCTAGTGTAGGTTTCAACAGGGAAATCCCATTTGTAATTGTTCGAGCCCATAACCTGACTCTGCTTAATTGTGAACAAAAACCACTTTTGGCAAAGCCATAAAATTTCCAGGAGTCCAACAGCCACATAATAGAAGATGGCACTTTTGTTTAGAATTTTACTAAAGCTGTTCACTATTTTAGAAATCATAGCACCAATGGTAAGGTGGCTCATGGTATTTGAGTGTGTCAATATACTTATATAAGATCTCATGTATAGCTGTGCACCCTAACTGTGCTCCTAGGCATGGGCACGAGATGTAATGAGTTCATAATGTTTTTTCTTGCAGTGGCATGTGGATGAATATTTGCATAATGACATATTTAATCTATTACAAATGACTTCCATTTCTCCTCTATATTCCTGAACTATACTATTTTTTTTAATGATTGCACACAAGTTGTATTTTCTATGAATTTCATTTCATAGAGTTTCCATAATAAACTCTTTGGTATAAAAGGGAGCTTTCTATTTAATAGTGTTGGGGATGAGAACCAGTGGATTGGACAATCTCAAATAACTTTAAGCTCTTAAATCCATGGATTTATAAGTTCTACTTTGATCTTCAAGGAAGCAGAAACTCTTAAATGATTTTCACTTGTGATATTCAATTCAATGTCTAAATTCTAGAGGAGAAGATTAACTGCAACAGACTATATATTTATTTTACCATCTTTCCACTTAGTTCACCTGAGATGAGAAGTAGATATATAACCAGGAGATCCACATAGTTGAACATACACTGCGTCGGGTGCTAATAAGAGCTCCATAGAAATGAAAAACTATTTGTTGTCCTAATGACATCGTTCAGAAACAGACTTCATTCACAGACAACAGATTTCATCTTCTTTAAAGAAGAACTGTACTTTTACTAAAAAAAATTAAAATTTTCCTATTATTCTCAAATTCTGTTCAATAGTAGAAGAGAAAATGGAAAACTCTAGCAGAATGATCTTTCAGAGCACATACCATACTTTATTATTTCCACTGCTTTGACATCTGGATAGTTCCCCACTCTGTTGCCTCCTGTACACACACACACACACACACACATACACACCAATCATTAAAGTAATTAAGTCAGGCACAACCATACCATCTCTATGGGGATGATGTTGAAAGGTTTTCTAAATATGATGGCACACAAATATTTTAGTAGTCTAATCAATAAGTTCCATTCTATAGGGCTTTTTAATTTGCACATGTCACTCCTTGAGAGTAAAGCATAATACAATTGGGCTTTTCCAGTCAAATGCCTCCATTTTTGTTTCATATTTCACCTCTGAGATATGACCATCTACAAAATCAAAACCTCCAGGGCAGAAAGGCATTTTCCCCTTTTGCAAATTGAGCAGAAGCATGAATGTTTGCCAGGGTCCCTAGCAGCTCATGCTAGGTATTTCTCTATCCTCTGCTAACGTGACCTTCAAATAACAGAACTGGGTCAAGAAGAGCACATTTTGATGATACTTGTGACAGTAATGGAGCTGCTGTCAAAAACACCTGGGATAACCATGAAACTTGAATATATGGTAGGTACTATGGGGATGAGAGGAGGAGTTAATGTTTTCACTGTAAATGTTTCCCTTATTAGTGTTTAACTTGCAAGAATTATTTGACATCCAGTTTCAAGTGATTAAAAAAAATACAGTATGATGGGTCCAAAAGAGCCAGTATGACTGAAGGGAAGGTAGAAGGGCTTAATGATGCCAGTTCATGGACACTGATAGTCATTTGCTCACTCCCTCACTCACACCAGGTCATTGACTCTCGACGCAAAATAATGTCAGTTGCGAACAAAGATGTAAAGTTCCCTTTACACTCAAAAAAGAGCTTTTTGTTGAGTCTAAGGAGATAGAAATATGCAGAAGAATGTATGCATATTCCTGTTTCACCTCACATATTTGTCCATTGAAGAGGGAAAGATAATTTCAGTCTTTGATGGAAGACTTCTTGGAAGAGGTACCATGTGAACTAGACCATGAGAGATGAATCATGATTCCAGCAAATCATTCAGAGAGACCTGCACCATATCAGGAACTCCAAAATATTTTCTAGAGAGCAAGGAATGATTCTACTTGGTTCTTGGTAGTGTTGTATCAGAAAAGACCAGAAGTAAGTTTGATGGCAATGCAGAGAGTGATGGAGAAAGGATAGCAATTTATTTAGTAAGTAACTAAACACTAGTAAAGGATGCACTCAAAGAAGATTTTTAGAAAAACACGTTAACATGGTGAGTTATGACACTTCTGTTCTCAAGTCTGTGCTCTGGGATTAATAACTTTGAATAATTCTCCATCATTTTCTCACATCCTAATCATTCCCAATCCTGAGTAACCAACTGTCTCATATTCTCTCTCTCTCTCCCCCTCACTCTCTCTCGGTCCTCCTCTCTCTGTTACTGGTCCCTTAATAAAAACTACTGTTGCTTTGGAAAGGACTCTATTATTATCTGAGAGCTTCACATGCTCAATGAACCTTTTGAGACAAATTTAACTCATGATTCTACCTTTCTACTCACAACAGATTAGACCAAGCATGCCAGAGGCCTCTGGGTGGTCATCAGTGAGACCTCTGCCTCACAGGGTCTGGAGGGACCAGATGACCGAGTAGGTTCTCTCTTCAAGTAGTTTCAATAGGAAGACTTCTAGATAATGAGTAGCAGAGAACTGAAAAGCCAGAAAAGAGAGAAGGGGGTCAGCAGAAGTACACAAGGGGCAGAATGTTTAAATAAACAGCAACCATGAGGCAGAGTGAAAGAGAAGACAGAAGTAGGAGGAGAAGTAGAAGCAGAATGTATAGTAGCATTAATCTAGTAGTTCTGACTCTTACCCGTTGCAAGGCCTGCTTATAAGCTCAACCCCTTAGCTGGCATCTGGACACCCGGATTTCGAGAAGGTTCCTACCTCCCAAACTCTTAAGAGTGGCCCACTGTGTGAACAATATAGTTAATGCTGAGCACATGCTTTCCTTCCTGGAGTTTGGAATCTTGGTATGTGTCAGGCAGCGGCTGCCTATAGAAGCATCCTTCAGTAATATCCGTGGTACTGAAGCATCCTTCAGTAATATCCGTGGTCATATCATAAAATATGACTTTCCTTGGCAGATGAGAGTTCACCTGGGTTGTTGCAAGACTTGCAACATTGCTGGGAGAATCAAGTGTGTCCTTTGTGACTTTACTAGGAGAGGACCCCTGGGAAGCTTGTGCCTGGTTTTTTTCAGACATCCCCCCCTCATGCTTTTTCCTTTGCTGATGTCGCTTTGCAAACTTTGCTCTAATAAATCACGCTGTTCATACCACTGCCACCTGAGTTTGGTGAGTCTTGCTAAACACTGTACTTGAGGGTGGTCTCAGGGATCCCAACACACAAAGCTGTTATTATGCGATATAAATCGATAGGGAAACTTATGCATTTGCATATGTCTGTAGATGAGAAAAAAAAAAGCCTAACAAAAACAGATTTGGATGCCTATAACTAGTGCTTGGTGCTAGATGGTGATAAAATATTGCTTTGGAATTTGTGGCATCCTGCATAATTCCGAATGACTTTCGGTCTTATTTCCGGCTTCATGAAGACTATATGGGGATTAAAATCCCACGTTTCTTTATTTACAATAAACCCCTGACGCTTAAGGTAAGCCAAACATGGCTCTAATGCTTTCCTAAAAGACTGAAACAAATGCTGGAGCAAATTACATAAGCAGGTAAAGTGATTCTGTGACCAATGTACGCTTTCCAGTGCCAATAGAACCCTTGGTGGTATCCGGCAATGTTTGCAATTTTGTGTGTTTGTTATTCTTGCTTCCGGTCTTTATTCAACAACGTTTCACTTTATCATGGGTCTTCTAACTTCAAGCTTCAACCCCATTCCTATGATTTTCTGCAGAGGAACTTGAAACTTTTAAAGAAACTGAAATCCAGTAAAAGGAGGCCTTCCACCTCCAAAGTGACCTGCAGAGACTCTATTCTAACTGTCTCAGATCCAATTCCAGGGGCAAAATCACATTTCTTCCTCTCCAGATGAAATTAAGGACTTAATTTCTACACTTTCCTTCTTGTCCTCGTTCTGACGCTCTCCATTACCTCCTGGTCCCCAATGTCTCTCATCGCTCCTCTCTACAGCGTCTTTCTTCCATGAACACAAAACACTCAAGGCTCCCTCACCCCAAACAGCAAAACAATACACACAAAAAATACTCTTCATTTGACCGTAGCTATCACTCCACAGAATTTTTGACAAGTGCTTCAACCTCAGTCTTGACTGGCTTCAACCTTACTCCTTTCTTGGTTTTCACCCTACTAATTTACTCCCAAGATCCACTGAATTTTGTAACTCAGTGCCTTCTTCTAGTCTTAGTCAAAGCTCTCATGACTCTGCTTACTACTTGAATTCTTGGTATTTTCTTCTCCCGTCCATTCCCAATCCTCATTCTTTCCTGTGTTCCCTCTGTCTTCCCCCATGTCCTCGGCAACTGTCTCTGTCCCTTCCTCTTCTGCTTGCCTTGCGTTAACTGAGGCCCCTTCTTGCTTCTCCTCTAGGCCTGCATGAGGCATCTTCCCATGTGCTCTAGCTTCATTTCCTCCCAGAGCTCCTCTACCACCTCTGATGATTCCCAGACTTGTGTATCTCCAGCATATCCACCCTCCTATGGACCAGCCCACACCCACCCCGTTACTCCCTGAATATTTCCACTGTCAGAAAAACTTCAAGATGACAAGTCAACAAACAATTAGATCCAGTATTTTGCTCCTAAGATATATTCCTTTTCTTTTATTTTTGATCGGATTCATGACATGACAACTACATTCTTCCAAGCCAGGAAATTTGAATAGGCATTCTCAACTTCTTTCTCTCCTTCACACACAGCTAATTAAATCCCAGATCCTCATAGCACTCCGGGTCCCATCCCAAAAAGCTCTCTCAGACTTGCTATTCCTACCCATTGCTATTACCGTGTCCTTACTGTATGCCCTAACTATGGTTTACTTAGGAAATTTCAAGAGCTTTCTTTCCTACTCCTCCTGCTACTCTCTCTATAACCCACCCTGTATAAAGTCATCAGATTTATTACCCTAAAAAATAATCAGGAGCTTGAGCTTTTGGACAAAATTGCTTCCATTTGAATCCTAGTTCTGCTAGTACCTTGCCGTGTAGTCTTGGACAAAATGCACCTATTGTATGTGTATCTTCTTTGGTAGAACAGAATATTCATAATAGCTATGGAGAGTAAGTGGATTAACAACATACATAAAGTGACTACAATTGTGTCTGACATTTAGTGAGTGATCAGTAAATATTACAATCGCCTACAATACCATATGATATTCTTTCTTTATCTGAAAAGCTGTTATATCTCCTTGATATCAAATGAACATGCCCCATCTGAGGGACACTTACTATAATTATCCCTAGGAGAACAGTAACTGCTTCCTTATCTACAGTCTTAAAATACATGATTTCCCACAGTTATCATGGAGGGTACCACACCGTACACCACATCACACAGGTTTTCTCCGGGAGCATGTAGAGTTCAGGTCAGATTTATATCTGTATTCTCAGAATGAATGAATGAATGGGTGAGTGAAAGCTTTGAGGTAGACCATTTTGTCTTGGCCCCAATTAAGTATAACTTTTTCTGAAGGCTTCATGATAGATAAAAGGATCAAAGGGCAACATAAGCTTAAACAAACACATATCAAACCAGAATGCACAAGCAACCCATGAACATTTAGAATGAATAGACAGTTCTCCTCTCAATCTTTTGGAGTTTACACTGTAAGAAGGGAAGTTTCCGAAACTATTGTTAGAGGAAGAGCTGAAATAGCAACGTAAATAAATATATATTGAGCATCTATTGAGCGAAAGGTGACACAAGAGATTTTTCTCACAGTACTGAAAATATGATTGGATGAAAAAACAAACTCTGATAAAAGTCAAACTGCCAGTGATTAAAAAAAAAAAAAAATGCCTTCAGAACTCTCTCTTACTCAGAGAAAGAATGGGAGGTTCTATCGGTAGTGAGGAGGGACACCAGGGCACACATGATTCATAGTAGAGTCCAATGTTTGCTGAAGCTTGACAGAAAAGTGTGATTTGAACAGAGCCAGAAGACAGAAAATGGTGTTCTAGAAAGAGAAAACAGCAAATGAGAGATTTATTAGTATAACGTGCTTATGACCATGATCGGATCCTACCAGGGGTCTGAAGACGGAAGAGAGCAGGCCTCTGGGGCATCCTCAGAAAAGAAAGTGGGAGAGATGACGGCGTTCTATCAAGGGCATCAACCTGGGAGCAGGTAGGAAATATTACGATGTATCATACCAGAGCATCTTTGCATAGGATTCATTTTGAAGCTACCCTAATTGATGGGCTGGAAGAAAACGGACATGAGACTCCCTACATTGGCAGGCAAAAGGAGACTGGCGAAGAGAGAAACAGTTCAGATATTTTGGGGTTGTGCTTTAAAGCACAAGATTGACAAGAGACAATTTCACCAAAAATAGAGTGGGCATCAATATTTCGGCAAAGCACTCAAAATTACATCCCACTGACTGAAGTAAGGCAGGCACTAAAAACGCAGACTCATAGCATGAAATGCGCACAGGGAGACTTAGCACAACCCTCCAAGGGGGCAGCTTTATTCCGTTGGTCTCGCAAATTTACAGCCAGTGCTTCCAAGCAGTAAATTCATTAAGACCAGGAAATTGCTTAATTAGTTTAAAGTGACAAACACGTCTAAAAATAAATGTTTGAACTCCATGGTTTCCAAACAAATTTATCACCATCAGAACTGTTACAGTACACCTATAATGACTAGAAAATTAATGCAAGATAATAACTTTGTATGTTTCTTGCCCCCCACTTTTGAAAAAGAAACTACTTGTTTTAAAGGGTGCCGAATTTCCACTCGTCCTCACTCCCTACGGGTGTATCATTCTGAGAGCTTATTTCCAACCTGCTTTGTCTATTTCTTTATTGCCCAAATACATCTATGGATGTGATTGTGGATTATTATACAACAAGGATGCTCCTGTGTGTCTGAGGAACCTGAGACAGACGAGTCCAATTGCAATGTGTTAACATTAGCCAAACCCAACACTTTTTTTTTTAAATGTGTATAAACACCTACACATTTATGCTTCATTATAGGCTACTTTGCTAGAGAAATTCACACTTTATTAGTGTACTAAATAGGGGGAAGTTGTGTTATTCCCATGGACGTTTGTTTTAGAAGATTAAAAAGCACATGAGTATGAAATAATGCAGTGTTATTACCACCGAGGATCTCCCCGTGACCAAGGGTTTCTGATCTGCCACAATTACCTTCCAGAAGAGCCTGACCTCACCAGCATTCTTGCAATTGAATTTGAAGTAGCAAGTCTAACCAATGAGACACAAATTCAAGTTGCTTCTGACATACAAATAATGAATAAGGCCAATCTACAATAGAAGATTCAATGATATCCTAATGCTAAGAACAGGAGAAGCCAACATAAATGCAATTAGTATATTCGATATAGGCTTCCCCAGAAGGTTTAGAAAACACACTTGCCTCTTAGAAGACTCCGAATTTTTCTAGAACTTAAGACACCAATTTTACCTTCTTCCAGGATCACCACTGGGAAGCAGAACACGGTCAGAGACAGGAAGCCATGCGGTTTAAATATCTGCTTCTCTTCCCAACCCCAGAAACATTTCTAGGGAGCAGTCACTAGTACAGATCTTGAATAGTATTACCCCTTTGTGAAAAGCACTGAGCAACAGTCACACCAATAATTTGTACAATAAAAATACCAAATAGATTATATTCCATCATATTAGCACAAGACCATCCAATTAAACCTTATAGCAATTTGTATAATATTCCAAGTAGTGTTTAAATTTGAGGATGTATTAAATAAAAATCCACTCCAATGATTCACTTGCACATAACATACTTCAAAAAAAATATTGCTCTAGTTGGGTTCTAACTAGTTATTTTAATACGTACATTACTTATTATTAATTATAAAAGGGTTTCTAAAAAGGCAAACATTGTTCACATAAATACCAAGGAAATTCCTTATGATCAGTATGATTTCAATGAATACTAAGTGAATTAATAGTAATTGGCATGCAGATAAAAGAAGAAAAGGTGTTACTATTTGAAGTTCATTTTGTATTTAATTTATAACAGTAACATTCATAATAACTTACTTTTTTAATTAAAAGATTTTTGAGAGTTTGATTGTCCGAGAGCTTTTAGAAGGTTACTTTCTTGACACTGAAGCTCAGAGGACATTTGTATATACCAAATTTGTTTTTGTTTTTTTTTGTTTGTTTGTTTGTTTGTTTTTTTATAAAAGCATCAGGAATGTCTTGGCAAATATAAGTAATTACTTGGAAAAACGATTCCTCTTAGAATTATTTTTATGCTCTATGGAAAAAAGTAAAAACAAATAAATAGAACATTTTGACAGCTCTCAGTTTCAGAAAAAAAAATTATATATTTACTTACGAGGACTCTAGAAGTCAAAAGAATGAAATCCCATCGTCAGCCTGTAAATTAACAACAACAAAACCTAAGACAATATTATTTTACTCAGAACACTTAATTGAACAAGACAGAAAAAAATGATTATATGATTTATGACTCAATAATATATACTTACAGCTTTGATGATGGTGAATAATAATGGTGACAATAATAATGTTACAATGTTTTTTCCCCAAAGATTAACCTGGGCATACCATAAATCTTTTTCTTTTTTAAAATGCTGTTTTTCCAGGGCATCTAGGTGATTCAATTAGTTAAGCATCTGTCTTTGGATCAGGCTGTGATCCCAGGATTCTTGATCCCAGGCTTGATCCCTGTGTCAGGCTCCCTGCTCAGGGAGAGAAGCAGGGAGCCTGCTTCTCCCTCGACCCCCCACTGGTGCTCTCTCTTGTTATCTCTGTCGCTATCTCTGTCTCTCTCTTGCAAATAAATAAATAAAATCTTTAAAAAAAAGTTCTTTTTTCCCCATACACCAAGCAGTTCAACCTGTCCATGTGCTCATATGCATGCTGAGAAAAACAACCAGAAGATTAATATAAAAATTGGGAATAGAATAGTAGCATATATTCTGAACTAGCACCGATACATACTTAGAAAGTCAATTAAGATCGTAGGAAAAACGACTGGTGACGTCATTGTGATTTTCCAACCAATTTTTACAAGTCATTGTATCTGGATCCGAATGCAAGACAATCCACAGGTTTTCCACAACCACAGACTGACATACATTTGTCGTGTGGGCTGCCATAAGCCACTGGGGTGTGGCATTGATGTTAGCTCTGCTGTTCTGACACTCTACCCAGATGTTCCCATTTTGCTTCAGTGACTCAGAGCTGAGTCTGAATGCCTCAAACCATGGGTAAAAAGAGTGATGGTTAACACAGTCAGAGTTGCAGTGAACCAGCATCACCTGCAAAATTTGCAATCCTAAGACTGGTGTGAAAACAGCATGGCAGTCTTGAGTGGACACTGAGATGGCTAATGGCAAAATGGAACATACATGAATTCAGGTATTGCTCTTTTGCCTGCTTTCTTTATCTTTTCGACACCATATGGCTCAAGGCACAATAATTTTATGATGAAAGATATAAATTCTATGGAAAGATTTGTATTTTTATAACAGACGATCTTCTGTCAAGATGTTGTCTATGAGCCATTTAAATGTGTCTGTTCTTCTATAGGTATATTGTTAACATCCTTAAGTCGACCTACATATATAAGCAGAAGATTTAACATTGGGTTTTATTAAATCTCGGGTCTCTTTTCATCCATGGGACTTACTATGAATGTGCTGATACACAAAGCATAACCACAGATCTTTAATCCAGGAGGAGGCTCCAACAAGATGAGGTTTAAAATGGATTGCAGCTTTTGTGCAAGCTGTGTGTCAAGATACTTGACAGAGTTAAGTAATACAGTTGCAAAGTTAAATAACAGAAGGGAGAGGCATTAAGAGGCAAAGAAAAGATAGAAAATTCGTGTTTTCAGATGAGATCTGTGAGGAGGAGGAGCGTCATCTGAGTAGGGAGACATAAGAACCCTCTACAGTTAACAGAAGCTGAAGAGAAATTGATTTGGAAAGAATAGGGGCATAATCATGGTGTTGAATAGCACATTCAACAATGAACCTGATTCTTGGAAATGCTGATCTGAAGGTGGGGCCAATAACTCTGAGAATGACACATGCCATAATTTCCTCAGAAATAGAGCTACTCCTTACCCTAATGAGACTAGTCTACCTGGTACAGTTTCAGAAGCCATGTCGAGGAGTAAAATTGAAGCAAGAGGTGAATTTAGAAGTCTGAAGGGTACATGTTAAGTGATGGGATTTCAAGAGAACAACGAAAGCAATAGAAACATGCCCCAGATCAGGTTCAAGGCCATGTTAGAAGGTGAAGACAAGAGGTTTGTCTATCTTTGGTAAAAGGCAGCTTGATGTAGATTTGTATTTTGCAGAGATGTCAATTAAAAAGTCCCCGGGTGGGGTGCCTGGGTGGCTCAGTGGGTTAAGCCGCTGCCTTCGGCTCAGGTCATGATCTCAGGGTCCTGGGATCGAGCCCCACATCGGGCTCTCTGCTCAGCAGGGAGCCTGCTTCCCTCTCTCTCTCTCTCTGCCTGCCTCTCTGCCTACTTGTGATCTCTGTCTGTCAAATAAACAAATAAAATCTTTAAAAAAAAAAAAAAAAAAAAAAAAAAAAAAGTCCCCGGGAGGGCGCCTGGGTGGCTCAGTGGGTTAAGCCTCTGCTTTCGGCTCAGGTCATGATCTCAGGGTCCTGGGATCGAGTCCCCCATCGGGCTCTCTGCTCAGCGGGGAGTCTGCTTCCTCCTCTCTCTCTGCCTTTCTCTCTGCCTACTTGTGATCTCTCTCTGTCAAATAAATAAATAAAATCTTTAAAAAAAAAAAAAAAAAGTCCCCGGGACCGGGAAAATATGAAAGGACAAAAAAAAAAACAAAAAATAAAAACAAAACAAAACAAGAACACTTGAAAGAGTAGACAATTTGAAAATATCACAAAATTAAGGAAATGCTGCTGATCTGGTGACAGCATATGTTTTAACAAATATCAGGTAGAAAGTTAATGATCTCAGTGGAATCACTTTTGATATGAAAATCTTGGCTTCTGTAGTCAAACATATCGGGGATCTTCAACCGCCGCCCAGAGCGTAAGACAGGGGAGTGACTGGGAACTCTCAGCTTTGCATGCTAGAACACGGCCTCAGCACCCCCTGTAAGGGATTTTAGGTCTCCTGTTCTCAGAGGGTGGGCTTCTGATTTTCCATCACACCACCTCTCAGCCCTTCTCCCTCTCTGGCTTCCTTCATCCCACACCTCCTGTAGAGGTTTCTACCAGCCTGTCTATGCACTTGGGCCGACCAACCCCTTTAGAGTGAATGTTAGATTTCTTACTGTGTTTGATGCTTTTGCACGCTAAGCAGATAAATACTGTTTCTTGGTTTTGTTCATTATTCTGCCTTCTCAATGACCCAAACCCTCTAGCCAGTCTCCTCGGCCAAGCTCCTGTATATACACACAACTCTTCTCCTCTGACCAGTTTGCTAATCCATGCAGCAGGAGAAGTGAGATAGGTTATGTCTGGTGACTCAACTTAAATAAATCATCCTCAGCCAATACTGCAAATTTTACACACACACACACACACACACACAAACACACACCCCGAGTCTAAAGTACTCCAAGATTGCACTTTAAATTTGATTATTCTAGAATGAGGCACTTGGAAATTAGCCTATCTAGGTTTATATTTTGTTCCAGAATTACACTGCCTAACCTTTCAGCATGTGAGAATTGATTCAATGGGAATATTTGCATGAAAGAGAAAAGAGCACAATGATCTTCCTGGGGTCTGTTATTTGTCTCAATTGCTCAGATTGTTTTCATTTCTTAAAATTAACAGAACAGTGTCTAGCATCTGCCAAATACGGCTCTGACGAAGACTTGACTCAAAGAAAAGACTTGACTCAAAGAAGCCGGCGCGTGGATCAAGTCCTGAATTCATCAGTTTCAGTGAGACGGCATTAATTCAGCTTGACTTCTCTCTTAGGTGCTCATAACTCCTCTGCCTTAATTTTCAAATTTCAATCATCATTCTTAGATTCCAGTCTCCTCTGCCATCCCTTCACACTGTGAGCCTTTGCAGCACACTCACTGATCCTACCGTACCCATGTGGAGGATTTCCCATTCAAGCATTCATTCATTCACCTGTGCATGAACCTCCGAACTAGGCGAGTGGGGTTGATAAAGGGCATGTTCATATTTTCTATTTAAATAATAAGTTGTAATGAAATTATAAATCCCAGGATATTTTTTTCATGAAAAGTAAAACAAGGATGGGGGCGACTAGGTGGCCCAGTGGGTTAAGCCTCTGCCTTCAGCTCAGGTCATGGTCTCAGGGTCCTGGGGTCGAGCCTTGCATCGGGCTCTCTGCTCAGCGGGGAGCCTGCTTCCTCCTCTCTCTCTGCCTGCCTCTCTGCCTACTTGGGATCTCTGTCTGTCAAATTAAAAAAAAAAAAAGTCTTACAGAAAAGTAAAACAAGGATGGACTATGATCACATTCCAAATAAATGATATAGAGCTATAGAAGTTAAGAGAAAGTAGGGACCACTGAGATTTAGACTAATTCATTCATTCAGTCAATACAAACTATATCTAGCACTGTTCCAGATGCTGGGTATATTGATGTCAAAAAAATTTTTTAAAGGGTAAAAAAGAAAATACGTGTAGCTTTGTGTTGAAGGGAGACTTGTACAGTGTTAGATGGAAATAAATGCCAAGAGAAAAAAATAATGCAGATGAATGTAATAAAAATAAGTAGGGAGTAGTTTCAATTTTAGGCAAAATGGTTAGGAAAGCTCCCACTGAGAATGTAATATTTGAACAAAGAATGCAAAGTGAGAGAGTGAGCCATGCCACCATCTGTGGTAAGAGCACAAAATGACCCTGAGGTGAGGAACATCTGGAGTATTAAAATAAAGAAATCTGGTAGGTTTGTGAGTAAAGAAGGGGAAACTAGCAGAAAACTTTGTAGACTATTGAGTCCAAGATTATGAAGAGGCTTATAGATTATAGTAACAAAGTTGGCTTTTACTCAAAACCAGATGTCTTTGCAAAGTGTTAAACAGAAAATGACATGATCTGAGAGGATTACTCTGCATGATGTTTTGAGGATAACATGATAAAAAGAAGGAAAAGACAGAATGGAGAAACTATTCTATTAGTCCAGGAAAGAGCCTTCAATGGCTTGGAGTAGGATGGTCACCATGGAGTGATGAAAAGTTTTAAGATTTTGGAGGCATTCAGAAGGTAGAACCTAACTATTCTGCGGACTCACTGGATATGAGTATAAAACGATGTATTAAGGATGGAGTCAGGGATGCCTGGGTGGTTCAGTCAGTTAAGCAGCTGCTTTCAGCTCAGTTCATGGTCCCAGGGTCCTGGGATCCAGCCCCACACTGGGATCCCTGCTCAGTGGGGAGTCTGTTTCTCCCTCTGCCCCTTCCCCTGCTGGTGCTCTCTCTCTCCCTCTCTCTCAAAAATAAGTAAAAAGAAAAAAAAAATATATATATATATATATATTTTAAAGAATGGAGTTAAAATTTTTTGCCTAAGCCATTAGAAAACTAGAAAGGTGGTGATACCCCTAACTGATTCAAATGAGATTGAATGAGTAGTAGATTGGATGAGGCAGGGGTGGGAATATTCAAATTTCAGTTTTGCCTATAATAACTTTGTTAACTAAATATTGAAGTAAAGATGTCAAGTAGGCAGCTGGACCGACAAGTGTGATTATAGGAAATGCTGAGGACTGACATATAAATTTGGGAGTCATGGGTATCTAGAACCCATGACTCTTGATAAAATCCACAAGAGGGCATGCAGACTAAAAAAAGTAGAGAGCTGAAGATTGAACTGAGTAAGCTTCTGGCATCTCAAATTAGACAGGAAAGGAGTAATCAAAGGGTTCTAAAGAAAGATCATTTGGAGATGCAGAGGGCAGTGTTTTAAAGAGGGAAGAGTGATCCATAGTGTCAAATACCACGGATAGGTCAAGTAAAATGAGGACTGAGAATAGAGAATAGCCCCTTCTATTTAACAAGGTAAATACTATCACCAAAGTGTGTTTTTTATTCTTTCTACACTTATACCAAGACTTGATCAGATTTGTGGTTATGGGAGTAAAGAAATGGACTTCCCTGTTCAGGTGTATTTCTCAATGCAGTCTACCTTACAGTACCTGATACTCTTCAGGCCAATACTGACCTTGGTAAGACTATTTTTGTTGGCATAATGGTGGCAAAAATCTTACAGAGACTGGCAAAAGATAAGATGCTAAAAGGGAAATTAGAATCAGCAAATATAGATACTTAACAGGTAGAGATTTTCTGTATGTAGAAACACAGATGAGGGGAATAAGGTTAAAGTAGATATTATAAGATGGAAGAAATAATAACTGATGTTGATACTGATAGTGATGATATCGCAAAGAGGGAGACATTTATAATGGAGGAATAAGAAGAATGGGTAAGTTATATCCTTGAGTAGATGAGAGCATGTGATTTTGTGTATCCTTCAACTGGGATCTTGGATCCCTAGAAACAGTGGAAGAAAATAAAACACAAGGTTGCGAATGACAGTAGGTGAACAATGATGTAAGGAGACCTAATGTAAATTTTCCTAATACTTCAGTTTTCACAGTGAAATAGGAAAAAAAAAAAAAACACCTCAATGATGGCTTATGAAAAAATAAGACTGATACTTGGGGTACCAAGTACCATCACAGGGAAAAAAAAAAAAAGAGTTCATTACAATGTGAAAACAGAAGATACCAAAGTCAAAATGGACAAGGCACATCCTGGGAGTGTTGAAAAAGTAAGTCTACCTGGTCCAGAATTCTTACTGGAGAGCAGTGAAAAGAAAATAAGGAATATAGGTAACATTTACATAGTTTACAAAGGGTGTTTGAAGATCAGTTTGGATTTCCAATGTGGAAATTATTTTTAAAAAATGCTTCAGGAAGCAAAATATCTAGTCCTAGGCTCAGCTTTGTTACTAGTTTTCATCTTATTTCTTTGAAGTTGGTTGAGCAAGATGAACTTCAAAGTCACTTTCAGCTTTGCAACTCTGTGATGTTCCTTCATTTACTCTTTGGCAATAGGAAACTGCTGTAATTTTTTTGAGAAGTATAGTAAGCATATTATCATGGATAGCACCCATCCCTTCGCGTTCTGGTGAAATCACCCTCATTTTCTCCTGGAGAACCATTTCTCTTCCGCTCTCGGTTGATATAGCTCCAAAGGGCAAATGGCGTCTCTTACTCTAGAGGAAAGCCTGCCACCCACCCTGGCCATTCTGCGTTTCTCCTTCTCTTATATCAGTTATGTCAGGAATGAGCATATGAATCAAATCAGAGCAATAAAGCCCAATCTGGGATTGGGGGTAAAATTATTGAAAGAGAGGATCTTTTTCCACTGAAATTGAGCTGGTTGGGAACTTAAACCTGAAATCTTAACAGTCATCTAAGTATCACAGGAGAATATTCAGCTTGAGAATCAAGCTCAAGAGGAAACTAGATAAGGGAGAAAGTCAGATTTTGATAGTGTGACTTGAATGCCAGCATCCAGATGCTTTGTAAACCAAATCTCTCTCTCTCTACCTTTAAAAACGATGGTTTTTCCTCTTTTTTTTTTTTTTTTTTGCTTAAAACTAGTTTGAGTTAGAATTCTGTCCCTTGTAGCCATAAGAATTCTAACAAATATAAAAGGACCAAAACTGTTCTAATAAATAATCTAGTGCCAGGGCGCCTGGGTGGCTCCGTCAGTTGGGGGTCTGCCTTTGGCTCGGGTCATGATTCCGGGATCCTAGGATCAAGGCCCTCATCAGGCCCCTGCTCCGCAGAAAGTCTGCTTCTTCCTCTCCCCCTGCCCCACACACTCATGCACTCTCTCTCTCACTCACCGGCTGTCTCTTAAATAAATAAATAAATAAAAATCACCCAGGGTGTAGAAGGGAAAAGAGGAAGACATTATGTACGGCGGAGAGGTCTGAGATGAAGGACCACAGTACTCCAGGCGCAGAGTGACAGGGTCTCCTCAGAGATGTGGCTGCAGGTAAAAGGGCTACTTGTAGAAGGAACCTTGAAATGCTTTAGGGTTTGAATACAGGTTGTACCACCAACAAAGAGAGCTTTGCATCTGTGTAACAGGGGAGAAGAGTTGGTAGGGACAAGAATCAAGTTCTGGAGGCAAAGCCAGACTACCACTGAAACCCAGCAGGGAAGGTACGGGCTGCATTCTGGAGTGGGCCATCCGTGGCCAGTGGCATGAGAAAAATTCTCTTAGCTATTTCATGAGAAGTAAGATCCGAGACACAGAGTCATCCTCTCCTTTCTGGGTCTCAGTGGATTCCCAGGAAGACACAGAGAGAGAAGGGAAGGAGAAAGAATAAACCTTTTACCATCTCTCAACATTCTTAAGATCCCTGGCATTTAAATCTTACGCTTCATGATGTAGAAATACAAACTCACTTCCTCACACTTAAAAAATGCCAAAAATGAGTATCAACCTCTTCCAGCTTCGACTCCAATATGTCCTAAGAACAGCTCTCCACAAAGATCACTTTGATCAAGTTACTGTCTTATGCACTCAGGATGGGTCCTCAGCATCCATCCGAAATAAGTCTGTCAGACAGAGAAACACAAATACCATATGATCTCTCTCGTATGTGACATAAATGAATAATAAATAATAAATAACCAACCAAACTCACGGATCTGGAGAACAGGTTACTGGTTGACAGAGGCTGGGGTGTGGTAGGGGTCAGAATGGGTAAACTGTATTTTGTTTTTATTTATTTTTTTATTTTAGGTAAATTGAATTTAAAAAATGAGATGCTCTAAAAATTAATTAATTAATAATTAATTAATGCAAGTTCCAACTCATCAGTTTGGTTTTGAGGGACCTCATGGCTTGGCTTTGTTTGATTTTCTTTTCTTTCTTTTTTCTTTTTCTTTCTTTCCTTTCTTTCCTTTTTTTTTTTTTTTTTCCTTAAGATTTATTTATTTGAGAGGCTCCTGGGTGGCTCAGTGGGTTAATTCTCTGCCTTCGGCTCAGGTCATGATTTCCAGGTCCTGGGATCAAGCCCCGCGGCGGGCTCTCTGCTCAGCAGGGAGTCTGCTTCCTCCTCTCTCTCTCTCTGCCTGCCTCTCTGCCTACTTGTGACCTCTTTTTCTCTCTGTCAAATAAGCAAACAAATCTTTAAAAAAAAAAAATATTTATTTGAGAGAGGGAGCACAAGCAGGAGGTACAGAGGAAAAGGGAAATAATCTCAAGCAGACTCCACACTGAGCACAGAGCCCAATATAGGGCAGATCTCACAATCCTGAGATCGTGACCTGAGCTGAAATAAAGAGTCTTGTGCTTCACCGACTGAGCCCCCCATCCCTCACCCCCTCCTGCCCTTGCATCTTGCCTTTAAAGTCTCTTTTCTCCTCTGGCCACTTGTTCTGGTCTTCCCTATCTCGTTGTGCCTCTGAAATGACAAAGTGACCCACCACCCTCCACTTGGTTTCCCACTCCTCCTGGAGAGGAATCCAAGAGTGGTGCCAGCTTGGACCCAGGCTCCGTCACTACTTAGGGGTATTATTTCATTCCTCTCTGTCTTAATTTCCTCCTCTTCAAAATAGGTCTATAAAAATCACTACTCTGGTAGGGAATGACAATTAAAGGACAACACCTATATACACACACAGTTAAAACATTACCTACGCACAGCAAATGTTATGTAATCATACATTACTAATACTGTGTTTCTTCTCTTTGCCCTGCTTCGTTCAACCCAACAAAGCTCACCTACCGTGTTTACTTAAGTTCTATTCCCTTATTACTCTAAAATCATTAGAAAGACATTATTCAGGATGTGAACTGCATATTATTTTATGCACACTAATCTTTCTCTGCATCCACCCAACTTCATTTGTGTAATTCGTACGGACAGGCGCTCCCCTGCTACTTCCGTGTTTCTGGAAGGCCCTTGTGCTTTCTCATTTTGCATTACATATTTGGTAGAAAGTACTAAAGAGGGAAAATTCTTTCCTAAGAAGGAAGACTGCAGCCCATAGGACTACAGGTACTCTTGTATCTCCTGCGTCCATGAGCATGGCTGAGACTGTGCACAGCATGGCCCTCGCCTCTGGAGGAAGCTGAGCATTAAGAAGGAATGAGGAACTGAGGCAACAGCAGCAGTGTTCAGGAATGCTCTAAGCTTCCTTGGTAGCCACTCTAGACCAGAAGTTCAGCGAGTAGCCTGGTCTACAAATTGGGAGCAGGAGGCAGTGCCGAGAACATTTGGGCAAGTGCATAAAGTCCTCCCAAGACATGTGGATTATGTGTCTCATAAAACTTGGGTTTGGGTGTTCTTCATCCTAATGGACAGTGTCATCTTTCCAACCTAATGTCACAAGTCAGCATCGCTAGAAGCTGCTGTAACTTATTCTAGGGGAATGACATGGGAAAGAAGTTGGCCACAAGCCATTTAAGATCTGCATCTCCCAAATCCTCTATATTATAATATGAATTGTAACATACAGTTACAAATATAGCAAAGCATTTGACCATGCTCCTTCAACGCTTGCATATTTGCTTACAATAAGTATCAAAGAAAGGCAAAAATGTTTGGAAAATATTCACTGAGTAACTGGTGTCGAGTCAGAAATTCTTATTTCCCTTAAGCAATCTTAAAAAAAAAAAAAATTCTCCCATTTGGGGGAGATTTCCAGAGTGTTAATCTCATATCTTGTAATGTCTGTATTTTTAGACCAACTAAATGTAAGACAATCATAGTGTCCTGGAAAGTGTACTATCCATATTTTTAAGAAGTTAGAGTTTGAATCCTGGTTCTGCAGAATACTAGCTGGGGGTCTTTTTTTCCAAGTCTGCGTTATCGCTTAACCTCCATTCCTCTCATCTGCGAAGTGCAGTTAATATAACTTAACTACATGCACATGTGAAGGTTGAACAAGACAATAAACATGGAAAACCTGTATGTCCTGCAAATCGCTATTTAAACATGTAGCACTATTACGGCACGATAATTAGAAAAAAAAAAAAAGTTTCTTTTCCGGCTGAAACCTAGTGGTTTCCAACCTAACTTGTAAATATAATTGCTTTCAAAATCATTTTTCAGAAGTAATGAAGTAGGCAACTCTTTCCTGTGAGAGAATATAGCACAGTGGATAAAAATTATAGGGAGACAGCGGTTGGAAGCATGGAATCGGACAGATTCTTGGAGTCAAATCTCAGTTCCACCTACGTGGCTTTGGGCAAGCTACTTACCCAACATTCACTCTGGGCAAGTTCCTTACCCAACATTCACTTTGGGCAAGTTTCTTACCCAACATGCAGTAGTAATAGTACTATTCTGGGTTGTTGTCACTCTAAGGAGGTAAGGTATGTAAAATGGTTAGAGTCCTATCTGATACAGGGTCAGTGCTTGCTAAGTGGTGCCTTTTACTCCTACAGATGGGATCCCAGTGATGCTCTAGAAACCCAGATGCTCATGAAAACAGACATGTACCTGAGGCCAACTGAAAAGCTAATTTCGAGTTCTTAGAAATTCTTCATAAAACCCAAGTATGTTGAGCATCTATGAGACACAAACAAATGAGAAGGGAGCTATTTCCTCACTGCATCTGAAGATGGATAAAAGCCTGTGATTTGGGAGCAGGAAAGGGCAGTAGGAAGGTCAGGGGTATGAGCAGACATAAGAGGGCTGCTACACAGAAGCTCTGAGGAAGAGGAAGCAAATCACTCAGAGGAGGTGGGGGTTGGGAGAGGCAGAGATGTCAGGAAGAACGAGAAAAAGGTCAAAAGAGAACCTAAAAGCTGATAATCAACTGCAAAATGGCTTATTCTGAATGAGTTAAAATAGTATCAAAGTAAATAATTTACAGGTAGACAAATGTGCCCTATTTTGTAGCTAATTGGGTATCTAAAACTCTGCTACTGAAAGAGATAAAATTGGGAACCATTGTTCACCTTATTAAATGTATCCCACATTATAAAAAATGGATTAACCTCAGGGTGCTTTTACTTATTAAGATTCTCAAAACTTATTAAGAATAAAATGCAATGGTCAAAATCACACACACACACATTTTCTGATAATGTTTGCTACTGAAAATAAGTGATATTATTAGTTTTCTGTTAATCTAAGAGTCCTAGAAAATAGTTTGGTTGAATTGTGTCTCTCGTGTCCTTCACTGGCTCAACTTCTTTGAGACGTGAAAAGAATGCTGTATTTGGGGATAAGGAGCTTGATCACTAGCTATAAGGACATTAAGTTGTGTAAGCCTCGCTATTCTAACCTGAAAGATGAGCCTAGTAAAGTATTTTGTAATTGTTTCATAAGTTCATATTGAAGGAAGCAACATAATACTTAAAAATTCACCAAATATTGTAGTGGGCTGTGCTGTTCTACCCAACAGGCAGAAAGAGTATTAGAGTTAGGTTTGACTTGGGTCAGATCCCTTGATCTTGATACAGACTTTTTTTCTTATTAACTATCTGCAAATTGGTTTTATACCTACAAACTGAAAGGAGTTTTGTGAAGTTTATCAAGGTAATATTTATAAACTTCCCCGAAATCCCCAGGTGAAAGGGAAAATGTCATGTAATATTAGTTGTCTAAAACTGAGACCTTTTGTAAGCCTTAATTATAATTTTAAATTCACTTCTATTAAGGAATGTGAATCAATCAAATATAATGAGCAACGACTATTTGCACATTAGAAGTTCTTTAGAGCCAAGAACTAAGCCGTACACTTCTTTTTTCTTCTTCTACTGCATATGGATCTTAAAATCATTGATGAAGCCAATAGTCCTAATAGTACACTAGTCGTAGCAATAACAATAACATAATAATTGCCTGGATCATGGCCTACACCACTCCTCTTTCTGGGAATTACTAAGTAAGGGGGTGTCATTCATGATTTACTGATAGGCCTTAAGGTCAGCACCAAGAAAAAGTTAGCATTAAACTTTCTACATTCAAAGAGGCCAGGATCTCAAGGAGGAATACAGATAGTAAGGCTAGGAGTTGAAAAGTCACTTGGGCAAACATCAGAATCCTTATAGACCCTGGGCAGTGACATAATGAATTACTCAATTAGTCAATTAATTTTATTTATTGGTTTTTTTGTTTATTTCCCCTTCATAGTGGAAGGTGCAGGAGGCCTACACTGATTCTGCCCTTGAGCTGTAAGGCCCAGGAGGTTCAAGTTTCCCACCCTAGTTAATAAAGTCTATTCTTATTATTAAACAGAATTGCCCTATCTGTTTAAGATCCATCAGTATCCAGTTGAAAATAGAGAGTTGTATATGGTAGTGTTATTTATATATGTATTTTTAGAAACCTCCATACTGTTTTCCAAAGGAGCTGCACCAACTTCCATTCCTATCAACAGAGCACATGGGTTCTCTTTCTCCTCATCCTCACCAACATTGGTTATCTGTTGTCTTTTTGATAACAGCCACCATCCCATTATGGGTGGGAGGTGGTATCTCATTAGAGTTCTGATTTGCATTTCCCTTATGTTGAGTGAACCTGAACTCACTTTCCTGTACCTGTTGGCCATTTGTTGATCTTCTTAAAAAAAAAAAAAAAAGTACAATCAGGTCATCTGCCCATTTTTTAAAAATTTATTTATTTATTTATTTATTATTTTTAGTTTTTGGTGTAGTGTCCAATAATTCATTAGTTGCATATAGCACCCAGGGCTCATCACCAAACATTCCCTCCTCATCCTCCCATTTAAAAAAAAAAGATTTATTTATTTATTTGAGAGAAAGAGAGAGTAGCAGGGGGAGGGTCAGAGAGAGAGGGAGAGAGAAGCTCAAGCAGACTCTGCTCAGAGCCTAACTGGGGGTTCAATATAACAATCTTGAGATCAGGACCTGAGCTGAAACCGAGTCAGATGCCTAACCTACTGTGCCACCCAGGTGCCCCCACTGATTTTCAGTTGGATTTATTTATTTATTTATATACTTACTTACTTACTTATTGTTATTGAGTTGTAGGAGTGCTTTATATATTTTGGATACTAATCCTTCATCTGACATATGGTTTGCAAATATTTTCTCCTATTCCATAAGTTGTCTTTTCATTCTGTTGATTGTTTCTTTTGCTGGGCAAAAAGTTCCAATATTTAGATTGTGTTACAGGGTGGACATAGGTCTTGCTATTTAAACCAAGAAACTTTCGGAGTACAAACGGATATGAGTGTCAGGTTTGCCAAGGCAATAATACGCTGTCCCAAATCCAACAATTATACATAGTTACCCAGATTATATGCCCTTACATGGCAGGAGAGAGTACCTTTTGCTACTCTCTCCAAGTGCTTAATGAAAGTGGACTTTATTTATGTTCTTGAATAATTATTTCTAAATGGATTTTATAATAATTAAATCACATTTTAACGGCACCAAAGGATCATGCTATTTAGAGGAATCATATGGCCATTCCTATTGCAAACTGGATTACAGTAATGATTATCCCCACCCCAAACTTCTTTCATAAGCATTGTTATATTACCTAGCTCTCAGTATAGCTATATAATAATTAGTGCTTAATAGCTCACGAAAGAATATATATTAACTAATTTCCTGACAGAATGTTTGCAATCACCTCTACTATTTCCATTCTCTAAAATCCCACACCTAATTCATTAGCAAATCTAGTTGGGCACTCTTTTAAAATACATCCTGAATCTATTTCCCATCACACAAGACCAAGGGACCATAAACCCTCACCTTGTCTACTCCAGCAGCCTATAATTCAGCCTCACCTGCAGACTAATCTTTAGAGATCATTTTTTTTTAAAGATTTTATTTTATTTATTTGTCATAGAGAGAGAAGCAAGAGCAAGCACAGGCAGACAGAATGGCAGGCAGAGGCAGAGGGAGAAGCAGGCTCCCCGCCAAGCAGGCTCCCCGCCAAGCAGGGACTCGATCCCAGGACGCTGGGATCACAACCTGAGCCGAAGGCAGCGGCTTAACCAACTGAGCCACCCAGGCGTCCCTTTAGAGATCATTTTAATCAGAGATCACATCAACACGCCTAATTTAAACTATCACATTGAGAGTAAAATACCACGTTATGGCTACTGTCCATAATGTTTTCCTTCACAGCACTTGCTCATCTTTGATGGGGTATTATGTGTATCTGTTTATCTTCCGTTTCTCTGTAGGCCACAGCATACAGCAAGGTAGAGGAGTCTTTTTCCTACTCTATCTGAAGCACTTCAATAAATGTTGGCAAATCGTAGCCATCCAATTCTGATTTGTTGGAAGAATATATAAGTCAGTGAATATGTGTAAAGGCTTACGTATTAGGTCAAATCTCAAACTGAAAAATTCAGAAACAAAATCCAATATCTCTCCAACCTTTTGCCTTCTAAATGGGAGAAAGGTGAGGAAAAGTTCAGACAAGGAAGGAAAGTAGCACGCCAGTGAATGCTGGCGGCTGAAGGCAAGAAACTAGAAATTGTACTATTTGTTTGTTTTAATGTCATGCTTTAAGGAATCAGATGGTTCTCACTGAATGCATTGTTCCTTTTAAAGAGTAGAAATCCCTGCTTTTCAATTCTGCTTAGAAGATGGGCTCTCTGCCATGCCCTGAAGATCTCCAGATCATTTCTTTGTTGGCTAATGGAAAGCGAGGCCCTCCACCGGCGAGGGCCCTCCTTGGAAGATTCTACCTCCGGCTCCCCGTAGATGGCAGCTGGGAATACAGCAGCAGCACTCCCGCTGATCACAATGGCCCTGACGTTGCCCAGGGAGGAAGGCTGTGCTCTAAGTGTTGGAGGCCCAGCCATTTAGTGCTTTATAGACCATAGACTATTGCAGTCAGAAGCAAATAGGCAGGCAGGACTGACTGTGGACGACTGATGGAATGTGCTCCCTACAGCTCCATCCACACAGAAGCCAAACGACCCCCGTTCCGCCCTAGCTATAGTTTCTGGATATCTTCCAAGGGAGAGCAAGTAGCTTAGCCCGAGCGGCAGCGTGAAGTCACAAAGCCCAGCGTCACTTTGTCAGTTAGAAGCGTACTTACTTCGGGGACAATCTTTTGATGGGGATCACGGAGTTTTACACCATTTAAGAAATTATTTTTAATCACGACGCCTCCTTGCCAAACAGTTAAATTATTCACAATGCTGTCAACCTTGTCAAATAGATTTTGACAATTCTGGTTTTTGGAAAAAATCAGAAAAACCAGAAATGCCGTTGCTGATAGCTGAACATCGGAACGGATTCCCAAAGACCTTTACAGATGGTTTTTACTAAAGCCCCTGGTAAAATTTCCTCTTTAAAATTTCCGAAAGGAAGGGGCACCTGGGTGGCTCAGTTGGTTAAGCGCCTGCCTTCGGCTCAGGTCATGATCCCGGAGTTCCGGGATTGAGTCCTGGCCCTGAGCCCTGCATCAGGCTCCCTGCTCAGTGGGGAGTCTGCTCTTCCCTCTGCCCCTCACCCCGCTCTCATGCTCTCTTTCTCTCTCTCAAATAAATTAAAAAAATCTTAAAAAAATAAAATTCCCAAAAGTATATCATATTTTGCTAGGTAATACGGGAGGTTTATAGTTTGCTTATATTTTTTATCTATATTATTCTCTATGTCCGTGAATACAATAGTGCATTAAAATTGATTCCCTTGCCCTTTAACCTTGGGAAAACTCAAAACTGTGCCCCACAAAACTGGGCAGAGGAGTGGGGCATGTTATCATCGGATCCCCAGTGACCTATCCCTCACAATTGGAGATATTAGAATCTAAATGTAACAAGAATATCTTCCATGTATCTTATATTTCCTGTTTATAAGCTGCTTCTGCGTACTATTATACTAGATCTTCACAACAGCTTTGGGATTCTTACCCTCAGCTTGCGAAGGGGAGTTTAGGTCACGTGGCCACACGGGTTAAGTCAGTGGTAGACCTGGGACCAAGAGGCGCCTCACCTGTCCAAGTCTTCAAACTGCTCTGTGTCACCTCCTTACCATTGTTCACTGTGAGCTCTTTTCCCTAGAAGGCACCCCTGTGGGAGCTCTGCTGTGTCATACCTACGCCAGCTTTCCTCTTATAATCCATTTAAAAATGGCCTCGACCCCCAATATCTCCCAATGTCAGATTAAATTGTTCAAAGATACAGAACATTAAGAGTCTTTTTTAAAACTCTGAAATATTAAGAATCTTTTTTCTAACTACCTAAATGCCTATCTCTAAAATTATTAAACTTTATTAAGAAAACAAATTTCTCTCACTGGATCTAGGCAAGTATTTTTTTTTTTTTTTTTTTTTTTAATTTTTTTAACAGTAAGATTTCTCTCAACAGAGTGGAAGGATCTAGGCAAGTGAAAGGAGCTTCTAATCCCAGGACGCTGCAACAAAGAGCTGCTTAACAACTAGCTTAAGCAAGCACATTCTTAGTTGGTGAGTGACCTAGATTTATCATTCAAATATTTGTACCTGCATTTTTTTGATGCATTAATTTAGGGAATGATAACCCCAGAATTCCATGGTCGAAAGTGGCCACCAGTAACCACACGTAGCTACTGATCACTCTGAACCCAGAGGTGCTATGAATGTAAAATGTACACCAAGTTTTGAGACTTTTACAAAAGAAGACTGTAAAATATCTCATTAGTAATTTTTATTTATTGGGATAATATCTTAGAGGTATTGAGTTAAGTAATTATGTATTACTAAACTTAATTCCACTTGTTTCTTTCTACTGGTGGCTACTATGGGAATAACCCAAGTGTCCATGGACTGATGAATGGAGAAAGACGATGTTGTATATGTATGCAGTGGAGTATTACTCAGCCATCAAAAAGAATGAAATCTAGCCCCTAGCCTCAATGTGGATGGAGCTAGGGTGTACTATGCTAAGTGAAATAAGTCAGAGAAAAATAAATACCATATGATTTTACTCATATGTGTAATTTTAAAAAACAAAACAAATGAACAAAGGGAAAAAAAAAGAGAGAGAGAGAGAGAGAAAGAAAGAGAGGCAAACCAAGACACAGACTCTTAACTGCAGAGAACACGCTGAGGGTTCCCAGAGGGGAAGTAGGAGAGGGCTGGGTGCTAGTGGTGATGGGGATCACGGAGAGCACTTGATGAGCAGGTGTTGTGGGGAATTGTCGAATCACTATGTTGTACACCTGAAACTGACAGTATACACAGTTAGTATATTAACTAACTGGAATTTAAATTAAAAATTTTAAAATGCAATAAAAGTTAAAAAAAAAAAAAAAGCTGCTAGAACATTGAAAACTACACATGGGGTTTACAGTATATTTCCTTAGGACTATGTTGCTCTGGCTGATACCAAAAACATGACTTCTGTCCTGGGTTGTAAGTAAGCCTTCGGGCGAGCTTGAGAAGGAAAAGGGAGAAGACAGAACTACTCTCAAAGCCTAGCTAAGGAAAGAAAAAAAAATAAAAGATGAAAGGACAATGAAAAGCTGACTCTTGTATGAGAAGGAAAGGATTATTACTAATTAGAAATTAGGGATTTTCCCCTGATTTTCTTTTACGCTCTCTATTAATAAATGTTGGTAAGTTAAATATGCGACATTTTAGGAAGCGGTTGGACCTACACTTTTTATTCCTTAAAAGCAACGGTGTTTATTAGTCATAACCGGCGTTCACTCTGCCTGTTTCTCTTCTGAATTCAATTTACCTCTTTATTTCTCCAAAATCGCCCAATCTGAAACAGCTTTGCAAATCATTATGGGTTTTCAATGTTACATGGCTCATTGCTCCCTGCATTTGTCAAATTCTCTGCAAGTAGAGAGAGAACCCAAGGACAGAAAAATTAACACTTGTAAATTAATCACCGATTCCAGCTCGGGTTATGAAATGAATAAGAAAAATAAGTCATTTTTTAAACTTAAATTAAAAAAGACATACCCAGAAGAGGTGTAACTGATAATCTGGCTTGTTTCAATGAGAACATGTGCTCGAACTGTGTCAAAGAGAACACTAGAAAAACATAATCCATAACAAATGGTTTTTTTGGGTGTTTTTGTTTTTAATTTGGAATCAAGATGGTAGCGTGAAAGCGATGTTTTCTGCTACTCTGAGAGAGCTGTCTCATTTATATGAAGGACCAAAATAACGAAGTTGTTTCTGGGTTATTGGCCTCTTAATCTTGTATATTAATTCAGGTAATGCACCACTACCACTATCTTCTATTTAATTATTTTTATTTATGTACCATTAAGCTCCATTTTCATTACTTTTGGAGTATAAAAAAAGGACAAACCCAGGGTATTTGGGCAGTGCCATCACCTCATTTACAATCCTCAGAAGACCCTTTTCTTGGTGGAGAATACGAACGACAGTCCTTGACATTCTTTAAAAGCAGTTTTTACTTCTTTAATTAGGATTTTCAGGCAGCACCTTTAGCTTGAACCCTTAACATTTTCAGACTCTTCTGCCTCCCTTCCTGGCTGCTTCTCCCTAAGTTTGTGCCGAATGCATTCTTGATTTGCACGAAAGCTGCTCTCAGGTTTTTCATATTCTGCTCTAACCCCTAGGTAATTACTAAGTCTCTCTCTGCAACAATAGGCAAACCCAGGAGGAATTCGGGAGCGATGCCTCACATGTAAAATTGTACTTGGACATCTCAGCAGAACTTGCCTCCCAGGGGCCCCCAACTTAGAAAACAGTCCTGTTAGAAATGCCAAAACAGAGGAGCTCAAAGGTTATGACGACAATAACTTTGTGTCAGTGGAAAACACTGGTAGGGTAAAGTAGGGCACACCAACTTTCAAGGAAATATTTCATTTAACAGTGGTTAAATCCTAACTGTTATAGGCTCAGTACTAGGATAGCAAATTCCAAACTACTCCATACTCTATGTATAACAATCTCTCACCCTTACACATTCCAAGCCACGGGGAATTAGTACTTTTCTCCCTTTTCTTTGCTTTCCTCTAATTATTTGTATACTTTATCTCTTCCTCTTTCCCTCCAGTCACTGACATGAAAACCGCATCAGAGATTCTTTAATGTCACAAACTGAAGAACATTAGAATAGTATTTGTGTTAATTACTCCGTCCGGTTATTTGCAATTTATCTTGCTACTAGCATCAGTACTTAGTCATAATTACTGATTTAGGTTAGTGTTTTATAATGTTTGTTTTTTTTCTTTTTCTTTTTCTCTTTGGCCATAAACCATAACAAAGTATGGAGTTCGCAGTACTTCATTACATGGAGATTTGGGGAGTTTTTTAAGTCCTCGCTCACCAAAATACTTTAAATGCCCCTGCATGGTTTTGTTCAAATGGCAAATGCATGGTACATTTCCTACAGGTATCCTGGAAATCGATTATTGGGATATAATATGTAGAGTGTGAAAATGTATGGCTTTTGCTCTCTTACACTAAAGTAAATTTAAATTGGTTCGGTAATGTAATAAAGGGACTGCCCAAATCCAGAGAGTAGAAAGTTAAGAAATGTTATTTCATGCTTCTTGCATATGCATTTTTTTTTTTAATCTTCCCAATCAGGCTGTGAATTTTTGAGGAACTGATTACTGCTCTTTTCTGACCCACCCAGGTCCTGAGCCTCACATCTGATGGCTACCCACTTCATGCTCTCTAATAACACTAGTAATTTCACCTCAATGTCATTTCTAGGTCAACTGGAAAAACATACAGAAAAATGACAATATCATACTTTTTATAGGATAGCAGATAGTAACCAGGGATAAATAGGACTGAGGGGCTTCTAGAATGTTCAGCTTCCACCCCCATGTAGGATGAAGTAAACATAGGGTTTTCAGACAGGTAATGCACTGAGACACAATTGAACTTCATCTTATAGTGTCAATAATGTTTGACAGGTCAACACCATGTCCATAATACTAAAAAGAATATGGAACTACATGAACATATACAGGGTTGGGGAGCTCAGTCTCATTTAATCCTTTGGATCCCCAGAATTTCCAGGATACCGTGGAAGATTTTTCAAGGAATCGTGAAATGGACTACAGAATGGATGCTATCAAGTCGTAGGCTGATGGATCTAGAACGTATCCAGATTGGAGATTCTGAGATTAAAGAAGATCTATATGAAGGGGAAGCAAGTAAAGGCCAAAAGACCAAATCTCTTTGGCCAGTTACGTCCGTATTCACCAGATGCAAAGAAAATGATACAGGGGTAAATTTCAAGCAAGCATAGAGCCGAGGAAAGAGTTAAATGTCATGATTAAGCTTGGAGTAATATAAATAGCAAAGGAAAGTCACTCACCATACACATTTATATACTCAACCCAACAGGCTTTTCAATAAACCATTCAAGAGGGGGAAAAACGTATAAAAATCTGTTTCTATTGGCAAATGCTTGTTAAATCTCCGAAAGCAAGTTTTTGCTTTACCCCCTGCTTCCAAAGTACTCAGCTCAATCCTATAAATTGGTTGAGGTGGGGGGAAAAAAAATCAGCTCCTTAGGTCTTTGTAAACATTTCACTTTTATTTTTAGAGGAAAAAAAGGTTATTTTTCAAAAACTGCAGGTGTGAGGAAACTAATTTTGAAAGTCTCCTGTGCACTGTTTTACACCTTACCCCATCAGAGAGCCCTTGGACTAAAACAAATTGGAGGAAAACCACAAACCTTGTAGCTTCAGATACTCAAAAGCTTATTATAGCTGAAAATGAGTAAAATATTACAGCCATCAGACCCATTACGATAGAGGACAGATCTACCTTGTGCTCAAATGTGAAAGTAACCCCATTACAGCTTCCAGAGGCAAGCAGAAGTGGGCTCTAGCCTTCTACATAGGCTCCCACTTAAACCACACTTTAAAATAGGGTCTCAATTTTTAATTAAAGTCACTAGTTAAAACAATTAAAATTGTTGTGGGGAAAAAAATCCCAATATAATGTGGAGAAGTTAATTTTATTCAATATTTCCATTCATATGTAAAGATCACCACCCCTCCTCAAATCCTATTCCATTTCAGACACTGAACACTATTCCTACACTTCGGTCTCCTAAAACAGGCACGGAGACATTCTCACAGTTTACCTGAAGTACAAAGTGAATATCTTGTGCAAAATTTTATGAAGAACTCATGTACAAACAATATTTTCTCCAGTCGTTTTAGAAGATGAAAAGCAATTGGAATCTATTACACAAATATAATTCTGGGTGTTTGGGGCAGCGAGGGTCCCAGATGAAATACAACCTTAGGGTCCTTTTTTAACTCCCATAGAGAAGTCATCTTTGACTCGACAAGATTTTCCACATTTCAGAAAGAAATGTCTCCCTTTGGTACACCTCTTACACATACAGACACACCCACACATACTTTTCCTGCCAAATAACTATACAAAGAATGATAAAAAGAGATCAAGTCACTTGCTCCTCAAGCTTACCTATCCTTGTGGTAGGTAATAGGAGGAAAATAAAACGCCTGGGTGGCTCAGTTGGTTAAGCAGCTGCCTTCGGCTCAGGTCATGATCCCAGCGTCCTGGGATCGAGTCCCACATCGGGCTCCTTGCTCTGCAGGGAGCCTGCTTCTCCCTCTGCCTCTGCCTGCCATTCTGTATGCCTGTGCTCGCTCTCTCCCCCTCTCTCTCTCTGATAAATAAATAAAATCTTTAAAAAAAAAACAAAAACTGTAAGGAACCACACTTAAGATTAGACCTAAAAAAAAGAAAAAACAAAACAAAACAAAAAAACACTAAGGCAGTGGAATCTTGGAACTTGGCTTTTTTATTTTTCTTTCTTTCTTTCTTTCTTTTTTTTTTTTTTTTTTGGTATTTATGAGGATTTTCTATTCACCTTCTTTCTGGAGCTCTCATTGAATTTTGTTATGAAGATTCCTCTCATCCTCTAAACATACTCCAATAAAAAGTAACAGTGATTCTTTTAGTCTCCCTCATAAAACTTAGTTTCCAGTCATTTAGATTTTCAGAATTTTTCTTTCCTGGCCTCTTCCAAGGTTTTCAAAATTGTTTTTTGCACATGAACCTCAACTGAGGTCTTAGACTGATAGGCACAATAGTGGAAAGAATTTTCCTAAAAGCATCATGCTATTTCCTGCATGTTGCTAAAAATAAAGAACATTGCAATTGGGAGTAAATTCACAGGATTTCATGTTGAGGGGGGGAAGCTGAGGTTTACAGGGACTAACTGATGTTCTCAAAGTTATGGGCAGAACTGAGAATACTGTGAAGACTTTCAGAATCACGAGACCATGTTTCTTCTGCTGTACCACACCCAAGTTTATGGTAACATTTCAAACACTAAACACAGACACACACACACATATACATATATGTATATCTGTATATACATATCTATGTATACATGTATATATGTATACACACATGTATATATGTACACACATGTATATATGTATGTGTGTGTATATATATGTGCATACACACATGTATATATGTATACACACACACACACACCACTGGGTGATTTGAGGATAAACTAGTATTCCATTAAACAAATATTCTTTTAGTATGCTGGGGTAGATGTTAACTGCCCCTTTGTCAGAGTTTTTCCTGATGTCGACAAAGCCTCTTCTCTGATAAATAACCAAAAATGAAGTTGCTTGGTATTTACTTGTGTCAGATGCCTGACTTACCCCCAGGAAACTGAGAAACCCAGAGTAGGAGGGAGAAGGAAGGTAGCGGTCCCTACTGATTTAGATCTCAGGAACAACTTAGGTCTGGGAAAGTGTCAAAAGTCAGAGCCCGAGATTTGTGCCCCTGGATTTCAGCAAAGACTTCAAGTGGAATTGGGATTTTGAGTCAGGGATGACCAAGGGGTTGAATATCCGTGGAAGAATGGCTTGTAATGGAAGGAAAAGAAGGATACCTGAGCAAATCCTTAAGGCACACGAATCTGTGGTGGGTCTCATATTTCTGGGACGAGTTGGTGAGGCACTGGTCCCATTGAAAGGCTCTGGGCAAGCCACCAGGGAAACGGAGATGGGTAAGATACTGGTTACTGTTGCGTGGTTGAGGGAAAAACATGTGGGGAGACAACCCGTAAACAAACAGTGAGAGAGCCAGGTATATGCTAGTAGATACATGTATAATAATATGGATGCACAGAAGAGGAGTGAAAAATTGGGCCACGTGACACCAGTTTCCCATTGCCACTGGAACATGGGAATTTAGTGGTTTAAAACAACATAACTTTATTAACATACAGTTCTGGAGGTTACAAGTCAGAAATGGTCTTACTGTGATAAAATCAAGGTGTTAACAGAGGTGCATTCCTTCTGGAAACTGATAATCTGTTTCCATGCATTTTCCAACCTCTAGTGGCTGCTCGTCTTCCTTGATGTGTGGCACCCTTCCAGCATCAAAGCCAACCACTGCAGTCCGAGGCTTTCTTATCTCGTATCACCCTGAAAGAGACTCTCCTGCCTCCCTCTTGCTCTTAGAAGGACCCTGGTGATGGCCATGGGCCAACACAGATAATCCAGGGTCATCTCCCCATCTCAAGATCCTTAATTGAATCACATCTACAAAGTCCCTTTTGCCAGTGAAGGTTCTGGAAATTAGGATGCAGACATCTTTGGGGTAGGGGCATTTTCCTGCCTGTCACGTGTCAGAGGAAATTAATGCGACTCGAGAAAATTTCTCATGAGATGATGTTGTTGGAGTCTTACCGGAGGAGTGGGAGATCCCCAAAGAGGGAATGAATGGGATGGAGATGGGGAAAGATGGGAATCCGCGTAGAGACGTTTTCATACAGAACGTAGACAAAAGTCGTTCATCCACTGCTTTCTTGATAAATGCACAATTTGCCATGAAAGCAAACTGTTCCAGTATTCTTAGACACTGTGTTCACTACCAGATTCGCTACTCTCCTGGAGATCTTCACAGATTAATATCGTATTTCTGTTCCCAGCTAAATACCAACGTTAAACTAGCTAGCCTATTCAAAAGATTCATTCTCTCCTCTCTCTTTAAAAACAAATACATGTTCTCTTGTTCAGAGTTCAAACATCTTTTCACCATTCACGAGGACTGAATACCATCATCACAAACACTGCTGAAATCCAACCAGCCTCCTCCTTAAATCAACAGGCTTTCTCCATCATCTGGTCCTGTTGATTTGCAGACACTATTTACAAAGTAACCACCTCCGTCAGGGGCCCACTTTGAGTTCTGAACCCTCCATCAGGCCAAACAGATAGGAGGTAATGTATATGTGCTTTTCATTCAAAGAAATGCTCCCCCAGTCTGGGGCAGGAGTATGTGAAAGTAAATTGAAAACAGAGAGAGGAAGGATAATGAGGAGCAAGATTTGGTAAACCCATGGTCTTCCTTCCCACCATTAATAACAAACTCAACAAACTACTGTCTCTGTTTACACAACCGAGGTATGGCTACCTTCTGGCCAATCCCATGCGCCAGGAGCCTACATGTACGCCAAGGACAGTCCTGAAATAGAACCATTATGGGTCTACAGAGTACAATCAAAGGCCCCTCCATTACACAACCCCAAACCACTAATCATGCTCCAGTCCCAAACTGATCTGAGATGTCCAGATGGTTCCAAGTTAGATTAGGTTGGATGAATTTCTCTATGAGTGTTCAGCAGGATGTCTGAATCTGACTGAAAGTTACACGGAGGTGTCTTATCATTTAGGGACCTCAGATCAAGCTAGATAATTGCAATGTTTCCCTATGAGAGTTGATATTTTGTAGCAGACTTAAACCTGTCTATTCTTATAGATCCCTCAGGTATGAGCAAGACACAAATTTAACTAAACCTCAAGGGCAATGTAATTCACCTCAAGGGAGGTACAGTGACAATGAGGTTGGGGTGGGGTCCAAACCCTTCCTATTAAACTTTTCACAGATTGTGATTTTTGTGTTTTTATTGCAGGAAAAAAAAATCTACTTGATACATAGTATTTATGAATCTCTCCATGTCGCATTTTTATAATAACATATTTCTGTTTCTTTTGTGCTTTGTCCCCCTAAATACATCCCTACACTCTTGTGCTATTTTTTTTTTTTTTTTCTTTCCTTGGTGACCTAGCCTAATTTCCAAGGATAGTTGCACTCCCACTTGCTTTTCGGATTTCTTATTGCCCTGATTTTTGCAAAGTTTGTATTTTTCTATTGTTTTAGCTTTTTCTGTGAACTAAGGATTTGGGCTATAGAAGTTTCTCCTAGGAAGCACAACGATTCTGTTAGGATTTGTTTAGCCAATCACCTATAAAAGATGACAAAATGTATCATATGAGGGTTTCCATCTCACCAAACATGGCAGTGTCCATGAATGGGTGAGGAAGGCTATGTATTTAAGAAACAAGCAGGATTTAAATAGTTTCTGTCACATTTCACGGACTGTGACGAGAGCCAGGGATGTAAGTACGAGATGAAACTAAGGGTGTGAGGTATGAGTGAGATACAGTTCTTGCCTCAAAGAAAGAAAGAAAAAATAGTCCAGAAAGGACACAGGTATGCAAATAGTTATAATGCAATGTGATGAGTGCTTTTACAAATGTATGAACTAACTCCTTTGGGAACACAGATAAAGGCGCAATTAATTCAGCCTGAAGGAGTTCAGGGAAGCTTCAGATAAGAGGTCACATTTCAACTGGGCCTTCAAAGAAGAGGAGGACTTCCCCGGGGATTTAGGGCTATTGAAAGAGATAGAAGGGGAAGAGAAGAAGGAAGGAACAAGCAGAACGCTCAGCATAAACAGGGGTTCGTAAAAGTTCACGGCTCGGTCCCTGGCACACATTCAGCTCTAAGAAATATTTTTGAATGTGTGACTTATGAATGAATACGAGCTTGAAGAATGGGCTACAATCCTACTACTCTCTTGAGCTTCGAAGTTTGGTCATGCAGAGGGAAAAAGTGAGGGTGATTGTGGCTGATTGCATAATACCCATGGGGACTGTTAGAGGGAGGGCCTCTGCCCCGGTTACCATGGTTGGGCATGGAAACAAACGGAGGCGCTCCCACCAAACCTCATTCCTGCCCCCTTTTCTGACAAGCCGTGAGTGAAGGTGGTGTGATGGAATTGCAAGCTTAGCATTCCTTAGCTTGGCACCGTGGCCCCTTTCTGGGCTAACAGACAGCTCAAGTGCAGTAATTCCAGAACTGGATTTATGGCCAAATAGTAAATAACCAGCTAAAGGGGAAGGAGTGGACGGAGCATGTCAGGTAGTCAGAAAAGCAAGTAAAAAAGTCCTCTGAGAGGGAGCTTGCAAAATAGCAACGATGGGGTGGACCGAGAGAAAAGGAGAGAATAGACACACAGGGCCCTAAAAAAAAAAAAAAAAAAAAAAAAAAAAAAAAGACTCCGCATGACCTTGGAGCCCAAGTTGAAAATACAGGCCTCAGAGGAATGGGAAAATGTAAAGTGGTTACGTAGGAGTTTGATGGGAGAATGCTTGAGTTTAAAAATAAAAATCACTCCATCTCAGGAAAGCCTGTGGATTTGGAAATAGGTTTGGGGGTTGGATTTTGGTGGGTCCTGAGATGGGCGTCCAGCTGGGGGTACATGAGGACTGTGGAGTTGCAGAGACGTGGACAGATTTGAGGGAGATTTAGAAGGTAGAATAGAAATTTTAAGTCACCGATTACAATTTTAGGTATTATTAAACATTTGTAGAAATATGTAAATCCTTCCATTTAACGTATTCATTGATTCCTGCCTTTTTCAACTGGCATCTACGAAGTACTTATTATGAGTCAATAAATGGGGTCAAGACACTGAAGACACAACTAAAAACACCTAAGTAAGATCGTTGATTTGATAGAATTTATATTCCGGTGGGTAGACAGACAATATACAAGTGGACTCTATGAACAATAATTTCAAAAGGGGATGTTAAAAGAGAAGACATCTGTGGGCACTTGAGAATAAGAAACCAACCATCCAGGAAGAGACCAAATCTACTCTCATCTTTGAGTTACATTTCTTACCAGATCTTATCATCTTTTTTTTTTTTTAAGACTTTATTTATTTATTTGACAGACATCACGAGTAGGTAGAGAGGCAGGCAGAGAGAGAGGGCAAAGTATGCTCCCCACTGAGCAGAGAGCCCAAGGTGGGGATCGATCCCAGGACCCTGAGATCATGACCTGAGCTGAAGCAGAAGCTTAACCCACTGAGCCACCCTGGCTTCCCCAGTTCTTACCATCTTGCTAATCTCTCCCTTTGTTGAAGATTCAAAAGTTTTCTTCAAACACATCTCTAGTTCCCAAGTCTCAAAAATGCAAAAATCAAAAAGAAAAATATAAACTAAAGGGCCCTCAATTCCCACTAATAAATCCTGTCTAAAAACTATTTGTTTGAACAGATTCATGTTTAAAGCTGACTAAAACATCATCATCTATTTCCTTTAAAAAACAAAACCGAATAACAAACAGTTCAGCATACATTTAACTGCTGATTAATATAATGAGACATTGTTCTCCAAAGTGTTATATTTTTAACTTATAATTCTGTCCGTTTCCAGTAATTTGTTTTGAGCGATTCATCTGAGCCTTTTGAAAAGTTATTCTCAGTGAAAATCTTGAAGACATGTTGCACATTAGTAATAATAATTAGAATTATTATAAGTGTGAAATCTGCAAAAGGTAGATGCATCAGTAACTTCTTATATAGATGTGTCTTTACATATGGAGATGACATTTTTGTTTAGTAAATGCCACACAGCATCTTAAAATACAGTCAAATTGCTTGGGCTACTTCTATTACAGTGTGTGCGATGTTCATTCTAATTTTCAATGTTCTTGTAGAGAAAGAACCAGAAATCTTGAGGGAAAAAGAAAACATACAAATGCTATTACAGGACACATTTTTGAGCAGCAGGAAGTCGGTAGTAAGTGTCAGAGATTGATCAGGATTGTGTTCTATATATAAACAATTGCCATCAGGTGTGCCCCTGTACGAGGTCATCCGTGCACCCAAGCAGTAATTTGAGCAATTTAAAATCTCAGGCAGTCTAGAGAGGGAATAAATTATTGAAAAGTTTAACTTCAAGTGTAAAATGTATCTTTACGGCAGATTTCTCAAAGAAACAGATTCTGTCCTTTCATATTAAGTTAAATTTGTCTATTGAGTCAAATTTGTTTTTAATAATTTATTTATATGCACACGTAAAAATATGTTGGTGTACCATTAGTTGTACAGAATGAGGAAGTGACCCAAAAATGGAGAATATCTATATCTACCTATCCATATATGGCATTTTCTACCTACAGCAATCCATAAAATAAATTTTTTAAAAAGGAAGAGATTTACTCCTGAAGAGTTTTACCCAAACGTTCCTTTTATTTTCCACCTTGTTGAAAATGAAAGCAAAACCAATAAATAGAGATACAGGTACTGAATACAAATATTAGTACTAAATTCTTTTTCTAGACTTCTACTCTAAATCGTACTGATTCTGTTATCGAAAAAAAAATAGTTAGGAATTCATTCTGGAACCCAGAATCTCAGCAAATTACGTTTTTATGAGTTTGGAAGCTAATAATCAAATGGAGCATTCATTGTGTTAAGAGAACTCACTCTATGGCAGAGCTTGCTGGCCTTCTTCAGAAGCAGTTTTTTTTTTTTTTTTTCTTTTCCTTTTATACTAAGGCTCCAAAAATTTAGCTACATAACCATATTTCAAACCACTCTTGATAACATGGACATGGCATGAAGTTGTGGTTACCAGGATACAAGCAGAAGTGATGTGTACCACTCTGAGAATGTACTCTGAAAAAAAAAAAATAGTCTTGTCCTGAACAGGCTTATTCCCACTGCCTGGGATGCAGATGCCTTATCCAGAGCTGCAGAGCCACCTTGAACCCAGAGTCAAAAATACTGTGTTCCTGTTGGCCCTTCAATGTAAGATGAGAGACTGGTGAACTCTTAATCTTGTTTAAATAGCTCTGTTTGGGGAACTACATAGTCTATAACATCGCCCATACGTCTGTATCATCATCCATGTCTTTCTTTCCAAAAGTCTCACCATTTTATAATTTATGGAAGGATTAAGTTGAATACAAATTAGTTTTGAAGCATTTTTATGAGTTGTTCAATTTGTTATATTTTTTAGTGACTAGTGGATCTCAAATGTAAATGAATGCTCTTTTGTTTTAATATCAAAATGTACTCTTGCTACATAAAATTTTGTGTGAATCTAGAAATGCTAGTACACATATAGTTGTACTACGTGAATGAGATTTAGGTTCTGCAGAGGGTGTTTATCCCATTCCATTTGCCAGTGTATCCTAGGACAGTCATGAAACCACTAATCGTCTCAAAGGTTCATTACTGTTCCATACCCACAAGTTGGAACAAATCAGGAGAGGAACAGAATTGAGCAAAAAGAGATGTAATCGCGATCCAAAGTATTAGCAATTGGTATTTGAAAAATGCTACAATACCATCATGGCTTTTAGAAATCATTCTGCCAACTAGATTAGAAAAACTCACTCCCTTCTTTTGCTTTTAAGATTGAGAACTCCGTGAGGGTAGAGACCACAGCTATTTTATTTACCTCTGTTTTCTCAGTGCTTAACTAACACAGAGTCTGGGTCAAAGAGTTTTAATATGTTTGTTGAACGACTCAATTAATGTCACTTTTCAAAAGCAATAGTTCATGTTGGAATGCCTCTGTCTTTGTTCTGCAAATTGGCATCCAAAGAGAATAGTAGAGTACAGAAGCGTACACAGACTTTCTGAGGCTGAAGATGTGATGCCTAAGCCAATTTGCAAGAATGATAGGAGGGAAGATGTAAATAATTATGCAGACAAAAGAACATATGGGGGCGCCGGGGTGGCTCCGGGGGTTGGGCCTGTGCCTTCAGCTCAGGTCATGATCTCAGGGTCCTGGGATCCAACCCCCGGCTCTGCCTATTTGTGATCTGTCTGTCTGTCAAATAAATAAAATATTTAAATAAATAAATAAACAAACAAAAAGAGCATATGAAGAATCACTGAGACCAAGAAGGCTCATATTACTTGACCCCAGAAAAATACTGAATCTGCATCATTGAGTAAAAAGATAATCCAATGACCCCAGAATCCCACCCTTCAGTAAATACCCACCTAGACAGAAGACAGGTACTGAAGTAGGCAAGTGTGTGTGTTTATAGCAGCATTATGCACAAGAGCCAAAAGGTGCAAACAACCCAAATACCCAGGAAGGGATGACTAAATTGTGGTATAAATACGTGGGAGAATCCATGCAAATACAGTGGAAGATTATGTAGCCGTAGAAAGGTATAAAGCACTGACATGTGGCAGAATACGGATGAACCTTGAAGACCTTATGCTAGGGGAAATAGCTAGATGGAAGAGGTATGAGTCCACTCACTTGAAAGATTCAGAATAGATAAATCCAGAGGAAAGTAATGCAGATTAATGAGTGTCAAGGGCTTCACGGAAAAGAGAGAACCACCTAGTGGGTAAGGGGCTTGACTTCCGAGTGACAGAAATGTTCTGGAACTAGACAAACGTCGTGGTCGCACAACACTGCGACTGTAGTAAGTGCCGCTCAATTGTTCATTTTAGAGTGGTTAAACGTTACGTAAATTTCATCACAGCAAATTATGTTTGGAAAAGATAACCCATGCCTTAGATCTTCGTCAATCGTTTCTGAAGAACTTTTCCATCAGCCTTACAGCCATTCTACTATCACTCCTGGAGGTTACGGTGTTTCCTGAACCTATTTCAGTTCCAGTAATTTGTTGGTTCCCAAGTCTAGATTTTGTCAATTAAAACACTAGGTCTCTTAAAGCACGGGCTGGGGAAACAAATCGTTTCAGGTACTACTACTGAGGAGAGGCGGCTGGATACGGTAGAGCTAATAATTACTGAGGGTCCCTGTCGTGGAGAGCATCTTGGACGCACAGTGCGGCCCGCACCCAGACCGGTGCCTGAGCCGGGCCCGCTGTAGGGGAGGCTCTGTCCCGCGTCTGAGCAACCCTTGTTCCCTCCCACATAATGCATGACTGTGTCCTCTACCCCCGGACTCGCGGGCAGCCTTCCTCTGGATGTTATTCACATAAAGGAACTGGAAGATCCTGCTCACTTTCAAAGAAAGAGGCAGCTCATGAATTTCCATCACGTGCACAGATGCATATAAGGTCAAGGGGACATTCGCGGAGTGTCGGAGTCAGTCTCGACACCTCCTCCTCCCTGAGGGGCGAAGTCGGAAAAGGGGGCACTTGTAAGTTTTACATTTTCAGTAAAGCTGTCAACATGAATTAAGCAGAGTGGGAAAAGGGAAGCGGTGTCTTGAAGCTGAAACATAAAAATAAACAACACCATGTGTCATTAATACAATTACACAATTACAAATAGTTTGACCGAATTGTAATGGGCATGGGAAAAGCAAAGCTGGTTATTAAAGAAAGCGTCTATATAATTTATCTCGGAAGCCCTTGCAAACGAGAAGAGTGATTTCTGGTGGGATGCTGTGATTACCCACACTGCTGCGTATACACATCACATTAGCCCGATGATTGTTTTCGGACAGTATTGACTGCAGCCTCCACAGTGTAAATATCATGATACTGGCAACAGCAGCAATAATTTACAGGTTACATTGCTCAACACCTGCTATGTCAAATGCCTTCACTTCATAAAATGGAGCTTGGTGAACACACTTTTCTCACATGACCCAATGCTTAAGGGCACAGACTCTGGAACCAGTTAGTTCGTGCTCCAATCCCGGCTCCGACCTTCCGCAAGCTCAATGCCTCAACTTCCTCACCTGTAACATGGTGAGGAATTACACCTCCACCCCACAGGTCCTTGTGACGATGAAACGAGTTAATGCGCACAAAGCACTTAGAAGGGTATTGCTATTTTCCTCATTCTTTAATGGGAGCCCTGTCAATGAATTTGCTGAACTTTACTCCGCGTAACGTAAGTAAATTGAATTAGGTGTGGGAAGTTTGGAGACGCCAGGAGTTTCAGCAGTAATCCTTTGTGCAAGTCATAGCATTGAACTTGCTGCTGCTGGTGGTGCCCCTTGTATGACCCAGTCCTTCTCATGCCTCACTGCTACAGTGCACACACAGCAGCTCCCAAGAAGAGTGACGAAGGAGTCATTTTAGACTAAAAGGACACTGACACCAACAACTCGCAGAAAAGCAGATTTCCCTGCAGTTTATACACACGCACACACACACACACACACACACACATACATATATATATATATCTTTTCTAGTGCAGATATCATTCCCACAAATTTTCATTTTGGCATTTGGCACACATGCGTGCTATTTGAAAGCAGTATTGCACATGTGCTGGCTGTTTCCATGACATTCTTTGGGGACTGCTTCACACAAATTAGGTGAGAACTTATCTTTGTAAAAGACTGTCTGTCACTGACAATTACGGTGATGCCCAGCCAATGCCCACAGTGCAAATACAGAACGTCAACATGTATTTCTCAAGTGTTATGTTTCAAGGAGGAAACATCAGGCTTGAATGGAAAAAAAACAGCTCGGTCTTCCAACTGCCACACTGTGCCCCCCATTAAAAATGGCGGAGCCTGGCCTCCAATGGTTAGCACGAGTCACATCTAAATAAAGAGGTGAACAAGTCACCATCCAGTGCCGTAAAATGGGTCACTGCTTCAATGAAAGAGTGCCTTGTTCTTAATGTAGTTGGATCCCAAATCAAATTATGTAGTATTAGAGACTTTTTTTTTTTTTGGGGGGGGGGGTTTAGCAGGCTTTTTGTTGCTTTGGAAAGGCTTGCTTTTGTGCTGAGCTGTTCAAGTGAATTTCTTTGTTAAGAAGATAACCAGGACATTCCGGCTCACATACCAGCTCTCTGCAAACTTTTCTATGGAATATTTTAACATACATAAGCAACCTTGAAATGTGTGCTTAGGGTTTTGAGCCGAATGTGAAAGCCAAAACTCAAAGTGATGTTTAGTTTATTGTTATTCACAGTGACACTTTTTATGTGTTTCCTGAGAACTTGATATGGACCTTGGCCTTCAGAATTTAAGGTTAATATTTTTTAAATCATAGCCCTGGTAAATATTTTAAATAAAGCCATCAGCCTCCCATTACATTTGACATTTCCCTTGTAATTTCTTACACAAATTTTAAAGCTATCATGTGCCATACGGATGCACTCAATAAATGCTTACTTATTGTAGAACTAAAAGGGATACGTACAAAAACATTTTGAAAGGAATTACGGAGTTTTAAAATATTGCTTTTAATGTTCGTTACTGCAAGCCTGTCGAACTCTGACTAAATCAATTGATTAGAAGAGCATTTAGAATGAACTCCTGCTCATTAAGAGTCAGAGTGGTACAACATTTCAATACTGTTCTGCCTTGTCTTCCCTTTCTAGTCCTGGAGAATGTGATAATCAGCTCCGCTGAGCTAAGAACTCAGGCTCCTTCTCCTCAACCAGCCCCCTGTTCTCGGTCAGTATTAAGATCCTGCGGATCATGCCGGTGGCCTGTTTCACTGCAGGTACAAGAGAAAGCAATTTCCTCAGCTACCATCAAAGGCTGTCTGCAGGGTGTGGGATAACAGCAGAAGCCTCATCCTAAGTTCATTTTGCCAATTCTACTCCCACTCATGCAGTAAAAACCCAGCTAGTAGCAGCTAATAGCAGTTAATTGTTATGGAGCACTTGCTACATGCTAAGGGCTTGGCTTGTATTATTTCATCCAATCTTTGCACAATGAGCAATTCCACGCCACTTTCGCAGTGAAATGAGGCTACATTACAGCTATCAGCAGCTGATATTTATTGAGCACTTACTATGTGCTAAGTGCATTGCTTGCATCCCCTCATTTAATCTTCACACCGACCCATGCTCTTATAATCATTGATTATCTTAGTTCGTTGTGACCAGGAGACTGAGGTCACTTGCATTCTTTTCTTGACCTCGTGCAAATCTGGTTCATACCGGCCTGCAACTTGAAAATGAGACAACTATGGAGATGAAGAAGACATAAAGGAAGGGAAGGGGTGAAGAAAGAAGGAAGAAAAACTATAATTCATTGACTTGCCTACCACCTGAGGGGATCGAGGTTTCATTTCTTTTATTTCCCACTGTAACATTTCAGGTAGGTATGTCCATTTCTCCTGTGTTAACCAGGAGAAAGCAGAGCGTCGGGAATGCTAACAAGGTCTGGGGAGTCAACAGGAACTGCAAGTGAGCCGTCCAACATTGGAGCCCCACGTTCAAATCGCCAAGTTCACGGGGCTGGCCAGTCCATGCTGCCACAGCCCAACACCTGGAGAGCTAAGTGGGACCACGAACCCTGCTGGAAGACAAGAGGCATGGCTGGTTCCACAAGACCCTGTGCACAAGGAGTGACAGGGAGAAGATAAATCTTTTCAAGGAGAATGCCTGCTGGGCTACAGCAGTGGCGGGAGTGGGTAGCTATACACCACACTACAACTCATCACACAAGAACTAGCCCACTGGTTTTGCACAACTTGGGTAATCAGCTCCATTTCCCAAGTCAAAGAGAGGATGAAGACCACACATGAGATAATGGCATTCTCCTCTGCCTCCACTGGTGCTGTGTTTATTTTCATATTGTTATTTTTTTTGTACCCATCTTAATTGAGATGTCTGTATTTTTTTAAGGAAAATGGGAAGTTGTCAGGAAGAATCATAGAATATAAATATATCACACTGTCCCAGACTGTTTATATAGATACATCGCACCATGCTGGGGAACTGCGTTCCCCAGACTTTGGGCATCTTGAGGGCAGGGACTTTATTTATTTATGGATGAATCCCCAGGTCTCTTCACAGGGCCTGGCTGGACTCCTACAAATATTTGTTAGGTTATCTAATTGATACTATTCAGGATTAACACCAATGCGGGATATAAAAAGACCAAGAGAAAATAGCTGTTAGAGTAAGAGATGAGATAATCCAGGGGGGAAAAAAAATACTAATTCTTCATATACTTTGCTTCATGCTTTGGGTTGAACTTTTGCAATACCTTCCTCCCCACCTCTGATGCTGTCTCCTATTCTTCCAACCCTGACTGTAAGAAGGTGACCTTTGAGTGAGATCTGTCCTTGACACATCGGCACTGGGTATTTCAGTGAGGAGCATGGCTCACTGCAGCCTTTATGCTGCGATGCAAAAGCCAAGTGGCCAGTCATCTAAAATTGGGCATCAATATTTATTTTACACCCAAATCATAAAAAGATTGCTTAACTTTGAGCTAGCATGTAGTGTTGTCTACATAATCATCTCAGAAGATTTAAAGCACTGTAGGAAGCTGATAAATTGTTTTTAAAGCTAAGCATAGGCATCGTCTAATGCAGATTGCATCGATTCTGTTAAAACATCCACCATGAAACACTTAAAAAGGTGATTGCTTTCCGCCCTTAAGCCCCGAGCAGCTGCCCTTAATAGTAAGTTAAAATCAGAAACTGTTAAAAGTAAGCAATATGTTTATGAAGGCTAAGGGATATTTGAAAGCAACATTTAAATATTTTTAAAAATATGTCTGATGCGGAAGAAAAGATTTCACTTTCTCTTTAGAGTTACTGAGGCGCAAGATAAGACTAGGAAAGTTCACCCGGCCATGTATATTTCACTGCAAACATGTCATTTTAGACATCTTTCAAAATGTATCTGGAATATGGAAAGCAATCCTACTGAGCTATTGTTTTGCATAGCTCATTGACATATTTATGTTTGTAAAATCAATCAGATCACAGCAGCTAGGAGGGTTGTTTTTGTTTTTGTTGTTTTTTTGTGGTTGTTGTTCCTTATTTGAATGAACAGAGTCTGGAATTTTTTTTAGCAAAAACAAAAATAAAAGAAACATGTAATACATTTTGCCTATTGTTTTGTCCTTAAATTTTAAGGAACAAAAAGAAAAGAAAAGAAAATCAAGAAATCTCAAGAATAAGTTGGGGTCTCAGGTTCAAAAAAGATTGGAATAAATGTTCACTCACTATAAAGATATTGATATATATTCCAGAAGCTGGGGGCCCAGGGCCAGGTTTTCACCCTACATGCTATATGAAATTTCAGGAAGTCAAGAACTGCTAAAAACTCAAGAGTCTCTTCTAAAACAATGGCAACAAACAGCTCTCTGCTCCTCAGAATTGTTACAAGGATCAGATTTCATAAATAGGGTACATAAAAACACTTTCAAAAAGGAATGTTTAGTGGATAAATGTTATTTAGTAACAATGTAACAATTATTATTATTTAATTAGAACAAGCTATTGTCTTGGAAATTCAATAGGATATGAACTTGTTTTCTCCACTCATTACATTCTTATTCTCTACACTCTGAGGAGAAGAGACATATGTGCTTGAAATGAGGTTTTTAGAAAATCGCACTGGAATTAAATATATCTTACACTCTCCTTCCCCCTGTAGCCGAAGAGGGTGAATGTTAAGCTTAACAAAAGCAGGCTTTCTTTTAAAATTAGAATCTCAAAGGAATATATTTTTACATAGAGTTACAATTCTTAGCCAAGATATGAATTTAATAATATAGGGGACAAAAGAAAGGAAGAATATTTGAATCATTATGCGGGAGAACTAGCAGAAAATTTTGTGGCAAAACAATGATAAAATGGAGAACTGTCTCCAGGCAGTAAAGAGTCATATCAACCTATACCTTACAAAAGTTTTCCAAAGTTCTATTTCTTTACTTTCTTAAACATCTTCTGGTATATCAATCCCAGCAATATTTTGGCAGCCTAAAATTACACCATTCTGACCTTGACATTAGTATTCAACAGCACTGATGAAAGAATGACAGCTTCTCCATCCTAGTGGGTGATCTTGCAAGCTTTTACCTTCATGACTATGGAGTTTCTGTCAAATGTGCTTCCAGCTGAATGATCACATTCTTTTGAATTATGAAGTGGCTGCAAACTGTGCTAATTGGGTCCGCGCTGATGTCACTGATAAGGATTAAACAGCCTTGATTGTCCTTAAGTCACAAATATATATAATTTTGTTACATGTGTGTATTTACTCCACTTAGCATAATCTATAACTGTAGCCATACAGAACTGTTTAACTTAATTAAAATCATCACTAAAGACCTTAAGATGAATTAGATAGGGAAATCATCCAGAGATGAATGTTATAGCTAAAAGCAACTATAACGAAAGGTTAAATATCATGATTATTTTGTATTAATTATGAAGTGAGAAGAGTATGCTTGGGACGGCAGGAAATACTAAAGGAGTTTCCATCTTTGCCCAGAAGAATTGAGCCATCAATGTCATGTAACACAAAGCACATGTCCAGCCACAAAACCTGTAAGAAATAATGCCTTCAACTACCGTGGCTCTTTCCTTTTGTGCATTACAAAGACTTTGCTACATTTAAATATTCTTTAAACAGTAAGCTCCTAAAAGGCAGGGAGGGGGATAGAAGAGCTTCAAGTTTTGTACTGTAGCCAGTACTGTGTCCTTTGTGCTGTAGGTGCCTGTTAATTATGTCTGATGTGAATGTCACAGCCAGTGTGAATTTCTACCGGGCAGACATGAACTTCGACATCAGGTTCAGCGCTCTTAACCACAGAATTATGCTGATATTTTAAATTGGTAGAACTTGAATAGTTAAAATTAGTAAATTATTAAAATAAGGTATTAAGCTATTGAAAATGAGAGTATAATATATTATCTTATCTTATTAATAAATTTGCCTGAGTTGCTCTATGAATTTAACATAGATACATGTTGAGAAGTTCAAGAAATAATTCTGTCATAAAATATTTCATACAAAGAGAGCACAGAAATTGATGTTAAAAAATTTCAGGTGAAAATGCAAATCCCAGTTTTAAAAATACTATTGTTTTGTCATAGTTGCTTTTTTAAAAAAAGTAACAATAAAAAGATACAGAAAAAAATTATAGTTTCCTTTCTGTTCCCTGGTCACCTAATCCCTACCCCCATGGGGTCACCACTTTCCTGAACTTGTGGGTTTTCTTATCCCTGTTTTGAGGCTTATATGTATATGTTTTTGTATTTTCCATAAACAACACGCAGGATTTTAAGTGTTTCATAATGTATGCAAATTATGTTATACTTGTATGTTCTGCAAATTGTTTTCACTCAACAATAATTTTGAAATTGTCGGTATTAAAATATTTAGCTCTGGTTCATTTATTTTAGATTTTTTTAATAGTGTTCCAATCACTCATGACTCATTCATCCAGCTAATGAAGCATTTACTGAGCATCTACTACATCCTAGGCAGCAATCTAAGACATAGAGGGCAGCGCAGTCAACTGAGCAGAGAGGATGCTGTTGCTGTTACCATGAAGCCAACTCCCTCGGTGTAAAGATTCCAATGAGTGGATCCTTTCTTTAAGGACTGTTTCAAGTTTTTTGTTTCAAGTTTTTATTCTTGGGAACTGTGCCACCATGAGCCACCGTAAACATTACTAACATATATTTGTGTAAGAGGAAAAATAATAGAGGTGAAATATCGGTGTCACAGGATGGACACACCTTCAATTTTAGCGTGTAATCCAAATTGTTATGACCCCAAACTGTTCTATCAACACACACATCAGCAGAGCTACGAGCCACTGCCGTGTCCTCAAACTTCACTTCTGCCTCTGAACGGACATGCGACCGTACTCCTGCATCTGCATTTTCCCAACTCCATGAGGTCGAGCATCTGACAATCTTGGGCCACCCTTCACTCCCCTCTCATGGATTATCTGTGCATTCGGGTTATTTGTCTTTTTCTTATGGATTTTTAGGCATATCAATGCACTCCAAAAATGAATTTATTGCTTGCCGGTTAGGTTGTGTTGGTCCCTGTGTGGGGCTCACATTTTTCACTTTTTCAAAACATGCTTAGGTCTTGCAAAAGCAATTTAATATGACGATATTTACCAACATTGCTAGTTATAGGTCTGTGTTATTTCTTCCCTTTCAAGGAAATTACCATGAAGGGCAATGCCATAAAAACATTCTGCTAAGTGTTCTAAATGTTTTTAAAATGTGATGTTTCAGGGATGCCTGGGTGGCTGAGTTGGATAAGCAATGGCCTTCGGCTCACGTTGTGATCATGGAGTCCAAAGACTGAGTGCCACATCAGGCTTCCTGCTCAACAGGGAGTCTGCTTCTCCCTTTAGCATTCCCCCCCTCTCGTGCTCTCTTTCTCTCAAATAACTAAAAAAAAAAAAAAAAAAAAAAAGAATCTTTAAAATAAAAAAGAATGTAAATGTTTAAAAAATAAATAAATAAAATTTGTTGTTTCATGTGTATGTTTTTGCTTCATCTAGAATAAACTTCTGTGTTTGAAGAGGGGCTAGCTTTATCTTACTTTTCCATATTTGTCGCTATGGCAGTAACTGTAGGTGCTCCCCAATATTCTACCTGTCTTGTTTCTGGGCTCATGGGAGGCGTTCTGTCCCCTGATCTCCTTGGAGCTGGGTGTGCCCATGTGATTTGCTTTGGTCAAAGGACAATAAGCAAAAGAATGTGTATACATTTTTAATGTACTGAAATTGGATCTGGAAAATGAAGAGAGAATTAGCCTTCAGCCATGGCTCCTGGAGCATAACTGCAGAGCGGGGTGAAGCTTTTTTGGGTGTGTCCCCCTGCCCCTTGGATTGTGCTCAGCATCCTCCGCCTCTGTGTTTCCGGGTCCTCCCCTGAGTGACGGCCTTACAGGCCTGCCTCAGACAGGTGATATTCTCTCCTCTGGATTTATCTCTTCACCCACCACCCAACATCAAAGCAAACAAAACAAATCCATCCCAAGATGCCTTCTCTAAAGAACACTACTAAAGTTTCCCTCCTGTAACCATGGGTAAGAAATTCACTAAGAAATTAACTATTTTTTTTTTCTTTTTCCCCAACAGTGAGATCCTGTTGATAGGATATCTACATTATGCTAGGGCATAATAGAGTAAAGAAGTCTCCAAAAATCCTAGGAAATACATCTCCAGGGATCTGCATTTAAGCAGACTTGGCTTTTGCCATTTACTAGCTGTGTGATTTTGGACAAATCGCTTAGTAACCCCAAACCTCAGTGCCTTCATTTATACAAGAAAACAATGATACTCATCTGACAGCATTGATAGGGGAACTGAAAGCAACAATGTATATATTGAATGCCTGCTACCATGCCTGGAACAAAGTAAACACTGATAAATGAGGCTATTTGTACTGTTATGATTATTACTCTTGCTAATATTTATAATAGTGACAATAGCATGCTTCCGTTTCAGGAGAAGATGTATTTTAGGATAAAGTACTGTCTTGTTATCCCTGATATCAGAAGAGGCAGGCAGCCCCCTGCTGAGCCCATTGAGGAGAATTGCTTTTCAGCATTATTTTTTGAGGTTTCACAGGTAATGCAGGGAGTTTAGGAATTAGTTTTTTATTAAAAGCAATCACTGTAGATTAACTTGGCAAGAGTATTTTACTTGCAAAAAAAAGAAAAAGTGGAAATCTACACACAAGTAATATGCTCCTATTTTCTACCTTCACCTTTATTGTTGGCTAATTCAAAAAGAATCTGCTAGCCTTCTAGAAAAGTTCTAGCACACTCTGCCATTCTACTGTGGAATAAAGGTTTCCATTCATAGGTCCATTTCTCTCTCCCATCAGAGAAGTTTAAACCCCTTAGTTTTAGACAGAGAGAGGTGGAACCCGAAAGTGTTAATGAAAATACTAGAAAGCTTAGACCCTGATTTTATAACAACTAAAAAGTATTTTATTTTTCTTTCTTTCTTCCTTTCGTTTTCTTTTTCTTTTCTTTTTTTTAAACTGGCTTCTTGGAATTTATTTTCCACTTGTTTGAAAGTATTTTCAATTCTTTTAAAGTTTTTAGAAATAATTCTTCTTACTTTAAGAAATGTCAAATAAATTTTCCTTATGTCATTTCTTTTTTTTTTTTTAAAGATTTTATTTATTTGACAGACAGAGATCACAAGTAGGCAGAGAGGCAGGCAGAGAGAGAGGGAGGGGGAAGCAGGCTCTCCGCCCAATGCAGGGCTCAATCCCAGGACCCTGGGATCATGACCCGAGCTGAAGGCAGAGGCTTTAACCCACTGAGACACCCAGGCACCCCCTTATGTGATTTCTTGTAGAATGAAAGGCACTCTATACAAACATCTCCCTTTTAATTTCATAAGTTCATGGCAGTCAAATTACTTTTAAAGCTTCTAAACTGTTAAATAATAAGCAAGATGTATTTATTAGAAATTGAAATGAGGACAACTGAAATAAAAGTCAATAAAAGATGAAAGACTTTCTTAGTGATTAGATTAAAAGACTAAGGGATTAAACTCACCCTAAGAACCAGTTAATGGTGTTGGTTGTTCAGGTCTCATTATTCCACGGATTATTAATTCATTTCCAAGTAAGAAAAGTATGAAACTTAATTAATTTTTACAAATGTTTGATGATGCTGTTACTAGTGGAAGTGTGGATCAATATTATTAACACTCTACTCATTCAATGGGAATGCACTTTCCTTAAATCTAGTTTGAACACAATTTTTAAAATACCTTTCAGAGTATGTTTTTATATATTGGTTTGTGTTCAATAAGAAATAAAAATATGAGTCCTGAAAATCATCACCGTATGAGTGTTAGGCAGAATTAATTTCACCGACTACGTTAGCCTGAGCTTGACTTGTAAGTACTTTTGTGTTCACCTTTTACCCATAAAAGTGTCTCAGCTGACAAGTATAATAAACCCATATATCCTATTTTATACCACTATACTAATTTTAAGCACACAAAGTGCGTTTTCAGGTATTACTATAGTCTTGGCAAAATCTTTGAGGTAAAAAGATAGGAGAGCCCCACTTTAGAAGTGAAAAACTGGGGGAGCCTGGGTGGCTCAGCCATTAAGTGCCTGCCTTCAGCTCAGGTCATGATCCCAAGGTGCTGGGATCGAGCCTCGCATCAGGCTCCCTGCTCAGCAGGAAGCCTGTTTCTCCCTCTCCCACTCCCCCCTGCTTGTGTTCCCTCTCTCACTGTGTCTCTGTCAAATCAATAAATAAATTCTTAAAAAAAAAAAAAAAAAACAAAAAGAAGTGAAATACTGAGATTCCATGAATCATCCTAAGATCTAGAGCTGACCACTAGAATCAAGAGGAAAACCAATTTTGCCTTATTTCTTGCTCAGTGCACATGCCGCTGCTTCTTCAAGCCACTTTATCCCAGAGCACAGATCCCTGTGCAGCATTGCTATGGGAAGTGAATACAGGAGTCTAGAAGTGTGCATGTGTGCATGGATGTATATGCCTTTCACCTATGAGAACTGTAACCCAAAGGAGTAAGGAGTATTGTACTGAGGGACACCTCAATGGGTGGTGAGGTACAATAATATACAATGAGGGACAATGCATCCAGTTAAGAGATCAGCCCTTGGTTTTTGGCTCAGGTCATGATCTCGGGGTTCTGAGTTCGAGTCCCGCATCCCCACCCCAATCCAGCCCCGTATCAGCTCTACACTCTGCATGGAGTCTGCTTGAGATCTTCCTCTCCCCCTCCCCCTCCCCATGCTGTTTTTCTCTGTTTAAAATAACTAAAATAAATCTTAACCAGAGAAGTATCATATGTAATACTTATAGAATGATTTTGCATATTTTAAGGCACTGTATAGCACTTCTTTAAGGCCTTAATTTGGAGTCATCAGCAAACAGAAGAAAACTAAGAGGATGGATTGCTAAATTAAAAGGAAGTCGGGGTTCAAAGTCAAATTTGACTTCTGGTTCTTACTGGCATATCCTCTTTTGCCTCATTAAAATATGGACTGGAAAGAGGCTAGCTACCATCTTTTCGAGCTATCTAAAGTTGATGCTTCCAGATGTGCAGATATTCACCTTTATTTTTCAACAGGGTAAAAACGAGTCCAAGAATCTTCACGTCGAGCTGGAGTCCATTTGAGTTAATAGTCAATTAACTCAGTTATCTGTGTTTATACCAGAACAAGATAAAACCAAAAAAAAAAAAAAAACCCTCAAAGATCAGAGAATCTTAATATAGCACCAAATCGTCCCTTGCTAAGAGATTCCAGATGGTAGGGATGGAGGCTGCAGAGGATGCTGGGTAACATGCATTGCCCTGCAAGGAACCACAGTTCATATGAACAGCATGACAATGGCCTCGCCTTTACTAACAATGCTCATAATATAAAAGGTTTGCATTGCTATACGATAGACCTTAGCTATAACCTTCACTTGTGTTGGAATCATTTCGATCATGATGAACTTGAATTCTACCACTTCTCATTTTCTTTCATCTAGGTGAAATGATTAGAAATACAAATTACATTCATTGGCTAAAGAACTACAGTTGCAAAGGTTATGTTTATAAGATTCACTTAAGGGTGAAAATAGTCTTCGTGTAATATTAGCTTCTTTCTATAAAAAAATAATCGGCATTTAGTTTTCTTTCTTATAATCCCTATGAGTCAACTTGATGACTGGTCAATCTGTTAATGATGTAATGGCAACTTTAAAATTTGGATTATATCGGAAACCAGTAAATGATGCTTCTAATATGTGATTTTTAAAATTGGCCCCTTTGGAGACTAGATTGAGATGGGAAGTGGCCCAGACATACCTCTCACTGAAACGCTACCAGGAAGACTCTCGTTGCCCTGAGAGAAACACAGCAGCTTATGAACTATACAAGAGAGTTCTAATTTATAAATAGATTTCTTAAAGTTCATTTTTAAATGAAATACTGTCAAAATCTCTTCTGTATCCTAATTATCAAAGAATGCCAGTTAAATTTCCAAGAACGGAAAACAAACAAAATACATTAAACTCAGGAATAACACATGCTTTCATGAGCGATGTTGACTCACGAATTTGGTTAGCATATGGCCCCATTTAGAAGGCTATGTCCTCTGCCAGGGGCTGACTCCCACCCATTCATGTCTGCGGAAGAGCTGATGTGGGGAGACCTGCTGAGTCTCCATACCATGCTTCTCTCCCTCCTGCAGCACAAATATTTGTCATCCTATTACCAACGGCATTTGCTCTTCATAGAGCGGTGATCATTACGCCAGTCAGAGGCTTGTTTAAAATATTTTGTTTAGTGCAGTTTTCCCAAGGTCAAGTTGCTGTGATAAGTGGGTAGGGTATGTTGGATCAATCTGAACACTATTGAGAGGGCTGCCACATTCAGACGTAAAATTAATTAGGATCCCATTCACGCTACTTCATCACGGTGACACAAGAACACTCCTTAAAACACATCTCTGGCTTTTGTTTTGTAATGAAATGAAGAGCTTCATACTTGTTAAGAGGCTCCTTTCCAAGCAGAAGGCCAGTGAGAGAGAAGCCCCAACGAGGAGGAAGAGGGAAAAGAGAACTCGACTGGCGGTCTGAACCAAGCAAGGGGAATGGAATTCATCGAGGTTATTGAACCAGTGGCCATGTTTCAAGGTAGGAGAGAAGGTCATATTGGAAAGGAGAAGCAATGCAGAGATTCGAGGAGGCAGAAAGGCGTCACCAGGGAAGTGAGAAAGGAGAATCATCCCAGCAGCCGCATCCTGGAGCGAGATGGTGGAAGGGGGAGCCAGGGAGCAGACACGATCCACGGCCGACTGTCATTCAGTAATCTCTCTAAGAACTCACGAAAGCAGGAGCTACGCAGGCTGCACAAGGAGAGGCTGGCAATTTCATGATTTCTTTTTATTTAAAGAATAGTTCCAAATTCCTTCTGGAGGAATGCTAATTTTATCAGGAGCTTTGGCAATAAGTTTAACCCACATAGTAAATGCACTGCAAATTCATTAACTATTTCAAAGGAACATTTCTACCAGCTTTGGAACTATGGGGAAAAAAGATTATAGAAATATATATATATTTTTCCTTAAGTGTGTCTTGGAAAATCATTTTTTATAAAATATGAGAAACTTCTGACTAAAGGAGGGGAAAACAAAACAAAATAAAACGTGTGGCTATGGTTACACAAAGGTCAACTGAACTTACAATATTTTGGGGAGGGGTGGGAACCAGAACAGTTTAGCTTAGGGATTTAGAACATGGGCCGCCCTGTAGTTGGAGTCAAATCTTAGCCTCATCGAAGTACAGTTGTGTGACATTAAACCAGCTAGAAGGCTTGCTATTTCAGTTGCTTAAATGTAAAATTAGGATAATAATAGGCATCACTTAGTCATTGTGAGAATTAAGTAAGTTAATGCCAATTTAGTTCTTGGAACTACACCCAGAACTTATAAACACTTAATAATACCTTACCTATTCACCATTAATAACGTTATAATCCAAACCACATGATTTGGGATCAACTCTGTTTCCTATCAGCACCAACAGTGAACAAATTTTATACATGCACACACACACACACACACACACACACACGTATCTATGTCTCTGTAATTGCGCGTACACAATAAAATGTATGATGATCACTCATACAGCTCTTATTCTGTAATTCTGAAAATTTCATTGCTTTCAGTGGTGATTGTACTTATATTTCATGTCATGATTGAATGTATCATCCTTTTCTTTTGATGACTGAAATACTAAAAATTCCTGGCTCAAGTCATTCATTATCGGTTTTCAGAGCAATATGAAAGGCCACAATCCCAACTGCTAAGCAAGTTCTTGGGATGAGAATAGTAAATTTAAATAGCACAATATGGATAGGAGAGATAAAAGGGAGAACATTGCTGCAGACCATCTTAATTCACATTTTCCTTTGAATTAAACCTTTGGAAGATGGAATGGTTGGGAAACTCTTAGTTATAATGTCAGCCCATTAAAAGGGTGATGCGTAGAATTCCTGCGTGAAACTCTAGAAATTTTTATGCGGGTCACCACCGGTGGCCAGAATTCTGATTGTCATCTCATTCACTCAGGTGGTACTTGGTGGAACATCTACAACAGGACGCGCATGACTACTTTCCCCCACGACCTTACCCAGCCTGATCGGTTGAATTGGTAGGCACCGTGTCTGTTAATTTTCTCGATCCGCCATATTCTTTGACATTGGTGTTGGACCCATAGAGCGATTAAAATGTTCCTGATGTTAAACCATGCTATTGTCAGGATCTCGAGGTAAATAGTGACTCCGGGGGCCTTGGTCAACTTTTTGATTCCTTGGTGGGTTTGCTCTAAGTATATGACACAATGAAGTAAGACGAGAAGCTCAGTATGGATGAAAAGGGATGTTATAGCTCTCGGATGGAGAAATGATGATATGTAGGACATAGCAGAGAGCCCAAGGAGAGTGTGGAAAAGAAAAAAAAAATTGGACTAAGAGAACACGTTCACCAGAGCCAGTCCACAGTCAGGCAACATGGATCCAGGAAAACCAAACAATCAAATGCACCTATGTTTCTTCTCAAAACATAGACATGGGGGAACTAGAACCAGGTCTGTTAGTGTTCATCAGAAAGAAGAGCATATGCAATGCTCCACTACAGACTTCCAATGGTCGGCAAAGTAGGTAAGCAAGTAGAAGTCAGGGCTCTCTGTAGCGAAATAGTCCCATCCACCCCTCCTGCGCGCTGGTTCACCTCCCATCATGCAAGGTGGAGAAGCGCCTTCTCTGATGAACGGTGGCCCCCTGGGATGGACAGCGGACGGCAGCTGTGACCATGATGGCCCCAGTCCCATTCTGTCCGCAGACTTGTCTTTATAAGCCAGACGTGTCAGCGCCATAAACTGATGAGGTAAGTAGTGATTAAGGCTAAGTGGATCTTGTTAATTCAGCAACACTTTAAAATAATTGAACATGAATAAAATGGCAAATTATAATCAAAGTCCTTTGGGAATACATTTGAAAGCTACATAATGCAACATTAGTTCATCATGACTAATACCATTATAATTAATATTAAATGATAAAATAATGACTGGCTTCTCATTCCGAGTTTGAATTTTCATGCTAGCCAAGAGGTGCCCTGGCATCTGACATTGGAGTGAGGGGCGGAGACAAAGGCGCTACAGGATGAAAGCAATCATTTTGTATTGCAATCTTTTCAACTCAGCATTTTCCTATTGAATTGCTTTGTTGGCTTATTCAGTTTTTTGGATCAGGGACATTTCCCATTATGCTATGGTGTTCAAAACACAGAGACAATGGTAATAGTCTCCTGAAGTGAATTCTAAGGTTTCAAAGCCCAAAGTGTACAGGAGGCAATAACATGTTTGCCTTAAGAGCTTTTGAGATGTAAGTAGTGACCTTTGTGTTTCCAATAATGCCTGATAATTGAATGTAGACACTGCATATTGGAAAATAAGGTACTTGTAAAGCAAGGATCATATTCAACCGGCCCTTGTAATTGAGGGGCACAGTTTATCTGAGATTGGGAGCCCTGCCTCAAAGGACCTCAATAATCATAAGCAGTGGGGGATTAGCCCTTACCGTAGTGAGGGCAGCGCAATTCTTGGAGCAGGTCATTCAGAACAGAAATAAAGAAACAAACGGAAGCAGAGGATGTGCACATGACATTACCCCTGGGAAAACGGGTGGCAACGCCCAGTTCCTGAACAGGGAATGAAAACCCGTGATAGTGTCTATAGGGTGGGTACTCTGGAGACTAACTTCGTCTAACAAATAGTCAGTAAAAGAGAAGACTGGAGAAGCACAGAATAGAAAGCTTAACTAAGAAAAAACAAACAAAAAAAATCAGATGCAAAATAAAACCAAGTAGACATTGCAAACACAGGACGGTGAGGAAGGGTGACTCCTGTCTGAATCCTCTCTCTCAAAGACACTGATCCTTTCTGGCCATAGAATAGTGAAGATGGCTTACGTTCTTCAAAGTAGATGCTGACACTCTACAGTGATTTGTTTGTCTAATGACTATGATTTACCACTTCCCTGCGAGTCATTTGTTACTATGACACATTTAGGTCAAGAGAAGTGAGTTCTCAGTTCAAATACAGGTCTCTGTCCTTTACTGAACTACAGCAATGGATCTTACCCATTCAGCAGTTTTAAACCTCAAGACATTAATGGGAGCCTCAGTCATGTGTCTCGTATTCCATCCCCAACCTTTTTGCCGAATGCGCTTTATACTTTATTTTACTATGGTGTGTCAAATGGTTCAGATTTCATTTAAACAGAATGGCTGCAAGTGCATGTGGGTACACTTTAAAACAACTGAAAAAAAAAAAGCTACAATCTCTATTTTCCAATTTCATAAAACAGTCAACAGAGGTGTGCTATCTGCAAGTCCCATGTCCCTGCATCTGAAAAAAAAAAAAAATTCCTACATATAAAGAATGAAATGTTGTGGCAGATTTCATAAGAGTTTAAATTCTGCTTTGTAACTAGACTGGGTGAGAAGCTTTATAAATGACAATTTGAACTTTAGCTTATATCTTCTTTCCTTGAGTGCCTTTTTCAGCTCTGGAGGTAATCACTATGACCCCAGATCATTCCTCCAGATTCTTTTGATTGTCTAAACTCCAGTGTCTTTACTAGTTTTTATGGGATCTTTGACCTCCTCGGCAGTGTCCTCAGTTAATTGGACCATAGTTTTGAGCTGTTAGCTTGACACCGTGGGTGGTTGTGCTTTTAAGAAACACAATGTCATGTTCCTTTCAGGTACAGTTATGAATTCATATTCTGCCTCACTAAAACCTCAGGAGAAACCTAGCTAAGCAAACACTGTACTCTAGCTAAGTACAGCCATGAACATCCCGCGGTCATAGCTGAATATGTGCAGCCCTTCCTAAAATGTCACACACATGGCATTGAAAAGCCTATCTTGATATTAAACTTCAGAGGTGGACAGTAAGAAACAAAGACAGGATCTCTAGCATGTTATAACGCTTCAGTATATTGGAAAATATTCTAAAGCATGGTTATGTGTTTTTAAATAATTTTATCAAGTAATCACTAAATTAGGACCCTCTCACATAGTGATACAAAATGAACAGATATCATTCAGATAAAATATTAAAAACCTTAGAGGAGAAAGGCATCCATGTTCCAAATTTTCTCAAAAAATCAGGCCAGTTTATATTTTAGTAATCATCTATAAATGAATAATTTCACCTGACACCATCTGCAATCAACCAAAACTGCACCCCTCATGTTCAGAAAAAAGAGCTCCAGCCCTGGAGAAAAGGTATAGCCATTGGTCACAAATGACACTTAGAGAATATGGAATTTAGTATAAGCCAGGTGGTCTTTCTAGACTGCTAATCTACCCAGTTACAAAACCAAGTTCTATGTTATGCAGTCACGTGAAAACAGTCTTTTTTTATTATTATTACAATTTTCTTCATACTCCAACTTACGTCCTTCCTTCTACCCCCTACGAAAAATATGGATAATCCAAAGACTGCATTCCTCCCTTCCTTTTTCCTGCTTCCCTTCCCTCTCTCCCTCCTGCTCCCCACCCCCCACCAGACACCTACAGAATTCAACAAAATCATAGGTATAGAAGGGATCTCAGAGACAAGCTAATCCATCACTGCAATTGTACAGATGACATGTGGAAGCCAAATAGGATTAGCAGCTTGCTCAAAATTCCACAGGTAATAAGATTCAGAATCTGAATATGTCTCTTCTGCCTTCTGGTACATTGTCCTTTCTCTCACACCACTCTATCTGATCTGTTTAATTTCTCACAGGTTTTCCAGTCTTTATCACGAGAAAAAACACTCCAAGCCTCACTTTGGGCCATTAGTTAGTCAAGCATTTTCCGCAAAGGTCCCTGTGACATGTAATACCATCACTGCACTTCCAGCGACACAAGTTCCCCGGACAAGGTCACGGGAGCGTGTCTGTGGAAAGGCTGGTGACCAGAGTTTGATTTCAATTATCCATCTAATCGATATTTAACTAATTATTCATTGAGCACCTACTGTGTATCAGGCATTGTTCTAAATGTCAAGTTAGAGCAATGGACAAAAACCATTATGTTTGGATCATACATGCTTACAAGAAGATCACACACGAACTGATAAAGAAAGGAGAGGGAAGGTAAGAAGGAAGCAAGCAAAGGAGCTAGGAAGGGAGGGAGGAAAGAAGGAAGGAGTATGTCAACTAAATGGTGGTAACTTGATAACTCTATGGAGAAAAATAAAGACGGGAGGGGCATAAAGAAGCACAGAAAGCATGGTTCCTATTTTATACAGGTGCTCGGAGAAGGTCTCAGTGATAGGAGCTATTTGAAATGATGACTGAAGAAAAATAGGAAGCCATACAAAGATCTGAAGGAAGGATGCTCTAAGCAGAAGGAAATAAAAGCCCTGAGTTAGGATAGGCTTAACATAATCTAAGAATGCTCTAGGTTGCTAGTAAGATAGTCTCCAAAAGATTTAGAGGAAGAACTGTGGAGTATTTGATGAGAAACACATATTGGAGAGAGAAGGTATGTGGGCAGAGATAGGTCTTTGAGAATCTTATAACTCGTAGAAAGGACTTTAGTTCCTATTACTGTGAACTCCTTTGTAGAAATGCAAAAGAAGCAGAAGTCTAATTAAATGGCTATGACAATCTCCAGAAACGGTTGACAGTAATTTGGACAAGGGAAATAGACATGGGGATATCTAGATATGGTAGGGTACTGACTCCATTTTGAGGGTAGAGCCAACAGGACTGGTTGGTGGAAAGGATCTGGGGTGTGAGTGAGAAGAGCCAAAGAGATGCCCATAGACTTCCAACTAGACATGCCAAGTAGGACCCAGGATACATGAATGTGGGTTTCAGGAGAGCATTTTAGACTACAGATGTGAATAAAGTTGGGAATCATCATCTTTACATGTGATTCAAATCCACGAGACTGGATACTGTCACACAGAAAGACTCAACCCAGAGAAGACATGCAAAGATTAAACTGGATGACGCTCTATAGTATAGACATCAGAGAGATGAGGAGGAAACAGCAACATAAACAGAGAAGGAGGGGCCACGGGGTGGGAGGAAAACCATGAATGAGTGGTGTCCAGGGTTTCAGACTGACAAGATTAAGAGGAATCGACTAAATGTGCCAGTTGTTGCTGATAGAATGAGTAGAATGACAACGGTGGGTTGTATGGGCAGTTTTCAAAGGGTGTTCGTGCTCCTTCCCAGAAAGGTTTGGTGAAGTGAGGGGAGCAAAGCCTGGTGTTTTGTGTATTCAGTAGGAAAGGGGAAACCAGGATGGGAGACAAGCATGGGATCCATTACTTATGATATATCCTGAGAAGGGTGCGTGAGAAGCTTCTTGGAGGAGGCAAGACCAAAGGGGGCCCAAAACTTTGAACAAAACCTTGACAGGGAAACATCCTGATGGCAGCAATGCTTCAGGTAAACTGAGATGCTTGAAGACAACTTCGCTGGTGGGAGGCACAAACCATCTGAGAGTGATGGCGCCTCGGTGAAAATGGCGGCAACCAACTTAAAGGGTGGTCTACAGTAGTGACAACTGGAATAAAGTAATAAAAAGCAAAAACTGGGCAAACTATTTTGGAGCTTTGTTTGGCAGTATTTGTTAACTTCTAGGATATACAGAGTACGCGAGGAGGAGGACATTTTCAGCCTGTGTGATGTGCTTGGTGATGCCATTAGGAGACCCGACAAACAGGACCTGCTGAACAAGGAATACGGGGTTGAAAGTAGATCTTCCCTCAGCCTGTGCTGCTAACAAGGTTGGTGCCATCTTTCTGCTCGCTCTCCTCTCCCTTGTTTTCGCTCTCACTCTTGACTTGCGTTTCTCATCATATGCTGAGCTAGAGTCTGAGATCCTCTTCGCTGCCGTAATCCACCATTTCTGTGACAATGATGAAGATTTCAGGCTTAGCCTACTGAGTCGGAGACGCCATCAAGAAACCATTACGCAAAGGTTCAAAGGGCATCCAGGAAAGGGCTAAGAACAAGTTCTAAGGGTGGCCAACAGTTAAAGAACGGAGGAGCAAGTAGCCAGAGTATAGAAGGATCTAATTTAGCTCCCGGCTGTGGAGGAGAAGCTAGTTCCAGCCGAGGCTTTCCGGAGCTAGAAAGGGGTTTATGCCTGGCAGCCAGAAGCAGCCTGTGAGCCTCCAGTGGCACTTCGCCATGTTTCCCTTCCAAGGTTTGCAGTCTGTGCCAGTATACACAGAGTTGCTCGGCTCCCCCTGGAGAAGCGGAGCTTTGGTTCCTCCATGCAAACTTCCACAAGAGCCTAAGCTCATACATGTTCAAGCATTAGGCTGACGTGTTTATAAAAGAAGTTTTCTCACCAAATATGGAGGTTCAGTGGCCTAGCCTATCTTACTCCTTTCGCAATCTGTATGGAACCACGCCAGATCCTTCCGCTAACTCTAGTGGGGAACACGTCCTTGGAGCCAGGATGCCTAGAACATAGTAGGTGCCTGACAGATGTTTGTAGTCCCCTGGCCAGCTTGCTCAGAGGGGACAGATACTGAGACCAGAGAAATGTGCTGCTTCCTCAAATGCTTTAGGTAGAAGGTTGGAAATAAATGAACAACCACAACAGCAGAGACAATTCCCTATTTCTGCATGTAATGCTTTCTAGAAAACATATGTAAAAGACAAGTAATAGATAAATAGATCCACAGGGCACAAAAAGGATCTTTTTCAGCAAAGCTGAATACACACGCATATTTATTTCCTAACTCCAGATCACTCTGAGATATAATTTTGTACTGATTTACTGTGCTGTGTGTCCTTCCCGATGCTGTTCTTCACGTGGTTGCTCATGCCAGGCCCAAGGGCGGGCTGAACTTAAAGGCTTACCTACTCCTTTAAGCACACTGAAACATTCCTGTCTTTGTAGTTATAAAAACAGCAATCCCTATGGCTAGCATCCATCTTTCATTCTGGCTTTCCACTGTTACTTCTTTTTTTTTTTTAATTTTATTTATTTATTTGACAGGCAGAGATCACAAGTAGGCAGAGAGGCAGGCAGAGAGAGAGAGGAAGAAGCAGGCTCCCCGCCAAGCAGAGAGCCCAAAGCGGGGCTCTATCCCAGGACCCCAGGATCATGACCCGAGCCGAAGGCAGAGGCTTAACCCACTGAGCTACCCAGGTGCCCCTCCACTGTTACTTCTGAATAAGTACAAAACGTAACTGAGAAGTCAGGTCGCACACAGGAACCGCTACAGAGATGAGAATGGGTGTGCGGGTGAGACCGGGCTGGTGCCTGGCAGGAACCCGCCAGAGATACGGAAATGCTAGTTCATCGGTCCACACCCTAATTCAAACATACAGAGGAAATGCAGCATAGTGGGTGGGGGGGGAGTCTCATGGGCACAAGCACTTCCAAAGGTAAAATATGAAAGTTTGGATTTGCTTGTGAAATTCAGGGCATGGGATGTTTATAAATCTTGTGCAGCCGAAAGACTGAGGCAAGGGATTAACATCTGCTGTGAACTTGACTGGGTAGCGGGCATCATACGTAGAAGATAGTATGGGTATGTAGTACATAGTACATGTATTTATTACATAGTGGAACACACACACACACACACACATATCTGTGTGTCCATATATGTGCAAAATCTCGTATATTCTCTTCACCGATCCTGTGATAAACTGCCATTTCCATTTTGCAAATGAAATAAAAAAAAAAAATAAAGTTCAAAGGCATCAGTAACATGCCCAAAGTCACACAGACTATCGCGGTCAATCTGGGGGATCAGTCAATACTTTGTCAGAGGCACTGCCAACTTCAGGGTAGCCCCAAAGCAAACTAAGAATTTGCTGCAGGAGTTCTTGTCTTCAGGCACTTTGATCCTTGGGATTTTTGTCATGCTATAGTGATTTCCTGGCAGGGAAGAACAATTAGGTTCCGTGAAATACCCTGGCATCCGTCCATCCCCCATGAATAGAGCATGACATAGCCTCTTCCACTACCATCACCAAAGACATACGAGGTTTAAGACTAATATGTTAGTTTAATAGTTAATTCTGGAAACCCACCAAGAGCAGCCATCATTTGAATTTGGCCTGATTTCATCGATGCTTGTTCCTCATAATTTCATTATTCTCCAGATGTTAACATATTTTTCCGCGATGCTAATTTTTCTTTTGCCAATTATCTCTGTCAGGATTGTAAGATAATTCTCTTTTGGGTTATTTATTTGCACGTTTCTTCTTCTGAAAAGGTAAGTTCCATGAGGGTACAGATCTGTGTTTTACTCAGTGGTTATAACTTGAGAATCCTAAACCAGTACCTGGCCTAGAGTGTAGACCCAAGAAGGGCCAGCTGAGGGAATAAAAATGTTACCCATAATTTTCCTGTTACACGGATGCTGTGAAAGCATCATGCTTAAAAATACTTAGAATGTTAGATGACTGAAAAGAAAAATTCAGCTCTTGTGTTTCCACGGGTAGATCATCTAGTGGAAACTTGGAATCCCAGAATAATGGACTTCTTGTATCTTTCCCCTGAGTGACTCTCAGGACCATCTTGTGTGCTGGGCTCTGAGAAAGCGAAGCATTTTTTAAAGCCCCAATGTCGTTAGGAAAGGACTGTGGCTAAAAATAGTCCTATATATTTTCAATTAAAAATAGTACTCTGAATAATCCACTTTTTATTATCTATCTTACCTCTCAGGTCTGTGTGCTTCATTAACTGACAATTTGTTATCTCTATTTTTAATCACCCCATACGAGATGGAATTAATTTCTCCCAAGCCTTCTTTTCTTTTCTTGGCTTAAACACATACATTCTTAATGATTTAAAAATATGGTTCCTGGGACACCTGGGTGGCTCAGTTGGTTGGACGACTGCTTTCGGCTCAGGTCATGATCCTGGAGTCCCGGGATCGAGTCCCGCATCAGGCTCTCAGCTCCATGGGGAGTCTGCTTCTCCCTCTGACCTTCTCCTCGTTCATGCTTTCTCTCACTATCTCTCTCTCAAGTAAATAAATAAAATCTTTAAAAAAAAATAAAATAAAAAATAAAAAAAAATAAAAATATGGTTCCTGTTAGTAATTTTTCTGTCTTTAGAGGTGAGCCTTTGGAAGCCTGGGGGGCATTTTAGTTCTTGCTCAAGTTCGACACTGTCCTTTTGCTTTCCATCGTAGCAGCAACAACCACACGATGCTGGGCAGAAAGCGTTTAAGAAGTGTCGTCCGGAGCTGCGGCCGCCTGGGGGGCGGGAAATGATATTATGCAAAGTGTCAAGGTGCTGGGCCGATAGGGAATTCATTTTCAACTCGGACCCCAAGCTGGAAGAGACTTTTCCCTGCCCAAGGGGGTTGCAAACCCTCGTGAACAGGGTGGGCAAGCAGACTCAGCCCGCGGAGCAAGACAGGGCAGCCACCAGTGCGGGGGGCCACCGAGCCCGTGTCCGACCCTCGGGTCCGTGCACTGCACCACGGAGCAGAGCAGCTGATAGTAAGGATGACAACTCAACCCTTCAGCACTCAAGCCGCTTCTCCGAACAGACCGTGAGCAGAGGGTTAAGTGTCCTGATCAAGAAGGGGTCGGGGTTGCTGCACAGGGGTCCGAGACGGGAAGGAGGATGCAGAATGGAAACACCTCTGTGCTGCCTTCTGAGGCTGGCCGGAAGATGCGAGAACCAACCCCCTGGGCATCCTCTGAGTGCTGCATGTAGGCTCCCTGCCTGGTGGCAAGTTTGCAAGGAAATAACCCCTGTGACCCTTCTCTCCACGTATAAAGTCCGGGATGCAGCAGGATGAGCCCTCCATCGCTCACTGCCTCAAGAACATTGCCCAGGACGGTCCTAACAGCACCGGCGGAAGCTATTTGGAGCATCCTTTGCTGGATCAGCTCGGATCAAGCTTGAACGTGCATGGGAATCAGCTGGGGATTCTGGGCGGCGACGGGACTTTGGATGGAGCAGGTCTAGGGTGGGCCTTAGGTACTGCCTTTGGAAACCCCCCACTCCCTCCCCTCCCCGGGGAACTCAGATGTCCGCCCCGCATGGACCACACCCTGAACAACAGGGCTCTAGACGGCGCGATCTAACGCACAGACACAAAAAGGGCGCCGCGGGTCACAGTTTCATACAAACGCGTGCATTACCGGGGAATGACTCCTTCCACACCATGCATGTGCACTCATCTTGGGGGCGGGGGGCGGGGGCTCGTTAGTGGTGGTGTTGGCTGTGGTTGTGCCCCGACTCCTGGATCCTGAAACTGACTCTTACACCTGAGAAGGTGTTCACTCCCCGCTGACCGCCTGCCTGTCCCTACCCTTTTAAAACAGCGGTGGGTAGCCTTGGTTTTGAGCAGACAAAGGAAGTCCCATGACTTGAGATGCCTGGTGGTGTCTTGAAGATGGCTGTTCTGCTTCTCCAGCAAGGCGGAGGAGAATAACATATGGATCTATTGCCGGGCGGCCCGTGCCATCTCCAGAATTGCCAGACCACGTTATAAGGTGCAGCAGATGGCCAGAGCAGCGGGCCGTGCCAAATGATGCACTCCAGAGCCCCTCCGCGAGGCGCTCGCTCCTGTGGCAACAGCAAAGCTCAAGAATATGCTTACGGCCTTTCACGAAGACAAATTATCCGGTCGCTCTTCAGATGGTGCTATCAAAATCCGCGTATAGGGTGGGTAATTGACTTCTGTTATGCACTGGCAATTCAACACTGTATGGGGGAGAGGGGAAGCAAAACTTCTTGAAAGTCTTCAAAATAGGAACTTTCCCTCCTGAGGTCGGGCAGAAAGTGCTCTCCTCTGATGATTTCATCCCTCCCAGCTGTGAAAATGAGCCCCGTTTCCAGGTGTCCCAGAGACCTTTGTTTCTCTCTTCAGCCTCCTCTTTCTCTGATGTCCTCTGGAAGCCTTCTGTCCTGGACCGCAAGGCAGCGCCCTCCGGTCATGACTTCTCTTTCCCGGCTACCACGATTTTCCTCTCAAGGTTTGTACCTTTCCATCAGGCTCTTCCCTGCCTGTTTTAAGTATTTCATGTCTACCCATTCTTCAGGACACACGTCACATACCAGCCCCTCCTGAAGATCCCCCGTAATCCTTCCCACCCCAAGTTGACTTTGCCTTCTTCCAGCCTTCTTGTCAGATTCAATCCTTTGGCAAGCAAGAGTGTCTCTTTATTACAATTTCTTGTTTATTTTTTTTTCAAATGAGCATGATTTCTCTCCTTATTGAATTTATTAGCTTCTTATAAACAGCCAACATCCTTAGAATCGAATAATCTATGACAGTGGATAAAGGCATTCATACTTGGGTTTGGAAGCCAACTGTGTAGAATGTACGGGGACCTTCTACCCAAAGGCGCAGGTCAACGAAGTCTTGCTCAGACCTCAAGTGCTCATGGATACAACATCAGTCACAACAGCAGAGCTGCCAAGGCTAACGTCCACATTCTCTTTACTCACAACAACGAAACGAGAACGCGTTGCTCCTCTCTTCTCCTCTAGCCCTTCCAACGATTTGTTTCTTGTTCTGTGGATTGGAGTGTGTGGGGTTATCTGTGCTTACTCCTGAGGGTAGCAGACGCTGCTCAGTCTCACACTTTCATGATTACTTGGGAGACTCATTCTTCTAAGAATTCTGTAACTTGGGTTTTAATGGGTGTAATGTACATTTGAGATCTCTCTCTAGATATATATAGTTAGTTAGTTAGTTAGTTACCACAATAATGCTACAGAAAGCCATTATTTTGTTTGAATCAAATTTGAAATCCTTCCTTGGAATGAGCCTCCACTCAGTTCAAGCCAATTGGCTTAATATCTCAATCACCCAGTCATTCTACACAAGCCTTTTCCAAACCGTGCCATATTCTTGGAATGCTCTCTCTTTCTGTCTGCCAAGTTATCTCTCTTTCATCATCCAAATAGCTCATGCAATCCCACCTCCTCTTCACAGTCTTCCAGAACTATTTGGAAAAGGTCTAATAGCTTCTCTCTGCACCATTCGGTGTGTGCATCAGCCACTTAAGGCTCTCCCAGGCCTCACTATTCTACGGATGTACTCATTCTCGAAATGGACACCGAGGACATCCTCTGTCGTGCATTGTTCAATGGTCTTCTCTTTCTGGGGAGGGGGGTGTCTCTGTGTTTGTTTGTTTTGCATTTGTATATCCTGTCTTTAAATCCAGGTAATTTTAGTCCCATGATCCATTTTTGACAGATTCTACAGAAATAAGACCATAACCAAAGCCCTTTGCACAGCGCCAAGGGTAACATTATGTAGAAACAGATAATACATAAAGAGATTTCTCAGATTTGATTTTTTTAATGTACAAAGGATATGGAACATATTTAATATTTCACAAATCCACTAGGACCTGCCAGAAGAACTCTTTTAGCCTTGGGCAAGGATGGCAATTTCCATGGGGGTTCATTTCTCAGATGACAGTGCAGTGGCTGCGTTGGTGGTAATTGTAGGCAGTACAAAGGGGAATTAATAAGATGCTCTCAGTGCTGAGGGACAAGAGCATGAAAGGTCATTCTCTGAGAGGAGAAGCAAGTAGGAGCCCTGAATGGCTTAGAGTTGCAAGCTCACAGCTTCCCTTTCTCTTAGGGAAGTTTGAAGAACAGCAGACTATTAGCAAGAATTGGGAAATCACCTTGGACTTGGCAAGTAGCTCTCCTAGAGTGGATGGTCAGTGTGGATTTATCAAATAAAAAACAAAAACAAAGAGTCGGCTATTTAAAGAACCATGATGGAAATGACAACCCAGCCGTCACATTCCAGCCAATCTAGTTGAGGCGGTAACTTGCTGACTGAATTTTGGGGGAGCAGTCTGAAAGGGGACACCATGGACCAAAGAAGAACAAGAAATGTCGATGTTTTTCCAGAGATAGTCAAAAAGAAAAATCCTCTGATTATTTCCAGGATTCAGCTACCTACTTTGGAGGGCCTTGAACAAAATAAAAATGGAGAGCCCTCCATTTTCAAAATTATGAAGAATTTCAAGATGGTGACAGCAGAGGTTGAACTAACCATGGAGCCCTTCGCTGCACAGGACCCTGAGAGACGTCCCATGCTTTCTGTGCCGTGGAGATGTCCCTGTCCCCTGGACGTGATTCGTTTGACTACAGATTGTGAGTGTACTGAGGTCACTGGACTAATCCAAAGTCTGGACAAAATCTCTCCCTTCACAACCAACCTTCGCTTAAACAAAATTCCTTTTTTTGTTCTAAGCCCCATTTTCTAAATGACTCGATACCATGAAGGGTGATCTCTGGGCAAGTAGAGCTCAATTTCTTTTGCCTCTGATACCTCTTTCTCCCTCCATATCCATCCTTTGAGGTTGTCATCAGGCTCCTTCTTTAGTCTTTGTCTCCGTTCTCTTTGTAGTTGGAAGATCTTGCAGAAAAACCCTCCAACTTCCTGTCCCTCCATCTTTTTTCATCTGTCCAAGGGGGGTGATAAACTTCATCTTTCCGGTTAATCAGTATTTCTGGAAGTCATTATGTGAATTCTCTGGGATATACCAGTTTCTCGCTTCTCTTCTCTCCTACCCTCCTTTCTGGCTTGCAGTTCTCTGAACCCACGGCTCTGCACAAGGCGTCTCTCAACTGGTCGTGGATAAGTTACCGAGTTCCTGGGTGCACCCCGCTGAGGGTCCACCCTGCACCCCCATGATCGATCTGTGAGCCACGTGCTCGGGCCCTTCCTGTCATAGACACCGCTGACCTGCACAACAAGCTCCCCGTGAGAGTCTGCAGGCTTTGTAGCCGAGGAAGGGGAGGAGCCCAAGACACTGCTCCTCATTATGTGGGTGCTATCCCCCTCAGTCTACTAACAACCTATTTCATCCCAGGGAGGAGACCCAGATAAAAGAGCGGTGGGGACTGAGTGAGGAGAGGCACAGAGAGAGATGGAAAGCAGATCCAGCACTTTGACAAGCCGGATGCAAAGATGCTCTAGTCTATTTGATCAAAGTGGGGGAAAAAACACTTTTGTCAAACTGTCTGCTTTGTTTACTGGCGATGCCACTCTCGCACATCATTTGCCTCTTTGCATTAATGCGCTGTCTACATTTTTTATTCACTGTTGGATGATCAGTGTCCAAAGCGTTTTTTTTTCCCCCTCCTACAGATTTATTTAAATGTGCCGAACTCTTAAGCAGTCAGCTTACAGCGACGACTATAATCTCTTCTTCTTTACTCATAACCAAAGACACATATCACACAAAGAATAACAGAAGTATGAGAAGGATTAGGAGAAGGCGGTGTCACCGCGAACAAAAAAGTACAGCTAACATCGTGCTTTAAAAATAATGGCTTTTCTGTCTCATGGGCAAGGAGAAATAAGTTTTCCACCACATAATAAATTTATTAGCCTTTCCGACCTCATCATTCCTACCTTAACTTAGATACAGCATCAAAGACAAGAACATCTGTTTGACAGGAATATTTTCCAATTCAGCTTTTTAACATTCACCGCGGCTGGGTTTTCCAAAGTCGCTGCATGAGCGCCACCTGGTGGCATGTTTGTTAGTTGCTCTCTTGTAACCACGTAAATAGAAAGGATCCTAGTTTGGAAACTTCCCCGATGGAAGGCCTTGCTGGTAGGCACATGTTCTTGAAAGACCAACCAGGATAAGAGACTCTTAATCTCACAAAGCAAACTGAAGGTTGCTGCGGGGAGGGAGGTTGGGAGAGGGTGGTGGGGTGGTGGACATTGGGAGGGTGTGTGCTAGCTATGGTGAGTGCTGTGAAGTGTGCAAACTGGCGATTCACAGACCCGTACCCCTGGGGCTAATAACACATTATAAGTTAATAAAGATCATGGACTAGTCAAGAAAAACGAAACAAAACAAAAAGGCCAACCGTGAATGGGCAGCTCATTACACACACTCAAAGCAGTAAGCCCTACCCTTGAATTGCAAACTAAATAGAGCGTTTTGGATTTTGTACCTCGTGCTCCTTCTTGCTGACTCATCGCTTTCCCTCTTCCCTCTTCTGACTGATTCCCCACCTGTGCACTCCTAACTCCTTCGAGACGTAGCTTATCATTTAGCTCATCCAGAAAGCCTTTCTTGGGGTTTATGTCCGTCAAGGTCCCTGCAGAAACAGATGGTGCCCTAACATGGGACCATCTGAGGAGCGTTTATAACCCATGGACAAACGAGTGGGTATAGGCAAACCTCACCGTGATGGTGAAGAGCACAGAAACGGTGAGAGGGGGCGCTCCTACCCTCGTTCTGAAGGCTGAAGCAGACAGTGGGATCCGCAAGGGGACAAGATGACCCAGGTGTGACCTCAGCAGAGGGATTCTAGCTTCCCATCTCTTACAGGTGCCCCGTGATGGCCAGTCTCAACATCAAACCACACAGGGAGGGAAGCCATCCGAGCTCACCTGGTTGGGGGGTGCATGGAGGAAGGGCAGGGGGCGAGGTGATGCGTGCGACCAACAGCACCTTTCCTCACAGTCCTGGGCATTGACTAGACAAAAATACATTGACAGACAGAACCCTGAGAGATGAACGAGTGAGAGAAGCAGTTACACCGAAGGACTGAATGACGGAACAAAACAAGATGTTCCATGAGTTGTAACTTCCTCTTGCTTCCCAGACCGACCTCCCCCATCTGCCGCTACCTGCGCCCCCCCCCTTCATTTAATGCACACCGCATCAGCATTTTTCTTGTCTCAAGATGTGGTCGTGGTATGTTAATAGCAGCTCTGCTTCCGGTTCTGCTCGCAATGGCCCATTATCATTTATCACTTAGAACGGACTAGAAGTTTGAGGATGCAACATGACAAATGAATGTCAATTAATATCTGCCATACTGGGTCTTTTAGTTTTGGAGGGGCGTCTCTGAACTGTGAGAGTCTGTTGTTCCTCACCCCCTCTCTCTTTTGAAATGAGCATCTCTTTGGAAGGGGCATGGGCTAATTAAGGAGGAGAAAGTAGCAACAAGCGTGGAGTTCCAAATCCTGGATAAGCAGCCTGGTCTTTCGGGAGGATTTCACTTGCTGGTTGGTCTATCAGTCCTAAGGAGAAGAATTTTCTAGATCGATATGTGGGTGTCACAGACCTGCTGAGGCGGATCTGTGGGACATTACCAAGTTAGAGAGAAGAAAACGATCCCATCAAAGCCTCTGAGAAAGTCACGGCTGACATTCAATATTTCTCAGAACAGCTCGCGTCATTCTGACACACAGCAGTAACCCGAACAATGAAATTTTAGCAAAACGGTGGTCTTTCTGCAAATGTTTGTGTGACAGGCAAACTCTCTAGATAGAAAAACAACGTAACACATAAAGCAACCCAGAAATTATTAACCTGCCTTTCAAGCACTTCATAAATTATGAAATGTTTAGGTCAGGGAAAAAATTCTATAGAATATCAAAACTACCCCTCTCCTTTTGACAATGAAGAAAATCCAAATTATCCCTCTCATTTTGAAAATGAAGAAAATGAGATCGGGGTTTCGGTCACATACCCCAAGACGGAGGCTCATTAGTTGCGAATTTTAAACCACAACCCAGATCTTATGAGTGGGGCTCTACACCGCGCTGGAATGTTAGAGTAAAAGAGGACTCTACTGTGTGGCAGGATGATTTCTTAAAAACAAAACATGTAGCTGATATTTTCTTTTTTTCCAGCCATAAGAAAAGCAGTGGGACAACACCTCCTTCCACTCCTTTCTTTCTCCTCAGCCCTCCTTCTCCCCCAGGAACAGTGAGAAGGTAAAAGTACACAGTGGTTTCGTGGTTTGGAGTGGGAAGACTTTCAACTTGTATTCTCCAGAAATAGACCTCTAATGAGGTGAAACTGATGGGAACAGACTGGAGACTGGGGAGAGGGGGAAGTGGGGGGCCAGGGGAGAGGGAGCGGTGAGGGACACGTGTGGGGGTGTGCAGGCGCTCTAGTGTCAGGGGGTCCTTCACGATCAAAGACCTGAACCCATTCTTGAACCCTTTACGAGCAATGGCGACAGGTCAGATGGGGACGGCCCTGTGAGTCCTGGGGACTAAGGAACCTTGTCTCGTTACTGAGCTTGGCTTGGATGGTGGGGAAGGGGGTATAAGTCGGTGGTGGTGTCTTTGTCATAAAACTGGCTGCCTGAGCAGGGATCAGAAAGCCACCATGTACCTAGCTCTGTGCCCTTTGTTCTTCTTCCGCACTGCGTAAGCCCCAGAGTCATAACGCAGTCCTGAGGGCAGGAGAGGGCACCCCACATTGACTGATATCGGACTTCTTGTCAACCTCGATGACAGATGCCTCACGGTGGATTTAATCTGACTTAGAAAAATAAAGAAAGGTGACATTACTCGCACTCCGAGTACCACGGAGCGAGCTGTACCTGTTGCAAGTGTAAATTTTCTGTTGTTTATCATCTAATAGTTATCTTGGTGGGTGGGGGCTGAGAGCTAAGTGCCGAGTAGATCATTCCTTCCACCAACTTTTATTTTTAGAAATTGTATTTTTGAAAGGAAAATGTTTCTCACTGTACCTTTTTTTTTTTTTTTCTGGTCCACCTAAAAAGAGGGGAAAAAATGGATTTTTACAATTGTTTTTGTAGTAACATAAGCTCTTCGGGGCATAGGGCTTGTGCACTGAATTGCAGCCCAGCATGAAATTTTACAGCTGAATTATGAGCCTCTGCCAATAAAAGTTTACAGCAGAACAGCCTGGCTTTTCTAGCTTTAGGAGAAGAGGTGGAGAAAATACACATGCTCTAACAGATACCATTATCCTGGAAATATGGCATTAATGATTGCAACTATTTGAGAATACAGAATTAAAATGTGAGAACGAAGTTAATTAGAAATACTTGAGAGACATGTCATTTATTACCCAAGTCATGCGCACCTTATTTACTTTGTATAAATGTAAACTCCAAATGATTTGACATCTCTTTCAATTTCATAATTAAATTAGAAGATTCAAGAATTCACAGGTTTTAAAATGAAACTACTATTGACTTTAAATGATCCCTGTTAAGAGGAAAAGTAATAGAATGAATACATTAAATTCACTCGACATACCATGATGTCATATCATTAATTTCCCTCCCAGACAACTCTTTGCCTACTGAACACATTTATACCAGCATCAGCCACACGGTCAGTATTGCAACGTATCCAAGGGGTAGAGTCCTGGGTTTTGTTTTAACACGGGGAGATGTAATTGGCTAGAGCCTATGCTGTTGTTATGGTTGTAGGGTGGGGTGGGCAGACAATTAAAGAGAGCCCCAAAGTAAAACACACATGCAAAACTGATGTTGATGGTAATGAGGTGGAAGTGCTCTTTCTTTTTTAAGTAACAGAAGATCCTTTAAAAAAAGCCCTAAAATAAAATCTTTATGAAGGCAGCACAGACTTTTTATGGGAAACACCTAAACAGAAGGGTGCTTCCATCTGTCCAGCCCTTCCTCACTGACCCCCCCCCCCTTTTTTTTTTCACCTGATGGCAATGGGGTAAGTGTGTAAGTCCACTAACATCTGATCAGGAGGGAAAATCTCATATCATCAGTTCAATTTGTTTGACCTCCAAGGCATGGAGGAATCATTCTCTGGAAAACAGTATGTGTGGGGGAAAAGGGGGTGGGGGGGGTAGGGACAGAGGTTCTGTGAACTCTGGGTTGGCTCTGCCTTTTGGCCAATGGAGTTTGGGGAGTGATCTAAGTGACATCAACCTTAGCCTCCTCCCCAGCACAAGAGGAATCGTCGCCACTCGCCATGACGGAGGCATATGAGCTCAGAGGCTCAGCTAAAACAGCCTTGGGTCATCAAAGGGCTGTTAGGAGGATTTGGATAAACAGCCACAGTAAAGCCCTTGTGGACATACACTGTGGAGGGGTGTATCAGTAACTGCTTTTTTCTTTAGGGAAGGTCTGTCATCACTGTGAACTATAATAACCAGAAAAATTTATTTCACAAACTGGAAATAATAGCCACCATTAATAAATTATATATTTTCCTTACATTCCCTTGGACAGAGCCTTATTGTCTCAGGCTGGCAAGAAGCATGTATTCGTACATACATTCCTTCATTTAAGGATCAACCAGTAAGTTAGCCTTTATGTATCCAGCACTGTGCCGGGCGCTATCCTGCTGAAGAAACTCATCTGTATTCTTGGGGAGCTCACAGTCTTGGGTGGGAGAAACCAGATGGGCAAACATACATAACTTAGAGACAAATACAGGGTGAAACAGGAATACTTCGGAAGGCATTTGATTAAAACAGGGGAGGGAAGAACAGAAGGCTTCTTGGAGGAGGTGACATTTGGGTAAGCCTTGAAGGCTCAGAGTAAGAGTCCCATGGGAGGGGAAACAACAGAATGTTCAGGAAACTGCAAATAGGAACCACTGACAAATGACAAACTTGTAGGGAAGGGAGGGGTATGGGCTATGGAGAGACACATCAAGGAGTTCAAATCTTTTGCTAAAGACAGTGGGGAACTGTACGATAACTAGATTTGCATTCTACGAAGATCATTCTAAGGAGGTAGGGGAATGGATCACAAAGGAGGAAGGAAGCTGGGAAATATTATTTACTTGTTTTTCTAGTCTCTATGATGAGCATGTATTGTTTAGACTTTGTAAATTTTAAAGTTGAGAACCTGGTGGCAACAGCCATGAGAATGTCCCTCTCAGATCTCCAACTACAGGGAATCTATTTGACCAAGAGTACTAGCAGCTGAGCTCCGAAATCCATGCAGCGTTGTCTCCAAGGTCCTACTTCCAGCTGGAGCCAAGGACGGAGCATCACCTCCTCTGATGGCGAACTTTGACTCAGAATTCCCAGCAGCCTTGCCATACTTTCAATAGACCTCAGACACCCCCTTCCTTCACTTTTACTCTGGGTCAGACTTAACAACATGTTCCAAAAACTCTGTGTGTGTCCCCTAAGAAAGTCTTCTCACATATTATCTAGACTTAGACTAATATTCTGGCACAGTGTGATTTATCAAATAAACACTCCTTATGTAAATACAAAATTGTGAATTACTTGAGATTAAGAGGAAGTCTTATTAATTCTCATTTTTATCCCACTGCCTGGCACAAGACAACAACTTGTCAGTTTTGAAAGAATAAATGAAAGAAGAAATGAATCCAGAGTTGATCAGGCAACAGTATGTTTCCCTTTATAATTCAAGGTGATGTATCAACCATGCTATTCTTTTAATGAATGCACCAAAACCTTGAAATGTAAGATTAAGAGAAGTCTTCTTGTCCAATGTGAATGAAACCAGTGCTGGAGTAGTTTAACAAATCAGTTAAAAAGAAGAAATCGTAAAAATGGCTCATCCCTTAACATCATCACTCAAAACACACTAATACACATTCGTCAATGTTGTACAGTTGAGAGCTTTTCTCTGAGTGGGGTTCCCTGGGTGACCTACATAAAACACATCCTTAATAAATTACCTATTATGACTGTTTGTGGTTCCATTAAAATTGAATTATAAATGCAATCAGTATCAATTTGGCCCAGATTTTTATAATTTTGATGCATATTTGACAGTTGTCTTGCTTATCTTCATGTATAGGGTGTGCAGTATATGGGTGGATGTGGCTTGGGTTTCCCAAGGGGCACTCCATTTCCCTTGATTTATTTCCACCTGGAACAAAATCAGTTACAGGAAATCCTACTCATCACATTTCTCTCTCCACAGCAAGAGGAAAGGTGTCTACTGGCTGGGTTCAAAAAGAAGCACCTGAACCTTCTTGGATTGGATAATCTCTTTCTCGGTCATGAACCCAAACTCTCCACATGACAGATATATAGCTGCCTCTCCACAAGAATGAGTTTTCTGCCTCTATGGGAAGGTTTTCTGTTGTCCAGAGCTACCTATAATGGTGTCAGTTTGGCCGTGAAATTCTGGAATAATACATTACAAAGTGTGTTGCAATGGCCCCATGAGGTTGCATAATCCAATCTCAATTCTATGGGGAATAACATTGACATTCTGATTCCCACCTGCCTAACTCCCATGGCCCAAGCAGGGACACCAAGAACCCACAACTCCAACAGTCCTTACGAATTTTTCCCAAACTGGCTTGAATAGAGATGATTCTTTTCACATGCCTTTTCACCTGTTACGGAAGAGTTAACTAAATGACACAATTGCAATATCAAGTATTTCTGACATGAACGGATTTGAAAAATTCATAACTGGCTCTCGGTAAATAGTCTTTCCGATATGTGGGGGTTGAAGGAAGAGGGCTTAGTAGCCCAGGACATTCAAGAAGCGTGAGCTTCATATTTTCAGAAAAAATGGGGAACATCATTAATTCATTGAGTTGGTTAAGGGGACATTGATTAGGAGCTTCTACTGGACTTAAATGAACATACGTTTTGCAGAATAATATACAAAGACCTACCATCTGAGGCCATTCATATTTGGGTGTTGTTTACATATGAGACTGGTGGTTCCAGTTTGGTTTTCCTCCTGTCAGAAATTCCTTTGACCTATTTTCCCCCTCAAGAACAGGCTTAGAAAAACCATTTTATTTTTTTTTTTTAGTGTATCAGAAGAATTTTTACACAATTTTGCACATTTCTTCACATTGGATTCTGTCCCTTGCCATCCTTCCAAACCTATGCCCTCAACTTTTTGACCTTTAGTACTTTGAATCTTTTCTCTTCTGTAGATTCCATCTAATTTCTATCTAATTTCAAATGTGTTTTACTTCAAAATCTTGAAAAATTTGCTTCAATCCTATATGCCTTTTGGTTGGCTCCTTCCAATCTCCCTGTCTCTCTTTGCTGACTAACATGGCAAGCTTGTCTAAAGCCCTCCTCCTCCCCTAACATGCCTGAGGTTGTTCTGCAGAACGAGCTTCTTGACTAGTAGATCTTTTTCTCCTTACTCGTTCCCTCTCATTTTCCTGGAATACGATTTGAATCATCTCTTTACTGATACCTTCTAATTCCTTTCGAACAGGATATGAGTTGTTCTGTATTTTCCCACTGCTGTTCTTCTCTGCCCAATCTTTCATGCCTTCCGCCTGTCAAGAGGCACCAACTACAGCGAATTGGAAGACAGACCCTTCAGTCAGATGTCCTGGGCCAAACCATTCACAGTCCTATGGCTTTGGACAAAATATTCATTCTTTATCTGAACAATGCGGATAAGGTTAGTTCTCGCCTCATGTTTATTATGAGGATTAAATTAGCCAGTATATTCAAAGAGCTTCATACTCTGTTTGATATTGATATACAATATTCAGGAGAAGTCCCTGAATATAGCTGGTTAAATGAAAGCTGACTTTTTTCCTTAGTTTTTGTTGTTGTTATTGTTCTGTATTCTTTTGGCTAATTCCTCAAATGACTTAAAAAACAAACAAACAAACAAACAAAACAAAACAAAACGGAAGTCCTGGTTTCAAGGACTTCTATATTCACATCTCCTAGGTCTTTATACCTAAGCCTGAGTTATCCAATTTATAATCTTATCACATGTTTCTAATTACCTTGAAAACATACTCACTTCAATAATTGTCTCTTTCTATTTTCATTCTAAATCCTTACACTGATCTTTTTGCCCAACGTTGAGTCACAGAAGCATCCAAAGAATGAAAATGTTTCTATTCATCAGTTGCCTTTCCAATCCTTCTCTAATCCTGTTTTGGATCCTTCAATTTTTGCCCCTTTAATGCCATGATAGCCTGTGATCCTCGTGCCTGAAGCCTCTGCCACCAAATGCATTCACTTCAATCCAACGGTTATTTATTGAATATCTATCAGGGGCTACTCATTGTTCAAGGCCCCTGGGAGGCACTGCAAATGGGACAGACAGGATCTCCACCTCAAGGGTCTCCCAACCTGGCCCTACGTCACAGGCACCAGAAGCTCTCTTGTCTGTCTAGTATTTGTTTTTCTGTATCAAGTTTCAAAACTTATACAAGGGACTGGGATCAAGTGCAGAGGGAGAAACACCAGCCGCCATCTTCCTGGCATAGCTCTCGGTCATCATCCTAAGCCATGGCTTTTCTCATGCTCTACATGGAAGAGCATAAGGTTCTTCATTCACAGGTTTTGCTACCCTAATTTAGTCTTGCAGGATTTCATTCACGGTGACCTCACTTTGTCCATCCAATCTTCTCAAGCTCGTTCATGTAACAACCATTTTCTAAGCTGCCTCTCACACACCGCATGCCTTTCTCATTTCAACCCACAGTGTCCACTTCAAGTTGGTCTCACCCCACCATGGACCCACTGGAGACCACTCTGTTCAGTCACCCTTCCATGCAGACCTGGGATAACTGGGAGTGTTTGTCAGGAAAAGCAACTATACTTCTACCCCAGTAGGTCCACTGCTAATCTAGAGAAGTCTTCTGCTGTCCCACTATGAAGGGACCAGAACAGAGCTCAGATGAGAGCAATGAAGACCTTGCCCTGTTTTTCCACAAGTCTGTGGGGCTCAGAGGCTGGTGTTTCTGGAAAGTCCTGCCCAGGCAAAAGGCTTGCTGGAGTTGCCTATGTTGGCACAATGCGAAGAGAGGGTTGGGCTTCCCAGATTTATCTTCTCAGATTTATCAAGCTGAAGAGGACACCATGGAGGGGAGCCAGACTTGAGTCGTCCTGAGAGGAACCTGTTCAAAACCCTGTCAGAAGTTGGGACTCCAAAGAAAAGAGCCTACATGAGGTGAGCCAGCTACCCAGGGACTGAGGAAGGAAACACAAGCAGCGAGCCAGGCCAGGCATCTATTGGCCGAGAATAGCCAGGAGGGAGGTCAGTGCTGCTTCTTCCCTCACCACCTTCAGCCCTGAAGGAACCAGAGGTGGTGAGAAGGGCAGGAAAAGCAGGACAAGACAGAGAAAAGTCAAGGTGCCCAGTCTGTATTCTTGAGAGCCTGAGTAGGACCAAAGCCGGGGATGGGGAGAAATCATAAACCAAAGGAAAGAGTAGAGTATGCTCTCGATCAGATGCAATCCTGTTTGTTTAGCCTGAAGAACCAAATGGCCTGCCTCAAGATTTTGTCCAGAGATAAGAAAGAATGATTCAGTGTAGGGGGTTTCAAGTGTCAATGGTGAAAGTAATTAAGTTGTTTCTGCATCGTCCCCTCCAAGGCCAGCTCGTTCAGTAAAATAGATGTTCACAGCTTGCTTGACAATTTTATTAACACAACGGAAAACAAGGTTGCAAAAGGGAAGAAACAGACGCTCCTAAGCTTCTTCTGAATTCTCTCTACCCCAAAGGTCAGGAAAGACCCTCCTGGCCACCCCTTCAGACTTGCTGAGGGCTCAGCCCCAGAGCTCTTTGGGTCAGACTCTGGCTTTCATTAGGTCTATGTATTGTGAGGAGCACATGGCCCTTCTCCCAGCAAGGTTCTTCCCAAAGGACATGTCACCATGACCAAGAGAATTTAAACAGCCTATCCTTCTCACCCTTTAGAAGATGCCTTCATGGGGCATTCAACACAGATCCAGGCCCCAGATGGGGATATTGAAAAACAATAGCCCCTACTTGCCAAGTGAGAGGTTTTTGTAAAGAGCCAATTTATCCTAAAATTTTTAATGTTGTTTAACTGGGGGGGGGGGGTGTATGTGCGCGCGCGCGCATGCACATGCACACTTGTGTATAATTCTCAACCCTGGGAAAATTCAATCCTTGACAAGGTGCCAAAGGAGTTTTGTTAGAGAACAGATCTACTCAAATCGGAAGGGGAGGTCTCCTATGCTCTCTACCTTCTCTAGAATTATTTGTTCCCTTCCCTGGGAAGCGGATACATTTAGTCACAAGTACATTTATTTCTTTCAAACCTCCTGCCTCCAGGTGGATCGTTACTCCCAAATGCTTGTGAGAAAACTTTCGGATTTGCCTTTCCTCGGTCTCTGCTTTTAGGTTGTATAGTTCCCCAAAGAGTTTGTATTTTACATATATTTTCTAATTTCCATTTTTATTTTTATAAATGATTTCCTAGGAGTTTATCCCACCCCACTTGTTTCCCTTTTCTTCTTTTTATTACAGTCTGCCTCCTTTTCCCCCGACAAGAGAGACTCAAAGTAAGTTATTTCTATTTCTACTCCTTTAATTTTGAACAAAGTTGCTCAAATGAACTCAGGCATGCCTGTTCCAATCTATCAACTTAATTCAGGCAAAGTGAGAGTGAATTTTAGCCATGCATTCCTTTCAGCATTAGGTCAAGAACACCTGTGCATTTCAGCCACTCCGTCTGCTCTTCTCTTGAGCTCTGTCAGGAGAGATATCGTGTTCTTTTCAACTGGTCCACACGAATCTATGTGTAGACTCACACACTCTGAAAGAAGCTTAAAATAATCACTTTCTCTCTCTCGTCACACATCCACACAAATTTTAGAACAACAGTAGGATAAGGATCAGTTACTGCCTTTCTAACCTAAACGATCAAAAAATATGAGGTCCACCAAGACGAGGAAAGGGGTATATTTCCAGATCCAAGATTCTGGAGATACCCAGTTTTTGCTATTTTGGAGATGCACTTATGTCTTTGTTAGAGAAACAGCCAAGAGGCCGTGAGGGCTGAGGAAATCAGTTAAGCTGAGGAGATGTTTTCGAAATGGTCCATCTCTCGGGTGAGGGAACCCAAATGATGATTACTACAGAGTCCCTTTCGATAGTATACTCTCAGATAGTGATACTCTCAGGCAGTCCTGAGTTCGACTAAGAATTTAATTAACAGGACCATCAGAACTTCTCTGACACCCACACACCCAGTTTTAATAGACGCCCGTTTATTTATGGCTGTGATGGAACAGCCTCCTCAAAACTACTAACACCATTGTACCGAGGTGCCTACTAAGAGGTAAGTCGTGTATTCCAAGAAGCTCTCATGTGCTACTGAAAACAAGCGCCCAAGAGGTGATGCAGCAGACAAAGCACAGGGGATGTGCCCAGCTCTGTGGAGGGAATACCAGGATGGTACTGTTATGGGCTAAATAATTATGTCCCCCCAAAATTCATACACTGAGCCCCACCCCCTATGCAATAATATCAAGAAGAGGGGGCTTTGGGGTTAAATAAGATAAGATGGCATCATGAAGGCGGAGACCCCATGATGGGATGAGCACGCTTACAAGAGTCACCACAGTGCTTTCTTCTCTCCACTCTCCACCATGTGAGGCTCCAAGAAGGAGGCCATCTGTAATCTGGAAGAGGGATGTCACCAGAACCCTACCATGCTGGCACCCTGTTCTCAGACTTCCAGCCTCCAGTGGGAAACACATGTCTGTTGTTTACAAGCCACTCCATCTATGGTTTGCTTATTACAGCAGCCAGAATGGACTAGGATGGACTCCATGGTTCCCATTCAACATGCAAAAAGAATGAACAGAGGTCAGAAGTGATTGTAAGCTCTACTACTTATGGGAAGCCTTGAAGGTAGGTTCAGAGAGGTGGAGAGAATCAAGGAGGTCTCTCCAGCTGTGTAAGTGTATGTATGGGGAGGAACAGCAAGAGGGGGAGGGATATGGACTGTAGGGGCACAATGACAAGATGTTTGAAAAAGGGACATTAAATACTCTACTCTGTGTACACCTCCCTCAACTCACCTCTAACACACACTTCTGAAGACTGATGGGAAGAGTTTGCTAAGCTATGAAAGGAGCAGAGCAATATATCAGGACCGGGAAGGATCATATCAGTTAAAAAAAACAGAACAGAAGAATATTGCTGTTCTGACAGATCTTAATTTCTAGTGAGGGAGAATATACTAAATAATCAGTACTTATTCTATTATTATTTTTATTTATTAATTATTATTGGGGTGCCTGGGTGGCTCAGTTGGTCAAGCATCTGAATTTGGTTCAGGTCATCTCGGGTCCTGGGATCAACCCCTGCATCAGGCTCCCTGCTCAGTGGGGAGTCTGCTTGTCCATTTCCCTCTGCTCTTCTACCCACCCATGTTCCTTCTGTCTCTCTCTCTCAAATAAATAAATAAAATCTTTAAAATAATGAGTAATAATAGGTAATTTAATTAAATATTAAATAAGAAAATTATAGATGTCATTGATTAGACTCAGTTAATCACATCCCTGACTGTGATAAATACTACGGAAAAAGAAAAAAAAAAAAAAGATCAGGTGAGGGAGGTTGGAGTTTCTGAGAGGGAGACAGCAGGAAGTTTTACAGGTTGGAACTTTCTGAGAAGAAGGCACTAGAATAAGAATGTGAAGAGGAGAAAGGAGTTAGTCATGCTGGATTCTGGGAGGTGTCCCCGTAGCACACAAAGTCGGGGGATGGGCCAAAGGCAGGAGCATGTGCAGCCTCTGGAAGGCATGAGAAGTTCTTGAATAGGGTGATGAGGAGACCAAAGGAAGTTCAGTTTCTCTGCAAGTGTTGCACGTTGTTTGTTCCACTGTCTGCTCTCTCTCCTTCCTGCACCCTCAACTTCTTCCCACCAACTGGATTCTTTTCATCAGGTTAAAACTAGTGTTTTGAACATGTTAATATTCATCCCTTCACCCTATACCCCCTTCTAGTTTCTGACATAACTACCTCCTTGTAGCTATGTCTCTCAAAGCTTGACCGACCCACAATGTCCCCTCTTCCCCAGCCTATGTCCACCATCCCGTTCATGCCCCCCTCTGCCCCCATGATTCTTCTCCGCATTGACAATGAACTTCAGGATTCTAAATCCAGTAGGAACCCTGCTTCCAATTTACTTGACCTGCCAAAGGAAACTCTTATCTTTCTGAAAACTTTTCTCTTGCATTTTTGGACACTCTGTTCTTCCTGTCAGCCTTTAGACTACTACTTCTGGGTTCAATTTTTCCCCCTTCCTCCTCCTGAATTCAATCACGGGCAAATGGAGTTCTTCAGAGTTTAAGCTTGGATCCTTTTCTCTTTTAACCTGCATGCTCCTCTGGGACATTATTTCAACTCCAGCGGCTTCAAATACATCCGTGTGTATGTCACCCACATACATATTTCTACCTCAGACCTCTCCTCTGAGCCACAGATACGTACATCCAAGTGCTTCCTTGACATCCTTACTTGGTAGTTCACAGATACCTTCAAAAGATTTCACGGGGCCAGATCTTCTGAACCACCCTTCCCAAATGACCCACCCCAAATCCATTCTATCCTTGGGTTATGCATTGCAGTAAATGGCAACTTCTTGAAAGTATCTGCACAAACTAGAAGTCAAGGAGTCATTGGTAAGCACCCTTCCCTTGCCCTCAGCACCCATTCAGTCCATTAAAAAAAAAAATCGCTTGATTCATTTTCCAAAACACCAAGTCTCACGTTGGTCTACTTCACCCCGCTGCGTAGCTCCAACCTGACTCCAAGTCTCTATCACAACACTGTGATATCCTTCGTCTATGTTTAACCTTGGTTCTTCTCTATACATCCTCTATACAGTTATTCAAGTCATTTATTTATTTATTTTTAAAGGTTTTATTTATTTATTTGACAGACAGAGATCACAAGTAAGCAGAGGCAGGCAGAGAGAGCAGGGAAGCAGGCTCCCTGCTGAGCAGAGAGCCCGATGTGGGGCTCGATCCCAGGACCCTGAGATCATGACCTGAGCCAAAAGCAGATGTTTAACCCACTGAGCCACCCAGGCGCCCCTCAAGTCATATATTTAAAGCATGAAATGCCTTATATTCCCTCTTATCCTTAAAAGCTTCAGTTGCTTATGAATCCAAAATCCTTAACACAGCCCCCAGAGCCCTGTATGATCTAGTCCCTATCATTTCCCTGGCTTCCTCTTGAGCTACTCACCCTGTCGCTAGCTAAATTCAAGTCACAAGAGCCATTTGCTTGTTCATCCTCTCAATCTCTCTCTCCCTCCTTCCTTCCCTCTTTTTAGTCTCCTTCTCTCTCCCGCACTCTCTCATTCTTTCTCATTTACTCAAGCACATGAATTTTTTCCCCCACCCAAGCACTATGAATAAGTCTCATCCTTTGAGGGAAAAGAATCCCTTCCGTCTTCCGTTCCTTCAACTCCTTGGCTCACACAATCCGTCCCTTAGGTCTTTCTTAATACTTGTTCGGACTGTTTGTGATGCATAATAAACCACCCCAAAACTAAGTGGCCTAAAAAAAATTTTTTTTAAATGATTATAGATCATCACTCTGGCTGAACTCACCCAGGTGGCTCTTCCTGTTGGTTTTTATTCACACGGCTACGTTTAGCCGGTGAGCCCACGGATGTCTGAGACCTTTCTCATCTCTCCTCTTCTTCCCCATGTGGTAACTGCACACAGTGTCTCCAAGTGGTCACTCTAATTACATACGTAGTAGCTTAGGGAGGCCAAGAGGGCAAGGGCAGAGGCAGCCTATGGCACACTGCCATTCTAGAACATTCTATTGTATCTTACAGGACTATACACAAAGGTGTGGATACTTCCATCAATATACAAGATTATGACAATACACCATACTATAGATTAGCTGCTACTGAAAGAGTGGACACCTCATCTGACAATAAAGAACAGGGGCAACTCTGAAATTGATTTATTGACTTATTACAGCTTCCTTGTGGGAGAGAAAAGATAAGGACACCCAGTGATAAAAGTATGCATTTTAGCCTTGGGAACTACAGATTTTATTTCAAGAGAAAAAGTGGAGTAACTTTATTGTCTGTTTACCAACTTACCTATAAAATAGAGAAACTGACATCGGGCATATGATTAGCAAAGCTTTACCCTTCCAAAGAAAAGCTTCTTTAATCATTTTTCTCTACAATGTAACCAAAGATAAACGTGCTAGATTAAAGATAGTCTCTAAACCTTTTCAACTGTAACTACTAAAATTTCTTTGCTAAAATGAAGGATGGTCAGTGTTTACCTCTAGCAAACACAGAATATATTGGTGTTGGTGGTAGTAGTATTGGTGTCATTGTCATTATTGTTCTGCCAGTTAATAACTGTTGGGCTCAACCAGGATGAATGTTCCCGTTACAAGAGCAAATGGCGGGTGACGCTAGCGATGTGCCAGGCACAACGGGAAGCATCGGGCCCCTGACGCACAGAGGAGTCAGTCGTGGGCTCATTCCCCGATTAGCTCACTATCTCTGCGAAGTCCGCTGTTACGTCTGACATTAATCCAGCTTCATAAATTAGATAAACCATTCAGAGACGCATGTAGAACGAAAACAGAGAGGGATAAAACTATTGAGAGAGATAGTTTTCTTTAAACCGCTAGATTATCTTCCTGTACTTCAAGTCATAAAAGAGCTCCGCCATGGATATTTAGGATTGTTTCTCCCCATTTTCATGAAACTCGTGAGCTACTGGTGTGATTTTTTTTTTTTAAGATTTTATCCATTTATTTGACGGAAAGAGATCACAAGTAGGCAGAGAGGCAGGCAGAGAGAGAGAGGAGGAAGCAGGCTCCCCACTGAGCAGAGAGCCTGATGTAGGACTCGATCCCAGGACCCCGAGATCATGACCTGAGCCAAAGGCAGTGGCTTAACCCACTGAGCCACCCAGGTTCCCTGGTGTGATGTTTAAGAGACGGGAAATGCCACCTGTAATTAGCTTCGTGTCTTTTTATTTGTTTGTTGCCTGTAGCCAGTTTGGTGTCCCAAAGCATCATTGTGGGTTTCAGAGTCTCTGGACAGGGCAATGGCATTTGGAGAATTGACTTTCCATTGTTACAACTGGAAAACACCTCATAGTGCTCACCAAACAATTTATAGGTTTATAAAGTTATCTTTGTAGAGAAAAGAGAACACTGTGTTTTGAAACAAATGTCATATTAGTGGCCTGGATGAAATGTTTGGTGTAAAGTGGTTGAACACTACGTGAAAAAAGGAATAAAATAATTTTCTTTTGCATCCACTTAAATGTTGTCGTAGCGATATTTCGTTATATATTTGTATTTTCATATACTAGATCTTCGAGAATATTTTTCTCTTAATTGGAGAGAAAATAACCATCATGGGAAAATGGATTTCAATGCATTTTTCTTTATTAATTGACACTCATTAAATACTTTCTGTCTAAAAGGAGTTCTAACTATACCATGAAAAAATAGAGTAGAGTGGGCACGGGAAAATGTACTCATACAAAATTCCCTTTAAGTTTGACATTTGGTTTTACTGACGCCTCTAAATATCTACAGACACTATCTTTAATCAAACATTTTTATCTGCAAAATTGAACTGGAAATTGCTTGTTAATGCCTAGTTAATGGCCCTTTTCTTTCCTAACAGCTAAGAAAAACCTCATTTCAGAATAGAATTAACTAGAAAATGACAATTCTTAGAATTTATAGCTCTTTTCCTTGCTCGTATCCATACCCATCTAAGCTCTTTCTGATCAAATTGAATAAAAGCAACATTTGCTTTAAAGTCAATCTAACCGCATTCCGGGTGTGTATTTGGGCCAGCGTGTACATTATAAAAGGGGGGGAGTCACTTCTCTTCTACCCCATTTCCTGAATTATGGAAATCAGGTTTTTCTTGATTCTGTCAGGATATAATGTTTCTTTTTCAATGTATCAGCTAACGATACAATATTAAAATGTCATTGAACTCTTACCGAAAATAAGTATTTATAAATCGTATGGTACTTTATTGCTTTTTCTTAGGTTTTTCTTTTATTTAACTATATTCTGAAATAAAATTTTAACCTGGCACTTTAAAAAGAGTTCACAGAATGTTTGGACACTATAAAATGGCATCAGTCCATTAGGGATAGGACTAATCAATATGCATGAAGGCATTTATTAGATCAGACTTGGAACAAGAAAGTGAAAGGTAAACTATAATAAAAAAGCACACGCCTATATATCTTCATGCTTATAAAACATAGTTACTTATTCATAGAGTATTTTTTTAATTTTTAACATACGTTTATTTATTTATTTATTTATTTGACAGAGAGAGAGATCACAAGTAGACAGAGAGGCAGATTGGGGGGGGGGGAAGCAGGCTCCCTGCTGAGCAGAGAGCCTAATGTGGGGCTGGATCCCAGGACCTTGAGATCATGACCGGAGCCAAAGGCAGAGGCTTAACCCACTGAGCCACCCAGGCGCCCCCATAGAGTATTTTTTTAAAAAAGTATATTTGTTCCAGTGTTTAACTCTACTGCTAGCCAAAAGATTCTTACTTTTCTCTTTTTACTTCAGTCCCTATAAATCGCTCACTGCTCTGCCTTATAGCAATCAATAAATCACATCCCAGACATGAGGGCTCAAGGTCCATTCTAAAATAACCAACAAGGTTCTGTCCCTCTAGAAAGTTTGCTTTGTGATATATTGAGTGGAGAGCAGCTAGTGGTGGATGTGTTTTAGAAAGCTGTCTGTGAATGAATCTATTCTTGGTCTTTGCCGCATGAGGAAATTAAAAAGGTTTGTTGAAAAATAAGATTAAATTTTTTATTTTACCCTACAAATGTATTTGTCCAAAAGAATTTATAAAGAACTACAAAATCCTAAGACAAAGAGAACTCTGTTTACGTATGTTTGTGTGTTATACTCAACGAAGCAGTGTGAAAAATGGAAAGAATATAGAGTTTTGGAATTAAAAAAATATAGATTAGAACCTGTTCAGTCATTGGGTAAGTCCCTTTGCTTCTTTGAGCACTACTTTTCTCAGATGTAAAGTGGGATTAGTAATGCAGACGTCACAAAGTAGGCGTCTCCTTCTTGGAGTATGGCTCTCCAGGTATCTTTTAAAAGCTGTCCTTCACATATCACCCGATTACTTTCTATCCATTGTTCACATGTCACCTTAAATGTCATCTCCTTGACAAAATATTCACAAACTCCCCCTTGCTCATTCCAGAGTTGACTCATTTTTTGTGCTTTCATGGACCGAGAACACTTTTCTTTACAGCAGAAATGGGCAGGCTACAATCCATGAGCCAAATTCTGACTGTCACCTGATTTTGTAAATAAAGTTTTATTGGAACATGGCCGTATTCAGTCATTCACATATCCTGTCAATGGCCGTTTCCACACTACAACTGCTGAGCTTGGTAGCTGCAACAAAAACTTCATGGCTGGCAAAGCCCAAAGTATTTACTATCTGTTCCTTCACAAAAGAATTTTGCTGTCCCCGGCTTTAAATGCATTTTATTTTCCAGCAGTACACTATTAGCAAGGGGAGTTATACAATTATCCTCTCCCCTGTTAGGATACAAACTATCAATTCCACTTTAAGGTAGATAGTTTTTTCTTGATCTTTACTGCTGCCTCATCATCAATCAAGTAAAATGTTTAGATTATAGTTACCATTCAATAAATGCTAAATGAATGAAATGAACACCCAAGTGAATAAATGCATGAACCCAGAGATACATTCATCTGAGGGTAAAACTACCCTAGTTATACTGTAATGAGCACAACATAAATAAAAGTGGACATTTTCATATGTCATTCCTGTATCAGGATAAAATCAATACAGACATAATCTGTTTAAGTATTATAAATGACACGACTATACATTCAACATTGTCTAACCTGCACACAGTATTTTGAAAGAGGACTTGGTTATGAATGAGTAATTCATGAAGCTCATACATTATGGACTTTATAAAACATGCATAAATTAAATAACCATTTGTCCCACATTAAAATACTTCAGTGACATATGAATAATATGTAGGCAAAGGCTAGAGAACTAATTACGATGGAATTACTTACTTTTTATTCAATTACTTTTGGCATCACCTCTGCTGCGTTTCTGCTTTGTTGTATATGATTGTTCCCCCGCCCATATCTCTGCTTTGCATAAACAATATATCAGAAAGCATTTTAGAATGAATGCCCAGCAGCTCCTGGCCTTGAAGAGCTTATTCGCCTAATTGTGCATCCCTTGTGGATTTTTCATAATACTTTACAGATCTAATTTAAATACTTTTACAAATTCATCAAATACATTCTCCGAGGCACATTTACTCAGCTTACTTTTGAAACTTCTAATGAATTCTCTCGATATGTAATTTTATACTCAGCATCATGATTTGAATTAAATATTATTGAACAAGGTGTTCATTATTGGATGTGAATTATAATTAGAATGATAGGCAACCTTAACTATGATAATAGTTTTATTCAATTTCCTATGGGACTGCCAGTTTTCAATCCAGTACAAAGACCAATACCCTCTGCTAAAAGTCTGTTATAAGGGTTACAAGTAAATTAAGCAATGTCAGGACGAGCTGCTTAAAAGCTAAGATTAGCAGATACAATTTAACTCTTAAGAGGCAAATAGCAGGCTGTCATGGTGCCACAAATCAGCGGTGCAGGATAGCTGACCTGCTTTATACGCAATTTAGCATCCTGATATTGAGAGATGACCTAGATTTTCTGAGAACCACATGTGAACTCTGTAAATGATGGCTGTGCCCGTCTATTTCACATAAGCATCAACAGCAGCCACAAAGGTGGATGCTAAAGAAATCTGGGCAACTGACACACTTTCTACCAAAATACATTCATGTCTTTATATTATCAGGAGATCCCTTGCGTAGATAAAAAAGCTTCTCTCATGGTAGTTGGGGTAGAATTACTCTCTTCTTTCCAAATATTTTAAAACCGTCACTATGCTTAATATGGAAAATTCATCTATAAAGGAAGGGTAAAATCCACTCTAATCAGAGATCACTGATTTATTTCTACTCAACTGGCATTTTAACAAAATGCGATACGAGCCTCCGAGAGCCCAGTGGTTTTCAGATCATTGAGGCTGGATTGTGAGGGAGACTGTAATCACCTTACTAAGTACCTATTGTCTCATTATAAATGACCTAGGACGATGCCTTACACATAATAGGTGTTCATTAATGTCATTTTCTTTCCCCCTTCGTGAATAATTACTCATCGGTCATGGTTTGTGAACACACTAATTCTTCCTTCTTCTATTACTCTATGTCTTCATTTATAATTTAATTGCCTCGTACTAAATGTGCCTTTCACTGGACAACACCTCACCTCAAAGTATCGTTCCACCGGTGCTACATTTCAGGAAGAAGAAAGGACTCCTGCCAATATGTTATTCTATGGCTTTTAAATTGGAATTTTCCACATGGCGTCCAGGGGACATTCAGGGTTTCAGGACACTGGTGCGAACCATGTTTGTGACATAGCCTGTCAAAATGACTTGAGAGCTAGAACTGGATCTGCTCATTTGTATTCCACGTCTCCTAGTTCCTGTAATGTGCCAACCTCTAATCAGAACTATTTCCTCTCCTGCAGGTCTTCCTTCTTGAAGGACACAAGCAAGCCCAACCCAATACTGCATCTGCCTCTTTCTCTCTTCCCTCCCGGCTCTCTCCATGCCCCACCATCTCCTGTAATCCTCTGTGACACCAGACCACAGATGAAAGCAAACTTACTCTTCATGTCTCTGCAATATAGAAATAGTCTTCTCTCTCCTCATGCGTGATGCCTTTGTATGTCCATATACATGTGTGTTGTACGTATACCAGACCACAGATGAAAGCAAACTTACTCTTCATGTCTCTGCAATATAGAAATAGTCTTCTCTTTCCTCATGCGTGATGCCTTTGTATGTCCATATACATGTGTGTTGTACGCATTTGAATTCAGGCTTCTGCAAGTGTGAAGACACAGCAGTAATCTTGTTGGAAGGAAGGAAATTTGGGGGCTGGGTAAAAAAAAAAAAAAAAAATGTCCCATTCTCTACAACTGAAATAAACTATAAACAGTGAAATTCTAAGGTGGTGATAATTCATGCAACTTTCATCAGATCATATTTATTGCTTCTCATACTTAACAGAATGTAGTTGATTAGTACAAGAAAAATAGAAGGATCTCCTCTTAGCACATATCATATCAGACATGTCTAATTGGCTTATTTTCATGCATTTCTTTTTGTTGAAGGGAAGGGGCCCAGCATCAGACCGGGACCCACTTCATCACCCTCAGAATGCATGTCTCCTATTGACTGTTGATTTTAAGGATTTCTCGGGGAAGGCCAATATAAGAAGCTCCCATCCTTGCTGTGTCTTTTTAAAACTCTTTAAAGAGAGAAAAGAAATTCTGAAAATTCTAGCACAACTTCTGTTGCCTGAGTTACCAGAAAAAAAAATAAAACCCCTGCTTTTTTTATTCACAGCAGGGTCCCCTGATATGTGGCAGACATTCCTAAAAAAAAAGAAGTGTTTCAGACTTTACAGCAACATGGCAGACTGAGCTGAGGCCGGCTCACTTACAATGCATAGAAATGTTGGATAAAATATAATAAACATTTATTGTATATACATAGATAGACTCAGAAGAAGAAAGAAAAATCCCTAAGTGCTAGAAATAAAGGCAGGAACTACGTTTAAGAGCTGATTCCTCAGGGACTATGAGGGATAGAGACTGAGATGCAGGTCCTTAATGTTTGGGATCTAGATATTAATGTCCACTAGAAAAATAACTGGGCTTTCTCAGCTCATAGCAGCACACTGATCCTGATTACAATTCATTCTTAGACTCATTGGATGAAACTGCACATCATTCAAGATGAAGAGAAAATGTTCAAAGCAACCAGAAGTTTAAAGGGATTATACTCCAAGAAATAACTTGAAAAGATGGTAGCAGACTTATCAACAGCAACTACAGAGTTCAAAAGACAAAGATGTTGGTGCTCAACACCACCAGTCATCAGGAAGAAGCAAATTAAACCACAATGAGATATTACTTCATGGCTGCTGGAATGGCTAGCCTCAGAAAGACAGGAAACAACAAAGGCTGGTGAGGATATAGGGAAAAATGGAATGCCTGTGCACTGTTGGTGGGATAGTAAGTCATTAGTCCAGACGCTATGGAAAACAACATAGAGATTCCTAAAAAAAAAAAAAAAAAAGAAAGAAAACAAATAGCGCTCCCATGTGACTAGCAATTCCGCTTCTGGAAATATATGCCAAGAAAGTGAAATCACTATGTTGAAGAGATGTCTACACCCCCAGGCTCACTGCAGCATTATTTACAACAGTCCAACCATGGAAACCACCCAACCACCAAAAGATGAATGTGTGAAGATAATGTGGTGTATTTAATACTATTCATCTGTAAACAAAAATTGTGTCATTTGTGACAACATGTATGAACCTTGAGGGCATCCTACCAAGGAAAAGAAGACAAAGTCATATACTGTATGATATCACTGGTATGTGGAAACAAAAACAAATAAACAAAAACTCAGAAAAAGAAGTCAGATTTATGGTTGCCAGAAGTGAGGGGGTGAGGGGTCAGAGAACTGGATGAAGATGGACAGAAAGTACAAATTTTCAGTTATAAGATAAGTAAATACTAGGGATGCCATGCACACGCATTGGATGAGTACACTTAACTTCCAAAAATATGTTTCTAAACATTTTTTAGCCTAAAGAGGGTCATTACTCATTAAAAAAAAAAAAAAAAAAGTTAACTTTTGTGGAAAGCATGGCAATTCTGACTCAAGAGCAATGCCTCAAAGTCTGTGGAGTAAAAATTGTCAGAGAATTGACTAGACCACAAACACAATAATTTTTGGGTTTATGGTTGATAGATACAGCAGGTAAAAACAACTTAGGGTACAAAGATCAGAATAGCACAATTAAAAACTGACCTATTGCCCAGAAATAGAGTCTTACTAGCAACACTTAGATGATATATAAGTTATGCAAAAAGACAGCGGACACACTATTAAAGAAAGAGAGAGAGAAAATCTCTGCATTTCCCAAAGAGTGGACTACAATGGAGTAAAATGTGAAATCAGTAACAGAAAGTAATCCCCAAATAATTATTAGTTTCAAAATTTAAAAATCCCAAACAAAATAATCTCTGGTTCAAAAAAAATAACCAGAATGAAAATTAAGGAATATTTAAATGAAGTCAGTGAGCTACCATATATCAAAACTCACAGAAGTACAGTTAAAGGAGACTTATAGCTCAAATGCATCCAATAAAAATATGATAGATTGAAAATAACCAAGCCAAGAATTAATGTTAAAAGAAGGTAGATAATGAACAATAAGCTCAAGAAAGTAGAAAAAAATGAGATCAGAAATTATTTTAAAAGAGAAAGACTCAAGAGGCTCCTGGCTAGCTCAGTCAATAGACTGAGCAACTCTTGATCTCCAGGTAATGAGTTCAAGCCCCACTTTGAGTATGGAGCCTAATTAAAAAAAAAAAAAATTAAACTAAACGAAGCAAACAGCTAAATAAAAGAGAAAGTACTCAAAAATTGAGTGCATAAAGAGAAAAAAACCTTGGTTACTCAAAAATAAGAATGAACAAGAAAAACTTTTGAAATTTTATGAAAGATACATAGAAGTAAAACGAAAAGATGAAATTCATTAATTAGGAAATGCAAAGAAGACAACATTATTGTTATAGGAATGTATAAACAATGACTACAACAGGCTTTTTTTCTATTATATAAGAAAACATGAGGAAAATGGACAGAGGAATCATTAGTAAAAAACACAATGCCTACATAATTTTAAAACTTCCAACACACACACACACACACATACACACACACACCCCAAATGGTATAAATTTTATTCATACTGTTCGGGAAAATAAAATAAATGGTCAGAGTTACCCAACTCTTCTTCTTCTTTTTTTATTTTTTTTAAAGATTTTATTTATTTATTTGACAGAGAGAAATTACAAGTACACTGAGAGGCAGGCAGAGAGAGAGAGAGAGAAGGAAGCAGGCTCCCTGCTGAGCAGAGAGCCCGATGCGGGACTCGATCCCAGGACCCTGAGATCATGACCTGAGCCGAAGGCAGCGGCTTAACCCACTGAGCCACCCAGGCGCCCCCCCAACTCTTCTTTAAATTTGAAATATTAGGGATACCTGTGTGGCTCAGTTGGTTAAGCATCTGCCTTCAGCTCTGGAAATGATCCTGGGAGGGAGTCCTGGGATCGAGTCCCACATCAGGCTCCTTGCTCAGCAGGGAGCCTGCATCTCCCTCTGCCTGCTGTTCCCCCTCCTTGTGCTCTCTCTGTCTTCTTCTCTCTGACAAATAAATAAAAATCTTTTTTAAAAATTGAACTACATTTTTTAAAAATAACAATAAATAAATAAATTTAAACTATTAATACCTATACTACCCAAGAAAATTAGAATGGAAAATTGCTGATGATTACTTTTTTTTTAAGATTTTATTTATTTGTTTGACAGAGAGAGAGATCACAAGTAGGCAGAGAGGCAGGCGGGGGTGGGGGGAGCTGAGCAGAGAGCTCAACATGGGGCTCAACCCCAGGACCCTGAGATCACAACCTGAGCCGAAGGCACAGGCTTAACACTGTGAGCCACCCAGGCACCCCAAATTGCTGATGATTATTTAAGAAAATCTTTAATTACTAGCAGCCACCTCAAAACAATGTTTAAGTAAGTTTTCAACTTACTTAAACTTTTATTTTTTGTTCAACTTTCAAAATCTGTTAAAGTAACCCCAAGTAATCCCATTAACAGAGAGAGGGAGACAAATGTAATCATCTGATGAGATGCAGAGAAATAATTTCACAAAATTCAGTATTTTTTATGATAAATATTAGCAAATGAGGAAATGGAATGAATTTTTAATAGGTTACAGGCATTCTAACAAAACCCAACGTGAAAAGTGTAACTGGTGTGCACTCTAGAAAGCTCCCCATGGCCTCTTTCATATGCGACTGAAGAGATTAGATATTGCAATAAGTCAAGAAAACACATTTGTTATGAGGATAAAAGGAAGAAAAATCTTCATTCATTACAGATAATATGATTATCTTCAATGAAAATACAAGAAAACCCATACTCTCTACTCGTAATGGAGTTTAGTATAGTTCCTGGGCATAGAACCATTCCTTTACACTAACAGAACTATTGGATAATTTATTGTATAAAAATATCCATTAATAAGAGTAATAAAACCCCTCTAAAAGAAGAAGGGATAAATTTTATACAGAAGGTGCAAAATATTTATGGAGAAATAATGAGATATTTGAAACACAGAAAGTAAAACACACACGCACACAAAACTAAAAACAAAAACAAAACCCAAATAAATTAAATAAATAAACAAAAAAAGCTTTTCTCCAAGATGATAAGATTAAATATTTAAGTTGTCCTTGTCATCATATTATTCTCTATAATTAATGTAACTGCAATAAAAATTTTCACAGTGTATGTGAGTGCATGTGCACACACAGGTATGACTAGTCTAGCAGACCCTAAAATTCATTCTTGGAAAGTAAAGCAAGAAAACACCAAAGAGCAAGGATAAAGAGAGAGAAAGGGCTGCCTAGTCTCCTGCTTTACACATATTCTCTGTATTGGTTTAAATTACTAGATTATTTAAAATTGTTACTACATTGTAAAAATAAATTAATTAAAACCTATGCAGTGGCAAAAGTTAAAAAAACAGATTGGGATGCCTGGGTGGCTCAGTTGTTAAGTGTCTGCCTTCAGCTCAGGTCATGATCTCAGGGTCCTGGGATCGAGTCCCACATCAGGCTCCTTGCTCAGCAGGGAGCCTGCTTCACCCTCTGCCTGCCTCTCTGCCTGTGCTCTCTCTCTCTCTCTCTCTGACTAATAAATAAATAAAATAAAAAAAAAAAAAGAACAGATCAAGAGAACAGATTCAAAAGCCCAGAGACATACCTACATGTGTCTGAAAATTTGGCGTATGGCAGAAATGGAACTTTGTAGCAAGGAGGAGAAGTATTCCATAATTAAGGACTTCGGTTATCCATGTAAGACAAGATAAAATTTGATCCCTTGTTCACAGAATGTAGAAAAAATAAATGTCAAATATCTTGGCAGATGCTGTGGGCACCCCATCCATATTCTCAGGCATCCAAGGTCAGCACATGCCCATATGTCCTATACAAGCATCTGGATGCTGCCTGTGGTCTTTCAGTGCCCTATGAGGCGGTGGGGGTGGTAAGCAGAAAATGCCTCAGAGAGAACAGCCCTGGGAAGGATCCTCAGCCAATGAAAGAAGAACAATGGGTCTCCATGTCTGCCTCTCAAAGACAACTCAAATTCTACATTCCCTCTTGTGGTTCCAAAGAAGGATTGAACCACAGTGGGCCCAGATCTGTGACCTCATGGAAAATGTCTCATTTATGGGGTTCCTCCTTTTCCAGTCTCACACTCTTCATTTTCTATCAGTTCTGCTTGAGCTCAGCTTCCTCACAAGCTTATTGCAATTTAATTACTGTCTCGGGGCTTGCTTTGAGGGAAGTCTCAACTAAAATATTTATAATATTTTCAGAAAAAATATAGCACTGTAGAATATTGAAGATGAGAAAGAATTTGTTAACTAGACGTAGAAAACATACACGTAGCCAAATTATACCATTTAGTCCAATTGATAAGTTTAATAATTAAAGTCAAAATTTCATGTGAATATTATATATATACATACACACACACACACACATAATCAACAAAGATAAAAAATATATAAAGACTAGGAAAAGGTACTTGCTGCACATATAATTAACCAAAGGTTAGTATGCAGACTGGATAATATTAAGTAAAGAAAGAATATAAAATATGAAATATAGAAATAAATATAAATACAAAAAAGGATATAAAATATAAAAAATGAGTAATGATAAAAAAAGACAATTCACAGAAAAGAAGCTCACAATTCACTGATAGAAATATATATTTCTCCTTTTTTACAGGCAGGTCATCTGAAATTTGGAGGAGGAAAATGATTTCCTCGAGACCACAAAGATAGTAAATGGCAGAGGAAGGATTCACACTTGGATATATTAAAGTTCTAAGCTTATACATTACCTACTCACTTCATTACAGCACATTAAAGTTCATGCCATTAGTTCTGCAGCTTCAGGGGTACCCTAGTTGAGAGGTTAGGATATGTACATAGGACTCAAGTAATCATGAAGGGCTTTTGTCTCCCTCAGACTCCTTACTAAGGAATATCCTAAAGGTTATAATCATGAAGCCAAAAGTTGATCATATAAACAAGTATTGCTAAATGGAAATAAATGGTATCCCATAGCTAGCATTTTAAATAGTGAATCTACTCAAAATTCCTCATAAAATTTTTCCGAGGAAATTATTTGAATCTCACCCTTTTCCGAGGTAGGACCTCGGGTTTCTTTGTTACAATGATAACCACCCAAACACGATGCTCAAGATTCTGCAAACCCCACACCAAATATGAGCCTACCTACATACAAAACAGTTTGGCTCTTTTTTAAGAGAACAGAACCTACTGAAATTAGAGATAATTTAGATAATTTATATCTAACTCAATAAATACTTACTAAGCATGTTCTGTATACAAAAATGTAGAAAAGTTACTTCCCGATCCACTCTGTTGCTTATCTATTCAGCCAGTAGTCCAACCAAGAAAACATACACAACCACAACAAGAAAACATACACAACCACAAGAAGAAAAGCATAGGAATTATCAAATGATGGCACATACAGAATGATGTTAGAAAGTGGAGGTTGGGCTTTTCATTTAGCTACTGAAATATCATTTTTTGTGAATAAAATCCAGATACCCACACAGAGAGTTCCTGCAATCTGGTCTGTTAAATAGAGGTAATCGCTGACATAAAGGAAAAAAATATATTTGAAGCATAGAAAATCCATACAATGGCATAACCTGCAGCCACGAAAAATATTAGAGCAAGATAAGCTGATTTAATATAAAATGAAATGAATGTGAATGTAAATTGCAACATAAAATGAAAAATTATGAATTCCATGTTAATATTCACTGTGTCTTTCTGCTAATGAGCATGTTTTCCATGTAGTATGAGACCTCTAAAATAGTGACTTCCAGGGTACCTGGGTGACTCGGTCAGTTCAGCATCTGGTTCTCGATTTTGGCTCAGGTCATAGCTCAGGGCTGTGAGGTTGAGCCCCTGGTCAGGCTCCTCATGGAGCGCAGAGCCTGGTTAAGACTCTCACTCCCCTTCGCTATGCCCCTCCCCTACTTGTGCTCACTCTCTCTCTCCTCTGTCTGTCTCAAAATAAAATAAAATAACACAAAATAAAATAAAATAGTAACTTTCTTCTCCCTCTTCAGGTACAGACAGACTCCTGAAATAAAGTGGCATAGGTGGTGATGGTTTATTGCTCTAGTTCTTACCCAATCTCCTCTTCCATTTTTAATTTGTTCAGTCATAATTAAAGTGATGTTAATCAAGTGTTTGTTATCTTCCAGACCCCATGTTAAGTGCTATATATGTACGGTACTGAATAGAACATAGGTAGAACATTGAAGAGTATAGCGTATTATTATACACTCTGAGAAACATGTCAAATGGCAATCAGTGGTTTATACTATAATGGAAAATGATACAATGCTCTAGAGGGGATAACGGTGATTTATTTTAAATGGATTATTCACAGGAGGCTTCGCTGAAAAATATTCCAACCAAGAACAAAGATCGAGAAAACTGATTCCAAGCAGAGGATAGACTAGAGCATGCATGAAGGTAGTGAGGCAGGACTCTGCTTGGAACCAGTGTGACAAAAGGGAGGCACGGGGACAAGGAGGCATGGCTAGGTTGCTAACGGATAGTGGGAAGTGGGGTGGGCATTCTAGAAAGGAAAGTGGGGAGCACCTTATGCAAGTTCTTGAAATTGGGCTGTAGGTATTCCAAGTGAAATCACAAACCATTAAATGGTCCCAATCAGAGATATGGTTGGTTTTCTATTTTAAAACAGACGTAGTGTGTAGATAATGGGTTGGAGGGAGCCAAATCTGCAAGTGAGATCAGTCAAAATCACAGCCATCCCTGGAAAAGATGGTGGCAGCGTGGCTTGGGGGCAGTGGCCGTAAAGATGAAGATACAATGATGGATTTGACACCAAATAATTCGCAAATGAAACTGACTTGACATCCTATGAGAGTTCCCAAGATTGAATTAGAATTAGAGATCAGAATTAGGCAATTCAAGTCAGAGAATTAGAGTTCAGGAATTAGAATCAGAGAATGAGAAGGAGAATTCTCTGAGACTACACCAGTAGTCCAATTTTGACACAATTCTGCTGAAATATAAAAGCACACTCTTACTGGGAATGGGTCCCACATTCATTATGACCCTTACTCTACACCCCCCCTTTTTTTTTCCATCAGCAGTAAATCTTAGTTAACAATGAAGACTTCTTTCTGTACACTGCCATTGAGATCATCATCAAATTTTCCTGCCCTGCTCTGCTTGTAATCAGACTTCTTCTCTTCCCAAAAGAGGACAGTCCAGATTATATGTCCACTGAATGCATTGGTTTTCTATTACATTCTCAGTTCCTGCTTTGCCAGGCTCATTACCTTACATATTCCTACCTTCTAGTCTTATTTCTCCACATAAACCATCGGAACACAGTTCTTTACTAACTGTGTAAATAATACTCGGTTGGCCATCAGATCAGACTGAATCCAAAGTAAGGTGTACTTAAGTAATTTCTGAACAATCAATAATCAGTTTCAGAAATATTTTTGTTTTTCATGTCTAATAAACTTTTTAAATTCTATTGTTCAGTGTCAACAGAGAAACTTTAAATTAATTGAGTACTAAATTTAGAAAATCCTCTTTTCAATACCAAGTACGTTTCTAACTTTCTCTGAATGCAATTCCTCTGTTCATCGGTTTTACTAATGCTCACCCTGGAATCAAGTGTTCAATAATTCATACAAAATAATTTTTGCCAGTTACTTTCTTGGTGGATGCATTGAATAGTTATTCTATTAGCATATAATCCCTCATTTTCATATTCTTGACTGAGTGATTATTTTAGACATCCTCCCAATAAAATGCATTTGATGTCTTTTGCTAAAATCACTTCAACAGTAAGATTAGGTTCACATTCTGCACCTGAGACCTCCCTTCTCACTCTAGGAAAATAAAAGTATATTAGAAACAGTCTTGAATATTTATTTTAAATTTCTCATATATTCATATGCCAAGTGCCCTATGTCTTTTATTGCCTGATCTCGGTTCCCTAATCAGTAGTATGGTGATTATATCTTCAGTCATTTTCTCTGAAAGAATCTGTTCTATAAGTTTGGTAATTTGCCTAAAATCTTAGTAAACTGTATATGCACTTAAAAATTTAATTTACTTGATTATTGATGCCATTTATAATACTTTAAAGCTACATATTATTATTTAAATAAGAAACATAACTTCTTGAACTCTTATCAGCTGTGCTAATAACTCATAAATTGTCATGCTTTCGTAGCCAAAGAATTTTTTATTACAACTGCAATACCTTTCTTTCCCAGCAATGACCGACCCAGCAGCATTTAACAAGACTATAAACACCTGGGGTGCCTGGATGGCTCCATGGGTTAAAGCCTCTGCCGTCAGCTCAGGTCATGATCTCAGGATCCTGGGATCGAGCCCCACATCGGGCTCTCTGCTCAGCAGGGAGCCTGCTTCCCCCTCTCTCTCTGCCTGCCTCTCTGCCTACCTGTGATCTCTGTCAAACAAGTAAATTAAAAAAAAAAAAAAACTCAAAAAAAAAAAAAAGACTATAAACACCCAATCAATCAGAAAAACAAATCGTTCTGTTGAGAAAACAAAGGTGGTGAATCTTCAGCAGCGTTTTTCAAAATCAAAGTTCTTAAAGGTCATTTGTTAAGCATATCAAGGTGCACACTCATGAGGCAAGATCCCAAGGGTCTGGAGAGGGACTTACGAACCCACCACTGCGGCACACACCATCACACTAATGTTTGAGGACCACGGAATTAGACCAGGCCACCAAACAGGTGTTAAATAGCTCTGGTACAGGCCACTAGAAGGAGGATGGAATTAATCCACTGACCCAATAGAAGGATGTGTTGCTGATACAAAAATATTTCCTACAGAAATCATATTTCTTTTCCTGCTGTAGTTTAGCCCATATGCAGAATGACAAGAACCTGTGGAATTATAGTAAAAATGAAAATCTTGTAAAAATAACTGAGTAAAGAGTTACCTTAAAATTTGCGGAATAGAGCATCAAACACAAAATTACAAACACTTATTTCATCAAATGAGATTAAGTCATGGAAAGTCTAATGCTAACGGCTGCCTCTTGAAATTAAATGGTATTGTCTGTGGTGACCCAGAATTCCCGTGATGTAAAGAGTGATGGAGTCCCGAGCCCCTTGCTGAGAACATTGCCTATAATTCTACCTCTCTCCTGGCCCGCAGGTCGTTATTGTGTAATCAAGGAGATACCAAGTTATTCCACTGATGCTTCTCTTCCATTTTTCTGAAATTTTTCCTTTTCTTGTAAGGGTGATGAGCAAAATTCTGAGTGCAATATCGCTGTGCCTAAGGACCGTGCTTTAGAAGACGAAAAAGACAGGTGTGATGAAACGGTCCCTTTACCCCTGTGTGTATGGGGAAGCAGAACTCTTATTTGTAGGGTCTGAGGCCACTGCAGATGTTCGTTTGGGCCTTAAAATTCAGAGAGCTCTCACCCACACCCAGAATGACTGCACCTACTTGAGAAGAAGAACCCATCCGACACAAGATACGGTTAGTCCGTGTTTGAAGAATTAATGGAGGGCTAAGTAAATGAGGTAACGCAGCAATAAACAATTGGAACAATAAAGTGAAGGTGTAGCTAAATTATGATGACACAGAGGAGGATCTCTAATGCCTACAAGCCCCGTAGCCCTTTGTACGTTACATCAATGTCCTGTCCTCGGTCAGGACAAAACTAGGGTGCTCTTAGCCGAATGGCAAAAACAGAAGCATCACTGGCAACAGAATGGGTGGAACCGAAGTATGCTGGCTTCTAGAAAAGGAGGAAATTTATGTCCTGAGCTTGACCTGAGGCCATGGTAATATAAAGTTGAAGCTTATGGAGAGATCAGAGTGGGAGAAAAATATTTACAACTTGTATACGAACACAAGGGAACGCACCATGGCCCGGGGGCTCTCATCCCTCTGTCTTCAAACCCTAGCACTGGGGTTCTCTTCCTCCCTGTTTTACTTATGGGAAACTGAGGCTTTGCCCAGGGTCAGGCAGCGATTAGTGTATAAGCATCCCAGCCCATTAAGAAATTCTTTCTGGGGGCGCCTGGGTGGCTCAGTGGGTTAAAGCCTCTGCCTTCGGCTCAGGTCATGATCTCAGGGTCCTGGGATCGAGCCCCGCATCGGGCTCTCTGCTCAGCGGGGAGCCTGCTTCCTCCCCTCTCTCTGCCTGCCTCTCTGCCTACTTGTGATCTCTGTCAAATAAATAAATAAATAAATAAATAAATAAATAAATAAATCTATCTAAAAAAAAAAGAAAGAAATTCTTTCTGAACATTTGTGAACAGCCAGCATAAAACGCGTGTCTGCCTGACAGCAAGGCTCACTTTTCATCTCCTTTTTCACACGGCCTCTCCCCCACGGGTAGCATAGTCTGCAGACTGGAGGTAAAGTGGAGTCCGATGGAAAGAGAAGGTCTCTCAGGAGACTGGGGATTAGTGCTGCGTGCCTGTTACTGCGGGCACTCTCTCTGCCCCATAGTCCCCCGACAGTCCTGTCACAAGAGCACAGGGAAATAAAACAGAAATAACTGTAGATTCTCAGTGTTTGTCGGAAAAAGAACATGGCACAAGATCAAGGTGTGCCACGTCCATTTCTTACATTCAAAATAAATAAAGGAGGGGCGCCTGGGTGGCTCAGTGGGTGAAGCCTCTGCCTTTGGCTCAGGTGGTGATCTCAGGGTCCTGGGATCGAGCCCTGAGTCGGGCTCCGTGCTCAGCAGGGAGCCTGCTTCCCCCTCTCTCTCTGCCTGCCTCTCTGCCTATTTGTGATCTCTGCCAAATAAATAAATAAAATCTTTAAAAAAATAAATAAATGAAGATCATTTAATGATTTCTGCTTTCTAGGATCCATGCACGGGTGGAAAGACAGTTAGTCCCATCTCCTGCTTTCCAAAGTCATATAAATTTGAACATAGTTTCCAGGGGGGGAAGCACTAAATATAATATCCTGAAAAATGCTGATTTTAAAAAGTTCAGTGTATTTTCCTTCCAGAACTCCATCAAGCACTCCACCTTGTCCTTTGGAGCCTCTGTGCATGCTGTGCTGCTGTGCTATGTTGTTTTCCTAACTCTAAAGCTATACGATCCAGAGATCCTCACATTTTTTTTCTTTGCCCACTCTATCACTTGACTAAGCACATATGAATTTCTTCCACATCTGAGAAGCTTCCATTTCATACCTGGATATGCCAATAATAATATATTCTCAAAAACATAATGATGTTCAAGAATTACCTCTTTATTGAAATGCACTGGGCAGCAATTTTGTGTACATAAACAGAAACTTAAGAAAATTTCAGAAACCTACGATTCACATAGTAACGATGGACGGCCAAATATTACAGATCCCAGCTCTGGTATACTGATAAGACGTTTAAATATCTAGTTCTGTCAGTGATGTGGGAAAAGTAGCATTCACACAGGCTGCTGGTGTGAATTTAAATAAGAGGTACAAATGCTTCCAGAACAGTCTGACAGTCCTTAGCCACACGGACAATTTAGGTCTTTCTAGTGGATTCACACACTTAAAGTATATAAAAATACATTTGGTACTAGAATCTTTCACTATAGAGTGTTTATTAAAAATAATCAACTGTCCCCTAGTAGAAATAAAATACAGTCATGTGAAATACGTAATGGGATAGTGGTATGTAGTAAATAAGAACCATAAAATAAAATGGGGAGATGTCCACAGTATATTAGAAAATGAAAGAAAGTAAACTGAAGAACACATTTTATAGCACAGAGATTTTTTTTTTTTAAATTATCTGTGTGTGTGTGTGTGTGTGTGTGTGTGTGTAGTTGAGTATATACAGAAAAATGTCTGTAGGAGCACCTGGTGGCTCAGTCCGTTAAGCATCTGCCTTTAGCTTGGGTCTTGGTCCCAGGATCTTGGGATCAAGCCCAGCATTGGGCTCCCTGCTCAGTGGAGAGTCTGTTTTACTCTCCCTCTGCTTGTGTGCTCTCTCTCTCTCTCAAATAAATTAATGAAATACCTTAAAAATTTAAAAAAAGAAAGAAAATGTCTGGATAGATACCCATCAAGCCATTAATGATTGCTTTGGGAGAATGTGCTTGGAAGAGCTGGAGTGGGAGATTTCACTGTATTCCTTGTAAACCCCTGTATTACTTAATATTTCCATTGACATGTCTTACTCTTATATTTAAAAAAAAAAACCTCAAAACCATATAGAGTTAAATGATGTACATTAACATTCTCATAGATCCGACTATGAGAAGATCTAAGTCCAAGGATATGCATTTGAGGCAACATGTTTCTTAAAGCATGAAAGAAACCACTTGGGTAAGCAAATATGGGCATTTAAAAATTTGTGAATCACAAAGACCTATGGTCACCCACAATCCATGAAAGTATACATGGTGCTCTCTCCTTTCAAAGCTACCGTGTGAAATTAACTTCTAGGAAGGGAAGATACTGTGATGCCACAAGCATTTTCTCTCTCTTAATGATAGAAAATGGGGTATTACATCTACAGAGAGGATCTACTTCCAGGTACCAGTATCTCTGTGTTATAGTTCTAGTTCGTCATAGCATAATAGTAAAATGTCATACTCTTTTTTTTTCTATTTGTAGGAGCAAAATTAGATTGAACAGAAGTATTGAAACACTACGCATTATTTTTTCCCTCAGACTTGATAAGTAACCAAATTACCTCTTCACTGTGTATTCCATGACGTATGCAAATAACTACATCTGAAAATATTAACAATAGGGTCATTGGTCTTATCAACACCTTATTTCTCCTCCAAATTTCAATGTTGATTTAGTCTACATTAGAAAGCTTACTTTACGCCATTATTTCATGTTGGTGTATGCCTGTATAAACATATTATCTGACAACAAATAAATTATCCTAATACCTTCCCCACTTCCCATTGATTATCTCACTCTTGGCCTGGGGCCATGAATCTAGGGCTTTTTATTTGTTCTAACTGATCAATTGACTCTTAGTTTCTTAAAGGCTACATCTTGCTAGCTGTTGTTTGTTAAGTCAGGTAATTATAACTTGATTTTGTAAATGCAGCTTCAAAAAGGGGGAAAAATCATAAAAAGGCTCAAGTTTTAGAAAGACACGTTTCAACATAATTACAGCAGGCGAGGACAAAATGCCGACCTTATGAATCTGAATAGATTGCCTATAATCACATTAATGCAATTGTAGCCTGGATTTATAAAGCATCCTTGATGAAGATTTAACATGCTTTCTCCTACCACACCAGCCATGGTCTATCTTTTTTAAAAATAGGAACAGGAATAAATGCCATCGTAATTTTGCTCTCCCTTTTCTACTTCAATCAGTTTCTACATCATTAAGATTTTCTAGGTAGGGGGTATTATTGTCTCATGCTGGAGGCTTTTAAAGATTTCTTTCTATAACAGCATCACACCTGGCAACTGCCAGGAGGTGGGTTATGACTTCAAGTTTTGTTCTCATCCCTTGAAGGCTAATAGGACAACTAATAGGTCAGGTGGGATATTCGGAAATGTAATTTTTTAAATTGCTTTAAGTACTTCTGACCAAAACCCATTAACCTTCACACATCTCTACCAGGAAAGCAGAAAAAGACTCTTCTGAGGCTTGGCCATACTGTGCCAGCCAAGTGCTCTCGGCCTTTTGCGGCAGGTCTGGTGCATTTGTGATGATGAGAAAGATGCCCATTGTGGATGCTCATGTTTTGCAGATTAGCAACTGAGAGAAAAACAAAAAATAAGCAAAAAACCAACCAACCAAAAAAAAAAAAAAAAACAACAACCCCAAAACAAACTTGATCTAAAAGGCAAGCATATACTTGTTTGTGGGCTTTAGTTTTTAACAAATACAATCTAAGTTTAATTCTAACTTAATTAGCTTAGATCATAGAAAGATTCAAGGTTATTTCAAGGTTATATTCCATTATCTCAGTTTATAAAGTGAATAGCCCTGGCTGAAATTCTAGAAGTAAGCATAATCATCTTGGCAAATGTGAGTGTGAAATTAAACATCAGCGAAGATGCTGTTTAGTTTGCATATTTACTCATATCTGAGGTGGAAATTTATCCATACATCTGACAGACATGAAAATCTTTATCTTGCTACAAAGTACCTGGAAAGGTGAAATATTCCCCTTCACACTCAATTTTCTTTTACGTAAATACAAGAAAAAACACCCTCATCAGATCAACCGCTGTTCTTAGCTCGTCACTGGTAGGCTCAAAGTTCTGAATTAATTCATAGTAATCACATCCTAGATGGAGATGTGGTAAGCTTTGATGACTGGCTAACAAAGGAAAGATTTAATGCAGCTACACGTGGCACAGAACATAGATAAAATGTCCAATTACACAGAAATTTAGAAGTACTGCTATTTTTTCTCGAAATGGCAAAGGGAATAATCTCAAAATTTAAAGAGGTGATGTTCTAACGAAAGCAATTTATAGACTGAAAATTTTGTGTGGTAACATAATGTAGACCTCCAAATTACCCTTGCTGATTTATATTTAAAATAATGATGTGACCCTCCATCTTCTGAACCTGCCGCCAAACACTAGCTCCTCTAATTAGCTAAGTAGATTTGAGGCCCCTCTTTTATTGGGTGAGTTCCAACTTTATGTGAGTTGGAATATTGCCAGTATCTAAAATCATCAGAAATAGCTGAGTTAGTATCAAAAATATTAATAGGTACTCTAATACTGCATGTATGATTACTTTCTAATGCTACATATGTTCTCTAATGCCTTTTTGTGAACAATGAATGAATATTCATAAAACTGAACAGACACCAATAAACACTGGACATGAATCTTAGTAATGGAATAGAATGGTGTAGACAATGAACTGATCAAAGAGTCAAATTTTTATCATAAACCACATTGACATAATATTCTATTTTCTATAAAAGTCAAAGAATACTTTAGAACTTTGTCGCCTTTTAATAGTTTGTATAAGTATGTATGACTGGTGATGAAAGACAGCTCCATATGAAATAAGGAAAGGGATTGCCTATTTATTTGTCATAGTTCCAAAACTATTATGAGTTTCAGGTTAAGAAACCAGAAGCAGCAAGAACAGACACGACGCACCTGATGCACCAAATTATTCTGGTTCAGTAAGATTTAAACAGCTTGAGTTTCTGAATACTCCGCCAAATTCTTGTTATTAGGCTGGCCTATTTAATTGGCTAATTAAGGATTTTTCACCCCAGTTTAGAAGATCCCATTTCAAAGAAATATATATATATATATATATATATATATATATATATATATCCCCTTACTACAATTTTTAAAATGTAAAAAATACAGACTAGCTCCTAACTCAAAGTCTAATTTTATCTCAAATATGTTATACAGATATGCATTTGATTTAGAACAATATGTATTGAAGTTCTAATATTTTAAAATAACTGAATTACTTTTTAAGAGTTGTAAGAAAACTCCCTAATTTTATGGTACATCATAAGTTAAATATTATCTTTCAAAGCAGTTAAAGATGATGACCTACTAAAGCAAATGAAGATACCCAAGGTAAATATAAGGGTTAGTCACTGAAGCTTGGCCAGCATCTCCCAATGCCTAGGCTACACCTGCTCTTACAAAGCAAGGAGAAAAACACCTACTCCATATCATGCTTTACCTACCATCTCTACCAGTGTCCTTCCAAGGTGGATTCAAAGGAATACATGTAATTTTTTTTTCTTTTTTTTAAGATTTTATTTATGTATTTGACAGAGAGAGAGAGAGATCACAAGAGGCAGGCAGAGAGAGAGGGGGAAGCAGGCTCCCCACTGAGCAGAGAGCCCAATGTGGGACTCGATCCCAGGACCCTGAAATCATGACTTGAGCCAAAGGCAGAGGCTTACCCCACTGAGCCACCCAGGTACCCCAATACACATAGTTCTTTAATGAAGAATAAAATACCTTTAAGGTATTTTATTTTATGTGCTTTGTTTTGGTTTTTTATTTGTTTTTTAGTCAAATGTTGTCAGGTCAAAAGAGTGTTATGGGGAAGGTCATCTAAATTATCTTTTGGAACTCATGAGGTCCAAAAACGAGCTGTGAGAAATCTTTCAACAAAAACAAAGCAGAAACAAACAAGAGAGCGCAAAGAATCCCCAGATCTAGCAATATTTATATACCACATGGTTTCCAAGTTTTTAACAACTTAGAGCATCTGTTGGTAGCCCAATATTTGGGGGCAATATCATTCACAAGTAATTTTTCAGAAATTATTCAGAAACCAGTTTCTGAGGTTCATTAGAACTTATTTCATACTTCACGAACGGGCTCATTATCTTGACTCTCTCTGAGGCCACCCTGATCTCATACCCTGATCTCTCCATGTGCCCTGTGGAGACACCTCATCCCGACTTCCTGTTTCAGTTCTGCAGCCTTCGTGTTCGTCTCGCTAGACACAACCAGTTACACATTTGTAAGACACAACACCTTGCTCAGCTCCTTCATTTTCAAAGATTCCCCCGTGCGTAGAAGCTCATATTCTCCAATCTACAAGTCTAGTATTTGCAATGCAGCCCATGTTTGTACTTGAATCTACAAGTTACCACATGAAAACCCTGTCTGAGCAAATCTCATTCTCTGGGCGCACCAAACGCAACCTCCCAGCTCCTGTACCTGTGCTCATTTGGCTACATTTCCTAGAATGTGCCCTTCCTCCCAACTTGTGCAACTGGGTTTATGAATCTTTTCTTCAAGATCTCTATTCCCAGGAACCTCACCTGGCAGACAGGTTTGAGGTGCTATCTGCTTCCGCTTCATTCCATTAGTCCGTGTCAACCTTACCACTACTCTTGAGTCTTAGTCTTGATTATTTTTAAAGAATTATGTCTATTGCTATCTCTTTTTTTTTAAAAGATTTTATTTATATGTCAGAGAGAAAGAGAGAGAAAGCACAAGCAAGGGGAGAGGGAGAAGTAGGCTCCCTGTTGAGTAAGGAGCCCAAGGTGGGACTTGATCCCAGGACTCTGGGATCATGACTCGAGCAGAAGGCAGACATTTAGCGAACTGAGCCACCCAGGTGCCCCTGTTGCTAGCTCTTCCTATATGTGCCTTTATTCCACCAATCAGCCTCTTTGAGTCCAGAAATATGAATGTATTATTATTGTTAATTTGCAGGGGGGACATCTAACATAGTAACTTACACACAGCAGGTAATAAATATGGACGGCTGCTTGCAGTATTGATTTATTCATTCAGTCACTCCTCGAATCATTTGCTAAATAGTTATGTCTATGTGTTGCCAAGGTTTGCGCTCAGCACATTTTAAACTCCAGTGTTCTGTTAACCTTGAGAGTATATGTGTGTAGACTGCTGGTGAAGACCAGAGAAGAGGTGATAGAAGCAGGTAAGTATTTTGAAGAGGTGAGGGCAACAGTCATGCAGAGAAGATGGTAGGAGCAGCCTTCTCCCTGTGCGGGCACAGCGTGGATCCTAGTTGTCCATTGCTTTGGGAACAGCCACCATTCTTTAGCACTAGCCAAGTGGCGCTCGGTCTTCTCAGCTAGTGAGACCGGAAACTGGAATCCAAACGCCACTCTGTCACAAATTACACTGTCATTCTATAACCACTTGATAGTTTTCAAAGGATTTTGCACGTTTTATTCAATCACATTTTATATTCCTGTCAGTAAATCAGAAGGACCTGGGACATATTGTCGGCCCAGTCTCCAAATAAGCATCTCCTCCCCAATGAAGAACTTAAACTCTAACCCCACTATGATCCCACGATCCTTATAATACCAGTGTGTTTTCCAACAGGTTTATACAGACTCACTGTTGGGCATCCGTGCTTCTAAGCCCAAGATCCTCATTTATATCACCTGCAAAGGCCATATCTTATTATACGGAAAAGTCAGGTAATCTAACCATTTAACGGAAGTTCCCAAGTTCCCAAGTTCCCAAAGTTCCCATTTTGGATCTCAGGACCCCACACGACGTTGATACTCAGAGAGTCACAAATTTCAGCAAAGCAAGATGACATTTCAAGTCAGTCTTCCATGTTACCCTCTGCTTCGAGAACAATGGGAATGCCCCTCCAACAATGTAGGGTAAACCAATCTGTGTGTGGGTGTGTGTGTGTGCATGCGCACACACATGCGTGTGTGTTTCTTTAAAGGTAATAATAATATGAAAGCAGAGCTGGGAGTGAGGGACTCTGGTTTACAAACACCAGTTTACTGAAGCTGCTTCACGCTAATAACTAAGTTCCAAAATGAGTCAAACAGAAATGGAATGCTGAACAATTAAGATTCTCTCCCCATAAGCCCATCTCTATCATTTTATTAAAGGCTACTGGGAAAACCCTTACTGAATAACTAATTCTAAATTATATTCGATGAAAACAAATTAATGTAATAATTTTCTTTCTGAAATTAATTTAAATCTCTGTGGATGCCGCAACAAATTTAGTCTTTACTATGCATACAAAAAGTCATGAAAAGCGTTACTGCACTCACTGCTTTAGGCAAAGATTCATTGTTTCACAGTCACTGGTAATGGCCATTATTTCAATTTAGCAAGCCTGCTTTCATCAATCATTTTTGCCCACTTGGCTCAGATATTTAAAATTCTTTGTATTTTGTCAGTATAGACAGCATGCTTGCAGAGACGCTGTCGTACGATGTGTGTTGTTTCCAAAAGGCTCTATTTCATTTCTAGAAACCCTCCCCCATGTACATTTTCCTCCAATTTTGTTCTTGCCAATGAATTCAAACATAGGAAATGCCATCGTCATGCATATTATAAGGTTCAGATGTTGCTTTTAGTCAATTAAGTGCAAAAGGAATTGTATATATTTACACCGAGGCTATATCATTGAAGTAACTACTCACTCTTGCTTTAGAACATTTTAAAATTTATATCGTGTCTGAACGTCTAACATTAAATTGTCTTTTTCTTCCTATTAATCGAAATCATGCAATTAGTAGGATTGAAAACATGTATTCAATCCAAAGGCACTTTTGCCTTTTACAAAATAAATACATTTGTAATTAATCTAACAAACACACATATTGATTATATATATAAATTAAATTGAGAAAAATGAATTAAAAAGTTATGATATTTTTGATGGCATGAGAAAAGGATCTTTTAGAAATTAGTAAATGGAATTTTGGAAAAGGTCACCGGAAGATGCCTAACTGCCCAAACAGGCATATGCCCCATTAATATATACAGGGAGAAAGCTCTATAGAACCAGGAAAGTGGCTTAACTCGAGGACAATTTATTTAACTCTACAGAAAGTCCATCAAGGTTCTCTTTACTTTCTGTTTACAAGTACCTGGGTTGTTCTGTTGAGAAGACCGCAGATGAGCCCAATTCTAAACCAAGATAAAGCCAGGGATGACCTTCATCAGTGTCCTGGCTGTACTCCCTTACAGGTTCCTTCCTGTTAGGGAGCTGGCCAGGACTTCTATTAACTGAATACCCAACAATGGGAAATTCTTCAGGTTCAGAAAGTATTTGGACCAAAGGGACTGACCTTCACCCAGAGATGAAGTCTCTGGGAAAATGTCCTGTGCAGACATACCCTGAGAAACTGTCAAAGAAGTATGAGAACTCTCTCTCCTATAAATGCAATTTTTTACTGGCTCTTCTCTCTTCCTATTTACCATGGATACAGCCAGACCTCAGCCAATGAAAGCTGCATCAAAATTTATGGAACCAAACTGTGGAAGGACCCAAGATGCCCTTCAATTGATGAATGGATAAAGAAGATGTGGTTCATACATACAATGGAATATTACTCAGCCACCAAATGGTGAATCCCCACCATTTATTGACTTATGCTGAGTCAAATCAGTCAAGCAGAGAAAGACAATTACCATATGGTTTCACTCATTGGTGGAACCTAAGGGATAGCACCGAGGACATTAGGAGAAGAAAGGACAAACTGAAGGCAGGATATATCAGAGAGGGAGAAGAACCATGAGAGACTATGGACTCCAGGAGGCAATCTGAGGGTTTGAGAGGGAAGGGGGTTAGGGAGATGAGTGAGCCCAGTGATGGGTATTAAGGAGGCCCATGTTGTAATGAGTACTGGGTGTTATATGTAAATAATGAATCAACCATTACCTTGAAAACTAAAGATGTACTGTATGGTGACTAACATAACATTAAAGAGAAAAACAATGTATGGAACCAGCACAACTCCACAGACGACCCTGGGTTGTGGGTTATGACAAGGCTGAAGCCAAAGCTCCTTTCAGGGTAAAAAAGAACCAACAACCGTGACACAGAAACAGGGGTCTCAAACAGGACAGAAGGATGAATGAGGGACCCTAAAACTTTAACAGCCTTCCGTCACTCCCCTCCATATGCTATTATTGATTCTCTTTCTTTCTGCCCCTTTTATTTTTTCTTTTTTCCTTTTTTTCTTTTCTTTCTTTCTTTATTTTTTCCACTGATGTTCTTTTATATTTAGTCACCCATTTTTCCCTACCTGGTTCCAATCCTAAAATCTAATACCGTGCACTGGTTTTGTAGAGGCCCACTGTGTCGACAGAAGGGGAGAGAAATGTCTGGCCACTGAGCTGACCTCACAGTGCGCAGGAAAGAGAAAAAAAAATGTAGTATTCAAAGAATCTAATTTTCCTAAGAGAATAATTTAAGCATGAAACCCATAAGGGCAGGAAATTTAAAACAAAATGAAAATCCTATGTTCAAATAGAAATATAGGGTTGGGGGTCAAAGACTGAGTGAGTCATTGGAAAACCCTATAAATCTGTATCTTGCAGTAAATTAAAAAAAAATTTGGCAACTTTGTGCCATTTTATCCAATCTATTTTTTTTTTTTATTAGTAAAAACCAACACTATAAGACTACTTTCAATTGCCATCCCTTACTCCAAGGATACAAGGATACTTTTCTGGATCTAGCCCATATTATAAATACAATTCTTACAAATTGGTCTACTTTGTGTTAAATTGTATGCATGAAAGCCTTCATTTTTGTGCTAGAACTTCACCCAAATGGTCAATGCCTGCCTATGTGGCTTTAAAGGTCTTTTAAGTTATGTGCCCTAATTCAGACCTTGGGATAGCTTGAAACTCGTCTGCTGAACTAAAAATGTGAGCCTAGATGGGCAGACAGATACAGGCAAACAGTATTCTGTACTTGATATAACTTTACTTTTACTTAAGAGAAATCTCTGAGAATGATTAGCATATTTGATTCATTCTAAGTTTGATTTTTTTTAACTTTTCCACATATGAATGGAGTTACATTTTATAAACACATGTCTGTATTGGATGAACATCCAGAAACTACCAAAACTTGTCTCTCTCTGCAGATACCAACAGTGGTGTTAGGAGAGCACCAGGTCTAGTCCTGGCTCTGGAAGGAGCCAAGCACTTTCCCCTGGGCACTGGCCTTCCCAGACTTCAGCATCATTTCTACTGCATGAGGATAAGACTTCCCTGTATCTGTTCAGAGAGCTGTTTAAAGGTTAAACAAGGGTGGGATTAGTGTGCTTAATCAAACAGGGCTACAAAACAGCACTTTCTTTTCAGGCTATTATAGCTTCGTTACATATTTGCCATCATGCCACAGGAATTACAAAGTATTTGTGGGTAAAATAAATACTGATAGACTGTGATTTTCTTAGTGACATGGGAAACTTCTATAATATCTTCTGCTGCATTTGGGAGCAAAGTAATAAGTTCCCAAATCTGGAAGAAGGCTGTGCAGATTAAATGCACTGCCTGATTATCGCCATAAAAGAAATTAATTTCCACGCATGCTTTGGTTCCTCTGATCAAACAGAAGACTGTCATTATGATCATCATCATCACCGTCCTTTAGGTAATTGATTAAATGTTTTGTCAATGGTACAGTGATATATTAATAATAATAATTTAGTCAATTAAAATATATGTGATACAATTTCATCAGTTTGAAACATATACAATGCAGTTTTGTTCTAGTATATTAGATTCTTCATACTTAGGAAAATCTCTGCATTATATACAATTTAATGTAGTATTCCAAGCATCCCTAAGAGAGTAATTTAAGCATGAAATCCACATGAGCAGGAAATTCAAAACAAAATTAAAATCTTATGTTAAAATAGGAAAATATGGCCGAGGGTCAGATTGAGTGAGTCGATCCAAAATATCATATTTCAGATTATGACACGTAATTTTTCTAAAATGTTTGTAACCCATTATAACCAAAGGGTAAATTGAAACAGTCTAGATAACATCCCAAACCCATACCTTGAGACACAGCTTTTGAGACATGACCTAAGTGGGATGTTACTGTAATGCTCTGTTGGTTTAACAGTGATACCTGGAAAGCGCTGGGCGCATCCCGCTATAGGGGCATAGCAACCAGACAGCAACAGTCAACCCTGCATGGGTCAGTAAAAGCATCACAGAAAATCCAACAGTCTAGAGGGTGGCGAGGGAGTCTATGACAAGGATAGTACAGTTCCTTAGCCAACCCAGATTAATTTTGGAAGATTATTTTAGACATGATGAGATTATAAACTCCTAACCTAAATCTGATCTGTCAAATTTTTCATAGTAGTCTCGATCTTTAGCCAGATAGAAAATTGGATTTTTTTTTTTTTAAATCTGTTGAGGAGCTTAAGAAATACTGACACTCTAAGTATGAAGAGCCCCATAGCAACGTACTTTATGCTCATGGGGTGTGCGCAATTCAGGATTGGATAAGGATGGAAAACAGGAGCAAGCCCACCTTCCCCTAAGAGACACTTATATCCATTAGATTCTCAAGGTGACTGATGAGAAGTAATATTTCTGTTAACAGTCAGTTCCAAAGTTACTCCTAACTATGAAACGAGCCAATTTATAACTCTGTATATCTCCATAATGACTATGTGCTTATTTAACCATAAAATCTATAAAACACACCCACAGAGACAAACAATTCAACAGCAATAAAGCTATAGAAATTGTTAGAGGTAGTCGATGCAGTAATGCTGAATTGGATCCCATTTTTATTCAGGTAAATACTGTACCCATTTGTCTGTGAACTACTTTTTTTCAGGCTCTCTTTCAATTATTTCTCAGTGAAAGAAGACACATTCCCTTGCTCTGGACCTTTGCTTTAATGACAGCGTTAATTTGAATTCTCAGTACATTGGCTACATTGTCTTAGTTTATTAGGCAAGAATGCACAGAGTCACTTCATCAACCAAAGCTAATATTCTTTGTGTATTTAATTAGATTTGAGGAGCAAAGAAAAAGCAGGTAAAAATGTCAGATTTACTCCAAAAATAAATCCAAATGTGGCCTAGATTACATGCAGATAAGGAATAAATTGATTGAATATGCTGTGGAAATGCTGAATCATTTAAAAAGATATGTTGGTGAAAACCATCTTTCTGGAACTTAAAACTTCTTATTACCCTATGGTCAAGCCCCAACTCTAAAGGACTTCCCTTCATGGAGATTACTGGAGTTGTAATCACTATAGATGCTTAAACAGCCCATGAGACAACCAGAATATAGATGAAATAAATCATTACCAAAAAAAAAAAAAAAGGATATAAAATTTGTAACATCATATTTTAGTAATAAAATAGCTAAGCTGTTAGTTTAAAAAAGTAATTTCTTTTTTTTTTTTTTTAAGTTTTATCTGCTTAAGTCATCTCTACACCCAATATAGGGCTGGAACTCACAACCCTGAGATTAAGAGTCACATGCTCCTCTGACTCAGCCAGTCAGGTGCCCCATAAAAAAGTAATTTCTTATGTGAATGTATCCTTTTGTCCTCTGAAATGTTATAAACATGTTTTTTTTAAATCAACAATAGCCAAGTCAAAGTTTTCAGAAGATCCCCAGATGCTTCAGACATCGCTTGTGTTGAAGAGTAAAGTTAATCAGGTAAATGCTATTAGATCTGATATAAAATATTACCAACTTCTCATTAAATATCATCAAAGGTAAAAACAAAACTTCTTTTCCACTGTTTTCCCTCTAAGGCATCACTCTGCTAACAGAGATGTTACCAACTCAGACCCACAGAAAGGAATTTTATTAGCTCCCTATCACAAGTTTTCCATAGGATGGAAAGTTCACAACCTTCTTTCCTATAGAAGACACTTTGTAGCTGAATTTGGTCACCCAAGTTGGCTTTTGTGTTGTCTGACAGTTAACTCATAAAAGCAATATCTTATACGGTATTTTCTTTCGTACCATATAAATTTATTTTCTGGGAGAAAAAGGTCAAAAATATTTAAAGAAAACCCATTAATAAACTATTAGGTAGTAGGAACCTTGGTCTTATTTCTTTTTAAAAGTTAAATGACCTGGGCGCCTGGGTGGCTCAGTGGGTTAAAGCCTCTGCCTTTGGCTCAGGTCATGATCTCAGGGTCCTGGGATCAAGCCCTGTGTCAGGCTCTCTGCTCAGCAGGAAGCCTGTTTCCTCCTCTCTCTCTCTGCCTGACTCTCTGCCTACTTGTGATCTCCCTCTGTCAAATAAATAAATAAAATCTTTAAAAAAAATTAAATGACCTATTTATTAATGAACACTGGCAGCTTATATTATTCCAAATTATTTCTGGAAGTACTACTAATGCTATGAATACAACGACTTCTATAATTTCCACAAATAATAAAAATAGATTCCTCAACTGAGAGCTTAATCAATGATAAACACTTCTCAAAGTGTTTATAGTACTAGGACATTTAATCATCACAATTCTATGAGTTAAGTACTGTTATCATCTCCATTTTGTACACGAAGGAATGGAGACCCATGCTAAGTAACTTGCACACAGCTAGCTATTGCCAAAGCTGGTGTCCCAATGAAGACATTCTTACCTAAACTGAGCAAGCTACCTTTAAATGTGCAATAAAAAGACAAAATTGTACAAGTAAATGTAATAAACCATTTAAATATGGAAACTTGAAAAAAATTATGATCAGAACTGATATGACCCAAACAACATAATATTTAAAAACAAGTTATATGTGGCAATTGACATCTTATGACATAAACAAGAAATGGACAAGTAGTTGAGACCCAAAGATGTGAATTATTTTCTTACTATCAAATAATTAATTAGTAGGAGGAAATAAGAGATTGATTTGTATTCAGAGATTGATTCATGTTCCTTGAAGTATACTAATGTTTCAAAACTTTAAAAAATTTTATCCCATTCCATTAAGTTTTGACCATGTGTGGCAAGCAGTCTCTAGATATGCCCAGGACTTCTACCTCCTGATTTTCATGCGTTATGTAATGTCCTCCCCTATCAAAGGGCCGGACTCATTCACTCACCTCCAAGGAAGAAAATAGGGCATGTCCCTTGTGAGATTAGGTCATGAAAAGACCCTGGCTTCCATCTTGGGCTCTCACACTTTTCCTTTCTTACTCAAATCAAATCAAGCCTCCCTCTCCATGAAGCCAGCTGCCATGCTAGAAGTAGCCCTCTGGCAAGATGCAAAGGACAAGAAATGACGTCTTGCTGCTGGGGAGGGAGAACTAGAAGACTGTCAACAGACTTAAGCAAGAGATGGGAAAGAGGAACCTCCTGACTCAAACCTTGAGCTCACCGCGGCTTCAACTAACACTTTGCTCAGAGTCTCATAACAGACCCTGAGCCTCAACCACAGAGCTAAGTTGCATCCAGACTCGACACACTGAAACTAAGTTCTGGAGTCATATACATATATATATATATTTTAATGAAGTAACAGGGAACTAAGCGATGACCCCTCTCTTTTAAATATATGGAGAGAGGCAGGCACAAACCCAGAGAGGCATACATAAACCCAGGGCAAATGCACTTAAAATAACATACCTTTGAGCACAATTCTATTATACATAAGTCAGTAAAATTATCTTTGTCCAAAATTATTTCACCTCATTCCAAATCAGACCAAAATAGAACTCTATTTAAAAATTAGGTCTAACTAAGGATTAAGAGATAAAAGTTGTTCCTCAAGGAGACGGACCAGTGAGTGGTTAAAAGGTTCTACTATAACAACTTTCTAAAAGCAAATGTCTTCCCAAATGTAACAATTAATTCCTCCATCTTCACATTCAGAAACTGGTCATGTCCTCATTCCTTCCTCTATGAAAATGCGGCCACAGTTTAAGAAATATAGGTTGTGCTATTACAAAGAAGCTACAATGTTTCTTACAAACGTGCCGCAACTGCATTACATTGAGTAAGTATATCTAGTTGGCCAATATGTTCTGAAAGCAATTCAGTGCCCCCATCTCAACAAAATTTATCTCTACTGATTTGCGCTAGCTACAAAAACAAAAATAGAGAGTAGATCTCTGGGAACTAAATAAATTCTGATATGTATTTATTTACCCCTCCAATCATTTCTCATGAAACTTGCTGACTCATAAATGGAATAAAGATTTGTCCCTAAATTATCTTCCAAAAATGACTATTAAAAAAAAAGTCCAAATCACAGTTTTTTTCCCCCCAGTATCTAGTCAAATCAAATTTCAGAGGAAATACTAAGTATTTATCCAAAGAATTTAAATGTGACTTTTGAGGAACCTTTATAGGAAAATCCAACGGATGTTCTATAGCTGTGACAAAATCTAGTTGCTAAGTAATAGTGTCCATTGTATGAACTCAAAGGGAGGGAAAGGGTGATGGGAAGAAATCCATGCATTGCTTTCAAAGTTTCAAAATTGAAAGATAATGGCAATGCATTCTTTACATAGCACATATCTCCCCCAAATTCATTCATCACTTGTTCACATGTTCCTAAGAAACACAACTCCTTTTTCCTATAGGCCATGACTCCTCGTGAGAAAAGCACAGAGAAGGGAAATGCTAAGAAGATGAAGTAATTTAATGTTTGTGGTTAAGCATGGAAACAAATGCTTGACTGAAGGCAGATTTTCTATAAATGCATTTTCTTGTATTTTACTTTCCTGCTCACCAACATATCCATAATCTGGAGTAATTCAACAGCAGTGTTAGTATGGTGCTAAAAGGCAGATCAACAACACTGGCAAATGAGGGGATTGCACAACGGTGCAAGTCCCTCTTTCTGGGATAAAAGTTAGAACAGGATGTCAGTCCTATTTATTGTTTTTGATCTAAGGTAATTATTAGATAAGTTTTTTTTTTAAGAAAATAGATTTACTTTTGTTCTTTTATTCAACTTATACAAGTGAGTGATTTGTGTGTAGCTTAATAAATACAATGAAATGATTTTGATAGATTTACATTTTGCAGTGACCCTCCTTGAGTCTGGCATCTGGCATTTGGCAAATGCAAGAAGGCAGGCAGAGATCTGAGTGTAGTCTGAGAAAGGAACCGGACCAAGCAAACTGGTCCCTCATACCTGAGATACTAAGAATTTGTCTCACTGCATGTGTTTCAGGTTCTATAATATAATCTTAAAGATTGATAATTAGTAAATATTTAAAATAGAAATTACAGGGGGTACCTGGGTGGCTCAGGCTGTTCAGCATCTGCCTTTGGCTCAGGTCATGATCCCAGGGTCCTGGGATCAAGCCCACATTTAGGTTCCCTGAGCAGCCAGGAGCCTACTTCTCCCTCTCACTCTCTTGTAGTGTCTCAAATAAAGAAATGAAATATTTTTAAAAATTAGATATATGAAATAAAATAGAAATTACAGTTTCCAATGATGACCTTTTAGATCACCTTAAAAAAGTCAGAACAGTATGACAATCCACATGACTAAGGGGTCTATCTTAGATTTGTACAAGACATTAGAGTGAAGAAAGAATGATTTTTAACACTTCTTAAATGCACACATAATATTATCAACATAAAGACAAGAAAATTGGGAAAACAATCTAAACGTTTTAATATGAGACACTTATGTTTCATATAAATATGTACACAAGAATACCAAGATGGGACACCTGGGTGGCTTGGTTGATTAAGCATCTGACTCTTGGTTTCAGCTCAGGTCAAGATCTCAGGGTTGTGAGATTGAGCCCTGCGTCAGGGTCTGCACTGAATATAGAACCTACTTAAGTTTCTCTCTCCTTTACCCTCTGCCTATCCTCCTCCACAACATTAAGTGTCTGCCTTCAGCTCAGGTCATGATCCCAGGGTCCTGGGATCAAGCCCCATATCAGGCTCCCTGCTTAGCAGGGGGTCTACTTCTTCTCCCTCTGCCTGCCACTCCCCCTGCTTGTGCTCTTTCTCTGACTCTGTCTCTTTCAAATAAATTAATTAAAAAAATAAATTTTAAAAAAGAAAAAAGAAAACTAAGAATATTTTTTTAAAAAAGACTAAAAAAGAATATTAAGATCTGAAAAAAGTAAAAATATATATATATGCAATTAAACCAAGGTTGAAATTTCTTTTGTCACTTGAACAGTTTTAAAAACAACCCTGCAAGCAACTTTCAAACTTACACATTTTAAAAAAGAAATAAATTCAGAATCATAACAACCCAAAATTTTAATAGTGACTATTTTGGAAGGCAATAGCACAGAGATTTATTTAGTTTGTACTAACCTAATATTTAATTCTAAAATCTTGTCCACTCCGATCCACTGCTTGGTTTTTAAAGGAAGAGTAATAGGGATAATTTCATTATTGGATGTTTTAACTCTGCCAAATCATGCTACTGTTCTTTAACATTGTACCCCTTAAGGCATGGGGATTTGCATTTCAAGCTCCCTCTAAATTTCTCCTTAGTTTTGAAAAGAAGCATCCTTTATAAATGAAAGAGTTGGACAATATTTACCAATCAAAGGATTTTTGAAATTAGAGTTCACTGATCCATTACTTCTCAGGTTTTCATATGATATCCGTGCAATATTTCTGAGGATCTTTTAGAAGTGTAATGCATACTTATTTTGCTAAGAGGTTGCTCAGTGACTTGCAAAGCTATCACAGAATGCCACAAGAAGTCGGTAATAACAGAGCAGATGGTCCTAATTATGTAAGTAACATGGAGTAAGCATTCAAAAGGAATTCACAATCTTGTGTGTGTGTGTGTATGTGTGGGTGTGCATATGTGCACACAAGTGCATGTATGTGTATGCATAAAACAGGGAAAATTATATATATGTATACACGTGTACATCTGCCATATATAGACAGATCAATAAATACATACACATGTACATATTTATATTATTTTCTAAATGACAAATCCTTCATCCTTGAAATACATTGAATAGAAGATTTTCTCTTTCCGTAGGAATAGATTCCAAAAAATAATTTCTTAACCTCCCTCTGTTTGAATGGTATTCCAATGTCTTGGAGTGTCACATGATAAGAGAGAGGGTATTATTTGCACTCATTCTATAGCTAACCATTTGCCATTTTAAAAGTTGACAAAATGTCATACATTTAATATACATTTCCATTTCTCAATTTTGTAGAATTGACAACACCATAACCTTTTGAAATTAACTTTGACCCAAAGATTCTTCTCTAGCAGAAACTATTGTCAATGCTGATTGCAATGAATGCATTCCATTTTTTACATTCTGTGGATTTGAAACTAAAATCACTCAGAAACACACCCTAAATATTCATCCTAGCAGCCCCAAAAGACTTCAAACACTAACATATTTTAATTAAGGCAAATGAGCAGACATCAGATAGTAGAACGGCACACATCCCACCACAATTATACATGGAACAGTTTGATTTCAGTTTCTCCAACTTAAACCCTCATACTGCAAGGGGTACCCAACAATATCCAGCACAATGAGTGATTATTCAAGTTTGTAACAAATGACTCAAGTCCTAGAGAAGCTGTTTAAAATAATATTCAAATTATAATTTATACATATTTAAAACAGCTTAAGGTGTATTAAGGTGTAAGGTATAAATGACAATAAATGTTAATAAATTATTAATGGTGCATTCTGACAAGAATTAAAGATGGGCTTGATTCAGATAAAATTCCTGCAGGAGAAAAACCACGCACATTTTATTTTATGATTTAAATTCTGTAGAGAGCCCAATTTGATATGCAACACTTCAGAGAATTACAAGCTCTAGAAACAATCATCTTTCATTCTAAATGATAAAAATTAATACAGATGTTATTTTAAATTAAATCTGAACCATTTTTATAGGCATAAAAGAAATGATTATGGAAGTTATGAACCTTAAAATACTTGTAATCCACCAAAGATGATGTTTTAAATTGCAATCAACCTGTCATAGTAATTTTCCTCTTTAAAAATGTACGTTAAGAGAGCAATTTTGATTCAGAAAGTCAGTTTTCAGTTCTTTGTCATCCCCCTCCCCCAAATTAAAGCTTGTAAGATTGATGATTTACAGGTCAAAATGTGAAGGTTCATAAAATACTGAAAGTCTTTTGGGGAGAATTAAAGCAACACAACTGAATAAAAGTTAAGGAAAAATTGTTCTACCTGAGAAAGCAAATTAATTGGTAAGGTTAGGAAATTAAAAACCCACTCAAACTCATGGCAGACTATGACATTTTTCACTTCTATAGCATATTAGACCATGATCATAGACTTGATGAGGGGAAGTATTCACTTAGCAAATACAATGTATACAATTTGCAGATGAGAACATTTTGCTTTATTAGGATACCTAAAACACTTAGAGTGGTTACCAGGAAAATATACCGTCTGGCTTTATTAAAACTAAAAGAAAGCAAAGCCAGCCATGTACATCAGAGACTGCTTTTGACCCTAAGGATAGCTTGTGCACCTTTCGTCTGCTGGGAGTTCTGAGGTCACGTGGGAATCCTGTGGCTTCCATTCATTCTCCAATACAAGACAATAAAAAATCTCATATTCCTCTCATACTCCCAGCAGCTGAACCTCAGTGAGAAGGAGTCTGAAACACAGCATGGGGAAAATTAAACACTGCCGTTCAGCCAGATTTCTACTAAGTGGTTTTTGAAATAGTAAGCAGAAGGTATGGGAGTGAAAGGTATTTACAGACAATATGTAGGCTTTGTAGTAAAGGACAGAATTACTTCTACACCAAATCGTACTGGTTTTATACTTTAAATTCATTGCAAGTTATCTTCGGGTAGTAGGTCATATGATATGTGGGGTGTTTCATATCTAAGCCAAGCATGCGAGGCTCCACAAGCTAAAGCTCTGAATTGCAACTGGGGTTTGAGAGGTTGTAGAAGACAAGCCACTGGGTTCGCACTGAACTTCCCTGAAAACTGTGAAAATATAAGCCATCCAACACAAACGGCCTTGATCCCTTAATTAATTATGTATGGTAAATCACGGTGAAATAAATTAGGAGGCTCCCCGAAATATCCCTATTTTATTGTTGGTCATTCTGGGGTATTTGCTAGACGGTGCAATGTATTCCATGAAATAGTTGATCTCATTTGATGTAACTAAATACATTTCTAAGTCCATTCAAGCTCGCTTTGTGGAAAAGGTTTTTTTGTTTTTGTTTTTTGTTTTTAAGATTTTATTTATTTGACAGACAGAGATCACAAGTAGGCAGAGGCAGGCAGAGAGAGAGAAAGGGAAGCAGGCTCCCCGCTGAGTGGAGAGCCCAATGCGGGGCTCAATCCCAGCACCCTGAGATCATGACCTGAGCTGAAGGCAGCGGCTTTAACCCACTGAGCCACCCAGGCGCCCCAATGGAAAAGGTTTTTAAGGAACTATCATGCCTTTGGTGTTCTTAATGTTCGCCTTTGTGGAATGGTCAAAGAGAATCTGGAAATGCAAAAATACATTATATAAGTATTTCTTCATCATTCTTAATGTCTGCAAGGAGGGCCTGAATATACAGTAATAATGTTAATGAAGAACTGTTAAGTACACAAGGCTTGTGTGACTGCCCATATGTCAGTTTTTGGTATACAGTATATGGATATAGAAACTAGAATGTAAGTCCCTTCTTCAGTTCTATAGAACTTTGACTTGGTACAGCTGTAGCTTCAGGAAAAGCCTATGAATGTGTGTGTGTGTGTGTGTGTGTGTGTGCACGCACGTGTGTATGTTAGCTGGTGTATATTATGTCTTTGAGTCACTGTGTTGTTTACAATTGGGCCCAGCCTAAATATTTTGACTGGCCAATGTTCTTTAATCTATACTAAAAACTTTAGAAACCTATTTAGTCTCTTTAGGCTTTATTTTATACTAGTATTTATTTTATTGACGACTTAGCAGGATTCAAAGTATTTCAGAAGTAAAATCTTTCAGCAGAGAACCTGATGAAAGTCACAAAAGACAGATTTCCTAGAAAAAACCCATACGAATATTCTATTTTCAGATACTTTCTTAACCACAGCAGTTATATATTAACTTTGAAGATTAAAAACATTCTACTGTACTGCATTGTATAGTACTGGACTTAGAAATGATAATTTTCCATAGAGCTGCAAATTATCTTGGTTAAGAAAGTTTATCCATTTGTATATAACAACAGCTGTAAATTGTTAATTGTTAATAGGGCTCTTATAATTCACATATATATGTAATTCATATATTGTCACACAGATTGGTCACACAGGTATTTAAGGATGTAATGGGGATGAGCCTCTTGTCTTTAAACTATGCCATTCCAAATTATTTGACTAACCATGAAAATAAAGTTGCATGGAATACAATATAACTGGCTGACAGAGCTCTGCCATTTAATAGACTTTGTTAATAGATTTGGGATAAGATAAAAAAAAATATGTCTTCTGGGGCCCCTGGATGGCTCAGTGGGTTAAAGCCTCTGCCTTCAGCTCAGGTCATGATCCTGGGGTCCTGGGATCGAGCCCCGCATGGGGCTCTTCACTCAGTGGGGAGCCTGCTTCCTCCTCTCTCTCTGCCTGCTTCTCTGCCTACTTGTGATCTCTCTCTCTCTCTCTCAAATAAATAAATAAAATCTTAAAAAAAAAATGTCTTCCAAGATATGCAAAACCACAATAGAGACTGAGAAATTAATCTAAGTGTCATCTTCCCAAGTAGGGGGATGTAGCTTGTGATCATTTGGGTAATACATAGAATCAGAGATTAATTACAGCTGGGTGATAACTAAAAATGTTGGAGTTTGGAAATTTTTTATCGGGCACTTTATTCCGTGAGAACGTTTTACAATTTATTGTTCAATAAAACCTATATTTTTAGATGGGCTCTTGATACTAAAAATCATTATGGTAAAGATAATGGGTCATGATAAAAGTAAATAATTTCCTTCTTCTAGAGACTAAACGACACTGAATACCTTAGTTGACGTATTCTTGGTCCTACCTTGATTGCAAAAGATGTATACTAATTTTTGGCTCATGCCTTTAACCATAATACTGCTTTTTGACAGGCCAAGGGCAAGGCTGTATTTGCTGAGTTCCTTACTGTATACAAGCCTTTGGAAGAGTGTCTGGTTCATGGGCATCTTTCCATCAACTTTTACTGAGTGGACAAATGAATGAAAACCAGACGGACGAGGTACACAAAACACAAACCAATATTTGTTGTAAAAGACTGTTGATCTCCAGTAAGTCCAAGACGAGGAGCTATCCCTTTTAACACGGCTTTATACAATAGTCTTCAAGATTGAAATGATTTTGAACTTTCTTAAACAGAGACAAATTGGTATGATGAAAAGAAAATACTTGGACTGTGAATAGACACTCCTTAACTTTAGTGTAAGCTTTATTTGGTCTTGGTGTCTTTATTTAGAAAAAGGGGAAGAAGAAAGAAAAGGAAAAGAAGAAGAGGGGAAGAAAAGGCACCAGATGATCCACGTACTTGTGCCCTGAAGACTAAAATTTTATTTGATAGGAACTACTCAGAATCTCTGTTCCAGAAATAAAGGTGTTAATGAATTCATTGCTTTATATGTTCAGCACAACTTAAGAAGGCTTATTCTATCCTGAGGCCTGGTTTTCGATCGCTCCTAAACTAAGAGTGAAATAAAGGGTGAGAAACTGACTCTTTTACAATCTGTTACACTCCAGTTACAGTAAGTCCTAAGGAACCTCCCAGTCCCCTAGCCACAAGGGTGGTGTCACCCTCCGCAAAGGGATGCCCGTTAGGACCCTCCCCCCCACAGTACCCCAAGTCCTGGCTTCACAGTTGGGGTATGCTATATAAAGATCCCGCACAGAGAAGACCTACCTCTCTGTACATCAGTCAGTTTGCAGCAGGTCAGCTTAGCAATAGGTCGGTCAAATTAAAATCCATCTCAAGTTGCTTATTTCATTTTACATAGCCAATCTGATTTTAATAACCGACTGGAGCCCCCAAAGCATTAAAACACCACTACAAAAAAAAAAAAAAAAAAGTAAACTTTTGGAAACCATTGAAGTTGAAAGGTAACATTTCAGGGTCATGAGAAGTTTTTTATGTTAGGTAACGTGAAGTAGTAAACAATCAATCCTACAACTTTTGTCCTGTGCGATGCTGAATGAGAGATTCACTCTGTTGGTTAGATCAGCTCTAAGGTCTTTATGCAGATGGATGAGTCTATATTTTAACACTTCAGATGTCATTTAAATGTGTGTACCAGGAAAACCAATGAGCTGGAGTTGGGGGGGGGATCGGGAACATAAAATAAACCTTGGCAAGTCTGACTTGAAGATGGAAAATAAAGTGATCTCACACAAATTTCTGTATATTTATACTCCTATGGATTTACCATATAGAATGAACTTTGAAATCCTTAGAAGAAATGATTAAGGGACGTCTGGGTGGCTCAGTTAGTTGAGCTTCTATTTGGGGCTCAGGTCATGATCTGGCGCCCTGGGATCCAGCCCTGCTTCATCCAGGCTCCCCACTGAGGTGGGAGCTTGCTTCTCCCACTCCCTCTGTTCCTTCCCCACTGTCCCCTTCCTAACCTCCCCTCCCCCGCTCTCTTTCCTGCTCTGTGTCTCTCTCTTTCAAATAAACAAAGAAAATCTTTTAAAAAGAAATGATTACAAAATGATAAAGTTGCATAGCTTCATAAGTTTACTCCACCTTCCCCACAGAGTTAGAAGATGCCATGTCTCTCTTCTCTTAATCACAAGCCAGACTTTACTCGATTCTGTGGTTTGCTCTCAGGACAAGCCTGTCATATATCTTCTCCTCCAGCGCAGAAGCATTCGATTTCATATTAATAATGAAATAACCCTAATAGTAATAAGGCAATAAACAAACGCTCTCAGGAATTAGAGGTACCGCTCCCTGCTACACTGAGACCCCAAGTCATTTCGATGTACAGCTTTTCATTTGCCTCGTACCTATTTGTTATTTCAAAACACCTCAGCCCCTGCAGTAGCACTTTAAAACACATTCATAATGAAATCCTAAGAAGGTAATTCATCAAATTGCAGTGTGAATTGGAACAGGTTTTATAGCACTTTTATTGTGAGAAAAAGAAGACCGAAAAGCCAAAATGAGTAGTACTTTTCAAAACACATGGAACTGGGTAATATAAAATCAACTTTGCTGCTAAAGGAATATCCACGCCCTTTGAAAACAGCAACTGGAGTGCTGGTAGTCATTGGCTCAGCAAATGAGCAGGACCTCCTGTGATGAGCTCCAGCTCACCCCTGGCTGGCCTGGGGACAGTCAAAACAGCTCAGTGGTGAGAAAGACAGCCAGCTGGTCTGGGCATTGGGATCTAAAGAAAATCCAAGGATTTCTGAAAGGGTTTGGTTTCTTTCTTATGTTTCATTATTTATTTAACAAATGTTCAGATGTAGACTACACATCCCTTGGCCAGTTTTCCATAGATTAGCTTTTAATTTTCAGCCAGTGGTCTTACCTACCGTAGGTCTTAATATTGAAAGTAAACAGTGATTCTGATTGGTATGAAATGTTATGGCAATATTTCATACTGGGATCACTTTCTGCAGATGTTTTCATTTTATTTTCTGTTTACTCAACCTTGCAGGGAAGCCAATATTAGTAACATACATGATATAATTCAAGCTCTTTTTTTCTTTTTTTTCTGGACTGCATAAACCATTTGAAAGGGTATCGAATTACACTGAAGGTTATGTTTATACAACAGAATTGCATAGCCAATTTATGCAAAATGAAAGGAAATCATTAGCTTATATGCTTCATGAGTTACTTGTATAACAATAGTGATTTTTCTTAAAAATAACAATATGAGTGTATTTCTATACAAAAATGATAAATAACAGTTGCAAAGGAGTTTAATGTTAATGACTAAATCTGGACTTATTTTTAATTCTAAAAGAATTAAAATTTCACCATTTATGGAATAATCTCATTTAATATGATGTATGTTACTAAAAATTTATTAGCATTTACAGTTGTCTTGTATATTTGCTCATACTGTAATATTTCTTCAAATTCCAAAATACAACTTCTCTAAAAACAAAAATGTATGATCCTCTACTAAAAAGCAGAGTCCAAAATACAGTATCTTATGCCAGTGTACAGAAATAAAGAAGGAAAAAAAAATCAATGACTGAGTAAGCACAAAGACTTAGATTTAATTTAAATGTTTTATTACTATTATGGAAGGTTTTGTATGATTTTATGGAAATAAAATCTAAATAGTTTCATACCACTAAGAATCTTTAAAGTTACCTTTTCATTTGTCATTTGTATGAAATATTTATTAAGCCAAAAAGCTCTACAAAAAATTAAAACTATAGAAGTGAACGATTGTGTGTGTATGAGAGAGAGAATGAATATGTGTAAATCAATGTATCTTGTACAAGAAGGAAAATTTTTGTTTAAAAGTTACACAAAATATATTCCTTCTAAGTATCAGTGCTTCTAAGTGAAACAATTCAATATGAAGCTTCTGTTACGTTGTTACAGACCGTATTTCAAAATAGATGTACAGCTGATACAAGTCTGTGATAATATGGAGAGAAAGATAATTACTTTTACTCAGAGACTACAGAAGTTAAATATTTCTTTTCTATTTAATGTGCACAAAGGACAACCAACACATAATGCAGATGATCATGAGTGAAACAAGCTTCTAATCTGTTTGAAAAGATGAAAAGATGAGAATGTTTGGAGACTACTTGCATACTTAACTAACATCTAAAGCAAACCAAGAATATATATATATTTTTTCCTTTGATTGACTATGATACGAGCATTTGCCTACATATGTTCTCAAGATGTACAACCAAGATGATAGTAACAAACAAGTCATATCGTCTGGTTAAGGACTGCTCATTATTAAACCCCCTACCAAACTGATTCAGAAAGATGTATTTTCATGAGTACATTAAAAATACAAAAGCAAGATCATTTTAGAATTCTCTAGGATAAACAAAGTACAGAGCATGTCAGGATGATTAACAGAAGGATTTCCTTCCCCTTCCTAACTCCTTCCCTCCGTCCCTACCCTACTTCCTTTCTCTAAATCCTTCCTCCCAGAGAGAACATTTGGGTAAATTTTATTCTGGAGTTCACCTTTCTCCTTCTTAATGAAATGGTAAAATACACAGAAATCATTTGAAACATGAGGAAATCTAAAAAAATTAAAACAAACCTGTGCCTTCTAAATTCTTCTTTTATGATTTTTAACTGCTTCTCTGGGTTTAGGCTACTTTTGTAATACTTCAAAACTTATTTAGTTATAAACCCCTATTTAACAATAATCGTTGTTTTCAAAGCGCTGTTATAGCACTAAATGATCAAATGTATAATTTAAGTGTTATTTTCATGCTTCTTCAACAAGCATTCAAAGGTACACAGGAAACTAAACAATTTATCAATAGTTTACACTCATAATGATAGAATGATTATTCTAATTCCTTCTATTTTTTTTTTTTTTTTTTTTCTAGTTGAGATCATCCTGGTGCTTGATTCAGCTAAGTACAGAAAAAAAAATGTGCCTGGTATCTTTCTCCATTAGCAAACACTGCACAAAAAGGGTTACAGTTTATCTTTGTGAAGATTTCTCTTAGGAGCTTTTAAAAAAGTATGAGCATAGGCACAAACGCATATAGCTATGATGTCTGCGTTCATATTTGTAGCAAGATTCTTTTTTAATGTACCTATTAGTGGGAGCTAAACAGTTTGAATGTTGAAAGGAAGGGGCATATGCCATTGATGTATAGTTCAACAGTCAATGGAATGCAGAGCTCATTAGAACACATTTTATAGAGCATCTTGAATTGCAGGGAGTTCTGAGACCTTGGTTCTTACATTTTTCCAACGTAACTATGCTAGTTAAAAATAAAGAATTAAACCTAAATGTGCAACATCTTTGCTCTCCTTCATGTAACTCATTAAAATGCAGGTAAATGGAAACTTTGAATGCGGCCCCAGTACAACATGATGATTTCCGGTAAGGGAGAATTTTGAGTGACTTGCAATAGTTATAAATTGCAGTCATTTTTAATAAGTGCATATTACCTCCCGAGAGAGGCGATGCTAATGCAGATTTTGAGGCGCCAACAAGATTCCTACTCAAACACAGAGGAAAGGAAGGACTTGTTCAAAGCTGGCCCTAGGGGAGCAAACTGGTTCCTCCTAGGGCTTGCGCATTTTTGGAGAAGGGGCAGAATTGCAGCACTTTACTACAGGTACTGCAGTCTGCTTTGATCTCTTCACCTGGGGCTGTCTTTGCCAGGTTTTCAGGAGGCTGTAAGACTTGGTGTTTAGAAGCTGCCTCAAGATATCCAGACTCAAGCCAGATATAGAAGGCCTCAGGGCAGCCTTGAAGCAGAGTGAAGGTTATTGTGGCTAAATGAAGGAAACCACACAGAAAAACTGCAGCACGGTGATTCTTGGTGGTTTCAGGCATAAAATTTTTAGAACAAGTAGTGCACAGGCATAGGTGTAGATCTCTACCCAATCCACACTGACTTTGGCTCCCATGACCACCGTTACTTATTTTGTGCTTATGGTTTGGTAGTGTTCATCTATACATTTTGCACAACTTCGCTATTCGTGGGTCCGAGGATCATGCTTCCATGTAATCCAGTCCCAAGCCAGTCCAATCTAGAGCATTTACTAAAAGGATAAGCCTGATTTTAGCCTTGGAGGAGAGAGGGGTGGGGGAGGAGGAAGGAAATAGATGTCATTTTTTAAAACTGGATTGGGAATTGCTATATAAATTAATTTTGCTTTTAGTATTCCAGAATGAACCTACAAGGAATAAAGTAAAGAATAGCATACTATAATAAAAGTCAGTGTGAGATATATTGCCGTAGGGGAAAGCCTTATAATCAAATAAAGGAAATGCAAAGAAAACTTTCTGAAAATTAATTCATTTAGCGGTCTACATCTGGATTTTAATTCTGTAGTAACCAGTTTGATAGGTTTAAGGGAAAATATACACGTGTATACACACACACACACACACACACACACACACACACAGCCCAGGGTACCTGATTCCCTATTTCATAGCTCAGAGACCAGTCTCCAGCAAACTTGGAGAAGAAAACCCACTGTGAGTTTATGCAAAGTTGAGGGGCTTGTAAAGCTGTCTTGAAGGAAATTCTGAAACTACCCACTCACCATCCCAGAAACACAGAATTCGCACTCTAAAATCGGTGTAGAAATGTATTAGAGCCGACAGCTTTGCAGCTTGCCAGCTCCAGGAAAGCCTTTCTCCCCTGGAGCTAAGCATACCATTTTGCGCTTCCAAAAGAAAATGAGAGAGGGGGATAAAAGAAGTGCTCTTACACCTGATCTATAAGGAGGGAGCTCTTCTAGGGTTCAAGGGAGAGTTCAGCTTCCTAAGCTGGATCCTTTTCTTTCTTTCCCTGTTCTTTTATTTCTCTATCTTAAGTAAATTAGGAATATGGAAATCAGCTTTGTTTTTTCTTTCTGTTCCTTCCACCACCTCTGCTACATAATCCACCCCCCTTTTTTAAATTAATTTTCTCCCTTTTTTTTTTTTTTAAGATTTTATTTATTTGCTTGACAGACAGAGATCACAAATAGGCAGGGAGTGGGGGGGAAGCAGGCTTACGGAAGAGCAGAGAGCCCGATGTGGGGCTCGATCCCAGGACTCTGGGATCATGACCTGAGCCTAAGGCAGAGGCTTTAACCCACTGAGCCATGCAGGTGCCCCTATAATTCCCCTTCTTAATAATTATTATGGCTAAATGGAAGGAAAAGCTATTGCAGTTATAATGGAGAATAGGTAAAAATGACCACTTTTGGAGTATATTTTTTACATGGGAGAAGTTGGTAAGATGTTGAGAATATAAATAATCAGTACCATAGTTTATTGAGATAAAAAGAACTTCCTGTATTTGATATCATCAATGAAAATTCTGGGTGGGGGGAAATACCCACTACTTACTCTGTCTATTAAGCAGAATTATCCAAATTTTGACAAACACCAATGGCCTGAGCACTAAACTGTGACTTTTGGTGAACATTACCTTTATTTTTGAAAAATTACAGATCACAGCAATCATACAGAAAAATAGTAAGGACTAAATTTAGCCATAGGTCAGGTGCTATATTAGCTATCTTCCATAATTATTTCATCAGTTGCTCCTAAGAAGCCTTTGAGGTAGGTGATTTTTATTATCTGCATTATACAGATGAGAAACTTGGTCTTTTGGTCTCAAAGAGGCAAAAGAATGCACAGGTGGCCTTCAAGCAATTTACATGATGTCAATTTCTGTGATATTTCAAATGGCAGAACAGTGCCACTAGATTATGCACTAGGTCAAAATAAAATGCCAGCAACAACAAAAACATTCACTGGGATTCAAATATTCTTAAACGTAGGATGGAGGAGGAGAAGGCAGGCATCTCCTCCCTGAAACTGTAAGCAGACATGAAGTAAGGAATACAAAAAAAAAAAAAAAAAAAAAAAGAAAAAGAAAGAAAAATAAAATAAAATAAAATAATATATATATATATATATATATGTATATATATATATATATAAAAAACAATATGGAATTTAATGAGTGCTATTAAAAATAATTTCTTGGTTTAAAAAATTTTATTTATTAGAAACTTAAATAAAGTGGCATCAAATAAAATCCAACAAGGATTCTGAGGTCGATTTATAAATGTGGATGGGTAGAAACATGTCTGCATAGACAAAAAAGCTCACATTGCAAATGCTGTCCCCTTACTGGGTTAGGCACTACAAATACCCACAATACCTTTGGAATAAGTGAAATATCCGAGGGAGAAATACCGGATGCAACCAACATGCGATAATCAGTAGGAAAGCAAGAGGAGGGGGAGGACGGGGAATGTCGCCCGTGTGTGTCCGAGTGACCAGAATGTTTTCAGAGAAAAGGAGAAATGAAACCCTCAATAAAGGCAGAGAAACTACCAAGATGAATGGCTGATAATGAAAATAAATAAATCAACCCTAGAAAGCAGCTATATAATACAAACTAACGGAATCAAGTATTTTTTAGTGGCTGTCCGAAGGTACTTGTGAGGCCTCCGACGTGGCGTAATGGAGAAGATATCTTTTCTTTGGTTAGAACAATGAGGGAGCGAACAGGAAGCCTTTGGATGATGAGGATTCACCAAGACTTCTATCTCTCCTCCTTCATTTTAGAGATTTTACTTATTTGTTTGACAGACAGATCACAAGCAGGCAGAGAGGAAGGCAGGGTGAGGGTGGGTGGGGGAAGCAGGTCCCTGCTGAGCAGAGAGCCTGATGCAGGACTCGATCCCAGGACCCTGAGACCATGACCTGAGCCGAAGGCAGAGGCTTAACCCACGGAGCCACCCAGGTGCCTCACCTCCTTCATTTTAATAAAATAGCAGCCCTCCCCCCTTAAAACCTGAAACTGATTTACAAAAAGTAGAGTCTATTTATGGTGACCACTACTATATTGGAATGATTCTGAAAATTCAGAGGTAAATTAGGATTAACTATAGGAGAATTGCTTTTAGAAACTCAGTTTATGTCTATATGTGCAAAATAAATGAAGCGTGATTCATCGTATTGATTCCTTAGAGCTGCCTTAATATACAGACCGGTGGTCTAAAGATCCATTCGGCTAAAGTGATTACCAACCAGGAGTTTGGTAAAAAGAAGATGATTATATACAGATGCATCTGAGCATCCGTTTTTGTAATTATCAAAAGAGCTCGTAACTTAATGATGCTCATCAGCCCGTGTTCAGGCCACAGGAGCTGTGTTTGTTCTCGAACATCCAACAGAAACCAGCCAAGTATTTTCACTTTGGCGCTAGTCAAGAAAAGAGGTAATTAATAAACTGACTTGCCCAGCATGTTAAAAATAATGGCCATAAAAAATCCTCAGATCTCTGTGTCTTACCACTTGATTATGTCTTATCATGAAAATGGTAATAAACAATATTGACTTTATGCAAATTCAAATTCCACTAATTATTTTTCTATAACTATTAGAAATACGACAAATAGTTTGAGGTGGATATGCAATATATTGTGAGTGCCATTATTAAAATATTATCTGCGGGGCGCCTTGGTGGCTCGGTGGGTTAAAGCCTCTGCCTTCAACTCGGGTCATGATCCCAGGGTCCTGAGATTGAACCCCACGTGGGGCTCTTTGCTCAGTGGGGAGCCTGCTTCTCTTCCTCTCTCTCTGTCTTCATCTCTGCCTACTTGTGATCTCTCTCTGTCAAATAAATAAAATCTTTAAAGAAGAAAAAAAAATATTATCTGCATCACCCTTTATCACAAAGTAAAAAAAATGCATATCGACAATTAATTTTTGAATGTTCTTCTTTCATTGAGGTCTTGTGAATCGTAAACTTAATCTTTAAAGATTTTTCAGCCGTCATTCTTTTTAATGTATTGTGTATCACACAAAATCAAATCAAATAATTTTAAGAAAAGTCCACTGGGACACAAATGTTTCATATCTTAGAAGGCAGTGCTTTACAGAGCAAAGAATATGGGCTTATGAACTTGGCTTCAAAAACTGGCTCCAGCTCAGAGATCTTGAGCAAATAATTCGAACTCTCTGAACCTTAGTCTCATCAGGTCTAAGTAAGGAAAAAAAAAATACTATTTCCTTCCTGAATATAAAACAGCATTCAGTGAATACTGATCCAATACCTAGCATGTGCCAGACACTATTTTCTCTACGGAGGACACCAGTCTTGAACATTGCAAAACCCAGCCTTGCAAAGCTTACATTCTAATGGGGAGGGAAAGTGGATATACATTTATATCTACGCAACAGTATCATGTTTTGTGTTCTCTCTTTTATCTCTTCCTTTGAATCTCCTTTCAAGTTTCATTATTGAGATTCAACACACATACACACACACACACACACACACACAATCACACACAGCAAGCTGGATTTTCTGGTTGTTACTATGCCCATACATATAAATTTTAAGAGTATTTTTCTTAGGCTATTTTTTTTTTCCTTTTGTAAATACAGTACCCTTCTATTTCTCAGTGCTCAACCACACGGACATGGAAGGTACGCCATGACTATGTATCTTCTGTGCCATATTCACTGCAATTTGCTTCCAATATTCTGGAGTGTAAGTATGGCCGAATCAAATTTCGCCCAATAATACATACTACATTGGGAAAAAAGAAACAGAACTTGTACTTCTTAAACAAAACTTTCTGATCAACTCTCTCCTTTCTTTTAATAGTGATACTTAACTTTCATAAAACTACTTATATTTTCCAAAAAGTATTATATGGTTTTAAGGATTTGGTTAGGGTCAAATAAATCTCAATTACATGAGTAATCACTTGCCCTCGCTTCTATTAAATAGCTACACTCCTAAATTTCCTCATCACCTGATTTTGCCTGTGTTGTAATTCAATATTGAGTTGACACAATTATAGGAAAATCCAAATAACATTTATTTAGAGCTTCCCTGCTGTGAAAATTAAATGCTGTGTATGTATATAATTTAGAACAAATCTCAGTACAGAGTTTCTATCTTTTGTCTCCTATCTGAGCTTGTGAGAGCTCCCCAACTTGGTTTTTTACCTCTAGTCTCACCACGTTGAATTCCATCTTCCAGCGGTCACCAGGTAACATTTCTAAAACACAACTGGAGACATACCACTTCTTTTAATATCCCTTCATCACGTCATCACAGAACACAAAGCCCTTCATTTTAGAAACACTTGCAGGTAACAGTTTTCACTCTTTTCTGTGTCTTCCCAGCCTCTCCTTTTTGCTTCCCTATAGTGTTGATAACACTCTCTTCCAAATTACTTTCATTTTTGTCTTCCTCATTACAGAAGAGGGAACCCTAGCCCATTCACCTTAGGAACTTAGTAGGTGTTCAGCCTATGTTTGGGAATTGAATGTGCAGCTAATGGTGACAGGATTAATTTTTTAAAAATTGCCAAATTCAGGTTGCAGAGCAGACTTTTTTTAAACAACAAAAAAAGTCTTTTTCTTTAAAAAATTGTGTTTAGTAATCTGTTTGGTTAAATGTCTTTTTTTGCAAAACTCCACTTGTTCAAACAACATATTTTGTGAAAATACTCAGTTTGGAACAGTTTTGTCGGGATCAAAAGGGAGACAAACCGTAAGAGACTCTTAATCTCAGGAAACAAACTGAGGACTGCTGGGCGGTGGGAGGCAGGGAGAGGGTGGTTGGGTTATGGACATTGGGGAGGGTGTGTGCTAGGTGAGTGCTGTGAAATGTGTAAGCCTGATGATTCACAGACTTGTACCTCTGGGGCAAATAATACATTATATGTTAATTTAAAAAAAAGATACTATTCTTGATATCCACATGCAGGATCATTTTTAGAAATATCATCCTGCTTCTCCCACCTCCCCATATTACCCTAATAGTAAAAGCACTCATGACATTTTTCTAAAATGTCCTCTTCATTTTACCCATTTCCCATTTATTTTACACTTCTTCCCTACAAGGATCAAAGTCCTCCCATTGGTACTCAAGAGCTCCCCCTGGCGGGCTCAGTTGGTAGAGCACGTGACTCTCAATCCCCCCCAGGGCTGAGTTCAAGGCCCACGTTGAGCATGGAACCCACTTAAAAATAAAATAAAAGAGATCTCCTGTATTGTGCCCTCCTCTCTGCAATGACCTGCAACTCCAGAAGGCTTTTACTAGTGACTTCCCATCCTCAAACATAACCTTGCTCTTCTCTACCCCAATATTTCACTTATACTCTTCCCCACACAGGAATGGCAAGATGGATGCTAAGATGTGCTACCCACGTCTCCCTTCAAGTAAGAATTCAGTGCCCAGCTGTGGACAGTGTGGTTGACAGACAGCCTCCAGACCTCAGCAACTTCAAGGTCAACCTTAACTACAGAAGGCCACGGAACCCAAAGTTAAGCCCTCTACTCCTGATGGACCGTTGAGGAAGTGTTGACAGAGTCAAGATGGCCCGATTTAGGATGCTCTTATGGGGAGCAATGGCTGTGGACTTCCTCTGGGTGGGCTGAGGCTTTGTCAGCTTATGTCCCAGTTCAGCCTCTCCCTCTGCCCAATCCTGCTTGCTCTGCTTTTGCTTCAAAGGTTTCCTTCCTAATACACATCTTGAACTCCAAACTCCATCTCAGCATCTGCTTCCAGAGAAACCCAACTGGCAACAAATGGTCTTCCTTATGTTCTCTCCAGCTCACATCATCCATCATTTCAAGGACACTCAATCATCCATCATTTCATGGCCAACACACATTTCCCAGGTCTCTCTTGACTGATAAGGCCCTCGTTGAACTGATCCCAGGCCACCTGTATAAGTACTTGCTACCTCACCAGCTCATTTTGAGAAAAAGTTCCGTTCCTTCATACATAACTTGTGTGGTTGCAGGAGTCTTTCTTATCAATTAACTTCAGAGTCAGGGGTCATCTCATTGTTTTTCTTTTTTTTTTCCTTCTACCCACAGCAGGTAATAGAATCCTTACCAGGAAGAACTAAACTACTTAGTGTTTACTAAATGAAAAATAACACCTTTGAGAATGATACAAATATTAATGACTTGTATTAGGTTTTTTTTCACCTTTCTGTAAGTCATATTTAAGATAATTTAGTTAATCTTAATTTGAAAAGGAAAATAAATCAAATTCCTACATACATTCTTCAGTATATATAATTGGAGTGGTATACCTTTCAGGAAGTTCTGTAAAGGAAAACATTTAAAGTTCTTACATTCTTGGCACAGTATTTGCATATAAATTGAGGTATATTTTTTGAAATCCCACAGCCAGGGGATAAGATTAAATACCAATTAATGTGAAATCAGCACCGGATAATATAGTAAAACGGAGCCTAAACAAAGGACTCGCAAACACATCAATATTGTAAATTATATTTGACAGGATCAATTCTGTTTGCTTGTGATGTTGCAAGTCAAACTTGGAGCTTTACTCAAAGTAAAGTATTTTTTAAGTTACTAGTAAAAATATTTCAGATGGCTGTTACCATAAATAATAAGGATATACTTAACTCACAAGTAACAAATTATCTCCTCGAGGAGATGCAATGATCTGTTAATTATTTCCAACAGAAATAGTCAGGGGGGTTTTGGTTTTTGTTTTTCCCTTTTTTATTTTTTTCTATGAAAACCTGGAAAGGTTAGGGAAAATCTTATTTAAACATTCTTACTGAATTCCTTCAAAGCTCTTCAGTTAAATCTAGGAATTGTGATATAAATCGACAGAACAGAGATTTAAGCCCTCAAAAAAAAAAAAAAAAGTTTGCAAGAACCCTGGCATCTACATATACACATGATATTAAATCTAAAATCTCCTAAAAGTAACATAAATGTGTATTCCCAGAAACGAAAACCTACTTCAACTTCCGCCATGTGTCTGATGTTGATTAGAACAGAATTACATTCCAGCTGTGTGAAGTTTCTTTTGACACTTTTCAACAGTTAAAACATACTCACACACACTCTTTGTCCTTGAAATTCTTAATAATTCTGCTTTTGATTACATGTTGTTCAGAAAATAGTACATTTTTAGGTTTTATCTTTTTAACTGTTGCTTTTTTTCTGGATTGCAACTTAGAACAATGTGCTATTTGTATCAAACCCCTCTTCCTTTTTAAGAGTAGTAAACTAGTATACAAGTATTGTATACTAGTATACAATTTTAATCCTTCGGTATACAATTTTAAAACCCTTTGTTTTATGGGATGATAAACTGATTTTTGTCTGAAATATATAGTTTACAGATAACCTATGTGTGCACTTCTTTCTATATAACATTTGAAGGCAAGACAAACTTAAAAATGTGCTTAATGGGGTAAGTGATTAGCTGATGGCTTTTCTGTGGGAGAACTGCCTTTTTACCGGCCATCACTTAGGGACACGGAAAATAAAAGCTTGGATTAGAGTCTGAAAACTGATGAAAAGCCCATCTCAGACAATCTTTTGAGTGCAGAGAAGAAGAATTCTTTGTTCTCCCTTGACACTTTGTCTTTAGGAAAGGAGCAGAGGTCTAGAAACAGGCTAAAAGAATAAATAAATATATTTGATATATTATTCTGTATAAGAGACTCTCAAACGATGGATACTTTTTGTTATCTTCACAAACAGTCTACCATGTTTTCTAAAATACTTTACCAGAACATTGTAGTCCAGGGGAAGAGGAATTTCCCTGGAGATAAGAGCAAACACCCTCTTTGAAAGTAATCCCAGGTATGAGGATTAGAAAGATAACTTGAAGCTTCATTTCTTTTATCTTATCACATCTTTGCTCCCTCACAGAAGTCTAAGTGCTAAGTTCTGTTTAAAAAAACACACTGGACAGAGCTGCACAAAATGAAGCAAACATTTTTTCCCAATGTGTTATGAGCAGTAGGGAAAGAGAACCTGTTCCTTACTTTTTGGAAAGTCTTTATGTAACACAGGTGACTGAAAAGTCCCGTCTATAGACCCCATGATTACACTTGGCAAGAACAAGTCATGAGCAAACTTGAAGGGGGTACTTCCAAAGCTTTAGCAGAGCAGTGATGTACTTTATCATAAATGGCACCAAGAAACCGCAACTTAACAACGGCAACTATAATTCAAGTACTGCAATTCAACAACAACAAGAATTCTCCAACACATGACCCTGGTAGCACAAGGATACAAGAGAAAATGCATCTCGTGTTTTGTGCTCAGCATTCTCATTTTTTAGGAAGAACGACAATCAGGTGTTACAGAATGATTTCGGTTATAAAATAGGGAAGACAAAGGTGGACAGGGTCTAGAATAGGGAAGACAGTTGAGAATATGCAACAACTTTGTTTGACATTGTATGTCAATTACAATTCGATAAATAGAAATGCATAAACAATAGGTCGATAAAATGCCATATGGATTTTATCTCAATAAAGCTATTAAAATAAATTAAATAAAATAAAATACAAAATTAAGCAGATTAAAATTCTAAAAAAAAAAAAAAAAAAAGATGGGTTAAAACCAGAGCTCCAAATCTGGGTTGTGAGCTTTTCTTCATGAAAAGGGAGGCTGACTTTAAGGCTGTTTTTGTTTTGTTTTGATTTCTGGTGCTCAAATAAAGTAATATACCTAAAGTAATGACATCATGTTTAAAAGTAAAGCTAATGTATGATGATGCCGTGAAGCGATTCATGAATGACACGGTAAATATCTTAAAAACCCACCAAAAAAGGAATTAAAAGAGCTGACCCAAGTGCTGACTATGATTTCAAGGAAGGAACAGAATTTTAGTGAACATAAGTGACATAAATCACCTACATTTAAAGGGATTTAAGATGTTCTTTCATCAAGTTTAGTGCATTACAGACATGGCACAGTGTAACATTATTAATTTAGACAATACAAATGTTAGTATTTGTAACTGTTCCACAAGATCTGTGTTAAAATAAATGCATTTTACAAAAAAAATAAAGGTTATGAGGGAAAGGTTAAAAAACTGAGCAAGATTTTAAGAATTGTAGGACAGGAAGGGAAATTTTACATGGCAAGTATGAGGAAACCTTGATTCTATTAACTAGAGATAGGAATTGTGGCACATTTGTCTTGGACATCATTTGGAGTATTTAATTACTAAGTCACCAAAATAACCTTACTCTACAATGACTTTTCTTATAAGGTAGCTCCATGGCATGGACTCAAGGATGTTATTACAGCCAGGCTCATAACAAATCATTCATATCCATTTCCTTTAATAATAATCACCACAGTACAGTGGAAAAAACAGCATTTCTTTTAAGCCCTTCTATAATTCAGATTTTATCAATGTGGACTAACCCTGTGGTCAATTAAATCTGATGTAGAGCAGTTTTATGTTATTTGAATATAGTGGACTTGAAAGCAAATATTATTTTATGATATGTTAATAACACAAGGAATTTTACTAGCAATATTTAGTGGGGCATAAAGGCACCTAAGGCTTTATCTGTTTGCACAGTAGCAGAACGGATCTAAGAACGATTCTAACCATAACTCTTAGTCAAACACATTAGCACAGTCCATTTACATAGCAGAATGCTCAGTAGAGACCTTGAAATATTCCGTGAAGTTACTATTAGAATTTTTCTCCAATATGCCCTTTTACGTATAAATGCCAAGTCTGAACTAGCAACTAAAAACCATGATAGGCTCTAATTTGCTGCAATCTGAAAATAATCTAATTTGTAACTGGACCACAGTTCTGGTCAGACCTCTCCCACCCCCCAACACACACCACCCAAATCCTGAGGACCAATTCACAATAAATGTTTGTGGGTTTTTTTTCCCCTTAAAATTATTGAATTATATATTTTTAAACATCAAAATATTCTCAAAAGAGTCCAAAGTAGCCTCAGTTTTTTAGTTTAGAACTCGGACAGACAAACACAATGCCAAAAGGCCAATTAAACTGCAAGGAATCCATGCAATGACAAATACTCAATTAGAGATTTAAAAAAAAAAAAAAAAAAGAATGTATTCCTCTCTTCTACACCTTACGGACAGAGACATTACAGCTAAGCCAATTTTATTGTGCTTCTTTGTTCTTTTCCCCACTATCACATAATACAATTAGAATTTAAGATCATTTTTGAATATCTGGCTGATTCTTTTATTAAGATCAAGACAGGATTTTCTTTTTTTGTCCAAAACTTGCATGGTGTTATATGTGATTAAGTACTTGAATGAATGACTCTTATCTGATGAGGTTATTATGGCATCAAAAATTCAAATCAATGTCATAAATTATAGCATATTATAAGTCTCCCTTTTAGCCTCTGATAAGCTTCTGTTATCATATTTATAGATGCCATTACATAGAGATTTCAATGAGCTTTGATCATTATATAGAGTTAAAGTAACTTATCACCATTGTGGTTTAATTTAAATATCATATATCTACATTAACTATCATATATATTATATATATAATATATATATATACACTGAACCAAATGGAGATAGATAGATAGATATACCTCCATTTGGTTCAGTTCTTACTATGAGTTCAAACTAGAAAAGCTTTAAGAAAATAGTATTTATTTATTTATTTATTAAGATTATTTATTTATTTGACAGAAAGAGAAAGAGAGAGACAGAGAGAGGGAACATAAGCAGGGGGAGTGGGAGAGGGAGAAGCAGGCTTCCTGCTGAGCAGGGAGCCGGATGTTGGGCTCCATCCCAGGACCTTGAGATCATGACCTGTGACCAAGGCAGACACTTATCGCCTGAACCACCCAGGCACCCCAGAAAATAGTATTTAAAGGAGAACATCATGTTCCATGAATTTAAAGATCAAATTGTATTACATCAAGTGCTGTTTTAGATAGTAAGCAATATAATATGGCAAATATACCACATATCATATTATCAAAATCTTAGGAAAAAAAGAAAATATTTCTATCTAAAACGTTACTATAATACCAATCCTTTTCTCTTGAATATTATATTTTTGGGGAAATAGTGTAAACTTGTAGATCAACATTTTGTCGCATTGAAGAACCAAGAAGAAAAACACAGGGACTGGTTAAATCTTATCTTAAACATGTGTTCGTTTTTCATTATATACTTTTCTTCTTTAAAAAAAAAAAAAAAGGAATTTTTTTACTCCCTTGCAATTGCCTTCTGTTTAAAGGAAATCCCCTGAGAGGTGTGGACAGAACTTAAACATCAGAGTCAATTTCTGCTTAATTCAGAGGAATGGAGAGGGTAAGGCATGGTGAGGAGCAGAGCTTCAAAAGGAACCAAAGCATGAAAGAAAGTCACCTTGTTAGCTGATAGAGCAGTGCATTCGCCTCGGGGATGGAAGCTTTCTTGAATATCGCTGTTTTAAATGGACACTGTAAACTACGCCATCATTACACTACGTGGGTACTACAGGACTGTATCCTAGATATGTCACATCGATGACAGGATTGCTGAAATTGCCTATTCTCTGCTCACACAAAATAGACAAGAGAAATATGCACGTTTTTGCTGATTCAAATAGTAAGTTGGAAATTGGCCTTAAAAGGGGTCAGGGAGAAACAGAGAACTCTAAGTAATGGATATAATTCCTGCCCACTTTACCAGTTGTGTATGCTCCCATAGTTCTAACTGGCGATCAAAACATGCCCACTGAATTTTCTCTACAAGTCCATGGAGAAGAAAGGCGGTTACTCAGCTTTAAGGCTGCATTTAGTGTTCAGATGACGCACAAATTACAACTCCATTTTGCGCATCCGATCCACCACTAATGAGGCAATGCCCATTGTCACTACACTGCGTTAGTTTGAGAATTCTGTAATCTCATGCACAACCTTCCCAGTTTGCAAAACTTCTGTTGATAGCAGGCTAAAACATTCCCAGTTTGGAGCTAAAACAGCAACCTTCTGTTTTATAGCACATTTTTTTTTCTTTAATCTGACATTTCACAAGTAGGCAGAGAGGCAGGCAGAGAAGAGGAAAGTGGCAGCGCTACATATGCCAACAGCCCAGGACCTGGGATCATGACCTGATTGTACAGAGGCTTTAGCTGTGTGTAATTTACCTAGGTGCCCAGAATGTTTCCTACATAGTTTAGAAAGATGCGGTGCGGTGTTTCTACCAAGGCTATTCAAGACTTCTATCTCATCTCTCTCTATTACTGCCACGATTTCCTTGTTGGATTTCTTTTTCCTTGCCTCTTCTCGTGGGCCTCCTCTTTCTTTCCACAAAGCCTACCTTGCCAGAGTTAATTCTGCATTTTGAAAATATGCTGAATGATGAAGGCATGCCAGTGAATACACCTTTGTTTCAAACAATTTAGAGGAGACAGAAGGGAGGTAAGGAGAAAAGGCCTCTAGAACCAATTAGAGAGTTCAAGGGAAGTTAACAGCAGCATCCCATTAGAGAGAGAGAGAGAGGGATACCCCAGCCACACCTCCAGGACTGACTCCCCACCTAGAAACAGATTGGAAGATTGAGACGTCCTAATGGAAACCATGCCCTAAACTTGTACTTAATCAACACAAACATTTAGCCAAAAATATACTTCCGTTAAACTTGCTGGCTCTCTGATATTAAAATTCTTTCAGAGATGAAGTTTAGAGTGAATCTGGGTACAAACACTCATTTTGTTGATCCCACTTTTTTCTCTAGTCCAGGCAAAAAGGCAAGTCTGATGTAGGTGATTCTAGAACAGAGGTAAATCAGAATTGTAGAGAAGAGCCTACAGGAGGGTTGTTTCGTTTTGAGGATCTTTTACAAGTCCTGGTTAAGCAGACATTCTAACAACAGGATGCATTTAGTAAGATTTTCCCCTCTTTTCCTTCTGCACTTCTGGAGGGAGGAAAGAGCTAGCTACTCCAGGCCTAGGAAGTCTCAGTTAGAAAGAAGATATAATGGGTTGACGGATTCCAAGTAGTTTTATATGGCTGACTCGAAGAGAGTACAAAGAGATGGTTTAGGGCCGGCAAGGCTGGAGCTCAAGTTTCTCTCCAGGGAAGAAATAACAGCGGAGGAGGCAGAGCTCCTTCCAGAAAACAATTTTCAACTTGCAAGCTGGAAATTTTTAACTCAAGTCCATTTCCAAGTCTTTACTGCATTGGAAGATGGAATCCAAAGGAAATGAGCATGCATAGTGAGCTACATTCCTCACACATTCTCCTCCACTATCTCATCTCAGCCAGAAAGATTGAAATTCTAGACTGGAGCTGTACGTAACGGAGCACACACAATAGGTGTGAGACAAGTTCTGTTAAATCTATGAGAGATTCAAATAATCTATTATCTGAAAGAATAAATCATCTATTCTGGGTTAAACACCTGTTAACAAAATTACATAATGCTTTCGAAAAATAAACATAGACATTTATCTAATTATAATAAACATTTGTTCTTGAAAATTTAATCTATAGAATTCACACCTGTATTTTGCCAGAAAGTGTTCTTAGACCTATCACTCAAAGAATACTTGAAATAGAACAAATAGAGGGCTTATTCCTATATATTGGAAGCTCCCCTGTAAGCTCTTTGATCTCCACCTGCTTTTTTGCCCAAAGAATGTGTGAGCCTTTGTCGACATCAGTTAAAACAAAGAGCTGTCCCAGTGGTTGATGGTTCTTTGATATGCGGTTGTGCTTTTTTGTAGAAAGGACACCAAAGTCTTTGTTAGAATCGTGTATTAATATACACACTATTATCTAAAGGTTTGATGTAAATTGGATTTTATGTTTCCCACATTAAAACATTAAAGAAAGAAAAATTCCCTTGGTCAAAGTTTAATAATATGTCACTTTTTTAAAAATCCTCTAATTCAGTCTGTTAGTATGACAAAAGTCAATGGGAGGGTTTTCTGATATGTGGGGGATTTTTTTTTGAAGCTTTTATTATTTGTCATTTTTCATCATGTGATTGATATAGTAACAACCTAACTAGACACAATTCCAAAATTAATTATAATTGTTGAGCTAGTTGTATTTCTCACATCAAACTAATGTATTCAGTGGGTGAAAAAAATTCAATGAGGACAAAACATACAAAGGTAGAACACCAACATGACAATAACTTATCAGATTATACAATGTAATTTCTGCCTTGAAAAACAGATATTACATTGAAAAAAATTAAATATTTGAAAATTTTGTGAGAGTTATAAAGTATTCTGACATGAGAGTATAAAAATATCTAAAGTGCTCTTTTTAAAAAATTTAGTTCTGTGATTTCCCTTCATTCTATGAGCAGAACATCAATTTTTCAAATTAAAGCCAACTAAAATCTTTTTGAGACAACCCTAGTTATTACTTAGCAGAAATGGTTAAAACACCAAAAAGTGAAAGTTAATGGTTCTGTTTACAAAGTTTTACAGACCTTTCTACATTTTTGCATAAAATTACTATTCCTACAGGTAACTTTAATGTTCATATAATCAAATAGTATTTTTCCAAGGAGTGTTTTCATATATAATTTTCCATAAATATATATATATATAATTATATATAATTTTTCCATAAATATATATGTATTTTTTCCTCCTATTATTTAAGTAGGTAAACTTTCACCTTTGTCATGAAGGTCCAAATGGACTGGAGGACAGCAATCAGGTTCTCTCCCTTACTGTGCACTCTTTCTTAAGAATTAAAGCCCTGGTCTCTTCATTTGCTTGTATTTGTATATGCTCTATCATCTTACAAAGTACTTACATCCAAATTTAATATCCGTTCATATTTTAGTCTAGTATTATTTTTCTGAAGTGTGCATATGTTGTGAGCTTCTCTACCTGTCTTACTATTTCAAATTATACATTCCTAACAGGTGAGGGTCAATCTCTATGGCTCACCTGGTAACCCTAACACATTGCATGATGTCTCAAGACACCATTATCTCTCTTTTTTTTATGAGATGGTCACAAACAACCAAAGAAGATATTTCCATGTAATGCATCCATATTCTTTTCAGTTCATCCTAGCTCCTTGGTGGGATAGATCTGGCAAAACTGCTTATATTAGAGATAGACACATTGAGATAGAGATAGAGACAGATACAGACAGACATGGAGTCTATGAAGAAGAAAAGAAAAATCAGTGGATCATTTAAGGCTATTTAGTTCAGTGGTTTAAAAAAAAAAAGCAGAACATGAGTAAATGACATTAGGGGGTAAATTCATGTTTTAGAATCTATTTATTTATTTATTTATTTATTAAGATTTTATTTATTTATTTGACAGACAGAGATCACAAGTAGGCAGAGAGGCAGGCAGAGAGAGACGTGGAGGCAGGCTCCCTGCTGAGCGGAGAGCCCGATGCGGGGCTCAATCCCAGGACCCTGGGATCATGACCTGAGCTGAAGGCAGAGGCTTAATCCACTGGGCCACCCAGGCGCCCCTAGAATCTATTTTGATTGTGTCTTTTCAATAGTCTTGACTGGCACTAAAAAATTATGTGACAAAGAAGAATTCTCTTCAATCACACATTGTAGTAAGAACATAACTTTTTTCACCTTTTTTTATATTTCCCAATAAACAACGTGCTTTACTGATATTAGGTACTCAGTACTGGTTGGATTGCATTTTAATTTGGTGCATAGACAAAACCTGCTGATGGTAAACTTCATTCAAGTTTTGAAATTCCAAAGTAAGTAGACTGATTAATATTTTTGCTTTTATTTTTAAAGATATATAAAATCACTTTTGAGGATATCATATATGTTATATATTATGCATTATATTATATATATGAACAAAAACATTTCTTTCATATTGAAGTCCCTTCACTTTGTTACTTGCTTTAAAACTTTTAAACGTTTTTAAAAACTTTTTAAAACTTTAAAAACTTTAAAAATTTTAAGAACTTTAAAACTTTTAAACCTTTAAAACAGGGTATTTTAAACCTGCTTGACAAAAATGTGGGGTTTTTTAAGCTATCTGATGATCTAAAATTGGGGGTTACTTCATAAGACAGAAAACACATAACAAACGAGTACTTGAAGGTAAACCAATCTGAGTATCAATTCTTTAAGTTAAATAGAGACCATCAAAATTACAAATAAATTACTTTACTATTTGATCTTACCAAGCTAAACAGAAATAAACATGTTTCTCCCTCTTTTTTCATCAGTTAAAATAAACAAAATTACATTTAAAAAATCTATTAAATCCTATGGATTTTCATACCTTGGGAAAAAATTCAAAGTCAAATTGCCAAAGTAATACTTTTAAGTTGAAAAGACAAAGAAAGGTAAATATATTCTTTGAAATAGCAACAAATAAATAAATAAATAAATAAAATAATATTTAATCAAATTCTTCCAAGGATTATGCATTTTGGGATTCTTTTCCCAAGAAAATTTAGGTAGAGACCAATATATTATGGACAAGTTAAAAATCAAACAAGATAAACCAAAATCCATTTTCCCAGGAAATTTCTATCAATAGTGTAGAAATGAAAATGTGATATCAACTGAAGCTCTGCAAAATGGATGAAATTCAGACAAATAAAATAACAGCACATCTCAGTGACCTCGCAGAGATCAGAGTAAATGCATGAAAGCCAAACCACAAAAAAAAACCAAATTGGGGTGACAGGATCTTTTTATGAAAATTCTTTGCAGATTACAATAGAGAAGTGGTTGAACATTTTCCCACACCTAAATGAAGTATGAACATGATATTTTAGCAACTACATTTATTATTAAATTCAGCTTCTGATCCTAAATAAATAAATCAATCGCTCACTACACTTGATCAAAGTTAGGACAGGGAAAAAATAAGTCAGAGGGAAGGAAATCGTATTTGTAACCAGAATCACTCTAAATTTCAACCCTGGAAGAACTGCAAAATCAAAATAGGGGTGCCTGGGTGGCTCAGTGGGTTAAGTCTCTGCCTTCAGCTCAGGTCATGATCCCAGGGTCCTGGGATTGAGGCCTGCATGGGGCTCTCTGCTGCGTGGGAAACCTGCTTCCCCCCCCCCCCCCCCCCCTGCCAACCTGCTTCTCTGCCTACTTGTGATCTCTCTCTGTCAAATAAAAAAATAAAATCTTTTTTAAAAGTCCACAAAATAGAGAAAAAGCCTTTTGGCAAGGTACTCATGCTGATCAACTTCTGTCTTGTGTCCTTGTTGTGTCATGATCAGTTCTCTCTCTGGCAGGTGAATCTGCATTGGAAGTTTTGCTGGGGTACCTCTGCCTCACAGTATGCTGCTCTAAAACTTCTCATAAGTCCCCTTACTAGTTTTGGAGGCATCTTTTCCAAATCGTATTCATTAGAATACCTCTAAGACCTTGTCCTTGGATCTAGCACATTTTGGCTACACAGCACATACTTACAAGATGAATTGTAGTCATTCCCTGAGATTTTTTAATATACTCAGCTAATTGAGAGTGCACACTTGTATACGTTTCTAAAGTACACACACAGAGAAATGCATGTATCTACTGTAATAGTAACATTTTAATGTTAAAAGATCTCAGATACCTGCCCACTCCACAATGTGGTTTAGGTACCAATGTGAAAATAATGTTGTTTTCAAAATGTGTAACATACAAAATCTTAGTAACTTTTTTTTTAACTGAATGTCCTAAAAAAACAGGTGATTTCTGGATGATCAGTGAAGTATACTGTGACTGACTGTTGCATGAATAAATGAATTAATGAATAAATAATGAATAAATGATTAGCTTAAATTATTCTATTTATGTAATTTGATCATTTTAAAAATAGATACATACTACTAGAAAAACTAACTGATAACCATAATCACCAAACAAATATATATCATCATATACTAGAGACTAGAAGTCTCTTACTTGGTTATCAGGGCAATCCTTCAGTGTCAACATTATCCTCATTTTTCAGATGGGCAAACAGAATATGTGATGTTATTAGAATACACATAGGTCATAAATGACAAAAACATATGCTGCCCACTACTGTTCTCTCCTTGTCTGTTCATCCACAATTTGGTTTCCAGACGTTTGAAGATTTCTCTTAAAACAACGAAACACCTGCTATGACACACCCTTGACCAATTTTAGCTCATTTGTTACCATAGGACACTCAGCGAGTCATCTGATGAGATTAGATTTCATCATTTTGTTATCATTTTCTCCTTTGTTTTTTTTTCTCATCTCTTTGCATAAAGGGTCTCTTTGACATTTTGTTACAATATGTATTGCTTTAGTTGTTATCCTTTTAAAAAGGTAACAGCTGTTTTGTTAAATTCAAACAAAGAGTCAGAAGCTTTAATTTTTAGATAGGAGCTTAGGAAAATCGTTGAACAAGTTGAGGGAGGGGGAGTGTAAGATTCAAGGGAGGTGTTTTGAGCCCCACCTGGTCTAGTGACCTTTTGACAGTTTCCCATTGCTTTCCTTACCGAGTCCCAAATTCCACACTGTATTAACCGAGAAGTTACTGAAATGTCACAAACCTACAGTCATACAAACAGCCCACTGAATGAGTCAACTACATACTGTCATCAACTGAGTCTAAAAACTTTAAAATAGCACATACATTTTAATGGTGTATGTATCTATGAGAGAGAATAATAAAGAACAATGCTGGTTCCTGTTTCATTGGGGTTAGAGTGGGGCCACTTTTTGTCCCGTAATTTCCCTAATTAGTCTCAACTGTGTTCTCCCATAAGTTAGCAGGCCAAGATCGTATCTGCTTTATTGCCAAGGGAAGAAAACTTGCTCATACTGAGCTTTATTATATACTCCATCCTCTCATTTAGAATCCTATTAAGTTTGCCCTTGGCATTTTCTAAATCAATTAGTTTTAGCCTTACCCTTCTTAATATGCTCCTTTTGGAGGCTCCTAATTTTAGTCCCTAACTCTGGTGTTTGTAGTGCCTTTCCCTTTTCTTTTGGGCAAAGATTTCAATCAATTTTCCCTGCAATACTGCTTTGCTAGCATCCCACAGAGTCATATCTGTGACCTCACCATTATCACTGTCTGCTAAATATTCAGCCCATATGTCTTTGAGCTTTTCCCTAAACTATTGCTGCTGAAGGAAGTAATTATTACTTTACCATCTTAGCACTCCCCTGTTGCTTTTCAAGGGAAATAATTCTGCACCCAAGTGAATCATTGCAGGGTCCGAAACTAGAATCTTGTCAATAAAACAGCAACTTTGGCCTCTGTCTCTAGTGAGAATAGGGGGGGAAAATGGTCTGGCAAAAGAACAGTTTGTAAAATAAAATGTGAGTCGTGGTCATGAACAAGTTTATTTGTTTAAAAATCAATATAGACAGTTAGTAGATTGTATGGTTACAAAGAATTAGATAATTAAATTTTAGCACCAAGTGTATAAGCATTCTCTAATTATTAGGGGATTGTTTGGGTAATTTATTTTGTTCATGTATTTGTTTTTATAAACATAGTTAAAACAAATGCACAGTAAGTTTTTAATTTGCTTTTAAAACTAAGGAGAGACTTAAGGAAATGTGTAAAATATTAGTCCTAATTTCAGTTTTTAAATAAGTATGGGTAATGATAAACAACTTTAATTTTCAAATGAATAGTTTTCCAAACATTCAACAACAGTAATAAATTTATCATCAGAAGGAAATCTAAAACAAATTTTTAAAAAACCCAAAAATGAAAAAAAAAATCAGTTCCTATCTACTGGTCCACTGTGATAATCTGTGTTTTTTTGGGATTCGCAAACCGAAAATGTGATCATCTTATAGAGCTAGGAAAAATTAGTACAATTCCTTGTAACTGTATCTAGCATGCTTTCGGTGAATACAATGTTTTAAAGATAGGTTTACTTTTTCTATTAAAATAATAGTTATGGGGGGGGGCTAAGTATATGGCCATATCAGCTAGTAAACAGGATTGGAAAAATACAGAAATTGTAGAAAAGATAGCATAAAGCCATATATACGTACAGAGTATCTGTGAGGAGTCAGACCACAGTAATGTAATTTTTACTTTCCAGATAATTTTCAATATAGTGTGTATGAGTTGAAGAAAATAATACACTATTCAATAATTCATTAAATACTAATTACCCTGCTTTCATAGGAATATGACATTTGAGATACAATTTGTAAGAAATGCCAAGGAGAATTCTGTGTTCCACTCTTTCAACTGTACTACAAACACTGCTCGTATTTGGAGGTGGGGGTGTCCCCTATAATCATTATTCCCCTAAAGCATACTTAATCTAACAAGAAAGCATCCAGTAAAGCCATAACTAAATACATCTCTTTCCAAATTGTTTGAGAAGTTGAGTCATGACCCCTGCAGCAAAGGCGACCCCAAATATGTCTGGGAGTGTTACGTGCCATCACTGCTTCTATGCCCCCTCTTGTTTCCAAGTTCATTTCACTAAGGACACTTCCCTCAATTCTCCTATTACCATTTTATTAGCTCCTAAAAGTCTCCTAACAGAGAGCTTTAAAATAAAAAAAATGATTCTGGTTTATAGGTCTCATAGATACCAAGAACACAATTATATTAAAGATGACATTCTGGGGCACCTGGGTGGCTCAGTCCCTTGAACGTCTGCCTTCTGCTTGGGTTATTGGGTTATGATCCCAGAGTCCTGGGATCGAGACCTGGGTCAGGCTCTCTGAAAAGGGCGCCAAGTGATCTTCCACCAACTCTTCCTCTGTGCTCACTCTCTCCCTGCCTCTCAAATGAATAAATAAAATCCTTTAAAAAAAACTGACATTTTAAGAGACAAAAATTGAGCAGTAGGCATGTTATTCTAGAGGCACATAGCTTTCTCCTTTGGATTACAATGTTACTTTTCAGGGCAAGAAAAATAGGGAATGTGAGTCATGTAATTATTGTCTTTTTAAAAAAATTATTTATTTATTGAGGGAGAGAGTGAATGAGAGAGAGAGCACAAGTGGAGGGGAGAGGCAGAGGGCGAGGGAGAAGCGGAATCTCCACTGAGCAGAGAGGGCTACATGGGACTTGATCCCAGGACCCTGGGGCTTAATCCCTGGAACCTGGGAGCATGACCTGAGCCAAAAGCAGATGCTCAACCAACTGAACCATCCAGGTGCCCCATAATTAGTGTCTCATAGAAGGTACTACATTTCCCACTCATGCCTCTACCCAAAATTATGATTTCCATTGGTATTGATAACAATTTCCCACACAAATTACTGATGACTTAAGCCATTAAAGACAATGGTGTATATAATTTTAAAGGTATGAAATGAAAGAACTGGGTTTTTATTAGCCTTTATTCTACAAACATAGACCTTGAACCTTAGAAATGCTAGGAAAAATGCTAGGAGGACCCAAAGAGCTAGGTTTGGCACTGGAGTTCTCATCTGTGGCTGATTTCTCTGTTCTATTTCTCTAATTGTTTTCTGATATTTCTGCATGAAATATTAAACAACTTGCAATAATTTGGTTAGCTCTTGATATTTGTTTAATATTTACTCACTATGTACTTAATGAACATATATTGGATGACAGCTTTAGGAGATAAAATTGATTGCATTAGTTAATATTTATTAAGAGCTTACTATAAACCCACCACTCAAGCACTTTACCTACTTTATCTCATTAACTTTTCAGCAACTACCCAACTGTGAGGTAGATATGGTAAAGAAACTTAAATTTCTATGTTAAAACACTTATCCAATAGTCAGGGCAGCTGACATTCTCATCAAAGTAGCCTAATTACAGAACCCATATTCTTAATCATTATACTGTACTTCTTTAAAAATACACATATAGCATCAAAATGTGTAAAGCAAAAAATGGACAAATTTACCACCATAGTAGAAAACATAATACTCAAAAATTTACAAATTGATAAGTCAGAAATCAATAAAGGTAGAAAAGATTTAGATAATAATAAGTTGGGTTTTTGTTTTTGTTTTGGATAACAGTAAGTTTAATCAAATAGATAAATGTAGAACTAAGTCTGCATCCAACAAGAAGAATATTTACACAGGGACATTTTTTTAAAAGGCCATATTGGGAGTCATATTATGGTCCACACCCAACACTGATTCATGAATGCCTGTTAACAGCCCCTAACAAAGTTATGTCTAAAAACTCATAGCAAGCTCTTAGAAAGTTTTATAGTAATTTGACCCCGTTTGACATGGAAGAACAAGGTCCATGTGCAAATGTGATTTGGACTCTCTGTATCATAGAGATGTTTTGATGCAGCCATAATCACAGTTACACAGGTGAAGAATTTGTACCAAATGTCAAATAATATATTGCTTCCTCATCTATATTTTTTTTATAATTAATAGTCAGCTCTACTAAAAAGTATACTTACGTACACTTTTTTTTTTTAAGATTTTATTTATTTATTTGACGGACAGAGATCACAAGCAGGCAGAGAGGCAGGCAGAGAGAGAGAGGGAGAAGCAGGCTACCCGCTGAGCAGAGAGCCTGATGCGGGACTCGATCCCAGGACCCTGGGATCATGACCTGAGCTGAAGGCGGAGGCTTTAACCCACTGAGCCACCCAGGTGCCCCCTTACGTACACTTTTATGCGTACTGTACATAGTTAAAATCTGTGAATTATGTAAAGAACATCCATTAAGTTTGAAAATATTATCTTATGTGATAATATGGAAATTATCCATAAATAACACTTATTGAATGGTTAGGATATGACGAAGGTATTACAGAATACATATCGGTTACAGTGATCAGCAAAAATTAAAACTTGTGGGATCTAAATTAAGAGAGTATGTCAAGAGAAATTTGCTGTATTAAAATAATTATATTGGGAAAGAGGGAAAGCTGAAAATTAATAAACTAGGTATCCAAACTAGGGGGTTCAAAAATAAAAGAATAAAACTCATATAAAGCAGAGAGATTTTTTTTTGACAGAGAGAGAGAGATCACAAATAGGCAGAGCAGCAAGTGGTGGGGGCAGGGAGCAAGCTGCCTGCTGAGCAGAGAGCCTGATGTGGGCCTTCATCCCAGGACCCTGAGATCATGACCTGAGTCAAAGGCAGAGGTTTAACCCACTGAGCCACCCAGGTGCCCTCCCCAAAATATTATTATATCAGAAAAAAGTAGAAAGAAAATAAAAATTGAATAGATGACTCAAGAAAGCCAAACCTGGTTTTTGTTTGTCAGCTTGTTGAAGAGTTTCATAGAACTGAAAAACCTAAGGCAAGCCTGATTCGAAAAAGAAAAAAGGAAATAGACAAACACTATTGGAAATAGGAATGTACAGTTGTTGTTTTTTTAAATTAAATACTGGAGTGATTTTGAAAATATAATAAGTTAATATTTTATACAGCTTTATGTCCAAAAGTTTAAATAGAACTTTTAAAATAGAACTGGTTAAATAGAAAAACAAAATCTGAAATTATGAATTGCTAAATAGATTTTAGAAACACAGCCAAATATATTCATTCAACATAAATTTACTGAATGTTTATTTGTGTCAGGGATAGTTGTGGGTGATTGAAATAAGTCCATGAACGAAATAAGGAAAGGTTTTTGCTTATATTCTACTGCATTGTAGTAGTTTGATGTAAGACAGCTACCACTGAAGAAGAGTTTGAGAAGTACAGACCATTTGAATGTGTTTTGGCAATTTCCATTTCAAAAAAAGAAGAAAAATTAAAACTGATTCTTCACAACTTATTCTAAGGGTAATTCTAGATTGTGTAAGCCCTTAAATACACCAGGCAAAACTTTAAAAGAAGAAAACAAAGAAGTTTATCTTCATGATTTTAGAAAAGAACTACTTCAACAAAATACAAAATTTAATATTTCTCTAGCAGTTCTTTTGTATTACTAACCATAGAGGGAAAGTATGATAAATTTTATTACTTTAAAATTAATAACTATTGTTCATCAATAGACATCATAAAGTAAGTAAAGGTAATCACTAGAAGAAAATACTCTGAGAAAACTTACTGATGCAGGATTAATAACCACAATACAAAAAGAAGTCCAATTAAGAAATTTTTCAAAGAAAATAGAGAAAGGAACAAAGTAAATCATTCTTTTACAGAAGATTAAAAAATGGCCAATATATATTAAGATGCTCAATTTAATTATAATCAAGGATTTGAAAAATACATCCACAATGCAATATCATTTTATATCCTCCTCTCTGAAATCAAGAAGAAACACACAAAAAGCTCCAAGGTTTATGGATTAAGTTATACTTCTTAAGAGGGACTATAGGCACACATGTTTATTACTACTGTTGTTTTTTAACTTCATAGATTGTATCCAGAACTTTAATTTTATTATATAGCTATAACGAAAAATTAAAAATCAAGTTACATAGGTAAGAACTTAAGTATAAAAGAAAACTGAGCTTTAAAAAAGGGGTGCCTGGATGGCTCAGTTGGTTAAGTGGCTGCCTTTGCTCAGGTCATGATCCCTGGGTCCTGGAACTGAGCTCTGCATCAGGCTCCCTGCTCAGTGGGAAGCCTACTTCTCCCTAATCCTCTGTCTCTCTCCCTGCTTGTGGTCTCTCTCTCTCTCTCTCAAATAAATAAAAAGCTTTTAAAAAGGCAGTCATAAATATGATTATTATAGCATTTTAATGGGGTTATTTTAATGGGGTACACAATGACTATTGTAAAAATGATGATGATCACTCTACATCACTTATGATGAAGAGTAGATGTGTATACCTTTCTAAGAATAAAAGGCAGTTAAAGGATTAGAGATTTAAAAATTGCACTTTGGTTATCTCTTTCTGCAAACATTTCAGTTTGGTTCTGGTTTGGGACTCACTCAGTTTTTGGAGATGAACTTCTCGAAATAATTTGTCATTCCCCCCAAATAAGATACCCGTATGTAAGTGAAATATACCGCCCTTTATTTTGGAACAATAACTATCCCTGCTCACTTTAAGAATATCATTCTCCTTCATCTGATATGGACTTATGAGTGGATGGAGATTTTGAATCTTCCTAGAAATCAACAAATTTGTCCCAAAATGCAGAATATCAGTTTTAAGTCAGAGTTAATTTTATTTTTACCAGTAAATAATGGAATTTCAGTGTCTTCAAAGTAAGCTTCATTTATTATTAAGGCATTTATGAAATAATTGTGAATAAAAAATGTATTTTTATTATCAGAGACCATATACTTGTACATTGTATGAAATAACTTTTATTTCTTATCTTCAAATAAAATTAAAATCAGATCTTAATTTCTAGAATTAATCTGAAAATGTGCAATGCACAAATAAAAATTAATAAACTGAAGATATATGGATTTTTCTATCCAACCATAGATCTTTCAAACCATATACACTTTCTATCGATATCATTCATTTGATTAAAATGTAATTACTTGCAACTTTTTCAGAGCACATGTAAAAGGAGTCCCCCCCCTTTTTTTCCCTTTCAGAAACATAATTTTATATTCAGGACATGGATGAAAATAGAATAGGATTATGCTCATCACCACTAATGATAAAAATATCTTTTGGGGCACCTGGGTGACTCAGTTGGCTAAGGATCCAACTCTTGAGTTTGTCTCAGGTCATGATCTCAGGGTCCTGAGACTGAGCCCCGTGTCGGACTCCATGCTCAGCACAGACTCTGCTTATCCCTCTACTCCTGCTCCTCTCTTTACTCTCTCTTTCTTTGTCTTTTAAGTTTATAAGTGAAATCCCAACACAGTATCGTCTGGATTACAAAAATCTTTTTGAATGGTAGGAATTCTTGATGATAAAACCAGATATCTGAAACCTGGCGATCAAACATATATATGTGGTTATTAACACTGGGAAAATCTTCTTAGGTGTGGAGAAAGGAGAATTTGTTCTCCTCTCAGAAACAAGGAGGTATGAAAAGACATGACATATGAGTATCTTAAGAATAATATCTAAGCGATGATGATGCCTAGCCCTGGGCAAAAATGATTTGATGGTAGGAAACTAACAATTATTAAGTTTGATAACTGGAAAGCACCTTGACTATATTGGTATTTTAGTGTACTGACATAACCCATAAAAACTAATTCCTTAGAATCGAGATATATCCATCCATGTCATGATAGTATCAGAGGGATGGAGGTATAAAGATAAAAAATGAGTGAATTTCTCCATACAAGTGTTACTAAAAAACAAAACAAAACAAACAAAAACAAAACCAAAAACAAACAAACAAACAAAAAGTAAAAAATCCAGTCTAGGCTGGGATGGAAGTAATGCCACTCCCTCCACAAAATACAGTTGCCTCAATAAAGTAGAAGTGGAAGAACAAAGCAAATGCAGCCACCTGGGCACAGCCAGTAAGTTAAGTTATGCAATAGCAGTTAGGGACCACAGGGCTGGGGACCAACTGAAAGCCTATTCTCAGTGTTAATCCTAATTATCACTTATCACTAGAGAATAGCGTAATGCTAGTTGATGGCTCAAGAAACACAACAAAATTAATTCTTCTTTCAGAAATCCCTATGAAGATAAATAGCTAGTTTGTAAGAAATAGGTACAAACTACATAAGCCTAACAAAGCAGGATTCCGATGTCTGCTCTTCATCTTGGTCTACAAAGGTATGAAAGAGGGCGCTTATTAGTAAGTTGATTTATATTACCATGGTTAATATAGAACTTGACCCTGGGTCTTTGCTCCCAGAAAATAGCTTTGGTTAAGAAATCTTTTCACGGGGCGCCTGGGTGGCTCAGTGGGTTAAACCTCTGCCTTCGGCTCAGGTCATGATCCCAGGGTCCTGAGATCGAGCCCCACATCGGGCTCTCTGCTCAGCGGGGAGCCTGCTTCCTGAGCTCCCGCCCTTCCTGCCTCTCTGCCTACTTGTGATCTCTCTCTCTCTCTTTGTCAAATAAATAAATAAAATCTTTTAAAAAAAATCTTTTCACTATTTTATTCTTCAAAATCCTCACTCTTCTGTGTTCCAAGGAATGGCTAAGGGCAAAGGACCTCCCTTGCCTCACATTGCCCAAGACCCACCTTCATTGTTCCTCAGGGACTCAGAGAAGACCCACTTCCTTCTCTATCTTCTTTGAAATATTTCTCATTAATGAGTATCCTTCCTACTGTAATAACCTAAATAAAACCATCTCCTTGGGGTGTCTGCATGGTACAGTCGGCGGAGCGCCCAACTCTTGGTTTTGGCCCAGGTTGATCTCAGTGTTGTGAGACCGAGTCCTGTGTCGGGCTCCACGCTCAGTGTGGAGCCTGTCTGAAATTCTTTCTCCTTTTCCCTCTCCTCCTCCTGCTTGTGCGTGCTCTCTCTCAAATAAATAAATAAATATGTTTTAAAATGCACCTCCTAAATTGGCTGGTGTATTTTGTCCTTCACACCATAATGTTTTTGCTGTTGTTGTTTGTTTGTTTTTACCAGCAATAACTTGTGCATGTATTAAATGTTAACCCTAGTGAAGAGAACCTGGAAATAGCTATGTTTTCATAGACGGGATTATGAGTGAAGAAGCCCTCATCACTGGAATCCATACTATATGATGGTGGGGGGGAGTGCCTCTGAATACAATCTATAGAGAGATAAATGGACAGATTTTTCCTTAATCTCCATCATTAAAATATTTTAAACTTAGGTGACAATTTTCTTGGACATAAAGGACCTTTATAATGTGTCTTAGTGTATTTTTTTATGAGTAATACAAAAAACCTTATACCTCTTACAAAATCTTTTATGAGACAGATATTAAGAAAAGTGTTTAAAGATTTATATTGATCATTTCCACACCTACAGTAGAGTGCAAAAAAAAAAAAAAGATGCTGCTTTGCTGCTTGAAATGTCTGTAAGTTTTTTAATGGAAATCATTTAGTGGACATCATTAAAATTATCTAGGAGTACAAAGAAAATTTACGGATATTTGTAAGTAAAAAAAGGAGAGGGTATTTTTACCTGGAAAACTCAAAGATCGTATTTAATCCAGGAATGGTTCTCTTTGTCATAGTGGTTAAAAGGGCAGCTACCCCACGCTCGTTTGCTTACCCCTATCGTGAGGTCTCCATAGCATCTACCTTATTCCCCACCCCTCTGCTTTCACGGCTATCCCACTAGAAAGAATGCAGGGATAGGGTAAGTCTTGTGCTATGCGGAGGTGGAATGAAGTTCAGATAGAGAGAGATAAGGGTCTGAGGAAATTTCCTCCAGAGGAAGTATTGTTCTAATGAAATAAAGCGTTCAAAGTCATACATGCTTGGAATTTCTCAGAGATGAAAACCAAGAGTCAATTGAGATTTGAAATTATCTCTACTTTTCCCCTCCAAGATTGGCAATGGGAACGTGTCTTCATAATTATATGAAAGATACTGTTTACGGTGAACTTTGATTTAAATGAAAACTTAAAACACACCCATACACACATTTTCTAAGTTTCAACAATATGCGTGTTCACTGATCCATTTATTCATTCATTCATCCACTCACATGAATGAAGGAAGGAAGGAATGATAATAGAGAGATGAGGTAGGATCTTGCATGGGCAGGGAAGGTCTATTTCCAGGCTCTGTAATACAGAGTCTCTGTCATAGGGTTTTTTGAGTCCAGAAAAGAACACACACCCAAGGTAGTTTCCTGTTAGTACGAACAACTTGCCCATGACAACATAGTTTACTAGATCAAGAACTGAGACTGTCTATAGTAACATGACTTTGGTATTCCTGAAAATTTTTGCCAGAAAGATAAAGTTGCGAATACAATTGTTTTAAGAATTAAGACAATGCATTTATTTACAGGACAGATTCTACCTCTTGTCTTCTGTCAGAATAATACCTTGCTCAAATGGGCAAACCCTTCACTTATCAAAGTGAATGCTTACTCAGTAAGACATGTTTCAAATAATCCCTTTCTTTCCATCAACCTTAAACTCTTATATCACAAAAGCTGCTCATCCCAATCAAGTTCCAGCACTAAGAGACTTGACTTAAACTAGACCTCAGCACCTAACGTATATCCGCCCTTGTGCTCCCACTCTGAGCTATTACAAAGACGAAGTGTTGATAGCTTTTACCGCAGTGGCCAATAGTCCTGGCTTTATTTGATCAACAGAATATTTTTATGGTTTCTTCAGAAAGATAGCAGTTGTCATTAGTATTTTTTTTTCTTATTCGTTATATTTGTCAGTTCCTGTCTGCAGAATAAAAAGAAACTTGCAAAGGCAAGGACCTACTTCCATGTCCTCTAAAGGTAGAGGTGACTATAGCTCGTCAGTAGGTAGCAAGAGGAGAAGGGAGCTGCCCCAGGGCCTGAAGACCAGGAAAAGGAAAAGTCCAGGACATAACATCAGAGAGCAGGTATTATGTTTGTTACCAGGAGAAATACCTATGGGAAAAGAAACAAGTTATTGGCTAGAGGAGGGAGGGGCAAATATATTTCTATTGGTTTTGGGGAAACGGTTAGATGATTCAGTATTTGGTTTAGAGAAGGAGCCTCCGAGGTATAGGCTAGATGGGTAAAAGAACAAAATTGTTCTGCAAAAGGAGGTAGGACAGTATTGTTTCCTAGGACAACTCTGGAAAGAGGAGTCATGGGCTTGAAAAGAAGGAGAGATTGGAAGAGTTGAGAGAGACTTAGAGTCAAGTTCAAGAAGTAACCAGCATGTGGTGCCATTAAGGGAACACAGCTAATCCGTACAGAGCATCGTGAGTTAGAGAAACCTGGCATCACACATTGATATTAAGTAGTGGCCTGTGATACTACTTTGATTTGGTACAATATTTCTCCATAATACCAAAGTATCTGTAAATATATTGCATTAGTGACCTTTCAAACAAAGAAACAGAGACAGTGTCCAGCGTAGGACAAAAGAGGATGAATGTGCAAAAGGAAGGCATTGGGTTGTCTGCTCTGTGTGAAATGGTTACTCAGACACTTTTATTTGAGGATTAAAAGACAGAGAAATATCGGAGGACAGAAGCAGTCTGAAAACCTTAACCACCCAGATTCGAATTACAGGAGTTTGAGGTACAGAAGGGAATATCTAAAGGCAGAAGAGTAGCTCCAACATGTTTTTAAAGGGCAAAGATAGAAATATTCTGTGATAAGAAAGGAAACCATATTAATACACTAATCTAAACTGTGGGCACTTATTATACTAATACAAGCTATGGGTACTTAGATTCTCAATTTTATCACTAAAACGTTTAATTTTGTTTACAAAAAAAATTGATATCAAAAACAAGGTACCATCTTTGATAATGATCCCCCTCCTCAGTGATGCAATCTTCTGCAAGCTAAGCTCAGTTGTAGTTTAAATCTGCATTGTACCTTACTAACCACTCTTCTCTCCTCCACAGAACGTTTCTAGTAAATAATTTTTGTGCAGCAGCTGAAACCCCAGGTATTGTCCTCACAGTCTCTTCATTCTTTAGGCAGAGAATGTGAGCAAGGGCAGAGGTTATAACCAATTCAGAGAATTAGGGACGATGAATTACCACCCAATGTGAAAGCCTACCAGAACCCAAATAATCGGTGGCACCAGTTTGTACTCACAGGATCCTAAGTAAATATAAACCCTCAAATTTCTGAAAACTCACGATATTTTGGTTTGTCAGCCTTTCAAACTTTAAATGGGAATAGCAAGTCTCCCCTACTGAGCTTGGCCAAGGATATAGGTCCAACCAAGATGGAAATGAAAATGTTGCCATAGTCAATAAGAATTAGTCAACAAAGATATAGGAAGAACTGGTTGGACCTGTATTTCGTATTTTATGAACTACAGTATTTCCATTAAAATGAATAATTAATTAACATTTATAATTTGTTACCTATACTTCTCTATTTGATGTCATTATTGGCAGTCTCAAAAAAGATGCCTTCATCTTGTATCATCTCTTACATGCATAAACATGAAACTTTATATTAACCACCAATAGACTTATGTGCTCTGATATTATTATTATTATTATTATTAATTCATTTCATTAAAACCATACCTGTTTTCCACAAAGGATACAGACTCCATAATCAATACACAACAAATTCACAGTATAAAGGTTTGGGGTGAACAAAGGACTTATTTTTGAATTGAATAATGGGATGTAGAATCATCCACCCTACCGTGTCTAGTAATTCCAAATATATCTATTTCCCACATTTTATTCTTGATTTTTGCTTTTTATGTTGAAGAGGTAGGTGGAGATTTAGGTAAGAGAATTCCTTACCAAATTATTAAATTTCCCTTTCTTCCCCTTCCCAAGCAATAGCGATAGAAAATAACAAAGGAGAACTTTCACAGATATCCATGGGAGTCAGAACAGCACCAACCTCCCCTTTTTTCCTTTCTACTTTTTAACACATCAATAGTAATTGAACTATGAAAGGAACTCTAGGGAACCTTCCACCTCCCACATCACCCCACTCCTTGAGCGTTACTCAATCTGTAAGTGTTTTTATAACTGTGAAATGTAGTAGTTATTAGAAAAAGACCCATGAAAATATCTTTATCATCATGCAAAATGTATGCAGATTTCAGAGTCTTTTACACCTTTGTGAAAAATATGACAATGCATGAGAGACACATGCTCTGGAGAATGGGAGAAGGGAGAAAAAATCTTAGCTGTTAAAATATTTAGTACTACATAAAAAATTAAAAACTGGTGCTATTTTGACAAGGATGTTTGGTATGCTGTCATACGCACATGGAACGCTGTATCTGAAAAGGGTTAAAGAGCCCATCAAACGGGTCATGCTGAAATGTGGTCCAGAGTACCTTGATGGACAGCATCTCTCCCTAGTGCATCGCACACGGAGGTACAATCATTGAAGCAAAGTTTATTGTGGTCATCTATCAGCTGTTCAAATGACCGGGCCTTATCCAATCCTATGCCAGCCTGATGGACTAGTTAAACATCACATCATTCCACTGCATTAGCACATGTCAGTCTCCCATCTGGTTACCTGACCAAGAGAATGAGGTTTTGAGGCAGCACATTTAATGGGACTGGGAATAACAAAATTTTATCTGTTTCTTACTGAGGAAATAAGGCAGGTTAATAAAATTAGGACGGTAGGATTTCCTATGATTGACTAAGAATAAATGGAACGTTCCTGAAGATAATTTTAAGATTAAAATCATGATTAACTTAAATGGCGATGTCCAACAAGCCAGGCACTCGGATTGTAGACAAGGAAGAGCGAAGCCTTCATGTTGACTAAGACTCTGCAGAAGAAATCCAGGTGCGAACTGATTGCACTTGTATCTCGCCTGTTGTGAGATACAAAAGCAAGACAAAACAAAACAAAAACAAAAACCCTGCCAGCTCGAACATGGAACATGGAAAACTTTACCTCTTACAGTGATTCTGTCCCAGGAACTCAGCTCCTTTATTGTGATGGAATTTATCTGTCTTTATCCCAGGACTTCACAGTTCCTATCTGTTGGGCAACTCCTGCTGGACTAGATACTAGGTTCAAATTTTTTATCCTCTAGTTCTAACAAAGTCTTCTCAGGCAAGTGTTTTTATTACTCCTATTTCCCTGATAAGGAAATGGAGACGGATTTTAATAATTGGCTTCAGGTTAAACAACCAGGAAAACATCTGAGTTAGGATTTGAACCTGGAGAGTACGACACCAAAATTGCTTTTTGGGTCAAGTACTCTAAGTAATTATCAAATCCTGACGTTTATTTAGGTCACCGGTTTTTAACTTTTACTTTAGTTTACTAAAAACAACTAAATGCTTTGTTCCTTACATGCTTTGAAAGCACGAACGTGAGTTTCCTAGGTGGCTCAGTCAGCTAAGCATCTGCCTTCAGCTCAAGTCGTGGTCCTGGTGTCCTGGGATGGAGCCCCGCACCAGCCTCCCTGCTCAGTGGGGAGTCTGTTTCTCCCTCTCTCACTCCCCCTGCTTGTGCTCTCTCTCTCTCTGTGTCAAACAAATAAATAAAATCTTAAAAAAAAAAAAAAAAAGGAAGTACTTATGCATGTGTTTCTCCTACATGTAGCCAATTAAAAAACATCTTTTTTTTTTTTTTAATATCCTAAGAATCATCTTATGACCAAATTACCACCATTATACAGGATTTTTAAACACCTTAGGGAAGGGAGCTGGTGGGGGAAACATTCTATTTCAAGGATTCCAGCTTCTCTGTTCATTTTCCTCTTTACAAAGCTGTTCTTTACAGCTTCCGCCTAAACTCATGATCTCATCTTGAGAATGGAGAGTGAAGGCTACAGTTTGCCAGAATTGATCCTTTTGTTGCTTTTTTCATAAATACGCTGCGGTTCAACCTCAAATAATATGTATTAAGACTCTTTCTGTACTTGACTTTAAGCTGTCCATTGTCGATTCAATAATTCACATTTACAACCTACAGCGGGGCCCCCCGGCTGGCTCAGTCAGTACAGCATGTGACTCTTGATATCGGGATTGTGAGGTTAAGCCCCAAGTCAGGCGTAAAGCTTACTTAAAAATAAATAAATATTCATTTGTATTTAAGGTATCCATTATCTAGAAAACCAGCATGAAAAGCTCTTACCACACTTACATGGACCAAAGTCAGATGTTTTCTGCCTTAGTTAGATCCCTTATCGACATGGTATGAAAAAGACAAAAAAAAAAAAAAAAAAAAAAGAAGAAGAAGAAGAAGAAAAGAATTCTATTTCTTGGTGAGTGCCTGCATATACAAAGATTCCACAAGAAATACTGCAGAAATCAAATGACTTCAAAACACTCAATTGCCGTAGAGCTTTGGTACGATGTTGACCTATATCTAGAAGAAAAATGAAGCAGAGTACAGAGCATGTGTGAACGTTGAACATTCTCAGATGTCAGTGGGAGCTCTGTGGGATGTAGACCAAGTTGAGAAATCATACGACTGTACCAATAATGCAATCCTCACAGAGCACACTGAGGAATGTTTTGTTAATGCTACCAATTTACCTTATGCTGGCTATAGGCGTTTTGCACAATATAATAGAAGTGTATGTGAAAAAAAGTGCTGATTTTGTAAGTAAAGAGTTGGGAAGAAAGAAAAATAATAGGATCTGTGTTTAGAGATAAAAGAGAGGAGTGAATACTGATTTTTAATATGAACGTAGAAGGTAATAGAATGATTGAAACATTATCATGATAGATTTGCTTAGCTATAGTCAATGGAAAAGAAAACAAGAAAGTATACATAAATGTTGAGCATTTTTGTACTGCATGAATGCTGACTATATGGGGTCTTCCAAGAAATGAATCTCAAAGTGGATAATCTCTACCTTTATGATAAATGGATGTGATCACATTACACATTCTAAAACTACAAACATAGTCTGTTGGCATAAATCCCAAAATATACACATTATATTTTTCATGAAAAAGTACTAGAAAAAAAATACTGGTGAGTATTTTTATTATCATCTGAATCCTGTAAAGAATAAAAGAGGGAAACTTCTAATAAAAGAAAGATTCTGAGTACACATAGTACCAGAAACTCAATTTTTGTTCTGTTTCAGTGTTTGGGTTTTGGGGGGTTTTGTTGTTGCTGTTTTGTGGGGTTCTTTTGTTTATTTGTTTTGGGTCTTTGTTTGTTTGTTTGCTGTGTGTGTGTGTGTGTGTGTGTGTGTGTGTATTGTTTGTTTTTTCGCTTGTAGAGAAAACATGTAATCTCACTTGGAAATATGACCAGACTCCTATGAAACAAAGCCAGTATCTTTACACTATAGATTACCATAGAAATCAAAGCTTAGCCACTGTGACCCTGATGTTTGCTCTTTCCATATAAGATTTTGAGAGATCTTTGAAATGGTGAACTGAATCTTTAAGAAGTCAGAAATTTTGAAACTGGAATGAGTGGGCTATATTATCTTATTTCTTGGTATTTGTATTTCTTGTATGCAGTTTTTTATTGGATTTTTTAGCTCTTAATAAAATCGGATCATAGTTAATTACTTTACATATTCAACAAAATCTAACCAAATGGATTTTAGCTCCATGACATGTCAGCCAAAAACGAAAATCTGTGCATCAATATCTAGATATTTCTGTCACTGAGGTTTGTTACTTCAAGTAAGAGAAGGAAATGGAAAATTTATAATTTTGATTTCTCATCAAATAATAATAATTACATTAATGGTGATAATAATGGCCACGACTTCTGTCTTACCATGTGCCAGCCACATCCGGAGGATCTGACCGGCATTATTAGTTCATTGAAATTTTGCAATGTATGCAACTTTTTGCTAGCACTAACTGAAATTCCACTCAAACTGTTTTCCCAATAAGGAAAATGATTCTCTTACAAGAAGTCCAGAGGCGGGTGGTTTTATATCTATTAGCTCAATAGTGTAAAGGAAGATTCAGTCATCCCCATCTCTCTGCCTGCTCTCTGCCCCGCAATCGTGGTGGGAGTTGGGCTGAAAGGGGTATTTTGACGTCCGATGGAACTATCCTGCAGTTGGCTCCTGGTGGAGTTGAGTAGTGCTCCTCAAGAGGGTACGTTGAAGCCCTAACCAACCATGCCTGTGAATGTGACCCTATTTAGAAAGGGGGACTTTGCAGATGTAACAGGTTTAAGACAAGATCAGTGGGGTGGGCCCCAGTGTAACATGACTGGTGTCCTTATAAGAAGAGAAAATAAAGAGATACGAGAATAAAATGCCATGTGAAGGCCGAGACATACGGAGAAGACAGATGTGTGAAGACAGAAGCAGAGACTGGAGTTATGTTCCCACAAGCCCAGGAGCACCAGAAGCTGCTGAACCTTGGAAGCAGCAAGGAAGGATCCAACCACTAGACACCTTGGAAGGCCTGTGACCCTGCCGGCACTTGATGTTAGACGTCCAGTCTCCAAAACTATAAGGGGATACATCACTGTTTTTTGTTTGCTTATTTTGCTTTTAAAGATTGATATTTATTTATTCATTTACTTACATGCTTATTTATTTTAAAGAGAGAGCATGAGCAGAGAGGGGGGCAGAAAGAGAGGGAGAGAGAATCTCAAGCAGACCCCACACTGACTGCAGAGCTGGACCCTGGGCTCGAACCCATGACCCCAAGATCATGATCTGAGCCTAAATCAAGACACTTCGCTGACTGAGTAACATAGATGCCCCCACATCACTGTTGTTTTAACCATCCCAGTTTCTGGCACTTTGTTACGGCAGCCCTAGGAAACTAGTGCAGCTCCTAGTCTGGTCTCAAAAGCTGCACCAGTGCCATCACACACAGATACAACAAGGAACAGACGATGAAACAAAGTTGCTTTTCCTCCTTTGAGCCTCCTTTTTAAGAGGGAAGAAAGCAGAGTGTCAACTTTTTTTTTTTTTTTAAGATTTTATTTATTTATTTGACAGATAGATCACAAGTAGGCAGAGAGGCAGGCAGAGAGAGGAAGGGAAGCAGGTTCCCCGCTGAGCAGAGAGCCCGATGTGGGGCTCGATCCCAGGACCCTGGGATCATGACCCGAGCCGAAGGCAGAGGCTTTAAGCCACTGAGCCACAGGCGCTCCCAGAGTGTCAACTTTTATGCAGAATTTTATCCTAAATCCAACTGAAAGCCAATGACCAAAGTCGCTGGGATTGCCCCGGTTTGCTTAGACTAACCAGGTCTGGTAGAATGGTTATTAGAAAACCAACTACCCTAACTACCACTGCTTCGTTATACTCCTTTGACCAAAGAGGGAACTGAAGCTAGCAATGAGGTCACCTAAGACAAAGTTGTGAAGCCAGGATTTAAAGTCAGGGCAGCCCCGCCGTCACAGAATGGTTCGGTGTACTGATTAGTGCCTAGCTTAAGTAGTTACAGCACATAGTCCTATTCTTCGTAAGTTATTATAGTTTGCCATGCTTCCTTTCACTTTAGTAGCCCTAAAGAGGATCACAATAAAGGCACTGAATATGCCACCCATTATTTGGTTTTATATTTACTAAATCTTCTATATTAAATTTGGTTATACCCTAGGGGCTTTAAGGAGTGATGTACTGTTTCCACAGTCAAGTATCAAAATCCTAATTCATAAAAACAGTTTCCTAATTGAGGAAAATAAAAGGCATGAGGAAAACAAAATAGGTGGGGTTATATCTGTGGTAAAGTACCAAAGAATTAGGGCCAATCTGCCTTAGCAAGCAGAACAAAAAATAGTGTGCGAGGGTGAGTAGTACGCGAGGGCAGAACAAGAGAGAGAGACAGAAAAAAGACAAAGACAGAGGGTAAGAGAGAGACACACACACAGAGACAGAGAAAGAGAGGGAGAGAAGATAAGACAGGAGCAAAGGAGGAAACAGTGAACTGATAATTAAGCTAATGACTTAATGGCTTATTGGGTTTTTGCTTGGTTGGTTGGTTCGTTTATAAAATCCACTACAGTGTAAAGTGCTTATTCTTTCAATCATGAACTCAAGAAACATGGTTCCCTGATTGGTTTGGCAAGATAGCCAGAGTGCTTCCACCAATGACATAGTTGAAGTCTTATTCAAAATACACATTAGTTAAAACCTGGAAATATTACATTGATACCTTAATCATCCATGATAGGTATTTCACTTTCTTTTGTAGTTCTGGGAAAAACAAAAAACAAAACCAAACCAAAACCAGATGTTGAGCATCATAAATATATATATATATATATATGGAGAGAGTTATATACACACACACACACACACACACACATATATATATATATATATATGTATATATATATAGTCAATAACTAGAGTTTTAAATACTATAAAGCGACCATACCAGTCTCATTGAGGGAGCCCAGTGATATTATCTGGCTATTGAGAAACCACCACACAGACTTCCTGTCAACGTTTTGTTGTTAATTACTTTCATCTTACCCTCCTACTCCCATGAAGCTCTCCTTTTAGCACCCATCATCTGTCACTTAGAAAGAATCTGATACATTTAACTCTACGGAAGAAGATAAGCAAATGTTCATCACCTCATCATGCTCAAGCAGTGATGGGTAAAGGCTGTATTCTATTTTTTTTTTTTTATTTTTTTAACAATTGATTGACTGATTGAGAGATAGAGACAGAGACCACAAATGGGGGCGGGGGAGGCAGGGGGAGAGAGACAAGCAGACTCCATGCTGAGGGAGGAGCCTGATGCCAGGCTCCGGCCCAGGACCCTGAGACTGTGACCTTATCAACTGAGCCATAGAAGGGTGTTGTATTTTAAGGGGAGGTTGTGAGGTAGTGATTCCATAATAGAGGAATGGAGAGATTAGGAAAAAGCTGGAAACCAAATGATACATAATATCAATCCTAGAAGACATGTTTTTTTAGCTATTTTATCATATTACAGTGTTTTCAGAAACAGTAATATCTCGGAAGTACATGGTATATATGACTATTAACATGAAGCCATTTCAAACTCCTTTCTAGGATAATACTGTTTCCAAACCCCACATCTTAATTATAATACAGATATACATTGACTATATTTATAATATATGTTCATAAAACATAAACAACTTAAAAATATATTGACGATACTCAATGACAAAGTAATGCCAGTGTGCACTCACGGAGTGTTTTAACATGTAAAAGCCACTCTACATGGAGGGCTTCAATGAACAGATTTTTACCTTTACACATCAAACATATATACTTCATATATATACACCTCAAAACTTATATACCTCAGATAGACCTCCAATATCACCTGTGTATTTGAACAGTTAAAATAACAATTCTTTGTCATTAGAAAGATTCTACCGCAGAGGTATTTGGCAGATAACTTCATATTCTTGCAAGTGAAAGCTATTTTCAGAGCTCTGCAACCCTCCCAGCTGACAGCAAGCAGCTGGGGTCTAGGATACCAGGATAGGAGCAGGTACTGCAGGAGAAAGTGGACGACGACATGCACGATGTTTTTATAAGTGCCATGAACACCAAAACCACCTTCAGTAATGCCTGCTGTAACTGATAGCCTTTACACTCTGAATCTGATCGATCAAACAATTCAGGACACACCAAACGATGACAGTGGGACTCTCTGGGTCAGTGACACCTACACAAAGCACCCTGTCCCATACGCATGATTTCGGTGATGCCTGCAGTAATCGATAACCTTTATAGCACCCTCACATTGATCAAGGCACTCAAGCCACGCCAAACTATTACAGGGTGTGTTTCTGGATCGATGACTACAGAAAACTTTCTACACAATATTGTACCCGTATTCTCAGTAATGTCTGAATATATATCGCATGCTAGTGAGGACAGTGTTGAGAAAATAACGAATGTTCCTCCTTGAGTACATGCATTTATTCTAGTTACTGGTGCTAAATGGGAATTTTTCCTAATGAACAACTTATCAAAACACATACAGCATTTGAAAGCAGCATTACTGATTGGGTTAGTCTTTACTTAAACTACTTGGTTTAATTATAATGATTAAGCTGCCTACTGGGGATTCAATTTTTAATGACTTAATTTAACGTGCTGTCTGTTAAAATGTCACCTTGTGAAGTTTTTCTTTCTCCTGTTATCAACTTACTGGGCACCCAAGCAAAGATAAGTGTCATCTGAAAACAGCTACTAAGACGGGTATGAATTTGGGCCCAGAAACAGATTTGTGAGTACTGTAACTGTTTTTTCTCCCCAGTACAGTTTGGTTTTTGAGTTGAAGGTTAGATGTAGGGGTGGGTGGGGGAGGGAGGGGCAGACAAACACAGAGGTAAAACATGAATCCAACACACTTCATGCCTTCTACGTTTTTGTCATTGCTGTTTTGTGTTATTTCCATTAAGTGTAAGTCAGTGGGATGCTGGAGCCCATTCCTACTGGCTCAGTGGGGTTGACTATTAAAATTGCAAGCTACTAACAGACACATGAAAATATGTTCATCATCAGTTGCCATGAGGGAGATTCAAATCAAAACCACATGGAGATACCACCTTACACCAGTTAGAATGGCCACAATTAACCAGACAGTAAACAGCGTGTGTTGGAGAGGATGTGGAAAAAGGGGCGCCCTCTTACACTGTTGGTGGGAATGCAAGTTGGTGCAGCCACTTGGGAAAACGGTGTGGAGGTTCCTTAAGAAATTAAAAATAGAGCTTCCCCATGACCCTGCAATTGCACTACTGGGTATTTACCACAAAGATACAGCTGTAGTGAAAAGAAGGGCCATCTCTACCCCAATGTTTATAGCAGCAATGGCCACGGATGCCAAACTGTGGAAAGAACCAAGGTGCCCTTGAAGAGACGAACTGATAAAGAAGATACTGTCTATATATACAATGGAGTATTACGCCTCCATCAAAAAGGATGAACACCCAACTTTTGTATCAACATGTACAGGACTGGAGGAGATTATGCTGAGTGAAATAAGTCAAGCAGAGAGCATCAATTATCATATGGTTTCACTTATTTGTGGAGCATAAGGAATAACACAGAGGACATGGGGAGATGGAGAGGAGAAGGGAGTTGGGGGATCTCGGAGGGGGAGATGAACCATGAAAGACTGTGGACTTTGAAAAACAATCTGAGGTCTTTGGAGGGGAGGGGTATGGGGGGTTGGGTGAGCCTGGTGGTAGGTATTAAGGAGGGCAGGTATTGCATGGAGCACTGGGTGTGGTGCATAAACAATGAATTCTGGAACACTGAAAAGAAATCTAAAAAATAAATAAAAATTAAAAAAATAAAAAATTGCAAAAAAAAAAAAATTGCAAGCTAATTGACACATTCATAGCCTGTATTGTGATCTGGCAGGTGTAGTTACAACGGAGAAACTAGAAAACACTACCAGTAGGAGCTTCCACCAGAGCTGGCCTGTTAAACAGTTACCAGCACAACATACCCTACCACTATGCGGCATTCCATTAAATATTCTTGAATGTCTGCTGTGAAGGTTATGGACTGAATTGTGTCCTCTGCCTCCACCACCAAATTCTTATGTTGACGCCCACCTCCAGTATGACTATATGTGGAGGAAAGGCCTCTGAATACATGGTTAAGTTTAAATGAGGCCATCAGGGTAAAGCTCTAATCCAATACAACAAGGTCCTTAGAAGATCAGGAAGAAATACCATGGACGTATATGCATGCAAGAAAGACCATGTGAAGACAGTGGAAGGACGGCCATCTCCAAGCCAAAGAGAGAGAAACTTCCGGAAGAACCAAAGTAGCCAACACGGTGGGGTCGGATCTCCAGGTTCCAGAATGGTGAGAGAGTAAGTTTCTGTTGTCTAAGCCCCACAGTCTATGGTATTTGTAATGAGACCAATGGCAAAGGTATGCAGGGATCAAAGCATTAGGTGGTGAAGGGCACCGATATGCAGAGCAGGGGGCTTATAACTTAAAAGAGCTTGTCACCTTGCTTTGACATAACGCACATGTGAAAATGACAGTGCAGATGTGTACGTGTGGTAGAAAGAACTACAGCAGTTCACTGGAGGGAAAAGAAACATCTGGCTGGGAAAACAGAGTTTATAGAGGGGGAGACACATGAGCAGGATCTCCATGGAATTTTGCTAGGTGATGACCAAACGGGGCTCAAGAAAGTCAAAGGCAGAGAGAGGCACGGGACAAAATATTTTTAAAATCATTGATAATTCAGTTTTGTTATATCTTGGGCTTGATGCAGGAGACTAGTGCAAATAAGCATTTTAAGACGATTAAGGGGTGAGCCATGAGGGCCAGTGAACAAGAGCAATGTTTTAGAGTTGGAAAGAGGAGCGGCCACAGTCGCTACCGTGACCAGGAAAGCAGCACAGCCTAGAGCCGAGGAGAGACTCTGGAAGTGAACAACTGATGTCCAGACAGTAGATTAATAATGACTGTCCCTGAGATGTAGGCAACAATCCAGCAAGCAGTATAGGTAGAATGCTTTGATTTGTGCCCGGCACAAGCTGAGTGTAGCGTGTTTCCTAAAATGAGATCACACACAAAGTTCTAGCGAACGTGGTGGGAAGACAGATTGGAGAGGAGGTGGTTCTATTAGTCAGTGGGGGCTGCCATGACCCCCACTGCAGATGGGACAGTTTGAACAACTGAAAGGCATTTGCTTACAGCCCTGGAGGCTGCAGGTCCTGGGTCAAGGTATTGCCAACGTCAGTTTCTTCTGAGGCCTCTCTCCTTGGCTCACAGGTGGGTGTCTTCTCCCCGTCTCTTCACACACTCTTCCTTCTGGACCAAATCTGTGTCTGAACTTCTTAATAAGGATAGCAGTTACCTTGAGTTAGGGCCCACCCAAATAATCTTGTTTCAACTTGATTATCCATCCTCCAAAACTGTCACATTCTGAATTACCGGGAATTAAGATATCAACATAGGAATTTCTAGAAGACATACCTCAGCTCATAATAACGGTAAATAGATCAGAAAACAGGACTGTCATTTGTATCTAGAGTGACGATGAGAAGGAGAAAGTAATAGATGGTTCTAACGCTTGGGTCTAAGGACAGGATTGAGTCTATTTGACAGAATGATCTAGAAAAGTACTACTACTTTTGTCATCATCATGAAAGAGTGAAAACACGGATTTTACAACCAAACGGATCCAGATTCAAATCCTCAACCTGCAGTGAGACCTGGAACATTGGGTCTTTACATCTCAGTGAGCCTGTCTGCAAATAATAAATCTTAGAAATTCCTAGAGAATTAAATGGGACAAATTTTGTAAAGCCTATAGAATAGTGTTAAACCCATATTAAAAGTTGTTTTTTTTTTTTCCTTCATTATGCTGCATACTGTTATTATAACTGTAGGGAAGGTAGGGAGATTCTAGAGAATGCCCTCATCCCTAAGCCCATCTCAACATTAGTTCCCCTATGAAGAGTACTATTTTGAGATCTTGTGTTCATCACACCCCTTAGAGTGTATTCACATATAGATGAGTCTACCACCTCATAGCCTGGCAATTAAGGAAGGGCATTGAATCAACCAAAAGTATATAATGAAAGTGATGACAAAGTTTACTTTGAACAATCCTGTCCTAAGACTGGCTCGATTTACAGCGACCACTGTTCTTCTGAAAACTACACTGAAAGTCAGTATCTACATTTTCATTTTATTTTCAGTTCATACTCATAACCCACATGCTAAACATGCCTTAACAGTCTCATTCTCATTTCAAAAACAAAGAGGAGACCGTGATTACGATTTGTCTTAAGAAAGGAAAATTGTTAAATAAATATTTAAGAATTCAGAATTTGGTACTTTGCTTAGTGGCCCATGAAATACAAAATCATTAATTTAGAGATCACGAGCATTACCATGAGGGCTGAATTGGGAACAGACTCTCTGGTGCAATCCTTTTCCACAAAGTCTCTAGTTAATATTATGCAATGGAAGTCCTGCATTATAGAGCTCAAATCAGTCACATCTTTTCTGTCGATCAAGAATTTTTATAATCTGGTCTTTATATCCATGGAGACAAAGGGAATAGACTGTACAAAACCTTTCCTTCTTCCTCTTCTTAAAGTAGCCCTTGTAAGTAATTTATAAAATATCCATCTCCTTCCTGTGTCATATGTCACTTAAAATATTTATGTTTTGAATAGAGGGAAAAGTGACAACATTGAATGGACAAATGATAAACTCCCCTGATTTTAGCAATCTTTAAAAAATAGGCTTAAGGTCAAACTTACGTTCTCATTTTCTTAAAAAGCAGACTGATGATGTTATTATTATTATTTTTTTTTGATACTTTGCAGCTTTTATTTAGTAGCAAATTTTCTACCCTGACTCCGTGTAAGGATACATTCGGGACAGAGTGGGCTGTACAGAGTGGAGCTCCTCACCACCCTTCCCCTGCAAAGCATCTCAGAATATTTGTTTTATTATGTCCATGTCCTGGATTCATTTGTTTTTCGTCCTTCTATTTGCTGCTGGGCTGTTAGCTGCCTTCATTCTTCCTTCTATCCATCTGCCTGATTTTTCATCATGTTGAGAGGAGAGATAGAGCCCTCAGACGCGGCACCCCTCTCCAACAGAGCTCAAGTGAAGCAAGTCACTTCCCCTATAATTTGGGGACAGGGTAGCGCGGTTGAGAGGAGCAAATGGTATGGCATATGGCATATTCAAAGCTATTAGAAGTGCTCAGCTTATTTCTGTTGACTGCCCAGAGGCCTTCCTCACTAGGGATAGTTATTCTGGATAAACAGATTGTGAAATATTTCAAAAATACCCATGTATGTTAGCTTCATCTAACTGAGAACGATACTTCTCAAGCATCTCATAGCCTCTTACTCAAGGCAAGGGGTAATGCCGGCTGAGTGTGTTCATTTACTCCATGAGGGGAGACATGGGGTGGAAAGATGATTTCATGAGCTATTAAATATTATCACAACTACCACAAAACCCTTTAGTTCAAGATAGGAGACGATGAGTTACTAAATCAAGTTCCATATGCAGGCACATTCCCTGTAGGGTCTCTGACCTGTGATGAAGAATACATTTGCGGATAGCTTATGCACAAGTAAATCAGTAAACAGACAACAAAAAAGCCACTCCAGACAGAAAAAAAAAGGTAAAATTTTTAAAAAGAAGAAGAAAAAGAAAAAAGAAGGGAAACACTATTTCCCAGCCAAAAAAGTTATTAATGTATGAGAAAGCAAGGGATATGTGCTTAGATGTTATTTGCTTAGATAGAAGAGAAGACAAAGGAAATTTGTTATCCTGTCTTCTTTATATCCATGAATCTCGATAACTGCTTTGATTGTCTAAGTGTCATGTATGTAGTACGGTAAGAAATCAATTCTATTCCCTGAAAACTCTTCTCTTATAAATGTGGATTCCTGGGCTTTGTCTCAGAAGTACTAGATCATTTGAGAATTCTGTATTTTTAACGAGTCTTCCCTGATGCTTATGTATATAAAATTGGAGATTTGCAGCTTTAAGACGTGCCTTATTGTTTCTGGATTTTATTTGAGTTAATTCAGAGAATAAAGGAACACATCCACACACGATGTCCCAAACGCTACATAAGTTCTTCAGTGCAACCAGTGCTAAAAGCAATGTTGATTTCTATTTATTCATTAAGGTGGAGATTGGAACATGCTTCTCTGTATTAGTAACTCATTCAATTTCTCGACCATTTGCTCTGCGTCAGGGAATAATACAGTATATTATTATGTGTTAGAGCTAAAAGAGTGAGCAAAAGCATACACTATTTTGATCTAACAGAACATACACCCTGGTCTATCGTTTCTGTGATACTGAAAAAAAAAATGCACACATAGATTTTCATTTAGGAAAATAACTTTGAGCTAGTCAAAGTACATGACATTAGAAAGAGTTCAGAATCAATGAGAATGAGTTCACTTAAACAGTATAAGAGGTTCTACAGATCCAAGCCTTGAGCGGAACATTTGGCCCCATTATTTAAACTATTTTAGTAAGTACAGAGGCTGAGGTTTGGTTTGCTATCTTTAGGTGTCAATGATCTCTTTTACTCCCAGAAAAGCGTTCGGTCCACATTCAAATCCTTTCTGGCAATGGGCTCGCAACTTTAGAAAGTTGTAGTAACTTAATGCCACTAAATAACAGCATTTTCAGATTTTTCATATGAATATAATGGTTGGATTTTCCTGAGGAAAATCCACACACACACACACACACACACACACACGAGATGGCTGGGACGATGTATTTTAAAACATACATAATAGAATTACATATTTTGAGCATGGCATAATATTTCTGGAAAACCACTTGTGTAAGAGGGACTGTGTACTGTATATATGATCTCCAAATCTTCACAGAAAGCTGGCAATGATGTGCGTTTTCACGCCCACCCTGCAGATGAAGGAAGTCGGAGAGACAGACTAACTCGTCCAAGGTCGGACATCGGGGCGGCAGTCATTCTCAGCCTTGTCTTGTCGGCAGCCTAAGTATGTTCATTATGTCACACAGAGGAAGTAGAGTCCCCTGAGCATAAAGAAGGACTTTCCTACGGAACGTGCATCTTAATGTTTCCGCTAACTCTCTTTTCTTCCTCGGATTTTTGTGTTCTGAGCGACGCGATGACAAAACATGAGGGGTCTGAAGCGAAATGCGGTAAGCAGAGGACACCATCACCTTTACCAGCAATATCTTCCTTTTCTCATATGCGGATGAAGTGCAGTCTGGAATGGATAACGGCTCCCCAAATTCCTTACTCGGCACACCGCCTGTCTGTCTCAACCTAAAGCACGATTCTGGCTCCATATGTGAAAACTATTCGGCCTATTGCAAGCTCCAATATTTCTCTGTGTGTCTCTGTTCGGGGCATCTGTCTTTATGTCACCCTACCAGTCTTTGACAGAAGAGTCCTAGAAATACATAAAATAAAAAAATCTTAAACTCTGTGTTCAGTGGCCTGTGGTGGTATGTACCTTCTGATTCTTTAAACACCTCGTTGTCAAACCTTCTTCCAAGTGCTTGCAAGACAACTTTCATCTGCACATATTCCATTTAAACAACCCTCAGGCACATTTCAAATGTCTTTTCAGCTACTAGCAGTCAGAACTTCCTTTTCTTTCAAAATAAATAAATAAATAAAATCCTTCACACGAGGTACTTCTTAGAGACTGTTTTTGGTCGATTTTACTTCTTCATCCTTTGATTGGAGTCCTTCTTTGGGCCACACAACGTCCTTTTCATGACACTGGCCTGATGTCACTACCTTAGGTTCAGCTTTCCCATCTCCATTTATCCTTCCAAGCACTGTTTCAAACCCATGTCCCCCCCTTTCATTCTGTATGTCTTGACGCTCCCCTAAATCGCAAGTTCTGTGTTGCTTCCTTTTTCTTGTATTTTTTTCTTCCCCCTCATATGTTGTTGGTTCCGGCCCTTCTGGTCCTGCTATTCTCATTTTCCTTAATCATCTCCTCCGGCCATTTCTTGATGTCCTCTCCATCTTCCATAGGTTTCAGATAAAACTGTTCCCTCGGAAGGAAGTGTTTTCTGATTTCTTCCCCGCCACCCTTTCTTCTTTCCTTCAAGGGTTTCTGCCCCTGCTGCTTTCCTACTGAAACCCCGTTCACCCCAAGCTTCATGGTGGTTTCCTTCTCCTTTGGTCTACCGCCATCCGTTGACATGGGTGGTCTTTATCTACACCCCCGCTCTGTTCTCTGAAGCCCCTCTCAGTGCTTCCCCGCTCTCCATCCCCAGGAGACCTTCTTGCCTTCCTGGTGGCAGATGTCACAGCTTTCTTGCTTCTTTTCCTTCTTTTATTTGGAACCCTTGAATCTATCCCAGCTTGGACTCCCTCACTTCTGTTATCCGCGCTTATCATTCCACACAGGTATGGCCCTCTTCCTTACAAAGGTTACATGGGGTTCTTTTTCGTGGGAAGCCCTGCTGTGCTCTTGTTCTCCATAACTAAAATAATGTTCTTTACCGCATGTGCTGGTTTATTTAAATGGTTTGTAGAATCGGATATAGAGCACAGGGGATTCGTACGCCAGCCAAATTTCTTCTTTTGACTCTAAGTGGCTAACCTCAGTCTGACTTAGCCATTTTTATTTTAATTTTATGTTATACTATTTAAAATCCTAAACTCACTTTCTGCTTTTAACCAGAAGTGTTAAAATAGAAAAAAAAAAATTACAAACACGATCACCAAATTTCCCCCATTCATTGCTATGCTGAGGGAAAAAAAGAAGTTTATCCTTGACTTGCTAAATAGAATAGCAGGTTCTTAGTTCCTTTTCTCTCGGTGTTGCATCTAAACTCAACTCTGTGTTTCAATTCTTTAAAGCTACTTTTTTTTTTTTTTTAAATGGGATTTCAACCTGCATCTCCTTATAGATTAATTGAATTAACTACTAGGCTCCCTTCCCCAGACTGTCTTGTTGAAAAACTGCTTTTCTCCTTTCCAAAGAAGGAAAACACATGCACACGCACACACACACACACACACACACACACTCACCTTTTTAAGTTTCAACATTGTCTTGATACATTCTTGGAGTGATAGCATGTGAAAGCAGAATGCCCGTCTATAGATCATCTAGTTTAATTTCTTCCTCTTTCTTTTCACCCATTACATAAGATCCTTCTTTCAAAATAGCTGTAGATGTTTCTCCTGCCTCTATACAACCTTAAAATGATAAAAAATAGATAAACCAATTTTCCTTCCTTTCCCATTTTGTCTTTTTCTTTTTTAAGATTTTATTTATTTATTTGACAGACAGAGATCACAAGCAGGCAGAGAGGCAGGCAGAGAGAGAGAGAGGGAAGCAGGCTCCCTGCTGAGCAGAGAGCCCGATGCGGGACTCGATCCCAGGACCCTGAGATCATGACCTGAGCCGATGGCAGCGGCTTAACCCACTGAGCCACCCAGGTGCCCTTCTTTTTTCTTTTTAATACATCAATCCACCCTTTTTTAAAAAAATAAATTCCTCCAAAATTTTGACTGACAAATTAGAACTATGCAAAGGAAAAAATACTGGGTCTGTTATGCCCCAATTCCACATTTCTATTTCTTCTGCCTCTGTTCTGGCATTTCCTCCCTCTTTCAGATTATCCCAAACCACACTCCCACACCTCCTGGTCCCCTAACTCAATATGCTACATTATCTCCCATCTCAGGTAAAGTTCTCAGCTCATAGGATCTATACTGGCTTCTTGTCACCACATTCCACTTATTCTTAAGTTATGACAAGAGAGCAATATCCCTGCAGAGGTTAATTTGTGTATCTGTATCATAGATTTTTCACTCTTGTTTTCTTTAATCCTTGAGGTACAAATCCATATAGAGTAGACTCAAGTATTAAGGAAATATCTTGTAATACAGCACTTCTATAAAGTTCATAGAAAACACACACAGCACTTCTCTAAGGTTAATATTATTCCTCATTTCATAATTAAAAACTTGAAAACAGAGAAACTAGGTAACTAGATTAAGCTCCTCAAGAATGCTGGTGAAAATGCAAGACAGGATCCTTATGTTTGGCCACAACCCTTGTTCTAGATCCTTGAAGACACTGATGAACCTCACATCTCTGCTCTCTGTCCTAAGTGAGAATTATAAATTGTTTAACTACATATACAGTTCTCAGGTTTGTGGGTGTGTTTCTGTGTCTGTGTCTGTGTTTGTGTTTGTTGAGGACAAATGAGAGAAAAGAAGTAGCAGGATAAATCTACTTTCTACTGACTTTCTGAACAATTTTCAAGGAGATGATTCAAATGCCTACTTCAAAATAATCAATAGCTTAACTATGTAGTTTTATTTCATATATCCAAGGGCTAAATACAATAGATAGTTACACAGTTTGGGGAACTGTTTCAACTATTTTCTATAAGATTTTAATTAAACAGTTAAATACATAAGAACTCAACTGCATATAATATAATAATGTAGCTCATATTAATTAAGTGTTAACTATAAACCAGGCAACATGCTGAAGATTCTATATGCCCCACTTTATTTAATCCATATAATGGCTCTATGAAATAGGTCCTTTTATTATTCTCTTGTTACAGATGAAGAAATTGACAATAGTAAATAGTATCAACTTGACTAGTGTTATACAATAAATAACTGGGCTGGGGATCTTGTTACTTCTAATCATCAAAAATATATCACATTATAAATGTTTTTATATTGTTATCATACATAAAATGTGTTATTAAACAGTTTCCTGGGCGCCTGAGTGGCTCAGTGGTTAAGCTGCTGCCTTCGGCTCAGGTCATGATCTCGGAGTCCTGGGATCGAGTCCCACATCGGGCTCTCTGCTCAGCGGGGAGCCTGCTTCCTCCTCTCTCTCTGCCTGCCTCTCTGCCTACTTTCGATCTCTCTCTGTCAAATAAATAAATAAATAAATCTTTAAACAGTTTCCTTAGATATCAGAAATAGTTTCCATAATGAGGCTTGAGAGGGGTGTGTGTGTGTGTGTATTTTATTCAATTGTTTTTTTATATTTTATTTTTGTTCTTATTCATTATTATATTTTTTCTAGAGAAGATATACAGATTTTCAAATGTGGCCTGCCTAGTAGGCAGTTTTGATGCAAAAATTATGCTCTTAAGAAGAAAGCACTTTTTATTTTGAATTTTGGCTTCTAAAATTAATACATCTATCATTTGTTGTTTGAATCAGTGTGTGTTATTTGTGCAACTATAATCTGTATCAAAATGTATCAAGCCACAGAAAAATAATGGGGTGATAGCTTACAAGATCATCAGATAATACCTTGTTTTGATTCCTTAAGGAACTTCCATCTGTTCAGTTGTGGGGTTTGGGTTTTTTTGTTTGTTTTTGTTTTTTTGTTTGTTTTTTTAACAGTGGGAATCTGGTAAATATTTGTTATAAGGAAAATGTATGCAGAGAAGTAAAGGTAGAAAACAAAAAGAGGCAGCAAAAAAATTGACAAATACGTAAAAGCAATGTCTGAAAGGAGATACAGATTTAAACAAGGTAATCAGAATGAATTATAAGGCATAAGACTTTCTTAAGAAAGAAATCATGGGGTGCATAGCTCAGTGGGTTAAAGCCTCTACCTTTGGCTCAGGTCATGATCCCAGGGTCCTGGGATCGAGTCCCACATCAGGCTCTCTGCTCAGCAGGGAGCCTGCTTCCTCCTCCCTCTCCACCTGCCTCTCTGCCTACTTGTGATCTCTCTCTGTCAAATAAGTAAATAAAATCTTAAAAAAAAAAGAAAGATAGATAGATCATGATGAAATGAGAAACTGAAAATATTTTATTTTGGACTCCATATGGAAAAAGTATATGTAATAAATATTTTGGAATATGTTGGCACAGGAATAAAATCTTTATTTGAAAAACTTGTTTTGACTGTCTAAGCAAACTAACAAATATATCCATTCACCAAAGCCATAATGGGCATATTTAAACTATGTGTTGGACATCCATTTTGGTGAAGCAACATACAAAATACACCATAATATTATTATTTTACAAAATCCTATAAATCCCATATGTTTTGATATAATACATCTTCTGAAGTTACAAAGGAAAAAAAAAAAGAGAGAGAAGGTAGGGTTTTAATTAGTTGCGGTACAAATCCCTATAATCACCTAGCATCTTACCCTGAAAGGAAAAAAAAAAAAAAAAGCCTTGCGTTACACAGCTGAGTGCCCTAATGTTATTTATTGTATCAGTTCATTTAATCCTGTGTGCTTCTAAGGAATGGCTAATGCTGGACTTTCCTTTCTTGAAAGTACTAAAGAACAATAAAATGGCTCATTTTACTAAATTTAACATGCAATATGTAATATATATCAGGGACAGATATACATGTCTTGATTATAGATCAGTGTTTCTGCAAAAGAGTGTGGGATTTTAAGCACTGCTATTACCATCCAAGTAGGATTTCACATTTAGGATCAGTTTTGCAGAAAAAACACCTCTAGACTGAGCACTATCTGAAAAGCCATAGATATTCTGATAGCATAGACAGGACACTGCTAGTCTAACTCTTAAGGAAGAAATTAACCCTGGTTAGGTGCAATCAAACTAGATAGGGCTGAATAAATTCAAATACCTTCATCATCAATGAGTTTTTCAAAACAGGGGTATACTGGACCTTTTGTGGTAAGACTATGGCCTACTTTTACCTTCATGGTCATCTTGTTAATATCTAATCAAACGCTGGTGATTCCTGAGTGACTTGGACACACTGTTAATAGCAGAGGGTTGATAATGACTACTTAAAGTGGTAGTACTCTTCGAACAACGGGAAACACCGTATTTGTGACTGTGAACTCTCCTCACCTGCATTAGAAGGCAGCCTATTAATCTAAAATTACTGGTCCAGCCATTTGCTTTTAAGAAACAAAGGGACAGAAGGCCAAATTATCACGATGTAAAATTATAGAAAGGGAAAAGTACATGCATATTCCTCAAGTAGAATTTTACATGCTTAGTACAAATTCATTAATTTTGCACAGTAGTGTGTGTATATATAAATATTAACCATAATAAATATATATAATACATATTAATAAAAATAAATATAAAACTACAGATCTACATAGAGAACATTAGGGAAATTTTATATTAAAGTAGAATACAATTAATACCACCTAGATTTACACAGCAAGACAATCTCATATACAGAAAAGCAGGTCAAGTCAAGGATTCTGAAAAAAACAAAAAACAAACAAACAAAAAAGCAACAAAAAAAACCTGCAAGCAACTTCAGTACTTTTTAATGTTAGAAGTTATAAATCATTGTGTGTGTGTGTGTGTGTGTTTTCTTCCATCCTGGGTCTGGACAGTTATGTGTATCTTGGAGCAAATCCAGAAGCAGTAGATGAACCTTTAACTAACTGAGGTAATTATGCTTATTTCTTTTGGAATGCACTTCTTTGATATCATGTTCAGTTCTCCTTCCAACTTTCATGACATGTTTAGCGAAATCAAGTGTAATTACGTAAGGTGTCCTTCCCTTGCCAGTCGACAATTTCTTGGTGGTGTTTTGTACCATTATTTGCATCTAGATGACTGTTGAGAGCTAAGTATTAGCAGTTATCGTACGGATGAATATCTGGTTTCCATATGCCTTAATATGGTGAATAACATTTTTAAAATAACTGCTATCCTGGCTATGCTGAATTTCTGATTTCCACATACTAACTTCTTTTTTTTTAAAGTGAAAAATATCAAGTTATATTGAATGTGTCCTCTTTTGACCACATCTGATGGCATCTACTCAGAAAATAACAATTCTTCCTGTCCTGGGAATTTTCTAAAATGTGAAATAAGCACTGCCTTTTGTCCTCAGATTGTAGAACGTATTCGCATGACAAATCTAGCCATTAATTAACAGAAGGACGGGGCATTTGGTTTAAATATTTGTATTCATACAGGGTTTTGGGGGAAATGGAGGATATAACTGTCAAGAAAGGAATGGATTAATGGATTATGGTATTTTGAATGGCTTCATATTCAGAAGAGGAGTAGTGGTTTTCTAAATGGGAAAACAACTCTCTTAATTGTTGGGCTTTTCCTTTAACAATAGTTTCCAGCCCAAGGGCAAGTGCAAGACAGAGCAGACCTGAAGAATCTCAGTATCGCTGTTTTAATTTCTGGCGTTCACAGCATTTAGCAGTCGAACGTCTCAAAGGAAAACAACTACTTTCATTTTTCCCTCCTGTAGCCACCCTGTCAGGGGAGAGGTCTGGGCTCAGAAAATGGAGCTCATTAAAATGAAGAATTTTCCCCGACTTTGATATTCACAGTTCACTGGGGACATACTACCTGTTCACCGAGCTTTTTTGTCTGGAGGGGGCTGCAACACAGCAGACTATACCTTAATTAAACTGCTTTAATCAAATTCATTAGGTCTCTAACATTTATAAAACATGTTGAATTATGATACTGATATTCTCAGTATATATTTTTTAAATTGCCAAGTTTTCTCCTTCCCTTACTTAATTGGTGCATGGAGCGAAATTCAGAACAATACTTTCATCTGCCTCTTAAATTGTCCTTCTGGCATCCAAGGTAATGGTCTTTGTGTTTCCTTGCAAAAAACTACCCCTGCTTTGAGATGAGTGTGTCATTTTCTTAACCCATGCACATTTAGTTTCAGAGTCATTATCTACCATTAGAGTATCTGCCATTCCAAATTTTTATTCCAAATATTTATTCCAAATATTTATTTTGTAAATAAAATCTTAATATTCTACTACTTTCCTTTAATACTATAATTTAATTGGATGAGAAAGGTTGCAAACAATCCTTCTCAAAACAAACAAAAAACAATACAAAACCAAAAAAAGCTCAATATGTCAATACATGATAACATCAATATGCTAATTTGGTAGTAATTGTTTATAATAGAGGTATTGGCTTTAGACTTCTAAATATTTTGTCTAGCTAAGCTGGCTTCTGTTGGCAGACTACAAAAGAAGCCCTTGTGTTCCTGAGGGATCTTTGTTTTTTTAATAGCTGTGAGTAATTTTGGTTCTGTTGGCTTTGGGCACTAGAGGACTTTGTAGTTTCTTCTACATTCCAGCAGAGAAAATGGATTTCTCAGACGAAGTTTAGTGATCTCTAAAATTTTTACTTTGTATGTAAATATCAGTTTACAAAATGACAGCCCAAGAATTGTACACAAGTACATTATCTCTTATTTTCGTAAGCCTTAAATAAATTCAGGACTATAAAACTGACAGAGGTATGGGAAGGCCTTAAATGTTTGGTTCAACAACCTGACAATTAAGAGAGGAAAGGTTAATGTTATCAAAAGTTCAACAGATGTCTATTTTGCACCTCCTGGACTTACTCTTCATAAGGAACAACCTGTAGAATAAGAATTCATTATGATGAAGTATTTAATCCCCTGCAGATATTAACATAGTATGTCAAGATTTCAAAAGTACAGAAAGTGTCCTGAAAAAAGTTAGAAAAACAATCCCTGAAGTTAGCAACTACTTCCAATAGTACAGGTAGATGTGGGCATCATCAAAGAAAAGAAACTGCAGCTTTAGAAACAAGAAAACTAGAGATCTGGAAGACTGATGGTGGCCGTGTGTAAAAATGTGGATGTTGGATATGCAATGAGAAGAGAGTCAGAGGAGGAGGTGAGAAACCAGGAGAGGGTAGAAAAGAAAAAGAAAACAGTTTAGGATTGAAATAGAAACAGTTCCCATGGAGTAGGTAGGAAGAATAAATGACTACATTATATATACACACACACACTTAATTTTACTTAATTATATATATATATATATATACATATACACACACACACATATATATGTATATAACATATATTTATATATTCTTAATTTTACTTAATTATATATATATATATATATATCTTATTAAAGGGAGAGACAGTTGTCAATACAAGTTGGGAGAAAAGTAGAGAAGGCAACCACCTTATTAAGGTCAGCAAAGGAAAGGGTAGAAAGACTTTCAGTAGAAAGACTTATCAAGAACCAAATGTTTGTTAACTAACTGGAATTTAAATTAAAACTTTAAAATAAACAAGTACATTAAAAAAAAAAACAAAAACAAATGTTAAGGAGAATAAGGCAAATCAAGGGTAGAAACGGCCAAGAAACTTGGAGATATGGATGTAATGGGTAATTTTGTGGGTAGAATTCAAAGTAGCGGTGGATACTCAGCAAAATTACAAATTAAGAAAACAGGACAGTAAGGAAGTGTGTATGAAATGAAAGTTTGTTTTTTAATAAAGAAGGAGATTTAAGTTTACTTGTATAAAAAACAGAAACAAAACATGAAGAAATGGGAAATGGAAGGTGGTGAAAAGAAAGCATGGGCATTAACAGAGAAGGAGGTTGAAATCATGGGGTGTGATCTGCATTTCCTCCCCTTCCTTGGGCTGCCGAAGCACGCCATAGTAAACACACACCTTTCACTCTCAACAAACACATCTGATAGTGACTTAAAAATATTTTAGACAAACCATAGCCATTATAAGTATATTAATATATTAAATATTATATTATTTAAAAAGGTGTACACCTGGGGCACCTGGGCAGCTCAGTGGGTTAAGCCTCTGCCTTCGGCTCAGGTCATGATCCCAGGGTCCTGGGACGGAGTCCCGCATCGGGCTCTCTGCTCAGTGGGGAGCCTGCTTCCTCCTCTCTCTCTGCCTGCCTCTCTGCCTACTTGTGATCTCTGCCTGTCAAATAAATCAATAAAATCTTAAAAAAAATAAATAAACAAAATAAAAATGTGTACACCTAAACCGATTTATCCTTATCAGATTGTCCTAAAAATTTCTGTAAGTTGAAAGCATCAACATAAAAATATTTATTGAAGTGCGTGGCAGAACACTTCTATAGTGATTAGCATATTAATACTCTTTTGAATATGTAACTTCATCAGAAAAACCACAAAGAAAAAATTCTTTTCGTATACACTTATTGTCACTTAGAAGAAAACTTTTGAGAATTAATATGATCAACAAATAGTGACTTCAATAGCAGTGATGTCATTGAGGTCATCCTTAAAAAATTCAGACAGGAAACAATCCTAAGCCTAGAAGTCTAAAAAGAATGTCCAATTATTGCAAATTATGCAGATAAGCATAGGATATTTGCGTTGTGTCCAGTAACCATTGAGGAAGAACTATGGCAAGTTCTGATTCGAATTCATATATTTCCTAGGGGATATTTTCTTCCTAGGTATCAGGGAAGGAGTATCTTTGACATTTTGTACGACCTCCTCCTTGATCTCAGTGAACTCCCACAGCTCACCACATCTCTCCTTTCGAACCCTGCAGGTAAAGCCATCCAAATCATTTAAGCTCATCCTGGGACTACATAAACAATTGTCTACCAACTATCATTTCTTGATCTTGACCAGATTTTTCAATCTGGTTCCTTGAATTGACAGCTATGTTTACGACCTAAGATTCCCAGCTGATCGTGGCATGTCTCTGGGTTACAAACTCAATGCCTACCTGTACCCTTTATGTGACACAATATTACCCAAGAGGTAAAAAGGGGACAATGGAAATGACCAGTGTGACCCAAGTTACGGTCATGCCGTGGCTAATCAGAGAAGACAACCAAACGAGAAACACCAAATTGAAACTGTATTCTTAGAGGATCTCTCCATTTTCCTGGCTATCATTTGAAATGGCCCCTTTTTCAAGACTATAATGTCATTTGGTGACAAAGTTCTATCTCAGCAGCAACAATAAACCCAAACCAAAATACAATATTTAAGTATGGGTAAGAGCACCACAGTTTTCACACAGCTTCAAATTTTATATTTGTTTTGAAATTAATCTACCTTCTATAATACCATTCATTCTTAAAAATCCTGGTTTTATCAAAATGCCACAAGAGATTACATGTATAAAAAAACTTTGTGAGGGACAATGTAGAGTATTTTAAGTTAACGTATTTTAAACAAATATGTTTACCTTTCTCTCTATGCTTTAAGTGTTGGCCATATTCATTAAATAAACTATTCATTCTTTTTCAAGTAGGCCCCACACCCAGCGTGGAGCCCAATGTGGGACTTGAACTCATGACCCTGAGATCAAGTCCTAAGCTCAGATCAAGAATTAGAGACTTATCCAACTGAGCTATCTAGGTGCTCCTGAGCTATATATTAAAAAAAAAAAAAAAAAAAAAAAAAAAAAAGAAACAAAAGAAAAATAAAAAAAAGAAATAAGAAAAGCCTTTGGCTCAGGTCATGATCCCAGGGACCTGGAATTGAGCCCTGCATCTGGCCCCCTGCTCAGTGGGGAGTTTACTTCTCCAGAACTCTCACACTCTCCTTGTTTGTGTTCCGTCTCTCGCTGTCTTTCTCTGTCAAATAAATAAATTTTTAAAAAAATCTTAAAAAAATAAAAATTACAATTAAAAATTTAAAAAATGTTAACGGCATGTCCTGTGCTCTAAACACTGGGGATATAATAGTAAAGAAGTGCGACAAAGTCCCTGTTCTCCTGGAGTTACACTGTAGAGGGATGAGGGGCAGTGAGGAGGCAGAAAATAAAATATAAAAGAATAAGAAAAAAAATTCAAATAGTGAGAGAACATTAAAGAAAATAAAAGAAAGGCTTTGATACAACATGCTTTAAGAGTGTTTTTTAATTTTTTATTTTTTATAAACCTATAATATATTTTTATCCTCTGGGGTACAGGTATGTGAATCACCAGGTTGCTTTAAGAGCTTTTAATTTAGGTTCCATATTTAAAGAAAGCCTCTCTCAGGCAGATGGACTTCATGGCAATGTGCCCTGTGCAGCCACATAGGGGCCCAAACTCAGAAGCCCTCTGCATTCCATGCTTTCCCATCACTGTATCTAACTTCTTAATTGTGACTTTGAATGTGGGTTCCAGGGGTGCCTGGGTGGCTCAGTGGGTTAAAGCTTCTGCCTTCAGGCCAGGTCATAATCCCGAAGTCCTGGGATCGAGCCCTGCATTGGGATCTCTGCTCCTCGGGGAGCCTGCTTCCTCCTCTCTCTCTCTGCCTGCCTCTCTGCCTACTTGTGATCTCTGTCAAATAAATAAATAAATGAATGAATAAATGAATAAGTAAATAATCTTGAATGTGGATTTCATAAGGGAAGTCCAATTGGACCACGGACCACGCACATAATCCAAGGAGATGCACATAAAACTAGTAGGCTTCCCTCCCTGCAGCCTCAATCACGTGTAATTCTCATAACGGCTCATTAGAAATGATGCTGGTGGACCTGCCATCCATGTAAGTTCAGCAAGACTCAAAGCAAACCCAGTTGGCCCTTGAACAACACAGGGGTTAGGGCACCAAACCACAAGAAGCTGAAACTCCACGTCTGACTTTTGACTCCCCAGAATCTCAACTACTAATATCATTGGCCAGAAGCCTTACTGGTAACATAGAGTTAATCAACACATATCTTGTATATTGCATAGCTGATACAGTATATCCCTACAGTAAAGTAAGCTAAAGAAAAGAAAACATTAAGAACATCACAAAGAAAAAACACATTGACAGTACTGTATGCATATTCACTGGATAAAAACCACGTATAAGTGAACCCACACAGTTTAAACCTGTGTTGGTCAAAGGTCCATTCCACAAGACAAGCAGGCAAGTGCACCCCATCTGGGATTAAGTAAAAAGGGAACAGACAGCTCTGTGTCACTGTAGGAAGAACAAATGATGTTCTACTAAATATAGTCTCAAAATCCTACCACAGCTTTCCCGACTTTCCTGAAATAGCCAACCACCAGCACTGAAAATGATGACACAGAAATAAAGGAAAGGATCAACTTTCAATCTCTCCTTACTCATCAGTAAGCCAAGATGCTGTCTGTAGGATGTGCACATATCCAGAAGTCACATAAAAACCGTTCAGTTAGTCTTTTGCAGGATTCCACTGTGGTGGTAAGAACAAAACACATACTCACATAGGAACTACAAGATACAGATTATGTAATTTTGGTGATTCTGCATCTAAGTTAAATACTTTTATATTTGTATTCAAAACTGGCATTGCACAATATAAATATAACTGTTCAAATGTATGCTAATTATTTAAATTTTAATTTTTAACCTAGAATATTGGATAGACTTTTTAAAAAATCAGATTAAGAGAGAGACTATAGGGGTGCCTGGGTGGCTCAGTGGGTTAATCCCAAGGTCCTGGGATTGAGCCCCACATCGGGCTCTCTGCTCAGCAGGGACCTGCTTTCTCTCTCTGCCTGCCTCTCTGCCTACTTGTGATCTCTGTCTGTCAAATAAATCAATAAAATCTTAAAAAAAAAAAAGGGAGAGAGACTATAGAAGAAAGGGATAAGTTTTGTATTTTAGAACCTTCCATTACATCCTTTTCTTGCCCTCTGAACAAAGGACACCAAATTTCCATTTTTGCTCTGGCCTCACAAATTTGTTAACTGGCTCTGATACAAGACTGACACTATTGGATCTTCATGACCCCCACCCCCACAAAAAAGAAAAATCAGCATTGATAAAATAGGAGGAAGTCCATCTCAGGCATAAGGAAACATGAGTGCGAATGATGGGATGACATTTTGCTAATAGTGTTCAAGAAACAGAAAGAGCCAAAGAAAATAATCCCAAACAAAGGCAGAGCAGTAGGCTGAGGCCAGATCATGTAGACCTAAAAAGACTTCCTCCTTTCTGTCTTGGACGGCTATCACAGAAAGATTATCTTGAGACAATAAAGTGGAGACTTGAACTCCCCTCCTGTTCCAAACACCCAGAAGTCATAATACAATGTAACACCTACTATCACCATTTAAAGACACTGGGAGCTCTGGGTTCTTTGTTTTGTTTTGGTTTTTTGTTGTTGTTTGTTTGTTTGTTTGTTTGTTTTATTTTCTTTTGCAGACTAAAGAACTTTTCTACTTAGTGTCACAAAGAAGTGGAGAAGCTTAAAGTGACTCAAAGAAATCAAAACCTCCTGCATAAACTAAGATTGAACAGAGCTCACTTAGTAAGATGATGAGAGATTTGAATACCATATAAAGTTGCTCTAACCATATGTAAACTTGCTCTAAAACACATTAGAGCTTAGGCTGAAAAGTAAATGTCTATTAATTTGAAATGCATAAATAGGGATGCATGGGTGGCTCAGTTGGTTAAGCATCTCCCTTCAGCTCCGGTCATGGTCCCAGGGTCTTGGGTTTGAGTTCCTCATGGGGCTCCTTGCTCAGTGAGCAACCTGCTTCTCCCTCTGCCCATCACTGCCCTGCATGTGTTCTCTTTCTCTCCCTAACTCTGACAAGTAAAAAAATAAAAATTTTTAAAAATGCATAAATATTTTTAAATGACCCTGACGGAAACCAGTGGATTAATAGCACATAGGACATATAACCTGACAAACACATAAATAGTGAGCTAATATATCCCACAGGTTTTCAACTATGATGTGATTATAATTAATCACGAATCACATAAAAACATGGAAATAACCAAATATTTAAAATCAAATGACTTTGAAGCACTATCTACCCAATTTGAAATACATCTAAAGTGGGATCAGAGAGAAATTATGAAATTGGATGTAAGAAAATAAGAATGATTAGACATTTATGAGCAAAACCAAAGAAAATGAAAAAGAAAAACAAAGAAAGTAAAATGAAAAATTAAGACAGAAGCAAAAATATAAAATATAAAATAAAGATATTATAAAAGATTACCAAACCAAAATTTTTTTTAAGTTGATAAAATGGACAAACTTCCAGCAAGATCAAGAGAAGAAGGTGTTAATAAGAATTTTAATAATGGAAATGAGGCACAACTAAAGAAAGATTTTTTTAAAAAGATACTCAGAACTTTGCCAATAAATCTGAAAACTTAAAAAAAATTGGAAATGTTTTTAGGGATTTTACCTACTCTTCAGAAGACCAATAGATCTTTTGTTGTAGAAACATACCCAGAGAATGTTTTTTTTTTAACTATTTTTATTAACATATAATGTATTATTTGCCTTAGGGGTACAGGTCTGCGAATCATCAGACGTACACATTTCATAGAACTCACCGTAACACAGACCCTCCCCAATGTCCATAAACCAACCACCCTATCCCTACCCCCTCAACCCCCAGCAACCCTCAGTTTGTTCTGTGAGATTAAGAGTCACTTATGGTTTGTCTCCCTCCCGATCCCATCTTGTTTCCTTTTTCCCTTCCCTACCCCCAACAAACCCCCGCGGTGCCTCTCAAATTCCTCATATCAGAGAGATCATATGATAATTGTCTTTCCCAGAAAATGTTTTTATAAGGCTAGTTTGTCTTCACAGCTAAAGTTTATTAGTGAGCAGTAAAAACATGAGAATGTTTGCATGAACATACAGACAAACATTCTAAGTACTACATTAGCAACTGATTACAACAAAATAGAAGAAGCACAGCATAGTCAAAAACACAAGGGGGAATTCACATTAGAGACTCTTAGGGTGAACTAACAGGTTGAAATAGTAAGTAAGAAGATATATTTTGATTTTCTCAAAATATGTGTTAAGGCATTTATTTAAATGCAATGTCCATTCACATATACATATATTTAAATATATATAAAAGCAAACTAGGAATTGAGTGTATTTTTATTAATTTAATGAAGGGCTTCCACTAAAATTCTATAAACATTATTCAAATGGTAAAACATTAAAAGTATTGTCATTAAATGGGACTTCTCTAGCACCTCTTTCCACATAACATTATGCTGTAAGATCTATCTAACCAACTCTGTTAAGACTTGACAAAGAAATATGGGTATACACAGTGCAGAGAAGAAATTTTAAAATATCACTGTACAGTGATAATATGGCTATTTGTGTAGAAATCATAAGGGAACCTATAAACAAGCTAGACGATGAGAAATAACTATTCTGGACACAGATCTGTTTAAAAAGAATCAATGGCATTTCTACGTAACAACATTATCAAATAAAATGTTATTTTACAAATCCTAATCAAAATTGTACTAGTCTATAATGTAATAGGTAATAAATCTAAAAAACAGTGCAGTCATTAAATAAATGCTATAAAATTGTACTGAGAGATATTGAAGGGGATCTGAATAGATAGGGAAATAAGCCATGCTTATAAATAAAAATGAAAGAGTAAAAATGTCCATTTCCTAAATCAATCTAGAATATGAATATGATTTCTATCTCAATAGATTTTCTTATGTTTAGAAAACCTTTTTCTCTAATTTATTTTGAAGAATCAGATAGGAATAGATTTGGCTCTGTATAAGAGAAAAACAGACAAATAATAGCTTCAAGCAGGCAAGACCAGAGAAGGCCATCTAAGTCTGGTGCACCTGCTAAGGAAGGTCATTAAGGAATTGGTTCCTCCTACCTTCCTAGTCCATTACCTTTAGCGTGTGGCTTTTGTCATCAATTTTAAGAATGGTTGCTATAACTTCAAGCACAGTACTTACATTCATTCTATAAAAGAAGAAGGGAGAAAGGCCAAATAAAATAGGCAGAAAATAAACAAAACCAACCAACCAACAAAAAAAGCACTTCAATCCTACATTTCCTCCAGAACTCTGAAAAATACCATCCCACATGCAAGAAATTCTGAGAAGATAAATATTTCAAGCTTCTAATTTTTTTATCCATTCTTTATTATCAATTCAACAGAATATGAGCCTTGGGAGAGATGGGAATTCTTTATGGATGAGTTCCAGTGGCTTAGAAATGCACCAAAAATATAGTAGGTGATCAATAAATGATGTATTCAAGGAAAAATGGTGATTTTGAATGGATATGTGTAGTCAACTAATGGTATCTACCTAACAGAGCAAAAGCCAAGAACAGTCCAGAAAAAGATGAAGAGAAGAGTTAGATGATTGAGATTGGGGGAGTGAGATTTCTCTTCACGATTTCAAGACTCACAGTGAAGTTAAAGCAAGAGGAAGAGTGTGGTAGTGTGTCTGACTGGCCAAAGGACAAAACAGAGAACTTAAGATAGACCCAAACAAATGTGAGAATTGGCATATGACATGTCACACTGTCCAGCAGCTAAATGACACTTAGCCATTTGCAAGGGAAAAAGTAAAAGATGCTTACCTCACACTATATATCAAAAAGAAATCCAAATGTATTATGATTATCAATGACAAAATTAAAATTCTAAACTTTTAAAAGGAAATGGAGAAAAATACCTTTGCCACTTCAAATTAACAAAGAACATTAAAAAAGATCAATGAATCTTCATCAAGGATAATATTGATAAACTCAACTATATTACAATTAAATGTTCTTCTTTGAGAAAACAGAAAATTAAAAGACAAGCCACATATAAGAAGAAATTATACATCTTTAATAAAGTTGACAAAGTGAAACTGTGCATTGTTTATATACACATATGTATGCTATTAGTATATATAAAACTAATAAAAGGGGTATATATAAAGATCAAAATATCACTATGTTGGAGGGAGTGAGGAAAGAAAAGAATAGTGAAAAATAATAAGAAATAATAAGAAAATTTCAACTTTTATGCTATCACATTTTTAGAAAAGTAAACATTTGAAGTAATTATAACAAAATGTTAACATCCATTAATTCTGTGCCATAGACATAGAGATTTGGGGATATTATTTTCTGTACTTTCCTATTTGTCAACATATTTCATATGAAAAAATTTTTAATTGTTTTATTTTTTATAAACATATATTTTTATCCCCAGGGGTACAGGTCTGTGAATCGCCAGGTTTACATACTTCACAGCACTCACCAAAGCACCTTCATATGAATTTTGATTCTAGTCACCGAACAAAACTATCCTGTGCACTTGGTTGGAAATGAATTGCAGGTAGGAACAGGGAGAGGACAGGAGGAGTTTAGGGTGCCATGAGTAGGGACAAAATCAGGGTACATTTGGATTTACAACACAGATTAATTTGCTAATAATTAGGAGGAAGTATTGCCAAATAAATTTGAGAAATACAAATGTATCCTCAGGTTTTGGTCTGAAGGACTGAGCAAATGGTAATCCCATTTCACAAGTGGGAAAGATATGTGCATCTCAAACGGAGGGGTCCTTTACAGTTGTGTTTGCCGTGCTTATTAAGAAATCCCTGTAGAAATACAGTGGGATATAGAGTTGGGGGTTTAAAGGATAGGTCTAGGTTGAAGATACACATTCTGGAATTAGCTGCATTGACCTGATTCCATTTAAAAGTCTGAATGACATAACCTGGAGAGACAGCATAGGTGAAGAGAAAACACGGGCTTGAGTAGATTTCAATATTTAGAGGCTAGAAATGGACGGGTGTCAGGGGAGAGGAACAGGAACAGGAGGGGGGTTGGGAGAAGAAGAAAGGAAATAAAATACAGAGCTAGGCAACATGGCGCCAATAAAGGCCAAGAAGTCAAGCTTGAGAACGTAATCCATTCTTTCTAAACATTGGCAGGTGTTAAGTGGGAGATAAGTTACTGATAGATTTTTAGACACAGGGGGTCCTCTCCACCTTAACTAGAGGTAGGGTGGTGAGAACAGAAGACATGTTAAAATGCTGCACCCTGTTTTGAATCTGATAGGGGTGATTTATTTGAGTTAAATATTTTGGAGAGAGGTGATCATCCGTAGGTGAATTGACTAAGAAAACAAGAATGGATATGATTCTAAACAGAAAGGAGATTGTTCCTTGAACTCACTGTGTGAGAGGTGAAGACAATATGAGCATAAATGCTGGTAGTTGTCAGATATCTACAAATATAAGACAAATATACAGAAATTCCTGTGATATGGAAATACCATAGTTTTAAACCCAATTTCTAGTTACTTTGCTATTGTATATAACTGGATTGCAAATATGGGAAAATACGATCAGAGGACAAATGTTTAGCATTATCCTTTGTAATGGAAGTGGATAGCATAGCTTTGTTCTAGTATATGTTTTTAATTTATTTAGTTTTATTTTATCAAATTCAATGTCCCGTATATTTTCCACCATCAAATATTCTAATAAACCTTTATTGCTAAAGTCTGTCAATTTCGTGCACTGCTACTATCAACTGTCTCCGATCCAATGTCAAATAATATCACCATAGTGCCTTCAACATCATTTTGTACTAAGTGCTCCCTGGGCCCAGTGCCAATGTAAAAATGCTTGAGCCTCGGGGAGCATTCAATGTTCAAAGTATGCCATGCTCTCACCCCCTTCCTCCATTTCACTCCACTCTCACTCCATGGAAAATAAACAAACACTATGTTATATGCAATGAACTCTATGTGGAAAGAATGTTTACATCCCTTCAAACAATGTATCATTTAGGTAGCAAACAGTTACAATTAGGAGAGCAATCAAGACTCATATGACCCAACTCTCCCTAGTGCTTCAACTAATGAGATTTATCTTTGAAAGGATACTAATTTTTCTTCTAATAATTTTTAAAGTGGTATTATTTTAGGCCCAGAGACAAGAATCGTAGCTTCATTTACTGACTTAGAATTGTGGAACGTTACACGCTGGAGGATATTTTAAGATCTAACCTAAGTCCCTCTTTCGTCAAATGAGGAAAATTCAGAAATTTTAGGATGTTAGGTCATGGGCCTGAGTTACTACAAGAGCTCAGATACAAATCCTAATTTTTTATTTAGGTAAGCATTTATTCCAGCTCACTTATAAAAAAAAAAGATTATTTATTTATTTATTAGACACAGAGAGAGAGAGACAGCTAAAACACAAGTAGGGGGAGTGGGAGAGGGGGAAGCAGGCTTCCTGCTGAGCAGAGAGCTGTATGCAGGGCTCGATCCCTGGACCCCAGGATCATGACCTGAGCCAAAGGCAGATGCCTAAGGACTGAGACACCCAGGTGCCCCTCCAGCTCACTTTTATTAGGTCCTTATGACAGGGACCCCAGATTGTAAATATATTTGCTATTTATCACCTGCTGCTGAGTTTATAAATTGTCTGTGTTAATACTAATTGGTTTACGTTCACATTTCTCAACCATTTCTAATGCAAGTATACTTCTGAAGAGTAAATGCCTCCAGAAAGTGGGAACCAGATTCCCACAATTCCATCCCCTACTCAGCCAAGAATCACTGCTTTTTCTTTGACAGAAGGATTTTAAGAAAATTTACTTTCTAGTTTTTATTACAGATATTGTTATTTTTTAACATTTTTAAAAAAGATTTTATTTATTTTATTTTACAGATAGAGAGAACACAAGTAGGCAGAGAGGCAGGCAGAGAGAGAGGAGGAAGCAGGTTCTGCAGAGAGCCCAATGTGGGGCTCCATCCCAGGACCCTTGGAATCATGACCTGTGCTGAAGGCAGAGGCTTTAACCCACTGAGCCACCTAGATGCCCCTACAGAAATTGTTATATAATACTAAGCATCCTTTTTTTCCAAAATACATGTCTTTAACTTACTTTGATTAGTACCTACAACCTTCCCCTCCCCAACACACACACACACACACACACACACACACACACACACACACACACACACACCCCTCTGTCAGTGACTCTTAACTCTTAGATTAAAACTCCTACAAGGCAAAATCTGGGTATTCTGGCCTGTTTGCTAAAGGACCCAACAAAAATACCTCTCTCAATTATGTATTTAATAGTAATGTTGAATATTTAGCATCAAATTAAGTTTTTATTACCTAGTTGGCATATTCACAATTTGTATTTGGAGAAAGTTTTAGAACATGTCCAGTTTTTCACATTTAAGTATTACAAATCAAATTTATTCATTAACGATCTAATATCTAATTAGATCAATCGCAGTACCCTAAAGCTTTAGAATGATACATTTTTTTCTTCTGTATCTTAAATTTTAAGTGAGCGTTAATTTTAGGGGCGCCTGGGTGGCTCAATATGTTAAGGTCTGTCTTTGGCTCAGGTCATGCCCCAGGGTGCTGGGATCCAGCCCTGAACTGAGCTCCTGGCTCAGCGGAAGCCTGCTTCTGCCTCTGCCACTGCCCCTGCTTGTGCTCCCTCTCCAGCTCTCTCGCTCGCTCTCTCTGTCAAATAAATAAATAAAAACCTTAAAAGAAAGAAAGATAATTTTAATTATTAAACAAACACAGTATTTAAATGGATGTTGAATTAACAAAATTACAAGTGCACCTGGGAGACTCAGTCAGTTAAGTCCTGTCTCAGACTCAGGTCATGATCTCAGAGTCCTGGAATCCAGCCCCTGGCAGGGCTTTCCTCTCTACCCCTGCCACTGCTCTCTCTCTCTCTCCCTAAAATAAATCCATATATATATTTAAAGTAATGACAGATTACTCAATATTATTCTTGATAGTTTTCTGGGGGACTTCATAAAGTGTCACATTTATAGTTGGATAAATGAGCCTGCCAAAACATCTATTCAATGACACAACTACTATATTTTCTAAGTACTACCCTTAAAGCTTCCTCTCCTCTCTGGGGCCCCTGGGTGGCTCAGTCGGTTATACATCTGCCTTTGGCTCAGGTCATGATCTCAGGGTCCTGGAACTGAGCCCTGCATCAGGCTCCTTGCTCAGCGGGAAGCCTGCTTCTCCCTCTCCCACTCTCCCTGCCCCTGTTCCCTCTCTTACTGTATCTCTGTCAAATAAATAAACAAAATCTTAAAAAAAGAGAGAGAGAAAAGAAAAGCTTACTCTCTTTTAATTGTTCACTCGCCAGCTTAACACACAATTTCCAATGTGTCACTCACAAACTCAAAGTAAATATCTTCATGGGAGTTTGAGAAAAGTGGAATTCTTTAAAAAAAAAGAAACAGAATAATTTGTAAAGTCTTTAAAATTCATAATTAAATAAACTGAGTAATATCAGCAGACTAGAGATGGAATAAAAATTCATATAAGCAGAAGGTTGAAAGGAGTTTTGAATTGTAATTTAGTTCTTAAAAAACTATTTCAATCCTTTGTTACGGGTCTCTAACCGTTAACTTTTCCGTCCATTTTACCAGCCAGCCTACCACTCACTTCTAGAGTAACTCCCTCCTCAAGCCCCTTACAATGAGTTGTTCCTGTTTTAGCACTGTTTTTACTAAGTGTTGGATTTTTAAAAAACATACCTTATATTTACTATCCATGCACAAAGCAGTTATTTTAAGCTAGAAGATATGCCTTGAGATCAGAGCTTGCAACATATCAAAGTTTACATGATTTATATATTTCAGTTGCATATTTATATACAAACTTATCATCTATACAGTGTTTTCAATTCCTTATCTGAATTTATACCTGGAACATGACAGTCTGTATTAAGTATTTCCCCTACCAAAAAGTCTTTCTTTACTATGTTCACATACTGATCCTTCTTGATTCAACGCCTTAAAGAATATTAATAATGAATCCTAAATAATAATTATTATTATTCATTTCTAAATCAGTATTGCCTAATAGAGCTTTCTCAGTGATGGAAATATTCCATATCTATGTCATTCAACATCATAGCTGCCCACTGCATGTGGTTATTGAGCACTTGGAATGTAGCTAGTGTGCTGCGAAACTAAGATTTTAATGTCATTTACGTTTAATTTAATTTGAAATTTAACAGTCACATGTAGCATATGGCTACCATATTGGGGAGAATAGATCCAAAGCATAAAGTCTTCACCTTGGGAGGTTTTCACAGGTGCTTTGAAAAAATGGGGGTTTTCATAGGCGCTTTGAAAAAAAAACTAGCATATATATATATATATGAATATATATATGTATAAAATATATATACACTTATATAATTTGTGTAATAATTCATTTTTTTAAATATGAGGTGTTTACCTCAGAAGTTCTAAAGAGCCATATAGTAAAATCTCACACACAGACACACACACACACACACACACTCATAGAGATGGTATGAATAGTGTTTGCATGTGTATGTTTATTTTATTTATTTTAGTGGATGTTTCCTAACATAAGTACAAAAACTTCTAACCGAAAATCCATACAAGCAATTTTTTGGTTCCTTTTGCATCTTTCTTTTTTTCTTTTACGATGCCATTTTATTTTCTTATTTTCTTCCTTCTCTTCCTCCTCCCCCGCCCTTCCTCCTCCGTCTTCTCCTCTTCCTCCTTCTCCCTCTCCCCCACCCCCTTCGCCTCCCCCTTCTCCTCCTCTTCCGCTCTCCCCCTCTCCTTCCCCCTCTCCTTCCCCCTCTCCCTCCTCCTTCTTCCTTCTGATTTTATTTATATTTTCTGTTTGGAAAGGCCACATTCTGGTTTAAGGAGTAATGTATAAACACTTTAGTAGGTCTTTTTATTTTTTATTTTCTTTAAAAGAGAGAGAGAGTGAGTGAGCCCATAGTGGGCAGAGGGACAAAGAGAGAGACAGAATCTTAAGCAGGCTCCACGTCCAACAAAAAGCCCAGTGCAGGGCTCCATCTCATGACCCCGAGATCATGATCCAAACTCAAATCAAGAGTCAGATGTTTAACTCACTGAGCCCTCCAGGCGCCCCTAAACTCTTTAGTGTGTCTTAAGAGGCCACTAAAAGGTAAGAGGGCAAGCCATGACTCAATGCTCCATTGAGATGGTTTATTCAATTATTCTGTCTACTCTAAACATTTCTCATAATTTCTCACTCTGAATCATTTCTGTACTATTTTTTCTTCCATCTAACTAAAGTTTGTTCATTCTACCCAGGGGGGGGGAAAAAAACTTTCTTTAAAAGAATGACTCTCTTTTTTTTTCCCTTAAAATCTAATAACATTTATTATCTTTATAGACTCTTCCAGATCCTGGGGACTTATCCAGCATTTCCTCGTAATACGACTCCTATTGTTATCCCAGACTGTACTTTAGTCATTGTCTGTTAGTGTATCTTCCATTCCTTGGATGTCAAACCCCTTATTAGCCTGTGATGGCTTTGAGCGAACAGGTCACATCTTATATTTCACGTTGTGCCCAATGTGCATAGGCACTGAATGTGTACAGTAAATATCTTTGATTTTATTCAACAGTCCTACTTTTCAAAGACCTCAAGTAACACTCTTCCACAATGGCCTATCCTTAAATGTACAGATTTCTTTGAATCATCTCTAAATGCTTTGTGCTACAAGGTTACTTCTATTATTTTCCCTTGTGAAAACAGGTGGACCTGAGCTATTGTAAATTTAATTCTTAATGTTTATTTCTTAAAAATCAATTTTTCTCTTTTTATTATGAAAATCATCTCCCTTATCTTTTTTTCAGCTAAATAAGCCCAGTTCTTGCCTAATCCAGTCTTTATGAGCCATGTAAACCTTTACCCATTTCATGAAGATGACTTTGAACCACATCGAAGGAAATTTGAACACAGAAAATAATCTGTAGGGGCACTTGGGTGGCTCAGTCAGTTAAGCATCTGCCTTTGGCTTTGGTCATGATCTCAGAGTCCTGGGATGGAGCTCCACGTTGGGCTCCCTGCTCAGTGGGGAGTCTGCTTCTCCCTCTCCCTCTGCCCCTCCCTCTGCTTCTGCTCTCTTGCTCCCTTTCTCTCTCTCTCTCTCTCTCTCTCAAATAAAGAAATAAATAAAATCTTAAAAAAAATAATCTGTAATAAGAAAAAAGGGAGGAATAAATGGAGAAAGGATGTTACTATCCTCAAAACCTGACACCACATATTGTAAGGCTCACCTCACTACTGTTCATCTTAAAGCAAAAAGAAAAACAAATGAAATTTGACTTCTTTTTTTTAATAGCACGACTGTAGAAACAAAAGATTATACCAGTCTTGGGGTACTGGGTGGTTTAGTTGATTACGCATCTGCCTTAAGCCCAGGTCCTGACCACAGGGTCCTAGGATTGAGCCTGATGTCAGCCTCTCTGCTCAGCACTAGTGCACACACTAGTGCTCCCTCTCTCAAATAAATAAAAGATGACATCAGTCTTACAAGATTTTAAATTTATAGTTCTGTGGAGTGCTTCTATGACTTATGGTTCCACACTTAAACCAAAGTTCTCTTTGACAGAAATGGCAGAAAAATTGTTCATAAAAAGAAACCAGATATCTACAAAATGAAAGAATCAGCAGTCAGCAAAACTTTTCCAATCTCCAATTCCAAACATTTCTAGTTTTTGATATTTCCAGTTTTAGTAAACATGCTGAAGAAATTAAATTGATCACTCAATGAGTTTATAGCCATAGGAAAGAAAGTCCAGCAATAAAGAAAATAACAGAGCAGTGGGTATTATCACAACTAATGAATCATTGAAAAAACTAATGAAGTACTATATGTTGACTAATTGAACATAATGAAAATAAAAAAATAAATAAATGCAATGGAAAAAAATAATACGTATTTTGCTCAGTGGATCAAAAGGGCCAAGTTTTACAAAAATATGATAAATATTATTAAATTGAATTATAATTAATTTCTGCATAAGCATTGCAAAACAATGTTTTAAAAGGGTATAAAAACATGCCTTATGAAAGTATGCAAATATCATAGACTTGATCCCTTATTTTAATAGTATGTTTTAGTTTTATTAGATAAAAATGAGTTATAGGAACAGAATGTAATGGCCCAGTGCTTGAAGTTGTAATGAATTTATATAACAAAATATAAGTATTGACAAAAGGAAAAATTAAATTTGAAAACCAAATGTCCAAGTTTTGGGATTTTCAGCTAATTGATTAAAAATTTGTACAAATTATTTTAGCAGTTACCATTAAAGTTTCAACAGGTAATCTAAATGTGCATAATAAGTACAGGTTAGATCTTATAAATTCTAGAAACAATACAACATAAATTTTATCTTAAAAGTTCTTAAAATATAATACACTATTTCACTACTTTTATGCATCGTATACTGATGTTGGGTGATAAGTTGTTCTTTTATATAATAAAATCTTTATTAATCTAGAAATCATTATAAAAGCCAAGATTTAATCCTTTGGCTAAATAGGATAAATTTTAGACAATAAAGCCACATCTAAAATTACAACAAAGTCTTAAGATTAAATGGTATTTGTATCATGGATAATCCAAATACTCTATTGTAGCTGTAATAGTGAGGTCTTTTACCTTTTCCTGACAAAAATCTATGCTTCCAGCCTTTTGCTAATTTCCTTGGCTTCAGCTCTCCTGACTTCTGTTGTCCTTGAATTACTGTTTGGAGGCTTAACAGTTGAAAATTGTTTTCTGGTGATAGACCTTTACCTCAACTCTTCGGCTGTAATCATCACTCGCCTATTTTATCTTGGCCTCTGTAAAACAGAATGCATCCTCCAGATCAAGGGTATTAATTATTCTGCTATGTTTTGAGCTGTTCAATTCAGTTTAGGGAATCCAGTCTTAAGCAGGGAATTGATAAACTGTAATGTATCCCCACCTTCTAATTCACATGGACAGCTGGCAGGATCGAGATTAAATACCTCTTAATATCTTTGGCCTCATAGCTACAAAGTCAAAGAGATCCAGGCTCAGAAGACGAAGGCCTTGTGGCTGTGGACTAGGTGTTCTGCTCTACCCATGTGCACGGCTTTGTTTTGCATTTTTTAATCCCATATTTACATTCCTCTCATTGTTCTTTCTTTCCTATATATATGCATTCTCTGTTTTTAGAACTTCTAAACATTCTCACATTCCTTTTATTTTAAAAAAAAAAGTATCAAATAAAACAAACAATAACACCAAAAAGTACTTCTGATTTAGCCCTGTTTTCCAAAACTCCTTCCATGATTTCCATTGAATGCTTTACCATAAATCTCTGAACACATCTCCAACCTCTTGCAAGCTTCCCTGGCCATCTGTCTATTCCTGAAATACGTCAAGCATTTCTTACTATCGGTTTGGCATTCTGTTCTTGGCATTGCTGACTCTTTTTCTTCAGATTTTAGTTTGAGTAATGCCCCTCAGACACTGCCTTGGCTATTATCTACCAAAGCACCAGTTTATTTCCCTCATAGAAGTTATCTAAATATCACCATATTGACTTGTTACTGACACACATATATGCATATAGAGACACACATAAGTGGAGGGCTGCTTTATTTGGAGGCAATCGAAAATGCAAGACAAATTACATTATGCAACAATAAGAACTCACTGGAAAACTTAACTGCAAAGTCCAGGAGTAGATCTAACTCAGCTGCATCTTAAAGCAGGAGATCAAACAGGACCTTGATTCCCTATCATATTTCTCTTCCACTTCCTTAGAGTTGGTACCAGTGTCATTCAGCACAACCACTCACATATCAAAATGGCGGCAGTAGTTCTCAGCTTAAATCTTCTCAGCTCTATGACCAACAACAAAACTTAGAATTCTCCCCATAGTCTTAATCAAAAGCCTTAATAATGATTGAAATAAGTTAAGTTATATGCCTGACCCTGAACTAGTCATTATGGCTACTGGAAAGACATAGGCTGCTGTCTAGGACTAGTCACACATCCTGTTGCTACCATCTGAGGTAGTGATGGCTTGACTTAGAGCAAATGTATCGGCCATGAGAGAGGGATGGATCTTCCAGAGTCATTCAGGAGACTTTTACTATAGGACCAGAAGTGGATGATGAACCAAATAATACTTCAGCTTTACAGAGGCAGTCTTTTTCTTGATCATACTCCAGTGTCTGCCATATTAGACAATAGACATAGACATAGACATAGACAATGTAAGACTAATAAAATTGCTGAATAAATGATAAATGAATGCATTCCAATTTCTCACCTATCTCTTCCCTCTTCTTTTCTTACCCCAGCCCAGTCCACATTTGTAAGTGTCTACAGGATGTGTCTGTGTTGACGTTGTACAAACTGGGCAAAGTAAGGATGTGCAAAAGTGAACTGATGATGCCATTCAATATGCACTTTCCTATTTTTATGAACCCTTTCTTGATAAACAGCATCGTTTTTCCTATAATCACTAAGATCCTGCTACCTCTGACATACTTCTAGCACATTACTCGATCATCAGTTCCTAATACCTCTTTACCCAAACACCTCATATCTCTTTCCTCCTTACACATTGTCACCTTATCTTAGAATCCATTCTAGGCTCCCTTCTAATTTTCTGTATCTGTTGGCCTTACTTACAAGTACTTCCAAACAAAATATGATCATGTCACTCTTCTTTTTAAAAAGTCATTAAACGAGTCCACATTACCCAGAAGTTTAAGTCTGAATCCATTAATGTGGTCTAAAGTAATCCTCAGTTCTCACCAACTATCAAGCCATCCTTTCTATTGTTCCAGTGAATTACTTACAGTTCGAATGATAAAGTATTATTTCCCGCATTCATGCCTTTGCTCGTTTCTTTCCCTTTTTTCCTTCTGATAAATTGATCAATATGCGTCTTTCAACACTTGTCAAGAGTCATGCTTCCTACAAAATATTTTGAATCTTCCATCTCCCCCTATCCAAAATATCAAAAGCTTCTTCCTCCTTTCAGTGAAAGTTCTGAATAGATAGCGTGTGAGGTTATTTTTGCTATTATTTGACCTCTTATAAGAGCAAACCTTAAAATTAGTCATTTAAAAAAAAGACTTTTTTTTAAACTATGAATTCAGATGGTAAGGCACACATGAAACTGCAAATCTTAAATACTCTGATACATCTGTTCCTTAAGTTGTCTTTATACTTCTAATACTACATTGAAGATATATTAGAAAAATGAAATCTTCATGACCTTTATGGTCAAAAGCCCAATATAAAATGCAGATTAAGAAACAAGAAAACTTTAATAACAAATTTCTTTGTATGTGACATATATTATATCTCCCAGTTTGAAATTTAAATGTAGGATATTGGGGCGCCTGGGTGGCTCAGTGGGTTAAAGCCTCTGCTTTCGGCTCAGGTCGTGATCCCAGGGTCCTGGGATCGAGCCCCGCATCGGGCTTCCTGCTCCACAGAGGAGCCTGCTTTCCTTCCTCTCTCTCTCTCTGCCTGCCTCTCTGCCTACTTGTGATCTTTGTCTGTCAAATAAATTAAAAAAAAAAAATTTAAATGTAGGATATTTACTGAGAAGTACTTTTGGGAGCAGCACCATGAGGGATGAGGAAGCAGGACTGGGTAGAAGAACTGCACTTCAATATTGTGTAAGAAGGACATCAGCTGATCTGACAGCTGATCTTGGAACTAGGATGGCTCTTTGGAGATGTTCCAACTTGGAACAAGGTAGGCGGCTCAAGACCCCTGAATATGTCAGTCCTTGCATGCAGTCTGCCCTATGGAGGTATGTGACCTCGAACAAGGCAACTCTGTGGGCTGAACTGTGTCCCTCCAAAAGAGATGTTGAATCGCTAACTATCTTTACTTGTGACTATAACTTTATTTTGCAATGGAGCCTTTGCTGATGTCATCAGGTCAAGATGAAGTCATATGCCACGATTGAGGTGGGCTCTCATCCAATGAGCAGTATCCTTATAAAATGCGTGAACTCTGGACACAGACACACAGAAATAATGCCAACTGAAGATGGAAGCAGAGACGACGGTATTGCCTCTTTAAGGCAAGGAATGCCAAGAATTTCCAGCAACCACCAGAAGCCAGGAAGAAGCAAGAAAGGATTCTTTCTTAGTGGGTTTGGACAGCATTACTCTGCCAACACCTGAATTTTGGACTTCTAATCCCCTATATGGTGAGATAATAATGCAATAAGAAAACTAACACAATTTATGGGGTTGAAAGCCACCCAATTTGTGGTCACTTGTTATAGTGGCAATAGGAAACTAATACATTCTCTTTGTCTAAAGGCAATTCCTGGAAGGTCCCATCTCTGACAATCTGAACAATACAGCACGTGGGAAAACGAGTGTCGCAGTCTGGAAGTAGGATAAGAAGATGTCCTTAGTAGCAGCTTCTAGAGTAGTGGTTCTCTAACTTTTTGGTGTGGACACCCCCTTACAGTATCAAACATTACTGAAGACCCCTAAGAATTGTTGTTTGTGGCTTAAATTGTTGTTTGTTATGCTTAAACATAAGAAAAAAAATGCAGTTTTTTTAAAGAATAAAATATAAAGTTCTAAAACAATACTTTAGATGAAATTTTAAAATTTAAAAAGCATTTGAAAACTAAAACATCAAAGTGTACTTACTTGTGTTTCCAAGTATTTGTAAGGGAAACTTCTGTGTTTCAAAAATAAAGTTTTATTAGATAGGGGTTGTCAAACTATGATCTATGGTCAAATCCAGCCTTTTTTTGGAATGCCTATGTGCTAACAATGGTTTTTACATTTTTAAATGGTTGGGAAAAAATCAAAAGTAGGATAATATTTCATGACATAAAATTACATAAAATAAAAATTTCAGTGTCTAAAAAGTTTAATTTAAATACAGCCATGGTTTACTTACATATTGTCTACGGCTGCTTTCTGGCTACAGTATGGAATTAAATAATTGTTATGGATTGCAGATCCCATAAAACCAAAAATATTTATCACCTGGCCATTTACAGGAAGTTTGCTGACCTTTGTGCTCAGGGAAAAAAAAAAAAAAAAAAGCATTGTTATAGCTAGTTAGAATGAAATAGAAGTACTAGGGACAAATGGAATTCATTTCTGAATAAAAACATATATGTGTATCAAGTACTTTAGAATATTCTAAAAATACAAGAATACACAAACACATTTCTTTAACCACGAGAGAGATATTCTTATCATGTATCACAATTCCTCTGGAATTCCCTACTGTATACTTGTAAGGAAAGAAGAGTAGAAAATGTAAATACCATCTTTAGTATTATTATGAAGGTGGTTTTAATTTTTCAGACCCTCGACAGGATGTCAAGTATCCTTAAGCGTCCTAGTTTATACATGGGCAACGGGTATAGCCTACAGTATAGTCTACAGTAACCTATAGTCAAGAAAGATCTTCCTTACAGTATTCAGAATAATGAAAGAGATTGTCTCCTAGTACAGGGCAGGATGAGAAATATGATCTTTGTACTTTGTGTTTTGATCTTCCCTGTGAGTATGTGAGTGTATGCTCATCTCTAACTAAGGTCCAAAGATGTAGAATAAGAATAGTCTTTACATTTTTTGAAGGATCCATTTTTTTTTCAGACAGCAAGTTTATTATTATATTTCTAAAAATACTATACTTAAAAAAGTGAAGACAATGAAAACAGAATTTCTCATTGGGCACATTAGTTTGTGTGTGTTATATTATATATGTTTATATATGTGTGTATATATATATATGCACATTAGTTTATATAAATTATTACTACTGAGAAGTTGCATTTTTAAAATGTCTGTAACCATTTAGAATTTTTTCACTCCTGCGTGACTCTAAGTCAGGCTTTATATTTAAGATGATAAAAAGGCACTTTGAAACAGAGATCCTTACTTTTAAACTAGAAAATGGGGTGGGGACAGGAACCATGATAAGACTTCTACCTTAGCAAAGATAAAAGGAAGAGAAAGAAATCTTGGATCCTTGGGCCAAAATGGAAAGAGTGAGGAGGTCCAAAGAGCAATGAGTCATACTAAGGACCTACAGTCAGAGAAATACCTCAGGAATATAGATAAATGTATTAAAGAAACAACTTACTTAAAATACGACTGTACCAAAATAAATAAATAAATAAAAGCTGCCCTTACCCCTGGCATATCCCAGCAAATCATCCCATTTCACACCCTAGAGACTGGATGCATCAAACCAGTACCAACATTTCCTGGAACAACACATTTCCCCCAAGTCTATTCCATTCCAGAATGTTCTCTACACAGACACTGTACCACTGTGAGAGGATGCTTCCTCAATGTATCTATTTAGAATGTACTTCTACTCTGAATCATCAGCTCAAAAAAAGAAAAAAAGGACTATTGAGAATTTATTTAGAGCATGAAGACAAATCCCTGTCTCCATCTCTCTGTCTCTCTCGCTCAATGGACTGAGAGAAGAGAATAATTTGAAAAGAACAGCTGGTTCTCGTAATTTCTGAGACTCAAATTCATGATACCATACCTAACAAACATATACTCTTCCTAATTTACATAAAACATAGATAGGGTTTTAAAAGTAAGTACAGAGTCATAAGATATAAAATATAAAACCATGATATTAAAATAATACAACTATAAAATCTTGTATTTATGCCATATCTAATGAAAATATGTCTTTCAAATTGATGGCTTACACAAGACTTAATTGCTATCCTAATGTGTGAAAATAATTAATATCCTTAATAGATTTACATGCTAACAATAGATCAGACCACTTCAAAAACATTATGTAGTATTTTTTATGCTATTCTACAGCAAGTCATCCTTCTTTTATACAAAGTTACATATAACAGTATTTTTAAAGCAATGGGAACTTTATGAAAATCCAATCTTTTAAGTATACATACATTCAAATAATCTTTTTTTGCTACTAAAAAGAACAAAATGAAAATTACATTTTCTCCTCACTTAATATGTAATGTGTTCCTGATCCTCGGGGGCCTGGGGGTTTGTCAAATTGGAAGCTATTATATAAATCTGTGAAGAAAAACATTTCTAAAACTAAGAATATATGTAACTAATTAATGGTAATAATGGAACATGCTTCAACATTTGAAATGATTTTCTTTGTTTAGATAGATTATTTTCTTTTGCCCTTTCTGTTTAAATCATATAAATGAAACTTTTACTTAACATAGATTGAAGGTACATATGCAGCAAAATCTACAAAACAGATACATTCAATATGTCTGTGATTTTTACATATAATCGTTCTGATTCATTAAATCTTAGTAACTGCTCTCGGGGCACCTGGTTGACTCAGTTGGTAGAGTGTGTGACTCTTTATCTCGGGGTTGTAAGTTTGAGATTACTTAATAAGATCTTTTTAAAAAACAAAAATAAATAAATAAAGCTTCATAACTGCTCCTAAATTGCAGGAGGAGAGTTCTAATGTCCTGGTCCACGCCACATTCTCGAACATTCTTTGTAAAAATCAGCTGACAGAAGCTTAATTATAAGGTTTTACCAGATTTTGATGCTTTGACAAGTCCAGGGTCCATTATGGAAGCTACAACTATGTCATAAAGGAAAAATAGATTAATATCAGCCTTAATCAAAGAAAGTATAATTCAGGTCATTTTTACTATACGGATGTATGTGTATACACGCAGACACACAACACACTCATATTCATTATCACCTGAGTAATGTACCAACATTTTGTTTCCACAAAGCAGTGGGAGCTAGTTTGCTGATGTTGAGCCAATAACTGGAATTCTCAGAGATATTATGTTGCTGCTACACCTTTAAAGAAGCGCTAAGAAAGTTCCTTTTGAAACAATATAACCCAATGGCTTTATACAATGAAATCTGAAAACCCTGCCACCCATGACAAATGGAAAAGATGATGATATATGAAATCTGGAAAGAAAGTAGATTTATATTTTATTTAATCATCCGATGATATAAAAAATGGCAATGGGATAATGTACCACCAATAAGACCATTTCTTGAATAGTATTTAAAATGGCAGAAGAAAAAGAAATTTTAAAGCTTGTTGCCATAATAAATAAAAGAAGTGCCTGCATGCTTTACACAAAATGGTTCTATGTTTTATCAAAGTGAAACTCTGAACATCAAGCCCCAGAATTAATCAAAGTGGCTACAAAGCATATGAACAGAAGCAGAAGTCTGACAAAGATGAATTGTGCAAAGAGGTGCTGCTTCCAATTTTAGAAGAAAATTCACCTTAATGAAGAAAGAGGGCTATGCGTAGAAAACTCGCTAGGACTCTACACTCACAACTTACCTGAAAATCCTGCTTGCTGAAAACATGTCCCCGTTGGTCCCCAATTACACATCATAAATGAAGTTTTTATGACACTAAAGCTTCCAATCAGTAAATTCCACAATAATGTGCTGTCAAGGACTAGAGGTAGGTGCACCCGCTCTATCCATATGTTGAAGTCCTAACTCGCAGTGCGGCTGTATTTGGAGTAAGGAAGTAATCAAGGTTCAGTGAGGTCATGGGGTTGGGTTCAGATCCAATAGCATGCGTGTCCTTTTTCAGAAGAAAGAGAAGCAAGTTAGAGTTCCTTGCCTCCCTACCTTCTGCCCCCTCTCTCTTTCACACACACACACACACACACACACACACACATGCACACACGCACACACACACACACACACAGAGGGAGAAAAGGCCACGTGAACTCACAAGAATATGTCCTTCTACAACTAAAAGGAGAGCTCTCATGAGACACCAACCCTGCTAACACCTTGATCTTGGATTTCCAGGCTCCAGAACTGTGAGAAAAATGGATTTCTTGGGGCACCTGGGTGGCTCAGTCAGGTAAGCAACTGCCTTCGACTCAGGTCATGATCCTGCTGTCCTGGGATCAAACCCCACCTCGGGCACCCTGCTTGGCGGGGAGTCTGCTTCTCTTTCTCCTACTCCCTCTGTTCATGCTCTCTCTCACTCTGTCTCTCTCTCTCAAACAAATAAAATCCTAAAAAAAAAAAAAAAAAGGATTTCTATTGTTTAATGCTCCTCTCCCTCAGCATTTCCTTTTGGCAACCTGAGCAAACTGAGTCATGTACTTATCACACCCAGCAGGCACACGCCCTTAACACTCGTCTCCTAGAATGGCAAACAGAGACACTGTTACCAGGTAATGGAAACAAGAACAATCCTGTAAGTGAAAGCGGAGGTGGGTACAAGATGGTAAAGAAGTAAGGATGCTGACCCAGCAATGAAGAGCCCAGCAGAATGGAATTGAAGTAGGAGGGGTCAAGGGCACTTGAGACTCATACCAGGCATTGTATCAGCCCTTGCGTCACCAAAGAGACTCTGCCTTCTGTTCTTGCTCTTCCTCGCCTACTTTTCACCTTCTTCATCATCGTCCATAACTTGTGTTGGACAGTTCAATAATATTTATAAATGTCATAAGAGCTAATTAATATTTATAAATACTTACTATGAGCCCTATGTAAATTACTTATTTTAACTAGCATTTATTAAGTTAAATAAATTTATATTAAAAATATACAGGACTGGGACCCCTGGGAGGCTCACTTGGTTAACTGTCCAACTCTTGGTTTCTGCTCAGGTCGTGATCTCGGAGTCATGAGATGGAGCCACACACGGGGCTCCCCTTCCCCCTCTGCGTCTCCCCCTGCGCATGTGTTCACATGTGTCCAGGTGCTCACGCTGTCTCTCCCTCTCAAATAAATAAACAAGACTGTTCTTGTTTCCCCTCTAAGATAGGTGTAGTATCACTAGCCAGCCACTACCAAGAAGTTTTCACGTGTTGCTTTTTTCAGCATGGAGCATCTGGATATGGGACACTAGCACAGGCTTTGGAGACATCCCTATGCCTTTGAAACTCCCTTTCTGAGAGCTTGATAGTGTCGAGAGGCATCTGAAGAGAGGCCACAATACCGTACTGTAGCACTATGAGAGAGGGGAGAATAAATGTTGGGAGAATAGAGGCCAAAAGATGTTGCCAACCTGTCCACTAGCCTAAGAAGAGTTCTCAGAGGAGGTGAGAATTGAGGAGGTGACTGCTGAGAAGGGTGAATAAGATCTCTCTACAAGAAGGGTCTGGAGAAGGAGGACTCTAGGGAAACAAAAGAACTGATAAAAAGTAAAACTGTTTCAATGTTTCAATGTCCCCAATAACCAAACTATGGAAAGAACCTAGATGCCCATCAGCAGATGAATGGATAAAGAAGATGTGGTGTATATATACAATGGAATACTATGCAGCCATCAAAAGAAATGAAATCTTGTCATTTACGATAACATGTACGGAACTAGAGGGTATCATGCTTAGTGATGTAAGTCAATCGGAGAAAGACAACTATCATATGATCTCCATGATATGAGGAAGTGGAGAAGCAACGTGGGAGGTAGGAAAAGAAAAAATGAAATAAGATGGGATCGGGAGGGAGACAAACCATAAGAGACTCTTAATTTCCCAAAACAAACAGGGTGGTTGCGGGGAGAGGGTTGGGAGAGGGTGGTTGGGTTATGGACACTGGGGAGGGTGTGTGCTATGGTGAGTGCTGTGAAGTGTATAAACCTGGTGATTCACAGACCTGTGCTCCTGGGGCTAATAATACATTATATGTTAATTTAAAAAATTAAAAAAAAAAAAAAGAAAGTGACCATGAAATAATGTGAGTATAAAAGTGGAATTTATATCTTCCAGTCATTTGCTTATTAGTAGACAATAAAATGTGAATTGTGTTGTTTAAAAAAAAAAAGTAAAGCTGTTTGAGACAATGGCACATGTGTTCAATGCAGAGTGGCTTGGTGTGAATAGACTGTAGAAGTCATAAAGTAGAGAGGCAAGATGTGAGTTGGAAAGCGAGTCGAGAGTCCTTGAGAAGAACATGAATGCGCCAAGGTAGGAGCTTGGAATTTCCAAGTGTAGACCATGAAGTTTATGGCCGATTAACATGACAGATAGACTGTAGAAAGACCACCCCAGCAGCAGAGAGGAGGGAATGCCAGGTAAGACCACCATGAGGAGACCACTAAGGGCTACGGCAAAGTTAGAGGGAGTAAAACTGAAATCCCGTATAAGAGCAGTACTAGAACCTGGGTATTTGAACACAAGAAAACTTCATAGAAAGACTATTTAGCATTGATTCAAAATTGCAATTAGTGAAATAGAAAAAAAAAGATGTGTTTTTATTCATTAAAATAGCTATAGGAAAGAAAAATATATGAGATAAAACTAAAGGTTTTAATTTTTATTTACAAAAGTTCACAGATTTCCACCCAAGGAAAGTAGGTGGATACAATTTGTGAAATATATTCACAAATTCACATAATTCATAAATCAATAGGTTTCTCAAAGTTCTGTCATTATCTTAGTCTTAAAATGTATAAACAAAGGGAAAAAATTTCCTAGCCTGTAAGTACCTAAAAAAAGTATCTCCTTATGAAAATATCCAGTTGCTGGAGAACGAAAAAGAAATAAGTAAAACTTGTGGAAGAAATGAGCTACTCCTGTTCAATTTCCATACATTTCTCTACAGCATACATTTCAAATGGGGTGCCATGCTGGGGGCGGGGAGCATATGGACTAATTTATGACAGTTGTAGGATGAGGGTAAATATCATAACTTATGGCTAGAACACTATAAAATAGAGCCGGGCATGATCATCATTTTCAATTACACAGTGAACTTCTTAATATGCTAAGTTCTTTTTATGGTGACTCATTTTAGCAACCAAAAATTATTAGCAATATTATTGCGGAAAATATATTTCACAATTTTTGCAGATCAGGACGTTTCACACTGTGACACGCAGTAAATATCTATTAGAGAGAGTCTTCAGCAACTCCATGTATATTTTAATAGGATGGAGAACTGTATTAAACTCACACTGGCTATAGTTGGGCTGACTGATATATTTTTATTTGTTTATTTAATGCAAATCCATGTTCCCCTAAATTCCACTTATACATGTGCAGGATCATGAGGCATACTTACTGCATAATTGTTACTTTTGAACTGGGTTCATCAAGGGGATGAATGCAATGTCAGAATAAAAATAACCTTTGAACACAAGCTTAAAAATCAGCCTTGTATCGAGAGGTTGGAGATAAAACTCCCTTATTTCTTGGGTGGTTAACAGGGTTAATCATTTCTTTTTCCTTCTTATCCTGTACCTTTAGTGATAGTTGATATATTAAGACAGATTTATTGCCTCAGCAGAACTAATTTTAGTCCAGAATAGTAATAAGTATGATTCAGCGAGTGCCTGCTATTAATCAGAAACTGTACTTAGAGTATATATAATTTATACCTTTTTAAAACATCCCTGAAGGTAGACATTTAGCCCCATTTTAAAGTTGATCAAAATAAGCAGAAAAACAGTGTGACTCAAGGTCACACAGTTAGAGCAAGAATCGGGACTCAAAGCCAAGCCTGATTAATGTCAAACCCTTCACCCTCCTTTCCTTTCTTGTCTGTAATCTAAAGCTCAGGGTGAGTAACTTGATACTCCTACATAGAGCCCAACGTTCTTGGAGGTCTACAGACCTCAACTGTGTAAGGAAGACCTTTGTGCTTCCTTGCCCCACTGCATTTATAGCATGCTTGTTTTCAAAATGAACGATCAAAACCCCAAAACCCAAAAAACAAAACTTTCTCACCCAAATGGCTAAATTCATATTGCCTTTGCACAATACATGTGGTTCTTGAAGGGTCTGAGAGAAGGTCTAGTCCTGGTCATTCTTCTATGACCCCAAGTTTTCCAATGACAACATGAAGGCCCAGAAAGTGCGTTATCCAAAGTGTCCACTGAATTTTAGTGGCAGAGCTAGAAATGAGACCCCCAAACTCCTTATTCTAGGTTCACAGCCTCCCCTTACTATTAGCATTTTTTAGTATTAAATTTCATAGGAAAATCCCTGAATACTTAACATTCACTAATTGCATCATATTTGTTGTTACACGTGTCATGTGTGACATGTGTCACATGACAGGTATATATGTAACATATTATACATATATATGCTATATATGTACAACATGTAAAGATGCATGTATAGGTAAGTAGAAAGCTTGGAAAATGCATTCCCTTCCTCAAGAATTGTGCAACATACTGGAGAGACAGATGCAAGACAATGAAGTAAGGTATAACAGGACAATCCGTATAAAAGATTTCTGAGCAAGGGAATGCCAATAAAAGGTAGAGCTAGTGATGCTGTGTAGGTGCGAGAAACAGGTAGCACCTATAAATGAAGGAGTTCTTCCAAGGCCACTGTAAAAATCCAGACGTGCCCATAAAAATATATTCACCAAGAATGTCTTCCAATCCCTATTTGATAAACATTCCATGACTTACTTGGCAACTCCAGGTCTTAATTCACCCCCCAAGTGCTTTTGTTTCAAAATATTGGATGTGCCATTGGCATGTATAAAGCTTCAGGAAGAAGACAGATATAAAGGGAATCTTTATAACGATACCTTGTATCTGCCATTGTATCTTTTTTAATTTTTTTTTAAGATTTTATTTATTTGACAGAGAGTGTGAGAGCACAAACTGGGGTAATAGTAGAGGGAGAGGAAGAAGGAGACTCCCCGCCAAGCAGGGAGCCCAATGCGGGGCTTGATCCCAGGACCCTGGGATCACGACCTGAGCTGAAGGCAGACAATTAACCATTTGAGCCACCCAGGTGCTCCCTGCCACTTTCTCTTTATAAAATCATCCTGAACATTAATTCGCTGATTCATACATACATCTGCTCAGCCGGCACTCACGTCCTGCCTACCACGTTCCTTACTTCCACTGAGGACATGCCAGCAAAGAGAACGTGCTATCCGAGTTCAAGGTTTCCAGGTTACCATCCATGCAAGGAAAATACCCATGGGGAAAGGGGGAATGAGAACCCAGTGAGTGAGGGGAGGGGGCGGGAGAACAAACCAGCAGGGATGTGAGAGATATTCAATAATAAAAGGGAAAAACATTAGTTTTGGGAAATGTCCCTGATAAAACTTATTTCAAAATAAAAGAAATATAATTGACTAGAAATGTAGTAAAATGACAGGAAGGAACAGTGTGAGAAAAATCAATAAAAAGGTAACTCTTCCTTCTTTCTCCTCTTCAGAAATCATCTTGTATAAGTCCCTCATCAAAGAAAAAGTAATTGCACCAAGGCGGTATGTAACATCTGGCTTTAAGGCTACCCTAAGGGGCAAAATGCAATATGCAAAAAGGTAGAGTGACAAGTTTGTACCCTAGGCTTTTGCATAGCAACATGATTTCCCCTGATATGGAGAGTTGAACAACCACAGCAAAGCTAAAGTAAAAAAATATATATATACTCAACCAATATATTTAAGCACCTGGAAAGATGTGAATTAAAGTTCTAAAAAATAGAATAAAGAATATTGTTTATAGTGGGAGACATTAAAAAATCAGAACGTAGGAGTACTTCTCCTATATATTGTTTGAAATTAATATGCTACAGACATTACATTATCTCTTTATACAAGGAAAACTGTGTTCAGGAACATAAGCAGGATGTCTATAACCTGATCATCGTTTTCTCATGTCTCATCACACCCCCGTGAAGAGCATCACATTTCCCCACACATACCATACAAATGTTCACGTTGAGTGTCTTGATGAAAGTTGGGATCTGTGTCCTCATGGTATGTCTCTTCTCACTTAAGTCCCTACTTCTCAATTCCCCTCAGGTAGCGCTAACCCTACCAACCAAAATGCATTTTGCAAAACACCATCCCCCACCCCCTGGTGGAACACCATGACATATTGATATATTTAACTCTGACAGAAAAATCAGGAGCAGAAAAACACAATTTTATTACATGTATCTAATACAGAATCACAACCACTAGCACACATGTCCATGCACACAAAACAAGCTGTTTGAATGATTCTGAGTTTTCTGTTAATATTCATTTGCTACTTATTCATTCATTTTATCATCTGCTAGCTTTTGCTAGCAAGTAAGTAGACACCAGTGCCAAGGGTTTAAGAAAATTATATAGAAAAGAATTAAAACTGGGGAAACTCTATCTATTTTCTTAACTTCATTTTAAAAGAGCCGAAGGGAAATCATCATTCTATTTTTGTAACAACACAGTGCAACCAATGGCCGAGGTGCAGAATTTAGAATTGGAGGGTCAATGCAGTAACTACTCAGGCTGGCCTCGTGTTTTCTGGTGGCAGCTCCCCAAAGGCAGATCTATTGTACTCATACTTCTCTTTGTTTTCTTTAATGCCACACACTTGATGTCTTAATAAAAAAAGGAGCAGATTTTCTGAATCTTGGCTTTAACATCAGCTTCAATTGGTTGAGAATGACCCTGAAGATCAATATTATGATAAAAGTTTTAATTTCACATGAATTTAATTAGTGCTCTGAGGTTACTGTGCAGGAGCCATCATTTATCTTGAGATTGGGCCTATCCTAGTCCCCAGAATCTTCCAAATGAGCTTAAGTGCCCTCTTCAGGTCACTATCTACAATTAACTCATTAAGCTTCCAAAGGAGATCCCAGAAAGTTTCCAGTTACATTTTACTCCACTTTAAGGAAAGATGGCTAAAATTGCTATTGTGATATTCATGGATTTGGAAATTCCCTAAGGTCTCAGAGACTACACTTTGGGAATGTCAATGATTTTAATTTCTGCACCCCGTAGCTTTCCTTTTCCTATACTCATGTGCTTACAGTTCTTCTGTACGATGCGGGGACTGGCGGGTGCTAAGCACATAGAAGGAATTTATTAAATCCTGGCTCATTCATTAGTGGGGACTTTGGTTCTTAAATATACGTGTAATATCCCAAATAATTTGCATTCTATGTACAAATACAGGTGCCAGGATTGTGCAATAGTGTATTCCCTGCTCCCGCTTCTCATCATGAATCTTTAATTACAATGATTTCCCCTCCCCTGCCATAGTCAAAAGAAAGCACAGCCCCTACTGTACGTAGCTTGCATGATCTTTATACCACTCTGATGCCTCAGCTTTACTTTGGTAACTATTGCCAAGTATCAACAGAGATTTGCAAATGAAGGGCAATTTTCCCCAACTGTTCCTTATGAATCAAATAAAATACATCTTTCCACCATAGCAGTGGTTGTATGGTAATAAGATGATAATGCAAATCATCAAATACAATGCAGCAATCAAAATAAGTGCAAATAATTAGAGTCAGTTCTAGCATTTGAAAAATGGTCCATTTGGTTTCAGTGAATATGTTATAATAATTAGAGTCAGTTCTAGCATTTGAAAAATGGTCCATTTGGTTTCAGGGAATATGTTATGTTTCTCCACACTTAAATTCAAATCTTCTTTACTTAGAGACTAATTTGTTAATCAGTCAAGTCACCAATGCCAGAGAACTTAACTACGGGAGTAAAGTTCTTATTTTAAATGTAGACGTATTTATTTGCTCTGGTGACTAATTAAATATTCAGTATGGGTATAAAGAAAGATTTATTAAAAATAAATATTCTGGAATGTCATAAGAGTAATAAGGAAGAGAGGGAGAAGAGCTAACATGTATTAAATGCTCTTGGCCAACTACTATGGTAAGCACATTAAATGGCTTAACTTATTTAGTCCTAGAACACTATTAAATATATTCTCTTATCCCCAATTTTGATGAAGAGATGAAAACACAGAAAAATTTAAAGCATTTAAATAGTTGAAGAGTTAACAAATCATGGAACAATTGTTAACTACCACAATATTGACTCCCTGAAGAGACTTACAATTTTGCTAGCGCTTCCCTTAAAAGTATATTATATTCCAAACAACAAACCGATTGTTTCCTTGTACGTTAAGCCTAAGTCCCTTCAGCACACATTTAAATTTGCTTTCTCCTAGTATATTTTCTGTACACATGTGCCGCAAGCGGCCATACCTGTGTATGATCTTTTCATATATTTAAGTTCATATTCATTTATTCTCTTCTCCTGAATTTTGTCCAAATCCACCATATTCCTTTCTTATTCTGAACTCTAAGGTAGAGTAATTACTATGCAATTAACCAGAATTGCAGAGAGTGGGCAATCCGACCTACAATATTTTCTGTGCATGTGGTTATCATTAGTGTGTCCTAGTACTTTGTTTATGCCTTACCTACTATAATGATGAATGACTCCAGTTCTCTTTTTGATAAATGTTGATACTCAACAACATTTTAAAAATAGGTTCGTTAGTTATCCTATTCTACCTTGCTTTGGAGGCACTTGTATATGAGTATTTTAAATTCTTTTAAAAGCTCTCTTACTGGATTTTACAAGATCTGGGTTCTGGAGTGGGGTCAGACACAAGCTGTTTCATTATAAACCAGGGCCTCTTGGCTATGTAGACAATTACTTAGCATCCATTTCTTAGTTATCTCCTGTGAAATGAGGTGAACTAACTAGTACCTATCTCGTACAGTTTTTGTGCGGCTTAATACACATGGCACTGAAAACAGCATTTGGTACAATTTTTTGTCGTAGCTGCTGTTCTTACCACTGCTGCTGCTGTACCATTTTATTTTAAAATTTAAAATCATCTTATTTTGAAATTGCTATTTTAAAAAGCTATCTTAAAATTGTCTCTTTTTCAAGCTGTCTTCATCAGTTTGGGTTGCTATAACAAAAATCTCCCAGACCAGATAGCTTATTAACAACAGAAATTTAAGTCTCACTGTCGTGGAGGCTGGAAGGTAAGATCAGGGTGCTGGCATGGTTGAGTGAGAGCTCTCTATGGATCAAAGACTTCTCACTGTGTCCTCCAGGAACAGAAGGGGTCTAAGAGCTCTCTTATTTAAGGACATTAATTCCATTCATGAGGGTCCCAGCCTCGTGATCTCATCAGTTTCCAAAGCCTCCCCCACCTAATAAGATCACATCCGGCTCTAGAATCTCAACCCCTGAATTTGCAGGAGACACAAACACTCATGCAAAGCACCCCCTAATTCCTCACCTAATCCCTTGGTCTCAAAAGATGATCTGCCCATTTTCAATATCCCAGAGAACATACAGGCCACTGGGATAGAACCTTTCTCGAATTCTCACGACACACCCACGGAAACCAAGGGGACTTATGTTCTCTTTCTGCTAGTGTAGGGGAATGCCCGTCTTTGTTTCTTTTACCTTTGCTCTTACACCTTATTGTAAAAGAAAATAAATAATAAGTCAACAACAACAACAAAAAATTTTAAAAATCCTATAAATTATTGCTTTCTTCCTCCTTACAGATGGGTTCTTGAAATAGAATCAGTTTCTATTTACTCACTGTTCAGCCACCTTGAGCCACTCTCCTGAAACTGTTCACTGAAGAGCTTGGTCATGTCTCAGTGGTGTTTTATGGGTTTTCTTTTATTTGTCATAGTGAACCTCTTGGTGTACGTAGCGTGGCTTGATAACATCCTTCTCTTAGCAATGCCTCCTTCTCGGCTTCCATGAAACCATGGCTGTCCTGTTATTCCTTTCCCATCTCTTTGATTAGACTCTTTCTTCTCCCTCTGAAAGGACTGATATTTTCACCATTCCCTCTTATTGTTTGATCAATTGTACATATCCTCATTTTTTAAAAGATTTTATTTATTTGATGGACAGAGATCACAAGTAAGCAGAGAGGCAGACAGACAGAGAGAGAGGAGGAAGCAGGCTCCCTGCTGAGCAGAGAGCCCGATGTGGGGCTCCATCCCAGGACCCTGAGATCATGACCTGAGCTGAAGGCAGAGGCTTTAACCCACTGAGCCACCCAGGCGTCCCTATCCTCATGGTTTTAATTGTCTTTAAAATGACCTTACATACCTCCTTTCTAATTCTAATCCATATATATAATTACACACAGAACATCTTCCCTGAGTCTCATGAAGTCAAACTCTTCATATCTTTCCACCTCATTTTTGGTTGTTTTTCAGCCCTACTATCACTACGAGGGGAGGCAGAATGACACAGGAAAAGTAGGAAAGGATTGGGATCCAGACTGACAGCTAGTATGTGACCTTCATCCAGATACCTACGCTCTCTGAAACTCGGTTTTGTCTGCTGACTATAAATGGACATAATCTTACCGAAGCATAGGATTCTGCTGAGGATTAAGTGAGAAAGGGTGTGAAAGGGACCTATAGGGACATGAAAATGTTCAGAATTTAGTAAACAATCAGTTTTTCTTCTTCCCTCTAAGAGCAGGTTTTTATAATGTATTGTGTAGACTAAAACAGAGGCTTCCTAATTGGCCTTTCTGGCTCTGTTTCCCTCCCTTAAATCCTCTCCTCGTAGTGTGGCTACTTAGATTTCTAAATGCAAACTTTTTTTTTTTTTTTAAGATCTTATTTATTTATTTGACAGAGAAAGATCACAGTAGGCAGAGAGGCAGGCAGAGAGAGAGAGAGAGGAGGAAGCAGGCTCCCCGTTGAGCAGAGAGCCCGATGCGGGGCTCGATCCCAGGATCCTGAGATCACGACCGGAGCCGAAGGCAGAGGTTTAACCCACCGAGCCACCCAGGTGCCCCTCTAAATGCAAATTTTATCATGTCACTTGCTGCCATGCTGTTTTCCATTGACTCCATAGCACCGAATGGTCAATGCTCTTAGATCCCAACCCATGGTCTTCCATGACTCCTTTCCCAGCATCCCATCGGGCTAGACCTCCAAATATCCTGGCCTGCTAAATTGCTTAGTAACTCCTGAAAACCATGCCTTCTCCCAGGCCACTGTTTCCCTGGACCTGTTCTTTCTTCACCCAGCTCCATCTTGTGTACTTGACAAATTTCCGGTGATGTTTCTAAGCTTCACCTCACGTACCTCCTTCCAGTCCCTTCTCTTGAGAGGCCGAGTTACTTTGCAGGATTCCCAACTCCACCTTGGACAACCTCAGTTTTCATCCTTGTTTCGCTGGATTGTCACCATTCTGTATCATCCCACCAATCAATCTCAGAAAATACCTTATCACACCTTGTATGGTTACCCTTGATAGGAAGTAGACAAGCCTTAATCATGCGTTGAATGAATCAGTGAAAGGAAAAAAAAAATGACCCTCTTCAGCCCTGACTAGACTGTACATTCAGGATGAGCTTACCCTTTATTCACTGCATCACACAGCACTCATAACTATTTTAAAATACTACCCAACCTTATTGATCGATTTCCTATTATTTACCAGGTATAAGTCTAAGCACCTTATTGAATTCATTTAATTTTCTCAGTAACCTTAAGAGGTAGGTATCATCACAGAGAATTTAACAAATTTACCTACGTGAACAGCTTGCATTGGAATATAGTCAGTTGCATTGGAATATAGTCCGTGAACTCCAGAGCCTGGACTTTTAACCAGAGTGCGATATTTTAACATGACTCTAGAAATTATACAGTTTCTCACAAAAGCCAATGTTTTAAAAACACGAGTAGAAAGGTTATGATTTTGACATGACTCCAGGAAGTAGAGTTTCTCGAAAAAGCATATATTTTAAAAGCGACGAGAATATATGTGCTATGATTTACCATAGAAATATTTTTGAAAGGAAAACATATTCTGAGCTTCTAAGAAATTTTTCAGTTCCAAACTAAATAATTCAGGTTATCTCCCCAACTTTAAATCCTTCCTTTTATATAGAGCCTCCAAGGAATAAAATAGTTAGGAATATATTAACTGTAGGATTTAAATTACACAGCGTAGTTTAACACAAAGAAATTAATTGAAAAAGTTTTAAGAAAATCATGTTCTTCTCCAATAAATGTTGCTACCTGGGGGCAAAGACTAGCTGGAGGGTTTATCGAGAAAAAGGTTTCTTTCCTAAACTAATCTGGGATTTGCTGTAAATAATATATGCACCTACCATGTTACCCTTGCATTTTCTTTTAAATTCTATATAAATATAATGAGACTTCTGATTAAATTTCTCTAGAATAATACTCTCTCATATTACCTTAAAAAAAGGCTTCCCCTTTTTTAAGCCCTATAGGGGAATATATTTCCTTGATGCATATTTATATAATATAGCAAGACCTTATTACAGTGAGCTTAATTTTTTGTCACCTGTGAGTAGCATTTATGTTAAAATAGTTCTGAGTTCATTCTCCTACTCTCCAAAGAGAATTTTCAGTATTAAATTTACTCTAAAAGGAAAAGAAATGACAAGTGAAAAACTTTATTCTCATTTATAATAAACTAAAAAAAAGAATAAAAAACAAAACAAAAATGCAAGCTTATCTAATTAACAAAAGAGAAATAATCAAATAATCAAATAATCATTACATAATGTCTTACAAATATTTTCATAGGAAAAGAAATTCTATGCAATTCTAATACTGCTGATCATAATTTCTTTTAGTGTCTCCATTTCTTTGTGGACATTTGGAAAATAATAAATTCCGGGTTTTTCATAGGCCAGTTTCTCTTCTAAACCCACTCTCTGCCAAAGATGATGATACAAAATATGATAAGTCTAAAATTTAACTCATAGGTACCTTAATTCAGTTTATATTGTTGGAAAAGAAGTATTTCCATCCTATACAATTAAAAAAAATTCTTCATTCTAAACCATAATCTCAAAATTTTCAAATGTGTTGATTCAAATGTTTCCATTAATTTGCTTACTAAGTTTTCCAGAGAAAATATATTTGCTGTGAACCTGCTGAGGAAGAGCCTACAAACTGAGAATTTTTCTGAAATTCAGCTTATTTAAAACAATGCAGTTCCCAGCATTGAGTTGGTGCACCACGACGGCAGGGACTGATTCAGGCTGATACATCATGACAAATGATTTTAAAGCACCACTTCAGTAATAAATTTATTTCAGGATACACAATTGAAATACAACTGAATACCTTTTATGACCCAGGAACTCTGCTAAGGGCTGGGTTAGAGAACCTCTGGAAATTACCTTTTAGTGGGAGAAGAAAGTCCCCTTTAGAGTCATTCTTGTTTGAATCTAGACAAAGAAATCTAATGAAGGATGTAATTATCACTTAACTGCCTCAATTCAGATAGGTTAATGGATTTGTTGGCTATCAAAACAAAGGGTGATGTATGATTAGAAGCAGAATCAATCCAAACCCTCTCAGTTTAGACATTTCTTGGGATCTAGGACTTAGACATTGGCAGTTCCTATGAATTGCCAAGAGAGTTTGTTATCGCCTTGCTAGTGGCCAAAAGTGCAAGTGCAAATCAGTACCTCTGAGCAAAAAGTTTGATATTTATGCCATACTCTCTATAGTAATAAATACTTTATGAATAATTGTAGCCATGTACCTTATACCAATAGGAGCCGTAATTCAGATAAATCCAAGTATTTTAGCCTGAACAAATCTTTAGTTAGTGTCCCAAAAATAAGTTGTGATTTACTCTATGCCTTCTTATCTGAAACTTTATCTTCATTATTTCAAGGGTGGTGGCCCTGGTGTGTGTAGACAAAAGCCACTTGGGAGTCAAAGTCTTTCTACCTTTATCCAAGGAACCATGCTACTATCTCTCAATAGATCATACCTGGGCCCTTCTGGTGTTAACCACTGAAGGAGGACTCTGGCTGAAGCTCAAATCCACTCAGAGCTTTTAATTAAATAAGGGTAAAGACCATCTCTGCTGGGACTCCCTAACTGCTCCTTGCTTTTTTAGGATGAGGAGCTTATTCGGGTCAATTGTTGAACACGTTCTCTATACACCAGATGATATGCTATGTGCTGTGGGAGACTGATAGATGCAGATGCTATTTCCAGACATGGACAGTCCCCAAATTTTAGTGAGCCTGATTTTAGTTCCATACATAAACTTCTGGATTTGGCAGCAGAAACACTTCTTCCATAGACTGTGGTTAAGTTTGTAACTAATGTCTTATTTAATACATATACCAAAGCAACAAAACAAACAAAAAGTGGAAACAATTCTTGAGGGAAAGTGGTATTGCCAGACTCATATTTATTTATAAGCATAGAGAATGGTATCTATTCTCTATGTATATCAGCCATCTCCAATGTAACAGCGTAAGAGGGCTCTTTGGTGTGGGATCCTAAAAAAGCTGGGCTCTATGGTAACACCGTTCCTTCTGTCTGTTTCCAAGAAAAGAACCTGAGTAATTTCTAGTCAAAATGATCATTTTTCTGCTCCTTTCAAAAAATCTCCGGTGGCTTCTGATCTCACTCAGACTCTCCTGGTCTGGCTCCCATTTCATACTGGATCTTTGGACTTTTACCAAACTGGTCTCACCACAGCAGTTACCTCTACCAAAAGTCTCTTTCCACTAACATCCCGGTAGGTCATTCCCTCATTTTCTCTCAGCATTTATTCACATGTACCCAGATCCCTTTTTCTGCCCAGGTTTTATCTGTAGGACTTACCACTACTTAACATACAACTAACTTCCTTCCTCCCTCCCTCTCTCTCTCTCTTTTCCTTTCTTCTTTTCTTCTTTCCTTCCTTTCCTCTTCCTTTACTAGAATCCGAGCTCCATGAGTGAAGAGATTTTTATCTCTTGCTTCCTGATGCAGCCAAGCACATGAAAACTATCAAGGGTTTGTTCAATGAATGAATACATAATTTTTTACAAAATCATTCATTTTTGCTTAGCCCTCAGTCTAAAGCTGCCGTTGTTACTTCCTTAATATAAGGTTTTGTCATCATGACTTCAAATCGGGTATTGTCCCTTCAGGCAATGCATCTACATTCCAGAAAGGAGCACAATCAGGACCAGGGACAGAAGCACGGAAATCGATTAGAAAACGATTATAATAATCTCCCAGAGCAATGGTAGTGGCTGAAAACACACGCTGCAATGGTGGGTGTGGTGAATACTGGTGGCATTCTGGGCAAATGTTGATGAGAAATAAAGGAAATTGCAATAGACAATATAGGGAGTGTGGTAAAGGGAAAAAATCTATGCTGACTCCAATTCAACTGGCCTGAGGAAATGGAAAAATAGGAGTTGTAACTCAATGAGATGAGGAAGACTCGGGGAGCACACTGTGATCCCAAACTCAGTCTTAGACATTGAAGTGTGAGAAGTTGGTCGAGACAGAAAGATCTAAAATGAAGGCAAGAGACCTGGGTTTGAGATGGATATTTGGGAGTGTGAGCATATCGATAGCATTTAAAACCAGAAGACAAGAGTGAATGTAATAAATAAAAGAGAAGTAGTCCCCAAACAGAGCCTGTGCACATCAATATTTAAGACGACAGGAAGTGGAGAAAAACCAGCAAAGGATTCTGACAATGGGCCGCTAGAGGAGTAGAAGGGAACCCGAGGAGTGTTACATCCCGGAAGCCAAATGAAAGTGTCTCAAGAAGCAAGGAGTGATCAGCTTTGCCAAATCTGCTCTGTATCAAATTAAAATGACTGCAAAATGTAGATGATGTAATGATCTCAAGAAAGCATTTACGAGGATGGGGGGGGCGATGTAAAATTTTATTGGAGTGGATTCAAGGAAGGAAAAGAGATAAAATGGAAATCTCTTTCACAGACAACTCAGAGAGTTTGACTTTAAAAAAGATATATGTACCTGAATGAAGAAACTGAAGTAATAGAAGCGTTAACATTTTTCATTTCTCCTTTTTTTTTTTTTTTAGTATATTTAAAATCTGATGGGAAGATCTATCTGAATGGGAAAAAATTCACAATGCTGTTTAAAGGGGAAAGAAGTGCTTGAGTAATATCTTTAGGCATAAATGACTAAATTTAGTGTACAAGAGACTGGCCTTTGCTTGGAGCACTGTTTTTAATTGTTCCTACTTTCCCAGCCATTCAGGACACCATGCTGCCAGCTGAGAGCAAAAATTGCCAATGACACTGGAGATTTGGAAAGAAAACAGCATTGGGATTACGATGTCATACAGTCATCCAAAAATGTGGAAAACAGACATCAAATTCGTGGTTTGATATGGTGGGGTCACCTAAGGACATGGGACATTGGTAAATGGGGAGATGAATTCTGCAAAGCATTAAGAGCCTATTGGATGTAGTGACTCTGAATTTTTAAAGCATCCAATTTGAATGGCTTTGTGTTGGCTGCATAGAATCCGGTGTAGGGAGAGTTGAATGTAGCATTTAGGTTGAGACTAACAGGTTCCAGGAGGTGTGGAAGGAATGAAGAGATTGACAGTACAAGGTTAGTACAGTGGTTAGAAGCACTGGCCAAATCCTTTGAGCTGGTTAAGAAGAAAAGAGAGGACTGAAGTGGGTTGCTTGAAGCGAAGAAGGAGAGTGAAAAGGTGTTAGAATGAAAGACTGTCTGTTCCCCGAGGGTTAAAGCATTACTGAAATACACGAAGTGATAGATCATGAGTGACAGACTTGAAACTGAGATGGATGAGTGGCATCAATCTGGTAACAACAAGGTCAAGGTATGAACGTGCGCCCAAGATGAAATTAAGTCCAACCATTCAGATGGCTTGAAAAATCATCTACAGCCACAGTGAAATTACCAAGAATTATACCTGAAAAGGAGGATGGATAATAAACCAGTAGCTGAATTCTTCATGAAGGAGGGATCAAGAGTGGAAAGGCAATCTGACAGCACAAGGTCAGCATGGAGGAATTCCTGGGTGTTGGAATTGTTCTGTATCTTGTGTGTGGTGGTGGTTATGGGGCCACTACTGGGCTCAGTCATCTCTACTAAGGAAAGAGGGGAATGAATGTTGTGTAGGCAACTCACAGAGCATTCTTGTCATCACTAGCCATATGACTTCAAAATGGCAAGTGGCGTTTATAAACTGCTTTCCAAAGAACATGAATGTCTTATGGTATCTTAATAGGTGTTCCATCAATAAAGGATTTTATGATCACCAAAGTTCAGGAAATCTTGGGTTAACAAAACTGACTACTTCTCATAGACTTTTCAATATTTTAATGTGTAATACAAGTTACCAAAAGAGAGATTCACCATGTAGTAGTTTCCAAATTTTATCAACCATTTCACGGTTTTATTCAGGAATATTTATTAACATCTGTTAAATGTCAGGTTTCCTCAAAACATAGTTTGGGACAGACTATTGAAGATAATACCCCGTGTTCTCAAGAGTACGGAGTGCGGGTGTGCATGTTCTCTCGTTACTGATGCGCATGTAAATCAGTAAGACAATCGCCCTTTTCTATGGAATTTGTTTTTTTAGGATTTTATTCTCAGGAAATTATGATCAGGTGCAAAGATCTAACTACACATATATTCACAGCACCATGTAGTAAGAAGTATATATATCTGAAAAAAAGTGAATCCATAATAATATTGACTCAAGCTAATTGCAGTGAACTCATTTAATAGGAATTTGTAAGGCTATTTAATACATTGTAGTAGTGGAACATGTACTGGTTTGGAAATATATTGGTAAATAAACAGAAACAGCTTATAAATAATACACATACCTTACAACATATGATATCCAAAGCAGAGGGCCTTTTATTTTTAAAATGTATACATGTGTATGTGTGTTTGATGAAGCAAAAAATAACATAAAAGATATATATTAAAGATTATTCTATTGGCATGATAGGATTATAGATTAATTTTCTTCTTCATTTTTTAAAATTATCTACTATTTCCAGAATTTCTCTAGTTATCACATAAGATAAAACATTTAGAAAATGTTTAAACTGATAAATCTCTGTGTGTGTGCATATAATTTTTTACTTTTTCTCCCTGAATTTAACACTCAGATTTGTAGCTTTAATCAGTTCTACAAAAATTGAGTTAGCATTGTGGAGATTAATCAAATGTTAGGTAATCTTCTTGTTGTATTATTTATATCTACAATACAATACATAAAAAATTGTTATTCATGCCATGACATTTCCATAAAAAGCTTTCAAAATAGCTTTCCAGTAAAACTAGTGATCATATTAATTTTTATTTTTAATCACCACTTCAGTCAAAGACTTTGGAGAATTGTCACACTTAAATTTAAAGAATTAATGAGATATTTCCAGGTTATTTCAGCAATTACAATTCTGAAACATTTTATGCCAGAGTACAACCATTTCTTTGATCAAAGACTATCAAGCAACAATCATTAGTTATGGAACAAACATTCATTCACAAACATTTCATGCAACCGCACACACTTCTTCTAGTTTAATAAGAAAGCCAAATACTAGGATGAGTCAGGCAAGATAATGTAGATTTTCAGGATAAACTATAAATCATATGTTTATAATAAAGAAAAACAATTGCATGAAAATTTTTCAGGTCAGATTTTCAACTGGAGTTTCACATGGCTCTAAAAACTCTCTCACAAGATACTTCCTGCCAAAGATAAACAGAATAACCTGATGACCTATACGTGAACCCAAACACTGGATATTTCTTCAGGAGAGATGGTGCTGGTATTTTTATCCCTAACATTTTACTTGAAATCGAAGGAAATTTCCATTCCAAGTGGAATGTGTGATTGAAAATCCTGGGCAACATCATACTTCTCTATTTCTGATTCTGAGAAAACGAAACACTACACCCCACGTATATTATGTAGAGGCATGGTCAATCATGGAGGCCCCATTAGCATTAAAGAACTAAATATAACTTAGCTATCACCATTTCCAAGAGGGATTTTAAAACTCAGGTAGACTTGAGAACTGTTTAAAGTTACATGGCTTTAAAAAAATAAAAATAAAGTGACATAGCTGTTTGTTGCCAGCGTATGCATGGTCTAGAACCCCAAGCCTCCTGATTGGTAGTCTTGCAACTTCTGTTTTCTTTTTTAACTGCTAGCAATAAATATAGAATTGATCTTCCTTCCTGCAAAGAAACTGCCATGCCACCTCAACTAGGAGCAGTGCACTTGACTTTGGTTTCATTGTATGCCTTTTCCTATGTTGTCTTATCTCCAGTATAGCAAAAGAACAAGGAGATGGAAACCCCAGTGAAACTCTTGACTTTCATAGGCTGTAAATATAATACATGACATTTTGGACCAACAATTCTAGATACTGTTTTTTGTTTTGTTTTGTTTTTTAAAGATATTTATTTATTTATTTGACACGAGAGAGAGAGATTGATCCCAAGTAGACAGAGAGGTGGAGGGAAGCAGGCTCCCCGCTGAGCAGAGAGCCCGATGCGGGGCTCGATCCCAGGTCCGTGGGATCATGACCTGAGCTGAAGGCAGAGGCTTAACCCACTGAGCCACCCAGGTGCCCCCTAGATACTGTTTTTCAGATCAGTCATGAAAAACATTTGCGATCAAGTCACATAATTAACAATTTAGACAGCATACACTTAAAGATATTCTGATGGCCTACGTTTGAAAAATTCATAAGCTATAAGATACACAGTCTGCGATTCATTCTGTCTAATACACACACCATTATCCAGAGCAGGGAGGATATGGAGGCACGGCTTCCACTTTAAAGCCCTCTCATGTGTATTCCACACAATCACTTGAATGGTCTTTCTAAAATGCAGATCTATGTTACTCTCCTTTTTAAAAAATGTTCAGGATTACCCAGCTGCCCATTGGATAAAACTTGCAATCATTAGCATGAAATCCCAGGCTCTTCACAAACCTGCTCTTACCTTCACGGCTGCACCCAACTCTATCCTTCTGTCTTTCTTCCCTTCAACACATCATGTATTTCAGCAATATTGCATTTCTGGAAGACCTATAGGCTCTTCTCCCACAGCCACCGGCCCTGATTATCGCCATGCCACAAAATTATCATGTTCTGTTTACTCCCTCGCCTCTGACACTAGACTCTAGTTTCTTTACCGGCAAGAACCAAGTGACATTTGTCTATGTATCTCAAGGGCTTTGCACAGAAATTGGAACTCCAAGAGTATATATTGAAAAAGTTGGGGGAAAAAAAAAAAGAGAGAGAGAGAGAGAATTGGAATTACAAAAAAGGCTGACTGACTTGTTTGAATATGTGCTTATTTTGTCAAATAGATTCATATCAGGAAATTCCAGGTCACGTGGCATATTTAGGCATGTGCACAGTTACGACCACATTTAACCGAGTAACTGGTTAACACACAGATCAACAGTTCCCTGTTTCAAATTTATTCTAGAAAAGATCGTCATCTGTGGTTCTGGCTAACGTGCAAATCTTCCCCTCCCATTCCAAGATTATGACATAGTCAGTCTGTGTTGGAGCTGTCATGGGAAAAAACAACACATGTCGAGACCTTATCATGTGTTCTGTGATAGCCTATATTTCTGCATTTAAAATATCTCCGTGCCAAGCATCTAGGGGTTAGATAAATGAAGATTTACTATTGCTCTATGCATTTGAAAGCCATTTCTTCAAACTGCACTCATCACTGTAATTACACGTTGTTTGCCGACATGTCTAAAAAAATAATCAGCTATTTTTTTCCTGTATTGATAAACTGCCTGTGCACCTTATGGATCTATTCCCTGCCAATGTACTTCATCCAGAGTGATCCACCTAAGCCTTGCATAGGAAAAGAATGACTGTTGGCTAAATCCACATTCATGTTATGTAAATAAGCAAGCACTACTGGTGTTTGGATATAATCTCCCCATTTATTTCAGATATACAAAAAGGATAATTGTGCAGAAGGAGCCGAAGAAAAGTATATTTCTCAACTTCTGTCTTTTGTCCCTTCTTTCTTTTTTCTTCTTCTCTGTGTATTTCTGTGATTTCAAATTATTCAAGCTGTTCGGGTTATTAAACAGTGAATCCAGCTGACTTAAAAATATAGAAATATGCCACGCAGACTCTTATAGAAAGCTCCTTAAGAGCTTCTATTATCTACTAAAGAACTAATGCACTTCCTTAATTGTGCCTGCTGGGTGATCAGGCACGACCGACTGAGAAACGCAGGCCCACACAGAAATGTGAGGCAGTGAAAAGGACATTTGCTCAGCAAGAGAGGTTGCAGAAGCCCTTTGACAAATGAGACAAAGCAAGTCAAGTCCTAATAGAAGGGCTTTTGGAACATTTTTAGTAATTTGATTGGAACTAACTCCGGAGTGCATTAGCAGAATTGCAGTGTGCCTTCTATTGGTAGATTTATTTTTCCTCCACAAAAATGCTTAGGATATATAGACTCATTTGTTTGAATGTCCCTTTGTCCGTGTCTCTGTTTTCCGCAAGGGCCTGATGCTGTCACATCAGAAACGGCACACACAGAGGGCAGTGTTCCCTAAATAATCCCCGTTCTGCTGGCGACTGATGAAACCACGTCCGCAGTAAATGTGAGAGCAACCCCCATCCCTCACATGTAGTGTCTGTTGTCACATCTTGTTTTTACAAGTCTGGTTGAATCCCACTAGCTTAATTCCACTTCTTTTTGGAAAAAAAAAAAAAACTTTCAATCGGAGTGATTTACTTTCCTCTTGCTGAATATATCGGTTGCTAGGCCAGTGACATGCTTAAAAGACTTTTGACTCAGGAGGTTGCCTGAGACAAGTCCTCTTCCTCGTGCCTGAGTGACTGAGGTCACAGTTAATCCAATATGACTTTTTCTTCTTTATTTCCTGAGACACTTTCTTCCAAAGAGGCAGAGTAACCCCTACCTTGCAGGTATGATCCAGAAGATATTACTTGCAGGTTAAAAAAAAAAAAAGAAAGAAAGAAAGAAAGAAAAGAAAAGAAACTCAAGTTCTGTGGTCAGCCAGTTGGAGTTGTTTCTTTTCAACAAAATAGAACTAAGGAGTTTCCAGTAGTATTTGCATCATTAATGTTACAATGATGCTTAAATCTAGTACTGGCCAACATGAAAACATAGAGCACATGTTACCATATTAAGCGAAACCAAACAACGGACATTGGGAGAAATACTATCTGCATTACTTCACCTATGGTTATTGCAAAATTCAAATGAGTCTTTCTTTCCCATAAATATTTAGAAAATATAAAATATATGTATCATCTGCTAAAGACACAGTGGTAAACAAGACATTTTGGGTTCAAGATTTTTGCAGCCTTCACTAAAAATAAACTGTAATGAAAGTTCTGAACTTTCTAGAAGCTTTGAGAGAAGTTTTAGCCTGATATAAAATCATCATTTATTCATTTATTATATTTTCATTTTCAATCAAAACAAGTCAAATATTAGCAAACTCATATGGTTTGACCTAATTGCAAAATGTAGGTAATTATTGTGAAATGCTTACAATGATTGGATAATTGGATATTGATCTTATAAGGTGTGACATGCTTAATGCAATTTAGCTATTATTATTGTGGCCCTAAAATATTTTAATTTTTTTTTTTAAGATCTATTTATTTGAGAGAGGGAGTGCAAGTGCAGGTGCACGCGTGCCACGCAGGGTAGGGACAGAGGGAGACAATCTCAACGAGGCCCTGCAAGGGCACAGAGCACAGAGTTCTAGCCCAGCTCCTCCTAGTTCATCAACCTGAGATCACGACCTGAGCTGAAACCAAGAGTCCAACACTCAACCCACTGAGCCACCCAGGCGCCCCAACCTTAAAATACTTCTTCAACTTTTATCTTGATAGGAACAATGATAAAATCCTATCATGACACATATTCAACCTATTTTGTTAATTGTATATTTAGGAAATCTTAGGAAATATCAGTTATGTACTCCTTACCCTATTTTATCTCTTTCTGTGTTTGCTAATTCTAGATGATTGTTTAATTTTCTTGCAATCTTGACATGGCCACCAATATTTTAAAAATTTGATAGAGAATATTTCCCTTTCTGCCATGTATTTTCATTTTCCTTTTGGTGATAGATTGCAGAACAATGTTTGCTGAAGATAAAGTTAATATATAAAATATTTTATCTAAATTGTTGCTGGAATATAACAATGATACTTGAATGCACACCCTGCTCTATGTCATCCTTAGACAACACAGGTAGCTCTTGGAACACAGTAAGTCTGTTCTCTCAGTTTTCTCGTATGAACATGATAAAAGCCAGTCTCTGTCTTTCAGGTGGGTGCGGATGCAGGTAAAATTATATATTCACCTAGACCCACATTTTTACACAAAACCCATCATTCAGTAACTATTTCCTGAGCACCTGGATTAAATACTGAAGATATAATAGTGAACAAAACAGACAAAATACTGTTTTCATTTGAATTTACATCCTAGTGGTATCTGAGTTCACCAAAGGATGTGCACAGTACAAAGGTATGTAAACTATAACCTAACAGTGTTAGTTAAAAATGGCACAAAAGCAAACCCTGGATTTAACAAGAATCCAGCAATAACATTAAGTATAATTTTGTCATAATCCACATTATTTTTAGGGGGCTCCCAGGAGACTTAAAATTATATGTCATAAGCCATAGACAACACTGGTATTTGAGAGATGTTTCAGATGATATTGATATTAAAGGATTTTTTAGTTATGACTATTATTTGGCTTTGAGCTTTTAAGCAGTCAGTTCAAAAAGATGAATCCAGTAAGTCATATATTTAAAAGATTTCATATAATGAAAGTAGCCATTGCTCCAGAAAAGCACCCAGAGTATTTCTGGTCGTAAACCTACACTGAAATTCCTCCCACTGCTCAAAGGAAAGAAGGCAGCGGTTGGTTCAAAGCATGGGATCATTGTGTTGTTAGATTCCGTCATGATGATATGTTTTTCATTACATGCCTCACAAACACAGGAAGATACTGAGAGACTATACTCGTATGGAAGAATGTAATAAAAGGAGTTCCGTTACTCAGCATCCCAGACTGTTTAAGAAGTAGATGATTTTTTTAAAGGAAATTTATTTATTTATTTATTTATTTATTTGAGAAGGAGCTCAAGGGGGGAGCGGTGGAGGGAGAGGGAGAAGCAGACTCCCCTATGAGCAAGGAGCCAGATGCAGGATTTGATGCCAGGACCCTGAGATCATGACCTGCACCAAAGGCAGACACTTAACCAACTGAGCCATCCAGGTGCCCCCAAGAAGTAGATTTTTATAATAATTTAAAGAATATGGACTATTTGTCCTTTAGGAAAGAACATCTAAAAACATTTCTCCTAATGCAGAAATTAATAAATATACAATGGTTCAAGATTACAGTCAATTTTAAAAGCACCTGGAGTGTACTCCTTTTTGTTGCCAGCTGAGGAGAGATGTGCATGATGTAATAGATCATTTGGCCAGGGAAATAACCAACCTTGCCTTTGAAAAATGTGTCATCCAAAAGTTTCTACTACTCAACAGAGAAGAGCCTTGAATACAACTGAGCTGAGAAAGCTCAAAAACCCTCTAAAATGTCATTTTAAATATATAATGAACAATAATACAACCTGAATTTTAACTAAGATCTATCTAATGCCCTTTTAACTAAGGTCTATCTAATTTTAACTAAGGTCTATCTTTATCTTCCATATCAGTATACAGAGATCTGTGTTAGGCTACCAAAGGTCAAATATGCTCAGTTATTAATGTACTCAGTAACTATTAGTATACCTTTTGCCTTTTTTATTCAGAGTTTCTGAACATTAAAGACATTATTCCTACAAGAGAATGAATGATTGAGGGAGAGACCGAACTAAGTTTTTCTTACAATATTTGACTTATTTGGAGCACACTTACATCAATTCCTATCTAGTGTACTTGAAGTTAAAAGTGGTATTGAATGAAATTTTTTCTCTGGTACAAAAATTTATTGACTATGAATGACCTTTACCTCTTTAAAGTGTTATTTGTTTATGCACAGCTAGTCCCTCTATCTTTGTAAATAAACACAGGAAGGATTTTTTTCTATAATTATAAAAGTAGAACATGTTCAGTAATAAACATGGGAGTCATGTATTAGTTTTTAATTAAAGGCCATTGTGATGGTTAATTTTATCTGTCAACTTGGCTGGACAACTGTGCTGAAGAATTGGACAAACATTTTTCTGGATGCTACTGTGAAGGTGTTTGAGATGAGATCAACATTTAAATCAGTGGACTCTGAACACACATTATCCCTCATAATGTGGATGAACCTCATCCAGTCAGCTGAAGACCTTACTAGAACCATGGCTGACCTCTCTGAGTAAGAAGAAATTTTGCTAGGAAACTACCTTTGGACTCAAAAATGCAACTACCCCCTGGGTACGGAGCCCGCTAGCCTACCCTGCAGATTCTGAATTTACCAAAACTCCACAATTGCATGAACCAATTCCTTAAAATAAATCTCTCTGCCCCAACCCAACATGCATTACACACATACACACACCTCTTTTTGGTCTGTTTCTCCAGAAAAAAACAGCTACTTCAACCATAAACATAACTTGCATATAAGTCCAAGTTTGCCAGTGTCTTCGGAATGAAGAGGTCTAAACACATAATGTATAATGGTCTGGATAATCTTGCGAATTGATAGCCTAAGTAAATATGAATATAAATTAAAATATGCTAGTGTCCTTGGGATGATTTAAAAGAGATAGATGAATGAGTATTATGCATTAATATAAATCAAGAGTGATGGGTCCAGAGTGGACTACTGAATGAATGAGTGACTGAGTGAATAAATAAAAAACAGTTACTGATAAGGCTTGACCAATAGGAAAGAGCCAGAATGTCATAGTTCAACTACACTAAGCATCTAATAGTTCAACTACACTAAGCATCTAATAGTTCTTTGTATTGAGACGAGGAAGACAAGAGGAAGAATGGGATGGAAATATTTCCAAAGAATGGTTTTACTGAATAAAAATCTTAAAAGGAAACTAGGCTGTTTTCTGCAGGAGTTTTTACAGATCATTGTCACGGAACTGCAAAACATTTCCTAAAGACTAAAATTTGGTTCCATTACTGCGTGTCTAGTATGTGGCAGGTGCTGTAAAAGGCACGTGCACATTACTACAATGCTATGGGGTAGGAACTACATCTCTGGTTTACTGACCGAGTAACTGAGACTTAATGCCAGCCAACTTGCTCACGGTGGCTTAGCCAGAGAATACAACAGAGGATGGACTAGCTCTAGAGTCAAACTCCTGACCCAGTATGGTGAAAGAGCATACAAGTTACCCAGAAGAAGAAGAAAATAGAAGAAGCAGGAGGAGGGGGAGGAGGAGGAAGAGGAGGAAGAGGAGGAAAAGAAGAAGAAGAAGAAGGAGGGAGGAAGAATTAAAAGAAAAAGATGTTTGGACTCTTCACATTGAGTGATTTTTAAATAAGTGAACAATTACTGTCTTTCTGCTTTAGATTAGACCTTTCTGATATAATTGTAGTGATTTAACAAATGTCCAACATATTGCAAAAATGAAACCTTCTTTTTTTCTTTCTTGGTAAATGTGCTCAGAATATTTACACTGGTAACCAAAGGTTATCAAACTGCATTGCTGGGCTTTGAAAAATTTTTGTTGGAAAAAAGATTCTTTGCACCACACACAGTACATGTTTTATTGCTTGCATAGACGTTCCTTGTATAATCATAAAACCGTATTTTAGATCTCAGTGATTCTGAAACTAGAGCTGCCTTTGTCCTCTTCATGAACTTTATTTTTACTAACAACCGTATAATAATAAACAAATGTGGGTCTCATTTTTATACAGTGAAATAATTTTTGCTGTCACAAAGATAATTTTAAAAGGGCTTATTCTCCTTGTTGGTAAGTATCAACACAGATCCAAATATTCATATAAAGTCCTACAGGAGTATTTATACATGAAAGATGTTAAGTTTATTTTTGTATGAAAAATGTATGTGCCTGCAAACATTATTGATACCAAAGGGCATATTTGGAATATCTTTAGTTTCAAAAATAACTGTTGGCACAGTATGTTTACATATAGTTTGCCCTATAAATGATTTCAATGTTTTGTTTTATATTAAATCACTGCATTTATTTCCCTAGAACCAAGCAAGTTGTTTTTCAGGGAGTTAGGGCAATAGCAGATGTCAGCATCACCTATTGTATAGTTCCCATTTTTTCCCAATATGTATCATCAAATAGTATAGCATATATCAAGGCAAGGAAGGATATGGGCCATTATTTCTAGAATTGCTTGTTTGGCAAAAGCCTTGAATGCTGTCCTTCCATATAGCAGGTAAAGTAGGAGAAACTGGTTTAGAAGAGAGTGTCTTCTAAATAGGTTGGAAAGTTCTTCTAAAGGTTGGAAAGGTCCTTTCCAACCTTTATAACTTGAAACAACGGGTTATGAGCAGTTCAGTTCTGAACCTGAACTGAAATTGGTAATATTGATTATTTGACCAATGATCTGAAATTGGTAATATTGATCATTTGACCTACTACATGGCAGTTCCATAGGTTTCAACTTTTATGCAGATTCTAGAGAAATCAACATATAATCATGATATTGCTTAGGAAGCCCCAATGAAATGGCCAAAGAAGAACTTGGGGGGAGGGAAACATTCACTTACAAGGCTCCAATTAGCAATGCCCTTATGTGTGGTAACTCCCAGTACATGTGCAGAACTTTCTATATTTAGGTTTTTATCAGTAATTAATAATCAAATTTGAAATTGAACTAAAATGATTTCTTCTCTTGATTAGCTGCCATTGGATCACAGAGAATGGACAGAGTAGAAAACCACAGAAATTGTTTTGGTTGGTTGGTTGGCTGGTTGCTTTTCTTCCAGAATATCTCACTGCTCTGGGAAGCCTAGAGCATCTAAATAGGAGAACTTGGGGTGCCTGGGTGGCTCAGTGGGTTAAGCCTCTGCCTTCAGCTTGGGTCATGATCTCGGGGTCCTGGGATTGAGCCCCACATCAGGCTCTCTGCTCAGCGGGGCACTTGCTTCCCCCTCTCTCTCTGCCTGCCTCTCTGCCTATTTGTGGTCTCTCTCTCTCTCTCTCTCTGTCAAAAAAATAAATAAAATCTTTTTAGAAAAATAAAAAATAAAATAAATAGGAGAACTCTGGTTCATCAGAGGGCTGAGGTCAGGAGACAAGACACTGTGGATATTTATAGCTTTGGAAGCTCTGCCTTCCTTCTGCCATCTGTACCCTGAAAATCAATCTCTTCTACAGAACTAGGAATTCCTGATATATATATATATATATATACATATACATACACACACACACACACACACACTGATATATCAATCTATCTATCTATGTATCTATCTATATATCTCAGATTTGTGATTCCAGCTCTTCCTAAGACTTTTTTTTTTTTTTTTTTTTACATGACATAAATTCGTTTTGGTTTAAGCAAGTATCAAGGAGATTTTCCTCTTGAAAAACTTTCCTCTTGAAAAAAGCCCTGATTAATATAAAGAGAGGATGAGAGGAGCACAGGGAAAAGAGAAGTTCCCATTTATAGCCTTCTGGATATACTCTCAGGGACCAGATGCTACTTGGAAGGTTGCAACGTTTTGGAATAGTGCTAGCCAGCCTTAGCTATTTACCTTACATTAAGCACAGGCTTACAAAACAAGAGCATTGTTACCTTTTAGAATAAAGAGAAAAGGGGCACCTGGGTGGCTCAGTGGGTTAAGCCTTGGGCCCAGGTCATGATCCCAGGGTCCAGCTCTCTGCTCAGTGGGGAGCCTGCTTCTTCCTCTCTCTCTGCCTGCCTCTCTGCCTACTTGTGATCTCTGACTGACAAATAAATAAATAAATAATCTTTAAAAAGAAAATCAAGAGAAAAGTCATCATGAAATCCTAGGTCCCTTTAGACCATTTCTCAAACTTCACCTTTTTAAACGCTGGAACAGAGATAGAGGCATTCTATTACATTCAGAGAACCTCTCATTTATCAGAACCTCTTACCAAAAAACTATTCCTATCAACACATTTCCAAATGTATTCAAAACTCATTTCAATTTGAAAATCTTTCTCTCCAAGAAAATAAATCATGGTTATAGCATGCGCTTTCAATCATTCTGCTTTCCAGAATATCAACCACTTATTTTTTTTTTCCAATAAAAACTTTCTCTTCCTTTAAGCTCAGCTCAAATACCCACCCCCCAATGAGACCCTGAACATTGTATTTCTCTCTCAACCCACATCATAAAACATGCATATCTTCAGTCTGGTCGACAAATACTAATTAAATACGTATTGTGTCAGACATTACTTTTATTACTGAAAAACCTGTAAAAATCTAGAATATATCACTGCCCTAAAGAAATGTATAGTCTATGGGGAATTACAAGTAAGTACATTAACAACTTACTAACCTCTGAAAAGAGATTCCAAATACATCATTACAAATGAGAAAATCAGAACGCAACAGGAGATACACAATGTCACAGGCCAGTTGGTGAGAGGTAGGGAAACCAGAAGATGTCAAGCTATGATGGAAACTTCCTGTACAAGAGAAAGACTAGGATTTATCATGAAGGGGAATGGAGAACCAATGAATGATTTTAAGTGACTACAACTTATCTAGGTTGCACCTGAATTGTTTGCTTTGGCATTAGGATAGAGTTTGAATTGGGCAATCTTTCACACTGATTTGCCAAGGACAGTTCTGATCATGCTTGTTCTTAGTGTGATTATTAATTGTCCCATTTCATTCTCAATCTGTCCTGGTTTAGACAGTAAATTATGTGGTCTTCTTAAAGGTGGGTTATCCTGGAGCAAAATTAAGCCAAAAAATGCAGGAGAGGCCAGTTGGAATTCTTTGGCATTGACATAACCTAGAAAGAAACACACCTAAAGTAAGTTGCTGGCCAGAGAGCTAGAGAGGAAAAAAAAAAAGAAGAAAAAAAAAAAAAAAAAAGAAAAGAAGAAGAAGAAGAAGAGGAGGAAGAAGAAGAAGAAGAAACATTGTTCTGCCACAGCCAATTACTTGTACCTTGATGTAGCACTTAATACATTTTCTTTTATGTTAGGATTCATCATTTACCTGTTTATTTTTTTTCTCCATTCAATCTTAAATTCCTTGAGGGCGAGAACTACATCTTCAAGTTCTGTTTTTCTTCAGAGCTTAGTACAATGCCTTGAGCAAAGGGCTTGCTGAATAAATATATATTGATTTGAATTAATAAACTTTACCAGGACATTTTACAAAGAGAAATAAGTGTTAAAGCCCATTGTATGGTTCTTCATTATTCACGGGGAATGGAATTGTATCCTCGTGAATTAATGACATATATTGGGAGTAGTGAGAACCTCTTCCCCTGGTTCTCTCTGATGCCTTCATCAAATTGGGCCATCAACTGAGGCTTCTATTCCTTACAATTAACTCAGAGTCTCACATTAAAAGGAAGAAATCTCTACCACCAATTAATGGTGGTGGTGCCTTGGGTTTGGTAAGTTTGGTAGGATCTCAATAAAAAATGTTTGAATGAATGATGACATTCCCCAGTTTCACATAGCTGACCCTGATCAGCCTTTGTTCTCTCTTACTTTGCATTTCCTATTATCTTGTACCTCCTTTTTTATATGGTTTAAAATACTGTGTTAAAACTACTTGGGCATGTGTCCTTGAACTCTCAAGGTAAGAACGGTACCTTAGATATCATTATAGTTTCATTGCGCGTAAGAATGCTGATAACCAGTAATTAGCTTTGTTATAAAAGGTGACTTAAACTAAACCATCTAAATAACAACCATTCATTTAAAACACTATCAAAGTAAAGGAGGTGATATTTAGGATGGCAAATTTGTTATTAAATGTTAAAAAAGGGGGGGGACATAAAATAAGATTGTTTATCCATCTACTGTCCATGTTATAATCAGTAGATCCCCACGCACCACTATAATTAACATGCAATATAAACTTACAGTGCTCATTTTAAGCTTTCTTCTCAAATTAAATTGTTTTACGGTTTCCTGGGGAATTGCTGTCTAAAGTTTATCAGCAGGATAGCTATAATTCTATATATGGAATGCTGCATTAAATGGCAAATTTGCTGCTATAGAGTTCAAGATGTTTGTCTTTTTTCAGTACTGCAATTCCTCTCACCCTGAAATATATACAATTCAACAATGTGTACACTAGGTTATATTTAATTTGAAATGCTAAGAGCATAATTGCCGAGCAGGTATCCTCAGTGTGAATCATGCTGACACCCCCTTTCACATCTTATGACCACATTTATCCTCTGCCTAATTTTTTTCTAGAACTCAATAAAAATTATTTATGCCCAAAACTTCACGATGGATCTGTAACTCCCTCATATTTTGACCTACTTTTCCCCAACAACCTCAAAAGGTCCTGACCTCTATTATCAAAATCTCAATGCAGATGGAAGTTCTGATGAGATTCTAATTAAGTGAAAACCTTTCTGTAATTATACATGTTCACTATTTAATGAGAATCTTTCTATAATTAGAAATTTATTTGGACACTTTAAGATTTCACAGGCTGTTGCGGTAGTGTCCTAATTCAAACATTTTTCATTCATGAGGGGGCAAAGTTCTTTTCCCCACAAATGTATCACTGCCAAGGGAAATTTCTCCTTTAATTAAGTGTACTATATTGCTGAATGATGACTCCCAAAACTTACTTTCACTCTTCTTTCTCTTCAAGGGGCCAAAATCCGTGCCCTATGATGTATCAGAATTTAGCACTTTTGGTGAAATATAAAGCGTTTCCTGGTGGCCAAACACATCTCTAGTCATTATTTAAAAGATAAATTACATAAATTTTATCCTGAATAGAGCTACAGAAGTCTCTGAGTCTCCTGGGAGTAATGGGGACAATGTCAAACGAGAAACAGAGGAGACATACACAAATGTTTTATAGGCTGATGACTGGACCCGTTGACTGGGAGAGAAGAGAAATTCAGTTCACGGTGGTGATGCTTTCGTGCCATTTCTTCTCTATATCTTGGATCATTTCATGTTAAATTGGTTTTGTTAAATACCTTGCCTCATTGCTTCCTTCTCAACACCCTAGTGAATTCATGCATTCATGGGAAACCAGGTAATACACGTGAACCAGAGAGTAATGAAGGACCAAACCAGGTTCTGAGATACAGAGGCCTGCATGATGCCTATCAACCACCCGGGCAGTTTCAGGAATGGCCTTTCCTACACTCTCAAAAGCACGTTAAGGAGTTTTGTTTGCTGGTCTGTCATAGTTAAAATCAATTCTCTCCTCTCTAGCTCAGGAGATGTCAAAACTCTTCTTGTCCATTTTGAGGATCATAACATTTCCCAGCATTTAGAATAAACTTCAGCGGGGCCCCTGGGTGGCTCAGTTGGTTAAGTGTCTGTCTTCAGCTCAGGTCATGATCCTGGGGTCCCGGGATTGAGCCAGGGTCGAGCATGACCAGGACTGTCGGGTTCTCTGCCCCAAGGGGGTCCTGCTTCTCTCTCTCCCTTTGCCTGCTGCTCTCCCTGCTTGTGCCCTCCCTCTCTGTGTCAAATAAATAAATAGAATCTTAAAAAGGAAAAAAAAAAAAAATAAGCTTCAGTGAGCTTATCACATAAGGAAATGAAAACACTAAGGCAATAACCCCAAATCTCAAAGTTCCCATGTTGGTAGGATCAGAATTACCCAATGATTTGACAGTTGTGTCAAGGAATCTGAACAGCGTTAGGGAAACTTAACAGTATGAAGTATGAGCTGATCTAAGGCTTGTTCGCTGTGTATAGACGCAGTCATATTATACTGGCCTCCTATGGAATACAATGTTCATAGATGGACATGTCTGTGTACTTTTCTAGAGAACATAAACTTGATAATGTAGGGGCCCAGGGCAGGTTGCCTGAAAATACACCACAATGGCATACTGATTATTTTGAATTGAAGCCACTTAGGCCCAAAGACACTCAGATCCTCCTCTGTCTCTCTGAAGGCAGGAAGTCAACCTCTATTTTGAAAGGTGTCCACCCTGAAGAAGTTAAAAGACATACCTACTACCATATGTAAGAACTCTAAAGTGGAGACAGCTATAAAAACAAACCACATTACTTTATACTAATATACTACTTCAGCCCAAATACCGCTTCGAGTTCCTTACTAATTAAAACTCCTAAATATCTGTTTTCTTTATCCTTTCAATTCCTCACAAGTTTATTGTCGCTTTGTTTAAGAGGTTAAAAAAAAAAAAAAAGCAAAGAAAGAAAGAAAATGCCTGTCATTGGTCATTGCTTTAGGTCCCAATTTCATCAATAGCCTCCATGTGCAGGCAATTAAAATTTCCTTTTTCAGCTGTTACTCTGTTTTGTATCCACTTAATCCCTAAACCAGCTGAAATAAACTTAGATGGTAGAAAGAATCTTTTTCCTCAGCTACAATAAAGGTAAAACACACACACACATACACACACACACACACACAAAACACCTTGAAGTCTTAACCTCCAGTCCCTCTACCAAAAAAAAAAAAAGCAAGAAACAGTAACAAATGTTATTTATTTGAATATTTACATAATATTTAAGTAATGTGGTAGTCATTTTAGAATTGTCTACCGATGTTTAAAATAAAAATATTTATTCTTAGAAAGACTTTTATTCTTCTTATCACTTAAAACTATTTGAAAGATTCAATAAGCAAATGAAATTGGCAAAGACTCTCCTTTATGAGATGTATGGTGTCAAATAAGAAAAAAAGAATATTGTTGGCAATGTTTACAGACTTATATCCTACTTGTTTACCAGCTAGATGTTTCGTATCTAGGCATCAGCGCTAGAAAACAATACTTTTAAGCAATTTGTTTGTGTATGTTGAGTCTTCCCAGCTCAATTATTCAGTACATTGAGAGTGAGGACTTGTGTTCATTCTATCTCCCACTGGAGCTAAGGTAGGGAGATGAGAGTAGAAAGCTCCTCCATGTTAAATGTTAGTAATCATGTAAATGCATCCCTTTTTGATGCAGAAATTCAACCATGTGAAAATGTAAATGGCTTTGTAGTGAAAATGCATATTTTTCAATCCATCAGCGATTTCTTATGTTTAAAGGATATGTGGGTGAATTGATCACTCTAAATGTAAGTTGTGATCACCCTATATTGGAACTTCCAAAATTTTCCAAACAAAAGTAGTATTCCTATTATCTATCCTCTAGCATTTAAACAGACTTTTTAAATTCCTTACCTTTCAATTTATTTTCTTCAATGACTATTATTTACTCCAAGAGAAAGTTCAAGTTTACGGATAACATCATTTATTTATGACAGAATAAGTCGTACAAATCTGATAAAAATTACAAGGTTATAAAGTATATTAAGTCCTCTAACAGATGACTTTAACTTTTACACTTTTTGACATTTTCTGCAATAACATTTTATTTTAAATGTCAACCATACATAAATTCAATCTCGTTACAGACACTGAGATGTTCAAAAGTTCTCAGTTTAGATGGGGGGGTGCAGGGGATCAGGCCAGAGAGAGAGAGAGAGAAAAAAAGAGAGAAAGAATAACTTTAAAAGCCTGTATCTGGAAATGCCTTAAAATGTTCATCTTTTCTGTAAGTTAAAAAATAAAAAAATAAATAAAAAATAAACAAGCCAACTTAAAATGTGGCAATAAATTATGCAATGCATCATAAATTTTGAATCGCCCATTGTAATTGTGGCACAGTGTTTCAGAACAATGTCACAGAGAAGGAAACATCAAATACCACTTCCTTCTGTGTTTGCAATACAATTCCTTTATATTTAAAGAAAAGGAACACCACAAATTTAAATGAAAGCCATCTATCAATATTTTAGAAGTGAAATAAGGCCTAAGATGTTCAAATAAGCACACTTACTTCTGATTTCATAAGGTTTAGAGGCCAAAAAATTAATTTAAAAGCTATGAGTTTATATCCACTTCTGTCAGTTAACAGAACTAGAACAATCTTATGCTATTTTTAACCTACCATAAAACATTGATGATGTTTTGAGCATAAATGTTAACCACGAGCTGTTCTAAATTAATTTTAAATAATGCCCATGTAAAAGGATTTTTCTTTAAGGGTTTTTTTTTTGGGGGGGGTTTTTTTGGCCTTAAAATGTCGATTTTTTTTTTTTTTAAATAACACTAACTCAATAGCTGGTGCTTTTACATATATATTCATAATATTATTTTCATCAATCTGTGCAGTTTCTCATACACCAATTCATTACCTTTCAGCTGATTTGCTAGAATAGATCTCTATTTCTATTCTCTTTTTTCCCTGCTGGGGGCAATGTCCCTCCACCACTATTTAAGACATAGCTAGAAACCACTCTTAGTTAGGGAAACAGAATGTTCTTTTAAGCAACAGTCTCAGTCACTAAAATAAAATGGGGTTGCATGCCAAATATATGCCCTAATAAAACATTTTAACAATTGCAAACGTGTAAAGTTTTATGGCTTATTTCTACAACCTGCACAGTAAATTTTTTAAAAATGATGCAATAATGAATAGAAATGAATTCTTTTTTCCCACCTGCACGATAATTTTATATAGAAAGTGTTTATTACTAAAGCCCTTAGAGTCCCCTAAAACTAGCTATACATTTTCTTCTTGCTACTTCTGAGAGGATAACTCATAATTTGAAGGGATGGAAGACAAGAAATGAATAACAGATTGAAGAGAATACTCTTATTTAGTTACAACAAAAATTAGGGCCAACTATGGAGTCATGTTCCTGTTTCACATTTTGAAAGTAGGATTTTATGTTTCAATCCAATTATGTCTTGACAATTCATTTTTCAATGCTTATAGTTATTCAAGAACATTTATGATGGCTCAGTGATAAAGTTTTTTCATGATCTCAGGGTCCTTTTTTCCTCCTCTCTCTGCTCTATTAGAAAAATTATCTCTGTCAAAATAAATAAAATCTTTAAAAAAAAAAAAAAAGCATTTATCCGAGGAACCTAAACTATTTTATTGTTTGAGTTTCATTTTGTATATATAAACAATCGCCAAGCTCTTATTGTAAAATCATCAAATACACACACAGATACACACACGACTCAACTGAGAGAAAAGTGGTAGAACACTAGATCTCACAATTTTCAGAACTTCAACTAACCAGAATTCAAAGAGCAAGAACATCATTTCCCTTTACCCATTAGGGCTTCCCTGACAATTCTGACGCAGGCATTCCCTCCCACTTTATTTTTTTTTTTTTTTAAGATTTTATTTATTCATTTGACAGAGAGAAATCACAAGTAGTTGGAGAGGCAGGCAGAGAGAGAGGAGGAAGCAGGCTCCCTGCTGAGCAGAGAGCCCCATGCGGGACTTGATCCCAGGACCTTGAGATCATGACCTGAGCCAAAGGCAGCGGCTTAACCCACTGAGCCACCCAGGCGCCCCCTCCCACTTTCAATTTACTAAACTTTTCCTTTTTTCTGCAATTATTTACATGCACAGCTAGAGCCCACATTGCATTTCCTGCCCTTCTGTTCATATTTGTCTTTAACACAGAGAGAACTCCTTAAACATAATGGTGATATATTTATTTTTCTTATTTTTATCCCATGATTTCTAGAACGCTTGTTGACATGATAGATGCATCGCAGACTTTTTTAAAAATATTTTTCAACAAGATGTGAAACAAAGTATGAACAAATCTAAACATTTTCTCCTTAAATTTTACATAAGCATGTATTTCATTTAACAAGAATGAATGGACACTCCAAAAGGTCAGCAGATTCTTTTACATGAATTCAAGATTTGGTATCACCACTTAGTTTTTCTTAGTATTTGGACAGTTTCTGGTATGGACAAGGATGTGACTATGATATAGTACTCGTCCAGGTATGGGAATAAGGAGAAGTGTTTATCTTCTCACAGTCTAATAATACACATGTATGCACACACACACACACACACACACACACCCCAGATCATAAATTTTCAAACTGTAGTAGTTAAAGACAGAATGAATAACAAGTAAGAGTAAGAATTGAGAAAAAGAAAATCCCTATTATTACTACTATTAACAGTAACTGAGAAATGCGCTAAGCACGTGAGCACCTTCGTCCTCTTGACTTAGGAAAAAAAAAAAAAACAAAAGAGAAAAACAAGAATCAAAGTGTATGCCTGGAAAGCTATCTGGCTATAATCATCCATTGCCCACTTTACGATGGAGATCACAGTTGCCTACTATGGCTAGTCTAGGTTATTCCCCCAAGAGACCAGATTCTTGGTTCAAAGGAAGGAAATTGCCAAAGGGAACTCTTCAGTTAATGGAAAATAAGGAAACACAGCTCTGCATGGACCCTGAAAATATCCAAGATCTGAATGTGAGGGTTCATGAAGAGTGCTTTTCCGATGTCCAGTTCAGAACTCTTGAAGGAAAATGGCCGTCCTAACAAATGGACTTTAGCACTTAGGACACTGTGACACGTATGTTGCCTTGTGGAAATGAAAACAGAGTTATTAAATATTTGGATCATCTGGTTGGCAGTCCTTGCTTTAATACCATACTAACCCAACAACTATCTAATTTATAAAATTTGATTTTCCATGTCATTCAGGCCCAAAAGGAAAATATATACCAGGAAGCTCCTATATGTATGATAAAATGCATATGACAGACAGGGGTCAATTAAAATCAATAATTTATTATGCCAGTGTATCTATCAGTCTCTTCAGTTTTGAGTGATGGGACTTTTCATTGTGTGGATATAATCAAGATTTTCAGCCTCTGAAACTGAGGAATAGATTCCTTGATAAAATAAAATTTTATTCAATTTGGCAAGCCATCGTCATTTACCAAGGATGAGAGCTGTAATTCATTGTTCTTTATTTTATGTATGTATGCATAAACTTATGAACAGAATCGTTAATAAAACCTAGCAATCGCACCCAGATGTATTTGATCCCGGTGATAAGAATGGATTGAAAATTGTATGTAAACTGATTGCTTCTCTAGTTACAACCAAATTCTTTATTTCCGAGTTACTCTAAGAGTTCTTCTCTTGAACACGCTATCAGCAGCTGTGTTTCAACATGTGTAACAGAAACCAAAATGCCCCATTTGAAACCTGGCACTCCCTGTAAATTGTTAATGACATGGCCATCTTTCTAATTACTTAGGCTTAAAACGCGAGTGATCCTTAAGTCCTTTCCTCAAAGATCAGGAGATTTGGGAAACAGACAAATCGGTTCTGTGATTAGAGGCGACTTATTACACACCTCTCAGCCTCCATTTCTTGTGTATAAGATGAAGATAATTAAGTACCTACAATATGGCTGTAAGGGAAAAATGTGATCTTGTCTGCATAAAGCAGGGCACAGCTCCGGCTCAACATGACATAACCGAAAAGCAAGGTGTGCCATAATTACAGGCAAGAGGGTAGCTGACTTTTCTTTTATCAAAATATGACGTTCTGGGGCGCCTGGGTGGCTCAGTGGGTTAAAGCCTGTGCCTTCGGCTCAGGTCATGATCTCAGGGTCCTGGGATTGAGCCCCGTATCGGGCTCTCTGCTCAGCAGGGAGCCTGCTTCCTCCTCTCTCTCTGCCTGCCTCTCAGCCTACTTGTAATCTCTGCCTGTCAAATAAATAAATAAAATCTTTAAAAAAAATAAAAGGGTTTAGCTTCTCTTGAAAAAAAAATATGACATTTTGAAATTTTTGTGGGTGGTGGGCAACAGGCAGGGGGATTCTGAGTGGTATTGTCAGGCGTCTCTTTGTAGACACTGAAAACAGTTTGGATATTTATCTCTATGTACAATGGAGCAAGATTCAAACTGTCACCACTTTAAATGCATAAGTCCCCATATGTAAAACAATGTTAAATTTGGCATACGGTATATGGATTCCAAGTTGGTGACCCCAAAGTTGTTTTAGATATAGTGAAACATTCCATAACATATTCAAGCTGAATGGAATTTTAGATGTCATCCAAATTTCTTTTTTTTTTTTTAAGGATTTTTTTTTTAATTTATTTAAGACAGAGAAAGAGAGAGAGAGAGAGAGCTCAGGGGCAGGAGCAGGGGTGAAAGGTAGGGGCCAGAAGGAGAGGAAGAAGTAGACTCCCCACTGAGTAGGAAGCCTGACATGGGGCTCAATCCCCAGACCTGAAATCAAGACCTGAGTCAAAGGCAGACACTTAACTGACTTAGCCACCCAGGCGCCCCCAAATATTTTATTTAGTTATTTATTTGAGAGAGAGAGAGAGAGAGCAAGTGTACCAGCAGGGAGAGGAGCAGAGGGGGAGGGAGAGGTACAGGGAGGTAGACGTACAGATTCCCCACTGAACATGGATCCCACACCAAGGCTAGATGCCAGGACTCTGAAATCATGACCTGAGCTGAAACCAAGATTAAGAGGCTTAACTGCCTGAGCCATCCAGGCACACCTTAGATGCTATCCAGATTTCTTTCTTCACCATTTAGGCTAATGAGAATTAGAGCAATTCAGCTCAGTTTGCAAGGCTGCTACACTGGTGAATGAGAGCGCATAGGCCCTCACTCCTCCTTCCTAAATCGAGGGATTTACCCTCACTGTACCATTCCAGCTCCGAAACTTGATTTTGAAGGCAGTGGCCACGTCTCTTACAGCTTCCATACTGAATTTTTTTCTAGTCAGCTTCCATACTGAATTTTTTTCTAGTGTTGACTGGCATTGTCTAAACTTCAAATGCAATGCAAAAATAGTATAGGTCTCTAACGAATAAAATACCAAACACAGAATTCTTGTAAGAAACATGTTCAAGTAATAGCTTTCATATTCTCTTAGTCTGTTCTCTTTGTCTGTAACAAAATATAACTCCCCAGCTTTAAAAACCCGTATCTACTTAAGAAAGTGTGGATTATATATCTGTAATGTTGATTAATATGGAATCATACATCATAGCATGCTGTATATAATATTTTCAATGAATAATTATTTTAAGGAATGGTATTTTTAATGTATAGGGTATAAGTAAAATTTATAATAAGAATAACAGGCTTCTCTTCCAATTATCTTCCCCTACATCACTACTAAAATTAGAATGACCACATTAGAAATGTGTATGTGTATGAGGATTTTTCTTTTACACATGTGTGCACATGCACACACACACACACACACACACATAGAGTGCTGAAGTAAATACAAAATTAAAAACAATTTTAGTAGGAAAACCATGATACATGAACCATAAATGACAGATTAATATAAATACCATTCACAATTCCTTCCATGTTTTCTATATTTATTCCTTACATGTTGAAACTTCAAATTTTCTGTATTGACATAACTTTGTGTTTCTTAGTTCTTGCTTTAGACAAATGTTCTGATCAAACATTTTGATATGTAGTAAATAGAAATACCTCTGTATTTGTTTTCTTTATATGTTCTGAAATACCTCCCAGTTTCTCAGTGATTTGGAGATTTAGTGGACTTTCCTGATACACAGCCATTTAATCTTCTACAACTGAAAGCTGAGACCAGAGGGTTAAGTTAATTAGTGTCTGAGTTAGGACTAGAATTTAGGTCTACTGACAAGTACAGCATTCTCTGAGTATGTCATGATAATTTTATGTGCAGTTTTGACCTCTATACTTATTACTGGAGAGGTTTTATTCATTATTTGATTTACTTATTTTCGTTCAAACTTAAATCACTTTAATAAAGAAACCCTTGATAAAAAAAAAAAGAAGAAGAAGAAGAAATTCTTAAACAAAACAAAATCAAACAATAGCAACCACAATAAAACTCTGTTATGATAAATTTGAAGGGAGGAACTGAAAATGATATTAGTTCTTCGGGCTTAACCGTGAACATCTCCTCAAGTAAATATCCATGATTTGTTTATTCTATTGTCTCTCCTTGGAAAGCCTTTCCCCAGTATATATTTCATTTCTACCTATTCTTGAAGACTAAGATCAAACATTACTTTCTGAATTAAGCTCTTCCTTGATTTTACAGTGAGAAATTGCGTCCAACTTCTCACAGCACATTTTTCCTTGCTAATATGTGCCTAGCACATACTGTACTACTTCTCAGTTGAATGAATGGGAGTTTTCTCCCAAAAACTGAATTGTAGACTTATTGAGAGCAGGAATTAAGTCCTTCCTAGATTTCCCTCCCAGCCGTTTTACACTCAGCCAATGAAAGAGGCCAGCCCTCTTGTGTTTTAAATTGGGGTAGGGAAATCCAATCTGATACATTTGAGCACAACAAATTTGTTTCAGCTAACACATATAAAATAAGTATGCTGAACTGTCCATCCTTCTAAGGTTCCAAAGTAAGATATGTAATCTAAATTATTCCTTCAAAATTTAAACAAAACAAAACAAAACAAAAACTTTAACTCCATGCCAAAATACCCTTTAACTGAATCTGCTAAAAGATAAACGATCACCAAAAAAAAGGTAGAAAGGATAATCAAGGATACAGAACTTGCTCATATGAGAAAACCTGTGATACCACTTTTCCCCCAGACTGTTTGAAGCTGGAGACCCGGAAGATGGTCATGCAATCAGCCAGAGGAGGTTTTGAAGATGTATGCAGTCAGTACCCTGGTCAGCGCCTCGCCCCGCCCCTTCTACACAAGGAAGATGTCCAATGTGACACTTGCGATGCTTCCCAGGTCCATTGTTTCTGTTTTGTTTTGTGTTCCTGGCTGCTAAAGCACCAGTCAACTCTGCCAGAATGTTAATGCCTGCAGAAGCAGCTCTGAACAAGCGTGGATGTGAATCTGTGCATAAATGCCCCCACTGGTTGTGGCTTTTTTACACTCAGTTTTCTCTGAGGTGTGTTCTACCTTGTCCTCCTATCCAGACAGACCCCAGTTGTCTACAAGGGCATCCTGGTTGATAGCATACCCTTTGCTACCTTCTCCTCCCTTACTCTCCTCCTACACTGTTAATTCCCAGGGTCACATATATTTTTAAAAAATATTTTATTTATTTATTCATGAGAGACAGAGAGAGAAAGAGGCAGAGGCAGAGGGAGAAGGAGGCTCCGCCTGGAGCAGGGAGCCTGACTCAAGACTTGATTTCAGGACTCTGGGATCAGGATCTGAGACAAAGGTGCTGATTAATGGACTGAGCCATCCAGGCACCCCTCAATTCTTCTTTTTTTAAAGACATTTGTTTGAGAGAGACTGTGAGCACAAGTACAAGTCAAGGGAGGGACCAAGGAAAAGGGTGACAGAGAATCACAAGCAGATTTCCCACTGTGTGTGGACCCCAAGCAGGGCTCCATTTCAGGACCCTGAGACCACCAGCGAAGCTAAAACCCGGAGTCTAACGCTTAACCAACTGAGCCACCCAGCTGGCTGTGCACCGCAGTTATTATCTCAGTGCTCTCCCCTGAGGAAACAAGCCAAGAGAGGATATTTTGCTTATGATATATTTCAGATAATTTTTCTTCTGGTTCTTTCTATTTAAAATGTTGACTTCTAAAAAGTCTCTTTTTGGTCTTAGGAATCTTCTTTATAGTCCATAAAATCCTTCATGCTTTAACATTTTTTTTCTCTAAGTTAGATCCCAAAATTGGCTTTTACTGTATATATAGATGATCCCAGAGATTGCTTTTCTTACCTGGCATTCCAATTCCAACTATTGGGAACTCTGAAGCAGAGCAATGTTATAGTTTAAATAAAAGGAAAAAAAAAATGATGGATGCCTGGGTGGCTCAGTCAGTCAAGCATTTGCTTTTATCTCAGGGCATGATCTCAGGGTCCTAAGGATGGAGCTACCCCATTGGAATCTCTGCTGAGCTTATTCCTCTCCCTCTGGCTCTTCCCCTGCTCATGGTCTCTCTCTCTCAAATAAATAAGTAAAAGCTTTAAAAAATTGATAAGATGAAATATGATTAGAAAATATACTAACACTGCAAAATTTGATCCATGAAGACAAAGTTATTGACCTTACTGATCTAGATACTGAAATTACATTTCGTAAAGATTTTATTTATTTATTTGTGATATATATAGAGAGAGTGAGAGAATGAGAAGAGGGAGGGTCAGAGGAAGAAGCAGACTCCCCGCTGAGCAGGGAGCCTAATGCAGGACTTGATCCTGGGACTCCAGGGTCATGGCCTGAGCCAAAGGCAGTCGTTTAACCAACTGAGCCACCCAAGCACCCTTAAATTACTTTTTATATGGATATCAAAAATGTGGGTTGGAAAAACTTTTAAAAATGGTATGATATTTCTTTTTCTGATTCAAGGAAAATTTTATCATACAACTGGAAATTAGAGTTGCTTATCAGACTAGTGTTCATAACATTTTGGGATGTATCTTTTAAATTTTAAAAATATGCAACTTGTAGATTGGCCTTCCAGTTGAAAAATGAATGCATGTCCTATAATTATACCAATAAATTCCTTTCATCTGTTGGTAATAGATGCATATCTTTTTTCATTTGTTTCATTCATTCATCCAAAAACATTATCTCAAGACAAAATATCTCTGGTATTCTACTTGTAGAAGAAACAGGGATGATTTGGTTATTCAGTATTTTACAATCTAGTACATTTTTAATTAAATGCTGAGTAAGTATAAATGTTATTTTTTTTACTTTAGTTATCCAAGAGATTTTATAGGAAAAATATGTATGAAACTTGAATAAATATAGCTTTTATATAATAATCCAAATATTACTGAGATAGTTGTTTGTAGACATATAACAGATTTTGTCATTAAGAATAGAGTTAGAGTAGAAATATTTTATACTTTGGGTATTTATTAAAAGAACCACAGATTTTCATTTTTATTATATCTTGAAACATTAATTGCAATGGATTTATATATGAATGACCTAATTCTGTTTTAAGTTTTAGTAATAAAAGCTTCGTTACAACACTGGTTATGAGAAATGTGACATAAAATTTTAAAAAGCAATTCTCAAATATTGTGTTTATTGTCTCAGCCTTGAAAGGTATTTTTTTTCCCATGATTAGCATGCCTATGCAATTTTAAGCACTTCTCTGGTTTATGTTAAGTCGTATGTTTAATAATTTAGGTAAGCACAAAAGCCAAGATAAGAAATCAGATAAAATATCTATTCCCTCTTCCCCCCACCAAAGATCCACGAATCTTTTAAAATAACTGTTTATACTGTTTACCATCCCAGGGTTCATTTACAAAATGTTAAATCATAAAACTTATAATGTATAGAGCTTCACTTCTTCAGAAATGGTAGTCGCTTTCTCCATTTAAACCAACTAAAGATAGGAAATACTGTCTTTTATTTTCTTATAGATAATTCTTAAACCGAACAAAATCTAATGTGACCTAAGTTAGGACATAATAAAATCCTACATGCAATTACATTATTTTAAGGAAAAAAAAATAGGATAACATAGAATGCCTGATTTTTTTTTTAAGATTTTATTTATTTATTTGACAGAGAGAGATCACAAGTAGGCAGAGAGGCAGGCAGAGAGAGAGAGAGAGAGGAGGAAGCAGGCTTCCCGCTGAGCAGAGAGCCCAATGCAGGACTCAATCCCAGGACCCTGAGATCATGACCTGAGCCGAAGGCAGCGGCTTAACCCACTGAGCCACCCAGGCGCCCCAGAATGCCTGATATTTAATTGAATAAACCTGCTTATCAATTTTAATGGAAAAAAACCAGAAACATAGTTTATTGGAAATATTGATTTTTAAAAATTCTTAGACATTTGAATATTTATAGCAATATAATGTCTTTTAAATATAACAACTCCAAGTAGGTCCCAAATAAATACAAATGATTTCAATAAACAATTAAGAAATTAACATAATAAAATTTTCCTAAGTGTAGAAGTCCTACTTATTTTCTTTGTTTCTCCAGAGTCTGTATTCCAAGAGTTGGCCATAGTGGATGTCACCCAATCATTATTAGTTAAGAGAACATCCACATAAGAGAAAGTAGCTAATGGAAAGGGATTAAAGTCATAAAGGGAAATAGTATGTAAAATGCTCCATAAATAAAAATGTTTTGTCAGTTTGAAGCTTTATCCAATAAGAAGCATATATGTCTCCTGATAGAACAGTCATAAAATAAATGTGGTTTCCCAGTATCTAGTCACAAAAGATTGTAATAGATGTTTATAATTATTTTTTAATAAAACTAATATACTTGTGCACCTCGGTGGCTCAGTGGGTTAAGCCGCTGCCTTCGGCTCAGGTCGTGATCTCAGGGTCCTGGGATCGAGTCCCGCATCGGGCTCTCTGCTCAGCAGGGAGCCTGCTTCCCTCTCTCTCTCTCTCTCTGCCTGCCTCTCCGACTACTTGTGATTTCTCTCTGTCAAATTAAAAAAAAAAAAAAACCTAATATACTTTGTGCATTTACTCATTTAGAAAAGGTCTGGGTTTCTGATTTATAAATCTAGAGGTCTCCTATTGATGTTCTTAGATCTTTGTAATTATTTTGGCTCAGTAGAACAAAAGACAAAGGAACTGCAGAAAATGAGATTTAAATCAACTACTGTTATTGGTACAGGAGGGAAGAGCCTAAAGTGAAAAATGGATTGATTGATGTCTGATGGTACTCTTGTGTGACTCACAACAGCCATCTTATGCTTATAACTTTACAGCTGGAAAAACACTTCCTATAAACCTTTTCAGCTTCTTCACTTCTGGGTGTGATAGATATGGATATTTTTCCAAGCACAAAAATAGACGTAGAGAGAATAGTGTCTTGCTGACTTCTATAAACCCAGTAAGTGGGGAAGGTAAGATTCTAAATTCACTTTTCCCCATTGCATATCACATGAAGTTTCTCAATAAAGCGGGCCTGTGTTTAGAATAAAAATACATGTGCAAGCAGATGTGTGCATCAGTGTGTGCACATGCGTGTGTGCCTGTCAATTACTTCATCACTGAACAGGTCTGGTATTGTTAAGTCCCTTGATGGCTAAGGGTACCAAAAGTTAGGGTACAAAAGTTGAATAAAAACAAACAAACAAATAAACAAAAACATCTTGACTATGGAAAGAAGAGACAGGTGGGGAAAAAATGAAACAAAACAAAAACACAATTCTTCTGTATGTTCTTTTTTTCAATTGGTCTCATCTGAGCTTCAAAATAAGCAAGACTGATAAACCTCAAATCTGTACCAATAGATGTGATACAACCTCCAATGCTCTATTTGTTCAATATAGTAATATCAGTATTACCATATTGATATTTGCTGCTATTCACTTTGAAACATTTTTAAAATAGTACCTATCTGTCCCCAGTGCTACTTCCCTCCAACTTACCTATTTCTTGTGATTACTTCATTGTATGATCATCCAAGTTTGATACTTAAGCTACCAAATATTCCTTTGAAACCCTGACTTCACCCTTTTCTCTCCCTGTTTTGAATATCCTTTCTCCTAAGTAGGTTGACCCTCCTATAGAGTCGAGACTATTATCTAAACCTCCATCGACCTTTGGGTGCCAGGAAGAAGACTTTCTCATAGATAGTACACACAGTTTGGGTAGACCAGTAGGCTTCCTACAATCCCCAAATATAATCAGTGCACAGCTACTAGTTTATTAATAATGATCCTTCCCATCGAAATCTTTTCTCACAGTTTTTTCTACCACCTGGAGGGAATCTCTGTTTCTTTACCACCATTGCCTGTCAATAATTTTTCTTAAAATCTGAGTTAAAAAGTCTCCCCCAAGAACACTTTTCATTGATCGAGTTATTTTATATTAATAAATTCTTTGCTCTATGTTCAAACTAATAATATGTGCTTTATATTTTCCTCCTTTTAACTCTATTTAAACACTTTGCTTTTGGCATTTTTTTTTTTAAGAGAGGGGACATGCCCTATGTGTCTTGAAAAAATATCTATTTTTTTTAATGCATTCTACATGCTCACTAAATTCTTTATAAAAAATAAATATTACCTTTACCCCTATTCTTAGTTATCACAGAACAATTAGAAATACAGAGCTCCCAAAGGCACAAATACTATCGGTCATGAGAAACTTGAAACAGTTCACAGAGAATATACAATATTGTATGTGAGTCATTGTTATGACATACATTGATTTTTGTTGGACTTTTTTCTCTTTACTATTACAAACTTCAGTTGAGGATCTACCATTTGCGAAGAGCCATTTGTTTTTCTTTGAAATAATTAAAAAAAAAAAAAAAAAAGAAAAGACAAATAACGTCCCGAACTTTCCAGTAGAATTATGTGCTCTCTGGTGGAATATAAACTCAGTGCTTAAATTGGTAGAAACACAAGAGAAAGAACAATGAGTGACAAAAGAACATAAAAGAATGTTAGGATTACTTGACATGTATATAGGTTGTAGTAGTAGAAAAGCATACCAAGTAGGTCTCATGGAGTAGGTGTAATTTTTGTGGGACCTGGAAAGATTCCTAAAATGAGTCCATTCTGGTAGTGCATTTTAAAATACACAGACTCAAAAACTTATTTTTTTCAATGTGAGTTTGGATTTTAGTAGTGATACAACTTTTACGAAGGACTTTTAATAGTTCTACAGATATTTGACCTTTTTCTATAGTATGTTTTCTATTGTCCTAGAATCATTACACACATGCAACAAAGGACAGGTCTATAAGTATCCTAAGAGCTGAAACCAAACTATATACTTATTTTATTTCCCTCATATTTGTAAGCAGAATGTTAAGCACACAAGCTTTTTTTTTTTTTTTTTTCTCAAAAGTGTAATTCATGGAACACCTCCACCTGAACCATCTAATATGTTGTTCAAAGTTTAGGTTACTAAGTTTCATTCTAGACCACTTGAGTCATAGAAATTAGAATTCCTAATAAGAACCCCAAATAATTCCCAGAGAACATTAAGGCTTAACAGCCACTAACAAGAAGGCTGCTAAGCACAGACTTATTGATTGATGCAACACAATGATTCTGCTTGAACTTTCAATGCCATTGTTTTGACAAGCTAATTGGCAACTGTTTCAAGCTAAGTATTTGCAAGAACACTTCTGTTCTGAAGGATTTACAAAGTTATACTGCAAAGGGTGTCTCAAAAGTCAAATACTTCAGGCAAAGATGTTGAAGTGAAGAGGACAAAGGAAGGTCAGCAAGTGAAGAGACACAAAATTCTAACTCTATGCCCTACAATTCCCAACCAGTTCCCCCATCCGTTTACCCAGCCCCAGCCCGGAACACAGAATGGAGGAACACAAGTGAGTTCCTGAAATCCTAAGAATTTAATGAATCATTTTCTCTCCAATTTAGAAAGATGTGGATTGAGGAATAACTATGCAGCCTTGAGAGTCAAGAGGGAATTTCTGAGAGAAAATCTATAGGTACCTCCCTAGGACATCAGCACTAATGAAAAAAAACAGTAAAAGTTTCTGAAGACATTACGGTCCACTGGGAGGTGTCCATGGAGGGGAAGAATGATAACAAAATCAACCACAATGGGACACATTCCTGAGTGGATGGAGCGGAGCATTTGGTCATTAGCATTGGCTAGAAGGCACAGCAGAATCCAAACCTCTATGGCCAAGGGCTGAACTCAGTAGACCCAGTCCATATCTCCATCGCCACAGGTCAGAAAAATAGATGGAAAACCAAACCCAGACTGTGAAGACACACTAGAATTAAGAAACCAATTATTCTTAAAATAATAATAATAATAATAATAATAATAATAGTAATAATAAGGCTCAGGGAAAAGGGCACCTATTATCTATTATATCAGATTGAAAATCTGGGTAATGTTGCCCTCGTCAACAAGAAGAAGCACAGCAGATATGACCCAGTAAGGCACAACCAAAGAGAAATGGTACGACTAGAAGAAGTGAAGGAAAGAAGAGAGAACAGAAAAGACAAACACAGCAAGCAAAATACTTCCTATTCTGGAAGGAAAAATCTATCAAAAAAAAAAAAAAAAGAAAGAAAGAAATTATCCAGGTGAGCTTTGAGCTCTGGAAGGGTTTAACAGCAATACAAATGTAATAAGAAGGGATAAAGGATGAGACAACACCAAAGAAGAGGAAATAAGAGATTGCAAAGCACAGATAAAACACAAGTAAAATCTTCATGTATCTGATTTCATGAAAATAGTGGATCTCTTTGGAAGCCTGGCTGGCTCAGTCAGTGGAAGATATAACTCTTGATCTCAGGGTCATGAGTTTAAGCCACACACTGGGTGTAGAGCTTACTTAAAATGAAATAACATAAGCAAACATAACATCAAAGAGAATAAAATGGTGATTCTCACTGAAACTATGTCAGGAGTATAAAGATACTAATGTTTTGGTTGCCTCAGTATTTATTGATTTAGTAGTTCTGAGGTGCAGCCTGGGTCTTGAGATTTTTTAAATCTTTAAAGGTGATTCGGATGTGCAGCCAGGATTGAGAACCTGTGATTTAGAAACACCAGAAATATGATAGAGATGTGTGGTAACTGGAATCCTGGAAAGGAGAGCCTAAAATCCAAGTCAATGAAGAGGAAAGCCACAGAACTAAAGCAACCACAAAATATATAATAGAAACAGAGAATGAAGAGGCTGAAACAGAAGAAGTGGTGTCCTTGAAGTACAAACACTAGAAGAAGGAAGAAAATAGTAATCAAAAGTATAAGAAATGAACATTTTCATGAAATCCAGAGAAAAGTGGATGTGAAGATCACAGTTATGCATTATAGTAGGGAACTTTTCAATAGAACAATGAACAACAGCAATCTGTGAGGTAATTTATTTCACCTCAAGGATTAATGAATAAATACATTTATTCATTCCTGTATGGAAAACACGTTGCTCACAAAGGATGGGGTTGGGGAGAAGAATCAGGTTACCATGAGTTTGGCATAACACTTCAGTCAGAAAGTGTGATGTGGTAATATTTTATCTAACCAAAAGTAGCAGGGACAGCAATCAGATTGTTGCAAACATAACAGGAAAAACACAACAACAAGGTACGGTGATACCCATGAGCCGTTCTTGAAACACCAGGTCATGCATAGAACCAAAGGCCACCACCTCAACACTGGTTGTGAACATCAACCTCATTTGCACAGAAAACTAAAAGTAAAGAAGAAAGGGGACATTTGGGTGGTGCAGTGGGTTGAGCAGCTGACTCTTGGTTTTGGCTTAGATCATGATCTCAGGATTTTGATCTCGGGGTTGTGGGACCGAGTCACACATCGGACTCTATGTTCAATGCAGAGTCTGCTTGAGACTCTCTCCATCTGCCCCTTCCTCCCACACCTGTCCGTGCACCTGTCCTGTGCTCCTTTCTCTCAAATAAATAAATTAATTAATCTTTAAAAAATGAACTGAAGAAAGTATGGATATAGAAAACAAAGTTTCATTTTTACTTTATCAATAAAACTAATGATGAAGTAAAAGCAATAAGACACCGCACTATCTCATAGTTTCCAGACCTCTAAGTATTCTGGTCACTTGACAATGAATACATTGTCTTTCTCTTACCCTCCCCCCCTCCCTTCATCCCTTCTTTTTCTTCCCTGAATTTACTAAAAGATGGGTTAATAAATTTACTTTGTAAAGGGCCAGACAGTAAATATATTTTAAGCTGTGTGGGCCATAGCGTTTCTGCTGAAATGTCTTAACTCTGCTGTTGTAGCAAAATGTAGCCACAGATCATCTGTATGGCTATGTTAAAATTCGACTTTATTTATAGAAACCGAAATTTGTATTTATATAGTTTTCATGTGTCATAAGTAGTACTTGACAAAAAAAAAATAATTCTTTCAAGCCATCTAAAACTAATAAAATCATTAGCTCCCGGGTCTTATCAAAACAGGAAACGGTCAGATTTGGCCAGAGAGCTGTATTTTGCCACCCTCTGTTCTAGACAAACATTTCTCATCTTCGGCATGATTCACATTTCAGGGGGGATATTTCTTTGCTGTAGAAAACTCTGCTACACGTTGCAGGTTGCTTAGCAGCCTATCTAGCCTCCATTCATTAGCTCATTGCCAATGTCTTCTGGTCAAAAATCACTGATTGAGACTATTAACCAGGTATGCACTGAGCACGGATAATTCTTAGGTATACGCTTTATTAACAGAGAATTCGTGGGAATTTTCCCTCTGTCTGAACACCAACTTCATTAGGGTGTATTATAATTACTACATTTCTAAAATTCAGACAAATATAATAAAATCACACCCCCTGTCTTTTTTCCTTCACTTCTACTATAGTCAAGTCAATCCTCCATTCTATACCAAATTCTATATTATATTTTAAGATTCCATTCACGTCACCTTTCTAAGCTCGCGGGCATAAATAAAAACTGAGTAAGTGACACCATTTAAAACATAAAAGCAAAGGGTATGGGTGCCTGTTTAATTAACAAAAGTGTACATAATGTCTCCCTTGTGAGTGTAACAATTCCTATCAACATGACTTTAAGGTATAAGCCTATAAAGAACAAAAAACTTTAAGCATTAAAAAAAAAAAAGTCTGAAGCATTATCAGGTCTAAATTTTTGTGATGTTCTGATTTATTGAGCAAATGTGATTTGGGGTAAGACTACATCTGTTTGGCATAATGAAGAAATGTAAATGTGTGAAAAGAACTCAATTCATCAATGAGAGGATTTAAATAAAAAATACCTGGTGAGATGTAAAACTACAAAAGCAAAACTTAAGCGTCATCTACACGTGTGCACGTGTGTGCATGAGTATTTGCTTGAGGGAACATCTGTGAGTTTCTCGTGGTTCTGATAGGGGAACGACTGTATTCTAAGATGGCCAGCCAAATCAAGGGAACTCCAGTCCCTGTCTCAAAGCCCTTCCAGATTCTTCCTTCCTACCCCTTTTCCTGCATGCGACAAAAGTATCAAGTATGCAGAAGCAGAAGTGTATAAAGAGGAGAACGGTCTCCTCTGGGCCCGCCGGTGTTAAATAAACCTCCGAACCTCCAAAGTCTCCAAGTGCCACTTGGTTCTTCCTCCAGGATCCAGTTTGTTCCCTAACAGTTCCAAGAGATGTCTGGGCAAAAACTCAGCACTAAATCAATGCTTATTAACTGGGATAATATGTATTGCAATATCAATAACTCAGCTGACTTTGCCTTTTCTGTTGCTTTTGTCATTACCTATAAATAATGTTTCAAAGGGATTTACATTTTCAAATTTGACTCTGGTCCAATCATACCTGCATAGATTAGTGGGATTTTTTTTTTTTTTTTAATGTGTTCAAATAGAATGAATTGAGAAAGAACCATGTTCTGGGTTTTGTGCTCACTACTCGTGTCCACTGGAAAAAATATGGAAAAATCACTACCCTGTAGAATTTATAGTCTAGAGGTACAGATAATCATTGTGATGTCAGCATAACTATCTTCTAATTTAAGATCATTAGTAATGTTTACTTAAAGATGGCAGCCACTTCCTCTTCTGTTTATTGTTTTTTTTCTATACTTTTTCCAATTTCATTCCATGTACCAAAATGAAATGTTTCAAATGTTCCCTTCCTTTCTACCCCAGCTCCTAGATATACACTCGCTCTTCTCTTTGGTGATCAATGAATTGGCAATATTTAGAGCTACCTAAGGACCTCTAGGACCTTTTGGTGAGAATAGCAATAGAAACATAATAAAATTCATGAGAAAACAAAATAAAATCCAGTTAGTATTATATGATGTTAAAATATGCTAGCTCCAGAACATAAAATAAACATATCTCCATTTGAAATAGTCCTCATAATGGCAGTATGAGCTCTGGGACCTCCAAGGAGAGTTCTTCCCCAGATTTAGCGCCAGTCCATCTGTGTGTGTGTGTGTGTGTGTGTGTGTGTGTGTGTACACATACATACATACAAGCATATATATACATACAGAATCTCAGAACATCCCTCAGTAGTTCTCCAGAATTTTGGAGTAATTGAGGAATTGAGAGCAACACAGAATCTGCTGGATGAAGGGACCTACCCACAACCAGGAAAATGCAACAGAAAATAAATTTAATGCATGGCTCAACAGACAGTGAAAATCAATGATAGGGAACGGGACCATTTTGCTGAGAATTTTCACTGCTCATTGAGTCAAGTTCACCTGCTAATTGTTGTTAACTTGGCATTTTTCCCACATTGGTAGGTCTTTAGGTGCTAATTATGATCACCCACTATCAAGTGTCCATTATGTAGCTCCACTCTATGTGTCCTGGTGGGTAAGAGATACCAGTTTTCAAACTGCTACTACTGAATTCATTGTTTTGTTTTGCTTTCAGTAATATTTCTGTGAAGTCATCACATTAAACATGGAGATGATAAGTAAATAAATTTTAATATATATTTTGATCATCTTAATGCACCCAATTCCTTTAGTAATTAACTTTTCAGGACGTTTTCACATAATGTTCCTTCCACAATATTTAAAGGCATCTCTCTTAGTCTTTATTTTCTGGGAAGATTTTTGCCACACCTCCCCTTCATAAGGAGTGTGGCACAGGTTTGAGGTTTTCTTCGATTTATTGACACTGATTATAATGTCACTTCTTTTTAAAGGAAAGATACCTCAGCTATAACATTATACCTAGGTAGATTCTGTAGAAGTCTTTACAAAAAAAATTTATTGGAGGGGCACCTGGGTGGCTCAGTGGGTTAAAGCCTCTGCCTGCGGCTCCGGTGATGATCCCAAGGTCATGGGATCAAGCCCTGCATCGGGCTCTCTGCTCAGCAGGGAGCCTGCTTCCCCCTCTCTCTCTCTGCCTGCCTCTCTGCCTACTTGTGATCTCTCTCTCTCTCTCTGTCAAATAGATAATAAAATCTTAAAAAAAATTATTTGATAAAAATTTGATAAAGATTGATAAGAAAACCAGACAATGGGGGATTATGAACTCTTCAGAATCTCTATCTTTGCATATCAAGCTCGTAAGAACATATATTATCTGGAATAGAACAATGAGGGGAGAGTTACTGTTTCATGAATTTAAGAAAACTGCTCGACACTGATAACATTTTAGAATTTAAGTGAGGTCTGGAGCTGAGGACCAAGAAAGAATTCTTAAAATGTCTCTGGTGCAAAAAGGTGATTTTATTAAAGCAGGGGGGGACAGGAGCCCTGGGCAGAGAGAGCTGCTGCCCTGTGATCCCAAGGAGTGGCTGATTATATACTCAGGAGTTGGGGAGGTGAGGACAAAGGGGGTGCTTAGAAGGGTTCTCATATGCTAAAGAAGACACTCAGGATAATGGAGTCTGAGTTTCTGTCAAGCAAAGCTTTTTTGTTTGTTTTCTCTCTAATGAGGGACCAACATGAAAATGGTTGAGAGTCTTCTGGAAGTCAGGCTACTGAAAATCACTGGGACATCTGTAAACTGAGGGAGACTTCTGTCCTGCAGGACTGTGATCTCTGTCTGTTAACCATCTGTTCTTCCTGTAGGGAAGCCAGGAGAGCCTGAGGAACGTCACACATATCACAAGGCAGGGGTGGGGTGGTTGTATGGGGGGTATAGGGTGCCAGTTTCTGCTTTGTCCTCATCACAGTCTTTGAAGACTCCTATTTAGAATCTACTTACTGATCTAGATTTCCCTTCACATCTTAGACTCTGAAACCATCATTCTGTAGACATGGGAGTAGGGCATGGTAACAGTGTCTCCTACTGTGACATACCCCTTATGAGAAAGGCCTAGGGTTATGTTTATCTTCCAGTGAGAAATACTTGTAAGGGACAGAGTTGAGAGCTTCCCAGCTCCTGGTTTTAGATAAGAAGGTGTTCTCATTGCAACATAGCCAAAAGAGTAGCCTCAGGGCAGCAGCTTGGGGCAAAGTGTCATTGTCTACTTCTTAAGTTAATAAAACTCTAGCTTCATGGAGTTTCCTCTAAGCAGCCTCTAGAGTTTTTATTGCCCCAGGGTCTTAGCACCAGTTTTATAGGCAGTCTTTCATCCATAGTAAACCTAAGAGTGCAACCGAGTTTAGAATAAAGATATTTTCCTCTCCTATTTTACTGAATGGTGACCTTTATCGTGATTCTCACTTGTGATGAGTAAGCATTCAAAAGTAATTAAATCAAGGAGTTGAGTATGTTATTTTTATTCTTTCTGCATTCATATTTTTATAGAATGATTTTGGAATTATAATCTTAAGGAAAAATAGCCAGATTTTTAAATTGTGTCCAACTCTTAAATTTTAGTTTGTTTTTTTTTAAAGTAAAAGCACATAACCATAGATAATCATATCATTTAGAGTGAACATGTTTATAATATTCATCATTGATTGCCTAGAATGTGTTAGAATTATAAATGTGATTTGTATTTGTTTTTAAATGTCCCTTATTCTTCTGTACCCTGTGATTTAAGAAACGGTATAGAGAACATACGAAACCGTATGGCAAGTTCTTAATGAGTAACTCGGATGATTAAACAAAATGTCACAGAATGGTATGTTTACCATGCATCTGGAAAGCCTTATGTGCACAGAGGAGTTGAGCCTGAAGAGTAGTGCTTAAATCAATACATAGTTTGAAGAAGGACATTCCACAAAGTAGAGACATTTATTAATATAATTTGTCATGGCACTTAACATCTACAACAGAAATGAAAATTCAAAATAGCTGAATTAGCTTCTAAACATCACCCCATTTAATCAAGAACCAATAATTGGACTAAAAACGTCTGTGTAATCTTTGGCTGACCCTGGGTCTTTGCTCTTAAATCTGCTCATTTTCAAATTCAAATTAATGATCATTATCCTGGGAAAAAATATCATTCAGTTGAAGGGGGGGGGGAAGAAAAACCAACTCCTTAAAATCAACAGAGGTTTACAGTTAACGTCAGTAACATAAACAGAATTCAGATGTCCAGAAATGTGAAGGGTCTGAGACCTCACCACCCCTGCAAACTAAGAGGTCAGTGAGCTAGGGCTTACAGGCAGTGATCAGAAAGACAGGCCTCCGGGTCAGAAACAAAGGACAGCTTATCACTCATAAGAACAGCAGTAGCTTATGTATCAACATCTGATCTGGTTCCCTGAACCCAAATTCTCACAGGGGGATGGAAAATGGAGAGAAGGCCTACTGCCCTCTCCATGTTCAGATGCTGTATTCCTAGAAAGAATCCCTGAACTTAGGGAACCTGAATCTTTTACAATGGGAAGTAAGCAAACCTGTCTTCTGCTCTACCTGGAGACGTGATCTCAGGTTTCCAAGACCCCTGACCTATGGACCATCCTAGAAAAGTTAATCCAGGAACCAACACAGGTGACGTTGGCTTACAAGATGGGCAGAGACACAATAAACCCATGGAGAATGGTCTCTTAAAATCAGGTCATTAGCTGATATATATATATATATATATATATATATATATATTTAAAGATTTTTATTTATTTATTTGACAGAGAAAGATCACAAGTAAGCCAAGAGGCAGAGGCAGGCAGGGAGAGAGTAAGGGAAGCAGGCTCCCTGCTGAGCAGAGAGCCCTATGCAGGGCTCAATCTCAGGACCCTGGGATCATGACCTGAGCCGAAGGCAGAGGCTTAACCCACTGAGCCACCCAGGCGCCCCTTAGCTGATATTTTTAACTAAGGTTTCTTTACAAGTCTGTTGCATGTGTTTTCAGAAGATAAACAAGAAGCCAACAAGCCTATGAGATAGGACTTTTCAGGTAGAAAACCGAAGCAAAAAGAAATGAGGAACTGTCCCCAAGGTCAAATAAATCCTTATCCATGAAGCTAAACTAAGAGCTTGTCTTAGCCGCTCTGAGTTACATCTAATGAACTGTACATTGTTCTCCTCTACCACAGATGCTATTCGTGTAGTCATTAGCAACCCTATAATTCATACATATCACACTAGAAGGTAGAGCAGTTATGTCTCTGCTTGAAAAAGAAATAGAACTGTTCGATATTTCTACATTCAGATGCAAATACCTATGCACTTTTTCAAGCCTAAGAATATGATGCATGTTTGAGGTTTTGGGGATTCCAACAGGATACTGTCTTTCTTTTTTTCTTTCTTTCTTTCTTTCCTTCCTTTCTTCCTTTCTTCTTTCTTTCATGGGCAACTGTAGCATAAGCGTCAGTTGGACATTAGAAAAACTGAGTTCTAAACTAATTGTATCACTCCAGGAAAAATACTTCCCCCACATTGCTCTTGAGATTCCTTTAATATAAAACAAAATCATGATTTCTAAAGTTGTTCTAACTCAACATTCAAGGCAATTGCGTGTCCCTCCTGATTCTAATATTTAACTTAATTCTCATTAGAGACAGGCAGTCTATATAAAACATTAACTATCCTTATGGAGTAAAAGCTATACAACAGAAGAGTTCTCATGCCTGTGCTAATTTACCAGAACCCCCTCAAGCTGACCTTGGGTAGAGTTTCAGAGCGTTTCTCTATACACATTCCAAGCGGCTACTGTACATTGATTAAAATTGGTCTGTGAGATAAGCCCTTTCTCTTCCCTTTGGAAGATATTGCAGGTAGACACTTTGAAATTACTGAGATTAATGGAACAGTTGTGGGAAAAGAAACTGTACTCTTTTACCACTTATTTTTAAAAATTGGGGAGATCAGCAATGAGTAAGACGGCCGTTTTCCTGAAGGAACCTGACGTATGGGAGAAGACGGGTAAAAAGCCCCATGCGACATGGCACGTGAAATGCTCTGCCATATACATTTCAATGAAGAGATGATCAGAAGAGAGAACAAACAGCAGAAGACTTCACAGAATTAACATTAGATATGAGAAACAATTAATTAATTGGGCCAAAAGGAAGTGAGTATATATAGACAATACCTAAGAGTAACGCATCCAGATGCATAATTTGGTATTGCTAATATGACAGCAACACAGCATACGAGGGACAGAAATGAAGCCTAGTCAAAAGTGATAGCCAGAGTTGTAGGACATCGGGGGAGTCATTCCGCTGTACTGTAGGAAGTGGCATTTAGTAAAGAGTGTTCGAGGAAGAGGAGCTAACATAATCAGATTTTAATTTTTAAAATTCATTGGCAAGTTCATGAAAGATCCCTATCAGGGAAATAAGAACAGAGGCTGGGAATATGTCAGAAGTTACTGTAACCATCTAGAGAAGAGATACAGTTTCAGCTTGGGCAGAAATAGTAGGGATGAAGAGGAACGGATTAACAGAGAAGCTTTTAATTAACTTAGATATCTAGTACACACCTGGAATGGAAGAGAGAAGAATCTAGGTTGACAGGTTTGTGCCATGAGAAACCGAGTGGTCAGTTAAACCATTAACACGGAAGGACAAAATCCGAGACGCAGGGTGAGGAGCAGGAGCATGGAAAATACCACGTTGGGCAAGACGACTTTAAGGTACTAAAAACCATCCAAAGGGAGATATCCAATGGAAATTCTGAACTGTAGGACTTTGGTAGGAGTGCCGTACTACAGAATAGCTTAAAGGAAATAATCATTTTAAGGTTAAGAAAATACCAGGAAAATATTGTTAAAAATCCCAATAGAAAGTAATATTTCAAGAAGCAAGGAGCGTCAATGAGGAATCAGTTAATAAAAGAAGGAGATGGTCTGTGTGGGGCCTACCAAAAATTCACCGGTCGTCTTAGCCAGGACTGTTTCTTTGGGAGCACAGGCAGTCGATTGATTAAGAAATGGAAAATCAGGTCCAACAGACCTACCATCAAAACTAGGATGCTGAAACTAGTGATGAAAGCAACAGAAACCCAAGTCAAATCAGCTTTTGTCTGAACTGACTTACGATATTTCATAACAGAAATTCAGAGGGAAAACAGGCTCCAGGATTACTTAAGTCAGTAACTGAAAGTAATCAGGGGATTTCTCTTTGCTTTGGTCTCGGCCATCTTCAGCAAGCTTCATCCCCAGACTGGTTCTCCTGTAGCTTGATCACAGACTATAGGTGCACCTTTGTATGTTTACATTCCAGAAAGAGAAGAGAGAGAAGCCCGCCTACTAGCATGCACGAAAGGTCACATCTGTCCATTTTATTAGGCAAACTTAGACACAAAAGGTATCCTGGACTGATAAAAATAATGGGCAAAAAAAATCAAGGTGGTGTCAAACAAAATTTACCTGAGGTTGGGTCAGGTGGGCGGTTGAACAAAGTTAGTTTCTATCAGAGAAGATGAGGGAGGGACAGTAGGTTGTGTAGGCAACCAGGAGGGTCCCCTCATGACCACGCAGCAGAAGAGCTCACAACCGTTAGCAGCTAAAGGGGAATGACACACAGCAACTCGGTAACATTGTGCTTTTGTGTTTGGTTCTTTTAACTACTGTTCTGTGCGATTTGATCATGTTTCTATGCTAACAGAGCAGGTGAGGGAGGAAAACATCGACAGTAGAAAAAAAGACCCCAAGATCAAGGGAATAAAACCACAGAGACAACAGGCGCCAATGGGACTAACAGCACAAGACAGAGAGACAGCTGACAGAGACGGGGGAACTGGTGGGTAGACCTGTTTGAGGTTTGGGGAAAAGCTGGGGAAACTGTATTCCTGAAGCTGAGAGCATCTTGACTCCTAGAGGCCTTTATATCTCCCGCAAAGTCGGAGAGGGCAGAGGGCATTTGGTAAGAATGACAGGTAAGTGGGCGTCATTGGGAGTTTGTAAGAGAAGTTCTCTTTTTTGCTTCTCCTTAGAATTCGTTTTCAGGTTCTAAGTCAGAGCTTCTGTGTGGTGTCCTTTGCCCTCCTGAGTGCTCTTTGACCCATCCTGTCTCATGCCTGAGCTCTCGGGTCACTTGGGTGCTATTCGTTTTAATCCCCTGCCCTTCTCTGTCTGCTTCTGCGCCTCTGACCACCCTAATTTCCTGCCCTTTGTCTCCCTGGCTTTCCCCTCTGGTGCTTTCCACTCACATATATATTTCTCCACTGTCTTCTGCCATGACCTCCAACCCCGCTGTCTGAGAGAAAGCTAAAGATCCCACTTGAAGCGAATGAAAATAATCTTGTTTTATCCAAAATAGCTTATGTCAAGGAAAAAGAAATACACAGAGGCGGTGCTTCACAAAATAAAGCCAAAATGCCATAAGAATAATGTTTCTAATTTTTGTCGTGAATGTGTTATTAGTGAGCGCTTGATGAATGTTGTATTTACATGAAAGAGTGGTAAGATATTAAACGACACAAATTAATCTATGAGGGTTAAAATTCACTTTCCAAAACTATCTCATCATAGTGTATTTGGTAATTATAGCTTTAGGTAATTGTCAAATGTTTTTATTTTTCTCATTGCTTTGTAACTTTGATTTATTCAAAATCAGTGGCAACCCATGCCAATGACGCCTTCACTTGCCAAGAAATTTGGCCACGGAACTGTAAACTACTTGTCTATTTTACATAATTTTCTTGTTTCATTTGTGCAAATACTACTGTTCAGTACGACATGACAGCAAGAGCTTGATTTTCGGTTATAGAGAGTGTGTTTGAAATAGACAAAAGGCTAAATTTTGGAGTGGGCCAATTTTGCTTTCTTTTTATAGGAAATGGAGATAGACTTTTCTCCTTTCAGGAGTAGCATGACCTACATAAATTGTGTGTGGCTGTGATTTTCTCATTTTCTCCCACAAGAGGGAGAAATATCCCCTCCCCCACTGCCCTCCTGCGGCCACGAAAGGGGAAAAAGTGATCACAGGAGCTTTGAATACAATTTTTGTTGAGCTTGTTTTTTTTCATCACCTTAGGTGACCAGATCGATAGACAGTCCAGCAGCTGAGAAAGAAAAAAAAAAAAAATCAGATGACTGGAATACAGCCAGAGGCAGTTCCTCTAGTGCAGCAAGAGTCCATTCTGATATTACAAAGTTTAAAATAAATGCTATAGAAGCAGACATTCATATCTCAATAAATTTACAAAGGGAAAACGCAGACATTAAAATGAGTCATAAGAATACTAATGTTAGAATCACTCTTCTAAAGTATCCAGTATAATGAAACAGACTTTCCAAGGCCATCAGGGGTTTCCCACCTTTCAGAATCATGGGTCTTTATAGACAACAATTAATATACGATAACCACAATGTAGCCAACGCTACTCATGGGCCATGGGCTAAGATGGCTGCTCACACGGTAACATTTATAGGGAGCAGTTTGGGTGCCTGGGGATCTAAGGGAACAACCAGCCTGAAAACCAGCTGTGCTTGCCAGGCGGTATTCCCTTCCTGTCTCCACAAGGGAAGTAGCTCCTGAAACTTCACTGGCTCTCAGAAAGGATGACAGGACTCACAGGTCAAAACTCATTCTCCGTTCCAGGGAATGTATCCACTCAGACCTCTGCTCGCTCTGCTGAGCTCTCGTCCTGGGTAAGGCATCATAGAAATCAGCAAGCCACAAAAAACTCAGCAAGGTGGGGGGCTTTAGACTTTGCTCCCAGGCCCAGAATATGCTTCTGTATCTTAATGATGTGACTTGAACTAGTTCTACACCATTCAACTAAGTTCTTATCTTTTCTGGAAAATCTTACTTGACATCACTTGTCTGGCCTCCAGGAATGCTGAGACAAGTGTCTTTCTTGCGTGTCTTTCTGTTCTAATTTCTACTGCAATTTGTAAGGTAAATGACAAAGATAGTAGCTATACCAGTCAACATGGATTGTTTATCTTACACCAGCACTAAGAGATTTAATTGCACTGTTTTATTTAATTCTCACAACTGTTCTTATCCCGACTGAGAATGTCTCTCCTCCACTCTGACTCTGTTCTCTGTGGACATGGGTGGGGCGGGGGGTCCACAAGACTCAGAGGGTTCCTTCTGAGACAAGCCCTTCCCCAGCTGCCTCAAGACCACAGAATGTCCCAGGACTAATAAGCAGCTTTATCAAGGAGACTTTGGGTTATACCTTTCATGACCTCATCAATATCTATAGAAAAATGGTTGACCAAGCTTTCTTATTCTTTGCAAATTGAAGTCAAACTCTACCTTCCTATTAATCTAAGGGTCTATGAGAATCATGCCATCTTATCTTTTTTGTCTGTTTAGCTCATTTACTTTAAAATAATTTTCCTAGTTTACTCAACTATTTTAATAAATCTTTATATTCCTCACCCAAATATTTAAGGGCACCTAGAAAGATGATCATAGTTACTGAATACCGATTCCATGAATTGAATTATTCAAAACTCACAACTACCACTTCCATATACACTACCATCTTCATTTTATATAAGAGGAAACTGAGGCACAGCGAGAAAAAATACCCCATTCATAATTTACAACACAAAGTGATAGTGAACAGGACTGACAGGCCATCTGATTCCACAGCCTTCCTCTGCTTCCCCCACTCTACAAAACTCTGGGTAGATTTAAATGTCCTTCAGTGACGAACTTCAGTTGCATGCTGTGTCCAGACTCACCACATAAAGTAGGCAGCGACCAGTCCCATGACTTGCTGACCAATCCCTACAGTTCTGCACGCAGGGATTACTCCATAAACATCAATGACTTATGAGTGATGGTCAACAGTTTTTGTCCAACTTGCATGGATCTATGTGGACAAAAATTCTAAAAAAAAAAAAAAGGTGACACTTCCCAGAAATTCTTTAAGAATCTAACTCCAGTAATTTTTATGTATCAATAAGAAAAGATTCTTTCTGCTTGTAAGGATTGAAATTTGAAGACAATTGAGCATCTAGTCAAAAGTCTACGATAAGGAATTCTAAAATTCTATAGCAAAACCTAACTTTGCAAGCACTGGAAATTATATGTCTGTGCTCCTTATAAGGGGAAATATATGGCTTTCATGGATATATGATAAAGGTATTCCAAATTAGCACTGCAGAGGCACACATACTTACAATGAATGACTTAATAGTTGCTAAAGCAGAAAAGGAGCACATTTTCCAATTTTGCCCATATTTAGTATTGGGACTTCTTTATTATATATGGATATAATATAGAGTATATTCTATTTCAAAGGATAAGTCTATTTAAAATGTATACCCAATGTTACCAGATAGATCTTAAGTGGACAATTATAGTGTTTTTTTAATCATAAAAATGATTTTAAAAATAATTTTAAAATATGTACTAATCACATGGTTTAAAATGTTGTTAATAAGCAACTGAAGTATCTTGGTATTCAGATACCAAATCCATTTGCTGAAGATATGCCCATCTTAGTGTTTTTTGTTTTTTTTTTTTTTTAAAGAATCTTTTTTTTTTTTTTTAAAGATTTTATTTATTTGTCAGAGAGAAAGAGGGAGCGAGAGTGAGCACAGGCAGACAGAGTGGCAGGCAGAGACAGAGGGAGAAGCAGGCTCCCTGCTGAGCAAGGAGCCCGATGTGGGACTTGATCCCAGGACGCTGGGATCATGACCTGAGCTGAAGGCAGCGGATTAACCCACTGAGCCACCCAGGCGCCCCAACCCATCTTAGTGTTTTAACTTTTTTTTTTTTTAAGATTTTATTTATTTATTTGACACAGAGAGAGAGAGATCACAAGTAGGCAGAGAGGCAGGCAGAGAGTGGGGGGAAGCAGGCTCTGTGCTGAGCAGAGAGCCCGATGTGGGGCTCGATCCCAGGATCTTGAGATCATGACTGGAGCCGAAGGCAGAGGACTAACCCACTGAGGCACTCAGGTGCCCCCCCCCATCTTAATGTTTTAGAATACACATTATATCTACTTCATTCTTACTCTAGGAACTATGCAAAACTTATTTCTCTAAAGGTGGTGGGGATGTAAGAAGCATACATATTATCTTGAAAGAGAATAAAAAAGTTGCTGACGTCTAAAAGAACAATTTTGTAAAAACTGGGGCTAACTTTTTAATCTTTAGTAATTCGAATACCTATCTTTAATCTCATGAAAATTCTAATGTGTTGTATTATATATACACTGGATATTTTTATTGGACAAATTAGAAAAATATTGGAATTTTTGGCTTAAAACTTACAATAGACACAAATATAAATAAGTGGTAGTGGATTTTCACACATAAATAATTTGGAAAAAAGTGGTCTCAGAAAATTTTTCTACTTAAATGTTACTCTCAACTGAATATCTAAAATTAGCCTTCTAAAAGGAACATTTCATAATATGTATTGGCATTTTTAGGAGAAAAAGAACCCATAAATTCATGTTTAAATGACTTAAAACAATGTTAAATATCAATTCACTTTGATTCTATGATGAAAAAAATCCTAGTGTAATGAACCACTATTATTTATTTATTTCAAATGCAATTTATTAAAAATGTACTCATTGCCTTAAGGCCTTTGGGAATGCACATAAAAACAAAAAATTTATTAATTAAGTATATCAACAGCCCAACTCCTCATTAAAGAGAATAACAGGTTTAACCAATGCCATACCATAAAGTTATAGTTCATATTTCATGTACATAGGATTTAACTATCATAGCTTATTTACCATCTAGGCTCTATGAAGACTGATAAAAGTGTTTAATTGGATTTTTATTTTTTATTTATGTTTATTTTTGTTTATGTATTTATTTCATTCTTTTGGTTAAGGAGGCTGAGTAAGCACTTGGATCTGTTCAAGTAATGATGTGACTGTTGGGTAACATCCAATAGAAAATCTGTCATGGAGCCTCTCTAGGACACAGGAAAGTCTTTTGGAGTTTCATCCACAGGCCAGATCCTGATCATGTCATGGTTTCTTAGCACAAGAGTCTAATTCTTTCTCTTCTCCTGCTATTTGCCTTGAGTTCATTATATGTTCTATTAAAAGGCTGAAAATATGTCTCTAGAAAAGGTAAATTCTGTTAGTAGTCACTGTGAATGGATACCTTTGTACTTTTTACTTAAGACATCACATGACCCCATCTGCCCTAAATATCTTGAACTATCAACTGTAAGCCCGAAAAAATAAACCCAAGATGCGATTTCTGGAAAAGGTAACTATGGGTTGTTGATATAATACACAGAAGTAAAGACAGTGAGCTAGCCTTTCCATTAGCAAAACCATACAGATAAATTTATCAGATCAGCTGGCTTTCACGTTGGAAAGTGACAATATCCAGAGGGAACTGAATGGGTAGGTTTGTGTTGTGCTGGTGGGCATGGGGCATGTGTAGAGAGAGCGGTCAGCTCTGGGCTGGGGGCTTCAAACACTCGGAGCGCTGTCTAAAGTAGAAAAAAAAGAAGGTGCATCAGAAGGAAAGAAAAACGTTCAAGAAAAATCTCTTCCTGCTTCTTGGTTTTGCTTAAGGCTAGCTTTGAGCTAATACCATATTGGTCTACTCACCTACTATCCATATATTCATTCATTCATTCATTCATTCACTTATTTTAAGCAGTAAAGCTCACATTGTTATTATTAAGGAATACTAATATTAATATATCATAAAATAATTTTGATAGTGCCTGAGAACCTGACACTAATTATTCAGCTAGTCTAGGTCACAAAGGCATCGCACTCCCTCAGATGGGTCTGTCTACAGAAACCTGCCTCTCCTTGAAGGAAGGAATGCAAACGCAGGATGCCCACAAATGGGCTTCATGAAGGTTGGGCTTGACTGGGAATAATAGCATTATAGAATCACAGAGTTTGTAGGAGTAAAGATCAATGATTCCAGAAATATAGTCTATGGACTTCTACAACATCTCTATGAAGATGTCATTGACCTGGTGGTTGAATGCTTTGCTGATTGTTGAAATGTTAGGCAACTCAAGGAATGTCTCATCATCATCAGGCTCTTGCTTAGTCTCTAATGTTATCTTTTTTAGCTTAAAATACTGGTTTTTTGCTTCCTCTGATGTGCCATGCCAACCTGGCTGTTCCTCAAACATTCTGAGCCTCAGGACCTTTGCATTGGCTCATGCTTGTCAGTGTTTAGAAAATATTTACTGAACCAAAGACTGGAAAGTACCACCGCCCGGTGGCAACATCAGAAACTGGGGTGTGCTTTAAGCTCTATCCCCCTTTAAATGCCAACATCTAATCCATAACAAAGCCCCACTGATAATTTTTCTAAAAGAACACGCCACCTCTTCTCACTGTCCCTTCCTGGATCAATACAACTGCTTCTAACTTGCTACTTCAGGTCTAACTTCAGTAAATTTGTTTGTAATAATGCAGTTAGGTGATGTCTTTAAAATACAAATCTATCCATCCCCCAACTTAAAAGTCTGCAGGGTTCATTTCCCTGCAGTGTCTGTAGTGTTCCTTTCCCATGCTTCTAATGTTTTTTTTTTTTTTTCAGCCTTGTCTTTCCCTGACTTCTTTATCTATTCAAAGTGTCTGCTTAGAGGGGCACCTGGGTGGCTGAGTTGGTTAAGAGTCCAACTCTTGATTTCAGCTTAGGTACATGATCTTGGGGTCCTGGGATCCAGCCCTGCATGGGCTCCCCAGCTCAGCGAGGAGTCTGGTTGTGATTCTCTCTCCCTCTGACATTCCTTCCATGTATGCATTCTCTCAAATAAATAGATCTTAAATAAATAAATAAATAAATAAATAAATAAATAAATAAGTGACTACAGGTACTTCTTTCAAGAAGTCTTTACCAATCTCCCAGAACTGCCCTGGGTGCTCCGGCTACAGAACTTTTAAAAACGCATTGCATTATATTTGTTTGCTTAATTATATCTCTGCTCCTAATAGGATTCTAAGCACTCTTAAGTCAAAGAACATGTTTGTCTTATTCATTACTGGGCCTCCAGAGCCTAGCATATGTAAATACTCAACTTAACATAAATTGTTAAAAGAAGGAAGGGGGGGGCGCCTGGGTGGCTCAGTGGGTTAAAGCCTCTGCCTTCGGCTCAGGTCATGGTGCCAGGGTCCTGGGATGGAGCCCCACATTGGGCTCTCTGCTCAGCAGGGAGCCTGCTTCCCCGCCCCCCCCGTCTCTCTGCCTACTTGTGATCTGTCAAATAAATAAATAAAATCGTGCATAAATAAATAAATAAATAAATGAGATCTTGTATAAATAAATAAATAAAATCTTGCAGGAATGAATGAATGAATGAATGAATGAATGAACAGAAGGAAGGGATTCGACCCTGAATCTCAGGATGTCACCTCAATCTTAGATCGGACGTGTTGGTGTTGGTGTGGTTACAGACAGAGGGATTATTTGTCCTAGGTCGCTTGAATGTATCAGGGGTAGTCTTCCAATAGTGGATGAGATCTGGATGATACAATTATGCTGTTGTACAGGTTAAGCGAGGACTACTTCATTCAGCAGTTCTGCGCCGAGGCCCAACTACACGCCAAACACTCTTCCAGGTGCTGGTTTGGGGGGGCGGGTAGGATCTCACTCTGATCTTACATAGTCCTTAGGGAGACAATGAACAAGTACACACAGAAACAAAACAAAATGAAGTGAAACAACAAGAAGATCATTTCTGATAAGTAAAGGTCCTCTAAGGAAACGAAGACCGGGTATGATGATAGAGCATCTGGGAGAGGAACATTTCCATGGGGAAGGGTCAGGGAAGGCTTTTCCTGCCTGCGGAAGGAATGGAGGAACTGTGTTTGCGATCCCACAGCATGGATCGACACATGCAAATTTCTTCTTATTTTTCTTCCCCACATGCAAATTTCAAAGGGGGAAGCGGTTTCCGAAAAGACCCAAGTTGGTGTATTCCAGGGGCAGAAAAGGTGGTGTGACTGGAACGCTGAGATATGAGGCAAGGGGCCTGATTACACAGAGCTCTGTAACCACCGAGAGGGTGAGGGAGTCATTATACTTCAAGCTGAATGGGAAACCGTTGGAGCATAGCCATCCCTTAGAAGACCAAAGTTCATCTACACAGAGTCCAATATACCTCTAAACTAATATACTGATTCATGTGGCACACATATTGGATACTGCTTCTGTTTAGTAACTCACAAATCATTGTAATTAGGAGGCTGGTGAAAATACCACACTCTCCCCGCCCTCTTTTCTGTTTCTTTTCTTTTATTCAGCAAGCTCCCAAGTCACTAGCCCTGGGAGCAGATAAAGGGATGAAGAACCTCATTCAGCTCAAAGAAACAACAACAAAAAAATCCCCATTGAATGGTTCATTGCAAACAGGCAAAATGGTCATTGTGTAGCGATGGGGTTTCCTCTCTTTAGAATCCAGGCAATGACTAATGATTTTCCTCCAAAGCTCCCACTTTTAAAAGAATGAATAAGCCCCAGAGGCCTCGGAGAGATGAGTATTACTTTCCTCCTGGTAGCTCAGCTAGTGACTGAGAGGGAAAAAGAAATGGGACAGTATTTCAAAGCCAAGACCTCTGAAGGTGATCATAGATAACTGCAGCTCTGTCCTCCTGAATTGTTTGGTATCCAAATCGTGTTCACGCCGTTCTACATTATTTTCTGCCTTATCCGTAAACTCACTGATCTGAGGTGGGCTTGCTTGGAATATGCTTCTGGGCTGCGTCCACATCAGCAACATCCCTTTGGTCTGCAGGGGAGCGCCATCGCTGGGACCTGACCCGGAGCTCAAAGACTCCTCTGAAACTGGATGATTAGTGATCATATTACACAAACACCAATGGTACCAAACTTAGGTATTGATTTGCATAATTTCATTTTCTAGGGACAAATTTCAAACAACACTAACAACAACAGACTACTACAAAATAATGACTTGCCTTTCGGAAGCCAAGCGGCGCACGGAACGCTAATGTAAGGCTCAACGCATTGCTTTCGTTCTCTCATCTCTATTACGAAAAATGTCACGGGTTAATATATTTGTGCCCCACTGAGAATTAAAGAGGAAACAAAATGCTTAGCGTTTGTAATGAGGCCGTGCATTAATGCAGGAAGGTCATGCCGGATCACGTATAATAGATATGGCGACATTATTTTCCATGGTAGCCAAAGGGGACTCAACTCAATGATAGGCAATGCTTTGAGAAATATTTATTTCTGATGTGAAAGGAAATAGAACCAGAGCATTCTGGTTGATGGAAGCCATAAATAAGATTTTCCCACAAAGGATTAGAAAGCGAAAATACTCTTCCCACAAGCTATATCACCTCAAAGTTCAAGGACCAGGTGAAGAGATCACAGTATTTTCTGATGGTGGTGTAATACATCGCCCAGATTTCATATGTTGAAATTGACTTTAGTTCTTGGGAGAAATTCTCAGATAAGAGGAACTAAACACTGGTGTTCGAGGCATTAAAAGAAAGTTATAGACAGCTAAAAACTTTAAATGGAGTACAACGTTGTGTATTTTAATTCATTAAAAATTAGCACGGGCTGTTTATAAAATCAATCTTACTGAAAAGTTTGGTTTCTAATAGGTTCCAGATCTATTTCAGAAAAAACAACAACAACAAAAAAAATACAAAACACAACTTAGTTTGAGAATTTTAGAAGTGACAACATGTAAATAAGCACCTTTAGCACTCAGGTTGAAAACTGAACATATGGGACGCCTGGGTGGCTCAGTTGGTTAAGAAGCTGCCTTCGGCTCAGGTCATGATCTCAGTGTCCTGGGATCAAGTCCTACATCGGGCTCCTTGCTTGGCAGGGAACCTGCTTCTCCCTCTGCCTCTGCCTGCCTCTCTGTCTGCCTGTGCTCGCTCTCTCTCCCTCTCTCTCTGATAAATAAATAAATCTTTAAAAAAAAAAGAAAAAGGGAAACTGAACATATTGCACTTAAAAGAAAATGTAACAATTTCTCTGAGTCAGTTTTGAAATGGAATATTTATATGCTATTTCACATCTTGCAAGACTCATTACTATATAGTGTTTTATATAATGAAAATTTTAGCAAATAAACAGTATATTAACTATTTAAAGAAAAGGAAGGTTAACGCAAACAGGTAATTCACAAAAGAAGACATGTAAAGGACCATTAAATATAATGTTAAATATCAACAGTAATCAAGTAACGAGTAAAGAAATTACATCAGGTCCTCTCTGTTCAATAAACTGATTAAGATTATGACTATAGTGCAGTACAGAGGTTACTAGGAATCTAAAAATGTCTCATAAGTGGGTTATTTTAAATACTTATGGGCATTTGCATGTTGGCTGCCACTCTGGAAGAAGAATTATGAATATTTAGCAATCAGTGTCTAGTAATTAATCTTCATGAAATAATGAAGAAATGTAAAAATATACATATGAAGATACAGATCAGAATACTGTCTTTAGTCATGAATGTTTGGAAACAGCTGAAGTATTCCACAAGAAAGGATTAATTTAGACACCGACCTTATATTTGCATACCAAAATACTACACAGCCATTAAAAGCAGCGCTATATTTTTGCGGAGGTATCAGGGCAATTTCCATTCTTGGTTCTGTTTCCTTCCAGGTAATTTAATTAGTGGACACTCCTGCCTTCTCTACATCTTGTCACAGCTCGTCATGGAGAAATGACTGAATCTGATTTGTGAATTTGGAGACAGGGAAAGGGTATGAGGACCCTGCCATTTCCTCTTGGACGTGAACTTTCCTGCAGGTAACAAGCGGCAGCTTACTCTTACGTAAAATTATCTAGATAGGAGTATTGGAGACTGTGGGTATGCTGTTTAAATTTGGGGTCAGTATTAAAATGTACCCTTCTTATAAACTACATCTCCCAAACTCATCTATATCAATATTAAAGATGAAATTTTGGTCCTTTTCTGCCAATATTTTGTCTTATGCCGCCATTTTCAGAAATTGGACAAGGAAGAGACGTGCTCTATATTACCCCCTCAACACCTCAACATAACAGAAGAATATTTAAAATCACAGAAGTGTTCGCAATGTATTGCTAAATGGGAAAAAAGAGATACAAAAACTACAGAGTATAAAACATTACACAAGATATCTTAACAATATTTATCTCTGCGTAGAGATTGATGGGTGCTTCATATTTAATTTTTTCTATTTTAGTTTACATGTGTTTTCAGGATTTTCTGCAATTAGTTTGTGTGATCTTTCTAAGTAGACTTGCAGTGTTGCTTTGATAAATTATTGTAGAATTCTAGAATCTTCTTCCAAAAAGGCTGTTATACACAGAAGAGAAACACGTCTGTGAGTAATGACAGCCCTGATTCTCTATGAAGACAAGGTACTAAGTTAGATGAACTCACTAGTCCATCCTGAAACTTGGACTAGTCCCCACATGTTTGATAACTCTGAGAGAACATAATTACTAGATTTTAAATTGCTTTCTCTGATGATTCTACCATGGAAAACCTGAACACCTATGTGAGCTTTTCATTTCCTAATGTTTTCGTTACCTGACTGGAGCTGTGGGACATGATAGCTTTGTAGTCAGATTTATCCAAGGACTGTTCCCTTTGCCTATCTGGATATTCAGAGGTTCAATGGAATGCCTCAGATTTGTGTTAAAAGGTAGAGATTCTTCTCCAAAAAGCTATTTTTCAGAAATACATTTTGTTCATTAGCTACTTGAGAGGACTTTGAATGTTAACATTTTTTTTTTCTTTCATGAATGTATGCATGAAATTTCAGAGTAGGGTCATAACTCCAGCCTATAAAATCCTAAGTAACTGCTCAGGAAAAGTTGTTCCCCACCCTGCTCAGCCCAGCCTAGCTCTGTCTGGTGATATACTCTCAGAAACACACATTTGCAACAACTTTAAATTTCAATAACTCTGGGTGCCCACATGTCAGAAACAAATTATAAGCATATCAAAGCATAATTAGCAAAGTGTAAAAACAGCACATTTTAAAATCTTCAAGCTGCCACAAAACTACCGTATTTTATGATATAGTCAATCCGATTTCCCAATTTGTTGAGGAATATTTCATTTGCTGCTGCATGATTTCTTGAAATTGCATTCATAATCTTAGTCCCGTGCTCTTCCAACATGTTTCGCTATGAGGAATAAATAGCAATTTACCATGCTTGTTTCCATAATAGTCTTCTTCATAGAAAACAGGCATCTAAACTTCAAAAAATAAACATATTGCACAGGAACATTTACAACATTCCTCCCTAGAAATATGGAAGTCTAATGACGCTTCTTATTGGAATCATGGATTTTTCTATTTGTCTTGCGTATCAGGTCCCTTAACATGCTCCAGAAGAGTTTCTGATGCCCCTCTACTTTACACTATATATGGGCACCACCAATGGACAGGCATTCAAATACACATTTAATTAAAAATGTCAGCAATTAGACTGGGTCTCTCGGCCCTTTGACCAAGAAGATTTCAGGACTAAGCACACAGCTGTTCAGCTGGTGCACAGAACAACTCAAGAGCACAGCTCCAGGGGGTACCACTCACATAGGGTATATGGTGGATCATATCCCCAGAGTCATTTCTATCTCTTCCATATGTATACCAGATGCCAGATTTAGCCCAAGAGGACAAAGTTTATAGGCCCAAACCAGCAGAACCAAAGCCCAGAAGAAAAAACCATGGTGTTGAGGAGAATCTTATATGCCCAGAGAGGTCTTAGAATGCTGAAGAGTGATTGTGATCCCCAACCTTCCTGACAGCAGCATATCCCAGATTTAATTTGAACAGAATTATTAGTAGACATGCAGACATTAAGTAATGCATCTGGCCAGAGGATGCAAGACAAGAAGAAAAAAAAGAACAGGCATGAATGGAGGGTTCTTCTGGGTTGGTTACAGTTATAGGTGGTCAACACTTTGTTCTTATAACAACCTTACAGAAGATTTATTTAATTAGGTAACTTAGCTTTGTGGCTTGGATAATACTGGAAATAACAAAGTTCTTATTAAGGAATGCAAAGACAGAAAATATGAAAAGAGAAAGAGGCACAAATAGAACGCCAAAGACAAACAAACAAACAAACAAAAAACAAAGTTCCTATCCTTAAACCAGCAAGTGGATAGGTTTAACTGCCATTAATATGAGTACAGATTGGTCAGAGATAAGTTTTTCTCGTTCCTACTGTTTTCAATTTCAGTGAGCTGAAAAAAATTAAACTTCCCCAAAATAATACAAATGATTGCCTTCTCACTAATGAGGAAATGCTCATTTGTTTAATATTGCTTTGTTGAAATATTCTTAGACATTCATTTTAATATATAATCAAAAGCAGATAGCAAAGAAAGAAGCAGGAACTCTCACATTACTTCTGCATTTTTTTTTTTTGCCATGGGGCCTCACATTTGAGGTTAAAAGAGTAACAGAACACAGGATTATCATTCCTTCTTGCTGAAAACAACGCTAACCAAGGATCAAAGTGCGGAAAATGAAAAAGACTGCTTGCTTAATTTAGTCTCAGTATGTTCTAAAGGCCATTAAAGTACCCAACACCTTTACAGTACCTCCCTTTTATATCTGCATCCATTTAGGAGGATTATTCTTAAGAAAATTTAGTTAACCGAGAAACAGATGGGCATGCTGTAATTCCTTCTCTCTGCACTTTCCCCCAGGTTCTTAATGACAAATGCATTTCAGTTATTTATTACAAATAGATTGAAGGTGTCAGTATAGTTCAATTCATAGCAATCTTCCACTTTTAAAATGTTTTGGGAACTGGGCTTCTTCCCAATGCTGACAATGCACACAGTTCACTTTCGGGGGGACTATATTCCTTAGGAGTACCTTTCTTTATGTTTATTACTTCCAAAAAATGAAGGTACCATCTGCTCTTGCCTTGTAGTTGTTTAAACTGTTTAGAACCTTGGGTCATAACGAGAATAACTCTGGTGTATTTTCACATAGTTATTTTCATCTGCAAATAATTAACTAGGCAGCCCTATCTCTTAGCTCTACCATAGATGACAATGAAAACAAAATGACCTGTAGAAGCAAGATGTTTTCTAGGATAAATAAACACTTGAGACACTCCAATTGGTCTGATGAAGTGACAGAGAAATAGTTATGATTTCATACCTCAGTGTCATAAATATGCATATGCTACACAAGGAAAATCTTTATGATTAATTTATACCACATGATGTTAGATAAATACTTGCACTTACAGACAATCTATTTAATCTTTCTTCTGAAACAGTTTAAGACAGTGAACAGACATAGGTCAACAGGCACATTATACAGACAAGATAATTATTGGAATGACTGAAAATTCACTTCATAAGAAATAAAATTATTAAAGTAATTTCATAGGAGTTATACAAACGCTAACACTCTTCTTAATAGTTAAACAATGCAAATGGGCAATAATAAAGCATAGAAATGTGCAAAATGTTACATCAAAAATTAAATGTACTCTAGTTTTCTTTAACCTAGGATACGTGAACACCTTAAAATTATATGCAAAATTTTGAGGGTCTTGTGCATTTATACATTTCTTTTTTTTTTTTTAAAGACTTTGTTTATTTATTTGCTAGAGAGAGTGATCACAAGTAGGCAGACAGGCAGGCAGAGAGAAAGGGGGAAGCAGGCTCCCCGCCAAGCAGAGAGCCCGATGCGGGGCTTGATTCTAGAACCCTGAGATCATGACCTGAGCCGAAGGCAGAGGCTTAATCCACTGAGCCACCCAGGCGCCCCCGTTTGTATATTTCTAAGAAAGGGTCCGTCCATAGGTTTTATCAGTTTGCCAAAAGGTCTAATCTGTAAGTGTATAAATACAAAGCATTCTAACAAAATATTGTTTTTATTTTAGTCAGCGGTTCTAGTTTGTTTTTTAAAAAAAGCACTGTTTAAATACACTAGGTACAGGAAAATAGACTCATAAAACATCTGTCATTTAAAAAAAACGGTTTGGTAAACTGCAAGGCAACACAGGGGATTTAATAAAGGGAGATTGTTAAAAGTGTTCAAACTGTTAGAAAAATAGACTAAATAAAGCCAAAGCTGAACATTTGTTACATGAATACTTCTCAGCAAGAAATGCACATCGAGTTCATAACTTTGGCATAGCAGTTATTCTTGTATTTTAAACAACAGGTTTGATTATATCATGTTGTATTTATTTATTTATATATCTATCTTGGGGAGGGCGGGGGAAGTGGGAGAAGGAGAGAGAATCTTAAGCTAACTCTGAGCTTAGCTTGGCACTGACGTGGGGCTCAAACTCACGACCCTGAGCTCACCACTGGTCAAAAGTCAGAAGCTTAACTAATTGTGCCACCTACATGCCTCTGTATCATGCTGTTTTTGAAGAGTTCTTGCAGAAATATTAGGCTGGTTATTCTATTAGGCATTGTTATATATATAGAAATTACTGCATCAAGAGTCTGAAATAGAGTGTCTTATTTCCTTGTTTCCAACACTGTTTCTGTGGATGTTAAGTTTGCTTCACACCCATCAGTTCAATGATTAGGTTACCATGTCCATATTCTCCATATTCCTAGAGCTGATAGGTTACCTTTGTATGAACAAGGAGAAAATTATACCACATCTCAGTGCTCAAAGTGAAGATGGTATTTTGTATAATCACAAATGCTTCTTTAAAGGGAAAACTATCAAGTATTTATAAGTAACAGGCTTACCTAGGGGCTTCATGGAGGAATAGGTTTAGAGGTAGAACAGTACTGCACAATGATTATGTCTTCACCCTTCCTGATAACCATAAAAACAAATACCTTGTCTATATTTAGGATAAGTGTATCAGAGGCTTCAGTGAGAAAAACAAGAGCTTAAATATCATCCTTGTTAAACATATTCTTGCCTATAGCTTGAGTCATCTCCTGTCCTCCTGTTTGCCAGCCTAGGCAGCTTCTTTCATTTTTAAAGCACTTAAGATATTTTATTACAATTATATAACTCATTTCTCTGTTCTAAGACTGTCTGTTCCAGTATATACTATTGAAAGAACCAATTTGTACCTTGTAACCCAGCTGGTTTTCATATGTAGAGTCTGATGCTACATAGTATAGTAGAGCTTCCAATGATTTGGTAAGACTTCTAAGAGGAAATAGTTTGAGGGGTGCCTGAGTGGCTCAGTCAGTTAAGTGTCTGCTTTCGGCTCAAATCATGATCGCGGAGTCCTGAGATGGAGCCCCGCATCAGGCTCTCTGCTCAGTGGGGAGTCTCCTTCTCCCTCTGCCTCTGCCTCTCTCCCTGCTTGCACTCTCTCTCTCACTCTCACTCTATCTCAAATAAATAAATAAAATCTTAAGGAAAAAAAAAAGTAGTAGTTTGAGTGCAGTTTGAACCCCAAATTCCCAAATTTAAAAGAGTGTTTTCACATAGAGATTTAAATAGATATCTAGATTACAAAATGCTATGGCTCTTCAGTTTATTATAATTCTTGTTCCAATTGTTACTGAGTACCATTTATAACTCTAAACAACCAAAAACTAAATTTCACAAAATTTTAGAACCTTAATAGTTGCTTTAAATTTCTGTAGTCCAAGAGTTTTCCAAACATGTTTCATTAAAAAATTCCCCACAGGGTGAATGTAGGTGGAGGAGTATGAACAAAGAAGGAAGTCACAAGCAGAAAGGATCTAGTTTTGTAGGTTTTATAGATCCGTCTTCCCTGTCAGCTCTTCCTTGATTGAAGAGTTTCACAGCCAATAATATTTTTAAAAGCATTGCTTTGCTCCAATTTCTTATACAAATGAGGCCAAAAGAAGTCAAATAATAGGGGCGCCTGGGTGGCTCAGTGTGTTAAAGCCTCTGCCTTCCGCACAGGTCATGATCCCAGGGTCCTGGGATCAAGCCCCGCATCGGGCCCTCTGGTCAGCAGGGAGCCTGCTTCCCGCCCTGCTTCCTCCTCTTTCTCTCTCTCTGCCTGCCTCTCTGCCTACTTGAGATCTCTGTCTGTCAAATGAATAAAAAAAATCTTAAAAAAAAAGAAGTAAAATAATATACCCAAAGTCACATGATCTAGGTAGAAGAACTTTTTCCCTATGTCAAATCAGATAATATTAGATTCCATGTCCGTATTTATCTTTTATGACACTTATTTATTTTCAGTTTTGTATATTGACATTTATTCATTACGGAGTAAAATATTGAATCAGAAGTTAACAATATTGTTGTTCTAGTAGCTTGTACCTGTGAACTTCCGTGTAAGGCACAAACTATGAAATCCATGGAGTCCTGTGCTGGTTTACTAAATCCAGAAAACCAAAAAAAAAAAAAAAAAAAAAAAAACACAACAACAACCAGGGACCTCGTTCAGCCATGGGGAGCTGCACCCTTCCACATTTGCACAAACCTCCTTCCAAGCAGCTCTGAATTTAGACTTTCCTGCTTCCTACTATGTCCCAGAGCTTGCTGGAAGATTTTAATTTATATAAGCTGCCCAAATATTTGATGGGTTCCCTGTGAGTTTACAGAGCTTGATACCGAGGATCAAGATGGAAATGAGTAGCCATGTGCCCTATCTGGAGGAGAAAGAAGGTGTTCAGGAAACAGAAAGTATTTCAAATGATATGATTCACTGCTGGCTCACTGAATCATGCATTATGTTGTCTGGTTATTACAAAAATGCACACATTCAGTCATATTATACCATAAGCAGAGTTGCCCTAACTAATTAAGCAAAGGCATTCAACCTGTATCTACTTAAAGTTCTAAACTATTCTATTCTATTCTATTTTATAGAATAACATTTCTATTCTATTCTATTCTATTCTATTCTATTCTATTCTATTCTATTTCTATTTAACTATTCTATTCTATTTTAAACTATTCTAAACTATTTTAAGTATCTCATCACTGTGCATCTTCTTTCCAGAAAAGTGTGTGCACAGGCACATGTTTGTTTCACCCTGAAACTGGCCGTGTGGTTTTTAATCAGCACCACCTCTGAAAAGACTCAGAACTCACATCCCTGCAATGCAACACTAGCTCCTTGCAAACCTCATCTGTCTAGAGATGCCAAATACGTACAATGGAAACCATTGTCTCATTTCTTCTTTGCAATAACCTCAAGGTAGGTCCTATGTTTATTCTATCATCCAAATGAAGAAACTGAAATGAGAGAACCTGAGTCACTGGGGTCTGGGTGGCTCAGTCAGTTAAGCCTCCATCTCCTGATTTCAGGTTAGGTCATGATCAGCTCAGGGTCATGGGATCCAGCCCTGCTTTATGCTCCCCGCTCAGTGTGGGGTCTGCTTGTCCCTCTCCCTCTGCTCCTCATTACCCACCCCCTTGCTTGTGGTCTCTCTCTTTCTCTTTCTCAAACAAAGAAACAAACTTGAATAACTTATTCAATGTCAAGAACAAGAACAAGAACAACTTGTTCAACGTCACAAAGTGTCTGAGTAAATGGAGTAGGATGTGAATCTTCGCCTGTCTGGTATGAACATATTCCTAAAATGGATGCACTTTAATGTATCAACTGTTTGAATAATGATTCTTTTGCTAATGTGTGGACACATGTAAAAGGATGTAGTCTGATACCCTCTCACACGCCACACCTCCATTCTTACGTGCAGAAACCATACTCCGGTTATAGCATTCGTCTTGAAGGTTATCATCAGGCAAATTTAAATGTTTGATTTGCCTAATTCTCTCTCTCTCTTTTTTAAATGAATTTAACCATTATTTTAGTATATAAGTCAGTAACTTTAAGTACTCACAGTGTTGTGCAACCATCATATTAGATTTTCAGGTTTTTCTCAACATTCCAAACAGAAACATTGTCCAGGTTTCACAAGAAATTGTTTTTCTCCCCTGCCTCTGGCTCTTTTAACCTTTACTCTCCTTTGGTCTCTGCGGATTTGCCCATAATAGATATCTTGCACAAGTGGAATCATACAGTATCTCTCCGTTTGTGTCTCTGATTTTACTTAGCATACTGTTTTCAAGGTTCCTCTCTATTGCACCATGTAGCAGAATCGCATTCTTTTTAGGGCTGAATCATGTCCAGTAGTATGCAGAGACCACGTTTTATCGATCCTTCCATCTGTTTGGTGGATATCTGGGTTGTTTCCACCCTTTAACCACTGGTCCCGATCCTGCTATAAACACTAATGTCCAAGAATCTGTTCCATCCCTTCTTTCCTTTTTCTGAGTATGTAACTAGAAGTGGGGCTGCTGGATCATATAGAAATTCTATTTATGTTTTAAAACTTCCTTCATTTTTATCTCTCACTCTTCTCTGAATAATGAATAAAATATCCCCTTCCATCGCCGAAGCCTCTGCATTCCTTCTCATTTCTAATACTATTTAGAATATTCAACTCCTCCTACTAAAAATAACTTTAACATTGTTAGTACTTGCTATGTGTTATTTAATTTTTTTTTTTAAACTCAGCTACCAAATTCACTAAGGTGATAATTGTCATAAAGTAAATCTGTAAGACATGATGATATGCTAATACTTTCTGCCTGTATGTCTTGGGTTTCCTTCAGTGTGCTGTTTTAACCGGATCATTGTTTTAGACTGAAAAAATGAGGAACCAGCCCCAAAGGCACGAGTACATCTGATTCACTAGCTCCTCTGCCGTCAATGTAGATGCTTGGAAATTGGTGGACTGAAGGAAGAGAGGCATGTCATTCAGCTGATACACAACATGCATAGAAGATGTGACAGCTTTTTTCACAAGACATTTTTGTTTTAAAGATTTTATTTATTTATTTGACAGAGAGAGAGAGATCACAAGCAGGAAGAGAGGCAGGCAGAGGGAGAGGAGGAAGCAGGCCCCCTATGGTGCAGAGAGCCCGATGCGGGACTCGATCCCAGGACCCTGGGATCATGACCTGAGCCGAAGGCAGAGGCTTTAACCCACTGAGCCACCCAGGCGCCCTGATTTTCACAAGATATTATAAAATCACCATAATATTGTATATTTTCAATATACATTACACTTTCAGTATACTGTGTATTGTATAGTATGTAGTGTACAGTATAGCACAGGATGCATTTTTCCTAAACAATTTGTTTCTGTTGATTCATAGGATCGCAAGCTGCAATGACAGTACACTGAAGGAAAACCTATGGTAAGCATTGCTTCAAAGACAGGATGTGAAGCAGGAGAGAGGAAGTAAAGCAACACTGTCTGAACGTCTATTTTCTGTCTGGCACTAGAGTGAAATAGCTCATTCATACAGGTCTTCCCAGGGACCCCACAGGGATCACAACCCACAGAAGCAGGAGCGGGTCCCTATTTTGAAGGTGTGGATATGGGGTTTCAAGAGGTTAGAAGTTGGACTAGGTCAACTGCTGCCTCGGGCAATGAAGAAAAACTAGAGCTTAAGGATAAGCCAGGGCATGGCATTGATAAAATAAAATCCCAGAGAAATTGTCTCATATTACTATATATCAGTGTTTTTGTTTTTCTTATAAAATATAAGTCATCTATTGGGTTTAAAGGTATGTATTTTAGGAATTTTATTTGGAAACTGAGGTGACCAGACAGATGAGTAGAGCTCAGATCTGTAAATACATTTAACTAACCCAATTAGGAGTTAATAGGGTAAGGAAGTGATTTTTGTTTTCATTGAAAACCATTAACAGTGTGTAGGTAACATATCACCTTTTAAAATGTATGCATCAAAGTTTATAACAACTTTGATAAAGCTTTTATCCAAGACAGGACCATTTTGAATCTGGATGAAACCTACAGGTTACTTGCAATTGGGTGATTAATAATGTCTTTAAGGAAAAAAATATATAAATATATATATAAATATATATATAAGTATATATCAAAATATAAATATATTTTTAAAATTTACATATGTATATAAGGAACTATATTTCCTTATACATTACATGTAATTATATATATTTTTTCCTTATTTTTAAGAAAATAAATACATATACATATATATGTATATATATATAAAATAAGTGAGACACACAGTCTAATTTAAAGGTTACCCTCATACTCATGTAGTCTATTTTCAATTATAGATAGATTTATTATAATTATTTAAAAATCATTTTTGATTGTGGCAAGTTGATCTTGAAGACATGACAAATCCTACATTCCAGAGGAAAGAAATTCCATGTGAAGAGTAAAAGGTTGAATGAGAATAATTGATTCAGAAACTGTCTTCCACCCATTGACTCTACTACCATATTGATAACTGGAGGCAAAAATTCAGTCCACATCTTAAAGGAAACTATAGAACAAAGAAAACTCCACCAACATTAAGGTACTATAAACTACAAAGAATAACTCTAGGAATGCTCTGATTTCCATACTTCAATTTGTGAAAGTAGAGAGCTGGTATTTCTCTAATTAATGTAATGTTTTTTCTTATTAAATTCAAGCTTGCAAAATAATCCATTCACAATTTTGAGTGCATATAATTAATGATATAGATTTATTGTGCCAGTAAACATTTTAGGGAGCATTTCTTTGATCACTGAAGCTGAGTAGTTCATCAAAAACTTTTATGAAAGAAGTAGCTAGCACACGCATCAGAAATGATATATAAATGTGATAGGTACCCTCACACACATAGATGCACCTATAAATACACCTAAGGTACATCTATTTCTAATAGCTTGATGCTCCTGCTTTAAGCTAAGTAATTTCACCCTCTCTGGACCTCACCCTTCATCCACGCTCCTTGAAAGTCCTTTCTACTCATCTTCAGAGCTCAGCTCCAATAACATTTCTTTTCTCAAAAAGAGATTTCATATGTTACAAAATGTCTCAAGATTCACTAAATAAGGCAACAGATTACTACTAACAAAAGTTAACATTTTGTGATGTCTGCTTCAGTTTTCTGTTGTATACAATTTTGGAAATACAGATAAGGTCAAAGTCTGCATGTCTTTCCTCTTTCCCCTGGGATCCCCATAGGTAGGAGCACCCTGGGCTGGAGTGTGCCACAAAGACACTGTCCTTGACCTAACGATAGTCAAGCTCCTTTCAACCCTCTTCTTAACTAGACCTCAGCCTTTGGACTGCTGTGTCTGTCTTTGCATGGCCCAATTTTCACAGAACTCCCACTGAATTAGTTCAGGCAGAATCCTCTACCCCCAATCTCTGATCAAAATGTCTCAGCCCTCATTATCTCTCAGGCGATGGCCCATTACCCAGCCTGCCATCTGCAAGAATCCTTACAGGCTGATTTCATCAGAACACTCTGGATGTTTCCCTTTAGTAATTTTCTATCCACTGATCATCACCTTGTTCCTTGGCTATGAACCTTCTGCCGTCCATTTCGTGGGCAGAACAGGGCTCAGTTTGTATACTGAGGTCTCTTTTCTCCAGAACCATAGTTTCTGAATAAAATCTGGTTTTACCACTTTAAATCCTGTCAAGCTCTGGCTTTCTTTAATGTATACCCATACCTAACATGTTTTACTGTTGTTTTATTTATGGTTTCCTCTTATATACCCAGGATCAAAGATCACTCTGATTTGCTTTTGAAAGTTTGCATATAGTATCGGGGCATTGGTATCAAAATACCCTCTTACAGAACGTGTTTTTTCCTCAAAGCACTTGTAATATTTTATAAGTATAAGTACTTATTTAATAAGTCACTAAAAGAGGTTTTTTGAAGACGGTGGCCATATTTGTTTTGCTCATTGATTATTCATTGTTGAAAGTATTTGGCTGAAAGAACAGTTGCTGGGGAAGAAAAGGGTTCTCAGATTAATGAGACATGGATCATCTGAATTCACACTTCGTCTAAGTTTAATAGCAGTGTTTGGGAAAACAGTATTTATTTTTAAGTCTGTGGCATTTCTCTTTCAATAAGCATTTACCAATGATCTATCCTGTGCCCTTGATGTGGGAAACAGAAGGAGTTGAAAAGCTATCAAATTTCCGTACTACCTAGAGCCCATTGACAAGTCCTTGGCACAGGCAGAGTGACTTTCCTCTAGAGACTCAACCGCCTCCACCTTAATATTTTGCTAAGGGCAAGAGGCAATCCTAGCCTGACTGCCTCCGCTACCCCAACCAGGATCCTGTAAGTCTACTTTAACATATAAAAATTACTTTGGAAGCTTCCTTTATCTCTAAACCCTCCAAGATATGCGTTGGCAATCACCCCGGAGCATATGGCCCACTGATATACATCTGAAGGGTCTCATGACTAAGGTTTTATTAGGCGGTAATAATTGATCTTTTCCAAACAACAGCTAGCCCCACAAGGTCCTGGAAACCTGGCTTCCGAAATTCCTTAGAGACTTACCCTATCTCTGACCCCCTCCCAACTTGCAAGTTTATAATGGAGCACGCACTCCTCACAACCTCAGTGCGGCAGGTCTTTCTGCCCACGGGTCCTGTCCCTGTGCTTTAATAAACCATCATTTTGCACAAAAGATGGTCGAAGAATTCTTTCTTGATCATCGGCTTGGGACCTCACCCCACAGAACCTCACTTATATTCTAAACGTCATCACCCTGACATTTTATTAAATTGTACTGAGATCAGAGTAAAAGACATACTCTAGGCCCTCAAGTAAACACACTTTCCAGGAGCACTCAGATACTCCTCTTTGAAACCATATTTGGCAGACTTTACCCAAAAAGCATCTTTCTTAGTATCTTTTGAATTGGTTGTAACTCAGGTCTTGTCATAAGGTCGTCCCCACCACACGTTTAAGAGTGACTCACATTGACAAATTACAAATCTTAATCAGTACCTTTGAAAGGACTTTTTAAGTCACTCACTCCATGACTTGCCTTTATTTTTTTTAAATGCTGGTGACAAACATCAATGTTACCTTTGTGACTATTTGTAAGTCAGAAAGCTTTCCAAATGTAATGATGATTCAGATCCCCTAAAGCATCGAATAGATTTTGATTTTGATTCAAGATAATGGCCCGCATAGATGTGAAATTGGACATGTATGCAGAATGACAAGAAATCAAAGATAAATTAATGAGAATGCTTATAATCACATTTATGTATATTCCCCATAATAAACTTTTGAAATGAAAATGCATATCTGATTTGCCCATATGCTTAATGAAGGAGAAAATTCAATCTAATTACCTTCCAGTTGAATATTTACTCCTAATAAAGTATCATTTTAGTTTTTCAATATTTTAAAGGATAGTTAAAATAAACATAATATGTCAAACCAGAAAAAAAAGTAATTTTCCTCAAGACTAAGAAAACGTTTTTATTCCACACACATTATAATTTGCTAAATACAAATACGTTTTAAATTGAAGGTTCAATTATGTAATCCTATAAAAATATACTCATGAACTTCTTACAGCTCCTTTTATAGAAATCACTAGAAAAATGCCTTTTAGAAGTAATAATCTGCTTAAAAATTAAACAATATATACTTTTAATATTTTTTGATAGTTGCATGTTGTTAATAGAAGTACATTTACTTATTTGCATCTGGTCTTTTTATTCTGTGATTATGTCACTTAAGTCAATTATAAAGGGGTGGTAAATATTCTGTTTTCAGTTATAGATTATAATTTGTTAGATCATCATTCATATGATGAATTGAGTATTTTATCAAACTTCAAAGCAAACATTTTATTTTCAATTTAAATTAAGTTTGTTTTCCCCACCTATTTATTAATCTTCAAATTCTGTAACTACCAAGAAAAATATATGAATATGTGTGTTCAGAGAAAAAAAATAGATATATGCATCCGGGACACTGGTAAACGTATTTCTCTATACAGTTTAAACCTGATCAGGAATTTATTTTTAACCCCATATGAAGACAAAGCACATACCCACAGCTGGTTTGCATATCAATTGTGAGTCATTTTTCTCTCTGCCATATGCTATTTTTTTTGAGGCAATATTGATGTGATTATAGAGAGGAATGTAACAGCAGACCAGATTCAGTTATAATGCACAACTGCTGCTCTCGATCACTTTGAATATCATTCTTCCTTTTCACTTTTAATTTTAAGAAGAAAATAAATGGGGAGGGGCAGATAGGCAAAAAAAAAAAAAAAAAAATTCAACTTGAGGGTGACATTGTTTCTGAAGAAAGGAAGTGCAGATTTTAGATACCCTGCTCTCTTTCTGAGGATGGCATTCCCGGTCAAGGCTGTGAGTACAAAGGTGTTTAGCATGAATACATTTAGACAAAATGACACTGGCTGGTATTATGGACTATACTTTTCTGTGCTGCCAAAATTCCTATGTAGAAGCCCTGATTCCCTACAGGATGGTATTAGCAGGAGGATAACTAGGTTTATGTGAGGTCAGGAGGGCGTGGCCCACATGATGGGATTAGTGCACTTAAAAAAAATAATAATAAAGTCCATTACTGTCAGTTAAATATCTGGTTATGGCATTTGCTCATCATCTTTTAAAAAGAGCTTTTGGAATCACAGCTGTGATTCTGAATTGTTTTTTCTAGGGCTTTCCCACGACCACAATTTCTCTCTGGGTTTGTTTCCAGAGTGAGCCAGGAGAAAATTTTGTATCTCGTCTTCTTCATCAGGCAACCCCAGATCAACGGACTAAGGACAAAAACAAAGTAAGCGAAGAAAGCCTGTTACACACAAGCACACAGGAACACACGTTGGTAAGAACAGGAATTACTGCCATTAACACCTGTGCAGCCCCTTCCTCGGAGTCAGGCACTTTATCCTCCCTCATTTCCTGCTCAAAACAACCCTTTGAATTAGATATTACCATCCCCACCTGACAGATAAAGGAACTCAAGCATCAAAAGGTGATTAATTTGCCCAAGGTCATACACAAAGGAAGTGGTAAGGCCAGCACTAAAATCTAAAAAACAATCTAACCTGAAATTTCTTGCTTTTGAACGGACACATTTAGTTTCTAAAGGATCTAAAGAATGAAAGTTTAAAGTAGTAAAGGATAAAAATTTAAGTATGCAGAGGGTACAAATACTTAATTGTTTATTGCTATTAGAACCAAATGTGTGCATCTATAAATAAGTCTTAGCATGCAAGTTTTCTTTTTCAATTTACTCTTTTCGTTAGATTTTTGATTTTTAAAGTAGGAAATTTAGAAAATAAGTAATGAAAAAGGAATGTAAAAATTGGCTATACTTCCTTCCACCAGTTACCGTTTCAGCTTTTTTTTTCCCCCTAATAATGTAATCACATCTTTCAAAATTTGGATGAAACATTATTTACTTAAAGCATTCAGGTGATACAATTTTTTTTTTTTCTAATTTCATATGGAAAGCTTCATGGGAGCAAGTCCTGCCCTTTCTGACATTAAAAGCAATTTAAAGTAGTTAATCTCCCCATGAAACTATTCAGAATATGCTTTTTTGATGTGTTACAACTCTAAGTTGCATGATCTGATTCAATAAATAAGAATAAACTCACTAATGAATTAGTAACTTTCCTTTTGATAGTTTTGTATATGGTCAGGAGAATGTCTGTATTTCATTCAGGTCCTTAGTGATGGTTGCCAGAGAAAACACAGGATGCCCATTTAAATTTAAATAACAGATAAACAACAATTTTTTTTTCAGTGAAACTATGTCTCATAAAATATATATTTTCATTTGCAAAATCTGGCAACCCGGGGCATCTGCGTGGCTCAGTGGGTTAAAGCCCCTGCCTTCGGCTCAGGTCATGATCTAAGGGTCCTAGGATCCAGCCTCGCATCTGGGATCTCTGCTCAGCAGTGAGCCTACTTCCTCCTCTCTCTCTGCCTCCTCCTCTGGCTACTTGTGATCTTTGTCTGTCAAATAAATAATAAAATCTAAAAAAAGAAAGAAATCTGGTAACCCTATGTGTATACTTTATCACTAAACATATGTGGTATCTTCTTTAGACCTTTCTGCTCTGGATGCCAAGGCTTTTATTCTGTAAAGTTTCATAGTTTAACAATAGTAGCACTTTGAAAAAAATTCCAAAGGCCTAGGAATGGAGCTTCAGATTAAGATCTGATTAAAAAAATCAAGGTGACACTTGGGGTATAAAACTGGAACTGAAAAGGCAGAGCAAAATAAAATTATGAAAATCATGGAGTTTGGTAAGTATTCTGTAAGTCCAATAGCTGGTATTAGAAATAAATAAAATTATATAAATAAAATTCTATGTGCATAGAGCAGGAAAGCCTGTGAAGTACAAAGAGTAAAAATGTAGTAAGTCTTCAAGAAGCCACTCCTCCTACACGTGCACACAACCCGAATGGATTCAGGTTCTTGTAGTTGGCCTGTCCCCAGCTCCTGTTCACTACTCGTGCGTGGAAACTGCTACTACTAAGGCTTCCTTAAGATTTGTTAAAGACCCTCAACTCAACAACAGTCAACTGAAGCTTTTTCCCAGAAACAATGAGAAAGAACAGTAGGGGAAAATCTTTTTACACTAACTTCTGTCTTAGTAATAAATTTTCCTATGTGCAAGTATTTCCAGAAATGTGTGAAGAGAGAAAGGTTAGCCAGTAATTGAGGGTAGAACCATATTGTTCAGTTGGACTATATTTAATAGTATTTTCACACTTATTACTGAAACATAGGAATTTTAGAGAATAGTGGTTAAGGATACAGCACATAACCTATTTTCTACTTAAAATAGCTTCCAGAGAGGTCAGATTTAGGAATGATGCAAATTTTTCATGTCAGTTTTATTTTTAATTTATTTTTTTAGCCTTAGCATTTAGCACCTTGACCAAAACAAAACACGTGCCAATAAATGGCTGTTAAACACATGCTAATTCACTATTTTACCAAATGTCTTGGTTTCTAGTAGTTCCCTGAACCTGTCATATACATTCCTCCATGCTCAATGAGGTGGGGTTTTTTGTTTGTTTGTTTTTTAATTTTTTATTAATATATAATGTATTATTAGCCCCAGGAGTACAGGTCTGTGAATCGCCAGGTTTACACACTTCACAGCACTCACCATAGCACATACCTTCCCCAACGTCCATAACCCCACCCTCCTCTCTGGACCTCCCTCCCCATGCAACTCTCAGTTTGTTTCGTGAGATAAAGAGTCTCTTATGGTTTGTCTCCCTCCCGATCCCATCTTGTTTCATTTATTCTCTTCCTACCCCCAAAATCCCATGTTGCCTCTCCACTTCCTCATATCAGGGAGATCATATGGTAATTGTCTTTCTCTGATTGACTTACTTCGCTAAGTGTAATACCCTCTAGTTCCATCTACATCATTGCAAATGGCAAGATTTCATTTCTTTTGATGGCTGCATAGTATTCCATTGGATATATATACCACATCTTCTTTATCCACTCATCTGCTGATGGATATCTAGGTTCTTTCCTTAGTTTGGCTATTGTGGACATTGCTGCTATAGACATTTGGGTGCAAATGCCTTTTTGGATCACTTTAGGGTAAATACCCAGTAGTGCAATTCCTGGGTCATAGGGTAGCTCTATTTTCAACCTTTTGAGGAACCTCCATGCTGTTTTCCAGAGTGGTTGCACCAGGTTGCATTCCCACCAACAGTGTAGGAGGGTTCCCCTTTCTCCGCATAAAGCAATCTACATGTTTAATGCAATCCCTATCAAAATCTCATCAATTTTTTTCAAAGAAATGGAATAAATAATCCTAAAATTTATGTGGAATCAATGAGGCTTGATCCAAAGTTAAAAATGTTAGGTGGATCCAAACTATTTTGTCCATAGCTCAAAAGAAGTTGATCCTGTTTAAACAGGTGTTTTTAAATCACCAGCAAATAGTACAGTGTCTAAAACATAGTAAGTCACCAATACCTGTCTCTAGGATGATGGCTAAATAAATGATTGAATAAATGGATATAAACGCACTCCATGTTGCTCATTTAGGCTTTACTGCCCTGTGCATAAACTGGAAATTTCCTCTGATTAAGTCACAAAAGTTAGTCTATTTTCAAGGGGAAATGGGAGAGTATTTGTAGGAAAAAAGAAAATGAAATGCTAAGTGGGAAGACATATTTTGAGGTAGAGTCTCTCTTCCATTCTGGATGAGAGAACTCTGGCAGATCTGTTATCTCACCCATGAGGGCATTAACAATTCCTCCTCATAGTAGATGCAAAAGTATAAACTGAGAAGAAGAACTGCCAATTGGAAACATTCAGCAATGAACTCATAGTTGAACAAATGCATACAGTTCCCAATTCTTTCACACTCAGAAGTGTCATGGTGAACCAGTACCTACAACTACTAATAAAAGAGGAGTCATAGCCATGCAATGAGGGTTAGGCTTGCTCTATCTAAAAGTTACATGGAACCAGAAAATGCAATTGAAAAATTGCCAAATATGGAGTATGTCTTATATACAGATAGCCAGGCTGTTCCACTGTTAGTCAAAAATGGGTTTTTAGGGGCGCCTGGGTGGCTCAGTGGATTAAGCCGCTGCCTTCGGCTCAGGTCATGGTCTCGGGGTCCTGGGATCGAGTCCCGCATCGGGCTCTCTGCTCAGCGGGGAGCCTGCTTCCCTCTCTCTCTCTCTCTCTGCCTGCCTCTCCGTCTACTTGTGATTTCTCTCTGTCAAATAAATAAATAAAATCTTTAAAAAAAAATGGGTTTTTAAAATAATTCATCCCCCAGAATTAACCCATACTCTTTAACCCAACCTCCCATGAAACTTTTACCAAGGCTGGGTTTGGATTCTGGACCGCACAAGTATGGGAATGTACCAAATCATTCAAGAATGAACCCCTTGGAACCCTGCAACATTACTTCTCACACAAGCCACAAAGTCAGATACTCAATCAATTCCAGGAGGCTAGTTCTATTTCCACAATAAGAAACTGATTATCTAACTAGGCAAGAGTATACCGACCGTTCTTTAACAGTTCATTCACGGTATTTCAGAAAGCTAGCTTATCAAGCAGAGTGATTTTAATGAATATAAATTGCAGTGATCCCAAATAGAGCTTCGTCTGACTTTCTCATTTTTACTGTACAGCTAATTCCATTATTGTTCTCATTTAGGATTTCCTTTATCTATTATGGAATATTGACAAGTAATCTATTCCATGCTTATGCTACAAATTGAATATAAAATTTCCCAGAGATGAATTTAAGTCCTAGGCTTGATAGGATATGTTTGAACACCACAAGTTCTAGGTCTTTTTTTCTTTTTTTTCTCCATTTTTTAAAAGCTTTCAACTCCAGTGAAAGTACACAGGTCTTACGAGTTATTTGACCACACAAAGCAGATGCCTCAGAGTTGGTAGACTTGTTTTGTGATTATTAAAATTTCCCCAGCGAGGTACAACCTCCACTTCCAAATTCTAACTTTGCCACTTCATTTCTGACACATGAGGAGATGCCCTTTTTGTTCAAATAAGCAAACACAACCCCAAAGAGAAAAAGCAAAAATATGTGGCAGTGGGTCCAGATTCTGGGACTCGAACTATAAAAATTATTTTTTTTTTCTCTACAGTTAAATTGCTTGCCTACTTGACAAAACTTGAAAGAGAGCATCATTAGCATAACAGCAGCAAAATCTATTCTTGTCTTAATTTCTGCCACACAGCTTTGGCATTAGAGACTGTGATGTCAGGAAATCATGAAAGGATGTGTCAAGTTCTAAAAAAAAAAAAAAAAAAAAAGTTCAAGGAAGTTCATAGTCTCACACAAACACAGGGAAAATTTTTCAGTCTCCAGTGTGAAGAGATTGAAGAAGTTGATAGTGTTGCCTGGACATTTGCTTTCTTTTGTTCTCTCTCATCAGGTGAGGAAGCTGAATCCTCTACCTTCTCAACAACCTCATATTAGACTTCCATCTCTACTTGGTCCTTTTGGACACATGCCCCAACTGGGCACTGGATGAGAAATGTCTCCAATGGAGCACACATGAGCTACAATGTAATTAGGACTTGACCTATGCTAGACCTCATTTATTACACATGGTGACTTTGCTTACATTGTTACAAGTTTTCTCCTTACCCACTCACCCCTCTCTGCCTCAGTGAGGCAGAACACTCAACTTCCTTAATTCCTCTTTGTATGGTAAACCTAACCTTGAGTCAACAATTTCGACAAATATAATTACAAAAGAATCTAGTTTCTCCTTCTTATCCTTATAAGTCATTCCTCCGTATATCTTTACAATTTTTAAAAATCTAATCAAAATCTTCACATGAAATTACAAGTACTATGTATTTAGTCAAAACCTGTTAAGATTTGGAACTCTTCCAATATATTTACAAAATAAGATGAAAGTAAAAAAAAAAAAATATATATATATATATAAACAGCCACACAGAAAGTAGAATATATAGAATGACGGACAAAGTCTGCAAGCCTGTGCTCTAAAAAATATTTTCTTTTCATTTGGGATCAAATAGGCACACAAATATGCATATTACTTGCATACTATTACATAAATCCCTCGATTGCGATGTTATAAATATATTCATTAAATATACGTTTGATTATTTATACTTCACCTACTTAAAAATATTTGAGGCAATTATATGAAACTATAATAGCAATTTTTAAATATAATATTGCCTTTATATTAAAGTGTGAAAATATTAAAAATATATTCAGTCATATGCATATTCTGAAACATTATTTGCATATTTAATGTATTACCCATGTGGTGCTTTCTCTCTATCTCTGAGACTTGACATCTGTATGAGTTTCTGTAATTTTGGAATGTATTTTTTATTATCTTAGTGATTGTTATTTTATGAGACCATCAGGATTTTGTCTCTCCTCCTTTCTTATTCTTCTTATTAACGCCTGGGTGGGGAGGGGGTGTTGAAATGTATAATGAAATACCTTTCCCTTATTAGGACTGCTTTTGGAGTTTCTAGATTGTCAATAGTTTGTTGACTTAGCCAAGGCACTATAGTTATCGCTTGGCTGGTATTTGATACGATTTGGCTTTCAACCATTGTTTGGTTGTTTGTTTAACCGCTGATTTTAGGGAAGGTTTCTTTGCCTTTGTGTCCTTAGTTACTTTTCTATCCAGTTCTCAAAGTCGACAATTCCTCATTTGTAATTTGTGTTTTGCTACTTTCATTGCTTCTTCTGTGTGCATCCCTAACTAGACAGGGGCAACGCCAAACCCTTACAAATTCAAAACACTACAGCCTTAGTCAAAACTTAAGGCAGGTTAGTATTCAGTCTTTAAATACTCCAATTAAAATAAGTCAATGATTTCGACCCAGTGAAACACAGTAAAGAGAAACCCTGCTACCTTGCAACTCCTCATTTTAAAAATATAGACACAGATGTCACATTTGGTTAATGTTCAGTATGTTTTCAGAATAATTTAATCTGAAAAGCATCGCCCAGACTCTCATTTCCTATGCAGGATGATCCTGTGAGGCAGACAGGGTTCCCGTGAGCAAGGACCACCCAGCTACATTGATCCGCTGTATTCCACTTGGTTGCTCTGTGTCTCTAGGAACCAAATCTCTCTGACCACTCAAAGTTGCACTTGGTAAACTTTCTCACCCTGCATTGTTTTTTATGTTATAATCCAGCATGACGTTGAAAAATAGTCTCTCTTTTTTGTGTCTGTAACTGAATAAAATATTTTAAAATTATATAAGAAAACTGGCCCACTATTTAAGTCTGCATACGACTGTCCCTACACACTCGGATTTTCCCACATATTGACTATAGGAATAATTTTCACCCTTTGCTATTCCAGTTGGCAAAAAATAGCATACAAACTGAGTTAGAGAGCTGTCAAGCACTATAGGTTCCCATGCATTATGTTATCTACTGCTACTGGATGTGGGTATGTGAACTGACCAAAAAAAAAAAAAAAGTAAATATGATTGATCTTCTCTCATAATGACAGAATTCATGTAAGTGGAATAGTGGAGGTAATATCTACTATTTAAAATGACTTTCTCAGTTGAAGTTTTGTGTTACAAAAGAATATCCTAAATGTATCTCTTCTTCTAATGCTTACTGGGTGGTGGGCGGTTGGAGGGGGTTTCTGATGACACAGGTAGTATACTTGGCAATTAGAATCGATGTAAACATTTAAGTGAAACTTCAGATCTGCCACCTTTGTCAAGGTTGCATAGCTATGCATTGCTCCTCAATTCTTTTTTTTTTTTTAAGATTTTATTTGTTTATTTGACAGACAGATATCACAAGTAGGCAGAGAGGCAGACAGAGAGAGAGAGAGGGAAAGCAGGTTCCCTGCCGAGCAGAGAGCCCGATGTGGAGCTTGATCCCAGGACCCTGGGACCAGGACCTGAGCCGAAGGCAGAGGCTTTAACCCACTGAACTACCCAGGTGTTCCTGTTCCTCAATTCTTAAGAGTCCTTAGCTCTAAGAAATATCATTCATGGTTAGTAAACAAGAAAATATAACTGCCTAAGCAGGTTTCATGATAGCTTGGCTGAGCCAAAACAAATAGATTACAGAACTTTAAAAAAAAAATCAAATCCATTCTATAAATCAAGAATTGTCACAGTCACCTTCCGTAATTGCATGGCTCTGATGCAGGATTAACAAATATGAATGTCAATGACCTTGTATATAATCACCCCCCAATAGCCCCTCTCCTTTTATAATAGGGACTGAGTAGGAACTCTGAGATGTGAGGCACATGAATTTTTTTTGCTGACCTCCATTCCTGCCTTAACTGGATATAATAGAGACCTCAGAAGTCCCTCCAGGGCAGAGCAAGATGGCCTCTCTAGTGATCTCCACCTTCCCAGCAGCATCGGGTGGATACCCCAGAACTCTGTCCCCTCTTTATAGGCCCCTAACTCGCCTTTCCTTCTCATCCCTCACAGCCTTGGCCCTCCAAAGTGACTGAGAACAAGGGAGCTCATCTCATTCTGCCCTATGCTATTCATTAGACTGTCACCAAACAAAGCCCTGGTCATCTGGTTTAATTCCCTTTGGTGAACATCATCTCTCACCAACCTCCAATTCTGAAACTTCCCATGAGTCCTCTGAATTCATAGTATGTCACTAATGAAACACCTGCACTCTCATCTTCTCCAATCATTCTTGTCACTCTCTTGCTCTTCCCTGTAGACACAATTTCCTTTGCAGTTCTGTTGCGTTTTAGTGTGGGTTCCCTTCGGCCCCCACATACCTACATATCACTTGGTTTCTCAGGGAGCTGGTTATCTTATTTGCTCATTTGACTCTTCCAAATCATTCTGCCTTCTTCCTTCCTAAAAAACATCAGAGTAGACTCATGGCACCCAAATTCCATCTCTACCCTTGGTTGGGGATCATCCACCAACATTTGGGTCACTCTCCCTCCATACGTGAATTAGACATTCTGGTACCACCAGACCCCCCCCACCCAACACCGTTTTTTCCATAACTCTCGATGGCTATTATAGCTACAGAGCTGATGTGTTCCCTGATCTTAGTGAACTTCCAGAGCCCTTGATCCCACCCCCTTCTCTGTTTCTCAAAGGTTTGCTCCAGCACTTTCTCTCCCATCACTTCTTCAGTATCAAGGGTCCTTTATTTATGTTTTCCTTTCCATAACTCCATTTCCATTGTCACATAAACATCCTATTATCACTCCCATATTTTGGGGGGAAAACCTCTTCACTTGACTTCCCTCCAGACATTGCCCCATTTTTGTCCTTCCCCTGAGGATAAAACTTCTTGGAAATTGTTGTCTCGCCTAATTCTTTGTGATCTTTCTCTTTTTATTCCCCCTCTAAGTCTTGATTTTAAGTAACAAATGTCTTGGGAAAGAGATACATCTTAAGGCAATCAACAGAATTCCATCTGACTTCATGGACTACTTATCAATCTCATAGAAGCAGTTTGTACAAATACTTCAGAAAAAGGTTTGTTTCAGGGTCATTATAAAATAACTCTCCAAGCAACAATTCTACTGAAACTGCTTTCCTGATGATCACCAGTGACTCCTCGCCTCGCTAAAATCCATGGTGAATAATCTATCCTAACCTTACTTGTCCTATCATCTTTCGACCATTGGTCTTTCTTCTTTGAATCATTTTCTTGACTGGGTTTCCAGGACACCATAACTTTCCTGCCCTTCATTCCACTTTTCTGGTCTCTTTCTCTGGGTCTCCTTTGCTCTTTCTATGCATCTTTCCTTCTCAAGGGTTGCAATCCCCCAGTGCTCACTATGAAGATCCCTTCTGTTTTCTCTCTATTTTTAGGTATCTCATTCATTGTCAGATTTTAACACAACACCTGGGGCATACGGGCAGGAAGAACAATGAGACACACTCTTTAAAATACTGTAAAATTGTGTGTTGGGCACATTTCCACCCCATCTTGCTCTTATCTTCTATAATGACTATTCAGACATTCATGTTCCTGAAAGGCCAGAGTTTTCTTTTATCCATTATCCTCCCCAAGGTACCCCACCAGGTTTATCTTCCTTGATCACTCCCAAATGTTGATGTTTTCCAATTCCTTCTTTCCTTCAGCATGCATGACCTGAATTACTGGAAGAGACTTTTGATAGAGCACTCCTCTCCTTTAAACTGTTGGGGAAATGAAGGTGTAAGAAAGTTCAAACTCTCAGTCAGCTAGGATGTATCTCCTGGCCTCTTCATTCCCCAACCCATTCTTAGTCTTTTGCACTATGTTGAGTGAGCCTCAAGCTATTGTACTCTGAGACAGCAGATGACCTATCTAATATATTAATATATATGAAAATAAGCTAAAATGTTTGAGATTGAATTGATGAATTTTGCTTTCAGCAAAATTGTTCCAGGAGCTCTGCTCCTTCACCACGAATGCCCCTCTATCAGTTTCCTATAGCTGCTGTAACAAATTATCGTGAGCTTAAAATATATTTATTCTCTTATAATTCTGGATGCCAGAAATCTGAAATTAGTCTCCCTGGGCTAGATCAAGGTGTTTTCAGGGCCATCCTCCCTCTAGGGGCTACAGGAAAATTTATTTCTTGACTCTTCCAGCTTCTAGTGGTGGTTCCTGGCATTCCTTGGCCTGTAGACACATCACTCTGACCTGTGCCTCCAAGATCATATTGTCTTTTCCTGTGTGTGCTTGTAAAATCTCTTTTTGCCTCCCTTTCATAAAGATACCTATGATTGTATTTAGGGTTCACTTGGAAAATCAGTGATAAACTTCCCATCTCAAGGTCCTTAATTTAATCATACCTGCAAAGTGTGTCTATCTATCTCATATAAGGTAATATACACAGATTTCGGTCCAGGTGTTAGGACGTGGATATCTTTTGGGATCCCCTTATTCAGGCTTTCATGTCTCCTAATCTCTTATACAAAGGCCAAGAACTACCTGCAAATGCTATAAATTATGTGAAAAGAAAAATTAACTTATTTAGTAATCAGCCACCTTTGCCATAGTTTCATTTATTTCAAACTTTGGATTGCTAAGTCTCTATGATTTATATCATCTATGCTTTGTTTTGCCTATATATAATTCAAATTATAATTCATTAATGAGGAAAGAAGAAGTGTGTAAAACCTACAGCTTTGAAATATACATTTGTTGTTTTTCTATTTTGTATGTATGGCTTCTTTTTCATAAGCATCAGAGCACAATTCTAAAATTTTAATGAAAATGGACAAATACCATTACTCTATTTCAACTCTACAGTCTTGTATGAAAAATAATTTGCACAGTATTTTCAATTCCGTTATTACAATTTTTGCCACAAGAATGAGGTGTCAGATTTTTATTGTCTGATATATATTGAGAATTAGAATTGCTTGCCCTACCACCCTGACCTTTATCCAGAGACTGCATTTTGATTGGCTAACCTTTCTACTTCTTCTTCCTATTTATAGCTTTACTAAACTAAGAGGAACAGGTGAAATGTCCAGTCAGTAAATAGAAAGAATAGCAGAAGGTCAAGCTGAGAGAGAAAATGGCTAAATTTTACATAGGATGTGTAACATTCCAATGCCAAGACCTCATTCTCAAGTAAAAATTTAAATAAGAATGTAAATAGCATAACTGAACCCATTCTCTAAAAATGAACCAAAGAAATGTGGCACATTTAGCCCATTCTACATAGTGTTGCAATTTCCTGAACTTCCACGGAAATATCCTTGAAAGATTTCTTGAGGTCACGAAGTCAGTTTTCATTATCACTAAAATGATGCATACATATATTTATATCTTAAGCCCTGTGTAAGGAAAGCTATTTCAGATCTGTCATCTCTTGGTTGATACAAAATCACAGATTGATTATGACTTCCTCCAGCCCTCTTCTGACAGGATGTGCTCTGATGACTCGAGGAGAAAACTACAGTTCACAACTAATAAAGACTTAACCATTTTATTCCAAATACCTAGATAACCGAACTTTTTTTTTTTCACACTTCCTTTTGAACTTGATGTTTTATTTCACTTCCAAGAACACATCCAGCAAGGGTAATTCAGATGTGCTACTTGTTTTTTTTAATTAGTATTCTTAATATATTTATAATTAGAAGAGAGTGCCAAAGTACTAACCAAGTTTAAAAGAAGCTATCTTTTGAAAATTGGACACTAATGAAATATTCACTTTAAAACTAAATCTAAATTTGCCTTAGATTTTAAAATACAGCAATTAAGATTATGATTGTATATGTATATTTCAATAAATAAAAAAATCTTCTAACAGATTTCCTTACAAATGTTGCTTTAAATGCAATTTTAAAACAGTGAATTAAACAAATCAATTAACAAATAGTAAAGATTCCTTAAGATTTCTTCTACACCCTGATTCAGTATGACTGACACTTTGGTCCAAGGGAAGTTACTAAAGTATAAACTAATTATGTCCTTAAGTTTTCTAATGCTTTCCCAAAACATAGACATATTCTCTCTTTGAAGAGTCTCTATTTTCTGAAAAATACGTACATGGCAAAAATATTAAAGCATAAACATATTTTGCCTTGCCACAGTTTAAATCTCATCATCCTAGCAAAATAGAGCTTTTATGTACCAAAAATGATCCTTTTACAGGTAAAGAAATTTATCTCAGAGATTAGTCCCACAACTGGATAAGTATCTTCCATCAATTCAAAAGACAACTAAGATAGCAAAATAAAGTCTGAAACAGAAAAGGAAAAAACAGTGCTTCTTTCCATTATTAATACTATGCATAATTTTAAATTTTTATTCCATCAAGATAAATTTTATCAACACTTTGGCTCATAACACAAAATAATCTCTAGTATTTGGTATGCCATATATCCAGAATAGTATATAGTAGCAATATGGATATGCTATATATTTTCATAATAAAATATATCATATATATCATATGCTACATACAGTGTATCATATATCTCCTGAGAGATACAGACATAGTCACAGTTAGTTGGAGGGGTGTGGGTATGAGAGACAGAACAAATACTTCTGTTGTTTTTATTTATTGTGTCATATTGTTTTAAAAATACTTTAAATCTACTGGGAATAATCCACTAGAATAAGTAGAGGTTGGACATAAAGAGAAAGGAGACAATTAGAGTAGAAATTGCTTTAGAGTACAAAACGGTTTATAACTGATGCATATGAGAAGGATGTGGCCATGAACTGAAGGCATCATAAAGGATGGGGAGGATCTGTATGGAAGTTTAGAAGACTGGCTTTTTTCAATAAAATCATGAGTAGTGAAAGCTTATTGAAGAAACATAAGTAAAGGTGGACAGACCTGATAAAAATAGGAGAGTCCATGAGAACAGCATTCTAAGAAAGCAAAATCAGAACCAGGCATCACCCAATATTTGACAAGTAAGCTAGAAGGAAAGCATGATGTAGTTAGGGACACAACAATGGCTCTAGCTATCTGGGTGATGGAGTGACTACAGAAAATGACAGAACTCTGGGCAGACACTGAGAAATGGCACCTACTTTGTGGTAAGTTACCTTTCTGACCATCCAACAATCTGCCGTGGAAGTAGTGACTCTTGCCTAAAATCTAAAGCTTCAAATTTTATGATTAAAATTTATTTTTCTATTTTTATTTTTTTAAAGATTTTATTTATTTATTTATCAGAGAGATGAGAGAGAGTACAGGCAGGCAGAGAGGCAAGGAGAGGGAGGGAGGAGCAGGCTCCCCGCAGAGCACGAAGCCCGATGTGGGACTCGATCCCAGGACACTGGGATCATGATCTGAGCTGAAGGCAGCCACTTAACCGACTGAGCCACCAAGGCGCCCCTATGATTAAAATTTATCTCATGATATATTAGTGCTCAATGGACAATGACCTATGTATTTTAAGGTATGAAGAGCTAGTCAAAACAGAAAAATAAAGACTAGTCTTTATTAAAGACTACATATGTACTGCACTGTAAAAATAAACAAGTGAACGAAAAACAAAAATAGGAAAAAAATACATAGGAAAGAACTAGTGAACCAAATTCTCCAGTGTGCCTTTCACAAAACGGAGCTAGTTACTGGAGAAAAAAGAGATTTTTAGCTATAAGGGTTCTGATTTTTAGAACTAGAAGTAATTTGACCTCCTAATCAACAAATACAAGATTATTCCGGGCAAAATGTCGTCACATATTATTAGTTTTCCTTTTTATAAACTAACATTATAGTTTAAATAGTATCCTAACATTTGTTTTAACACACTAGTGTGCCCTTAGTTACAGAATTCTAGCAAGACCATTGACAAAAGTAATAATAATGAAACAAAACTTTAAAAGTACATTTGAAATTCTTAAGCCTTTATTTCACACAAATCAGAGCCTGAAACATGGTTTGAACGATAAATTTTCTGAGTACACTTGAAATACAATTGGGGTGCCTGGGTGGCTCAGTTGGTTAAGTGTTCAATTCTTGGTTTTGGCTCAAGTCATGATCTCAGGGTCACAAGATCGAGTCTCACATTGGGTCTTGTGCTCAGCACAGAGTCTGCTCACTCTCTCTCTCTATCCCCCCCACTTCCACATGTTCTCTCTCTAAAATAAATAAAATTAAAAAAAGAAATATCATCAAATTACTAATCCTTGATTTCTATAAATATATTAGAACAATCTAATATAAAGTGGGAAAACATACTCAAATTTACATCAATATTATTTATTTATTTTTATATAGAAATATGGTCAGTATAAACCATAGAAATTTTTCTAAGATCTAGAAACATAAGTTTTAGAAAGCTCTACATTTGATTGATTGTTGACAGCTATGTTAGTCAAGGAGCCAACATGATTACTACAGTAAATTGGCATCACTCGTCCATTGACTGATGCAAAGTTGAATCACTATCATTTGTCCTGGTCTAACTTCCAAACAGCACAGTCACAAGTAGGAGAGCAAAACAATATTGACACAACATAGCCTCACTATGGCAAGAGTATCTTATTCAGGACAGAAATTTCAGACTCTGGAAGGGATTATTAATAAATTCATAGTTTATATTATTAAGGAATACAAACCAGACTAATAAAGTAAAGCTGTTATGAAGGAACTGTTTCCTTAAATGGGTGAATAAAATACTTCAAGAGTTTTATATACATATGTAGATTTTAAATTCTATAGTTTCTCAGAATATAGCAAGACCGCAAGATGGCTAACCACATAATAAATATGAATCCTCAGTTGGCCAGTGAGTTAAATAAGCTATTTTGTAAATCTTGTTTCCCAGTACTTACAGATAATGTTTATTTTTAAAAAATCAATATTCTATACTTTCAGGTAAGACATAACTTATTTCCTAAATCCCAAACTCTGACTGACATTGATAAAGAATTTAAAGCAATCAAAATGGAAATAATTTAACATAAGAATAGAAAACTAATAAAAACATCATATGATATATAAATATAAATAAGCAAATATATAAGTAGAACACTATCATAAAGGAAAATCAGATAGGAAAAAAAAATAAGACCAAACAGGTATGAGGTTAGTACCTAAAACTACAAGCCCTAAAGCCTTTTCCGGTAACTCTGAGGGAGTTAAAACTTTGGTTCAAGTCTTCATAAGTGTCAAGAGGAGAGGAAATCACAGAAAGTTACTGGGGCTGAGGTACAAAACCAAAAACAGACCATTGGTTGGGAGTAGAACCTACACTCTGGGAATGAGACTCAGGAGTACTTCCTGTCCTACCCAGTTTTTCTCCAGTGAACAGTTGTCCTGAAAACTAAAGTAATACCTGAATCTATGTTTTGTTGATAACATGCTCTATATTGACCTGTCCTGAGTGTCTGATACACACAACCTTATTTTGATTCTTATAACCTCTTGTAAGTAATAATTTAAAGAATTTATACCACTCAACACCAAAAATCAATGAATCAATCAATCAATCCAATTAAAAAACAGACAGAAGAACCTGATAGTCATTTTTACAAAGAAGACACAGAGACAGTCAACAGAGTTATGCAAGGGTGCTTATTATCACTAATCTTTAGGGAAATGAGATATCACCTCACTCTAGTCCAGAATGGCTAGTATCAAAAGGACAACAAATAACAAGTGTTGACAAAGATGTGGAGAAAAGGAAACTTTTGTGCACTGTTGGTGGGAATGCAAACTGGTGCCGCCACTGTAGAAAACAGTATGGGGATTCTGTAAAAAATTAAAAACAGAATACCACATAACCCAGTAATTCTACTTCTAGATATTGACCAATAACAACACAAAAATCACTGATTCAAAAAGATACAGGCACCCCTATGTTCACTGCAGCATTATTTACAACATCCAAGATACAAAAGCAACCTAGGTATCAACAGATGAATGGTAAAGATATGGCATAAATACACAAAGGAATAGTACTCAGCCATAAAAAGAATGGCCATTCCAAACAACATGGATGGATCTAGAGGCTATGATGGTAAGAAACACAGGTCAGACAGAGAAAGACAAATGTTATATAATTCCAGAATTGTATAGTAAAGTCTATAATCTAGAAAAAACAAAAACAAAAACAAAAACAAAACAAGCAAAAAGAAATGGACACATAAATACAGAGACCAAAGTAGTGGTTGCCAGAGGTAAGGGACTAGGGGATGGGCACAACAGGTGAAAGGGATTAAGAGTTACTGACTTCCAGTTATAAAAATAAATAAAGTCACATAGAGGAAAAGTAACACATAAGGACTATAGTCAATGATATTATAATAAATTCATATAGTGACAGGTGGTGATTATACTTACTGTGGAGGTACTATGTAACACATGCAATTATAGAATTACTGTGTTGTACACCTGAACGTAATATAATATTGCATGCCAACGGTACTTCAATAAAAACAATAATTAGTATTAATAAGAATAAGAAAGTGATATGAAGATCAAAGGGTTTACTTAGCTTTACCAATATGTATAATTTTAGAAATTAACATAGACAAGATTAAAAACCAGGTATGTCTGACTCCAATCCTCTGTTCTTAACCAGCATCTACATAATAAATATTGAATTCAATTTTAATTCAATTATTTCTTTTAGATACACATGAAACATTTGTTTCACACCAAGGCATAATTCACTATGTTTGGAGAGTGGAGAGCAGGAAATGACACAGAATTATGAGATCCAGCTAGTGACTGTCAAGAATAATCTCTTCATCTTTTTGTTTCATTTGTGTGTTTTTAATTGGAAGGAAGGGATATGTATAAACATATTTTTTTGTTTTGTTTTGTGGTGGTGTTTTGGTTTTTTTTTTTTTAACCCCCCTCTTTAAGCAGGTGGATTTCATTAAGAGATAACATTCCTTAAGCTGTATATGGGATAAGGCTGACTGATGCTGTCAGTTAAAATCAGATCCATGTGCCTGCCCAGTCCGCGGACACCACTCACGAAAACTGAGAACGCCATCAAGGACAAAGTCTCAAGACACGGCCAAGCTTCCTCACGCCATGCTGCCTACCCCCCACCCCCCCACCCCCCGTTTCTGGGCAGCTGCCTCACCTACTTTGGCTTCCATTCCATTCCATCAGCAGAGTTCTCCTTTCCTCCTGCTTCACTAGGTAGAATTTCCTTTTTTTGACCCAATGACCAAGCTCCAGGAGAGTCCTAATTCTGATCTTTCATTTTATCACCTTTTGACCAGACACATTTCTAGTTCAGCCCACCTTGATGAAAAACAGTTTCTGTCTTATCCTAGCCAATAATTCTGCCTGCTTCTATGACCTACAAGGGTACATTCCACTAAGTGACAAATAGTATAAAATTCCCTACTTCAAATAGCTGAAGCATTTATATTATGTTCTTTTAAATAATAAAATTTTTAAAACCCTCCCATAAAACAAAACAAAACAAAAATGAAAATCCACAAAACAAGACCAAAAAAAAAAAAAAAAACCTAATAAAGTTTCAAATAAGCCATTTCAACTCAGCAGTACATTCAGGGGAAAATAAAATTGGTTTCAATTTAAAGTTGTACTTCAGACTAATGACTATAAAATCAAATTCATACAATTCTCACAAATTCTGAATCTAATTAATTTCCACACCTGAATTGTCATTGTTTAGAAATGATCATAGTTGCTTAATATACTATAAATAAGGTGAGCAAACACAGGCAACAGAAATTTGCCTATGTACATACAGTTTGTTTTTTTTTTTTCTAAATTCATATCCTGGGTAAAATTTTAGGTAACTGCATCTAGTCAAAATCTATCTTTGCCATTCTCCTTCTTCATGTTTTAGAAATCCCTCAGGATTTTCTTTTCTTTTCTTTTTTTAGTTATTTGATAGACAGAGATCACAGGCAGGCAGAGAGAGGGGGAAGCAGGCTCCCCGCTGAGCAGAGAGCCCAATGTGGGGCTCGATCCCAGGACCCTGGGATCATGACCTGAGCCGAAGGCAGAGGCTTAACCCACGGAGCCACCCAGACGGCCCCTCCCCTCAAGATTTTCAATAGCTAATAGAACGCACTCTTTGTCCTCATTTTATCTCCTACATGAAGTCTCCTACCACCCCCAATTTTTGTCATTCTTCTATCACAATTTGGCTATCCTCCACTTCATTCCATGAGGATCATTTATACATGAAGTGACAGTGGAAAATAAAATTGCACGAGGTAAGTTATTTGTATGGGATAGCAGAATAATTTACTGCACCTCCTAGGTACACACTCAGAACACACTGATGTGGTCATTAGGAAGGTCAAACACTTATTATTCTTCTAAAGATGTTGCTAAAGAAGACATTTTTTGGTTAGAAAGGCCTTTAAGTAACTCTCTTGGTTCTCAAGTTCTTTTTAAACATAAAAGTTGATCCCTCAAGATATCTCCCTCAAGATATCTTAATGAATACAACTATGAATAAAATATGTTGTTTTTCATTTTCATTGAATGAAATGTATATTATAGACACACAAATGACCATATTAGTTACTTCAGCTAATGTAATATTTATAGGCAGAGAAGTTAAAACCCATTCCTTAAAGGTAACTACCTGAACACAGTAATGTTATTTTAGAAACTGGCTTGATCTTTACACACGCAGGTATCAACATTTATGGTGATCTTCTAGGTCTTTATGATCTTATAGGTCTTTAGAGATTTTTTTTTTAAGATTTTATTTATTTATTTGACAGACAGAGATCACAAGTAGGCAGAGAGGCAGGCAGAGAGAGAGGAGGAAGCAGACTCCCTGCTGAGCAGAGAGCCTGATGCGGGACTCCATCCCAGGACCCTGGGATCATGACCTGAGGTGAAGGCAGCGGCTTAACCCACTGAGTCACCCAGGCGCCCGGTCTTTAGAGATTCTAAGAAGAAAATCCAATGCCCCAGCATTTTTGAGCACAATGAGAAAGGACAATAATATTTTGCTTATTCTATCCATATCACGTCTAAGGTCAGCACGAGCCAGAGAGTTGATCAAAACACACAGTTCAAGGTACTTGTGCTTTAAATTCTCTATCAGCAGAAACGTAAGAGTGCATCCTCGCCAATACGATCTCGCAAGTTTATTCCATGACAATTGTCCTCAAGCAAGCGAGGAGGACATGACTAACGGACGTAAATAAGTATTATTCATTTCATCTCATTTTGAGAGTGGTCGCAAGGGAGCATACGGATGTACCAAATGAATAAACTGTATGGAAAGTGAAAAATATTGGGTGGAATTTAAACCACAAGAGCCTGAGTCCTATTTGGGAAAAGTCACATGCATGCTAAAGGACCCAGGCTGGAGGAAACAGGGAAGCTGGGGCAGGCAGCTGGAGGTGTGTATGCCCTGACCCGTTGGGGGGGAGCCGGAACAGGGGCAAACAGCTGATAGCCAGTCACTTAATTTAAGTGTCCCTATGGCAAGGACAGATGGGAAGGGTTCTGAACACAAAGCTAAAGACAAAAAAACTTTATTTTGTGGGATCGGTGTCCACTGTAAAGGATTGTGAGGAAAAAAAGAAAAAAAAAAGAGGGATGATGAAAACAATCTGCAAGGAAGAAGGAAAGTATGTAGTCAAGGAGACCGATCATGAAGCTACGTTTGACAGAGGAGAATGGAAATTCATTTTACAATGTCAAAGTTGAAGAGGCAAACGCACTGATAAACTTCTGGGGGACAGAATGAGGTACAGACTTGCTCTTTATGTGTGTGGGTATCGGGGGAGGGAGGGAGGCGTGTGTGTTTGCAGTGTTAGACAAGTCAGCAAAGGCAAACAGCTTCTACTCAGGAAATAATATCATGGGGAGGGTCCTGTGAAAAACAGGCGGGTTCTGCAGCTACAAATTAACTCACTTCTTCACAGCTCCCTTTCCTCCCCTGGTTCCAACTGATTTTTCTTTCCCCCCTGAATATCTCATCTGCAAATAACGGTAAAGGAAGATCAAGTAATCTGTTTATAGTCACCCTTCTATCAGGTGGGATACATCCCTTAACTTACAGACCACCTGCAATGAACTCAGGTTGTGTATAATTAGAATCGAGCACAAATTGGCTTTTCCCTGTGCAACCAGAGTATATTTCCCTCAGAAATTAAAGATTCCACCCCTTAGAAACATGATTATTAAAAACAGATATTTCAGATTTTCTCTCTCATACATTCAAAGAGGTCAGAGGTGGCAGACTGTATTTTACATAGTGAGCCCTGGAAATGGCAATCTAGTAAGATTCTGTTATCCCAAATGTTATCATCTTTTAGGGAGAACGGACATCAGTAGGTTTTATTAATGAATTTAAAGATGGAAATTGAGATGCTGAAGAAGCATTAAGAAAATAAGATACGTTGAGAAAATTGTCTTGCTCTGCAGTGGCCCCTTTGGCCCCTTTGACTTATTACCATAAGCTTTTTGTCAGTTCTGTAAGAGGCAGGGTACTTTTTAGTTATGCTCCTCAGTGATGGAAAAGAAAAAAAATCCTTCAAATATAAACTTGAGGATTTAGAATTTTCTCATTCTATTAAAATTCAGATGTTATTCATCAGGCTGACTGATTATGGACTAAGAATATAATTAAGTCTCTCTATTTCTAAAAGTTTTAGAAGGGTATACATGTTAAATGCATTTAGTTATGTATTTGCTTTTGTGATTCAAAATAGCATTTTTTCACCAGCACTTTGAGAATCTAGAACGGCTTTGTCAGATGGGACTTTTGGCAACAGACGTGCTGTACAATAGGGCAGCTTCTCATTACATTGGGTGCTTAAGCACTTGAAATATGGTGAGTGCAATTGGGGAACAATCTGGAAGAAATGGATGCATTCCTAGAAACATATAAACTACCACAACTGAACCAGGAAGAAATAGAAAGCCTGAACAGACCCATAACCAGTAAGGAGATTGAAACAGTCATTAAAAATCTCCAAACAAACAAAAGCCCAGGGCCAGATGGCTTCCCGGGGGAATTCTACCAAACATTTAAAGAAGAACTAATTCCTATTCTCCTGAAACTGTTCCAAAAAATAGAAATGGAAGGAAAACTTCCAAACTCATTTTATGAGGCCAGCATCACCTTGATCCCAAAAGCAGACAAGGATCCCACCAAAAAAGAGAGCTATAGACCGATATCCTTGATGAACACAGATGCGAAAATACTCAACAAAATACTAGCCAATAGGATTCAACAGTACATTAAAAAGATTATTCACCACGACCAAGTGGGATTTATTCCAGGGCTGCAAGGTTGGTTCAACATCCGCAAATCAGTCAATGTGATACAACACATCAATAAAAGTAAGAACAAGAACCATATGATACTCTCAATAGATGCTGAAAAAGCATTTGACAAAGTACAACATCCCTTCCTGATCAAAACTCTTCAAAGTGTAGGGATAGAGGGCACATACCTCAATATCATCAAAGCCATCTATGAAAAACCCACCGCAAATATCATTCTCAATGGAGAAAAACTGAAAGCTTTTCCGCTAAGGTCAGGAACACGGCAGGGATGTCCATTATCACCACTGCTATTCAACATCGTACTAGAGGTCCTAGCCTCAGCAATCAGACAACAAAAGGAAATTAAAGGCATCCAAATCGGCAAAGAAGAAGTCAAATTATCACTCTTCGCAGATGATATGATACTATATGTGGAAAACCCAAAAGACTGCACTCCAAAACTGCTAGAACTTATACAGGAATTCAGTAAAGTGTCAGGATATAAAATCAATGCACAGAAATCAGTTGCATTTCTCTACACCAACAGCAAGACAGAAGAAAGAGATATTAAGGAGTCAATCCCATTTACAATTGCATCCAAAACCATAAGATACCTAGGAATAAACCTAACCAAAGAGACACAGAATCTATACTCAGAAAACTATAAAGTACTCATGAAAGAAATTGAGGAAGACACAAAGAAATGGAAAAATGTTCCATGCTCCTGGATTGGAAGAATAAATATTGTGAAAATGTCTATGCTACCTAAAGCAATCTACACATTTAATGCAATTCCTATCGAAGTACCATCCATCTTTTTCAAAGAAATGGAACAAATAATTCTAAAATTTATATGGAACCAGAAAAGACCTCGAATAGCCAAAGGGATATTGAAAAAGAAAGCCAACGTTGGTGGCATCACAATTCCGGACTTCAAGCTCTATTACAAAGCTGTCATCATCAAGACAGCATGGTACTGGCACAAAAACAGACACATAGATCAATGGAACAGAATAGAGAGCCCAGAAATAGACCCTCAAATCTATGGTCAACTAATCTTCGACAAAGCAGGAAAGAATGTCCAATGGAAAAAAGACAGCCTTTTCAATAAATGGTGCTGGGAAAATTGGACAGCCACATGCAGAAAAATGAAATTGGACCATTTCCTTACACCACACACAAAAATAGACTCAAAATGGATGAAGGACCTCAATGTACGAAAGGAATCCATCAAAATCCTTGAGGAGAACACGGGCAGCAACCTCTTCGACCTCTGCCGCAGCAACATCTTCCTAGGAACAACGCAAAAAGGCAAGGGAAGCAAGGGAAAAAATGAACTACTGGGATTTCATCAAGATCAAAAGCTTTTGCACAGCAAAGGAAACAGTTAACAAAATCAAAAGACAACTGACAGAATGGGAGAAGATATTTGCAAACGACATATCAGATAAAGGACTAGTGTCCAGAATCTATAAAGAACTTAGCAAACTCAACACCCAAAGAACAAATAATCCAATCAAGAAATGGGCAGAAGACATGAACAGACATTTCTGCAAAGAAGACATCCAGATGGCCAACAGACACATGAAAAAGTGCTCCATATCACTCGGCATCAGGGAAATACAAATCAAAACCACAATGAGATATCACCTCACACCAGTCAGAATGGCTAAAATCAACAAGTCAGGAAATGACAGATGCTGGCGAGGATGCGGAGAAAGGGGAACCCTCCTACACTGTTGGTGGGAATGCAAGCTGGTGCAGCCACTCTGGAAAACAGCATGGAGGTTCCTCAAAATGTTGAAAATAGAACTGCCCTATGACCCAGCAATTGCACTATTGGGTATTTACCCTAAAGATACAAATGTAGTGATCCAAAGGGACACATGCACCCGAATGTTTATAGCAGCAATGTCCACAATAGCCAAACTATGGAAAGAACCTAGATGTCCATCAACAGATGAATGGATCAAGAAGATGTGGTATATATACACAATGGAATACTATGCAGCCATCAAAAGAAATGAAATCTTGCCATTTGCAACAACATGGATGGAACTAGAGCGTATCATGCTTAGCGAAATAAGTCAAGCAGAGAAAGACAACTATCATATGATCTCCCTGATATGAGGAAGTGGTGATGCAACATGGAGGCTTAAGTGGGTAGAAGAATAAATGAAACAAGATGGGATTGGGAGGGAGACAAACCATAAGTGACTCTTAATCTCACAAAACAAACTGAGGGTTGCCGGGGGGAGGGGGTTTGGGAGAAGGGGGTGGGATTATGGACATTGGGGAGGGTATGTGATTTGGTGAGTGCTGTGAAGTGTGTAAACCTGGTGATTCACAGACCTGTACCCCTGGGGATAAAAATATATGTTTATAAAAAATAAAAAATTTAAAAAAAAAAGAAAAAAAAATATTAGAACATCTATGGAAAAGAGAGTTGAACCAATCGGGTTATCACGTTATAAAATATGCAGTTCTTCTGCTAATGATGGCCACTTGGTTATAAGGAAGTGGACATGCTCCACGTCTCATGTATGAAGACATTTTCTTTGCCCTTCGTCCTCTTTATTTTATACGGTAAGAAGGAGAAATAGTTTGAGTCATTCAACAGTCATTTTTTTTTTACCACATTTAGGCTATCACAAAGCTAGTACCAGTTAATGCTTTCTAAGGATCCACAGAACCTTTTCTCCAAAGCCTGTATCTATGACTATTTTTAATAAACAAGTGAAAATGGAATGCCCCCAATAGAGAATGATTTCTTCTATAATACAGCAAGTTCCTGAATGAGCCTTATGGGGATTTTGTAAGTCTAATCATTCCCTATTCCATGAAATAACAATATTTAATTCATCGTATTCAAGGAAGACACTGTAATTGCCTGAGGTAGCTTAGTCAAATTGAAGATCACTGGATAGGAGTAACCCCAAACAGCTCAGCGGTTTAGGCAAAGAGATACCCGGGGACCGGTTATCAGTAAGGATCAAAAGCCAGGTCACAGCCCAGATAACACCACACACCAAAAATCTATCCGAGCACATAAGATGCAGTATCTGAACTAGTTAGAAAATCAAGAATTCAGAATTTCAAGAGCGTTTCTGTCTCTCCAGAGGCTTTCCGGAGACAGATACCTCTGGCAGTGAATTATGTCTTCTCCTTACAAATAGAGTTTCCATTTAAAACCTCATATCTTAAATTACTTTAATTCCTCGATGAGCACAGAGCCTGCAGCAGGCTGATATTTCCCTATTCAATTTGGAATAGAGATAATTCCCAGGTAATTACATTAATGTAAAGAAAGGCACAAGATAACCCAGGACGGCAGGTAAAACAAAAGTCACTTATGCTCACATTTGAAATAAACAGATTTAAACCATTATGAAAATCCATTGCAGAAAAACTGAGAAGTTGCTCCGTCCCACTTTACCGTTAACTTTATTTGGGAGAAAGATGCCCCTCTCCCACCTTTTGTGGGATTAATACAAGACTTAGTGACTTGTATTTGTATGAAAGCTGTTTAAAATACCGCATCACAAAAAATGAATTCGAATTGCTCCAAAAGATGTTATTAATGCAAAATAAATGTCCCACAATCCAAAAATTTGAAAACCAATATTCAAATAATTGCCCATAGAAAACAGACTGTCTGTAAATCAGCTAATCAAAGAGATGATGTCATAAAAGCAGAAACAAAATTTATACAGCCAAACAGAATACGTTGGACTAAATGTAAAGACACGGTCATGGATCTATACTTCTCCATTATGAAAATGATCTGCCAAAAACTCTATGGCAAATACCACCAGAGTGAGTACAGTTTATCAAAATTATAAAATGGGAGGCTAAATTTAAATAATCATACCAACTTTTTTCATGCATTTAAGCATAATGGAGTTCCAAATATTGAGATGTTGTGGTTTTTAAAAAGTTATTGCATACACATAAGCACTTACTGTTATTTCGTTGCAGCAAAAATCTATATCCACGACAAGAGCTTGAAGTTATTGCCTGTTAAAAAGTCACAAAACATGAATATGTTAATTTAAAATACAATAAAGTCTAAATTGCAATAGTTAATAGGATTCCTTTACATTAATAAATAAGAAATATTATAACTATAATCTCCTGGTTTTAGTTTATTTTCATGAATTAAAATCTGCAAAAGACAAGGGAAAATTACTTCTCAATGCACACCATAAATTAAAAACACTACTGAAAAAGGAAAAAAAAATTTCAATTACGCAGAAACGAAAGCATCCTAGTTAGAGTAAATAATGCATTCATTTCCCCGACCCTGTAATGTTCATAGGTAATCTGATCATTGGTTTCTGTAGAGTGAATGAAGAATAGTTTGAGTTATATACTGATTAGAAACTTATATTTCACCAGTTATCTGGAATTTTCTTTGATTGAACCAATCTTTGTTAATCCATCAAACAAACTGGAAAACAACAATAGGAAAAAAGATCTAATCAAATTAGAGAGCCACTGCTTCTGAACAATTAAAGAATAAAATACGGCAATACATGGGTAAATTACACTTTCACTTATCTTTGATAAAAAATAAAACAAATCATCTTTATCATATGCTTGATATTGAGTAGTATCTGAATTTTCAACCTGAAATAGAGAATTTAAGTAATTATCTGAATCACTCAGGCCAAAAGACCAATTTACAAAAATTACCCAGCTCACTGGGGCAAATATTATTGGAGGAGTCCTTTCCTTGAATTATTTCTTAAACACTCATTTTAATTTTCATGGTCGAATGTTGCCAAACACAGAAAGAAACGTAACATGGTTTGAATTAGATGTACATAATCACAAGTAAAATCAACTGAAAATACAGGATTAAAAAACAAATTCTTTAATCTTAAAAGAGGTAACATTTTTCTTTCTCTGAAGATATTTAAAATATACTCTATACTGAAACTTGATTTGGACTTAAGTATTATTTCATTGTAATTATGAATTTCCATTTTAGCTATTTATCCATTTTAATTTCTTTTCCTTTTCCAGCCACTGTTAAAAGCACAAGGCAACTTTCAAAGTCTTTTTCCAGTAAAACACTCAATGTTAATTTTAAAATCTGTAGCTTGCCAAAGTATTTCCTGCTTTATACAGAAGTTACATTTAATAAAAAAATTAGAAACATGTTCTTTTAATATGTTTTTTCCAAATAACCAAAATCTGCTGACATAATGTAATCTAAAATGTCTTTTTATATAGTTCTCTACTATGATAAGAATTAAAAAAAAATGGATTTGGAGAAAACAGAATTTTTAAAATAAGATGTATTAAAATTTCTACAGTAAATTTAAGAAATAATTTTCTATTATATAGGGGAAATCTTAAGGCAATAAGTTATTTCCTCAAGAAAATATCAAGATAAATAATAACCTAAACCATTTACCGTCCAACATCATTGAAAAAGCTATTTAATAGCACTCAACTTAAAGGTAAGTATCAAGAACTTTAATGAAAATAACAATCCATGACTTCCTGCCCTTTCATTTGCTAGGAAATATTAGCATTTTGACATCATATCTTATAAATCTCAAACTCTATTTTCATTAATGTAGGACAGATCTTTACAATGCACTGGTATAAATTTATCTTTGAATTTTAAAATTAATTTTATATCTTATTAGGATATAAGTCATAGTTTTTATTTTATGTAAGGATAATTCTATATTGACTGAAAACATATTTATGACTAAAAAGTAACTTATTTGCTACAAAATTTATTTTCTAGCCATAGGAATTTTTAAGATAAACAGGTATTTATTTGGGACAACAACAGAGACATCATTTGTGGTAGTTGTTTGCTTGTTCATATCTTTACCCTTTCATATTATTTTATTGTACCTCTCAAAGGAAACACTCTAGAACTACTACATGCCTTGCTCTTGTTGTGATGGCAGAAGGTATGAAATCATGCTAGAGTTTTTTTGGGGAGAGGAGCTCCTGTTAAATGGGAAGAAATGATGAGTTCCAGATTTTTTTGTTGCCATTGCACTTAAGGTGGTTGAAAAAGGGTGGGGAACACCTGGGTGGCTCAGTCGGTTAAGTGTTGCACTCTAGATCTCAGCTCAGGTCTTGGTCTCAGGGTTGTGAGTTCGAGCCATGTGTTGGGTTCCCCGAAAAAGGTGGTTAAAGGAAGATTTATTATGGGATAAAACTCACACAATAAACTTCTTCAACTTCCCAACGCTTGTAATTTTCAGTGGGAATGCTTTCTTTTTGTCAAATGCCCTACTTGGATATAGTCTACCTGATAGCTTTGTGGGTCCTATCACTGTGGAGATATTTATGTCATGGAAATCTTTTTGTAAATGGAATATTACTTGAAAACTGCTGTCATGGAAGTTGGAATAAAAGCCCTAGAGCCCTTCTGCTCCCTGTGTTCTCTCCCTCACCTACAGCTCAGAGGCTGCCTCTGGTAAATCTCTAGGTTTTCAGGGAGCAAAATCTGAAATCTACTTCTCCATCACCATATTCTTTCCTTTTATCTCAAAAAGCAAAACAAAACTATAGAAAAACAGTGGGAGAAGAGACATGGGAAGCTGGGTTTGCTGGGAAAGAAAAGAGAAATAAATGTAAGATAAGAAACAATATACAGAATTTGGGTAAGAGGGGTACCTGGGTGGCTCAGGGGGTTAAAGCCTCTGCCTTCGGCTTAGGTCATGATCCCAGGGTCCTGGGATCGAGTCCCGCATCGGGCTCTCTGCTCAGTGGGGAGCCTGCCCCCCCCTTCTGCCTGCCTCTCTGCCTACTTGTGGTCTCTGTCTGCCAAATAAACAAAATCTTAAAAAAAAAAAAAAAGAATTTGGGTAAGAATAAGGGACACAGAGACAAAGACAAGGTTTGGGAAGTTTGCATTGCTTGTGCCTAAGTTTTAGGAAACTGTTTGGGGAATAACATCCCTGAAACAAAGAAAAAAAATACTACAAATGAATGAAACTTTATAGACAACTTGTAAATCTTCATTCTCCCAGATACTTTGTATACATATCATTGAAATCTTTGATTTTCTGATATTTCAGGTGATTTACTACATAATCTGCATGACACATTTTGAGAAAGATTTCAATGTGGTTATCTTCCAAAGACAAAAATATAAAATGCAGGCTCAGTCCTAAGCAACCAAGGACATTTGATCACCTTGTCATTATGCAAGTTGCCTTAAAATTCGGCCACATCTTAAATCACAGATATCCATATAGTATAGGAATTGACTTATAAGAGAGAACTCTTCCCTAAAATGTGGTCTCATTACCCTTCTGGTATGCTCTTTATTGTTAAACTGATTAATATCTAATTACATTTGGGAAAAAAATTAAAAAGAAGAAACAAGAAAAAAATAATAACCCTCATATTCAAGTAGCTGTTTTAGGATTCACACCTGAAAGCCTGGAGAGTTTGCACAAGGATTTTGGCTTACTCCGATGTTAATTCCCTCCTTTAGAATGTTTGGAGGCTCAGCACCAGACCCTGGTCTCCAGCTTGCCAAAAGACATGCTGGTTTCTTGGTATGGTTTTCTAGCTCTTTTGCTATTAGTGCATAATTTGACAGTATGCTGCCACGGTAACAGAATTCATTAAGAGCTTTCAGTTTTGTTCTGCCAATGAGGATTTTTGGCTGCATGCAGTGCTGGCCTCTGAAGATTGATCCATAATATTTGTCTTATAAAGCCTTGTCATCTCATAGCATGACTGATGCTACAAAATAATCCATAATGAGCCAAGGTCTCCCAGCACGAGTTACTCCCTGAGGGTAAGTTAGACACTCCTGGAAACCACATTAACTTCTTTATCATCAAACTTGGGTGCTTAAAATAGACTGCACGACAGTGGATACATTACGCTGTCCCATCTTGCAGCACTGGAGTTGTGGAATGGATTAGGAATGTAATCCTTAATGTTCATTCTCTACAATACCCCATTATAGGGGGGAAAAAAACCAAGCTTCCATATTCTGACAATTTTCTTTGTATTGTCATTTTTGCAGGCAAGTTGCTGGAAAAAATGATGTGGTTGATACAGTGAAGGGACAAATTGTCTTCGTGTTTTTAACCAATATTTTCCCATATGATTTCAGTAAAAAAAAAATACTTTGTATTATTTTAGCTCTCTTTTTAATACCATGTATTTTTTTTTTTTTTTTTTTTAATTTTTAATACCATATAAATTATATGTTGATCACTAGTTCTGCTTTTAACCATTGGATTGTTTATTAACTCTGTGTGTGCATGTGGGTGTGAATGCACATGCCTGGTCCTAAGAATCTGAAATTGCTGTGAAATCTTTCTGTGCCAATGAGACCAAAGTCACCAGGCTAATCACCTTGGGGACTGGATGGCTCCAGAATGAAGAACGAAATTGCCCTTGTATTCGTTTCTCCTATTTGTGGATGTGGTACCAGTGAGAGCTCGAGCATGGATCACGGCAAGCCCAGTAATTACACTGATCTATGAATCAAGGCGTATCATTGGATGAAGAGAAGAAGTAAGCAGAATCTTTATCTAGGACCTTGATTCTCAATCAGGAGCACTTTTGCCCTTCAAAGAACATTCAGCAACGTTTGCTGATGCTTTCAGGGGCCACAACTGAGGGACGATGCTGTAATTAAGCAGGAAGAAGTCACAGAAGCCACCGAACATCTTACAATGCACATGACAGCCCTCCCCTCTCCTGTGTATGTCCACACAAAATCATTTGGTCCAAAATGTCAATAGTGTTACAGTTGATTACAGTTGAGATAGCCTGGGAGGCTTGAAAAGAACAAGAGAATAGGAATCTTGTTTTGTCTGTTGGCTGTAGACTTTGAGGAGACATGATTTCCATGGTCTCAGACTCTCAGGAGAGGAAAATCCATTTCTTCTGTCCAGTAAATGGGGAAAAGGGAGCCTCCACACCACCAGCACATTTTGCATTGGGGTGATTGGTGGCACTTGGAAAAGAGCAAGGCACAAATAACAACCTTACTAATTGACAGGCCTCGCTGACAACTGAGAAAGGTAAAGAATCCACAGCCCTATGGGTTCTTTATGTCCAGAGTCATTTCTCGACATATTCCCTCCCCCGCCTTTAATTGACTATTTCTGTTTCTTATACTATCACTTAGCATGTCTTCATATTTTGATACACTATTTAGTTTATTTAATGTCTCTTTCTGGGTGTCTTTGTGTTCTTACAAATTTTTCACACCCCAAAATTTACAGAACTTTTTCAAAGATGTTTAATACATCCATATTTTTTTTTCATTTAGCTGGTTCTTGGTTCCTTTTCCTAATCTGAAAGGAACTAGTTTTAGCCTTTGCATGGCTACTGACAGGAGTTGAAAGCTCAGCAAAATGGGACTCTTTCCTGCTAAAAGGGACACATGTAACGTAATAGCGTTCCACTAGGGGTATGTGGCAGTCATCCTTTAGCGAGTATCACCGTCTCTCACTCTCTCTCCCTTCCCTCACCCCTCCGCTCTTTCCCCTTCTTCTCCCCTTCTTTCCTAACTCTCATCACACTTACTGAAGGCCTGCCCTGTGCTAAGTTGCTAAAACACAGAAAGAAACAAGGCATGACCCCAATCCAACAGACATGGAAAGCCGGCATGAACAGAATGCAGTACATCAACTGAGAGAACACGAGTAATCCAGTTTGTCAAATATATTTAACAACAGAACACTTTTTGGTTTTGTTTTCTCTAAGAATTGGGTAGAAACTGATAAATGTTATTGTTTTATCTTTTTTATTGTTATTCTCCTACGCAATATGAATTCTTAGGTAATATACATTAACTGTACATGGACATCGGAAAATAAATAATTAGTATTTGAGGAAAATTCTGAAACTATGACTTCACCATGTTATAGTATATGTTATTGACAATGCCAAAAGCATGACAAAATATTATTTGTGATAAGCATCTTGAGATGCATGTAAAAGAGAGGCCAGATGAGAGTGGCGATCTCCAGTCTAGGAAGAGTTGGGTGTAGATCTCCAGAAATGACGAGCTCTCAACCAACTGCCATGGGCGGTCACGTGGGCAAGTGTCCAGCCAAGAAGAACAAGAAAATGCGAGGAAGTTCTTTTCTTTTAAATGCTCCTGAGACACTTAGATTATTGCAACTGGTGACATATTTCCTTGTATTGAAGTTTGAAAAATGTAGCAAATAAAACATTGAATAACTTCCAGTGCATCTGAAGATAAGCAATGTTTCTCATCACTTCAAATGCCCTTCTAATAACTTATACAATATAAATCCTGAAAATGGCATAATGTTTTATCAAGTGAATGGAATCAAAATGAATAATTATAAAATAATAGAATACCTTTAGCAATTTAACATGATTTTAGTAGTGTGTAAACTTTCATCAGAAAGGATGAATACCCAACTTTTTTTGTACTGGAGGAGATATGTTGAGTGAAATAAATCAAGCAGAGACAGTCAATTATCACTACTTCCTTTCTCTTACCATTATGGATCAAAAAGCAAAAATTATATGAACTTAAGAATATGGAAAGAATGTTTCGGAGTGTGTATCTAACACTGACTATTCAAAATAAATTTTAAATAAAACTACATGACAATGGGGAGCCTGGGTGTCTCAGTCATTATGCATCTGCCTTTGGCTCAGGTCATGATCCTAGGGTCCTGGGATCGAGCCCCGCATCGCGCTCCCTGCTCAGCAGGAACCCTGCTTGCTTCTCCCTCTCCCACTCCCCCTACATGTGTTCCCCCTCTTGCTGCGTCTCTGACAAATAAATAAATAAAATCTTAAAAAAAAAAAAGAAAGAAACTAAACAATAATGGGAAACAATAGAACTTTGGCATACTAATTTCACAGTAGTACAGGAGCCATTTTTTCTCTAATGAAATAAATGTAGAGGTTGGCCACCAAACAAACAAAACTAAGAAATGGGACAGTGTGTATTGATTTGTACAACATTTTCCACTCATGAAGTCATCTGCCATTTAGAGACATCAGTAACATTTGTAAAGTATTAAAAAATTAATATAATAGTGGTTTGTACTCTGAGGACATCAAAATAGTCACAATATCTATATAAGGGAATATAACGCAATGGAATATTAAGTACCATATTCGAGTAAAACATAAAAATGTAGATTAATGTAAAACAAATGCCATTTTATAATAATTTTGCTTTAGGTTATAAAGAAAAATAACCCCTCTAACTTTTTTATTATTTTTAAAGATTTTATTTATTTATTTGACACAGAGAGAGAGAGAGAGAAAGCACAAGCAGGGTGAGGGAGATGCAAGCTTCCCTCTGAGTAGGGAGCCAGATGTGGCGCTGGATCCCAGGACCCTGGAATCATGACTTGAGCTGAAGACAGATGTTTACCTGACTGAGTCACCCAGGCACCCTAACTCCTCAGTCTTTTAATTAAAAATATCCACAGAGTTCAATACTTATTAATGACACTATATTAAGATAATTTTAGAATGTCTAGAATCAAAACAAATGAGGTGCCAGTGGCCCGTGCTATCTGATGACAAATACCATTATTTACCCAGGAGGTAGGATGGTCAAACACTAATGACATGGACTCTAGAATAAGAGTCAGGGTTCAATGCAATTGCACTACTGGGTATTTACCCGAAAGATACAGATGTGGTGAAAAGAAGGGCCATCTGTACCCCAATGTTCATGGTAGCAATGGCCACCATTGCCAAACTGTGGAAAGAACCAAGATGCCCTTCAATGGATGAACAGATAAGGAAGATGTAGTCCATATATATAATGGAGTATGATGCCTCCATTGGAAAGGATGAATACCCAACTTTTGTATCAACATGGATGGGACTGGAGGAGATTACGTTGAGTGAAAGAAGTCAAGCAGAGAGAGTCAATTATCATATGGTTTTAATTACTTGTGGACCATAAGGAATAACATGGAGGACATGGGGAGACGGAGAGGAAAAATGAATTGGGGGAAATCTGAGGGGGAGATGAAACATGAGAGACTGTGGACTCTGAGAAACAAACTGAAGGTTTTGGAGGGGAGGGGCTTGGGGGGATGGGTGAGCCTGGTGGTAGGTATTAAGGAGGGCACATATTGCATGGAGCACTGGGTGTGGCGCATAAACAATGAATTCTGGAACACTGAAAAGAAATTTTAAAAAATAAATATTTTAGAAAAGGAATCAGTGTTCAAATTATTGGTCTGCTACTTCCCACCTTCACAAATGTAGGCAAGATCATCTTCATTATCATCAGACTCAGAGATAAAACAGCCCCAGCCCTTCTGATCCTTATGGGAATTAAGTGAGAACAAACATGTAAAACATGTAGCATAGATTCTGCACAGATTCAGTTTGCTGAATGCCTTTAGTTCTCCTACACTCACACACACACACGCAACACACACACACACACACACACACACATTTTTTAATCATCCCAATTTTCTGTAAAAAACTCAACCCAAGAGTTGGTACCATTATGTTCACCCAGAGTAGCAGAGATTAACTCACTGTCCCTGAGCCACATGGCACCTCACAGAAACAAAGGCCCTGTCTCGACCATAAGCAAATCTAATTACACTTTCTCGAATTCAAGCATATCACCTACATTTATTTATTTTTAAGATTATATTTATTTATTTAGGGAGTGTCTGTGTACATGAGTGGGAGGAGAGGGAGAGAGAGAATCCCAAGCAGACTCCCCGCTAAGCATGGACACCCCCCCAACCCCCCCGCAAACACACACACACAAGACTGGATCCCATGATCCTGAGATCATGACCTGAACGAAATCAAGAGTCCCAGAAGCTTAAATGACTGAGCCACCCAGGTGCCCGGAGCACACCTCCTTAACTTTAAGAAGACTGAAGTGAATGTTTTACATAACAGTGAGCTTCTGGAAGGTAGGCAGTTTTAGTCTAGATTTTTAAAAAATATTTACTGATTTATTTTAGAGAGGGGAGGGGGTGGGGAGGGACAGAGGGAGAGAGAGGCTTATGCAGACTCCGAGCTGTGTACACCTGGGCTCTGGGCCCCATCTCAAGACCCCGAGATCATGACCTGAGCCAAAACCAAGAGTCAGACACTTAACTGACTGTGCCACCCAGGTGTGCAAGGTGGGCAGTTTTACACATTTTTTCTTTGTTTGAATTTCAAATCAAACCTGTTTGCCTAGGTTTTGATATGATTACCATATTCCGTAACAAAGTACATGTAGCTTTAAGTCTACCACATGCTACACGGTGCTGGGTACATAACCAAGACCTAAAATAGTAAGCAGCTTACCACAGCGAGTCAGCAAACTAGTTGGACTTTCAGGCAGAACCTCCAAAATATTTTCCAGACTTAAACTGTGCGGGGTGTGTGTGTGTATGTGTGTGTGTATGTTTTTAATCACATTTTCCCAATGAGACTGAGTGTATAACAACTTTTATAAATGATTTAAAGTAAAAGAAGCCTAATGTAATATTTATGTGGCATACAGACTTAAAAAAAATAAACAGTAATAAACAGTGGTGGCCACACATTTAAGATAAGCATGCACTTAAAGCTCCATGCACTTTGATTTGGGATATAACCAAATGGAGTATGAGGATCATATCAAAATCAAGCCAAAAAGCTCTGATTTGAAATTTAAAAAAAAAAAAAAAAGATACAAAATTCAAGAAAATTTCTTGAATTATCTTGTCTAGGACACGGAATTATTTCTGAAATCTCTAAGATCATATAAATTGTTTAAGAAAATAAACAGGAACCAAATAAGATAAAATAAAACAAACAGGAACCAGACTGTGTCAGAATGAATGTGTCTATTGTATGTCAGCATCCAGTATCCTCAATACACTCAGAAATTTTGAGCCTGTACAGCTTTAAAATGCAAAGATAATTTCCACTTAAGCCCCCAATGGGAACGGTTTGATTATGGGCAAGACGGAGTTCTGAATTCTGTTCTTTTTCTATCACTGCCAATAGCGAATGATCTATTATAACGCCTACTCTGAGTTGTGATCTCAAAAGGTAATACTATTTTCCAAAGCCAATACAGCTGTTGGAGAAGGATATATCCACTCTTGCTGCCAAAGGAATACTGACGAGGACAGAGAAACTCTGCCTGGATATAGACATGGTGACATTAAACACTCTTGGGACATCTTAATGAATTATAGCACAACAAGTCCGTAGAGACCGTCTCTGGAATGAGAGGCGTACCCTTATGGCATTACAGAGGATTCCTGGTCCATTTGGCTCTTCCAGCAGCCTCCCTCCTTCAAATCCATAGCTGTATCCATTTCTGATGAAACCCCTCCATATTCCTCAGCTTGATCATCTTTACCAAGGAATTCAAATCTGAACCTCTCCAACATGGCCCCACATGAATTCATGCAAGGTGACACGGAGGGTGAAGAGCAACTCTGGGTAGATTCAGTTTTCTCTCTCTAGACAAGATGACTCTGAAATAAGCCCAAATAAATGGCTACTGTTTTAAAAACCCAAGGAAATATTATATAAACTCTCACAGTAATCTATGAAAAGGGCCTTTTAGTTAGAAAACCTGTTCATATATCTTATTTAATGGCTCTTGCTTTAATTAAAAAAACCTTCCTGTCACTGTGAAGTCATAGGAACTGAATGACTGGGCTCCGGCGTACAAGGCAATCACGTGTTTCATTAATTACGGCAGACGGGGGTGTATTGGCAAAGACAATGAATCGTGAGAACCCATCCAGGCTTGACCACTTCACAACCGTGAGGCCTTGGACAGTCCCCGTAACCCTCCTGGCTCTCAGCTCTTTCACTGGCAAAATGAATATTGATAACTACCTTCCTCTCTTTCGTTGTGAGGATGAGAGATAAAAGACATAAGCAAAACCCACGTTTCAGGGCAAACCCCATAGAAGGTGTTTAGCGACTGGAGAAGAGTACTAGCGGCAGTCATAATTGCAATAAATAATTCAGAATGGTAGCAATTATTAATAGTAATTACTAATAGTAATAACTTTAATAATCTTTCAGGGGGGGAAAATCCCCCCTGCAAGTATCTGGGAAGAAAATGGGACAACAGCCTTATGACTGCAGTGTATGAAGAGACACAGCGCTCTGAGGGACAGTCACCGTGAGAGGCATTTTTGTGTGTCAGTGTGACTTTCCGATATTTGGTCAAACACTCTTCTAGATGCTTCTGTGAAGATGTTTTTGATGAGATTAACACTTAAATCCATGGGCTTTGACAAAGCAGGTTATCCTTCGTAATGTGTGTCCAGTCTGTCAGCCTTCCCTGAAGATTTTGGATTGACCAAGCCTGTGTAATCACATGAACCAGTTGCCTAAAATCAATCAATCAATCAATCAATCAATTTCTCTGTACAAACACAGATACACACACACACACACACACACACACACACACACACCCCTCCTGTTTTTATTTCTCTGGAGAACCCTGACCTAAGGGTTACAGCAAATGTGACACAGAAGAGTAATAATCATGACCTCCCATGTAAAAACCTGCAGAACTCTGTAAATGTGACATCTCAGCATTACATCTGATATGTAATTTAAAAATCAATTGCATCATTCAGTTGTCTTTCAAAGTTAGGTAAAAGACATGCAATACTTCAAATTTTGATCTTTGGTATTTATCAGCAACAAATAATGGGGGAAAAATTAACAGCTGAACATTAATTCTCTAGAATGAGAAAAGATAAAAAAAACCCTTTTTAATATGAATGTGGTATCTTTAGAGCAGAGTTCTCAGTAGAAAAATAAATCTGAATAATTTGTCTCTTTTAAAGAATGTAAAAAGCACATAGTGCATAGCCATTAGCATAAAAAAATGGAAATAAGCAGAAGGTAAATGTTATAGTAAATCTTCCATTTTATGTTCACACAAAGACATATTTTTAATTATGAAACAGAATTCTACAAAATAAAGCAGTATTACAAAAAATGTCTTCACTTGCCCTTTTTCATTTGCATTTTTACATAAATTTCACTTGTCGGTTATTCCTATATTAAAGATTTATAAACAGGGCATAGGGAAGGAAAGATTAAAAAAAATAACTACAATTAATGCTTTCAAATGTGTTCTTGGATACTCTGATGCATCTAAGACCACATGATGAGAAAAACTAAAAAGAAAAAAACATAATAGCCATAAATCCCCAATTAAACCTTTAATTTTCTAAAAACATTCAAATAAAGCACTTGATGGGAGGAAGAAGCAGAAGATGCTTAGCTGAGTTATGGGTAGTTGTAATGTTTAGGGAATAGGATGGAGACTTACAAGTCTATTCCGACACAGTGCCTTTCTTCAGGGAAACCTCTTGGCCAGGTTCATTGGCTACTTTATATATATTATACACTCCTTAGCCTTTTATTTTAAAAATAAGTATTTCAGTAATTTTTATCGAGTTTATTTTTGCATGGAATCATCATTTTGTACATATTTAATGGTTTTTTATAGCAAGTATAAATACTGCGCACTATCAGAGAACACAAACATGGTGAAGATATGGGCCCCCCTTGGAAATCTAATCAGGCATGCCGACTTTTCTTTCCGAGCTTCCATATCTTTACTGTTCATGGGCTGTTGTGAATTCCTTTTTGACCTAAATTTCCTATTTCTTGAGTCGGCTCTTCCTCTCGGCCCTGAGTTCCCTGCAGTCTCTCTCAGTTGAATGCATCTAATCTCACTGCTTTCACTTCCTCCCAACATAGATGGCTCACCCACTTCCAATGTGCACATCTGCAAATTAAAATACATGTGCAGGGGAGTTGACAGTTATTAAGCAAAGGTGACAGATTCCTTCCAACTATACCTCGGAAAAGAGAAATGCTGTGTCAGTGTATTGGGGGATATACCTTCAGCAGTATTTTCTAGAAGTCTCCTTCAAGAAACCTGTAAGCTAAGCCTTTTGTTCACAGCAAGTACTTGGCATCAAATGACTCTCCTTAAAATAGATGTCATTCCAATTTTAGTCAAAATAAATGAATTTTTTTAGTTTTAAATACACTCGGTACTCTTTTTTTTTTTTTGGTTTGGGTTTACAATTTTGTTTACTTGAAATGTTTTTCCCTTCTGATCGCCACTCTCACTTTTGGAGTCCTACCATCTTCCAAGCCATAGCTCGATTATGACGTCTTCCAGGAATCATAAACTTCCCTCCTCACCCGCAGAGCTGCTATCTCTCCTTCATTAACCCCATAGTGCTTCCTTCCACCTTCTCATGCACTAATAGTTTGCCTTTCTTTGTACATCTACAATCTTCTCTGATTATCATCGTGGCAGAGACATAGGCAGCTCTCACAGAACATCAGCCAGTTCGACCATCAAATCTCATCCTTTCAAAGTGTGTGCAACAGCAGTAGCTCGTGACTTTCCTGAAGTTTTAACAGAACCCTACTACTGAATCTCCTTTCTGTTCTAGTCATTACTGTTACACCTTAGATACTGAACAGTGAGTTGTCTTGGGTCCCTGAACTGCTACAAACGGGTGGCTCTACAGAGGAGCTATCAAATTTGATCCTTTGGACCATGTATAGCAAAGTCATGCCCCCCCCCATGGGGGTTAAGAAAATAGAGTAGAAACCCAAACGGCAGTCTCAGTTCCTTTTATGGATCCCGTTGACACAAAATTTCAGGAAGGGGATGAACAGATCCCTGGGAATTTCTATCCAGTCCATTTATTGTGAAAAAAGAAATTTTTGTTGTTGTTGTTGTTGTTGTTGTTAACTAAAATGCCAAAAGGAGAAAATGATATACTCAAATATTGCCTCCTACTAAAAAAATTCTTCATTTTAATGAACTTTGACAACTTCATGCCTCATCTCCAACCCTTTACTAAGAAAGTTTAATCTTCTCAGTCCTTCTGCTAACTCTGTTCTGTGATGTGATTTGTGACTTCTAGAACTTACATCTTGCACGTAACACTCTCCCCATGGCTCCCTATAAGACATCATTCTCTTTCCCGCTACAGGGTTGTAGCTTATGCCTTTACCTCTTTGTCTCTCAAACTCTCTTCTTCTCCATTTGCAGTTTCTGTTAACACTTCAAATCCCAGTATAGATGTTATACTGGTTATAGATGTTATCCCAGTGCCTGCCCCACTCACACCCTCAAACTCTTCATTTTGTGCATTTAAAAAAAAATATTTTATTTATTTATTTCACAGAGATCACAAGTAGGCAGAAAGACAGGCAGAGAGAGGGGGTAAGCAGGCTCCCTGCTCAGCAGAGAGCCCGATGCGGGGCTCGATCCCAGGACCCTGAGCTCATGACCTGAGACAAAGGCAGAGGCTTCAACCCACTGAGCCACCCAGGCGCCCCCATTTTGTGCTTTTTTAAAGAACTGTCTTACTTTCATTATTTGTGATGAACTCAGTGCAAAATTACACATTTATTGGTATGATAATGTGAGTAATGTCCTGCTCCACCAAAGGGAAGAGCTCCCTTTGAATTAATTAGCTGTGGATCACTCTCTTTTTTCCTTCATTAAATAATCTGGACCCAGCACAAGTTCATACTACTAACAGGCACACCATACATGCTAATGGAATGAATTCACGAACCAAAGCGCTTTGGATCCTAAACATGACATATAACTTAAATATACTACTTGACTATAAGTATACTTGTACAATATGAGAGATGAAGAATAAAGGTTCTCAAATTTCTTTTCCATAATATTTTCTGAAAATAATAAATGCATCTTTTTCTAAAGCAAGCAAACAAATAAAATGAACCACAGCAACACTGGTACTTTGGCTCTGCTCTGTCTTTCTCTACGACAGCCTTTCAACTGGCCTGTTCTATTACCTCTCAATTAATGTCACTTACAGCTTCAGCAATATTTCCTTCTTATTTATCCCATAGAAATCCTGAGGTTTCCTTTTGTGTCTGTCTTCTGTTTTGTTCTTTCCTCCCCTCTGGGTCCTCATCATGCAAATCTAGATTCCTACAAAGGATTCTAATTTGGCCTCTCATTCTAGATTGAAATCCTTACTTTAAACATGCCATTCAATATATTATTCTGATCCTCAAATGTTTATTGTCTTTAAAAACACAAAATATAACTCATTTAATTTGTTACAATGTCTTTAGTTAGTCAATATTGTCCCTCTCATCAAATGTATTTTCTTTACTACCCATCTTTCCACACATGCATGTTATGGCTTGCCACTCTATCCTTTTTTTTTTTTTAAAGGAACTTGTGAACTAGGAATATTTTGAAATAGTTACCTAGGAAATAAGCACAGGATTTAAAAGGAACAGAAAATGGTCAAACTAATTTTCTCTCCTTAAGTTCTCAATATTTTTTATTAGCTCTCTTGGAATTTCTAAATAGCCTCAACCTTACAAACCATATCATCTTCCCCCACCGGGATATTTGGAGGTTGAGATCCCATTTAACTCTTTAACAACACAGTCACAATATCCCTATTAAAGCTCATTTTTGCATTATAGAAGTGGGTATATTGATATATATTATTAATATACTTATATTACTTAGTAAGATCCTAACTTCTAAGCAATGTTTACAGAGTATAAGAATTGTGTTTCCAAAAGCAAAAGAAAATACTTTTATATTTTCACAAAATTTTCATCAAATTCACTTCATGAGGCCAGCACTACCCTAACACCAAAACCAGACAATGATACCATAAGGATAGAAAATTAATGGCCAAGACCGCTGATACATATAGATGCAAAAATCTTCAATAATATTAACAAGCCAAATTAAATAATGCATTAAAAAGTTCACACACCACAATCAAGTGAAATTTATTCCAAGGATGGTTCATACCCACAAATCAAGCAATATGAACTACACCTTAACAAAATGAAAGATAAAAATCCTGTCATCTCAATAGTTGCAGAGAAAGGATCTGACTACATTCAACACCCATATCTGATAAAAACAAAACGAATGGACATAGAAGGAATGTACCTTAACACAATAAAGGTCACATACGACACCCTCACAGCTAACATCATACTCAACATTTAGAAGCTAAAAGCTTTCCTTTAAGATAAGAAACAAGACAATGATACCCATGCTTGCCACTGTTCTTCGACATAGTACTAGAAGGCTTAGTCCCAGAGCAATTAGGTAAAAAAAAGAAATAAAAGGCATTCAAAGTGGAAAGGATAGATAAATAAATAAATAAATAAACAAACCTGTCTCTATTTTCAGATAACATGATATTATATATAGGAAGCAAAAATCTCCTCCAAAAACCTGTTAGAACTAATAAACAAATTCAGTAAAGTTGCAGAATACAATATCAAGATATAAAGAATCCGTTGTGTTTCCATATGCTAATAATACACTGTATGAGACACTAAGAAAACAATCCCAATTTCAATTGAATCAAAAAGAATACCACAGAGTAGATTTAGCCAAAAAGGGGAAAGAGGTGTGCATTGAAAACTAGAAAGCATTGATGAAAGGAATTGAAAAAGACACAAATAAATGAAGTTATCCCATGCTCAAGGGTTGGAAAGTATTAAAATTTTTTAAATGTCATACTCGTTGAAGAAATACATATTAAAATTCCGGGCAATCCATATTAAAATTCCAATGGCATTTTCCACAGAAATAGAACAAATACCCCTAAAAATTGTGTGGAACCATGAGAGACCCTATAAAACCAAAACAATCTTGAAAAAGAAGAAGAACGCTACAGGTATCATGTTCCCCAATTTCAAACTATATTACAAATCTATAGTACTCAAAACATAACGGTATTGGCATAGGAACAGACGCATGCACCCATGGAATAGAATAGAGTCCAACACATATACAGTCAATCAAGTCATGACAAAGGAGTCAAGAATATTCAGTGGGGAAGGCAGTCTCTTCAATAAATGGTGCAGGGAAAACTGGACAGCCACACGCAAAAGAATGAAACTCAAGCACTATCTTATACCATGTGCAAAAATTAAAACAAAGTGGGTTAAAGCATAAGACCTGAAACCATTAAACTCATTGAAGAAAACATAGGTGCAAGCTCCTTGGCATAGGTCTTGGCAATGAGTTTTTAGATTTGACACCAAAAGCAAAGGCAACAAAACCAAAAAATAAACACGTGGGGGCTACATTAAATTAAAAAGCTTATGCCCAGCGAAGGAAGTCATCAGCAAAACCAAAGGGCAACTTATCAAATGGGAGAAAATATTTGCGAAACATTTATCTACTAAAAAGTTAAACTCCAAAGTATGTAAAGAACTCACACAACTCTAGAGCACAACTCAACAAACATTTCCATGAAAAAATGGGCAAATGACTTCAATAGACATTACGACAAAGAGGACATCTGGATCGCCAGCAAGTACATACCGTGGTACTCACCGTGAGAAATCGTCAGGGAAATGCAAACCAAAACCACAATGAGAAACCTCCTCCCACCTGTTAGAATGGCTAGTGTAAAACAGATGAGAAGTAGCAAGTGTTGGTAAGAATGTGGAGAAAAGAGAACACTTGTGCACTGTCAGTGGGACTGTAAGTTGGCTCAGCCTCTATGGAAAACAGTACGGCAGTTCCTCAAAAATTAAAAGTAGAACAACCACATGACTCAGCAATCCCACTTCTGGGTATTTTCCAAAGAAAATAAAAACACCATCTCAAAAAGGTATCTGTTCTCCCATGCTCATTGCAGCATTATTTACGATAGCCAGTCTAAGTGCCAATGGATGGATGAATTTTAAAAGAAGGTAAAACATGCACATATGCATACACAGATGACAGAATATCATTCAGCCACAAAAAGGAAGGAACTCTTGCCATTTGGAAGAACACAGATGAACCCTGAAGGTATTATGCTAAGTGAAATAAGCCAGAGAAGGATAAATACTGGATAATCTCACTTACATGTGGAACCTAAAGTGAACAAACAAATCCAAGTTCATAAATACAGAGAACCAACTGGAGGTTGTCAGAGTTGGGTGAAATCAGTGAAAGGGGTCAAAAGGTACAAACTTCATTTTATAAAATATGTAAGTCACAGGATGTAATAAAAAAATACGATGACTCATAAGTTAATGATACTGTATAGGACATTTGGAAGTTGATCAAAGAATAAATCTTTAAAGTTCTCATTAAGAACAAGAAAAAAAATTTGTAACTATTCATGAAGATCTTGTTAATAGACTTATTTTGCAATATATACAAATATTGAATCCTTTTGTTGTACACTGGAAACAAATATGTTACATGTCAATTATACCTCAATTAAAAAATGATTTATGTTTATATACGTCAAAAGTTAAATTTAGTTTATAAGGTATCATTTGAAAGAGAGCTTATGTTTGGAGTGAAAAATCATTTTTCAATCAATACTTTCCCTGTGAGCCTGAGAACTTTCAGAGCCTCTAACTCTACAGAAATTTATCAGGAGGTAAATGCCACAGTAGAAACTTCTCTAAAATGATTAATCAATTCTTCAGCACTAAATGCCCCTGTGAACAGATAGGATGGACCTACCTAGCCTAAAATAATTACAGAGCAAAATTTTAAGATATTCGCAAAGAATGAATACAGATCAGATTCAACAACCACTCTAAATGGTACAAAATGACAGAAAAGAAATCTATTGCATGACTCTATAAAAATATTGTATGCGAATTCAAAAATAACTATAATTCTCCTCAAAAGAAGCATTGTGCAGATTTGTATGGTTCAGATTTACCATTAAAAAAAAAATAAAGAAGTTCATTTTCTCTCAGTGATTCATTTTTAAAATAAGTTTTTAGTCCCTTAGGTAACAGCATCGTCTTAAAGTCTAACATAAATTTCTAATTAAAAAAATAATTGGTGGAAATTTTTTATACTTTGAAGTGCTCATAATGATGCTTTTGTAAACAAAGTACTATAACAAATGGAGACTGTTTTATTGCCTTAGGATTATTTTTTATCTACTACTGCACAGATATGCTGCCAAGTAGCAACTACGCAAGGATAGAAGCAAAATTAAATGCCTACAATTGCCATTAGCAATTGCAAAAAATTATTAATCTGTCTGGAAGAAACTAATGGACATGATTAGAGAAAGCAAAAGTCTTCATCTTATGGAAATCAATACCCTAGATGTACTTCCATCAGATAATGAATTACAGATTTGTGAGCTGAGATTAAATATGCTTCGTATATATTCTGCCCACACCTATCAATCCGTTGTCTTTGTCCTCAATCTGGTTTGTACAAACACTGTATCACACCTAACTACTTTTGTTTTAAAAAAATGATAGTTATTCAGATACTTCAGAAAAGAGACAGGAAAGTAAATCTAGGTTTTATTTATTTAGAGCTTATAAACCAAATCAACAACAAAGAAATTATAGTCATTTCAAATCAAATCGGGTGATTGGCAAATGAACTTTTTAAAATAGGCCATTTTTATGTATGTGGAGTTATATTAGCTTAAAGTAAAAGATTTGTCATTACAATGTTCTGTAGATTATCCACAAATGCATATAAATAAAGAGAACCAAGGCATAGTTTGAGAACCTCATAATAAATCTTATTTCATGGAATAACAAAATTGATCGGTTGTTTCTAACCTATTCGTAAATATGGATGTAACTTACATACCAATAGGAACATTGAATAAACTCAACTTGTGTGCAAACTGTCCTTTATTAAATATCTACTGGAGTCTGGTTAGTTGAGATTAAAACTTAATTGAAAATCTTTTATAGTATGCATATTTTATGTCAGAAGAGACATATACTAAAAATTTACTCTAAAACGATTTGCATTAAGACCAGAATTTTGGGAGAGAGTGAGAGAGAGGGAAGGGGAGAGAGTATCTTGGACCCCATTCAAGGATATTCAATTACAGACGAAGGAAAAGACTATTGTTCTAGGGAATTACTTATGTGGTTTTATCTATAAGGTGGTTTTAAAGTAGGATTCCTGTGTGCTTTTAAGAATAGTAAAGTTCTACCAGCTCTATCTTTCCCAGGGGAAGACAGACACCTCAAAGACACTGATGTGAACCCCAGTTTCTCATGTAGATCCCAGGAAGGGTGATTTGCTTACACATGTTGCAAAGTATTGGCTTTAATTAATATAAAATCTACCTATGAATCCAGGGTCAGAATTTGTTTTTTCTTTTTTTTGCTGAAATCCAAGAGCTGAGTGTGTAGTGACAGCACAGTAGGAGACTGGAAGTGGACATACACCATCAGAATCCACAACACTGGCCAAGTCCACTCACGTGGTCACGACACTGTGATGGTGAGAGTCGCTGTTGAGAGTTGCTCTCCATCTTATCTCAAAGACCCCTTAACAAGCTCCCTTTAAAGAGACACAGGGTCATCGCTGAAGGAGCCAGGGATGGGACAAAAATCCATCTGCAGCTTTTAGTTACTGTGTTTCCACTGTCTCCTCTCCCTCGGTGTCAGTTATTACTTCTGTAAAATAGGGATAACACAACTTGCCATGTCCCCAAGGCTCTGTTCTAAAATGAGATATGAAGTAATAAGTAAAGAAAATAAGAAGTAAGACAGAGGCCCAGACACACAAGAGTAGCAAATATTGTTGGTTAATGCAAAAACAAACAAACAAAAAACCACCAACAACAAAACAAATCAAAAAAGCCCCTACCATTCTTAGCATGTTTGGAACTCCATTCACCGAGTTCCCTTCAGCTAACACTGTCAGCCCTGTGTCATATAATTCTGTTTGCTGACACACTAAAGAAGCAGCCTTCACAGCCCCGTTACAGTGGTGATGTCTGCTTCTGCAACGTGACAGAATCTTTGCTGAAGGCGAGGTAACAACAATGGTCAGCACCTACCACCAAAGAACTAAATCAGCCTAAGATTCCTTCTGTGAGCACCATGGACAGAAACTAAGGGTGTGCGCAGGGACAGAGTTCGCATCTCATGAACACTTGTGAGGTTATTTTCAGGGCTATCAGCCTTCTGTGCTCAGATGGTGATAGCTGTCAAGCAACTCCTATCATTACAATTTTGATTCGAAATACTGCAGTAGGAAAACATCTCCCACATTTATCCTATGGCAAACTTTTTGCAAAATTCACATAAGGAGAGAGCAAAACCGGGGCAGGAGACCATCTCCTCAATGACCCATCGTTCTGGGCTCTAAGTACTCTTTCATCCTTGAGAGTATCTCTCAGAATATTTTAAGTGGAATGGCTAAGTTGAAAATCGGAACTGGATTCAGTGTATCTTATCATATTGTGCTCTGTACTATAAAATGGGATTAATGCATATACCACAAATTCACATTATTCTACCAAGGCTTGCCTCTATTGCTGTACATGTTTAATAACTTACATGTTTAATAACTGTATTCTCACAACTGTATATGTGTCCCAGTCATTAAAAAAAAAAATCCATGGGGCACCTGGGTGGCTCAATGGGTTAAGCCTCTGCCTTCAGGCTCAGGTCATGATCCCAGGGTCCTGGGATCGAGCCCCACATCAGGGTCCCTGCTTCCCCCCTTCTCTCTCTGCCTGCCTCTCTGCCTACTTGTAATCTCTGTCTGTCAAATAAATAAAATCCTACCAAACTTACATCTTAAAATCTCTTATAAGTGTAGATCTAACATTTGAAGCATTAACTAAACACTGCACATCTCCCTTCTTAGAATCTACCCATTTCCTCCTTACAACCCTGTCACTATTCTATAAGGCCTTGATGCCAGTGAAAAACAGTATTATCCATAAAAATGTGTATTGTCATCTGCCCCCAAATTGTGGTAATTATACAAATCTACAATAGCTACAATGTAACCAGTGCCCCTTAGGTTTTAGCAGTGTACAACCTGCACAAATGTAAACTATGATGCTGAATGTAGAAAGAAAAGGAGAAGAACAAAAGACAACTCTTTTGCCTAAAACCTGTGGCTGTTTATAGGAACCGAGTAAGTAGGAAGAACTGTTTAGAACTTGGCAGATAATGACTTCAATTTTAGATAAGTTTAGTTCGAAAAGTATTAAAACATCAGATAGGCAAGTCCAGTATGCTGAAGTGCAGGGGGTGTGAGGCAGGATGGAGGAGGCAGGATGTGTGAGGCAGGGGTTCAACAGGATGGAGGCAGGAGGGAGGAGGGGATGTTAGTACTGGAGGTAAAGATTTGGGTTACATCTGCATTAGGTGAATTTAAAACAGAGAGAGTAGAGGAAGACTTCATTTAAAAGATAAAATATAAACATGGAACTTTAATAGGCCTGTTTTATTAAACTCTTAACGGAATAACAAAATCTTAAAGAGAAGACACATGCATACAGTTGCACTGTTGTACACTGCACAACTCTGTGGGGGTGCCAGCCTTATCCTAGGTCATCACAGATTCTCTGCAAAATGGCAGTGAAATGCCTTGCGGGAAGAAGCCCCCTTTCTAATTCACAGGGGAGAATAACAAACTAGCAATAGTGCAACTCTGAACAGTTATCAAAGTTATATTGATTTTTTTCATAATTTTTCTCAATTCCTTTTTCAGATATCATAAATCAAAACTCTGATTAGGCCACAAACCATGAGCAAACCTTTAAAAACTCTTAATAGATTTCTAAAAATTAACAAATAAAACTCAAACTCTTTTGACTCACATTCAGGACTCTCTAGAGTATGGTCTTTTAAGAACTGTAACTTCTAGCCCAAACAGAGTTCCTATTCTCTGCTAGATATATCCTACAGTTTCATGATTTCCAGACTTTTTCCAAACTTCAGCACAATGTATTAGTATAACCACTTTATAGAGCACACAACTGAAGTTTAAGTAATTCTTCCAAGTTATAAATATCTAAAGTCTATCTTTTTTGCCACTAGGATATACCACTCAAATGAATTAAGGGTCTATATATCACTCATATACATTACGTGCAATATTGTGTATATTTGACAAATCAGATGTCTTATGCAAGCTAATATGTTAAAAATTTGAAATAAATGTTCAACCAATAAATATTTTAATATTTTTATTATTATTATTATTATTCTGATTAATTGGTTGTCAACTTTTGCCAAAATGTAAGTCTCTGGGGAAGGAAAAGAAAAGTCTGTGCTGTCGTAATTTCTAGACATCAAGTATCCCATACTGTTCCAAAGTATAAATGAGTATTTATAAAAGATATTTCTTCACTACTCATGCCAATTGACTGATTAAACCTTCCAGCAAGCAGAATCCACTCCCATTTGTCATTATTAAAAAGAAAGAGCTGGAAGAATTGTCGTTCACATTGTCATACCATACAACTCAGCCACTGTGCTCCTAGGTATTTACCCAAATGAGCTGGAAACTTATGTCCACCTAAAAACCTGTACATGATTTTTTCCAGAAGCCTTAATCATAACTGTCCCAAATTAGAAGCAACTGGGTTATCTATCAACACAGGAGAATGGATAAACAAACTGTGGAATAACAGGCAATGAAATATTATGCAGCACTAAAGGGAAATGAGCTATCAAACCACGAAAAGGCACGGGGGAACCTCAGATGCATACTACGAGTGAAAGAAGTCAGTCTGAAAGAGCAACTCACTGTATCATTCCAACGCTATGACGTTCTGGAAAAGGCGGAGCTATAAAGAGTAAAAAGGTGGGTGTTTGCCAGGGATTGGGAAGAAAGCAGAGGACAGGACATTTTTAGGGCAGTGAAAATATTCTGTGTGGTACCATGATGGTAGATACAAGACATGGAATGTAAACTTCCGACTTTTGTTTATAATCACTTATCAACTGGATTCACCAATGCAACAAAGGTACCATCTCAATGTAACATGCCAAGAACTGGAGAAACTGGTGTAAGGAGAGAGTGGGTCTAGGGGAACTCTATACTTTCTCTTCATTTTTTTTTTTTCTGTAAACCTAACCTTGTCCTAAGATACGAAGCCATTCACTTGAAAAATTTTAATATTGACGTTAATGCATGTATGGTGCTTATATAAGCATGTCACAGAAAATATGTGTTTGGCATCTATTCCCAGTTTCTGGCAAAGAGCTTCTAAAACCCTTTAACTTCTTAAGTGATGGGGTAAAGCACTGTACAATATTTGGTTTTCGTTCTTAGTTTCCAGCACAGAGCTTCCAGAATGCTTGGAATTTCCCGAGAGAAGTGAGAGAACCACCATGTGTTATTCATAATAAGCCCCTTTCAAGGAGGCCTGAGTTTATGCTAATGAGGTGACTCTTGGAGGATGGGGCCCTTTGCCCAAGGAAGACCCATCCCTCCATCATCATTCCCAAGATGAGAGGGCTTGATTGAATTAAACATCAATTGTTAATGATTTAAAAAGTCAAACTTGTATGGAACCTCCATTAAACCCACATGGAATGTAAACTTCCGACTTTTGTTTATAATCATTTATCAACTGGATTCAGAGAATATCTAAGTTAGTGAACACATGGAAATGTCGAGAAGGTGGAAAGCCCAGAGAGGGCATGGAAGCTCCACCCCTCATACGTGCCCCGTGCCCCCTCTTCCATTGGACTGATCCTGAGTCACAGCCTTTAAAATAACCTGATAATAATAAGTCAAGCACTTTCTAGCACGTTATGGACCTGAGGCAGCCATGGGAAACCCTGATTTATACTTGGTTGGTCAAAACCCTGATTATACCTGGAGGCCCAGACTTGGCAATTGGTGTTTGAATTGGGGGCAGTCTTGTGGGACTGAACCTTTAACCTGTGGGGTCTGTGCTGTTCAGGTCGTTAGTGCCAGGAGTGTTGTGAGTAGAGAACCAAAGTTATCTCTTAGTATATAACAAAAAATCGATGAGAGAGAACAACGTACAGGTGACTATGGTGTTTGCCTGTGGTTGTCATAGTGATGGCCTTTCTTCAGCTACTTTGCTGCTACCCTCTCCTGCAGACCCCCACACCCACCACCACCACCGCCACCGACTGCATGTTTCCTGGATTCCTCTGTCAGCAGAAGCAAAACGTATCTCTTTAATATAGACACGCTTTCTCCTGAACCTTTGCATCTCAAGACATTTCTCCTGAATCTACTACACTTACCAAAATTCATCTTTAAAGGGCTTACTGAATCATGCAAAGGTTCCTAGAGGCCATGGTATGTAGAGAGTGGCAAAAAGAGGCACCAAATGTGATCACTGTTAATCAGCACTTTCCTGCCCTAATTTTCTCCTTCTTAGTGCTTTAAAGCTTTTAAACTACATTTAGTTCTTTTCTTTATAACTCCTTATTGCTGATGGCAAACATTTTCAGAAAATAGAAGTATAAAGATTTCTTTACAGAGATCATTACACCAGAAGTTCATTAAACTATAGAACAATTAGTTCCTCAGCAATAATTTATAGTTAATTTTTTTAGGATGGTTTCTAACCAGCAGATAAATTTCTTTTGTTTAGCAGTGAATTTTTTTTTTTTTGTACTTCCCTGAGAAATTTCGGTTGACACATCTGCTGTGTCCCTAATGATTATCTTTCTCTTCCTTTTACACACAGTTTTCTAAACAAGTTTTTTTTCCCCAATCCCAGATGTGGATTTGGAATCCTTATGAAAAAGATCAATTCACCACACTTTGTCTACAACTGGTCAAAAGTGCAACAACAACTTTTAATCGTTTTGGAGGAACTTCTTCACGTAGGGAGGAACCTTGTGTTCTGAAGGACAAAACCACACACTTGATTACTTAGTGTCACACACATACACACACACACACACACACACACACACACACACACACACATTTGTTTTGCATGAGGTATTGACCCTGTTCGCTGATGTCAACAATGCCCAGCTACACAGGACACCTAGTTGGGTTCATTTAAAACTGAAGGCAGTAGAGGAAAAAGACAAGGCAGCTTGCATGTCCTAGGAAGCTCATACACAAAGCACAGAGCACAGACAAGTTGTTGGATATTTCTTTACGAAGCTGAACTATGGGGAGCCCAATAGCATAGAAGAAAGAAAAGCAACTTATGAATAACACAGTTATCCTGCTAGAGTCCAAATTCTAGCTTTTGGCTTTGAGTTGCAATGAAGCTTGAGAAAGTGACAGTTCCTTGATTCCAAATTTCCTCATTTCTAAAGTGCAGACTGTATGAATTTTCACATGTTTTGGAAATGTCATGAATCCCATTTGACTGTCCTAGATGTGTACTTAATAAATGGTAGTATTGATAATGGGCAACAGAATTACTTGACCAATACTCTTATTTCTCTTAGAACCAAAATTCCCCACTGAATTTCTCCAAGTCCCATCATCTCAACAACAGCAGTTGTAAGAACTGGACCCAGAGGAATAGGAATCAGTTCATTGATATTAGCCTACAAGTTTCTTTTGGCATTTGTGGTTCTGTAACTCATAAATTCGATAAAACAGTTTTATCCATCAGTAGGAGAGGAGCAGCTCCAAAAGTTTGCTAGCAATTGTTCACATCGCTGCTTTCTTTTAAAATGTGCTTCAATCAGGACACCCCTACTTTAAATAGTGCCGTTTAAACTGGTATTCGAAAACAGAATAAATAAAGTCCCCATGTCCAGAAGTTAATGTTTTAGGTCCTCCTCAAGTTTCTCCATTCCTGGTAAAGTCTATCTCAATAGTCATATTTAACACCTATTATCCTCTCTGAATTCATGTCAATTTCATACATAGACACATACACAAACACACATGCAGAGCTCCATATGTATAGTTTCAAATATATATACACAGACATATATATATATATATATATCACTTTCTTAATTATTGTGATAGAAATGGATACAGTATCATAGGTACATACATATAAAATCTTTTGTGCTATCTGTAATGAATCATTACTCATATTGATGTTGCATAACAAATTTTATTTAATCTTTCTGCTTGAAGCTTAACTTTCTTCTCAAGGACAAGACTCTCAGATCCCTTTTCCTTCATGCTGTGCTGTGAAAACCAGAGACAGCGTATTCATACAGTTCTTGTCTTGAAGTCCAGCTCTCTCATTTACTGGTTGTCTGATGTTAGCAAGTTACTGAAAGTCTATGAAACTCATCTTTATACTTGGAGAGTTGTGTGAGGATCAAAGGGGAAAATGTACTTAAGGCATTAGGCATACTTAATGCACTTAATTCATGCTGGTTATTATTATATTTAGATTTGTTTAATCTCTAGATTTATTTCACATGCTAACACTCACTTTGACATTAGAAAAAGCACATCCACCAACAAGGACTCTTAAGATAAATAAAATGCGCTCCTTGTTGGTGTAAGCCATTTCATAGGCAGAATTCTAAGGATGGCTCCCTACGATTTGTGTCTTCTGGTTAGTCAGCCAGGCTCTAATCTAGTTCTTGAAGTCCTTGGCCAGTTGACTTTAAAATGTGAAAATTAAATCAGCCACCCTCTGATTAATCACATATGTCCTTTAATGGTAGAAGAGGAAGGCACAATGGAAAATCAGAGAGATTCAAAGAATGACAACGATTTGACACACCATGGCTGGCTTAGAAGATGGAGGCAGGATTAAAGATGAAAGGGGTTGCCAGCCAGGAATGGGGGCAGTTTGTTGAAGCTGCTAACAACTGCTAATCAACAGCCAGCAAGAGAACGGAGACCTTAGTCCTATAGCCACAAAGAATTGCATTCTGTTGGCAACCTGATTGAATGATTCTTCTTCAGGGGTCAAATGAGAATCTATGCTAGTCAAAATCTTGATCTTGGCTGATGAGACGCTATGCACAAGAATCAGGATTCTGGATTACTGACCTACAGAAGTGTGAGCTAACAGAGAGGTTCTGTTGTAAGCCCTTAAATGTGTGGTAACTTGATAGGCAGCCATGGAAAACTAATATAGCCATGTTCTTCTCACTGCTGATGCTTGCCATGGTATAGTTTCTGGCTTATTAGAAGTGCTCAACAAATGTCGATGGAAAGTTGAAATAATTCTTAAATGTCTGCACTTATCTTTTAAGAAAAGCTGCTTAATATATAAAAGATTATTTGTTAAGGAGCGTACTGATGAAAATGAAGGGAGTAAAAATTCAAAGAAGCACATTTCTACATCATTATCTGGGGACAAGACTGCTAGCTTCCCCTAAGTATTCTGAGTTTAAATAAGTCAATTCAAATGTGCCTTGCTATACTTCTTGATGTGTCTCATGCTAACCTATTTAAACTATATGCAAGTAAAGTTTAATTCTATAGTATTGCTACAATTTAAAGTTGTTGATCCTCTGGCCATCATGTTGGTATAAAATACATGCCCTATTCCTCTAATTTCGCTTTCAAGTTTGATTTTGTACTTTAAATATATGTATGATATTCAGTCATTTAAAGTTGTGTCTATAAAAAAAAAAATCCTCCTTTAGAAGGAGTTTAGCGTAGGGATAAAGGTAGAAAAGTCTCCTTGTATTTGAGACTCTGTTCCACTACTGTAACTGCATATCTTGGGCCATTCAGTATTCTGTCATGTCCCAGGAACCTCGTCCACATAAAGGGGTGAGTCAACCCCCCCAAAGTTTGTTGCAGAGAGTAAGCCAGTGAATATACACATAGTGCCTGACACCTTAAGACTTAACACAAGTATCTCACGTTGTTCATTAATTTTAGCATGTCTGCATTTAAAACATAATTATTGCCTTAAGTAGAATCTAAGTCGTAAAATGTATCCTTTAGCTTGTACGCTGTGAAATTTTCACTTTCACCCACTCTCATAGTAAGAAAATTGCCTCGAATGATCTATTTAATATTCTGGGATCTGAAAGACCCATGATTTCCGGAGACAACCTCTGTCTTTTAATTCAGAATCCTGCCTTCCGTACAAAGAACGTTAGCTTTTCTAGAAAGTTAAGAAAATCAAAGAGCGAATTCAAGGTCCGTATCCATGGCATGCCAATGGAAGGCTAGAGAGTCGTTAGTGTTCTCTAAAGACTGACAGTACTTCCAACATTCACTCGTGAGCCTCTTGTAAATTACTGCCGAAATGTGCAGCTGAGTATCATACCCATGTTAGACCACTGAACTGGAATGCAGAAGACGATTTTGAATTCACTTTTCTAGGAATGAAAGCATAACGCACCACTGCCACCTAGCTGTTCAGATACAATGTGCTACTTATTTATTCTTAAAGGGAATTATGCTGCTGTGACAAACAGGAATATAAAATTTAAACTTCTGTCCCCCATGGCACCGCCCCTGCCTTGATTTTAATAAATCCTCAACTTCTGCAAGCGAAACACTCAAGGGTCAGTTTAAGGTGCATATTCCTCGTGATTGTCTTATTTGTGGAAGAGGATTAACAAACCTCACATGCTCATTTTCGACCATTTTCATTAATTTTGCCTATATCTGAATGATTTAACATGGCCACACTAACATATTAGTTGTATGTCACCATATGTCCCAGAATCTCAAGCATCACAAAGTACTGCGAATACTTTCTACTAAAATTAAGATGGTATATGGGATATCGCACAGGAGAAATAAGAAATTTTATTATCAGCTGTTTACAACTTAACTGTTTAATTCTATCATATGGTGCACACACAGTTAACGATCTATATTTTGTATGCCATCTGAGGGATGTGAGGACGTAGGGCTGGAGACCCGTGGTTGAAATAATGGTGATGTATACTTCACATGAGTCGGTGCTGTGAATCCGGAAGACCTTCTGTTCTGTCACTTCTAGGCTGGAATTGAGCACCTGTGGGGATCGGTCTGGGAGCTACTGTAGCAGGCTAGAGTCAGGGGATGGGTACCCCAGGGTCAGTGAGTTCTTACAGGCAGGCAAGCTCCACACAGAGCTCCAATGCTGATTAGACAAGGTGTCCAAGTTCAGTGGGGGCACACAGACAAAGTGAAGCCATCATCTTTGTTGCAACTGGGTCTCCATGCATACTGCAGTTAGGAGAAACTAAAAACCACCCACATGATGAACCTTCACCCTGCCCACTCACATGGGCAGACCCTGGCAGAGTCCTCCTGAAGTGGGAATCTGCCGCCAGCTTTTCAAAGCTCTGCCTAAAGGGCTAGGAATGTTTTGTCCCCACAGGGCTCTGTCATGGCCCAATGGTGCTGCTGTAATAGTCGCTTTGGGGATCGGGTGCACAAAAGTTGTTACAAAACCCTATGGGGAGAAGAGCTAGAGAAACATCGGCCCAGAAGGTAGGGTGTGATGACAATCCCCTTTTATCTCAGGCAAGACCAAGTTAGCAATCTTTACAGAGCAGATGAGGAGAGACGGTCTCACTGTGTCTGGCATCCCTGAGATGTTCTGTTGCACTTTTATCCATAAAAGTGCCATACCTAGACTGCCTTTTCACGAGAGCATCCTTGGAACATTCAATGGCAGCTTTCTCCTCCTGCTTCCTTCTTGCCTAGGAGCAATCTCACTGCCTGTCGGAAGTACGGCTAAAATCAAGGGTCCACTCCTAGGCAGCGGGAATCTTCCCTGAAGCAACATGTGTTTCGTTGCGTAGTTTCTTTACTGAAGCTTGAGCCAAATCTCCACGTTATGCAGTGAAAGACAACACATTATGGAATACTCAAATACAGAAATAGCTATTTCATTTCTAAACACAAAGCAAAACCAAATACCATTATTTCTCTGAATGTGAGCTGATGTTTTTGTCCTTTGTTTTAAAAACAATTATCACTCTTTTAGACTAACCATGCAATTTGGGACAAAGTAAGAATCTGCTTGACCTTGAAGAAGATATGTAGCCTCTTTAGGCCTCCTTATAAATGTAGGAGTTAGGTTAGATGCCCTCTCAGCATCCCTTCTGTCTATTTCACATCAATATCCCCAGTGATTATGGCTAAAAGCTACAAGGCAAGTGGTGAAGGAAGGAAACCCAAGATGTCTCTCCATCAGCTCTCTCTTCCCATTCCTAACGCATGCTTATGCTTAGACTAAAGTAACAACTTCTATCCTTCCTTCTTTCCTTTCTCCTTTCTTCCTTCTTCTTTACCTTTGCCATTTTCTATTGAACCGCTTTGCTTCCTAAAAATCACATGCTTCTGCACCTTTCAAAGCCTCCCTTTGCACCAAACTCAGCAAAAATGAAAATCACAAAGACCACTTTAAGTCGAGGATAACCCTGAAAATCACGGCTCTTAATCAAACAGTACAGTGGTGGTATGAAATTAATTTAAAAACAGGAAACGCGGGACGCCTGGGTGGCTCAGTAGGTTAAGCAGCTGCCTTCGGCTCAGGTCAGGATCCCGGCGTCCTGGGATCGAGTCCCACATCGGGCTCCTCGCTCAGCAGGGAGCCTGCTTCTCCCTCTGCCTCTGCCTGCCATTCTGTCTGCCTGTGCTCGCTCTCTACCTTCTCTCTCTCTGATAAATAAATAAAATCTTAAAAAAAACATAACAGGAAACACTTTAAGCTTTGAAGAAATCTGAGTGTTTGCTCTAAAACAAGAAATGTCTTCAAGCTACTAAAACCTGTCCACGTTTTCACATAATGTTTACATATTGCATATAAATGTAAAGTCTATTTGGCACCTAACCCGTCAGTACACTGAGATGTTTTTCACCTCTGTCATGGATTCCATACTACTTATGGATGGGGGCGTCTCTCCTGTCCGGTGACTAAATTAAAGCAGCTCTGTTTAGCACCACAGCTTGCTTGCTCGCTCTCAAAGGATGCCTCCAAACCCGGTGTCACAAGGGATTCAGAACACAGAACCCACTAAACAGAAAGGCCATGCTATGGAGTCTGGGGCAGGAAGGTAATACAGGATGGCAGTCCGAGTCCAAAAGGGGAGTGCACAGTGCTGCTTCCTCCTTGAGACAGATGCAAACGTGCAGAAATCCAATCAGGGATGTAAGGAAATCCCTGAGCCACTGTTTCCCCCCAGAACAGTGATCCCAGTGCTTGCCATTGCGTCTGTGGCGAAGACTCCTGACTGCTCACCTACACTGTATTTTCCTTTCTCCTTTGCAGGAAGGGAGAGTAACAGATTGTGAATGGAGGCACCGAAGGATCTGCCCCATTTACCTTGTGGGACATGTTGCGTGATGCAGCATTAAGGAGACCTGGAAAGTCCAATGTTGACCGCGGCTGAGCTGCAGGAAGGTGGGGGGGATACACAGTCCTGCTGCAGAGCGGCAAGCAGGCCAAGTCTGTGGCCTGTGGTGACTTGGAAGGTGTATTAAGGGTGGCGTCAGGTGACAAGCATGGAGAAGAGACGGGAGGCATGTGCCGACCTGGAGTTTTTATCAAAGCGTTACAAGAAACCAAGAAACGGAGAGTTAAGGCTTGGATTCTAAGCCAAAAGGTCAGGGATTTGAAAAAGTCTAGATATATGGTAGCTTTAAGAATTTAAAAAAGCACATTGTCTTAGGTACCAAGTAGGAAGAGGTCAGGATAAAAGGAGCTTTAAAAGACAAAGCCCATTAAGAACCCGACTGGGACAGAAATCAGATCAAGGGTGGGGCTCCTCCCAACCAGTGCCTTATCTCCAATGGCTTCAGGTTGGCGACCAAATGACTTGAGGGCAGGGGAGCAAAAAAACAGTCATAAGAATCATGTTGGAAAAAGAACTCTGGGTTTGTTATTGATACACAGAACTTACTGGAAGCAAATAGGTCTACTAGGTTTCTAAGGTTTGGCGCATCTTTGTTGCAGCTGAGCAAAGTACCCTGAGCTAAAACAGCCCTGCGTGCTTTGAATTTTTTTTTTTTTTTTTTTTTTTTTGGTACAAAATGGTGGTTTATTAAAGCAGGGGGACAGGACCCATGGGCAGGAATTTTAATCCCACCGGCAGGTCCTCCTGCTGGAAGAGGATACTAGGAAGCTGAGATAGGTCAAGAGGAGGATAAAAATGAGAAACACACACCCTAAGGCTGCCGAACAGGGTAATTCCTCTCAGAGAGCTGAACTGGAGTCTAGTCAGGACTTTTTACTACCAGCTCCCCCATCCCCCCCAACCAGCATAGAACCTCCTCTCCAGGATCAACCAGAAGGCTTTCATCACTACCTGGGACCAGTGATCGCTGCGGGTCCCCTTCCTACCTTTCACAGAGGAGAAGGTTTTCACTGTTTCTTCTGCTTCACCACTGCAAGTACACACTGAAGAGGACTGGATAACCTGACTTCTTCATCCATAGGTCTCTGAACCCCAAGGACCAAATGGAAGCATGGCAGACTTATCCTAGAAAGGCCAGGCCGATAGCTGAGGTCAGTTAAGTGTTGTACATATTTTAAGAATCATGGAAATTGTGATGGACTGTAGAATAGCTGTCACTGCTCAGCTTCTAAAGATTTTTTGCCATATAAATATGGTGTGCACAATTCCTTTTGTTTGTTTTGACTTTTTTTTTTTTGCTTTGCCTTGTTTTGCTTTGTTTTTGTTGAAAGAGGACCGACCCTAGATTTTTATGTAATGTTGAATCAACATTTTAAAAGGAATTTTATGTGCCAATAAAACGCTGCATAATTGAATTTGAACTGAGGGCTACACGTGTGGTATCTTTGAGGCAGTTTTTTGGTTTGCTTTTGTTTTTAAGACTGGTCAAACAGATAATGCAAAAGTAAGATGATCATGAGGAGTTGATTATTCCAGAGTCAAAGAATGTCCTGGAGTTTGTTAGGTGGTATAAATTGTAAGAGTGAGTCCTCATAAACACATTTCAAAAAATTAGACATCCCATAAACAATCACTTTTGTTTGTGCGGGTCATAGATGATTTGGGTAAAACTGAAAGGCATGTTACAAGGAAGGAAGGAAAGAGGGAAGGAAGGAAGGAAAAAAAACAATAGTAAGTCTTAAAATCAAGCATCTAAAATCAAAAGACCACTGAATCTTGAGATTAGAAGGATTCAAGTTTATAAGGAAAAAAAAAACTTTCTCATCCTTTTTTTTTTTTTTTTAAGATTTCATTTATTTATTTGACAGAGAGAGAGAGTGTGTGTGAGCACAAAAGCAGGAGTTAGTGGAAGAAGGAGAGGGAGAAGCAGGCTCCCACTGAGCAGGCAGCCCGATGTGGGGCTTGATCCCAGGACGCTGGGACCAGGACCGAAACCAAAGGCAGACACTTAACCAACTGACCCATCCAGGCATCCCTCTCCACTTTAACTGAATTAGCACCATCACCAGACAGAACATGTTTGCTGAAATTATTCTTTAGGGCTCTCATTTTGAAAGTGAGCTTTGTGAATAACACATTCGTACAAATTTAAAATACATTGGAAATCTATAATCATCTGAGTTTGTAATTCTGGCACCTAACGATCCATGGCCTTATTTTTGGAGGGTGGGTTTTTTGAGAAGTTTTAAGAAAAAATAATGAAGGAAATTGTAGACTTTGACACAACAGAAATGTTAAGACGGCAAAATAAAACCAATGAGCAAGATCCACGGTGAAATGTATGTCTCTACCAAGAATTGCACTAATGGAATACATTCAGATTGACTGTTTTTAAAATCCCTGTTGTACATTCTGTCATTCTGTTTTAAACACATATGAGTTTTTCCACAAAATGACAATCTATTGATAAGAAAATAGAGCAACTTGACAGCCGTAAGTCAATTCTCTCTACTTAATATTGTTCACATTTGTATTTTTTTGCTTTGCCTTCAGAATCAAAGCAAAATGCTTAAATCATTTAAATTGCATCTTTATCAGTAAGAGCCTAAAAATATCAGCAAATGAAATCCGCCGCAACTATGATGTTTTATTTACTGATTTCCTCAATTTATGGCTTTTTCTAAATTAGTTATTTTGGTCAGAATGTTTATAGACAATAGATAAAATTAAGTTCCTATTTCCCCATCAATGCATGTTTCTAGCTGAAGCTATTTCAAAATTCCAACCGTGCATGATTTGTAGAGATGCAGCCTAACTTTTGGAGCAAAGGTGTGTAAGTCAGAGAAGTCTAATAATGAATGAAGCAAAAATTGCTCTAAATTCCTGAGTATACTTGTAGTTCACAACCCTTAAATATGAAAATAAAGCTTTAAATCCATTCTAACATAAATGATTCTTCAAATATTTCATTTTCATGGGTTCCCTCTTGCCCTCGAGTGGGTAAGAGATCTCTTTGTACAGCATTAGAGGAAACCCACATAGTTACCTGGTTCTTTTGTCTCAAGTACTGAGAACACAACCAAGGATCACCACACATGCAGACAACCAGCCACAGGAAAAAGAGGACCAAGATGAAGAAAGAGATATTAAGAAGAGAGACACTGGAATGGCTACTTCACAGAATAAATAGACTTCTGAAATTCTCCCTGACGGCTCATCCTTTTTTTTTTTTTTTTAATATTATGTTAGTCAGCATATAGTACATTGTTAGTTTTTGATGTCATGTTCCATGATTCATTGTTTGCATGTAACACCCAGTGCCCGGATTGCATGCAATCCGTGCCCTCCACAATACCTGACTGCCCATTCTTGATCTTGCTGGCAGAATCATATTTCTCTGCTTTACCTCTAAATATTGGACTCCTTCAGGCTTGGTCGTAGATCCTTCTGTTCTTGATGTCCTGGCTTATCTCATTCAGTCCTGTGGCATCAAGTAACATCAAAACTCCCAGCCTGTATCTTCACTTTTGACTGGTCCTCTGAAACACAGCCCCATGTATCTAACTGCCTACATTGTATTTCCACTTGATAACTAGGTTTATGTCAATTTTCATGTGTGTCTCACTGCACCCTAAACCTGCTTTCCCTTCGTCTTCCCCATATCTGAAAATGCTCTAGCTCAGTTACTCGAGCAAAAACATGCACGATCTTTCTTTTCTCTTACCTTCCCCATCTGGCCTGTCTCACTGATTCCTCAAACTGGAAGAGTCTTCCCCTAGATCTTGCCATGGTTGGCTTCTGACCTCTTCTGTCTTAACCAGTAGGCCACCTACGTAGTGCACCATCCTCTGAAGACCCAGTCTAAAGGAGCCCATCTACGAGTCACTGATTTTCATCTAACCATGTTCTAAATAAATAAAATCTTTATGGTAGAAAAAAAAAAAAAAAAAAAAAAAAAAAAAAAAAAAAAAAAAAAATAAAGGAGCCCATCTACGAGTCACTGATTTTCATCTAACCATGTTCTATTACCTTTATGGTAGAAACCACTACCTGAATTGTATTTTTGTATACTGTATTTACTAGCAATTAGACAGTTTAAGGGGAAAAAATGGTACAAGAAGATCACAAGTGAAGTATGAAATAAACAGAAATGGGCATGAGTTGTGGCGCTGATAAACTCTAAAAGGCATCATATCAGACCAGAAAGGAAATGTATCCCTAACATAACACTTGGCATAATATTGAAAACTATTAGTAGACTCTTAACAATGTAACATATTGTTGACTTAGAGGTTACACACCTATATAAACACATATTCTCATGAACACACACAAACATATGTATAAACAGAGTGCATCTAATATGTATAAAGTATTGCAAGACAATGTACACTGAATAAACTTGAACTTGTAAAAGTAACAAAAAGTCAAAGACTAGGAAGAAGAAAAGATGGAGAAAAAGCCAAGGGCATTAATAATATAACAGAATCAATAGACAACTGTCTGAAATTGAAGTCAGGAAACAGGCTTAGGAATAATTTTTAAACTCATGAAGTTCTAGAAATAAGCAAGCGCAGAAAAAAATTACGTCTGGGAAGGTGGGTAGGAACACAGTTCCTTTGTTCCCCTGTTTTTCTGTGCTACAGTATCTGTTCTCAGGTGAAGACATTAGTTGGATTTACAAAAAAGAAATAATAAGCTAAAAAACAAATCACAGGTGCTTCCTCACTTTATTTACAATAAATAGTTTCCACAGGGGCCCCTGGGTGGCTCAGTGGGTGTAGCATCTGCCTTTGGTTTGGGTCAAGATCCCAGAGCCCTGGGATTGAGCCCCACATGGGGCTCCCTGCTCAGTGGGGATTCTGCTTCTCCCTCTCTCTCTGCCCCTCCCCCACCACTCATGCACACTCCCACGCTCGCTCTCTCTCTCAAATTAAGCGAACAAATAAATAGTTTGCATAAAACATCATTTTCCTACATACCCTGAGCCAAGTGTTCTCTATGTGCAGAATCTACTGCTGTTGCCATATCCTGTGATTTCCCATCTTAGCCAGCTTCGAATGGGAAAAGCTCTGGCCCGGGACATTGATTATCCGTAACCAGTTTGGGTGGATTCTATTCTTACAGCCCTTCTTTGACTGGCAAAAATCTCTTTCCAAACATGAACCTGGAAGGCTCTCTATCAATCATTCACCCGGTTTGGCTTTGCTAGAGTAAGGAGGAATCTCTTGTTCCTGCTCTATGGTCAGATCACCAAGCTGAGAGGAACTTATTGCTGGATAAGTGAAAGTCAGCCATCATTCCCTTGTCGGAAAGAATCCTGTATGAAGGCCTGCGTTCCTCAGAGAGCCTGGCTCTCTTGGTAATGGGAGTATTTGTTCTTTTTTATTTGTAATTTCACATCTCAGGATGAAACAAGCCATCACAACATCTGTGCCTGTTGGTTTTGCACTATTTTAAATTGTAGCTTCCAAAGGGGTGTCTACAAATGGTAACAGGAAAGCAGTGGTGAATAGGTATCAGCCAGAAATCAGTTTCCTTACAGCAGAGAGAGGGCTTTCCCTTCTCTGCTCAACACAGTTCTCTAAGGAAGAATTTGTAGGCAAAGCACGTGCAAAGTCTTTTACCAGACTGTGCCACAGTCTGGCCAGGCTTTGAGGTTGGAAGTGTGTCCCAGGGTCTGGAGAGCAATGACCCTAATGGGCCATGACGTACAATAGGGGAAGACAAACTTGCTTCCCTCTTAGCTGCATGTCCATTTACTTATTTATCTTTATTTCTTGTGTAACATTTCATCCTCATTGTCAATCCATTTTATTCAATTAGCTGCCTTCTCTGATTAAAGTAAATGTCAGTTGGATAGTCCGAGGCGTCCTAGGGAAGGTGAAGCAGAAACCTGTGATATATTCTAACCAGGAAGAGAATGCTATGATGCTGGCATACCATAAAACTGCTCAGTGGACCTGAAACTGAGCAAGGCTCTAATTCTGGACACTGACTTAACTCTCCCCTCTATTGTCGTGATGTCCTTCTAACACACAAATTTCCAAACCTAGAAAAATTATGTTGGCAGGTCACATCAAGGAAAATTCAAATTATCGTACCAATGGTATCTGTAGGTACATATTATTCTTGTGTCCAAGATGAAGAGGTAGGATACAAAGTGGTTTAGGGGTAACTATGACCCTTTCCTTGTGTTGTTGTAGGTTTATCGGTTGTACTAATGACATGGTTGTACACCCTTAACATTTTAATGTACAACATTTACTTTATAACGTGCTTCAACAACTATGCCCAACCTGAACATCTGAGTCAGAAAATAATTGGTCATTATGCTGAGGCGCTAATTGGATGGATAATGGCATAAAGCAGTGGGCAGGAACCCATTTCCAGGCTAGGGCATGCTCCTAGCCAACTGCCCACTATGCATATCTTACTGGGACTGTACTGTTTCCTCCTTTTCCTCATATGAATGTCCTGGTAAAATACATATTCCCTGAGCATAACTGTAAGTAAAAAAATGTAAGAAAAACAAGATATTTTAAAACTACATGCACATTGAATAAACTCCATTTGATAATCTCGGCATTGGAATCACCTTTATAAAAGGGGTAATTCAGATAAAAACACTGTCAATAATCATAAAAACACACAAAGAATAAGTGTCATTTCCTCATGATTTCTGTTTTCTGGGTTTCCCTCATTCAATTTCTCCAGCTATACAGATCACTTACTTCTGTTCTGTTTCTGTTTTTTAATTTAGACCAGAAAAACATCCAATAGCTGTATGTTTGATCTCAAAATACTTAATCCAAGGCCTATTATTTTTTCTAGAAGAGTTTCATGCTATTTTTATTTGTGCTTCTCAATATAGCAGGAGGAAACTTCAGTGTGCATTTTTCCTCTGTTAAAAGTCCCCCCAAATAAACATGGGAAAATATATTAGGACTAGAGTACACGGAGATTCTTGATTTTCAGATAAAGGACCCAAGGATAATTGCATTGTTCCCTCTCTCCACATTAGATTTGGAAATCTAAAATACGTCAGCTTGGGTACTGTATATCTGTAATTATTGGAAAAGTTATGTGCAAAATCACTGACATACAAGCTACTATTTGAAATAAATCTTACACAAAATGTTATTAATATATTAAATATTCATATGAGCATCACAATTAGAATAATAATTTTTGCACTTATATAATCTGTTTCTAAGTTAATTTTAAGAAATTAAATCAGAAGTGAAGTCTGTGTAAGAGAGCTAACATGCTTTATAAATGAGTATTGGTCTCTGTCTTCACAGGGAAATATTTAACATGGAGTTTCTAGCAAAGTATAATAAAAATCTGTTTATGTCTGTTCTGTTCATATCATGAAAATCAACTCATAAGCCCATAAACTGTAACACACTTGGTGTTGGACTTCATTCCTCTGTCAACTTTTCATTGACACTGCAGACCATGCACAATAAATAGCTACTCTGAGTGTGCATTTCCATTGGTATGTGAGAACTGTGATGGAGAAATGAAATCTGAATCACAAAGAACCGTACCAGTAAGTTTACATCCATCCTGAAGGCCTCCCCATCTCCACAGAAGCACATTTTCTGGGCAAAGAACCAACGGACTTCACATGCACAAAAAAGAGATAAGGAAGAGATAAGAGAGCAGTGTGGCTATAAAGCTATGTATTAAGGTTGCCACAGCACGAAAGTTTTAGTCCCCAACCCCCCCACTGCAGCTTATCTTAAGTTTTATGAAAACATGTGTATTTGCTTATGAAATACTAGGACAAAAGTTTGATGCTGTAAAATTGTCTCAGAATGTCACCTGAGCCATGATGTACCATTACTCACGATGACGAAAGGTTCCACTGCCATTTATAAAATAGTTTAGAAAAGGAAAAAGCTAACTTGTTAAAATGGCTTAGTTCTAGGCATCATTATGAAAGTCATCCACCTTAATCTCCAGTCAAGCAAAGGCAGTTAATTTCTGTTTCATTACTTCATAAAAACAAAGGTTTTCCAAACTCTTTAACACAAATGGCCAAAAGAGTTTCAACAGTTTTGTGTACAAATTTACTCTTGTTCTTCCCACTCTCTTCACCTCAAGTTCCAAACCTATTACATTAGAATTACTGGAGGTAAATTCAATTGAATTATTTATATATACATGTACATATGATATTAAATAATATTGAATATTATGGAATGCATATAAATTATATGTATATATTTATACATATATATGTATATATTTGTACACACACACAAACATATATATATTTATATATAGTCTGTAACTTGAAGCCACACTATAAGTTGAGAAACTCCTGGTTAAAATGTCAATGTTCTTATGGTTTGGAATTGTTTTGCTTTTTTCCGGTTTATTAATTTTGTTTCATGGGTAAGGTTTATATTTTCTGAGTCTGAGGTTTCATCTCTTTTGTCATTCTAGAAAAGTATCATCCTTTATGTGAATATCAATATTAATTAATTAATGTTAATTAGTTAATTAAAAGCATTCCTCTTTCTCCTCTTTCTAATTTCCTTATTTCTTAATCTCATTTTCATTTCATCGCCTCTCTTTCCTCCCTTTCTTTATATATACACACGGGTGTGTGTTGCACAATTATTTTTAGATCTTTTTCTTCAGTTGTGTCTGATCTGCTGTTAGTCTATCCATGAAGACTTTAATTGTTTTATTTTTCAAATTTAGAAGTTGCATATGGTTCATTTCTTTGTTTTTGAGTTTTACATTTGCTTAGCTGATTATCTTACTGTTTTTGTAAATAAATCATAGACATGTATGTGAAGTTTTAGATTACTATTAATTATTTTCAACGTGAGCAAGGTGTCCTGTATACTAGCATGGTAAATTCAAACTCTAAACCTATTTGAAGGCAGTTGAGTGTTCAGGAATTCTATGTGCAAATGGAAGACTGTTTCCCCTACCTAATTAGAGTTCAGATGAACACATCTGTCTTTTCCATTTGCTGAGTAGCAAATTAATTTCAAATATTGCCTTTGAGAGTATAAAACTTGAAGGGTCACAGCCCTACATTTGGAGATCTCAGTCCTTCCCTCTTCTCCACCTTGCAAGCGTCCCGAGGTCATGTATATTTTCCCTACACAGTCCCTAAAAATATTTCTTTTGGTTAAGGACATTGGCACATGCCTCTCAGGGCAGCCATAATTCAGCATTTCTCACCTCTTCTTCAGCTTCCTTGTCATTTGGGGGTTTGGGAATTACCCTTTCCTTCTTGAAACTCAGCTACGTTGTTAAACAATTTTTTTTTTTTTACTGTGTATTCAGCATTTCTAAGGTTTTGTAGGTTTCTTAGATTACTTACTATTTCTAGAAGCAGTCATCACTTTATTCATTAAGTGAACATAATACCTTTCTCTTCCATTTTCCAGAGAGAAAAGAATAAGTCAGATCAAACAGTAATTGAAAGCTAAAAATAAGTGAAGTGATAAATAAAATAGCTTCTAGGTAACTAGGTAGGAAGAGCGGATAGTAATTTTTGATCCAATAGTTGGCTAAATGTAGGCACTGAGGTCGCCACATACACTGGAGAATGTCTGTGCACATGCGAGCACACAGGTCTGGTCCAGTGGATGCAGAAATCCCCTCAAGGAGCATGAGAGAAATAGATTCATCCCTCCTGGAACCTCTGTGTCCAGCCTCCCCATCACGATGCCCCTGCCATCTCTAGGAAAAGTTATTCTTTTTTTTTTTTAAGATTTTATTTATTTATTTGACAGAGATTACAAGTAGGCAGAGAGGCAGGCAGAGAGAGAGGAGGAAGCAGCTTTAACCCACTGAGCCACCCAGGCGCCCCGAAAAGTTATTCATCTTGGGCAATCTTTCCCTTCCTTTCTGAAATGCCACAGAATTACTGAGCCTTAGTCTTTTCAGCCACTGCCTCAGTATTCGAGACTCTAACCTGTTGAGGGACTTCCCATTTCCACCTTGCACCTGGGACGTGCCTGACGTCAGGAGCTCTTCCGTCGCCTCTGTCCACCACTGGATGGCCACCAGCGCGACACGGAAATGAGTGTGTGATGGAGTTCGGACTGTTCCCCAAGAAGCCCTCTGTACTCTGCGCCGCTGGAGAAGGCATGACCTCACCCCCTGGTTCGTCTGCCACTGCGTCCAGAGCCTATGTGTCAGCACACCTGGCTGTCCCAGACTCTGGAACGTTCCCTGGATTCCACATCCTGACCTTGCTGGCTACGGTAAACCTGGTGAGGTTGGTGGGGGTTGGGGTGATACAGTAGTGTTTGAAGGAAGAAACTTCTTGATGTGACTGACACGCGAACTCTCAAGAACACTGTTCCCTAAGGACTGATTATTTACGCCAAGTACAATGTAACTGAGGCACCTTGGTGACATAAAAATGTGCTTGCCTATCCATCACCATAAATTTTACACATATTAACATCAACGTGTTATTATACATGAACAGTTTTCACCTTGTTGATAAACCCTAACCTATATTTAGTCTCACACTGCTATATCCTGACATCATTGATTTTTAAGTGGGTTTATTTTATACAATCCACAAAGAAACTTACTATTATAACATTATTGTGTTATTAACATTAAACACATATAATCAGTATAGTAAATTAGCTACCCCCAAAAAGCCCTGAAATGCATTTCAGAGTATTATTGATGCTTGTATTATCTTCTGTTTTAAATATATATGTTTTATATATATATATATATATATATATATATATGTATTATATATATTTATATATATTATATATGTATTTATATGAAACATAGACATATTATAAAACATAGACAAAAATCAACCTTGTACAGCAAGACACTATTAGCTATCTTCTATTTAATTCCTTCATCATTCCAGGCAAGAACCTCAGATTTTATCTCCGCATCCACTCTTCCCCACAGATCCCACGTCCCATTTCAATGTAGTTTCCTGATTTCTCTAAGGTTGACATCATGTTTTTTGCCAATTACTTGTGCAAGAATGGATATGTGATGGAACTCTGGCCAATAAGAAATGAAAAGTGGGAGATTCTAGGCATACGTCCCTCCCTAACAGGAGAAATCTAGAAGAAGAGATAAGGTTTCCTCTCCTGAGGTGACGGAGTGTTCGGATGATATGAGTATCCCCTGCTGCCCTCTTGCTACTAAACTGAGTGGAACAGGGATGCCTGGGTGACTCAGTCGGTTAAGTATCTGCCTTCTGCTCAGGTCATCATCCGAAGGTCCTGGGATCGAGTCCTGCATCAGGCTCCTTGCTCAGTGAGAAGCCTGCTTCTCACTGCCTCTGTCCTCTGCCTGCCACTCCCCCTGCTTGTGTTCTCTCTCTCTCTCTCTGACAAATAAATAAAATCTTGAAAAAAAAATTAATAAAATGAGTGAAACTCATGGGGGTAGGAGAGATGGGGGTAGAGAAAGAAGGAACCGACATTAAGTGTACAACTGGGTAGCTGAATAAAACAACCCTACACTTTTTTTTTTTTTTTTGGTTTCCTGATAAGTCGGAGATAAATCCCCTTATTGCCTGAGTCGGTTGGAATCAGAGTGCATGTAACTTGCAGCCAAAATCATGTTAACAGATAAACCAGGAGTTCAAAACAACTCCGAACTCCTCAGACGTGCTAATCCAAACGTGACACAGGCCATAGTGGTATATCTATGTCTCGTAAGATAAACAACAGTGTGATTAACAGAGTTTAAATGTCCCAAGATGAAACTTGAAAGAAAAAGAAATATTAGATTTTTATTTTTTCAGGGATGATAGTCTGATAATTTCTATAAGGAATGGGTTGCCAGGCTTTGGGTCTCCATGGAAATATAGATTTGGTTACTTTTATCTTGTAAAAGTGTAACCAAATTCTAGGTTACACTTGTGTGCTTTAGCACCATATAAAAGGGATCTGCTCTATCCCAGAAAGCTGGGCAGATTACACACTAATAAGCCCCACTGCATGGTTTTCACAGAGCCTGTCTATTTTAGATATCCTTTAAAGGGATTACTCTGAGAACCCATCTTTCAATTTCTCTTCCTTCTAACTTAACATTATATTCAAATTTAACATCACTTTATACAAACGGTTGAAAACTTGTCACCACATTTGGTGACAACATTCGGAACACCTGCTGCTGTTCCAGTGACAGGCGTGTACCCTGGACTTGAACTAAGGCTACTGGAGAGCCTTCCTGAAGTCACGGGGTGATTAAAACAAGTAATGGTCAACTGAGTCAGCCTTTCTTCTCTGGTACGTCTTCTCTCCTCATTTATCATGGGTGCTTTCCTCCACCGCAGCACTACTGTATAACAAATTACCCACAACGTGACATCTCAATATATGCCTTCACACAAAAGATCAGAAAAACGGCATTCTTCGGTCCTCCCGAACACACTGCTGGAAAAATCCCTAAATAAATGCTGGGGTTTATGAGCGTGACCCTCTGCAGACATGATGGGAGGTTCGCTCTCTTGTCTTTCCATCTTCAATATTTTCTCCACTTACAGCTCCGGCAGTCGGTAATGAAGGAGGAAGGTCAGCCCTACAGTAACTCTGCACTTGCTGATCTTTAACATTTTCAAGAATGACAGATTCACTTCCCATGCGCTGTACCTGTGGAGACTATTTTAAAAGAACCTGAAGATTTATGCAGCTCCACAAACAACATAGCATAACTTTAAAAAAACAAATGACAGCTGTCTGGTGGTTCACGACGTCGGATGATTAATGTCACATTTTCTGCAAACAAGGGACTGATTCATCCTTTTCCATCTTCCTAAGGGCTCTTGGGCAAAGGCAAGGTGGAACTTTCATCTGTTCTGTGTCTTATAAGTAAGCATGTTTATAATGATGGCAGCAAATGTACCTTCGGACCTGTCCACTGGGCATTAACCTTGAGCTCGCCGTGTGACCAAACACAAATGCCAAGGAACAGAGCTAGGAACAATGACTAGAATGCACTTCAGAAGCTGTGGCAGAGGCTGCAGAGATGACCGAGCCCAGCTTTCTTTTGTGTCTCTCCCAGCCACTGAGTAATTACTCGACATGAACTGAAATATAAATCAATGAATGGCCGTATACAATTTTTACAATTTGTATTTGACCTCGTCTAATTCATATAAGAAAATAAACTGTCCCAACTAAAGGGTAAAACAGGGCAGAGCATATTGCAAACACAGAGTTGACCTTAATATTGGAAATGTTTGTTCTTTATTTTTTTTTTAGTTATCTTGTTTGCATTACATTAAAATGCTGAATTCTTTTTAAGAAGGAACTTAATGATGAAACTATGTACTTTAATCAAAGAAGTATATCAGGTGTTTTTGGTTCAAGTATTTGAAAATCAAATAGTCTGTAATTTTCAGAAAAGGAATGTGTCTAATCAGGGCAGTATTCCTTCAGGAAGTGTAATTAACCAATACAAACGCAGGCTCCAGAGCCCCTATCTGGGTTTTGAGTACCAAGCCTGCCAATTTTTGGCAGGATGCACCCAGAAAAGTTATTTAACAAACTGTGCTTCCCCCGCCTCCTCATTTACTAAGTAAAGTTGATCATAATATTATATACCACAAATATTTTTGAAGATTAGAAGTTAAAAAAACAAAAATCACTTATAACGATGCTTGACATGTAACAGAACCCCAAGATATAACCTGTTAGTACTATTACTCTTCAAAACTGTAGCATCTCAGGGAGTTTAAAATATGAGGATTTTTTTTTAAGATTTTATTTATTTATTTGACAGAGAGAGAGATCATAAGTAGGCAGAGAGTCAGGCAGAGAGGAGGAAGCAGGCTCCCCGCTGAGCAGAGAGCCTGATGTGGGACTCGATCCCAGGACCCTGAGATCATGACCTGAGTCGAAGGCAGAGGCTGAACCCACTGAGCCACCCAGGCACCTCAGGATGAAATTAATTTTTAGAGAGGGAATCTGAAATCCACGTACCCGCTGAAGCGTCTACCCATTGGATGTGAAGAAATCAAATATAAGAAGACTCTCCTGTACATGAGTTTGGGCAATCTTTGATTTAACAGTATTTATTAGATACTAGCTTCTTGTCAGACCCGGATGAGCAGAATGAATGGAGTCCCTGCCCGGATCGGGTATCTCCTCTTAGGAGGGAGTCCGCCAACCAACAATTCCAGGGTGTGCCTTGGAATGATCAGATTAAACACCACATGATGAGAGAAGGTCACATACTTTTTGGAGGGAAGGTTATTCCCAATAGGGTTACTGAAGAAAGCATGTCTGAAAAGTCATATTTTAAGAATGAAAATACACTAGTCTTAGAGTCAGGCAAGCAGAGACAGGGATTCATATCTATCATTTACCAGACAATATAATAGGTACCAAGGATTCAGGGGTAACCTTACTGATAAAGGCCCTGACCTCTTCGAGCTTAAACTTTTTAAGCTTAAACTTCAGCTAGAGAGTGATTAAAAAAAAAAAAAAAAAGTACATTTAATTTTAAACAAATATGTTACTCTATCTGGAACAGGGAAAAACCAAGGGAGACTTCATTAGAGAGGAACCATAGCTAGATAAACATCTTAAAAACTTGAATGATAGCTTTGATTGTTGAATGGATAGAGAGTGTAACTGGAAAACACTTGCTGTGGGGGAATCAAATAGAAAGCCCACTGCTTGCTTTTTTGTTTTAAGACTTTTATTTATTTATCTGACAGAGAGAGACACAGTGAGAGACAGAACACAGGTCCGGGGGGTGGGAGAGGGAGAAGTAGGCCTCCACTGAGTGGGGAGCCCAACACTCTATCGCAGGACCCTGGGACCATGACCTGAGCCAAAGGCAGACACTTAACAATGGAGCCACTCAGGCACCCCCCACTGCTTTCTAAGATCATGTAAGAGATGGTGGTGGCTTTGGCTCAGAGAGGGGCAGTGGGAGGAACAGATCCTGTGGCTCTGAAACAGACATTGAACATGAGTAAAATGGATGATGGGCTCGTTCTGGTGAATGGAGGAAAGGAATGTAATCAGCAGGACACCGAGATTTCTGGTTTGAGAAACTGCCCAGATAGTAATGCCACTTTACTAGGGAACGGGACAGAATCACACAGGTTAAGCCTGAAATATCCCAGAGATATTCAGTTGGAACTAGCAAGTTGACAAGTATAGAAAGCTGAGACTCCGCCCACTCTCCTGCCCCCAGGAAGTATTTGAAACCACTGAAAGGGCTGTGATGATCTAGGGAAAGAATAGAGATCTAGAATGACAAATGGAATATAACAAAAATAAATGTAGAGCTAGTAACTGCCAAAGGGAACCCTTCTTTCATTGGGAACAGGACACTTATTTCCAATAGGAAATTTAAAATCTTTAGTAGAAAGAAAGGGTGTCAAAAACATAAACATTTCTTCTGTTGATGCTATAAAAGTCTCCTTGTGAAACAATAAGTTTTGCTTTGCTTTGTTTCCAGAAATGTAAAGGAAAATGTTGGGTTGTATGCTAGTTGTTCATAATTTTTTTAGAGCTGTGGTTTAAAGGATCCAAAAGTGTGTCAGTTCAGTTAAAAAAGAATCTAGGTCAGCACTGAAGATTTAAAAAAAAAAAAAAAGAAAGAAAAAGAAAAAAGAAGAAGAAAGAAAGAAAAAAAAACAAGGTAAAGTTAATTTTCCATTTTTGATCATTGGTATATGACATATATGAAGGTAATAAGAGTCTTTCTTAATACTTACTTCCTTTTTTTAAAAATATACATTGTGTATCACATACTTTTTTATTACAAAAAGAGGAATAAAGTGAAAAGCATAAATTTAATGATAAAATGTTTCAGTGGCCTCCCAAATATGTTGAAGAAATATCCCTGAGGTTTCTGAAATATTGCATGGCATAAAATTGCTTGATATGCTTTTTTGGAAACATTAACATAATGGAATACAATCAATAGGATCTAATAATTACAGCAAACCCACTTAATTCCCTTAAGTAAACATGTGCTGTACATGCTATACAAATTACTATCCTGTAAAATGCTTAATTGCAATCTATGTAAGGCAATTCATCAGAAAATAAGACTATCTCATTTTACTCTTGAGAGCATTTCAGAATTTATCTACCAGCAGTAGCAATAAAGAATCAAATCTCCACATTCACGCAAGACCAAAGACTGACAGAAGGAACGTGTAATGTATGATCGCCTTCCAATTCATAGAGAATCAGGTGGCTTCTAAGGAGCAGGTTTCACAGAATAAAAGAGGTTTCAAACTGGATTTCAATAGAAAACAGGAATAAGCAAACTGAAAATTGCTATTGGCTTGCATTTTGGATAGCTTTAATATGTGTTTAGGTAATTGTTTGTTAAATAAACTGACTTTTCCATTTCTACAACAGGTTTCCAAGTTAATCAATGAATATATAGGAGATCTTGTTTGGTACGAAAGAATTCAAAACTGATCTGTGTGTGTCTGTGTCATTATCTTGTCAGACTTGATCCAATCCCGACCTTATAGATGATAACTGCAGAAACCAGGAGAGGACCAGAACATTACCTAAAGAATCTATCCCTACTTCCCTCTTCTGCATCTCTATCCAAAAGAATTATTTTAAATAAAATTACGCTGTCATGATTAGATTGATTCCAAACTAAAATGATTAAAGTTTTATCTTGTGAATAGACTCAACAGGGAATTATATTTTCCTCCTGTCTCTATGAATGTCTATATTTTATCAGTACCTTATAAGTTAATAAGATGTTTGGTGAATAGCAATCTCTCCATAGGTTTATTCTTCTAAGCACAGTAAAACTTAATTTAATCACAGCTTCAAAATATCATACAATAAAACTAATTTAATTACACTTAGCAATAGCCACTAGACTCATTAAAATGTTAATGGAGCTTATAATTATTAAATTGCTTAATGATTGCTAATAAGAATAAATGACAAAATAAAATTTAAGCACAAAACAAAAATGCCCTCAGGTAAATTTTCTCAACTTCAGTCCCATCTGACATTATTATATGAATACTCTAAGAAACATGACGGATTTGACACTCGTGATAAAGGACATAATCGAACAATATTCAAAATAAATGCCTTTATGTCCAGCAAAGCCAATCAATTGCTTCATATAAAATTCGACAAACTATCTCAACACGCTAATGCACTGTTGATTAGAAACACAGAAGTAGGGTGCCTGGGTGGCTCAGTGGGTTAAAGCCGCTGCCTTCGGCTCAGGTCATGATCTCAGGGTCCTGGGATCGAGTCCCACATCGGGCTCTCTGCTCAGCGGGGAGCCTGCTTCCTCCTCTCTCTCTCTGCCTGCCTCTCTGCCTGCTTGTGATCTCTGTCTGTCAAATAAATAAATAAAATCTTTAAAAAAAAAAAAAAGAAAAGAAAAGAAACACAGAAGTAGTGTTAGCGGGAGTGAAATTCTGACATTTTGATAACTGTCCTTTGCTCAGCAAATCGCAAATACACATCGCAACGGTACAAGTCTCGATTCATTTAGAATCCTATATCCCATTGTCATTTTTATCTCATTTTTTCGGACTGCCACAATGAACTACTAAAATAAATAATATTTACTTTTAGATATTTAGAATTTTATTTTGAGCTAATTAGGCATCTAGGGCTATTATAAAACTGGGCTCAGGAGTATCAGAAAGTACTAAGAATCCATGATCAGACACGCAAAAGCTTTTCAACCATTCTGTCTAGTCAACACCTATAGGAACCAAACTCTACTTCTGCAGTTCATCTCATTCCTTTCCTCCCGGCTCATTATTTTCTGGCTATCGTCCTTCCTTCCTTCCTGTCGGCAACTGAAATTGTTCTTATCTCAGGGCCCATGTTGTTTCTTCCACTTTCTAACAACACTTTCCCGCCACGCTTTCCCCAGATCTTACCATTCAGGTCCTAGCACAAACGGTGCCTCTCAGAAAATCCTTCTTGGATTATCCTGGACTAAAGCAGCCAACTGTTCCCATGTCCCAGCCAATCTAGTACATGGCCCAACGATATTTTATTCATAGCATCTACCGCCATCTTAAATTATTGTAGATATTTGCCGACAAGTTTAATATCTGTTTCCATCCATTAGGATGTTAGATCTTTGAAGGCAATGTCCTGTCCCATTTGCTGCTGCGGTCCCCAAACCAAAGGAGTGTGTAGGACACCAAAGATGATAAAAGTCTATGACTACTATCTGTTGAAAATGTTGGTAAGAATGAGGAAGCTTAGCACACAATTTATTCACTCCAGATTCCTGGGCTGTTGTAGTTGCCTTTGAAAAACCTCATTAACTATAGGCTTTCCACACAAGCCCATTACCTTTGTGCACTCTTAAACTCATCCTGTTAGTATCATTTCAGTTGTCCAGACCTGATGAGGTTTTTCGGTTCTAATGATCACAGTTTTCTCCCATATAAAATAGTTTTAATATCAACCACGTAAAATGGCTGTAAAATACGTTAAGACATTAGATACTTAAAACTGTACCAGAAGGCGTTGACAAAGTAAAGTGTCCAGTATGTATAAGTTATCTACAGTTGGGCATCATAACTATCATTAATTGGTAGATTAGCTGTATCTTTTAGTCACCGCTCAATATAGAGATAGGACAGGGGAAGGGCAGGCATGCTATGACCGAACGCAACAAAATACGTGTTTTAGTCAGTGTTATAAATAGATATATTATCACAAAATTGAGTTAGAAGATACTGTATGTGAATAGGGAGGCAGGATTCATAACATAAATTTACTTGCTCCCATAACAGGCAGAGAAGCGTTGGAAATGGAAGTTCCTAATGCCTTCCATTATTGGGCCTTGTGCTTGCCCTACAAGGAGCACCTTTGGGAATATGGGTAGTTAAATCTCCATGGACCATTAACCGCTAGCCTCCTGTCTGACACTGCCAGCAAGGATACTATTTGTAATCACTCACATCATGAATTATACACAGAGCCCCTATGGACAGGAATTATGTTTTCAACAGCTCATTTCATTGGGTCACTGATCAACCATCATGTGAGAGTTTTAGCTATTGCCCTGTTTGATTTTGGAGCCAAAGAATAATGAGATGTGAACACCAGTATTGGCCACCGATCACTCCCCTAGGCTGTGAGATGACATAAAGCATATGGTTATTACTGACTTAATGAAATATGTCTAATTCAAAAGCGAAAAGTCAACATAAAAAATAAGAGCTATGCTTTAGATATGATTCATTTTCTTAATCAAAGCACAACAAAGTACCTTTAAACTTAGCTAACAGAAATTGTAGCACAATGGCAATGTAAGTCTTTGACCCCTTTCTTAGGAACTAAGAATCTCAGTATGAGATGTTGGGAACCTGAGCCTATGAACCCCGATAGGCTGTATTTCAACTTCTTAAGAGAATACTGTAATTTCAAAGAGTGCATCCCTGTGGGGTAGAGATGGGATGGAGAAACAAAGTTGTCAGCAGAGAACTGCACAGATGAGCTAAAAGCCCACAGACACCCACCAAATTATCAGCCTTGCCAAGACACACACTGAACGTGAGAGCGCCCTAACCATGCCTACAGGTGAAGGAAAGCAGCTGTTGTGTGCTTGCCAAGTGCATTAACTGCCACCCAAGTCCCAGTAAGAAACAGCTGAGCCCAGGTTGATTCTCAGCATTGAGGTCCACACCCGCGAAGGGTAGGGGGTATGGGAGGGAAACAGAGGCTCCAGTGTGTGTCTGGGTGTTTTCTCACCTGCTTCATTTTCATGGTTAATTTTAGGTAAACTACTTTCTCGATAGCTTCTGTACTCTCTTATGGAGGCAAAGATTTCTAGAAGAGCAAAAACTTAAGCCACTAGCAAAAGGGCAAATGCATGACAGACCTAAAGGACATAGGAGATCATATTTGTGTTTTGTGCTGTCAAATGACAGTGAACTACTCAAAACACTCAGCGAAACCAAAGGCACCGTTGGCCTTACCTTGGTGCTGCTGTTACTGTTCCATCCTAATTGAAAGAAGAGGAGAAAAGCAGACCTCCTGGGAGGAAGAAGGGCTTGCATTACCTGATGGCATTTCAAAAATATTTGGTGAAAGAATCACAGTTAAGTTTCAGAGTTGACAACAGAAATTTGGCCTCTACGGTAGGAAACAGAAGCATTGCAGAATGCACACGCAGGTGTAAAAAAAGAAACAAACGGAAATTTAAATCTTTGTAAAGAAATCATTAAAATAAAGGAATTATCCTCATGACTTGAAAATGTACTGTTAATTCGAGATTAAAGGAGGGTGGCTGAAGAAGGGGCAGGTCCCAGAAGAGCCATCCACCAGGCAGGTGTGCACGAACACTGTCCCAAACCCATCCCCTTGCCGGCCGGCATAAGGCAATAGCTCTCTTTGTTAGCAACATTTAAATGCAAACCAATCTAATCTGCCAAATAAAGATACGTACCCCTAGAAGGAAAAACATCGTGAATAATTTGAATAGGATCTTTACTTGGAAACCACTTTCATTGTATTATCAGAAAAAAACGACTTTAATTTGTTTCCAGCTGTGAGTCAGTGCTGCATCCCCTAATGGAATCAAGGGGAAAAAAGTATTCCCTTTTTACTCTATATATCCACGGTGTCAGAATACAGCTGATGAATCACGGAGCCAACCACAGTTGCTTACAGCAGGGAAGCAGCGGTATTCTTGGTTAAAAGGTACTTTGTAGCAGCCTTGGGAACAGCTGCAACCACTCTGGAAATGACAACTATCAGAGAAACAGCGCACATGTATATCAAGTTAAGATCTGTTTACAGCAGCTACCAGCAGCAGAGCGATGCTAATACGGCCAATCTGCCTCGGCACTATTGGAAGAAACCCGAAGGAGAGGAGAAGACCTTTTAATGAGACACCATGGTGCTTCTACTACTGAAGGCCAGATGAGGCAGATTGCTCTTATTCCCAGAATCCCTGTTACCTCCCACTGCTGACTGCACACTCTGTGTGTGCTTGGCTGACAGAAGAAAATTACAGGTTGAAAACCCAAGCCTGTTGCTAGACATGAGAAATGCCTCATCTTCCTAAACCCAAACCTAGGGTAGAAAATAATCAACCCCTCTAGTTTTCATCTTCTCCAGAGAAAGGAGCAGAAAAGTTGAGCATGTTCTTTGGAATTCTAGCAATGCAAAAAGAGGAACACAAGATCCGCCACCACCGCCACCCCCCCCCCACCGCCCACCTCCTGCCTGGTAGTCCACGCACGTCTGCGATGACTGTCAACCCACCGGGGACCCCGCGTAATTATGACTGAGCAGAAAAGGGTGAGAAGGGACAGATCCCAAGGTATTCATTATGGCTGTTGCCGATTATTCGGGAACCCGAAGTCAATCATTTAAATTAAAAAATCACAGAAAGGGCGGGTAAAACAGATGGAGTCGTGTCATCCAAATGACAGACTATACGAATGGTAGGGGGTGGATTTAGGGAAAAAAAAAAAAAAACAGAAAACAAAAAACAGAAAGTCACACATGCACACAAAAAAAACAAAATCAAGAAGTGAATGTTTCATGGTGTTGGACTGATGGGAAAAGAGGGCTGATTTTAAGAAGCGTGCTTAAATAAATTGGTAAGACATCACAGCAACACAATTCAAAAATAAGTAGAAGAAGAGAGATACCGAGGGTATTCTAAACGGCACTATCTCTCTCCACTTCTGGATTCAGAGATGGGATTACCTGGGAGAGTCTCAGAAGGTTGGTGGGAATGGAAATCCCAAAAAGTCCCCAGATGACAAGCACTGCAAAAAAGCTACACCCCCAATGCAATGGCCAGGCTGTCCATGAGTTGCCTCCATTCATGTAGATGGTTTTCACTTGACACAGTCTTATAGCAGCAACTTAGGTCATGTGCTCCATGAAATTAGGGAAAAAACCCCAATGCTGACACTTTTTATTTATTTATTTTTTAAAGATTTTACTTATGCATTTGAGAAAGAGAGAGCAGGAGCAGCAGGGGGAGGAGGAGGAAGCAGAAGACTCTCCAGCCTTGCCACTGAGCAAGGGGCCCAATGCAGGATTCCATCCCGGGACCCTGGGATCACGACCCGAGCCCACGGCAGACGCTCAACAGACTGAGCCACCAAAGTGCTCCAATACTGACACTCGGAAACAGCTGAATCCTTACTACGCACATTTGGAAGACCTACTATCACCAAACCCCAGACCTGAAAATAGCCCAGCACAATATGCTAAAATGCCTTGAGGGGGAAATCCGTGAAACCTTTCATCTTCACAAAAACTAACTAAATATTTGAAAATGTTTGTTATCACAATCATAAAATCACACTCCGCCCTCCATCCTGTGCCATAGTCTTAATTCTAGAGAGATGTCCTTGTCTAACTCAAGTATGGTTCTGAGTCTAAGAAGAAAATGCAGAAGTGGGGAACAGAGTTTGAAATCCCTGTAGCTGAATGAGGGGAGACAGAAAGCAAATAAATGAGGTCTGGTAACTTACACTGACAGAGACGGATTTCCCAGAGAGAGAGACAGAGAGCTAAACAAATTGTGTAAATAGTATAACACGAAACTGGGGTGCATAAAAGCTTGTTTTTTCTGTCTGCCCAAATCTATTCAGAATGTAACTGTTACATTTGCAGGTGAAGCACATTAGCTAATAAAGGTGTCATTAGTTTCCCTTAATGGACTTGGAATAATTCGCAAGTTAGCAGTGTTCATCGGCGGCAGTTCTCAAATGACATCACTATCCCTCCCCTCAAGCAGTGCATCTGCTAAGAGATTTCATGAATGCGGGCCTCTTCTGGCTGCCCAGAAGTTAGCAGCCTGATAAAGACATTAGGGGTCATGATCCAGCAGGCAAATGTTAAGGAACAATTTTCTTGGCACATCTCTAGCAGTTTGTTTCATTAAAATCGAATTTTAAAGAGGATTTTTAAAAAGGCTTCGGCAATGCTCACACCTGGACAACTGCCCAGTCCTGAGGGCTGAATCATGCCTTCGTTTTTGGCCTTAGATATTCTAGAGAATGAATAGGACTTTCCCTGTGAAAAACTGGATGTTTTAATAGACTCAGTAAATTCATGATTTCTGCATTACTTCGAGTAGCTTTCTGGACAAGAAGGCCCAGTGATGGTCTGGCTTCATGAGAAGGCAGAAAATAATTCAACTGATCAGAACAAAGAACAGATGTGATTTTTACTTACAAGTGACTTTCAAGGGACGCGTCTTGTTAGAAGCAGCAAATTAGATTGCAGCATGTGTCTTCTAGAGAGGTAAAAAGGATGTAGTAATGGGTTCTGAAGTAGCTTTATGTGTCACAGTTAAATACGAGAAAAAAGTTTCTGACAGACCTGTTTCAACTAACTTCTGTTTTCCTATTCACACATCCCAGGAAGCTTTCCTCTGAGGCAGAAATTACCCTGTGTGGTTTTCTTAACTCTCAACATTTCAAAAAGAACTCTAAGTATTTCCCCCGGTTGGTTTTAGACAGATGTAGAGATAGGAAAGACAGATTCTGGGATCTTTGAAGGGCTGTGTTATCTTCCGGCATACACCGATGTGGGGATCATCAGACACTATGTGGAAAATAGAAACTGGTGGTTTTTCTTGTTTGTTTTAAAGAGTTATTTATTTGAGAGAGAAAGAGAGAGCACTAGTGGTGGGGGGGAGAGAAACAGACTCCCCACTGAGTGCAGAGCACAGTGCGGGGCTCGATCCCACAACCCCAAGATCACAACCTGAACTGAGATCAAGAGTCCAACACTTAACCGACTGTACCACCCAGGTGTCCCGGAACTGGTGTTTTAACTATAATGTGATTATTTTTGAACCGAGAAGCTGGCCAGTATAAGGGTTTCTGGTGACTTTAGCTATTAGTTTGGCATCGCTTTGATAGGAGGTGAAATGAAAGTTTTTCATTTAAGTCTGAGGGGAAAGTGGTTTGGTTTTTTTTGTTGTTGTTTGTTTTGGGGGTTTTTTTGTTTTGTTTTGTTATTTTGTTTTTTGGCTGATTACAGAAAAATGAGGTTACTCGTGCTAGTAGCGGACCACTCCATCTTTTCTCTATGACAGTAGATAATGTATGTGAATAGTTCTTGATTCTCTTCAGACATGGGTGGGGCTATTGATTACTAAGTGAGATCACCCCAAAGATTATTTTGAGGATGGAAAACTAACTTATAATATCTTTTATATCTTTCACCCATGCATAAATTTAGTAATAGCTACATAAGCAGGGTTTTGTTTTGTTTTTTCCCTAAGTAAGGCACTTCTAAGAATTATTTAGAAGTCTAATATACAAATTTCGAATACACAAAAGTAAAGATCCTCATAGTATTTAAAGACAAGTGGGGCACCTAGGTGGCTCAGTCGGTTAGGTCTCTGCCTTTGGCTCAGGTCATGATCTCAGGGCCCAGGGATCAGGCCCTCCATCAGGCTCCCAGCTCATCTGGAAGCCTGTTTCTCCCTCTACCCCTCCCATGTTAGTGCTGTGTGTGTGTGTGTGTGTGTGTGCACACGTGCGTGCACGTAATAAATGAAATCGTTAAAAAAATTAAAAAAAAAGATTTAAAGTTAAGTGATTCTTATAAAAGTCACACATTTTTTGCACTAAAAAGTTCATAACACCTTCCAAGGATGGGGTGGTGAGAAGTTCCAGAGATCTTCACTGGGAAATGAGAACTAGAGAACAGGATCCAAGCACCATCTTTCTCTCAACCCTGCGGGAGCTCCAGCAGCCGGCGGGTGATTGTGGATCCTGCTGGAACAGGACTTCAGACAAAGACAGAGAGGTCACCCTTTCTCAGTCCTGTCACCCTCTCTGCATTCCTAACCCCCCACCCCGACCAAGTGAGGACATTCCTCTCCTTGTACACCAGAGGGACCAAATTCCCAAGGCCACGACAGCCCCCAAAGAGCACTCGGTAGATGGCCAAGACCACGACTCTCGGTTTGACTTTGCCAGTGTGGTAAACATACAGAAGTTTAAAAAAATGTTATCTATGGACACTGAGTTGTCATGAAAGAAGACTTAAAGAAGTATGAAGTAAGACCTTGCTTATTTTTAAATACATACAAATGAAAAATACATGCCTACGTAGGGAAGTCCAGAAACTGAGACAGAGAACAGATCCACAGATAAGCCCCTCGGAGCCACTGATATCCTGTAGTTTCCAAAGACATGAGAGAATGCAGAATTAAAGTACTTTTCTAAGAAAAACTGTATTTCTCTCATTCTTTATACCTTCTTTTAGTGATACCCATGTCTTGAAAAGATTAATATTCACTCCACCTACTTCAAGAAATCAATCAAAACCTGCACAAACCATGTCCTTAGTTAGGCTGAACCCTGAAACGAAAACTCCTTCCTCTTAACTGAAATTTGAAAATAATGTTTAGTGAGCACCTACTATAAAATCAATGACTCTGTGAGGCATAATCACACACATTAGCTTTTTCTATGATATTTTCATTTGGAAATTCTTAACTTACCCCTAGTTACATAGAACTTCAAAGACAGGTTGAGAAAAATGTCTTTAAAATCCAAGCTAGGTGTGAAACCAAACATATGTGTGTGTATGCGTAGATTATATACAGATATAGATATAGATAATATTAGGACTACTGGGACCTTTTCTTCAAAAAAAAATGGACAAGTGAAATCTCTATATAGTGTTTAAAATTCTAGTCTGACCTCAGTATTCTTATTTGGAATTATGGAATATTCAATGTTCACAGTTTAAAGAAGAGTTTCAAGAAGTTGCATAGAATAGGTGAAAGCATTTCTCAAACAAAATATTTCTCTGCTAAAGAAGGTCTGCACCTCAGATTTCTATTTCTGAAGATGCTAAAAATGAAGATCAAATTTTAATGTTGACACTGAAATACATCCTCCATTAATCATCCATTGGAATTAATGGCCTAATGCCTCAAAGTATCATGTTTTATTAACATTTGTTTTACTGTGGTTCCAAGGACTATGCCCAGCTGCATTTATCCTTTATTCCATTAAATGTTTATTATGTGCCTGTAATTACCTCAAGATGTCGTGGATTCATTTGCTTCCTCTAGCTCGTTTTTAGTCCAAGTAGTAAGTCCTTTGAGAAATAGACAGTGTTGCTCCCACAATAGGATTGGGGGGGAAGGGTGCTACAGAAAAGCCAATTAAGGGGGTAGCTGTAGACTAGTGCCCCACCCGTTCTATGGCTCACACCAGGATTTTTCAAGAATACTGACTTTGTGTTGTCCCCAATATGGTCAGTCAATCATACATACATAGAGAGAGAGCCAAAGGAGAGAGAGAAAGACAAGACAGACAGACAGCATGAGAGCTCAAGCAGAAGAAAAATCGACAGAGACAGAGACTTCGTTATAGATCAGGGAAAGACACTCAAGTCATTTTTTTCCCCTTCCTCGGCAAAGGGCCTCTTTGCATGAGGTTCATGGCAGCTCGGTAGAAAAAGGTCAGTAATTTCCTCACCCCTGATTCTATTTGACTGGACTCCAGGGAAAGCTGCTTGAGGTATAATCCCTCTGCCAAGATGCGATGAATGCAAAACCTTTACTGTCTCCTCCTGTGGTTACAATTCATAAAGCCAATCCTGGAGACAAGCTGTAGTCTGTTGTCTATAGTAAGAATTGTAAATGAGCTGCTGAGACATCCTGCTTAGGGAATTCCGTTCAAAAAGGTTAAGTGCAAATTGCCCTTTGGATTAGTCTGAACATCCCCATTATAAAAGTTGCTGAAACTAGTAGGCGGAAATAAAAGTTTCAAAAAAAAAAAAAAAAAGAAAGAAAGAAAAAAAAAAGGTAAGCATGTATTCTTGGAAGGCAATGCAGAAATGTAAAATCAGGCTTATGTTCTCAGTAAATACTTATAAAATTATATTTGTTAATTGGTTAAGTAATAACATCTTATTACTTAACTAGTAGAGAAAAAGATTATGAGCCAAAAGTTCATTTCAGAAAACAAATTCTAAATTATTATTACTCTTTAAGAGATGTATTAGATGACTCACAGTATACAGTCCACCTATTATGAACGATACATCCACTCTTTCAAGTAAAGTATTTTTTAAACCCGTAAAATGATATTAAATTAAATATAATTTAATAAATTTAATAATAAATTAGATGTATTAATTTTATTTTATAATAAATTTATTTATTCTAATTTATTTATTAAATTTATTTATTAAATTTATTTATTCTAATAATTTATTAGAATAAATACATTTAATAAATTTTAATAAATTAAAATATAGAGTTTTAAACATTTCTACGCTTTTAGGATACTGATCTTTAAGGCATGACCTCATTCCAACACATAAGGGAAATACAATAATTAAGATTGCCTGCCTTTTAAAAATTTCTATATAGAATGAATAATTTTATAATGCTACTATGTTGTTACACAGAGAAATTTTAATAATAATAGTACAGAAGTATAATAAAAAACAATGGTCCCAGTTGCATCCTTACCCATCGCCAGTGCTGTTTCCTAGAGGCAAATACTTTTAACTGTTTTTGCTTCTAGTTCCTTTGCTAGTTACTTCTGTATCTCTGGGTAGTTTCTTGATTCATTAAAATTAATCACTGTGTGAATGTATGTGTGTGTATATATCTATATATCTATTTCTGTTATGATAGGTGAGAATTCCCTGATTTCTTTCTCTTCTGTCCTAGCCACCATTTTATGTTGCTATTTTTAATTCCTTTAGTGTTTACTGTTGAAGTCTTCATAATATACTTAAAACTTAGGGATGCCTGGGTGGCTCAGTCGGTTGGGTGTCTGCCTTCCACTGGGGTCAGGATCCCAGAGTCCTGGGTCCTGGGGTTGAGTCCTGCTTCTCCCTCTGCCTGCTACTCCCCACTGTTGTGCTCTTTCTCTCTCAAATAAAAAAAAAAAATAAAATAAATATATGTATATATATATATATATATACACACACATATATATGTATATATATTCTTTCTTTTCCCATGTTTAATCATTATCTTTACTTTTCCTGTTATTCTTTAGTCATCCTTCAAATGATTTTTTTTTTAATTAAACATGGTGCTTTTTTTTTTTAAAGATTTTATTTATTTATTTAATAGAGAGAGATGACAAGCAGGCAGAGAGGCAGGCAGAGAGAGAGGAGGAAGCAGGCTCCCCGCTGAGCAGAGAGCCCGATGCGGGACTCGATCCCAGGACCCTGAGATCACGACCTGAGCTGAAGGCAGCAGCTCAACCCACTGAGCCACCCAGGCGCCCCGCTCAAATGATTTTTAATCTCATTATATTTAAGAATGGGATAAACAGAATTTACCATCTCTATCTCTATAAGGAGTTGAAAATAACAAGCATTTGAAGAAGGGGAAGAAAACTCACTGATGTTGTTGCCGTGGTTGGAATAAAGATATCAGACGCCTCACCGCGAAATGTGTAGAGCTATGCTCTGAAATATTAACATTCCTGCTGGACTAGTTGTAAGTTAATTTAGAGAAGTTTATTTTTTGTTTTGTTTTCCCCCTCGGTGGTAGAGTTTGGCCGCTGGGCCTTTTTTAAAGGTGGGGGGGGTACAGGGGAGAGTAATGAAGGTTTGATGAGAGTTAACTCTTTACCATATAAGACTATAACCAAAAGTGGTATAAGTATTTATATGCCCCTTTATTTATAGTAAATTATATATATTTGTATAACATGCACACCTATACGAGATTTTTGTTAATGCCCAAATGCTAATGGCATTACCAATAATGAACTCACCCATAACAGTGTTTCTAATTTCCTTCTACAGAGAACTATTTCAGACTAATCTCCCCCACCGGCACCCCTCCCCCATCTTTACTCATCCATGTACCATTCTCTGAGCAAAAGAAGAGGCTGGATAAAGTTAATGAAAAACACTATAAACCCGAAATGTAAAGGTTCATTCTGTTGTTTTTCCATATGTACAGTCACTTGTTTGGCTTTGATTTCTTTCTTTTCAAGCAGACAGTCTGAGGCATCATTTGGACTCTAGGTATTTGTAATACCTGATTTCTTGAACATTTTATTTTTTTTTATTTTATTTTTTATTTTATTTTTTTAAAGATTTTATTTATTTATTTGACAGAGAGAAATCACAAGTAGATGGAGAGGCAGGCAGAGAGAGAGAGAGGGAAGCAGGCTCCCTGCTGAGCAGAGAGCCCCATGCTGGACTCGATCCCAGGACCCTAAGATCATGACTGAGCCGAAGGCAGCGGCTTAACCCCCTGAGCCACCCAGGCGCCCCTTGAACTTTTAAACACTCATCCAAATGACTCCACTTGAATTTGTCGCACTGAGGAGCTACAAGAGGAAAATATGCCTTTCAAAAATATGACTGTCTCTATATGATATCACTTGGAGGGATAATTTTAAAAGTTTGAATATGCCCATTATTCTATATTCTAAAGAATTTTCTCCCCTGGAACATTCAGTGGAATATCATTATACTTAAACCCTCCAAAGAAACAGTGATTTTTCATACTTTCATTTGTATGTTTGATGATCCACAAACCCTAGGGTCAGCATAATTTACTTAATTCCATGCCATTATCTCTTATTTTACTCACATTAATCTAAGTAATTCTTCCACCACCTCAAGCCAGTCCTAGAAGTATTTTCATTTCAATTAAGACTTTTAAGTGTTTTTAAACTGTCATTTAGCCATATTACACCTTAATTGTTTGTGTTACTCTTCCATGAAATGTTTCCAAATGGTTTTTACTGTGCCTGAAGGGATGGGAAAGGCCTTGGATAAAGTCATCAAGTTATGTAGAATTATTTGATAGATTGCAATGACCAGCAGGGTTTCATCCAAAGTCTTCATTATCATTACAGTTGATCCCACTAATTAAATCTCTATTTCCCCTATTACCTTGAACAACACTGCCCACTAAGTGTCAGAATTATTCCATTTCGTGACAATAAAAATTTCATTATATTCATTTACTGTCAAGTTAAACTAATATTCATAGAACTCTTCCCCAGTGTTTTAGAATATTTTCATCCATGTTTAAGCCTCACCACTCTCATTTTTACAAGGACCATGTTTTTTTCTTTGTGACTAAGTAAGGGTTTCTCCATCTTTATTTTTAACTAGAACAAATTTCAAATTACACCAACCAATTCCTTCAAGTATATATTGAGAACTTTTTGTATGTGAGACATAATACTAAAGGATCCATTTTTTTATTCTCTTTTGAACCTTAAAATGTGTTTTTGTTGACCAGAGGATTACCCTTCTGTTCCAAATCTGCTCATTTGTTTATCTTGCTCTAATGGTCTCCTAGCTGGTTCCCGGCCTCCCCTCTCCCCCCTCCAACCGATCCTCCACTCTGCTCATAGAGATCCTGCTGAAACCCACATATGACTAAACATCCTCCAACCTAAACGCCTTGCATGGGTCCCCTTCTCAAGCTGCTTACAATCTAGCCACTGCTACTTCTTAATCCTTTCCCATTTGTAAAATGCAAGTGATAATGAATCGCTGGAAAATTTCCAAACACCCTATTTTTATTCCCATGTATGAGTCTTTTCTATACCTAAGTCCATCTGCTAAAACCAACCCTTACTAATAATCTTCTCTGGTAAGATCCTAGGTAATCTGACTACATTTCTCTCATTTCCTCCTTTATTTACCACACGGCAGTACTGACCTCCCTGATGTTCCTCAGAATTAAGCATATTCCTGTCTCACGGCCTTTACGTGTGTTGTCTTCTCTGTGTAGAATCCACATTCCCCAATTGCATCTTTCCTCTTTCCTTTCAGGATCAATTCCTGAGAGAAACTAACTGATGAATTACCCTTCCTAAAATACCTGTCTCTCTCTCTCTCTCTATATATATATATATATATTTATTTATTTATATATATTTTATATTGAGTATATTTATGTCAGTGTGTGTGTATATGTATAAAATGTGAGTAGTGTTTTCTTCATGTACTTATCATACTTTATAGTACTATAAAGTACTATGTATTTATAAGTACTATAGGACTTATAAATACCTAACATTACGTTACAGATAACTCATTTACTGTTTACTTCTTGATCATGAATGTAAGATTTATGAAGACAGGAACTATGCCTGGAGCTATGTATTGTTTTGTTTTGTTTTTATTAACCTTTTATTTAATAAAGTGCAGTTCAGAAATGTAATGACAAGTGATTTTCTGTTTGCATGTGACACAGTTGCTACAAGAATACTTTTCTTCAAAAGGTGATTTCTTTTTTTTTTTTTTTTTAGTGTTTTAGCCACTGTATAGTACATAATTAGTCCTTGATGCAGTGTTCAATGATTCTTAGTTAAGTATAATGCCCAGTGCTCATCACAATACGTGCCCTCCTCAATACCCATCACCCTGCTACCCCCCTCTCTATCTCCTCCCCTCTGAAGTCCACAGATGGTTTCTCAGGGTCCATAGTTTCTTATGGTTCATCTCCCTCTCTGATTTCTCCCCCTTTGAATTTCCCTCCCTTCCCCTATGGTCGTCTGTGCTATTGCTGATGTTCCACATATGAATGAAACCATACGATGATTGTCTTTTGCTCAACATAATCCCCTCCAGTTCCATCCATGTCAATGCAAATGGTGGGTATTCATTGTTTCTGATGACTGAGTAATATTCCATTGGGTATATGAACCACAACTTCTTTATCCACTCATCTGTTGGAGGGCATCTCCGCTCCTTCCACAGTTTGGCTACTGTGGACACTGCTGCCATGAACACTGGGGTGCATGTGCCCCTTCTTTTCACTACGTCTGTATCTTTGGAGTAAATACCTAGTAGTGCAACTGCTGGGTCATAGGGTAGCTCTATTTTTAACATCTTGAGGAGCCTCTATACTGTTTTCCAGTGGTTGCACCAACTTAGATTCCCACCAACAGTGTAAGAGGGTTCCCCTTTCTCCACATCCTCCCCAACCTTTGTTGTTTCCTGTTTTGTTAATTTTTGCCATTTTCATTGGTGTAAGGTTGTATCTCATTGTGGTTTTGATTTGTTTTTCCCTGATGGCTAGTGATGTTGAACATTTTTTCATGTGTCTGTTAGCCATTCATTCGTATGTCCTTTTTAGGGAAGTATCTCTTCATGTCTTCTGCCCATTTTTTGACTGGGTTATTAGTTTTGTGAGTGTTGAGTTGGAGAAGTTCTTTATAGATCTTGGATATCAGCCCTTTATCTGTAATACCATTTGCTAATATCTTCTCCCATTCTGTGGGCTGCCTCTTAGTTTCAAGCTTTTTATCTTGATGAAGCCCCAAAAGTTCAGTTTTGCTTTTGTTTTGCTTGCTTTTGGAGACGTGTCTTAAAGAAGTTATTGTGGCTGATGTTGAATAGGTTACTGCCTAAGTTCTCCTCCAGGATTTTGATGGATTCCTGGCTCACACTAAGGTCTTTCATCCATTTTAAGTTTATCTTTGTGAATAGTAGCTAGCAGTAGTTTGCCTATTAATTCAGCCAACATTTGGTTCTTGGAGGGGTTTGGCAAATTTTTGACAGAGGAATGAAATGAATGTTAAGTTTTATTTATCCTTTAAGTTCCACTTTCAGTATCACTCACTTATCAAAACTCACTTTGACCTACCACTATACAAATTGAACTATATATTTCATTCCCTAAACTTCTATAATGCCTGTCTTAATATTACTTTCCATAACTGAGGTAAAGTTCTTGTGTTGAATTCTATCTATCCCTCTAACGTTCTATCTATCCTTAAAACACTATGACAAATATTTACTACCAGAAAAAGTAAGATTGGTTCTCTGAGAAATATCTGGATGGAACAGAACAGAGGCCCAGACACACAGCACACAAATGTGTTCAACTGAATTTGACAAAGAAACAGAGAGTTGTTTCAGCAAGCGGTGCTTAAAATCTGGATATCCATATGCAAAACAAATGAATCTGACATCCTTCACAAAAAGTTACTTGAAATGCAAAACTATAAAACCCATACAAGATAACCTAGGAGAAAATCTAAATGACCTTAAATATGGCAATGACTTTTGAGATATAAGAGAGCAAGTAGGATTGACAAAAGAAATAAGGATAAGCTGAACTTCATTAAAATTAGAAACTTCTGCTCTGTGAAAGACAATGTCAGTGCCACACACTGGGAGAAAATATTTGCACATAATACAACCGATAAAGGACTGTTATTCAAAAGATATAAAGTACTCTTAAAACTCAACAATAAGAGAAACAATCCAATTTAAAAATGGATCAATGACCTCAAAAGATACCGCGCCAAGGAAGATAGGCAAATTGCAAATGAGCATATGGAGAAACTCTCTACATCACTTGTTGTCAGGGAAATGCAAATGAAAACAATGAGATCCTCCCACACAGCAGTGATAGATATACATGTATACCACCCCATACCTATTAGAATGGCTCAAGTCCAATATGTTGACAGCACCAAATGCTGGTGAAGATGTAGAGTAGAAGCAATACTCATTCATTTCTGGCAGAAATACAAAATCATCCAGCGACCGTGGAAGACAGTTTGGTGGTTTCCTACAAAACTGAACATATTCTTACTACACAATCCAGCAATTACACGACTTGGCATTCATCTAAAAACTTGCATGCGTATGTTTATCGCGGTGTTGTTCCTCACTGCCAAAACGTGGAAGCAACCAAGACAGCCTTCAGTAGACGAATGGATAAACAAACTGGTGTACTCAGACAACAGAATATTATTTAGCAATAAAAAGGAGTGTACTCTCAAGCTTAAAGGCAAATCATTAAGTGAAAGAGCCCAAACTGAAAATGCTACATACTGTATCATTCCAAGTACACGACATCGTGGATAAGGCAAAACTGAGGAGACAGTAACACGAACAGTGGCTGCCAGAGGTTGAGGGGAGGAAGAGGAATGAATAGGTAGAACTTGAGGAATGTTTAGAGCAATGAAACTAGTCCATATGATGCTATAGTGATGGAGACACGTCATTATAAATTTGCCCAAACTCATACAATGTAAACCATTCAGAGTGAGTCCCACTATAAACTCTAGACTCTAGGTGATAACAATGTATCAATATGTCAATTGTCACAGATCAGGCATTCTTACAGAGGGTCTTGATATTATGGCCATGGGGTGCCGGGTATGCATGGAAGAAGGTGTTAAATATGTATACCTTCCTCTCAGTTTTGTTGTGAATCTAAAACTGTTATTTAAAAAAAAAAAAAGTCTTAAAAAAAAAAAGTAAAGGGGGCAGCTGGGTGGCTCAGTGGGCTAAGCCTCTGCCTTCGGCTCAGGTCATGATCTCAGGATCCTGGGATCAAGCCCCGCATCGGGCTCTCTGCTCAGCGGGGAGCCTGCTTTCTCCTCTCTCTCTCTGCCTGCCTCTCTGCCTACTTGTGATCTCTCTCTGTCAAATAAATAAATAAAAATCTTTAAAAAAAAAAAAAAAAGAAAAGAAAAGGAAAGGAAAATTGGGGTATTACCAAATGGGAAGTAGGTAAATAAATCTATGTCTCTCTCTTTTTTTTTTCTTTAGCAATCTTACCTCCCTATCACCCCATAACTCCTGGTGTAACAAATAATGCTGCAGGTAGCAGTAACCAAACCCAGAATGTTGATTCTCCATGGTTTAAATTGATTAAACATATATTTCAAGGTTTAAATTGTGTACATGTAATTTTAAAAAGTCTTGCAAAAGTTTTAAGTGGTTATCTTTGCTAAGAGAAAGTTATGAAGATAAGTTTTGCATTTTTAGAAGTTTACTTCTAAGCCTGCTAAAGAAACAATTTGAGTTTAAGCCAAAGATTGGATTAAGATATATGTTAGAGTCTGCCACCAAATAAGATTTTCAGTGTGTAGATTTGAAAATGTGTAAAAATGTAATACCTTGTTATTGTGATTTTCTATTCTTTCTCAAGGCCTGGTAACTTTTTAAAAATGCAATTACATTGTTGGAAATTCAAATCAGGATGTGTGAAAATAGTGATGAACACTTAATAGCCTGACCAGAAACGATGATTTTGAATATTTGCATTTTCTCTTACACATTCCTAGTATTTCTGCTTTTCCTCAACTATGTATTAGTAAACAGTCAGTGTTCCACAATTTATACTCTCCCCTATATATGCCTTCCCCCTGGTTTCTTTTATTCTCTTATCTGTAGTTACAACTCTGATCACCATACTTATGACACTTAACTATATTTCCCAATTTCTTAAACCTCTTTTTGTGGGCTTTTAATACATTTCCAAAGGCCTATTTGCCATTTCCACCTGTTCTCTTTATTAATATATTTCAAAAAGGACTCATATTCACTTTCGAAGCAGCTTCTCCGCACATTTCATGATTTCTGTGCCTCCTACAATATTTCCTAAGTCATAGCCTTTCAATCAGGGCTCCAAACTAGGAGCCTGTGGATAGCAACAGCCCAGTGAACATGTTTTTGTTTGTTTAATCTTTAATCATCACGATGTTGACCCGATATAGTGTGGACAGATAATAACATTTAAGAGGCCCCCATCCCTGGAGTAATGGGACAGCCTTGGTAGCAGAGACACAGCTAGTGCATACAGCAATTCGTAGAGACTCACGCAAGGTTTTCTTTCTAACAGATGACCATGGGCCTGTGCCTGGGTAAAGGGTTTAAGGCTCAAGTGAGTGGACCACGGGCTACATTTCAGCTACCACCTGTTACCTTGGATGGGGAACTTGTGTAGTAAGTTAGTTGACCATCACATATGGTCAAGGTGGATATAGACACTGTGTACAAAATCACAGGCTCAGGTCAAGGCTGTAAAGACAACTGGTGCTAACAGGGATCCCACAGGTGCAGGTGATGATTTATCAGTGACACTCCCTGTGAGCCACTGGAGCCCTATAAACATGAGTTCGCAAATCCTGCACTGAATTATCTGAGAAATGACCAAGAGTTGTGCAACCAGTTATAACTACTTCCTGCCTACGGTCTTTTTCTTTTCTAGGGTGGAGCCTTATGTGGAGCTTACTCATGACCTGAGATCAAGACCTGAGGTGCTGAGATCACAAGTCAGATACTTAACTGACTGAGCCACCCAGGTCTTCCTAGTGTCTTGGTCTATTCCAGGTAGATAAATAGATAGATAGATAGATAGATAGATAGACAGACAGACACAGTTTGTTTTTAATTTTTAACCACCTCCAGAGAGGTTCACTAAAGCACTCTCCTACTATTTGGAAATCTTTCATGGTCCCATACTGTCTATATCCAAGGGCATTTAGGACCCTTTGAAAAAGATCTCAAATGCTAATGACAATCTCATTATTCAGGACTTACTTTCATAATCCCCATGTTCTAGTAAAATTAAGACTGTTGGTATTTCTTGAGAAACCCATGAATACTTCAATATACTAGAATAGTCACCCCACTGAAGTTGTATCTATTCTTGAAAAATCTATGCTTCAAACACTTTCAGGAAGTTTTTCTTATTCTAAATGGTTATCGGTTCTTCCTGCTTATACTACAATAAAAAGTAGTTTATACTTCATGTAGGTTATATTTAACATATACCTTCCATATTGTAGACTGTGTGAGAAGCTGGGAAATTATAGAATGCTACATAGTTCTCTATCAACTTGGTCTATTTTGAGCTACTCAAAAATTCATTGAGTTTAAGGATTTTCTTTAATACCTAAACCCCTATAATACTTATCTGGATTATACTTTCCATAATTAATATGCTGTTCTTATATTTAATCACCTGATTTAGGTTAATTTTTTGCAAATGTAACATAAAGTTTAGTACTTGATATATTTTAGACTATATTCCTTATATTTTCTTAGATTATATCTATGTATTATAGCACAATTAAAAATGACAATTAATTTACCTCATTCAGTAATATATTAAACAAATATTTACTAATACATTTACTAAATATATTTACCAATACTCTAGGAGCTAGAATTCTTACCACAGATATTTTTCATACAATAGACCAGAAGAGTTGGTTTAATTTTTTACTTCTTTACTGGCTGTTTTACTATCATGTTTATGCAACAAATATACTGTTAGCACTACAATAAACTATGTCAGAAATGTCTTTTTTCTTTCTTTCTTTCTTTTTTAAGGAACAGTTTCATGGACCACAGTTGATACATAATCCAACTGATATTGCTCCCTGGGAAATAAATTCTAAACTAATGAGTTTCATTATTATATGACTGCAAATTCCTTCTGGCTAAGGATCAAACCATGTTTTCTGTTTGTTTCATATTTAGCACTAAGCAGAGACCCTGTCCAAAAGCAAAAATCCAGCACGTGGTGTTGAATGAATGAACAAATGAATGATATGAGAGAGGAAATTTTTTTTATTATAATTTTTTTATTTTTTATAAACATATATTTTTATCCCCAGGGGTACAGGTCTGTGAATCACCAGGTTTACACACTTCACAGCACTCACCAAAGCACATACCCTCCCCAATGTCCATAATCCCACTCCCTTCTCCCAAACCCCCTCCCCCCAGCAACCCTCAGTTTGTTTTGTGAAATTTTTTGATCTCTTTCTCAAATACAGGCATGGATAAAGTTAACAACTCATTTGTTCCTCCAAAGACAAAAAAGAAAAATACTTTATTTATTTTTATACACTTAACATACGCACATACTTTTTTCATTTCTCGCAATTGTAAAGATCTCATTTCTGCAGGAGCTGGTGACCATAATAAGCACATGTAATTTTTACCTACCGGTATGCGTGAATTTGATTCTAAAATGACAGATAACATTCTGACTTAACATTCTTCAATTTTCAAAATGCAAAGGAAAGTATTACTGACAAGAAAGTTGACCTTGGGTTCAATCTACACTACAGAGATGTTTTCCAGTTTATAAGAAATGAGAGAGAAATGAGTTAAGTAAACACTGTCGGGAAACAAACACAAATTTGAAATGTGTGAAATTGGATAGAGTAACAAGACCCAGTTTCTTTAACAAGTCAATGGCATGAGAGAAAAGGAGAGAGGGGCCAATTCTCTAGATTAGAAAGGACTTAAGAAACATAAAAATCAAATTTAATGTGTGAATCTTACTGGGATCATGATGCAAAAAGACCAGCTCTAAAAATATATTTTTAGGACAAATGGGGAAACTGAATATGAGCTATATATTAGCAGATATTAGGATATCTTATAAATTTAGTTAAGTATGATTATGTAGGAGAACTTTTTTCTTTTTTTTTTTTTTTTAGGATTTACACTGACATGCGTAGGAGTAAATAGACAAGATGGCCAGGACTTATTTTAAGAAGCTTTGGCAAAATAGAGTTGGGGTAAGAAGCCCCTAAGGAGAAAGACTGGCAGCATTTTAACACTGATGGGATCTGGAAGGTAGGGTTCATTAGTCTATGTTGTCAACAGTGCAAATGTTGGAAATTTTCCAAATTAAATTTTATAGAATAGCGCCCAGTAAAAAATCAAGATCTCTGTACATTTCTATTTGAAATATGTTACATTAGATGTTACTAACTGGCCACTTGGAACAAGAAAGATACGTGATAACAACACAACAGGCAGGTAAAGACGGTCAGGTGGAGAGAAGCTTGCTTAATTACCAAGGGAGGGGTCTCAGCTATGGGACATACCGTTTTTCACTGTACTCTCCCAACTCAGTGAGAGCCTCCAGGCAGTGTGGGAAACCAGAAATGTAACAAATTTGTTCTTCTGCTGTGGCCGAATGCAGAGATAGCAGCAAAGGAAAGAAAGAGGTGGTGTAGCATTTATTGGCTATAGGAGAGTATCAGAGCAAGAGGTAGTCTTGCTGTGACAAGACTGGGGAAGCTACAGCCTCCCCTAACTAGAAAGGTAAGAACAAAGTGTAAGAAACATTTTCTATATCAAGCTGCTTCTTAACCTGTAAATAAACTTAGAGATATCATATCACTAGTGTCTATTCAGGATGAAAAAAAAGAGAATATCCTTTTAAAAAAATATATTTATTTATTTGAGAGACCGGGAGAAAGGAAGGGTAGAGGAGGAGGGAGAGAATCTCCAGCAGGTTCTCTGCTGAGCACAGAGCCTGAGGCGGGGCTCCATCTCACGACCCTGAGATCATGACCTGAGCCCAAATCCAGAGTCAGATGCTTAACCAACTGAGCTACACAGATGTGCTAAGCATATTCTAATAACCATAACATCTATGACCTTTTAGACCTTGCCATTTGTCAAGTATTGAAATGAGTGCTTTTATCTATTGTTTTCCTTAAGGCTTAAAGTCAGTGGGCACATATTATAAGTACCATTTTAAAGATTAGAAAATAAAGACGAACAATCTTTAAGAATTTGCTTAAAATACCCATAGCAGAGGCGGGATTCAGACACAGATCTGCCTGGCCTCCAACCATGTGCAAGTGACCTCTGTAATACAGCAATTATCATAATTCAGCTTAAAATTAAAATTGGTGTTATGTTAACCTGTATTTAAAATGCATTTATGATTTTAAAAAAATGTCAGATCTACATTTCTAATATGGTGCTCAATATGAGTCATTTTTAAGACCGTAAGTTCAGTTGTTACACAAGTAATTAGTTCAATACAATTTTACTTTGTTAAATAAAGGATAATAATTATTTTCTCTCAGTTAAGCACAATGATTTTTCAATCCAAAATGTCCAAACCCTAAACCAAGTGGTCCTTCTTCAAAACTGAGACAGTGTGTATTATTTTAAACTCAATTATTTGAAAGATGTATAAGAATTTGTTTTAAAGATCTTATGTATTTATTTGACCGACGGAGGGGGGGGGCAGCGAGAGCAGGGAAGCAAGCAGGGGGAGTGGAGGAGGGAAAGCAGGTTTCCTGCCCAGGACCCTGGGATCATGACCTAAGCTGAAGGCAGATGCTTAAGGACTGTGCTACCCAGACACTCCAAGATGCGTAAGAATCTTAATGTCAAACGAAACTGAAAGTGCAAAAGGGAGAGAATGTGACGCGTACTCCTGACCTGCCACAGGAGAGATCTGATTTCATTACTGGATGTCTTGCTTGGAGCCTGGCGAGGACCCGGCAAGTTAAGCCTGCAGCCCTTCAGGAAAAACCACTGCCTAATGCAGCTGGCTGTGCAAGGTTCCACTCAATCAATCCTGCTCAAGTCTCTCTTCGCAGGTAAGAAGAGGTCAGCGTTACTGAACCACTTTGTTGTCGATTAGACAGTCATTAGGGTCAACGCCAATTGCAAGTCAAGGGAAAGTAATAGCTTTACTGTTAAATGCAGATTAGGAACTGCTTTCCCAAGTGAGCTGTCTGAAGAAACACTTCCACAGGACTCCTCCAGCAGAGTTCCCATAAGGTCTGCCTTGCAAACCCTTAAGGGTATGACTGCTTATGCATTCCAGCGGAGTCTCAGTGAGCGCTGGAGGTGGCCGGTTCCTGGCGTGATGGTAACTCTTTAACTTACACCTCCTTTTGGGTCCGCATGCAAAGTCCCACCTTGGAAAGGATTGACCATTTTCTCACTTCCCATTGCAGTAACTGGGGCAGAGGATTCCTTGAGGCAAATGTTGAGTTCTCAAGCGTGGTTTATCTAATACAGTAGGGCAGCCTATACAATTTAGGTAACATTTTTCTTTTCTTTTCTTTCTGGCTCGTCAATTTAGGAAAGGTATTTGAAATGTTTAAAAAAAGGGGCTGACTTAGGAAAAATATATGGGTTCCTGAAGCCAGAAGTGATTTTCTCCCTAAGGTAATTAAATGCCTGCCTAGGGGCAAATGGAAAAACAAGCATTTTTGAACTTTCGGTTTTCAGAATGGACCCTTGGTCGTCTGCCTCTCTTGCAGTCAGTGCATGGGTCACAATTGTGGGAACTGGAACTATCCAGAAGGTGTTCCCTTTAGAACAGTCTCATCCCACTACCTTGTCTCCTAAGAAACAACTGAACACTACGTTCAGGTGCTCCCCTTAGCCTATGTGCACATACTTTTTTTCCCATGCGCTCAGTTTCTGGCTCTCACAGTTACTCTTCTCTTATAGACAAATGGCAAAAAGATTATCTTACATCTTATTTTATTTTATTTATTTTAAAGATTCGTATTTGAGAGAGAAAGTCAGGGCAGGGGCAGAGGGAGAGAAGCAGACTCCCCACTGCGTGTAGAGCTCAATCCGAGATCCATCTCAGGACCTTGAGATCATGACCTGAGCAGAAACCAAGAGTTGGACACTTAACTGAATAAGCCACCCAGGCGCTCTGATATTTTACATTTTAGATAAGTTCATGCACAACAGTGCCATTGTCCGAGGATGATAAGTGGTTGTACAGTAATTTTCAAATTACTCTCACATATTTTATCCTTATTAAAATCCTTTAATTTAGAGAGGGGCCGTTTGCTATCCTAAATTTATGATGGAAAACTAATCCAAAGCACAGTACTTATTTTTATCTTAAGGCTTAATAATAAATCTACTAGTTACTCTTTGTTGTACACTTACTTCATGCTTTATGTACATTAATTTATTTAACCGTCACTAAGGAGTTGTTAGCAAGAAATCATCTTTGAGCTTAAAGCTGCAGTTTTCAGTACGGAGGTGCTCCAGCAAATAATGGTCAAAAGGTAAAGCTCTTGAGCAAGTCGATTACCACTCCCTTCATGTACTACCTGGGCCCCTTTCAGAAATGTCATTGACATTTCTTGCCTCGATGTGTCACTGTTTAAACTGGGAACATGGTTCTATTCCATAGGGTAGAGGAGAATATTACATATCTTTCTAAGCACAGCACCCGAATAAAGTAGTTGCTCAATGCACAGTAGCTGCTATTACCAATATTATCACTCATTATCGGGGCACCTGGGTGGCTCAGTTGGTTAAGCAGGTGACTCTAGATTTTGGCTCTGGTCCTGATCTCAGAGTCGTGAGATGGAGCCCCTTGTGGGGCTCCCAGCTTAGCGAAGGATCTGCTTCTCTCTCTTTCCCTCTTCCTCTGCCCCTCCCCACACTCACACACGCTTGCTCATGCTCTCTCTCTCTAAAATAAATAAATATATTTTTTAAAGATTTTTATTTATTTATTTGACAGAGAGAGACAGCAGGAGAGGGAACATAAGCAGGGGGATGGGAGACGGAGAAGCAGGCTTCCTGTTGAGCAGAGAGCCCAATATAGGGCTTGATCCCAGGACCCTGGGATCATGACCTGAGCCAAAGGCAGATGCTTAATGACTGAGCCACCGAGGTGCCCCAATAAACAAATCTTAAAAAAATATGTATTATCACTAGTTTCCTCTACACCCAATCATGTCTTGGACCACAGATAAATTTGGAATTCATTCAATACTAGGACTTAGACTGCATTTTGTTAACATCTACAGGTCTTTGAATCCTTGTAATCTGAACCCATCTGAACAAATAGCTTAGTAAAGGGGCGGTGGAGATAAATTTTCTTGTAAGGATTATCGTAAATTGTAGATAAAATAATTCTAAAATTACTCTGCAAATAAATTAGGGCCTCTTCTTCCACTGAGATCAATTTAATTCACTTGCAAGAGAAAAATGACAAATCCAAATGCAGAAGGCCGCTTGCAAAACAATGTGGAAGTACCATGATGGAAATATCCACTGGCTACTCCAGGAGAGAACCCTCCCGGGGAAGATCACAGGAGTTTCCACGAAGAAACTTTAAATGAGCCAGGTAGAAGTTGGAGCACTGGGGAAGGTGAAGGAAAAACCCACAAACACGGAGGCACGTTGCAATCAAGTCAGCAAGGTGAGAGATGCATGGCTTCTGCAGAAAACTCCAGAACTCCCTTTGGATAGCATGACCCATGCCTGACTTAAAGGAAGGAGCAATGAGGAGAGCCAGTCATGAGGGAGTCAGGTGACCCAGGGCTATCGTTGCTATGTGAAAGGGAATGTCTGTTTTTTAATCAGGATGGCAGTGGGCAGTCAGTCAGGGTTGGAGGGCAGGTAAAGGACCAGGGAGACCTGTTCTTCAGACAGATGATTTTGGCAGCTCTCCAAAGGTGCACTCCTAGGGTAGTGGTATGTGATAGGAGTCCAGAAGGCAGAGGGAAGAGTTAGGGGGTATCGCACCAGTTAGATGAAAGTTTTTCAGCAAAACTTGGGGAATCTTGGCAGGAATGGAAAGGCAGAAATAACGTAATCATGATGACAATCTAGAGAGAGAGACACACACACAAAACTATGACGATCCTGTAACAGTAAACCACGTAAATGAGATAGCAATTCAGACAAAATATATGCCCAGTTATGAAGGATTTGTTGAGGCGTGCTGCAGATACCGAAAGATGGCATGTTGTGAACAGTCTGGTTCACAGTCTGGTGCACAACAGGGTTTGCTCTAAGACCACCTTCGAACAGACTCTGGTTGAGCCGCCTGGATTTGCTCAGCTTCAGACTCGAGTGCCTCAGTGGGTGCTTTTCAGCCCCACCTCTACCGACATTTTGGTCCAGATGATTCTCTGTTGTAGGGGACTTTCTGTGCTCTGTACAATGTTTAGCAGCAGCTCTGGTCTCTACGCACTCAAGGCCTGTGGCATTCCCCTCATTTTAACAACTAAAATGTCCTCAGATATAGCCAAATATCCTCTGGGGCACAAAGCAGCCCTCAATTTAATTAAATAGTCTTTGGTTTAACTCATCTTGAAAAGGGCTCCAAGAGTCTAGCTACCCCAGTCTGCACACTGGGCCCAGTTTACTCTAAAAATTCTATGTGGTATAGCGTGTGTGTGTCCATCTGTCTGTCTGTCTTTAGGGAGCAGGGAAGATCATGGTAGATCACCAGTGGGTCTCACAAAGACCTCATTTCAAGAAGATAACTGTTTGCCGCTAGGTTAGGGTTTTTTGTCGTATGAGCTTACTTATCACTGAAGAAGTCTTTAAAAAAATCTTCTGGTTTACATTCGACACCTCTTTAAACAACCAAGTTTTCATTTTTTGGAAATAGAACAGTGTATGATTTGTTAATATCAACACACTAGACATCGTTTTTAAAGTTGGAGTCACCTGCCGGACTCAGTCAGTAGAGTACATGACTCAATCCCAGGGCCATGAGTTCAAGCCCCACCGTGGTCGAGGAGCATACTTGAAAGAAATAAAGAAAGGAAGAAAGGAAGGAAGGAAGGAAGGAAGGAAAAAAAGTTCCACATGAGGACAAATTACTAGATTGCCTATTCACTGCCTGACTTATTAAAGTGGGATTTCTGAATGCAGAGCTTCTCTCCTTTGGAACGGTCTATAATGGTTGGTTTTCTGATATTTCTATTAATGTTACTACAACTAAGCAGTACATGTACTAGGAAAATCCCAGGAGAGAAATTGGAGTTGCTCGTAACTGACCTGACACTTTGAGCTCTACTGATACTTCCCGTGGTCATGGCCACGGTAACTCTGATAGATGCATTCAGCAGTGAGGGTCATTATTAACTTCCCCGGAGATTAGACTCTACTCCCAGAAAATGACCACAAATGCCATGCACCGATAGTAGAGATAGGATGACTAAGTAGGTTAGCAGAGACTCGAGGAGGCTTTCTAGCTTTCTCACATTCAGAATACAAAAAAGAAAAAAAAAAGTTTGCAACCATTTCTGCATTCTTCAGTAAACATCTAGAATATTCTGCATTTTTCAGTGAACATCTAGAATATTTTCATTTTTTTCAGTGTACACCTAGAATATTATGGTTGCTCCAGATGCCATATTTTAAGAAGGATAAATTAGAGTGTGTCCAGAGAAGAACCACCAGAATAGTGAGTGTCCTAGAAAATACACCTGCTGTTCATCACGTTTTACTTATTAATATTAGCGTCATGTGTGCAAACCCTATTCGGGAACAAAGAGAACTCACTCTGGGAGGAATAATGCCATATGGTTCCTCAAAATATAGTTGGTTAAAATCCCAAAATACAAAGAATATATAATTTGATGCAAGACGTGGCAGGGGGCACACAATTGAAATACAGTCTTCGGTGCGTGTCAGTGAGTCTGAAAATATTGTATACGTGGGCAGTGTGAGCGCGGTTGGTGTTTTTAAACCAGGTTATTAACGTGTCTCTTGAATCCTCTCAAACATGCCTGCCACGGCTTGCCGCTCATTTCCCTCCAAGCTGGCCTCGTTATTTTTTTTTGGAGAACAATACTGAGCACCGACTGAGGAGAACTATGCCGCGTAAATAACAGAAAAGCCCATTGAGCCCTTCCCTGTGGGCTTACGGGCTCCATCCTGAACCAGGAGAAAATTCACATTATGCCACAGAAAAATCAGCACCCGGGATTTTTTTTAAAGGCTGAGGGAGATGAAAACGTCACAGTGCAGGTTTTGCTGGTTCGAAACTTAATTTAAACATGCGAGCGTGCACAGTGGCCCTCTTGTATTCTGTATTTCAACATTATTTAACAGAGAAAATTTTTGTTGGTAGTGATAGAAACAAAACCTTTCCTAGCTGAATGGGGAAGGTACCTAAATTCCAAACTACATCTACGTGCTTTATGCAAAGCATATTTTAAAAATGTGGACCCATTATAAAATAGTTTAAAAAAAACCCCTAAGCGCAATGACATATAAACATGGGAATAGATGATATTCATCAGAAAGCATTAATTTGATTTAGCAGTTTCCAGATGATTCACACACAATATGTTTCTTTCCCTGAAATATCTTTAAGGACCGTGGCTTGCAATTTTTCTCCTCATAGACTTATGTCCCTTCGATAGTCACTACACATTCTTATGCTCTATTATTTTCCTTCATTGATAGAAGAAACATCTCCAGGAAGATTATTCTTCTTTTCTACATCCTTTGGGAATTCAAAACTATTTAAAATCTATTGGAGTATGTTGAAAGAAAAAGCTCTTCAAATGATACATCTTCCTAGATTATCACAAAGATTTTTATTTAATATAAATGCAAGCCAAAGGGAGATAAGAATTACCAAAATATTATATTATCAAATATGCAATTTGCAATAGGGTTCCTTTATTAAAACCACCAATTATTATTTCACATAAAATTTAATTGAGGTCATTACCCTCCTGGCAAGTTATTTCAAAATTCTTTCTTATAATAAGATCTGTTATTGTAGCATTTTCCACATCAATGCTTCTTTCGCATATATATGCTTTTTTATCTACTCATAAAGATAATAGACATCACCCATATTTGATTGAATTAATAACCAAGTTATATATTTAGATGTCTGCCTAAGAAATGTTTTCCTTGTGTTTCCTGTTAACACAGCGAACATGGGAAAGCCACTGCCTACCCAGGGAGTGGATAGTGACTCCCAACAAGCCAAGATATCCGTCATTTGACAAATGAAACAGGTATTCTAATTATGTTCCTGGAGAAACATTTCCTCAGAATACGGAAAATTTTAATATCACTACACGAGTTATGCACCATTTACTCACTTCGATATGAACACAAGCCTTATACTTGTTTAGGGAGAAGTTATTTCTCTGCCGAGGACCACTTGCCTGTATGAAGCACTCTGGTTTCACTGACCTTGAGCATCTGCTGATGAAGATCATTTCCATTGAAATACACATAGTTTACACGGTCCATGATCAAAATTACATAATACGCTGGAATTGCACAGCATTTGAATTAACAACAAACTAACCATTATGCTGTCTGGAGGTCAATTACTGACTTCCTTCCTTTTCTATAAACATTGATTATTTTTTACACCCACTTACTAAGCTCTATAACCAGGATTAAACAATTAATACAGCATAGTCCCCCACCCTCAAAGAGCTAAAAGCCCATTAAAGAATCCTATAAATAAGCAGTTCTATCCAAGTGTTTGGCGTTATACTGTTGAGAGGGAAAGCACAAGAGAAGAAAGTGTGGTTCAACCAATGTGGTCCAAAAAACAGAAATGCAGGATATTTTAAGAGAAATGTCAGCATTAAATAAATAACACATCATTGGGGGAAAAAATATGCATTTCTCTTTTCATCTGAGAGGTCTGCTTTAGAAAAGTTGACAGTAATGTGAAAGTCTGTAAAAGGAATTCTATTTTCCAACTAACGTCTATTTTAAATGGTAAATTTATTTCCCTAACAAGAAATGTCCCTCACAAGTGCTAAAAATAAGTACATTTAAAGAAATAAAATCTCATTAGGCATAAGCATACCAAGATCCATTAGTGGGACTGTTTTTGTAGCATCTGCACATTATTTTCTGAAATATCTCAACTCCAACTCTTATCCTAGGCCTCATGCCCTACTTCTTTTTTATCTTCCAATTTGATTCACCTTGTTCCTTGTTTGTGTCTAACGGGAATTGCTCACATTTTCGCCGACTCCCACAAGAGCAATAATGTATAGTTAGTATTATTATTGCTTTATTACTATGTTTACACCTAAACAACTGGGGCTCAATTTCACATGATACCAGCAGATAATGGTTTTGAAGAAAAGTTCTGAGAACTTTCAGCTTCTCTTCGTCAACAGGCATTTATTCCATTTTATCAGACTTAGAGAAAAGGCAATTTTGGATAGAGAGTGAATAAAATGAATGAACCAAGATTAGACAGCTAGCTAACTGTTTCCTTCGGATCTAGTTTTGTTAACAGTATAAAATGCAGAACAGAGAGAAGCAGCTTTGACTCCAAAAGCTAAACTAAAAGACTGGTGTGGGGGTGCCTGAGTGGCTCAGTGGGTTAAGCCTCTGCCTTCGACTCAGGTCATGATCTCAGGGTCCTGGGATCAAGTCCTGCATCGGGCTCTCTGCTCAGCAAGGAGTCTGCTTCCCCCTCTCTCTCTGCCTGCCTCTGCCTACTTGTGATCTCTCTCTGTGTCAAATAAGTAATAAAAAAAAAAAAAAATTAAAGACCGATGTGTTCAAAACTCAGATCTATCACTTTCTGCCTTTGGGAACTTAACTTCCTTTAAACTCCAATCCTGTTATCTGTAAGATAGTTTTAAGTATAGGTTAGTCATAAGGATTCAGCACCATTTGACATGCAAAACATTTAGTACCATAATTTGTACCCAGTTTGTACTCAGTAATTTGTACTTTGGTTTCTTCTCATGACTTAATAATGTTATTTCTCTATATTCCTTGCTAGCCTGGATATTCTTACATTTAAAGTTTCAAATTCAAAGTGTGATTCCTGCATTACTCACTCAAGTATACTAATGTTAAATGTTATTTACAAATAAAATATATCCTAGTTCAATAGCTTTAGGATCCCAAGAATTAAAATTGCATTCAAGTGACTGAAAAATCATGCCAATGGAACAAGTTTAATACTCGAATGAAGGACACTTCACATATGAGAGTTTCTTAAAGTTATTTCAATATACTTTGACTTTTAACTATTAATCTAACAAATTGTTCTACTCGGGGCTGTTGAGTAACCTCTATTAACTGTTAACGCACATAGGAATCTCCATGCTTGAGAGCTGAATAAGAAAAAAAGATGTTAAGAAAGATTCAGAAGTGAAGTCCAGGCTAACTGAAAAAGAGTGCCATGATCACTTATGAGTACCGGAGAAAGAGTACTGATATATGTTTTACAATTTGTTATTCCTAGTCAACAAAAGTATGGGAATGAAATTCTTATTACAATATGTTTTCAGTCTATTCATCAAAGCTTATTGTCCTAAACTCACATTTGCCTTTTAGGATAACTTAGTCTCTTCAAGCCATGAGTGCATTTTTCTGTTTATTTATTTTGGAAATAATAAAGAAAAATAGGCTATCCAGACATTTGGTTTGAGACTACAGTGTATGGTAGGGAACTTTCATTTATTGAATGTCTACTATATGAAGATTCTTATTCGTATACTATTTAATGTTCAACCTAATTAAGAATGTTTTGTTTTTTCCATAATATATAAGGAAGAAAAAATTCTGATGCATGAAGTAATTCCCCCAACATTTTAGAAAAGTAAGCAAAAGTACCAGAATTTAGACTCGATTGGTCTGATTGGAATTCTCCATTGTTCTGCAGCATGTGAACTGGTATTAAAATATTAACCATGTTGTAAGTAATGACCTAGCTGATATAAAAGTTACATAATGGGGTTCATTCATTAATGGATAAATTAAGTCAATATATATTGATAGTCTTTGCTAGAGTTCTTAAATAGCACATCTCAGGGATTCATTAAGATTCCCCCTCAGACATCTAATAAATCCTGAAATTTGACCAATGCTCAACTCCCGCTGCCTTCTCGCAAATTCCCAGCTTCTCCTGCAGTCTTTCTCATTTCAGTAAATGAAATTCCAACCTTCCCATTATCCAGGTGAAATAACTGGTCTCTCCTTCTTGGACTCCACCACAAACCAACCAACAAGAGTCTTCAGTTACCTTACCAAATTACATTCCTCACACTGTGCAACCTTCCCTTCCACAATCCTGATCTAAGTCACCATGACCTCTAGGTTCCTTCAACCCAGTGGGATTCCTATAAACTGCTTCCCTCCTTCTTCTACAGGAAAATGCTCCTTCACAATCTATTCTCAACCCAATGCTCAGAAAGAGTATTACAAAACTCAAGTCCGATGCTTCCCAATGCATGACCCCAGCTCTAGCAATTTCCCAGTTTGCTCAGAATTAAAGTTGAACCCCTTCCCATTGCCTACAGGTTGTTCCATTCTCTAATTTTTGACAAACTGTCCAGACTCATTTTGGGCTCTGCCCTCACTTGTACCACTCCAGCCACATAGGCGACAGTTCTTCAAACACTTCAGACCCACTATGGTTTCATGGTGCTTCCTTTTGGTGTCTGCAGGACTCTTCCTCTTTGGGGCTTTTGTTCAAATGCCACCATTTCACAGGGGCCTTCTCTGGCCATCTTCCTTGCCCTATTTTATTTTCTCCATAACTTTTATCTGACAGAATGTATAGCAGATATGCATGATTCACAAATTCCATATTTGCACATTTACTTACTCATTAAAATTGACTTGTAACCCCATAGTCAATGCCCTGGTATGTTTGCACTTGTTCACAGACAGGTGCAGAGTGATGAAAATTTTCTGTGTCTGAAGTGTAAGCTCCCCACTGACATTGAACGAGGTGACACTCTGCCTTCTTGTTTGATTTCCAGCTGTAAGCGGGTGTTGTTTTCGTAGCCAGATTTTCATGTTTTTGTGCTATTTGTTGGTGATTATGCTATTTAAAATGGCTTTTGGGCATAGTGGTGAAGTGATGTTTAGTGTTCCCAAGTTCAAGGCTACGATATGCCTCGTGGAGAAAAATGTGTGTTAGGTAAGTTTCATTCACACATGAGTTATAGTGCAATGGGCTATGCATTCAATGTTAGTGAACCTAAAACATATAGAAATAGCTGTCTTTAAAAAGAAACACACACAAAACAAGGTTATATATTGACGGGTTAATGAAATTGGTGTGACCAGAGGTTCACAAGAACTTAACACAGTATTTACCCCATGGATAAAAGTTCACGAGTTATTAATGCAGTGTCCATCGCAACTTTACAAAACCTTATCACACAAATAATGAGAATCAATTGTGTCTTTCTTTATCATGTCTTGTCTATGCCTACTAGGATGTAAAATTCATGAGGGTGGTATGTTTCATCCACTCACTACGGTATTTCCAGTTTTGAGAAATAATAGAAATTCAATGAACATTTGTTTAATAGATAAGTGAATAAATAAACCAATTGTCACTATAAATGATTAGTAAGGAATAAATATAAATAAGGTAAACATCTAAATATGAAAGTAAATAGGAAATAAAGGGAATTGTTAGATGACCCAAATAAATGGACAGATACACCCTGCTCGTGGTTTGGAGAATTAGTATTGTTAAAATGTCCATACTATCCAAAGCAGTCTACAGATTCAATGCAATCCCCATAAAATACTAAAGGAATTTCCCACAAAATTGGAAAGAAAAAACATGGAAGATCTCAAAGAGCGAAAGCAGTGTGGAAAAAGATGAACAAGACTGGTACTGTCTGAAGGACTGGTACTGACTGAAGGAAACTATAGACAAAATGAAAAGGCAACCTACTGAGTGGGAGAAGATATTTACAAATAACATATTTATAGATTAGTATCCAAATTATATAAATAACGTATACAACCTTAATATCAAAAAAAAAAAATCCAATTAACAAACTGCAGAAGACCTGAATAAACATTTTTTTTTTCCAAAGAAGACATCCAGATGGCCAAGAGACCCCTGAATAGAGGCTCAACAACACTCATCATCAGGGAAATACAAATCAAACCACAATGAGAGATCACCTCATGCAGATTAGATTGGCTATTATCAAAAAGATAAAAAAAGAACAAATTTGGGGGCACCTGCGTGGCTCAGTCAGTTAAGCATCTGACTCTTGGCTTTGGCTCAGGTCATTATCTCAAGGTTGTGTGACTGAGCCCAGGGTTGCACCCTATTCCCTGCGGGGGAGTCCTCCCTCTGTCTCTCTCCCTCTGCCCCTCCTCTTGCGCTCACTCATGCTCGCATGCTCTCTCTCCAATAAATAAGTAAATCTTAAAAAAAATTAACAAGTGTTGGTGAGGATGTGAAAAAAAAAGAGGACCTTCATATACTGTTGGTGGGAACGTAATCTGGTGCAGCCACTATGGAAAACACTATGGAGGTTCCTCAAAAAAATTAAAATAGAACTACCCTATGATCTAGCAATTCTACTCCTGGGCATTTATCTGAAGAAAATGAAAATGCCAATGGAAAGAGATGTGTGCCCCCTTATATCCATTGCAACATCATTTATAGTAGCTAAGATAGAGAAGCAACCTGAGTGTCTATTGACAGAGAATGAACAAAGGAGATGTGGTAGATATACACACAGTAGAATGCTACTCAGCTATTAAAAAAGGTAAAAAAACAAACAAAAAAAACCATAAATCTTTCCATTTGCAACCCTGTGGATACACACAGAGGGTATTATGCTAAGTAAAAGGAGTCGGAGAGAAAAACAAGGGATGCATGAATCTGAAAAACAAAATGAAACAAAACAAAAATAGTTGGTCACCATGAAGGGGAGGAGCTGGGAGGCAGGCAAAATGGGCGAAGGAGATTAAGAGGTACAAACTTCCAGTCATAAAACAAATAAATCATGGAAATGCAATGCACAGCACAGGGAGCAGGGTCAATAATATTGTAATAACTTTGTGTGGTGACAGGTGGTAACTAGACTTATTGTGGAGATCATCTCATGATGGATGAAAATATGAGCTGCTACGACATACACCTGAAACTAATAGGATATTGTATGTCAATTATACTTCAATTAAAAATAAATAAGTATGCTATAAATGAATAATGAATGAATAAATAAGCCAATTATGACCAATGCATTAGTCTTTATGCTAGGCTAGGATCATAGGATTAAAAGATCGATGTGCGATTTACTCTTGAGGTTTTCACAATCAAGAAAGTTTAAAAGTTTGGAGAAAACAACCAGCCATCCTTCCCTTCCCCAGCCTAGTAGGTGTATTTCATGCCTGTTTAAAAGACTGATTATTGATCCTATCTCTGAATCTATCTAAGGTAATAAAGAAGGTTATCATTAACATCTGCCTTTGCTACCAGAACATAAATTTTAACTCAGAATGTTTGACTGTTTTCCCCATTACCCATTACTTCTTTGGTAAGGGGGAATGTGTAGCTTTACAAATAAACATTTTTTTTTTTAAAAGGCTTACTAGGTCTCTACTGAGTACTTAGGCAATACCACACTAATGTATGTCATTAGCTGTGTGATCTAAAGCAAGTTACCTAACCTCTCTGGGTTTCAGTTTGTCTGTTAAATGAAGAATTTAATAGCACCTCACTTAAAGGATTCAATTATTATATGAAAATCAGTTAGAATGGCTGCTGTATACGATAAGCTCATAATTAGAAAGCTTGGCAAATGGTACTACATGTTAAGTTGAAGATACATGGATATAAATTTAATTCCCCAGAGTATTTCAGGAGAGTTCACTGTATAGATTTTGTTACATGGAGGACTTTTTTTTCTTTTTCTGTATTTAGTTTAGAATGTTTTATTAGAACTTCATAATTTTGTATCAACATATGCAAATGTGCTCAGAAGTTCCATTTCAGTGGTTACATTATTATAAATTGAGAATGATTACTATGAATATCCATTTTCTTTCAAAAATCTATCGGCATGAATTTTACATTTTTAAGCAACAGTGCATTATGCTAACACATTAACTCTTCAGGTACTGTCCATTTCTTTAATTTTCCTCATTCAAAATTAATATTAACATTATAAATGGTTCTCAATAATTTACATTTTTACCTGTTTTCTTTGTGTCTCACTTCAGTAGAAAGAAAAGGATCCCTGAAGACTTTCTCCATATCTGTTATGGAGAAAGGACTTCTGTCTAGTCAGATCAGGCTGCTATAACAACATCATATAGGTAAGTGACTTAAACAACAAACTTTTGGTTCTCACAGTTGGAGAGGCTGCGATGACCAAGATCAAGATGTGGGCAGATCTGGTGTCTGATGAACCCTTTTCTTGACTTACAGATGACCACTTTCTTGCTATATCCTCACATAATGGAGAAGGAGACCCTCTCTTGCATGTCACTTCTTTTATGGGTACTAATCCCATTCATGAGGGCTCCATATTCAGGACCTAATCATCTTCTTCAGGATGGATCCCACATCCAAATACCATCATTACATTAGGGCCTAAGTACATACATTTGGAGGGAAGAAAATATTCAGCCCACAGCATATGGTCTGATGATATAAGATTTCCACAGGCTGATATTTTCTTCCCAGCAATCTTTTCATTCATCATCTTTCCCTTGCACGGTGCAGTACCATTGGGGAGGTTCTTTTTATCGATCTCGGATTATCCATTTCCATTCCTCGCCCATCAAAATGTTCCTTGTTAAAAACTATTGACTTGCTGAACTTTATATTTTGTAGCTGTTAATAGTTCATCCCTATCAACTTCAGTAATGTTTGCAGGTAATAAAAAACAATGTAAGAGTCCCAACACCTGCATAATTATATCATTCATGAAAACTGCACATATTGGAGAAAAACTATTCTAGTGTATTGGATGAAAACTCTGCTTTATTCCACAGAATTGAAGCTTTATCTTTAAACTGGCAATAGATTTCTAACATTAGTTTTGAATTCTGCTGACTCTAATTTTTCTTCCTCCCAAGACCCTTATTACTGCCATGAGGGACTAGCGTGGCCATCCTATAGTGATAATGTTAGCTTTATGTCTCTATTTTTGGAACTAAATTTTTAAGGAGAAAGATTGTATAAGGCTTCGAATTTCAGTAGAATTTGCTTATAAAATGATTTGGAATGTCTTTTTTTTAAAGACGTGAGGATACTTCAAACACATTGAATAGCTTTAATAACTACCGATCTCTTCAGATCTTTTTTCATGTATCTATGAATCACTTTTGGCCCTTTACTTTTTTTTTTTTTTTAATGAAGACCATTTCACCAAAGACTTAATTTTACTGACATAACATGGTTATTGCTATTATTTAAAAAAAAAAACAAAACTAACTGCTTCCTCCATTGTTCACATTGTTTATTTCAGCATTTTATTAATTTTTTCTCCTGACCAGATCGACTACAAGTTTCTATCTTGTTCTTATTTTTTAAAGAAACATTATTTTTTAATTTAATGAATTTATGCTCTTATTTTTTCCTTTTACGTTTATTGAGTCAACCCCAGTATTTTATATCTAATGTCTTGAACTCAGTGCTCTATCAATTCTGCTCGATAATGCTTTTGGCAACATGGAGCTTGTTTTCAAACCTATCATAATGGTCTTTCACTTTTAAATATTTCCAATTTTCCATTATGAAATTTTTTTTCTTATTGAAAAGTACAGTTAATATTAAACAAGGTAGGAATTAGGGACACTGACACCTCCTGCCCCATGCAGTCAAAAATCCACATATCACTTTTGACGCTCCAAAAACTTAACCACTAATAGTCTACTGTTGACTAAAGTCTTGCCGACAACAGAAATAATTGATTAATAGGAATTTTGTATGCTGCGTGTATTATGCTATACTCTTATAATAAAGTAAGCTAGAGAAAAGAAAATGTCAAGAAAATCGTAAGGAAAAATGTATTTGCATATATTGGGGAAAAAATTCTGCATATAAGTGGACCCAAAGAGTTCAAATCCACATAACTCAAGGGTCATTTGGATACTGCTTGTTCCAAAATACATGTTTCCTTTTATGGTTTTGCACTGATTTCTAACTTTATTGCGCTATACTATGAAAACCAGTCTGTACACTACTTCCTCCTGGACTGGGACCTGTTCAGTTGTCTTTTGGCCATAGGGGACTGAAAGTGCATTTATCTCATGTGGGAAGGATGGCTGCAGAGTTCTATATATGTATGTCACTTAGAATGGACTAGTCATTCGTATTAATTAAAATTCCTGTTTCTTTATCCTTTCCTTTATCTACTAACATATCAACATATCAGCCTGTAAAAGATAAGTTTTCCCACTGAGATTATAGATTTATCAATTTTTCTTAGCATTTCTCTTCAGTTTTCCTTTAAATAAGTATATACACATATATGATATTAGATAAAAAGATGTTCATATTTTTTTAGCTGTTGGTTTCATAACTGAGTAAAGATCTATTTTCCCTAATGCATTTGCCTTAAGTGAAGTGTTTAATGTTACAATGGCTAACCTCAATTTATTTATTTATTTATTTATTGGCTTATTTATTTTTAAAGATTTTATTTATTTGAGAGAGGGAAAGAGAGCATGAGAAGGGAGAATCAGACTCCCCAAGGAGCTGGGAGCCTGATGTGGGACTCGATCCCAGGACTCTAGGATCATGACCTGAACTGAAGGCAGTGGTTTAACCAACTGAGCCACCCAGACATCCCAATTTCGATTGATAAACTATTGGTATTCTCCTCCCCATACATTCACTTACAAAGTCTGAGTCATGTGTTTTTATGAGTGACTTCTTAAAATAACATTCACATGAATTTTTAATTTTAAAATGGTTCTTTAAAAAAAATGTAGTCATTTATGTTTATTGTGATTATTGATATGTTTGACTTTTTCTACCATTTCGTGTTTTCACCTTTGCATAAAATTGTCTTGCTTTTTTTTTTTTTTCTTTCCTGTTTATTAATAGACTGACCAAAAGCTTTCTGGTGTTCTTTGTTTATTTCTTTTATTTTTTATTTCTTCTTCTTCATGTCTACCTTCTAGATTATATTTCTTTTCTTTAAACATTTCCCACATATATTTATAGACCTAACTTCTAAATTTAATCAAACTTCTTCCAATATCCTCTGATTTGTTTTTTAAAGCCACTGGAACCTTTAAATCTCATCTTTTCACTTGTCTATTTCCATATTATTATCATTATTATCATTATTATCACTGGAACCTTTAAATCTCATCTTTTCACTTGTCTATTTCCATATTATTATCATTTTTATTATATCATTTTACTTCCAGTTTTCTTTTAATTTCCCAAAGGCAGTTTTTTTAATTTATTGTTGTTAAAAGTAAATTTTTATTTAGGCTTAATGACTGCTTAAACCATCTCTTTCCATGTCATTGTGTCTTCAACCTGTTTCTGCCTCAGTTTCTGTTTTATTGAAATATGTCCTTTATTATCTATTTCAGTCACTATCAGCATCTATTGCCCTGGTTATTTACACCAAAACTTTGTGACTAAAACAACCACCTTTTCATTCTAGGCCATGCATTGTGGATAAGAATTTTTGGCACAGCTCTAGCTAGCTGATTCTGCTGCTTTCTGTGATATTTACTGGAGCACTCCCTACCATTGACTTCTGCTGAGCTGGAGAAGTTCGAAGACCATGTCACTTGCCAGGCTGCCACATTGCCAGGGACATCTAGACGGTTGAGCCCAGCTGGGCCCATCCCCACCCATGCAGCCTCAAGATTTGTCCAGGACTCTCTCTTACACTGTGACTCAGAGCCTTAAAAACCAGCTGGGAAGCTGCAAATCCTCCAGAATATTTGATTCGGACTTAGTGTAGTGTTCCTTCTACCACACACATAGTCAGGAAGCCACAGGCCAACCTAGATTCCAGGCAGTGGAACAACAGACTCCTCCTCCTTGCCAGAGAGGGAGGAAATGATGGAGCATTCTAGAGACAATCTCCACAACCAGAAAATTCTTAGGTTTTGTCAGAAAATATCTGATGCCTGTCCTTATTCTGGAAAGGATTCCTTGTTGATGTACAGAATTTTAGGTTGAACGTTAGTTTTCACTGACAGTTCAAAGATACCATTCCATTGTCTTCAGTATCTTACTATCTTCTTTTTTAAAGATTTTATTTATTTACTTGTCAGAGAGAAAGAAAGAGAGAGAGAGCACGAGCAGAGGTGGCAGCAGGCAGAAGGAAAGGGAGAAGCAGGCTCCCCGCTGGGCAAGGAGCTGATGTGGGACTCGACCCCAGGACCCTGGGATCATGACCTTGGCCAAAGGCAGACCCTTGACTGACTGAGCCATCCAGACGTCCCTTCAGTGTCTTATTATCAATTCTGAAAAGTATGTAGTCAGACTACTTCCTACTCCTTTTAAGTAGTTCCTAGTTTTTTTTTTTTTCTTACAGATCTATGGCTTTCCCTTTTTCCCTGAGTCTTTTTAATTTCTCTATGATGTGTTTAGGTGTGTATTGCCTTTTTCTTACCTCACCAAAGGAGTCCAACATGTTTTACTCTGAATCTCATTTTTGTTCTGAATTCTAGAAAATAATTTGTATTATCCATTGGAAACTACCACTATTTTTTGGATGATCGCATTACATAAAATTTTCCCAGTGTTAATTTTCCTGTTTATTGTGATCACTGAATTTTCTTCATAAAGCATTCAGTCAAGACTATTTGATATTTGTCTCTGTGAGGGTTCTATTGGTTTTACTGCTTTCATGCAAGATTTCCTCATTATCTTGGCATGAAGTCCTCGAACAAGTGGAAATGTAAATTCAGCCCACACTTGTGCAGAGACAAAATTGCACATTTGTGTGTTGCTTCTTCAGGCTGGACAACAGAACTTTTTCATTCCTGTTTCATACGTGAATTAGGCTCTTGCCCTCCAACAGTTCTAAGACCTGTGTTCATTTCCTTCAGTAAAGTAAATTCTCTAGGGACACCTGGGTGGCTCAGACGGTTAAGCATCTGCCTTTAACTTGGGTCATGATCCCGGGGTCCTGGGATTGAGACCCACATCCGGCTCCTTGCTCCACGGGGAGACTGCTTCTCCCTCTGCTTGCCACTCCCCCTGCTTGTGCTCTCTTTCTGACAAATAAATAAATAAAATCTTTTTTAAAAAGGTAAATTTTTTAACCACTGAGCCTTACATTCATGGAGGTAAGCCTCCTAAATCATTGGGATTTAGCATCTACATCCCTGTTTGGTGAGTTTTCACTCCTTTTTCTAGCACCCTGATTCCTTTCATGGATGTGTGTGTGTGTGCACCCAAGTTTGAAATGATAAGAGGGATTGCTTGATTTCAGGTTAGACTATAATATTTACTCAATCATCACTAATCTTTTGTCTCTAACTCATCTGATAAGAGGGAATATATTAAATGAAGGAAAATATCTACTGTTTTCCCACTTCAGTATGTAATTCAGCTTCTAGATTTATGGTTCTCATTTATGAAATAAGTTATCCTAATCAAAATTAAAAATCTTCCTGATTCATACAAATATCTAAACAAATTAATAGAAGCTATTAAACTATAGATAAATGTGTGAAATTTGAGGATTTGAAAATTAAAAATTATTCCTCATATTTACCATGATTAGATACCCTTTACGTGGAGTTTTATGATTGAAGGTGGTTATCATGTTAGATCCAAAGGCATTAACACATCTTAACATATGCGTAAAGAAGCCTAAAATGAGGGTGTGTTTTGCTCATTTTCTTGAATCCTGTGATTCGGGATTTGCCCTTAGCGCAATACTGGCCAGAACCAACAACCAACTTGAACTGTCTATTTGTCTCCATTTAACACATTTCGAGAGCAGAAATCCACACCCACTCAGAATTTTTAAAAAAGGCACAAGTCAGTAACGGACATTTGTTTCCGGTCTCATTTATATACCTCTAATTAGAATGCTATTCAGATTTTGGCTTTCTACTTCACAGAAGAATGAATCTTTTTTGGACTTAGCCATTATAATTTTTTTCTTTTTTCAAATGAGAAAGTGACAGAGTAGGGGAAACAAAGAGTAATGAAAAACAAAATCCTTCAGATACATCTCTTAGACTTGCTTTTTCCAGAATATAAGATAAACAAATTATACAAGTCCTTTTTAAAAGAGTATGTGGTAGGGACAGCAGAAAACTCATTTCTATCTGTGGCTCCTGATGTCACCCTGATCAGAATTTCTATCAAAAATATTGAGGCCAATATCAAAATCGTAGAAAATAGCTGCCTTTAGCAGAGGGCTTTGGTGTTTAATCTTTTGAAGCATAGGAGAAGCAAAGATACGCCATATGCAAAGTAAAATCCTCTCCTGTCTTTGAAAATACCAAAGGTAACTTTTAAGTGCACTTACCATTTTCATCTTTAAAGATTAAATGTCTAGTAGGCAGATTCATAGATGGTCATGGGTTTTCTCTACGATTTAAATGTTTTTGAAATGAACAACAAAAATAGCTATCCTTTTGAAAAAGTCAAATAGCACTTTAAACTACTTCTATGCTATATACATATTTTTGGCTTTCAGAATTGACAAATATCATCCATGGAATTACAGCCTTGTGTGTAGGTATGTTTCTTGAAAGCCACACCGTTTAAACGATTTCCATAAAATTTACAGTTGAGTACAAAAATCAGGTGATTATAACTTGCATATTTAGTCACAAAGGTACAAATGTGTTGCCATGTCACAAGTAACATTTAAACATATTAAATGTTTTAGTATTTCCAGAGCTTTTTTTTTTTTTTTTTTAGTTTTATCTGAAGCTACTTTGTGTTTGCATTTCCCTGATGATTAGTGATTTTGAGCATTCTTTCCTATGTCTGTGGGCCAATTCTTTGGGAAAAGTATCTATTTAGGGCCTCTGTCCATTTTTAAATTGTATTATTTGTTATTTTGGTGTTGAGTTCTAAGAGTTCTTTAAATATTTTCGACTATTAACCCCTTATTGGATATATTACTTGCAAATCTCTTCTTCCGTTCAACAGGTTGCCTTTCCATTTTGTTGATGGTTTCCTTCCTTGTGCAAAAGATTTTTAGTTTAATGTAATCTCCGTTGTTTATTTTTGCTTCTTTTTCCCTTGCCTGGGAAGGCACATCCAGGAAAAAGAAAAAAATATGTATGGGTGTGTGAGTATTGCTAAGGCTAATACCCAAGAGACAGACTTCTTGTTTTAGGAGTTCTATGGTTTCAGATCTTATATTTATATTTTTAATCCATTTTAAGTTTATTTTTGTATAAAATTTAAGAAAGCAGTACAGGTTTGTTCTTCTGCATATAGTTTTCGAGGTTTCCTAATATCATTTCTTAAAGAGATTGTCTTCCCTGTTGTGTATTTTTGCCTCTTGTGTTGTAGATGAGATAACCATATAGACCACAATGATATATCACCTCAAAATAGTCAGAATGGCTAACACAAAAAATACAAGAAACAGTGAGTGTTGGCAAGGATGTGGAGAAAAGGGAACCCTTGTGCACTTTCCTTGGGAGTGGTAATGGGTGCAGCCACTACAGAAAACAGATTAGAGGTTTCCCCCCAAAATTAAAATATCCTAGAGTCCAGTGATTCCTCTTCTGGTTATTTTCCCACAGGAAGAAAAATGAAATGAAACTAAGTATCTATTGATAAATGAATGGATAAAGAATATGTGGCATATATACACAGTAGGATATTACTCAACCGTAAAAAGATTGAGATCTTGGAATTCATGTCAACATAGATGGATCTAGAGGGTATGATGCTAAGTGAAATCAGACAAATAGAGAAAGACAATACAATATGATTTCACTTCTATCTATAATCTAAAAAACAACAACAACAGACTCCTAAATACAGAGAACAAATTGAGTGTCACCAGAGGAGAAGGGGTAGAGGGGTTGAGAGGTAAGGCAAAATGAGTGAAAAGGATTAAGACATACAAAAAATTCCTGTTAATAAGTCATGGGGATGAGAAGTACAGCATAGGGAATGTAGTCAATACTACTGTAGTAACTTTGTATGGTGGCAGATGTGATTATACTTATGGTGGTGAGCATTTCATAATGTACGTAATTGTTGAATCATTTTTGTACACATAAAACTAATATGCCCAGTGTGCTTCAATTAAAAGTAAAATAAAGAACATACTTCAGCTAGAAATGTGTATATGTCATATACAAAGCAAACATTTCTAATGACTACTTTTTGGATATGCCAGCATATTATATAGAAAATGACCAAATTTAGTTTTTCTAGAATATATTTTATTAATATTTATACTTCAAATTTGAGGAAATTGGCTTTTCAGAAAATATATTTAGTTGTCTATAGGGGTCATGGTGGAAGACGGACAGAGAGCTTGTACTTTTATCCAGGAATCGTATGGCTGATTCTGCTCTTGTGAAATGGACTTTTCCAAGCTGAGTAAACAGTACAAACACATCTATTCCATCAACTGGCTATTGTATAGTTATAAAAATAGACATTATAAAAATTCCAGTTTGCCAATTTCTACGGATGTTCAGTGTTCAGTAGTCAAGAGGAATAACCTTACCTCTCAATGCCTTCTCAAAAAGACTTAAGAATGCTTCTGCCCACATTTTTTTTTTTTTTTTTTTGCTTTATTGAAGTGGTTCTCAGACTCTAGCAGGGATCAGAATCACAGGAAGGGCTTGTTAAAACACAAGCTGCTGAGCCCCCACACAGTCTGTGATTCAGTACATTTGAGGTGAGGCAGAGGGAGATTTTGCATTTCTAAATCCCTCTGTAAGAGCTGCTGGGGTTGCTGGTCTGGAGACCACACTTTGAGAATCACTGGATTACTGGATTGTAACCATAGAGGGGAGCTATAGCTTCCTAAACTTCGAGAAGCAGTAGTGATGAAATTTTCAAAATGATTACATTCTCTACTATCGGATGTGTCAGAAAGAACAGTGGCCCGAAGTTTTAATTTTTTTTTTTTTTTAGAACCTTGCAGAGAGAGAGAGTGGAATTAAATTGATAGAAGATGTAATCTACACAATAACCATAGACATATGAGGTGCTAACATTGTTTCATATGAATCTATCTATTCTAATCTTTCTTTTACCTCAGTTATCTTTATCTGCAAATATTTACTCTGTGAAAAGGGAGAAAAGTGAATATAAAAGGATGTCCTGTGCTCTAAATTCACATTTTAATTGCCTTCCAAACTGACTCAGTATCCCCAGATACTGAGTGGGGGGAGGGATAAAGGCAAAGTATAAACAAGTTAAAAATAAATTACATCCCCAGGCTCTTCACCTAATGTATACTTTCAGTCTGTAAGCTACTTATCAGAAAACATTTATGAAAATAAATTGTCTTTGAGAACTGCTCTTCAGTGCTTCTGAACTAAGACAATATCTGAAACATGAGATCTGCGCGGAGGAGAGAAGGTGAGGGGCAGTCGGGGAGACACGAGGTCTGTTTTCTTCCTGGTCTTTGGCATTTATCAGCAGTATCTGGTCTTAGCAACTCTTTTAACCTCCAGCTGAACTCTGTTTCCTCATTTATAAAATAGCAACAGTAATTTCTTTCTACTACTAGATTGTTGAGAAAATCAAATTAGGTAGAGTATTATTTTCTTATAGATATAATTAACTACAATCTAACATATTCAATGCTGTAAGAGGGTTGGCGGGGTGCCATTGTTAGTAAGAGGGGAGTATCTTTAGATTTCTTATTCTAATTCAATTGTGTCCTCCTAGCATTGCCTTGGTTTCTAAAAGTAATAATGGTCTAGAACTGATTAATAGATTACCTCCTTTAAGTCCTGATTTTGCCATGGGTCAATCTTATTCCAGTTCTGTGAAATTTGGTCTTCTTCCTCATGGGAGATAATGCCAGACTGGAGAGCTTTGAATATCATTTTTAGCACTTTTTAATAATACTCAGTAAACACGCAGAAAATTTTCACTGGAAATGTTATACTGTGGATGAATAAATGTTAATTTTCAAATTCACATTAAAATAATATTGCTCAAGAATGAAAGCCACATTTTCAGGGAGCTATATGCTGGGTTTTTTTTTTTTTTTCCTTTTTTTTTCTCTTTTTCTCTGTGTTTCTGTGTATGTGCATGATTGCACTTCTTGGCTGCAAAACCCAGCATAAATATCCCCATAAGGAGTGATTTCAGATTTCCTGTATTAAATAATGTAGATATGGTAGGGGTGAAAGTGAAATATCTCACTAGGAAATAAAAAGAGTCTTAAAAAAGACCTTCTGTCAAGAATGATGTCCTTTGTGTGTCTTTGCCTCTGCGGATGACAAAAATGTGGCAAGTCAGTGCCTCTGAATGATGCTGCTGAAAGCAAAGAAACAGCCTTGCTGTTGGAACAATGTGTCTGCATCGCTTTTCTTCCTAGAATGAGCCGTCTTATTAGAGGTAGTGTATCACCACTCTCAGATGGTATTTAAAACTACACATGGCTACCTCTGCATGCCCATTTAAAAATCCTTCACATTTCTGCATATTATAATGACATTCAGATGAAAGATGGGGTGTGACTCTTCATCATCTCTTGTTTCTCTTGCCAGCTTTCTCTGAGCTTTTGCCTTTCTCAAGCATTGGTTAAAAATCTGAGAAGACAGACATCTTCCAGAGCTCTTGTCTTGGGAGAATACAAACAGCACCCCGAATACAGTAATTTCAAAACCAAACAGAAGGGATTTGGAATTTGATCTCAGCGAACCTTACGGAAAACAAAAACAAAAAAACAACAACAACAACAACAACAAAAACACCAAAAAAAAAAACCACACCGCCATGGATGATTTCTCAGATTCTCATTAACATATAATTCTCAAAGACACAAACATGTCTGATGTGGATGTTCTGACACATAAAATCTGTGTTTGCTTCAGCCACACTGTGAACGCTCATAAAATTTTGAGATCCATGTGGTACACAACAACAGTCTATCGCCGCCTCAGCCCTGGCCAGCCAAAAATGTTAAGGGCTTCCTTTTATATGCTTCAGAGATGTTTAAAATAGGCATAGAAGAATGCACAAGCTGGAGAGACTAAAATATATGAATTTTCTCTATGAAGAAATTCATGTGTTAAAAACATGACATAAAGGGCACATGTGCAAAGCAACGGCTAACATGCAACCTAGCTCTCTCAGGTCCAACAATCTGGACTGCTGCTTTCCCATCTTTCCTAAAGTTAGAGAAAATTACATGCACGATTTAAAAGTGAAAGCTATATTTCAGTGTCAGTTCCATAAAATCAAAACTGAGCATCCCTGCAGCCGCTCTGACCCACCATCTACCATCAGATATCCAAGAAAATAGAGAATGCCCAATGGCAAATTTGAGACATGTGAGAAGGTTTCTAACACTGCATTACTTTGCTGTGTGAGATTTATTCTTTTCATTGAAGAATTATTCTTAAGAAGTGGGATAGCTGAATCAGGAACTGACTATTCATTATAGCTTCTGTCAAATCAAACAGGAAAATGTAGTCTTAGCCACTGCTGGCTAAAATACTTCTTCCAAAAATAAAGTAAGTGTCCATTATGTCCTTCCCTAATAGAGATCAAATTTGTTTTTAAATACATATTCACACAAGTATTTAAAAGAATATTCACAATTCTGATCATTTTTAATCAATCCTTAAGTCCATTACACATGAAATTAAAACTTTTTAAAGACGTTTTATTTGAGAGAGAGCATGTGCAAGAGAGCATAAGACATGGCGTGGGAGAAGCAGGCCATTAAGCAGGGAACCCAACACGGAGTTCGATCCCAGCACCCTGGGATCATGACCCGAGACAAAGGCAGACGCTTAACTGACTGAGCCACCCAGGCGCCCAGAATAAAACTTTAATAACCTACAAACTGACTCTGACAGTCTTAAATTATAATGGATGTATCAGCAAAATGGTATTACCACAGTATAATAAACATTTGAACTGCTACACTGCAAGTTTTATCAAACATCAGTAAAAAGAATTAAAGGAGACGTGATCTCTGATCTAGATCTCTCCGCTCTGGATTACTTCTCCTTCAATTCCAGTGCTCTAGTCTAGAGACACGGGGCAAGGGCAGGCTCTCTGCCTGATGCGCTTTTTATTTCCCATTCATTTGTTCTTTTTCCTCTTCTTGCCCCTTGCTAAAGTTATGGGTTTAAGACTGCTATTTCTTTAAGAGCTTAAATGGCTTTTGTGACATTTTATGGTGGTGTTTCTTTAGATCTCAGCAGGACAGAGCTCTGGCATTACACAAAGGCAGTGTGTGTGGGGTGTGTGTGTGTGTGTGTGTGTGTGCGTGCGTGTGTGCACAGATACACATACATGCACATAAGCACAGAATATTATCTTGGACAAAACAAAAAGTTTTAGTCTATAGGTGGTCCTGCAGACACTGCTTTGTGCTTAAAGAAAAAAATACATAAAACGGAAACCCCAACAGATTTAGTAAAGAGATATTTGAGGTGGAAACGTGGACATAGAAGGATCACTATGTGTGTGCGTTAGCACTTCAGTTACATGTGCTGCTTTAACGAGAAAAACAGAATTCTGAAGCATCATTTTTGGTCTGCTGACACATGTCTAATTGAACATCTTGAAATTTTCTTTACATCAATAATGATCTCATATATAGCTGCTTTATATTTTTACTTGTCTCCCAAGAGAAGTCCTCTAGTCTGTGGTTACTTGTCACTAGTAGGTAATATGTATGGACAACCACAAAAGTCATACGGTATTAGAAATAAGTTTATGTTCTGCACAATAAGTCACATAATCTTGATATATAAATAGATAGCTATAAGAGTTTTCAGTAAGAAAAATGCAGGATATCTATTTAAGGACTAAGTTTGTATTTTTATATTTTAAAAACATGACATAACCAATGTGGTGACATTTCTAAAGGGAGGCTATCACCAGGTGAAGGCACAGAATCTAGAACAGAGCTTCCTAAACGTTGCTTACCTGGGCAGCTTTTTCAGAATAATATATGGTCTCAAGGATACCCATGGGGATTTTATTTTTTATTTTTTTTAAAGATTTTATTTATTTATTTGACAGAGAGAAATCACAAGTAGTCAGAGAGGCAGGCAGAGAGAGAGGGGGGGAAGCAGGCTCCCTGCTGAGCAGAGAGCCCGATGCGGGACTCGATCCCAGGATCCTGAGATCATGACCCGAGCCGAAGGCAGTGGCTTAACCCACTGAGCCACCCAGGCACCCCCCATGGGGATTTTAAAAACTAGTCTGCAATTTGGTATGTCATATTTTTTTAAAGAAAACTTCTATTTTTGGCCATGATATGACTAAATGCTGCATTATGATGAAATAGAGAACAAATAGCAAGATGGTAGACTTAAATGCAACCCCATCAATAAGGACAAATGTAACAGACTAAGGATTTCAAATAAAAGGTAGAGAACATCAGAGCAGGTAAAAAATGCACTCAGACTTTCTGCAGGAAATGCACTCTAAATATAATGCAAAGAGAAAGTCAAAAGTAAGAGGACGCTAAAATAAATACACGCAGACACACTATGCAACACTAACTAGAAGCTAGATTGACTATTTTAGTATCAGACAAAACAGGTATCAAGTCAAGGAATAATAGGTTCACAGACACCATATGGGGCCATCAACAAGGCTCAGTCATGTGTTTAGCATCCGCATGGGGGTGGGGAAACAGGTAGTGGCTCAGTACAGTGTCAGAGCTCAAATGTCCAAAAAACAGAGTCCTCATGGGTCAGTAGCCTGTTCCAGTTTGTGGGAGCCCCAACAGCTATATGGGGTGGTATGAAACTAGAGCACGGGTGCCAGGAAGTGAGAGTCTGCACAGCTGAAGGCGGATGGCTGTGACATTGGCAGACTGACTACATACAAGAATATTGATCGAATAAGTAAATATGCTAATGATAAAGGGAGACAGTCCATGTCTGTGAATGGATCTAAGAATATGAAAAGGTAGTTACCATTGTGAACCCATGGTTTTCAACATACGTAGATAGATAAATATAAACATTTCATCTATCTATCATCTGTCTTTCTAACTAACTGAAATGTTGGAGTTCTGCAGAAGCAGATGCTAAGCCAGACTTGGACCTGCAATATATTTACAAGGGACCAATGACTACAGAAGGTGGTTGGGGGAAGAGATGAGCAAAGGGGAAAGTCCAGCTCTCCCAAAGCCTTGCTCAACCTCAAGGGAAGCTTTGAAGCATGTATGGCCTTCCAGACTTGTCCTTCAGTGGGTGGAAATGCCCAGGGCCTTATTATCCCTGAGATAGGTCACTGGATATGCGTTTCTTCATGAAGGACATGGACTTGGGTGCGGTAGCTCTGTGTAGTTGAAAATAAAGGGTCTGAGACCTGAATCTGTCTGCTGAGTGTACTCCCAGCAGCCACATTTCTGGGTCCATTTCACACACACACACACACCCCTTCAGCTATAATGCTTGTTTTGAAATACAAGTATATCCCCATATGGTTCATGTACTTGGGAATATTTGGAGTATGACAAAAATTTTAAGTGAATTTGTGTGCTATTTCCTTACTAAAAAACAAAACAAAACAAAAAACAAAACAAAAAAAAAAAACAAAGAAGAAACTGGATGAAAGCAGAGAACTGTACTCAGCTAATCTGAGATGGCAGGAACCCACAAAATGCCCACATGCTCACACCACAAACACTGACGAGCTATTTCAGTTCACTGCATGTATCATCCTGCAAGGTTGTGTTTTGTTATATTTTTATTACTTACGAACTGTCGCCTATTGTATTAAAACAAAACCCAAAACCGAAAACCAAACAAAATAAAAACCCACCTCATTCAGGATCTCAAATATATTTCAATGTCCTGGTTCACAATGCCAAACAGTGAATCCAACTAGTAAAGCACTCCCTTAGGGGGACACAGCCACATCCTGCGGAAGTAGCCCCTGTTTGTGCGTGTAGTGGCTGGTTTAGTAGTTTGAAATGTGCCCAGCATTTTCAGAGCCTTTAGTTGTTGGGTAAAGCCATGGATCCAAGGGAGAAAAAGAGTGGGGGGAGAAAAAATCAACAGTAATACAGAAGTTAAAGAAGCTTATGACATTGGATCAAATATTTGGTTTTGATAAAATCTTGATAAAATATATATTATAAGAACATATTCCAAAGGACCTATAAATCAAAGACAAGAAAAGCCTGCCCCAAGATTTAAGGCTGTGAAAGATGCCTCAACTGTGGTGTTTGGAACAAAGATGCATGTCACCAGATGTCTCAACCTTACTTTGATTTCATAGCACCCAACTTCCCACCAATTCACAGGAACCGAGAAGCTACAGCACCTCCAATATCCACTTCCTTAAAAGAACCCCCAAATATTAGTTTTTTTTAAAGTGAAGTATTACATATTAAGTACCATATTTAATGTAGTAATTATGAATGTTAACCATTTATTATGTGTCAAACTATGCTATTTTTATTAGATTCCTATCTTTCTCTATTCAATATTTCACAGATGAAAAAGTAAAGAGTGCTTCTGCTCTAACTTTTTTACATAAGCCCTGTGGTTTTTATTGCCTGATTATGCATAGTAATGTGATTTTTAGGAACGTGTGTAACATTATGGCAGAACTGACTACAGGTACATATAGACCCACCACTTTCCTCTATGACATAAAATCTGGATGTGATTATATAAGCAAAAAACATGATCATATAACTACATATGCTGCAAGCAGGATCATGCAATTTCATTTTTTGTTGTTTTGCGCCTTCTGATTTTTAAACAATTATCTATAAAATAAACGAAGTTGTTTTGGTTTTTTTTTTTCTGTTATGAAAAACAAAGTAAAGGAACAAGCACAGTGAAACGCTGGGTTGTTCTAGCAGCAATTTCTTACCTCCTAGGAAAGGAGAAAACCCCATTATGGGAAGAGCTCAGCATAGTTTAAAAGCACAGGTGGATGATATTTAATAGCAAAACCACCCAGCTTGGGACAGCAGTGGGGTCCCCCAGCACTAGCCAGCACACACATTCTGAAGCGTAATGATGACCGAGTCCTATTCGCACACCGCAGTATTCTCCTTAGAGCAGGAATTTCATGAAAAAGGCATAAGGGTGCGTGGGAAGATGGGCTGAGGACTGCCGGAATAATGGATAGGTACATACGCTGTTGTAGTCCTCATGAATTTTATCTTCTCACATCCGTGCGTGTCGTAAGGCATTTCTGAGAGCTTCTCAGAAGTCTGTTTTATTAACCCCCAAGGTAAAAGTTGTCTGAAATTCTCTCCCTGCTCCGGCCTTTGTTTTCCTACTGTCTGCTATTTAAAGGTTGTTCTAAGTGCCTTTGAAAAGGACAAGAGGAGAAAGAGAGGGACTGCTTACAGATCAAGGGGAAATGAGAGAGAGAGAGAGAGGCTGACACGTTACAGGTTTTGTCTGAGTCAATGAACCCTAGACTCAGCTTCACCAAAGCTTCCTGTGCCTCATGACCTGAAAAATCAGCCAGTCAAGAGCCTGCCCAGGGACAGCAGCCTGGAAAATCTTCACAGAGCAGAAGTCAGAGGCCCCCACCTTATTAACCAAGTCAAGCAGCTTTATAACACAAAAGTCAAAGCATTCCACCAAAACACGGTTGCTTTCCCGACCTCTTTCTTTACCCAAATAACCTCCGTAATGTTTTCAATCCATATCCACTTCTCCACATACTACCTCTCAGTCTATATCCCTGTGTCTGATTCTTTTTTCCCATCTCCTGCGTCTGCGTCGCAGCCGGCCGGATCCTAGCTACGATTCAGCAGGTGTCTATAACTGCTCTCACTCTTGTCTTTTCTATAGGAGGCAAAGAAGACAAACAACCTACCTCACAACAATTCAAGATTAGTGGGAAAAACTAATACAAACTAGAGAAAATTCCAGAAAGCAGGCCCTTCTGAGAATATGTACAGCAAAAATTATAGAATGCATTCAGTCAACTGGAACTTTTATTGGAAACATTATCTATAATTAGAACATGCCTGTGAACCATGTAGAAAGCATCCTAGGCTCAAATATCTGTTAAGACAGAAATGGTACCACCAGCTGGCTTTCATCATGAAGGTCTATCTGTATCTGCTCATTAATTCACTGGGATTTTGAAAGTGTCAAGGAATAGGCATTATGCTTTGTCTGGCAAAGAGTATAAACGTGCCCCACAAAAGGTTTTGAAAATTCAAAACAGGGGCACCTGGGTGGCTCAGTCACTTAAGCAGCCAACTCTTGATTTTGGCTCAGGTCATGATCTCATGGTCATGAGACCTAGCTCCACAACAGACTCTGTGTTAAACTCAGAGCCTGCTTGAGGTTCTCTCTCTCTCTCTCTGTCTCCCTCTTTCCCTCCCTTGCTGTGCTCTCTCTCTTTCCCACTTGCTCTCTATCTAAGAATAAAATATGGGGCACCTGGGTGGCTCAGTGGGTTAAGCCTCTGCCTTTGGCTCAGGTCATGATCTCAGGGTCCTGGGATCGAGCCCCACATCGGGGTCTCTGCTCAGCGGGGAGCCTGCTTCCCCATCCCTCTCTGCCTGCCTCTCTGCCTACTTGTGGTCTCTGTCTGTCAAATGAATAAATAAAATCTTTTATTTTTATTTTTTAAAGATTTTTTATTTATTTACTTGACAGACCGAGATCACAAGTAGGCAGAGAGGCAGGCAGAGATAGAGGAGGAAGCAGGCTCCCCGCAGAGCAGAGAGCCCGATGTGGGGCTCGATCCCAGGACCCTGGGATCATGACCTGAGCCGAAGGCAGAGGCTTTAACCCACTGAGCCACCCAGGCGCCCCTAAATAAAATCTTGTAAAAAAAATAAAATAAAAATTCAAAACATTGAACAGCTTAGCTTACCCGAGAAGTAATTTACCTAAAGTGGTTCTTTCAACCGTCGGGAACATTTATTTGAACAGTCTAAGAAAAAGTGAACACAGTGTATATTATGTGTGATAGTCTGCTCTACATTAGTAAGGCTGAAAGGCACTCTTCTGCCACAGAAGATGTAGTAACTGTATTTTTCAAAATCTGTGTGACATATACCATCACAAAGTTTGTTAAAAGCAACACAGGGCAAGATGTGTATTTTCCAATGGAAAAAAGTCCTCTTCATTTCTTGAAGATCAAGACAAGGGTAGAAGAGCAGACAGCTCATAAAATTTAAAAGTAATGCTCAAAAGCATATGAAGTCAACAGATATTTTCTTTACCCTAGATATGTATTTTATTAGACACAATTCTATAGTTTCTGGAATACATTTTATCATGAAAAAAATTAACGTTTGTTGCCTAGAATAACTGGCATCAAAACAAATTTAATTCTTTGTGCTCTTAAGCATAATCGGAAGAGGAACACATATTTGCTTGTTATTATTTTGAGAAAATATGTGGAGGACCATTAAGTGGCTGCAAATGAGAAAGCAAAGATTGGGTCTTGACTTCATAAAACTTTATTTTCTGGAAGCGATATTTCCAAATCCTTTTATTTGAATATGAAAACCATAGCTATACTTATTTTACTGCTATGTAGTTTTATTTTCCAATAACTCCAAAATATGAAAGAAATCATAGGCATATGTGGCCTCAAAGGTTTTGGGTGTCATTTCCTTCTCCTTTTAGGAGTCTTCTATTCTTTTGAGAACTTCCTCACATCTGACCATCATATTGGCCTTCAAATATTCATGATTACCTTCACTGTTGACAGATAATACCGACCTGCTATTTTGCAGGTCTCTACCATAGTTCAAGATTAATCTTCTGAAATATGAGCTGGCAGCTGTTAATAAAGCTGTGATACCACAGAGACGGACTTCCAGTTTACTAAGTCGCCTTATTAACAGAAAATTTTTTAAGACACAAAGAAAGACTTTGTAATAATGGAACTCAGTGTGATGGGGGAGGGAATTTTTGGATGTTAGTTACTTGCTTTTTTCAGAATGGGTGAGGTAAGGGAAAGCAGCCAAAAGGGGGGTTGCTATTGATGTCCTTGGAATCATCCCACTTTCAAAGACTTGGTACTTCTTCTTTTTTTATTTTTTTTTCCCCAAGATTTTTTAATTTATTTGACAGACAGAGATCTCAAGTAGGTGGAGAGGCAGGCAGAGAGAGAGAGAGAGGAGGAAGCAGACTCCCTGCTGAGCAGAGAGCCTGATGCGGGGCTCGATCCCAGGACCCTGGGATCATGACCTGAGCAGAAGGGAGAGGCTTTAACCCACTGAGCTACCCAGGCGTACTTCTAATACATGTCATGTCCTCAGTCAAAATTACCTATGACTGGAGCAAAATATGAAGTTCAGAAAAACCTCATAAAATTAAGATTTATGGGGCACCTGGGTGGCTCAGTGGGTTAAAGCCTCTGCCTTTGGCTCAGGTCATGATCCCAGGGTTCTGGGATGGAGCCCTGCATCAGGATCTCTGCTCAGCAGGGAGCCTGCTTCCCTTCCCCTCTCTCTGCCTGCTTCTCCGCCTACTTATGATCTCTGCCTGTCGTATAAATAAATAAAAATCTTTAAAAAAAATTAAGATTTATGTCAATGGATTTGCTTAACTTACCAGGTCTGCTTTTGTGAAATATCAATGGGCTTGATATGATTAAAAACTTCTAAAGACCACATTAAAAAAATGCATTGCCCTATATAAACTTGGAAAGAGAGAAGAAATTCTATTTGCATACTTTTAGAAGCTTTGGTCTCCTCAGGTGTGGTTTCTCTGGTTTCTTTCTTCTATTCTAGATTATCAATGCATTGTTCCAAGAAAATACATACTTTAAATTTTTTGAATGTATTGTAAAAATGTGATTTGGAGCCTCACCATTTTGCATTTAAGTGCACTAATGATATTAAATACATATATAGTGGAATGTTTATTTGGAGAGAAAATGTTGGAATCCTTATACAAAATGTAACTTTGATAAAAATAATTACGTATCAGTTATGTCACACGTGTGGGGAGAAGCAGTATGGTACATGGGGAAGTTATTTTGAATTGTTTGTCTACCAGTTTGTTTTTCATTAGCTATTGAACCAATGCCAAGTTCCTTGTTTTATTTATCTTCTAATTCAAGCTGAATCACATAGGGAGAGTATAACCAAAGTTTGTTGAATTAACACATCGATAAATATGTCTCTTGTGAAAGGAGCTTCTTTACATGTAAAATATTTTTCTCACTTACATATGCTTTTCTGCAATCCTACCACAACTTAATTTTTGTTGCTGTTGTTATTGGTAAACTCTTTGCCATGTTGACTCCCGGATACAAAATGGGATACAAAAACAAAATTGATCGAGAATATACCAAGGGCAGACAAGCAGATGTCAAGGTAACAGACATCTCTTGAATGCCTATTTCAACCGGGTTCTAGGCCTTACCTAATTGCCTAATTGGTTTATCTTGGCAATCGATAAAGGTCAATAATATTATCTAAATTTTAAAACTAAAGTAAGAAAGTCTCAACGAGGTCATATGATTTGTCTATGACCTCACCAGTACTGATTGACGGGACTAAAATTTCAGAGTGATCTCTCCGTGGACTCTTTTTTTTTAGTTGATGACCATAAAGACATATAAAATTTATCAAAAACATGTTGATCAGGAGCCTGGGTGGCTCAGTTGGTTGGGCGACTGCCTTCAGCTCAGGTCGTGATCCCAGGGTCCTGGGATTGAGTCCTGCATCTGGCTCTCTACTCAGCCAGGAGCCTGCTTCCCCCTCTCTCTCTGCCTGCCTCTCTGCCTGCTTGTGATCTCTGTCTGTGAAATAAATAAATAAAATCTTAAAACAATAACAACAACAACAAAAACGTGTTGATCGGCACTTGGGTGGCTCAGTTGGTTAAGCACCTGCCTTCTGCTCAGGTCATGATCCCTGGGTCCAGGGATTGAGGCCGCACCCAATCAGGTTCCCTGCTCAGTGGCGAGTCTGCTTCTCCCTCTCACTCTGCCCCTCCCTGCACTTGAGTTTTTTTTCTGTCTTTCACACACTCTCTCTTTCAAATAAATAAATAAAATCTAAAAAAGAAACAAACAGAGATGAGAATCTATGTTGTTACCCTCAAAATAACTTTTCCAGGTAGAATCAGGAATTACGAATGTATTAGCAGACTGTCCTCACTTTGGAAGAATGTAAGTAATTGGTACAGCATCTCAGTGTCTCTTCAACTAAAGACAATCTATATTCCAGCTTTATCTCCACACTGCAGTTCTCATACAGCTAACACCAGCCAGATAGCTTCCTGCTTCCAGAACATTCCCCAAACCATCCTGCATTATTTTCTTCTCTTGGCTTCCTCTGCCTCAAAGGCCCTACTATTCTGACCACTGGCAGGCAACCCACAGTATTTTTTATGATGTGTATCATACGTTCACCACAGAATGAAATATTCTATAATAGGGGTTTAAAAGACCATAGACATATTCTCTTAGATATGTCTTTGGCCAAGTCCCTCACCTTAATGTCCTTTGTCACATGCCACCTTCTTAATGAAAACCATTTTAACCATCCTATTTAAGTTCTCTCCCATCTGCCCCCTCAGTTTTTCATACTCTGCTTCTCTTTTTATATTTTCTGTTGCACTTCTAATGAACTTCATAATTAACTTCTTGTGTTTGTGCAGTCGCCAATGGGAAGTATAAATAAACAAACACCTAACCAAAATTGGGAGAAAATTGTATTCTTTCCTTGCTTGGATGTTCTCTGAAGTTGGAACTAAGAAACCTTAGTGCTGGTGGCTACAGCACCGAATATGACATTTCAGGAACTGTAGACGGAGCATCTTTATGTACACGAAGAGCAGGACAAGTCATTCTGCAGAGAAAACCAGCAATGGGATACCAAGCTGGAGGATAACAGAGGGACAGAGCAAGAAAGGCACTAAGAAATCAAAAAAGCAGTCTTGACTGCTGACCTTTGGTAATACATTATTTATTTATTTAAGCCCAAGTTAACATCCATGCTTGGGGGATGTCACCCTTTTGTTAGCCTCCATGTTTGCTTAAGCTGGCTTTTCTAATTTTCTGGGAAACCGAGAGTATCACAACTCATAAAATATGAACCTCCATCTTTTTTAAAGTCATTTTTTTAAAGTCATTTTTAATGTAGTTAATGAGCATGTCTTGCAAATTGTAAACATTCTGGAAGTACCACTCCTTGTTCATGTTTTGTTTCTTTCTTCCAAATGTGCCACGCATTGGTTCAGTCCACAGGTAGTTTTGGTGAGTTTGGTTTTTAATATATTTTTCTTGACCTGTATTTTTTTTAAATGAAGACACTGCCCATAGATGTTAACACTGGTAAATATAGAAATAGCTTTCAAACTTAAACTTTCTCCCCTCTAACATGAACAACAACAACAATGAAAAACTCATTTTGTAGATTTCTTATAAATATTTGAAAATTGCTCCAATAAAAAATTTTGTAAACTACTGGACCCAGAACACATTTAGATTAAGGGCTAAATGTTCGATACTTGGCCTCATATAACCATTTAAACCATCATCTGTCACAGCTGTTCTTGCTTTCCTCATACTGACACACGTGTGCTTGATGGCATAAGACACAGAAACCAAGCGGACTTGGCCAATCACCCAACTAGCCCAGAGGCAGTCTTATCTAGAAACTAGGGGGCAATCTCTGGAGCCTGACTGCCTGGGTTTGAATTTCAGCTCTGCCACTTCAAGCTGTGTGACCCTGAGCACGTTACCTACCTTCTTGGTGCTTCTGTTGGCTCCTCTCAAAAATGGGCTTTTAATAAGAACACCCACTTCAGAGGATCGGACCAAAGGTCAAGAAAGTCTCCAGTATGCTTGGAACAGTCCAGGCATGTAATAAATGCTGTACAAGTATTTGTTGATTTAAAAAATTCTCATACCAAATTCTATGGCCTTTTTTTTTTCCCAAGTTTTTTTTTACACAGAACTTGACACAAGGTGATAGAAATAGGTACCATTTGTTGATCGCTTACTATATAAGGCGAATCTAATAGAAGCTTTTTGCCACAAGTATGGCATGTTTGGAAAGCAGAAATAGTGGGAAAAGAGGAGGGGGGGGAGGCTTTTTAAAAAGTACTTACTCAACCTAAATGCTTGAGAAAAAATCATGACAACTAACCTATGAGGTGGTTGCTCTTACTCTTTATAGTTTACAAGTGAAGGAATTCACATCACTGAAAGCTTAAGTGTCACCCAAGTACAGTCTTTAACCATACTACTTGATGAATTAAAAAATAAATAAATAAAAATATTCTTCTAAAAAGAAGAATGAAAGCACATCTATTTGCAGAATATACTTCAGAATGCACTGAAATTATTATTTATTTTTCATAATTAACATACAAAAACCATAGGGATTTAAGGCTGCCAAAGTTCTAAGTCCAACAGAAGTATATGTTTAGTTCAGCATTGGAGCAAAAATTCAGGTTCTCACTTAAAATTCATCAGCAAGTGCTACTAATAATAATCTTATGACTAAAAAAAATATTTTTCTTTGCTTTGGAGATCCCTCTACTGAAGGAAAGCCCTGGTTGCCAAATAAAATTTATATGTTTAGAATAGACTGAAAATAACACTTTTATTGAATTTCCAGTAGTTAGTGCATTATCACTCTGGATTTCCCAAGAATACCTTGATTCTCAGAAGGTAATTTTAACATTTTAGCTAAAATTCAGATACTTTCTTTTATGAGATTTTTGTAGTATGCTGAGACAGGTAGATACACATTTGGGTCATCAGATTTTAGTACTGAATATCGATCAAAAGAAGCATAAACTAATCATTTGTCAAGGTTACCATGAACTTGAACGAGTCTTGCATATAATTTCTGTAGTGCAATCTCACTTAACCTGTGTCTGAACTTTAAACTTAAAAAACCACTATTGATATATGAAATATAAATCATCATATCTAACTGTTCTTTCTTTTATTTAAACTTAAATTTCTTCATAGGGCTACGTGACAAGGCATTCTAACTTAAACAGACTGTATGTGCTCATATCTGAGCTTTAACTGGACAATGACGTATGATAATGTCATTCAGTTAATGCTTACTTGCAAGGAACAGCTTAGTGTAGCATTAACACTAACAACGGAACACGAAAAAAAGGTTTCCTGTATTTTCTTTTCCTTTTATACTGCATAGTTCTCCAAGAAGATATGGCATCCATTGACATTTATACATCAAACAACAGAATGGCATTGAGCTATATAAAGATACAACTGTGACGCACATAAGGAATGAGGCTCAAATCTGTAGTCATATGATTGTACTGTACACAACTCTCAGAGAATGGCAGGTCAGATAGAAAAAAAGTAAGTCATGATAGAGAGTCTGTGAATGAAAACAACAGGATTGTATAGCTATGTGTGAGAAAACTTCTGCCCTGAATCAAAAAAGAAAACTTATAATTTCTAATTCTAGAATAACATTTAGAAGTAGTACACCAGACTAGAAAGAAAATCTCAAAAAATCCCAAAAGTAGAACCATCAAGATTATATTCTCTAACATAAATGTGATAAAACCAGAAATTAGAAACAAGAGGATAAAAAAGTCTAATACTTTTTATGCTTTTAATACATGGGCAAACAAACTCTAAAAACATAATAATTTACTCTTTTTAGGACATCTGGGATATTCAAGAAATAAACAATAAAACTATTATATATGTAGAAATTAACAATGAGAAACATACAGAGTATTCCACATAAGTACATATGACAAATGCATAACCTAAAATGTTTGCATAAAACAGAAAGCAAAATAAATGACATAAGTATTCCCTTAAGAAAAAAAAAGTAAAAGAAATTAAAGAAAAAAGTAGAAATGTTTAAGTCAAAACCAACAAAACAGGTAATTTCGTCAAACCCTACTTTTATGAAAGAATTCATAAAATTGCCTGGTTTGGATGAGAAAGGGTCAAAAGGCATGAAAAATATAAACTCCATTAATAATAAAAAACAAGTCTACCATACCACATAGGAGGTGCTTAAAAAATTATAAAAGGAAAGGGTTTCTATAATCTGAATACACTAAATTCTACTTTACTATCTAAATAAATAATAATCTAATGGATCTAGATCTAGAAAGCACATAAAGTGTTACAGTTCCCTGAAAATGGCAGATTTTTTAGTCAACAACAATCAACCTTTGAAAGTTTTGGCAGAAAGAATATATTTTCAACATATCAATAAAAACTACTTACTTAGAAGTAAGTTTAAAGAAATGTACATAGTCTACATTATAATCACATAAAATTTAAAGGACACACACATCAAATGAACTTGACATGTTCCTGAAAGGAAACTCTGAATCTTTTGAAGATATAAACTATATCCAAATTAGCCCACAAACTTAATGCTATTCCAATCAAAATCAAAACTGTCTATACTACTATTTGTGATGAAAGCTGCTAATCCACATAATTTCACATAAATGAATAAATACTAGTAATAGCTAAGACATATGTGCAAAAAATAAAGGTATAATTAGAAGGAACATGCTTGAACAAAACTCTGTAAAGGTCTTATGCTTAAAATAGTTTAATCCTAACAAATGAAGAAACACAATAGCTTAGAAGGAGACAAATAATTAAATAGAAATAGTATTTAAAATTTTGCCATCAAGATAGACTATTATAATAAATGGTACAGAGATGGGGAAAAAGGATTTAAGAAAAAGAATATTCACCACAAAATTGTATCAGTACCTATTAAAGATAAATTCATAAGCCAATGGTAAAAGTAAAGCCAAACTAAAGTAGGCTGAGAAATGAAGAACAGAGATGGGAAAGTGTGCTTTCCCTACCTGTTATGTTGAATCAGGTAACCTAGTACCTTCAAAGTATAGGTTGAACCTAAATTAAGGAAATATGTGGCTAGCTAGGTCTTACCTAAAACCTACTCTCGTCTTCTCTACACCAAATAACACTTCTCTATTATTGGGCAATAGCAACATATCTAGTGAAATCTGTATTATGGGGCAATAGCAACATATCTAGCAAAATCTGTATTATGAGGCAATAGCAACATATCTCAGTATCCCATTGTATCTAGGTATGACTACATGACTATGCTCTGACCAATCTCATAGAAATTAATGTTAAGGAAGAATTTCATGAAAAGCATTTTTAAGAGGATTAGGCAGTTATGGATAGACCCCATGTTCCCATCTATCTTTTCCAGCTTTGGCTACCTGGAGCTCCGGTGTTACGACTGAAGTGTCAAGAGTCCAGGAACAATGGAACAGAAGGGTACAAGGCTTATTCATGGGGACTGATTTATTCCTGGATATAACATAATGACACAGGCCATACAGTCTCTGGACTCCTTATGCATGGGAAAATAAACTCACGTGTGTTGAAGTCCCTGTTGTTTTTGGATTTCTATTATGTGCAGCCAATCCCAACAATAAATCGTTCAGGGTGCAAGGGATTCTGGGATGATTGGAGATAATTATTTAAGTATAAAAATAGTAGAACATAAATGTTAGAAAGAAAATAAGGATTTGACAAGGTTAACATCACCACCTGCCATCCTTACTAAGGAATGAAGAGCAGTTACTGTGTTAAAGGAGATAGTAAAATTCAAACAATTACATTGGGAAAAAAATTCCACTAATAAGACTGAACACATCTCAGAGTGTTTTCTGAATAAGTATACTTTAGTTCTATCCTGACATGAATATCATGAGACTTTTTTTCCTCCACAAATTATTCCAGAATTTTAATGGGCAGAGATTCTATGGGGAAACTCCAATATTCAGTGAAAACATGGTGTAAAACATCCAAAACCTTACTTTTAAACCATTTTGAAGAATCACACTTTTATGAGTATTTCATTCCAACATTTTTGCTCAACTAGCGTGTGTGACTACTATGAACAAAACACACAATGGATGTGTTCTGAGATGTTATTTTAAGCCTTTACTCATTTTCAAGACACTCCTTTTTTCATTTATCATTACTTTTTAATATACATTCAATTAGCCAACATATAGTACATCATTAGTTTCAAATGTAGCGTTCAGTATCAGTTGTGTATAACATCCAGTGCTCATCACATCACGTGCCCTCTTTAATGCCCATCACCCAGCTATCCCATCCCCCATGCATCTCCCCTCCAGCAACCCTCAGTTTGTTTCCTGTAGGCAAGAATCTTCCATGGCTTTTCTCCACTCTTTCCTTAAGTATATATAGAATATAAAAATATAGAGCGCCTGGGTGGCTCAGTGGGTTAAGCCGCTGCCTTCAAATCAGGTCATGATCTCAGGGTCCTGGAATCAAGTCCCACATCGGACTCTCTGCTCAGTAGGGAGCCTGCTTCCCTCTCTCTCTCTCTCTCTCTCTCTGCCTGCCTCTCTGCCTACTTGTGATCTCTGTCTGTCAAATAAATAAATAAAATCTTTGAAAAAAAAGAATATAAAAATATAAATATAAATATAAATATACATGTTATAAGGGGACGCTCTAATAAACAGACGTGAAACTTGTGGTAAGAAAACAGACCTAAGGGTTTTCAGATCGTCTGCCCAAGTTTTGCAGTGCTTGTGTTCCAGTAACCTTTATTTTACTTGATAATGGTCCCAAAGCAGAATAGTGATGGTGGCAATTAGCATATGCCAGAGAGAAGCCTCAAAATGCTTCCGTTGTGTGAAAAAGTGAAAGTTTTCAACTTGATAGAGAAAGAAAATAATGGTATGCTGCAACTGCAAAGATCTGCAGAGTAAAGAAAGAAAAGAGTAAAGAAAGAGTAAAGAAAGAAAAACACCAAATGGTGGCTTTATTTGAATAACTCCCATCTTCCTTCCCGAGGAGCAGCACTAGAGTACCAAGTGTCCTGAAGGATCTGATACAAGAGCAAGAGTTTCCAGGTAGAGCAAATGACTGAGGCAGGTCACTGAACCTTAAGGAGCCATATCAACATTTGACGGAGAGGACTGTATGAGATCTTAAAATCAGAAATTAATAAAACAATCAAAAAAGGCTATGTTTTGTTCCTTTGGGGGAAGCAGTGAATGTATCCTATGTGGGGGAAGAGTAAAAACATTATCAGATCCCTGCCTCAAACCATATAAAATTGTTAACTCAAAATGGATCACAGAATTAAATGTAAGAGTTAAAACAATAAAACTATTAGAAGAAAATATAGGTGTAAATCTTTGTGGCCTTGGATTAGGTGATGGTTTCTTTGATATGACTTGAAAAGCACATGTAGCAAAAGAAAAAAGGCAATTAGACTTCAACAATTAAAAAAAAACTGCCACGTATGCAAAACTGATTCAACATTTGAAAATCAATGAATGTAATCATCACATCAAAGTGCTAGATAGAAGAAAAAATACATGATCATACAAATAGATGCAGAAAAAGCACTTGACAAATTCCAACACCTATTCATTATAAAATCTCTCTGTAACTAGGAAGAGAGGGGAATTTTCTCAGCTCAATAATCTGAAAAATCTCCTATAGTTAGCATCATATGTAATGGTGAGAAGCTCAGAGCTATCCCATCAAGATCAGGAACAATGCAAGAATGAACTCTGCCATCACTACTTTTCAACATCATACTGGATTTTCTAGCCAATGCAATAATACAAGAAAAGGAAATGGAAGGTATAGACTGGGAAGGAAGAAATAAAGCTGTCTTTGTTTGCAAACGGCATGACTGTCTATGTATACAATCTGAAAAAAAAAATCAACAAAAAACTGCTGGAACTAATAAGTGACTATAACAAGATTGTAGGATTCAAGGTCAATACATAAAAGCCAATTACTTCCTCTAACCAAAAATGAAAAAGTAGCATTTGAATTAAGAAAATTTACATTATCACCTCCCAAAATGAAATACTTAAGTAAAAATCTAACAAAATGTACACAGATCTATATGTACAATGAAATATCATCATAGACCTTTAAGAGGAAGATTATAAAACTTCGATGAAAACTCTCAAAGAAGTAGTAAACAAATGGAGAGATACTTCATATTCATGTACAAGAACTCAGTATTGCCAAGATATTAATTCTTCTAACTTCATCTATAAATCCAATGCCATCCCAATCAAAAAGTGAATAAGTTATTTTGTTGCCAACGACAAGCTGATTCTAAAGCTCATGTGGAGAGACAAAAGACCCAGAATAGCTAATACTGAATATTGAAGAACAAGTCTGTTGGGCTAACATTACCTGACTTTAGGACTTACTCTAATGACAGCATGGTATTGGTGACAAATAAATAGAACAGAATAGAGAACCCAGAAATAGATCCATATAAATACATTCAATGATCTTTGACAAAGGAACAAAGACAATACAATGGAGCAAATATAGTCTTTTCAACAAGTGCTGCACAACTAAACATCCACACGCCAAAATAAACAAACAAACAAACAAATAAATAAAAATCTAAACACAGACCTTACACCCTTCACAAAAATTAAAATGGAATATAGTTCTAAATATAAAATTCAAAACTATGAAATTATTAAAAGATAACATAGGAGAGAACTTAAATGACCTTGGTGATGGTCACGACTTTTTAGATAAAGCACCAAAGGCATGACCCATGAAAGAATAATTAGTAATCTGAACCTTATTAAAATTAAAAACTACTCTGCAAAGACAAAAGAAGAAAAGCCACAGGCTAGGAGAAAAAATATATCTGATAAAGGACTATTATCCAAAATACACAAAGAGCTCTTAAAACTCAATAAGAAAACAACCCATATAAAAATTGACCATATATCTTTAATAAATACTCCCCAAAGATATACATATGATAAGCATATGGAAAGATGCTTCACATCGTATGTCGTCAGGAAAAGGTAAATTAACACAATAAAATATCACCGAACATTTCTTTAGAATGGTTAAATCCAGAAAACTGAAAACACCAAATGCTGGTGAGGATTTGGACTTTATCAACACCACACAACACCAGCTGTATCTTCGTAGTAAGTCTTGAAGTCAAGGAATGTTAGTCCTCTAACTTCTCCATCAGTATTAAGTAATGACTGAATATAGGAACTATGATTCATTCATTGCTTGTGGGAACACAAAATGGTGCAGCAACTTTGGAAGGTATTTTGGTAGTCTCTTATAAAAGTAAACATACTCTTGCCATATAAGCTAGCAATCATACGTATTGGTATTTAAGCAAAAAAGTTGAAAATTTAAGTCCACACAAAAATCTGGATTTTTTCCAGATGTAAATCTGGATGTTTTCAGCAGCTGTATTCATAACTGTCAAAATTTGAAGCGATCAAGATGTCAAAATTTGAAGCGATTAGTATGCCCTACCCACCTTTAGTAGGTGAATAAGTAAATAAATTGTGGTACAATCAAACACTGGATGACTAGTCAACACTAAAAAGAAATGAGCTATTAAGCCATGAGTAGACATGGAGGAAACTTAAATGTACGCTACTGAGTGAAAGAAGCTGATCTGGAAGTATTGGATATTGTATGATTTCAACCATAGGATGTCCTGGAAAAGGGAAAACTATGGAGATAGTAAAAAGATCAATGGTTGTCAGGATTTAAGGGGAAGGAAAGATGAACAGTAGGAGTACTGAGGATTTTTAGGGCAGCAAAATCACTCTGTATGATACTATAATGGTGAACATGTTATTATGCATTTGTCTAAACCAGTAGACTGTACAACACCAAGTGTGAACTGTAATGTGAACTATGGATTTCAGGTGACAATGGTGTCAATGTAAGTTTATAAGTTTTAATAAATGTATCACTCTGGGAGGGGGGGGAACAACAGACTTAAAACTCTTTCTGTTAGTATTTATACATTGCTCATTAAAAAGATCATAATAAACTGATAGCTAAATTTATGTTTTAAACACATTTTTAACAATTTTAATATTAGCATCAAGACAAGTGAATCATTTAAAAATGTTCGAGGAGTAGGAGGTGTTAATTGTGCCATACTGATTGAGTTGATTTTTTTTAATGTGCGTATATATAGATTAGCTTTGAAAACAACAATTTAACCAGATTTCATGAGTATGTAGTGGCAAATAACATCAAGAGGCTTTGTCATCAAATACCCAGCTATGTAAGCGGGGGTGTCCTACCGGGTGCAGAACTGTGGACCTTGGCAGCAATGCCAGTGACCGCTCCCCAGAACCGTCAGGTAGAGCTGTCTCAGTATTCAAAAGAATGTCAGAAAATGCAAAAGAGCAGTGGCAAAACCTTGCAGGAATCTGGGACACAACAGATTTGAGGTGTGGGTGTGAAGAAGAAAGGCAGTAAGGACTTCTCTCCAAAAAAGGATGGATTCCTGAAGAGAGATCAGGGCTGAGCTCTCCATATGGCCCCATGAGCATTACAGACATTTACAAAATTGTGATCCCTCTTGGGAACCTGGGTGGCTCCTTCGTGAGGCGTCTGCCTTCAGCTCAGGTCACGTTCCCAGGGTCCTAGGATCGAGGTCCATGTGGGGCTACCAGCTCCCCAAGAAGCCTGCTTCTCCCTTTCTCTCTCCCTCTGCTTGTGTACCCTCTCTCTGTCAAATAAATATATAAATAAAAATCTAAAAAAAAAAATTGGGATCACTCTTGAAATTGTAATTTTCTGTATGATCTCATTTGTGACTCCTTTCTACTGTCGTTGGCTTCAAGGAAAAATTCCGAGAACGTGCTCAAAACACCATGTCTGTGGTAAACTCTACAAATCCAAACTTCAGGTCTGGAATTTAAAATCTCTCAGAATGCAGATGCTTTTATCCTCTCTGCCTCCACTGCCCACAATACCTACTAGTTCCCACAAGATTTTCAGCATTTTCTCAATATGCCTTTGGTGTTACTGTTCTGTGTATCCCTAGCTGATAGTTTACTCTGCTTGGAATGACCTTCTCCATTTTACCTCAAAGTAATTCTAAACATTCTTTCAAGGACCTACCTGAATACGTTTTCCTGCATGGAAAGTGATCAGATTGCCTGTTTGGCTCTGTCTCTCTCCTATTCACACCAAGTACAGGGCTGATTCACTGCCGATGGAATGTACCTTGACATCACACACTGGCCTACAGAAGCCGTTTGATGGCCTCTCTGACCCTCCCCCCCCCCACACACACACAGGGCTGAGACTATGTCAAGAACATGAACCTGAAAGTATTGGCGACAAAACTTGAGTGCACCAGCTGAGGAAAACATAGCCTGATTGGGAAGAATAGGGTAGAAGATTAGAAAGAACAGAGCCCCCATCAGGCAGCAAGTGCATCCATTCATGCATTCATATTCTGCCACTTGGAAGTTTCCAAGTGTTTCCAAGTTTCCAAGAACCTAAACAGGATCGGGAGCTGCAGACTCAGGAAGACCTCACTTCGAAAACCTTGTCTTCACTTCCTCTCCTGACTTTCCACTCTTCATTAATGTCTGGCTTTCCGGCCCCAAAGCCAATATCTACATATATCTACAATACCTACAATATCTAAAATATCTACATATATCTACAATATCTACATACATCTACAATATCTACATATATCTACAATATCTACATATATCTACAATATCTACATATATCTACAATATCTACAATATCTACATATATCTACAATATCTACAATATCTAGCACTGGAGGGAGGGGTGGTGGGGTTTGGGGTGGGGGTGGGTGGAATCCTTAGAGAAACCCTTGTCTTCATCTCCTATCTTCTTGGTAAGAGAAGTGAGCTATGCCAGTGCTCAAGCCCTCACTAAGGATTTCTCCCTCACTAAGAGGGGCTCTCCTTTTGATCTTCTGTGCATCTTAAAATTTTGAATAAGTTATACTCTTTTGAGAGTTCAAATGGTCTGTTGTGAACATCCCTATTTGAAACTGCTGTGTTTATAGGAAAGCTATTTGGATTTGTGAAAGAATTTACTTTTATAAAAATAACATGCTCTGTAAGTTGATAACGGCATATACATATGATATGATACTACAAAGCAAAAGTGTGAACTCCATATTTTTTTCTTTCTTTGATATACCCTGAGAGCTCACAAGTACCTGGCAAATATTAGACATCCAGTGAGTATTTTTGAATGAATAAGTAGGTGAATGACGTGGTATGACATAGTCTAAAACCACTAAGATTGGATGTTGTACACTATCTTCAAGGAATCTACTGTGCAACAGTGTACTTCATGTATGTTAAAGTTTCCTCACAGGGAAGTAGACAAAGTAACAATAAATAGCATGGATTATTGCCAGAGTAGAGGGGTACAAATCCCAGTGCCAGCATACAAGCTCTTTGAACTTGGACCACTATGATGCTAAACCACGAATATAATTATACCACTCTGTGATATCTCAGTGTATCATTGGGCAGACTAGTCACCTAAAATCAGAAGATACATCCTGAGGGACAGTTAAATTTTGGACTGAGTGCTTTCACATCTTTTTTCCTCTTCTTTTGTTTTTTTAAATATCCTTAAAATATCCTTCCTGGGTGCCTGGGTGGCTCAGTGGATTAAGCCACTGCCTTCGGCTCAGGTCATGATCCCAGCGTTGTGGGATGGAGTCCCGCTTCGGGCTCTCTGCTCAGCAGGGAGCCTGCTTCCCTCTCTCTCTCTCTCTGCCTGCCTCTCTGCCTACTTGTGATCTCCGTCTGTCAAATAAATAAATAAAATCTTAAAAAATAAACAAAATTTAAAAATTCCTTCCTTTTTAAAATATCCCTCTGAATTCATTTTCTTATTACTCTACTGACATTGTCGCCTAAGCAAGTAAAATGACATATCTTCTTAAAGATTGGTTTTATAAATGTTTTCCATCTTTTTGGAAAGAATAGATATTAGTTCAAGTACCAAGGGATTTAAAGAACTAATCCATGCTGATGTCATGTTTTAGATTCATATGTTTAAGATATGTTTGGCATTCTGTTTCCAGAGATACAGAAAATTTTTAAACATTTATTTATTGTATTGTTCTTAACTACCTCTCAAGAATTCCTCCATAGTTTCAGCATGGTAGAACACGATTAATAGCCAAATGCTTAAACATCAAAAAGGCATTGATACATGTGGGCACAAATTTTGACAATAAGAAATACTACCAATATTCACTGCACATGCTAATTACCATGCCTAAATCAACACATCCCCACACATGAAGAATTAGAACTTTCTAAATTATTATATCCACACCCTGCCACATACAGTTTTTATAATACAGATAATGGCCAAATGGATTTTACTGCCTTAAGAGCAGAGCCTGTTTTTCTTGTGTTTAATACTTTTTAGGTATGCTGAATAAATGTGCAAGTTAGTTCTAAGAAAACGAGGTAATGAGAAACACAAACTTCTAAATTTTAAAAATCCAGCTCACTTTAACATGTCTCTTCATTTAAATCTTACCAAAGAAGGCAATAAACCTAAGGCACTCTTTTCAACTAAGCTGTTAATTAGCATTCACATGTGACTTTAGAAAGAGGGAAAAAACAAAAACAAACAGAAACTCTGAATTGGTGCAATGTGCAATTTGCACTGTCCCTGTTGAGTAGTTTTAGAAGCATTCTTGTTGAGAATATTGAACCTGATCTATATTTCTATGGTTCTCGATCTGTCAGGATGCTGAGGAAAAAAAATAAGAACAGAAAAAAAATTGGGGGAAGTCCCTATTAATTCCGCGAATTGCTAAGAGTTCTTTGAACTCCTACTATGTGTCAAGTAGAAAGAAAAATAATAAAAGACATAATTTTTAATGTTTAGGATGTTCTTCATTTATTTTTTTTTAAGATTTTATTTATTTATTTGACAGAGAGAGAGGTCCCTGGCAGGCAGAGAGTCAGAAAGAGAGAGAGGGGAAGCAGGCTCCCTGCTGAGCAGAGAGTCCAATGTGGGGCTCCCTCCCAGGACTCTGAGATCATGATCTGAGCCGAAGGCAGAGGCTCAACCCACTGAGCCACCCAAGCGCCCCAGGATGCTCTTCATCTAAATGAGACCAATAAAACAGCTCTGGAGAGAGCTACTAACATACCTATGCATGCTGATGAATATACAGAGTCTGGATGAATTTATACATTTATCTTTGATCACTAGTTTGTATTTGTGTGTATGTATATGTATGGACACACACACACACACACACAGATACATAAATGGTAAGTTAATATAATGTATTAACAGATGTGCAGTCTATCATTGGCGGAAAGCCGTGGATCTGTGCTCAGCTAACCTTGTATAATGTTGTGCTTTATAGCCATTGAGGCAGAAACCGGAAATAGATTATCCAGTGTCCTCACCCCTACCAAAACCGTTACACATCATCACACCCTCTCACTAGGACCTTCACTGAGTTTTTCAGGACCTTAAGCAACCGTCAACTTGCTTGTCTATTGTAGTAATAGAGTTAGTAATAATACCATGTCTTTTTCTCTCCCTCCAGAGTGGAAACTCCCTAAGGAAGAGACTGGAATAGTTTATCACCTATACAACACTGAGTACAGAATCTGGGGCACAGGAACTGTTTAGTTAGTATTTGCCAAATGAATACATATGTAAGTTAACACTAATTCTTTTTTTTTTAAATATTTTATTTATTTATTTGAAAGAGAGGGAAAGCCAAAGAGAGAGCACTAGTAGAGGGGACGAGCAGAGGGAGAGGAAGAAGCAAACACCCTGCTGAGCAGAGAGCCAGATGCGGGGCTTGATCCTAGGACCCTGGATCATGACCCGAGGCTGAAGGCAGATGCTTAACCGACTGAGTCACCCAGGCGCCCCATCACTAATTTATTACAAGATGGTAAAAGTATGTGGTGCAGGGAGAGGAGGGACTTCATGTATCAGATAGCAATAATTATAATAATTATACCATGCTAAATATTTTGGAAATGTACATATACTTTTGCGGGTCCAGATGCAATCTCTAGCTCATACTGGCATTCACTTACTTGGAATGACTTACATGTCACAGAAGGATTCAAAGAAAGATAATTAAGGAATATCAGTTGCTAATGCAGGAGTATGGCCCCCACCACCCTGTTAGCACATCAAAGGCCCAAACTAAAGCCTCTAACTTATAGCTCAACTCTGCAATTGTTAAAGGATATTTCAAGGCATAGAAAGTCTACATTTTGTGGCCTAAGTTCCTTAGAAAATGACGGGGATGGGGAGAGAGAAAGAAAGAGGGAGCATGAGGGAGAACAGCAAGTGATCAGACATAGTAAACTGGGAAATTCAAACGAGTTGGAAAGTTCCAGAAGTGGAAGAGACCTACCCCACAATTCATCTGGAGTTCACAGACTCTCCTCTCCCACTGCTGTCAATAGGCAGGGGGCCACTGCATGGCTGGGCAAAGGGAAGCCCTGGGCCTCACTGACTCTACCTTTCCTGAGGTTCTGCCCTCCATTGCAATAAGGTTTGGAGGGGCAAAAGTGAAAAGGCAGTCTCTGGAAAAGGGAGGGTGTTATAGCAGACCTATCATAGAACCACGCCAAGATGGGTCCCTGCTGGGCTCAGAACACCCGCTGGGGAGAGGCTGAGGCTGAGGGCACTAAGGTAATGGCCCAAATAGCCCCCGACTTCAACTGCAAAACCCAATAGGTTATACCCAATAGACATGCCCGTGGTAGACAGGGAACAGGAACCCCAGAGACGACAGCAGGTAGAGGACTTCGCACACAGAGATGTGGGCTTCTTCAAATTATACAACCAGCACAGCGGGAAAGGGAGTGAAGCTGGGGTTCAAACCTGGCTTGCCTGACCCTGGGCCCTGACGTTTTCACTCATACTCTCCTTAAAAAGCTTGAATGCTTTCCCTTTGCTTCTTGCTGTGGACAGTACCTTTGCCACCCAATCTCAAATGTACAACCAAAATCTAATGCTGTTATGGGAAGAAGATAAATAGTGAAATGGATAAAGGTATGGGTTTGGGAGAAAAAAATGAGCTGAGGCTGAAGCGACATCCCGCCTGTGACTAAAATCTACCTGTGAAAGCATAGCACATCCTACCTCTACAGCCCTGACCAAACATAACGTCACGTTCATTACCTATAAATGAATATTTTAGCGTTATCTGTTGCACAGGGGTTTTGCACAGGTAAAAACTACAGTAGGTGCAGCGGTGCACACAGGAAGAGCTAAGGAGTGTTCGTAGCTGCCGCTGTGGAAAGCAGACGATCAGGACCTGTAGTGGACCCAGACATTCCGGAGTGCGTCCAGTCCAACTTTCCAGATCCCACCTTGACCAGGCTCTTCTCTATTTCCAGCCACTGGGTTTATTCTTCTAATGCGCCTCCTCTCCAAAGTTGCCATCAACCTCTTCATCACATTTCCAAATCCTTTCCACCTCTTGGGGCCAGAACAGAGGACACTCTCTTTGTAAGCCCTCCCCATGCCTCTCAGTGGATATAACCTCTTCCTCCTTTTTTTTTTTTAATTTTAATATTTATTTATTTATGAGAGAGAGATCACGAGTGGGCGGCACAGAGAGAGAGGGAGAGAATCTCAAGCAGACTCTGCACTGAGTGTGGAGCTTGACACAGGGCTCGACCCCACAACCCTGAGATCATGACCTGAGCCGGAACCAAGAGTCCATGGCTCAACCCACTGCACCACCCAGGCACCCCTCTCTTCCTCCTGTGAATGACTGTAGCACAGGGTCAGCAACCCCTTTATGGAATTCATCATTTTCTACTTTTATAAATTGGCCTCCACGGTGCTTTGTAAGAAACTTTCTTCCCTATTAGGGAAGAAACCAACAACAGCAGCGGCCATGTAATAACCGAAGCATTCTCTCTGGATACAAAAGCAAATGACGTCGCATCAAGTTGACAATCCCCTCACTTACCAAACAGGCTGCTGCCACCCCGTCCTCACACTTCCCCCACCCCCCACACACCAATTCAGTCTTTAACAAACACAAGCAGGGGCAGAAAATATAAAAGTAAAAAAAAAAAAAAAAGAAAGTTCATCTTTTACTTTTTACATGATTTTGTGAACAAAGAACAGACCTTTTACAGGAGAAATAGTTTGCCACAGTGCTAAGAGCTCGCAATGGAAAACCGGAAAGCACAGGTAATAAAACCAACGCTGCCACTAACTAGCTTTCTGACCCTGGACGTGTCACTTAACCCCAGCTCACTCAGCTGCCTCTGGAGAGCCTTCCAGCGCGAACATCTAAGGATGCCGTGATTTTACTTTATTTCAATTCTCTAATATATGTAGAGCCTTTCAGTGTTCAACAGCACTAACCTTCGTGGAAAGTCTTCTTCTTGGTTTTTTTGGTGCTGCTCTCGGCACGACCTTTCTGGGGCAGCGCCCCCTACCTCCCCCCGGCCCCGACCTTGTGACACATGACAGATTACCCACAGCCACAGCCCACAGCTCACTCTAATGAAGAATACAGGTTCTGATCACAGGTTGGGCCACTATCACACTATTATTATCTTAGTGAGACAGCAAAGTGCATGAACGGGATCTCCCTCGCAAACCACACCTTGGCTTGCAGATGTCCTAACACAGGGTGACAGGGCTGAGCTTAACTGTAAGTGCACTGGGAACATTTCCAGTCCTGAAGCAATAGGAAACGGTTTAGAGGACTAGCCTGCAAGTTCCCAGCCTGGGCTTGAGGCACGCGCCAGCAATTCCTAACCAGTCTTCCCCTTGCCGCAACATTCGCTGATCCTGAATGTCTCTCTACCACTGCCTGGGATGTCCCGCTTGCCTCACTTACTTCATTCGACCTTTCCTTCAAGGTCTTTATCAATATCGATGCCGGTATCTCTGAAATCCTTCAAACGACCGTACCCAGTTTGCCTGAAGAATAACACACTTGTATCTCCCACAACTTGACAGTTTCATCTTTGACAAAGATGAGGTCAGACCCACTCTCTACTCAATCTGATCAGCACCGATCGCTGACTGTCTGCTCCAAGGTCGAAGAGATTCCTTCCCTGTTACACCAAACCCTTCCATTTTCCTGCTAAGCCCATGCTTTCTGTAAAGATCTGATTTGCAACTTCATCTCTTCCTTCCTTCCCATTCTGAATTATAACACATTTATTTCCTGTTGAGATGTCTCCATAGCTTCTCTCTGTGCCTAAGATAAATAAAAATGTATTCTCACCTCCAAGACTCAGTGTGTTTGGACAGCTGTCCATTTCCAGAGCATTATCTCATTTCATGACTTGCCCCCTCCGATCTTCACTCTGGCAACACCAAACCCTCCCATGGCACAGATGCAACCAACATGAGGTACTGGGTACAAAGTTACAAGGTTAAGAGAGAAGGAAGAAAAATGTATGTACATAAGTGAAATCATACGTTGAGTGGGAACATGGGAAGCACCGTGGACCAGCCAACTTCACAGTGACATGATCAGCACCGCTGGGCCCATGCACGTCATCAAACCTCTTTACTTTGCCTTTTTTCTCTCTACCTAAGATGTTGTTTCATTAAGTGGTCCTTGGACCAGGAGACAAGGAAATTTGGTCTCTTGGTGGGACCTCCCACCAAGGTACGAAGGAAAGAGGCAAGGGTTGTCAACCCAACTCACAGAATGACACCAACTGGCATTTACTTTTCCTTTGCTAGTGGGGGTGTTTTAGAATGACTATGTCTTTAGGGGGGTTTCTGTTTCTTTACTTATTTGCATTTTAAAATTAAGGGTTCAGTCATATCTGGTGAACATGAGTTGGTATAGATAGCTGATAAAGTAGAAATAAAATGCGTCCCTTTTTGCAGTAAGAATGAAGTAGTTGCCAGGGCGCCTGGGTGGCTCAGGGGGTTAAAGCCTCTGCCTTCAGCTCAGGTCATAATCCAGGGTCCTGGGATCGAGCCCTGCATTGGGCTCTCTGCTCAGCGGGGAGCCTGCTTAACCCCCTATCTCTCTCTCTGCCTGCCTCTGCCTACTTGTGATCTCTGTCAAATAAATAAATAAAATAAAATCTTTAAAAAATTAAAAAAAGAATAAAGTTCTTGCCTTATTAGTGAATCCATGCCAAATACCTGCACATTCTTTCCTTCAGTGAAACAGTCAGAAAAGTGGCTAATGTTTGCTAAATACCCAGTATTATTCAAAGTGCTTTACAGATATTGGCTCATTTAATTATCAAAATAACCCTCAATGAGGGCATAAGGGAAATAAATTCTTTTCATTTTCCAAATGAATAAATCAAGACAGAGGAAAATTACACAACTTTCCCACAAAAGAGATAGAGATTTGCATCTCGGTACAGGTTTCCTCACTATCTTACAGTGTCTGCAGGAAACCTTCCGTAAGTCAAAAAAAAAGCATAAGGTGACAAATACACCCATTTTCCAGATGTTTGCCTCCTACCACTTTACTCTTACAAAAGACCTACATGGGTAGGTAACAGATTTTTTCCGGAAAACCAAAAATCCGCTTCAGACACCTTTTGGTTAGTGTTTTCTAAAGCAGGTTCTTTTGTAAGAGCCAAGGAGTGTAAAATGATTTTTTGGAAAAAAGGGAATACCTTCCATAGTCTACCTTCATTTATGTATATATGTCTGTCTGTCTTTCTGTCTTTCTGTGTTTATTTGTTTATTTATTTATTTATTTACTTGAGAGAGAGCGAAGGCCTGGTGGGAGGGGCAGAGGGAATGGGGAGAGAGATCCTTAAGCAGGCTTCACACCCGGCATGGGGCTGGATCTCACCACCCTGAGACCATGACCTGGGCTGACATCAAGAGCCGGTGGCTCAATGGGCTAAGACACCCAGAAGCCCCTATCTTCTCCCTTTTTTAAATAAAATGCTATTCTGTGATCATACCTGACCCAAACCAGGGAAGACATGAGGATCCTCCAAGCAAAGGACTATCATTTTTCTTCCATGGCTTGACCAGACTCGGAGGTTCGTCTTTCCATCCACCATTTGCTGATTATTTGAACACATACAACACAGCAAGAAAGGACGGGAACTCAGCCTCTTTTAAACTTCTAGAATATAAATCCCCGACTCATTGGTAAAATTACCTTTGATTTAATCATTTTAAATTATCTGCCCCTTTTGGAGTGTTCATCAGAATAGGCCCAAGAGGGATAGAGGCATGCTAACCCCACGGAAGCAAACCAAAGCTTAACTAAAGTCCAGGGAAGGAAAGTCTAGGTTAAACAATCAGCCATGGCCTGTTCAACACCGGTTATCTAACCTGGTTTCATACAAGGGAAGGAACCCTGCTTTAGTCAATCAGTATGTGCCCAGTGTAATTCCCAGGCTCCTGCTCTCTGGTCCATAGAACACTTTCAATTTATATGACTCTTTACAGCTCCTTTCTATCTGCTAGAGAGGATGCTCCCTGATTCAGGAATCACTGAACAATGCCAGTAAAGTCTTTCAGATTAACTCCGGTGAATTTTGCTCTTTAACAGGAGGAATCCAAAAATGTTTAACTGTGAAATAAATTAAATCATTTACAGATTTAATAGTATTGTCATAAGCAACATTAAAAGTATGATGTATAGCATGTTAAAATAATGTTACTGAGACAATTTTGAATAATAAAAACATTGTGTGTGTGCTAAGTCACTTAGCCCAGGAGTGAAGTTGGACCAAATCCCAGTGTCCTCTATCTGATGAGGCAGCAAATACATTGTTTACTGATGAATGAAACAACAGTACTTTGATGGTTTTCTTTTAATCACTGTGGACACAATGCCTCTGGAGAAGTGGTTTGAAAATCAAAAAACAAAAACTTCTGAATATCCTAAGTTTGGGGTTCATGTTACAAAAGGAAGAATGTACTACAGTGTTTTAAACAACTTATTTTGGTGGATAACTTACTTTCCTAATCTTCTGGATGAATATATAGACTCCTTTAAGAAGATAAATGGATCGCTTAACATTTTTACATTTTTAAATGTATGTTACTACATTTGGGGGCAGATTTATGTTTTCAAGAATTGGATTATCTGGGGATTAGTGGGAGTGAACAAAATAAACTAGAAAATGTCTGCTTTCGTCTCTAGTGTGGTAATGAAAGATTTTAATTTCAGTATTAGGAGATTAAACACTTTCTAATTATAACACTTGTGTTATTTGGAATAACTTGTGTTATTTGGAAATGAGTAGCTTAAAAATATGAATAATTTACAATTACAACATGGCTGTTCAAAAATATGGAAAAGTTTTAAAATATGGAAAGGTGTAAAAATATGGATACTTTTCAAAACGACATGGTTGTATTTTTAGCTTCTAGTAACAATAAATATAGACAACATGTGTATTCATTATGTTATTTAAACATGCTCTAAGGGTATTTTGTTGTTTTTCCATACTTTTGCCTCTTGAACAGGTCAAAGCAGGGGAAAGAGATAACAGTGGAGGAACCAGTGTGTTCGTCCAACCACCTTCAGTGTGACCGAGGCCATACCGTGTTCAAACACAAGAGCGAGTTGGAAACGTTAGCAAAAATCAGTATCATTCCAAAAAGGACCCAGTCTGGCCAAAGCATAGTAAGCTAGGTCATGTAATGAATTTTCCTCTTGGGCCCCAGGTTAGAACTGAGAGGCTGGCTGTGTCTTTTTTTTTTTTTTTTTAATATTGTATTTATTTTTTTGACAGAGAAAGTAAGAGAAGGAATACAAGCAGGAAGCATGGGAGGCAGAAAGGGAGAGGGAGAAGCAGGCTCTCCGCGGAGCAGGGAGTCCGATGTGGGGCTCCATCCTAGGACCCTGGGATCATGACTTGAGTCAAAGGCAGAGGCTTCACGACTGAGTCACCCAGGTGGCCCATGGCTGTGTCTTCTTCTCAGTGCTTCCTCTTCCCTGAACATTGTTCTCAATTCTCCAAATCTGGCCTACGTGGACTTCCCTCCAGAACACCATCCACATCTTCACTAAACTTCTTCATACCCTTTTTTTCACCCATTCTGATCCCATCATTATTTCCTGGTGCCCACCATCTTCACTAACACCCCTATAAGGCACTCATTTGTGTACTCAATCGTTCACGTCAATGTATTAAGCATTTTCAGTGCCAACCCTATTGGTTGCTAATTTCTCCCTTTAATACCACTAACACGTATCATTGTTCATCAGATGGAACGCTCTTTTTTTTCTCTCCTGCTTTATTTTTGTTCATATGCGCATCTCCCCAACTCAACAGCAAGTTTCTTTCCAACAGGAATTTGAAAGAATAAACCTTTTTTCCCCCATCTGTCATTTGCAAACGACCCTTTTATTGACATAATGCATTTCAATGAAAATGCATGTTTGTGCCACAGAAATCAAGTGTTCCCTCTGAGAGAGAAGCAAAATTGCCCTTGTCTTCTGAGGGATTGCTTACTTATGACTACACATTGAATTAATGAATGACAGTGTGTATCCTTTCTAGTTTATTAAAATTGATCATGTTCATTTGTAATTGCCAGGAATATCTTTAAAATACCAAGGTAACCTTGATTCCAATATATGCTTGGATTTAATTATAAGAAATAAAGGTTAAATTATGTGAGAACACACGCTGAGCTCATCCTTGCAGACTCTAGCGTGAAGAAATCAACACACTGAAGAAGAGAAGATGTAAGTGGCACTTTCCCCATTTCAATTTAATTCTACTGCTTTTCTAATGAAAATTCACCTAAACACAAAGTACCTCACTAATTATCTAATCACAGCAGGAAAATAATAAATGTAAACTGTACAATTGTATTTAGAATTGTGCTCAGAACTGCTTCACACTTGGCTCTTCCCTAAGGTATGTTAACCAAGAGTAAGGTTTCAATATATTATCCTGAAGAAAACTGAACTCTATTAACTCACCCTTCCAACCAATTTAGTATCAATTTAATATCTACAAATTGGTTTTGGGTCTGTGTTTTGTTTTTGTTTTTTAGTTTAACAAAATTTTTGGATTCCATATTCTCTCTCCTTTTGTTAAGTCTAGTTGAAGATTAATTGGGTATCACTGTGAGATGGCAAAGCCAATGAAAAGTAACATTAAGTTCAATGACTAAACACAAATTCACTATTTGTTGATGCACATAAATTTGAGGAAGATTCCTGAAGTTACAACTCTTCCATGACAGTGTTTGAGGGAAATTTCATTTGCTCAGCAGTAGTTCAAATTTCAAAGTACAGGAACAATGTTACTTAGAGACAAGCAGGGAGAAATGGCTGATTCTCAAAACAAAGTGCCCTCCTACTGAGTTTTATTTTTTTTAGCCATCAAGAAGAACTGATTCTCCCTTTTAAAATTAGGGGATTCTATATTCTCCTTTAGCAATATGCCTCCCAGCCCTATTCAGAAGATAGAACCATTCAAGACAATTTGTATAAAGATAAATCTATTTTATACCTATCTCTTTTGTTTTTGTTTGTTTGCTTTTAAATCTAGCAATGAAAACAGCCCTTATAATCAGGGGGTAGGATACGGGCCCAAATCAGGTTAGAGATGCTAATAGAAGCTCTAATAATTTCAAATGAGTTCAAGATTTTAGACCTCCATGAACCAACCCCCCAAATATATAAAAAGAAAATATGATAATATTTTTAAAAATATTTTATTTATTTTACACAGAGAGATCTCAAGTAGGCAGAACAGCAGGCAGAGAGAGAGAGGGAAGCAGGCTCCCTGCTGAACAGAGAGCCTGATGCGGGGCTCCGAAGGCAGAGGCTTTAACCCACTGAGCCATCCAGGTGCCCCCAAATACGATAGTATTGAAGTCACAACTAGGAATATTTGCAAAATATTGGCTGTTAGAAAAAGGAAAAGATGAGGAATGGATAAATATTCCTCGTAGAATGCTGCATCTTTTCAGTATTTACAAACACACCCACAAGCCTGAAAAGTCTTTGGGAAACTATAGAAAGGTGAGAAAGGAGTTCAAAAATCAGTACCTTGAACCCATGAAACAAAAATAATATTCGCTAGGCATCAGGAAGGGCTACACAACTGTCAATGAGTTTAAGGTTATGATTGATTTGTTTATCAGGGGATGCCATAGATAACTTTGATTTGAGTAGTGCCTTTGGCAGAGCCCTAGTTCCAGTCTTGCCAAGAAAAGGTGAAGTTGTGAATTAGGTAATTGCACAGTTATGTAAAATTTATCGTTCACTAAGCAAATTCAGATTGTTGAGCACTGGATTGATGTCATCTAATGTAGATATTTCCAAAGACAGGAGACTATCCCAGGCAACATTGTCAATCAACAACTTACAAAAACAAACAAACAAACAAACAAATGAAAACACTAAAGCTAACAAAGCACAGTTTAAGTGAAGTAATTACTAAGTCCTAAATTTAGGTTTTGTTTTTTTTTTTAAATCAATTAAACAAAATAAGCAAGACAGATGTGAAATGGCAGTGGTTCATCTGAAAAAGATCTGAATGCATTTTTACACACAAACTGGGCCAATCCTGATACAAAAACTACTTTGGTATGGATAAAAAAATCAATATGCATAAACCAAAGTCAAATTCAGCCTTAGTTGCAATAAATAGAAGCACAGGTTCTTAGTCACTGAGGTAAGTCAATGGTTCATATTTTGCACTGGTCAGAGTAGATTTGCGGAATAGTGTCCTCTTCCCTTAGTCATTTCTTGTTCATTGAATAATACGATAAGCATCTTTCCTATGCAAGGTGAAGTGCTATTAAAAAAAAAAAAATCCACCTGAAACATTTTAAGGAAACTCATAGAGGAAGGCTTCCAAGACGAAGCCAATTAAAATGATGAGGATTCCAAAACCATGTCACATAAGTAGTTAATGGAAGGTGAGATATTTTCACCGACACGAAGAATAGCCATAAAGAATAAACTCACACATGGGGAAAGCTACCATGAAAACTGGGTTTGTGTTGTCTCAAAAGGTGAAACTAGGGACGCCTGGATGGCTCAGTGGGTTAAAGCCTCTGCCTTCGGATCAGGTCATGATTCCGGGATCCTGGGATCGAGCCCCGCGTTGGGCTCTCTGCTCAGCAGGGAGCTGCTTCCTCCCCCTCTCTCTCTGCCTGCCTCTCTGCCTACTTATGATCTCCATCTGTCAAATAAATAAATAAACTCTTTTAAAAAAAGGAAAGGTGGGGGCACCTGGGTGGCTCAGTGGGTTAAGCTGCTGCCTTCGGCTCAGGTCATGATCTCAGGGTCCTGGGATCGAGTCCCGCATCGGGCTCTCTGCTGAGTGGAGAGCCTGCTTTCCTCTCTCTCTCTCTCTCTGCCTGTCTCTCTGTCTACTTGTGCTCTCTCTCTGTCAAATAAATAAATAAAATCTTTAAAAAAAAAAAAAAGGAAAGGTGGTACTAAGGCTAAGAGGGAGTAATCAGTTACTGAAAGGCAAATAGGAGACCAAAGAATAAAGAATTTTCTGACAAAACTAATGTTTTGTTTCTATCAAAACAATAGAAGAGGCACCTTGTACATCCCAGCACCATGGACAGTTACAAAAGCAAGCTCCTGGGAATGGTGGGAAGGTGTTCCTATAGGTGGGTAAAGGTGCATTGAACAGCTGTGCAGAGATTGCCTTTGAAATTGTGATTCTTGAAAATTTCGTTCAAGGAAACTACACTCTAGAGCTCACATTGCTTAGATATCTTGGCACTTTTTTTTTTTTTTAAACCTGTATCCTGTTTATCTTGGGACCAATGAGTTTCTCTTTCTTCCACTTACAGATACATCTCTGATCTCCAAGCCTCAGGGTCCTTTCCTGCCATGTATTCCTGGCTCCTGTCTTCAGGGGAATTATCTATTCATATTCCCTGGGCTCCTTAGAGGAACTTTTCTCCCCCTGGGTTTCAACCCTAACTGTTCACCTTTAGGCTGAATTCTCTGGAGCCCCTCCACTCATCCAATACACACTTGTTTCCTCACTTCTTAGCCTCATGTAAGCTCTGGGCATACAGTATTGCATTATGTTCCTTAACTGAGTCTCATTTCCAACAGCACATGCTGGGTTTTCCTTAGTCCTTCCTGAGTTTGTGTTTGCAGATTGTCCAGGAAGAAGTACTCCTGCCATTTTGACACAATTCAACCTACCCACTGACTACCACTTTCTCTCAATTCTAGGATGCTTCACAATACACTGTCCCATTCTAACTCCAGCATGAACTTCAAGATATTCAATTTCTAATCAATGTTTACTATCTTGCTGTGGAAAAACAAACACAGCCTTTTCCACTTCAATGTTAACTTGCCAAGCAGGCGGATACATGGAAGACAAAAGAAACTATCATTAAAATTACAAAAAAATGAAAATAAATAAATAAAATCATGAAAAATCAAATCAGTTAGACACGAAGGTTGAACAAACAGGAAAAATTCAATGTCAGCAAAAGAAAATAGAGAGTGGGGTTATTATTTGGGTGAATGTAAATTATTTGGGAAAATAATAAGATAAAAAATCCAGATTAGACGGAAGGAAGACTAGAGCTACAGATAAATTAATAGAAATACTGACTCTAAATATAAAAATGAACTGGAGAGGATAGAAAAACTATTCGAAAAGGATAAGACATCTTTAAATCAGGAGTAAGAAAGGATGTGTTCTAACACCGAGTAGAAGACATGTTATAAGAGGTTTTTTTGGGGTTTTCTTTATTTGTTTTCCAGGAAAAGATTCTCATACTGTACAAGGGAGGAAGAGTTCTTTAGATTTGTTATCTCACTGAAGCTATACTCACGTGGAATAAAACCATGTGGTTATATAATATAATATAATATAATATAATATACTTCACTTTTTCTGTACCATAAACAAAACTCATACTAGAAATCAGACTCACGACACACATGCATACTCAACTCCCTCATGAACCATGACAACAGCAAAAGAGTAATCTCTTACCTTGGATCAGGAAAATAAGTGATAGCTCTTGGAGCTAATACTAGCCTGTGTGTTGTTTACTAACAAAAACAACTTCATTCCTGACTTTTGCAATTCTGTTATGTGAAGATGACTTTTGCAAATATAATAAATACTAAGTGAAAAAAACTGCTGCTTTTCTACAACAAATAAACTAATTATTAGTTAGCCTTGACAGTTCTGTAATCTTTTTTTTTAAGTACACATCAGATTTTTGTTTGTCTTATTGACAAGCAAACATTCCAAAGTTAAAATTCCCTCACAAAGCTTCTCTCAAGTAAATGAGCATTCTTTTCTAAGACTCTTCCTTCTCTGGGTCTTCCTTTGTTATGGCAGTAGGTAGTCCACCTTTGTTTCTGTGGTAGAAAGTGAGGCCTGTGGAGGTGCCCTAGCTTGATCACAAAAGCACAACTAAAAAAAACCACTGGAATCAGGATTTACATAAAAAGTCTAAATTTGTATTGTTATCTATTGCTGAGTAGCAAATTACCCCCAAACTCAGCAGTTTAAAATAAGAAGTATTTATTATCTCACAGTATTTGTGGGTTAGGGAATCTGAATATGAATTAGCCAGGTGCTAAGGTTAGGGAATCTTAATATGAATTAGCCAGGTGCTAAGGTGTGACTTAGGGTCTCTCAAAAGCCTGAAATCAAGCTGTTGGGAGGGCTATAATCATTTCAAGGAGTGGATGGGTATCCATTTTAAGCCCACTCCCACAGCTATTAGCAAGCAGGCCACTAACATTGACCTTCCTGATTGCCACACATATTACTTCCTTGCCACATACATAGGGTTTCCCAAAGCACGGCATTTTGCTTCAGTCAGAGGAGGAAGGCTAGGGAGTTATCAGAGGATGTGTAGGAAAAGATGCTGGAGTATTTCTGTAACTTATTCTCAAAGGTGATAGCCTATTTTGTCTGTCATATTGTATTTTCTAAAAGTGGGTCACTAAATCCAGCCCACAACCAAGGATATACAAAAATGCACATCAAGGGGAGATCATTAGGGAGTATCTAGGGAACTGTCTACCATAGGCCACACACGTGAGACCTAAACTTACCTTCATCTTAAATTATAAAACCATTATAGATATTTTCATCTAAGAATATTTACTTCAAAAAGTACTTAAACTGAAGTAAAAAAAAGTCAACTATTATTTTGAATACAGAATAATTAAATGCATTAAATGCATTTTTTTCATCACAATATTACAAATACACATTTAAATATCTTAGAGCAGTTCCAGGTACAATATATTACGTCACTGAAGAACAAAGATACTTCTGCAAAAAAGTAAATGAATAAATAAAAGTCATGTTTTTAAACGCATTAGAGATGTGTGGAGCAATCAACATTAAACCAAATTTCCATACACGGGTGTATTTCACCTCATGGGTGATGAGGTGATGAGGTAAATGTTTTCAGTCATTTTTCTCTCTTTGAGTGCATAAGTCAATTAGTCAATTATAGGTACAGGCTGAATTGGGTTGTCCAAAAGAAACCAAAGACAAAGAAAAAACAGTAAAACTTTAAAAAAATTTTTGAAGACTTATTAATTTAGTTGAGGGAGAGAGAATATGCACACAAGCAGGGGTAGAGGGAGAGGGAAAATCTCAGAGTCATTCCCTATTCAGCACTGATTCCCTGTTGGAGGGTCAAGCTCATGACCTTGAGATCACGACCTGGGCCCAAACCAACAAAAGTCCACTGCTCGACCAACGGGGTCACCCAGATGCCTCAAGAAACCAACAAAGATTCTAATAGTACTACAGGGCTGATGGGACATTGAAAATTTGAGGACACTCAAAAGTATGGCTCAAATTTGCTGAAATTTGGTGCTGTATGTAGGCTCTGGAGCTAGGTTGAAAACTTCAAAACTACAGAAAGAAAATCTGCCATAGTCTTGTGATGCTTAGGAAACAAAGACCTGACTAGAAGGGCTCTATTTCAAGCATAGTGACTGCCTCCCCTTCAAGCACACAGTAGTTTTAAATCTATATAAAATGAGACAAAGGGGAGAAGGTCTGCGACATGTGAAGAGCACAGGTGTATCTCCTACAGCTTCTTAAGGTAAGGAAAAAGACTCTCATCAGATTTTCAATCAAAACTTGTAAGTATGGGACGCCTGGGTGGCTCAGTTGGTTAGGCAGCTGCCTTCGGCTCAGGTCATGATCCCAGCGTCCTGGGATTGAGTCCCACATCGGGCTCCTTGCTCAGCAGGGAGCCTGCTTCTCCCTCTGCCTCGGCCGGCCATTCTGTCTGCCTGTGCTCGCTCTCTCTCCCTCTCTCTCTGACAAATAAATAAATTAAAAAAAAAAAAAACTTGTAAGTACATTATTAAAAGAGACATATTTCCAGAATACAAGAAGTTTAAAGTAAATTAAAAGATGAAGAATTTCAACAAAAAAATTCTAATTTAGAACGAGAATTCAAGGGACATTCTGGAATTGAAAAAGTATGATACTGGATAGTAGGAATTTGTTACATGGACTTAATCTCAGACTGAACAGAGCAAAAGGAAGAATTAATAATCTCAATGTTCGATAAACAGAAATATACAAATAAAGTATCTAGACTAAGGGGGATAAAGAAAGAGAAGACTGTGTAAGACATGCCTATATTTAATATTCTTATAATTTACAGAAGGAGAGAAGATAATGGGGCAGAAGCAAAAATTCAAAGACACATGATTGAGAATTTTCCAAAACTGATGAGAGGTATCAATTTGTATGTTCATGAGTTTAAGGAGCCTTAACTAGGACAAACACATTGTGTGTGTGTGTGTGTGTGTGTGTGTGTGCACACACGTGTGCGCACATATGCCAACACACATAGAACCTCTCACACACAAAACCTACACAGAGAATATACTGATATCCAAGACAAAACAGACAACCTAACAAAAACAAAACACAACAAACAAACAAAAATTTTAAAACCAGCCAGAGAAAAAATGCGCATTGTCCTCCCAGGAGCAACAATAAGACCAGAGGTTGATTTCTCAAAGTAAATGATGGAGGGCAGAAAACAATGAAATGGCATCTTTAAGATGATGACACTAAAGCTCTAACTAGACCTGTATATGCATATGAAATAGTCTTCAGAACTGAAGCTGAAATCAGAGTGGTTGGTTTCAGACAAGCCAGCACTAAAGGACTTGATCTCCAACAGGCCTACACTAAAATTAAAACTAAAAAGACTTTTTTTTATAGAAAAACAGTAATCCTAAATGAGAACACAAAAACAAAATTAAAAAAAAAATAAAAGTAATGGGGGCGCCTGGGTGGCTCAGTGGGTTAAAGCATCTGCCTTTGGCTCAGGTCATGATCTCAGGGTCCTGGGATGGAGCCCCGCATCGGGCTCTCTGCTCCATGGGGAGCCTGCTTCCTCCTCTCTCTCTGCCGGGCTCTCTGCCTACTTGTGATCTCTGTTTGTCAAATAAATAAATAAAATCATTTTAAAAAAAAGGAATGAAGATACAAGAAGTAGTATGTAAATAAACATGAATATGAACTGTACAAAGCAGTACTTGTACATCTGACAAAATTTAAATTATATCTAGAAGTAAAATACACCAAAACAAGAATGCAAATGCACAAAAAGATTTTAAATTTTGTAAGGTTTGATCACTATGAGGTAGTGATTAAAGTAATGTTTTTAGTAGACTGTAACAAATCAATTACTAATGTTGTAAATTCTAAGATGCCACTAAAAGTACAAGAAAAGAATATACACTTAAGTCAATAAAATACCAAGTAAATGTTTGATTAAGCCAAAAGAAGGCAAGAAGAAAAAGGAACATGAAAGAGGGAAACCAAACACACTCTAAATAGCAAGGTGGCAGATGGAAATACAACTACATTTAAGCAATCAAATGAAATTAATTGTAAATAGACAAAATCTTTCAAGGGGAAGTCTAAGATTATCAGAAGAAAACAACAAAAACTAAATGCTATACACAAGCAACTCATTTAAAATATAAGGTAAAGTTTCATACCTTGCAAGTAATAGAATGGTAAAACATATATCACAAAAATGCTCACCAAAATAAAATTTCTATAGCTATACTAATAACAAAGTAGATTTTAGATTAAAAAAGATAAAAAGAAAATTTCTGTTGTAATGAAAAAGAGACATCAAGATATTAAAATGATACTTAACTATAAAACTTATGACCTAACTAGATTCAAAATAAAGCAAAAACAGATTGGAAGGAATAAAAGGAGATACAGATAAACCCAGAGTAGAACTTTGTAAGCCTTTCTCCATAAATGACAGAATGAGTAGATTAAATTAACACAATTAAAAAACTTAATCTGAAATAAGTGGACTATTTCACCCAACAAGGTAGAATTCACATTTGTTTTAAGTGTATTTAGAATATTTTATAAAAATTAACCAGATGCTTGGATAGTAAGTAAATTCACAAAGAATTTCAAAAGTTTGGTATTAATCAGACTAGGCTACCTGATCAGAAAAAAAAATTAAACTAGAAACCAGTAGACAAGTAGAAAAATTCAGCTGTATAAAATATAATGATAGTGCTAAATAATGTATGGATCATATTGGATGCATTAAAAATATCCCAAACTGACTGATAATAAAGCATTCAGTACTAAATGCATTCCTTAGAAGGAAACTTACAGCTTTAACTATTTATGTTAGAAAAAAAATAAGGGCTTAAAAGGAGTGGTCTATATTTCCCCCGTAAAGAAGTAGGGATTAAAAAAAAAAAAAAGCAGCAATGAAACCCAAAAAAGTAAAAGACAACAATAAGTTGAAGAACTTGATAAAAAAACTGAAAAATGAACAATATAAAAATCAAAGATTAAATTTGTTTTTAAGATTACTAAAATTCGTAAGCTTTTATAAACTCTAAGAAAAAAGAAAGACAGGTAAGATTAATTACATCAGAAATAAAAATGAGAAGACTATATGAACAAATTTATGCCAAGAAATTTAACATTCTGTATGAATTTGAGAAATTCCTACAAGTATCCAATGTAACAGACATAACAGAAGAAATTTTAAAAATCTAAATAGTTCTATAGCCACTAAAGAAACTGAATTCATCATCTAAAAATCTTCCACGAAGAAAATATCAAGCCCAGAATTTAAGTTTTCCCTAATGCATTATTCTAAATATATAAGGAAGAAATAATCCAAACATGCTAAACTTACTTTTCTTGCTCTTTTGCAGACAAAAAAATGAAAAAAGTAAAAATACACAATAACAAAAAAAATAAAAATAGCAACAACAAAAATTCTAATTTTTATGAGGCCATCATATCCCTGATGTAGAAATCCAACAATGGCATTATAAGAAAGTAATCTGTTTCATAAACACAGATGGTAAAATCTTTTACCTGAATATCAGCAAGCCAAATTCTGACATAGAAGTGTCAGTAAGTCATGGTCTTTTCCAAGTAAGCAATGGTATTTTAACAGTAGGAAATTCACTTAATGTAATTATTTATATTAACAGAAAAATGAGAAAGAAATTGTGTGTTCATTTTGATAAATGCAGAAAACACATTTGGTAAAACTTAAAACTCAATTGTTAATTAGGGAAAATCATTCTTAGTAAATAAAGGACAGACAGGAACTTCCTTAATCTGAAAAAAAGTAACAATTCTTCCAATGTTTACTAGAGGTCATCCCAGTCTCTGAAGGCAAGAAAAGAAATAAAACATGTAGGATTACAAGGAAGACTTAAGATGTCTTAATTCACATGACATGATTTTGTACCCAGAAAATTTTATAAAATCTGCGAACTATTAGAAGTATTAAGTAAGTTTAACAGGGTCAATGGATAAAAGATTGATATATAAAAAGGAGCCAGTTGCATACACATCTCCAACATCATCCACAAAGAAAATTAAACACCATTTACATTAGTATTGAAATATCAAGTATCTAAGAATAAATCAAGTGAATGAAGTTTAAGGTCTCTATACAGAAAACTATAAAATGTTATTGAGAGAAATGAAAGACATTTAGAAAGATGCCCCACGTCTTTCAAAGACTCATTACTATAAAGGCGATAATTCTCTCCAATTTAACATTAATGCAAACACTTTCAAAATGCCAGGTTGGTTGTTTAGTAGAAAATTAAAGAACTAGCCTAAAATTCATATGGAAGGGAAGAAAAATCAAGACAATCTTGAAGAAAACGAAAACTGAAACATACATACTACTAAATATCAAGATTTAATATAAAACTGTATTAGTTCAGAAATCTGTTAATGGTGTATGAATAGACAAAATGACTATAAAACAGAAATGGGATTCTAAAACATATCAACACATATACAGCCTCATGGCTTATAGTAAAGATGATACTTTCGTGTAGTAAAGAAAAATGGACTTGGAGTAATAATGCTGAGATAATTGGACACAAATACCAAATCAAAAATCAATTCCAGAGAAAGTGTGCACACAACAATTATAGATAAAATGGTAAAGGTTTTTATACAAAGTTTATGAGAATATCTTTTGACTTTGGCATAGTCAAAGATTTCTTCAACCGGATAAGAAAGAAAAGGAATGATAAAAAGAAACATAAAAAACAGACTAAATATAATTAACAGCCTCTATTAGTAAAAAGAGAATGAAAATACCAGCCACCAACTGGAAAATATAATCAACAAAATACTCATATTCAGCGTATACAAGAGAATGCCACAAGCCAGTAAGAAAAAGATTAACGGGCATCATTTTTGAACTGGCACTTCAGATAGAGGGCGTTTAAATGGCTGGTAAACTGGTAAACACGAAAAAGTGTTCATCTTCGTGGGTATAAGCAAACTACATCCACAAGATAGAACCAAACACCAGAACAGTAAAAAAAAAAAAGCACATAAATAAAAAGTAAAAAGTAAAGAGAGAGAGAAAGAATACCAAGTGTTTGTCAAAAGTAAGGAGGCATCTAGAATTTGATACATTGTTGCTGCGAGCATAAATTGGTAAAACTCTTTGGAAAACTGCATAGCGGTATCCACAAAGCTGAACGTAGCATACTCTGGGATCCAGCAGTTCTACACTTAATAGACCCCCCAAAATGCATACATTTGCTCACCAAAAGTTAAGTACTAACTTCATACTGACAACAACCCAAATGTCCTTCAACCAAAAAAGAACCTATAACTCTCTCTCTCCCTCATTCCTTCTCTCCTTCTCTGCCTCTATCTCTTTCCATCTCTCTGTCCCTCTCTCTCATACCCATATACACAAACATGAAGTAAATGATGGAATCTAGACACAACACAGTAAATACAAATGATTTCACTATGGAAAGTACCAAGGTGGATGAAATAAAACTATTAGAAATCCCAAGAGGAGGAGTGACAAGAAGACAAGCATGAGGGAGGGGCTTCTCGCCACTTGAGTGAGTTCGGTTAAACGAAAATTCAGTAAAACCTTAGTAAACTACATATTTATAATATTTGTATTTGCATTCTTCTTTATGTAAACTTTACTTCAATGAAAAAAATAAAGTACAAAAATGGTACTGCATATACTGTATATACAAAATACTGTGTATTCTATCTAAAATTATTGAACACAAACTGTGGGCTGGTGTGTGAAATCCTTTGCTCTAATTTTCCCCTCAACACGGACAGCACCCAATACAACAGGAACTGGAGTTGATTCTTTAAAGTAGAAAGTTCCAAACAGTGGACAAATAATACAGTATTTTAAGTTGTTATTGTTTATAGAGAGGAAGCAGGAATAGTAGTGTAAGAAGCATTATTGAGAGTACAAAGATCTCCTTTCTTTGATCCACGATAATATGTAGGAAAGTAAACAAAAGGTCTCAGTAACCAACAAACTGATCTTAATTACTTACTAGCTAACGTGAAATCTTTAATGGCCAAATTTTATAGAGAATCGTTTAGGAAATAAAAACAAACCCATTCAATATTAATTAATTCCTTCTTAAAGCAAGGATGGTATTTTGATGGAACATGAAAGCATTAATGAAAATATATGCAAGATTCACAGGAATTCTACATTAATTCATTCTGATTGGTGCTAACAGAAAATAAATTCATACAGTTGCATATTTGAGATGCGTTGTTACCCAAGCATATTTTGTAAACATAAGATAATTTCTATCCTTTAAAAGCGCTTTGTTTTTATATATTAGCTGTCATGCATTTAGTGAGGAAAAAAAAAACAAGATTAATGTGTCTCTTCTAACGGAGTGACCTGCTTCAAAGCAAGCTGTGTTCTATCCCTATAGATATTTAGAAAAAATGTAGATTAACTTACTGTTAATTTGCATAGTACATATATAGTCCCAATTCCCTACTTCAAATATGATAAAAAGAGTCCAGATAAGATCTTATATTAGTTCAAATATTCTACTGCAGTTGTGTATTACTTTAATTTGCCTCATTGTTCCTTCTTTCTGATTCACTGGCCGTTTCCTCCAATATTAAAACACACATACACACATTTAATATTTCAGAGTGAGCAAGGGTGTGCAGTTAGCAGAACTCAGGCCAGATGCTAATGAGCATGGAATTTTCAAACAACTAAAATAACTTAAGTTTGAAGTATGATCATACAGACCCTTTAAAATGTCTCACTCCTAACAATACCAGAGGAAAATACTATTTTATTTTCATGGAAAATATGAAAAATACACATTCTACAGATTTTTATGATGTATGTGTGGATGTGGATGCATAGTAGACCACTATTCAAACAGAATATAATTCACTGAGCCATGCTAAATGTAAGACGACACTAAAACAATAGTTTTCTCCGTAGAATTAAACTACGAGGCTAAGAATACCTGAAATACCAAAGGAAAGTTTCCATTTCTTACTGTTGTAAATGCTGTCAAGAACTGTCAGAAATTGTCTCCATTTTATAGCTGAGAACATTGAAGCTCAGAAGCCATGCGTGAACAGCAGAAGGTCAGGATTCTGACATCTACTCCCCGAAGGTAGATTTTATTACAACAATTAAAATGTAGTGCATTTAGGTCGCCTGGGTGGCTCAGTGGGTTAAGCTGCTGCCTTCGGCTCAGGTCATGATCTCAGGATCCTGGGATCTAGGCCCGCATAGGGCTCTCTGCTCAGCGGGGAGCCTGCTTCCTCCTCTCTCTCTGCCTGCCTCTCTGCCAGCTTGTGATCTCTTTCTGTCAGATAAATAAATAAAATCTTTAAATAAATAAATAAATAAATAATAAATAAATAAAATGTAGTGCATTTAAACGAAACTAAAAATCAAACAGAACGAATGAGACTGACATAAAGACCATAAACATAAACACTGATGATAAATATAATGCAACAAATACAAACATACCTAAAATAAATATTTGCTCTATTAAGGGACCTTCATACAGAAAGTATGTGTTACTTCGATCATGCAAAGGGGAAAGTCTATATCCTCTTACTTTTTAAAAGGCTTGATGAACACCTCTGATGCTTTTTAGTGATAAGGCAAGGTATAAGCATGCAAACAAAGTCACACACCATCCATTCATACTAGAAATGGAATGCATTTAGAGGGGATTAGAATAGGACACTCCAAAATATGTTATTTTGGTGTAGAGATTACTTTGAGGTAAAGGAAACTGAGAAAAAGCCCATAGGGGATGAGATCTCTGGCCTTCCCTTATCTGCCTAAGGATATAAACTTCCCTTGCGTTAGTACCTCCTCCCATACCAGAAAGAGAACTATCCTTATCACCGGAGAGATGGTACAGGAAAGGGTATGCACCATAATCCTATCTACCATTAGTTTCCCTCATATATTTTATTTTATTTCTTTTTTTTTTTAAGTTATTATTTATTTGAGAGAGACAGAGAGAAAGATAGTAGGAGCTTAATCAGGGGAGAAGCAGGGGGAGAGGGAGAAGCCGACTCCCAGCTGAGGGGGGAGCCCGATGTGGCTCCATCCCAAGACCCTGAGATCATGACCTGGTCACCCAGGCACCCACCCTCCCTTGGATATTTTCTAGTCATCTTTGCATAATTTATTACCCTTACAGGCTCAAGTCCCTTTCCTTTATCTAGTCACTTTCCGCAGTTTATTATGCTTTCTTAAGACGGAACAGAAGTGCCCAAATTTAACTGCCTCTTTGGGTTTTTCACTTTTTCTTCTGTGAAGCCCTTGTGAACGTAAAACTAAAAATACTAATAAATTTATAAGTTTTTTGTCCTGTGGTCTTTTTAAAAAATATATATATTTTTAAGTAATCTCTACACCCAACATGGGGCTCCAACCTACCTCCCTGATCAGGACGTACAAGGTCTACCAACAAAGCCAACCAGGGACCCTCTCCTATTCTTGTCAATGTAAATCAAAGGCCCAAGAAACAGAATTTAAGCTGACAGAAGGAAAGTTCTTCCTCCCCCAGCATTATACAAATGTCAGTAAGAAACCCTATGCTAGACTTACAGAAATAATGTAATTAAAATAAGAAAAGTGAACCAAGGGGTAAACTACTCAAAAAAAACTATTTGGAGTTTTGGTTTTTTTTTTTTTATATATGGGCTATGGATTAGAAGAAAAATTCTACCTAAAGAATCATAATAATCCTTAAATATTCACATCTAATTAAACTACCAGGGTGCCTGGGTGGCTCAGTCCTTAAGCATCTGCCTTTGGCTCAGGTCATGATCCCAGGGTGCTGGGATAGATTCCCACATCAGGCTCCCTGCTACGCTGGGAGCCTGCTTCTCCCTCTCCCACTCCCCCTGCTCCTGTTCCCTTTCTCGCTGTGTCTCTTGGTCAAAAAATAAGTAAAATCTTTAATAAAAAATATAAACTACCAAAGATTCCAATGTAAAGCATAAAACCAAGACTTGCTTGTTAAATAATCTGCTTTGAATGAGTCTATTAAAGAACAAATTCTCACTTCATATTATACCCAAATGTTTGAGTATCAACTTCTAGAATTATACTGCAAGGCACAGAAATACTTTTATGTAATTTTCCTAAGTTCATAAAGATGATTTTTCAACCTGAAGAACAGCTATTATTAGCTGTCTAAATTTTTTAACAGAGAGATAATGGCAATATTGATGTTTCTGAGAAATTGCGACATTACTTTAGCGATCTAAATTCTGCATACCTTCATGCTCAGGTAACACTACGAAATGTGTTCTCAGTTCTGGCCTAAACCAGCTCTAAATAGAATGCCTAAGACCATCTTTACTTACGCCAGTGTTTTCACCACCATTTATAAGACCAACTAAAATAAAGAGAATTTCAGATTCTTATCTAAACCTGACAGAAGATTTAGAATTCTTGGCATATTTTAGCATTTGTTATTTGCTCTTATCCTTTCTGATAATATTTTTACATAAAGCTGGGATAAATTATGAGCTTCCTTCTCTAATTGTATTTCTGCTTTACTGCAAGGAAAACCCACTGTTATTCAAATCAATCTTTACTCCCAAAATGGTTGCTAGTGACACCCTGAAATTAGCATCTAACAGCCTCATCAATTCCAGATGACAAAGAAATAAGTGCCCCTATTGTATGATTAGGAGTTAGTTTCAAATCCAAAGAATAGTCTCGATTAATTTCAGCATATTTTGAATCTTAAAAAAGTTCATTTCTTTAAAAGAATAAGACAATTGTCTGACAGATTTTTTTGCACATCATGTCTGAAATGGATATGACCTTTGCAGTTGTGTATATGAAAATTGGTTTTAATATGTATGATCGTATTATGCTTCCTGTTATGCTGAGATTTAGATAATTATTATTATTACTTTTTTTGGCTATTACAGATGTCTTTGGTAAAGTCTAAAATCCGTAACTTTTTTTTTTTCTTTCTAAGTTTTTTGGCTTTTTACAACTATAGAGGGGAAGCTTGATTGAAAATTTTCAGGTCAAAAACAGGGTTTTATTTCACAAACACAAAGTCATACTCCCTGGAAATCCCTCCCAATGCTGGAGAATTCAGAATCTGTTCTTTCTGCTGCCGCTGCTCAAGTTGAAAGAGCCCAGGAGATTTCCAAAAGACATTAATGCACACATCTTGCCCTGCACTATTGAGGTGCTTTCTATAAAGGGATGTGTACTACTCCATTTTCTTGGAATAGGATTGTAAATAGAAAAACAGAAGGAGCCATCAGAAAAAACAGGGTTACAAGTCTAATTCACGCTAGGTTCCCTTATTCAAGTTAGTGTGAGTTGCTAGAAATACTAACCCAGAGACTATAAAATCAGGTTGTATATTTTTAAAAAACTGAATCGCGGGGATCATGAGTCAGTTTTTAAAGGAGAGTTATTTTCGGTTCACCATCTCTTTTCTTTGGAAAGCCACGTTTCCAAAGACTCATCCTGTAATTAACTAATTGGGTGCCAGGCAAATGAGCTGTTGCTTTCCTCAGTTTTGAGAAAACGATGGAAAGCGGGCAGGAGAGTTTTGATGGGAAGGTCATGAGAATATCCTCCTTGTAAGATCACCTCCCAGCCCAATCTTGGGAACTAATGCTAAAGCTGCAAAGATGGTGTTTGAGACTGAAAAAGAGGGGGCTTATTTCTCCCTGACCATAAGCCATAGGTTGGAGCCTTGGCCCTCAGGGTTACATATTTGGAGATAGAGCTTTTAAGGAGGTAATTAAAGTTAAATGAAGTCACAAGGTTGTGGCCTGAATCCAACAAGACTGGAGTCCATACGAACAGATGATGTGGAACACAGAGGCAGAAGAAAATCATGAAATTTCCTTACCTACTGACAAGCCCTTAAAACAGGCAAAATGATCTCCACCTTAAGGCTTTGTTAAGGGCAAAGGACAATCCACCTTAAGGCTTTGTTAAGGGCAAAGTGCACACTGATGATTCCAACCCCCTACCCCCAATCAGGATCCTGTAAGTCTACTTTAACAATTCCTTTAGGAAACTATCTCTAAACCTCCAAGATAGTGTGACAATCATTCCCAAGCATAAGACCCACTGATATACATCTAAAGGGTCTCACTTGAAGATTTTTATTACTGGTGATAAATATCCTTTCTCCCAACAAAAGCTAGCCCTTCAAGGTCCTGGAGACCTTGCTTCCAAAATTCTTTAGAGACTTAAGCCCTCCCCAATCCCCTCCCCAATTTACAAGTATATAATGGACCACTCCTCACATCCCCGGGGCAGCAGCTCTTCCTGCTTTAATAAACCACCATTTTGCACCAAAGATGTATCAAGAATTCTTTCTTGGTCATCCGCTCTATACCTTACCCCACCAAGCCTCACCTATGTTCCAGAACTTCCTCACAGAGGAAGAGAGACCAGGAATGAGCTTTCGTAGAGGAAAGGCCACAAGAGGACAGGGTGGTGAGGCAGCTGTCTACCGGCCGGGGTGGGAGTCTCACCAGAGACCAATTTCGCCAGCCCCACCCTCCTTGGACTCTTGGCTTCCTAACAGTAAGAGAAAAGGTTCTGTTGAAGCCACCCAGCCTGTGGTATCCTGTGGTTACGGCATCCAAAGCCAACGAATACAGGTAATTGGGATTTAATCTTGACAAGTTTACAGGGAACAAACCTACAGACTGATAGCAGGGTTTTAGGAACTGGACCCGTTAATCCAGCTCCACTGACTAACCACCTCAATCATGATGGCTTTTTGTCTTCAACTCTTTCTTCCCTACCTGTAGTGTTCTTACCCTGCCCAGGAAGATCCTCCCGACTCACTTTGTCCATTAAATCCTGCATGTGTTTTAAACCCCCCCTTCCTCCATGATTTCAATCTTTATGTAAGTGCACACTGATGATTCCGACTTAAAAATTCTTAGAGCTGGGGCACCTGGGCGGCTCAGTCGGTTGAGCGTCTGCCTTCAGATTGGGTCATGAACCCAGGGTCCTTGGATCAGGCCCATATCCAGGCCCCACATCAGGCTCCTTTCTCAGCGGGAACCTGCTTCTCCCTCTGCCTTTGCCTGCTGCTCCCCCTGCTTATTTTCTCTCTCTCTCTCTCTCTCTCTCTCTCTCAAATAAATAAATAAAAAATCTTAAAAAAAATTCTTAGTGCTGTTATTACCTCCAACTCCCTTCGGCACTCATTTTGTGGTACGGTTTGGTGATGCATTCCTCTGAATGAGACTGGAACATAGAGTGAATATACATTTCTTACTATTTTCCTTTTTTTTTTTTAAAGATTTTATTTATTTATTTGACAGAGATCACAAGTAGGCAGAGAGAGAGGAGGAAGCAGGCTCCCTGCTGAGCAGAGAGCCCAATGCAGGGCTCGATCCCAGGACCCTGGGATCATGACCTGAGCTGAAGGCAGAAGCTTTAATCCACTGAGCCACCCAGGCACCCCGACATTTCTTACTATTTTCTATGCCTTAATAAACATTGGTAGGTTGGTTAATTTCCCACTTCACCTATTTATCCCACTTGATAAAATACAGGTTTTTTTCTTATAGACCTCAAAGCTTCGCTTGATACCATGCTCTTCCTCTTCTGATACATCAATATTGTTGAAAGAGCTTCTGAAATAGTTAATTTCATGTCTCTAGCACTGTGTGGAAATTTTACAAGGTTTCTCTAACTTTTGTTGTATCTGTATATTTCAATTTTTGTCAATTAACCCAAAATTACTGAAAAAAAAAAAAAAAAGAAAATTCCAGGTGGTATCTGAAAAAAAATTCATGCCAAAGAAAAATTACATCCATTTTAATAAATGCCTACATATATATGCATATATATACATGTATATATTATAATTATCTATATGTTTATGGTTTATTTATATATGATATATATATACATAATATATGGTTATATGGTTTATTTATTATGTGCTAGAATAATTTATTTGAATATATGTTACATGTACTTTAAATAACAGTTCATAAGTTGAATGAAGAATCAATAAAATGTGAGTCCTTGAAATCCATTAGAGTAAGACATAATGGGTTTTTGCTAGATAGGGAGAATCAACATGTTCTCCCCCTGATGTGAAACTGGCATGTTCTATTTGGCAGTCTGTCTGGTTTTAGTTATTTGGAGACCCTTCCTATACCGTGGCGGCAGGGTTCTGTTGTCAACATAACCCCTGGAGCCAGCCTGGATGAGATAAATTCTTGAAAATGTAGGGTTAAGATGGTGGGTAGCAATGCGGTTGGCAGAAAATATTCTGCTACCTTGTGTAGCTTCCTGGAACAGGAGTGGACATCCAGATGTTCCCATCTAAATTTGTCCTCTGTCTCGCAAAACAGAAGGGCAATTCAATCCCAGGGTCTCCTCTATGGAAAGCCCCAAGAGGCAACTCTGTTGGTTTCCTTGGGAGATTATGCCAAGAAGAGTATAAAATAGAGATCACAACATCTTCACAAATTCCCCAGCCAGGAGCTGAATTTCTTTTGGCCAACTCCCTTGGTAAAGATACACTGGGAAAACAGATGTGGAAGTTTGTAGAATAACTTGAAGTTGCTGTTGTTTGTCTTCTAATCCTCAGATAATCAAGAATCAGAGACGCGTCAACATCTTTAGCAAGTACATGTGCCTTTAATTCAGTGGTCTGGAGAAAATGTTAGGTTTCAAATTTCTCCAGTACTTTCCAAACATTGTCAAAATTGTTTTCAATTTTTTTTTTTGAGGGGAAGGGAAGATAGTTTTGTATATATTTATATGAAGTATGTTATCTACGACCAATTTTGCAATCACAGGTATCTCTTGGTTGATTTGAATAAATTGCAAATCAATACCCCTCCCCAAAAAATGCCATTCTTGTTAAGGATGTTTTAAATAAACTTTAATAAGTAAGAATTTAAACTTTTGTGCTAATTCTCAGGTTTCTAATAACAGAGTATTTGAACCTTATAAATCTTGGAAATCTAATTAGACAATGTTAAGTTCTTTCGAGTTGAAGCCACAGATGTTTCACACTGGGAAAATCAGCAAGCCTCAGGGTTTGTTTGGTCTAGAGGAGTGTCAAATTTTCATGGATAATTTAATAGCTAATAACTCTAATTCTTTCCCGTAAACCAAGAGATGATAAATAATGATTGCACTAAAATTATAAAATTAACCCTCTAGGCTAATGAAAATTTTCAGGATCCATTGAGGAAATTAATTTCTGGTACTTAATGTTTCTTTATTGCCAATATTTCTAGAGTTGTATTATACCTCATAATGTGACAGGAAAGGCACATCAGCACAATGGAAAGATGCAATTCAAAAATTATGTATCAAGGGAAGCTTCAAGTGTCTTATTTCTTATTCTCATTGACTAATCTATTATATAAAAAAAGATTCCTCAATTTGAGATTGAGTGGCATTTTTATTTTTTTACAATTTTTGATTTCTGCAGCATCAAATACTGAGTTTCCATAAAGAAAACTGTGTCCTAATGAAAAATGAAAAACATGCATCAGAATCACAAACCATTTTGAGTACTTTGATGTATTTTATTAAGCATATAATATAATTGGTCAACTCAAACTGTTACTACAAAATTAATTTCTGAAATTTATATAGAGTATTGGGGTTCCTAGGACTTAATACCCATCAGTAAAATGACTGCAAACTATTAAAATTTACTTTACCCTTACTATTGATTTTGTCTAAACTATAATATTTTAATCTTTCAGAAATATTGGATCAACTATAATCAAGGAACTTTGTTTTTAATCACTAAAGGAAAAGTTATTGCAAGCTAGAAAGTAGAAGTTAAGAGACCACAGGCTTGTTCACGGAACATAACCCAACCAGAAGTTTACATCATGTGGTTTATTATCAGTCCGACCTTCAAGCGACCTTGATGTATTCTAGCTTGAAGACAAAAGCCTTTGCTGTCCAAAAGGAACTAGGAAATAGCATACTTTTAAATGATGCATTAGCACTTAGCATCTGGAAATCCCAGTTGCAATGGCCAGAGTTAAATCAGTGCAGGTTTTTGTTGTTGTTACGGGTTTTTTGTTTTATTTTGAATAGCTGAGTGCACCCAAACACAGAGAAACAAGAAGACCCTTGGGTAAGGAGAGTATCCCCCTACACCAAACATTCCTCTCAATTAATGGAACCCAGTGTTCAATAATAGTGTTTCCCCACTAAGATTTATGACTAGAATTACCTCATTGAAAATTGGCCTGTAAATGGTAGATACTCTCTGGAACCACAATTCTGGCCTCTTCTCTAGTGAGAGAGGCGGGCACTGAGGAATTCCTCTAGACACCAGTTAAAATTCCGTCTACCTGAGTTCCTGCTATTGATTTTTCATAAATGTTGAGATGAAAAATTTGATCACAACGCTAATATAGTAGGCCAAGCCATGGATGAAGACAATAAAATAAATAAAAGGTAAAGATAATTCAGATTATTTTCTGGATTATGTTTTGCAAAATTTACCTTATCATGGGGGATGGTGTTAGACCCATGGAAAAATCTGGAATACATCGAGTTACTAGGAAATGGGCTTTTACTGTAAGCAAAATCCTATTTCCTAGTGTTCTGTGCCATAAAGCATTAAATATAATAAAGTAAATAAAACTGAAATAAAAATAATAGTTAAGTCACAAATGCCTTTCTACTAAAACCTGCATAAACACAGAAGCAACTTCATAATCTACTATATATGACTATCCAATTAGACTTCTAAGATTCCTTTTTATCCTATTGTTTAAGCTTGACATATTTCTCAGTATTTACATAAATATGTCATTGCCTATTTTCTGTTTACCCATCCATACTCAGAATCTATCATTAGTCTTAAAAACTCTAAGCATATGGTCCTTTTTCTCTGTGTTGGGAAAGGTGAAGCATATAAATGACAGGTGTAAGTTTGTTTGTTTTTCCAAAGCTTAGTGGATCCTTAAACATAGCATCACACACAAGCAGCCAAACTTCCTAACACGTGAGTGAGGTGTTTTCTCAAGTGTTATATTAAAGTTTGAGCTGTAGGGTTTCTGTAGCATGGGTGAAGGGATGCATCCATTGAGGTATAGGCTTAGGGGAAAGGAGTTGCCTTTTAAATTCCCTCTGAAGATAAAGGAATTGGACTCCATATTAATTCTGAGGTAGCTGTGGTGTAATTTGTCAACTCAAGAGGATTTCTGGATAGAAAAAAAGAAGCTTTATCTAGAGACTTACAGGGAGAGGCAGTGTGGATGACAGCAGGATTGTTTCTCAATCTATTGGCATCTTGCAGACTTGCTTATGTGATTTAATATTTCAGCTGAGGTTCCATCTACCCAGTTCTGACCTTGATTCTCTTCCTCCACAAGCTATACCCAGCCTCTCGTCAGCCCTAGGAAGAGACAGCCCTGACGTCTTCACTAGCTTTGTTTTCTCTACCTTCATAGTTTTCCACTTCTACTGAAATGACTCATTGTGAATCCCAGCCCTACATCCTCCTCAACTGCCAGGACCCGAAAGCTGTATTCTGATAGTACTTTAATGTTCATATATGCTTAAAATGTAACTCATTACCTCCTTCCTGCCTCAAAACAAGTTCTCTCCCTGAATCACTCACCATAAAACTGAATTTATAAACCTACCGGAGGCAGGAAATGTCAGCTCTTTGTTCAGCTCTGGTCGTGTCCTACACATTGCAAAGTCAGTAAACATTCATGATCAGTAAGCCTGTGTTTTAGGGGAGAGTATTTCGAATGGTTGGGGCCTTCCTTTGAGTTTCTGAAATCAGTCTTTCCACCAAGCTCTATAATTCTCCAGCCAGGGAGATGAGATCAAGTTGAGGCACATGGAAAGTGTGGGGATACAGACAGGTTCTAGGGCTTCTAGAACCACAGGAACTCATTGGATTATAAAGTGACAGGTAACTTACCCAGCATCCTTTGCTTTCACTGTATTTTCTTTTGAGGCTTTTGAGTTTAAACACATGCAAACAACATAAGAATACCACGCTATGTGGCAAAATTTAATAAGGTTGTTCATTTCATGTAGAAATACCCAGAAATAAGAGTTATTTGACACCAAAATGATCAGATATCTAGTAGAGAAAACTGTACTTTTAGATACCCCTTTATGAGAATTCTGATCCTAATAATTTTATTTTTCTTTCAAAACCTGTTACAAACTCATGAAGATATTAATGAATGAGCCCATGGTATATTTCACAGACTAATGACATAAAAATCCAGGCAAATTGAGCCTAAAAACATCTGCTGGTGAGAAAAACAAGTTATAGTTTAGTAGAGAGTGGGCAAGTACCTTTCGTGTGATCAGTTGTTAAAGTGAGATTTTCAAAAAGAAAAAAAAATATATATATATATACATAAATATATATATATATAACGTAAACTAATCACATAAAATTTTGAAATAACTATAATTTAGCAAACATAAATGCTTTTATGTCATATAAAGTACATATATATTTAACATATAATACATGTATTTGTATATTTGAATTTTCAAATCTTACCATCATAAGCTCCTAATATCTTATAAGCAAATATATGACCAAATATTATTATACTGCATTTATTAAAAATAATATTATTTATATTTCATTAACAATGAATTAAACACTTTGCACATACAGACCTCATTTCAAAGGGTGTATGAGTTCCATGGAAAATAACTGTTCTATAAGCTGCTGAAGATTACGGAAGAACTATTTCCTGAGTGTATTCATTATAGTTTTGCATAATTAAAGTTATTAAATTTATTATTCAGTATACCCTTTCCAAATTTGCCTACCTGTGCTATACAAAGGCTGCTCTGTATTCGGAGCTCGACTGAAATGGTTTTCAAGTGATAACCAGTCATGTGCCAAGCCTTCTCTTCTTGTTAAATATTATCAGATCCTTGAGAAGTCTAGACCTTTCCCCACCCCACTTACCCTCCACTGCACATGCTGTCATTCCTGACTATTGCTCTGAAAACATAAATCCAGGAAAATAACATAATCCATATGAGACCTAGACAACTAAGTACTTGGGGCCACGGCTTCCTTGGATTTCAACCCGAAGTGATAAAAGAGAGTGGTTCGCCAAAAACCATAAAATCATGAGAAATCCTAACAATCTCGAGGAAAATGTTTCTTACTTGATTTAATGGAAAATTTCCATCCAGAAAAAATTGATTATACTAGGACTAGAGTTAGTAAGGAGAGGCTGTTTAGTTTATGCTGGGATTTTTAAAAAGGTTAGTTTTTGAAAAAAAAGTTTCTTTCTCTTATTTATTTACTTTGTTTTATTTTTTAATATTTTATTTTTTATAAACATATATTTTTATCCCCAGGGGTACAGTTCTGTGAATCGCCAGGTTTACACACTTAACAGCACTCAGTTACTACTTGAGTCTTTGTCTTGGTTTGTTTTCTTTCTGGTTTTTAGAAATCAAATTACTTATTATCCCTAAACACAGGGAAATAGTGTAAGGGTTCATGGGATTATTGACAATTGGAAAAGAAATACCACTTTGAATATTGACCATGTAGCGCTCACTGAAGATTCTTACTCTTCTTAGCAAAGGGGATAGAACCTTGTAAAAATTTTAAGAGTCTGAACTTTTCTGTAGAGGACAGATGTTTTGCCAAAGCCCGTGGCACTTTGGCATTATGACTTTTTTTTTTTTCCTATGATAGAAAGGAAGAAAAAAAATTGAGAACATCGAAAGAGAAAGTTCCTCTGAGACATCATTGTTAAGGACTGGTACTGAATTTGCCAATTCAAATAGGCAGAAAATTCTGAATAAAGCATGAATGTCCTTAGGATAATGAAATCCAATTCTGTAGAGGCAAGGAAAGTTTCTTTAAACAACAACAACAAATAGCGCAGATATCTGAAATGAACCAATACTCCTCTTCTCTTTAATGCATCTCAATATGATGATTAGATGAACAAAATTGCCTTATAAAATATTCATACAATACAATTTAGAGGCAGCTTAATGAGGTGCCTACAATTCTTGCTGGGAAGAGTGACTGGAGAAATTCCCTTAAATTGCAAACAAAGAGTTGAATGGAGTGGATTTATATTATAGTTTTTCAAAACAAACTTCTTTCTTCTGACATTCTACTGAGTATTCCACACCAAGCCTAATTTTGTATGAACTCCACTCTCTGCTTTCTTAGGTCCCACTCCCATCCGCCCAACTCTTTTCCAGGAACACTGATGGCCATAGGGCTCTAAGTCAGTAGGTACCTATGTGACCCTCGGTGTTGCTTGGGAATCTGCACCAAACCACCTCTGCTCCCCCAGAACTCTGCTGGCTGGCGATTCTCAGTGAACATACCGCTTCTTCCACCATTGGCTCAAAGGCACATTTTGGTTCAACAACTCTTTGTAGAGAACCAGCATCAGACCAAGTGCTTGGGAAGTAAAACAATGACTAAAAACCCCTCGTCCTCCACGTGATTGCAGACTCACGGTGTGAACACATGCAAGGTTTTCAGGAGTCATGAGAAACCTCTGCCCCTCATCCTTCCCCAGGTCCCTCTCCACAACCGTAGCCAGCTTCCTGAGTCCAGTTTTAGAGACCCGTGGGGGCTCGAGTGGGAGGTGGGGGAGGGCTGCCTGTGAGCAAATGAAAGGCTCTGTGACTTAATGCCCCCTAGGAATCTGTGAGGCGGACTTCAATTTGTGGATGTATAGGTATACTTGATAAATTTAATATGTGTTGCGTTTGGCCAATTCATCAATTGATACAATAAACCAACTTACAAATACAGACTTTGGTAACTGGTTTCGCCCTTCTTTTCGGAGATTTTGTCCAACTCTTCGCTTTTCATCTTTAGCTCAACTTTTAGACATAAGGAGATGCAGTATCCTGGTGTCCTTCATTTTTATTTATTTATTTATTTTTCTAAAGCCATTACTCCTCAGGTAGTCTTATGGGCTGGCCATTTTTCTGTCACTCTGATTCCTTCTATTCCTCTGCCTGGACACTGAATGCAGCATCCCGTTTCCCGGGCTGCCACCTCACTGGGACCTTATCACAGCTCACAGGTTCTTTAACATACAGTGCGCCCGAGAACCTCGCTTTTACAAAACTCATTTTACCTACACGCCAAGAAGAGACTCGACATATTAAGATTTTTTATTCAGCCCATTGCTTTCCTCCTGTACCGTCTCCTACATGATACTCTGTTATGCATCCAATGTAAAGTTCATATTAAAAAATTTCTCTAAGTACCTCTCCCCTAAATTTCTCAGCATGATTGCTCTCCCTCTGCCCAAACACAGCCTCACCCCTAGGTCAGACCCATTTATTTATGTTCTCCAATCAAACTTCCTACAGATAGATTTTTATCCATATTTGAAAGTTTCATTCCCCCTCCCCCCTTTTTTATAATACACTGCTCTCTCTACACTGTAGACATCTAACAATTAGTTCTAGGTCCATGCACAGCTATTTTTTTTTTAAGATGTTTTTTATTTATTTGAGAGAGAGAGAGAGAGCATGAGTGGGGGAGGAGCGGGGCAGAGGAGGAAGCAGACTCCCCGTTGAGCAGGGAGCCCGATGCAGGACTCAATCCCAGGACTCTGAGATCATGACCTGAGTTCAAGGCAGAGACTCAACTGACTGAGCCATACAGGTGCCCCTCATAGCTGTTTCCTTATACCTTCCCAAACTCCAAAATCCTGTCCTTCTTGGGGCTTAGTCCACACACACACACACACACACACACACTCACATTTACACAGTTGATATATATCACTGATTATATAATCATTTATTATCAACTAATTGTACTATCATTGATTGTCACTGTACTATCTCTGTACTGCCATCAATTTGTATATAAATTGATTTATATGTGTGTGTGTATGTGTGTGTGTATATATATAAAATCAACAGTCACGGTAAGAAGAACAACAATATTTTACAGCATTTATGATATCCCAATCACTATACCAAACACCTTCCCCTATTTGGTAAGTATAAGGACAAACGTAGATTACAAATAAGAGGATTAAATTTTCCTATTGAAAATGAGGAGATGGACTCTTCCTTTTCTTTTCATAGAGAATTTACTTAAGAAAACTTGTATTTCTAAGTTCTTTGTCTCCTTGTGTGTGTAAATCTTTTTTTTTTTTTTTTTTTTACAAAGTGTGTGTAAATCTTTTTAAAAGCTTTTTAAAATAAGCCTAATGTCAGCCTTATAAGAGTCAGGAATGTCTTTTTTCAAAGACCCGAGAATCATCTCCTTGAAATGTATTCATCAAGGAAACTAGTCCTCTGTGCCTGGGTTTCAGTGGGAGGGCAGGAGCCTAACCTCAGTAGGCACCCTCAGATATCTTATCTGTTATGGCAGACAAATACTCTGCCATAACAATATGAGAAGTTTAGTTTTCCGAAAGAGAAAGCCAGTTAACTAACCGAAACACTAACTGCAATCACCAGCTAAATTTAGGTAGGACTAAGTGTAACCAAGGGTGCTGTCAAATCCACTAATCTTGATCTTGGAGAACATATACTTCAAGAGTTGTATCCCCTTGGCTATGGAAACCGGCGACATTTCTTTTCGTCTTTGCGATCTCTTTCTGGAATGCCTTGGATGAGCGCACATCAGAGTCTGCTTTAGGGCCTGTGCAATAATAAAACTGTATTCTTTCACTTCTGTGTTTGTGGGGAGATTTATTGGGTTGGCAGATTATTACTATTTTTTTAAATTATATTTCTCAGCAGAAGAATTATGATCTCCATTTTGCAGATGAGGAGACTGATCAGAGAGATATATAGCTAGTAAGAGAAGGAGCAGAGAATCCCGTCCAGACTCTGGAAGCCATCCCCTCAAGCTCCTCACTACCTAAGGCCCTGTGTTGTCTCACATACATGCTACTTTTGAGCCCCCTGTGGGCAAGAGTCATGCTTCCCTCCCTAACCTCCCTCCCCCTCCAAGCTTTTCACTCCACTGTGGACAGGGCAGTCCTGGTGACACTGTGAGCACATAATGAGTAATTATCAATGTGCTCATTTCAGTTTAGAGGGGTTGATGGTAAGAATGTGCTCTGTTTCCACAGTGGTAGAATTCCATTCCTCCTCTGGCTCCATTTCTCTCAAGAGTTTCTGCTCACTCTCCTGAACCTTTGCACACATTCTTCTCTGTGACGAACTTAACGTGAAACAGCTGTGCTCATTCAGTGCCTGTTCAAATCAAGTTGAAGGGAAGCCTATCCTCCTCCAAAGGCATAATAAATATGTCAAATCTAAATTCAAAGAAAACTAGACTATACTTTTCTTCATTTTAACAGTATTGGAAAGTCATTATCAATGAGACATATTCTGCCTATCTTTTTTTGTCATTACGTTTTTCTGTACATTGAATTTTTGCATTGATTCATGAGAACATACTGAATTATAGAAGTTAAAATAAAGGCTGTGAAATGAGGGGAAACAAAGAAGAAAAACCAAAAAATTAAAGAAAGAAAAATCTTGGTTCTACTTCTTTTCCCAACTCTGTGTTTTGGGAAGAATTCTTTGACTTTAATTTTCTTATTTCTGTAAGTAGTAAGGTTGCCAAATTTAGCAAATAAAAATAGAAATATTAAGCCTATACATGATCAATGTACTTGAAGGATCAGCAAATGCCATGCAACCACTAACAAACCGTGGCTATTAATGTCATTACTACATTGTCTGAACACTTCTCATTGTCTGAGCTCAGTCTTCTCCAAACTCTAGAACAACAATAAGTTCAATGTTAAAAAATTACATGGAGTTACCTATGCAGTCACAAAAATATCCCTAAATCTCAAGAGTTATAAAATAAAATATTTAAAATCATTTTCAAATAAATTCATGTTTAAGAGTCTAATAGGTCTCGAATGCCTGCATTACATTTAGACAACTCTGAAAGATAATAGGAAATGTTATGAAGCATCTCACTGTTTAAAGGTGCATTTTGTTTAGCAAATGCTTCACATCTACCCCTTGAACCAGACCAGCACTGTGTTTTCTGTGGCATTTTCCACTGGAGCAGTGTTATTTGAAATTTTCAGGCTCAATTATGATGAACAAGAATAAACAATTTCCCTTTATTTTCCAGAGGACATTTTAGTTTCCAGTCTGCAGTAGTAGAATACAAGCAAATGTGACAGAGGAACAGCATTTCAGTGGTAACAGACTTCTGACTTACCCCCCTAAAAGTAACTGTTTTGCAAAGACCGATCTCTTTTTCAGCTCTTTCATCTCAAATTACTTTCTCCTCAGTTTGTCTCCTTAATTGTTTACTTTTATTTCCTTCCTGATCATAAAAGATACAGAGCGACTCCCGGGGTATTTTCAACCAGGAATACCCTTTGTTTGCTCCCCCAGGACTACAAAAAAAGAGAAGTGAGTAGTGTCACTGGTCCAATCTACCTTTTTTCCCCTGGGCTTGAGCCACTCCATGGGATTAAAAGACCAAGGTAACTGACACACACGTGACCATCCAAAAGAAGTTCAGGAGCCTGACAGCACAGACTCTAACCTAAAACACAAACTTCTAGAGCAACATCTTCATTTCATCAATCAACCCTGATATTTAAGACAACTGTGATGGATGTTATCACCAGATTGTGGATATCTACGAAGGAAACCTTCCCTTGAGCTTTTTACGCTCCACAAATGCCAGGTTATTAATTTTGTTCAAGTCTAAAATCTTAAAGTCTGGAGTTCCTTTTGGCTTTACAGGTATTCATGATTGTTTATTATTTTATTCTTACTACTAATGACTAATTTATTTTCTTTCTTTCTTTCTTTCTTTCTTTCTTTCTTTCCTTCTTTCTTTCTTTCTTTCTCTCTTCCTTGGTTTTAAAATAACTAGTGCATCTAAGAAGAAAAATATCTTCTTTTTTTTTTTTTAAGATTTTATTTGTTTATTTGACAGACAGAGATCACTAGTAGGCAGAGAGGCAGGCGGGGGGGCGGGGGTGGGAAGCAGGCTCCCCGCTGAGCAGAAAGCCCGATGTGGGGCTCGATCCCAGGCCCCTGAGACTGTGATTTAACCCACTGAGCCACCCAAGTGCCCCCCAAAATAGCTTCTTATTTCCCCATTTATTCATGCCCCTCTAATGATTTCATTAATCTCTTTGGATGCATATATTATTTTTCTCAGGACCATGATCTATATTTGAGAGAGAAGACAACACACATTTGGGTGTATGGAGAAGTTCCCTTCAAGCATGAGAAAATAGGGTTCTCTGGTGGATTATAACAATTCCTTTGGTCTGGAAATTATCTTCCACAATTTCAAGATCTACATAAAGTCTCCATATAATCAAAATGCCCTCTTAACAATCTGTTACACTTCTATCTTCATGAATGTATTTCACTGCTTTTAGAACTGACACAAGCTGAGTGAAGTGTCCAATCCTTCCCACATACAACCCTCAGAGACTCTTTGTTAATTGTTTCTCTCTATCCTACCTCAGGCAGAATCCTTCATAGGCTTTCTATTGCTGCTGAAATAAAATACTTCTTCATTCTGCTTTTGAGTCCGTTCACAGTTTGAAAAAAAGCAGTGGATGGTCAAGTCAGCAAATTCACATTCAAGTCTGGGGTCATCTCACTGTGGATCTTTGAGACAACCACCAATTCTGGGAGCCCCGCGGTTCTCTGAAAGGTGGGTGATCAGAAGTATGCTCATAAGACCCTCTCCTTCTATAACATTCCAACCTTCGGGACATCCACTTCCAGGACAAACTAACCTAAAGCGATTCCCTTCCTTCCCCACCCCACCCCCTGCATGGTCACTACTCTACCAGTAGTAGATCAACACATTGTCTGATCACTGTCCAAATGACCTCTTCCCAACTTATCCTTAGCCCGTCCACACCTGAACTACCACCCTTCTTCCCAAAGAGCCTACCCTCCCTTCTCCAATAAGGAGCAATAGTTCCTTCCTTTGAGTTTTTGTTTCTGTTTCCATGGCCTGGGACCTATTCCTTCTTTATAATGCCACCCCCTGGGAATTTCCTAATCCTTTTACAAATTTTAAGCTTCTTGAGAAAAGAAATTGTTCCTTTTTCATATATGTGTAAGTTTTATGTTGCAAATAGACTACCTACGTTATATCCTTTTTGAATTCACATTATATTCTCAAGATTTTTTAACTATGAAAGTATTATAAGAACTTAATTTTTAAAATGTAAGCATATTCCAGAAAATACTAGCATATAAATTTTGGTATAGTTTGATATTTTCCTATTTCATTTCTCCTCCACTAAGTTCATAATTCTTTAACTTTCTCAGGCTACATCAAGGTCATTATTCATCCTATTTCTAAGAGTATTGGCATTTTGATTACTGTATATGACCACAAATAGAGTCTCATTTAATTATGGTCCTTCCTAATTGAACAAAGACATATGATTAAAAAATATTCTGCAACACAGACTGTATGTAGTTTTATTACAAATTATATGTTCTCAATTCTATCCACTGACATTCAGGTCGGTGTATGTACTGAAAGACACATATCTACTCTCTGAGAGTAACAATGTTACCTAATACATTACGGTTTGTTCCTTGGCTTCTCCTCTCGAAAAATCTTCCTTCTCTCCCTTAATGTCTATCCCTTGCCAGTATGCATTTTTAAACAGTTGGTTGAAAGACATATAACATACCTAAGTCATTACCAACTCTTAAAACCAACACCACAATGTTAATAAAAGTAAAGGGAAACATCGTGTTCTTTCCATTTCTCCAAATACATTCCTGAAAATGTAACAAGAAAAGGTAAAGTTGAAGTCAACTCCATTCTCTCTCCCTCTACGCACCATCTTTGAAAGCTCAAGGGATCCTTGGAACAAGATTTATGTTTGTCTTGTTTAAGAACTTCAGAGGGTCAAACCTATTTCCTGAAATTGGAGAAGCAAAACAAATGACTTCAGTTTCCCATTGTGTGGGAGTGTTCAAGGTTTATCTGTGAGTTAGCATTTCCCTGTCGGGTTCAGATTGCCTCTGTTTTCAGTTGACTACTCGGTGGTGTTCAGCAGTGAAGCTCTATCCCGATCTGGCGCATACCCTTAAAACACAGGAAATAATAATATAAAGCAAACCCTTTCACATACAAGAAAAGGAAAAGGTCTCATTGTGGAATTTTCATTTTTTCTGGGTTTGGCCCAAAGTATAACGGTTTAAAATGTTCTTATAGTATAGAGTAACATGATTCATAATCAGGGCATGTTAATATGGCAAAAGCACGCTGCAAGGCATATGCTCGTATGCTGGGTTGGAATTTTGCCATCGCCACAGTGGCTGTGGGCTTCTCTCTTCTTGGCCTCACATTTTACACACCCAGTCAATGGCACCTTCCCAACACAACACACACACCCTGTTGTGTCTTACTGCTTAATTATGGCTCATATCACCAGCATATGCTTCATACTGTCAACAAAAGAAAAAAGCCTACTTTGATTTGGACCAAATTTAGTGTCTTTAAAATATTCAAATATGCTGTTTTACAATAACATATGGCCATGAACAATGTTTTTCATTTTTTTCTAACAGTATCTCTCTTTAAGGATAAATCATGTATTCCAAGATTAAATTAAATGGGCCCTGCTGTTAGAGAAAAATGTTTTTGTGCTTCTGCTTGGCTTTCTATATTAGTGTTTATTAAATCTTTAAAAACTTAAATAACCCTATGATAAAATTCAGGAATATGAAAAATTGCATGTGTTTATATTATAATGGATTTTAGTATATTAAAAAGTACCAATAAACCAAATGATTTTATAAACTAGAACAACAGAGCTAGGCTTTAGGTGGTAGCATAGAGTGCCAAATCGCATTATCAAACAAAGTTCTTGGATTTGCTGCGATGTCCTGATTCCTGTCCCAACCCCGTGCCTACCCTAGCAGGAGATGAAGGTTGGTCACGTGCATCTAGTTTTCTGAGTAATGGGGAAAGAAAACCATCTTTCTACTCCCTCTTAAATATTCACAACATTGTACATATATATTTCATTTTCAATTTCTTCATGTCCTTCCACAACTGTGACCTCAGATGACTCTTGCAACATGCTTGAGAGGGAAGTTGATCAGGTATTATCATATGGGATGCTTTTGACTCTCACTGTTCCCTGCACTTACGTGCTTCTAATCGATACGTCCTGAGACACCATCCGAAGTGAATCTACCCTTTTTATTATCTCTCAGAGCAGCAGGTTTATTTCCTTCAGGGTACCAGTGGCAAGGTGTAATGATCTTATTTAAATATTCATATACTTATTTATTTTTCAATCCCCTACACAGAATATAAGGTCCGTGAGGACACTATGTCCTTAGAACAGTCCCAGGCTATGATGCAAGGATACAGCGAGGCAGGTCTCACATCTTGTGTAAGGTCATGGAATGGACTCATCTCAAAATGATAATTGGAAGAAACCACCGTGGGGACTCCGGTCTGGCACCCTCTTCCTCCATGACTTTCATGCACAATTAGCTTGAGGACAACTAAAAATTACGCAGCAGCCCCTCAACGGTCTATGGCGTACTAAAGACCACCGATAGAAAAATTAGCTCAAACGTAGTAATGATTTGCCCAAAGACTGAATAGGTCATAAAAAAGGTCAATTTCAAACACATGAATGTTTGGAATAAACACATTATTTGTGTTTCAAAATTATTCCTTTGTGTTTCAATTGACCTCCCACCTCCTATTACAGTAAGCAGAAAACAAGAGTTGGAAGCTACTTTGAGAAGTCATTGTATCCTTTCCCTGCTCTATTATTACTGTCCTGCTGTGCGAAGAAAGAACAAATTGGAAACAAACATTACACACTACTCTATCTTTCTGCATATTTAAACACAAATTTCATCTCTATGCTATAGAATACATCATATACTATTTATGGAAAATCACTCATTGCGGCAATTATACCCTAAAGAATATCCTAACGACTAAAGGAACAAAGACATTCCGACGAAACATCTTACTTTTAAAGACTGTCTTACTCACATAGAACACTCCTGGAAAGCTTAATACAATTTGCTTTTAAAATGCTAAGGAGTAGCATGGCAGATGAGAAGTACTATTTCACTTGTTTCTTGTCAATGTTCTATTTTATTTCAAATAAAATGGTTTGCAATATTAATCAGACAGATGGTAATTATTATTCTGCATGAATGTATAAAGTATATAAATCGGTTTTAATAGGATTATCTTGTAAGCAAACGAGGTCTAACAAAATTACTCATTTTGATATATACTTCTCTTTATGATTATTTTAAAAATAAGATACCTAATTATCCCAGCTTCATCAAGAAAACATTATAAATTAAAATACAATAAAAGTTTCCTTTAATAAGAAACATAAAATGCATCACCTCCTTTTTTAAATAACACTTGATCAGCCTTTATGCACTCTGATTAGAGGATGAATGTACATCTCATCCCTAAAAGCGAAATTTTTCCACTAGATCCAAATCAGTCTCAGCCTGTGCCCCTGCCCCCAGCCTTTACCCCCAAACAGACAATTCTGCTTCACGACAATGAACCCTGTAAGACACAAGTAAGGAACAAAAACTAAATACAAAATGGGCATTATGGAATCCATTAAAGGTCTCATGTTCATTTGCCACACACACAAAAATTAAATGTAAATACTGGAGTAAAGTGCTGGTGACCTCAAAAACCAAGGACAACAGGATATGGGCTCTAATGCTTGGAAAATTATAGTCCCTGTGCATTTAGAGCCCCGGGACCCTGTCTGCTTGGCTAATAATTGCCGTATTTCTGAACTACCGAAGCACAGGATAAGCAATGGGTAACATCATAAAGATGTTAAAAAAAAAAAAAAAATCCATTACAACCCTGCTATTTGAACTAACACAACTACTTTTCCTGACTGTACTGTTCCTTTCTACCAAGACGGGAAGGCAAGGATTGATGAGAACGTTTCTAAAATATTTGAAAGACAAATGATACCTAAACTCTGTGACTTACGTAAGACCAGAGTTGTCATTGACACACAGGTGAGCGGTGAGGTAAATAAACCTTAAAAACACAAAGGTCACTCCTGAGAAGGTCTTCAGAATATGTCTCTGCCTTTTATGGCAGGAGAAGTATGGAACTTTGGTAAACCATCCTTTAAAGCCAAGGTTGCCCTGATTTCCTGCATGTTCCTTTGAAAAGACACATGTACTCTCTCCTGAATAAATATGTGCATCCTGGTCTCACGGATTCACCTGCTACTGCACTGAGGATGAGCTGTCACGCTATCTGATCTGAGTTCCTACACCATCTTCTAGTTCTGCAATTACCAAGTACAATTGCCTATAGTTTGATGTTACCTTTGATCTGAGGACGAAAGGGGGGGAAAAAAAAGAGCTTTTGAAGAATTTATTAATGACTTTTCCTGCCAGGGATTAGAGGAGCAAAGGCAGGAGATACTGCTAAAATCTTCATCTAATCACATTGCCTCTCCTAACCCTGATTCATTTGATTGTAGAAAGGCAGTACTTTGTTGTGATGTTTGCACAGATAACACAACCTGAATGATTGTTTCGGATAATACAAGTCTTTACTTTCTCTCTCAAAATGATGCAAATAAAATGTTTAAAACTAGTACTTATAAGGGCACCTGGGTGGCTCAGTTGGTTAGGTGATTGCCTTTGGCTCGGGTTATGATCTCTGGGTCCCAGGATCAAGTCCTGCCATATGGGGCTCCCTGCTCAGTGGGGAGTCTGCTTCTCCCTTTCCCTCTGCCCCTCTCCCTCCCCCTGCTTGTGTGTTCTCTCTCTCTCTCTCTCTCTGTCTCTCTTTAATAAATAAAGAAATAAAATCTTTAAGAAAACACAAAAAGTCACAATAGCTAAGTTAGGACCTGAATACCTTTACCTCAAGAGAGAACATGGTGGCTAATTATTTTTATAGCAATATGAAGTTTTCAAAGGCAAGTGTGATCCTAGGGAACACAGGGCCATTGTTCTAATCAAGTTCTCAAAAGGTGCAAGAGAAGCATGGAGAAGAAATTATGCAGCTCTGTGGGACTCATCCCCAGAGGAGTTGGTGTTGGAGCTCAGTCTCAGGAAAAAGGGCGGCAGTGGTGATAGAGGTTGGGGGGGGTGGTGGTTACTGCAGAAGGTATCGTAAGAAGAGAGAAAAGGAAGTGACAGAGCATCATAGATCTTAGAAAATACTACCAATTATGAATTAATCATGGGTGTGCATGGGGGACAGATATACAGGGAAGGTCTAGAAGTAGACTAGGAACTAGGTGCTAAAGAACTTTTATTTTGTACTCACCTGTTTACTCAGTAAAACAAATCTCCAGTTCTTGGTTTCTCTCAATGGCACCACAATGTTCCTTACCTCTTTTCACAATTTTTAAAAAATATGTATTATTTTTATTCCTTGCAGTATGTTGCTCCCCCCCTCCATTCATCATGCATAACAAGCTATCAGACAGAGACAGGTAGTATGACATGATGTGATAAGGATGGACTCTGGAAGTCAGACCACTGTGGCCAACTGGCTGTGGGAACAAAAGCAAGGCACCTAACTTTCCTCTGCCCTCATTTCTTCCTTTACACGAAGGGTACTAGCGTGCCCTTATAGGATTATCTAAGGATTATATAAACAGTGGCACATAGCAAATATAAAATGATTTTTTTAAAGATTTTCATTTTTTATTTATTTATTTGACAGAGAGAGAGAAAAAGAGAGAGAGAAAGAGAGATCACAAGTAGGCAGAGAGAGAGGGGAAAGCAGGCTCCCTGCTGAGCAGAGAGCCCGATGCAGGGCTCGATCCCAGGACCCTGAGACCATGACCTGAGCCAAAGGCAGAGGCTTAACCCACTGAGCCACCCAGGCGCCCCAATATAAAACTATTTTGTGATTAAAAATATATGGACATTTCCTTCTAGGAGCAGCTTAAGATGACTAAATGAATTTTTCCCAATAAACCTAAACCTGGTATATTTAATTTCTTCTGAATTGATGCTCATTGTCTATAAGGCAGACTTCTAAATTATCCATCATGAGACCTCCTAGTTGATTCTGGTTCTTTCATCTCACTCAGTGAATGTTTGTTGAATATCTACCAGATGCATTTGTCTGAGAAATGACCATAAGATAATAAAAAAGACAGTCCTTGCTTTCATATAGCTAATTCCAGTGAAGCTGTTCCTTAGTTTATAGAGCATCTCTCTGTACTTACTCAACTGATATCTGCAACGCTGGAAGGCAAAGAGGGCATTCTATTATAATTTTCATATTATATAGACAAGAAAAATGAGCCTTAAAAAGTAGTGCTACTCCTCAACTTCAGACATCTCCCCAGAAACTGTAGGAAGAGACACATCTGGACATTTCCAGGTATGATGAGAGATAGGCACTCCGTGTGACACACTCAGTCTTCCCTAATAGAGAGCCCTTCCCATGAGCAGTGTTGGCAGAGGTGAGGATACTGGGCCAGGAGGACACTTGAAATAATAAATACAAACGTATGAATGGCATCAACAACATAATTTATCTGAAATCAATGCATATTTACCCAAGAACCAAATCTGCACTGCATTCCATTGATTGCTCTTGTACTGAAACAGCAGGACACCAGTATTTATGAACCCATAATGCAGTCCGTATTAGTTGATAATTACATATTATCTCATTCATTACTCACTACAACCTTATGAGGTTGGAATTATTACCTGTACTTTGCCCAAGACGTTCAGGAACTTGCCCAAGCCCTTACAGTTGGGGTCTGGCTCCTACAACACAAACGTCCTTCACCGAGATGACCACGGTTAATACCTATATAGAGGGCATGGCTAACCAAGTAACATACACAGTCTCCATATTGAAAAGAAAAAAAAAGAAAAAATTAAAAATGACGGCTTTAAAAATCATCACGTCTAAGCGACATTAATCAACTCTATTTCTCGGGTGCACATATGTAGTCCAGCTGTCAGGGTACCTAGAGATGCTTTGTCTTTCCTGTTATCATGACATTGTTGGGGATCCACACACCATTCACGTATCTGGATGCATTCGAGGATCGTGTCAAAGACTCACAAGAGCCAGTCGGGGTAGCCCAGCAGAGTGGCAGATCTGGACTTTCACATCCCGAAATGCTTGTTTTTTCCAAGTCACAGTCAGGTTGTCATTTGTCTCAAAGATTATAGAGAGAGAAATGGGAAATCGAATCGAAACCAGGAAGGGAAGTCCCAAGCAGCTGCTGGCCATGAAGCAGACGTTGAACAAGGATCTGAGAGCATGCTCCCTCTCTCCCCTCATCAGCAGGTAAAATAGCAAGTAATAGGAGAGCCGCAAAGGCTATGAGGATCTCTTAGTGGTCGGGCATAACCCATCTCTGCGAACAGGGCATGATCTCAGGGAAAGGGAGCAAAATCATACCAAGGGTCCTGACGTGCCCTTTAGCGTAGACTTTTCAACATTTTTCTGAGTAGGCTGACAGCTATCTCTGGAAACAGTGGGCGACGAGGTAGATGCTAATCTGATTTATATCCTAAAAGGAGGGGCATATGCTGCTTTCCTATTTGACCTGCACAAAAGCAACGAGCGCTGTAATGAAGCTAATCACGGGAAACTAGCTTGGCTTTGTGCGAGCCTCCTAATTCGTTAGGCTGCAAATTTTCCATAAAGAGTTATTTACATCTCACTAACCACGAGGTTCACACCTGGGGTTGGCAACACCTGGCAGTGTTCTTAATGAGTTCACCACTGTTTCCACAGAAAATGCTGACATTAATAATTGTAATGTTACATTTATTGCAAGAAAAGTACAAACATAAATGCAGTGGATTAGTAAAGGTCACTGCAATCTAACTCCTTTTGGTGCTAATGTAGCTTGACAGTATGTGCAAGCCAGGAAGGAGACGGAGAAAAAGCCTCCTGTGATAACGAGATCCTTCATGGCACTGCCTGATTGCATAAAGGCACCTGCTTAGGTGATTTTGCCCTCAACGATGCTTTTGGCATTTTCCAAAATGGCACCTGAGTTTCTGTCATAGTCTATCCAGCCTGTCGCTAAATCCTACTGATGCTTTTCTCCATATTTATCAAGTCGGTCCCTTAATTTCCATGTTCATGGTCTGCCAGAGTCCTGGTCTGATCTGACTGAATTAATTACTGCAACTGCATTCAATAAAGTCAAGCAAAGAAGACAAAGTGACCATCGTCGCGTGATGTTGGGAGTAATCCTGAAATCCACAAATAATTGTTGGATGCCTGTTAGGTAGCCAGCCCAGGGCTTGGTGCCTTGGGAGCCGGCGAAGAATAGCAGGCAGTTTCTGCTCCCCAAATGCTTAGAATTTAATTAAGGAGACGAAAAGTCAAATATTATTAATGAGGAAAGGCAGTTCTTGGAAGGTACAAAATAAATCGCTTCGGCAGTGCATGGCATCAGAATTCAGAGGAGAGGTCATTGCTGAGTTTTTTAGTTAACTCTTCAATTTCTTCAATTTCTTGGTCTTTACTCTCACTGTTTTTGCTGCAGTAAAGCAAACTGACTTTTCACTTCTACATAGAACTCATTTTCTCCCATGTGGGGATGATACACACCGTGCGCAACACATCCTTCCTTGATCGCCGTGTCCACTTCTTCTTGCTGCATCTGCCTCTTCTCCCTCAGCATCTTCCGCATCTGCTTCCCCCTGTCTGTGGGGATGCTCAGCTGTCCTTCCTGGGTTCCAGTTCTTTAAACCGTAACATGATGTTACTCCAGTAACATCATGGGCTTTATATCGTGGTCACTCTGTATGCTTACGCCTGTTTCTGTACAGCTGTGAAACGTACGCATTGTTTTTATCAATAAAGATAAGTGTGCCGGTGCCAAGTCGGGGTGTGTGCATGTGTGACTTTCTTTGTGCATTAAGCTAGCACAGAGCTGGGGCCAGAAAAGCCTTCATTAATCATTTCCTACGGGACCTGATATGGCTGTATCCCCTTGCCATGCAGTTCACGCTCAGTACGGTTGGCTGCCTAAATCCTGATTCAACAGGGGGGACGGTGAATGAGTTCCTGTAGCACCGACTTAAGCCCAGCTGTGCAGGAAAGCTGCCTTCACAATCCTGACTTAGCTCTTCCTGCTGCTCCTACAACCGCCTTTTCATTGGAGCCCTACGCCCTTTTGGTAAAGCATTTCTTAAGCAGCATCCTTTTAGACTAACGCAGATGAGTACTGCTCTTGAGGTTTTCACGTTCTGTCCCTAAGAATCCATGTACCTTTGTAACCTGATAGAGGCAGCAACTCTTTCTCTCTCTGCTTTCTGCATTAGGCAACAAGACAGAGCTGCTGTCTTTGCAGTAGACTAGAAGACATACATCAGATTCTCAGAGTTGTCTCCTTAAACGTCCTGACAGTAGACATGAGTCAAAAGGTGGTAACCTCTCCTTTCTCCTCCGTGGGGCAGGTTGGACTCACACTCCAGGGACATCTCCCTCCTGCTAAATCTGCATTTTGATCTGTCTCACATGTCTTTGGTATCTGATATATCTTCGGTGCCTAAATTGAAACCTCCAATCTAGTATCCTGGCACCCTAGCTATATTAAAATGCAAATTAGTCTAAACATCATTCAACAAGCAACAGGGAACCATTGGGAAAAGTTAAGCAAGACTATGACTTTACCAGATAAGGACCGAGATAAGGGTATTGGATGGTTTTAACACAAATGCTGGCTGAGTTTGCACAGTGTTACACACATGTAGAGATACATCCGGTGCACGACCGGGGGGTTGGCTCACACCTTATACAGACTCGGCCAGTAAGGTAGCTCCTCTTTCTGGGATGTGGCAGAGAACTGGATGATACACCGGTCATCCCAGTGACTGCCCAGAAGGGACCCAGCTAATCTGCAAGATGGCCCCTCTCACTCCATACGCATGCTTCTCTTCCTCAAAGTTCAACAGAACGTGTGACAATGCCACTTACAGATCTCCCTGGGAAGCTGCAGTCCAATACTACAGCCTTTCCTTTCTCCTTACATAAAGTGCAGTTTGGAGTTCAAGTGTGGATGATCTAGACATCATTTCCTTAAAACAGCAGTTCTTCGGGGCACCTGGGTGGCTCAGTTGGTTGAGCTACTGCCTTCGGCTCAGGTCATGATCTTGGACTTCCTGGATCGAGGAGCTCCCAGCTCCTTGGGGAGTCTGCTTTACCCTCTGACCTTCCCCTCTCTCATGCTCTCTCTCTCACTCATGCTCTCAAATGAATAATGAAATTAAAACAACAACAACAACAACAACAACAGCAGCAGTACTTTGGGCTGTGATGAAGCCCAATCTGGCAACGACTGATTTGGAATTTAGGACAAATATCATTAGCTACAATAACGAGCAATTCCTACAAACCACTTCAAAGCTTATGTAGTTTGCCATAACTGTTTATAGAATACATGCATGAGGTTAATTCACTCTTTTAATAACTTTGTTCCAGCCATTATAGAATAACCATAACCACTGGGCATTAATTTTTAACAAGGCATCTATAGATATCTATTTATCATTTATAACACGATGGCAAAAGCATTATCAAACATTTATTGAGCATTTATAAATAATTTTATCCTACTTCTAGCATGTGTTATAAATATATTATTAATTCTTTCTAAATTATTAATACGGAATCCTTGAAACTGAATATGAGAGTAACATTTATTATGGGAATGACATTTTGTCACCTTTGAAATCCCCATCCTAGGCTAACTATATGAATATCCATGGAAGCCATAGGCAGAGTGAGGAAATCATATTTCTTGTGGAAAAATATTTAGGTTAGGGCTTGACAAGGCAGATGCATCTAATATAAACTTCACTGAACCGTATTTTTTCCATGATAAAAATTCTATCGCTTGACCAGGTGGTCTGGGAAGCGACTGAGTTCTTCCCGATCACTAAGGGTAATGGGGACAATTGAATGTGCGAAGCTGCTCATTTGCTTGTAGATTACATACGACAGATTCTCACACAGGAGATGTTCCTCATTGCACTAAATAGGAAAACGAGGCATGTTAAAGCTTCCATGGAATAGAAGCATTTCTTTTTTCTTTTCTTTCTTTTTTTTTTTAAAGATCTTATTTATTTATTTGACAGAGAGATGGAGAGAGAGCATGAGAGGGGAGAAGGTCAGAGGGAGAAGCAGACTCCTTGCTGAGCAGGGAGCCCGATGAGGAACTTGAGCTCGGGGCTCTGGGATCGTGACCTGAGCCGAAGGCAGTTGCCCAACCAACTGAGCCACCCAGGTGCCTAGAATAGAAGCATTTCTAAGATATGAAGGGGTCAATACACATTGAAGATATGACCTGAAACACCTAAGCTATCTGGGAGAGCTGACTCAGCATTTCTTCTCTTGGGCTATAGACTAAACACCATAAATGGTGATGTGAATTGGGGTACCTGGGTGGCTCAGTGGGTTAAGCCTCTGCCTTCGGCTCAGGTCATGATCTCAGGGTCCTGGGATCGAGCCCCACATTGGGCTCTCTGCTCAGCGGGGAGCCTGCTTCCTCCTCTCTCTCTGCCTGCCTCTCTGCCTACTTGTGATCTCTGTCAAATAAATAAATAAAATCTTTAAAAAAAATAATTTTAAAAGGTGACATGAAGTTCTAAGCTAATTGCTACATTAGAAATTGAGAGGGCAAAAACAGGGCCACCAAGTTCCCAAACACAAATGTTAAGAGTTATCAGAACTGGAATTACAATCATTAAATTCTAGGATGACTTTCATAATTTTAACCACTTGGAGCAGTTTTAGGCTGTTTGGCTTTCTCTTTGTTTGTTTCATTGTTTTTTGTTTGTTTGTTTGTTTGTTTTAATTTTCCTTATCAGAATTCTACTTCATGCATTCCCAGGAAGCCATGCAGAGTCAAGAAAAGTCTACCATCCCAAGACACAAAACAAATTGAGCCAATGTCCTAAAGATTTTAGAATCTTATGCTGAAGGTTTATGCCAAAGCAAAAATGATACATTATCTGATTCAAAATTCATTTTAATAGGAAGCATTTATTGTCATGCCTTTCAAGAAGAGTGATTTCATTTTTACCTGGTTCTTTGTAACTTTAGTTTACTTGTCTCTTTGTTTTTCTTTGTTTTAAATGTTAGGTAGGGCTCAAGGAGATGATGAGGCGCTTAAGTCCTTCCTTTTTCTTCACCCACATACGTAGAACAAGCCACTTCACGGTATCATCAATGCTTATTCAATTGTAGACACTATTTGATGCACAAATTAGTATCACAGATAAAAGGTAACAAACATTTGTGTGCATTTCAGAAACATCTACAACATGAAGAATTTTCATCTTGGAAAAAATACGGTCCAGTGAAGTATGCTGTCCTTCTGGCAATATCTTTTTTTTTTTTTTTTTTAAGATTTTATTTACTTATTTGACAGACAAGAGATCACAAGTAGGCTGAGAGGCAGACAGAGAGGAGGAAGCAGGCTCCCCGCTGAGCAGAGAGCCTGATGTGGGGCTCGATCCCAGGACCCTGGGATCATGACCTGAGCCCAAGGCAGAGGCTTTAACCCACTGAGCCACCCAGGCGCCCCCTTCTGGCAATATCTTATACCTTGTATTGACTATGCTCACATTTAAACCAGTGTCAGGAAGCAAATGTAACATTTTGAGCACCATGAGTTCTTGGTGTAGTTACTCTACATCGACAAATGATAAATAAGACACAGCCTCCTTTTGAGAAGACACCATGTGCTTTGGAAACAATTGTGCAAAGAAAGAAGATGTGGCTTTGGCTGGGTGGTGTTGGCCAAGGCAGTGACCCTGATGTTTAGCTCCATTTCTTGCAAAATAGAACTGCCAAAAACACATATCCATACTTACATACCAAATGGTCTTTGAAGATGCCTGATTGGCCTTCTTTTACCTGTTCTTTGAAAGTAACCCTATATAAGCCTAACTCGGATAACTAACTCTGGACCAGGAGTAAGGAAAGTGGAAGACGACCCAACATATTTAAAATAGGAGGCACTGAAGAAGATGAAGAAGCAGAGACAGGAGTAAGCTAGCTTGGAGCTTTCCCCCACCAGAGTATACATTTTGGGGGATACCAGACCTGGAAGCTATGGTGTTGTACTTTCTTATTCTGGCCAATGGCAACACTGTAAATTAGATGAAGGGCATTCTACGTGGGCTCCTTACCTTCTGCTGTTACCAATAAAGTCACCCTGAGCTCAGGAGTGCTCAGTCCTCTGTGCTTCAGGCAAAGCCTCTGCTCACATGCTCTCCATTGAGCTCTGCCCACCCTGGGTCACCAGGTCCTAGAAATTTGACTCTCCTCTGTATTCCATCAAAATACTCCATCCATGTCTCAAACTCCTCCCCCAAAATTGATAAGTTTAAACAACAAGAAGCTGATCCTGGGGCACCTGGGTGGCTCAGTGGGTTAAGCCTCTGCCTTCGGCTCAGGTCATGATCTCAGAGTCCTGGGATCGAGCCCCACATCGGGCTCTCTGCTCAGCAGGGAGCCTGCTTCCACCTCTCTCTCTGCCTGCCTCTCTGCCTGCTTGTGATCTCTGTCAAATAAATAAATAAAATATTAAAAAAAAAAAAAGAAGCTGATCCTACTTTATAGTATTAACCCTTTAAGAGGCCATTCTTTAAAGGCAAGACCTTTAGCAGGGGAAAAAAAAAATCAAAACTCTCAGTAAACTTGGTGAGCTAAATTCTCTTTACAGCCAAAATTTTATGTCTAGAATCTAAATTCACTTAGTATTTGGCAGTTTATGATAGGATGTGAGAACTCAGCAAAACGTACATGTTATATTATGCTTTAAATAGCTCGTCACTGTGCAATTTCATATAATGGCCCTCTACTGAGTGTACAGCTCATGTTGTAAACTGGTAGACAGCAGGCATTGCTGTAGTAGCGGTATTTTAACAGTGTCCGTGCAAAAGAACAAAATAAATGTTTTGATTTGTAATTCCTAAATACCATAACTGGTTACCTGCAAATCCAGTTGGATATAACACTGCCTTCACACGTAACACAACAGCCCTGATGTCTCACTCTCATTTCACTGAATCGTGGTACCACATTCTTGAGGATGAACACATGGTACTAGAGATACAAGGAAAGGAAGTCCACTTTGACTCCAAATTTTAGATTGCTACAGATGAGCCAACGTGCCTGAGCATGGCAGGAAGTCATGGACTCTTCAGAAACTTCTGGGAAAAGTGTTTGGAAATTCATGCATCAACATTTATTCAAAACATCCTTACAAATCTCCTTGGACTTATGGTACTTACTTCCCAAGTTCCTACATGGTGGGGTTGTCAGCAGTTTTCTTTCGGTATCCTAACTGTACTTATTTTATATCACAGTGAATATGCCTTTATGATTCTTCTTTGAAAAGTCTGGAAAATTCTAAGGGCGCCTGGGTGGCTCAGTGTGTTAAAGCCTCTGCCTTCGACTCGGGTCATGATCCCAGGGTTCTGGGATCGAGCCCTGCATCGGGCTCTCTGCTCAGCAGGGAGCCTGCTTCCCATCCTCTCTCTCTCTGCCTGCCTCTCCACCTAATTGTGATCTCTGTCTGCCGAATAAATAAATAAATAAATATAAATGAATGAATGAATAAATAAATAAATAAATTTTAAAGAATAATCTTTTAAAAAAATAAAAAGGAAAGAAAAGTTTAGAAAATTCTAGATAGCTCAAAAAATAAGTTTAGTAATCTGAAACCATGCAGGAAATAAAAGCTGAGGAAACAAAATCTACTCAAAGCTACGTTATAGTGTTTCTTTATTGCAGAACCAGAAAAAAATCTAGAAAATTTTCATTTCGATGAACTTTACATAGTACTGTCTTGACATGTTTGAAATGTAGTAATTGATATTTACAATATTTCCAGCATGAAAAGAACAAGCATATCTTGATAGGGATGTAGTAAATTTTAGTTCCCTAAAATTAGTACTTTTTTTTATTTGGTTGTGCAATAAAGGTTAATCTTTGTATTTTATTTAAAAAAAAAAAACCCACAGCTATGAAATGAGTCAGAGCAGGTGCAGAGGTAAAGGAAACACAATTCATAAATATATGACAGGAGACCAATAATACTAATTAATTTGGGGCAGAATGCAGCCAGATTATATGTATGGAAGACTTAAATCTTTTAAAAGCTGGCAAATAGATGGCAAAGGTCACCCAATCAATGTAGATAAATAATGAAAGTCTCCAGAAAAAGCCAAAATGTGACAAGCAAAAGGGTGGTCATGTCATTCAATTTGGGGAATTTAAATATTGAAAAGTCAATTGTTTGGGCATTAAACTTAAATGACTAGAGTAATGAAACACGGAGATGAAAGAAAATCTATGTGTTCCTCTGTGTTGCATGCCAGGATCCCCAGGACCTGAACTGTTCTCTGGGGATAAATTATGCATTCTGGTTTGAACATAATCCCTGTCACATCCTTATAAACCCAGTAACAACATCACAAAGAAGGGAGAGCTGTAGAGTAGTAACCTGATTCCATCTCCTGCCTCCCAGATGACGGCAGGGTCAGTGCATGTAAAGGGGAACCCAAGCTTGCCCCTCCAAGTTGTCTTGACCACCTCGATGCCTGGCATAAAACCTGATGTATGAGCTCAAGAATGAAGTATCATTGTTATAGAAACAAAAGACAATCTGATGAAATGCATCTCCCAAAAAAAATCAGATAAAAACAATTAAAAATGATTATGATTGATAGCAGTAGAGCATCAACTTCAGGGCACATCCCAGATCTATTCTGCCACCAGGGGACACTGTGAGCACAGACAGAGCCAAGGGCCCCAGAAGACCTAATGCTGATAAAACTCCCCATAGGAGTTGATAATACCCATTTTCTTCCTACACTACCATCTCCCACCTATAAAGGGAAGAAATAGGAAAAAAAAATACATATGGAAAGATGAAAAATGAAGTCTCAGAATTTATAAAGCCTGGAAGATTCATGCTTTGAAGAGGGCCCATCAAGGAAAAGCTGTGTTTTACTAGATTTAACAGTGTGTTACACATTCTTATCCCATTATTGCAAAGTTCCAGTAGCCTACCACTGCGGACTCACATGGGGTCCCAACACTATTCTAGTCAGCTCACAAAATAAACAACCTTCTGTCTTTTGCCCATTGTCTCTCTCAACAAGGTCTTCCTTCCAATGGGTGCTTTTCTCCTGGAACAGGACAGAGGATTCCCTTGACCTCACACAAGGGCTCAGTGTGCCTCATGGTCCAGGCGATGCAGAATCCTTCCGTGAGGAGGAGTGTGGGGTGTGAAGAGATGGTGGGTGTTGTGGGGGTCACTCCTCAGGAAGAAGCTGCAAGTGCTTACTGCCTGACTTAAGCCCTTGGAGGAGAAATGAGTCTTCCCACCAGGATTTTTTCTAAACCAGCTTTTCTACTAAGTATCAGAGTAAGAGTGCACAAGAATACCAAATAAAGAAGAAAGTTTAGATTTGGCATATGCAAAACGTTTAGTCAGATGTTTACCTATTTGGACTTGAATTTTAGTTTGAGGAAAGTCATGAGAAGCAGGAAATAACTTCATTGATTTTTTTTTTCTCCTCTAAATTGCAGATACTGCACTTTGCGTGTCAAAGAAGGTGATAAAGACAGCCTGAATCATGGAAGTCTGCCAAAAATGGATGATATGGGATACTCTAAAGTTCTCTACATAGGAATCCCAAAGTACCTCAGTTATTATTAGGGTATTTCCAGAAAAGACTTTATAATAATCTACACAAATTATTCTAAACTACACAAAAAGTGTAACAGCATAAAATGCATCCTTCTAAACATAGCCATTTCTGTAAAGGCTCATGTAAAAATATTTTAAATAAATACATTGAATAATTTACACAGTGAGGCCCTTGGTAAGATTCCCAAGATTTGAATCACGTACACTTACTTTCCCCTTAAAAGGAAAAAAAAAAAGAGAGAGAGAGAGAGAGAGAGACAGATTTAAGCTTTGTGACTTTTTGTTGTTGTTGTTCAGAATATTTTTTTAAACAGTAACACCTCTCAAGTTTCTCGTCTGTAAAAATACGCTCCATAAAAACACTTTCTTGGTGAACATTTTAAATAAAAAAAAAAAAAAAAAAATTAGTTGAAGAACGGCAGGGTAACGTGAACTACTCACTGTGTTGAGAATGTATCCAAGTGTTTTCACTGAAAACAAAAGCGCCTACAAGTGGAAATTTCAGCGTGTGGTGCACAGAGTAAATCACTCAGCACAGATACGCTTGTCCTTTGGATCAAGGAGACCAGAGCATCAGGGTACTCCAGGTGCTTCGCGACTGAACAGGAATTACCGTAAGTGTGTGGCTACACTGCCACCTAGTGGTGCGAAGAACCAGCCTTCTAATACAGACGGATGACTTCCAGGTCAGAGGCAATTTTACAAATAAACGTTTCGTTTGCAAAAATAAACGTGGATTTTATACCAGATGGCTGAGAAGGCCTCGTAAGAGCTGCTGTCTCCCGTCTATGTATTCCTTCGCCAAAGCTTCACGATCCTCATTGATAAAAACCTGCGCTGCCGGCGGAGAAGTCCTGCAAACAGTACCCCAGGCAGGTAGAGATGAAAACGAGCTTCATGTGTCTGGGAATAAAAATATTGTTCTTTCTCACGGCTTTAAAGCAACCCCTCTTTTATCAAGTCGGCTTCCGATTTAAATCCTTTCCCTTCTCTTGATGGGAACCCAAACAGCAAAACGCAGATCCCTTAGATAATGTTTCAAGTGCATCTTCTTGCCTTCAACTGCCAGCCTTCTAGGACTGAAATCTTCCAACTTGGGTTCGATCCAGGATGCAAACTGTTGAAAGGTGTGCCTTCTAACACTGACATCTCTATTACAGGCGGTGATGATGCCTGATCGTGTCTGCAGATTAAGGTCATTTTAAAGGCCCGGGAAAGAAGAAAATGCCTTACAAGGCATCAAATTCTTCTTTGAGGGAGGAAGAAAGGAACCACTGCTATTGACTCATCGTGGATTTGTTTTGGGGGGCACTGTTATCACAGCAGGCACCCAGCCATAGTGGGGAGAAAGGTTGCAAACAAAACTGCAAGGAAATAACCAGCACCAACAGCACCACCACAACAAACAACCACACAGCAGACACGGAGTTCATGATGCATGATCTGAACTTAAGAACAAGTTCACACGTCACACTTTCTGAATATGTTGTAAGTAGACACAGAGGTCATTCCTTCTTCGGCAGCAAAGATCATTCTTCCCTCCAGCAGCATTGGTCAGTTTGGGCAGGAATATTATTTTAAATTTCAGGCTCAGGTAAAGGTTCTACTAATGTCTTAATATTTAAGGACAAAAGAATGACTAATTAAAAGAGAATTTTCCAGTACCTGGGTGGCTCAGTCCGTTAACCATATACCTTTGGCTCAGGCCATGATCCCAGGATCCTGGGATCCAGTCCTGAACCTGGCTCCCTGCTCAGCAGGGAGCATGCCTGTCCCTCTGCCTCTGCCTCCCTCTCTTTATCTCTCCTGAATAAATAAAATCTTAAAATTTTCTTTTTCAGAAACTTTCTTCTAGATATGTATTTTGATTATGATATTTCGATGATACGGGGCATTCATTTCACTCCATTATACATCCACTTGATTCTCCCATGAAGACACTCAGCTGAAAAGTCCATCTTGTAACCCTAACTCCACAAACACCGTGATAGGACCAAAGAAGGCCAGGTAGGGCGGGTAGACAGGGGCTGGCTAGGGAACCCTTCTCTTATTCCTTTGTAACCTCTGTAATTCGCAGTCTATTCTACCCTCTCCTAGTAGAGGCAAAAGGTAACTTACAATTTTCTAAGGAATGGCTGATAATTTCAACCATCTGAAATTAAACCGTACAGCATATAACAGAGGTGGTATGTTAAAGTGCTGGGAAGCTTTAGTATTCACTAATACACTATGCTGTTTTAATAAATACAAAAGGAATGTTTATTCACTTTAAAGTCATGACATCTACGAAGTTAAAGATTTTCACAGCGCTGAGCAACCAGTTAAATATCACACACAGTAGCAAAACAGCAATTTGTAGACTTCTGCTGCTCAGTGCCTTAATTACCTATATTGCAACTTGTTTCAGTCCACTAAAGACAGGGCTATCTGAAATCCCCAGGCAATTAAGGACCAAGCGTGCTCAAACATGAACAGCTCTTGAAGAAATAAATGGAAAGACCAGGTTTTATCTATAATGTTATTAGGTAGATAAATCACTGGGAAGAATAAACCAGTGGAAACAAAAATAAAGCACAAACTACGATTAGTCCTTTAAAAATCTCCTTGGAGATTATGCAATTTTCCCCACGAAATCAATATCAGTTCAATTGAAGATGAATTACAAGAGAAATCAAAAGCGGACACTTCCTGAGCAAGAAATAATAATATTGTTTCCCTTCATTACATAGTAAGATCTGATCACAAAGCAAAGGTGGAGGGAAAGAGGGTAGTTCCTATCTGTTAGCTTTTTTTCTCATGAAATGACACTTGGCTTTTGGGGACATTATTGTCAGATTGCCTTGTTGACACTGAATTGAGGGTTTTTTAATTTTGTTGTTGTTGTTGCTGTTGTTTGTTTTAACAAATTTCTTGACTTCTCATAACTAAAAAAGAAAATTGGTATTTTGATATGTTCTGTTTTCTCTGGCTGAAATACTCAGATCATATATTATTCATATTGAACATTTATGGAACTTTCAAAAGTTGTCAGTGAATGTCTAGAGCAAATATAAGCATGTATAAAATATTCTGGTTCCTTTTCATTGTAAAAATATATTTTATTTTAAAAAGCCATCAAACCAATAATCAATGACCCTACCTACCAAAGAAATGACTTCTATCCACATGTGTACATAAAATAACACATTTGCATAATATATTCATTGCTTGTAAATGGAAATAAACCCAAGCAAGATTTAGGTGATACAGATTTTAATAAGCTGTTATGATAAAACCACAATTTACTGGGTAACCTTAGCATTAATTTGTCTTTAATATGACTTCTTATATGACAAGATATGACATATAATGTGTTCTCATTATATGCTCCTACTAAAGGCATCTTTCTGAGTAAGTCTTAGTAACACAGTTTTCTATCCCCAAGCATTAGAAAGGAAGAGTTGCCAAGCAAATTTTTACTAGAACAACAAAAAATCACTTATATACCATTTCGCTGCATGAGGTTTTCAATTACAAAGAACCAAGCAAAGTTTTAGAAATAAGCATGTCAAGAAAATTGGAAAACATCTATGTAGATGGCCTAATGAACTTGATTTTCCTATTTGCTTTTAATATATGGAAAGTCAAATCAGAAAAACATATCAAGTTAGGCCCAGGAATGGCCTTAGACTTTGCTTAATGCTCATTTGATTTATAAATGAGGAAATGGAGGCGTAGGGAACGCAGTTAATAACATTTCTGCAGAAGTTCAGAGTGTCTTGATTTACCCCTTGGCTTCAAAGTCTGGAACAGACGCTGCATGTGAATCAAGGACGAACTCATCAAAGAAAGTCCAGATGCCACATTTTACAACAATTTCTGAGTCTTTTAGCTTGGAGATTAGTCTGATCAATATTGCTAGAAGGTATGAGTCAGGGATTCAAGAGTATTCATCTAATCTACACTATGAACTTGTGTGTGTGTGTGTGTGTATGTGTGTGTGTGTGTGAAAACACAGGCTTATTATTAGAGCTTTCTCCATGGGGAAATGAATCACAGTGCTGGGCTGGGAGACAAGTGCATCCAGCACGCCTAGGACAGGACTTCTGATTTTAAATCTTACAAAGGCGATCCTATTCTTTGATGAGAGTGAATGGATTCCAAAAAGAGGGTGCCCCGAAGAGGAACCTATCAGGCCACACCCCTCGGTGCGGAGGGTGGCTGGCTTTCCTCAGGCATAAGGCTGACCTGCGGTTGAGAGATAATATGCCTGACAGATGAGAACAAGTATACGCATTCTGAATGGAAAACGGAAACTAACACAGGTTTTCTATCAGTTATACAGTTTGCACAATTACATGCTGGTATTTATTATGTCTTTTTATAATCTAAATATGCCATTAGGTCATTATTTAACATACAGCCAGATACACAAATAATACATATGGAGTGGAGTCTTAAAACAAGCAAATGAAAGCCGTAGACGCGGAACAGAAAAGGCAGAGGTTTGTGGGGTGTTTGCCTATTTGCAAGAAGGTAAGAGCAGAAAAGTAATTAGTGTTATTTTTCCAAGGTGAATTTTTTTTTAGATCCTTTGTAGTAAACGAACAGAAATATCAGCAATAAATGACTTCTTGGGTGAAAAGCGGTAGAGCGCATTGAATAACAGAGAAAATGTTGAAAATTTAAGCATGGAAATAGAATTAGGAAGTGGGATATGCCTTGTAGGGATAGAGAAATGTATTTGGTGTTTTCATTAGAAAAACAGGGAATGAAAAAAAGAGATGGACCATTAAGTAGAAGAGGGATGGTATGTAAGAATGGCTTCAAGTCTTCCAGTGATATTCAAGCCTGATATTCATGGAAATTTCCAGAATCAGAGAACTAGAGAGCTGTAGGATACAATTGGACAAGGGCTACATCTTCCTCCCAGCACAGCACATATCCTGTATCAGACCCTTTAAGCTTTTGACTGCACTCAAGAAAAGCTACTGACCAAACCCTTATGGTGAGAATTTTTTAGCTAACGAATCCCCCCGCCACATACACAAGTCTCTTAGTAATTGCAATCTGGCTGGGACCCTATTGGTTCCTCTGATTTGAAATTACTTCCTAAATACTCCCGAGAAGAAGTATAATACCCCTGAAGCTAAGAAACCAGAGAGTGATGTCCAAAAGAGTGTAGAAAATGCATACAGTCTTCCATGAAGACCTGCTCTCCTGGAGACACATCAGTAGCAATAAGAAAGCTCATTGTTTTCCAATCAGTTGCTCAGAAATCCAGGCCTCATGCTGATCTCTTCTTTCCTGACCTTCATCTCATCAGTTGCTCAGTCTTGCTAACAGGTCCACTTTGCCATTCGTGAACTCTGCCCACCGGGCCCAACGTCAACAGCCAGCACCCTAGCCAAGTTGACATCTTGCTTTGCTCTGACTTGTATGTTAGCCTCCTAACTAGTGGTCTCAAACGGCCTCCAGTCTTTACAGCACAATCAGAAGGATTTATTTAAAATACGGATATTCTCATTACCATGTAACCCCCTAAGATCACTCCCTTTTGCCTCTTAGGGAATAAGACCAAACTCCGTAACGGCCCTGCTCGCCATTGCCTGATCTGGCTCCTGCTTACCTCCCCACCAACATCTAAGCCCATTTTCTGCTCTCAAGTCAACGCTTCAAGCTCACCGGTCTTACTCTGATTTCCTGAAACATCACAAACAAGTTCCAACGTCATGAATTTAGTCTGTAGTGCTCATTCTCATTTTCTTTCTCCCAAATATTGACTTCCTTCCAAATCACTTGATTAAACTTAATAACGGCCCCGAAGCAGCCTTCCTTGACCCCCAAATCCAGATCAGTTCCCCCGGGCGTGCAGAAAACATCTTGTGCTTTTTCACGGTCTTCATAAGGTTCACGGTGGTTCTCATACCCTCGTCCTCCTCAGATTCCCTCCCCACACTGGCGTGTTCTCTGGTCCGGATGAGCCGCTTCCTAGTAGTCTCTAAAGTCATGAAATTAATATCATATGTAACAATGCTAACATAATAAATCTGTTTAAAGTGATGCTCATCTCTTGTGTATTTCCATAAAGAGAACAAACCACACAAACACCAGGCATCGAAGCCTAAATCTTATGGTCTTCAGCAGGATTACCTACGTAACTAGTTCTCTGGTGTACTGATGGTGTAAGACATATGGACAGGACCGTAATCGATGATAATATTGACGAAGCACAAAAACACTGCTGAAAACAGTCCAATAGATCGTCAGAGTCAACTCTGGCAGTGGCCCCCTGTTGCTGGGTCACCTCTAATGTCCACAAAAATACTCATGGGCAATGGAGATTGTTACCGAGTGAATTAATGGCACGGTGCCTAACCAGCTCCTAGGAGACCTACGTACGCATCAGTGGTATCAGCCTTCTCTGCTCCGCCCATGCTGGAAAAGATCACTAAATTATGAGTAAGGCCCGTCAGAACGGCCGCCATAACCGGCACTGTGACCACAGTTTTGAGACTTCACAAGCATGGTGGCAATTCTGTTCAAATACTAAGAATGTAGTGACAGTGGGAAAAGAGATGACGTGATTGATATCAAAGAAGCAAACCCTCCCATCCCCATTCCTCCCTGCCCTGACTGTATAATCCCTCACAGTGTTTCATATCTATTTTCTTACTTTGTCACCACAATGAGCTGATTTTATGGACAGCTTATTCCATGTTGCCTCCCTACTGCCTTGAAAACCGCTTGCACAGAAGAAGTACTGAGTCCGTAAGTACTGGTGAATGATGCCACGAACATGGGTGTGTTTAAGATTCCACAGAGCCCGCGTGGGCCCTCCATGGCTCCATTCTTATGAAAGTGGGCTGAGATATTTTGCAGGATGTTTTAAAATCTGACACATGATAGGAAGGATTCACGGTATTGAACAACATGTTGTTTATGATATACATACTATGCCCCATTCTTTAAATCCTGCCTGTGCACTCCAGGGATAGGATCTAGGTGTAGAAGTGTTTTGTTTTGTTTTTTTAAAGATTTTATTTATGTATTTAACACACAAAGAGATCACAAGTAGGCAGAGAGGCAGGCAGAGAGAGAGGAAGGGAAACAGGATCCCTGCTGAGCAGAGAGGCTCAATCCCAGGACCCTGGAATCATGACCTGAGCTGAAGGCAGAGACTTAACCCACTGAGCCACCCAGGTGCCCCTAGGTGTGGAAGTCTGATGTTACATGAAACCAGATGACCAAGAAAGACCCAGAGTGGCCATTTCACTGACTCTAAGGTGAACTCACATTGGTGAATAGTGAGCCCCATGAAGGAACAGTAAAGACTGTGTGTGTGTGTGTGTGTGTGTGTGTGTGTGTGTGTGTGTGTTTCTGGTAGGGAATCAAGGTTATTTTTCTTCCCCAGAAGAACTGGAACTAGGGAAAGGTGAGTGAAACACCTGCCTTAGATACAAAATGTAAGGAGGTACATACATGCATAAACCTCCTTAGGAAACAGGATGAATTATATTTAAAAAATTCAAAATGGGGTGCCTTGGTGGCTCAGTGGGTTAAAGCCTCTGCCTTCGGCTCAGCTCATGATCCTGGGTTCCTGGGATCAAGCCCCACATGGGGCTCTCTGCTCAGCGGGGAGCCTGCTTCCTCCTCTCTCTCTGCCTGCCTCTCTGCCTACTTGTGATCTCTGTCTGTCAAATAAATAAATAAATAAATAAATCTTTAAAAAATTTAAAATTCAAAAGGAATGCATATTTTTTGAAATTTTGATCACTATAGATATCTTGCTTTTTTAAAATTACGATGCTGCATTGAAATGTTATTTATCTCAATAACTGAGGTTTTGATTTTTGTGCATCCCTTCAATTTTGCGTATCACTCACCCAACCCCACCTCTGTCCTGTGTCAACTCCTTAAGTTGGCGAGTGACAGATGCCACAGCACTATTTTGTTGGGGGGCCTACTTTTACCTCCCAGAAGGGGAAGAAGAGCATCCAAGGTCAGGTCCTTTTCAGAGTCCACATTCACTCACCATACAGAATTCAGTCAGCCACTATCTACCTGTGTACTCATTTGATGGCCGTCATTGGGGACATAGGCCATCATCAAGTTACTCACTCAGAAGAAATTCATGCACAGTTAAAATGACATAAAAATTAAAAAGAAAGTTTGCAACTTGTACCTTCAGCTTGACAGTTACTTGTGAAAAAGCTCCTAATATTTTCTCTATGATGGCCAATACCCTGGGGATGGACTCTGTTTTATTAAGTAATAGCCTTAGATTAGCTTATGAACTATGTACATTGCCATCTTATTACTATATTTTGCTCTCCTTCAGTAGGCTTTTGGATGTGTGCGCTGTAGCACCTTTCCTTGTTTTCAAAACAAAACAATGACAACAGGACTCTACCTTTTCACGTACTGCTTTTATAAACACAAGCCACACGATTTTCTCCAAGCCACGGAAATTCAAGTAACAAATTCTGCAACGGAACATATGAACGTGGGAGAAATGAGATTATGCATATAAATTCCTCTTAGGTGCTCTTGAGCTGAACCCAAGAACATAGCACCATGACAGGCAGATGTACATTTACACAATGTGGTCACAGAAGATAATTGCTGTTAATAATTCATTAAGAATTATTCCTCTCTCTTTCGGCAAACTTATTCACCACTTCAACCATTTTCATCAAGCTTTATAATTGGAAGCGGAGAAAGGGCACGTGTGATTTTATGAGCACTCACAACTAACATTTCTACAGCATTTTACAATTGGCAGAGCAGTTTTCCTAGACATAATTCCACTCCCCACAGCCACCGTTGTAGTTAGGTGTTATTAAGATCATCTACAATTTACTAATGAGGAATGTGAGTTGGCAAAATTATAAGTCTGGAAGAGGGCTGTATCAGTCAACTCAGATAACACGTCTGGAGCACGCGGAGACTCACTGCTTACATCACGAGTTGTCCACAGTTAGCTGGTGGTCCTTCCCCAGTTCAACGATGGCGGCCCCAAAGTCTCCCTGACTAGTTTTCTTCACAGCCACAGGATGGCTGCATTCCCGCCATTAGATGGTCAAAGAGGAAGAGAGGGAGAGATGCCGCATCAGGAAGACAAAGCCCACCCAGACCCGTGTGGTAGGCTCTGGCTGCTTTTATTTACAGACGGAGTCCAATGGTCACCCCTCTGGAAGGCGGCCAGAAAAAAGGGATGATACAGGAAAATGAGTAAGCCAACCGCTAGCTCTCCTGCAGGAGAGCAAAGACATTTAATTTCTTTTGTCTTCCTCCAGAGCTCCTTCCCCTCTGTCTCTGTCAGACAGCACATGGGAAGGTAGTATGCGTATGTGGCTTATGGTGTATATATACCTATCTGGTGAAAATAACTGAAATTTGTGATACACAGAGAAGATATTTCTTGGGAGTACAAAGTATTTACAAACTGGGTCTTAAGAAAATGAGCCACTATTTACACGTGACCAACTTTTACTCTTAAACACGCATGTCTTTGCAGAATCATTTGCACTCAGACTCTCAGTATCATATCTATGTAGTTGGGCCTAAAATAGGTCTATCTTAATCTCTTAACTACATCTGAATTCCATAATTCCAACTAGGTGTAGAAAGTTTCCAAGTGAATTTCTCATAATCATAGATTCAACATATCAAAAACTATGCTCCGTGCTGTCAAGTTCATCTCCAAACCTCCTTAGTCTTTCCATGACGCCATTATTTTCATAGTCCTGGATCGGAAAGTGAAGTCACATTGGCTGCTTTGGTATACTTCATCCTTAATGTTCAAACAATCTGTTCTTCTGCCAATGTTTTCATTGGTCATATGCCAGGGAGTGTGTTAGGTGCTGTGACTACAATGAAAACTGGCTTAACACATCACAGATTCAAAATATGGCCCTCCGCAGGTCCTCATTGCAACAAACCTGTATTATTGCAAAATGTTTCGCTTCCTTTTATCCACTCCACATCCTAATAAGAACGAACTTCCTAAAAAACTGCATCCATTATGCTTGCTTAATTTCAGTAAATCATTAAGTGTTCATGGTAGCAGCTGCCTTGCCTTGCAATTGCTATGCCGTCCTGTGTAACGAAAAATTAGCTTTAGTTAGAGGTCTGGCTTTTGCCTTTAGCTCCGGGGAGGTGACCAGTAAGCTCCTGGGACATCCTGCCTCATAGGAGGGTCTTTGATGTCTGAGGTCTGTGGCCATAGGACAGCCTAACAATGTAATTTATAGAGGGGGCTTTGAGATAAGCCACATAGGTTCCAACCCCATAGGAACTGAAGACCAAGGGTATTAGTTCCAACCTCCAAGAAGAGCTGGAAACCAAAAATCAGCCATATAATCAGTATATGGTAGAACACCAATACAAACTCTGGACACCAAAGACTTGGATAAGTTTCCCAACTGGCAATATTCTACAGATACTGTCACACAGAGTGGCTTGGAGGAAGTCATGCTATCCATAACCATGCTATCCATAACCACGTAGGAAAGACAATTGGAAGCTCCATGTTTGGGGGGAATCTCTCCTCTATCCCATTCCATGCATCTCTTCCTTTGGGGGAAATTTGTATCTTTTCCTGTAATAAACATAACTGCAGATATAAAAGTGAGTTTTGTGAGTCTGGATTATTGAATCTAAAGGTGGCCATGGAAACCCCTGAATTTGTCCCAACCTTGTCTGAAGTGAGTGTGGCCCTGAGGACTTCTGCATATAGGACTTGGGTCTTAACGGAGGGCAGTCTTATACATACTCCTCCCTCTGGTTGTGTGGTGTGCCTAGCAAATTGTGGATCCTTTCTGCTAGCTCATGGTTTTCCAAACCGGGCTCCATAATTTACTCTTGCCTTTATTCTTGATATTTTCCTCTGACCCTGGATTATTTCTATCTTCCTTCCTCTCTCTCTAAATTGTTCACATCTTCAAGGAGCATATCAAGTTCTACCTCTTTCATGAAGACTTAATTTTTTTTCACCAGATTACCAGATTTACATATATGCTACTTCAACCAGCAGGTGAGTTTTCAACCTCCTAGATGGTGCTTTATCATTTGACCCCATTAGAATCTTCACAAGATGAAGGAACTTCTTAATCAGTTACAGAACCATCCTCCCATTCCCACACAGCACTAAGGACGTATTCTATCAGTAATCATCACTTGCCTCCACGTCTCTAAGTACCAAGGGAAGCATGCCCACCTTCTGAATGAAAACAGAACGTGTTTACTCAGACATGCAATAATTTCTAGTCATGAATGATAGTTGTTAATAAGGTAGATTTAATAGAAAAATCTTTCCTTGCATTACCCTCCATGACCTCAGAATTGAGTTACAGGGTTGGTTTAATTATTTTTCTAAAGATTACCGTAAGTAAACTAATGGAAACTACCTAACCAAGTTCCCTTTTATAAATTCTACTACACATTTGCTTTGTTGCATGCATGGACTGACCAAGGATTGAAACAAGCTCCCTCACCTCTGGAGCTCTACCTACCTGTTCCGCATCATACGTGCTTCGTATAGAGCTACATGTGTGCGTGCATGGGTGTGTGTGAACTTTAATGTAGTTCTTACAAACTTCCATAAGGGAAGTGCTGTCATTAGCCACATTTTACAAATGGGGGAAACCAAGCACAGAGAGTTTCTATAACTTGCCTGAGGTCAGCCAGCTAGTAACGAGAACTGGGATTCTTACCCTGGGGCTCTGAGCACATGACCCCTGCTGCAAATACCATCCCTTCCTAAGCCCTGCATCTTTGTTTGGAACACAGCTGCACCTGGCTCATGTATAATCACGCACACTTGTCAAACCCCTTTATCACATATGAGTAACCCTTCAAAATGGAAGTACAACTTGAAAACACGTATTTCTCCCGTGTGGAGGCATCATGACAGGGCTTGCCATAGTGGAAGTGCTATTAACCCAATGTTGGATGAGGTCTATAAAAGCAGGAAAGAGATAATCTCATCCCATGCCAGCTGGCCGAAAGAGGGAGAATAAGCAAAAAGAGGGGAACAGACGTAAGAGAATGAGCAGAATCTTTTGGAATTGAACTGTAATCTTTTTATATGCTATGTCATTTAAAGCTTATACTAATACTACTCAGTAAGTAGTGGACAGACGTTACAATGGCAGGTACAAGGTTGTTTATTTGTTTGTTGGTTGGTGAAAAAAAATTTATATTTAGATTCAGCCAGCTGGGCTCAGTTTCGACAATCCCAATTTGGTTGGCAACATCCAAAACATCATAGTCAGCAGCCAGTGGAACATGGGTCTTCTTCTCCGCATAGGGCCAGATCAGGGTGTTGACCTTGGCCATGTCAATGTCACAGAACTTCTTCACAGCCTATCTGATCTGCTGCTTGTTGGCCTTGAGAGCTGTATGAAACACAAGGGGGCTGCTGTCTTCTATCTTCTTCATGGCCAATTAAGGAGTCAGGGGGAACATGATGATGCACTGTAGTCAAGGTTGTTTCTCCTGGGGGTGGGTGTGTGCTCTTTCAGGGATATCTGCTCTACCTTCTGAGACACATTGTTTTGGGTAGGAAAAGTAGGTGATGGGTGGATATTTGTGTGTGAGTGAATATGGACGCCTTCAGCACCTCATTCTTCAAAGACAAATTTCTTAGGAAAGATTATGGTATGTTCCTTGGCTTGTCTGTTGCTTACTTTTCCTACATCAATGTTCTATAATTAACATAGAATAATGTGACAAAAATGTGTTCATTTTTATGTTAGTCTGGTTAGATGAGGCCATTTAAAAAATTTATTTATTTTTATTTTGGGGGAGGACAGACTTCTTTTAATGGATTCACTATGTCTGCATTCTTCAAACAAGCATGTTTATTTCCAGGATGGGAAAATGCCTTAATTTAAATAGACCTGATGAGTTTCTTTTTTTTAAACGATCACTTGACAAGCATACAGTACATCCTAGGTTTTTGATGTATGAGGGTTACAGAAGGAATGGGGGTGGGGAGATGGGGTAACCAGGTGAGGCCATTTTCTTTTTTATATAAAACTTTCCCAATTTACTTTGAGAGATCTACAAAATCAATCTTTCAGAACATACACACATGGGGAAGCTGGGAGTCTCAGTTGGTTAAGCATCTGGCTCTTGGTGTGGGTTCAAGCCATGGTCTCATGATCGTGGGACTGAATCCCGCATCGGGCTCTGTGCTCAGTGTGGAGTCTAATTCAGATTCTTCTCCCCACTCCCTTCCCCTTGCCCTTCCTTGTGGGCACTCATGAGCACTCTCTCTTTAAAAATGAATAAATAAAATCTTAAAAAAAATACACATAAGATGCTATAATTTGTAGAGGTCTGACTTTTTAAAATACTTATAAATTATTTCTTACAATGATCTCCATATTGAGCTATGGTAATGAGTGTTGTAACATCAAAATTGGGGTCTCTCTTCAATTCACATATTCAGAGAGAAAAGAAATTTCCATCAATATCTACTAGGCAAGGCCATTCAACACACTTTTGGATGTTTCCATTACAGGCCATACCTCAGAGATATGTAGCTTTGCATCAAAGCTAGTCAATTTCTTTTTATTTCCAAGTGCATATAAAAGTTATGTTGGTCTGCTAAGTGTGCAATAATGGTATGTCCAAAAAACCCAATATTCTGACCTTAATTTAAAAAAAAATTTTTTGCTAAAAAATGTTAACCCTCATCTGAGCTTTCAGCTCCGTCCTAATCACTGATCAGGGATGACCATGATGATACAATAATAAAGTCTGAAATATTGTTAGAATTATCCAAACATGACACAGAGACATGATGTGAGCAAATGCTATTGGAAAAACGGTACCCACTGACCTCAATTTCTAAAAAAATGCAGTATCTGCAAAGGGCAATAAAGCAAAGTGTGAGAAAACAAGGTATGTCTGTATCTATCTAAAACTTGTCTCTATGCTGTCTTTTTGTGTCATCAAATTCACAAAGGACAACAACAGAAACATAAAAAAAAAAAATCTCTCTCTTCTGAAACATATGTTTCAAATAAGAAAGAACATTGAAGAAGCTTGATAGCTGTTGATTTCAAGCCAACCAACTATGGAAGTCAAAATTACGATTTTTCCTCCTTTAGAAAAGATACATAATTGCACCCTTACACTCAAACTGAATTCATGATCCAGCTCTACTGCCTAATAAGTGGTTTTAGACAGTAAGTTAGAGAGCCAGGCATGTGAGAAGTACGGATGTAAACAAAAAGAAGCTCTTTGTGCTATAATTCAAAAGGTGTGGGAAAAATTCTACATCCCACATTAAAACCCAAACCCATACAAAAAGAACTGTTTTTCAGAACAGAAATTCTTCTTTTAATAAATACAGCACTTCGCATTACAGGAATGTTCTCTTCATGATGGCATCTCTAAAATTTCATTGCAAAAAATCTGTTACAGAGGCTGTACTACTTTATTTGTTGCTCAATAGTAATTAATACACAATCTCATTCTCTTACGCAGTAGGAAGGATGGGCAGCAGAGGGATACCCGCGTACCAGAGGAGCGGCTTTCACAGAAAGGAAAACACCCCTCTTAGGACACCTTTATCCACCTCCAAGTTGTGTCTGGATGTGGTGATCCTCAGTGGCCCAGTGGCATTGCCAATGTCTCAATTTTGCGGTGATACAGTTGGTGTCAAAATTCCATTTCGACATGCACAAATACGTTTCTATGATTTACTCTGAGCCCAAAGTCAGGAATTTGTTTTCCAGTGCGGACTGCTGACACATGGTAGGAAGATGGATTATAGGGCTCATGGAGATATAGACATTATCGGATCCGGAGAGGAAAGAGACCGAGTGGGAACAGCACGCACAGTTACAGGAAATGGAAACCAATATTCACAGCCCGTGTCTCCTGTCCTATTCCTTCACACCTGCTAGAAATGTTTTGGTGAGCTTTGGCCATTGCCGGCCACAATCCACTGCTCTTTTGAACATTTATCTTTCATTTGGTTTAGTAGATTGTTTACAGCTTAATAATTTTCAACATTCCAGAATCTTTTCAAAATCTTACTTCCAGTCTATGATTGCTATTGTTTGCAGCAGCATTCATTAATTTAATTTTTCAAAAGAGAAGCCATTTAAGTCAAGGAAATACTGTGTGTGTGTGTGTGTGTGTGTGTGTGTGTGTGTGTGATTTTGCCAAACAATGTCAGTTACCATTTTGGCTGTTCAAATAATATTAGTTTTAAAAACATTTGACTTCAAATATTTTGTGTACTGTCAAAATATTATAAAAACATATTGGGAAAAACAAAACAAAACAAAAGACCTGTAAGGAATGCAGGGGTCCCTGGGTGGCTCAGTCGTGAAGCGTCTGCCTTCATGATCCCAGGGTCCTGGGATTGAGCCCTGCGTCAGACGTATCTGCTTTCTCCTTCTCCCTCCCCCCAACCCCGCTTGTGTTCCCTCTCTCGTTGTATGTGTCTCTGTCAAATAAATAAATAAAATAAAAATCTTTAAAAATAAAAGACAGAAAAGGTGGAATCAGAGGCTCAGGATAAACCATGTGGACCATCTGGAGTCAATAAATTGCTCCTACAGGCTGTAATATATTTATTTTTAACAAAATATTGAAATATCAGCTAGGAGGCTAGTATAACAGATATTATCCACAACTTCTTTAAGAAACCTAAGTCTAAAAAAAAAAAAGAAAGAAAGAAAGAAAGAAAGAAACTTAAGTCTATAGCTTCTTGATCTAAAAAAAAAAAAAAAAGTACAATTCCTGAATTTCAAATTATTTGTAAATTCATATAGAATTGGGTTGCAAATGACAGGCAAATTCTGACAAACAAAAAAAAATGCATACACAATATTCAAACCGAGCAACTCTACAGTGATGCCAAAGTGACAATTATTTACTCAGGCTATAGAATATTAGCAAAATCCTAGGCTTTCCTTATTAGTTTAATCTTGAAATTTACATTGAATATTGAGTTGGAAACTGTTCCACTGACTGATATTTAGTATCTGCTGACGCACGTTGTTCCTTGTATTCTTGTTACGTCTGTAACTTATATATTATGGTTACGGAAGGAAGAAATTAAAAAAAAAATATATGTATAGCTGATCCTTGAACAACATGGATTTGAACTGCACCAATTTCCTTATAAGCAGATAAATAAATAGATAAATAGATAAATTTTTTCTTAGATAGAGTACAATACTGTAAAATTTTTTCCTTATTATTTTCTTAACATTTTTTTCTCTATCTTACTTTATTATAAGAATGTAGAATATAACACATATAACCAAGTATGTTTTCAATAGATTTATGTCATCGGTAAAGTTTCTAGTCAACAAGAGGCTATTAGTAGTTAAGTTTTGGGGGAGTCAAAGGTTTTATTGGATTATCAAATACACGGGGTCAGCATCCCTCACCCGTGTGAGTTCAACTGTTAGCCATTTTCTGGTAATCATAGCAAATACCAGGGATAACGTTGAAAATAATCATATGTAATGATGCCAGCCAATATTATAAAAATACTTTGTAACTTATAAAGTGTTTTCACATACTTTCCCACCTAATTATCTCCATCTTATTAAGGGGAAAGCTGCTGAATCTATGAAAGATACACTTAGCTTCTTTTAAACAAGTGTATGACATTTTTAAAAAGCCACCACAGTTTACAAATGCTAATTTCATGTTTGCTTTCTTCCTCAATACCCCTTGGAAACAGAAATATGCACAGGCACATAGGAAAAGGTTCACCAGGGGTGCCTGAGTGGCTCAGTGGGTTAAAGCCTCTGCCTTCGGCTCAGGTCATGATCCCAGGGTCCTGGGATCGAGCCCCGCATCGGGCTCTCTGCTACACAGGGAGCCTGCTTCCCCCTCTCTCTCTCTCTGCCTGCCTCTCTGCCTACCTGTGATCTCTGTCTGTCAAATAAATAAAAAAATCTTAAAAAAAAAAAAAAAGAGAAAGGAAAAGTATGACCAGATTTCTCTTACAAGCGGAACTCCTTCAAATACCACACAGTATTCTAACATTTGAATAGCACTCATCAATTTATATTAAATAACATTTAAGGTCCAAGTAAAGTAGAATTATTAAAATGGCTCTAATTAAGCCCATCTTGACTAATTCTTACGCTATTCAAACTAATTTAGCTCTAAATTAAAACAGTAATTGCATTCTATAGGCTTGCTATTAAAATAATAATTTTTCAATTTACTAATAATTTGAGAAAAAGTAATATGTTGTACTTCAAAAATGTCTTAAAATGGAGGAAGAGTTACTACTTTTGAGAGGAGAAAGGAATACTTATCGGCCATGTACCTTTACGCCAAAGGAGTAATTTTCTAGTGATTTCTTAGAAGAAATTAGTTGTTTTGTTGTTCTTACTGTAACATACAAAGGCTTAAACAGTAAAAAGAAACAATTCTAAAGAAAACTGTCTGCCTTTTTTCCTCTTTATTACAGAAACTGGTATTTGTTTCAACTCTATTAAAATCCTCTTGCATTTGCAAATCAGTCTACATGCCTCAATCTTTATGTAATTCAGAAAAGAAGGCCCGACTCCTCCATCAGTCCCAATAATTTATTTGAAAAGAACTTTGCATAATAAATGAAAACAATTTTATTCCCTGTGCTTCATTCAGTAGGAGCAATATTCAACTTGAATAATGCAATTAAAGGTGAGCAGAGAGTAATTTTCGGTAAACTCTCTAGGATGGCTTTCTCAATAGGAGTCATAAACCCCAAATATTGTCCCAGGAGCAACTGGACATTTATCACACCAGGTTTTAAGATCACCTTCTTTCCCTTAGTCATCAAAATGACTTAATCCGAGATCCTTCTTCTAAGCATCATAGACCCACGGGATGGCTACCCTTGATAAAAAGAAAAACCTAAAAGCAATATTCAGTGTCTGTCAATCAAATGATTTCTTATTGAGTGTGGGTCCGTAATTGAAAAATTTGAGGAAAAGCTTAATCCATGATTAGTTAGTGCTTCTTATTCAAGACCCCTTACAGAAATGGCATGGAGACATTATTCTAAGGACTGTTTGGGATTAAGGAGGTGTTATCAAATAAAAAATAAAAGTGGAACCTGTTGTTCGATCTTATTAAAATTTAGCTTCAAACTGAAGAAATGGCTTTAAAATGGGGAGTCCAAGATTCTCATGATTTGTATTCACAAACAACACCAGATACGGATGATGGTGTGAAACTACCAAAACAGCACAGAATCCTATCCCCCTCCCAGTTCCATTTTCTAAGCTTTCTATAGTAATAAAATATACAAAACTCTATGAGATGACTGAGCAGGCTAAGATGTTCTGAAATACGGTGGCTGATGAAAGGTAAATTTGCTCTCATCATGTGTGTGCAGTTATCAGCATGAAGTCTGAACAAGATGCAGCCTACCTTGACCCGAAAACAAACATGAAACGCTCTGCTCCACACCGCAGCAGATGATGTTTTCTGAGTGCTAATTCTGACATGTGATGCATATTCTTTATTCTTTCTAAAGAACTTTGATTCTGCGCCCGCCAAGATAGAGCCCTGAAAAAAGACTTCAAAGCGCCGAAATGCTCGAAGAATCTCCAGGGTCAAGTAGAAAAGAAAATCATGCCCATGTGCCTTACAAATAGTTTTTCTTTCAATTCCACGGAAAACAGCGTCTCAGCCCTGTGAAACGTGGGAGACACGCAGCTGTCACTTGCCGTTCTTCACTTTACGTGGGATGCTAACTGATAGCATGGGGGTTCTTTCTCCAAACAATTTTTGGGTTCAAGTTGATATTAAGTAAGTCATAGGAAGACCATCCGTGAAAATTAATCAATTTTTTTTAAATACCATCATTAATATCCCCAGTGAAATGAAGACAATAGGAAGGAAAGTAATGCATACGCTGATTACATGCTACAGATAGATAAATTTTTTTAAAGATTTTATTTATTTATTTGACACAGAGAGAGAGAGATCACAAGTAGGCAGGCAGAGAGAGAGAGGAGGAAGCAGGCTCCCTGCTGAGCAGAGCCTGATGCGGGGCTCGATCCCAGGACCCTGAGACCATGACCTGAGCTGAAGGCAGAGGCTTTAACCCACTGAGCCACCCAGGTGCCCCAGATAGGTAAATTTTATGAACTTAAAGGACTCTGGAAAAGACAGGAAATTGTTGAGGAAACTCAAGCAAAACAAAAGCAAAACTGACTTCAACTTCCTACATATTTCTGGCATACATATCTAAGAGTCAGGATCTTTTGAAGATAATAGTTTCTAATTTATACTTTGAATTCAATGTGCTTAATGGGAGACCACATCTCATGTGAGTTTCAAAACTTGAACCGCCGATACTGTGTGCTGTGGGTTGCAATATGGTGTCAATTATATGACCATTTTAGAAAACCCGAAAACCCAACATGGAATCGTGCTTTTGGTTGGAATTATCACAAAAGGTTTCTTAAATCTTCATGGTACCCATAAAGATTTGACTATGGTTGTATGGTCTGAATCATGTTGCTAGTAATCTCTACATAATAGCGTGCCATAGTATAAAAGATATCTAAAGGATACTTTCTCCATAACTCCTCGTGCCCATGCTATTTGGCGATATGATCAATGTCACAATCACAGTTACGCAGGACAGGGGTCCAAACACAATAATTCAGTGCTACTATTAGCTGCTAACAATTGCAGCATGCTTTATGACATAGGGTAAGATTAGAGGGCAAAAAATTGGCGCTTGGAAGGAGCTGTTAGCCAGCAAAGGAAAAATAAATGGAGAAAGGACAAGAATCTGTTTGTAAACCAGGTTCACCCAGCCTTTTTTTTTTGCAGGTGTTGCCTGAATTTCGCTCTTTCTGCTCAGCCACACAGACGGTAAGGACAAGTGTCACCAGTGAGTATCTCCACACCTTGGGAACATAGAATGAACAAGAACGGGACTTGTGGGATAAAGTAAATACTATTTAGCCTGTCAAAGTGTTCTCACGAGACCGCCAGGTTTACTGGCTCCACAGTTCCCTCCTTGGATAAGGAGGAGGAGAAATTTAATAGAAATGCCGTTTTTTAAGAGGTTCTATTAAGATGAATTGGGATCTCTTTGGTTATTATGTATTTCTGGAAGGGCCAGTGACAGTGGAAAAGGCAGGCACCCTTGACAGTTTTGAGCTCCTTGGCGGTGCCGTGCTGAAATTTACACCATAAAGGACGAGAACAAAATAACCCCAGGTGTTTCCCTTGGCAAAGTCATAGAATCTATAATTGTGCATTAACTTTGAAGTGCCATTTTCTGCATTATGAAATATAAACGTGCACGTCCCACCTTCTCTTCCATCCCTATCTCAGATTATTATAAAACTGAGGGTAAGTTATGAAAAATACTTTAAAATGTGCGAAGAAGTGCTTTCTGCACCTAGGTGCTAAAATAGTCTTCAGGTGTAGCACAAGTTCTTTGCATCCAGTCTCAACTGACTTTGATCATAAACCATTAGTACACCTAGCTAATAAATTTTCAAATGTCATGAATTTATGGTGGATTCTACAACGAAAATAACCATTCATAGCCATCTACTCTTAAACAAAGGGTGACACCAATTTTTGCTAATTCTTTGAATTTCTTTGTAAGGAAAAACACAGGGAATGCACAAATAATACATTTGGGTGATTTATTAATCCAGGTGCCTACTACTTTCAAAGAAGCAAAGTCAGCCAAAAAAGAAAAATAGAAAAAAAAAAAAAAAAGGAAAAGACACATTTTTCTTGTGGTACTATATACTCACGCAGAAAAGTTGAAAAATAATTCAAGATAAACATAATGCATGTATTTCTTAAATATGTGGACAGCATCTAGATATAAGTCATTTCATACTGATTACCTGAAATAATCAAATCATTATAGTAATCACTTAACTGATAATTTGAAAATTCTAATATAGTTTTAAAATGTACTTTTGTATAAGAGTCTACAGCATTACCAAAGTAAGTCTAAAATAGCATATATACTTTATATTTTAATTTATATCATATATAAATTAACATATATTGAATATATTAGAATATATTTAATATTTCATTATTACATATATTTTATATTATATACATAATATTACTCATATTTCATTTGGTCAACATCTAAAAGGAAATCTTATTTACATAAAAATTCCTGTGATTCAGAACGAGTCCAAAATCTAGACCTAATTTCATTGTTATTTAACTATTTTATTCTATTTCTATCTATGGAGTCTTTGTTTTTATCCAGTATCACTTTCTTCATTGGTATACTATGCAAGTAAAATACCAATATCTGCAAGCAAAAAAAATTTTACCTAAAACATATCAGGGCATTTTCATCCCCAGATATAACAGTGAACAACAAAGAAATTGTGTGCCACCGTTCTCTAGAGGCGAAGTCTTCAGAGGCTTTGTATTGACAAGCCCACAGAATCACGGTCACAGATAGTCTACAAAATTCTCATCAAATCTGGGTATAAAACACCATGCCTCGCTGCATTTTTACAAACAGCGTACTTAAGAGAAAACAACACAAAACAAAAACAGCTCTATGGCTTCTGCTTTCGAATCCTTACCACCAATGATTTAGCAACATTAATCAATGTAATAAATAATAAAATGACCTAGGAATCAAACAAAACACTGTAATTATATGTTAACTTTTGTTTTTGGAAACAATCATAAACTATATATTTTTAAAGATTTTATTTATTCGTTTAACACAGAGAGAAAGAGAGAGAGAGAGAGTACACAAGCTGGGGAAGCAGCAGCCAAAGGGAGAGGGAGGAGCAGGCCCCCCACTAAGAAAGGAGCTAAACTTGGAGCTCCATCCCAGGACCTTGGGATCATGACCTGAGCTGAAGGCAGACACTTAATCAACTGAGCCCCCCGGGTGCCCCTAAATTAATTCTATTTGAAACTGTGAATCAGAAAACTTGGAAATAAGACAGAATGAAAAGAAAAAAGCTGAAATTATCAGAATGTGTGTTTTCCGTATTCGTGCTTGCTTGAAATCTACCAGTAATTGGTCCAAATGTAACAGATGACAGAGAAACTGGCTGGAAGATGATGGCAGTAAGTATGCAAAGTGAAAGTTTTGCTCAAACCCCTTTTTTCTCTTTAGACAAGAAATGGTGCCCAGAAGCTTTGAAGATCTTGGGTCCCATTTTCACTGGTCAGAAACTAATATTCGAAAAAACCCTGAGTGTTCAGAAAAGCAAAAATCTCTGCTTCAAGTTATCCCCAAACTGTTAAGCTTCTTCAAAGTAGAAACTGATTTACATCATTTTAAAATTACGGATTTCATGTATTATTTAAGCCATAGTTTAAAAAAAGAGGCATCATTTCTCATTTTAAATATAAATTATGTGAGCAACTTCCCTATTATATTCTGATGTGAAAATTAGCAATAATTATTTGCAACTCTATAATCTCACCAAATGGTGGCACATGTACCATATTTTCTTTAAACAGAGACTGAAATCCATTCCCAGTATGACCGGCTTTTAGCTGTTTGAATGTGTGTTATATTTCCTTGCATTTATGCAGTCAAAGATTAAAGAAGTACTGGTCCAAAGAATAGTCCAGATATCTGAACTTCTCTGAAGTTTTCAACATCACACTTTTTGGTCTTATTTTAATCAATGATTAGTTAGTTATCTTTCCTTGAATTTTATAACAAAGTTTGAATTTTATACAGGAGTATCTGCTCAGTATCCCCCAAAACACAATGACAATCTTTTATGCAGAGTAATGAACTTGGAAAATGAGTATTTTCCCTATTGAAATAATACTGTGTATTTCTTGATTTACTCAGTGTCCATTTCTTCACCTAGTATTTATTGAGTACTTTGAGTGTGTCCAAAAGAGCATGGTAGAATTTGGGGATAAAACTGCAGTGAAGACAGACCCAGTCACTACTGCAGGGACTTAGGGAAATACAGACTGGATACCCCAGTGTCAGGGTTGAGAAGTGAAATAAAATTGGGGGAGGGTGTAGCCTAGTCGGGCTTTCCCTCCAAAGCTGGCTCACCCCTCTGACCTGGACTGTGGCACCTGCTCCGTCTCTTGCAAAGGTTTCAGAGTCATCCGGGGAATGTGATCATTCCTACGCCTGAAGCTATTTCCTTTTCTTCCAATTAATTTCTGCTTTTTCAGTTTTGGCTGTGTTAGAGATGAAGTGATAGAGCTTTGCAGCTTCTCAGAATCACTGCCTCGATACTTTGTATTGATGTATTACTTTCCCGTGTTCAGACCCGTTCTATGTGGGTTTTTTCCAGATGATGAGCTTTACCCCAGAATAGGGATTGCCAACTGTATTTAACTGATGAGAAAACGGAGACAGAAAGCATATTATTTGTCTGAGGTCAAAGACCTCGATAAATCCGGGGATTATCACTGTAAGTTTTTCTTCCTTTGCTACATAAATTATGCATTAAATCCAAGGCCATAAAATTTAAAAATCTAAGCAAATGTACCTTCAGGTAAGTAAATATTTGCCAAAGGTCTAATATGTTCACAAATGGTGCTTTGCAAAGCAATGGCAAGGCTGAACGTTCCATAGTCCAATCATGTATCAGAACCGTCATTAACAGAGAGGAGCAGCATGACTATGATTTGTCCTGAGAAACCAGCTTGCTTCCCGCCCACCCCTGCCCCATCTGTCACTATTCTTCAAAAGTTCTCCTCTGGTTTGTGTCAGCAGGGACAGGGGCAGAACAGAATATAAGACACTGGCCGTTTTCTTTCTTTCCTCACCTTTGTAACCAAGAGAACCGAACTGGAGGTTAACGGGTGAAGGAAACGATCTCTTACTCCGCCTACCTCAACCCTTGTTCTTCTGATTTCTTTCATCGGACTTGTTTACTCTTAATTTGGGAGGAACTGGCGTCAGATCCATCGTCCAAGGTAGTGGCTAAAATTTCCATAAACCATTTTCAACATGTAAATAATGAAGCATGAGGTAGAGGTAAGAACGGGTTCCGGGTCTCTAGATTTGGCTTTGGTCAACTTATCCAAACTCTTGAGTCTTCTCCTTTGCAACATGGTCCTGCAAGCAACTACTTCATCCATTGTTATGGAGATGACAACAGTAATAGTGTGCAAAGCATCTACTGGTATATGGCATACAGTCAGCACACAATAAAAGTAGCTAAACGATTCCATAAAGTCGCCATCTGCCCCTTCCATCCCTAGCCTGGAACAGTGAGCACGTGACTCCTTGCCTCTCTCAAGGGGTTCTTCAAAGCTGAAAGTCACAATGGAGCAAATCTATTTGTTTATGAAAGAACCCATGGGAGTGGCTCCTGGGGTTATGTCAGTACAAAGGAATTAGACTCTTTGGGAGTGGGAGTAGGGTTTAAGGGTTTTTTGTTTTTATTTTGTTTTGCTCTACCTTCAATGTACACAGTGTATTAAGAATTCTCACTATTTAGGTGACAGGTTAACCTAGAGAAAGTCTTTGTTAGGACACACCTAGCACATCCTAAAATTATATATATATATATATATATATGTTTCTCTATTATATACATATATAATATGCAATATTTAATATATAAATCTATAACAAATATATTATAAATCATATATATTTCACAGAATACCTTGGAAAATTCAGATTTATAAATTTGGACATTTTTTTTTCCTAGACACAGATTAATCTGGAATTTCAGTAGTCTTGTCATTCATTTTCCATACCTGATCATATGGAGTGTTGAGAATATACTAATATGTGATATTGTCCAGTGTGTGCCACAAATAAGAGTCTAATCACACTTTATCCTAAAATGTCTACTCTGCTTCACTCTTTTTTTGTTGTTGTTTTAAAGATTTTATTTATTTAATTTGCAGACAGAGATCACAAGCAGGCAGAGAGGCAGGTAGAGAGAGAGGAGGAAGCAGGCTCCCCGCTGAGCAGAGAGCCTGATGAGGGGTTCAATCCCAGGACCCTGAGATCATGACCTGAGCAGTGGCTCATGACTGAGCCACCCAGGTGCCCCTCTGCTTCACTCTTAATTATGTAAAATATATTCAAGGGGTAGCAGGATGGACATTAAGGAGGGCATGTGATGTCATAAGCCCTGGGTGTAGAGAAGATTGGTGCATCACTGACCTCTACCTCTGAAACTGATAATACATTAAATGTTAATTGGATTTAAATAAAAATAAATTAAATATAGATAGTATTTTATATTTACAAATAAATATTTAGAAGTATAAAATATATATTATATAAATATATGAAATTTAAATATATAAATACAAAATATCATATTTTTACATATTAACAAATATATTCAAATAATCAGCATAGAGAAAGATCGTTAGTATTTTTACCTAGGTGTATTCCTAGGTCTAAAGGCTTGTCCTACTGTCCAGGAACTTACAGAAGCCACTGGGCAACTTAAGTTATTTTTCTCATATTAAATCAGTGCCTTGGGGTGGGAACAATAAAACACAATGCCCACCAGAGGGACCGAAGCTGAAATCTGTGCAGTGTTCAGACATCACGATGCCAGCTCCTCCCAGTGCCTTCTACCTGTCTTGAGAGATTTCTCAACACTTGACCCCTTTCAGGTCTGAATACCTTCAAAAAGACACCTATTCTTTGCTTTTCGTCCTGCGGCTATAAGCAAATGCTTCGAACAGTAATCATTCTGCATATACCCTGATGTTGGCAAAGAGGCTTATTGGGATCGGCAGTTCTTTCCACATCTCGAGTGAATTTCGAGCTGCGCGGTGTGTTGCCTATTTTCAATAGCTACCGACCGCCCTGGCTTAGAAGCTCCAAAAGCCCCGTCACAATGAATCAGTCGGGTGGCGGGAGGAGCGTGAGACCCTCACAGAGGGAAGTGCCCTGGAATACAGACTTTGTGCTGGATTAAATGCTGGGGGTGTGGGGGGCCAGGAGTTGAGCTGTGTAGGAAGATGAGGCTGTGTCTCAGGTTGTGCACCCAGCAGGACAAATGAATGAGATCACATGACGGTTCTGTCGGTTAAGGCAGCTATCACAGAATTCTGCAGAATGAGAGACTTCTAACTGACAGAAATCTCTAGGTTCTGGAGGCTAGCAGTCCAAGATAGAGTTCCAGCATGGTCAGGTTCCCACCATGGTCAGGTTCCACTGAGAGCCCTCTTCTGGGTCACAGATGATCATTTTCTCCTTCGATCAGCACATGGCAGAGAGAAGGCGCGAGAGTGCTCTGTGGCCATTCATGGGGGTCTCAAGGTTAGGACATAATCACTTCCCAAAGGCCCCACTCTGATATGCTGTCTCGCTGGTATTAGCATTGCAACCTAGGAATATTGGAGGGACAGGAACTTTCAGTCCACTGCCATCTCCCAGATGAGTTCTATCCCTGTAGACGAGAGAGTCTGCAAGCCTAAAACTGAGAAATGCTGGGTCAGAACAGACACCCATCCTGTCCCATTTTACTACCACAGTATTAACCTGCTGTCTTCTAAGTTGTCTGCAGCACAGGCATATGCAAGCTGCTGCATCTACTAGCTCATTCTTCCCTCCAGTTCTGTCATAGTGCTTCCTCCAAGATAAAAGTCGGTTTCTAATTTCATTATAACTAACGCACCTTAGATCTTGGAATATTTTGTTCCGTACTTGATTAAAACTATCCTTACAGAAATCTCCTATGTCTAATTTATTTCTTTATATCATTAATCACTTAAAGCTAGAATCACTGTTTCCGCCCCCACCCCCACCCCCCACTCATCACTGGGTAGTTTTTCTGCAATTAAAAGATTATTGTTTTGTGCAGTGCTAGAGCTTTATAACCCAGGTATTAGGAAAGTATCTAAGGTATTAAAATTCAGAGAATATACAGCAAGGGCTAAAAAAATAAAATCTTTTCTAATACAGCTTGAAAATGGCAAAGAAATATAGAGTTTGAAGGTAGCCTTAGTTTTGTTCTTGATGAATTTTAGTGAGCTTTCTAGTAAGCCAGAGAGAGCATTTTTCCTGAGAAGGTCTGCTGTCTTTGTCTCTAAATCATTCCGTATGTCAAGATAAACTTATCTATATATCACAAAGCCTCTCTGAAATACAGCTTACTCAGGAAAAAAAAAATGCTATCTTAATGTATTATGTTATAATTAATCACACGTAGTTCAGAAAGATAAAGAGCCTGTTGCAGAACAAGGAAAATAAAGAGGGTAAGATCCAATAAAAAATCGGTACTCTCGATGAGTTTAGAATCTGTTCTTCTGATGCTTCTTAATCTAGAAGGCTAGAGGATACTGCTGTAATCACTAAAGGAATTTTATTCTTCCTACTAGAGCTGTTTCTCCCCGGCTAAACAATTAGGTGATTAAAGAGGTTTACACTGTGCATCACTGTGGTCTAATAAGGATTTGTACTTGAAGGTACTAGTAAATGAAATTCACAGGGGAAAATCTGACTCCTATGGGCTTTTATACAAAGGCAGAACAATCAGTCAGTTGGGGGCAAGAGGGGTGGGAGAGAGAGAACTAGTAGTACCAGATGCTGAAAAGCCAAATTACCATCCAGCTGATGGATTTGTTTGGTTTTGTTTTTGTTTTCCAGTGGCTACTTAACACATACACACTCTATTGTCTGAAGAGAAAGAACTTTAATCTCCTTCGCAACAGTCTTAATCTCCTGGGGAAGAGCTTGGCTCTGAGAGCAGAAACAGCTACTGTAGTAGTTGGATAAGCACATATTCTCACCATAACTAAGATTTGATTAATACTTTATGGTCTTGAAATTGTCTCAGCATTCGCTCATTCTCTGACCCAAAGCTAATGGTTCCTTCCCTATCATTACCTTTGGCTTTACTGGAATGCAAAGGAAAGATACTGGCTAAGTGTGAATGTATCCACCTTTCCAGGCTGACATCTTTGTCTTAACTCTTGTCCTAAATATTTAATCATACTCTATTTTATCCCTTGTACATATAATAGCCATTTCCAGTTTTCGTTTGTACTATGAAGTCCTTAAAGGACTACTACAAGGGTGTCTGTATACTAGGCACTCCAACCTGATGACATTTAATCTAAAGAGCAAAAAAGTGGATTTCTTAATTATGAAACACAAGTTTTCACTCACTTGTCATCATGGATAGACTGAAATATGTCCCTTAATTCTTCTCATCTTGCCTTATTTCTAAATGCTTCAACTGTTAGAAGGTTGTCATTCTGCAGATACTTCCCAGTGTTCTATCTAAGCTACAAACTCCCCCATTTGACTATAATTTCCCAGGACATAACTTACTACCCAGCATGCTATGCGTGCTTCCAGTTAAGTTCAATTTGTAACCTAAGGAGCTGATACCAGGCATATTGCAATTAGCAATACAGTGGTTACTGAGTTGGAAAGTGATTCCTAGTGCATGAACTAGTCCTAAGTTAAAGAAAAAAAAAAAAAGACTACTACTAAGTAGCTGTTCAACAAGTTAACTAAACTAACATATGTCATACTGATTCCATTTTAGGTGCAGTAGAGTCAAGCATGAGAAGTCCAGTCACGTTATAAAAGGATCTTCGGGGATAGTACTCTAACTAGGGAAACTTCTTAGAGTAGAAGCCCTGCTCATGGGGTCCTGCATTGTCAGGCTCCTCCTGCAGTGCCTCAGATCTCTAGACTGATCCCGAAACACGTGGGTCGAGCCAGGAGCGGAGAGCCATTCAGATAAGTCTGCTGGTGTGTGGAAGATCAGTGAGTGTGCCTTTGAGTTTTGTTCTGCCCACCTGCCTCCCGTGGAAGGAGGAGATCACAGGCACCGCAGGATCAGTGACTAGCATCCCACATTGTGGGAAAGTCGGAGTCTCCGGGAGGGTAGGTACTGGTAGAGCCAGTTCAAGATAGGCACTTGGGAAGGCACTTGGGAAGGGAAGCTGAATCTGCTCTGTTGCTTAAAGAGGACTTTGGTAAGATAAAAATAGGTTGGAAAACTAATAGATGGGCCCAGGACGACTGAGGAAGTATTGAGGAAGTCCTGGGTAGAGGTATCTGGTCCAGTCATCACAGCTGGGATTCAAATCCAGCTCTGTGACCTGTGAGCTATGCGGCCAAGGAAAGCGACCCCTTCGTGCTACAGTTTCTGTAACAGCAGCATGGAGATAACAGCACCTGCTGCTACCCTAGATCCCCTGTACAAAGTAAGTCAACATTTATCAAGTCCCTGGAACAATGCATGGCATGCTGTAACAATCTGGGTACACCTTGGTGTAGCACACATTTCCAGGTTCTTAATACATTAAAGAGACCATCAAGAGGGGCGCCTGGGTGGCTCAGTGGATTAAGCCGCTGCCTTTGGCTCGGGTCATGATCTCAGGGTCTTGGGATCGAGTCCCGCATCGGGCTCTCTGCTTCCCCCTCTCTCTCTCTCTGGCTGCCTCTCTGTCTACTTGTGATTTCTCTCTGTCAAATAAATAAATCTTAAAAAAAAAAAAAAAAAAAAAGAGACCGTCAAGAGTATTCCCAGGGGTTTGACTGACTTCATTTTTGCATCTCCATAAAGTGATGCGACAGAATCTTCTACCACTGGGTATTTGCCCGACTATAAGGAAGAACATGTTCACTGGAGAGGGTTGGAGGAAAAAGCTGGGCATGGAGTCACAACAGACTCTATTAAACAAAGTTGGAATGAAAGGCAAAACACTAAGTACTTTCTCTTAAAGACACTTGGCAGTTATTAGCAAAGATGTCAAGTGAATATAAAGGTAGAAAGAACCACACTGAGCCTCTGGGCTCCATACCCCGGCATCAGGAGCCACCCCTCACGGCCACTCCTGCTTTTGTTCATTCATTTCCCCTTCTCCTTTGTACTAGACCCATTCAGTATCTAATCTAAAGTTAAATACTTTTTACAAACCTATACCATTAGAACATCTAAAATGAAAAATAACTAATATCATCAAGTATCCAGAGACCTTTTTTAAAAAATTACGTTTTTAAGTGGGAGAAGGGAGGGGACTTCTGATCCGGGGCTTGTTTATTACTTACAATCTGAGTGTGGACTTATTTAGCTCCTGCTGTTTTCTAACATGTGGAGGATATCAGCATACATCCATATAAAATACTTTCTCAAGTTTACTAATTATCTGCTTGAAAGGAACAGAGGGTGAAGATCTAGAAATACAGACAAGGTACTGCAGTCTGATAGGGGACAGAGAGAGCAAGCCTAAGGGGAAGGGGGATGCACAGGGCTGCGGCAGGGCTGGGCAGGGTGCAGGGGTGAGGGCAGGGAAGCCACAGCTGAATGACCTCTACACAGAAATAGGTCTGGCACTGGAGAAACAGCCAGTATTTGGCTGGGGAAAAAATTAGTAAGAGTTTCCTAAACAAGAGGCAGATGTTTTTATTGTTTTTTGTTGTGGTGGTGGTGGTTGTGTTGTTTTGGTTTTTTTTTTTAAAGAAAAGGACCCCAAAAAAGGTTACCACTAATTTAAAATAACTCAATTTTTTTTCATTAAAGGAGTTATCAGGGTATAAAATGACATTGCATTATATACAGAATGGAGAAAGACAGTTTATTACTATAATTCTTCTGTGTATGTATTTGTAAACATTTGCATATATATTTACAAATATTTGCAAATGTTTATGTATGGTCCAAACCATATATTTATATATAAACATATAGTTTTATTTATGCTTATAACATTTGCATATATATATCTACATTTGTTACATATCTATAAACGATGCACAAACATTAACAGACACCCATATGTAGAATTAAACAGACGTGATTTGGAATCCCAGGTTCCGTAATTGCTGAATGGTCCTGAGCAAGTGATTTCTAATTTTCCTGTTTCCTCAATTAAAAAATGGGGATAGTTGCAGATTATATGCGAGATTGCTGTTGGACTCCATGAGATCACAAAAATCTAAGTGCTTAATTCAACACCCAGCCCAGACAAAAGTAAAGACATGTGTCAGAGAACAGCAACACCATTAGAAGTTGAGATGTAGTTGTGATTCATACTAATAATATTTCTCTACCTTTCAGCCAGCTTGTCTCTGTCTGGTGCCACCTCGGAAGAGAGAAATGGCAGCCGAGGGCAAGGAAAGGGGTAGCACAAACAATGACCAGATATTCTAAGAAGGCAGTGGGGACCCGAGGCAACCACAGGAGGAGTAAAGGGGCAGGACAATAATATGAGCAATGATCTTTGGTCAGTGCTTTAACCCCATGCCTTTCTGGAAGAGGAAAAAAAAACAAAACACCCTAAAATAAAACTACATAAAGATTTTCTTCTTTTAACAGAATTCCTCATAAAGTAGATGTGGAGCAAAGTGCACGCAAAAAGAAACCACAAAAAGAAACTTTGTTGAAATCATCCTTAGCTAAAAGTAGCCTCCAAAGATTGATCTGAAAGGAAGTATCACCAAAAGATAGAAATCAACAATTAGTTGGGCATTTTTTTTTTAATGTGGGCACACAGTACTTTACTTTAAATAATTGGATTGAGTAAAATAATGTACTCCTTGAAACTAAAATCTATAAAACATATAATGCTTACTAAGTGATTTTGCTAAAACTTATAAAGGTGACAGGTGGAGTTATTTATGACAGCGAGATCACCTAATACAGCCATTTTCTCTGCTTATAATGGTGCTCTTATTTAGAAAAGAGATTAATTTCAAAAGATGAGGAAAATGGCCCATGCAAAATGATACATTTTGCAGAGGTTCCATTTATAACTTGTTAAACTTTGAAAGAGACCCATTTAAAGACCAGAAAATATCATGAACATGCCTTAATAGTTCATTAAAGCTCTGGGACTGGTCTAGAGATCCACTTGTATTTCAGCCCTTAAGATACCAAATAGTGGAAAGGGGGAAAAATGCAATAACCTTGAAAAACCTCAAATAAATCGAGTCTATAAACTTTGATGCCTCTTTCAGGGAGAGTGCAATGCCTTTTCCCCTTTCTTTTTAATAGATGGCCTGAGTTCGAAACAAAACGGAAAATGGCTGTTTTATCATGTTTCTGAAGGGAGGAAGATTGAATCCTTTGGTGAAAAAGGTTCCGTGTAATGCACAGAGACTAATATTAATCACTAATTTCATGCAAAATGACATGCCAAATTAATTACTGATGAGCTATTTCAGTGGAAATATGCCAGGATTCAAATTGTTTTGGGCAGAGTGTCTTGGTAATAAATATTTAACACACTGTGGGATATTCTGGTTGCCCTGGTTGGCCGTTCATTTCCTTTGATCCCAGGAAACTAATTTTTGTTGCAGTCAGCTGTAGTTGATTGCAGACAGTTTTTTGTTTTTTTTTTTTAAACCAGGCACCTAATGTACATTTTCTTATTTTCTTTCCATCTGATTGTACTTCTATCACAGAAAGCAGTAAGATGCAGTACCTGTGTTTGTTGCCAGCTGCTTGCTATCTGCTAATCATTTAATGCTTTAGATTTTAATCTAATCTGCCTGAGGTTGTTAACTATTTAAAATAAGACATTTCTATAGTGAAAAGTCACTTTGAATCTAGTCTAAAAGCAGTGTGACTATATTAAAATTTCCCCCATTAACAACTAAATTGTTCCATTCAAGTACAGTATTTTATAAACCAATGACATGACTAGTTCCTTGGAGCTTTATCCTAAAAGGCTTCTTTTCCTGCTCCCAAACCTGGGATTTCATAATAATGTAAATGGGATAGGTTATCAATTTCAGTATGGAGTATATTATTCAAATTATACATGGATACCTAACATTATTATTTTAGTATATTTTTTAAAATATTTTATTTATTTGACAGAGATCACAAGTAGGCAGAGAGGCAGGCAGAGAGATGAGGAAGCAGGCTCCCTGCTGAGCAGAGAGCCCGATGCAGGGGGCTCAATCCCAGGACCCTGGGATCATGACCTGAGCTGAAGGCAGAGGCTTTCACTCACTGAGTCACCCAGGTGCTCCATTATTTTAGTATATTAATGGGGGGGGGGATTTTTAAATAGCAGAATCCCTAAGTTAATGTGGCTTTTTTTTTTTTTTAAAGATTATTTATTTATTTATTTGACAGCGAGAAACACAGCAAGAGAGCGAACATAGCAGGGGGAGTGGGAAAGGGAGAAGCAGGCTTCCCACTGAGCAGGGAGCCCAAAGCAGGGCTAGATCCCAGGACTCTGGGATCATGACCTGAGCCGAAGGCAGACACCTAATGACTGAGTCACCCAGGCTCCCCTACAGTAGCTTTAATTTTTTTATTTTTATTTTTCCTACAGTAGCTTTTAACACTTAAAATATTCTTTTTTTATTTTATAAAAATACTGTGTATTACAAAACAAAATCACATAATCTATGTCCCAAGCACAAATTCAAACTGATTTCAATAATATTCTTAAAAATGCATGCAAAATGTTTAACTCTTAGACTGAATTAAAATGAGTAACTTTCAAAGATAGTTCTTACAGAATCTTTTAGCACTGCACTATCCAATGGTAGCCATTAGCTATCTAGGGTTATTTTAAATTTAAATTAATTAAAAATTTAATTCTTCCATTGTCCTAGTCACAAGTAGTCCACAGCCACATGTGTAGTGGTTAGCATACTGCATAGCTCAGACTTACAGAACATCTCTGTCATAGCAGAAAGTTCTACCTGACGGCACTGTCCTAGAATATTACTTTGTCTTTGTAACATGTGAATTATAATATACACTAATCTGACATTCATAATACTCAAAATAAAAGTTACCGCTTATTGAGGACCTGTATGACAAGAATCACATGTGGTACAGTAACAGAACGCCAAACTTAGGATCAGTTGGACGTTTGTCTGCTTAACAATGTCTTAACTGTGCTTGCTTCGGCAGTACATATATTAAACAAAATGTCTTAACCAATGTCTCCATTTTGAGAAAGATCAGTTGTTTTTCTTTGATAACCTTTAAAAAGAACGTATTTAAAAGCAGAGTTTTTAAGAATGTGGCAAGGCCTTTCATCAGTGCTCACACCTTCCTCAACATTCCAGAATTCACACTAGACAGAAAGCATACGGATGTAAAGAAAGCGGCAACGCCTTTAACTGGAACCCAGTCCTTCCTCATTATCCCAAAATGCATACCCCACAACTGTAATAAATGAGAATAGGCCTTTGTTTTATATTTTTGTCTATTAATTTTTTTGTTGTTTCAAGTTTTTATTTAAATTCTGGTTAGTTAACATATAGGGTGATGTTGGTTTCAGGAGGAGAACTGAATGATTCATCAATTACATGCAACACCCACCACTCATCGCAAGTGCCCTCCTTAATCCCCATCACCCATTTAGCCCATCTCTCTCTCTTTTTTTTAAATTTTATATATTTATTTGACAGACAGAGATCACAAGCAGGCAGAGAGGCAGACAGAAAGAGAGGGGGAAGCAGGGTCCCCGCTGAGCAGAGAGCCCGATGCGGGGCTCGATCCCAGGACCCTGAGATCATGATCTGAGCCAATGGCAGAAGCTTTAACCCACTGAGCCACCCAGGCGCCCCCATTTAGCCCATCTCCTACCCATGTCCCTCCATTAACCCTCAACAAGATCTTGTTTTAAATATGCCCCTTAGACATTGGGGAGGGTATGTGCTTTGGTGAGTGCTGTGAAGTGTGTAAACCTGGTGATTCACAGACCTGTACCCCTGGGGATAAAAATATATGTTTATAAAAAATTAAAAAAAAAAAGATAGGATAGGGGATTGGGCGATATTGAAATGAGAGAGGCTCAGATGTATCTGCTTTCTAAGTAAAAAGGAAAGCAAAGGCAGAGTAAGATGTCTGCAGAGCCTCCTGATGGAAAATAAAATACACATAAAAATTAAAAGTATATATATATATATATATATATATATATATATGTTCTTAGAAACTACGAGAAAGTGCATAAAGGAAACTAATTTTTAGGATGTAAAAATACAGAATAGTATTGAATTGAAAATCAAATGTAAATAAAGATCACAGAATTGAGAGGAAAAAAAATTTCAGTATCAAAATAAGAATGTTAAGTCTACCTAACTATAAAGAGATTATGATAGTCTCTTATCTATATGTATATTAAAATCAAAAGCTAATAAAAATTTCATAAAACACAACTAGGAAAAAGAAAATAACAACTAGGTTGAAATAATAGTTAATTAGAGAAGTGAAGAAATAACTTCCAAGGATTGATTATGTAATTATATAAATATGTGTGTGCATACGTATGTATATATACATATATGTGTGTATATATATAGGTCCTTATACATATGTGTATGTGTATATATGTGTATATATATGTCTTTATAAATATGTGTACATATATAAACAGACACATACACAAAGGATAATTAGGTCCCATTCTACCATACAACTTAGTTTTCATAAACTTTCTATTTAAATGTAGTTTTTTGGGGGGCACCTGAGTGGCTCAGTGGGTTAAGCCTCTGCCTTCAGCTCAGGTCATGATCCCAGGGTCCTGGGATCGAGCCCCGCATTGAGCTCTCTGCTTAGCAGGGAGCCTGCTTCCCTTCCTCTCTCTGCCTGCCTCTCTGCCTACTTGTGATCTCTGTCTGTCAAATAAATAAATAAAATCTTTAAACATAGTATTTTTGTACTTGAGAATTGTTGCGGTAAATATTCTTTTTCTTTTATATGTCTCCATGTCTTTCTCTCTATATATAACATATAAACAATAAACACACAGGTTTTCAAAGCAAAATTATAAATGGCACTAACTATCACAGACACTTTATTTCTCTCTGTTACATTTAATACCTTACAATGTTTAAACATCTAAAGTATATTCACTTTATAAGAACCATTTTGGTAAAATATTTCATATTTTTAGGATGCTTCTTCTATTTTTTTTTTTTGTGTAACAAAGTTAAAATCATTTAACTTAAAATATCGGGCTGATGTATTTGTGCAAGTCAGCACCATTCAAGTTTTTTTTTTTTTTTTTTAAGATTTTATTTATTTATTTGACAGAGAGAAATCACAAGTAGGCAGAGAGGCAGGCAGAGAGAGAGAGAGAGAGAGAGGAGGAAGCAGGCTCTCTGCTGAGCAGAGAGCCCGATGCGGGACTTGATCCCGGGACCCCGAGATCATGACCTGAGCCGAAGGCAGCGGCTTAACCCACTGAGCCACCCAGGTGCCCCACCATTCAAGTTTATAGACCCTACGAAAGGCCACACCTAGAGGTGTGCATGACCACTCACTTCTGCACCCAGCCCCTGAAAATATGTCTTCTCTTCCTTTAATTTAATTTATTTAGCATTTCTGAGAGATACAGCACTCTGTGTATCAAGAACAAAATATGCTCATTAATGAGGTAACACTGGCCTTTAGTTCTGAAGCTGAAAGTCTGTGACAGGTACACTTCCATATCTGGGATCCCATACACTTAAGTGAATATTCTGGAGTACCTCAGAGTAATCTCATTTATGTATTCATTAATTTATTCATTTAAAAAGTATCTGGGAGAAGGAGATGACTGGGTGGCTCAGTCCCTTAAGCGTCTGCCTTCAGCTCCGATCTGCCTGCTTCTTCCTCTCTAGCTCTCCCGTTGCTTGTTGTTGCCTCTCTTGCTTTCTCTGTCAAATAAATAGATAAAGTCTTTAAAAAAATGTATCTTTGTCCATATTATATACTAGGTCTTGGTCTAGCAGTAGAAAGAATAAAATAGTCCTTGCCAAAAGGTTCTTAGAGAATAGAACAGAGATACAGAGAGAAACAATTAAAAGACATTACCACAACTGCAACCAAGCGGACATGAGCAGGCAATTAAGGAAGTACACCACAGGATTACTGAAGCCATTACAATGGATAATTACCTAGGTGTCAATAAAAGTTTCTTTGGGAAATGTTTATCTTAGAGAAATACCAAAAACTAAGCAGGAATTAGCATATAAAGTGGAATTAATTGAAAATATTCTAGAAAGATGTCTAAGCCTAGACATAAAAGAGAAACATGGCACTGTTTTTCAAGGTTACTCTAGACTACAACAATTTATGTTAGTTATTAATAATTATGCCTTGCTTATTTGACAGAAAGTCCTCTTAAAACATATTATTTTCCTTCTTTCTTCAAAAATGTAATATTAGACCACCTAAATGAAAAGAATAAATTTCTAGAAACATACAACCTATCCAGACTGAATCATGATGAAACAGGAAACCTGAACAGACCATTTCCTAGTAAGGAGACTGAAGTGGTAATTAAAACCTCCCAACAAACATAAGCCCAGGAAAAAGCTTCACTGCTGAATTCTACCAAAAGTTCAAAGAATAGCTAAGACCAATCCTTTCTTAGCTGTTCCAAAAAGTAGAAGAGGAGGAAGATCTTACAAAACTCATTTTATAAGGCCACCATAACTCTGACACAAAAAACAGACAAGGATGCTATAAGAAATAAAAATTATGGGCCAATATTCCTAATAAACACAGATGCATAAGTCCTCAACACAGTATCAGCAAACCAAACCCAACAATACATTGAAATGATCACACACCATGACCAAGTAGGAATCGCTTCATGAGTACAAGGATAGTTTAACATCTGCAAATCAGTATGACATACTGCACTAACAAAAGATAAATATATGATCGCCTCAACAGATGCAGAGAAACATGTAATAAAATTCAATATCCATTTATGATAAAAACTTTCAACAAAGTGGATATAGAGGAAATATACCTCAACATATTAAATCACATATGATAAGCCCACAGCTAACATTATACTCAATGTTAAAAAGCCAGAAGCTTTCCTCTAAGATCAGAAACAAGAGGATTCCTACTTTCGCCACTCCTATTCAACATAATATTGGAAGTCCTAGCCAGAGTAACTAGATAAGAATTAAAAGGCATCCAAATTGGAAAAGAAGAAGAAAAACTATCACTAATCGCAGATGATATGACATTATATATATTTAAAAAAACAAAACCAAACCCTAAAGACTCCCTTTAAAAGATCTGCTAGAACTAAAATTCAGTAAAGGTGCAGAACACAAAATCAATACACAAAAATCTGTTGTATTTCTATACACAAATAATCAACTAATAAAAAGACAAACAAAAACCCCAGCTTACAATTGCATCAGAAATCATAAAATAACTACAAATAAATTTAACCAAGGAGGTGAAATCTGTATATTGAAAACCACATGACATTAATTAATCAAGGATGACAAAAATAAATAGAAAGCTAGACCATTCTCATGGATTAGAAAACTCAATATTGGTAAGATTTTCATACTACCTAAAGTAATCTGCAGATTCAATGGAATCCCTATCAAATTTCAAGGACACTTTTAAGAGAAATAAAACAAATAATCCTGAACTTTGTATGGAACCAATCATAAAAATCAAAACAAAACCCGGAAACCAAAGTCATTTTAAAAAGAACAAAGCAGATGGCATCATGCCCCCTGATCTCAAACAATATTACAAAGGTGTAGTACTTAAGGCCACATGATACACGCATTAAAAACAGACACACAGCTCCATGGAACACAATGGACAGCCCAGAAATAAACAGACACTCTATGGTCAACTAATTTATGACAAAGGAATCAAGAGTATACAAGGGGGAAAGACCATTTCTTTAATAAATGCTGCTGGGAAAACTGGATAGCCACATGGGAAAGAATGAAACTCTTACATCATACACAAAAACTAACTGAAAATAGATTGAAGTATTGAATATAAGACCTGAAACCATAAACTTCTAGGAGAAAATATAGATGGTAAGCTCCCTGACAATGGCCTTGGTGAGGATTTTTTTTTTTTTTTAATCTGACACTAAAAGTAAAAGCAACAAAAGCAAAAATAAGTAAATAGAACAACATCACACTAAAATTCTTCTGCACCACAAAGGAAATTGTCAACAAAATGAAAAAAGTAACCTACTGAATTGAAGATATACTTGCAAATAATATCTCTGAGAAGGGGCTAAAATCCAAAATATATAAAGAACTCATACAACTCAATAGAAAAATACAATATATAATCTGATTTAAAACTGAGCAGAATATTTTTTTCCAAAGACATGAAGAGAGCCAATAGGAACATGAAAAAAAAAATGTTCAACATCATTACTCTTCAGGGAAATGCAAAGTAAAATCACGTCTCACTTGTTAAGATCGTTAGTACCAAAAACACAAGAAGTAACACGTACCAACAAGGATGTGGACAACCAGGAATCTTTGTGCACTGCTGGTGTGAAGGTAACTTAGTGCAGCCACTACTGAAAATATTATGGAAGTTCCTCAAAAAATTAATAAAACTCCCAGATGATGCTGCAATTTCATTTTCAGGTATTTATCCAAAGAAGGCAGAACAGTTGAAAAGGTATGTGCATCCCCATTATCACTGAAGCATTTCTTCTAATAGCTAAAGCAGGGAAACAACCTAAGTTTTCACTGATGTATGAATGGATTAATTGCGAAATGCATATACACACATAAACATATACACACATAGAATGGAATATTCTTCAGTCATAAAATCGAATAAAATCTTATCATTTGCAACAACATGGATGGAACTCAAGTGCAGCATACTAAGTGAAATAAGTCAGAGGAAAACAAATATATCTCCTATGTGCAGAATTTAAAAAATATGAAAATAATAATAAAAACCTCAAAGATATGGAAGAGACTGTTGATTGCCAAAAGTGGGGTGGGGAGTAGAAGTAATGGATGAAGAGGGTCAAAAGGTATAAAGAAAAAGACGCAGTTGATGTAAAACAGACCTGGAAACTCTGAATCATGTTCAAAATATTGATTCTATTAAAAATATATGGAAGGTGACATAATTACTTTTTTCTTTTCTTTTCCATATTTTTGCTTTTGGCTCAGTTATCTTTACTTTCCTTCCAGAAACTTAAGAACGCCTTTGTACTGTACTTTCCTAACCTTGCTCTGAGCCAAGAAAAGCTACTTTTAAACTTCTCTTAAAAAAAAAAAAAAAAAGGGATCTAAGATTTTGAGCTGGCCACATGGTTGACCATTTAAAGAGTACAAATTTGTAACAATAGCGAATAAGCCATTGAGATCTAACACACAGTATGATAAATAGAAATAATGCCGTAATATAATGATGTACTGCGATACAGGCTTCAGGTCAATCATATGACAACATATAAATGTGTCAAAATAACACACTGTACACTTTCAGTTTATAAAATATAACATGTTAAATTAATCAAATAGAATTTTTTTTTTTTCAAAAAATAATAAAGACCATCTCTCCCAGTCTCCCTTGTAATTAGGTATGGACACAGAACTAAGTCATGGTCAGTGGTACATGAGAAGTGAACCCTGGAATTTCTTTATCTTTAAAGAGAGAAGGCATGACTTCTCTCTCTCTAACGCCATCTGGAATGCAGAAGGATGCTCACATGCGGCACAGCTATCTTAGAATCATTAGATCAAAGCTGCACGTTGAGGAGGGCTGAAGAGTGAAATGGAAGGAGCCTGGGTCCTCATCACAGCACCCCACGAGAGCGGCACTGGTTTGTTAAACTGCGATTCTCTTGTCAAAGAAAAAATGAATTTCCATCTTGTTTAAGCCATTATTGACATGCTTGCAACAGCAATCATTCTTGATTCCCAGTAGATGCGAATTCTTTTTTAAACATTTTATTTGTTTGTTTATTTATTTTAGATTTTAATTATTTATTGGAGAGAGAGCACAAGACAGGGAAGAGGCAGAGGGAGGGAGAAGCGGACTCCCTGCTGAGCAGAGAGCCCTATGGGGGACTTGATTCCAGGACCCTGAGATCATGACCTGAGCTGAAGGCAGGTGCTTACCAACTGAGCCACCCAGGCGCCCCTAAGCATTTTAAACAGCATTTCACATTTAACTTTATATTATTCCTGTTATTGAATTAGAACTTTCAATTTACCCTTGGACTAGAATCTCCACTGGCAGGCCCATTACTTTGGGGTTTATAAGGTGACCCTAAGTAAGTCTTGGGATGCTGGAAAGTCTATGTTGGCTGATACACATTTTGAAAAATGTATATTGATGCTGGGGAATGAGGCAGTTAATTTTATAGAACTTAAAAAAAATAACTTGGTAGTGTGTATTCTTTTCATGACAATCCAGCCATATTTTTTACTACTTATTTTTAACATTTTAAGCATGCAGGATCATGAAATGTACTATAAAAACATTTTATAAAGGCACAAGTTGATAGGATTTTCTTTATCTTTATACCTAAAAAGTTTTACATGGTGTCCACTATTCTTTTTTTTTTTAAAGATCTTATTTATTTATTTATTTATTTATTTATTTATTCGACAGAGAGAGAGAGATCACACGTAGGCAGAGAGGCAGGCAGAGAGAGGGGGTAGGAAGCAGGCTGTCCACTGAGCAGAGAGACCAATGCAGGGCTCGATCCCAGGACCCTGGGATCATGACCTGAGCCATAGGCAGAGGCTTTGACCCAATGAGCCACCCAGGGGCATTGAAGTCCACTATTCTTGAAAAATGTGTATATAGATATAGAGATCACAAACAAAGCCTGCTGCAGTATGACTAAAAACACTGACTTTGCAAAGTTAGTCACTTATAATGTATTCTTAATTAGGAGTGCAATGCATTTTAATGACATGAATGCCACATTTATTATTTCAAATACAATTGTGGTTGATCTATTGCATGCCAAACTATGCTGAACACTATATAATATCAAAATAATTCAATCTAGAATATGCACATATTACAGTTCTTCAGCTGAAGCAGGAATTTCACTAGTCATGATGCAAAAGCCATTAAGTAGCTATCTGCTTTTAAAAGACTATTGTCAAGCAACCTCAAGCAATGAAAAAGGAAGTACAGTTTCAAATTCTCAATGATTAGGTATTCTCTCTATAAATCAATAAAACAGTGTACTTTACTGAATGTTACTTTCAGTACCAACATGTGGTCTTATTTTATATTAAATTGATAATAACGCATTGCATGTTTGTACTTTTTTTTTTTTTAAGATTTTATTTGTTTGAGAGAGAGTGGGACAGAGACTGAGAGCATGAGCAGGGGGAGGAGCGGAGGGAGAGGGAAAAGCAGACTCCCCACTGAGCGGGGATCCTGATATGGGGCTCGTTCCCTGGACCCAGAGATCATGACCTGAGCTGAAGGCAGATGCTTCATGGACGGAGCCACCCAGATGCCTCGTGTTTGTACTTTTGATATATCTTGTATAATTTTACACTATATACACATGACATTATGAACATTTTTCTTACAAATGATATTCTGATATTCCAACTGATTTAACCTCAATTGTAGAGACAAAATCAGGTACCATTATGATAAAACATCATAACGCTAGAATAAGAGATATTTCTTTTTCTGTTGGCTATAGCTGAAGTTAATGAGACATCGCTTTCTAGATTAAACAGAAATCCTGGATGAAAGTTGTCTAACTTTTGCATTAAAAGATGTAAATGTTGATCTTTTTCAGTAATTCAGTGATGAGAGAGACGGAAAGAGAAGGCAAAGTAGGCCAGGCTGGGAAGGTCCCAGATCCTACTGCGGAGGCTGAAATGAAAGGTATTCTCTAATTGATAGCTCAACAAGAAGCTACTTATTCCTAAAAAGGACTTTCCAGCCACTTAAATATACAAAACCTGACTGTTTCCTCCCCAGGAGTCACTCCTACTCACATCTCCCTCCCAAGGTGACATGATATTTACGGTATCTTCTTTATTTATATTTTCACTTAATATCTTCTTTATTTACATTTTACACATGTCACAGGCCTATTGTGCCACTCGTTGTAAATGCTGGATTTGGGAAAGACTTTCTGTTGTGCTTAGCAGAAATTTTAAAAAAATATATAAGGATCCTATCTAAAGCAAATCCAACATTAAATGACAAACCAGAAGGATCAACTCCTGCTCATAATAGAACGACTCTTCCTGCCCATCAGCATTTTGTGCTTATGACATGGAAGCTTTGCAGTCAACGTGTTTGAACCAGAGAGGACAGTGTAATACCTAAGAGAGCATTCTGGGGGGAGCTGAGAGATGAATTTAAGAGAGGGCACCAGAAGTGGTATGACGCACAAATTCAAATATGACACGGCAGCGTTATGAAGGGTCAGCAATCAGCCATGGCAGGCAGCCTACTGCTCTCTCAATTGGGGTAGAAATTTCCCAGAGTCACAAATGGATATAGGTCTTGAATGTTGGCACAGTACTGATGAGCATTGAGGAGTAAAAAGAACTGTAAGGCATGTTAGGTCAGCGTAACAGCATTTCCAGAAACAGCCCTTACAGATTGGGAGTCTAAGGAAAAGATACTTGATTTCATATTCAAATGTTTAGTTAGCATTTTATTTCTACGAACTACTGATTATCACTAAGTCCATGAACTACCAAAATGATTGACATGAATCATTTGATGTTACTTGAAAATACGATGCATTGACAGTACTCTAATTTGAAATAAATTAAACATCCATACTGGATTTTATATGAATATATCTGTGAGTTACTACAGAAAAGCACCCATTTGTTGAAAATTCCCCATCTTGTTTCTTAAAAAAGAGATGAAAAATACTTATACCAGTAATTCTATAGTGAAGTAATGTAATTTCTCAGCATAAATTAGTGTGGCAGTTAAAAATATAAATTGTTCAATGGAATTAGAGCATTCAGGCACATATCTTAAACAGTTAGGAGCCCCGATTTCATATTTTATAAACTAAATAAGAAAATTCAGTTTAGCCCTCTTAAATTATTTCAGTTCAGCAAACGCTTATTGAAACTCTAATATTTGCCAGGCACTACACCAGGCCATGGGGGTGTGAGAAGAAATTATACACTGTGTTAGCCGATTCTAAATATCATTCTGGCTCGTTCTAATAACTTAGCATATATTTTATTTCAATGTAAATACAGTCCGCCCACAAATATATTGAAATATGCAACAATCAAATCAATCCAGAGCTAAACTACAACCATATGTAGGTGTGTCCATATATATATTCATAACCATGATTCTGTGTATGTTCACCTGGTTGTAGTCACAAAGCTTTGCACGGTGAACAGATATAGAGACCATCCAGTCATTCAAACCAAGACATTTTTCATTTTCCATTTATTGTCATCAACATTTTCTATACTTGAAGTTTTGAGTATCTGGAGTGATTATTGGATCTCTAGTGTTACAAGCATGCAGCACAGAACGTTCTTAATACTGGTTGTGAGGTGAGGTGTGACCTACCGGTCCATTATGGAGAGTAAACAAGAGAGAAATAAGAAGAAAACAAGGAGGGATTCTAAGGCAAAGGAGATCCATTCTGTGACCCGAGGCCTTGTCTCTTCCCTGGATCCATTTCCTCCTTGACTCAGTCATTCCTATTTCCAGACCGGGAACAGAATTTGAGTCTGGCTCAAAGTCCTTCACTATTTGTGTGATCTTGAACAATGCACTCATTTAAACCTCAACTTTGTGTTGCCTTATCTCACTGCCTAATCTCTTGCCGATATTGTCATTAAAACCCATACTATTCTCACTGTCAGACACTTGACTTGTTTCTGTGTTTACTTATGTTTATTCATCTATTTCTGGCAAACTGATAGCACATTAGTTGACTAAATGAACAAGTGAGGTTAATAATAAAAAATACCTATAAGATCCTAACAGAAGATATATTCTTGAAAGAGTCTTAAAGATATTAAAATATATCTGTTGGATTAATAGATGAATGTACATAATGACATGTTTCATGAATCAAACAAACAGTGGAGATGGAGGTATATGACATTCCGGGGACGGATGTGGACTCTATCTTCCCATAAGGACAAGGTTTGGTTCTAGGACATGCCCTTTCTCCAAGCTTTCCTATACTCTTGGGATTGTTTACATTACTCACTCATTTCACTACGGCATTGAAAGCACAAGTCAAATGAGATCTGGTGGTGGTAACACCCAAACCATCACTAACTCTTAGAAATTTACTTCTACGGACTGAATGAACTGATGATATAAGAATGAATACATGATCATGAAGGAATGTGCCCAGCAGAACTCCATCACTAACCAGTGACTTAACGTGGCTGGTACTAATTCTGGAGAAATCGCTATTGCTATGCATTGAACTGTCACTCTCAAAATTTGCATGTTGAAGCCCTAACCCCTAATGTGATGGTATTTGGAGACAGAGATATTTAGGAGGTAATGAGGTCATGAGGGTGCAATCTTTAGGATGGGATTAGTGCCCTTATAAAAACAGATAGAGAGATCTCTCTTGTGCTGCCATGTGAGGTCACATCAAGACCACACTCTGCAAGCCAGGAAGAGGGCTTCACTAGAAACCAGACTAGTGGGCACTTGGATTTTAGATGGCCTGTCCTCCAGAAATGTGACAAGTAAATGTGTGTTGTTTAAGTCCCCAGTCTAAGCTATTTTGTTAAAGTACCCCAAGCAGGGTGCCTGGGTGGCTCAGTGGGTTAAAGCCTCTGCCTTCAGCTCAGGTCATGATCTCAGGGTCCTGGGATCGAGTCCCGCATCGAGCTCCTTGCTCAGCGGGGAGCCTGCTTCCCCCACCCCCTCTCTCTGCCCACCTCTCTGCCTACTTGTGATCTCTCTGTCAAATGAATAAAATAAAATCTTAAAAAAAAAAACTATAAAGTAGTCCAAGCAGACAGAACACAGAGAGAATGACTAGATTCACCGAGGGTGCAACTAGCTGAGGCCTAGATCTTGACATACGCTTCAAAGGAAGGGGATGGAGATGATCATATTTGGTCCTATATATACTACAATAAAATAAAACCTAAAGAGAAATAGAGAAGGAGCCTCTCAAAAAAGAAATAAAAACAGTATGGCTTATTATATATATTACACACACATTCATGTATGCATAAGGATGTTTATTGTATACCATATATATGACATATATACATACACGTGTACACACATGTCATATATATATATTGTTTACACAAAAGAAAAACAATGAGTAAGAATGTAAAATAAATCTAGATTAATGATATAAACACAAACATACACATATTTAAAATAAGAATGCTACACAACTTCATTAACTGAACAAAAACGTAGAAAACACATAGTGGTATTTTAACTGGGCATTGGACAGCCCCCTATGATCTATCCCCATCTAGTTTTTGGTTTTACATTTAGAGGCTTTAAAATGTACATTTTCCCCATGCTCAACATATATCTGTTATCCACAGAGATAGCCTAAGACCGGACTTACTTTCAAGACAATAAATCTAGAGGTGTTGGTGGACTGGAGAATTAGGACCTTATTTTCTTAGGTACTGCAAAGACTGAAAAAACAGTATTTATGTTTTTTTGAACCATGTGATGTCCTTTGAAATATGGGGTTTTTTTGTTTTGTTTTGTTTTTAGAACATGGCCAACTTCTTTCAAACAAGAAAATAAAATTCTTTTTTTTTTTAAAGATTTTATTTATTTTATTTGACAGACAGAGATTACAAGTAGGCAGAGAGGCAGGCAGAGAGTGAGAGGAGGAAGCAGGCTCCCCGCTGAGCAGAGAGCCCAATGCGGGACTCGATCCCAGGACCCTGAGATCATGACCTGAGCCGAAGACAGTGGCTTAACCCACTGAGCCACCCAGGCGCACCAAAAATAAAATTCTTATTTAGAAAACAGAGCTTACAAGAAATGCGTACATGATGTGCACAGCTGCGCGGGCTAGGAGAGTATACCATATATAATACAAGAGTATTTTACTACCTACGGGTTTGCCTTAAACCTGGAAGCATGCTCTAAAAAGGGAGAGGTCTGGAACCCTAGAACTTGGGGCTCGTTGGAGTTCTGAAAGCCAGTAATACAAATATATTTAAATTAAGGTGAGCTTTTCTTTTCTTTTCTTTTTATCTGCAAAATTATACTGTCAATAGGAAAATCATCAAAGAAAAAAATTTCCAAGGAAAAGTGATCCTAACAGTGAGAGTCTGAAGGTCACGCCTTGGAGTATTGTTAAGTGCTGAAATATGAAGTTCATTTTCTTCACCAAATGAAATAATGCATGCAGCTCTAATTTTATTTTCAAGAATAATTGGGGTGTAAATATAGGTAAGCAGAGTTGCCGACAGATTCAGCATCTTAGGGAAATGTCACTTTCACTTGGTTTGACTAATGTCCCCAGTCAAGCTAGAGAAGCATTAATTTTAAACTATCACTATTAAAAAGACAGTGCAACAGTGGGAAAATAACAGTTGTTCCCACAGTCTCTTTGGAAATGCATTTGCAATATAGAGGGCAAGTGTGATTTCGATCCAAAGACATCTAATCTCAGTGGACAATAATAAAATCTTGTGTTTTGATTTGGTGAAAATAACATTTGTCACATAGAAGTATATGCATATTTTTTCAACGTGGGAATTGGAAAGGGGCATTTGCAAATACTTATACAGAGTTTATTGCTTTAGAGTCCGCAATGGCAAAACTATCTTTGGGAATAAATAAACCAGGGCATATAGAAATATTTTGATAAAATTTGAACAGTTTCATACCCATACACACAGCATTACAATTTCCAAGGTGAAACTGGTTCTCAAAATTTTCCACAGGTACATAGTCCAAATAGTTATAAGGGATACTGATCTTTGCTGTATAGGTATCCAAAATAATTGTAAAGGAAGGCCTGTGGTCTCTGTGTTGCTGTTATGTTTACCCTGGTTTCTTTGGAAAATTCAATTTCTGCATCAGCATTACTTAACATTTATCAAATCATTTTAATAATCAACTATTATTAACTAATCACCTAATATTAACAAATCATTTAAATAGCTCCGTGTAAATGTTAGAAATATTGATGAACATAGCTAGGTAATCCTGTGAGTCTCTAAAAGATACCGGACTTCTGATTACACTTTAATCCCTCCACTCTGAAATCTTAACAGGACCTGGAAGACAGTCTACTGAACAAGGTTCAGTAGGGACACGTGTCTATCTATATCCTTAAACAGCGAACACTTTTTTCAGGACTTCATCATCCCTCCATTGATTTAATCCCATGAGGTCATTCATGAAGCCTTCTTGATTTATATCACATCTCCTAGGGATCCCTTCAAGCAGTGCCTGGAAAGCCTGGCACATCTGCTTTCTTTTTCCAGTGAGGGGAACTCCCTTGGACCGAGGAGTTCCTTCTTGCTTTTGAGCAGTACTGACCTGGGGCATGGGATAACACAGGCAAAACAGAACTGTTCATCCTTATCCTGTGTTGTGTAATCATTCTAGGTGTTTTTTGTTTTGTTTTGGTCTCTGTGTTGCTGAAGCTTCTAAAATAGACTCCTGAGCTCTCCCAGAACTACTTTTGTTCCTGGGTAGCTGTCTAAAAGTTGTTCTTCACTGTGGGGACAGAGGCTGGGGTCTCCTACAATGTCATCTTGCTGACGTCACTGATTGTAAGAACCCAGTCTATTTAAATGAACTCTCAAAGTGTGACAGGCAGAATTACTCTTTCTTAATTCCTGAGAGGAACGTGGGCTGATGTCAAAGAACTAGGTGAAGCAGATAGTGTAACTTCAGGAAGAAAGAATAGAAATCTCATCATAAAAGTCAAGAGTTCATTTTTAATGCTCTTCCAAACTCTTTCCTGGTAAAATTCAATGCTATATCAAAGTACAAAGTGTAGCCTCTGTTTCTCTCTCTAAAGGTTTTGCATTTCAAACCACCACATGGGGTCACTATTTAGGATTTGCATAAACTGGTTCCCCAATGAAAGACCGGCACCTACTGAAATGTTATCTTCCTTCAGGCAAGAAGACTGGTTGGAAAGACTGTTTTAGAAGTGAGACGGTCTGCATCTGCCAAGATCATTGCATTGAAACACTTGGCCCTTGTTTTCTCTACTGGAGGACTGAGTTTTAAAAAAAAGGATTGCATTTACATGAGGACTTTCAATCAGCAACATTAGAGGAACATAAATGGATTAGAAACATCTTTTATGCCTCAAATCTCAGTTCTTTTCAGTCACTTTTATTCTCATTATAAGTATGTGCCATTTTAATGCCATCTCATTGTGCCCTACAAAAACTCCACTTCATTATTTCTTTCTTTTTCTTTTCTTTTATGATAATGTGCCTGAAGACAGGAAAGGGTTCTTTTATAAATGGTATTTAACGACATTAGTTCTCAACCTCAGTGTCTTAAAAGAGAGGGTAACATAATGCCTTTTCAAAAATGAAATAAAAGGGATAATTGGAACAGTAAAGAGATGTTTCCTGTGTAATATGCTACTGAAAATGAAGATCAAATTTAAAAACTCATGCACTATAAAGAGAAATAAATAGGAATGGCACAATAAGCAGATCCAACAAATGGTGTAGACCACATTTTGACTGAGTGGTTTCCCGATGTCTGAATGTTGACTTGCCAAGTGTCAAGAACTAAAAGTGAACTCCCATCCTGCACTATTTGGAATAACCAGGGACCATTTCTCTCATCTTGTAGCTCTTTGAGGCAGCCCATTGATATAACCGTAGTCATTTTAACACAGCTAGTTAGTTAACACATTTTGCTCTATGCTCAGTCATGGATAAGTCAATGCGCACATACGGCATCCACGCCCAGAGCACCTCAAACTTCCTGACCTTCCTAAAGGAATTGTCTAAATAGTATACGGTCTTCAAAATTTGCGTTGGGTCAGCAAGGTGGGATCTCTTTGTCACACAACCATCATGGCAATGAACACGTGTCACAAGCCATGTTAAGTATTGCACAAGCCTGTATTTGATTATCTGACTTAATTTCACAGCTCTATGGTAAGGGTACAAGTCTTATCTCATTTTACAGATGAAAAAAACTGAAGCAGAACGTTCAAGGAGAGGACCCAGCTCATCCAGCTGGCCAATGGCAGAGTAAAAATGCTTACTCAAGCAGTCTGGCTCGACTCTTTCTTTGTCTTTCTCATTCCTCTCTCCTCTGCTTAGTAGACCAGAAGCTCCGTCTTCCAAGATAAGTTCATCTCCTCTACCTGCAGCAGAATGGAACTTGGGGATGTTTAGCAAGGTCCTCCAGGAGACTGTACAGTGATTTTAATTGTCCCACTAGTTGTTACAATGGGTCTCTAGGGCAGGGAGCAAGGACCAACATAAGTGGGGAGCTGTGCCTTTTCCTTATTTAAGAGATTAATAAACAGACTTCTCCTGCCACCCATTATCACCCTTTCCCCCCAGTTTAAGACTAATACAGTTCAATTTGGTTATGAGGCGAAAAAAAAAAAAACTATTTATAATCCTTTTCTTCCTTAATTGCCAAAATGTAGTCTAAGAAAAGGGATAAAGACACACATTAACTTTATTAAGGTTTCCCTGGGCTTCCATTAAAATTATGTAGAACTCAAAGTATAATTTGAGGTACAGACACATTGGTAGGTCTGTAACTGCACAAACTTTTAGCTTTTAAATGTGAAAACTGCTTATACCTATTGAACGCTGTTTTTCTAGGGCTATTTGCATGGGTTTATTATTTATTTATTCGATCATTCATTTTTTATATTTATCTACTTTTAAACAGAAATAGCATTCATTGAGAAAGAGGAAGAAAGGATTTCATTGCACTGTTACTGTAATCATCTGAATTCTAGCCTGCTTATTTTTTTGTTTGTTTGTTTTGGATGCCCTCGCTACAAACATTTTGTTTAGCATGTAGAAAAAAAAATACTTGGAGGCAAATAAAACAACTCAATTCAGGCATAGTTATGTTGTCAAGACACAGTTCCAACAGCAATTAAAATATATTGCCCTGAAAATGATGTTTTATATATGGCATGATTGGATCAACTGTCTTGATAGTCACTGGAATTGTTCAAAAGCCAGAAGAAAGATTTCATTTTTTTTTTTTTTAACTGTCTTTGCAGTCATGACATTTGCTTAGCTAAGTACATTGACAAGCTTTATACGTACCATGACTTACATGGCATTTTTTTTTTAAAGATTTTATTTATTTATTTGACAGAGAGAGATCACAAGTAGGCAGAGAGGCAGGCAGAGGGAGAGAGAGAGGAGGAAGCAGGCTCCCTGCTGAGCAGAGAGCCCGATGCGGGACTCGATCCCAGGACCCTGAGATCATGACCCGAGCCGAAGGCAGCGGCTTAACCCACTGAGCCACCCAGGCGCCCTACACGGCATATTTTGGTATTATTCCCAAACTATTTAAATTTGCCTTTCCTGGGGCACCTGGGTGGTTCAGTCAGTTAAGCATCAGACTCTTGGACTCTTCTCAGGCCTTGATCGCTGGGTTGTGAGTTCAAGCCCCACATTGGGCTCCACACTGGACATGGAGCCTACTTTAAAAAATTGTTTTTGAGGGGCGCCTGGGTGGCTCAGTGGGTTAAGCCTCTGTCTTCAGCTCAGGTCATGATCTCAGAGTCTCAGGATTGAGCCCCGCATCGGGCTCTCTGCTCAGCAGGGAGCCTGCTTCCCCCTCTCCCTCTGCCTGCCTCTCTGCCTGCTTGTGATATCTCTCTCTCTTCCAAATATATAAATAAATAGTCTTTAAAAAACAAAAAAAAGCTCTACTTAAAAAAAATTTTTTTTTAATTTGCTGCTTCTTTTTATTCAGATTCTATAAAAGGTAACTAAGAAGAAAATTCCAAAAAAGGAGGAAAAAAAAACCTAGAATATGGTTCTTTTAGCAAATCTATGATAAAGATACTGATGATGATAATGGTGGTGGTCGTGGTAGTGACGGCAATAATTTCTTGAGTTTTGCTATAGTAGTAGCTATTTAGATACTCCCTTATTTCACCTCCCTCAAAGCCCTACAGATTAAGTAAAATTGTCCATTTTCACAGTTGAAGAAAATGAGGGTTAAAGAGATTAAGTCATCACCAAAGATGACCCAGTAAAGGAATGGTTCAATTAGGATTCAAATCCAGATCTTTAAAACCCTAAAGCCCTTGGTCTTTACGAAGGGCTTTAAGATTCATGATATTAATTTCTCCAAAATGGGGTTTTGAAGAATCACTACAAAATGATAAATGAAAGGTATAAGCCTTTGGAGAACTTTTTTTTATATACTAATGGAGTATATAATATGGAGATCCAATGATTCAGCCTCAACGGATGCAACGATGTATGGTAAAGCTTTAAAAATTTTTAAAAAATAAATTATAGTAACAAATTCATTTACAAGGTTACTGGATTACTTTCTACTGAAGCTTGTAGTACAGATAGGATACCCCAAAGGCATTTTGTCCTCTAACTTGTAACCTGTAACCCAGGGCTTGTAAATTTTTCAAGATTGAAATTTTTGTATAAAACTTAAAAGATCTTCCAACATGCAAGGTATTCGCGCTGCAAAACAAAACCCGCAGGCAAGTGTGTCCTATTTTTCTATGTCTTTTTTGTTCTGAAATCAATTGCTTTGGATATTCAGTTAATGTATGAATCAATCATCTCATTAAGATTTTATATCAGTCATTAAAAAACTCATTTGCATTGCTCACAGACAATATATTTCTTGCAATGTAATTTTTCTTTTCTACAAATACAGTGGGATGTAAGGGGAGTTTTGTGGTATTTGACAATTCCAGAGGACCTCTGTCTACCTCTCTGCAACACGGCTCTTGGCTGGCCAAAGATTTTCAGAGCTTAGGATGCAGAATTTTTAAACTTCACTCAAGCTTGCTACATGTTTTACCTCTTGGCATGGAACCATGTGCATCTCTGCAATTCATTTAATTCTTTTCCCCTGAAAGGCATATTTAAGCAAAATATTCTAATAAATCCAAGAACTATGCAGAGAGAGGGCAATGTCACATTAAGCAGAGTCATGTCAATGTCAGCATGCAAAATATCCATAGTTAATGTAAAAGAAAGAAAGAAATTGCAAAAAACTGCACATTGGTTTTACCTGCCAAGGGAAAATGGGCTTTTATTTTTCTATGAATATGTGGTATTTTCAGATGAGAATGCAAAATAAAAAGTAATATGATAGAAATTTCAGTAATCATGAAGCCTTAATTTTGACTAGTGATTTGTTTCTAAAATCATTTGAAGAATTCTGTCAATCTTCACAAAAAGTTTAAAATTTAAAGAAGAAATTATTGTATCTATAAACTATTTCAATAGAATACGTATTATGATTTAAAAAGATGGTATTCACCTTGCTTTCTAATCATAACCTTTTTTTTTAATTCAAGAAAGGAAATGAAGACCTTCACTTACACGAATTATTTTTGAACCCAGGAACCAATGTAAATCAATGAATATAAGGTATTTTTCCCTTCCTTAAAGGAAAATTTGTATTCCATTCTGCATAAGAAAAGGAATTATGGTAGTTTACAGAAAGTACACAAAGTACAGCAAAACAGAAATATGTAAGATAGATAAATTGAAATAGGGGAGATAAATTAAGATTAACAGTAAATATTTTGAAGTAAGAAACACTGACTGTGATTAATGCATAAAGATGCATTATAGAATAAATAAAATATAAATAGTCCGGAAAACTCCAATCTTTATCACAGTGTTATTTCCAGAATTCCCCCTATTTGGTAATATGGTCAAATACTTCCAGGGGCACCTGGGTGGCTTAGTGGGTTAAGTGTCTGCCTTTGGCTCAAGTCATGATGTCAGGGTCTTGGGACTGAGCCCCGGGCTGGGCTCCCCAGTGAGTGGGGAGTCTGCTTCTACCTTTCCACCTCCCCTCCATTCATGGTCTTTCTTCTTCTCTCAAATTAAAAACAAACAAACAAACAAATAAATAAAAACCTTAAAAACCAAACAAAAATAAATAAATAAATCCTTCCAAAGTACAAAGGAAAACATTCGAACTCAGTCAGATTCTCATGGCTGGATCCTGGACACCAGTGGTTAGCTCCACTGATCCACAGACAGGCTTTCTGAAACACAACCTAAATCGTGCCATATTTTCTTGCTTAAAATCCCTCTGTCTCCAGTCCAAAGAACAAAGCTTACGTCAATGACTGGAATGGAGCTTCATGATTATGGTTCCTCCTCCATTAATCCTCATCTTAGAGCAACCACATGCCCCGTAACTGTTAGACACTTTTGTCAAAGGGCTAGCTTTTCCTACCTCTTGTATTTTTATGTATTGTCCCTATTGTCAATTGTTCCCATATTCCTGTTGTCTTTAGCCCATTCCCACCTTGTCCACCTGGACGGTCACCATTCCGTCTTCAAAAGCCAAATACCGCAGCTTCTGAAAAGCCTTCTCTAGCATTTCCAGGCTCTGGAGCTGGAGACTCATGCCTCTCCTTTCACAAGCAATCACAGTATTTGCAGCCATGGGACCCCTAGGCCATGGGCTTGCATGGCAAGATCAGGTTCCCTGCTGGTCGGAATCCCCAACACTGAGGCAAATGCCTTACTCTTCGTAGGTTTTTAATAAATGATTGGAGACTGGTTAAAAGATGTAGGGAGCACAAGAGAGCACACTCCCTCCAGTGCCTGCCGAACAGCGGGAGAGGAGGATCCGTGCTTACCCAGGACTGGGAGCTTGCCTGGGCCAATAAATTGTCACAAGATGTACCTACACAGCATTTCAGCCCTATCTAAAACTCCCTTCCGTTTACAGAGGACTGTCCACATCTTCCTGAAGCTTTATAAAGCTGAAGAGTTCGTGTCTTTGAAATTTGTTTTGAACAAAGTCATCTCCACACCCTTAAGAACTTAAGTCTTTCAACACAAAATATAGTTTACACTGCATTCAAAAGGCAATACTGATCTCTCCCGGTAAAGTCAGTAATGACTTTCCAGACCATCCAATCAAAGCAGGGCTATCGAAGAAGGACACGTTTCCTGAAATGAGGAAGAAAAACAAGAAGGGCCACCATTGCTATTAGTATCTTCACAACATCCTAATACAGAACACCATTTTACTTTTCCAACAGAATTGGTTTCTGAAATATGTCACTTCCACATTCGGATTTAGTATGCAGGTATACTAATATATTAATTTCTATGTTTAACTCTCTATTATAATATGCATTAAAATGTGACACTATTCTGTACATTGCATGAGGCTTAATTTCCTGCTTCTGGATCAGAAATAAATATACTTTAAATCCTTATTCCAGGACAAATGAAACACTAGGGTTTTTATAATCTAGGTTTTTATGCATAGTGGCCCCTTGCATAGCAGAGACAGTAACTAAAAAACACATCCGGAGGGTTACCTATCATAGCACATATTTTACTTTGAGCACATCTCTATAAGTAATTCAACAAGTCAGAATCTGATCCTTGAACAGCATGAGAGAAGGAATATTTCTCTAAAGTCTCTCAGAATCATAACACCAAAAGCTATGAGAAAATAAATAATCTGCTCAAATTTAACAAAAAGCTCGCGTTTAACAACTTGTTTTCTTGGACCAATTGCTAATAGTCTCCTGCGAGGTCCTAACGCCCATGTTCAGTTTATGCTCTAGATCCTTGCCTGCGAGTTAATTGAAGTATGGCTCAGACATTGGCAAAAAGCTTTCTTAACATGTCCCCCATCGCATACTTAAGACATGCCATGTTTCTCTTAGATTGGAGGAAGGAATTTATTTCCACCCCAGGAGTACATTTGATATACCAGTTTGTCTCTGATGGCATATTTCTGCCAAAATCATGTACTGACTACAATTCTTTGGATAATAATAATAAAAAAAGCTAGTTGATCATAACATTCTGATCCCTCAAGTGGAGTTAATAGCAGTAGGCTGAAGCTATAACTCACATCATAAGTCACATAGTGGCTGTACTCTGAATAAGGTACCCTATCCATACTCTGGAGAGCTGACTTCTCACGCAGAAATACACTAACATTTAGACATTGAAAAACTACTTTCTGTACTACTGTGAATATTCTTGGGGAGAAAAAAAAAAACTGATTATTTAGTTTTTTTCCCAGGCAAAACTCCTAATGAACTCAATGAGAAGTTTCCCTCAGTAAATAGTGCCGAATTAGCTCATTTAATTTTTCTTGAGCTATTTTATGGTTATATAATAAAGTAGAATATATATGCCTAATAAAATTTGTTAAGAGTCAGCTAAGGGATCTGTACTTATTCTTTTATTGTGTACAAATAAATACTTGAAGTATAGATCTTTATTTCCTTAATATTTATTGTTATTTCATATCTTGACATAAGAACTGTTCTACAAGGGCTTTAATAAATAGAGTGAAACGGAGCAACCGTTCCATCTATGCCAGTAAATTTGCATCTGTGTTCCCCATGATGATGCTGCATTTTATACCCTTTCATATTTCAGAGTGGGAAGTCACATCCATCAATAGTTGAGAATTGCACTACGAAGCAGCACCCTAACACAAAGAAGTGCCAAATTGATAAAGAAACAAATTGAAAAGAAATGAAGCAAGTTCTAATGAACAGGCAAACATGACTTGTTTAGCGCTGAGAAATCAGTAAGGTGAAACCATTTCCCTCACCAATGAATAAGTTGCAAATCAACCTATCACTGAACCCTGTAATTTCTCATCTTAGTACCAACCACACATGGTACCACTGTTCTAATGTGCCTGATTTTTACTATTGAAAGGAAGATAGAGTACGTTTTTTTTTTTAAATCAGCTTCCACTTATTAACTCTTTGCATTTTGATTTTTTCTTGATGCCTCTCAGTAGTCAATAATGACCTTTTAGTTATCAAAACCAAACCCCTGACTCAAAGTCCACACTACTTAGAACAGCTGTAGCGTTTGAAACTTCCATCTTGATTTCTGTGAAACTACTGTTTTTTTGTTTGTTTGTTTGTTTCCTGAGAGAGAGAGAGAGAACTCATGTGCATGAGTGGGAGGGGCAATGGGAGAGAGAGAGACAGAATCTTAAGCACACTCCACGTGCAGTGCAGAGCCCTGTGTGGGGCTTGATCTCAGGACTCTGAGACCATGACCCTGAGCCAAAATCAAGAGTCTGAAGCTTAACAAACAGCCATGCAGGCACCCCTCTGTGAGACGACATTCTTAATCTCTTTTCACCTGCTTAACAGTTTCTTTATAACCCTCTCTGGTACTTGTTGTAGACTAAATGTCTGTGCCTCTCCCAGCCCAAAAAAAAAAAAAAAAAAAAAATCACAATTAAAATTGAAAAAAATCTTATGTTGAAATTCTAAGCCCAGCATGGTGATACTTGGAAGTGAAGCCTTTACAAGGTAGAAGGTCATGAGGGTAGACCCCTCAAGACCAGGATTACTGCCCCTTCTGAGAGACCCAAGAGATTGTTCCATGTCTGCTCTCTGCCTTCTGAGGACACAGGCAGTCATCTGTATACTATAAGCAGACCCTCTCCAGGCATGGACTCTGCTGATACCATGACCTTGAACTTACAGCCTCTAGAACTGAGAAAGAAATGTTTATTTTTTAAGTCCTCCAGTCTGTGGTATTCTGTGATATACGGCAGCCTAAACTAAGTCACTGCTTTTCTCCCTCATCTTCAACTCACCCATAAATGATAGAAAAAGTTCAAAATTTCTACTTCCATCTTCCTCTCTTTTCATACTTCCTGATTTCTTCCTTACTGCTCATCTAGCACTTTCAGAATTTAAGCATAACCTCTGTGTAGCTGACTCCCAAAGATACGTCTACAATCATATTCCCCCTGTAAGCCCAGTCTGGAACCGGAACTACTACTAGTAAGATATCTACGCAAATGTCCTATGGATAATCTGACTGCTTGGCCTCAGGCTGGCTTTGTCATTCTTTGTTCATTCATTCCATAAACAGTGGTCACTCTGAGGCAGACACTGTGTTCACCAACCAGGATACAAGAATGAGTACGACCCAACCATGTCCCACTGCCATTGTGCAATTCACAACTGAGAAACATATAAACATACTCATACTTCAGAGATCTCGAGGGTTTGGTTCCCCACTACCACACTAAAGCAGTTGTAATAAAACAAGCAGAGTGAATGTTTTCATTTCCCTGTGCATATAAAAATTATGTTTACATTATACTATTGTTTATCGACAGTGCAACAGCATTATGTCTAAAAATACAATGCACACACCTTAACTTAAAAAACACTTTATTGCTAAAAAATGCTAAACAACATCTAAGCTTTCAGTGAGTGGTGATCTTTTTGCTGGTGGGGAGTCCTGCCTCAGTGCTGATGACTGCTGACTGACCAGGATGGTGGTTGCGGAAGTCTGGGATGACCATGGCAATTCCTTGAAAGAAGACAACAGTGAAGTTTGCCACGTCCATGGACTCTTCCTTCCACAAAGTATTTCACTGTAGTGTGTGACGCTGTTTGATAGCATTTATCCATACTAGAAGTCCTTTCGAACTTGGAGTCAGTCCTCTCAAACCCTGTCTTTGCTTAATCTATGAAGTTGGTGTAATAATCTAAACTTTTGATGCCATTTCAACCATCACCACAGCATCTTTACCAGGAGTAGACTCCATTTCAAGAAACTACTTTCTTTGCTCTGACATAAGAAGCAACTCCCCATCCATTAAGTTTCTATCGTGAGATTACAACCATCCAGTCTTACCTTCAGGCTCTATCTGTGATTCCGGTTCTCTCGCTCTTTCTCCCGCATTGGCAGTTACTTCCTTCCCTGAAGTCTTGAACCTCTCAGAGCCACCCACGAGGACTGGAATTCACGTCTTTCAAATGCCTGGTAGCATCACTATCTTGACCTCTTCGTGTAAATCACTGATGTTCTTAACGGCATCTAAAATGGTGAATCCTTTCTGGAAGATTTTTAATTTCTTTGACCCAGATCTATCAGAAGAGTCTGTCAGAGTTCTTGGATGACCGAGGGCATTCGCAATAAGCAGTCAAATTTTGAAAGGACTTTTTTGTTTGTTTGTTTGTTTGTTTGTTTTCTTTGCAGATATCAACAGTGGGCTTCAAATATTCAGTAAACCATGTTGTAAACGGATGTGCTATCCTCCAGCCTTGGTTGTTTCATTTACAGAGCACAAGCAGAGTAGATTCATCTTAGTTCTCAAGGGCCTTCACATTTCTTAAACGGTAAATGAAGGTTGGCTTCAAATTAAAGTCACCAACGGCTAACAAGAAAGTCAGCATGACCGTTGAAGCCAGGCGCTGACTTTGGTTCTCTAGCTATCAAAGTTCTAGATGTCATCTTCTCTCCATAGAAGATTATTTTGTCTACATCGAAAACCTGTTGTTCAGTGGAGCTACCATCTTCCTAAATTCTCCTAGCTAGATCTTCTGGATAACTGGCTTTTTCATTTTACACTTCTACGTTATGGAGACTGTGTTTGTCCCTAATTCTCATGAATGAACCAACCTCTGCTAGCATCAGACTTTTCTTCCACAGCTTCCTAAACTCTCTTAGCCTTCACAAAACTAAAAAGAGTAAGAGCCTTGCATTAGCCTTTGGCTTAAGGGAATGCTATGGCTGCTTTGATCTTCTATTTTGATCATGAAAACTTTCTCCACATCATCAGTGAGTCTGTTCTATCATGCATGTGTCCCCTGGAGTAGCACTTTTAGTTTCTTTTAAGAACATTTCCTTGTGTTCACAATTTAGTTAACTGGTGCAAGGGGCTTAATTAGCTTCTGCCCTATCTCACTTTTGACAGGGGTTCGTTCCTCACTCAGCTGAATCATTTCTAGCTTTTGACCTCAAGTGAGAGATGTGAAGCCCTTCCTTTCACTTGGCACATGTAGAGGCTGGTGTAGTTTATGAACTGGCTTAATTTCAATATCTTTATGTCTCAGGAAATAGGGAAGTCCAAGGAGAGGGAGAGAGATGGGGAATGGCTGCTCCACGAAGACATCGGAAAACACATGCAACATTTTTCATTTAAGTTTGCCATCTTCTACGGGCACGGGTTGTGGTGCCTCAACACAACTGCAGTTGTCACATCACAGAATACTGATCACAGATCATTGGAACAAATATAATAATCATGAAAACGATTTGAAATATTGTGAAGATTACCAAAACGTGACACAGGGGCATGGAGGGAGCAAATGCTGTGGGCGAAACGGTGCTGATAGACTTGCTCAACGCAAAGTTACCATAAACCTTCAATTTGTAAAAAACACAGTATCTGCCAAGGCGATAAATCACAGTGCAATAAAATGAGGAATGCCTGTAGACAGAAATAATGGAACGTGACAGGTGGTTCAATAGAAAGAGGACCTGCGGGGACAAGCAGTAGTTCTTCTCTGTCATCTTCTCATTTCTTCCAATTCTGTTGCTATTTTACCAGTCTTGCAAACCCAAACCCTCAGATTTATTCTTTATTCCTCCAACAGACAATCCTGTTTACTTTTTAACCTAGTTTGAATAAGCCTCTTGCTTCATACTCTTTTGTTTTCAAGTACACCTCTTCTTGCAATATACCAATCACCTCATTCCTTTGGCCTTTGGTGGTCTTAACAGACTTGATTATGCACCAACACGTTTCCTAGTCCCCCTGGACATACACCGACACTCACAATAAAATTGTGCTACGTCCAAATTCTAAAACTGGTCTTTGGCGAACGATGTTTTGCTCCGTCCTAAATTACTCTGGTTCCTGGTTCAGAAAATTAAACACCCACTATTGTCAGGATTTAGATCAAAACCCAACTGCCAAGAAATACGTACTAATGCTACCACTTAAACATATCCTCTCTTCCACGAATTCCCAGGAGACTTGTGTTGACCTAACTTTCAAACTTGGATTATTCTGTTACTCGCTACAATTCCATTCGTGCCCAGGTGTACATACACACATGCACATACACACACACACACACACGCACACATACACACATGCACACACAAGCATGCAACTTACGAAATGGAGAGATAGAGAATGAGCAAGGATTTGGAATAAGATGGATCTTCCATTTACAAACCAATAGCTTGTTCGAGTTAACCTCTTAACCTCTCTGAGTCTTCCTTTTCCCATCCATAAAATTAAATGTGACAAATAATGTAAAGCATCTTGTAGAGTCAATAGCATATTGTGGGTACTCAAGAAAGGCTAGCTATAATAATGAATGCTACAAGTGGAAACTTATGACGGTAAAGAGTTATGCTCTTCCATTCCATTATTTTTGATGGGGTCCTACAGAGGTCTTCGCATGTACTTGACCCTCAATGAATACAAATTCTGTGAATGAATATACAGATGTGTTCTACTTCCTAACAATATAACTTTCTCTCCTAGAACACCTTCTTCTGCCACCTCCGATCTCAGAATATGCCCTTTCAAAACAGTTTCTAAAAACTTTACCTACAAACCAAAAGTTTATCACAGGGGTGTGCTTCACCCCACTATGCTTTTATTCATGTTTTGGAAGTTAATTTTGGAAATGAGATATTGTCCAGTTTTAAATATGTACAGGATTTACCTTCAAAAATGAAGGTAATTGTACAATGTTGTATGCTGCTTGTCATGTGGAAATGGACTAGCTTTTTTCCATCACTAAATGTTATGTCAATATACTAAATATTTTATATAGTAAAGAATATCTTGAAATAACTATTCAAAACACGGAGGTGGCTATTTTCTCCTACGCTTTGTAAATATGTAATGATGCTTGATACTGCATTTCAAAATATTGGCAGGAGGGATATCTTTCCACCTATATTCAGGTAACATATAATTTTTCAAAAAAGACAAAATCATAACTCTCAGGTGACTTTTCGAGGAAAAAGTGTAAAATTTCTCTTCAACTTCATTATTGATGAAACTAGCAGGATGTTAAAATTGGCCCAATGAGCATTTGAGAAATGAGGTATTTCAAGGCAATGTTAGAATAGGTTTTCTGGGTTAGATAGGATACTTGATAATTTGCAGCTGGGCCATAAACTGTAACCTTTGGGGTTATCTATTCCATTTGATACAATTATCTGCATCTCTGCTAGACAAAAATTTACAAGTTAACTTTTACCTCTATAGAGCTATAAAACAGCTCTTACAAAATATTAAGTCAAACTTAGCACCGTTCAGAAAGAATACTCAGGAGTATCTCTTCCCATTTTCTAAGTTTTAGGCAATGTTTCTGACACAGCTCTTTTTGATAATGAAGCAATACACTGTATAATATATTTGCAAGTATTTAATGGGTATTGGCAACATTTACTCAAAATATTTATTCCTCTTGCTGGAAGCCTATCTCCAGCCACTCTGTTTGCTTTAAATGAACTGAGTGCAAAGTTCCCACATCAAACCACCCTAGGGAGCTCACTGCTGAAGAAATTCTAGATCCATACGAATAAAAAATGACTGAAGAGCTGAGGAGAGAACACAATCAAATATACTGGTGGAAGTGAATTAAAAGGAATGAAATGAACAGATTTTCACACATAACCCATTACTACCTAATAACCCTTATTCCTGGCAGTTCTACAAACAATTCATCTGAATCTATCTATATTTATATTTACTAATCATCATATATTTTTTTCTTTATAGGAAAAGGGTCATACACATCAACAGCACTAAGTTATCATAAATTGTAATAGAAAAATAATTGAAGGTAGTAGTAGGGTTACACCTGTTCATTATGATATAAGGCAAAGAGCTACATTATTCTATTTATAAATATACTATAGTGTTCTTTTGACCCCAAATGATTTCCTATATTTCCAATAATTCCTGTCTTAAATAATATCTTAATATACCCAGGTATTTAATAGGCATTTTGGATATAATCTGTCTAAAATACTCTTGACTTCCATTCTTCTCTTCCACTGCTTTCTCTCTGGATCAGAAAGAGGCCACGGCGCCCATTCATCCAGTCACACCAAGAACTAGGGATCATCCTTTAGCCTTATCACTTTTTTCTACCCCAACACTGAATCCATGAGAAAGCATTTTTCCTTTCTCGCTTCTCCTAACCATTGCCATGACTACCACCAGAAGGTCACCAGCCCATATGAGCTCTTCCTGAGTTAGAGAAATAGGTCACCCCTTCCATCACTGCTTCAAGTTCATGTCTCTAAACAGTCTCCTTGTTCAACAGCAAACACTGCTCTTTTAAAGTCGTATTGTATCTTTCCTGTGCTCTGTACCTTCTAATGACTTCGCATCACCATACAAAAAGAAATTTAAAACTTCACCAAAACCTACAAGGTTCTACTTGATCTGCTGTCTATGTGGCTTCTTCACCTCACCTTGAACTCAACAGTCCTTAAATCAGCAGGTCTTGTAAGCTTCTCAAAAATGTTTTTCTCCTTCCTTCTGAGTGTCTTTCTTCAACATGTTTCCATAGCTAGTTTTCTCTCTCTCTCTCTTTTTAAAAAATTATTCATATAATTTCTCACTGCCCTATCCAAAGATGCATCCTCAACATTTTCTGTATCTTTAACCTACTTTATTTTGTCTCTGTATTGCTAACAACTTAGTAACTTTTATTGTTTACTTACAGGCCTATTTATTTCTTATCTGTTTTTCACATGAGAATGAACATTTCACAGAAGCAGGCTGTTTTTTTCCCCTCTCTTGCTTTTCGTAGTTTCCCCAGTGCCTAGAACAGTATCTGGCATCTAGCAGGCATTGGATAAGTACATGTTCAATGGATGAATTTAAAATCAAGAGACTAAGAATAAAATAAAAAATAGTAACATAGGGCACCTGGGTGGCTCAGTGGGTTAAAGCCTCTGCCTTCGGGTCAGGTCATGATCTCAGGGTCCTGGGATCGAGTCCCGCATCTGGCTCTCTGCTCAGCAGGGAGCCTGCTTCCTCCTCTCTCTCTGCCTGCCTCTCTGCCTACTTGTGTCTCTCTCTGTCAAATAAATAAATAAAATCTTTAAAAAAAATAGTAACATAAAGGTTAATAAAAATCTTTTCATTTTCTGGTACATATGATTAAATATGAATACAAACAAGGCATATATTATTTTAAGAGCAACACGCTTACATTCCTATATTTACATGATGTAGTTGAAAATAAGACAATTTTATTCTATTAATACAGAAGGAAACCAGTATTCACATAAGTGAGCTATCAAACATTTTGTTTGATTTTTTTTTTAAGATTTATTTATCTATTTTAGAGAGTGAGAGAAAGAGAGACAACATGAGTGGGAGGGGCAGAGAGGGAGAGAGAAAAAAAATCACAAGCAGACTCCATGCTGAGTGTGGACCCCCATATAGGGCTTGGTCCTATGACCTTGGTCCCATAACCCCAAACTGACCTGAAACCAAGGGTCCACCATTCAACAGACTAACACCAGGGTACTCCACTTTCTGTTCAAAGTTAATGAAGCAATGTTTGGTAGAGCTTTGAGACATACGTCTATTGTACTCAAAATGATTTCTGTGCAGAGATGCCTGAGTGGCTCAGTTGGTTAAGCATCTGCCTTTGATCCCAGAGCCCTAGGATCAAGTCCCACATCAGGCTCCTTGCTCAGAGGAGAGCTTGATTTTCCCTTTACCTGTCTCTCCCCTTGCTTATGCTCTTTCTCTCTCTGACAAACACATTAAGAAAACAAAATCTTAAAAATCATTTGTCATGTCATTTGTCAACATGTAAAGTACAGCTCCCTTGCCTTTTCCTCTCTAATTCTACATTTATCAACACACTATTCTGGTAAAATTCTGCTAAAAATGCAGTCTTTAAGTTGCCTACGGTTTTAATTTTATGTATTCTGATGATAGCTAAAAACTTTCAAGGTCCTATGTATTTCCAAACTGACTCCTCAAAAAACCAGACTTTTTTTTTTTTTTTTTTTAATGAGAACCATTAAAAAAAAAAATCATAATATTTTGTTCTGGAGGTTAGCAGAAAGAGCAGAGAATGCTAACTTTATAATTTGACAAATGGAAACATTAATTATCCTAATGTTAATCAATTATACCTTACAATGATAAATACTATGCCTTATTTTATTTTTATTCATATGCAACCATATTAGATTCTTTTTTATTCCTAATTTTGTTACTATTCCTGACAGAAAAGACTAAAAGGAATTTAATATAAAAATTGTATTAAACATTTGAGAAGTGTGATTAAAAAAAAAAGGTAAAGTTTCAGTAAAATGCCATGCTATAGTAACAACATTTCTTTTTGACAGATTTGACCACAAGAATAGGAATAGACTTCGCTGTGAGAAAAGGCTGAGCCAGACCATATTTATTTCCAGCATTCCCATGAGTAAGAGAGGCTTGAGTACGTGGGTGAGACCACCATTCTGGATTATCATCTTTTGTAACAGAATGTCTCACTTGCCACTTTTTACACTGATAACCAAACCAGAAAGTTTAACCTTCACAGCTAAGAAAAATTACATGCAAACCTGATAGTCTGAAGGTTATGGTCTCTACCCACTTCTTGGTTTTGTCTAAACCCTACCTTAACAATGAACTAGTCTTCTTTACCTTAGTTCCCTGTAAGACATGCCTTTTACTGAGCTACCTTCTAATTTACATTTCTTCTTCCATTTCTATAATATGATGTATGAACACTTTTTTGTTTTTAAGTCATCCAGTATTTCTTATAGACAGTCCAATGCAATAAAAATCTTCAAAACTTAGTTTGGTGCCCAGACTTCTCTAACAAAACAATTGGCACACCCTTTTTAATAATTGATAGCCCTATAAGCCCATTTTGTTTTAGATGCCAGGAAAGTCAGCTCTAAATAAAAAATGCAATACAATATAAATGTTTAGCTTATGTGGTTATTATGTTTGAAATCTTCTCCTTTAACATGGATTTAGGAACTCTGTTTCCATTTTAATATCTTTTTGCATAATTTAATTCAATATATATTCAGTTACCTCAGGTAATTTACTTTAAAGGCACAGAGGCTGTTAAAGTCAACAGGTTTAGACAAAATTTACCTCACAGTGATATTGAGATAATCAGATAAGATGATGTATTATAAAATGCCTTCCAAACTATAAATCTTATCTAAAATTCTTAACTTCTTATAATGAATAGCTTCTGTCAAATATGTATCTATTTTATCCAGTCACTGCATTACCCGTGGTCATTTTTTTTTTTCCTTACTTCAAATGTATTATAACACAGGAATCAGATGACCAATTCTACTTTGGAATTAAGGAAATACAGACTCATGGTAGGTGCCTTGACTTGCTGAAGGTCATATATTTGGTAAATGAGCCAGAAACTGAATATAAGTTTAGCTTCATTCTTGCATTCTATACTCTGTACTCCCAGCGCATCTAGAAAAAAAAGGAAGGGAGGGGGTAGTGGCTTAATATGTGGTAACAGGTTTCAAAGCTAAAAAGTCCTATTATGGGCACCTGGGTGGCTTAGTGGGTTAAAGCCTCTACCTTCAGCTCCGGTCAGGATCTCAGGGTCCTGGGATCAAGCCCCACATCGGACTCTCTGCTCAGCAGGGAACCTGCTTCCTCCCTCCCCCCCTCACCCCGCCTGCCTCTTTCCTACTTGTGACCTCTTTCCCTGTCAAATAAATAAATAAAATCTTTTTTTTTTAAGTCCTATTATTTAATAACTCTGCTGAGTCTGACGAGGCACAGAGCAGATGATGCCATGGATGCATTTCATCCCTCTCTAATTTTCTTAAGATTAGCATGGATATTATAGCTGTTTTCTATTTGACATCGTTCCTAAAATACTCTTTGCAAGTTTAATACCTTAATCATTGAGAGGATGTTGGGTTGCTCTCTTGGGATCTCTATGAGCAATGACAAATTCTTAGCAAAATTGTTAGGAAATGCCTAGGATGTGCCCCCTACGACTGAGGACCTTTGAGATACATCAGAATGTGCCCCTGTGTGGCTCACAGTCTAGCTGGGACTGACACAAAAAGAAATACAATAAATAATACACGCCATGGTGGAGAGTAGTAAGTATTAGCAAAGACTAGAACAAAGTAAGAAAGATTAGTAGTACAGGGGAAAGAGAAAGGGAGCAAGTTACCGGTTTCAATAGAATTGCTGCAGAAGACTTTGTGGCTCAAAGTCTGGAATAAAGTGGGGAGTAGTTATATGAATTTGAGAGGGAAGACTTCGGCAGGCAAAAGGAAGACCCAGAACAAAGGCTCTAAGCTGAGCATGTTCTCCTGTATTGAAGTCCTTAGTAACCACAGTACCTTTTCCTTGAACTCCAGGACAGGACACTGTCCTCTTCAATAAAGTACTTCCGGGACCCACAGCACTAGATGAGGGAGGTATCTGCTATTACTTGAAGTTGCTGGTTGTTATCTGAAGCTTTTACCAAGTACATAACGTAGATGGCCTGTCCATTTATGGTTTTTCTAAATACATGCATTTGAGGTACAGATTTACTTAAGACCCATTATTCACATCATTTTGATAGTGGGATATGGTCAATGTAAGAGTTCTGTTTTCTGTGAAAACATAATGTTTTCCTTTTGACTCAGAATCATTAAGAACTTGAGATAGTCTGCACAGTTTATAAGCCATAAAGTTAAAATCCACATAATAATGTGCCTTCTGCAACTCCATGAATTTCTGCATGTTTTGTTTGGTAAAAACAAACAAGCAAACAAAGAAAAAAACACTTAAAGTTGACCTATTTTTGTTTCCTTTTATACTTTATGTAACATTTCTGATAAACTAGGAATGCCGGGTCAACACCTTGTTCTAATAGCATTTGAAGGTCAATACTAACATGCATTATTTCTTTCAAACAGAGAACTATCTCACAGAAAGTATTCTAATTTGGTATATCTATGATAATAGGGAAAAGAGGTTAAGTGAACCATCAAGCAGGTGATTTAGTAAAAACGGATAATGCTCATAAAGTAGAAAGTGAGGGAAAGAAAAGAATTCGTCTCTATTTGTTGTTTGGTGGTTGATGGTGTTGTTTTAACAACCCTATCAACACAGTATCAGTAATTCCGCATATAAGGAAAATGAAAAAAGGTAAATATAACATCTAAGTGTTTCTAAGCATCGCGGCAATTAGTGGAGTGGATGAGGACTGGAGTCAAAGATCCTGAGAAATAGGGTAATGCGCAGAGAGGAACCAAACGATATTTAAAAGCGATAAATTTAGTTCATAAAGAACTTTTATTTGAATGGGTATATAACTTTGTGAAGGTATCCCAACACTTTTAAGATAAGAAAAAAAATCTATAATTAAAAAAGGACAGAACATGGACACCTGATACATGGCTGTTAATCCTTGGAAAACTTGCATATGTGGCATTGGCAATAATCATAAGGGCCTGCTTTCATAGCTCCCCTAGTGGTGGAAGTCGGCTTTGATCTCTAAATCTCTTTCCTTTCACATCTGAATATTTCTTTGAGCCCAGATACTGACTGACATGAAGTCACTAAAGGGGATGTACCCAACCACTTCTCTAGCTTTTAATCACCCAATAAAGCACAAGGTAATAAAATATGGAGTAACTCATAGGGCAAGTTTTAATGCAATTGTTTTCTGGGTCTTAAAAAAATGTTTTCTGACATTCTCAGAATCCATTTCTGTATAAAGGCAAACACAGGATTATATTCTTAGACAACAATGCCTAATATTTACTTACTGACCTTTCTGAAAATCCTTCTATAGAATAGAAATCATACAATATCTGCTTCCAGGCCACAGTGGGATTAAACTAGAAATCAGTGACAGAAAGTAACTAGAATGTCCCCAAATAACTGTAGATTAAACAATATAATTCTCAATTGTACATGAGTCAAAAAAGAAATCTCAAGAGAAATTTCAAAATGTTTTGAACTAAATGAAAGTGAAATTCCAACTTACCAAAATTTGTGGGATGCAGAAAAAGTTGTGTTACAGTGTTAGTATATATAATATATATATATATATATATATATACATGTCAGAAATATATAAAATGCATATATATATCATAAATATATAAAATATATAGATATAGATATATAACAGAAAATTAGAAAAATTTAAAAGGAGTCATCTAAATTTCCATCTTAGAAACCTAGCGGGGGGAAAAGAGCAAATTAAATCAAAGTTTAAAAAAAAATGAGCAGGAATCAATGAAAATGAAAACTAGGAATAAATTGAGTCAATTAAGCCAAAATGAGGTTCTTACAAAAGAACAATAAAATTGATAACCCTCTACCCAGGCTAATTAAGAATGCAAGAGAGAGAACACAAATTGCTAATATCAAGAATGAATAATAGGACATCACTATCGATGCCATGGCAATTAAAATAATAGTAAAAAAAATATTATGAACAACTCTATGCTCACAAATCTGAAAAATTAGATGAAATAGCTTAACTTCTTGAAAGATATAAACTGCCAAAACTCACACAAGAGGAAAAAGATGATCTGATTAATCCTGTATCTATTAAAGAAACTGAATCAATAATGAATAACCTTTGAAAATAGAAAACACAGGCCCAGATGGATTCACTAGTGAATTCTAACATTTAAGAAGAATATCATATCAACATTCCACAACCACTTTCAGAAGACAGAAGCAAAGGGAATACGTCCTAGCTCATTCTATGGGGGGACATTAGCCTAATAACAAAATCTGACAAAGATGTTATAAGAATAGAAATTATAAGCAGATATCGCTCATGAATATAGATACAAAAATCTCAGCAAAATATGAAGAAATCAAATCCAAAAAAGTACAAATAAATTATACAGCACAACCAAGTGGGATTTATCCCAAGTATGCAAGCTATTTCAACATTTGAAAACCAATTAATATAGCTTCATTACATCACATGATCATATCAGTAGATGCAGAGAAAACGTCTGACAAAAATGCAACATCCATTTATAATAAAAATTCTCAAGCTAGAAAGAGAACTTTCTCAAGTTGATAAAGACTATCTAAAAAATACCTACTTCTAACATCATACTTCATGGTGAGAAACTTGAAGCTTCCCCAAGGATACAGTCTTAAAAGTGGAACTTAAAATTAAATACATGGTATCATTTACATTAGCACCTCTAAAATAAAATACTAAGGTATAGCCCAAACAAAATATCTACCATTTCTATATGAAAAAAACCACAAAACTGATGAATGACATCAAAGAACTAAATCAAATGAAGAGACAGTCTATGTTCATGGTTAGAAAAATTCCATATTGTCAAGAAGTCAGTTCTTCCCAACTTAACCTATAGTTTTAATGCAATCCCAATCAATATTCCAGCAAATTATTTTATAGATATTGACAAACTGATTTTGAAGTCTATGGAGAGTCAAAAGACCTCCAGCAGCCAACACAGTATTCAAATAGAACAAAACTGGAGAACTGAGGTTTCTGAGTATAAGACAATTAAACTACAGTATTCAAGACAGTATGTCAAAAACACAAGAAACAAGTTTCGGTGAGGATGTGGAGAAACAGGAATGTTTGTGCACTGTTGGTGGGAATGTGAACTGGTATAGCCACTGTGTACAACAGTATGGATTTTCCTCAAGAAATTTAAAAAAAAAAAAAAAACAAAACTATCTTGTGATCCAGTCATCACACTACTGGGAATTTACCCAAAAAATACAAGAACACTAATCCATGGGGGTATATATACTCCTACTATCTTTGCAACATTATTTACTATAGCTAAATTATAGAAGCAGCCCAAATGTTCATTGATGAATGGATAAAAAAGACATAGTATATATACACAATGGAGTATCATTCAGCCATAAAAAATAATGAAATTGTACCATTTGCAACAGAGAGTATAATGTTAAGGGAAATAAGACAGCCAGAGAAAGACAAATATCATGTGATTTCACTCATATGTGGAATTTAAGAACAAAATCAAGGAGTGAGGGGGAATAAACCCAAAAAACCAGACTCTTAACTATCAAGAACAAAGAGATGGTTACCATAAAGGAGGTGGGTGGGGGAGGGGTGAGAAGGTGAAAGCCATTAAGAGAACACTTCTCCTGATGAGCGCCAAGTAATAGATGGGATTGTTGAGCCACTGTATCCTATGCCTGAAATTAGTATAACACTGTATGTTAACTACACTGGAATAAAAAAATTTTAAAAAAGACAGTGTGGTCTTGGTGAGAGAACAAATAGGCCAATGCAACAGAATGGGGAGTTCTGAAATAGACCCCACTGTTAGAATCACCTGATCTCTGAAAAGGAGCGAAGGTGAGGCAGTAGAGCAAAGATAGTCTTGTCAATAACCAGGGCTGGAACAACTGGACACTGACATGAAAAAAAACTGAAGGCACACGCAGACCTTCCAACAACCTTCCAGCCTTCAGAGAACTTAACCGAAAATGGATCCTAGATCTAAATGTGAAATGCGTGAGTACCCAACCCCCCAGAAGACAGCGCAGGAGACAACCAAGATAATCTTGGATGCAATGCCTTTTTAGAAGCAAAACTGAAGTCCTAGTCCAGGAAGGAAATAACTGGTAAGCTGGACTTAATCAAATGAAACACTCTGCTTTGCGAAAGACAATGGAAGCGGATGAGAAGAAAAGCCACAGACCGGGAGAAAATATCTGCAGAAGATGCATCTGATAATATTTTAATCTATTCTCTAGGTCTTATTTTAAAAATTAAGGTGCATCTTAATAAATATACAGAAAACCCACATAAATACAGGTCTTTGAGGTGGGCAGCGGCAAAACCTACCCTTTAGAGGAAAGACAGGCGGGAGGGGGTGAATTGGGGGCTGAGCTCAAAGATGAGTCCATGGTGGATGTGGGGAAAGGGAGACGGGCATTCTCTCAGGCTGGGGTGGAGGAAAGCAAGCGATCGACTCTTCTTTGACTTCTGAGGGAAAGACGTACATTGCCATAAACTCTCCCATGAGCTCACATGGTCTTTTTCTTTCCTGTGGCCACAGCCCTATTCATCGGATTAATCCAAAATGATATAAAGGACTCCTATACCTCAACAGGAAAACCAACAACCGATTTAAAAATAGGCCAACAATCTTAAGCGCCCCACCAAAGACTATATACAGATGACAAAAAAGCATATGAAGACATACATGTTCCCCATCATATGTCATCAGGGAAATGCAAATTAAAACAATGCCATTCCACTCCTACTTCCTACCAGAACGGCCAGAATCTGGAACGCTGTCAACACCAAATGCCGGTGAGCACCGTTCTTGCATTGCTGGTGAGAATGGAAAATGGTGCAGCCACGTTGGAAGACAATCTGGAAGTTTCTTATAAAAGTAATCAAACTCTTACCACACAGTCAGGCATCCACACTCCTTGGTATTTAGTGAAATAAGCTAAAAAATGAATGTCCAGAGAAAAACCCGAAAAAGATGCTTACAGAAGTTTTACGCATAATGGACAAAACCTGAGAGCAGCTAAGAGAGCCCTCAGGAGGTGAGTTGATACAATTGTGATACACACAGACAACGGGCTATTATTCAGCACTAAAAAGAAATGAGCTAACAGAAAATGAAAGGATATGGGAAAAACATAAATGCAGATTACTACGTGAAGAAAGTCAAGCTGAAAAGGCTTCATACTATATGATTCCAACGATATGACATTCTGAAAAAGATAAAAGTACAGAGACAATAAACAGATCCGTGATTGCCAGTGCAGAGGGAGAGATGAATGGGCAGAGCACAGAGAAACTCTAGGGCAGCAAAGTACTCAGAATAATATTTTAATAATAGGCGTGGCTCATGACATTTTTCTCCAAACCCAGAGAGTGCGCAGCACCAAGAATGAATCCTAAGGTAAACCATGGGCTTTGCGTGATCATGACGTGTAGGGTCATCCTTGATGATGAATATAACGTATCCGGAGAAAATGTATGTGGAGGACAGGGGTAGATGGGAAGTCTCCACGCCTTCCTCTCAATTTTGTGGTAAACCTTGACATGTTCTAAGACAATAAAGCCTTTAAAAATTCTACCAGATTAAAACAACATACAATACTATTTTGAAGATGTATGATTAATAAAAATTTAAAATTTCCCTAATGATTATTTCATCAGGGTTTTTTTTTTTTGGGTTTTTTTGTTTGTTTGTTTTTTGGTCTTCATGGTCAACGACACGCGTTTTCATTAAAAAATTATTTTAAAGAGCAAACCTGTTTTTACTTGCCATATTACACTGCACATGGCTTTCAGTCAAACTACAAGTCACGTCCGTGTAATCATCAGAAAGTTTCTTCAGACAAGACTTATCAAAAAAAAAAGAAAGAAAGAAAGTAAGAAAGAAAGAAAGAAATCTAGCTCTATGGGCTCCCCAATGCAGCTGTATTTAACAGGAAAGAAAACAGTTTCCATGTGAGTAAACACTGCAGCTCAACAAGCCAGTTACTAGATATCACAGATAAAATTCCTCTGGGAACAGGAGAGCATTGTTCCTTAGAACCCAGGAAGATTTTATCAGCTTTCTGTTGACAGTGCAAATGCAGAATTAGCCATGGTAAGCAGAAGGATCAATTAGTAGCCTTTGGCCTGCTGACCTTCTTAAAAGCTCTGCCCAGAGCCTGCAAGGGAACTTTTGAATTAAAACGTGATCTCAGGAACTTCCCAGAAGAGGCAAAGAGACAGCTGTGTTGCGATCTTATGTCAAATTAATCATCAATATGCTAAACAACATCCACTGTTTTGACAGCCCATGTAGTAGGGAGATCTAAAAAGCCTACCCAACAATGTCTTCACAGCCCGCCAGTATTCCCCTTTGTTGCAGTGGAAAAGTGATGGGTTTTTGTCAGAATCCAGAATGGCTCATTCATCCCACTGGGTCTTAAAAACCTGAATTTGCATCACTGTAGGTACACTGGCAAAACTGACTTACTCCAGACCAAGTGTAGATCCCAGATGTCTCCCTAGGGTGAGAAAAAACTAGAAACGGAACTGCCTTCGTGAAGCATAGTTTCTCTATTTTGTATATGCTGTTTCAGCCAGGTTAAGTCTGTGTGGAAATACTTAGTGCCAGTAGGAATGGAAAAGCATTATACATTTATAGAGGAATACAGGGATCCTAACTAGGGCTAGTCCCAAAGTCCTCTGAAGCCCTGTTGCTGTTGGAGTTCACAGGCACCCAGCCACCAAAATAAATCGCTTCCACAGGTCTTTTAGGAACAACCTGACAGACTCATATTGTCAGTTTCCCCCTCACATCTACTCAATTCTGGGGCAGAGGAGACTGGTTGCAGAGAAATAGATCCACAAGGTAGCCACATACTTTGAGCACAAACATTCCCACATCCTTTGAGCAATTCATTATCCACAAATGGCCCCATTCACAGAGCACACATACGGCTTGTGACCTTGAACCTGCCTGACCTACCCCTTTCCAGAGAGCAGTACCTTGTAATTTTGCTGTAACTGATACTGGACTGAAACAAATAATTTCTTCAAGATAGAACTTTATAAACACATTCTGCTGTATGATACTTAAACACTGGTTTCATGCAGTTAATTTATCCCATATCCTTCTGTCTTACTTTAATAAAAGTATCTCATACTTTCAGCACGTTTGAGTTTTAGAAGTGTTGTGTATTGAGTGTTAGCCTAGGGCTACATAAATACAGACATTAATAACTATTCAGTCAAAACCTAAATGGGAATGTTGCCATAATCTCTCCAATGTTTCTTCAAATAGTACCACTCATGAAACACGTGTCTTACATTTGGACACACACAATTCCATGGTGGTCACTAATGTCAGGTCTGTAGGCACGCTGCCATTGCTTTGCAATACTGTTCTTCCACTTTTAATTTAGGGGCAATGTATTGACCGTCTCTGAAAGGTTTCACCCTGCTATGACCAAAACAATGTCATCACATGTTATAAAATTAAACACACAATCAGTTCAAAATCCCTGATGGCCATTCCCTCAATATATTCCAATCTCCTTTCAATGTAAATGTTATTTGGGTTTCTACACTCTTTGATTTTAAATTGCATATTATCATCTCCTACAGATCCGTATTTCATCATTTTCATGGTATCCTCTGATATTCAAAGTATCCTTGAATCGCTTTTCAAATAGCTGTCATCAGATCTTGAAATGCACTTACAAGTCCAAAGCCTCCCTTCTCTGTGGATCCCAAAACGATTTCTGGAATTTGAAGGCAAAGGTCATTTTTTGAGGGATACTCATGTTTAAAAGAGAACCTACAAACTCAGTGTGTTAACCACGATATGTAACACTCCCTGCATTCTGTTCAATCTCCTTCGTGTCCTCCCAAGTGCAGATGTTAAATAAACCAAAAAAATCACATTTCAAAATTTGTTGTATCTGTGATGTATTTGCATCATACTTTCAAACTATTTCAAAAGTTAGTTCCCTTGGGATGGCTCTCTTTTTACCCAAGCAGAGAAAATAACTGTCTATCTCTACTCTTAAAGCATTGTGCCCTTAAATTTATTATAACTCGTGTTATATGTATATATGTATTATATGTATTATAATCATGCATTTGAGTATCTTTCCCCCTCATCAGACAGCAAGCTTCTTGTGGGCAGGAAATGAATTCTAGTGTATCTTACATAAGGACTGCTGGAAAATCTCCATTCTGTAACTTATAATAAAACTTATAATAATTGTGTTCCTGCAATTTCTGGCCCTTGAGATGCAAAGAGATATTTTTGAAATATCTGCCTTAAATGACTAGCTCCCACAATAGAAAGGGAGTCTTTCATGGAGGTTGTTTTTAAAAAATGGGCTGCAAAGCTTATTATGAAAAACAAAAGCAGACAGATTTCTGTTTTTTCTTTGCAGTTCACCTATCCTAATCCTAGAGACCACTGATCCAGCTCTCCGTCCTCACATGAAAAAGATCATACAAGAAAATAAGGGTAAACAAACATTCTTCAAATGTAATTGAAATTTTCATCTTAATGAAGTAAGTTCCAGCAACTGAATGTCTATTTAGTGTCAATTCCAGGACCTACTGACCTCATATATAATTCCTATATATATAATCCTCGTCATGACCACAGAAGTTAGAAGTTGAGGCTGGATCTTGCAGGAGACCGTGTGACTGCCCAAGCAGAAGGAAAATGGCAGCACATCTTGTCGAGAGGCAAAGAATCTCTGTTATAAAGCCTACTGTTATGCTTTACAGTATTCCCTTGTGTTAAATGCCATCAGGATGGGTGAAGTACCATCCTAATTATTTTAAGAATGATACAAGGGGGGCATTGTTGGAATGGTGCAGGGAAGTGACTGGCTCTTGATTTCAACTCAGGTCATGATCTCATGGTTGCGAAGTTGAGCCCTGTGACAGGCTGCCCACTCGGTGTGAAATCTGCTTGAGATTCTCTCCCTTTCTCTCACCCCTCCTACTCATATGCACACGCGCTCTCTCTCTGAAATAAATAAATTCTCAAAAAAAAAAAAAAAAAGAAAGAAAGAATGATACAAGAGGAAAAAAGGAAAGGCAAGGCTCATCCTTGTACTCCAATACATCACATTTCTTCTTCTTTTTTTTTTTTTTTAATTTTATTTTTAAGTGGTCTCTAAATCCAATATGGGGCTTGAACTGATAACCCCAAGATCAAGAGTCACATGCTCTACTGACTGAACCAGTTAGGCGACAATAAATCACGTCAGTTAGGAAGACTGAACACACTTCATGAAAAATTTCAAAAATTACATGTATATCAACATCAAAAAGGGCATATAGTTTATATATTTAAATCATTTAAGTCAATTATTATATTTTTCCAGTAATCAAAATGGCCAAACTTTAAAAAAAAATAGATTTTTTTTTTTTATCTGAGAAAGAGAGCACAAGCAGAAGACAGGCAGAGGCAGGAGAGAAGCCAGCTCCCTGCTGAGCAGAGAACCCAACGTGGGGCTCCATCTTAGGACCCTGGCCTCATGACCTGAGCCAAAGGCAAATGCTTAACCAACCCATATGCCCACAAATGGCCGAACTCTTAAAAAGCTTTCAAATTAGTGTATTCTTTATCCTTATTTCCAAGTGAAGTTTTTGTGAAAGACATCACAATATGTTAGTACCATTTTAATTAAAATATTTAATGATTTTAAAAAAGGAAAATACAGTTCAATTTTAAATATTTAAATTTGATGTATTTTGAAAAATTTAGTTAATTAGAATTTTGGGGAACGAAATATATACTTTTTTTTTTTTTAAGATTTTTATTTATTTATTTGAGAGAGAGACAGTGAGAGAGAGCATGAGAAGCGAGAAGGTCAGAGGGAGAAGCAGACTCCCCGTGGAGCTGGGAGCCTGATGCGGGACTCAATCCCGGGACTCCGGGACCGTGACCTGAGCTGAAGGCAGTTGCTTAACCAACTGAGCCACCCAGGCGCCCTATACTTTTTAAAATCCTAAACACATCTAAGGAGAGAGTACCGGACTGAAGAGAAAAGCCAAGTGGGGAAACCTTGAAGCGAGAAAACACTCCAGTGGAAAAGCCACCAGCTAACACGCCAGGAGAGCCATTCTAGGGACCAGAGCTCTAGGATCTTGAATAAATCACTTCACCTTTTTTTTTTTTTTTTTTTTTTTAAGTAATCTCTACTTCCAATGTGGGGCTCAAACTCATGACCAAGATCAAGAGTCACATGTTCTACCAACTGACCCAGACACCCCAGCGTCCCCTCTGTGAGCCTTTAATTCAGCATCTGTAAAATGAGAAACTGAATGGAATGATCTCAAGGAATCTTCCTTGTCTTATATGCACAATCATGCCACAATTGTTTTAAAGCACTTAAGCAAGAGGCTTGCTGTAGATGAGAAGAATGAAAACACTAACTGTTGAGGCTGTTTAGTTGGACCGTAGCCTTCTCTCCGCTAGTTGAATGTCAGAACCTGAACTTGACGGTGCATTAACCCTTTGTGTCACCTGAGAATATTGTACTGTTTAATTTTCCTAGGGGCATCGGTCTCTGAGGTGATGGACATAAGTCCTGGGTGATATAACATGATTGAACAGAGGCAGGATATGCTTATTGTATGAATTCAAAATTTGTATTTAAAATTCCTTTCTTGAAACAAGTCAATCTTCATTTTAATAGGCTTTCCAAATTTAGCAATGAAGAAAATCAACTTTTTCCACACAAAATTTGAGAGATAATGACAGTTAGAGCTTAATGACAAACTTCCCTTTTTGAATGCATGCGCACACCCAGCAGATTCCGCGGACATGTCAAATCTGTGATTTGAAATGAAGCTATTTAAAAAGATGACTGACAGGATCAAGCCAAATGATCCATCATGGGTTTCCACACCCAAAACATTTCATAAAGCACTCATAGTTTAGAAAATAGTTGCTTTTAGTTTATTTAATTTCTTTTTTTAGTTTATTTCAGATTATTTCTCTGCTTCCATACAGAGACAAATGAAAACCACAACTCGGCTCTTGATTTCAACTCAGGTCATGATCTCATGGTTGCGAAGTTGAGCCCTGGGACAGGCTGCCCACTCGGTGTGGAATCTGCTTGAGATTCTCTCCCTTTCTCTCACCCCTCCTACTCATATGCACGTGCTCTCGCTTTCTCTCTGAAATAAATTCTAAAAAAAAAAAAAAAAGAATGAATGATGCAAGAGGACAAAAGGAACACTCATATGTTGGCATTCCGAGCTGAGCCTCCTCTTTTGTGAACCAGAAGAGAAGCAGGGCCCACAGAGTGTAGTCAAAACTCTGGGCACTGTGTCCCACTTACTAGATGAGGACAAAGTGTTCACAATGTGTAAGCCACAATGTTCTCATTTCTTACTTGATTGAGAATAGGAGTATCTATATATTGGGTTCATCCGCAGATTAATACTTAAAACTTGTAAGCACCGTAATGGCCAGGTGGTAAGTGCTCAAGACATCAAGACATGTCAGGTATTTATTTTTGTTGTTGTTGGTTTTTGCTCCTGTTGTTGTTTTAGCTGTAAAGCACAGCTTCTGGCTTATAAAACCAGCAAGATGATGATGATGGTGGTGGTGGTGAAGATGATAATGGCTACTAGTTACCTCAATGACCATACCTTTTTCTCCACGTTATTAACCAAAATCGATTAAACCTTTCCTTGTATGGCAATCAGGCACAGTTCCTAAAACCCAAGGATCGAGTCAGTCCCTGACAGGTGACTGCCCTGCCTTCTAACCCAACACGAAAGAATGGGAGGGCTGTGTGCAGGGAATCCCTCTGCTTGCTCTCCGGGCACAGCTCACACTATGACCCTGATCACAAACTCAATGGTCGCCGCTGTACAAATCCCCCTGCTTTCTTCTGTCACAAAGATGGGCCGGATATAAATTCTCAGGCTGTGTTATAAAGAAATATCTAACACAAGGCAAAAAAGCTTGCGTTTGCAAACTCACTGTCCCAAATTACTTTTCATTTCCCTCATTTTCTTCTCTCTAGACTTATAATTTTTTTAAAGATGTTATTTATTTGACAGAGAGAGAGAGATCACAAATAGGCAGAGAGGCAGGCGGGGGGGGGGGGGAGGGAAGCAGGCTCCCCGCTGAGCAGAGAGCCCGATGCAGGACTCCATCCCAGGACCCTGAGATATTGACCTGAGCCAAAGGCAGAGGCTTAACCCACTGAGCCACCCAGGCGCCCACTTCTAGCCTTATAATTACCCAAGTCACTCATTTTGCTTCTCAAACATATTTTTCTACAACTTCTTAAAAATCAATGAAGAATACCCTCCCAAGTGATAAGACCTTGCTCCTATTTTCCAGAAGCTTGGAATTAAAATAAACAAAAAGGTCCACAAACACGAAACTGACAATGATATTCCAGCTTCCTTTATCATCCTGCTGGGTAGGGTGCCTGCGTCACAGTGTAATTTGTAAATCCCTGAGGGTCAAGGATTAGGTCCTTGCCAATATGGTAGCCACCGGATACACCTGGCCGTGTAAGTTCAAATGAATGAAAATCAAATCAAATTTAAAAATCTGTTCTCTAATCATGCCAGCAACCTCCCAAGTGCTGAACAGCCATATGTAGCAAGTGGCTGGCCTCTGGGATAGCTCAGGAAAATACTTTGATCACCGCAAAAAGTTCACTGCACAGACCTGATCTACCATACTTTGACTTCTATTATTCAAGGATATATTAGTCAATTTGATTAGTAATTTTGGAATCACCTACAAAAGGGATTTTCAGGGAGAAATACAACTGCATTCATAGAAAAAAAATCACGTTTAAATGATGTTTATAGCTTTAGAAATTAATCACTGACGGGGTGCCTAGGTGTCTCAGTTGTTAAGCCTCTGTCTTTGGCTCAGGTCATGGTCCTGGGATCCAGCCCTGGGCCAGCTCAGCGGAAAGCCTGCTTCTCCCTCTCCCACTCCCACTGCTTGTGCTCCCTCTCATCTTGTGTCTCTCCCCATCAAATAAATAAATAAAATATTTTTTAAAAATAGAAATTAATCACATGTGCACAAGATAGTACAGGACGTCTACTGAGAGACAGAGAGACATGACGCTTTCTTATTTGGTACATTAGCATCATTCATCCAAAAGGATACAGCACATGCCTGTTAAAAATAAAACAGCAACAGCCAAACTAAATAGCCATGCCCATCTCAACACATTCATTTGTTTGAACAATGATCTCACATCTGAATACAAATCAAAGGGCAGGAATGAAGAATGAAGGGAGTGCTCAGAGCTGTCTAAGAAATGGGTAGGTATTCAAAACGAAACCCATGATCTCATTTTCAAAAATTAAAAACGAAATCAAAAGTTTGGCATTTCTTCTCTCCTGAACTCCCTCCAAATGTCGTGGACCACAGTTAGACCTTTACAGAACACACGTACGATGCAGCCTCTGATACCAGAAGGTTGCAAATATGTAACATTAAAATTATTGCCCTTCTGTCAACAAATGTCACTGCAAAGGGCCATTAACACACCAAATGTGAGTAAACCGAGTGGACCACCAAGTGAATAAAACCTCTTTAAATTTTGACTTGGACCTGCATTAATTTGAGTTGCCAAAGCTGAAGAAAACACAATTTTAAAACAATATTTTGTGAAATGTTCACCATTCCATTCCAACTCCCCCTCTATTCCGCTGGTAGGCAACTTTTAAAAGTATTCTCAAAATGTTTACTGTAGAGTAGGTCTGGCTTTCCATGGATTTTAAAGACTGTAGGACCAACCTCTTTGTTAGAAAATATTGGCTAAGGTTCTTAATTCTCTATTCAACCTCTCTACCCAAAACCTTTCCATGGGATCGTCATAGTCTTCGCAAAATTGGAAGTCTGTCTTCCTGGACCGTCTTAGTAAATGGAAGTCACTTACACTATTAGAGCTTGTTCAACTTTTATCCTTTGCTCCTAATTATTGCCAGATGTAATCCAATTAAACCCACCAGGTGTCTCCCCTCAGGTTAGAATATCTCAGAGAATCCTTGCTACCACTAAAATATGGAATGACAGAATGCCAAGTACGTAATGAACCCTTCATGGAGAAGTTGATAGGTAGGTCTTAAAAAAAAATAATGACTATAATAGGTGTGAGAATAAATAAACTAAAAAGTATAGGCAGTGATGTCCATGATAATTCTATCATCCTATTGTTCACAAATATATTTATTATTGCTAATTTTTCTTTCTCTAACTGAAAATGTTATTCATCATGCTAACTATAACAATAAAGCTAAAATTACCATGTGGGATTTTTCAAACAGACTCGCTGTTTTACTTTTACTTTCTCTTGCACTTAATACAAGTAAATATGATGAAATACATTTGAAAACTCTTTCCAACACGGGCTATTGACTTTTTAAACAATACAAGGTGATATTTGGATGCTGTATTCTGAAACTGAAGTTTAAAAAAATTATTTGAAAATCATCCAATAGTCTGCAGCATTTAGAAGAAAGTTTTGCTACTAAATCATTTATATATATTGGATAATTTCTGCGCTTGAGCGTGGGAAGATTTAAGTCAAATAACAGAATTTCCAGTTTCTTCAATTTCAGAAAATAATTTTAAAGTAATTTGCACTCTGATTTCAATGTGTCCTCCGTGCACTTGACTTGCTTAAGCAAATTATATAGCATTCCATTACTAAAACTAATTTAAGAATAGCTTTAAACAAAAATGGAAAATTTACTCTGCCACTTAAAACTCAACATCAAAAAAGAATTATCTGTCCTTTATATTTTTAATGAATACTTCTAAAAATAAGTTATGAAGACATAAAAAGCTGAAAAATCTGAATGTCTCTCCTTTCATCAGCAAAAAGGCAAAAAAAAAAAAAAGACACTTTACTGGTGAAATACTGATGTTTAAATAACACTTATTACTAACTTGTTTATTCAACTGTAATAACTAAATATTCACCTTGCTAGATGTATTTTGTTTATTAATGTTTATTAATGTTTTAGAACTATATATTTTAGAACTATATTTTTCTTAGAATTATCTGCTACTAAACATACATTTATATAAATGATGTAGTTTTATAATTAGCAACCCACAACACAGTCCACAAGAGTAGTCTTACATTTCTTCTCCTTATTTAGTGTTAACAGATATATTTGATTTTAAATCTTCCAACTATGTGATTATTACATTATTGGCATACCTTGGTAAATTCTCAAAAGTTTAATCATGGTAGGCAATAATGAAACTCTGGTAAAATCTGAATATTATCTTCCATTAGAGAATACTACTTCTCAGGTAAAAAGTCAACATATTCCAAAATAAAAAATCGAGTGCGGAAATGCATGGGGATGGTTTTTGCTCTTCCTAGAAATTCTTAATGATCAGGTTGGCTGTGCTTTTGACATTTCTTCCCTCAACTTGCTAACACACACTTCAAGGCTGCAATAACTAGATTAAAGTAATAACACACCAAGTGTAGCTCCAGGCTACAGTTTCAGCTGACACAAATCATCTTTCACTGGACACACTCTATACTCTGTAACACAAGATGACTTTGCTGGAAAAGCTAGTGTTTGCCAAGCTGGGGTTACCTTTATGTACAGTCATAAATCTGCAGCTAGATAACACAAGTATTTTATAAAATAAGGCTGCTATAGTTAAAATATCTTAATTATATTTCTAAATCACATCAGTGTTAATCAGTATATCTTGTGATTAAATGCTAGCTAATCTTCTTTCCATAGGTTTCTGAGAATTTTTGGCTGCAGTCTAAGTTAGGTTCAGTGTTCATTTAAAATAGTACATTCGTCTTCAATTTGGGGAAAATCAAACCAGTAATTTCAATGCAAAATAAAGAAACATTTAAGCTGCCTGCCTGGGTGATAGAAAGTTGTAACAAAATCTACTCAAATGAATCGCTCTTTATACTAAGTGAATAGAAAAATAGAGTTCACACAAAAATTAGTGTTTGATTTTTCTGATCTGCTTCTGGAAACGTTTATTTACAAATGTTTTAACAAAGAGGTGTGAATCATCAGTTGCCTAGCTACCCATCTTTAGGAAAACCAATTTAAGAGGTCCTATGTTGGGGGGGTTTGTGATTTGGTTGGCCATGTTGGGTCTGGGAAGAAGCATGAAGAAAAAACTATGCTCTGAGGAGTGTCCAATCCTATGAGAGATGCTGCTATAGGTATTTTTACTTTATGAAGCTTAAAACATTCATTTCCCTCACTTAGTCAAAAAAAAATGAAACATAACTAATGAATTAGAATTAAACCAAGAATACTAACGCAGTTTGCCTGAGTTTTCTTAAGAAATGAGTGTTAGCTCTGTACAACTACTTTGAAAAAAATAGCTTTGCGAGAACATTCCGAACACAGCATCCCACCGCAGCCCCACCATACTCGAACTTGCATGCCCTTTAACATATGGAGGAATTAATGTTTATCGGACTTTAAGGCACATTTTACAGATAAAACATATTGAAATAGATTGGCATGTGTGCAGTGAGATAGGATTTCCAAGAACACATTATACTACATTTTACCACCCTTTCTTAAATCGCATTGATCTACCAAAGTCAAACTGTTGGTATTGCAAAGCATCATGTAGCTGAGAAACTATCATATATTTACACAAAAAGAACAATGCAAAGGTATGCACACAAGGGTATTATCGGTTTGCTAGTGGTGCAGTTTCTAAGATCTCATGTGTATGATCATAGATTATTGATGTGATTTCTTTGTCTTAGGAGACCAGAGGAGATTTCTCTTAAGGAGCTATAAACTTCACAGGCCAACCGTCCATATGTTTGGAGAATTCGCTTCCAGCCATTATTTACATTATTTGAATCCTTGGAGTAATGCATAATAATTAGGTATGAATTATTTTTAAATGAGCCCAAGTATATGTAGTTAAAATTATTTGCTAAGTATTACTAAAGGACACTTAGAAGCTACATAACAAAATGAATAGCTATCTTTAAAATTTGTTTTACAATGCAACAATGTAGATGATTAACAGATATCATTTCCTGGAGAAATTCTGGTTTTTTGTTTGTTTGTTTTCTGAAAACTGAGCAATAAAATTTTCAACCCTTAAATGCAGGGAAGCTTTTTTCTCAAGTTCCATTTGTTTCCAAAGTTCTGTGACTCTGGGTTCATCCTAATACACGGTGCTAATATAAAACCCACACAGGTTAGCGATGCTGACAGCTCATGTTACCTGCCTGGGAACATGGCCTAAAACTAGGTAAAGATTAATCATTTCTTTTTGAAGATGGCAGAAAATTAGGCTGTATTTCATGGAGAAATAAAACAGGCCCATTTTTCAATTCTGGTCCTAAGTAGAATAAAAAAGGTTATACCTAAGAATAGCTCAAGAACCAAGATTACATCAGGGAAGAGACGTTTATCGTTACCATTCCGAACCAGAACAGGAGTTAGAAAAATTTGAACCCAGGTACCTGTCTTCACAAGGCTTGGCCATGTCGGATGCATTCCAGGCATGGTGTATCTGTGCTGTGTACATCTGCATGTGTGTATGCACGTATGTGTGTCTGACGTGTGTATGCATACACGCAGTGTATGTGCATGTATGTGTGATGTGACATGTATGTCCGGGACATAATGGAGTGTATGATCGCAATGAGGATTTCAGTCTTGTTTTTCTTTGCATGAGGACAGCTCCTTTCTCTGCAATTTTACCTTCCCTCTGTAATTCTGCAGGAAAAATTAAGGACCCTGGGTAATACCTATGTATAAAATAATGTAAAGAAAGAAGATCCAGTGCTTAAAACAAAAGGATACCTGCTTGGCGACACGTGTTTTACTTAAACTTGTCTGCTCTCATGTTACGAGGATCTTCTCTTCCTCTCAGCACGTTTGAGCCCTCTGGATTTGCTTTCCCGGACTCCTGTTCAAAGGCAGATTCTCATTTGCTTCCCTTACATATCTTCGCGCACCCAACCCAGTTGTCTTTCTTGTATTGCATTTTTCCTTGCCTGTTTTCCCAAGAATTTCCCACCTTTGACACATTTTTCCTTTTCTAAGAACTCTGCTAATTTTAAGTGCTACATAAGACTAATCTACTGCATTTGCCAACATCTGTCAACCCAGGATGGTGATGAAAAGGTAACTGAGAAAGCCATGATAAACACTGTGTTCTCTAATTGTTCATTGTCAAGATCATGTGCTAACATACAGAAAATGTGAGTACACATTCCAGTTTAGGACAGTCTCCTGAAGAAATCACATTAGGGCTCCGGAAGTAAGTTGCAGATAGGCTGCCATCGTTTTAGAAAAGTCGTTTTTGTGTTATTCTAAGTCATTAGTAGACTCTGATTATACTTTCTGTCAGCAGGTATCAGATTTCACAAGTTTCTTTTTTGCAAGGGATTTATTACGGGTTATGAATATATTTGCAATAAAACTGAACACTTGTCTTTCTCCCCTAAATTCATTTTTTTTAAAACCTACTATAATGAAGAATTACAAATGATCAGTGGCCATGGGTTTGAAGCAATATTAAAAACTAAGAATTTCAGGGCTATTAAAATGCTGTCTTCCAAATTAGGTGGACCAAGAGCCAAATACAACCAATAAACAAAGGAGCAATGACATCCCTAAAAAATCAAAATAGCCTTTTCACTCTAAATTTCATTTCAAGTTTTACATGGCTAACTTTTCTTGTGAAATATAATTATAATTTCAAGTATTCAAAATAGTTGTGTGATTTAATAATATCGTACTTTTAATGGCTGTAAAAATATCAAGTTAAAAATCACCTACCCTTCTTCTGCCGTCTTGAGGATTGTGTGTTTCCCATTTCCCTCTGTTAAACCAAATTTGATCTTGCCTAAAGGTGCAAGTATACTTATATGTGCAGGGACTTCAATAATTCATATTTTTGACACCCAGACATTATATGACCCACTGCATATTCTTAATTAGTTGGAGAAGGAAGCATCTGTATGGATTCACAAATTATTTTAAACATGCCTTTAAATATTTTAAATTAGAGCCTCCAATTAAAATTGTACATGTCACATTGTCTCATTTAATTCCACTGTTCTTTTTAGGAGGGACAGCCTCAGCTGAACAAGCCTCATTGATGTGAGCTGAGCTCAATTAGTTTCTGATATTCTGCCAAATTGCCTCATTACCTGTCATACAAACACCACTGACACTTTCAAAGTTGAGCACTTTGCATCCATATTATTCTCTTTAGACCTAAAATAATTATTCTCATTAGAGTAGTAAAAATAAGCAATTTGCTAATAAAGGATAAACCAATATGTTTGTAATATAAATAATAAGAAAAAAACCACGATGGACTTATAAATCAAGTGCACACACACACACACATATACACACACGCACAGTCACGATTTTTAAGTTATAGAAACTGTGGGTCTTTTGTGAAATACTTAGAGGTTTGCTATTATGACTGCTTTGTCCATTGGATTTTCCAAATCGCTTACAACATATTGATGATAAGAGAAACTAGGAGCTTTCCATTCTGTATATATTTGAATTTAAAATGCGCTTCACCCTAGGATCATGAAACATACATCTGAAGCACTCCTAACCGCACAGAGGGCTTAAAATGGCTTAAAATACATTTATACTACATTCTAGAGGAGAAAGAATAAACAACTACTTCAAACGATCTTTATTTGTAAATCCTTCATTAATATTGTTTACCACTTATCAAAATATCGACCCTCAGGTAAAGATTGATACGGCGTTAACCCTTGCGTCCTTGGTCACCCAAATGACTTTTCTCTCTGCCTTGCCCTTTCTCCATTGCCTTTTGCATGGAGAAAGGAAGGACGGAAGGTTAGAATCTAATTAAGAGATAATGTTTTTCAAGGTTGGTCTATACAGATGACATGTACTGAAGCAGAGACCAATTTTTTTTCCTGAATGGCTGGCAGACGATCATTAATAGAGGGAAAAAAATGCACATGCCATTAACGGCTTCATGATACTGTGAAATACTCTAGTTATAAAAGTTTCTGCCCACCCGAGGCTTTCCACCCCAGCTGCACATTATAGTCACCTGGAGGGTTTTTAAAAACTACCCATGCCTTGGCTCCAATAGAGACCAGTGAAATCAAAATCTTGGGGTGTTTCTGGAGGCAGAAGTGTTTTGGAAATGCTTCCCAGCTGGTTTTTCTGTACGACCAAGGCTGAGAACCACATAAGAAGGAGAAGCCATCCCTTATACATAAGAGATAATTCATGAACATGAAGGGTAAGCCCAGGACTTTCTTTGGACCTCTTATCTATTTTTTTGGTCTTGTTTTGTGTGAACTTCAAAGGACTCTTTATCATTAACAAACACAATTTGGCTTTGCTTTATTTTTTTTATTTTTTTTTTAAATTTTTTTTTTTTTAGATTTATTTATTTATTTATTTGACAGAGAGAGATCACAAGTAGGCAGAGAGGCAGAGAGAGAGAGAGGAGGAAGCAGGCTCCCTGCTGAGCAGAGAGCCCGACGTGGGACTCGATCCCAGGACCCTGAGATCATGACCTGAGCCGAAGGCAGCGGCTTAACCCACTGAGCCACCCAGGTGCCCATGGCTTTGCTTTAAATACTAGAGTTTTATTCGTATGTCTTTGAGTTTTATTTTATTTTGCAATTTTTTATTTTATAATTCAAATAATCTATGGAACTAGGTGTTCGTGCAACTAAAAATACATATTCCTTATAATTTCCACTGAAGAATGAAAGGATTCTTTTCCATTTCCATGATAGGAGATTAAAGGGAAGGAATCTTGCTCTATCGCCTGGGACACACACCTGGGGTAATATTAAGGGACTGGACCTTCTAAATCTCTTCCCCACTCAAGTTCTATGTTGATCTTATTATACAAGCATTGTTACCAGCGTTCTTGGAAAATCTGCCTAACCTGGAGTCTGCAAATACTGACAACAAGCCTTCCAGGAAAGCAAATTTGCTCTTGTGCTGTAGGTTCGTGCCATCAGCAAATATCACTGCACAATTTGCTTTCGGCACCCTTTCCTTCTTAGCAGGGGCGATCTGGAGACACACAAGGGGAGAGCGAGAATAGCACGCTGACTTCTCACTACAGCCCCCTCGGCAGGACACGCAATCCCGGTGCCCCCTCGGCCCCCGTCACCCTGTCACCGAGACTGTCAAAGGGGGCCATTCACCCAGGTCTCTGGAAGGGGACCAGGAGGCACACAGAGCAACGTACGAAACAAAGCAATACTTTCCTCTCATTGCTTTCATTTGTTTAGTCACAATATTTAGCTGCATTTTTGACTCACAACCAGTATTACAGGAGGGCATAATATTTTACTTTAATTAAAGGGCCAGGGAATAAACTGGAAGATCGCTGCCATATATTCAATATGTTTGTAACTGGCTGCTATTAATAGTTTCATCCAGTTTTCTTTCAGCCTCTAAGCGAATATTCAAACTTTCATATTATACACTCTGTGGCCCAAGAGAGAGGATACGGAGCTCCACATGGTCAACTTAGTCAAAGCAGAGCTAATATTTTCCGAGAAGATTCTGTTAATGTGGATGAAAGGTAAAATGTTAGAAGCCCCCGTCCCTTAGTCATAAATCACATGCTCCCTAGTCAAGGTGTCCTTGGCCTGGATTATTGCGGGTCTCCGGGAGGCGCTGGGATGGTGAGGAAGTAACCATTCCTTTTTTCCCCAGCCTTCCCTGCGGTAAAAGGCAGACGGCATTTATGAGACGTTACAGGGGCACGTTGTAGAGTGGCCGACTATAATTTTTGTCTAGCTAAAGTTAAATGATCCAAAGAGTGAGCAAATCCATGACTCTGACAAGATTAGAATTTTATGCCAGTCAGCCAAGTAGCTGGTCCGGCCCAAAGTGCTCCCTCGTCCTTTGATATCTGTTCAACTGTGAGCACATGTCCAAGAGACCCAGAGCTTCTATCCAGCCTCTATAAACCATTTTTATATTTTACATAGTTATGGCGTATGACTCACGGTGTTTGATAATTTCATATTTAGAACCTTTCTGTAGGACCACTGACCACCGCTTAAGAGCCCCTCCGTACCTCTGATTCTCCTTCTGCATTATTTCTCGCCACTTTTTTTCAGTACCATGAAAAATTCTTGGGACACAGCTCAGTGGCCAGTCTAGTCTGGTAAAGTACAGCATTGCCCAAATGTTCACATGCATCACAATCCCATGGAGCTCTTGAAAATGTGGGTCTTTGCCCCCCGACCCCTTTGCTTGGCCAGATTCTGGTTCCCCAACTCAGGAATGCAGAGTGGGAGATAGCAAACAGAGAACGTTCTGGATTTTGCTTTAGATCATCACACTTGGTTCTCACCCCCCTGCCCTGCTTTCCCCCTTTTGAGGGAACAACAGAGAAGAATCTGAATGGGGGACCAGAGGACTGCGTTCAACTCATCATTTCACCTCCCTGTTATATGTGAAGGTTCGATGCCTCATCGGTGCTTTACCCATGTGTGACAAAAAGCACCCCCTCATTTGAATGAGCACTCTCAGTTGGCTGATTTTGGAAGATTCTCCTAAAGCAGGATATCTTGACCTTGGCACTCCTGACATTTGGGGAAGTATATATCTTTCTAGAGAGGGGTGGTCTTGTGAACTGCGGGATGTCCGGCACCGTTCACCGCTTCCCCCACCAGATACCAATACCAGTGTCCCAGTCATGATAACCATAATTGTCCCCATATGTTACCAAATATCTGGCGGGTTGGGGGACACAAAATTGCTCCTTGACCTCCCATTGAAGACTATTGTTCTAATTCAAGTTTAGTTCATCTTGTTGCTCTAAGGATACCCTACGACTATGTTTTCCATTTCACCGTCAAATTATCTTCACAGTATTCCAGACAGAGATCATTGGGTTAGGCAATGAGTTTTAGGCTGGCATGCATCCCCTAAAAAAGTCAAATTTAGCATCTATAACACTGGTCTGTGAATAGATCCCTGACCACGATTTTTTTCTTTGGATTGCTATCACCCATTTGCTCCACATTCTCTCTTGTCAGTTTTATCCATCTTATGGGTACCACGCTATGTTGAGAAACACTTTTCGTGATCCAGAGATGGCAAAAAAGTAAGACCAGGTTATACACCTCACCACTCTTTTTTTTTTTTTTTTTAAGGGAACATAGAGCAACATCCCATTAGGTGTGAAAGATTTTTCCATTTCCAACCCTTAGAATAACGACAGCATCAGAAAACTTTAGAACCTTAGAGACCTCCTAATAGAGATACCCTAGTATCTTCGAAGACAGAAGCCCAGGTAATTTCAACGATTCGTCAACGTCTCATATGACGAGTGAGTGTTAGAACCTAGATGAAACACTGCCAAGCCCTTTGACTCTGCCCATTTCAATTTATTGGAGTTCGAAGTCTTCCCTGATGCTTTGAAAACCATGTAGTATGTATTACTATAGTGATTTCTAAAGAAGAAGGAAAACTGACAGCTAATCCCAAATTTGCAGTATCTATGACTTATGCTAAGCAGATAGAAATTTTCCAAGATGTTTCTATCTGTCTCTATTGGAATTTTCACACAAAAATTAGCCTTGCAAATTGTTATTTAGAGGTAGAATGTTGTTTATAAGCTCAATACACATTCAGATGGTTTACCGAGAGGATTAAATACTTCAGACTCCTGCTCAATATCCTACCAATAGTTCAAAATTGAATTTTGTTTTGTTGTGATTAAGGCTGAGTAATGAAAAGAATGTGATAATAGTCATTCTTCAAAAAATACTAATATTAACACTTTGGGATTTTACAAGGGTCTTCCCGCTTTTCCCTCATGAGTATCTTAAATGCAGAGCCAACCTTCAGAGTTATCCATTTCTTAATTAACAACGGCCCTCAACACTTTCCATCTCCAAACCCTCTACTGCCTGTCTGAGAACAATTTCCTACATCTCAGCACATTTATTAGAGCAGATAGAGGGGGAGTGGAGAAAGAAACTTCCAGTTCTACAAGATCTCATGGGATTTATGCTGCTTTGCACACCATCTGTATGGCTGAGCCTCTCAGTCCCTTGATATCAACCACAATGCCATTTGGCTTTAAGTTCATTTCAGCAAGTTTTTTTGCACACTTTCTTTTACCGAGTAAGCAATCGCCTCTTTGATCTTCACACCTCACCCCATTTTTATTTCTCTCTCTCTCTTCTCTCTCTTTCTCCCCCTACACATACATACACACACACGCACACTCACGCACACGCACACTCACACACACACATATATAAACACCACATGCGTATTTAGCTGACCGTGAATTTTATGTATTATTGGCATGAACCTTAATCCCAGGTCACACACTTCTCAATAACTTATTACACCAATCTCAAGTTCCTATCCGTGTTTGTACATTGGCTGTTTTTAGCTCAGGACACATTTCCCCATTGAAATAACATTCAATTATGGCTATGCCGTTGCCTTTATGAGAATAAATGTGGCTAATGTCCTTATTGTATCCATTAAGAAACACAGGCCCAAGTACTGTAAGGCCTCTTTATGAAGAGGTTCAAAATTCTGCTCTATTACTAATACTTCATTCTAGCCTTCTTATCGAGAATGCCGCATTGTGAAGAACCCAGGTTATAAGAGGTGGGCATGGCGCTTTACTCAGGTTACTCCTAAGCCTAAATAACCTTCAAAACTCTAACCCATTAGGCAGACTGGGCATTGCATTCTATACATACTCATAAATTAATATCATGTTTCAGAAATGGAAGGAAACCATTTAAATGAACATGCACACCTCAAAAGAGGCATAAATTACTGAAAGAGAATAAACTATTTTAAAAAGGGTTTTTGGTGTGGCATTCGGTGATTTCCAGTGGCAAAAACATCCCCCACGACAACCACCATTGAACTACCGATGTGACATCACACAGGGTGGTGCGCACGAGCAGCTCGTGTCCGAGGGTCAGAGTCCTCACCGGTGGCTTAGGAAGGGCTGACGACGTGGACGGCTGCCCCGGGGGATCTGTGTCAGAAGTGCACAATTTACGTAAATGCAACAGAGAAAGGTTCTCCGCCTTATGCATCCAAGTATTCTCAGAGTATCAGCACCTTTGGCCATGTGATGGACTAACTGTGTCCTCCTAAATCCCCATGTTTAGATCCTAGCCCCCACAGTGATGGCATCTGGAGGTGGAGCTTTTAGAAGATGTTCAGGTCATCAGCTAATGGACGGAAGTGGTACCACCCTTACAAAAAGACATGAGATGGGGTACCTGGGTGACTCAGTCAGTTAAGCATCTGCTTCGGCTCAGGTCATGATCTCAGGGTCCTGGGATCAACCCCCACACTGGGGGGGTGGGGGTCGCTGCTCAGCATGGAGTCTACTTCTTCTTCTGCCTCTGCCTCCTCATGCTCTGTTTCTCTCTCAAATAAATAAAACATTAAAAAAAAAAAAAAAAAACCAAACCCCGCAGTGGCTTAAAACCTCAGTGGCTTAAAACTTCATTTATTTAAAATGAATAAAAAAGTAAACAAACAAATAAATAAAATGACCCACAAGAGCTCTGGGGTTCCTTCCACCATGTGAGGACACAGCAAGAGGACCATCACCTGTGGGCTAGGAAGCGGGTCCTCGCCAGACCCCAACTCTGCCAACACCCTGCCCTGGGACTTCCCAGCCTCCGGAACTATGAGAAATAAATGTTTAAGCCTCCCCAACTACGGTGCCTTTCACAGCACCCTGACCAGATAAGACACACGTCATCTGCCAAGCTGTTATAAACACAAGATCTCAAGCATTTACAATAGACTTAATTAGAACCTGTATTTTACAAGATTGCTAGATGAATCTCATCCCTTGCTGAGAAGCCCAGGTCCACAGTCTCATCCCCATTCTGACCCACCCAGAAACTCCACCGTAGGATTCCTACCGCCTCAAACTGCCCATGTTCTGCTTCGGAAAGTCACCTGGCAGCACAGTGCAGGACTCACTGTGGCCAAAGGAGCTGTGTCCTTACCCCCCTTCCCAGCGCAATGCGTGCCCCCACCCCCGTATTAGTACATTTTACCCCCTGAACAATATGGAGATTAAGACCCAAATCTCTTAGGTAAGAAAATTCTCTTTTGTTCATGATGCCCCAGCAAAAGGAAAGGTTCTCACTGAGTGATGTTCCCCAACCCCCCTACCCCCCACCCTATATTTGAGTCACCTTTCTTCTAAGTCGGCTAGTATTTTCCCGCAGTCAGGGAGACCACATAGGGAAATACGGGGTGCAGGTAAAACTCAATCTTAACTAGGCAGAGCGGATGACTGTTTCTGGCAGGGGGAGCAGCCGGGACAGGGTCAGACGAGCAAAACAGGGCAGATATAAAGGACCTACTACATCCGTTGTGATGGGAGGTTAGAGCATGTGGGTTACACAGGTCTCTCTCCCTGTCTCCCAGGGCAGCTTTTGCCCTGCGCTGGGCATGACCATTCTGTGCTGCATTTCTAACTCTCTTGGAAAAAGGAAGCAACGCTTTTCTTCTGTGATGTCCTTCCTCTGTGCCCCTCCTCCCCGCACTCCCTACCTCCTCCTCAGATACTCTTTCATTGTTTCCCTCACCTCTGTCTTAGATCTCCTGTCTCCTTACTCCCTGATCCCCTAGCAAGTCAGAGATAATACTGTCCAAAACCTTCCATTTGCATTTGGGCAGTTGTGAATTCCTTGCAGTTCTGACACTCACCAGCCGGCTGGTTTTGGGGGATTCCTTGACCTCTCGGAGTCTGTGTTCTCATCTCTACAATGATTCTGGTAATCCAGAGCCCAAAGGATCCATGAGATCATAAGCTTTGAGCTCTAACAGCTTCTGGACTGTGGTTAGGACATAATTCTAGCCGTTCTCTCTATACCTGTATCGTATGATTTAGTACCTCTTAAACCCTCTACCAAAACTGTTCTCTTCCAAGTCACGGGGATCTGCAATAGGTTAAGTTCATTGGCTTTTTCCTGGACTAGAGTGTGTCTGAAGCATTTTATTCTTTCACTAAACTTTCCGCAGAAATGTGTTTCTGGTTTGACATTCGGTTTTATTGTTGATTATAGGGGCACCTGGGTGGCTCAGTTGGTTAAGGGTCTTAACTCTTGGGACTCTTGATTTCAGCTCAGATCATGATCTCAGGGTCCTGGGATCAAGCCCTGCAGTGGGCAATGCACTCAGCAGGAAGTCTGCTTGAGGATTCTGTCTCCTATGGCTGCCCGCCCTCACCCCCCCACTGCCGCGCTCTAAGATAAGTAAGTAAATAAATCTTATCGTTGATTATACTTGTTGCTTGCTACTTCTGACAAAGCATTTTGCTCCTTTCTAAAAGCTTGATGAGGGCAAATCTCAGATCAGAAGAACTTCACCCTTTTCCAGATTGTGGCAAAACTCCTGGTATCGATTTGTGACAGCTTCACCCAGTACTGGAAAGATTATGAATCAGGGCACTAGACAAATCCTGGCTTTGCCACAGACTCCCTGTGACCTTGAGCAAGTTACTAAAACTCCCTGAGCCTCAGCCTCCTTTGATGAAATTATCTATGTGTAGGATCTTGAAGTTCAGAAGATAAAAATGATTACGTGCAAATATTAAGCCTTGCATAAGTACTTATTCCATATGTAGTATTTTCCCCTTCTTTCCTGCTTTATAGCTCATGTATTAACCGTTTCACCGAGGAAAAATGAATTTTTTTTAAAGATTTTATTCGTTTGATAGAGAGAGACACAGGAAAAGAGGGAACACAAGCAGGGGGAATGGGAGAGGGAGAAGCAGGCTTAGCGCTGAGCAGGGAGCCCCAGTGAGACTCAATCCCAGGACCTTGGGATCATGACCTGAGCCAAAGACAGATGCTTAACTGACTGTGCCACCCAGGTGCCCTTACAAAGCCTACAATATTAATTTTAGTTCTCTAATGATCCCTTTTGCCACTTATTTATGCCACATTTAACCATGAGTTGTTGTTCCTAATGACATATCTGCCTTGGAGATTCATCAGGCTTAACATGTGAACACAAAATTTGTATCTCTGACTACAGTGTATTGCTTTTATAAATGTCTTATCTTTCTTCATTCAAATCCCATAAAGTGCTATGCTTTGTGAAAATGCATTTGTTGATAACACGCTTTCTGAAAGATAGCATTTGGGACAGTACTATAAAAATAGATATTGTTTGAGAGGAAACACTTCAACAGATAATGGAAAATACCGAAACTCAAAATTATTTCATTTTGATCTTGAGGAGTGCAATGCACAAACTCGCTTCAGATCGGATCTACCAGAACCTCTAAGAACAACCCTAATTTATTCACTTTGGCTTTTAATTAGGCATAACTGTTTCACTAGAATCCTAAAGGGAAAGTCCACTCTGATTTATTTAATTTGAGGTACTATGTTAACAGAAATTCAGTGTTTTGGGTGAGAGCATTTTGGGTTTAGATGTGGGGGAAAAACAAAACAAAACAAAAACTACAGGCTTCATTCTCTAAACAACATCATTGTAAGAAAGCTGCTTTCCGGGGCGCCTGGGTGGCTCAGTGGGTTAAAGCCTCTGCCTTCGGCTCAGGTCATGATCCCAGGGTCCTGGGATCGAGCCCCGCATCGGGCTCTGCTCTGCAGGGAGCCTGCTTCCTCCTCTCTCTCTCTCTCTGCCTGCCTCTCTGCCTACTTGTGGTCTCTGTCTGTCAAATAAATAAATAAAATCTTTAAAAAAAAAAAAAAAAAGAAAGCTGCTTTCCTATGTGCATGACCCTGACCCTGAGACACTCTGCTTCCAACATGCACAGGGAGGCTTGGAACGAGGAGCTGACTTTGAAAGGTAGAGGACAGCAGTCCATGCCTTATAAGCATTGTTCTGGGCATTTCTTTTCTCCATCAGCAAAGGGATTTCATGCCGGGGTCTGTGCCAGATACTTGAGAAGGTCTGTTCCCCGGCCTCAAGAAATTCAGAAGTCACACAACCCAGGGCCAAAATCACAAAGCAAAACATATGCACCTGCAATGCAACAGTCATGTCAATGATCTGGGGTCCACAGGGATAAAGGGTCCGTGTGTGGACGCCCCAGATTCACACAGAAGATGAAAGATGAAGCACTGGGTGACCTGTGTGGGTTTTTGACTAAGTTGCAAAAGGCAATTTTAGTTCGGTCATTTTAGGTTTGGAAATGCAAAATTAAAAAAAAAAAGGGGGGGGGCTCTCCAATGTTGTCTATGACCCTGTAGTTAATCTGGGGACAAAACTAAGCCTTAACAAATATTAAACAATGTACTATGTTCTTTTTACACTTGGAATGACTCACAGAACAGAACTTCAAAATGCCCCATTCTCTCTGGCAGTTGCAATTAAAATTGTGTAATAAAACTCTAATGAAATTAAAGAATGCATGATCATTCCTAAAAAAAAAAAAAAAAAGGCAATGTGTATATATGTGTGAACCACGCATAAGAAGCAGCGTTTAGGTTGGAGAGCTGAAAATAAAATAGCCTGCCTAGTTTTCCTTATTAAGAAGGTGTGAGGCGGAGTTAAAAGCAGGTATTGGGAAACAAACTGTTTAAGAGTTATCCTTAAAATGAAACCATACATTTGTTTTCTAAGGTTGAAAAGGGAGTTCTCAATCAGCAGTCTCCACATTGGAGAATTTGCTGGGGAAGATCTAAATTAAAATACCATTTGAAAATCAATGGGCATCCCCAGTCTACAGGTTGAGTGGGAAGGCAATTAAGCCATTTAAAAACCAAACGCCTCCTTTTACCCTCTCCTACTATTCTCACTTCTGAGCCACAACATGGCAAACTCGGTGTCACATAGCAGTCAGAGGTACAGAATCTTAAAACAAGGAAACTTCAATAAAATTGTTTAATTTTATAAAAGCCTTCCTACCTGTATTCTTTTTCTTTTTTTTTTTGCATTCTTTTCTTTTTTTTTTTTTTTTAAAGATTTTTTATTTATTTATTTGTAAGAGAGAGAGAGAGTGAGAGCGAGCACAGGCAGACAGAATGGCAGGCAGAGGCAGAGGGAGAAGCAGGCTCCTTGCTCGGCAAGAAGCCTGATGTAGGACTTGATCCCAGGATGCTGGGATCATGACCTGAGCCGAAGGCAGCTGCTTAACCAACTGAGCCACCCAGGCATCCCTTTTTTTTTTTGCATTCTTATTCTTAATATGCACCTGCAGGAATCCTTGAAGCAGCTTCTGAAGCTGTCAGATTATTTACAGTTGGGGGAGTATGGAGGGAAATCTCGTTTGTAAGGAATGTGGACCCCTCCACAGAGCCTAAGCTGCTACTACCACAAGAGAGAAAACTATTTAACATTACCCTTGTGAGCATATGGTGGAGAGGCTTCTAGAGTATAACATAGAAAGTAGGATGTCCCCCATCCCTCCCAGCTGTTGCTTCAAGTTCAATAGAAAGCTCTGTAAAACAAGGCTGCCTCCACGCAGGTCTAAGGACAGACTGCCTAGGGGTAGGTTAAGGAATCAAGGGTGGGGAAATTTGTTGGTTGGTTGTTTTTTTTGTTTGTTTGTTTGGGTTGGTTTGTTTTTTTGTTTGTTTGTTTGTTTTGTTTTGTTTTGTTTTGTTTGCCTTTAACACCTTCAAAGCACTGATGATCTTGCTCCAAAAGAGATTGTCTTTGGGTCAAATGTTTCCATAATGCCCAGGTGATAAAGTGCCCGCAGTTATCTTTGTAAAAGGACTTCAAACATTCACAGGCATGAATATTGTAAACATTTTGTTTTTTTAAACATTTAAACAAGCCCATTACTCTGCTTTGGTTCCACACAGCTCCAAGCCTGCTGAACGTAATATTGTAGACACACGGTAGATTTTTGGAAGCTCTTTTAAATGTTCTGTGATGACTTTTTAGGCTGTAGATTTTTGAGAATGAGAATTCGCCCTGCCAAGCAGCACATCTATTATGCACCATTGATCTCTCTAAATGTAGTTTTTGACTTGAGATGGATAGCTGTTAACTTCTCAGAAGTCATCTAAGTAACACTGAAAATCATTAGAATCACAAAGAAGCTGCTCAGACTAAAATGTTTTACATTTCCTCCGTCTGCATTTGCCAGCCCCACTGTGTTATTGCTCTGTGCCCAGAAATAGCTGTTTGCAGCACCCCCGCTTACCCTGGCTTTCAAACAGGTTCCCATCAGAGTAAATGGAAACAGGCCCAGAGAGGTGTTGTGACTTGGAGCCACTCTCCACTGTCTCCTGCACGCGGGCTTGGAGCCCCTCTGTAGACAGACTGTAGAGCTTGCGATCCCAGCATTGGCAACCAAGTCACCCGACTCCCACCTCAAGATACACAGCTGCGGAGGAAAAACTTAGGATGGGAGCAGGGCATCCCCGATTCTCTGTGGAGAATCACTCCTTTCCCTGGAGTCATGTTGGGTCCCCCGGTGTTGGGTCCATGGTCAATGGAGAGAGACTGATACAAAGCGAAGGTCAAGCAAAGCTTTCTTTCCCACCAAGCATCAAGAATCAAACCAACCATCAAACAGACCAGTCAGGGCCGCCCCTTACAGAGAGCGCGACCCCTCCCTGCCTCACAGACTAACTTTTATAGAGCGAAGACCATGTGGTTGGGCCTGGCCACTTGCAGGTGGAGAATGAAATTGTAACACACAGAGAAAGCTGTACAGTCATGCTAAGTCCCACGCGGGTGGTCAACTGAACTATGATTTACCCTACAGTAGACATTTGAACTAGCCCATCACCTTGGTCAGAATTGGCGCCCAAAAGGCGGGGGCCCACACTAGTTGGTAGCAAGGGAGACAGTATCTGCGCCCCACTGATTGGATACCTCCACCTAACCAGACTCATCCCTGCATTTGGGCGGTTATCTCCACCCGACCTGACCCACCCTTGTATTTGGGCTCTGTTACCTGGACTGGTTTCCTGGAATTGCTTTTAAGTAAGTTCCCCTGGCCGGGCAGGGCCAATTTAAGTTTTACTGCATAAACAACAAAATGGCTGTTCAACCGGGGTGGGGCCGCTCTGGCTGAATAGGCCCTTACAGTCATTTCGGGGAAAACGGGGTCTCTAAGTGCACAGTGCTAACTTCTGCTACTCTTTCTTCCTCTTCAGGCTACATGAGAGCAACCTCTTACTTTAGATCCACCAAACTGTGGAACTGTAAATTCTCAGATATTTCGTGGCATCTTGGAGCCAGCGGTAACCCCGTTCAGGGCACTGGAAGTGCAATGATCACAGTCGGCAGACAAGCTGGATATCGCGGGGTTGCCTGGAGAATGGAGGGAGGAAGGGGGTACACACGTGGAGGAACAGGAGATGCTTCCCGATGGTGGAGAGAGGTGTGAATGAGGGACACGGGAGATGGGCCACGTGGGTGTTCGCGGGAGAGAACAGGACAAGCTCTTCCCGGGGACTTAGGAACCTACAGCTGAATCTGAGGAACGAGAAGTGAGCTTGAGTAAACAAATAAAAGCAACTGTGAAAATCTTGAGGCAAGGAAGAGCCAGGTCTTGGAGAAATCAGATTAAGGCAGTGTAGCCAGTCCAAGGTCAAGATGACAACAGTAAGAAATGAGAACAGAGACACGTGCTGACTGAGAATCCAGTAGAATTATGTGGGCAGTAGTGAGCAGCGGATAATTCACCTCTCTTCCTTGGAGCAGCAGGGCTGATAGGAGTATGTAAACAGACATACCAGAAAGTCTGTATCTCCTAAAGTCCCAGCAGAAATTCATTTCTCTCTTTTCCCCCTAAATATAGATAAACATTGTCTGTTGTAATTTGGACTCTCATAACACCACTGTAAGTATATGAGTATTTATTTTTTCCTATCTTTTTACCATAAATTAATACTAAGATTTTCTTTTTTTTTTTATATGCAGCTAAAGCAGGAAAGAATGTAATTATTTCTTTCCATTGTTATCCTCTCGAATGGGAAGTATGGCATTTTTGCTCAGATGTCTTTCCATACCTCTTATTTATCTGGAGATCTTCACTTACTGCTGTCAGAGACACCAAAATACATACTTAGCCCTTTTCTGATAAGCAAATACAGCATCCACCCCATCCCTTCTGTAGTCCAGCCCGTTCTGTGTTTGGAGAGGAAGGACATTAAATTTTTACCAAAAGTGAAAGTCGTCTAGATTTAGCTCTGTATGCTGACAAATACTTTAGTACCAAAGACTAATCAAAGATGTCAGCAGAGTTCAAAACATATTTTTTGTTAATAAATATATAAAACAGAGTAAAAGTTATCTGTTGTGTTAAGTTTTCCACAGTGTATCTTAATTACTTTTAGGACAGATAATTATGATGCTTTAAAAAAATGCTTTTAGCTCTCTCTGTTAATTTTTTCTTTTTTTTTTGGAAAAAAATAATTGAGTGATGACTTTTAAAAATTAAAGAAGACCCAATCTTGCTGCTACCTTGGATTTCCTTCTTCAGATGTGTACACACACACACACACACACACATACACTCCCTCTCTCCCTATATGTGTACATACATACACCACACATATATACACACAGAGAGACATACACATATACATACATACACACACACACATTTTTTTTTTAGCTTAAAAACATTTTTTTTTTTTTGGTTATTTGAAGTGATTCTTTCAGAAATACAAGTGCTAAAATTGCTTCAAATGTTACCTGAGGGATTCCCTCCTTAGATTTGGGGAGAATTCAAAATGACATTGAGAAAATCTCCTATCTCTATCTGAAGCATGAAAATTTCCATTTTATTTTTAATATGCCTCAGTGCATTCAAAATAAACCTTTAACACTTCAAATTCATAAGTGATGGGAACATACTATTTAGTATACTAAGTCCTAAACTATGACTTCAATCAATGAGTAGAAACTTGGATGGCCCAGGAATTTTTAAATTCTCTAAAATGTAAACCCAGACCACCAAGCACCAGAAAAACATACTGAATTTGTATTTAAAACATTACTTTCCTGTAATTAAGCAAATATAGTATGTTATAAAATCTTTAAAGTGCTCTTTAAATGAAAAGAAAGTTTTAAAATTCATTCCATATTTTAAGCACAAATTTAAAATTCTGCGAGTATGTGAAAAAGGTATTTGAAAAAAGTATTCCTGCAAAGGCTTTGGAATTTGTCTTCTGTTAGGATTATTTTTTGTTTAAAATATTAATGGATCATTTATTTAGAAAAAGATCCCAATTTACACCTAATGCTATAATTTAAATTAATGTGTCTCAAAATGCAACTGACCTTTATCCAATAAATTATGAATGAGTTCATAACTACTGCTGTGGTTCTTGGCCATTTAAAAAGGGCAGAAGCAAGCCCTGGAGGAAAGCATGATTATTAACAGACTGCTTTGAGTTTGGACTATTTTAATGATTTGGGTTTCCTAGCCAAATTAATATTGCCAGAGATCATTTATATTTTAAAATATATTTAAGATCTTCCTAAATTCAGTTATCCCCAGCACCTGGGCTGGTGTCCAACATGTAATAGTCACTCAGTAAATATTTGTTGAAGGTTTTGAAGGACATACTCTAAATTGAATGCTTGAGTGTTCAGTGAGTGGTCCTCTGCACGATATTCTCTATACACTGTTGTCTAAAGAAGCATGGTTTTCTAATTCCCAAACATATTGTGCCACCTAAAGATTTGTGAAACTCTATTTGTATTCAAATCCTAGCCTGCCTACCCTCAACTTTCAAGATGAAAAATGTGTACTATGTGTCACCTATTATTTTTTTTTCCAGAATGTTCTTTGTATCTTTCCTGGAAAATGAAACAAATCATACTGAAAGCTTTGTCTTCATACATTATTTTGAATGCCTTGATTGTAGATTACTCCTAATGAACACACATACCAGACCAAAAGCCCCATGGGAAGAGGAGTTAGGTGTGCATATAGCTCCTTGACGTAATGCCAGACACATTATGGATATAATGAACCTCTCTCATACGGATTAAATACCAAAGATGGAACAGCACATACCAGGAAAAAAGAATGTCTGGATCTTGATACTTATTAAGCTAGGCTCTCCTAGGTAGGTCAAGGCAGCTAAGCTAATTACAATTAAGCCTCTCCACTTTTAGAAGCAGCGCTCAGAGGGAAGCCATTGAACGGTGCTCCCCTACTGCTGGCTTATTAGCCTTGGAATAGAGCAGGCTCTCTTTTAGAGACTAAAAGGAGGGTCAAGGTATGGTGAAAGGAGTTATTATGAAAGGATCCCAGGGTCTACACATGCAACTGCCAAAGTTAGCACATCTTTCCCGGCTTCATGTCATCACAAGAGCCAATACAATACCTGTACATTTTTGGACAGCCGTCTTGCAGGGATCTAAAGCTGGTGAAAAAAATGTTTAAGATTTCTTTTTCTTTTTTCATAAATTTCATCCCTCTTTCCATTCCCAAAGCAGGTAAGCCTTTGTGCACACAGACTGGCTATATACTGCTTAAATACATCAACAAATGAGGATACATTGTTGACCCTGTTAATCGCAGAACACTTAAGAGTAGGATTAAATAATGGTGCAGGCAATTATGCTGACTGCTCAACACTTTGAAATATAATCACTCACTATAGGTCTTTTTTTCCTCACAATAAGGGCTATGAAGTGAGTTTCCTAACTCTCCCTCAGCTTAACACCTAACTTTCTTCAAGGCACGAGCACTACTTCACCTTAATTGGCATTGTTTCTTTTCATATGTGGTGCTATCACCAGCATCTTGACTTATGTGGATTCTATGAGAAGCAGATAGGGCTTTAAGCTGTGTGAGGCAAGCAGAGACAGGTAGTAAATCTAAAACACAAAATTACAAAGTCATTCTAGAAAAGAATAGAACTCGCTGATTTTATCGCCATCTTCAAAGCTGATGGGGAAATGGGACATTCCCGTTGACGAGCAAAGTGAAATAGTCGAACAGAAGTTCCCTTTTAGTAATTATTTTCCTTCACTTAAAAAGAGCCCTCATTCGAGCAGACAGGGACTTACAGAACAAACACCAAGTATAATAAACTTCTAATTATGCGTTGATGCAGGAGATGTGGTCGGGCAAATACAAAGGGATTGACAAAGACATTAATCGCTTTGTTTAAGAATTATCAGTCTTACTGTGTTGGCACACAGCAGACACAGACTGACCTGGGCTAAAGCCAAGTTCACCTTCCAACCACCCAGTCCAATGGCCAGTTCATTAGAGGAAGCCAGCCAATCACAGCATCCCCAAGATGAAAGGCATTGAAAACTTGGACCATACACAAAAATATGTCTTTACCATTATTTAGGATCTGTCTTGTTTATTTTATTTTATTTTTTTCTGTGACAGCTGTTTAGAAACAAAGCTCATCATTTTTGGATTGTGAGAGGGATAAAATTGTTTGTATTTTTTTGTTTCATTTTGGTTTTGAGTTAAAAAGGATTAACAGCAGTTGGAGTTTATCATTCTCCATTGCCAAAATCATAAATGTTGTATCACAAATACAAATGTCACAAGATTTATGGTGAGGGTGGCCCTTTATAAACCTTATTTCAATGCAGATATAAAAATATGAGGATTTTAAATACATAAATGTATCATTTATACTGCCAGAGATATTCTAAAGGAATCTAAATTCAGAGAACATTTATGACCTTTCACATGGTTTCTTGCAAATCTGGAGCTGTTTTTATTCACCCTCCTCTGTTGTTAGACTTGACCCCACACTCAAATCCTGAAATGTTTTCCAAGAGCTAACTGAAGACACACATCCTCTATGGAGAAGTCTCTGATTTATCTCACTTGAAGAAAGATTTCCTCTTGGTTTGAATCTTTCAGCTAATGCCTACCATGGCCTTTTCCATGATCATTAATACTGATGGACACTTGTTTCAGATTGGCTTCATTGTTTTTCCAGAAATATATTAATAAAATCTGCTCATTATTGATGCATAGGATTTAGTTATATTCATCAAGTCCCCTAAATTAGGTTGAGAGTTGGCATAATTTCTTTTTTCTTCCCAGTCACTAAATGAGGTTTGTATATATTTTTCTATCTGTTTAGAGGCCCTGTTTTCCTGGCTCAGGATATTCTTACTCATTCTCAAGGGTTGAAATAAATATAGTCTCTTTTAGAAACCTTCCCTGATTTGCACCCATGGAGCATTCCTCCCCTGTGAGCAAATCCAGTCCTCTGTTTATCTTTCTAAGACACCACTGGACATTTTGTATTGCACTGATTTGTTGCCTGGCCTACCCGTCAGTACCCACTGAGCTCCTCCAGAACAAGATTATTTATCTCTGAATCCTCTGTAGCTAACATAGCGCTCACTCTGTAATAGAAGCAACATTATAATTCATTAAAAGTATTATTAGAAGAATGCCAGTGACAATGTAAACTCCTGTATAAAGATTCATCCGTTTCGCTGTTGATTTTAAAGACCGCAATAAATCAAAAGGATTACTTATCATTTGGGCCATTTTCTGGGGAGGGGGGAGTATTGTTTGGCTAAGTTCGAAGGACTTAGCTTGTCTAGACTAGAGCTGAAGAAAGGACGAGAAAGGGACCAAGGAAGTAGGTTTCAGAAACAGAAATGAATAAGCGGTACTGTTACACGATCCATCGTTAGTGACAAGTTCTGAAATATTTCTACTTGAAAATGGTTTGAACAAGATTATGAAAAATCTCACCTCTTCTTCCCTTGGTCTGAGAGAATGCACTTTTTCCTGTGTATGGCATATAATGAATAATTAACAACTCAAAAAAAGTAATATAATGATAAGAATGAAGTTAATATAGAATTTATCTCCAAAACAACACAGAAGGGTGGACTGTGGTAAGCCTCACCTGTATTATAGCCTTGAGAATTAATGTCTTTTTAAAGATGAATGCAGTGAGGAATATTAACACTTTGGGAAATTTGTAATTTTCTACTGGTTACTGTAGAGAAAATTCTTCAATCTAGTAGTATGAGTAAAGAAATTATTTAGTCAAGAATTATTGCAACCCGGGGCACCTGGGTGGCTCAGTGGGTTAAAACCTCTGCCTTCGGTTCAGGTCAAGGTCTCAAGGTCCTGGGATCGAGTCCGGCATTGGGCTCTCTGCTCAGCGGGGAGCCTGCTTCCTCCTCTCTCTCTCTCTCTGCCTGCCTCTCTGCCTACTTGTGATCTCTGTCTGCCAAATAAATAAATAAAATCTTAAAAAAAAAAAGAATTATTGCAACCCCTTGTTTAAAATGAATATCAAGACAGTGTTTTGGGCACCTGGGTGGCTCAGTTGGTTGAGCGACAGCCTTTGGCTCAGGTCATGATCCAGGACTTCTGGGATCGAGTCCCGCATTAGGCTCCCAGCTCCTTGGGAAGTCGACTTCTCCCTCTGACCTTCTTTTCTCTCATACTCTCTCTCACTCATTCTCTCTCAAATAAATAAATAAAATCTTTAAAAAAAAAAAAAAGACAGTGTTTCCAAAATGCATTCCTCAGGCCTGCTAAAACATCACCTAGGAACTTGTTACAAATGCAAATTTCCAGGCCTCTCCTGGACCTGCAGAATCAGAAACTTGACTTGGGGACAACACGTGTGTGTGTTAGGCCTCCAGATGGTTCTAAAGTTTGAGAACCACTGTGTTCGTTTCACTGAAATCTAAAATTTGTCGACAAAATACTCCAGTTGGAAGTTCTAAAACCAGAAAACAAACGCTCTAGTCTGATATGAATGTTGAATCAGAGGACAGTCCTCTTAATTTTTCTCTTCTGTCTCACCCAGCTCTGCCCTGCTTTATTTTCCAAGTTTGTCTATGAGGTCTCTAAAAGCAAGGACTGTTTGGTGTTCCTTTCTTCATAGTCGGCACCTGAGTCACGTGACTATTATGTCAGTTAGAAATAACTCAGATGACAGTTATTTAGACTTGTGGAATCATGTGCCTTCACCTTGAATAGCTTCTCAACAGATGGAATTTTGCTTGCTTTCCTTTTTTTTTTTTTTTAAATTTAAAGCTGAGACTGTTTTCCTAATTCCTTGCCCAGCTCCAAGATCTGAGAATGAGGAAAACCTAAGCAGGCCTGTATACTAGCTTGATCTTAAAAACATGAAGTCAATGGAATGAAGAAACAGAATTCAGGAGAAACATAACCCATTCATCTCAAACTGCTACTTATCTTACAAGCCTCTTTTCTAAGTATTTACTTTTTTAGTATTCATTCAGCTTTGGCCAAAAACTCCTTGGTCTTTACAATTTTTTTAACATTTCTTTAATGATAAAAACTTGTTTTATTTTTTTATTATTTTTTTAAATACTTTATTTATTTATTTGACAGAGAGAGATCACAAGTAGGCAGAGAGGCAGGCAGAGAGAGAGAGATGAGGGAAGCAGGCTCCCTGCTGAGCAGAGAGCCCGATGCGGGGCTCGATTCCTGGACCCTGAGATCATGACCTGAGCCGAAGGCAGCGGCTTAACCCACTGAGCCAACCAGGCGCCCAAAAACTTGTTTTAAAACAATCAAGCTGAACTTCTAATTTAATCTTTTAATTTTATAGAAAATGAAACCAGAGTTAAATAGACATGTTAAATAATTATGCATTATATACAGAAGTGTATATGTATGCATAAAAAGACATATATTTTTTAGCAAATCTTGCGTCTACCTTCAAGTAGATTCCAAGAAAATAAACTATTAACTTAGGTTTCATTTCCTATAAAATTAGAAGGTTATATTATAAGTTGTATATGACTTTTTATTTTGCTTTTTCTTATTCTCAAAGTTTAGAGAGCTATATGTGTTATATGATAATACATACGTGTAGGCGTGTGTGTATAAAGATTAGGGTTGTAGTAAGAAAATGAGCACATCCAAAGGATTTTCTGTACACTTTTTTGGAAGTTGTTTATAGGGCACTATTTTTAATCTTACAAATACCTTTTCTGATAAAAATGCAAATAAATAGATGGAAATACGCTATTCCATCATCTCTTGAAAATCAGACACTGATAACATTTTGACTTTATAATTTTTGCTCATAAATAAAATATGAATTATAAGAAGTTTTTTTTTTAAGTCCCAGATGTCATAAATTTAGTGCAGAGAAGTAAAAAAAAATAAATACAGTGACTGGGCAATTTTCATAGCATTATTAATATGTAAGATTTATTTTGAATAATACCATTAACACTTTTGCACTGTTTATTGGGAACCCTTAGCTGAAGCTCTGCTCAGAATGTTTTGGTTCAGGACACCTAATCAATCCTTTATTTTCTGAGTTTTCCCCCTTTTACTCTCCATGAGATGTTTACCTACTTTGCCTACTTTCAATTACTCAAGTTCTGCTTCTGTCAATGATATATCTGTCAATTTTATTGAATCATAAGACAAGTGACTTTATACAGACAGAACTGGTCAGAGGAAACGATCTTCAAGAACTTATTTGTGAAACCTCATTTTATAGGAATGTAACTAAGCCCAGGCTAGGAGCTAGAATTAGAATTTTTTCTGTACAGAATTTGTTCTTCTCATTGAAGCCACATAAAGAAGGGGACTTTCTTTAGAGGGAGGCAGTTTTTAGTGTCCTGGTTAAAAACCCGGACTTCAGTTTCAGGCAGCTTTGGTTGGACTCCTGGGTTTTCGACTTTATATGTAATTTTTAGCAAGTGGTGTAACTTCACTAAACCTCAGTTTTCGTATCTGTGAGAAAAGAAAGAATAGGAGTAGTCATGGCCGTTACCCCAACAGCTTCAACGGGGAGTGAAAAAAAATGACCCTACGCTCAGTACGGTGCTTCACGCTAACCAGCATTCAACGAGTGTGGTCCAGCCCGGGGGCCTGCCGGATCCTGTGTTCACCTGAAGAGACGACAGGTGTGTTGGTGACCTCACAGTGAAATGGGCCACGTGGAGAGTAGCTCCATTATTCTAGTTCTATGAGATTATGATAATGGAAGGCACAATGAGGTTTCAAGTCTCTACATGTCAGGCTAACTTAAAATAACTGACAAGATGAGAAGCAGGGCTGGCACTTAGGTTCTGACTTCGGTGCCAGCTCAGATCAGCTGGTGGTGGCTGGCTGGAGGGAAGGCTGGGGAGGACTCTCAGACTCGTCTCCACACAACCGGGAAGGTGCTCAGATAATTAGGTCACGGGCAAGAGAATGACAGGCCCATCTCAGGATTTCAGAGCCAGCTGACGGCCAGCCACATTGCCTCAGACACACAAAATATCACGATGTCCAACAGGAGAAAACCCCAAAGGTACCTGAGTAGTCCTCCCTGATTTTATCCATGCTGATGATCCAAGTTTGAAAAGTAATTTCTTATATTAAAATCTAATCATTTACTATTAAAACTACTACTGGCCTTTTAAAAGCCCACTTCTAAAGTCTATGACTTTGCTACCTTAAATAAATGTGTCTGAATACAATGGAAAATAAATAAATTAAAGCCCACTTCTCCATCCGATTTACCTAAAGAATGATTCATGCAGTGTTATTTCCTATCTCTGTTTTCAGAGAAAGTCACAATTCCCTTTTCCCCCAAAGTTTCTTTCAGTGTTCTCTGGTTGGCTCAAGTGACAGATATGTAAGAAGATGTCTGCATGGGCCAAATTCCTGATGGAAGTGCTTCAACCCATTCTCTGATAAACTCATTGTGGAATCTGGATTCCATGAAAGTATATTAGTGAAGAATAAATCATGTGAAAAGAAAAGCCTTACATATAAGACAGGACATACAAAACTTAAACCAAAGGAAAGAGGCTTTTGGTTTTGTTTTTATTTTTTATTACACCTTCATATAAAAATGGTTGTTAAAAGTAGGTGGATTCTGGAATGTAAAATAAAAAAAAATTAAAATTTCCCTAAATTTCTAACCTAACCTGACATATCTTTAGGAAGAGTAACAAAGGTAGATTTTTGATGAATGAGTGAGCTTATCATAAAATGTTTAAGCAGAGATAAATTTATCCTACATCTTAATTCACTAATGATAACATTTTAAGAAAAATTTTTATAATCTAGAAAAATCCCTTTGTAAAATTTTATGACAGTCTAGATACACAAATGAAAATCTCCTTAACAGAGATATTTCTAGGAGCACCCGGGTGGCTCAGTGGGTTAAAGCCTCTGCCTTCAGCTCAGGTCATGATCCCAGGGTCCTGGGATTGAGCCCCGCATCAGGCTCTCTGCTCAGCAGGGAGCCTGCTTCCTCCTCTCTCTCTGCCTGCCTCTCTGCCTACTTGTGATCTCTATCTCTCAAATAAATAAAATCTTTAAAAACAAAAACAAACAAACAAACAAACAGAGATATTTCTAAAAGGTACCTTTGAATAGAATATTATTCACAATGGAATCCTGATGGTTTAAATGAGTGAAATAAATTATTTTTTTAAATGGTTCAATGTTTCTCATTTTTATCAAATACTTTAAAGTAATTTATTTGTAATCCAATGATGGCAAGAATTTCCTTAAAAGTTTATGCTCAGATTAATCTGTGTACACCGCTTTCCCAGTTTTTAGCTAACCTAGCTTTACCTCAGAAGGGCCTGATCAAAGGCTTCTTACCAGAAACAGACATTCAAGGTACCAAGAGAAGGACAAGTGGGTTTAATGGCTTTGCATCACTCTGGTATCTTCTAAGTGTCATTAGAAAATAATTAAGTTAATTATGCTGGCCAAATAACGTGACATTCTTGGATCTTAGCAAAAAAGTTAATCTTATATGTTTGCTTACAAAGCTTACAGTCTGTAGTGCTTGACATGAATTTCTTTTTCCATAAGAAAACTACAGAGATAATCTTTTCTAAAACTCAAATTCTCATAAAGTCCAAATCAATATTGTGTGTTACTAATTATTCAGAGGTCTTGTTATGAAGACTTTGTTTTGAGACATATTTTGTTTTTACCCTCAAAGATGGTTTTATACAGAAAGAGAGGGATGGGGCAAGAGAGTGGTAGCAGACATTCTAACCGCCCCCAGACGAAGGAAGGCTGGGAATGTTGTAAAGAAGAGCCCAGAAGCTGTCCTAAGTACTGAGCATGAATTTCCTGAATGTAGGACATAGTGTCTTAACCATATACTTGACACCAAGAATGGGTTCGACACGTTTGTTGAATCAGTGCAGAGATGGATACAGGAATGACTGAACGAATGAGTATGTTCAATCTGAGTATGGGGGGAGGAAGTACTCCTTCCCAAGGTACCCCCCCAACCCTACCCACCATCGGCCACAGCCAAGGATGACATTCTCTCTCCACTACTGATAACATTAGAAAACCTGTCTCACATCTCCAACCCTGACCATAAAACCCTAACCTCCTGACATACCCAAGGAAATTATTCAAGAGACAGACAGTGTAGAGCACAATGTGGCCATGATTTATGGAGACAAAAATCTCCACTTGGCATCCTTCCGACGAGACTCGTGTAAAGAACAATAAACAATCCAACCATATAAATAGCAAAACACATAATTATTATTTAACAGGGAAATCTTATTTCCTTTATTGACACATTATTGAGGTATAGCTCAGGCTTAGCCCCCAAATCCACAAACTGGATACGCTGCAAATTCCCCCACTTTCCCTCAGATGATTATTCGTTCACTCCTTCCCCTTTGTTTTTATTCTCCCAGCTAGTTAGTCATGTGTAAAGATGTTTTCACGGCAACCATACTGACCACGCTCTCAAGCGTATAAAAGATAGACCCCGCTAGTGAAGGACTACAATCCCGTCTCCTTCAATCACTCTGATGGGATCACTGCGTTTGGCAACAATCAAATAAATACTCAGTTGCTTTTATTGTGGGCTAGAGCAAAGTAATATCTTTAAATGAGTGCATACTGTAGTTAAGGCATTAAATGATCAGCTAGAAGACATGCATTGTCTGTCATTTATCCGTCCTCTATTTTGTGCTTCCTAGGGTGACTTGTGTGATGCATGGAATGGTCTGATGGTTACTATTGATTCATTTGGTTCTAGCAATAAAGTCATGAGATTGATAGAGGTGAGGTCTGAAAATTATAGTTTTTTGAGTTCCATTTAAACTTCAAGCAGGAAGATGTTCAGACAAACACGGGAGCAAGATGCAGGTCTTTTTTTCTTAGGAGTGCAGTGGGCTTTGAAGGGACCATCTCTAAAGTTCTTGCAATGTAGAACGTGATGAGGGACCATCTGCCTCTTTTGCCCACAGAACATGTCACCAGAGAAAACTGTTATAGCAATTTCCCGACACAGTTCTTGAATAGTATTCTAGGACACTGTCTTAAATTGTTACCTTTATTCCTCCCTGGTCACAAGATACTAAAAGATTAAAAAAACAAATGGATGGAAAAGCAACCTGCTGTGGGTTTGATTTTAGAGAAACAAAATGCAGTGGGAAGTGACGGTGCTGGTGTTGGTGTGGGCAGAAGTCTACATTATAAGTAAACAGTTCCTTTCTCCGGGCTGGGCTGCAAGAGGTCTCTGTTCCCACAGAGGAAGCTGCCAAATTTCCCTGAAATTATTCTCCATAACCATGGGATCTCCGGTCCAGATTCATTTTAATCCCACTGATAATGCAAAGTTTTGGAGTGGTCATGGTCTACAACATAGGAACAACTCCCAGGAATTTTCAATCCTTTGATTTCTTCTCCACCACAGCAAAGGCCTGCTATGTTATTGCCTTTCACTGCCCCAGTTCTCCTAAGGAATGAAATCTGGTACCCACGAAGAAGTGGATAACATCAGTGCAGAAACGGAAACCGTCAACAAAATGAAAAGACAAACTACTGAATGGGAAAAGACATATTTCCAAACCATATATCTGAAAAGGGACTAATACCCAAAATATGTAGATAAGTCTTATAACTCAACAAAAACAAAACAAAACAACAGCAAAAAATCCAATAAAGTAGGCAAAGGACCTGAACAGACATTTTTTTTTTCCAAAGATATTCAAATGGCCAACAGATAGATACATGAGCATCTCTCATCAGTAGGGAAATTCAAATCAAAACCACAATGAGGCATCATCTCATGACTGTTAAAATGGTTATTGTTTTTTAAAAAGGTAATAACTAATGTTGGTCAAGATGCCAAGGAAGAGGGGCACCTGGGTGGCTCAGTTGGTTGAGCAACTGCCTTCGGCTCGGGTTACGGTCCTGGAGTCCTGGGATCGAGTCCCACATTGGGCTCCAAGCTCCATGGGGAGTCTGCTTCTCCCTCTGACCTTCTCCCCTCTCATGTTCTCTCTCACTGTCTCTCTCTCAAATAAATAAATAAAATCTTTAAAAAAAAAAAAAGATGCAAAGGAAGAGGAACCTTGTGCATTCCTGGTGGGATTATAAATTGGTACAGCCACTTTTGGAGAATAGTACGGAGGTTCCTTGAAACATTAAAATGATTAAAAAAGAGAACATGCAATGCAGCAATTCCATGCTGGGAAACACATTCAAAGGAAATGAAAACACTATTTTCAAGAGATATCTGTTTCTCATGTTCACAGTGGCATTATTTGCAATACCCAAGATGCAGAAACAACCTAATTGTCCACCAATGGACAAATGGGATGAAGAAGATGTGGTATATAAACAATGGAATATTATCCAGCCATTAAAAAAAAAGGAAATCCTGCCATTTGAAATAACATGAATGGACTTCAAGGACATTACATTAAGTGAAATAAGTCAGAGAATGACAAACACTGAATGGTCTCACTTATGTACAGAATTAAAAAAAAAAAAGCCTCAGAGAAAGGTCAGATTTGTGGTTAAAAGAGCTCAAAATGACTAAAGCCAACACCAAGGAAAACAAAACTAAACAAAACAAAACAATATGAATCCTGTTTCCCAATCCCTGAACTGTCCTATGTCCACTCACTTTTCTACACCACAGGCTTCGTACCTACCCCTGGGTTTCCCAGCCATAATTTCCATTCTGGAAATAATTAAATGGCTTCTCTTATAGTACATATTAGTTTGACTTACTCTGGTTTCATGCTCCACATGAAAAGGTCTAATTAGTTGCCAATTCTTGGACATCCCTATTCCGATTTCTCCTGCTTCTGAGAACAGCCCTAACACTCATTTTCAATAATTATTTTTAATTTCAGTTTTTACTGATATATAATTGACATACAACTTTGCAATATATTTGAAGTGTACACTGTGGTGATTTAATAAATATGTGTTTTATGAAAGGATCCCTCCCATCTAGTTAAATAAAACAGCCATCACCAAACATTCAGGTTCTAACAAACTTCGGTTATATTATACATCGTTAGCAACTATAGTTACCAAGTTTCACATTAGATCCTCAGACATTTTTCATTTTTAAATTTTATTCCTGACCAAGAACCTAGAAAGAAACAATGCTCTATCGTTAGTGTTGGAATGGTACGCGTAAAATGTAGATGTATTAATCAGAAATACGTAATTTAAACATGTACTTTAACTAACCAACGGCTGACAACAATAATATATATTTAATTACACACACAAGCGAGGACTACTCAACACCCTGTGAATTAGAAACCAAAAATGCAATTATCAATCATACAAAATACCAGGAAAAAGTATAACTTGTGCTAAAGTATAGAGCACCGTATACTTAACAGCACCTTTCATAAAGAGGAATAATGGCAGAGGTAAGGACCTAAGCTTCTAGAATACAAAATCTAAAGAGGAACAAGTTCAAATATTATGCAAAGGCCTTGCTCAGGTGAGGTAAAGCCTTAATACAGTAGTTTCCTTCATCGTACTCCGTATCTGCGGTTCTAGCTTTCTACTGTTTTAGTTACCTTGCTCAATTATTCCAGCATGGCATCAGATCCGCCTCCTGACTTACCAGAAAGCCCACAGTGGCCTAACACTACGTCACAATGTCTGTCTCGTTTACTTCGCTTCATCTCATCATACAGGCATCTTACCATCTCACAGCATCACAAGGGTAAGCACAGTGCATTAAGGTATTTTGAGAGACGGCCCATATGCACCTTTAAATGCAACCTATTGCTAAGATCATTGTCTTGTTGTAAATCTCTTACTGTGACTAATAGTTAAATTAAACTTTACTGTACACACATACAGAAAAAAACACAGTCTACATAGGATTTGGTACTATCTGCTGTCTCAGGCATCCAGAAAGATCTTGGAACATATGCCCAAGGCTCGGGGTAGCTACACATGCTGTTCACATTCATAGACCCAGGGCATCCTACAAAGTCCAGGGGCTCCTGCTGAAACAAAACTTTCATGGACCTTCACTCAATTATTTCCTTGTCTCCTATCCCCACCTTGCTAGAAGGCTTGCCAAAACACAAACTTGGCTAAAAGTTGAAGTCGCCTCCTCGTCCTCACTTCCCTTCTAGGGCCATCTAGAGAAAATAGCGTCTGCTTGCCAAGAATGCGATAGAAAGAAGTACCTTTTAGGTCTCTCAGGCAAGAAACAAATAAGGGTATTCTAATCGCAATTTCTTTATTACTACAAATGGTCATGTACCATGGCATGATGTCAATCGGCAGCCAGCCAGATCAGGCACAAACCCAGGATTCTGGGTGTGCAAAATGATCCACGAGTACAGTAAGAAAAGTAGAACTTCAATTTATATATTTTTAGTCTGATCCTTTTTGACTTTATTTTTACGCATGTTTTATAAGGCATACAGTATATTGGTACAAAATACATGTGAGGATTTATAAATATTTATACTGGGCACGCATTCTTAAAGTATTTTTACTAATAGAATTCCAGAAAAGCTCAGTAACCACTGTTGACACCTACGCAGACAATATGGTTTATACACACATGTTAACCAGCACTGCGGCCAGGCTGAGAAATCCAACTACCATTCGTGATAGTAACTGGGGGGTCGGGGGGGGGGCAGTGTAAATGTGTCATTAGAATCGTAGCTAAATACGAACTCCCGTTATTAGCTGCCGGGAGTATGAGGAACTCTGTTTGAAGGCAGAATAGGAAGAAAATGTAACAATGTACATTGTACAAAAGAAAATGTACAATGTAAACTAACAATCCTGGAGTCTTCTGCTTTCTTTGTTACTTTCTATCCACTTCTGCTGCCGATCCCCAACTGGTGGCTGGATCTCTAACCCCGACTTCCTTGGGCTGACTCTCATACATCACTTTCAAAAGGGCTAGCCAGGAAACTAGATTTCTTTCTAGTGAGCCACATAATGATTCTACCTCACATTTTTACATCATGTGGCAGTTTACGGAGTATTTTCATAGCCATGATCTCAGATGATACACTGCTCGTAAGCCTCTAGCTACCTGGGATTTCTATGATCCAAACCCTTCAACAGTGACTTCCAAGCACTGTCCCTTCCACTAATGTTGCTGGGTTTTCTTTTATCCTGCCTTCCTCTGTGGATTTTATGTTTCCGAAGGGTTATGACTACCCTCTCTAATCTTAAAAATGTCTCTCTGCCGTGCCGAGCCCTCTTCCCAGCACATGGTAGACAGTTCATTGCTTTGTTGACAATTTGCCTCAAACTCTTCAATCAACCTTCCTTCCTGTCAGGCCAGCTCTGAGCTTGCACGGGCTACTCTCTTTCTTGCAAAGAATCTTCTTACTTGAATCAAATGGCTCCCGACCCCCCACAGATATTTTTCCTGGAGTTTCTTCCTCCTTCATCTACCTATTCGTAGATTACGTTTTCTACAAAGGAATTATGTGCTCACCATTATTTGTATTGACTGCCTATAGTGAATTCATACCCACATATCCAGCTTTTCTAAATAAGTTTATCTACATGCTCGAAGTATAGTTAATTTAAGGAGTTATTATGGCATGTGTAGGCCATGGTTCATGTTGGCAGTGAATTCTATTTGGCAGTAATTACTTATTCAACCACTTCTTACTGTCTACCAGACAAGAACAAGCAAGCTAGTTGGTACAGAGCTTAGGTGGGTGAGGGTTATACTGTAGGAAAGGCTATACTGGAATAATAGTAATACTTAGTAGATCGAAATATGTGTCATAGGAGACACTTTTAATGTGCTTTCAAGTTCAAAGGAAGAAAGAGTACATTTAACTAATGCTGACAAGTTTAATAACTATCAAAATGATTCATGAAGCTCCTACTTGTGCCCAACACTTATTAAAAATTAAATTTAAGAAATTCAGTCCTTGTGCTTTACGATCATATAATGTTTTAGTAAAAACATCTAAGGCATAAAGAGACATGGGTATTAAGCACACACACACAAAAAAACAAATGAAATGCTAAGAGTAGAAGTGCAAGAGATGAAAATTGAATTATTTCTCGAGCCGTCTCTCATTACTTACAAATGATTTGGGAATGTGAATGTTGCAGACACGCTAGTGTCTGCAACTAGACACACTAGTACAGTTGAGAGTCATTAAAAAAGAAAACAAGAAACAAAAAATAATGTGGGAATTCTATTGCACTGAAACAGCCCTAGCATTTTGTTCAAGGAGATGCTACAGCTTTGAAAGTAATGCTATTGGTTCCTGTTAGCAAGATGTGACTTCAACATCCATAACTCAACTTACCTGTTCATTCAATTATAGTGGTTCTGCTGAGAGGTGTGGCAAACACATTCTCCACAAGAAAACATAATGACAACAAAGAGAATGTTCTCAGGGGGGAAAAAAACTGCTTGGCAGCTTTCAACACTGTCTCAAAGACTAACTTCAGGGAGGCAAGTTATATTAATTTTAACTACTTCCTTCTATTTTTTTTTTTAAACCACTTAACCAAAATTTAAGAGACAGAGGTAATTTGCACACCCTCCTTTCTATTTTAACTATTTAACTTAAGATGGTTAACCAGGATTTATACCTATTTAACATTTCATGACTGAATAGAAAGGCCTATTACGGCTTCTAAGCCCAAGTGAGCCTTTGACAAATGAGTTCCTGAAAGTGTCGCGCAGATACTTGTGCCTTTCACAAGTGTGCAGAGAAAAAAATCACAAGGGCCCAGGAATTGAAATGCTCTGGTATATAATATTTATGCCTTCAGGGTTCAGAAAAATTGGCCAAAAGCCAGTTCCTAAATAAATATTCATTGTTTCTACCCTACAGGCACTTCCATCATAGTTTACTAATAAGGATGTTGTTTAGAGGCAGAATTATAAAGGTCATAGCCTAATGAAAAAGCATTTTCATCTCTGGATTCTCCTGAAGAAGCAAGAGAGAAATTAAGAATGTGCATTCTGTTGCCTGAATGAAATGAAAGAGCCCCGAATGTGCAAAACAGATAAATATATGTTAATTACATTATGGTTAAATCCTAAGAATGTTGATACTCTAGATTTTCTAGGGCTACTCTAATTTTAAAGGCCAGCCTCTTTTTGAAAGTGTATTTAGTTCTATGTAAATCATCTGCTTAAAATGCTACTACAATACTCCTAATAGCTTTCTTGAAATTTTCTGTTTAAATATATATATGTATATATGCATACATATATATATCAAACTGTCCTTCTTTAAAAGCTTCTGATCTAATCTCCTACAAACTTTACTTTTGTTCAGCTCATTTTCTGAGCAAAACGGTTTTCATTCCGTTTCACTATCATTTAGTAGTGGGACTCCCAGGGTCCCAGCTTCCATGGGTATTTATTCTAGCTCCTTACTTCCACCCAAAGTATTTTTCCCCTGTATGGAATGTGGGGTCTATCTAGATATTATTGCAGGGCATACAAATAAGGCAATGCGATTTTAACACTTCATAGCTGTCATTGAAGAGATGCACAATCAAAATTTAGACATTTATTCAGCAAAAAATTTGAGTGCTCTGATAAGGGGAAAACCATTCCTAGGGACTATATGAAACTCCACTCCTTCCCAAATTTCAATCTAGTTGGAGGAACATGGGAAACATTTCCGAATATCAAGAATCACAATTAATGAAAATTAGTGACCTACAGAGGACCTAAAATGGCAGTTTAGGGATAGAAAATATAATGAGAGACGGCAGACAGTAAGAATGATAGAAGATGGGCTGAGCAAGGCATGTTTTAGCATCAGTGAGTTACACGTCCTTCGTGGAGCAGGACAGTCTATGGAGTGTCAGAGGGTGTCAGAGTTTGGAAAGATAGGCTGAGAAGGAGGGACAGTGAATGCCAAGGTAAGACTGGAAGATGGTCTGGCCAATGAAAAAATATTTAGGGAGATGACTTTCCTAGTGTCAGGAAATATGGAAGGTGATTGACTAGTCACCAGGAGGCAAAATGCTTAGGCAAAATGCACTCCTGGATATAAATGTCAAGTCAAGAATCATAATAGTAGGGATTAATATTAGAAAGCATCTGAATCTTACAGGTGTTTCCCTGTAGTGCACCCAGGGGTCAGGAAGGACACAGAAATACTCAAGTAGATCTGTCAGCTATGAATTCAAGAGCTCTTCACACTTTGATAAGCTTTGGTCTCCACATGCTCAGCGATTTAATCATCTTTCCAGTCTTTCACGACTCCCAGGGAAGTGGCAGTCTTGTTCCTGTTAGTTCTTATGATCTCTTAAAAGTAACTTCTGGATTTCTACACACTAGTGTCTCAATATTGGATATACCCTAACGAACGCACATATTTTCTGGAGAAATTCCTGAGCTACTTGATGAGAATGGACTACAATTTAACCTCCACGTTTAATGGCAAGCTGAATGCATAGGAGAACCAGTATGAGGAAAGGACACGGTTGAGAATTAAGCATAGCTCTGATTTTGAATAGTAGTGTTTCTCAAAATTTGTAAAGAATGTGCCATATCCAGTATACTGTACCATGTTTCATATTTTCTTGCAAACCTTGATTTAAGTTTTTTTAATGTTATGATTTATGTATAAACAGAAGATTAGCCTTTACAAGACTTAGGAAAAAACCCACAAAATCCATAAATGAAACTGTAAAGCATATACTACTCAAAATACCAGGTTTAATACGTTATCACGATGATGTTATTTAAATAAAACTAAATTGCCACCTGCGATGCATTTACATGACTAAATTTTACAGCGAGAATTTTTTATAAATTGCACACGGCAGAGACATTATTTGTCAAAGAACAACTTAATTCAGTCAGTAATTTTGTATATTCTAGCTATAATTAAACTTCAGTTAGCTCAACTTTGAAGCTTCAAATGGCTTTCAGTTAATATAAACACATTATTAACTGATCTTTCTCTCTTTTCTCTCAGTCCCCTTCTGCCACATGATTTCTTATCAACTATCATAGTATAATTTCAAATTACATGACACATAAGATGGTTAACTAAGATCTCATTAACATATTAACATTTTAAGATTATAGAATGAAAACTCACTTGACCATAAAAATCTCATGGAAACCCCATGTACCCTTGAAAATACATCCGAGGAGGTCTACCTTCTGGAGGAACCAAGATTGAAAAACACACATCAAATACTGAAAGTCACAAGGAGGGAAGGTATTTAAATTGGTTTTGTTTTCCAGGAACAATGATTACTTTATTTCGGTTCATCAGAGTTAGGTAGGATAGGAAAATATCTTCAAGAAAATTATGTTTATGAAAATTGTACATTTTCCTTTGAAGAGTTGCTGCCTCCAGATACATGTTTTCCTCAGTGAGAACAGTATTTATAGTATTTATAAAACACTCCAGATTTTCATTCTGTAAATCTATACTTTCTGGGCTTTTAGCCAAGATGTAGAAACATGTTGATAACTCTGGTGACAATTTTTGTATCACCTAGGTCATTATGATAGTTACAAATTGAATATTTGAGTGGCATGAGATTTATCATTCCATATAACAAAAAGAAAAACAAAAGCCTGACTTTTTAAAATTTTTTTGTTGTATTTTCATTACAACAGCTTCAGTTCGTTGAGAGCATAAAGACCAGCCATTACATGATTAACGTTAATGATTATATTTTATATGTTAATCGTTTATAACCATTAATATTAATCACATCATGGCCATGATGGTCAGTCTTATATTATCACAGGTGAGTGAAAACTCATAGGAATCATTCAACTTTTAGATGAACATGAGGTTCCTCACAAGCACTGCTTACTAATGTAAGAAGTACTTAAATAGGGTTCATACTTTTCCCCCCAAGTACTCTTGGACACATTGACTTTCTCAGGAATTTGGTGACAATTTTTGTATCACCTTTGTGTCCTGACTAGGGAAGAGCTGGTGTGAGGGAGGAGTGAAGTATGGACAGACAGACTGTGAGTGGTTTCCAGCAGACTGCCTTCCAGAGAATGGAATGGCCCTCAGGGAAGAGGCTCCATCTGGCCTGATTTCAAGGCATGAAGGACCATCTCTTGGTACTTCAGCAAAGCGGACTGATAACCATATGAATCCACAAAAGTCAGTATGCATCTTGAGGAAATCCTAGAACTTGGAGATCAAGGGTCTCATATTTTCAAGTAGTAGGACATCAAAGTGACTGCTGACCTGCTTGAGGTCATTTAGAGAATGACCAAGAGATGTGATTTTTAAATCTGCAGAACAAATAAGAAAATGCCATTTGGAAACTACTATTAATTCACTTTGAGGAACTTATCCTAAGGGGATGATAGAGGATATACAGTCTACAGAGAGGTTCCTTTTGGCATAGCTACCGATAATGAAGAACAGAAAACAAGATAAATGTTCGACTGTGGTACATGTGTAGCATGAAGTTGCTAGAATGTGCTAACATGATACTGAACAACATGCAAGGACTTTCACCACATACTGTAGACAAAAAAGAAAGGAGGTCAATAAAACCATCTTTGAGCTCCAGTATGAGTCAATGTCCTAGGACCACATGGCGTACTCAAAATGGCATCATTCTCAGACAGTTTAAGAAAGGAACCATTTACAAAGATATGGGTGGGGTGTTCCCAAAACCTACTGGGTTCCACGGGACAACACTCCCCAGCCCTAATATGGCAGAGACAGGGGAGGAACAATTCCTAAAACCCAGAAGAGGTGTCGAGGGAAGTGTACATGGAGAGAAACTAAGAGTTGTGATCAAGGTTCCTTGAGGTAACCACGGAAAGAGGGAGTTAGGAAAATAAAAACCTGAATTCACTGCCCACTCCCTTTCTCATCTTCTTTCAGATCTTCTCACACCCTGAATCGAAAGACGCCAGAACGCAAAGGAGGCTCTCATGCCTCTTGGGAACAGAGAACAGGATGAGAAAGCTTTCAGCTAAATATGGGGTTGGGACTATACCGTCATGGGTGCAATTTTTATGTACGATGAGTGCCTTAAAAAAAGTCTAGTAGAACACACTAAAATGTCACTGGTAGTTATCTCAAAGGGTGGCACAACTGAATTATGCTGATTTTTTCTTCTTCTTTAAATTCACCATAATCCACTAGCTGCAGTCCGTATTGTTTCTACAATGAAAATCTCACTGTGGAAAGAACACTTTCCCCAGCCTCATTTTATTATATAATTCAAGATTTAATATGTATACTTATTCTCCATATGAAGGTTTTATACTAGTTCTGTTTGCTTAAATGAAGAAAATTAATCCTTGGGATTTCAGAGAGAGAATGGTGGCATATGATCTCACTTGAATCACTCTCCAGAGTTGAGCGAGAAAGGCTTATATTTACTTCAAGGTGAATGTATAAAAACAATGACAGTATGTAGGAAAAAGGAAAAAATGCAGAGTTTTATTCTACATAGAATAAAATTCACTGGGAGAAAAGTCTGTATTTTTGTGCTTTAAACATTTACCTGGAACAGTGGTCTCATAAATATGATAATGACCAAAGTGCCCATGAAAACAGGTCAAAAGTTGGAAGATATAAAGAAACACAGAGCTTGATTCAGAAATGAAAGGAAAGTGCTAGGGCTCAGGAACACTTGGAGCAATGTTTTTTTTCAGACACTTTCACAATTATTGAAAACGATGGACTAATGATCAAAAAATAAAAGGGAGATGTACCTTTGACTAAGGAAGGGAAACCGACAGTACAGATGTAGGTTTTAAAGAATGTGTGCAAGAGGACTTTCCAGATGTAAAGAGGAAGAAACTTTCTGGATTCTTCAGTCTTCTAGGAAAAATCACACGATAAAAGAATTAAATTAATTCAGAAAGTTTCCTTCTGGATTCGAGCCTGTCTTGTACAGTTGAAATCCTCCTAAGAGACACTCCTATCCAACTTTCAACTTATAATCCCAGACAAACCCACGGCACGGACAATTAATTTGAGAATGATCCTATTCTCAAGATTATTTAACTTTTCTGAATTTAACAAAATACAGATTTACTATTGAAAACAACCGAAAAATAAGTATTTAAAGAAAAAAAAAGGCAAAACATCCTTTTGTCTGATTGGGGGAAAATGGCTTTATGATAGACATAATTAGTAGGTCTTAGCTCAAGAAGAGTAAAGCGAACCATTAGACCCCTCGACACAAACATGTAGAAGAAAAGATGGAGATGAAGGAAGGTATTTTCTGGAAGCACTGGGACCCACAAACATTTCTGAGTAAGAGTAAAAAATAAAATCTACATACAACTTTGAGATAAAATCAACAAATATCAAATATTCTCAATTCTGTATTAGTAAAACACATTAAGGTACAGGAATGACCTTTAAAGGTCAATTAAAATTTTTTCAAGGGAATCCACTGCATTTTTTTCCTTACTAGGATTAGTCAGCTTTGTCCAGCAAAATTAAGCATATAATGCCTTCCAGTATTTTTTCAAGAACTTCAGCTAAGTCACATATACATGTATGTTATCCAAGCAGAGAACTGTATTTAAAAATGAATATGTCATTTATCACTTAGAAACTCTTTTCATTTTGACTTTCTGCTATAAAAATACTAAAAACACTCAAGCTTGCTGTGAACATTGAGTTTATCCTGGCAAGTAGCCTGGTGAGAGCCTGGCTTTCTGAAGAGCGGAGTCCCGTTACCATGGGCAGTATATTTGGTTTATTTTTCTTGTTTCCCTTATTTTCATAGGTAGGGATAAATCCACAGGAAGAAAATCGCACATGGATTGCCTTTATGTGATAAAACAACATCTACATGCTTGGACCGGACTGGGTATCAGAAACCCTTGTACTAACCCATCTTCGCTGTTCGGACTTTCGCTGAGTCTCTTCTTGCTCCGTTTCCTGATCAGAAATACAAATGCAATAATTCCTTCCAACCTTCCCAGAATCATTTGGCTAAAGTGCATGCAAATCTGTGACAAGTAACACATGATCAAAAATGTAAATTATTCTCCAGGTTTTGAAAGAAACGAAGAAAATATAAGGGGTTTGAGAACAGCACAGCAGAGATTTAAAAACAGAGAGGAAAATGTGTTTAGGTATTTCAGAAGAGGCCTGGATATCAATCATGTCTGCTTAAAGTTTTCTTTCTTTTTTTTTTCTTTCTTTTTTTTTTTTTTTTTTTTTTTTTTTTTTTTTACAAGCAGTGAGAGAGGTGGGAGAGAGTAAGAGAATGTGAATGAGATGTCCTGTATGCATGTGTAAGTTTTACAGCATGTGTGCAGAGGAAGCAGCCTTATTTTTTTCATACTTTATAGAGCTTCCTGGAAAACACTTGGGTCTCGAATGATCCCCCAGGCCACAGAGATGATCATATTCCCTTACATTTAGGTGAAGCCATTACAGAAGCTTCTTAAAATGTAAATATTACCTAGGAAGGCTATTGAAGCATTTTCAGTTATTTAACTGTCCGATTACCCAGCAGAGTTTTAAGGGAAAGCATTACAAAAAAGGAGCGATTTCCTAAATAAGTGAATGAAAGAATAGGGCTCTAGTTCCAAGTTTCAGTAGATCATGAAGAAGAGGAAGGCCCTAGAGAGTAAACACCTTAAGTAGGGACACTTAGGATGCTAAGGAAGGAAAGTCAAGAAAGATGTCTGAAAAATCTATAAGGAGGCACTAAAATGAGAATATTTTGTGTTCCCCAGGGCCCACAGGCTAATCCCTAGAGAGGATGCATAGACACTACATAAAGAACATCTTTACCTGGGGTGGAGCAAGATACCATATCTTCATTTTCAAAATGTCAGTACCCTATGAGGTCAGGGCACCCAAAGTCAAAGTTTACAATCATGAAAGAATACGGAAAAATGTGCCATAAATTACCATTTTATCAGAGAGCGCAATAAGGAGTTTATCTGAGGCCGTGTGTCCATAACAAGAGATTTACTCCTAGAAGAAAGTCAAGAACTGACCAATTCCTTTCAGCATCTTTCCTACCGTCTTGGTACCACAGGTATTTGTATATCCAGCTTGAAAAATGATAGAAATATCTCAGAGAAGTTAAGGATCTTGCCTAAGAGATCACAGAGCTAGTAAGAGCTGAAGCTAGGTTTGTAAGTGAATTTTAATTGATCCTAAACCTGTGTTCTTTTTATCCCAGCATTTGTAGGGGGCAGGCAGGGGGAGAGGTGAGGGTTGGGAAATATTAGAAAATTGTGCACAAAAGCTATCAACAGTGGTAAGGCAGTCTGAACACTATGTAACTGCTATGTAACTGACGATATACTTGTGAAGATTAAATTTATACACAGACTTTGTTTAATTTCATCACCGCTTATGTCCCCTAGGGTATGGAAGACTGTGGATTATACCCTTGAAAATAGCTCCTGATAACTGATTTAACACATTTAGAGGCCCCAGCCATAAAATTCCAAGCTTTTAAAAGTAGTGAGTTTTTTTTCTCTTCAAAATGCACTTCTTTTATAACTCATTAACTCGACCTGAGGGTTAGTCTGTTGTACATCAGATTAATATGCCAACCTCTCCTGATCATAGACCTACAGACCATGTAAAGAAACAATGATTAGTCAAAGAAAAAAGTTACAATTTGTGAATTTACTGACGATAGCGACATAGTGGCACATAGAGCCACTCTGTTACTACAACCCATAGCAGGGTTCACATACCTCAAGGACAGTGTGTTGAACTTGATACCACACCCACAGAGCTGGGAGGGAAAACGCGTTGGTGGTCTACCAGCAAATACCAACTAGTGAGATACCGAACCAAGAGCAGGAATCAAGATCAGTGTTTGTTCGCTCTGGGAGCTGCGGGAGGGTGTCTTCTGAAGACCATACCATGACTTGCTAAGGCAACACAGACAACACAGACTTGGAGAAAGGCAAGCTAAGAAACAAACCTGTGCTCCAATCATTTCTTATTACATAATGAAGATACTCTCTCCCGAAAAACGCAGTTTACTTTAAAATGGATTCTTGAAAATTTAAATATAAGGTTGAGTCAGCAAGAACCTTTAACTCCGGTTAAACCTAATATATCACCAGATTTTAAAATGCATATGTATTCAAGTAAACAATATATATGTTCTCATTGCCAAATGGGTTTTTATAGCAAAAACACATTGATACGATCATGCAACCTTTTATCAGTGAAACATTTTTAAACTTCAAAATGACCAAGCCATTCTCCGATCTCAGCCAACCAAGTCACAAAGACCGATAACAAAAAACTGCAGTCATACCCTAAGTGGCTGGTAATTTTTTTGAAAACTGTCCCAAACTATCTGGAAACTGAAACAAATGTGATCAACCTGAACTGTATTCTTTGTATTTTTCTTCAACAGGTGTTTTCTTTTAAAAGCACCAGGTTAATTAATTATTCTTACAAAATAGAAAAATGTGCCCGTCTCTCCTTTTTACATAATGTCTGCACCATGGACAATAATCCAGAGCTTAAGATAATTAATACTATATATCCTTGCCTTTGAACAACACAGCTGTCAGCCATGGGGCTTTAAAATTAATAGGCTCTTCAAAGCTATAAATCAGAAACCATGATAACTTTATATAATATTTCTTAAAAGGCACTTACTTACCTTCTGGAAGAAAACACTTCTGGCAGCAAATTGCCTGTTAAAATAAAACACAGCATTTATTGGTATCCAGTAAAGAATATAAAGGTTGATAAATTGTTATACTTAGCACAATTATAGGGCAACTTTAAGAACTTTTCTTGATTTCATTTAGTTTCTTTCTTTCTTTCTTTTTTTTTTACTAAAAATTAAAAACCATCTCCTTGGTTGTAATAATTAAATGCCTTTCTGTTAAATGCATATGCACTGAAATCACAAAAGCTAATGAGTTTCATGTCTGAGAGCAAAATACAGAAATCACAGGGCACATTCTCCAGGTCATGGGGGTAGATGCCAGCACATTCCCTCACTGACTGTGAGAAGAAGCATGTGAATTCATGTCTAAACCAGGAGTTTTAAGGGCTAGGTGTCACAGAGGATTTCATCTCTACTAAATAAAAATAAAATACCATCGGGGAAAAGTTCCTCTGAATTGTGCTCTTTTCAAGTATTACCTTACTGACTTGAGTTCCGTGTGTACTTTTCACTGAACTACATTGAAGCCTGAGAGATTTTTATTTACGACACTTCATAAGTGTCACTGAGATAAAATGAAGTAAACTCCTCATTTGTGCAGTATGGAGAAAAGAAACAGACAGGTTTGAATCAATATAATATGTAATCCTAATCAGAGGCAAAGGAGTGATACGCAGGTAGCAGAAGAAACTCAATTGTTATTTCCTTCCTGGAGGACCTAAATTGGTTTTCTCAAAAGTGAAAATCAAAAATATGGAAAAATTTTCCTTGGGAATTCTGCTTCTTTGACACATTTCTTTCCCAACTGTCTACATATGTCACCAATGTAAATATCCAGATGCCTCAATTTACATGAAATACTTTAAAACGGAGTTTTATTGTAGCCTCAGAACAAGTAAAATGTAAAGCCTTGCAAAACTGATGAACATTTTGATACTAATTTGTAAACAGAGGTAGTTCCTGTGGTAAATTCATCTGAGTTCACTTGGGTGTGAAATTGTCAGGACAGAGAAATGACTTCTCAGTGTAGTCCCAAGACGGACTCTGTCATAAGAATTAGAAAGGGGGCGGAATGATCAGAGATGGACAAAGTACAGTCTCTTGCAGGTAGGCTGTTCTCCTGGGAAGACCTCTCCCGGCTGGCCCCTTGCTTTTTCTCCTGTCACTGTGGTGGCCCTATGGCAGCATGGGGCCAAGTCCCCTCTCTGAAGGAGCCCTCACACCAATTAAGGGCAAAACTGATTAAGAGTAAATGAAAGAATTAACCTAAAGTTTCACCTTACATACTGTCCATAGGCATGATTTCCAGATGTCTCTTTCTTTTGATATAAACAGAAGCATTCAGGATAAAAAGTATGATCAATCGCAGTTCTGCTAACTTTTAAAAAAATAAATAGTTCGCTTCCCCCACTAACTACCCCCATAGATCAGTTTCCCTAATTTCTCATGACGCCACCATTTTAGCTTGCTGAAGGGCTTCCACAATTCTATTGCTTTTCATGCAATTTACCCCAACCCCAATCCGTTATCCACATATGCGCCAGAGTATTCCTTAAAAAAAAGAAAGAAAAGAAAAGAAGTAGGTATAAGCAAGTCTCAGCGCTTACTTAAAAATACTTTTTGCTGTTACCACTCATAGAGCAAATTTGAAAATCCTTGGCATGACTTCTAAGGCTTGTTCTGAATCCTACTGACTTCCCTGGTCTAATTTTTCACATCAGGTTCCTGTCTCCTCATACTACAGCCATGGGCTTTTTTTCCCCTCTTCCTCAAATTAGCCTCCCCTCTTTTGGTCTCTGGTCTCAAGGTCTTGGGACCTTGGCAAATGTGCAAGCAGATGAAACCCTTCATGTAACTCTTGACCTAACTTGTAGATCTCAAACATTCCTTCCTGAAAGTCTTCCCACAAATGCTGAACTGGGTCACTCTTACAATCTAGGAATTGTGGTTTGCTCAGTGTTCCCTTTTTTAGGTATTACAGGAGAAGTAGTGTTAAGCTCTGCTAAGCTCCCCTACAGATAAAGTAAACATAACATTTGTCATCTAACTGGGAGACTGTGAAACTAAAAGAAGGCAGTAAGCAGACTAGCTGTCCGTACAGGACATGCAATGCAGGATTGGTCTGAGCAAATCCAGGCATCTGGTCCACCACCCCACGGAGGGAAAGTCAGCACTTCTATGGGTGGTAACAAGTCTAAGGCTGTTCAAGTTTAACTGAGGGGACAACATGCAAGCGGTTCCTGAGCTTTCAAAGCCGAGGGTTACTCGTGCAACACGTTACATGAAGTAGAATGTGATGTTGCCTCATAACTATTGTTTTCCTATACTAAACAACTATAAAAAAAATCTATAAACTTCTAAAAATCAAAACAACATCCTATAAACTTACAAGGTTATCAACAGCTGGACCACAGCCAAATCACAGCCACCAATTAAACGCTCACTGGGCTAATTTCTGGGCAAGCCAGAAACTGCCATTTTGCAGCCTCTGGATGAGTTCCTCTTTGCCATCAACACTTTCGCATTTGTCAGCTTATTCCTAAGGCAGGACTGCAACCACTGACAAGGGTTCCTCTGTTCCAATGTACTGATCATGGACTGGTTAGAGGGACCGTAGAATGGACTTCAGCATCTCTAAGACCTTCCCACCCTCTAGCCAGATCCACAAAACATCCTCTTCAATAATATTTCGGTGTGAGGTGCAGGCACAATTTTAGTCCAAGAAGAGTGGACTTGCTATCAGACAATTAGCTTTCAACTTTATTGTCCAGAGAGACAGGTAAGAACAAAAGTAAACATATGGACGTCTGGGTCCTTGAAACAGGCCACCTTTCTTTTTCTGTGTTTAGTACTCTGGTTGAGCTCGTCTTCTTTTATGTGTGTGTGTAACATCTACACACACATACAAACACACAGAAAGAGGGGCACCTGGTGGCTCCGTGGGTTAAGCCTCTGCCTTTGGCTCAGGTCATGGTCTCAGAGTTCTGGGATGGAGCCCTGCATTGGGCTCTCTGCTGAGCCGGGAGCCTGCTTCCCTCTCTCTCTGCCTACTTCTGATCTCTGTCTGTCAAATACATTTTTAAAAAAAATCTTTAAACACACACACACACACACACACAGAGAAAGAGACAGACAGAAGGTGGGAGGGAGGGGGAGAAAGAGAGAGGCACTTGCACCCCTGGCTTAGCAAGGTCATATATATTTTCCTTTTTTGTGGGTTGAAGTGATAGTATGAATCTTCAAGACTGAATGGGATTTAATCAGATAGTGGCAAACTGACAGATAAAGGCTAAAGACATGGGAAACCTGACAGCCTAGAGTATTACTAAGTAGATCACTTTGGACTAATTAGAAATTGGAGGAAGCCTTTGGAGGAAGACAGGACATAACGCTAAAGGTCCCAGATCCTTATGCCGTGCTAAGATGAGTCTACTTTTTTAAACTGAAGGATATAAATGATCTTAAAAAGGAACGTGGATAACATATTTTTGGTTTTGATAATCCGCATAGCAGTATGAACAATGGTTAGAGTGGCATGAAGCAGACCTGCTAAGAGACTTTGGCAGTAATTTAAAACTGAAATGGTGACAGATTTAACTGGGACAAAGGCAGTGAAGAGTGAAAGAAAGGACGAGATTTCCAAGGTACTTAAGAGCTAGAATTCATGTGGGAATGACCCACCTGGAGACAAATGTTACAGAGTATCTTTTCAATGTTTGGCTTGAGGGACTAAAACACCAGTTGACAAATTAGTGATCACAAAAGAAATTAAAAATAAAAGTGGAGAATGAGAGGAGAAGACAGTAAGTTTTCAGATTTTTAAAGCTTCAGAGTTTTGAAGTTCAACCGAAAAATGCAGTAGGCAACTCAACACTTCGAGATGCAGTGCTCTAAATTTGTAACTGAAGAAATCAAAATGAAGAAAGTTGAAATCTAAAGTTCAAACAGCGGCTTTGTGGTCAAAGAAGGGTTTTATTTTAATTTCTTTGACTCCAAATTCCATCCCCCTTGTAGAATTAGCTCTGCGGCGTTGTAAATTCAGGCCTAAATAACCACGATTTCTTCACTTACGATGCCTATGTACCTATCTCTTCGATTAGCTGAAATACTATAGAGTTAAGATTTAGTCAATAAAAGCAGAAATCCCTCAAATGAATGTTTTAGCTGACTTGGCACAGACCCTTTGAAACCTCATTATTGACCGGCAACCACCTAGACAAAAATAAATAAATAAATAAATAAATAAATAAAATCTTAGGTAGACAGAGACGGCTGTGTGTGTGTGTGTGTGTGTGTGTCTATGGTTGTGCAGCTCTGCTCCACCATTCTACATTGATTTCACTTAGTTAGGAAACCAAAACCATGTTCATGTCTATGCTGCTAGGGACACTGGATACAGAGCAGGAAAAGAGACCAGATGGTCCTTAATGTTGAACCAGCTACCTAGGAAGACATTTACTCTAGGGAAAAAAAAAAAAAAAATCATTTCTGTTTCAGACTGGCATTCATTTCTGTTTCAGACTGGCTTCTCATATTCTTTTTTGTTTGTTTGTTTAGCACAAACACATTTCTTTACTAACCAAAGGAATGATCCTAATTAAATCAACACTTTGAAATAGTTGCATGTAAAATGTTTGTGATAAAGATAACTGAACACAGTAATGGAAAAAAAAAAATCAGTATGGAGATTTGCTCACTGAACTGAGCTTGTTCATCCTCACCGCTAATTCCTATCCAAAACGATGAAGGAATTTTTACTCTACTTTTTCACAGACCCGAGTGCAGGTGACATTGTTCATGATGCATTCCACCACTAATTTCCCATTTTCCAATTTTCTTGGGATTGTGCTTTCCTTCCGTTCCCATTCCTGATGTTGAACCAAGGCGCCATCTGTGAAGCTGCAGACCGTCTGAGTTTTTCTGCCATCAGCTGTAGTTTCTTCAAACTTCTCTCCCAGGTTACATGAAAACTGGGCTGTTTTCAAAGTGCTCTCAGTTTTTATGATGAGGTTTTTGCCATCAGAAGAGACGATACAATCTGGTTTGGCCATTGCACCCACTTTTCGCAGAGACATTCCCACCCCTGCTTCCTTCATGTATGCGTCAAAGCCCTTGGTCTCCACTAAGCACCATCTTCCTACCAGCGGCTGAATGGTGGCCATGGTGGGCGCGGGCGGGTGGGCCGAGCAAACAGAGCAGAACCGGGCGTTGGGAGCTTGGCTTGCCTCTCATATTCTTTTAATGAAGATTTTTATTTGTGCATTTTGGTTGTCATGTGAATTTTTTGCTACTGAAAAGGTGGAATCTTAAACCTTTCATGAAAATGAGTACCCCTCCCTTGTGGTTATAGAAAACAAATGTATCCTTTAAATGAAAAGGACAATTAAAGGGGTTTTTGTTATCTTTCCATTCTTAAACTTTGCTGGTATTGATTTATTAGGATTGTTAATCATCACCAAAGGTAAAAGATTATCTCAAATCAGAGCATGTCATGTCATGTCTATTTCCTCTTTGCTAGAAATGGACCATTGTGCTGCCAAGATACATTGTTAGAGCAATTTGTTTTCCTGGTTTTCACCCTCCCCCACTCTACTATGCAGAGATATGTTAGTGTTTTCATCTGAAGTCTTGCGTTTTCAAAGGGGATAAGAAAAGAATTGGCCTTGCATACAACAAAACAGAAATATTTATCACTGAAGTTAGTGAAGGGTTGAGACATATTTAATTGTGTAGTGTATATAGCAATAAATCCGCTTGTGGAATTTTTAAAAAGTTGCATTAAGGAAGAAAGGATTTTGATACTTTAAAGGTATAAAGCCCTTTGGATTCAATTACATAGTATTTATCAAAAGTGAATGGATAGAGATTAAAGGTGTTAACTTTGCAGTCACACCGCCTGGGTTCAAAGGGACCTCAATATTTCTTAGAGTGTGAACTTCAGCAAGTTACTTAAATCTCTCTGGCATAATGTCTTTCAATGTAAAAGAAGGAAAATAGTTATCACCACCTCCTGTGGATATTTTGAGAATTCAATGGGTTAATACATAATAAAGCATTTAGAATATGGCTTGGCACATAATCAGCCCTCAATATATGTTAGCTTTCATAATGAACTGATCAACCTATTGTTCTACTGTTTAGTATAATAATTACCAGTTGGTATTATAGAAGCTTCAGCTTTGCTAGTATAAATAGCATATTGCCTCAACTATCCTATACTCAGAACAAAATCAGATAGTAAGAAACAATATGAGTAGCAAATGTTTATCATAAATACCATGCCCAAAATCTGAACGATGTTGGCCATATAAACAGGAAAACTTCCACGTTTTGTCTGTTTGCTTAGGTCTAACATTTGGTGACAAATGATACAAAGATAAACAAGAATCCTTACCTTTAAGCAACCTGTGATCTAGTTGGAATATAAATAAGAATAGATACAGTATTGGGAAACATTGGATTATTTCTGAGACAGTTACAAGGTGTGAAGTGGGGAATCACTTTTGTCAGAAAAACAAACTTCTGGAAAGAATTCCCCATGCTGTAGGATCTTACATGGGATCACCTTGTCATATAGCAATCTTTTTAACAGAATTATGAACTTTTGCCTTTCTACTAAGCTTTAGTATTAGGCTTTCTAACAGCTAATGGCTCATTTCTAATTATTTGCATTGCTGAAAGAGCCTCGTCAATGTAACCAATATTTTTTGAGTACAAACTAAAGTGAAACACAGGGCTACCCCATCATCAAAACTTGAGTGCCCTGAGAATGATGTAATGAACAAGTCATAAAAGACACAGAAGAGCCAACACAATCTTGAGAAAGAACAAAGCTGGAGGTATCATGCTCTCTGACTTCAAACTATATTACAAAGTAGTAAAATCAAAACACTATGCTATTGACATAAAAACAGACACATAGATCAATGAAACAGAATGGAGAGCCCACAAGCAAACCCACGCATATGTTTGATTTATTTATAGCAAAGCGCTAAGAATATACAACAGGGAAAAGACAGTCTCTTCAATCAACAGTGGTGGGAAAACTGGACAGCAACATACAAATAAATTATATTGGACCACTATCTAATACCATACACAAAAAGCAAGTCAAAATGAACTGAATACTTGAATGTGAGACCTGACACTATTAAAATCCTACAAGAAAGCAGAGATGGTGAGCTGCTTGATTCTGATTTTAGAGATGAGTTCTTGGATTGGGCAAACAAACAAATAGCAACAACAACAACAAAAAACCCAAGTGGGAATCTATCAAACCTCTGCATAGCAAAGGAAGCCATCGACAAAAAAAATCAACCTACCAAGTGGGAGCAAATAATTGCAAATGACACATCAGACAAAGAGTTACTATCTTACCTAAATACAAATATATGCATAAATATTAAGAACAACAGCAAAAACTCACTAAAACTCAGGCAAAGGAGCTCAATGGGCATTGTTTCTGCAGGTACCACCCAGAAACTAACAGGCACATCAAAACGTCCTCAATGGGGCTGATCATCAGGGAAACGCAAATCCAAACCACAATGAGATACCACCCCCCACCACTTAGAATGGATTATTATCAAAAAGGGTGTGTGGGAAAAAGAACTGGTGCACTGCTGCTGGGAATGTTAAATTGAAGCAGTTACTATGGAAAACAGCATAGAGGGTCTCACAAGATGAAAAACAGAAATCCCATATGACCCAGCGGTTCCACCTCTGAGTATTTATCCAAAGGAAACGCAACACTAACTTGAAAAAATATGTGCACCGCCACATTCACTGCAGCATTATTTACAGCATAATTTGTTATAATGTACTAATAATTGTAACAATAATTACATCATGAATAATGTTACATTATCACAATAATACAATAAAAATACAATTGTGATTATAATAAATAATAATTTGATATTACAAATTAATAATTAAATAAAATTTAAAATAAAATAATAAAAATACAGTAACAATCATTGTAATAATGTAACATGATTTTCATGATATGGCAACAACCGAAGGGTCCACTGAGAGATGAATGGATAAAGAAAATGTATATAAATACAATGGAATATTATTCACCCACAACAAATCCATTAGAGAGCCATTTGTGATAACAAGGATTGACCTGGAGTTCAACAGACTAAGTGAAGTCATACAGAGAAAGACAAATACTGTATGATTTCATTTACACATGAAATTAAAAAAAACACACACACAAAACCAAAATCCAAAAATAAATAATGACTGAGTTCGTGGATACAGAGAACAAATTAGTGATTCCTAGAAGTTGGGGGTGGGTGAGGGGAAGTGTCAAAATAGGTGTGAGGGGTTAAAAAGTACAAACTTCTGGCTGTAAAATATGTCACAGGGATGTAATATACATGGTAACTATAATTAATACTGTGTTGATTATTTTAAATTTACAAAGAGTAGATCTTAAAAGTTTTCATGCCAAGAAAAGTAATTTGCAACTATGTATGGTGATGGATGCTGACTAGACTTAGTGTGTAACCATCTTTGCACGATATACAAATATCCAATCGTTACGTCTTAAACTAAAAACTAATACGTTATGTGTCAGTGACATCTAAATTTAAAAAGCTATTCAAAAGAACAAAGCAGTCTTAAGGACTTTACAATAAGTCAGGGAGGCACACAGGGCCAGTGTGGGAGAGCGAGGCCAGTTTGTTTCGTAGGGGCAGGAAAGACAGGAGACTTGATCTAAGATAGGAATGAAGGGCAAGCATGTCCAAGTCTAGGAGAGTCTAGCAGCAGAAAATACCAGGAATAAGGAAACACAAGAAAGAGAGCCTAAAGGAAGATTAAAGCGTTGCGATGTGTGAGAAAACCTTTCTCAGTGAGAAGGCTGGTGAATGAGGTCTGAGAAACACAGGATGACTTTTGACATAAGGGCCACTTTTCTTTTCTTTTTTTTTTAAAGATTTTATTTATTTGACAGAGAGAAACACAGCGAGAGAGGGAATGGGAGAAGGAGAAGCAGGCCTCCCGCCAAGCAGGCAGCCCGACGCGGGGCTCGAACCCAGGACACCGGGATCAAGACCTGAGCCCAAGGCAGACGCTTAATGACTGAGCCACCCAGGTGCCCCATAAGGGCCCCTTTTAACTATAAAGGGGCAACACGGGGGTTTGGGAGAAAGAAGGAGAGGATCCAGTTGATGTTTTTAACAATCATTCTTCAACTGCTTTGTGAATCGCTAGCACAGTCCCGCAGAGAAGCCAGGGGAGCAATGGAAACGTTACTGAAACAGACCAAACACGAAAAGGATGAAGGGTCGGGCGTGGTGGCTAGAAAGAAGATGGACAGAAATGGAGGAAGCCGGAATCGAGCTTACAGGTAGAACTCACCAGACTTGCTGGCAGATGAGACTGAGGACAAGACAGGAATTCAGTACCATTCCTAGGTCTCAGGAAAGCAAGATAAATTGCGCTGCCACCTATGAAAAGGGGATTGAGGGACACCTGGGTGACTCAGTCTGCTAAGGATCTCACTCCCGATTTCCGCTCAGATCATGGTCTTGGGGCAGTGAGATGGAGCCCTGCGTCAGCCTCTATGCAAAGAGGACCCTGCTTAGGATTCTCTTTCCCCTCTGCTCCTCCCTCCCTGCACACCTGTACTTTCTAAATCCCTAAAAGAGAGGGGAAAAAAAAAAAGAAGAAGAAGAAGAGGGGGATTGAGTGAGAGCAGAAAACCATAACTGGGAAAGGAAAAAAAAAAGATCTGTATTTGGCCATATCAAGTGGGAGAAACACAGTGGCATTAAGGGGGTAATGTTGCATACAGGTTTCTAGAAGAGAGTGTCTACAGGCTACAGGGTTTTCACGCACAACACTGTTCACATGGATGCTGGATATTTCTTTGATGCAGGGGCTGTCTTAGGCATGTGTGCATGGCAGGATGGTTCACGACATCTCTTGCCTTTATCTACTGGATGACAGCGTATGGCTACCCAGTTGTAACAGTCAAACATGTCTCCAGGCACTGCCTAACAGCACGCAGCAAGGGGGGTGGTGGTGCCAAATTGCTCTGGGCTGAGGCTCGCATGGCAGGAGATGAACATTTAGATGTGAAAAGGACGACAGGATTTGATACCAGGGACATGGCTGATCTCACCATGGAAAAAGAAAATAAGAGTACAAGACTCACCCTAGAGACTCCAAAATTAGAAAGTGAGAAAGATCCAGCAAAGATAACGATTAGGCAGGAATTAAACCTGATGTGCATGGTAGGTTGGAATCCTAGAAGTGTTGCCAGCAGAAGAGAGTGAGCATATGTGGCTCATATGAAAGAGCTTGACTAGGTAAACAAGGACAGAAATATAATCACTGGCAGATCTATGTCTAAGAGAACCAGCCTATAAAAGTCACGAGGCAGGCTCAATCTGGAAATTTCTATCATTTTACATTATCTTGGCAGGACATTTGCTTGGACAAGGGTCCGACAGGTGATAGGAATTGATGGTCGGTCCTTCCTCAATGTAATTAGCTGAGATTGAAGTTTGTAACCCAAGGGGCCAGGGGCAGATAAGGCTGGCTGCTAAGGCTCTTCCCTTGAATTGGCACAGAGGGTAAAGGCACCTCCAGGATGCCCCGAGCTCCCTCCTGTCCTCCACCCTCTCTGAATTGGAATGTTTTTCAAACATGTCCGATGTCCAGGTTGCTGCTCCTCAAAGCCAGACTGCAGAAAAGAGCAATGCTCCCGAGAGGAACGTTATTATGGGGTAAAAGGAGTCTGGGCCAGTAAATAGGTCTGGAAGGACCTTAAGGAGTCAGACAGGTCTTGGAAGCCAATATTAGAACGTTCCTGGTCTGCCGCTCTCATCCTATAAGCATGTAGGGAGGTGGTGCTATGTGTGTGTGAAACAAATGAGTTTCCCAAAAACCTCTAGTCTCAAGATTTAGGAAGGGACAGAGGAAGCTTTGTCTGACCACCCCCCCCCCAAGACCCAGAGACCTACACTGAAGTAGAGCACAAGGCCAGCGGGAGATGAAAGCCTTGTCAGACTGTCACGAGGTAGGTTGGTAGCAATGACAGCTTGGCCAGTGGCCAAGCCGACGCACAGTAGAACTGGTACAGACTTTCAGCTCCATCATGACTAATCATGACCCTTAAGGCCAGGGAGCATCAACAAGGAATAGCCTCTGTAAGCGGCGTGTTCGCAGATGGCCAGGAGCTAGGAGATTATAAAGTTTGAAAAATTCAGTCACAAAAGACCTTTTGAATGTGTAAAACGTATTTCTTTCTCCTGTCGAGCTAAATGTGCCTGGTCCAGGGACGTACAGACATCTTTTTAATTGCTCTTGACAAATTATTTTTTTAAAGAATGCATAACCCCATTAGGGAAGAGTGTCGATTTCCGTAAATTGTCACCAGCTCTAGATGTGAAAGCTTCCTAATGGTGACTACCTGATGGGTTAAAAAACATGTTCCCTCACTGTTGGCTCTAATTTGTATCTCATATTCACTATTCATCTCATGTTCACTATTTTCACATAGGTCACTTGTATTTCCTTTTCTGAAAATTGCCCATGCATGATTTTTTTTTTTCTGACTCTTGGTCTATTTCATATTCATTTGTAGAAATTCTTTATATTAGCGTCATTGAGCTTTGTCTTATTTCAAAATATCATATCATTGAATACAGGTGTATTACTCCAAAACAGTTCACACATCCCCACAAATCATGGACACATGCCTGCTACCCCTGCTGGAAAGACTGAAAAACAGACAATATCTTGGTCAAAATTGAGGAAGGCAACACCTGAAAAGGACTGAAATCCCTGTTACTAAAACAGGTGGGGGTTTCAATTATTAAGATAAAGGTTATTGTGATGATTCATTTTTGAAGAACAGGGTTGGCAAAAATACATACATACATACATACATACATACATATATAAATAAATAAGCCGGTCACTTTAGAGTAAGGATCTAGCTCACCAATCCTCTGCTTTGAAAGACACCTGGATCTTTCTAAACTGTCCTAATGTGTTTCTTCATTTAAGGTAATTTTCCCAAACACAGTGTGTTCCGTGGAGTACTGTGTGTTAAGTGTGGGCGGTCTGTGGCCAATTATATTTGGCAATGCCTTTTCACAAAATGTTTTTATTGAAAGATTTCACAGAGAAATCCTAATGTTCATTATGAAACCAAATAAAACTTGAATGTGCAGAATTCCCCAAATTGTTGGACTATGGTCCTTTGAGATTTCTTTTCAAACTACACCACCAGAGCTGGTATTCATAAAATAAAATGTTTATAAATGCTAACTAGGAGATAGCCACATGCTCCCTTGAAAATTAATGGCTTTTCTTGTATATTTGCCTTAGTAATGCCACCTTGTCACCACATATCATTCAGATAGATACTAGAACAAACCTTGCCTAAAACTACCAGTGGAAATTTTTGAGAAGATGCATAAAAATCAACAGAAGGTTTGCACTGAGTTGAAAGAAAGTAAATGCTGTGAGAAGCTAGTTGTAGAGTGGTTTTGTGTATATGAGTGTGTGTGTGTGTGTGTGTGTGTGTGTGTATTTACTCTATCTCCATGAAGATGGTAAAAAGTAATTTTTTTAAAGATTATTTATTTATTTGAGAGAGAGAGACACAGAGAGAGAACAAGTGGATGGGGGACGGGCAGAGGGAGAAGCAGACTCCCTGCTGAACAGGCACCCCCGCCCCCCTTCCTGGAGCTTGATCCTAGGACTCCGGGATCATGACCTGAGTTGAAGGCAGATGCTTAACAACAGAGCCACCCAGGTGTCCCAAAAGCCACTCTTAAAGAATATATAAAGTGTTATGTATAGAAAGATGATAATTTAATTTGTTGAGAAGCCTGCACTCAACTGAGTAAAAACAGAACACTATGTTTTAAGGTATTTTAGTATTTTTGCATATAGTTATGATAGAGTAAAATTTTAAGGGAAAGTACAATGTAGGTCTTTTATTTTAACAAATTCAGGATCTACCTAGGACTCTTGTTCTGAAATCTAGTTTTAAAATTACTTTCATTTTTGCCCACTTAAAATGTACATGTATGAAAAGGGATCAAATTACAAGGGACTAGTATGACTGAGAGAATCATCATAAATCACTTGTATTGACATGACTTGTTCACTGTCCATTTTATTAGTAGGTACTACTGAAAAACTATATCATGGAAAATTATTCACTTCTGGTTTCCTAAGCTTGCCACTTTACCTGTAGCTTCCAGTAATTACTGGTTCTTACACTCTTCGGCACATACAAACATTTCTTCTAAAAAGTAGGATTAGGCATTGCCTACGAAATTATTGCCAGCATCGGAGAAACTGAAGTAAATGCTTCCCCAAATAGCATTTCCAATGTATAATGCTGAAATCAGACTTTTTTTTTCTTTTTTCTTTTTTTTTATTGAAAGTGCCTCAAGTTGTTGGCTCCTTTCCCATCGGCCACTTTGTAACTGCGAATATGACAACATGACGGTGATTCACAGATGCCAAAATAGGACGAGCAGAGCAAATCTGTGTTCCAGATGCGATAAGGGGAGAAAAGTGGAACTCTCGGCCCCAGGTGATTTCCATGAAGGCACCTGTGTACAGCGGGGCTCGCTATCTAGACCGTGCAGCCGCCAAATCTAATAACCTGAGCAGGAGAGAAACACATCGAAAAATGCAAATGGATGAAAAAATAAAGCTGGGTTCCATAGGAACATCTTAAGCAGATTGGAGAGATGTATGTTTGGAAAGCATCAGCCTCAGCCCTGGAAAAGGTTTTTTACTGTATGCAACACATTTTGGGCTAGAACTGAGGACATACGTCAACCTTATGAATGCTTTAGAAAATTCCGCCTCCGACCCACCAACCTTATAAACAATGTGATATTAAGTGAATAACAGCTTGTTCCTTGTTTTTATCATAATATTTAGAAACTTATTTTAAATGTGCGTGTGCTTTATGGTTTAGAGGCTACAGTAACATCATCGGAACAGAAAAAAAAAAACACAATAGATTGTGAACTTGTAGCTCAGAAAGGGCAGCTACACATTCATATAAACCTCTTTTGCCATCTTGCACTGCAGCATTTGGGACTAACGGAATCATGAAGTTTACAAGCCTGGTTTTACTGTTTGTACGTATAGACTTCGGTATATTCTACTCATATATGCTGTTTTCTGCTGAGTGATTGGCAACTTAACTCATGTAAGCTCATTTATGGTCAGAATTTATACTCAAAATCAATCTTTTCCCTGCCAAACCTAGAATAGGCATTATAAAACACAATATAATATAGATATTAGGGCATTTTTACTAGATTGATGAGAAAATTAAAGGCATATTTATGTCAGGTTATGAGTCTAAATATATTGTTCAAAATCAAATTTGTAAGTAAGAAAAAAAGGCAATGTTTCCTCTGTTTCCGAACTAATTGACATTATTTGGATGTATCTGAACACTGAAAGCAACAGTGGTATTTGTGAAAATTATATAGTACAAGAAAAGAAAAAGAATTTTTTCTTTGAAAAAGAAAAGCACAGAACCTTTCTCAGTTGGCTTTCAAGAAATGTTCCGTGTCATTCTACATGGCAAGCTGTATGTACGTTGAGAAGTTACTTAGAGATGGTAAGCTCTCAGAGAAGGAGCCTGTTGGCCATTGTGGTGAAAAAACATGTAACAGGGGCGCCTGAGTGGCTCAGTCAGTTGAGCATCTGCCTTTGGTTCAGGTCACGATCCTGAGTCTCCAGATCAAGCCCCGCTGTGGGCTCCCTGCTCGGCATGGAGTCTGCTTCTGCCTCTGCCCCTCCCTCTGCCCACACTCTCCTGCGTGCTCTCTCTCTCAAATAAATATTTTTTTTAAAAAATTTAGATAAGAGTTAAAAAAAATAATGAAAGCACTTAACACAGCACCAAATCCATAGTACATGCTAATAAGTATTTTGGGATAAATTAATTAATGGATAAGTAACTGGGGTCAATTCAGAAAACCAGGCCCTAATCAAAACGTTTTACATCATATCCGAGCCTAGAAATTAATATAAAAATATAATTCTATCCTAAGCCTAACTGTATAAATTCACCTTAAAAATTTATGGCAGTGAGGCGCCTGGGTGGCTCAGTGGGTTAAAGCCTCTGCCTTCAGCTCAGGTCATGATCCCAGGGTCCTGAGATCAAGCCCCGCATCGGGCTCTCTGCTCAGCGGGGAGCCTGCTTCCCTTCCTCTCTCTCTGCCTGCCTCTCTGCTTACTTGTGATCTCTGCCTGTCAAATAAATAAATAAAATCTTAAAAAAAATGTATGGCACTGAATTACTCAAAATATTCCTCTTTTCTTTCTTTCTTTCACTTGTAATATGGTACGCAGGGGAAAAAAGACCCAATCAGATACCATACTTTCAAGAGCAGTTTCAAAAAATATTTGAATTCTAACATACAGCGTTGCTTCTTCACAGCAACTCTAGGGAAAAAGACTTGCCCACCTGCCCAACTGTGTCTCTTCTCAACCAACACGGCCTCCAGAGCTGAGAAAACATCCACATAATCCCCATAATAAGATCTTCAGTTAAACACCTATTGATCCTCACTTTACATGCTTCTGATAGCATGTTTCTATCCTTTTTAAAAATTTTTAAAAAATATTTTATTTATTTATTTGACAGAGAGAGAGATCCCAAGTAGGCAGCGAGGCAGGCAGAGAGAGAGGAGGAAGCAGGCTCCCCGCTGAGCAGAGAGCCCGATGCGGGGCTCGATCCCAGGACCCTGAGACCATGACCTGAGCTGAAGGCAGCGGCTTAACCCACTGAGCCAAATAGGTGGCCCTGATAGCAATGCTTCTATTTTTACAGAATGTTTACTGGGTTCTAAATTACACAAGTTCTATGCAGGGATCATCTCATCGAGGTAAGCCCTACCAACATCCCCATTATACACGTAAGAAAATATAGGCTCAGATAGCTAGGGAATTTATGTAAGGTCAAAAAATTAGGAAGTCATGAAACAGGGCATTTAATGAACACTTAGGGAAAAAACATTCAGTCAGTGTCTCTCAGCTAGACAGAAGAACTATTATAAAGGAGCTGGAAGTCAAGAGAAGTAAATTTAGGGACTAAAAGAACGTTCGGTGGGTTTCTGAATTTTAAGTCGATCACAGCTCCAAAGAAATATTGGAATGAAGGGAGAAAACCAGGTAGCACAGCACTGAGCAGTTCATGCGCTCGGAGAAGGCAGAGATAACAGTTCCATTAGTGTCTTTAAAAAGGAAAGAAATAAATTGCATTATGTGACGAGGCTAAAGGATAGATTCGGTAACAAGAAGAATGACGTAAGTGTTGTTTTCAGCCTGAGAGGGAGTGGCCCGTAGCAGAGAGTTGGACTGGGGAGACAAGCTCCCTGGGGTGGAGGGTAGGGAGCCGTCTACAGACTCATCGGAAAGCCTTCTGCTGACTCAGCATCAGTCTGGGGGACCCGTAGATTTTCATACCCATCTCCACAGAAAACACTGGTGTTGCCTGTAGTCTAAAATAATTAGCTATATTCATTACAGACATATTAAGTAACACAGGATTGTCAAGATGTATGGGCAACTGATTCATAAATGCATGGTGATCACGGGGGCTGTTCTGGGACTGGGGAGCAGAAATGAGGGACTTAGCCCTGGCCTCCGGAGACTTGGAGTCTAGCAGACGAGAAAGGGAAGATCAAGTCAGTGCTCTCAGATCATAAGAGGGAGACCTAAGCCAGTGGCTGGAGAGGAAGGCTTTCCAAAAAGTAGTAACTGGAACTGAATATTGAAGTTGAATTTTAATAACTTAAAAGGAGCTACACCTGTCTTAGGATATATGCATACAGGTTTGATATAGGATATTATCACTGCTAGGTTTCAGAACCACAATCTCTCAAAGAATATCAGACTGAAATCATAATTCTAAGCAATAGAAAGGTTTAAAAATACTTCATTTGAGTATCTCTAGACATTGATTTGTGCGGTCTTTTCCAAATAGAGAATTACTTAGAAATTACAAAAATCAAAATCATATTGTTTAATATCTGGTTGTACTATTATTTTTGAGAATCAAAATTACAATGACCAAATTTCAGTGAACACGGTATCATATTAAGATGCATTGGGGCAAATGTTTTAATAGGTCAACATAAAACGATAATAACAGCAGAAACTGTCCAACATCTATTCCTCACAACATCCAACTTGGCTAATGTTTTTGCCATCTTACAAATAAAGACACTGAGGCATTAGGATATTCATAGACTGGTCTTTCTAACACAAAAGGAGATTTAATAACAACTCTATTAAGGGCAATACAGAATTTATCATCACGAAACTTGCAAAGTTGATAAGGGACAAATGAAATATCAATGGATGAACAAAAGCTATCTTAATACTAATATTCAGTATTCAAAATATCAAAAATACAGATAAAATAACGAAGACTTAATTCTAAATGCAAATACGTAAAAGCTATTAACGTATATAGCTCATAATGAAAGGACCAAAATGTACAAAGTAGCAGGCCATCATAACACAAAATCCTCAAGTATCATGTTGAAAAAGGTTTTATTATTATTTTTTTGAAGTACTTGTTGTTAAGATCTACATCTCATCATGAGATATGGACTTTTAACATTAATAAAATAGGTATATTAATAAAACAAAGGATGTCATCAATATATAAAACTAATATTTAACATCTTAATATTAGTTATGCCAAGGTGGCCCAGAGAAAGAAAGTAAAGGTGTGGAAATAAGTCTATGTCCAAAATTAACACTTTGTGAGAGCTTCTCCTTTGATTAGATTTGTAGCATAATTATTTTGTAAGTAAATAAAGGGGTAGATCTCTCTCTTTTTTTTTTCTTTTTCTTTTTCCCCTTCCTCTCTTCCCCACGAATCTCTCTTCTCTTTTCCCTTTTTATTCTGTGAAAGCGTGTGTTCCTTCCATGAATCTAAAAAGAATGCCTGAAACCGAAAACTTCGTACAACAGTGAATATTAAAAAACTGCTCCTACGGGATGCTTCGGCTAAATTTCACCTTTGGCTACAATGTTATAAAATCTAATATTAAAATGATCACAGCGAGCAAATATGCAGAGGGGAGAACTAGTATACTGTTTAAGGGAAATAATTAAGATACAGATATTGGGACTAGAGCATCCTGAATGCCAAAGAATTTTCAATTTTATTCAAAACACAGTAGGACGCCAGTGAAGGTTTTCGAGCTCCGTGATATGGCCAATGTCATGTGTTGGAAAGAGAAGTCTGACAGCAGTGCTTGGATCCTTCAGGAAGGAGAAAATCTAGGAATCAGGAAATTATTTAGGAAGCCCATTAAGCAGTGTACAAAATAGTGCATGTATCTATCATTAGTGATCAAAATCAGATTTATAATGTTTCTATTGCTTTGCATATTAATCATTTCAACATTTTGCCTACTATCATTGTTTATGATACTAGGCATTAATTATGCCTTGAGTCATAGGATCATAGGAATTTAAGAAGGTATCTTAGGGAATAATCGAGTGAGGCATATTTAGAACAAAAATATCCCTCAGAGGTTCAAAGGGAGAGGGGGAGAGAGAGAGAAAGAGAAGGCAAGAAAGACAGAGGGAGAGAGAGACTGTCAGCATCCTGTGAAAACTTGCCTTCTGCGCTGAAAAATTACCCGCCAGTGAATTGCCTTCAGGCTGCATTTTCAGAAATTATATTCTAGTAGTGGTCAATTTTTCAACTCGAAGGGTGATATTTCTCTCCATAAATTTGATTCCTCGTCAATATTTCTTATGTATAATATGATCTAGGTATTTCACAGTTAAAAATAACCAAGGTTAAAATGCCTCATAAATACCCAGTATCATTAAACATTGGCCACATAAGGTGAGTGCCGGTACTGGGCTGTTGGGTTAAGTGTGTTATAGACCTACTTGTCATTCTTTCTTCTTAGACAATTCAACAAATAAACAGTGAAGCCCATTATTTACAGTTCCCACTGTCAGAAGCTGCCATTCTTAGCCCTATCCCAATAGGAGAATGTGCTAGTTATTTCTAGCAGGGGGACGGGGCTGCTTTTTATAATGCCAAAAACATGCTATAATTACAGTGAAGACCATCGCATCCAGAGAGATGATAAAGATATGAATGGTGAAGTATAGGTTCATTCCAAGCTCATGTTTATTTCTTGAGAATATAGCCCTCACATGTTTAATAACCCTGTGCCCTTCCCCCCACCCCCACAATATGACAAATCAAATCCACTGAAACTAGATTCCAGCATGGAGCTCTGTACAACAGGCGTGCCCTGGCATGGTGTGAGATGCTGATACAACCTGACTTACAGGCACCGGGTATCTGAGAGCGGTCCATTCTCAGCTCTCCAATTCGCTTCCTCAACTCAGGGGCAATCATTCATTCTGGTGACTTCAATCACGGTGCCTCTGCTTGAAGGGACTTGAGTCTCCAATACGGACTTTTTCACAGAGGTCCTCATTCACAACTTAATATGAAGTATTTAATTTGTTGCTACGGCTTTGAACTCAAACTCTTGTCCACTGCTGAATTCATTCTCCACCCCCGCCATGGCTAGATCCTTCCTCAGGGCTACCCACAAGGCACTGGGGTGACTGGTGATACCGAGAAACTTGGAACCACTGGCAACCCTGGTCTTATCAGCACCCAAGACCAGAGCATTCTTTTTTGAGTCCTCCCTTTGGCAGATGCTCTTGGATGCGCTTCTACCTAGCTTGCCAGGTTAAGGGTGGACTTCTTTACCCCAGATGACCACGAGAGCCTTCTAGCTGTCTTCTTGGCCTCCTGTCTTTCCCTGCCTGTCCACCCTGCTGGCTGCAAGGGCACACAGAACCCCACGCTTATCACGACTCCCCTTCTCAAGAACCCGACACGGCTGCCTTTGTCCTTGCTTTGTTGGCAGATGTACCCACGAAAGGACTTACTCAAGAGAAAGGGCTTGTGTAAATCCATGAATTTAAACGTGTTATGAATTATGACTTATCACAAACATTCTACATGAAGTCAAAAGAAAAAATACTAACAACCATTCCTAAATTAATCTTTCAAGCTTTTTACACCTGTGGATTATTCTGCTTAAAGGTATTTTGCCAGATAAAAATTTTTCCACTTAGACCTACCCATGATATGCCACTCGGAAATGACTGTCAAAAATAAAAAATTGAGGGGACAGAGATTTTTCAACAGAGAAAAATCTGTGTGAATGGTAGAAACTTTATCCATTTACTTTCCCTCGTGAACTAAATTCCTTTTTAAGTGACACCTAAATATTAATTTACTTTTAGTCTCGATGCTTTATATGCAATCAATATTGTAAAGACAGTCCAGCTCAAGGGCTCTGTTCACTTTTATTTATGAACAGAATATACATGCATGCCTGATATATGCATCACCTGTAACATTTTTTCTGGATAATAGCTTCTGTCCTCTAAGGAGATTTTATCTATATGATAACAATAATCAACCTTTCCTGAACATGTAATTATGTGCAAATATTGTACCCTGATTTATCGACAGTATCTTATTTAAACGTCACCATACTAGGTGAGGTTTAATAGATGTGAAAATTGAGGCTTACGGAGCTTAACTTGCCAAAAAAAAAAAAAAACCACACATGAGTAAATTTCCAAATGAGAATTTGGACTTCAAAGGCCAGGAATATAATCTCCATGCAATACTGTCTAACTATGATGCAGATAGTATGACATTTATCTTAATTACAGAAAACTATATATATGTATATATATATATATATATATGCTGTCCCATTTACTTGTCATATATGAGCTTGAGGAAAGAATAGTGCTATTAATATTTAGTTTCAACATAATCTAAGATCTACATATCAACCAGCCCAATCACTATTGAATAGAATTAATTACACTTTGGGTTAGTGTACACAATACCTACTCTTCTGGGTAGAAATAGAATATCTCATAGATTAAGTATATTGCATCTTAATATTTTACAAAAATATTTTAAAAGATTTCATTTACATAACACCAAAAATTGCATTTTAAATGGCGTGGACCATTTTTTTTTTTTCTGTAAAAGGCAGTGGTTAAGTGCATATTAAAGGCAACAGCCTAATGACGCTGGAACAATGACTATAATCTTTTTGTGCCTCATTTTCTCCGTGTGCACCACAGGACTGACAAGAGTAAAATGTTTGCTTAAGTCTGATAGGAAAATTAAATCAATTAATGCATACAAAAGCACGTAGGTCACTGCCTAACATGTTGTTAACACTAAATGCTAGCTATTATCATTACTTACATGTAATACAACCGTTTTCAAACATTCTGGTGTCAAATGGGTCTTATTTTCATCTTTTTTTGCTCTTAAAATGGACAACGTCAAAAGCTTATGCTTATGTGGGTTATAGCTATTGTATGTATTACTAAAGACTAAAATTGAGACGATTAAAAATATTAACCTGAATTACTAATAACCCTAGACATGCTGACAAATGTTCATGACAAAGTAATATTTTTCAAGTTCAACATAGTGAAGAGAATGCCATTATTTTGTATTTTTTCCAATCAACTTTTTCCTTGGGATACCACAATCATACAGCATCTCATAAACTCGCTGGACTCTAGTGGATGAAAAAGGCAAATCCTGTCTTAGCTGTTTCACTGGATACAGCTTGGAGCCCCAAGATTCCCTGAAAGGAGATGGAGGAACCCTAGGGCTTCGCAGTGAGAAGTGATGCTTCACAGAAAATCTTGTCCTCCAGCGGGCTGATTCTCTGGGAGTGAAATTGTAGCGACTGCTTTAACTCAAGGACTATGAACACTAACGGTTAATGCCAAGTTCTTCCGTATGTATCCAGTATTGCCTTCGCCAAGGTTTGGGCATGGAATATTGTTTACTTTGGAAAAAAATATGGTTTTCTACCCATTAGGACAAGAAAAAAAAAAAAAAAACAAGTACCCTTTCCTTCTCAACAGCTATGGGACCATTCTGCCATGCTGTACTCACCGGTGTGGGGGAAAGGTATGGGAACCTGCATTCATACCTGCCTCCAACACTTCTCCAGGCTGAGGCTATGGCCAGAGATGATCCTTCCAAATTAGAAATCTGGGCATGTCCCAGCATGTTTAAACTCTTCTTGTCCGCAGGATAAAATTGCAACTGCTCAACACCATAGGGCGGCACCAAATGCATTGCCCTCCAGCTTACCTTTCCCGTCTCAGTTTTCTTTTTTAAATTTTTTATTTTTTATAAACATATAATATATTTTTATCCCCAGGGGTACAGGTCTGTGAATCGCCAGGTTTACATACTTCACAGCACTCACCAGAGCACATACCCTCTCCGATGTCCACAACCCCACCCCTTTTCTCCCAACACCCCTCCCCCCAGCAACCCTCAGTTTGTTTTGTGTGATTAAGAGTCACTTATGGTTTGTCTCCCTCCCAATCCCATCTTGTTTCATTGATTCTTCTCCTACCCCCTTAACCCCCCATGTTGCATCTCCACTTCCTCATAACAGGGAGATCATATCATAGTTGTCTTTCTCCGATTGACTTATTTCGCTAAGCATGATATGTTCTAGTTCCATCCACGTTGTCGTAAATGGCAAGATTTCATTTCTTTTGATGGCTGCATAGCATTCCATTGTGTTTATATACCACATCTTCTTGATCCATTCATCTGTTGATGGACATCTAGGTTCTTTCCATGGTTTGGCTATTGTGGACATTGCTGCTATAAACATTCAGGTGCACGTGCCCCTTCAGATCACTACGTTTGTGTCTTTAGGGTAAATACCCAGTAGTGCAATTGCTGGGTCATAGGGCAGTTCTATTTTCAACATTTTGAGGAACCTCCATGCTGTTTTCCAGAGTGGTTGCACCAGCTTGCATTCCCACCAACAGTGTAGGAGGGTTCCCCTCTTTCCGCATCCTCGCCAGCATCTGTCATTATCTGACTTGTTAATTTTAGCCATTCTGACTGGTGTGAGGTCATATCTCATTGTGGTTTTTATTTGTATTTCCTGATGAACAGACATTTCTGCAAAGAAGGCATCCAGATGGCCAACAGACACATGAAAAAGAGCTCCTTATCACTCAGCATCAGGGAAATACAAATCAAAACCCGTCTCAGTTTTAACGCATGTCCTCTCCGCTCCCAAACTTTGCAACTATTCTCTAGACATTCTGCAGTTTTGGAAAGCACCATGTACCTAGTGCTCACCATCCTTCTCTGTGCCTGGGATTCTACCACTTGACTCCCACTAACTCCTACTGGATTTTTACAACATCTTGCCTCACAGAAGCTTTCTCTGGCCTTCCTATTCCACTACTTTGTTCTTCGTCCACACTGACATTGGGCGCTGAACATGTCATTGGCAGGCAGTGCTAACTTGGACATTGGGCTCATCTCATTATTTGCTTATCTCTTCTCTCCACTTAATGGAAGCAATGGGACATACTCATGTTTGTATCTCCAGTACCTGCCATACAGATGCCCAATAACTGTGTGTTTAATGAAAGTTGACTCTATAAAGTTCAATGAACATTTTCCTTTCCCTTTGCCATACTTAAAAAAGAAATCCAGATAATTAATCAATTTAAAATATTACTTTTCAGCAGTAGTTCAACAGTCATAAGCTGGGGAAAAAAATTGATTCTCCTAAGCTCAAATGAAATTTTTAGAATTGCTCTTTTTTTTAAGTGCTGTATCCTGTGTCCTCTTAACACCATACTCCAGAATCCTTCCATCCATTAATCTCCAAAAAGAAGGGTTTACATTGGTTTAAAAATAGTTCAAAAAGAATTTTTGAAATACATTTGGCTGCAATCATTAGAGGGTTCTTGGAAAATGTCAACTGCTCTGTGCAATATGACACATCCCTGAGATCACTGGTTCTAGAATTAGCCTTACCTGGATTTCAGTTTTAGTTCTATGATTTCTTAACTGTGCTGTTTGGGGGAAAACTGACCTCCCCAAGGCCCCATTTTCTCCAGCTACAAACTAAGGGCAGCCACAGTCTCTACCTCTTCAGTTGGGAAACTGATGCAAGAGAAAGCATGGGTTGGTCTAAAAGAACTTGGGTCCCTGGGTGGCTCAGTTGGTTAAGCAACTGCCTTTGGCTCAGGTCATGATTCTGGAGTCCCTGGAACAAGTCCCCCATAGGGCTCCCTGCTCAGCGGGGAGTCTGCCTTCCCTCCTCATGTTCTATCATGCTCTCACTCTCTCAAATAAATAAAAATCTTAAAAAAAAATAAAAATAAAAGCACTGTCAAAGTAAGGTTCTATAAGTGACTCCATTTGTAGATTTCATTTTCATGCATCATACCTTTAATATCACACTTAGAGTTGACACTCCTCTGGACCCTATCCCATGAGGTCTACTTTATTCATAACCTACATGTGACTGTCAGCACTCTGGGATGTAGTATCATCAGCCTTGTCTTAAGAGGCATAGAAGTAGTTAGAGCATCTGGCTCTTCAAAACCAGCTGGCCTGTGTCATAAACCCTACCTCCTGGTGTTTCCAAATTTTCAAATTTCTAAAGTCAGCAGGAATCTCCTAGGGGATTCAAGAAGACAGTACTGGAACTGAAGAAACAATAGTTTATGATTCTACAGGGTCACAATTCACTGTCTTTGTCAAGATGGGAAGCTTCTGATTTCACAATAACTGTTTTTGCCTAAATTACACTATCAAGTCTTTCAGAGATGAGTTCTCAATGCTGGTGTAGAAACAAATGGTTAGCAGTGCCTGCACAAGGAGTGAGCTAACTTGTTTCAGGAATAAGGGCATGCAAATCGTCTGGATAAAGACCAGAGTGGTAAGAGGCCTGCCAGCCAGGTGCATTGCAGTTAGATCAGAAAGGACTCTTTACTCCTAACAAATGGTATCAAAGTCAAAGACAAGGACTAGAAGAATACCAGATGGGAACAAGATATTTCATCATCCCTTAATTCTTGACATTTCTTACTGTCCATATTATTTTTCTCCTTCTATTGAACTATTTATATAACCATTTTATCAATTCTACTTGCTTGTGAATTCCACAAAAACGGGCTTTATGTGCAACGTTGCTATGTATGTAAGGACTGTAAATTTGCCAAAGGAAGATGAATAAATCAATTAGTAATAATATATCTGCACTTGGGACCCCTACATGACTCAGTTAAGTGTCTGCCTTCAACTCAGGTCATGATCCCCCAGTCTCAGGATCAAACCCCACATCTGGCTTCCTGCTGTGGGGAGCCTGCTTCTTCCCTATCCCTTTGCCTGTCTCCCCACTCAGTCTCTCTCTCAAATAAATAAAACCTTTAAAAAAAATCGGCACTCAAACTCCTACTGAAGTAGATTAGATTCTCATGTTTGTTTCAGATAGTAGAAATTAAGCCAAATAAATATGGATATCAATGGGATAATCCCAACTGCTAAAAGTATTACGATAATAAAACTGTCACAATTTATATTTCATGGTTAAGTAAGAAGAAGACGTTAAAAGTTCTAGAGTAATTACAGCTAGTCCAGTATTTAATCAGAGTAATAGGGAACAACCTCTTCCATGAATTTGTAAGTGACTATGTTTCGAAGGCTCCGTTCAAGATACTGTAAGGGATAAGGTAAGATCAAAATAAAATAAAATACAGAATGGAATAGGTACGATAGAAACTCATTTGCAGATAACTCGTTGCAGATAAGGTACATGAGTGAAAAACTGGGTGGATTTCTTGGTGGGGTTAGCATTGATTGACTCGGTGTCTCCAGAGAAGAAATAAGAGGACCAAAATGTGTGGAAAAAAATGTGATGAGGTATATAAAGTCTCTGAAGACTAACAGGGCTTATAATCCACACTCAAAAGGTCGACACTCAAGGAAGGACTCAATGAGGCAAGATCAATTAAAATAACTGTCCAGGGGCACCTGGGTGGCTCAGTGGGTTAAGCCGCTGCCTTCGGCTCAGGTCATGATCTCAGGGTCCTGGGATCGAGTCCCGCATCGGGCTCTCTGCTCGGCAGGGAGCCTGCTTCCCTCTCTCTCTCTCTCTCTCTGCCTGCCTCTCCATCTACTTGTGATTTCTGTCAAATAAATAAATAAAATCTTAAAAAAAAAAAAAACTGTCCATTTCTGGCAAGTTAAAAAAAAAAAGAGGGGCAAAAGTATATTACATCTACATGCCATGTTTTTAGTTTATATTTCATGACAAGATTCCTGGGACAGTAAAAATGTGACAGCACTAAAGAATTAATTAGGAATTTCATAGACACCATTTCTATGACTGTACCTAGGTTCCTAATGGATATTGAAGCATATAAAAATACAAAGCTAAGTTATAAGTAATTCTTTCTGTTCCAGACAGCTAGATAAGGGAGCTGGCCAATTGTTTCCCTTGGTTAATCACCGTTTCATGCTTCGCTAAAAAGAATTAATATGAATTACATCCCTTTCATTGGCAGAAAATTATCTTTCAGTTTCTTCTTCTCTATATATGTGATAATCTCTAAAAATAGTTGGAGATTTCTTCTGTACTTAGAGAATCCTAGAGTACATGTTCAGGGGCATGTAGATACTTCTTAAAATTGACCCTCCATGTCTACTGGAATTTCAATGAGCTCTCCAATATCTGTAGAAATTTGTTAAAAAGAAAAGATGTCAACTCCTGAGAATAAGGAAGGCAGGGAGGCAAAATGTATGGGAAAAGAACAAGAAGAAGCTAACAAAGTTAATATTTTAATTTGGATTTTTAATTAATATGTTTTCTACACAGGAAACTGGAGGATAGTATAAGATAAATAGGAAGCTGACAGAAATAGGTAATTTTAAGATATTCTGTATTTTTAAAACAATGATCTTTGATTAAAACCTATTTATTGAGCTAAATTGTATACAACATATATAGCTGATATAGCATACATATATTAGCTAAAGCTTTACACAATCTAGTTCTCTGGATGTTGAATTTTTATCCCTTTTAAAAGCACTGTTCTTCCTCTGTGTACAAGTCTCATAAGTATCAATTTAAAAGAAAAACAAAAACAAAAGGATGAGTGTATAGAGACAAGCTTACGTTCTCTTAAAGAAGTTGGAAAAACTAGTCAAGAGTTGCTTACAATTCTATGCACATGCATAGACTGTTATGTCTCTTTTGACACTGAAAGTGAAGAATTCTATGATTCTTTAGCCACTGTAGACAATTTAAGTATTCTTATGTAATGTAGTACCACATATTTCAAACTTTAATGACCATGACCCACAATAAGAAATATGATGTACATGGCAACCTAATGCTTACCTATATTACAAAAGTTTAATGAAACAATATACACCCTTACCAAATAAGGTATATATATTTTTCCAATTCTTTATATTCTGTTATAAGTCTAAGCTTATGTATTCTTAGTGTGAGCTAAGTTATACATTTTTTAAGATAAATTCTTTTACAACACCATTAAAAGTATGTGGACTCAGTGGGGTCTGAAGTCCATTTATGAAAGTAAGATTCTCCTTTTAAGTGTAGAGGTCTAGAAGCCAAATATAACATTCAGAAAATCAATTAAAAGCTGACTCTAAATGCAAACTTTAAGCAGTATGCAATACAGAAATGTTAATTTGTTATAAAAATAACAAATTTATAAGAGCTTTAAAAATATATGTAACAATCACTTATGCGATGATAATTGTATGTCAGGCACTGTGTTCAATGTCCTGTGACTTCTATGTCACTTCCCTCCATTAAACTCATGAGGTTTCCATCCACACTTTAGGAAACTAGAGCTCAAGTGCTTACTATCCAAAAAGCTGTCTATGAATGGAGGCTACATTCGCAAATAGAGTACTAGAAACAGGGATGTGTGGTGGTGAGCACTGAAGATTCCATCATAAAAGACATCCTTGATAAGACCTAAAATATCTACACATTGGCCAGGGAGGAAAGTATCACAGATTAACCCCGGTATAACTCAGGGATTCACGGAAGCAGACAGAAGCCACCAACTTCATTACTGAAGGAATAAAGAGCCAACAATCATGGCTGTGAGGATGCTTAAAAGTTTCTCACTGGTTTCCCAACTGCCCTGAAGATTTAGGTTTAAAATGTTACTGTGTATAACACAAACAACTGGTATTGACACAGAACAGACATGTGAATCAATAGGACATAACAGAGCCCAGAAATGAACTCACACATATACCGTCAGTCTGTGACCACAGAGGCAAGAATACACAATGGGGACAGTGGAGTCTTCAATAAATGGTGTTGCGAAAACCGGCCACATCAGAAAGAATGAAACTGGACCCCTATCTTACACCACACACAAAAATGGATTCAAATGGATTAAAGACTTGAATGTAAGACCTGAAACCATAAAAGTCCTAGAAGAAAACAGGCTGGTAAGCTCTTCGAGATCAGTCTTGGCAATGATTTTTTTTTTTTTAATCCTACATAAAAAGAAAAGGCAAGAGAAGCAAAAATGAACAAGTGAGACTATATCAAACTAAAAAGCTTCTGCACAGCAGCGAAAAGGCAATGTACTGAATGGGAAAGAATATTTACAAATTGTGTATCTGACAAGGGGGTTGATATCCAGAATGTATAAATAACTCTTATAATTTAATGGTCAAAAGAAATCAATTAAAAAAGGGGCAGAATATTTGAATAGACGTTTTTCCAAAGAAAACATACGGATGCCCAAAAGGCACATAAAAGATGTTCGGCATCTCATCATCAGGGAAATGCAAATCAAAACCACAGGGAGACGGCACCTCACACCTGTCAGAATGGCTATTATCAAAAAAGACAAGAAATAACAAGTGTTGGCAAGGATGCAGAGAAAAGGGAATGCTTGTGCATTGTTGGTCAGGAAGTAAAGGGGGCAGCCACTGTGGAAAAACAGTATGGAGGTTCCCCCCAAAATTAAAAATAGAAATACCATATGGTCCAGCAATCCCATTCTGGGCAGATACCCTAAGAAAATGACAACACTAACTGAAAAAGACATCTGCATTCCCATGTTCATTGCAGCACTATTTACAAGAGCCAAGATAGGGAAATAACCTAAGTGTCCATTGATAGATGAACAAATAAAGAAAATGTGCTGTACACACACACACACACACACACACACACACACACACACGAATATTATTCAGCCATAAAATGGAATGAAATTTTGCCCTTTGCAACAACATGGACAGAGCACTATGCTAAGTGACAGAAGTCAGAGAAAGAAATAGTATATTATCCCACATACATGTGCAATAAAGAAGAAGTTCTTAGATACAGAGAACACACTGGTGGTTACCAGAGGTAGGGTGGTGTGGGGGGATGTAAAACAGTTGGAGAAGATGAACACTGCAAACTTTCAGCTATAGGTAAGTCACAAGGATACAATATACAGCATTGTGAAGTAGAGGAATGGGAATCAGACTGGCCGCATGGATTTATACGGTACAATGACTAACTTGAATTTCTATTTTGGAAATTCTCTAAATTTTGATTTTACATCAAGTATTTGCTTCCATCTGTTTTTGAACATGTTAGGAAGTAGGCATATCATGGAAGGAGGAGAAAGGTTATATGACTGCCACTTCCCAAGTGTGGGGGGGGGCAAAGATTTAAACTATTTATTTAGTTAAAATTGTTAGGTGAATAGTGTTTGATTATTGGGTTTATGGTGTTTAATGAGGTAAAATTTCAGTTTTTCTTTCCTTTTTATTTATTTATTTTTTTAAAGATTTTATTTATTTATTTGACAGGGAGAGACACAGCAAGAGAGAGAACAGAAGCAGGGGGAGGGAAAGAAGCCGGCTTCCCATTGAGCCAAGAGCCAGATGTGGGGCTCAAACCCAGGACCCTGGGCTCAAACCCAGGCAAATGCTTAATGACTGAGCTATCCAGGCGCCCCTTTTCTTTCTTTTTTTTAAAAAGAATAATACTTCTTATTACATCTTCTCCCAAAGAAACCTAGAAATTTGGTATTAATTTCACAAAGGATATATGGTCACATTTTTTACCTACTAAATCACTTTGATTTCTTGCCTGCTTCAAAAAACCTTCAAATACTGTTAGGCACTAAGAAGTTGTACCCTTGGACTGAAGCCCCAGGAGAGAAAAATATAAAATTTTAAATAAAATTTTTCTTAAATATTTTATTTATTTATTTATTTGACAGAGTGGCAGAGAGGCAGGCAGAGAGAGAGAGAGAGAGGAGGAAGCAGGCTCCCATCTGAGCAGAGAGCCTGATGCAGGACTTGATCCCACAACCCTGAGAGCATGACCTGAGCTGAAGGCAGAGGTTTAACCCACAAACCACCCAGGCGCCCCAAATAAAATATTTTTAAAAATACTTTTACTTCTTCACTAGTGAAGATCTGATTAAGAAACATGCCCACATGTTTAAGCAGAAAGGCAAGAGAAATATATCTCTAAGAAAAAAACTACTCTTGAAAACATAATTATAATTGCTAATATGCTATAATTAATTAATGAAATGAAAAGCAAATGATATTGTGAAAAAATATTTACAATAAATAGGCTAACTGGTCTATAATACTCTTTATATACAAATTCTTTAAGGTAACAATCTTGATTTTAATCTCAATTATATAAACTAGAAGTGAATGATCCAGTTAGCTTTTTTTTCACCAAACTAGCTTTCTTGACCATCTATTGTGGGGGTAGGAAATGTGGGAGATTGTATGTAGGTTTGGAATAGGTGTTAGATACAAATACATCACTATGGGTGTTTGAAGGACAGTTTGAAACATGTCTCAGAAATTGATATAAAAGTCTATGGAATCACATTAAAAAAAAAGAGAGAGAGGGAGAGGGAGAGAGAGAGGTTTTAATCCAATCTTCTATCAAGGATTGATTGAACTACTTTTCTCTGCTATATTCTTTGTAAGTTTTGGCAACTAGTTTGTGCCTAACTTTTAAAAATCAAATAAATTCTGTAGGACAAACAAATAGCACTTACATGAAGTACAAAAATAAAGAAATTTGACATTACAAAGAACTTAACATTTTGAATCCATTGAGATTTCTGGTGTCCCATGGATATCCACATGGCTCTATTATATGGCTCTATTATAAAAAACAGATATAACAAGAAATTTATAGACTGCTAAATATGAACTTCGATGGAAACTACTAGAATATTCAGAAGTTACATTAAAATTTAAAATTAAATGTTTGGGTTTCTTTAAAACAAACAAAAGTCAGTGTGCCTATCTATATGGTAGGGCTTCCTTCCTTATTCTTCTGCAATCATTGAAGTGAACTGCTTCTCCAGTCTCAGAATGAGTGCTCATTCTTGACAGTAAAGAAAACACAGAAGAGTGACGAATGTTGCTTATTTGCTGCTGAAATTCATATTATATGATTCCCTTTATTCTCAAACTCAACACACACAAAACAGATAATCATATCAAAAATGGGCAAAAGATATGAAGAGACACTTCTCCAATGAAGACATACAAATGGCTATAGACACATGAAAAAATGTTCATCATCACTAGCCATCAGGGAGAGTCAAATTAAAATCATATTGAGATACTACCTTATACCAGTTAGAATGGCCAAAATTAGCAAGACAGGAAACAACATGTGTTGGAGAGGATGTGGAGAAAGGGGAACCCTCTTCCACTGTTGGTGGGAATGCAAGTTGGTCCAGCCACTTTGGAGAACAGTGTGGAGATTCCTCAAGAAATTAAAAATAGATCTACAATTTGACCCTGCAATTGCACTTCTGGGTATTTACCCCAAAGATACAGATGTCGTGAAAAGAAGGGCCATCTGTACCCCAATGTTTATAGCAGCAATGGCCATGGTCACCAAACTGTGGAAAGAACCAAGATGCCCTTCAACAGACGGATGGATAAGGAAGATGTGGTCCATATACACTATGGAGTATGATGCCTCCATCGGAAAGGATGAATACCCAACTTTTGTAGCAACGTGGACGGGACTGGAAGAGATTATGCTGAGTGAAATAAGTCAAGCAGAGAGAGTCAATTATCATATGGTTTCACTTATGTGTGGAGCATAACAAATACCATGGAGGACAAGGGGAGATGGAGAGGAGAAGGGAGTTGAGGGAAATTGGAAGGGGAGGTGAACCATGAGAGACTATGGACTCTGAAAAACAACCTGAGGGTTTTGAAGGGGTGGGGGGTGGGAGGTTGGGGGAACCAGGTGGTGGGTATTAGGGAGGGCAAGGATTGCATGGAGCACTGGGTGTGGTGCAAAATTAGTGAATACTGTTACACTGAAAAGAAATTTAAAAAAAGAAAGAAAGCAAGCAATATTGAAGGTTGAAAAAAAATTGAGTTCAGTTTACATTTGCTATATTTGTTAATCTATTTTACTTATTTCTATGGTATTGTGTGGTTTATATTTATCAAGCTTTCTTCATTAGAATTGAATAGATCAAATCACCTTCAGTTGGCTTAACAGTAATAGCTTAATTTATTCTACACCTAAATGACTGAAATCCTTTAAATCATCAAATTTCTCCTATAAATAAGTGTCTTCTCAAAATATTCATCCTCAAACACTGAGCCAGACTCTAATAACTTTATGTTTTCACTTCTCTCTTATCAGACATGAGAACAGTCTCCTTGTCCCCTGCCATACTGGGGTTGCACTGAAAAATCCCCGCTGTCACAGGAAGTGTTCCATATCACCACTCATTTAGGTGAGAGGGTGTTTTTCTAAAGTCTTGCCTCACTCAGGCTTTTCCTATATATTTCTATAATTCACCTACTATATATTTTCTGTTCTGGCATTTTTCAGGTTGAATTTGGGGAAAAACCCAAGAGCTCATGCCAACTCGTGGTTCTTCCCAAGACTTTCCTCATGTACTGTATTGCTCAGTGAAAGCTCATCATCTTGACCTATGTTAGCGCTCACCAGCCACTTAATGGACAGCTAATGTATTAATTTGCATGCTTATATCCAGTTTTATGCATATTCCTACCTTCTCAAAAAGAATATTTCATGAGTCCTAGGTCTTCTCTTAATTCCCTTTTACTCACCACATTTAGCATAGCGAGTCCTCCACACCCTGCCCCAAGAAACAGTTTTTAATAATGTTGATGATGGTGTCTAATGACAGTAACAGAGAATTTCCTATTTCAGGTATGTTTTATATTCAAAGAAATATAGTCCATAGATCGTACCATTAAAAAACAAAACGTGGTCATTTTTAGAATTTGGTCTTAAAAGAACTGAAAGATGCAAGATAGAATTTTGACCCTCTCTTGGACCTCATCCAAACTTTAAAAAACACCAAGATTAAGAAAACAGAGGTTTCAGATTCTTGGCACTCATCTTGTCTATGACGGAATGGCACCGAGAACCAGCCAACAGGTAGTGAGCTTGCCAGCGAGGTATAAATTGGGAAGTAAGATTTAATGATACCAAAATATCCTAAACATACAGAAATGAAAATAAAATCAGAATTTATTTAGATAATAATTTCTACATAGTTTACTTAGAAATAGAGATCTCTGATTTTGTTTTATGGTATTTCCATTTCTGATTTGTTTTATGTTACAGGGACAAATATTTACATCAAAACTAGTTTTGGTTTTGTTTCTATTTTTTTCTGTTTTTATTTTTATTTATTTATTTATTTGTTTGTTTGTTTTAACAGTGTAACCAACAAATGGGGATTGGGGACATCTTTAACACCAAAATGTTTTAGTGCATTCAGAGTGAGCTGATTAGACCACAAAATTACATGTCAATTAACAGACATACCTCTTTTGTATTTTTTTTTTTTTTAAAGATTTGAGAAAGGAGATTTGAGAGGGAGAGAGTGAAGGAGTGGAGCAGGGGCAGGGGAGAGAGGATCTCCACTTGTTCCCTGCTGGGAACACTGATGCTGGGCTCCCTCTCCCAACCCTGAGACGGAACTGAGTTAAAACCAAGAGGTGGATGATCAACGGATTGGGTCACTCAGGAGCCCCAATATACCTCTTTTGTATTAACAACACTTTTTTTTGTAGGAGACCAGGCATGCTGACTGCTGTCACCTTGGTAAGTACCAAAGGATGACAGGGCAAAGAAAGATACTCTTCTTCATTCTAAACAAGATGCAGTAACTTGAAGTGTCCATAGACAGGGTGCACCTCCTACTAAGGCTCCTGACTTTCTCCCTATTTTGTTCAAGGAGTCTAAGCTAAAGGGTTGGAAATCCACTTGCATAGGAATAAAGGGAATCTTTAATTTCTCCAGAGAAAAGAGTAGGAATCCTCATCTCCTTAGAGAGAACATAACCAGCAAAAACTAGGTCATGGCATCTAAACCAGGCTTGCTTCTGAACAAGAGTTTGTTTTCTTGTTGTTGTTGTTTTTAAGGAAAACTCTTAAAAACTCCTTAACTTCTGTGTTGGGTATTAAAGCAAAAAGTGAGAGTTTTCCTTTTTTTTTTTTTTTTTTAATTAAGACTACTAACCAACTGGTAAGTTAACAAAAAACTCGAGGAAGTGAATTTCTTTTAGATTTTCACTGACCAACGTATTTTCACTGATCTGGAGATTTCCTAGGCTTGGCACTAAAATGCCTATACCCCAGCCAACTGCTCTATCCCATAGAAACCCAGCCACTGATTACCTTAGGATGCATATCTTAACTACTACAGGCCACTCTGAAAATGAGAACTAGCCTAGTACCATTTTGAAAATGTTAACACCATCTTTAGACAGGAGAAGGAAGAGTCTAGGAGAGACAAGTGTTTTGAGTAGTATACAGGGAAGGGCTTTTCAAGTAAATGCGAATTCTTCACCTCCCAATACAAAGGCATGTGATATTCTTGATTAATTACTATCCTGTTTGCCCAATATGTTCCCTAGGTCTATCATCCAGGCCAGATGTCAACCACTACTGATGTCCCTTCAAACAGTGAAAAACAAAACAAAACAAAACAAAAACAAAAAAATTAAGCCGGAGCACTTTATTTTTCCCCGAACTTAACTCAGTATTCAACTCTTGACTTAAGCATATCATTGGACCTGGCATATTGTTTATGAATGATTTTGAAAGTATTTATTTAGTATTCAGACATATTACTAAAACAAGACCTAACTGGTATATAAAACTTTAAAAACCCCACTGCTTTTCCCAAAAATTATACTGGTACTTTTGACTACTACCAATATTTCCATGATCTGCACAAAAATACAGATTTTTTTTTTCAAGATATTAACTATATAGGGACAAAATATGCATTTATTTAAGGTCAGAGTTCCACGAAGGCAGTTAATTACTCTACAGTTGTGTTACATAAATCATGCTCTATGGATTTAATTAGAGCATTAATAACATTTGATCTGAATATTTCTTGACTGCATCAAATTTTCCTGGCTTCTGCACTAAAACATTTCCGATATGATACTGACTCACTAGATCATCAAGCTGCTTAAAATAATGCATATCAACAGTGCTCCAAATGAACTATAAATTAGGACAAATGTACAATCTTGAACCCAGTTAGAACTTTGAAATAATGAAAGATTATTAAATGGGCTAGATAAACATGACAATGTGAGTTCTGTGCAAAACAGAAAAATGTCCTTCCCGACATTGTAAAAATTCAGTTGGTTCTTCACATATCTTAGTAACATTCAAATGTTCAAATGCACAGATGTTTGGATTCACCATCTAGACAAAACATCCTAATGATTGCCTGAATTGATTAAATTTATTCACTGTCTTACAGATGCCAAACACTATGTGGGCAGTCTACATATTTGACAGTTTGTCTAACGATATCTTGAAAAAACAGAATTTTTCTGGAAGAGATTTTCTTTCTCCCCTTCAAAAGCTGATGCTTTCAGTCTTGGGGAACTTCAGATGCCATAAGTGTTTTTCTTCTCTTCTTTTCTCTTTGAAAGACATGAGTAAGAGGCTGATGCAAAACAATCCGTTACCCCAGATTCTCTATATACAGATTTGAGCAGATCTTGGCATAATTTGATTTTGAAATAGTCAGTAATTATAATTAAGATCACGTATTTGGAATATATTTTTTACTGTTCAATGGCCATTTCTAAGTACCTTTTTTTCAGTCTGTGTTTAGTACTGTAAGTTGTAAGCACCCCACTTTTGTTCCTAAATCTAACAACATCCACTGCAAAAATCCTTAAAAAAAAAGTGCCGTTCCAGAACCACATTTATGTTTACTCTTAAGACTTTTTTTTTATTTATTTGACAAAGAGAGACAGCGAGAGAGGGAACACAAGCAGGGGGAGTATAAGAGGGAGAAACAGGCTTCCCCCTGAGGAGGAAGCCCGATGTGTGGTTTGATCCCAGGACCCTGAGATCATGACCTGAGCTGAAGACAGATGGTAAACAATTGAGTCACCCAGGCATCTCTGTTTATTCTTATTTTTTTTAATTTTAAAGATTTTATTTACGTATTTGACAGACAGAGATCACAAGTAGGCACAGAGAGAGGGAGGAGGAAGCAGGTTCCCCCGCAAGCAGAGAGCCTAATGCGGGGCTCGATCCCAGGACCCGAGATCATTACCTAAGCCGAAGGCAGAGGCTTTAACCCACTGAGCCACCCAGGCGCCCCACCTCTATTTACTCTTGATAGAGCACAGGCATTCCCAGCGACACATACATTTCAGGCAATGTCAGGATTAGACTTTCTAGCTCACCGTACTACTGGTGTTAGAAGAAAAGTGCAGGATCCAGTATCTTGTGGATACTTTGGATTATTGGAGGGAATAGTCTCAAATGTAATAATGGAAATTATGTAATATATTATTTCTATATTATAAATGTGATTTTCTCTTATTTCTCAGCACAGAAGAACATCAAATCTGGGGAAATAGATCTAAGATAGATGAAATCTCAATATCCTGCTTATCACTTTAACTGTGTCATAACTCATGTTATGTCAACAAAGCACCCCCTTCTTCCAAAAAACACTGAGTTGCTAATAATCAAAAGGCCTCCCATGCAAGAACTTCACACCTTATAAATAGGTTGCATGAAGAGAATTATGAATTACTGATTTGTTCTACTTCCAACGGACCTCTTCTGTCCTCCATCTAAGGAACTCCCTTGTTACCGTTCATTTGTAAAAATCACTACTTTCCTGAGTTTTTGTGACCTTAGAAAGCTGGATTATTTCCTTAGCAAATATTTTGGGAACAAAATTAACTATGCCTTTACTTTAGTTAAACTTCTTCCTCTTCTTCTCTATCTGTTAGAAGTTCCAAGTTGCAAACACAAAGTCTATCTGACTGGAAACATCATAATGGGAAAAGAATTAACAATTACTAAAATAATCTCTTGATTCTAGGCAGTGTCCTCAGTTTTATACCTTTTAATATTATCTCTCAGGCACAAAATCTATGCTACTGATGAAGAAAGAAAACTCTGAAAAGATGTATTTAGAAACTTGTAATATTGTAAATATTAGGGATATTATATAGTATAAGTGCCAGAGCTGATATTCTAATGGATCTGATTTCAAGGTCTTCATTCTGTTCACAGTAATATACAATACTGTAAAAAGTGAAAGATTATAGGTCACAAAATCGCTTAGTCCCTCAGATCAAGATGGAAGATTCCTGAAAATCATGCCCAACTTGCCAGTTTTATGACCCTATGAAACTGCTCGGTATTATGGTTTCCACCCCCGCTCTCTTGCTAATAAGTGCTATGGTTTTGATCAAGTCATTCTGCCTTTTCAAACTTAAGCATCTATAAAATAAGAGAATTTGAGGTGAACTATTCAAATACGAAACTTCCATGATTACATCTCTGATACAAGATTATTTTACCCCTTTTCTGCCACTAATCTCAAAGTATTTTCATGAAAATGTGTTGATTACATCATTTTTCAAAGTTTTTTCTCTTTTTGAACACAAGGGTTATAATAAATGCATTTACTGCTTGAGACTCCTATTTATAATTCAAAATATAAAATTTTGAGTCACTCAAACAAGGTCAATTTTGATATATATGTCATATATACAAGGACTCAGAGGAAACTATTCATTTGAATGTGGAAAACATTATGATAATTATTCTTCAACAAAAAATAATTTAAGGAAATATTAAGAGAATAATTACATACCCACAAATGATGAAGATACTCATATGAAATTCAGCAACTTGCAATAGTAATTGGCATAGTATAATTCATAGTTTTATATAGTATTTACATAATATATCCACACAAAACAATCTGTAGCTAAATAATTTTCAGGACCTTATGTGTTAAATCCACACATTAAATCACATTACACATCATAAAAATAAAATTAATTCAGTAATTGTCATCTTTTCTACTTCTCTCTTAGAGCAACCTAGAAAATGCTACTGGCCATGGCTAATACACAAACACAGTGAACTGAGACATATTAAAAAAATGAAATAATTTCTGAGGGTTTCAGTTAATTCCTACAAGTGTGTCAACATTTATGTTTTGAAATTACATTTTCAGAAATATGGAAATTTCTGAAACTGAATCTAAATTTTGGGACTTCTGGTATAAAATACTCATTTTAACATTTGTTAGATGAAGCAGAGACACAGCAAAAGGTAAAAACATATTACTAACTGGAAGCTACTTGGCTAGCTGGAGGATTCACGACTGTTCAATTTGTTACAGACAGAGAGATAAACAGATAAATTTCCATGATGAGAATGTGTGATGTACTAAGGGTAAATTAATTCCCTATAATTGAATTTTCTTAAAAACACTAACAAACCAAGTACAAACTTGTATGTAATTATTCTTGTTTATCTTACAGTACTAAGCTAGATAAGAATTTTTTTGAGAAACATGAGTTAATAGAATTTCTTTAAATAAGAGAAAAGGATTAAGCACATTTGTATAATTGCTGCAGATGAAAAAAATTAAAATCCTTAGTTTATATATTGACAACTCATTATCATGCGTAAGTTGAAACTTAAAAGTCCTGCACAGTATAATTGTTGAAAAGCATTTAACATGGTGTTGCCAGTTCTAATCATTGTGTTGAACATTTAAGTTGATTCACAATTAGTGAATGGAAAATGCAAGCGTGCTCTTGTTGAAACAGGGCATTCTTTCCTATTTGTATGGTCCATTGGAAAGCAAGTAAAAATGAAGTAACTTGGAAAGGAGGCTGAGGAATGAAGAAAACAGAATTTGAGGACTAGATGTGTTCTGATCCTTCTTTAAAAAACGGCCTTGGGGAAAAAAGACGGCATCTAGCCTTCTCTTTGATTAAGTAAGCATGTGCTAATTAAAGTCATCTGAATAGCACCATAACCATGGTTTACTACGGGCAGAGAATCTAAGTAAGAAATCCTTGATTCATCACTATTGTAATCAACATCAACGTCACCGCATTCTTCCTCCTCATTGGCATTATTCTACTCCCAATCTCTAACTCAAGGATGGCGGTGTGAGGAGCAGAACATAAGTTCATCCCAAGTGTGGAGGAGAAACGGAACATTGACATACAACTTTAAACAAGACAGCATATGCTATTTACTGCTAAGAGAGAGCAGCAGCACGCAGTAATCTAAGTAGCCATCATTCACGGGCAACAAAAATAGAGCGGAGCTTCTAAGGGGAAGAGATAGAAATATGAACAGCCGTTGCCCCCACAAGCCACAGCCACAGCTGCTGCCCAGAAGACATACTACGAGGGCGCTCTCACGGCAAACCATTTAACATTAAATCACACGGAGGAGAGCCACACTTTCTTCCCAGTCTGAATGAGATTCTGTTAAAATCAGTGCAGTGCTCAAGACCAGGGACTGTCATTTTATCCTCAAAATATAAACACATTTTCAATATGATTTAATATGTGAGTTGATGTCTAGGAAGTTTCCCCAGGTTATTCTAATATTTTGAACCACGTCAAATGTGATCCGGGTTTTTAAATATTTAGTTTTCATGCCTGCATGGGTGTGGCAGATGCCCAAAATACTTGTACCGTTTGATCTACTAAAGATACATGGTCAAATTCAGCTGATAGCTCTTCAGGTTCTAATTAATACGTCCTGTTCAGTTATGTCATCAGCACTATTCCACTGTGTAATGCGGGATGGACTTATACCTCATTTATATCACGTACGATTTTAGGTACCATACATACATACAATTTTGTACAAGACAAAGTACCTGCCCTAGGGAAACAATATTCTCAAGATCAAAAAAGGCAATAAATAAGTAATAAATATTTAATTTATAACTGTAAATGGCATGAAAAGATAGTGCATTGAAATAAAAAAAAATGCTTTGAAAGTGTATTGGTCAAGGCAAATATTTCTGAGGAGATAGTATTTAAATCAAATCTAGAAGGATGGGGGTGCCTGGGTGGCTCAGTGGGTTAAAGCCTCTGCCTTTAGCTCAGGTCATGATCCCAGGGTCCTGGGATCGAGCCCTGTGTCAGACTCTCTGCTCAGTGGGCAGCCTGCTTCCTCCTCTCTCTCCGCCTGCCTCTCTGCCTACCTGTGATCTCTGTCTGTCAAATAAATACATAAATAAATCTTTAAAAAAAGAAAGAAAGAAATAGGAACTACATATACACTACATACAGATATAATATGGGCTATCCTAAGGGGACTCAAAATAATGGCTTTGTACTAGTGTTTGGATGCATGATTTCATTCATTATGATGCGGGAGAAACTAGTTTAGAGGGATTGACAGGTTCTGGTTTGGACATGCTATATGTGAAATGGCTATAAGACATCTGATAAAATGGGGCACCTGGGTGGCTCCATTGGCTAAGCAGCCGACTCTTGATTTCAGGTCAGATCATGATCTCAGGGTCTTGAGATCAAGCCCCATGTTGAGCTTCATGCTCAGCAGGGAGACAGCTTGAGAGTCTCTCTTTCCCTTTTTTTCTGCCCCTCCCTCTAGGGCACTCTCACTTTCTAAAATAAATAAATAAATATTATTAAAAAAAAAAGACATCTGAGGAGATGGAGTTGTATATACACATCTAGAAATCAGAAGGGGGTCTAGTCTGGCCCTAAAAAATCAGGAATTGTGGAGAAGTAGTTGCCAGTTAAAACCATGGGCAATAAAATAACCCAAGAAATAGTATAAACTGAGATAAACGTATAAAAGTGGTTAATATCACATCCTTCAAGATTTCAACATACCAAGAACAGGTAAAGAAAAACAGAGAAGGATACTAATGCTAATGGCCAGTGAAATAAAAAAAATATATATGACTCCATGAAAAAGATTCAAGAAGAAAGAAGTGGTTGTATAGAAAACTGCTGAGAAATCTATGCAAATCTAATCAGCACACATGGAATGATGCAGAATCCATCACTGTTCCTAATGAGGAAACATTCCAGGGCACTGTTGGGTGAAGAATTCAGTTTGAGGTGGGTAGAGGAGTTGGTAATAGTGAAGGGACAGTACATCTAGAATATACTCTCAAGACACATAGCAGGGAGATAACCCAGGAAGAGAATTCCTTCAATTAGGTTGAGGAAATCTAACCTCAGAGAACCAGAACATCAGAGAGGAATTTTAACAGAAAGAAAATGGGACAGATCGGTAGAGAAGCAAGTACATTTGCGTTACAGTCACCCCTGAGAAGGTGGCTGCCAAGAAACACGGCTCCACCACATGTGAGCAAAGGGTGCTCTGGAGAGAAAGGGACCGGAGGCTAGTTTTAGAGAAAGGATACACTTAGTCATAGTGTGGGGCAAGAACATGCTAGAACCCCAGCATGAATGCAGGAAGGGATTATCGGTATACGTTGACTGATCAGTGAATTAAAGGAAAGCGTGTATCAGTCCCTCTCTCTGTCTCTATTACTCTCTCTCCCCTCAGACTTAAAGCTGCTCGTGTTTTAGGCCCAGAGAACCTAGACTGGATCCAACAACGGATATTTCTTACAACCTGGGCATTTCCCTCCACTGTTGCCAATATCTGTACAGCTGACTACTGAACTGTGTGGGGATTAGGGTACCCCTCTCCCACACAGTTGAGTGTCTGTGTATAACAGACTCCCTGAAAACTGAACGTACTGATAGCCTACGGTTGACCTGAAGCCCTACCAATAACATAAATACACACATTCTGGATGTTATTTGTGGGATATATTGCATTCCTACAATAAAGTAAGCGAAAGAAGGCATTCAAAAGAGAAAATGCAATTATGCTGTATTTATTGAAAAAATCTGTATATATGGTATTGTTTGAAGGTGAATTGTGTATACTCTCATGCACACCTGATATCCTTTATGGATTTGCTATTTTCTAATTCCTTCTGTGTTTTTTTTTAAATCTGTGTCTTTGTTTCCATTAAACTCGTTGTATATCAGTTTAAGTCATATACAAATATATAAGGTATATGTTATTATGCATATATATAATAGAACCATATGCATTAGATTTTAACTATAAAATTAAGCAATTATGTGGGAATGGTGTGCATATGTGAGCTATTATCCTTCCATTTACAGTCTTTGAATGGCTTCTAGGTGCCTTCAGGATGGCGTCCAAACAGCACTTTCATTCAAGGTTTTTACGTTTCTCAGTGAGAGTATCTCTGATCACCCTTCATACGACAGGGAACATAGGGATATTTGCAACACTTTTAATTATATCTTAACATAACCACTTTAAAATTCATTTTTCATTTAAATGTCTATCTACCTAAGACAAGCATAAATAACTGGCAGATGTGTGTGTACATACACACACACACACATACACACATACACACACTTTCCATTTAACCTTAATCCACAGATACTTCCTCGTGCCATTGGCTTTTTTCTACACTGAATCTAATATCTGCTTAGAGTCAGCTCCCCTAATATTATCATTAATTTCACAATACAGCAATTAGGGGAATGTATACTGCTTTTAACTACTCACTTTTATAAATAGTGCTGTGATAAGTATCCTCTCACTTTTTTGTTTTGTTTTGCTTTTGCTTTTTTACTCATCTCATTTTTCGTCCTAGAAATGAATGACTTGGCCAAAAGGCAGAAGGATCCTGAACACACTGACAAATTACCATTTAAACACGTCATACTAGGGGATGCCTGGGTATCTTGATTGGTTGAGTATCGGACTCTTGGTTTCTCTCTTGGGCTGGTGAGATCTAGCCTCCTTCGGGGCTCTGTGCTAGGTGTGGAGGAGTCACCTTGAGATTCTCTCTCCCTCTCCCTCTCACCCCTCCTCCCTGATCTCACTCTCTCTCTCTCTCTCATAAAATAAATACATAAATACATAAAATCTTTTTAATAAAGTTATGCCAGATAATACTCTATCAAGGGATGCCTGGGTTTCTCAGTTGGTTAAACATCTGCCTTTGGCTCAGGGCATGATCCCGGGGTCCTGGGATGGAGTCCTGCATCAGGCTCCTTGCTCAGTGGGGAGCCTGTTTCTCTCACTCCCTCTGCCTGCTACTTCCCCTGCTTGTGCTCTGTCTGTCTCTCTCTCTGTCTCTGACAAAGAAGTAAAATCTTAAAAGAAAATACTTCATTGTAAGTCTATGAAATAGTCTATTTTACCACATCATTGACATCTCATGTTATTTTATTTTTTTGACACCTGTTATTTTAAAAATGTTACTCAGTTCTTATAACAAGTGATCAATACCACCAATATGTTGCTGATCTATCTCTATGACTGAGAAGTATAGTATATTCCAATGTAGGCACCTGTGAAGTCTTTTTTTACTGTTGTAGGATTAGAGCACTCCGTGTTTGATCTTGGAATAAACAAACTGTTTCCCTGAGTCTCAAGTCCGTATGTCTAATGGCCTGTGGTATTCCTCTATCTGATGAGCCACAAATAAATCCCAGGCTCAATATATGATAAATGAAGCTGATGTAACCTGTGTTACTTGATTACATGCACACTCTTCCCCAGAGTCACTGACATTTGAAAACTTCAGAGTCGTTTCTGGGTGTTCTTCCCATCTGAAACTCTATTTTCAATAAGTCACAAAGTCACATCGATTTTTCTTAAGTATTTATCCTTGTGTCTCCTGTAAAATGCCTTTAGTTCTGGTTTTCATTCTTTTATGATTCAACAGTAGCAACTGTCTCTGAAATGGGCAGTATGACTGTGGACTTTTCTTTCTAACTACCCCATAAGCTACAGCAGGGTTTCTTAATCAAAGAACTACGGATATTTTTGACCAGGTGATTCTTTTGCATGACCTACCCTGTGTATTAGAAGATGCTTAACACCAGCCCAGGTCTCTACCCACTAGATGCTTATGAGAACATCCCCAGTTGGGACAACCAGATATATCTCTATATATTATCAAGTGAATCCTGGGAGGCAAAATTGTCTCTACCCTCACCTAACTCCTTGAGAATCACTGATGTACATTATAGCTTCTAATCCCGGGAGGTCTCATTTCCTGAGGGCTAAAATCCAAATTTCTGATGACATTCAGATTGCTTCAAATCTGACCTCATTTTGTCTTCTCCATCCTCATGATCCACTATCATCTCTTTCTCCCTTATCTTTCCTTTCAAATTAAACATCTTGCTATGTCTGGAGCATACCATGTGTTCTATTATGACTAGAACCTAACCACTCTTCAAAATCTATCTGATTCCTTTCCTGATTCAGGTATGTTTTAAAAGCTCTTACAGCAGTTAGTGTTTGGTCCTCTACTATTACTGATATGTTGGGTACTCCTAGATCAAATTGTTTTTCATTGATCTTTGAGCATAGTGATCAGCCCATGGCAATCACTCAATAAGTACTTCATGAATTCAAGTGTACTATCCGATTGCTTTAGGTGTACACACATTCATACCTCAGCACAGCTAAAGCATAGTTTGCTTGTTTTTAATGTGAATGACTATAAATTTTTGTGTCATCTAATAAAATTTCCCTCTAAATACTAATACAAAATTCCTTGCAAATGTGAAAGTATTTTTATATGCTCTATATATCTTTATTTTTCTGATACAATCCTTACTTTATATAAGAAAACTAACCATGCAGAGGTGCCTGGGTAGCTCAGTGGGTTAAAGCCTCTGTCTTTGGCTCAGGTCATGATCTCAGGATCCTGGGATCGAGCCCCACATTGGGCTCTCTGCTTGGCAGGGAGCCTGTTTCCCGCTCCCTCTCTGCCTGCTTGTGATCTCTCTCTCTGTCAAATAAATAAATAAAATCTTAAAAAAAAAGAAAAAAAGAAAGAAAACCAACCATACAGAAAAATTTTACTGCGAAATTTTCACTAACATACATTATGTATAATACAAAGTCACTTTATATATTTTTTTCAGTTACCTTTGACTCTGGCTATCTTGACTTTGAATTTCCCTTTACATAGCCTAGATAATCAAGAGTTGGATAAAGTTTCATTTTCGATGGAGGACACATAACCTGAGCACTTAGCTACCTTATTTCCTCCTATTTAACTGCAAGAGACAAATTCAGAGGAAAGCAAGAAATGGATATGGTCTTAGAAGCCCTGAAATATATTGTTACTGACTGTTCACAAAAAGTAGAAGAGATAATGATGAATCAGCTCTAAAGCTTATCGATGGCCTTCCTTGAAAAGGAGAGGAGACTGTTAGTACCAGGGGTTGGAAAAACATATATTAACTATGGTTTCGTGGAAAAAGCCATCAGCCCTTATCTGAGTCTGCAGAGAGGTCAACACTGTAACACAGGTGAGATCATCTTTTACACAATTTTTTTTCTCACTCCATACCATCATCTGTCAGCATGCATGTTTTAAGGCAGTAGTTTAAGATACTCCATATATATTAATAATTTATTAAAGTTGCCTACGTTAGAGAGGTGAGAAATGCTGTTATTTTCACAGAATCAATAGAAAGATTCCAGAAGAAATTAAACGACTTAATCATTGGAGCAAAATCAGGAAGTAGGATTACATTAGAATAGACAACATTCAACAATGAGGGGCTCTCTAGACCTGGACTGGCCTTCAAGCATTCTGCAGCTGGGGTAAAACGTACCAGAAGATATACACATATTGTGTAAATATAATGAAATATTAAATGACAATTTTGAGGACAAGAATCTTTCACTTATCCCAGCAAAACCCCCATAACCTCTCTAGATCAGAGTTTTCCACAAACACCCTAATATAACAGGACAACACCATATTACCCACACCACTGGCTCTTCGATGCATTAACAGTTGTAAAGTATTTTGAAGAGTAGAAAAAAAAATACATAATTTAATTTTATTGCTTAAAATAACTCCAATGTAGAAATTTCAAAAAATCCGTCTGGTAGAGTAGAAAAAGAAACATGTTTGAAGTCAAAGTCTGGTTTTAGCTCAGCTTCTGACTTGATTACTGATTAACTGTGGCACTTTAAATAGTCCTTTCAGGGAGATGATAGCATTAGCAATCCCTGCTTCTCTTGATTTTTCCAACGCTTAGTTATAAAGTAAGAAGTTATAAAAGCAGGAAGGAATATTTACGCAAAAGTGACAAAATTTTCACATTCTTCTAAATGTCAGAATCTACAGGGGAGATAGAGCTATTAAAATTTTCTCACCCTTCAACCCTAAATTATGATTGTTTAGATGGTCCATAACATTCTTTAGAGAAGGAAACAAAAAAATCGAACTAGACAGTTTGAAAAAAATTAAATATATCATAAAGTATGAATTTCCAGGAAAAACCAAAAAGTAGAAAATTTTTGACATTTTTGACTGTGGAAGAACCATGGACACCCCTTAATCCAAAAACTGTACTACATTCTGAATTGCTTACAGGTAATGAAAACAAAATGTAAATGACAGAAACAAAAATGATGACATCATTCAGGATGTCACAGCAGAAAAAAAAGAATATTCAAAGAAGTCCGCCTCTAGGAGTCAAATCACTATTTCTCATTCATTGTAAGTATTAGTTCCTGAATGCAGCAGAAGAGAAACAGAACAGGGTGGCACCATGACAATACAATGGGCAAAGAAAGGTAAAACGTTTAAATGAAATTGCATGCATGTGTCCATTTGCATTGTAATCGACATGATAATTTGAGGGCTAAGCACAAAATTATCTTACACATAGAATATATGTGGAGAAATGTATAATTCTGGTTGTAACTTGATGGGCTTTTGAAATGTATGATGTGCTTGAAATATGGGTACTTAAAATATAAAATATAAAAATAAATATGTATTGTAAATAAAAATGTTGAGATGGTATTGAAATATAAAAGAAAAATGGAAGATAAAAGATATTGTCATTTCATTTACCTCTGTAGTTATCTCCCTATTTTAACCTAAAGTTAGATTAAAATTGCATTTCCATGATTTATTCTTTAGGATGTATATCTTTTAAAAAAGCACAAAGAAATTACCTTTTCTAATTTTCCAACTACCTTCTGTTTTTCTTATATGTACTGTAGAGTTAAGAATACCATATCAGTTTAAAGGAAAAAAAGGGAGTATCTTATCAATAAAATTCAACTAAGGATTGCGGAATACAGAAGAGTAGTTGACAATCTTTATCAGTAAAAGAAATGGGGGCTTCTCAGTCATTTAGTACCATGAAAAGGGACCATACAAGACGAGGTACAAATTCCAAGAGTAATTTTGTAGATTACTACAAAACCCTTCATGCCATTTTACAAAACCCTTTTGTAGACAAAACCCTTCACGCCATTTTCTACTTCCACTGACAAAGAGGGGGGGAAAAGATGGTGCTTCATATGTAATTATATGCATCTGGGGGTTCAAAATGCAAAGTACACGGCAGTACTCAAGAGCATCTTTTTTCTCAAAACACACCTTTTGGGTCACTTAATTGCACTAGACTGAGCCATCTATTAAATGAATTGAATTTGGTGCAAGTGACTTAGCATTCTTAACAGAGGAAAACAATGAAGGGCATCTAGTCTTTGTCCTCAACAACAACAATAAAAAAAAAAACCTCAGCTACTACGGAAGCATCTCTGAGCTCCTTCCAGGGGCAAAATTATTCTGAAAAACGGCCACCATGTATTAAGCCCCCACCATATGCTAAGCATTGTTCTTGGCATTGTATGTAAACTTTATCATGTTGAAGTGTCACACAAGTGAGCTGTGGTTATCCATATATGAGAAGAAGGACAGAACTCCACGAGTTCTGGTAGACGGCACGACGGTCACATGAGCCATTCAGTTACGCAGGACCAGGTGGTTTAAGGGCGAAGTCAGATTTTCTGGTTCCCAAAGTATGCCTTTTCTCTGGTATTCATCTCTTAATTTGGTACACTTCAAAGACTGGTACTTAATGAAAATTTAAGAGTTTCCTATAATGAGTAACAAACCACTTGACATTATAGATCTTTATTCCTATTAGCTGAATGGGGATCATTTTTCTGCATTTCAGTTGAAGTCAGAGGTCCTCATCATTTTACAGAATGTGTAGATAAGCAACCAAGAGCTGAGCAGCTGTCATTTATGAGCACTTGGGTAGCATAATGTAAACAAAATATCTAAACTCCTACGACCAACATAAGCCACAGCACTTTTACCAGAAATTACAAGAGCTGACAGAAGTTACAAGGAGACTTTAATTTCCTCTGCATGCTGTAAGGTACACACTCAATCATAAATCACTATTATCCCTGAAGCAACATATGGAAAATAAAATCAACACACATTATTTTCCTCTACACACAAATTTTCAGTGACTGTCAAAGTTTATAAGTGTTCATAGCCAGGGTGCCTGGGTGGCTCAGTGGGTTAAAGCCTCTGCCTTTGGCTCAGGTCATGATCCCAGGGTCCTGGGATGGAGCCCCACATTGGGCTCTCTGCTCAGCAGGGAGCCTGCTTCCTCCTCTCTCTCTCTGCCTGCCTCTCTACCTACTTGTGATATCTCTGTCAGTCTAATAAATAAATAAAATCTTAAAAAAAAAAGAGTGTTCATAGTCTAATATGGAATTTGCTGGTAAGCAGCCATACCCGCCCACACAACAAAATAAAGATGAACACTTCTTTCACTTATGACCAACTTTAATGACCACTTCCAATGAATATCTTGGCCCATTCCCATGATTATCCATGTTTCTAGTTATTGACATCAATATCCAAGTACAACCCAGCTCTCATTCAGAGTCATCTCACTATTGCAATATTTTAATGCACAGACTCAATATTTATCTTTATACCTTTTTTTTTTTCTTTTTTTGAAAGAGGGAGTACACTCACATGAACAGAGGGGGGGCAAAGGGAAAAGGAGAGAGAATTCCAAGCCATCTCTACACGCTGCACAGAGTCCGACTTGGGGCTCAAACTCAGGACCCTGAGATCATGACCTAAGCCAAACTCAAAATTCGGGCACTTAACTGACTTAGCCACCCAGACACTCCCCTATCTCTACAAATTTTAACCAAACGTTCTTGGGATTGTGATTTTTTGTTTCCTGTGTTAGAAATAATTCTGTGGAATGATTGGTGTAATGTCCCATCCAAGTAGGCTCAACACACAAGACCTGTCTCCCTAAATGGTACACTTAGGGAATACATTCACACTTCTTTTTGTCTAGTTGTACAATACCCCCTTCCATTTCTAAATATTACCAATTGACCACAAATTAGTGAAAGAAAATTTCTGTATCTAATTAGATTTAACAAAATGTGTCCCTTTTTCTTCTTTAAAAATTAAATGATTCTGGCAGTTAGAAAAAAATTAGTGAGTTAAAATAATTAAATTAACATTCCAGACAATGATGATTTGGGAAGCATAGGGAATGGAGGTGCATACATTCTTTTGTTCTACCAACATTTATTAACAACCTGTTGTTTTTATCTGATAATTATGTTGCTATATGTTTCAATTAAGAATTTTTATGTTACAAGTGACTAAGATCTACTTAAGTCAAACATATTGCCTTAATCAAAAAGATAATTCATTAGGTTAATTGAATAGGGTTCATTACATTAATTGAATAGGGTTCTTCTGGCTTTAGGCATGACTTTATCAGAGCTCAAATGATGATAGCAACATGTATTTTTCAGTTTTCCATCTTTACATGACATAGACTGGTCGTCTCTCCACCAATTTATTCACTGTTCCTCCTGAATACACACAACTAAATTATATCATACATCCTCTTTGCATGTAATGTGGCCATGGACTGTATTCTAGCCAACAGAATGTGTGTGAAGATAACATTGCAAGCATGGCTCTTTAAAAATCTTCCAGTACTATCAACTTATCCCTTTCTGCCCCCATATGTAAGCCAGCTGTCAACTTCAGGATACAGATGTTGAATATGGGTGTTTTGCCAATCGAGGTTCATGGAGTCACAGACTACCGGTGTCCTTACCAACTGGAATTTATATAAGTGAAAAATTTCTATCATATTAACCCCAATAGATTGCATTTATCTGTTATAACAGGCAGCAGTGGCTTAATTAATTCACACAGGGCTGCCTACATTCTTGGGATGCTATGACCCCAAGAAGTCTGTTAGAACTTCCTCCGCAGGTGTGTCTTCCATGAAAATTTAACAAAATTGCTGAGTTTCCCTAGGATTGGACACATTTAGATGTTAACTTCTGAATTAATCACTATTAATTAACTAGGTTCATCTCTAGGCCTGACCCGTGTTGCTGAGGCAATCAAATTCTTTTAAGAACATATGTGTGTTGTCGAGGGATATAGCCATGAGGGAACCGTTACACCAATAAGATGGTGGTTATACAGCCTAGCACAGTAGGAAATGGGACCTGGAATGGCAAAACTCACCAAATGTTTGCTGCACTCGAGAGATAACGTTGAGAAACTATCAAGTTTTGTTATCTTTAGTACACAACTTGTTTTTAGTTACAAATCTAGGCTGTGTTCCAACTAGTCTCTAAAGAAATCTTAGGGCCTGGACACGTTGTGAAATAAGAGCTGTTCAAAATACTACTCAAAAACTTTGTGGCTTGACTGGTATATATACTCACAAATTCTCTATTTGACCAAAGCTACAATGGGGTAATTATTTTTTACTGCAAGCACGTGCTTGTGTTTCTGTACAATTATTTTCATCTTTTCAGTTTGGGAAAGACTCAAAAAGTATTTTTGAAATTCTACTTTTAATAATGTTTTGAAAAAAATAATATTTTGTTTATTACTAAGTGATGGAGTAGACATATAAAGTAAAATATCTTTTCCCCAGCTAGCCTCATGATTTGCCTCCTCAGATTTTCAGTTCCTTCTCGAGTATCACTGACTAGCAAGCACTCAAGACCTTCTGTAATAAGCACCACCCTCTAGGACTCGCCATCTACTTGTAACAATGTAATTTTTCTTCAATGCATATTTCATTATCTAACATACCGTAACATATTAATGTATTTATTAGGTCTTATCAGGGGAATCTAAGTTACACAAAAGGCAAGGACTTGTTTTGTTTGCTTTTGTCTATCTGGCAATACTAGGCATGTCATAATAGATGGTCAGTATCTTCAGATGTGTAGCTGGTTGATTCCTTATTTACTTTTATCCTATATACATACCCGCTTCCAAAGTTCCAAGTATTTTACTGTTACCATATTGAAGACACAATAGAGGCCACTTATAAGCAGTATTGATAACAGGTTTGATACATCTTTTAAAATGTGTCAAAGAATGTTAGTATCAGTTACATAATAGCTACTCCATAAATATTTCTTCAAACTGTAACAATTTACTGAAATATTTCATTACTTAAATATTGACTCTTTTCTTTCATATATTTCAAGTTCTATAAAAACGTTATTGGAAAATCTTTACAATATTGTTAGCTTACATTTAAAGAGCTTTTTTTTGATAAACAAAATACATAACTTAGTTTTTAAATGGGATTAAAAGAAGGAAAGAAGTAAAGAGAAGTAATTAGAAAAAAATATGGAGATACACACATACTTTCCAGAGGAGAGTCAGTAAGGACCATGTTTGTTTTGGTCTTGATCAATATTTCTCAACTGAGAGCAAATTCCCCCTCCCTCTAAGTGACAGATGATGGTATCTGGTGACATCCATGGTTGTTACAACTAAAGGCAGGTGACATTCTGTGGCTGGTATCTATTGGGTAGGAGCTATGGGTGCCACTGACAGTTTCCACCTATAAACAATATAGTCAAAAGGTAAATAGTTTGAGGTCATAAAATCTGGGGTTGATCTTGGATAGATTTTTAAAACTGAGATAGATAAAAATTCTGAGGATAAAGAAAATATAGTATAACACACACACACAGGAATATTACTCAGCCATTAAAAGAATGACATCTTTCCATTTTGAAACCATGTGGATGGAACTAGAGGGTGTTATGCTAAGCAAAATAAGTCAGTCGGAGAAAGATAATTATATGATTTCACTCATATGAGGAATTTAAGAAATGAAGCAAAGCATCATAGGAGAAGAAAAGGAAAAATAAAATAAGACAAAATCAGAGAGGGAGACAAACCATGAGAGACTCTTAACTATAGGTAACAAACTGAGGATTGCTGGAGGGGAGGTTGGTGGGGGGATGGGGTAATTTGGTGATGGGCATTAAAGAGGGACTAAACAAGACCACTAAACTCTACCTCTGAAACTAATAATACATTATATGTCAACTAAATTGAAATTTAAAAAAATAATAATAATAAAGACTCTGAGAACGGCTAAACCAAACTGACCCCTATGTGGATTTGGGGACTGATGTAACACTACATTTGTGGATTAAAATATTCAAGATGAAAAAGAAAATAAATTCTAAACTAGTTCTGGGATGGTCATAAATGAAAGTGGGAGAAATTACACCTGCTGTGATTTCTCAGCAGCAATCATAATGACAGAAAAACTGATTTGAAAATAGCTAAAACATCACTGAATTTAGAGTATTACAAAATTTAAAAACACGTATTTAAATTACTGGTGGAAATCTCTTAACCTAGAATGTATATTATGATATCATTAAAAAATGAGGGTAAAAATATTTTTAGGCACAAAATGTGAGGATTTTTCAGAAACTGAACCTTACTATAGACACTCTTTTTATAAAAAAGTCTGGGATATAAGAATTAATTGGTGAGCAGGACAGAGGGAAACACCAAGAGGATAAAAATAAATTCAAATAGAAAGGTGAGTGCAATGAATGAAATGGTATTAATTCTGCATTTTTAAAGTGCAAAATTACCACATTTCATTTAGATATCTGGGTTTACACCTTTCTAGTAACTAGACTAAAACATGGTACATAAAGAAAAAAGAACAAAAACTTGTTAACCAAAACAAAGTTTTGTGGATACATTCATTTCAGATAAAATGTGTAGTAAGAAAATTACTAAATACCAAAGATATTGATAATGATTAAATGTTTAATGAACTAAAAAGATACTAGAGAAATGCATGTAATAATAGTATATCTTCAACATATACATAAAGCACAGAATGACAGACTTTCAAGGAGAAATTGACAGATTTGCCATTAGTTCAGTAGATTCTAAAAAAATGTCACTCCATAATTGATCAATCAGACAAATAAGTCAGTGAGGCAATAGATGTCTTTCAACAGACTAAGTTTCCTTTATGGAGCATATATAGAATATAGTCCTCAACAACTGAAAAATACATAGATTTTAGCAAACATACAGAGTACTTACCAAAGTGGTCCCCATGTTAGGCCACCAAGGAATTCCCAACCAGTTTCCAAGAGATGGTATCATACAGGTATGTTTCTAACTGCTCTTCTATTAAGTTAGAAATCAATAAATAACCAGAGAGACACGCATGGGAAATTTGAAAATACATTTTTAAGTAACTCATAAGTCAGAATCATACTGTGGAAATTGAAATGGAAAATATCAGCTAAATTAAAATGGAAAATATCTGTGGTAATGAATACACTATAATTCCAAACACAATGGTAGATACTCAACTACTTTATAAAGGAAAATTTAGGCTTAACACTTCTGTTAACAAATAAGATACCCTGAAAATGAATGACCTAATAATCTCTTAGGATATCAGAGAAAAGAAAGAACACTGTAAAAATCCCAAAGATACTAGGACAATAATAAAGAACTAAACTTCCAACAATTAAAAGAAAATAAAGGGGATAATTAAAAGGGAATACACTAGCATTTACAAAGACATGAAGAAAATGACTGTTGATGAATAACTATAAACTAATGAAAACTTAGACAAATGGGTGAATTCATAAACAACTTAATTCACCAAAACACACTCAAGGAACAACAAAAACCAACACAAACAAACAAAACAAAAACACAAAACCACAATGCCCTGTAAAATTTAAGGCACACTTCAAGAAGTTTCCAAGTGGCCCATGGGTTAATAATGTTGATTTATCCAGCAAGGTTGAAAGTATACATATCCTATGCCCAGAAATTCTGTTTCCTTGCTTATGTCCTCAAGAATCCTATGCATATATACACTCAATGCACAGCAGCAGCAAAAAGAAAAATGTTGTGAAAATATATTTGTGGATGGGCAAACAGATAAAAGCCTGTTGGACTTCAAGCAAGTGGAGCCTTGAAGAAAAGTCAGTGAATCTTAGGTGCAGACATCATGATTGATTACACCTATATGCTGAACAAATGTATAACATTTATTGGCTAACAAATAAGCAATACCTTTATGGTTATATACATAGGTACTAAAACCACAAGTAAAATTAAGAGAATTAAAATCATCACAAAATGGCTCTCACAGGGGACTCAGAATGACATCAGAGAGCAAAGGAGACTTCAAGACAGAGAAAATGTGCTATTCCTTAAACATCAGGATGGATACAGTGTGATTATTCTTATCCACAATTTCATAATTTGATGCCACATATGATGAGATATTTAGTCGGAGGAGTGGGTGGGCGAATTCTGAAGGAGGCAGAGCACCAGTATCAGCCCAGTAAGAAACAGTAATGATGTCATTACTGACATGGTTATATCACAGAAGTTTTCTGTGTGACTCCCCAAAATATTAACTTTTCACCTTTGAGAAGGCATATAAAGGTGTTGCAATGTGGTATTTGGAACTTCTTAATTATTATCATTAATATTATATATTTTTCAAAAAATATTATTTATTTTGCTAATTGCCTTATAAAGGAACTTGCTATTTAGAAGATGCAACCAACATACCAGCATATACCTATGTTCCCAGATATAAAAGCATCATTTTGCCTTAGATTTAACAATCTATTACCATAAGGTAGAAATAAGTCTTGCTTTCAAAATGCTTCAACAAAATGACTTTTTTGACCGGTGTGTGCTGAGAGAAGCAATGTCTCCAGAGGTACCGCAAGAAAAGCATTAGTTTCCACCCAAACTATTCACCGTCTACTTCCTGCACAGCTAACCCCCCCCCCCATAAAATTCTACGGGAAAATACTGAATTTGCCCTATCTCTATGTATGTTTTTTTTTTTAAAGATTTTATTTATTTGAGACAGAGAAAGCATGAGAAGGGGAGGGTCAGAGGGAGAAGCAGGCTCCCTGCTGAGCAGAGAGCCTGATGTGGGACTCGATCCCAGGACTCCAGGATCATGGCTTGAGCCCAAGGCAGTTGCTTAACCAACTGAGCCACCCAGGCGCCCTACATGTATAGTTTTTAAAACAGCATATTAAACGGTCCCACACCCCCACTCCTAGAGCCAGCATTAAGCAGAAATAGTAAATAGGTTTTAAAAGTGTAAAAGGGAAAACAAAAGTGTCAGGAGACATCAAGCACTGCTCCTTCTACCCCTCACACAGATTTACAGACCCCTCCAGGAAGCATGCCCACGGAAATGGTAGAAACACCACCGCGTCCCTCTACCTTTCCATCTTAGGTTGCATAAAAACATGCAAAACAAGGCGATCGGATGACAGGAAGTGCTAGCTAAAATGCTAACTTGGTGTCTAACTAAGGAAAATGCTACAGCATTACTTCAAGAACCCGTGACCAAAGTGGGGCCTTTGCAGACGTTCCCATTTCCTTGTTTGGTTTGTATCGTCCACAAGCAGAGATGAAGATGGCCGTCAACACCAGTAAGGAGGTGGCCGTGTGGGGAGTTCGGGTGACGGACAGGAAGGCATCAGGCTCCCAGGACAATAGACAGAAACATGGAGACTCAGCCAGGCTCCACCACAGTAACAGGTAAAAGAGGCTTCTCTCACACTTCAGTAAAATATATTGTTGTGCTCAGAGGGGCACAGATGTGGAAAGAGGGAGTGTATATTCCGACAAACTAAAAACTACCCTGGATATTCATCCACCAGAGAATTCTATTTCCATGGAGTTCCTGAATGCAAAAAGTGAGGGAGAATGTGAAAAGAAGTAGGGCATCATCTCCCAGGGAGAACTATTAAGAGTGAGCTGGGAGACTCTTCTTATCACCATCCCTTGCTTTTCAAGGGGAGCAGGGGGCTTGTCAACAAAATAAAATAGAATCTTTTCCTCAAAAGGAAAAAAAAAAATCCTTTCCAAGTATGAGAATCTATACATTTCCTATGAAGGTCAATTTTTTAAATTTTTATTTAGTATATAAGAAAACTTTAGGAAAAAACCAGAATTTGTTTTTCTATTAACAGAAGGTTCCATAACATAAGTTAAATATGAGAGCTTTTTTCCCCACCATAACCGCCTCACCTAAATAATATCATTCTGATTACGATAAGTAGATTCAGTGAGAAAACCATTTCCATTTACTTATGTGGATTTCAGCCATTTGACATTTTAGTCAGCAGATCCTAAAGGGAAGTTATACATCGTCCAGTGGGTTTCCCCGTGACTTCTGCTCTCCACTTTGTATTCAGTGTCGAGAACTACATTTTCCCCCTCAACATGGCAATTATATTGCAATTCAGCTTGGAAAAAGTGGATCTATTATCCTTAGCTTTAGTTCTGTTACACGGAGGGTAACTTGTTTTATTTTTATTATCGGCTTATAAAGGATATAACACCTGCTTCAAAGTTGTGAATTGCAACTCTGATTTCTGAAGTATATGATACTTGACTTTCCGGATAATAACATTAGGAAAGAGGTGATGCATACAGCTCTATTCATCCCTTCTTACTGCTTTTAATACCAGCCATCTGCTAGTTGCTTATCTTTCCCGCAGCTGAATTCTAACTGCCCATCTTCTGGTAAATCCATATGCTGGACTTGCGTCCTCTGAGGCACTTGTTTCTATAAAGTATGAACTGCCAACTTTGAGGCTCAAAAAAAAAAAAAAAAAAAAAAAAGAGCCAACTTTGAGGCTCAAAAAAAAAGACACAGATTAGTGAAGAAGTAATGGAAGAATTGTCTTTTCCTTTTCTTTGCTTTCTGATACCCTTATTCTCTGCTCTGGAATTGAAACTTATCAGAACCAATTACATAAAAGTCTTTGCATTCTTGATTCTCTTCAGCTGATTCTCTATCCCTGTCGTTCCCTTTCTCTGAAGCGGGGGTTGTCGAGCTTTTTCTGCAAAGGCCACACAGTAAATATTTTAGGATTTGCAGTCTATATTGTCTCTGTCACAACTCCTCATCTCTGCTGTTGTCGCACAAACGCAGCCATAGACCATATGGGAAAAATTTATGTGGCTCTGTTCCAATAAAACTTTAGCTATAGACAAGACAATCTGAATTTCTTATTTTCACGGATCACAAATCTTTTTTTTTTTTTTTCCCAATGCTTTACAAATGTAGAAACCATTTTTATAGTTTTCAGATCATACAGAACAAGCTGTGGCCACATTTGGCCTATAGGCCATAATTTGCAAACCTCTGCTCTAAAGTTTTTGTTTTTGAAACTTTGGATCCTTCTCCCCGTCCATCACAAATATTTTGGTCTACATTTTCTCTTTAAGAACAAGATAAAACAAAACCCAATAAGCAGAACTACAATATATGTTTCTGTTAGAGAACATAGGCAACCATTTTTCCCCTATGTATCTCTATGTTGATATCTTCTGAAAGCCCACTATCATTCTCTATATGCTGGAACTCTGCATAACCTACTTTATAGAGACCAATCAATCTTACTTCTCTGTTTGAATCTTTTGAGTAGCTTTTTTTTCCTCTCTCCTAAGATAGTAAGAATCAATCCTACATTGTGATAATCTGCGTCTGTGTGTCCAGTGGACTTCAGAGCAGCTTTGGATTACATCCAGGGTGTGCGAAACCTGTAGAGAATCATGTCTATGATGACTGCAAACACACACAGTAGCTACTACCATACACCCAGTAAAACAGATCAAGAAAACCAGTTAGGAATTAAACTCTGCTGCCAACGTATTACAGTGATATTTTTCTTTGCCAGCATGAGAATTACCCAATTGCCTTGTCTCAAGGTATCCATTTTTCTCTCCAAATCACTGACAGGATTATCATTTCTATCTTTGCCATTACTAAGTAAATTGCACCCTTAGAAATTAGTGGTTACCTCAAAGAACTCTGCAACAAGGAAAAGGTATAAATCAGTTAAATAGACAAAGATTACTTAAAAAAGCAGTACAGAGACAATTCTCTCTTGCAAATTTTAATCATGCATTAGCATTTCCCCCAACATTTCTTAATTGTTTCAATATTTCCTATATTCCTGAGAGTGAGTTAGATTTCAAATCTTTTTTTTAAAGATTTTATTTATTTGACAGAGAGAGAGAGAGAGAGAGAGAGAGAGATCCCGAGTAGGCAGAGAGGTAGGCAGAGAAGGGGAAGCAGGCTCCCCGCTGAGCAGAGAGCCTGAGGTGGGGCCCGATCCCAGGACCCTGAGAGCATGACCTGAGCCGAAGGAAGAGGTCTAACTCACTGAGCAACCGCAGCGCCCCAGCTTTCTAATCTTTCAATGGTAGAAAACTAGCAGAGAACCTGAGACCCTCATCAAGGTAGCAGCTGTGTTCGATGTCAGAATTTCCAGTCTTCTCAGCCACCGATGTGTGGACAACACTGGGGTCTGAGCTGGCTACAGACGGATTGTATAGGCAGAAAATGAGAACAGAAGGAATTCAAAAGGAACTATTTCAAAGAAGGGAAAGAGAAAAGAACATACATTTTCTTTGTCACCAAATCTCCAGTCGCCGGAATCCCTGAATAGGCCGCATTTTCTGTCATCCTCTTTACCCACACCACTTACTGAGATAAAAATGTCTTCTTTCTGCGTTCACATGCTCAACCTCTATTTCATGCTCAGAGTCCCAAAGGACTTTAATGATCTGTCCAGGCAACAGAGCACTCCCTTCTGTGAGTTTCTGCACTCCATGTACATATGGAACACTAAGGCCCTCATAATGATCAGGGCATGTGTTGGACTCAGTACTCATTCAGACAAGAATATTTTCCTATTTATATCAGTATTCAGGTCACCTAGAATGATGTCTGCCAATAATGTTTTGTGAATAGATGAATAAAGTCAAGCAAGCAAAGCATTAAGAGAGATCTGACAGAGTCCCCCTGGTAGCTACAACAGGTGCCACTCCCCAAGCTTTCCAATTTTAGTATCTTCCTCTGGCAAAAGACCTTGGGATATTTCACTAAGGGAGAATCAAGCCAGTTCAGTTGCTAAGACTAATTTAATATTAACAAGAGTAATTAAAATACTAGTAACAGTATCAGCTTAACAACAACCAGCAGGCCCTCCCAAACATTCACATTCCACCTGAGAAAGGAAGTTTTAGTTTTGTGCAATGTCTTTACTTTCTTCAGTCTGTACCTAGTTTATCAGGAAGACAGGAGTACAGCAGCTAAAACAATTGTTAGAACAAAACTCATTTCCCATTACTCATCTGCAAGTACATTAGGAAGAGAAAAGATAAAAAGCCAAGGGGAGAGAGCAGGAAGCAGTTATCAATGATGATTCATTTCAGTGTGATGTTGAGTATTGGCTTATCTTTTGCTCTTCTGTAAATTATATTTTTGAAAGCCTGAGAATCTTGTTACATTTTAGTTAAGTTCTATAAGCATGCCTTACACAAGTTAATGAGAATGACATTAGAGGAACAATAAATCTCTTAATGAAAATGGTTATAAATGTCAGCAGATTTAATACTCGAAATGATAAGATGATGTTTTCATTTAAAAAGGGTTCAAATTTTAGTTATTTTTAACAAGGTCAGTGAAGAATCCTGTATTCTATCACATTTAATATTAAATGGTGAAATAATCCCAGGTCACATATTGGTAGGGAAATTTTCCTGGAATGTAAGAAACCCTTTTGATGTCACCCTCACATTGCCACATAATGACCCAGTCATTATGCATTATGAAAACAAACCCGGTAACATCTTTAATGAATCTAAAAATTGATAGTTTTTATCTTCAAATATTAAACAGAATATCTGAAACACATCTAACATTATTCATAGCTCAAAATTACGGTCATGCTCCAAAAAACTTCGAGCTAAGCACATATTTTAAAAATATATATCCCGGGTTGCCAGGGAGAGGGGCATAGAAGGGGGGCGGTGGGGTGATGGACATTGGGGAGGGTATGTGCTATGGTGAGTGCTGTGAAACGTGTAAACCTGGCGATTCACAGACCTGTACCCCTGGGGCTAATAATACATTATATGTTAAAAAAAATTTTTAAATGTAAAAATTTTTTAAAAATATATACATCCTGTTAATGTAGTTAAGGATGGGATTTGAAACCATGAACTGAATCATTATAGATACAAAGCCTCGAAACTGAAGATCTGTGCATAGTTCATTCTTTTCAGCACACTTTGTAGTTGTACAATTTCAATAGCAGCTACTGCTGCATTTCAATCATTTTGTCCAGTTAATCTTTAAGAGGTACAAAGAAATTACGATTGTATTGCCAGCTGCTGCAGTAATAAGATGCCTTCCATATACACTAACACGCCTGAAGAAACCAGATGGCAGTTACCCCTTTTAACATTTTTAAAAGTATTAATTACTTCAGTTTAGTTTCTGTTGTGTTGTACACTGGGCACTTAAAAGGTAACATGTTCAAGCTCAGAGTGAGTATTTGCAGCTCATTTATAGCAAGATTGTAAATGAAATTCTGCTGTCATTTTAATTAACTCATTTGGGATGCATCTAAATTCATCATTATTGATGGTTGTTCTTATAAATTTATATAATAATGCTGTACCTTGCAAAATGAGAACTGACATATCATATTTATTAGTAATCACAGAGTTGAAATATCTTCCGCTAGATTTAAAAGCAAAGCTGTTCATGGCCTCATGAAAGTATGAGACACACATAAAATTTGAGGCAATTCTTAGGTGTCTACCTCGTTATGATAAAAACCTATTTTCTCTTCCCTATTTGATAGAAGATCTACCAATGACTTTTAAAAATCTATTTCTAGATTTGAAGAAATGATATGATGCATGAACTAATCAACGACTAAGAGTTAACATGTATTGACTTTTTACTAATTGGGCTAATTTTTCTACTTTTATATAACAACCTAATTTTTATTCTAGAAAGATACAAACAAATAACTAACAATGTGTTAAAAGTAAATTCTCAAGAATTGTTTTGGTTTTAGGAGATTCTGTCTCATCTAAAATATTCCAGAAAGATTAATACTTGTCAACTAGTCTTTAAAAAGTCTATAGAAGGGGCACCTGGGTGGCTCAGTGGATTAAGCCTCTGCCTTTGGCTCAGATCATGATCTCAGGGTCCTGGGATCCAGCCCCGCATCGGGCTCTCTGCTCAGCGGGAAGCCTGTTTCCCCCTCTCTCTCTGCCTGCCTCTGCCTACTTATGATCTCTCTGTCAAATAAATAAACAAAATCTTAAAAAAAAAAAAGTGATTACTATTTTTTAAAAAGTCTATTGAAGATTTTACAATAGTCAAAATTCATCCATCTATCCATCCAGCTAATATAGACTAACTGAACTTCTACAGTGTCCTAGGCATCTTCGCCAGGTGCTGGGGACATTGTGGTTAAAAAAAACCTACAACATTCTGGTCTCCATGCACCATGCATTAGGGGGAAAAGGTGCATAATAAACACATTTATAAGTATGCTACACATGCTGATCACAATGCTTTGGATATTTTAAAATCAAGATATGAGGAAGTCTTAGAGTAATGGCTGGTTATTTTTTGAAGATCTCACTAACTGTACAAATATATTCTAACCATGTCCTCACAATCTTTGGTGAAGAATCTTTGAGAACTAGTAAGTTACAGATGCACACACACACACACACGCACACACACACACATACACCCATAAATTAAGTCAAGACAAGTTGAAACTAAAGTTATTTATGTTCTTGAAAAAATGCTGAACTTCTCTGGAAATTAACATTTTTGAAGGTTTTGAGTGAGAGGGGATTAAAAATATTTTCTTTAAATCTTCCATTCAGCTCAAGCTGCCTTTAAGTGTGTTGGCCAGGGAAGTCTCATACCTCCTTGCATTTCATTTGATAGTTTTCAAATGAATGAATGTAAAATAATAGGCATTCAGTAATCAGAATATCTTGTATTCCAGAATATTTGTTAAGGATAGTCTCATTCATTCCTACCATCCTCTTGTAAGATAGGTCTTATTGTTTCCATTTTACAGAGAGGAAAAAAACATACAAGGGTCTATGTCATTCTCTCCAGCTCCAGATGTAACTGTGCAGCAGGTCTGAGATTTAAACCTCACCTCTACCTGATTTTCAAAGATTACACTACCATATCAAACTTGAGCTATGTTATTGGTCCTGATTCTGCTACCTGGTGAATTACTGAACATTCATTCAGTTTGGAAGTTTGCCAGTGCTATAAAACATTGAAATTTCAGCCAAAAGTGCATACATGTAAGACAAAGCTAGGAACTTTAAAGAAAAAAATACATATATATATATATATATATAATTTACTCTCTTTTAATATGTTTTAGGTGATATATATATATATATATATATATATATATATATATTCATTAACATTGGTAGGAATAGTAGTCTTGAGAGCCAAACCCCAGATCTTGAAATAATCCTTCCTTTAAAACAGAAATTAACAAACAGTGATGAACAAAGAAAACAAGAGTGCAATCGTAATCAACATGATGCACGTTATTGTATCCCATACCTGTGTGTTATCTGGCCAGTGATCATTTACACAACAATTAAAAATCAATCCTGCCTGGACTCTGACTGTAGGAGTCAGAGGCTTCAGTGTGTCAAGTAAGTGACAGGTCACAATGACAGCACAAGCTTGAGCGTGATGAAGCTTCATGCTCTGCACTGGCAAGAGTTAATGGGGTCTCCAGCCCAGGTGCCTCATGTGCTATCAGACTAGAACTTTTATCATCTCCACGGCACACTGTCAAAAAGCAAACACGTCTTACCAAAGAATGCACTTAACCAGGAGTAAAGGGATCAGATTTCCAGGGCTATCCTTCTGCTCACCTTGTGTAAAGTACTTAATTACCTAGCCTGAACAATATAAAAAAGGAGAGAATCGGTCTCGTTATTTTAGGAATCAATTACTTCATCATTAAAACCTATAATTGCAGAGGTTAGTACATTAATGTATATGCATCTGTTTATATTTTCTTAAAAACTAAAAGTTGACATGTTAAACGCAAATGGATTTGTATTCCAATGTGGTGAAATAAGTTCCTGGGAGGTATTATATTTGGTCAATGCACTTGGTTATAATTCTACTGTAGCTTATAACAGGATTTCATTTAAATCATGATGAAAGCTTATGAGGAATGTTGTAGAAATTAAAGGACTATAGACCAGAAACACCCAAAAAAGCTTATTAAGAGGCTGGGGTGCTCAAGGAAATAGGAACATAATTGAAGAACTCTTAATGTACATTTTATGAGCACATTTGTTCCTGCAGAGGCTCATAAAGCAGAAATGTAGCCAATACAATCTCTCTACTTCTGAAAAACGGAAAGGATCCAAAAAACGCATTGGGCTATTACTATCTAATTTAATGACCACTGTGGCAAATGTCATAGAAACAATTTAAAAGGATCAAGTGGAGAACATTTCACATTTTGATTAAGGCAAATACAAGCTATTTCACAAAACTCATCACTATTCTTTGAAAATGCTATTTCTGTATTTCTAACACAAGATAAACCCATCCCATGAACAGTTCCAGAAGTGTCTTTGACAATTTCTGAATTGAGGGAAGCGGTACACATTTAACAACACCAGTCATTAAAAGGAACATGTACTTTTAACATACATAATGCTAATTTAACCTTAGTTTTGAAAACATGGGCGGGGTGGGGGGAAGGATGTTTTTTCCCTGAAAAGTTTTTTATTATATATCATAAAGCATCCCAGAAAATAGCTTGACTCTCTAAAAAAGTAAATGTTTGTGGAATGAAGTTACATTATTTTGAAATGTTAGAGTAAGAGTCATGGAGTTCTTGATAAACGGTAAATGCAGTGCCCTTTAAATCCCACTTCCGTCTGATTTCAAACATTAGATAAGAAATTGTCTATTTTTATACTGAATTTAAAGACAAATGGGATATTTAAGTTTTCTTCTTTGACTCAGAGTATGGAGAATAACTATGGAAAGAAATGCTCTTATACGAGGGGGCCCTTTGACGACAGTACATTAGAAAGACTTAATGAGGGGTCCCCTGGGAGGAACAGCTGGTTGAGCATCCAACTCTTGGTTTCAACTCGGGTCTTGATCTCCGGGTTGTGGGATGGAGCCCCAGGTCGGGCTCTGAGCCCAGTGAGGAGAATGCTAAAATTTCTCTCCTTCTCCTTCTGCCCTTCCCTTTACTCCCTTGTGCATGTGTGCTCTCCATCTCTCTAGCAAACAAATAAATAAATCTTTAATACTTCATGAGAAGTTATTAAAAAAAAAAGAATACACAGTAAGATACATCTGTATCATCAATATACAGCTAGAACTAAGGAGACCTACATCTTGGCAAAGTAAATATTTTTTAGACAAAAATAAGCATTTCTGGCTTTTAAGAGTTATTGCCAACAGTTTCAGCCTATTTATTGCCTTTCAAAATAAACCGATCGTAGAGAATATTCTTCATAACTTATATGAATATACTTATATTCTTCATAACTTGTATTATTCTACATAATTTATATTCATAACCTCGGACAGCCCCTGGAAAGGAGGAGTGAAATAAAAACTTGACAACTCACTCTTTTCAGTCTGACCTGCTTAAAAAAATTAGCTCCAGGCTAATTTGGTTATTTGTTCCCCAAGGAGTTTATAATGTGAGAGCAAACGTGACCATATAAAGATCTAAGGAACTGGATTTTATCCTCCCATTCCAAATAAAATTAAACACACTTGACAGCTATGGATTTCCCACAGGTGCAGTACTGGCCCCATTCCTACCTCTTTCTCTGTTGGTCCGTACCTCCCCTTCGTTAAGAGACCTCACAGACCAACTGTTAATAGGAGAGACATCTAAGTTGCCTTCAGCTGGGAGAAATATCTTTCCTAAATTAATCTATAAACCTAAAATATCATTAAGTGAGAGGGAATGAACATGGTTCCTGAAAAATGTCCACATTCTTATCCATGGAGCCTGACATGATGTCCCTTTATGTGGCCAAAGGGATTCTGCAGAGGTGATTTAATGAGGAATCTGGAAATGGGAAGATTCTTCTGATTACCCCGGTGGGCACAGCGCAATCACAAGGATCCTTATGAGAGAGACGCATGGAGGGTAAGAGTCAGACAGCGGATAAGATAGGACAGCGGAGATACAGCACTGTACGGTCAGGAGTTACTAACAAGTTCCTCTTGTAGAAGCTGCATTGGCAAAGAAAGGGATTCTCCAGAAGGAATACAGCCTCACTGACTCAGCTGATACTTCTGACCACTAGAATGGTGAGATAATGAGTTTGTGGGGTTGGAAGCCCTTGTTAGGAGTCATTTGTCACAGCAGGAATCGGAAAGTAGCACACCAAAGAGGTGGCAAAGCCAACCAAGACCGGGTAATTCGGACCCTGGTTCTTCAGTTGTGTAGATGAGTTCTACACAACTTGTCTGTGCTAAGACAGTCCTGCAAGGTTGCCCATGTCATGAAAGAAATTGAGGACTAATAGATGCATGGTAAATCAAACAGTTACTTCTATTTCATGAGTTCAGTACCAAGAGCCCATTAATTATGTTTGTGCTTACAGCCACTTAAGATTAGAAGACATTTTAGAGTATCATCATGAAAACAGCTAGGGAACAACACCTTGTTTAAAGCTGCCTCCAAATTTAGGGGGAAATGGTTAAAATGTTTTTTGGTTATTTTTTGTGGTTGTTGATTGAAATAATTTCATATATTCATATCTGATTTACTTTTCCCCCAAATTGCATGGTGAAAGCTGCATTTTCCAAACGTGAAATACAAATTATCAATAAATCTGTTGTTTTAAGCCAAAAAAAGAACTTCAGAAAAACAAATTACCAATTTTTAAGCACTATTAGGCTCAACCATTGCCTTAATTATGTTAAAGAACAGGTAACACTGACAAGAGATAAATCTTATTCTTTGCTAAATTATCTTTACTGGCACTTACTGTTTACTTAAGCCAAACAAATATCTGTCTCATGTCGCTACATCAGGCTCTGTACTGGAAACAAATGAGTAAAAAACCATGGTCCTTTTCCCCCACCCTCCAACCCAGTGTTGATGTGTTTGTAGAGGAAACCTCAGATAATAAAAAAGAATGTCTATTAGCAACACCGATTGCTGGACTTATTCCAATGGATGTCCATGCAATAGGCAAAAAGCAGAAATTGCTGGAACCCTTGTTACTGAAAAGCACGAGAGGAACCACAAGCCCTCATGAACTTTTCCTAGTCTCCTAACCAGAAGGAGCCTGCCCTGTTCCCGAAGTTCTGTCACAGCTGGATTGTGTGACTCCCAGAAGACACGGATGACTTAGGCTGCATTAAGATGAACTCTTATCGGCCCTCTTCCAGATGATAGGTTCTTGGGAGAATAAAGATTTTGCCTCCTGAATGTTACATGTTTTTCAGATACAGAAGCTACAAATGCATGTGGAGTTGTGTTTGGCCGGTGCAGATTTCTTTCAATCCCATTCTCATCATTTACCATTTATCAATTTCAATGACACTATGTGGGTCTAGTTCTTGATATAAATATTGTGAAAAATGAAGATATTAAAAACGCAAGGCAGGATTTTCTTGAGCTTTGCTACATTTTGGTGTAATGCTTTGACTCAACCAGAAATAAGTCTTCCTAATTTTTGTACAAATTAGGTGTGTGTAAATTATGCACCATTGCATAAATCCTAACGGTCAAGCAGTTCAATTAAATTTTTTCCTGAATCATCTCTACACTCTAAAAAATTTCATTAACTATTTTATGAATTGGAATTACATTTTCAGGACTCTTCCCCTATATATTTAATTAATAAAATACTAACCCTAGTAGTATTAAAAAAAAAAAAAAACAACCCGATATGTAAAATTCGTTCTGGAAAGATTCCATTTCTCTTGTTACTTCACCAAAATAGAGCTATCCTTGAAGCATAAAAGTGAAGCTGGAAGTAAACTTTCAAAGTGTAACTATGTTTACAGAAGAACAATGCAAACAATCACAGTAGGTGTTCATTAACGAGAAAATCAGCTGGTAAGCCTATATATGTTAATATAGGTTGTTGATCTTAAAAAATAAAAAAAAAACTTCAATTCTCAATGTTTTTCTCTGTCACCAGGATGCCACATTCTTAGTTACAGGAGTTTAACTAGAATGATTTGTTCCGCTTTCCGACACAAGCAGAAAATGTCAGGTTTCCAATCCAACAGACTGTAAATGAAGGGCGGCATGTGCACCTACCCACACACATACACACACAGCCACTTGGAGGGTAATTTTTTTTCTAGACGAACTCTAGAAAACACAGCCTCAGGATGATTGATTTCTGATGCTAATTGCTGTTCGGCACGTATCCTACTCCTCTGGGTCCAGACAGTTATGACAGAAGAGGTACCCCTTCCATAATCAATCCCGGCAGGAGGGACGCAATGCTAGGAGATGATGTGGAAAAATACGGACCAGACATTCCATCCCTAATTGATCACAAACCTAATGCATTATTCCAAAAACCACTATTCTAGTTATAGCTTATTCCTGTTCAACTATTTCTTCCCATTGCTGTTTTCCTCTTTATGGAGTATTTCCATGACTTTCTAAAATTGGATTATTAAGCTAAGACAAAGATCTCCTCCAGCAATTAGAGTGACGGAATGTTCTAGAGTCCATAGGTTTCCCTGAAAGATCGCATGCCACAAATGACACAAAAATGATCCATCTACATTGGAAAATTGTGAACATTAACTAAAAGATCTAGTTTCACTCAGAACCACATTGGTGATGCTTTTCTCCTTTGTAAACATAATTATATTAATCTCTGATGAGCCTTATGTGAATGAACTATGACATTTGGCCTATGAAAAATAAAAAAAGTATTCCAAGGATGTATTTGTATTTAGCTGGTAAAAGGCAATGCAGTGGTCAATATTCCAGCTTTTCCATTTGAATATGTAATACTTAAGAGTATTTTTATGAACACTTTGTGGTCATAACTTAAACATGAATTTATATTACATTCAACTTTCCTCAGTGAGCATTTGGTCATTTCCTTATTTTGGTTTATTAATAAGGCCTTAAGGACTATAATTTGTTAAAAGAGAGTATTAGGATGTAACTAGTGCTTCAAATTAAAACCTGTTTCATAATGGATAAAATAAACAGTAGGGATGATAAAGTGTCTATATAAAACTATTAGTGTGTGTGTTTTTTTTTTTAACATTTATTTGTTGGAGAGGGAAAAAGAGCACATGTGCACACACAAACAGGGATGGGGCAGAGGGAGAGTGAAAGGGAGAATCTCAAATAGCCTCCACGTTAAGCATAGAGCCATCTTGGGGCTCGATCACACAACCCTGATACCATGACCTGAGCCAAAGCCAACAGTTGGATGCTTAACCCACTGAGATACCCAGTTTTATACCTGTAAAACGATATAGCTTTGTTCGTTTAAAAACATTAATGTGGGGGCTCCCTGGTGGCTCAGTGGGTTTAAGCCTCTGCCTTCAGCTCAGGTCATGATCTCAGGGTCCTGGGATCGAACCCCAAATAAGGCTCTCTGCTCAACAGGGAGCCTGCTTCCCCCTCTCTCTCTGCCTGCCTCTCTGCCTACTTGTGATCTCTGTCAAATAAATAAATAAAATCTTAAAAAAATAAACAAAAACATTAATGTGTTTAAGTGTGTTTACACATTTTATTTATCTACATTTCTAGGCCAAGCCTGTATTATTCGTGGCTCCAACCCATGATTCACATATTTTTACTGTTGAGAATATAAGTGATAGAAATTTGTAATATTGGATTTTGATTTTACATACTTTATATTTGTGTTGTACTTATCAAGTTTCTAATTCCCTTAATTCTGAAACCTGCTAGAACTTGCTTCTGACATCTCTTGGGCTCTTGTCAAAAAAAAAAAAAAATAAGCCTCTCTTCCTTCCTGCTTCTGTGGGCAGTCACCCAGGACTATCTTCCCCGCTACGTAATACATATATGAATTCGTAACAAAAATGTGCTGACAGAAGAAAATGAAAACAAAACACCTGAGTATGTCATAGTAGTGACAGATCCTACCAAAGCAGGATTTAAAAGGCTATAGCACACCTCGTCAGGTGTCCTAATATTATTGATACTGCTCAAATTTATAATCTAGGACACTTTGCAACGGGGTATACACATTACACACAGCGAGTCTGCTGTTGCCATTAACATTCTTGAAAGGTTCTTGAATGACAGGAGATTAAAAAAAATAGAAGCTCCAAATATCAAAACTCATAGGGTACACTACCAGAGTAAACCGCAACTCCAGAGTAACATTTGATAATAATTCTCACACAGCGGCAGGCTTTCACGTTCCTGTCTGACTGTGTCAGCCTCTCCTCCACATATTTCCTTATTCATTTATCTACCATCTTGAGGCTTTATTTGTGTTTCACCATTTCCAAAAGAGTTTGATATACTTTACAGAAATACATTTAGTTCGATGGATACAATATAAGAAGAAGAAAACTGACAAGGAGAAGCAGGCTGGGTTTGTTTTTTTGTTGTTGTTGTTTTATTGTAAAGGCAACAATAAACTACATGCTAGGCATTTGGATGATTGAAGTTGTCAAAGGCCAAAGTCTTTTATTGCAGTCACTGAGTTAACAAATCAGACTGCCTTACCTTAGCAGCTGTATATTTCAAAGGTAAAAATTTAGGCCACAAATCTCACACTTCCCTGACTTTCACTTAACTATTACAGTTTTAGTGGTTGTATTTATTTCTAACCTTTATATTCAAGAGGGGATGTTGATAATCTTCACTTCTAAAAACAACTTAAGAACACTGTTCTCCATTTTTCAAGCCAGATGGCATTGCAACTGTCTTTTTCAAATAAGGTATAATGAAGCTAGTCAAAAAAAAAAAAAAATCTGTCTTTCAGAGTCAATTTATAAATGTAAACAAAAGTAAATTCATGTTTTTATGCTCAGTAAATATGTGTCAGTAGGAAATCTATTTCTGATACTTTTAAGAAAAAGCCCAAGATTTTCACGGTGTTAATCAAGGATCACTGGTACCTGTACTCCTTACTTTTGAAAACAGTCAGACACATAGTTTTCCTATAATTTCCTTTTGAAAATGTAGAATCAATGAGTTTCACTGAGAAAAATATAATGTAACTTCTTTTCACCTACACTGCTCCATTCCTCATACCTTCCATGCCCTCTATTTATCAAAAGTTATTTAGCCCATTATCTACTAAGACAATTTCTTTCAAAAAGAGATATTCAGGGGCCCCTGGGTGGCTCAGTGGGTTAAGCCTCTAGAGGCCTGTGGCTCAGGTCATGATCTCAGGGTCTAGGAACTGAGCCCCATGTTGGGCTCCCTGCTCAGTGGGGTGTAAGCTTCGCTCTCTCCCTCTGTTGCCCACCTCCCTCCCCCTCCCCTGCTTGTTCTCCCTCTCTCTCTCTCTCTCTCTCTTGCTCTCTCTCAAAATAAATAATAAACATTTTAGAAAATAAAAAATATATCCACATTTAAGAAGTCACATTAGCAGTTGTGATGTGTTGACTCCAATAAGTCTGCTTCCTAGAACTAATGATCATTTCCTATCCTGACCACTGAAATCCACCCAAAATATACCAATCATCGACTGGCCAGATTTTCCTGTCCATCCATTCATATCCCTCTAATATGTCTTATGGACTGCCATCCATTTTTACCTCAAACACTATTAACAGTGTTCATGTTGCTAGCTCCCAGAAGAATACATTTCCTTCTGGAGTATGGTCCCTACGTACAGAGAGAAACTGTCTGATATACTGCCTTCTGAGCAGATGCACAGAAACGTGTGAGGAACTTAGCGTGGTATAAAGATGTCTTTTATCAAATCATTACATACAACAGTACAAGAGAACAGCAGATAGAGCCTTTGACAACATTTTATGTGACAGACTATAGAAAAGAGGTATTAAGACTGATGGAAGGGGTACCTGGGTGGCTCAGTGGGTTAAGCCTCTGCCTTCAGCTCAGGTCATGATCCCACGGTCCTGGGATTGAACCCCGCATCGGGCTCTCTGCTCAGCAGGGAGCCTGCTTACCCTCCTCTCGCTCTCGCTCTCTCTCTCTGCCTGCCTCTCTGCCTACTTGTGATCTCTCTCTCTGTCAAATAAATAAATAAAATCTTAAAAAAAAAAAAAAAAAAGACTGATGGAAGAGGGAACTGGAATTTGAGTACAGCCATGAAACATGACTAGGTATCAGCTAGATTGAGGAAAGAAGAAAGAGTACTTCACACAACAACAGGAGTAAACAACATCTATTTGACGATCATTGGGGAAATCATCCTGATATTTTATAGAGAAAGTTGACCAAGTGTTAAAGCATTTTGTAAAAGAACAGTATCTGGAAGATAGTTTGGACTTTGGAGGCAAACTTTAAAGACAGAAGGTATTTAGGGAAAAATATTTCATAGGTTTTATAAAGAAGTTGTTTTAATAATCCACTCTAAAAAAAAAAAACATTGGTTTCTACCATAAATCTTCCCATATACTGTTACTTGGTCGTTAGCATCAAGCAAAATGCTTTCCTAAATGCTTTATACAAAATGAAAACTTCCAAGTTGACCCTAAAATACCCTATTGCTTTGAAAACTAATAATTGTTCAAATGAGTGTCATAATTCAGTGAAATGGGAGAATGTATTAATTACCAGTGAACCACTGTTATACTTCTGATTAATAGTTAGATGTGAAATGTGAAATAGAGAGCCAGTCATCTTCAGGATATCCACAGTCTTGTTACAAGACAGACTGACAGACAATTGTGACCATGTCAACGCTCACACTATAGTATATAAAGAGTGTATAACATTTCGCGAACATGTATCATGTGCTAGGCTAAATGCATTACTTACATCTCATCCAAATCCCACAACAGCTTCTTGAAGTAGTTTATTATTAATAACCTCATTTTAGAGAAGAGTACAATTAGATCTCATAGAAGGTACGTGAATTGTCTAAGATCTCAATCAGTATAGTGTGGATCCAGGGTTTAAACTCGAAAACAGTCTTTACTCAACTAGGATGGTATAGTTATTCTGCTAAAACTGCAAAATCGCACACACAAAAAATTTTTTCCTGATTAAAAGCATTCTCCTAAAAGACCTGTTTGACAATGTGATTGGTAAAGCATTATCTAATTCTACAGTTGTTCAGCGACCACTGGGAAATAAAGTAAAATAATCAATTGTTCATGTTAAGTACAAGGACATGTACAAAGGACGAGGAAGGTAGTGTTAGTTTTTTAAAAGATGTGTTTAATGCTTGTAATATATATACTGCTTATATTTTTAAGTAACAGTTGTAGAGATCTTCACATGATCAGAACAAAGATTCATGAAAAGCCACTGCCCATGGTATGGCAACATTATATTCCAGAAGTGCATTAGGTTTTTGCCAGATTGACCCAGAGTCTGAGATGCCAGACAACACTCTTAAGTACTTCAAGGCTGGGCAACAGGCTGTTACCTCTGGAGTAATGTTAATGTAGGCATTTTCATTCTACAAAGCCATAACCTCTTACTGCTACTGAATTACCATATGTTCACCCTAGAAGATGACACGCCCACTCTTCAGTCTCTGTTCCCTCCCTCTCAAGTCCCATTTTTTTTTTTTTTTTTTTTTTTAATAAGCCCTATGCTGAAGGTAGGGTTTGAACTCAAGATCAAGATTTACATGCCCTGTAGACTGACCCAGCCAGGCACCCTTTGGTTTTTCCCCTTTAATCTTTCTATTGCATGTGGTACTCTGAATACACCAAAAAGATTTCATGGAATTGCTCCTCAAAATAACAAGAGACACACTTGCAAAACTAAGGATCTGATGAAACCGTCCTAGTGATTTGGGATTTCTGACCAGTTTATGAATGCCCACAGCATATACACATTTAAATAATTCTGTAGTTGCCACTGTAAAGACAGCAGATAAGTGTAAATTAATGTCATTTACTCCATAATCTATCCTAAGGATAAAAACTCTAAGTCAGAAGTATGTTATTTGTCTAATTGTTCATTAAAATGTACAGACAGTTATTTAATTTTACTTAATTTCAAGTTGGGGCATTGTCTAACGTTTCCATCAGAAATAGGCTATCCTGCGTAGAGTGCAACATCAACAAACTAAACCCATGGCTAAAGACGCATTTGTCCACACTAGTCTGACGAGGTCAGAATTACATAGCTTTTCATATTTATCATTATTGTCTAAGATGCCTCCAGGCATAGCCTAATGAAACTCCTGGTCTTCATACCCAGTTGCTCTTGGTAACACATCTCAAGCAGCCAGAATATACAACAGAAGGAGAAATGACATATAAATGTATTTAATGCACATAGTGAGCAGTGGGTTAACACGCCAAACAAAACATGTATTTTTGGTTGTTCCTCCCACCCCAGAGGCATACCTGAATGTCGATGGATCACTGACAGTCTCAATTTTCAGTAAAAAATTAGAGAAAAAAAAAAGCCTCAAGTATGATTGAACTCTATACTGTTCACCCTACAGAATAGCATGTTCTTATAGAAGGTCATGGACATCGCATTCTACCCAATCTTTATTGTTTCTTAATTTTGATTTCTGGATCAAATCTTGGGAGATTTTAAACAAGTTTCAGGACTATGCACAATCCAAAACAAGAATCAAATCTGAAGATCAGAATAACTCTTCTTTTAGTCAGTTACCTCGTCAATTGCCTTTCAATGAATATTGCATGAGGGTTTGTTCACTAAACTGATAAACCAAAGTAATGATATCAAAAAAGTGTTTTTCAAAAACAGGTTTTAGATACACTGACTCTTTCCTCAAGAACAATGCTAAGTTAGTATATGAAAATATTTTTGGTGATAACATTTTAAGCTGTTAGAAACAGCAGTGTGGTGAGATCTAAAATTAATTTAATCAAATTGAGTCAAGTCTATGAGATGACATTACGAATTTCAAAACAATATCAATGCAAATCTAGGGGGATGGCAGTTGGGCCAGCCAGTTCCTATAAAATAGTATTAGAATACAAATTACTTGAAAAATTGGGAAAGCAATCAAAAGTAAATTTGCTGCTCAATCTAGATAAATGTTGAGAGAGAGAAAAAAATCACTATGCAAATCCTAAGGGTAAATAAATAGAATGATATCTGGCTCATCACTAAAAAGGCTTGAAGTTAATTCACAGGTTTATACAGGATTTGAAATCTTTTCAACTCACCTTGCTTTACTGCTGGTTACTATGAGATAATACTATGGTGTGAAAGTTATTTATTCACACTAGGCCTGACTCGCTTGAGAGAGGCAAGATTATATTGTGGAATAGAATCCGTTTTTGAAACATCTATTGAATATACATGACAACCAAATGCGCTTATAAATCTTAAAAGTATCTAACTAGATTAAGTTCAAACTGTGGACTATTTTTCCAAGGTAAAAAAGCAACTCTTTCTTTCATGTAACTCAATCCTTTTTTTTTTTTACAGTGTAACAGTGCCACTCAGGGTTTATAAAAATAGCCACATTCTTGGGGCTCCTGGGTGGCTTGGTAGGTTAAGGGTCCAACCCTTGATTTCAGCTCAGATCATGATTTTGGGGTCTCGGGATAGAGCCCCTCATGGGTTCCATGCTTACCACAGAGTCTGCATGTCCCTCTCCCTCTGCCTCCCTCATGCGGTTCCTCTGTCTCTTTCCAATAAATAAAATATTTCTTTTAAATAGCCACATTCATTCTAATGCAGTGGAGGTTCAATCATAAGAATCTTGCCAATATGAAAACTGTTTTTGCCTCACAAAACCAGGATCTCAACTACTTCAACATCATGTTTGGTCCCCTCAGACCTCCATCAGAATCTTTCCTAAAGACCCAAGTTTGAAAATAAAGAGAAAGCAAGTTATCTCACAGCTACTACATTCAGTCTATACCATTTGTCCCCACAATGATTCTGCTAACCTCAGGACTAGCAAAAGATTTTTTTCCCATTGTGTATGGAAGTTTTAACTCCTTGCACTTTAAATGTTACCTTATTTGGAAATAGGGTCTTGACCATATAATCAAGTTGAGTTCATCTTATATTAGACTGGCCCTTAAGCCAATGCCTGGGGTCACTATAACAGCAAATAGAGCCAGAGAGACAGGCACACCCATGAGAACGCCAGGCCACAATGGAGGCAGAGTCTGAAGTGCCACACCTACAAGCTAAGAAACACCCAAGGTTGTTGTCAACCACCAGACGCAAAGGCAGAACCATAGAAAAGATCCTCCCTCTGAACCCCAAGAACCCCAAGAATTCATAATGATGGCTTCATTATAGTCTTCTGTCCTTGAGAAGTCTGAGAACAAATTTCTGTTGTTTTAATCTCCCAAACTGAATTTGTTATGGCCACCCTAGGAAATATGGCCACTCCTAGGAAAAATCAAGGGAAGCTTCATCTGAGGTTCCCATAAGTACCACAGTTGTCTTCCTTTGTGGACAATGTCTCCTATTAACTGAAAGTCTCAAGAAGAGGGTAGCACTGACATTGGCTATGTCAAATCATGTTTTCTGTAGCCCTCAATATATGTAAGACAAATCACATACCATGAGGAAAACAATGCTCCTTCATCCTTCCTTATGCTTTGTTAGATGGGACCAAAGCAGTAGTCCTCATGCCCAGAAGCTACCTTACAGTAGATTGTGGACTAGATGTTTCTATCTCACCAGAATTCATGTGTTGAAATCCTGATCCCCCCCCCCACCCCTTCATGTGATGGTCTACAGAAGTGGGAACCTTTGAGAAGTCATTAGGTCATGAGGAGAGAGGCTGCACCAGTGGGATCAATGCCCTTATCAAAGCGAGAAGACAGCTATCAATTTGGGCCCTCAACCAGACACCCACCCACTTGGCTAGTGCCTTGGTCTTAGACATCACAGCTTCCAGAACTGTGAGAAATCAGTGTGTGCTGTTTAATCCACCCCTCTATGGCATACTGTTACAGCAATCCCAACAGACCGTCAACACATGGCACCAGTGAAAACAACCCTTCTGTGTTTGTTTTCCTTTTGCTTGCTGTTCCCTCTTCTTGGAGAAACGTAACGAACAGTTGGTGGTTGAGCTAAAGGACAGTCACTGAGTCATCTGCAGAATTCACCCTTCCCTGTCAAATCTGCTTCTCTCTTTTTCCTAAACAAGCACTTGGTTCATAACCTGTAGGAGTCCAGTTTAGATGGGAAGTGTGGTGGGGTGGGGGTGGGGTGTGAGGAATTTTCTTCTATGGGTATATTTGGGTATGTTTGAGTCCTACAGTCTAAGCTCAAGCTGGGAAGCAACCATTTCTAGCACGATCTTCTATATTTCTGCTTCACAAATTCTCTTGGGTTCTTAAGTATCTGCTATAGTAATGCAGAAGAAGGAGGTACAGATGTTTACCATGGAGTTGTTGGGCATGTGAAATCCATATGTAGACAGAAAGAAACTATCTCATGAGAAATAAAGAAAAAGAGGTAGATTCTTGATTAAATATGTAGGGAACTTAAAATGTGCTTTACATCAACCACCAAAGTAAACAAACAAAAAGCATGGATGGGGGGAAGGATACATCAAGCATGTCTATCCATATCTAAGCAAAGCCAACAGGATTCCCATAAAATTCACAAAGTCAGATGGGCTCTACTATTGAGGCTCACAAAGCATGGGCATGATCTTAAAAACAACTTCACATGTAACACTGAAAGGTTTGTTAAGTATTCTTCATCTTGAAAGGGAACAGAATGTTTCATCCCAAAAGGTACCACGTTGGCATGGGGATCATTTTAAGCTGAAATCAATCAAGACCTAGGCAGCTCACAAAAAAAAAAAAAAAACCAAAACAAAACTCTGACCTCTCCCTTAACCGCCTAAAATAACTTAGAGAGGGGAGCTGTGCTCACAGACAGCTATGACCTGGGGTAACTTTTTGGATCCGAAAAGCCTACCAACCTCATGGGGCAAACATGTGATTACCAAATCTCTGCTCTTACCTTCCTGAAAATCACTACTTTCCCCTTTGAAGCCCCAGCTCCTCAAGCCCCCCTCCCATCCCTTTGTGCAACTTGCCTTTGGTCTCCTATTTTTATAGGAATCCCATCCACATGAATTTTTTTTTCCCCATCCATCTGTCTTATATCAATTATTAAACCAGCCAGAGAACTGGGAAGCAAAGAAGGGAAAATTTTCCCACCTTTACAATACTGATCAGCGAGTAGAACACTGAAGTTGTGAGAGAGAAAGTATACGGAGGGTCTAAAGAATGTATTTGCTTTCTTTAAAAATAAAATAAGAGGATGATTTTCACCACTTGGAAACGGACACGGATGGAGACAGCACTCGGGGTGTTCTAAGAAGCTGAGTAAAGGTAGATGTATCTGTAAGCTCCGTTGATGGCAACCTGGGAATTTTGAAAGAACTTGGCTTTGCAAGTGCCAACCGCAGCGGACCCAACTTGAATGCACCTTTTTGGGGGCTGCATTCAGCTCAAGAAAAACAAACACAATGCCTCTCCAGCAAAGTTCTTCACACCTACTACCCCCTCTTGTTTGCATGATCTCCCTGTATGTTCTCCAGGCAGGAGGAGGAGCACAGCTCACTGTTCAAAGGGGTGCAGTGCTGGCCAAGTCACTCTCGACTCTTCTACCTCAGCTACATGAAGTAGGGAGTTTATTATAAAGTACAAGTTCATTAATGAAAAATGATCTACTGGGAGGAAAACAAGGTTCTGTTAAAGACAAACAGAATCATAATCAGGTTGTCGGAGATCTATTGGAATAATTTTTAAGGAGATAAATACGTATAGAGATTAATATGATTTAAAGTTTGTAATTTACTTGAGTATCTTTCAAGCCCTTACGTCCCCGTCAATGATGGCTGAATAAATGCAATCACCAAGGGCATTTGAAGGAAAGGGACTACTTTAATCCTAAGTAAAAACTCTCACAGGTAATAAAAGAAAAGTCGAGAAGGCCATGTCTGCGCCTAAGAAAGAAGGGATAAACAATATTGATATAACAAACCATTAGGCTAATTAAATATGAACATAAGGTAAACATTTTTACTCCTTATCATAAAGATGCCCTTATACAATGGAAATTAGGTCTGAACAGCAGCTTAAAAGCTAATGAGTCTTAGCTCCTGCTTCTGTGAGGTTTATCCTCTCTAAAAGGATCCTGCCCGTGGGGCCACTGCTACCAGAGTTAATTAGGCCTTCTGGCCATCATAGAGAGAAAAGGCAACAGTTTACTGTGCTCTTTAATGAACACTTCATTTCTTAATTTTATTATATTTCTCCTATTTTGGGCATATTATATCTAAACAAGTGTAATGGTTACTTAACTATAATTTCAGAATGGAAAGAAAATTACCTAATTTTGGTCACTCGCAGATCACTTATTTAACCGAATAGCCTTATTCAGGGATATTAAAATGTAGGATCATTGAGACTTTTCATGGGCACAGCATGCTAGGGCTCGGAAAACTTAATTTAGCAGCCACTACGTGAAAACAATCCCGTGTCCTTCAAAACAGAGACGCTGGGGTGAGGGGAGTAGGGATAGTGAGCTTCTCTTCATTTTTTTTTTTTTAATTTATTTATTTGACAGAGGGAGATCACAAGTAGGCAGAGAGGCAGGCAGAGAAAGAGAGAGAGAGGAGGAAGCAGGCTCCCCGCTGAGCAGAGAGCCCGATGCGGGACTCGATCCCAGGACCCTGAGATCATGACCTGAGCCGAAGGCAGCGGCTTAACCCACTGAGCCACCCAGGCGCCCCAATGAGCTTCTCTTCATTAAGGTGCAAAACCCATTTCACCGTTTTCTAAATGCAGAAGATCTGCATAAAACATGTCCTATGACTACAGACCATAATTAGCTTGGTGCCAAAGCTGTCTGTCTTAATAAGTACATAAATAAGTAACATTTATATTAGTATTTTATGGCTACTGCAGAAATGAATTACAAGGAACTTCTCTCATATGTATTTTCCATGGTATATTTATTTATCAGATATTATGAGTGCCTACAACACAGTCCTCAATATTTTCAAGTACATTAACAGGTAAAATAAACCTACTGAATTGTAATATCTTCTGTCTGATGAGATCTTACTAGCTTCCTTATCACCACCTTATAAGACACATTTAAGAAGATGCATTTAAAGAAACAGATCCTGTATTTGTGTTGAGCCTCTCATAGTGACAATTTCAGTTCTACACATAAGAAATTCTAAGTATTCACAAAATGTTCAAAATTGGATGACAAGAACGTTCATTACCAAAGTATTGTTGATACTGAAAACTTGATAGGAACTTTAATAGCTCCATAATAGACAATGGTGAAATTATAGTATACTCATTAGGCAGTGTGATGAAGCAATTAAAAAATGAGGTTGGGGAAGAGTTATCACTAATGGAAACATGTATACATGCAGTTTAAACAAAATGGAGCTTAAAAACTAACAATACAGGGGTGCCTGGGTGGCCTAGTCACGTTAAGCAACCACCTCGTGGTTTTGGCTCAGGTCATGATCTCAGTGTCCTGGGATAGAGCCTTGCATTGGGCTCCACTCCTAGCAAGGTGTCTGCTTGGGATGCTCTTTCTCCTCTCCCTCTGCACCCCCCCCATGCACTCACTCTCTCTCTCTCAAATAAAAAAATAATAATAAATCTTGAAACAAAACCCAAAAATACAGGGACAGTGGGCAGCTTGGTCTGTTAAGCATCTTTGGTTCTGCTTCTCCCTCTGCCTACTGCTCCCCTTCTTTGTGTGCTTGCTCTCTATCTCTCCGATAAATGAACGGATAAAATCTTTAAAAAAAAAAAAAAAAAAAGCAAAACCTAGAAATACAGAATAATCCAATTTCATAAAAGAACCACCAAAGAAAACCAGAGACAATTTCCACCAAACACAATCTAAACACTATAAGTATGTTCAAAAAAATATATGCTGTAGTTCAGACCTGGATGTTGGAGTAAGATATCAATTGCTTTTCTCTTTTCTTTTTTTTTTTTTCTTACATTATGCTTTCCCATCGTCTAAAATTAAAACCATAATGCTATGATAATAAGATAAATTTTTTCAGTTTTGAAAGTTGATTTCTAGCTGTCCCTATCAATGTATGTCAGATCACAGAGTATCATAGAACATGGTTTCCAACGTTTAATGCTCTCTGATTCTCAAAAAAAAATTAATTGAGTTATCATGTTACGAGCTAGAAAATGGAGATCTCACACAGAGTTGAATATTATCTGTTTAATCTGGTTTTATTTTTTTAAATTTCTTTTTAAAGATTTTATTTATTTATTTGATAGAGATCACAAGTAGGCAGAGAGGCAGGCAGAGAGAGAGAGGGAGAGGAAAAAGTAGGCTCCCCGCCAAGCACAAAGCCTGATGCAGGGCTGGATCCCAGGACCCCAACATCATGACCGGAGCCGAAGGCAGAGGCTTTAACCCCCTGAGCCACCCAGACACCCCCTTAATCTGGTTTTAAAAAGGCAAACAAAATAAGCTTGACTTAGAGGTCTAGTTCAAACAAGGAAAACTGAGCTGCATTGAGCAAAATGTATCTCTTAGATATTTTCATTTTCATTTGATAAGTCATGCTAACAACAGCATAGTTTATATGGAGACAGTTAAGGCTAAAAGTAGAAACATTCCTGAGTGAAGGGTAAAGCAGGAGAGCACACCATACAACAAGAAATGTTAAGGTAAAAAGAGAAACAACTTAAAAAAAAAATCCCTCTGCCAAGAGATTTATGACAAACACAATGAAAAGGCAAAGTAATATAGTCTGAAATGTTTTAAAAGATAATATACGCTGTCAGTTGCCACCTTTGGTTTTGGTCTGGTCACGGAAAGTGCCTCTATGTACTGTTTTGTAACAAAGATGTGTTGAAAATGCTCAGAAATGTTTAGAAATACATGTATATATTTTGTCTCCCTATTTTGGCTGTAGGTAGCTAACTGAATTGAAACAGCCCAGGCATAGATGGTTCAGGATTTTGTCTCTTTAGTGATCAATTTAGACTGTGCCATGCTTAATTTAACCGTAATAAACCAATCCATCAAACTCTACCTTTCCAGTTGCCAAGCTCAAGCAGGTGATTTCAGTAAAATCAAGAGGCATTTCAGCAACAGTTACCTTCCAATATTAGAGAGAGGGAGAGGCAGACAGAGACTCAGAGACAGACACGCAGAGAGGGAGACAGACAGACAAAGACCCAAATGGGGCTTAGTTCCTACCACAGTTACACACATGGTACAGTTAAGAACAAATTCAACATTGTCTCTCTCTGTTAACTGTTGGTTAAAATTTTGCAACGTTTCTCTAATGTGTTCATTTAGAAACAAGTATCAATGGTCTTGCAATAACTCAAAATTCATGAGGTATTTCGTGTTATGTCTTAATTCTTTTTTAAGCGCCCCTGCTTACAACCTCTACTATGTTCAAGACATTGTAGAAGGCAGTAGAGACACAAATTTTATGGCTGCAACACGTCTCTTGCTCTCAAGAGGGCTTCCAGACTGATGGGAGAGACAGAATGTAGTCAATTCAGTAGAGTCAGCATTAGGGAGAGAATTGTAACCGAAGTCTGAAATAACTGCTCCGAGAAGAGGCATTCCAGAGAAAATTTATCCATCAGGTCTTTCAGGGAACCATAAGTAATACAACAAGGATGGGTCCTTGGATGAATACTGAGTCAAGAAGTAACATTTGAGAGGGAAAGCTAACAGGAACCAAACTTTAAGAATAATTATCTGAAGTTTTCCTCCTTAAACTCACCAAAGAAAGTTTCTGAATCTGTGTCTGTTTATTTTCTTCTATGAGCAGACCCTTTCCTTGGGATTCCAATTTCCCATATGACTCATAATGTATTTTCTAAAGAAAGATAGGATGCAGGAAATGACTGTCCACAGGATATCAGGACACCTGGATGTTTCTTTACAACAAGGTCGGTTTATTTGTTTAATGATAAAAATGATCACCAGCACAGTTGAAGGAGTTCAAATATAATAATGGATCCAAGAATAATATATTGTTATAAATATATAAATGTTTATGACTTATAAATAAAGTGATACACAAACAGCATATTATTTTATTTTCAGGTATCTAAAGAAGTATAAAATCAATATGTATTTCTAAATATAGTGTTACCAGCAAAAGGTTTTTTTTAGTTTATTGATCATGCATGTGTGCACTAAATGTTATAAGAACGCAAAACCTAGAAAATTCAAACGCAAAATTTTAACCCTAATTATGATATTTAAATTGCTTATTTTTACATATAGCAAGTACAACTATTTTGTTAATACTGAGCAGTATTTTTGTTCTCTTTCAAGAGACACAGAACAAAACAAAAAAAAAATCCTTAAAAATAAAGAGAACTGAAAGGAGAGTTACATCGTTAACTGCAATTTGGGCCATTCTTTGGGCTTCTGAAAAGCTAGATGTCTGTAAATATTTATCAGACTTTGGGTTCAGATAATAGTAAATAGGCCATACTGCAGAATTAATCTATATCTAGCATCAGCTTTGAATTTTATTTTATTTTATTTTTATTTATTTATTTTTTTAAAGATTTTATTTAATTATTTGACAGACAGAGATCACAAGTAGGCAGAGAGGCAGGCAGAGAGACAGGGAAAGCAGGCTCCCTGCCGAGTAGAGAGCCCGATGCGGGGCTCGATCCCAGGACCCTGGGACCATGACCTGAGCCGAAGGCAGAGGCTTTAACCCACTGAGCCACCCAGGCGCCCCAGCTTTGAATTTTAGTTGAACAAAATGTACTTATGAAACAGAAGCATTAAAGTGGTTTAAAGGTTGAGCATCCTTCTTCAAACATAAAGCCACACTCTGAGCTATAGAGAATAAGGTGGCAGGGAAGGAAGTTAGATCTTTGAGAAGACATCCCTTTTCCACTCACATTTTAGTGTTAATCGTCAAAATAATCATATATTCATTGGCAATATCATACGTAATTGCCAAGTTTCCTAATTTTTGGAGCATTAGCCGTGCCCTATTCTTGTTCCAGAAGCTACCACTTTACCTTGGTCTTAGGTTTTCCCACTCTCACATCCCTGTGAGGTCATCTCTACAGCAGGAAATTTTCCAAAACAGAGAAAAAAGAATTTCCAGAAATTAAGAACCTTGCCACTTGTGACTTCTGGTATTTACTGTCCTCATGGAGATACACACACCAAATTGTCAACGAGCTTTCAAACCTCCATTGTTTATGCTTAAACTTGACATTCAGCACATCCAACATGATCGCATGCCATAACCTTAAGAGTCAACTTCCTGTCCATATCTATGCCTGGATTCCCAGAAGGAGCCATGGGTAATTGTTACTCGCCTACTTCTTCATTCACACTGTTGTCATGGACTGTATTACCGTCTGAAATCTTCCCTCTCCTCTGTCCCAAGTTTAACACATACCCCTCCCAAGCACAATTTTTTTAGTTAAGGAAATTCTATGCATCCTTCAAAGTCAAGAACCACCAATGGCTTTATTTCTGTCAGTCATGACTTCTTCAGCCTCCTCTACTTCATACTAAAATGACCTCTACCAGTGTACCCAACTTATTTTTCCATTTTATGACTTCTATTGTATCTTACTTTATTCTCTTCAATCTTGCCTTTTCTACCTACTTGTCAAGACATTGAAGGGAGCAGAACAACGTCCTAGCTAAAAGCACAGACATCATGTGTACATATATGTCACTCAGTAAGTGTTATATAATGAGTGAATACACCTGGCAAGCTGTTTAACCTTTCTAGTCTCCTTTTAATTCTCATACGTGTGAGTGAGTCTATCACAAAATAATATTATGAACGTTAAGTTAAATGAAATATTGCATATAAGTAAAATGCCTGATACAAAGGAAATGCTGGGAAAAAATAGTTATGAGCTTTAAGTACTGGCCATGTTATCAAAGCAGATTCATCTTGGGAGTTCTTCATAAAATCTACCATAATGGTTTATGTGTAAGAGGCACTCAAATGTGGAATTAAATTGGTATCTGTAACTGTACTCTTCAAAATCTAAAAGCCAAGAACCAATTTCTTCCAGCAGCAAAATTATTCAGGAATTCTTAAATTCAAAATATGTTTCTTGGGTTGATACACTTTCCTAACTTATCTGCCTGATCTTAACTCTCAGTTACATAAACCCCAGTTTCTGCTTGATATTGTCTTCTGTGGATAACTAAGTGAATCCTGGGGCACAAAATCTCAGACAGATAATAACAGCGAGGCTTAGGCAGGAGAAAACATAGAAGTTTAACTCTCCTACAACACTGAGCACTTCTAACATCAGGCTCTTGGAGACACGAAGCTCTCACTTAATAGGCAAGAAAGGGGTGTGGTGGAGATGCTCTTAATCTGCACCTTCTGAAGGAGAGAATTTTACCACATGTCCTCTGGGCAGCAAGAAAAACAGTTGCTCATTAGATATATGGATAATTTCACTATAGCTGATTTGGCACAGATGCAATAAAAATGAGTCTCTTTAGTGGACTTGAGTCTCAGGCTCCTATCTTACTTGCAATAATGAATTCCGATAACTTGCATTACCTTGTAGTTGTACAGACCATGATTACATCTAGCAAGTATTAAAATCATCTGCTGGAAGGAAATCCTGGGAGAGCTAAAGATGCTTATACATAGATTTTAATCTTTTAAGTTCTATTAACAACAAGGAAGTCTCTGTAAGTATATAGGTATATATTCTTCCAGCCAACTCCAAATCTTTTCTTTATATTTTTCCCCCTAAAGTTAATGGTAATAGTAGTAGCTAAAGGGGTGCTGTGTGGCTCTGTCAGTGGAACATGCTACTCTTGATCTCAGGATTGTGAGGGTGAGCCCCACACTGGGTGCAGAGATTACTTAAAAACTAAAATCTTTTTAAAAATAATAGTAGCTAAATAAATTTTGGAGTTATTCTCTCAATGACAGTATAAATCTTTAGATTCAGGAGAAGCAGGTAGAATTGCAGTTGAGGAGAGAATGGAGACAAGCTGAATATTTTTGGTACCATAGAAAGATGCTAGAAATAATTTTTAGAGTTTTCTTTAAGGATTCTCTGCTAGCCAAAGAAGGCTGGTGCTTTATTATTATGTGGCCTGAGAGGTGGGGACATTGGTGTCAAATTGGTTCTTTGCCAAGAAAAATTTCTGAGTGGAATGAAAGACAAGTAGAGTTGAATAAAGGAGAAAACAATTCTCCCAAGTCTGTTATAAAAGAGTGTGATGCCTGTTCTTGTCACCTGGATATATTGATTCAGTGCAGTTCCCATCAAGATTCTAGCAAATTATTTCGTAGATATTGACGTACTGATTCGGAAGTTCATGTAGAAAGGCAAAAGGCTCAGAATAGCCAACAAAACATAGGAGAACAAAGCTAGAGGACTGACAGTACCCAAGACTTAACAGTGCAGTAATCAAGAAGGCACAGTATTGGTGAAAGAATAGATCAATATAGCAGAATAGAGAGCCCAGAAATAGACCCTCGTAAATACTGTCCACTGGTCTTTGACAAAGGAACAAAGGCAATACAGTGGAGCAAAAAAAAAATGTCTTAATATATGGTGCCGCCATAACAACACGATATCCACATGCAAAAAATAAACCTAGACATGGACTTTACAACCTTCATCAAAATTAACTCAAAATGAATCATAGGCCTAAATGTAAAGTGCAAAGCTATCAAATTCTAGGACTTGGAGAAAACCCCAATGACCTCAGGTGTGTTTATGTAATTTAGATAGAATTCCAAAAGCATGATTCATGAAAGAACTAATAAGTGAGCTGGAGTTCATTAAAATTAAAAACTGCTGCTCTGTGAAAGACACTGTCAAGAGAATGAGAAGACAAATCACTGTTTAGTAGAAAATATTTATAAAAGGTGCATCTAATCAAAACAATCCAAGATATACTAAGAATGCTAAAACTCAAGGAAGCCTCATTTTAAAAATGGGTGAAATACCTTAACATACACCTCACTAAAATATACATATATAGACAGCAGATAAGCACAGGAAAAAGTTCTCCACATATGTCACCAGGAAAATGTGACTTAAATCAATGGGGGAGCACTATACAACTATTACAATGGCCAAATCTAGACCACCACCAAATGCTGGTGAGGATGTGGGACAGCAGTCCCTCTCATAATTGCTGTTAGGGATGCAAGACTGTCTCACTGTTTTGAAAGACAGTTTGGTAGTTTCTTAACGAAACTGGATAGGTTCTCTCCATATGATCCAGCAACTGCATTCCTTGGTAATCACCCAAAGGAGATGAGAAATGATGGTAGACACAAACACCTGCTTATAGGTTTATACCACCTATATTTGTACTGGATAAAACTTGGAAGCAACTAGGATGCCCTTCAGGAGGTGTTGGACAAATATACTGTAGTACCAACAGACAACGGACTATGACTCAGCACAAAAATATTCTCAGCTATCAAACTACAAGACAACACGGAAAACACTTACTTAAATGCCTACGGCTAAGAAAGAGAAGCCCATCTCAAAAGGCTATCTACCCTATGATTCTAATTATATGACCAACTATGTGCCAATATATATACCATAATATTATATGGAAAGGGTAAAACTATGGAGATAGTTATACTATCAGTAGTTGCGGAGTGGGGGGGAATGAACAGGCAGACCACAGAGGGTGTTTAGGGCAGTGAAAATATAAGGATACATGTATGTATTTTCATGTCATTGGATGGATACCTTTCATTATACATTTGTCCAAACCCACAGAATATACAACACCAAGAATGAACCCTAATGTGAACTATGCATTTTGGGTAATACTGGGTCAGTGTGCATTCATCTGCTTTAAGGTAGGTAGCCCTGTGATAAGTGACGTTAACAATGGAGCAAACTGCACATGGGAGGTAAGGGGTATGAGAAATATCTGTACCTTCCCTTCAATTTTGCTGTAAACCTAATCTTGCTCTAAAAAAATAAATAAATAAAGTTCTTAAAAAATGAATGTGATGTTACATAACACACGCTCTGAAATAGTACAAATGAGTTTTCACACCTTAAACGTTTACATATTCAAAATGAAAAGCAAATGTAAAGCAATTTTTTCTAAAATGTAAGTGTGAAAGTAGAACTTAAGGGGTATTGCTAGCAAAATGACATAGCAACTAATTTAAATTGAAGAATGTAGTTTTCAATTGCACAAGGTTAAACAAGATACAGAATTGCAATAAATGTTAAATAGATATCAGTTATTACCAAGGCATGATGGGTAGGTTGATGAGTATTATTTTCTATCATGGACTTATACATTTTAATATTTTTTAGAAAGGGAGAATTTGGCTATAAAGTAGGGATATTAAACCAAATACAAGTATATGTAGGTGTTAAAAATATATATTAGCAGAGAAGCAGCTTCAACCCAGGTCTGTATTTTTATATTTTCTGCTTGAACTTTATAATTCATCTTTCAAAATCTTTACATTGGTAAGAACTACACTGGTAATTATGAATACAATACTTTAAAGTTTCATTGTCTTTAGAATAGAAACTAGACAAAGTTCATTGGTGCGATCATCTTGATGGAGATTTTTCAAGAGGTTTATATTGTCACACAATAGGTCCATGCAGCCTATTGGGGCTGAAAGAACTAGTCCTATGCATTTGAATACACAGATGGTGGAGAGGAAAGCCTGTATCTAGTTAAACAGTCAGCCAAGAGTCCCCCCTAATACCATCCTGCTCTTGTGAATTCTTTCCAAACTATGGTACTAAATTTGGCCTTCCATTCGTAAGAAAGACGAAGAATATACTAGTGACCAGCTACTTCATTCCTCCTCCCTCCAAATCCCCAGATCATGGCTCTGTCCTCCGAAACAGCTCAGAGATTCCTGTCAAAAGACAGGCGGTAAGTGGGTTGCCCAGTGCTATGACTTCTCTAGGCCGTCTCTGTATTCTCTCCTTCCTTGAGTCCACAAATTCCACAACCCATCGAGCTTTCCTAAGATGGTACTTTTCAAGGAAAAAAAGAAAAAATCAAACAGTTCTGCACAATATTTATTTGTGTTGGACTCTGCTCACAAGAAATAGTTTAGACTTGCACAGAGTCATCAAACGACAAGACACCGAGCTCAGCGCTTGGGATCCAACTGTCTCCTGCCGTGGGTTCAGTGACTCTGTCCTCGCCTAATTTACAGGTACAAGTATGTGCTCACTTAGTGTTAAAAAATGTAAGAGGAGGCATCCAAATATAGAAGATCCTTTCACAGCACTATGGTAATTTGACAAATTTTCCATATTAAAATATGATCATTATATTCTAATTTAAGGAGAGTGAAATTGGTACTGAAAACCAGTGCCTTATTTCAGATGCACAGCACAACATCTCTCAGGAAATATGCCTCTGCCTAGTTACAGGGCTCCATGCGCTTTAGGAAACAAAGTGATTCCCCCCTCATGTTGCTATAGCTACACTTGTGTACCTTTAAAAGGACTGCAAAAATGAATTCCATTATGTTGGAGAACAAAACACCAGAGACATTGACTTGACAGAAATTTTAAATATATCTCCTTGCCGAATACCCCTAACTTTTACTCACTTTGCAGGTGAATGACCTATTATTGTAGTTGTTCCATTCATTATATGCACCAATTTCCAAGACTACTACCATTTGCCAAGTACAAAAGAAATGTTTGCATGCCGGGACATAATGGGAGTCCATCACAATGAAAAGTTTCACAGCTTATGTAAAATGTTTAGTTTTAATGGGCTTAGTTCATCCGCTTGGGAATATACCAGAGTCTTTTGTACATTCCTCTAAGTAGGAAAGATGCTCCCCTCTTCCTTGTGAAAATGTCTTCAGGCTGTGGGTTTAACCTTTGTTGCTTGTCCTGGTCAAGAAAATTTGCTAGAATAAAAGGGGAAAAAAAGATTCTTTTTTCTGTAAGATGACTAAGATTATAAAAAAATCAGCACTACTTCATGGCAGAGTAAAAAACTGTGGCTCACTTATAAATATTCATATTGTTTATGTAACTCTCCTGTTGCTAATAACATTTCAAGGTACTGACTTATAAGCCATAATGTCCTAAAACTACTTTATTGTTATTTTTATTATTTTTTTCAATGAATCTCTTTAAATCTTTTCTTCTACAGGAGACAGTATCATGCCATGTTTATATGTACGATCCCTTATGCCTCAGACCCGAACTTGAAACCTGTCAGCGTTCTTCAATAGCGAGCATACTTCCTGACCCGTTAAATGGTGTTATCATAGAATCTACTTCTTGGGTTAGTTTGAGTTTATTTTTTTAAGATTTTATTTATTTGTCAGAGAGTGAGAGAGTGTGCGCACAAGCAGGGGGAGCAGCAGGCAGATCGGGCAGAGGGAGAAACAGGCTCTCCCGCTGAGCAAGAATCCGGATGCTGGACTTGGTCCCAGGACCCTGGGATCAGGACCCCAGTAGAGGACAGACACTTACCCTAAGCATCCCACTTAGTTGTGAGTTGAAATGACAACTCTTTACCAAGTGCTTACCCCAGGACTTAGTCCAGTAAGTTCCCAGTTAAGTGTTCACTGTTACCATTTTCTGTTTTTGTTTTAAAGATTTTATTTGTTTATCTGAGAGAGAGCGCGCGTGCAGGTGCGTGAGCACAGAGTGGGGGAAGGGACAGAGGGAGGGAATCTTCAAGCCAACTCCACCCGGAGCCCTACAACAGGGCTCCCTCCCATCACCCATGAGCTCAAGACTTGAGCTGAAACCACGGGTCAGATGCTTAAATGTCTGAGCCAACCAGTCTTCCCATTGTTACTGTTTTTGAAGAAATATTTTGACAGACTGTACCAGCACAGAGATGGCAAACAGAGTAATAGATCTATTCCTTCCCTGTGACTTGAGCTAAATTGATCCCCTCGGTATGACTCGAGCCAATGATAACCTGAATCTTGAACACAATGCTTAGTTTTCATACTTACAGGCATTAACCCTCAAGCACAGGCAGGAAATCATTTAAAAACAAATAATATACATTATTTTTCCCTGGGGGTATTTCTTATAGCATGGGCCCTAAGGATAACCTTGTAGTAAAGAAAAAAAAAAAAGGCTCAAATTCAACAATTTTAGCAGGTATTTACAGAACATTGTGTCAGAGATCAAGTAGTAAATCAAAGGAAACCTGTGCTCTGACACTCAAGTGTTAATTATGTGTACATCTAAATTGAGATCCAGATCATATTCACATTGATAGCTACATATAGGAGTGGAAATTGTAATGAATACTTGAAAAATTATAATTCTCTATTTTTTTTTTTTTTGTGAAAATTTGTCCTGTCAATGATAAAATCCATTTTGGATCTCACAGTGAAAATAGTTTCCTACCTGTCACATCTAAACTACTTCCCAATCTTGCTTCTAATACTTTTCTCTAAGTAAAAATCTAGTTTCTATCAATGTTGGCCATCTTGTCCAATTCTACTTCTTTTCTGTATCAGACTGTTTTAACACCACATGTGAGCACATGATTTCCCATTCTGTCTTTTTCTTATTTCACCATCCCTTTCATGCTGCCCGACCATTATGATGGAAAAGATGAAACTCTGCAAATCAACTGGTCACTTGTTTTTCTTCTCTTTCTTTTCTTTCAGTGTTGAGGCATCCACTGACCATTCACCTACAAAGTCTCCATTCCATGACATGGGTATAGTTTATGATAAAAGCTACGTGATTCTTTCCACTACTATCAGCACAATACATTATGGAAAAGCAGTAGGAAATGAGTCTATTACATAAATCTAAATATGTTTTTTATTAATCCTGTTCAGTAGCCTAGTACTCCTCAGACTTTAATGGGTAGGTACATCATGTAAGGAAATTGTTAAAATCAAAGTTCGAATGCAATAGGTCCGGGGTGGAAGCCTGAAAGTATGTATTTCACAAGTTCCCAGAGGATGCTGACGATACCCATACAAGGAAAGCACTTGGACCAGCCAAGACCTAGAGTGATACCATCCCATTCTGGTTGGGTTTTTTTGTTTTGTTTTGTTTTTAAGATTTTATTTATTTATTTGACAGACAGAGATCACAAGTAGGCAGAGAGGCAGAGAGAGAGGAGGAAGCAGGCTCCCTGCTGAGCAGAAAGCCCAATTCGGGGCTCGATCCCAGGACCCTGAGATCATGACCCAAGGCAAAGGCAGAAGCTTTAACCCACTGAGCCACCCAGGTGCCTCACTGTTGTCTGTTTTGATAATGATTCCCTTCCACACCATTTATACATGTTTAGTATGTTCTACAGTTTTTGTCTGATTTCAGCCTTCTATACTTTACTAACAGGACACAAAAACACTTCCAGAGGTTTTGACATTGTTGGGGCCATGCACACCTTCTCATGGAGCCTTTCACGAATTGAAGAATCTCTTCTAAAATATTTCCTCTAAACACGGAGCACGGGACATATAGACACACACAGAGACATAGGCAGTGAGGGAAAGTGGCTATTCCATTTTATCTGCCAGTAGAGTATGAAATTCATACTATCTACGTTTCTCATCAAAAGGGCACTGGAGACAGTATCAGATTACAAGACTCATGTTACACTGGTTATTTATTTATTTATTTATTTCCTTCTACTTTCTAGTGGTGGAAGGCGCGGATAATTGGGAGAAAGAGCCAAGTTACAGATCTTTCTTGATGACATGTGGTGGAAACAAGTCCCAAGTCCTCTCACTTCTGTCGTAAAAAATCTCTTTTAGGGGCACCTGGGTGGCTCAGTCATTAAGCACCTGCTTTTGGCTCAGGTCATGATCCCAGGGTCCTGGGATCGAGCCTCGCATCACGCTCTGTGCTCATCAGGCTGGATGCCTGCTTCTCCCTTTCCCACTCCCCCTGCTTGTGTTCCCTCTCTTGCTGTGTCTCTCTCTGACAAATAAATAAATAAAATCTTAGTAAGTAAGCAAAAGTAAATAAATAAATAAATAAATAAGAAGCTCTCCTAAACAATTAAGTAAGGTTTTTTCTGTGGTAGAATATGATTTTAGTCATACAGCGATTCATGATAATATTTTCCATTCTTAACAAAAGGGAGACTGGGGGAAAAGTTGTCTTAAATCTTAATTTTGTCACTTACAAACTTTGCAACCCAGAGCACATTCTTAGAAAAAAGCCTGTCTTTGTGTATATATTATAAACACTCACACACATACACACACACATTTGATTGGACTTACTATGAATATGAACCATACTGGCATATCTCAGAGAAGTCTGAAACGATAGTTGTGGGCATGACTATACGGCAAGTTTGAGGGGATGGCTTCCTTTGAACAAAGCAGAATGGAAAACACTAGAAGGTTCTGTGGATTGACAAATAATCTGTCTCTCCTCCTTTCCTTAAATTTCTAGCTTTCTTTTCATTCTTCATCTAAGTCTGAGATAAGAAAAACACCATCATAGGACATAATGAAGAGCTGTAATGAAATTAACAGAGAATTAGCAGTAGGAATTCAGAAATTAACTCCTCAAATTCACAAACTGACGAAGAATTCAACAATGAATCGACTAATAAGGAAAACCAAAAATATACTCCGAACATTTCAGTTGAGTGAGGATGTATTTTGTTAATTTAGCTAATTTTTTTTTTTTGGTCATTCCTAAAAAATTGTGTGGGAAATATCATTTGTATCTGTATTTTGAACTGAAATTAAATCATGCATAAATTCTCCCACTTTAGGTTAGAAAATCCGTGTTCACCTTAGTTAGTAAAAATTATACACTGATAGATGGTCAAGAAACCTATTTTTATATGGATATATAATTTAATATCAACTGTAATGTGTCTGTGAATCCGAGAATATCCGTGATTTCCACAATAATGATATTCAATAATGAGAAAATTTAATGTAACCACAGTGCCTTCATTAGAATGTTCCACTACCCCTTATCACATGTAGTCATTTTCAATTCAGGGTGCAGCTAGATGTCAAGTCAAATGTGGTGAGACGTATTTGATGTCATGGCATAGATAATTATTTATATTCGATCACTTAGCAAAAATACTGTTATGCTACAGTTCCTTCATCTACTTGCTTTTTCATTTTCCTGATTGTGTCCTGCTATTTCCTCCTGATTTGAGAAATAAGACTTGCTGTTTATTCTGAAGAATTAAAATATGCTAATGAATTAAGATATGTATTTATAATTTGATTTCCTTCAACAGTGCAGTAATACAGATGTGGAAACGGTTCTTTTTAGGTCTATAGGGATACCTAATGCAAAATTTTAAATAACTTAAACCATGTTGACTATCTTTGAGTAAAATGGTTACTGCAGATTTTCCCTGTATTTAATTACAAGGTATAAAATGTACTTTTCCTCCAGGTACTGGAGACTTTAAATAACACATGCTAGCTATTTTTGTGGCTCATTCACAACGTCATTTAAAATATGCATCCATCATATATCTAAATTGAGTTACACATCATTCTTATCATGATGCTGATTTGTATACATTCTTGTCCTGCCAACCCAGAAAAGACATCAGCTAACATTTGATATGACAACAGAGAAACCGAGACAAACATTTGGCTCTGAACTCAAGTGAGCGCATCTGATTAAATCTAAATTACCATGGCATAACATTATCTACTCATGTTAACATAAAGGAACTGCTGCTGGAATCCAAATGTACCTTACAGATATCACAAAAGTTAAGTGTTGTTACTAAAATTTGAATCCCGTTTCTGCGGGAGGTAAGTGTATTCAAATGTTCTGAGCAGTTTGCCTCAAGATGTCTTTTTCAGTAATGATCATTTATAAGGCTTGTAATGAAACACAAAGAGAGAGAGAACACATGGTTATGTGGGTGTTCGAAGTGTAAATTTAAATTCTGGGTTCTGGAACCAGTTTCTTGGAAAGGGCTTCCTTTTCCTGTTACTCCATCCGAGTTCCAGCCATCTAACCGCACTTCAAAACTTGAAGGCACAAGATAAATAAAGGCAAGAACCTGTGTTTTACTGTTATTGCCAAGTTGCAATTATTCCTAATGATATGAAACCATTTCTAAGTATTCTACTTGACGATCTTGAGTTACTGGACAGAACTGAGCTTGGGGATTAACTCTGTGAAGTCTTTTTTTTTTTTTTTTTTTTAATTTGATAGAGAGAGATCACAAGTAGGCAGAGAGGCAGGCAGAGAGAGAGAGAGGAGGAAGCAGGCTCCCCGCTGAGCAGAGAGCCCGACGTGGGGCTCGATCCCAGGACCCTGAGATCATGACCCGAGCCGAAGGCAGAGGCTTAACCCACTGAGCCACCCAGGCGCCCCAACTCTGTGAAGTCTTAGTTCAATCTCTAGTACACCTATGGGACCCACGCTTTTGTGGTATCCTTTCCTGGTTTAAGACCGTTAATAAGAAGAAACTCGAAGCAAACATCAGAGAGGCCATCCCATCTGGGTAGAGGACTACTGAGCAAACTAGCAGAGTCTCCACACGAAAAACCACCCAGACTGAAATCTGAAAGTAGATATTCCAGTATGTTTTGCAGGTGTTATCAACTCCCTCATTGGCTTTCTCTTTCATGGAATGATTCCTGGACTAAATTCCCCACATATGTTCCTTTTACTATTCATGAAAAATAGAGCAAAAATGAACTAACTATTGCTATCTACAAAAAGGCATGCGTGAATCTCACAAACACGATAGGAGTTGAAAATTTAGATCGGGTCAACACTGAGAAAAGTAACCGACACCATTAGAATTAAGGAGAGCAGTTGTAGGAAAGAAAATAATAGTGATCAGGAAGAGTTTCCAGATGCTATTAATATTCCATTTTTTTAAAATGAGGCGCCGATTACACAAGTAAATTACGTTTGTGAAAATTCTTTCCACTTCACACTTCAATTTTTACCCCATTACGGGGCAATCGTAAAGGCAAGATAAGCTATTCCTATATGGTCTATTGGGGTGTTTACATTGGGGGAAATAATAAGAATCAACCTGTTACAATAACCAATCAGACCAACGCACGCAGAGTCAGAAACTTTTAATCATAAGCCAGGTCCATGCCTAAAAAAAACTGCTGGTCTTATAATGACAGACTTCATTTTTATGTGAAATGGAAAATAATTTGACACCTGGACAACCACACCTGGTAATGAAATCAGTTTCCTCACTTAAAGTGTCTCACTTCATCAAGAAGCTATATAAACACCTATATTTACCGTTTCCCAGGTATTGTAACATGGGCTTGGCAAATATCCAATATTACTTTCAGGGAAAAACAAAAACAAAAACAAAACGGCCTTTCAAGTAGTCCCGATTTGACGAAGAAGAAAAAGAAGTCTCAAAAAATTGAAGTATCTGTGCTCAAATTACCAGTAAGAAAAAAGATGATTATTGATCAGTTTGTTTTCATTCGTCATGCCAGTGGTTCTCAAACTCTGCTGTGAAACTGGGCTGTTAGAAGCAGACTGCTGGAAGCCACCTCCAGGACTTCAGTGGGATGAGTCTGGGGTGGGAGACCACATTTCTGCATTTCTAACAAGCTTTCAAGCAAGGCTGATGCTGGTAGAGGAAAATGCACTTAGGGACCACCCATGCCAGCCCTTTTACTGCCCGTCTGTCCTCTCTCTGAGGGCTGGGTCTGGCCTCTTACTGGGCACCTCTGTTCCCATCGTCTGGGACCGGGAAAGGGACACAAGAGAGATTTTCTTAGTCAACAGATGACTGAAGACATGTCTTTGTAAGATACTCACAAAGATACAGCTCCTCTTTGCATCTAATTAGGCATAAATTACTGTGATAAAATCACAGGAGGTAAGGTCAGCTTCTTCATTTTACAGGTGACGGGACAGAGTTTGGGAAAAGTTTAAGTGACTGCCTGAGTGAGGGTCAGCCAACCAAGACGAGAACAACAGCTGCCGCTTAGGATTGTCCTTATTTAAAAGAATGAAGTATATTAAGCTCCGGAGGGAAACTATGAGAAAAATTGAACTAGCAACCACTTATCTTAATGTTTTACCTTTTGTTCCGAATGGAGATGTGGAGAATCTAAGAATTTGAATGTATATGTTCAACATATGTTTTTTGGGTTTTGTTTGTTTGTTTTTATTTTGTTTCATTTTTTTGTCGACGATGTCTACGATACAGGCATGGTACAGAGTAAGATTTCTAAAACACAGTCTCTTCCATCAAAATTCTACCTTTGAGTTAGGGAGACAAAAGTCACACAGGAATCCCACACAAGATACCAGGCAGCATAAATTAGAAGTCGAATGGGAGTCGGTACGGATACAAGAACACCAGGCAAGAGTGAGTTCACTGAGAATGATAAGGCTTCATGGAGAAGGTAGGGTTTGAGACAGACCCCCAAAATATTTTGGACTGGCAGGGGAGGGGGCAAGAAGTACAACGGTCCACGTTAGGTGCATAGCATGGTACGAAACGGATGGGAAAACATGCATCTTGTAATGGCGGCCAGAGACATATCTGTGAGGAAGTGAATTGATCAAGTATGATTGACCTGTTGGCAGGCTTTTGGGAACACTGGAAAGCTAACTTGGTATGGAGAAGTGGTTATAGGTACTCAGACCACGTAGGGACCCAGGGAAACATCTGAAGTTTACCGTCATCTTCCTGGACACCACCATCATCTTAGGATCTCTGCAGGCAAAAACCCTCAGTGAGAAAAATGCCCTCATCATGTTCATCTGAACATATCCATGGGAGCAAGATGGCTACCCACAACCCTGATTAGGTTGTCTTAAACTATGGTTGGATCCTAAATGTATCTGCCTGCATTTTGTAGCCACTGCCTATGTCTGGCTATTTCCAGAAAGCCTGCTCCTCTGACCCTAGTTTGCTCTGCACCCACCCCATTCACCCACACTTACCTGCCCTATCTTTACCGACAGCCATGATTCTCTCCAATGACAGGAGAGAAAAAAGAAAAAGTAGCAAACAAACAAACATCAAAGAACATGCTTTTCGGTCTGCTGTTGGGTTCTAAGCAAAACTACTGTCCCTAAAATTACCTGGAACTCAGTACACAGGACTTCCTGAGATTGTTCCCAGATTCCCTAATCTTTTCTCTGTTCTGCCTACATTCACCATAATAAGCCGTTTGTGTCTGTCTGTCAACTAGCCCATCTGTTCCTTTTGTAGTAATTTTCTAACACACTAGTTAGTTCAGCAGGCTCTCCAATCTCCACAAGACCTAACTCATTTACTTATTATTATTATATTATTCTCTGAAAAGCTGTCTTTCACCCTAGAGCACCCAGCTTCCTATAGTGCCTCCTTACCCCTATGGTTGGGATTCTTCCATCTTGACTTCCCAATTAATGTATTGTTCTGATGTTATAGTTAATAGGATTAATTCTCCGTCTTAACTCAGCAACAACTTTGTTACTATTTCCCTCTTCCAAACTAAGGGTGAAGTAGTCCACATACAGATTTTAGGGAATATTTGAGTCCTTCTTAAAATTTTATTTTATAAAGATTCGGAGTCCCAAGGGCAGATCAAAATTGAAAATGATTGGACAGCACTTTGTAGGGAGTAGAACGGCTCCCACTGCTATCTGTTGAAAGTCAGCTCTGGACACCAGGGTTTGGAAAAAGATGAGAAACAAAGAAATGCCCCAAAGGGATAAGGACTCTAACAAGAGGCCCATCTCAAGAGGTTGCTGTTTTTATAAGTGTCTGCTAATCTCTGTGACATTACAGATGGCTTCCTTTCAGAATGGGGGTATTCCAATAATAAACCTGATTGCCCTTACTGATTGTTTTAAGTCTTTAAACCAGATATTAAGAAAGTTATACCATATGTATTTAGCGTCAATCTCCCTGAATTCATAGGATAAACATCTAAGGAGTTGAAAATTAAGGGTAGAGTTTGAAAAATACACCAAAGTTTAACATATACAAAAGAATGAAGATGATTAAAAAAAAAATCACTTTGGGCCATACATAATCAAGTGAAATACACTATAAACTCACAGCATTTGTTATTCTACTTGGTAAAAAATAAATAAATAAAATAAAATAAAATAAAATAAATCAGTGCTAGCCTGTGAATTAAAATTCTAACAAAATCAAGTATAAAAACTTGAGCATTAGTAATGGTTGGAGAGTATTATATCTATATTACCTAAATCTCTCCATTTCTCATGTTTATTCATTAATTCTATTTGTTTCTGATTATGGGCTGTTGAAATAAGAGTTTATTACTATAATAAATGTTCAAAGTTAGAAACCAATAATTATTCCCAAAGACTTTTGAATTAGTCGTTTTACAAACCATAAGGCAAATTAAATACAATTTCAGTGAAGAGCACCTTTTAAAGCTCATTTTTAATCGAAGGTCAATGATTAAAAGTGAAAAAGTCAGTTTTCAGTTTGAAAATAATAGCCAATAAATTTTAAAATATGAGATTTAATTTAAAAAAAAAGTACCTGTGGTGTTTACTAAATTTCTGAATGTATATTATATTGAGATTTCTTTGTATTGAAAATCCAGTGAAGAACTATTCTTGATATAGGATAACAGTGTATTTCTATTGTTTCATTCTGATCTAGTTTGTATATCTACTCTGCATCTACACCTTTAGGGAAGTTTTATTTCAGCAAAATAAGTGTAGAAGATACTTCATAACATATAGCTTAATAAAAGCTATGGGCAACAATATGGGAAAATTTTTAAATGGTTAAAAGAAAAACTACTTCAGATTCTATATTGTCACACACACATTAGGTGAAAAGCATGGAAAATGTCATTTAAAATTGTGCTCAGCGGGCAAACCGTAAGTTCACTTTACCCCGACATGATCTACTACTCTGTGTGCTTGTGTGCACGTGCATTTGATAGAAAGACACACAGACATGTGCAGCCAATAAAGTTGACAAAATTACTGTTAAAAAGGAGGTGAAGCCTCTGAATTCATTTGTAATGTGGATTTACCAACATGGTTTCAGTTTATGTCTTCCCCAAGGCAATGAGCCTGTGCAGATGTTGTTGGAATCAACTTCCAACAGTGTTTGAAACACAAATCATTAACTTGTTACCCATCTACATTGGAAGTCAGAATACAAAACAGTTTAAATATGTTAACTTAGATGCAGTCAGGCTTTCTCCACATTCATTTGAACTACTGAGAAGTCAGTACAAAATCCACAAACTTCCTATGCCTTGGAGGGTTTCTTTGTTCTCTTAAGAATACACCACTATGTCTGAAAATGTTCTCCAGATAGTTTTGCAGTTCAACAATTTGATAGACACAGTCACTGTGAGGGGAAAAAAAAATACAATTCAATATAGAAAACAAAGAGTACAGAACCTTAGTGGAGAAAACCACTACATAAGATTTCACTGTTTGATTCACTCAGTGTGCTCTAAACAAGGCACTAAACATTTTTAATACTTCATTATGTTGGAAGTGACTCTGGCCCATGTAGGCTAAATCCATTAATTATTAATTCAATTTTCAATTCAATTATTAATTTAATTATTTTAGTGACTGCTATTTCCCCAAATATGTTCAAGAAATGTAAGCTATCCTAAGTGTAAAAATAAACCTCTACTATATTCAAGTTTGGGGAGCAGGAGTAAAAGAATTTAAATGTATAGAATGTTAAATGGTACTCAACAAAGAGAAATAAGGAAAATAAAGTAGGGGAAATCTGCTACTTTAGATAGGACACTGCGTCAGGTCTGAGACTGGAGGAGGACAGTTCTTGATGAGAAAGAAGCCAAAGAAATATCTAGAGAAGAACATTCCAGATAGAGGGAATCATCTGGGCACAATTCTTGAGATTTACAATGGCCCATCATTGTCTATGTAACTTATTCAGTGATTGAATATCAGATTTTTCATGCCCAGTAGAGCATAGGATAGTTGTATTGATTGAATGACTAAGGCTTGTAAAGAACTGTGCCCAGAAGCTGGAAAATATCTCATTACATTTTAGTCGTTGTCATAACATGATAATACCCTATGGTTCCCTATTTTTGCAATCCCACCCTATGGTATCATTAATATGAAGAACCACTTATCAAGCAACTGAGTTACATGCTCAGGGAATTATAGGATGAAATCCATGTGTTGAATTCCAGGATTCCCATTCTGTGTAGATAACAAATGTACACACGGTCGATACATACATAATTCATAGACAGAGTTTATATGCTAAGAAGTTGGTTAAAGTAATACTATCATGACTGCTCAGTCCGGTACTTGTCCAGCCATGACTGAAGACAATTTCAGTTTTTCGTAGTTTTATATGATACAGTTGGGCTTATACCTTATGACAAAATCCAACTACATTTCTTTATTTGACCTTCACATAGTAAAACTATAGATTTTGTGTAGTCTACTATAGCTTTGAAATGTTGCCGGAGAATTTATCCTCTGCTCACAGAAGCTTCTCATTTCCTACCTTTTTCTTTTCACACAATCACTGAAGACATTGATTCCTCATTCCTAGAGTAATAAAGAGAGCTCACAAAAAATCAATATCCATATTATCTATCGGAGCTTAGTGGTCAGACAGGGATCCGTTGTCTTTGCAGACATTGCTTCCTTTATAAGAAACAAACAAACAACAACAACAACTAAACAAATAGGAGTATTCAAGTTCGTGGTACAGACACCATCCCACCTTTCAAGAACACTGACTTACTACCTGTTTGGGAGGGAGTGATTACTACTGAAAGAACATGAGCTATTTTCTTCTCTACTTGCCACCTGGCACCTTCAACGTCACATGCATGCTAAAACTTCACGTAAGGTAGCTCACCACCAGTATGTGCCTCCTTTATTTTGAAGATAAAACAATTCACCTTCAAAACTAGCAAAGACACAGGTGTTCCTCCGAGCGCCCAAGGTGAAGGGACAGAACATTTAAGACCTGAGTAGACTGAGGACCAACAGAGAGTAAGGCAGTATTAGAGAGCCATCGATGTCACCCAATGAAGTAAATTAGCAGGACTAAAAAGTGAAGAGCATTTCAAATTCACATTGGCCAAATGCCCTAAAATCACTCATCTTGAACAGTCAAGAAGTACACATTTCTGTGTAGATTTTTGTGGAAATTAAGGCTTTGCTATGTTTAGGGTTATATTACATAGATAAAATGTGGATGAACCCTTTTTCAGAATCCACCCAAATGAAAATATGCCTCTCTGGCAATACTGTAGCTGGTCTAAGTATTTTAGGACTGTGGTCACTCCCCCACCTCATAGAACATGGTCAAGGTGGAGATCTTGTTTCCCACTCCTGATAGATTTCTCATCCATGCATAAGTGCTTTTCAATTAACAGAAAAAGTTCTGACTTTCCTCTGCCCCACTACTCCAACACAGTGGAGGGACAACTGTCTGATTGGGTACACTTGAGACCTATGAACTACCTGAGCTCCTCTGAGCTCCATCTCTCTCCACCGTAGAAAGAATTTTCCTGCAGGGAGAGAAAATTCAGTACTCCACTAGGGGCAGACAGCTCCTTACCAGGTAATGACAAATATGATTTGGCCTCAATCTGCCACACTTTTGTTTTATTTCTCAAATTGAATGTATGTAGGCAAGACAGGTTCTATTTTCAGAGTCTTTCCAGAGACCTCAACAATACTAGTGTTGTGTCTTTGGAGGGATGGCTGCTGTGATTAACCAGATGAGAAAATACCTTATGATAGTGGGTCCCATCAAACAAGAAGGACAGCTTTAGTGTTATGTGCCCAGACATGAACCCTGAAGTACCACAGTAATAAGACTGATAGAATGTTGAGGATGTATTGTGTGTGAGTCATTTTAAACACTTTGTAGCAGCCCATCTGGTCTCCACAATACCATCTTACAGATGACACTGAAACACAGAAGTTCAGTGACTTGCTAAGGTCCACAAGAGAACAGTAGGAGGACTGGGACTCAGGTAATCTTGTTCTAAAGCAGCACCCTCAAGCACTGTGTTCTCTAACTAGAAGTAACCAGGAGAAGAAAACCACCAAGTCTAGGTCTGTAAGTGTGAGCACAGAGAGCAAAGGCACAGCCACGCCAAGCCCCAGGGCTAACTGCACACGAATATCAGAAATCTCCTTACCATAACAGTACATTGCTCTTGGAATGAACTGCTTCAAGATATCCAAAAAATGAGAAAGAACTCACTAATGAGTTTAAAATCCCTCTCCACCATACATATTAATAAGAGCATACAGGGCCAGTCTGGAGATGCCCAAGATCACTGACATTCTCATAAGGAGAACCTGTCAAGCTGATTAACTGCGGAAGACTCTCTTGACCATTCAGCTGAGAAAAACCAAAGAAATTTTCTGAGTCTTCAAGTCCTCAGTCCTGGGTTCTCAGACCATGATGGCCCTAACAGACCCAAAAATTCAGAGCTGCCTGAGAGGTAAAAGTTACCTATATGACATTTAATATATTAAGTTACAATTTTCAATTGAAGGTGTGATTTCACACAGAAAAGTTCAGCTATAATAGATACCATAGGGTGAAAATTAGTCAGTTATAATTTTAAGTACCTAATTGGTTCTCAAAACAGTATACACCAGGTATGTAATGGGATTGTTGTATACTTTTGTTTAGAAATAAAAAATCTGTACATCCTATGTATCTGTCAATTATTCAAAAAATAGACCAGAGAAATGGAAATATTAAAAACACTCAGAATATTTGAAAGACTTTGCATTTGTTTTTTTAGTTTATGACTACTTTAGTGCTCCAATGAAGTGTTAATGAGGTAATTTTTTTTTCTAAGCAGAAGGGCAGAAGAATCCAGGTGTAACAAATATGCTTTGTCTGCATGAATGCTAAACTCGAGGTCACTACCTAGTGGAAAACTTAATTCAAATATGCTAAGGTCCATGTCCAGCATATTTTTCATTAATAACATGGGGAGATCTAAGTGGTGCAACTTGATATATAGAAAAAAAGAAAAGGACCACGAAAAACATATCTAAAATATTTATCTAATTGTACATAAAATACAGTAAGAGCAAGTGTCTTAAACTTATTTTCATAGAATAAAGAGGCTTAAAATTAAAAAATATCATCTCTGGAGCATCTTAAAACAAAAAACAAAAGGAAAGTATCCAAAATATCTTCCCCCCACGCTTTCTCAGAATGAGAGCAGTTCCTGTAGAATTAAATACTTAAATCATGCTCTCTATAGACCGTGTTGGTTCCTAAGTTTTCAGCTCTACAAAGCAGTGTCTGGTGTCAAACCAGAAATTTGCTGAATCTAGATTTCTTTGGGCAATTTGTCTGTTTTTGTAATTAAAACCCAGAAGTACTCTAGATTACTGCTACCTAGTCCACAGTTCAAAAAGCACAAAACCTATCACATCATTGTGATTTGCCACCCAAAAAACAGCTTATAAACCAAGTGCTATCATGAATGTATCATGATGATATAAAGCAGTTTTTTGTGCAGGCAAACTAGTGTGAATCAAGAGTGCTGTCTCCCATTCCTTTTGATAGAATTACAAAAGGGGGCGTTTTAACTGTTTTTGCGCTACTTTTGGACTAGAAAGGAATTGCTGAGTAAACATGACTCAGTTTTAGTCAAAAGCGTTCATGCCCTGAAGACTTTCCCAACAGTCTCCAGTTAAGGTAAATGGTTTAAGCAAAGTATCCTACTGCTGAATGGGACAAAACCAGCCATTCCTATTTTATTCTATTTCACATCAACTTAAGGGATGCCAATCATTTGATCGAAGAGGGCACTTCACCCTGAGAGTTCTAATGCTAGTGATTTTGTTCAACTCAGTATGGGAGTTCAGAACTGGCTCATACTACCTCACTAGGGAAACAAGAGAACTGCGCTATAAATTTACCTAAAAAATTAACATTCGAGTCAGTCTGAAATACCGAATGGATAGCGCATTTATAGAGCATTTTTATTAACACTTATTTTGGAATTCTATTCCTTGTATTGGTTTAGCTATATTCATGTCTATATTTTAAATGACAATTCAAATATACATAATGAAGTGATTTTATCCATCACAACTAACCATGTGCTGTTCCACAGTCAATTTCGTACTTTCTCCCGAAAAAGAAACTTTATAACCATTTAGACTACTATTCTAAAATAAGATTCTGACCAACTAAGATTTCAATTTTATAAAAAAATGTCAATCCTTAAGAGTTAAATATCTTTGATATAATCTTTGATATACTTCAACTTAAATCTGTGACCCTGATAATTTTTATATTAGGTCCTTCTCCGTCTATTAGCCTACTAGTTAGAACAACATGTTTTGTTTATATTCTTTTTATTAGAAGCCTAAAAACAAATGTGTACAATGCTATCAATTTTTTTCTCTAATACAATAAAAATGATTAATATTCCTAAGCTGTTAATGGTTATATTCTCCTGAACTAAAATCTTACTTCCATCTGTTTTAATATATTTCAAGTAATGAATGCCTCATCATGTGAAAAAGTAGCACATGACAAATATTAGAAAAATTAACATTTCCTTTTTTTTTTTTTTTTGAAGATTTTATTTTTTTCGACAGGGAGAGAGAGGGAGAGCTCAAGCAAGGGGAGGAGCAGGCAGAGGGAAAGGGAGGAGCAGGCCCCCAGCTGAGCAGGGAGGCCAACCCAGGGCTCTATCCCAGGACTCTGGGATCATGACCTGAGCCAAAGGCAGATGCTTAACCCAGACACCCAGGTGCTCTGAAAAATTAACTTTTTCAAATCCATGCTTATTGGAAATTTTCTTTCATTAAAAAGTCAGCTCCATTTTCCAATTAAGTCAAAAGGTATTAAAAATGCCACAGCAAGGACAGCATGAAGATCCAAAATAGAAGCCTCAAAGGGAAACAGAAAACGTGTGAAAAAAAATCCTGCACCCTCACCAACCACCCAAAAGTCACATTCATACTCCCAGGATATCTTGAGGAAAATATTTACACGATGCTATTTAATCCAAGGAAATGTTTTCATTTTAAAGAAGTTACACACTAACATGTTTAATAGAGATTTGAATTCTAGGCCTGGAAGGGACTATTTCCACTCTTTGCGGCATTGTGAATGGCATTTTCACCAATGAAATGCCATCCTCTCTTCTGCTTCCTACTGTTACAGCCAGGATTTTAACTGACTGTCTTCTTTCATCAAAGAGTAACTTTCCTAACACACTTCTTTTCTGGTGCCATTTCTTTGCTCAAAATTGTTCAATCGCTCCCCATTAATGTTATTTAATGCTTTTAGTTGGTTTGCTCTGTGCGAGGCTCTGATCTAAGCAGTTTGTTCACATTAACTCTGTCAACTCTCACTGTTTTTACAAAGGAACAGCTAGTGAAGACAGCAGTATCCATGGAAATTCTAGTCCAGACCCAGGTGATGTAACATTCCTGACGTCAGCCAGCCCATGAAGTGGTGCAGTTTGGAGGGGGCAAAGAAGTTGACCTCAGAGCTGGTGTTATCCATTCCCCACAGGTTTAAGCCCAAACCCCTGAGTCTAAACATTCCAAGCTCTCCTGTCTGTCTCCAAGTCACCGTTCTAATCTGCTATTACCACTTTTATCAACAATTGCCACACAGGTCATAACAGATAGTGACAGCTCCTCCAAGACAGTTTCAAGGGTCACAAAAACATGAAAGGATTCCTTATAAAAAGGCTCTGAGAAGTCCTGCATTGAATAAATGTATTTATTTTACCAAACATTTCGCTCACTAATGCCATTCCAGAAACTTGTTTTTCTTCACATCTAATATCTCATTGGCATAGTTCAGAAAAGAACATTCTATAAAAATACTGTACTTGAAACAGGTATACTAACTCCCTGAGTTTCACTAATGGATTGTCACTTCTCTTTGTTCCCATCTTCTCCACACCTAGCATAGCCCTTCTGATTCCAATATATCCTTTACGACTCAGCTCAAACTTCACCTTCTCAACAGCAAGGTCTCGGAAAGTTTGCAGGTCACATGGCTGGCATCCCATCAAACTCATCCATTTTATTGCTTTGAAACACATTTCTTGCTCCCCTTAAATGTGGGCATAGCCCCACTCACAACCGACGGTCAACTCCTTAAAGGATATAAGCATGAAATGCTTTTGCAATCATTCCTTCAACGTCACCCCCCAGCCATGAGAGAGAACACACATTACAGTATGTGGACTAGAGTAATCTCACTCTAACTTGCCTTGCATGGATCAAACGAGACCTTAGATTTTTAGAGCGGAAAGACAGGAGAGAATATTGGAAGCGTTTATGAAAATTCAGTCCCAAGGAAGATACTGTTTACTGTTAACCAAATTCTTTAATATCTCCAATAAAAGGCAGATAACAGAATGTTAGGAATAAAGTAAAAGCCGAATGATGAAATATGACAGCAAAGATAGTTCTAACATTAACTGTCATCGATAAGACGCAAAAGCAATGAAACGTAAACTGCACTCTGACAGTGCCAATGAAATGGGAAAATGTGTTTACCAAATTCTCTCTACCTAATCAACAATGTGTCCAATTCCGCAAATGAAAGCCACAAAGTTAGAAATTAATCCAGAATCGCCTATGGGCCAGACACAGGACAGACTCATTTTGCTCTTATCACTTAAATGACATAAGAATCCTAGAAGTTAAAATGATCATCACTTTCAGATTAGGAAAGAAGCTCAGTGTGATTAGAAAGGGCCCAGAAATGAATTTTATTAGTAAGAGTCAACAGCTGTTCTCGAACTCAAGTCCACCTAATTTCAAAGCCACTAAAAATTCTAAGCGGGGGTGGGTTAGATGGCAGTCCACAGGCAGGGATGAGGTGTTTCAGAATACGGCTTTGGACATACTTCCCAGGATTGGCACAGTGAACCACAGTTCTAGAAGAAAAGAGAAAAACTGTCATTTCCTAGAAAAGCTGGAGGCTGAGTTGTCAATGATCTGCTTCTGGCATGAGAGGGCTTTAATGTGACTCTTGTGGAAAATAAAATCTTGGGCGCCTGGGTGGCTCAGTGGGTTAAGCCGCTGCCTTCGGTTCAGGTCATGATCTCAGGGTCCTGGGATCGAGTCCCATATCGGGCTCTCTGCTCGGCAGGGAGCCTGCTTCCCTCTCTCTCTCTGCCTGCCTCTCCATCTACTTGTGATTTCTCTCTGTCAAATAAATAAATAAAATCTTAAAAAAAAAAAAAAAGAAAAGAAAAGAAAATCTTGAGCAGACTGCTTCCCAGTGGGTTTGCCAGGATAAATCATCAGCAAGACATACCCCCGGACAACTAAATTAGTTAATCTATTGAATCGAGTGGCTTACTATTGTCCATCTGCATGATATATAGTGTTAAAAATAACTTTTTAAAATTATTTATATTTAGCCTTATCTTTGTGGCGAGAAACTGATGAAGAATTTTAGTTGAATCTTAAAATCAATACTGAAATGACAGTTAACTCCAATGATATCAGAATAAGCAGAATGTCTGATCACCTGTTTGTTATGTAGAGGGACAAGCATTCAGGTAATCTAGAAATCTTTTATGGTTGATTATTGCTTATTTTTTATTTATTTTATTTATTTTTTTAGAGACAGGGCGGGGGGTGAGGAGAGAAAGCAAGAACGTGAGCAAGGAAGCAGAGAGGAGCAGAAGGAGAGGGACAGACAGACTCCCTGCCGAACAGAGCCCAATGCGGGGCTCCATCCCTCAACTTTGAGATCATGACCTGAGCCTAAACCAAGAGACCAATGCTTAACCAACTGAGCCACCCAGGCGCCGCTACTGCTTATTTTTAAAGAGTTATCATTCCCGTTGAACTTGGTTCTATAATAAAGTCCACTCCCGATATCTGATTCTCAAGGGAGTACTTCTGATACTTTTGCCTTTATACGACATGGGTCTTAGCAGTTCTTCCTTAATCCCCAGATGTTTTATCTTTCATTTTCTTTCTTTTTTTTTTTTTAAGATTTTATTTATTTATTGGTCAGAGAATGAATCTGCACACAGTCAAGGGGAGTGGTGGGCAGGAGGAGAAGTAGGCTCCCTGCTGAACAAGGAGCCTGACTTCGGACTCCATCCCAGGACTCTGGGATCATGACCTGAGCTGAAGGCAGAGGCTTAATCAAGTAAGCCACCCAGGCATCCCTACCTTTCATTTTCTAATGATATTTTAGATTTTTTTTCCTAGTACCAATCATGTTACATTCATTACCTACGTACAGTGTCTCGCTACTCCATTAGATTTCAAGTACCTTGAAGATGAGAAGTCTACATTACCCCTTTGCATCCCCATTATTTCATTCAATGGAGGCACACATCACACACACACACACACACACACACACACACACACACGGACACCAATCTCGTTAAACAAATGGACAAATAAAAGTGGTAAAAATATCTTCAGTTGGTAACAAAACTCAAACGGAAGTCATGGCCATGAGGAGTGACCATGGAAAATGAGGCATAAAGCCTTGCTATATTCAGAACCTCAGATGCAAGAGGTCCTGGGCTAGAACTTTAGAACTTACGCACAAAAGCAAGCTTTAAGTTCTGCAGAAGCATCTAGCCAGTTCGTGACAGCTCAGGATGAGTTTGGGATTCTCCATCACCCGTCCTGAGACGGAGGGGGGCAGACACAGGAGGCAAGGTGAAAAGAGAGAACACAGACTTCTACTCAAGGTATTTCCAGTATTTTTTCACTATGATTTTTCTCAAGTGTTACTTTCCCAAGAGGAACAACTTAGACCTTATGGAAAGTCCATCTACGACTTAACCAGTGTTCTATGACAAAGCCTTCTAAATACAAAGTTTCATCAAGCAGTCACAAATGCAAAAGCTAAAAACAGTTTCACAAGAAACCATCCTTATCACAAACTTCCCAACTGCTCACGCTCCCCCACTCCTGATTTCAGCAGTCATTCGTGGTGTCCACTTAGGACACACGAAGTGTGAAACCCGAAGGAAACCATAAGGACTCTAATGCTTCCTACCCGCTGTACTCTGCACCGTCACGGTCAAGAGTCTAGCGGTCAGCTCCCTGTCAGTGATGAATCCAGGATCAATATAATACCATGTACTTCAGGGAGAGTTTGCAATTACCGATTTGGAAAGCACTCTAGCAAAATTCCAATATTAAGTCAATGCTCTAAATGCCTCTATTTTGATCTGTGTTATACTAGCTAAAATGAGGAAATATATTTTAAGCTGATTCTTAAGACAGGTTAATGTGTATGTATGGAGTTGGCTACTATAAAAGCTATAAAAGCGGAGGAAGTAAGGCAGCCAGGTCTAAAACCACTTTTCATGGAACAATATTTATAGCATGCAAATGAAGCGATGCAAAGCATCGTAGATGAACTAAGGGCTATTTTGTATTTTTTGTTTTGTTTTGTTTTAATCTAACCCACAATGTGCAAAGGTACTATAATTATACCTTTGCAAATTCTATTTATCGGATAATGCGAGGTAAATCACGGAGTGCATCTCTGGGTGTGGAACCTGGGCTGTCTGAATGCTGTTGGGGAAGTTACAGCAGGAAAGCTCTGTTTGTCCTCAATCAGTGACCCCCTGCCAGGTCCCAAAGCCTTGAGGACCTTTTCATCCTGCTAAAATGTGAATGTGATGGGGCTTTCTGGACCATGACTTTCTCTGTCACAGTAGTTTAAAATAAGGGGGATTGTGCGAACATTAAAAATGCTTCAAGCGTTTGTATGTATTCTCATCAGAAAATCGCTGAAATATGTTTTAGAAAGTTTTATTTTCAGCAAAAATGTCAATTGCATTCTAATGAATGTCAAGCTCAACACTTTTTGCTCTTTCACAGATGAGTTTTCCTAACATTTTAGGTAAAAGTAGGAATGAGTTTAGTCGATGTAAATGCCGTTACTGACAAAGATCAGAATGCTATGTTTTCAGTTTTCTGTTAGGATACAGAAATTAGCACTCATCTTTCAGTTGGAAAAAAAACAACAACAACAACAACAACCCAACAACAACAACAATAACAACAAAATAAGATATGTAAAGAACAAAGGTTTTGAAAACAGGAAACCATGCATAGACTACAGTGCTCTGCATACATTTTATATGTGAATTCAAATAACAATGATGTATCAACAGGTTGTTTTGACCCAAGTAACAGATTAGAAAAAAACAAAAGCAAATAAAACTTGCATATCCAAGTGTCTGTTTGTAATTGTTAGTTTGGGAAGTTCACAGCAATAAATAGAAAGCAGTTTTCTGGGAATTCCTAAACTCAGAATATATTTTTATATATTTGATGCAATACATTGGTTATTTTTGATTCTAAAATTAGATGCACATCTAGAGTTGGAACAAAGGGCTTTTTCACCTCAGATAAAGTGAGATATGCGTGTGGCCTCCACCACTTAGCAGCTGTGGCATCTTTGAAAAGTGGAAGGAGAACCTTGAGCTCCTGTTTGCAAACTTAAGAGGTAGAAAATAAGAGTTCTTTTTTTTTTTCTTTTAAGATTTTATTTATTTATTTGACAGAGAGAGAGATCACAAGTAGGGAGAGAGGCAGGCGGGGGGGGGGGGGAAGCAGGCTCCCCGCTGAGCAGAGAGCTCGATGTGGGACTGGATTCCAGGACCCTGAGATCATGACCTGAGCTGAAGGCAGAGGCTTTAACCCACTGAGCCACCCAGGCGCCCCGAAAATAAGAGTTCCTAAAGAAAACTGGTAACACGTACAAATCACCTAGCAGGTTCCAGGAGGGTGTCCATAAAGGATATAGGCAACAATCCTATTAAAAAGAAGAATGTAATCAGTGAGGATAGAAAGGTAAAGAAGACAGTCTGGTTTGGCCAGTTGAAGCAAAGGCAAAACAGAGATTATGTCCTTCAAGTATTGACAAACAACAACATAGGTGACGTTTTCCAGCACCTCTGGTTAATTCTAATCCTATAAATTAACAACTAAAACTTAAAGTCACTCTCTAATCTAGATTTTTCCCAGAAACGAGGATGTGGGAAAGAGCTTCTTCGTCAAGCTGGGGAGCTGAAAAAGTCACAAAAAGAAATATTTAGGGGTGGGTGCAGTGGTACATATGGGAGGGTGTCTTGGAGCAAGAAATACTTTCAGGAGAAGGAAAGAGAGTCCTATGACCCCTGATGGTCAAGGTTTGGTTATAGATATAACCTGGGCTGAATCCAGGGAAGTGGCTGTATCATTCAGATAGCCACAACCGGTCGTTTTGGATGGATGAAGTGGACAGTCAGGAAACTGGCAGAAATCATTAATAGGAAAACCACATCACCGACAATTATTTGTTCAGGAAATACTTAGATAATGGACGACCAAATGGAGGAAGTGGGAACCATAATGGCATGAATGCAGGTGTCAAGAGGGAGCTGTTGACCCGTGCTCGATGGCCAACTCTTGAGTTCTCTCATGTTGCTCTCACTATAGCAATGCTGAACTTGAAACAGCAGAGTCAACATCCTTCAGATTAAAAAACAAAAACAAAAACAAACAAAACACAAACAAACAAAAAACCAAAAAACTAACATTGTGACACATGTAACAAAATACCCAGTGTTTGATCCAGAAAAATCACGATGGGTTTAACAGAACTGGAAATTATATGACTGATGTAAAGGGAGCAACTGAATGTTAGGAAAGAAATGTATTTAGTTACTAGGATACAGTGCAAGGCATAAAACTTAAATGTGAATTTAAAATACTGATGTTTTGGGGTGCCTGGGTGGCTCAGTGGGTTAAAGCCTCTGCCTGCAGCTCAGGTCATGTTCCCAGGGTCCTGGGATCGAGTCCCACATAGGGGAAGGGAGCCTGCTTCCTCCTCTTTCTCTGCCTGCCTCTCTGCCTACTTGTGATCTCTATCTGTCAAATAAATAAAATCTAAAATAAATAAAATAAAATAAAATAAAATAAAATACGGATGTTTTACAGACTGGTAGAGAAAGCCAAGCTAACATACGATGTTCCAGATGAAAGAAAAGTTGTCTTTGTTTAAAGGGGTAAGTTTAGGTGTTGTTATCCTGAGGTAATAATCCGATTTGGTTCAAATATTAATTTTGGATTAGCTAACTTTCCTTCGACTTCTAGTTTTTCCCCTGGTTTCCCTCATCTAATTTGTTAGTTTTGTTAAGTGAAAATATAATGCAAGCAGATGAGGGAAATTTAAAAAGAGAACTGGTCTGAGAAAAAATAAATAAAAGAGTGACTACCGTGTGTAATTTGGATCTAATCCATTTTCATAGTGCTTAAAACTTGAAATGTTAATTTTCTCTGTTATTAAATATTTACCATGTAACTGAAAATGAAATTACTGAATAGAAAATAATTAGATGAGTAAAGCAAACCAACTATGGGCAGAGCTTATCACTTGGAATGTATTTTAACATAGTTTTCTATCGCATGACATTTTACATTTGAATGAATGCCAGGCCCCTTTTTTTACTCATATTAGCAGAGTACACGTAGAATGTTTATACATTAAGGATCATAACTGCAAACATTTCCACTTAACCTAGTAAGCATGATTTTTAATAATGTGGGTTTCTATAACAAACACTTTTAACTTTTCACAAATGTTTGAAAGTATAAAGAAGCTCCCAAGGGGGGGAAAAATATGAATCAATAATAAAGTTTAAACTTCTTGCTTTTTTATGTTGATTTACTTTTTGTTTCAAATTTATGGCTATTTGATAAAATCGGATCACTTATTTTATATTTTAGATATGTCATTATAATTCATCTCGCCATACTCAATTTTCACATATTTTATTTTATTTTTAAGATTTTATTTATTTGTCAGAGAGAGAGAGAGAGGGAGAACACAAGCAGGCAGAGCGGCAGGCAGAGGCAGAGAAGCAGGCTCCCTGCCGAGCAAGGAGCCTGATGTGGGACTCGATCCCAGGACCCTGGGATCATGACCTGAGCGGAAGGCAACGGCCCAACCAACTGAGCCAGCCAGGTGTCCCGATTTTCACGTATTTTAAATGCCATTATTATAGGGATCATAAGTCTGTGCCAAAATCACGTGTATTACTTTTCCTGTGTCATTGAGACAATACAGAATCCTTAAAAATTTATGTATTTTTAATCAAATACCATTTAACTCATACAGATTGATTCCTACCATACTGATCAAGCTGTGCATATATGTGTACTTTGATAACTTCAGTACAAGAATGCAATTAGTCAAATTAGAAAAAATTAAGTGTTTTGATTTCTTTAACAAGGCACACCAAAAACATCACGAAGTCATTGAATTGCTACAAGATTTAGTCTTTCCTAATATGTCACTACTCTTCCTCGAAAACCTCTAAGGAAAATTCAAATATGGAAATGCTAAATAGCAGTATTTTTATTATAAAAATGCATATATAGATTATATCATTGCCAAAAAAATAAAAAATCCTTAAAGATGACCCAGAAGTCACAAAACTTCTATTATTTTCACTTTTAAACACTATTTCCCTCCTTGAAACTTATCCTAAAACGGCAATATGCCCTCAGCTGCACTGTAACTTAAATGCTTTGCAAAGTATAAAATTAGTGCATTCAAGCATTGCTCTCTCCTAAATTCTGACAAGACCAGTGAGAAGAAAAAGTTTTAAAAAGCAGATGAGAACACAATTATGTATTACTGCTAAGCAGTATCTTTACTTACAGAAATACAGGTATTCTTTTCTTCAACAAGTCTGTCTAGCAATAAAGAACTAGTGTGCAAGTATATTAAATCTCACTTGTATCATTCAATTATAAAAGACAAAAACAGAACGTGCTTTAACATAGTGAAAACAGGTGTCACATGACCTATCATTGAATCTTGTCTGGGAGGAAATCACAAATTTATGAAGTGTTTTAAGCAGAAGACTGAATGAACGGTACATGTATAGACCAGGAAGCCATGCTGGTTTTATTTGCAAGTGTTCCAAGAGAAAAGCAAAGCCATGCAAATGGGACCCTTTAAGGTCACACTGTAACATTATGAAGTCACTCGAGACAAAGTCAGGTAAAAAGTTTTCTGTTCCTTTTTCTCCTTTTGAAGACAAGATTCAATCTGTTAGTATCATGTATAGCAAATCAGTTAAAAGCTCAAGACATGGGGCACCTGGGTGACTCAGTGGGTTAAGCCTCTGCCTTCAGCTCAGGTCATGATCTCAAGGTCCTGGGATCAAGCCCCGAGTGGGGCTCTCTGCTCAGCAGGGAGCCTGCATCCCTCCCTCTCTCTTCCTGCCTCTCTGCCTACTTGTGATCTCTCTCTGTGTGTCAAAGAAATAAAATCTTAAAAAAAAAAAAAAACTCAAGACATCACTGACAAAGATGTTCTCGATGTTAAGGCTCTGTCTTCAATAACCATTCACCTAGTTGCTAATAACACGTATACACAGCCTGCCTAAAGTTTGAGGGACAGGAATAGCATCTTTAGCCAAGTTTGGTTCATCTCACTATCTTCTAGTTTTTTTTTTTTTTTTTTCGAGCAGGATTTTCCTAACTCTGTGGTGCAAATGGTGAAAGCAGACATTCTGAATTTTCATGCACAAAATGCTGGAAATCATCTCGTGCTAGAAGGCCAGGCAGCCACGTAGACCTGAGCATTCGGTCAGAGACACACTGACCAGTAAGGAGCCGCGTGAAGCATTATAATGTGAAACTACACGTGAAACTGACTTCTTGAGTGCACCTGTGACTGTCCCTCCACTCTTAACCATAATTTAAGAACAAACACAATTTGAAGAATTACCTTCTATCACCTTGTACAATCACTGGCTGCTAAAACAGAGACTTTTTTTTTTTTTAAATAGTTAACCCTTTGCCTGCACAGAGGGCTCTAGATCTCTGACCCTTCATGACTCTCCAACTTCATTTCCTGCCGGTCTCCCCCCGACTAATGAAGCAGACCCGCGGACCGGTCCTACAGCAACGCCGCCTCTCCCCACCACTCAGGACCTGTGAGCTTCCTTGAGGAAGCTCTCCCTCGAGATCTTCAGGCTGTTCAAGCTCCGGAACTCAGCTTAAATGACAAGTGCTTGGAGAAGCCTCCTCAACCACCCATGTAAAGCCTGTATAACTCTTCTCTTCAAGGCACCCAGTTAGTACTTTTCCGTTGGAAAATGTTATGCTATTTATTTAGGCTATTTCCCTGGCTGAAGTATAAGCTCCATGAGGCAAAAGATCCATCTGTTTTGTCCACATTTGATTTTTTATACAGTATGTACTACACAAACATCAAGTGCACATGCATATTTACTGTGCTTGGTGATGAGTGAAATAATCCTTGACCTCTGGAAAGCCTCTCTGTCTAATGGGCTGAAGAGGCTGGGAGGAGGGGGAGGCCGATGGACCTCTAATAAACAGAACTTGAGAGGAAGGTGCTCAAATACATCTTTATTAACAGGCAAGTACGATTTGCGTTTCATTATCATTCAATTCGGCTAACGCCAAGGCATTAGTAACACCTTACATTTTCTCTAGAATATTTTACTGTTATTGTTCAATATCTCCTGACTATATAGCATGCTTTAGGATTTTGAAGTGAATTTATAAATAGGAGATACTACAATGGTTACCTGTCAGTGGATTTGAACTTTAATGCCTATCAGAACCACTGGGAGGGATACTTTAAACACGGTATTCTGGGTCCCGTCCTCAATTTCTGACTAAGCAGCTCAGGGAGGCATTTCTACCTCTTTCTCTGGGGACATTGCTCCTTCTAGGACCTCACTTTAGAAAACCACTGTTCTAAGTAGCCAGTCAATACAGATCTGGAGACAGATTCCCTCTTAAGGATTAATTTTCTATTCTCACCTGTATTTTACTCCTGGCCTCCATTCTGCCCGTGGAGAATGGGCATTATCCTAACAATTAAGGAATCAGCAAGCATCTCCATGTTTCACGAGAGACAAAGTAGCTTCTCTGGTAACTTCTACAACTGCAAAGCTAACCAAGCATGGGAGATTTCAAAGCAACACTCTAAGAACTGAGACAAGATCACATTGCTTTCTTGCTTTTCTGCTCAATGTTACTATGTGACAAATGCACTTTGCATTTCTTGTGATGTCAATCTCATCTTGCTGGTCATCTTTGGGTTTTAATGACTTTGTAATTCCCCTAAAATTACCAATATTACCTTTGTGCTTTTATACAAGAATAATTTAATAAGGTGAAAATACTTCTGTTGAGCCGTTTAAAATGAAGCATGTATCCAAAGATGTTTATTGATCAGAAACTACATACAATCTCGAGAATGTGCATGGCCATTTTCTTGAACTGGCTTAAAATGCAATGATACACACTCAAAGAACACTTTGAACTATTCCTTTCAAAGAAAATATTTGGTAAGTACCATATAAGTGGTATAAGCTATCACAGGAGAACAAGGCAGAGGAAGAAAGTGTACTGAATTAGGATAAAAAGAAAATGAAGTTGCCTATCATCTGTTCCCCAAAGAGACTTCAGCAAGTGGATATTGGAAGCTGCATTTTGGACTCCAGAAAGGCAAGAACAAAGCGACACAGGGGAACACAAGGGAGAAAGACTGGTTCAGACCAGCCAATGTCTGGAGAACATATGGGAGGAAGGCTAAAAAGGCTACCCCGAAGCAATCTAGCTGAGAAAAATGAGGCTCATGGGGAAAACACAGGAGTCCTCTAGTGAATCACCACAGTCCCACAAAGATAGAACAAATTGCTCTTAGAGAGGATGAGAGACTTAGATCAGAGCATAGAGAAGTCTGCCATATGGATTTCTGAGTAGCAGAAAATGGATGAGAGAAAAACGCTGAGCAAAGAACACACATTCCTCAAGAGGAGATGGTGTCTTGAAGTTGGCCAACCGTGGGACTGAGTATAAGGAGGTTTCAAAAAAATCAGCTTCCCAAAGGGGAATTCTGGTAAACCCTTTGGACTAAACAGTGAAATTGTTCATAGGTGGGTCACGTCAAAGAACAAGAACAGCCCTCCAACTTCCTGAAGATTCTGGCGAAGTCGAAAAAGTTGTGGTGCACATTAGAGAGAGCTGCATAGGAAAAGTCATCCACTGCTGGTGCCAGAACACAACTGTTAATCCAAGAAAGCTCTCACAGTGCAAAGGAGACCCCATAGGATACGATGACTGGCATCTCCTCATCAACATGGCTGTCTTTATCATCAGCAGCTGAAGAAATGTTGGAGCTCAGCTGTAGAAATCAGGACAAATCTGTGCTTAGTTCAGGATTGGATTCTTCTTTAGAAATCTTGTACCAGTGAGTTTCCTATAACTTACAGGTAGATCTCTAAGAAGTAATGCTATCTTTTTATGACTCTAGAGCCTTCCATTACCTAGACAGTCTAACAATATACTCCACAAAGCACAAGAAGGTCAAATACGTTTCAGGAACAAACAAAAAAGAACCATAAGGGATGACAAAGGTTCGGACAACAGTGGGGAGCCCAATTTGGGCTGCAGTGGTAGATGTTCTTCATTGGCAAAGCCCTAAGGCAATCCCAACACATCTAGGTCTTGCTTGCCTTTTACTCTAGGGCAAAAAAATGGAATTATTTTTTAGGACTCATGAATTTAGAGTAACCATTGGACCCAGTTCTGTTCAATGAGACACAGGGCATATGACAAGATCCTTCTGGGGGAGATTTTTCCTCTATTCTCCTCTTGCTAACTGCTTGTGTCCTCAAACTGTTGTTTGGTTGGTTGGTTGGGTGGCTGTTGTTGTTGTTTTTTTTGTTTTTTTTTTTTTTTTGCTTGTGAATAGGAAATGATATCTGGAGAGCCTGTAGCCATATTAGCATTGAAAGCCAACAAACATGGAAATAAAAAGCCAATAATTAATGGTGGGAATAGAAAACACTTGATAGCAAGAAACATCTAAAAAGCTGGAATGAAGTTCCATGGAGAAAGTTCCAATGTTTGAGATACTATTTTCTTTTTCTCTTGCAACCACGACATTTGTTGAAAGAACTCTCCGCTGTCAGCTATATTGTCAACTGGAGAGCAGATTATATTCCAGCATTCTAAACAGAATATTGGGGTGATGGAATGTGACCCTCCCTGATCAGATGGGGTAACCTTTATGTTTTTGACAAGAAACTAGCCATTTCAGTGATTGTGTGCAGAAATTTCTTTGTGGTTTGGGCTTTTATTCACTATCTTCTCCTTTCACAACATGTTGGTCTTACAGGTTGATTTAATCAAGATTGAAAATAGTGATTTTATTCACCCGGAGCACAAAAAAGACAAATGGACATCTTTTAAAATAGGATCCCTGATGTTATTCTGTCAATTCTACTTTGACAATCTCTTATGGGAATTTAAACAAGTTCTTAAAAGCTACTGCCTTTTAGCTCTTAGAGAAATGTATTTCCTGCCTGGTCTTCATGAAGGAATTTATTAGAGTACTTTTTTAAAGATTTTATTTATTTATTTGAGAGAAAGATCACAAGTAAGCAGAGAGAAAGGGGGAAGCAGTTCCCCATTGAACAGGGAGCCTGATGCAGGGCTTGATCCCAGGACCCTGAGATCGTGACCTGAGCCTCAGGCAAAGGCTTAACCCACTAAGCCACCCAGGTGCCCCAATTTATTAGAGTATGAAAGAACTTCACTTAAAGAAGTGAAGTTATTTTTCATTATTCACTCTAATATTCTGTTTACCATGCCCCACCCTATTAATATGAACACGACAATGAAAATCACAACAGACTTATGAAACAATCTCATTTGCCAATATTCAAAATCCACTTATATTTCATTTCTCAGCCTAATATATAAATGTAACTTTAGTGTATATTCACATACCATCTTCGATTCAACATCATATACTAAATACACCAAAACAACCATGATGGAAGATTGTCATCTAACCTTGTCTTTGGGGCCACACACAAGAACCACCACCTTCTCTAAGATAGAGATAATAAAATTATAAAATTATAGCTGTAAGCACTTCCTCCCTCACCCCCAGAAACACTTTATTAAGAGCTCTGGTGAAGTTATTTCAATAATGAAATCATTGAGTTGTTCAGGTGTAAATTGGAAAAGCGACTGTCATGATGGTGGCCTGATGGCCCAGCGTCATCGTGTAATGTCTTTGAGAGGATGTGAGGAGACACAAGTGCTCCCTTCAGACAAAGTGGAACGTTTAACATTTATTGTGAAATTGCCATAGGCAAATTTCAACACTAAGTCTTAGAGTTTCAAATTATGATCAGGGTACAGAGATTTTTTTCCCTCATAATACAGCCAGTGATAGAAATGATAAGCTGCTTAGGGCCATGTGACTTGAGGGGAAATAAATGTGTCACCAGCTCATTTATGGAAGTCAGAGTAACAAGACATTTAGGGGGCAGTATCTCAACTCAAGGAAACAAGTTTAGTGAGGAAATGACCTTCAGTTAATGTGCTATATGTTGCTTTAATGTTAGCATTTACTTAGCTGTCCAAATGTTTTCTACCAAGTGCCACATATTCTTGGACAATGCATTTCCAAGTATAGAGTATGCTAATGATTTTTTTCTTAAATATGAGTATCAGATAATTCTTCTATTCGAGTATTAATAACCTTTGGTCCAAACTATCTTATAAATGCATGCAGTACTGCCTAAGACGTGTTTCAGACTTTACTGCCCATACTTATTACTTCAAGAAATATTCAGGTCATTTTATTGCAAAACTTAAAGCCCAAGCAAGACACTAGCTGAATAGAAACAACTTAAAAAAAAAAAAATGTGTACACATAAGTGTCCTTTTGATTTCTGGAGATTAGTTGACTAAGCTTTGTGTTCCAAGGTGATTTTGGGAATGTGTCTAAGTTTTTCACAAAAGGAGTTAAGACTGACAACTGGTGGTGGTCGGGGGAGGGCATTCCTTTTCAACCAAAGATGGCAGCCTCTGTCCTCTAGTCATCTGTCACGCCAGGCTACTGAAGCATGGATTGTAAATGTAAGAGCCCCCACTGTTCTGAGATCTCCTCATACCAAGTTGCAATATTTTAAGAAATGACAGCCTCAAGCTTTAGAGTGAAGCTCACTAGCTTTTCTTTTTAATTCTGACTTTCTAGCTCCATTCCCTTTTTCTGAACTTTCTCAAATTTTAATGTATGTTATCACAGGAAAATGAATCCATTATTTCCTTCCACCTGATTTCTATTCACATTCTCCCCAAAATCTGCATGAGTGCATTTACTCACATCTTTAAGTCTTCTTTGTGCCTTAATGGAAAGGGCATTCCTGTCACAGGGAAAGAGCTAGAAATCGGAAAATGGAAAAAGATAATGCATAGGTATTCCAAGAGCTGTTAGTGGAAAAATCAGTCATTAGTTAATACAACCCATGAGAAAGCTATGTATCAAAGCAGAAATGGACAACCTTTATGGTAAAATGAGCTCAAACTCAGTTTAAATTGCATAGTTGAAAGTCTCTGTCTTACATGTTTTTAATCCATCTTCACTTGGGCTTCTGTGAGTTAACAAAAAAAAAAAAAGTCTGATTATACTTAATTTTTCTTTTTTGGAAGATGTTATAATTATAATAGCTCGACTATATTCAGCTGGGCTTCATTCTTTGCTTTCACTGTCATCTGATCAAAAGCATGCATTTCCCTAGTATGGTCCCAGGGATCAATTTCTTACAGCTTACATATAAGAGTCAGTGGTTCTAAGATTTTGAGCTCTCTGACATCAGGAGTCTAGAAATGATGGAGGTTGGGGGGGGGGGGGTCGAAACTAATCCAGGTGAAGGGTTGAGGTAGAAATGGCATTAACAGCACTCAGAGATGATGTGACCCTCGAGATCACTGGAATGTAACCCAAAGGGAAGACTCCATTTCAGATTTATTATCTTGCTGGCTTTATGCTGAATCTTTAATTAAAGTCATAATTTTCCAAGTTTAAAGTGATGTTTGAATAGCCTGTGCCAAATCTGGGTTTGCAGTGTGGTTCCAAGTCCAAAATACTGCTTGTGTTCCTTGGGAGAGGCAGAAACTGGTCGGAAGAGAGCTGGGAAGATAGCTAACCGTCTCACCTACTGGAGAGAAAACTAGTGTTCTCATGCATAAAATCCCTCCTGCCATTAACCTTCCCAGTGTTTCTCCAGTATCCCTTCTGATTTTTATTACAGGTACTTCTCCTTTCACTCAAGTTCTTAACCCAAAACTTTCCATTATTTTCTTACGGTCTCTTGCCCACACTTCAACAAAGACAGTATCCTGAATACGTTTTTTTTTTTTTTTCTCTCTTAATATAAAGATCAAGAAACAAAGAAACAGGGGCACCTGGGTGGCTCAGTGGGTTAAAGCCTTTGGCTCAGGTCATGATCCCAGGGTCTTGGGATCAAGCCCTGCTTCGGGCTCTATGCTTGGTGGCGAACCTGCTTCCCCCTCTCTCCCTCTGCCTCCTTGTGATCTCTGTCAAATAAATAAATAAAATCTTTTTGATAAATTGTTTAAAAAAGAAGAAACAAAGTGCACAGGAAATAAACTTACTACAAAAAAAAAAATACATATGTATTAAAGACTCCTTCACAGCTAAACGTTTTTTTAAATATTTCCTTTAGTGTGTAGATTCCTTTTGAAATTCAAGGAATACTTAATCCAAGAGTGGCAGTGGACAGCAGAAACCTGAGGCATTGAGAATAAGCCAGCTTGGGGCTTGGTCTCACTGCTGTGAAGTTTTGTGAATGAGCAAATTATTTTAACTTCTTAAGCGTCAGCTTCTCATCAACATCCAGAAAGTATCAATGTTGCTTGCCTTCTGTAACTAGCTCAAAACTATTCAAAGAATTTAACACCAGGCACAGGACTAATTAAGATACTAAAATTTGTTGTAATTATTTAAAACAACATTATAGTATCGGTCAAATATTCTTGGCTCTTAAATGGAGGTTTAGCTATTCTCAACTGTGCCCATACAATAAAAGGCATACATGGGGCGCCTGGGTGGCTCAGTGGGTTAAGCCTCTGTCTTTGGCTCAGGTCATGATCTCAGGGTCCTGGGATTGAGCCCCACATTGGGCTCTCTGCTGAGTGAGGATCCTGCTTCCCCCTCTCTACCTTTCTCTCTGCCTACTTGTGATCAATCTCTCTCTCTCTCTGTTAAATAAATATTTAAAATATATATATATATATATATACACTCTTCATAATGAAATAGAGTATCATGAATTAGGCTCTTTCACTGAAAAAGATCACAAGGACATATATTAAAATAAAATGCTACTTAAATTTTCATCATTTTTGAACGTGTCTAAGCTTAGAAGCGTTCTGAGGTTTATTTTTACTACTTTTTCTGTGTTTGTCCAGATTCATAATGCCAGCCCTTGTAAGTTCTTCCACTGAAGTCTCTTTAGGAAAAACAGCACTGAACTGTACGTCTGAGTTCCAGAACTGGCTCTCCCTCCGTCTTGTAAACCTGGTCATTTATTCAACTTTCTCAAGTCCTCATTGATAGAATTAGGCACTGGAACAGGTGATGCTGATGTTCTTTCCAGCTCAGATAGGTGACAGGTCTGTTCCAATGGACATAGACACTGAATTTAAAGCTTCAAATTTCATGTGAAATTTCCATTTTGATTATGAAATGAAAAAGTCCCAGACTAAGAATTGTCAGTTCTGGTTTAATATCATCCACCCCTTAGGTGGGTTCTCTAGCTTCTCACTTTTAGTCATTAAAACCAGTCCAATTTAAATAATCTGTCTCAATTTCAATATAAATGCTGTCTCCTCCCCTTGGATTATCAGAGCCTTGACCTGAAGCTTCAGTGACCTCTAGCCAGCTGATGTACAATGGTAGGCTCTTTGACCCCTCCTTCCCCTTGTAAGGGGAGAGATCTCTTTGGTCTAGGATGGTGATAACTTCTATCCTGTTCCTTCTCAAAGACTAGATCATAGTATGCTGGGACTGGTGGAAGAAACTGGAGGAAAAGGGGCAGAGATCTTTGGATGTCACTGGTAGCGTTACAGATCATGCTCCAACTTACTCATTTACTACTGAAATTTAAGACGTTGAAGGAGCTAGACCTCCTTGCAAGAAAGGCTAAAATATTTTCAGTAAGTTAAATCGCAAACAGGGATGGAATTATAATGCCCCCCCCCTTTTTTAAAGCTCTAAGTATTCTTACAACAAATGGGTATTAGGGAAATCCCTAACATTTGTCTCTGTAATTAGTTTATTAAGCACAGAAAAGTATTGGCCCACAGAACATGAAGAAGGGTTGAGTCCTGACTGAGTTCTTTTACTACTCCCACCATTCTAACATTGTTGAGTAAAAAGCTTATGTACATCCTTAGATTTTTATTTTTAAAGAACATTAACATAATGAACAGTTTTAATGTATTTTTTATATAAGGACTCTAAGTTATTCCTAAGAGTCATATGTAAAATTAGGCTTAGAGTATTAAAGTATTATAATATTTGTGTCTGAATTTCTATTTTCCAAAAGATCCTTTTTATTTGCAATAAACTCTTCAGATTATTGTTTTTAAATAGCTTTTAAAAGTTTACAAGTGTTTTTTAATTTGGTCCAGAAAAGCCAGATACTCAGTCACCAGGGAGGATTTATAACATGACAAAACACCTGACGATATTGTTCCTGGACATTTGTACTGTATTTAGACTTTCTCTTGGTCTTAAATAGAACACAGGCCCTGGTACCTTGATCAGTGAAATGTATCATGGTCAACTTTTTTCCCCTGAGCTTTATTTTTTTTTAATTTTTTAGAATATTTTTTTATTTACTTGAGAGAGAGAGATCGCGCACGCACGCACACGCACACACACACGAGTAGGGTGAGGGACAGAGGGAGAGGGAGAAGCAGACCCCCCACTGAGCACACAGCCCAACATAGGTCTTGATCCCAAGACCCTGAATTCATGATCTGAGGGGAAGTCAGAGGCTTAACTGACTAAGCCACCCAGGCTCTCCTCTGTGAGCTTTATTTAAAGACAAACAAACACATGTCCCTAGGTTATTCATAGAGGCACATGGCAGCCATAAGAAAAAAAAGCATACTTGGTGCTTTCTGTGGCCAAAGTAATCGGTACCTAAGGTGGGCATGGGGTGTTAGGGACTGGGAAAGCGAGTAATAGACTGATACACCACATTTGAAGACGCTGGTCCGGGGCGCCTGGGTGGCTCAGTCAGTTAAGCCTCTGCCTTCGGCTCAGGTCATGATCTCAGGGTCCTGGGATTGAGCCCTGCATTGGGCTCTCTGCTCAGCGGGGAGCCTGCTTCCCCCTCTCTCTCTGCCTGCCTTTCTGCCTACTTGTGATCTCTCTCTCTGTCAAATAAATAAATAAAATTTTCAAAAAAAAAAAGAAAAGAAAAAAATGAAGACGCTGATGCTTTCTTTTCTTATTTATCATTCTCATGCAGGCAGATTAATCTCAAAAAGTCTATTACTTCTCCCCTCTCAAAGTCTGATCTAAATTCCAAAGTCTTTTTTGAGTTCTTCACATAGAAAAAAAATCTACAAAGTGTAGAAAGCAACTCTTTTTAAATTTTTTTTTTTTTTAAGATTTTATTTATTTATTTGAGAGAGAGAGAGAGAGATCACAAGTGGGTAGAGAGGCAGACGAGGGGCCGGGGGAGCAGGTGGAAGTAGGCTCCCCCCTGAGCAGAGAGCCCTATACGAGGCTCCATCCCAGGACCCTGAGATCATGACCTGAGCTGAAGGCAGAGGTTTAACCCACTGAGCCACTCAGGTGCCCTAGAAAGCAACTCTTTCGATCTAATACTTCCGATCTAATACTCTTACTCCCAGAAAAATTCCACACACACAAAAATCTTTGTTTTAAAGCAATCCTCAATGTGTGCTTTTGTGACTCCACTGGGCACAGGAGATTACCAGTTGTTTTATGACCCCTGTCTAGCGTACAATCAGTCTTTAATAAAACTGAAAGGAAAAGAAGTATTAAGGTAAACTTTCCAAAATTTCATAAATTACACTTATATTTATGCTTGCTTTCAAACCCTTGAACAATTATCAAGTACAAGAAAAAACTGAGAAACCTTTCTGCTGTTTACACATATAAAGCCAATTTCAGAGACTTTTTTTCTAGGAAGAGTGCCCTCTGTTTACAGCTGAGTTGACAGTCTTGTCTCCTATAGACATTTAGTGGGCAAAACATTCTGCACCTTAACAAGTCCCTAATGCAAACATAAAGAAGACCGATGTCTCAGCAATAACACTAGCACACCATTATGTTCTTTTTTAACACGTTTACCGCGTATGATATTGACAGATAAGAGCTTTATGGCTTAGAGCATGCTCCTTGGGGTTCATCTTCTTCGAACTACCTGTCCTTGGGGATTTCACCACTTTCTAAAAGGATAGATTAGATATTTGGGTAATACGGATATACTTTTGTTTACTAGTCTGGTATCACAAACCTTTCAAAAAAAAAAACAAACAAACAAAAAACCACCCCAGTATGTAACTTGCTTCTCAGCATCATGTCAATGTATATTGTATAGTTCAACGTGTCTCAAGTTGAGCAGAAGTCGTCTGTCAACAGTGGGACTAAAACTGCATAAATTGTTCCTTGTAACATCTGATATGCATAAAAGCTCCAGAGGCTTGCCTGCATAGAGTATAAGCCTGTCACTCATTTTCTTTACAAACATTTTGCATGATTGTTTCAGAGTAAAATCTTTCCAGGTGGCACCATACACTATGGGGAAAGCACAGTCACCTTTCACATCTGTAAATGAAATCCCCTCTCTTAATGAGTCACACCAAAAGTGAGCATGAGTTAGAGGTCATTATCATCCATGCATATAAAACAGCAATCTAGACCAGGCAACACTTCCTCAAAAATAAAACAAAAACACTCATACTGCAGATGAGTTCACTACAGCATTTTAAAAACGTACACTGTACCTACCAGCTCAAGATTTACAGTAGCTACCAAATGCCCTTTGGCAATACCCTTCCGGAAAGAAAAATATAATAAACAGGTTTTCTAGAATTAAGACACACATTGAATTGTATGCAAATCATGGAGAATTGCCAAACTGAAAACAAATTAAAAATGAAACTGTATTTACCCTGGTTCTTCACGTAGATTTACAAATCTGACTTACATAGGTGAGTGATGTTTTATGGAAGATTTCAAGTCTGTTTGTGGTATACTTCATACCACAGGAGAATAGTAATTTCACATCTCATAATGCTCGTTTTCTAGATGTTTAAAAAATGTATTTAGTAAAATCATAAAAAATCAAAATGTTATCTTTAAATATATTGCTATCAAACTTTTCAAAGCACTCTCTCAAAGAAGAGTTTAATTGTTAGAATTTTGTGAGACTAAAGGTGGCATAATATTTGGTCTATCCGAAGATACTAAACAATTTTATATTAGCTTAAAGCTGATCTCACACACCTTTACTGTTTTCCAGAACCTGTGTTTGTTGGAGTTACTTCCTGCCCGGGGACTTAACGTTTGCAAAGATACTCTAACAGCAGCACAATGGACACTAACTCACTCAACATCCATTCATCATCTAGTTACTGAGCAGGATCTTGGTAACCGGGAGTTAAATAAACAATTGATACAGAGATGATGAAACTTAATGGAAGTTCAAAAAGCTCACAGCGTCGTGCATAGAAGACACACACACTCAAAATCAAGGACTGTAATGAAATGTGAGGGATAGGTTATCAGCATCTGGTAGACTAGTGAGTCACAACTCAAAGGCTTAGGAGAACTTACCAAGACAGTGGTATAGAGAAGGACCCTAAGAACGCCTCGAAAAGTCATGCCTACGATAAAGAGACAGGACATGAAGACCAGAACCAAGAGTCCCTCATGTCTTGGACTACATGCTAAAGAGCTTAAGTTCTATTCTGAAGGCAATAGCAGGCCAGCTGCCAGAAGGTCTTTGGTCACGTTGTAACTATTTTGTGTTACACAGAGATCTGCCTATAGTGTAGAGGCTAGATTACAGACCATCATGACTGAAGACCGGATGGAGCGAGGATGTCATAATAATGTTAGAATACGTGAGAGCATCTGTATCTCCTGAACTACATCAATAGATGGTTATGAGGTAGCATCAGTTTACCAGGATGTGAAGATTGATCTTTTGTTTGCTTTATTTGTCTTTGTTTTGGGATGGGAGAAGAGAGGGGAAAGAAGTTTAATTAGAAAATGTATTTTCAGGGCGGCTGGGTGGCTCTGTTGGTTCAGTGGCTACCTCAGGGTCAGGTCGTGATCCCAGGGTCCTGGGATCGAGCCCCACATTGGGCTCCCTGTTCGGCAGGGAGCCTGCTTCTCCCTCTCCCTCTGCCAGCTGCTCTGCCTACTTGTGCTCTGTCAAAAAAAGAAATAAATCTTAAAAATAAATAAATAAGATCAAACCAAATCAAATAAAATGTATTCTCACTGTAAAATAACCCAGGAAATTTAAGTTATAAAAAGAAGGTAGGGGCATCTGGGTGGCTCAGTTGGTTAAGCAGCTGCCTTCGGCTCGGGTAATGATCCCAGGGGTGCTGAGATCGAGCCCCACATTGGGCTCCCTGCTTAGGGGAGAGCCTGCTTCTCCCTCCCCCTCTGCCAGCCACTCTGCCTGCTTGTGCTCTCTGTCCATCTCTCTAATAAATAAACAAAATCTTAAAAAAAAAAAAAGTTAAAGTTCACCATAATCTTATTCGATGTTATCATTTTTATCCAATTGATAAAAGAAATTTAGATTTTTTTGTTATACACAAATAACCTTTTCTCCAGTTAAAAGGTATTTAATGTAGATAATTGGTATAAGTTTGACCTATTGCCATATAATCATTAACTTAGTTTTTGAACCTACAAATTCTTATTGATTCTTCAGTTCAATTTATCTGCTTGATTTAAGTTATATCCTATATAGCACTGTAATGTCTGGCAAACTATTTCCACCACAGATGAATTGAATGTTAAATCTAGCAGCAATTCAATTGCTTGTATGAATAGAATGGTTTACATTATTACCAGATAAACAAAGCTGAGCCACCTGGAAATTCAAGTATTTTAAAATGTATTTCAATGTTCCGAGCCCAATTTAAAGTTGTAAAGTTTCCTAATAACCTATTTATTTAAGTTAATGAAATAAAGGATTAAGATATGTATTCAGGTAGAGTATGCTTTTGATAACACTAAATTTAATGGATCTATGGCAATGGATTGTTTGTAGAGAGCTAATCAAAATTGGACTTAGACAATAGGTCATAAATAGGGGTTTATACTAGGGAGAAGGAAAGCTAATAAAATACTGTAGAAAGATGAATTTCAAGCTAACACACAGCCAGGAATGATGATAGAACAATGCAAATCACAAACAGGACTTCCTGATTAAATCTAAGATAAAGTATCTTCTAGAACAGGACAGGATTGTGAAAATACATTTATACATTTCCTTAATGGGCTGACAAAAATATTGCTTTAAGGCCATGAATTGAGGGATGAAATGAACGAGGTTTTATCTGTTTGAAATTAGACCTTTTCTTTCCCCTCATTTTATGAAAACTATGCTATTTTCTCACTGTAAATTCCCTTTTATGAAACCATCTTTTTGAACTAAAGCTGATACTCCCAACTGGGAAGTGAGCATATGTGTTTGTTCAATTAAATTTTTTGGACCCAGAATTGGTAATGCATAGAGTAAGAGAGCAAGAACAGGCTAGTTAGAGGGTTTTTGGGTTTGTTTGCTTTTTTTTTCTTTTGGTGGTATTGTTTGTTTTTAATGTGCAATAGAAAAATGTATATTAATGTGGAATAAAAACATGGTGTTTTAAAAACTAGCTGTAAGAAACATTTCTGAGTACATATGTGTGTGTATTTGCAGTTATGTACGTATGAGCATCAGGGCAAAGACTATCTTCTGTATCATGAAATCACATTGTCCTTCTGTGCATGAGTGAGAATTATGTGTATTTCCAGGACATGCTTGTTTTCATCTGATCAATGCTGCCAGACAAGCTAGAAGAGCAGAACCAATTTAGTATGAAGCAGATATTTTTCATTCATTAATTTGCCAATTTTAATTCAGCACTCTCTTTCAGAAACTATTCTAGGCTAGTAATGCAGTAGGAAGCAAAACAGGAAAAGCCTCTTTACCTAACTTTCTAGTGGACAGGGAATGCAATAATCAAGGAATCCATTAATACATCAGGTGCTAAAAAATGGAAGGAAGAAGGTTCCAGGTATACTGGAAAAAGCGTGATTTAGTTTAGGTGTCTGGGGCAGTCTCTGTGGTGAAGGAACATCTGAGCAAAAATAGAAAGGAAATTGGGGAATGATCTTTGTAGATACGAAGAAAGGGTACTGTTAGCCAAGTGCTCTGCAAGCGCAAGATCTGATGTAGGAGAATGTTTTTGGGCAGCACAGCTTCTGAGGAGTTCAGGGGAGGCAGTATATAAGGGAGAATTGTGTGTGTGTGTGTGTGTGTGTGAGGGAGCAGGAACAAGAGGAACTCAGTACACACCAGAGGGTGGGGCAGGTCATGGAGGGGCTTATAGGTAGGAAGGTAGGAGACGTGTTTAGTACATCATGGGGCGGGGGCGGGGGGCGCCTGGGTGGCTCCGTTGTTAAGCGTCTGCCTTCGGCTCAGGTCATGATGCCAGGGTCCTGGGATCGAGCCCCACGCAGGGCTCCCTGCTCAGCGTGGGAAGCCTGCTTCTCCCTCTCCCATTCCGTGTGCTTGTGTTCCCTCTCTCACAGTCTCTATCTCTGTCAAATAAAAAAATCTTAAAAAAAAGAAATAAAAATTTTAAAAAATATATGTCATGGGGCATTATCATGAGTATCGCCTTCTACTATGAAGAGTGTCCTAGCTTGAAAGGTGGATAATACAGTCCCCTAATAATCTCTCATTATAGTGATTTTAGCTTTTTTTTTTCTGAGTGAAACAGAAAGGCCACTGGAAGAGCTCTATCAGAAAAATGCCAACTCTTAAACGTTAAAGGATCCCTGGCTGGTGTACTAAGCGCACACTGTAGTAGCGATGTGGGAACCAAAGACAGAAGAGAAATTATTAAATGTCCTTACTACCTACAGCTCATTGAAAAGTCCTTGAAACAGGAAGAGGGACTTTCCTCTAGGGACTCAACTGCCTCCATGTTAATCCTTTGCTAAGGGCAAAAGGCAACCTTAGGCCGACCCCCAGGACCCTGTGAGTCTACTTTAACATATAAAAATCCCTTTGTCTCTAACCCCGAGATACATGTTGGCAATCATCCCCAAGCATATAGCTCACCAGTATATATCTGAAGGCACTCATGACTAAGGTTTAATTAGATGGTAATAAATGATTTTACCCAACAATAGCTAGCCCCGTCAAGGTCCTGGAAACCTTCTTCCAAAACTCCTTAGAGACTTACACTATCCCAAACCCCCTCCCAGCTTGAAAATATATAATGGGCCACTCCTCATGACCCCAGTGCAGCTCTTTCTCCCCACGGGTCCTGTCTCAGGGTTTAATAAACCAACCTTTTTTGCACCAAAGATGTCTCAAGAATTCTTACTTGGCTGTCAGCTTTGAGCCTTAATGTCTTTCCTACATCAGTAGCACAGAGGGAACCTAGCTAGTTAAAGAAGAATAGTGGTAGAACCTGGTTCACCCAGGTAAGATGTTTGCGGTGGGCTGGGCAAGGTAATTTTTGTTGAACAAGGGGAGAACGGGTGGGATTGTGGATACAGTCTGAAGTGAACACAAACACAGTTTGTGAATAGACGGGATGTCGGGTACTTGAGAAAAAGCAGAACCCAACGGGTAATTCCAAGGGGTTTGGCCTTAGGATGAAGTTGCCATTTATTAAGACAGGGAAGGATTTGTAAGGCTGTTTCATGAATGGAGTAAGTCAAGAGTTTGGTTTAGTTGTGTTATATCTTGAAATATCTGTTAGACATCCAAACACAACAGTATGCTAGTGTCGGGGGCAGGAAGCAAAGAGGAGAGGTTGAGTTTGGAGAGGTGGATCAGGAGGACGGCATACGAAGGCCTAGGTCTGGATGCCATCACACAGAGGTTACCTACTTGCTAATGGACATGAATTCAAAGGAAGACACTTCAGTAGAGGGATGAACAGAAACTAGCAAAGGAAACTGAGCAGAAGTGGACTTTAAAGACAGGGGAGGAAAAAAAGTCAATGTTACACCAAAAGCCAAGTAAGCCTTTTTTTTTTTTTTTCTTTCAAAGATTTTATTTGTTTATTTGACAGAGAGAGAGATGAAAGGCAGAGAGGCAGGCAGAGAGAGGGGGGAAAGCAGGCTCCCCGCTGAGCAGAGATCCCGATGCGGGGCTCGATCCCAGGACCCTGAGACCATGACCCAAGCCAAATGCAGAGGCTTAACCCACTGAGCCACCCAGGTGCCCCAAGTAAGTCTTTTTTAAGAAAGAGTGAACAAAGTGTCAAAGAAGGATAGAAAATTAGCCAATTTATGAAGCTAAGAGCACTGGTGACCTTAATACTTCTAATTCTGGTGGAGTCATTTTAAGAGCTACTCCAAAGGAATGGCACACAGTGACCATAGAGAACTTTCTTAGGAGTTTTGGGTGTATTTCGGCAGCAGAGAAATGAAGTAGTATCTGGAAAGGGACATGAGATCAAGGCAGAGTTTTTCCATTTAAGATAGATTTTATCACAGTTTTAAGTACTGGTGAGAACAATCCAGTACAGAAAGAATTGACATATGATATGGAAGGAAAGTAATTGCTCAAGAATTGTGATTAGATACAACAGAAAGAGGAGATAGCGTGTATAGAAAGGCAGAGTGGTGTTGATCTATGGAAATGGAAGGTAGAAGAAACATGAACACAGTCAGGGTTTGTGGTGGCTGGAATGTGAAGGTTCTTCTCTAATGGATTCTTCTGGTTTCATGGGAAGAAAGGTCATCAGTAGATGGGGAAGGTAAGGAAAACTAGTAGGATTTATATACCGAGGAGGTACGCCATAACGGATGTGGGAGAGTAAAAATGCACTAATAGAGAAGATCTGCCAAACATTGGAGCCTGGAGGTCATCATTTTAAAGAAAAAAAGTCATCTTCAGCGGCATGAGAATTGACAGAAAGTTTAACTGAAAAGCCATATAGAATTTTAAAACCTACAAAGGGGAGTGTCAGGGGCCAGGGGCTTGATATAAATAGGGAATTCCGGGGGTGCCTGGGTGGCTCAGTGGGTTAAGCTGCTGCCTTCAGCTCAGGTCATGATCTCAGGGTCCTGGGATCGAGTCCCATATCGGGCTCTCTGCTCGGCAGGGAGCCTGTTTCCCTCTCTCTCTCTGCCTGCCTCTCCATCTACTTGTGATTTCTCTCTGTCAAATAAATAAATAAAATCTTTAAAAAAAAAAATAGGGAATTCCGTAGGGCATAGTTGAAAGGATTTTGGTGTCATATGAGGAGAGGATATATCAAATTAAGAGACAACAGAGTCCCAAGAATGGGAGGTCAAGATGATGGGAAAAGTCCTGGGTGGGTGTGGCTTTTGTTCTTTTGTTAGTTTGTTTGTTTTTTGAGGGATGACTTAGACACCACTGAGCCCATGATGGGACTGGCCATGGTGTTACTTGTTACGGAAGCTTCTTATAGTGGTGAGACAGTACTTGGGAGAAGGCAGACACAGGCTACTAGAATTCCAGTATCTCTGAGCTTTGTCATTACTACTCTCTACTTCCCTGAGGGAACCGTGGAAAAGGCTGGTACTCTTAAGTACTCTCAAGTACTCTTAAGACTAAGATGGATCCTTAGTCTTAGGGATGGAAGCACATCTGAAACACAGTAGCCACGGGAGTGACAGAAGCATCATCGGCTGCATTTAGTGATGAATGCATGCAGATAAGCAGTCCAGAGGCTTTCAAGCTGGTCTACAGAAGCTTCAAGAAACAAGTTTCTCAGAGCCATCCTGCAGGACAAGCGGAAGAATAACACGTAACAAAACACGTAACAAAACAAAACAAAACACGTAACACTGGGTCCCCCACTTCTACTTCTACCAGAGAACCTCTGTTCTTGTCAAACAAATACAAGGAGGTCATAGGCGATTTTTTAAAAAACACGTGAACAAAAAACCCCTTGAAAACCATCGGTCTGCTCTCAACCCATTTTTTAAAATCCTGCTTGAGATTCCACTGCTAAAACACATTGAAGGCTGTATTTAACACAAAAAAACGTCTGCTTACAAAGCTCGTGTTATTTCCTTCATGCTTTGGTTCTATACGGCTTCCACTCCCATAGGTGTGTAGGGGCCAAGGGCAGGTTGTCCCAAGATGGGCCACTAACGTTGAAAGTGATGAAAATCCAGCAGATGAAGAAACGTTCTCTCCTTGCCCTCAACTGTCTACGTTACATCCTGTGACTATCCCCAGTACGGACATTGGTGAAGCAGAAAGCTGTTAACAGAGATTCCCCTTTACGGAAGAAAGATATCCGCAGAGTAGGGCAACCTTTGTTTCTTAAATCATCTTTCACCTTCCTGCCAACTGGCCTTCCCCACCTTGGCATCCTCAGACCCTACCCAGTCCTTCCCAAGAGTGAGGTTCCTGCTGACTCACTATCTTTTGGATTCCCCGTACAGAAGCCTATCAGATTTGATGATCTCCTGTTAATCTTCTCAGGGCAATTTGTTCTAAGTCCTGCTAGAAGGGCCATAGAACAGAGGAGGGTTTTTCTCCCAGACAGTTAATAATATTCTATTACACTGGTTACATTACATTCGTGATTTGGCCAAAAGTCATACTAGAACGTATAAGATCAATTAAGTTTTTGTGGTTTTTTTTTAAATATTGTCTTAAGATACTAAAAAAAATCTAATATCCCTTAGAAAAATCCATGCTTTGTGAATTTGGTTTTCTGTTTGTTTGTTTGTTCGTTTCTTTTTTTTTTTTTTTTTAAGATTTTATTTATTTATTTGACAGACAGAGATCGCAAGCAGGCAGAGAGGGAAGAGGGGTGAGCAGGCACCCTGCTGTGCAGAGAGCTGGATGCTATGCAGGGGGGCTTGATCCCAGGACCCTGAGATCAAGACCTGAGCTGAAGGCAGAGGCTCTAACCCACTGAGCCACCCAGGTGCCCCAGTTTTTTTGTTTGTTTGTTTCTTTCTTTCTTTCTTTCTTTCCTGAGTACCAGGAAATCACACTAAGAGCTGATGTGGAACTTAACACTGGCCTCTTGGCCTCTAGGGAGTTAAAAGGCCTGGGGGAATCCCTCACAATTCCTAAGTGACACCCATAGAAACTACAAATTATTAATAAGTTTCTTAGATCTTAGATGGAATACCATTCTTGAGAATAGGATCTTATAGTCATCAGGAGAGGGTGCCACAGAAGACTGCTAGATTGGAAGAAAAAAAACACCAAGATCATTCTTACAATGTAAATAGTAATGCCAATTCTTTTTAAGGTAACCACCTTCCTGATATCGCTGTGAAGTTTGTGAAAGGAGCCAGTTGCTTAACAAGTCATTGGGGGAATACTTCAGAATTGAAGTGCTAACATCACAACAACTAGACACAGTGTAGTATTTATATAAACACCTTGTCAAATATAAGTACATTTTTTCCCCAGTAGACACAGTGGGAACTCTAGTTCACTCTTGATCATTCTGAATAGAGAAAGGAACTAAATAGATTCTACATTAACAATTTTTGGGAACACTGCTCTCCTAACACTGGGTCTTACAAAATAATGCCAGCATCCAGATGACAGAATTGGGTAGAAAATGAAATAACAGTGTAACAAAAGATCAGTAGGGAATTAGTGATAAAATCAGCAGGAAATCCACCATGCTCCAAACAACAGTTCAGCCAGCTGACTACTTGATAAACAGGGTTTGGGGGTGGGGGGGAGCCACCACAGTGATTCAAAGCAGCAGGGAAATGGGGAGCATCAGCAGGAAACAATGGAAGCTGATAGGGGTCCACTGAAAAGTTAATTGAACCAACAAAGCTGAGAGCCCTTTAAGTCAGAGAGCAAACTGGTGAAGACAGATGGAGAAGTGCAGCAAGAAGACGCTGAAACACCAAGAAAGAAAAGAGAGCAGACAGTGCAATGGGTGAAGAAACATCAAGGTGAGCCAAGCCTTGAATAATTCTTGGTCATTCACGTGGGCTACAGATAGAACTGTAGCAGCTAGCTAACAGAGAAAACAGAAACTCATATGTTAGATGTCGTAGAAAATATGCCTTTGAAGGATACGCTAAGACATCTGTAGTCTTAATCATTCGTTTGAATGGTCCATTCAAATTGAGATCATTCAAAGCATAAACCATGAGTCCAACAAATTATTTTGAGCTTCTACGATTCAGAATATTATGGTAGCTCATGCAGTAAAGGCATTATGGACATCTGAAGTTTTAGACATTGTGCTTGGAAGACACAGTTATGTTGAACAATAAGAAATAGGAGCTTTTCTTCTCACAAGTTGCTCTTACTCTGCAAATTCTATGGGACACATCTGTCGATACACAAGCCATGCTTCTGTATATTTTATACATTGAGACACAGGGCATTAGAATTAAGGCAGGTCTGTCTCCAGAGAGGGGGGAAAAAAAAACCTTAAAGAAGAAGAATCAATGAAACAAGATGGAATTGGGAGGGAGACAAATCATAAGTGACTCTTAATCTCACAAAACAAACTGAGGGTTGCTGGGGGGAGGGGGGTTGGGAGAAGGGGGTGGGGTTATGGACATTGGGGAGGGTATGTGCTTTGGTGAGTGCTGTGAAGTGTGTAAACCTGGTGATTCACAGACCTGTGAATAAAAATAAAAATATATGTTTATAAAAAATAAAAATATATGTTTTTTGGTTACCACTACATAATTTGGTTACCACTCCATTTTTTGGTTCCCACTACATAATTCCACATTATAGAGGCAGAAAGGAATATCTAGACAAACCCAGTTGAGATCATTTTTCTTTCAAATCCAGTTATTCAGAAATGGAGGTTCCCGCAAAATACATTGAAGGATATGGACTCCATTTCACTCTCAGTGCTGAGTTTGGAAGACTCACTTCATTTGTTATAAATTGTGTTTTCTATAAACACAAAACTCCTTTCACTATCAGCATTGCTACAAAATTCACGTAATTTGAGAGGTGTGCATCATTTCCCTTCAATAACATTTAAGTATATAAAAAGATCCTGATCATTTAAAAAAGTCCCCACCTACCCATTTAAACTTTCTATCAAAAATTTTACAAGTTCTCAAGTCGCAGTATATATACTTACTGACAAGCAAAACAAAGTCAATTAGAGTCAGTTAATTAAGAATGAATGACATTTTGAGCAAGTGAAGAGAATAATTTCACAAAATAAACATAGTAGAATCAACAATTAGATGTGAAAAGTTACTTCATTCCTCAAAGAACATTTATCTTAATATGAATTATTTAGTGTGGGTATAGTATGGAAATTTTGAGTACAAAGTCATGTAATGTCAGTTTTACCAGAAAACCTGAAACACAGAATTGTAGAACCTATTGAATTCAGATATAACATCGTTAATGGTACCTTAAGATATAAGGCCCCTAAAAGTAATTTGATGAAAGATTAAACAGTGCATGAAAAAGCATCCTTTCTCATAGAATAAACTAATTCTCCAAGAGTATAAGCTTTCGAGTAGTTTGGTTCACATCATCAGAAATGAGTTGTGTGTAATCTATACAGAATCTGATCTTTAACTTACATTTATGTTAAGCTTATTTAAATGGATTTTTAAAAAGCACATAAATACCAAACAGCATACAACGATGAAAAGAATCCTCTATTTTGAATCATCCTCGGAAGTTTCTCATTTAAACTTGACTCTTCTGTTATCATTTCCTGTGATTGCCATTTTGTTTTTTAAAATGGGATTCATTGACTGTGACTTGTCACATAGTGTGATCTTATATATACGACTGCATTCATTCCTTATTGTAGGTATTGTCCCTATTTTATAAATGAGCAAGAGTTTAAACATCCTGGAAAAAGTAAAAATGGACATTCTTATTGATGTACATGCATGTACCTAGGAATCTCATGGCGTCGTATAAGCTATTTTCAGTCTGAACTAAGTTTAAAATATTAGAAAGCATCTTTAAAGTGTACCTCTGGAAAAATCCGAGAGAAGAAGTCTGCACTATAAACAAAAGGGATGGTCTCTGCTTACACATATGCTTTACCTTCAGCTTTTATTCTTATCAGCCTGTCTCCATTCTTTGAAGCCCTCATAACGAGAAACCGTAAATAGGAGAACCCGAGTTTGTATCAAAAGACTTGCCTTGGGATTCTACCTCTTCCAGTTCTTCAATTTTGAGAAAGTCAGATAGCCTTCTTGAACCTCAACCTCCTCCTCTGAAAATAGGGTAACACTGAACTCTGCACCAGCGACAATTTTAAGAAGTTCAAATGATATCCTGCTGCTTCAAGCAATTTGAAAAATTAGAAGTTACTATATCACATAAACCTCAATTTGATCACCATCAGTGTCCAGAGCCTCCTACATACGCATTTGCAAATCCAACCTGCTTCTTTCGTTTCTATTCAAAATATCTGCATTACATTATAGAACATGTTACTGTATGCCAAAGGAGATGGAAAGAAAAAAAAAAACTGTGTAGTGAATAGAAATAGCTCTTATTTTGATTTCTATTTCTAACTTTGAAGAAATTGAGCAGAGAACAACATTTTAGAAAATACAAAAGCTTTTAAGCCTCCTGTGGAATGCCTGCTGCTGGAAGGAAAGGTCTTTGAATATGTACAAAGAGAGAAAACATGGTCCTCTGCACTCTGCTTGCCTCACAGCTTAATGGCCGCACATATAAAAGCATCAAGGAAATTTAGCCTGCACATTTATTCTAAACTCCTCAAATATATGTTTATGCCACAAATGAGAAGGCTAAATAAATGGATGGAGAATAGAAGTGATAAAATAGACATTTCTACCAGTGCTTGGTGAAAATAGAAGGAAATACCTTTTAAGACTCAAATATATTACCTCATGTTTCTTAACATTATAAACACCCGTGGTCCAAGGTTATTTTCTCCCTAACTGCTACGGTAGTTGTATTAGCAATGTAGCCCTGCAAATATTTTTCTCACACTAAAAATATTCTGACTCTGCTTATTCAGAAAATCTTAAAGTTTTTACAGGTACTATTGATCACACACTAAAACCACCTTACATCGGTTTGAACGGTTATACCAAAACATAATAGTATGTCCAAGTCTTCCAAGGTGTCATTCTGAAAACAAGTACATATTCAAAAGGAGATGATTACATCTCATCTTGAAATAATAATCCAAGGGCGCCTGGGTGGCTCAGTGGGTTAAAGCCTCTGCCTTCGGCTCAGGTCATGATCCCAGGTTCCTGGATCGAGCCCCGCATCGGGCTCTCTGCTCAGCGGGGAGCCTGCTTCCTCCTCTCTCTCTCTGCCTGCCTCTGCCTACGTGTGATCTTGTCTGTCAAATAAATAAATAAAATCTTTAAAAAAAAAAAAAGAAAGAAAGAAATAATAATCCAAATAGTCCTTTTTTATTGCAATTAATCAAAAGAAAGTGAGGTTTCCTACTGAAAAGCCAACTACCCCTTTGTCCTTTTGGTCTTTCAGCCATAGTATGCAGGTCTAACCCTACACAAGACTTCTGGACCTCGTTTGCTTGGCGATGAAATGATATTAACTGTTAATGAAGAAGCAACTGAAAGCCAAGGAACCTACAGTGAACTCCCAGGACATTTGAGGCATTATTATAGAGCTGGGCATATGCACATAACTAACATGGATTCCGCTCTTAAGGATTAAGGAGTATATACACGAGTAAAGCCAATACTTAAATAAGCATTATGAAAGTCAAGGATGCGCAAGGAAGCAAAAGAGAAACATGTTTCCTGAGAGCCACTGGAAATACTCGTGGGGAGGCAGAGCTTTTAGCAAGAAGCTACAGGTTAAGGAGGATTTATTTCAATCGTGGCATCTAGGAAAGGGGTAGAAATCTAGGGATAAAAATATGGTAATCCAGAGCAGAGAGAGCAATGACAAAGAACTTGAGAAAACAGGATTGCCTGCTGTCTGTGGGCAGAGGAATGAGGATTCCCACCTGCCAGGCAGGTGGGGGGAGGCAGGAAGGCACCACGCAACCAGGGCAGCAATGATGGGACGGATCACACGTGAGCAGGGACTAGAGCACAGCGAAGCGACAAGGAGGGAAAGAGGCTAGAAACTTAAGTCGGGGCAGACTACAGAAAGCATTCAGTGCCAATAAAAAGGAAGGGCCCTGGGGCGCCTGGGTGGCTCAGTGGGTTAAGCTGCTGCCTTCGGCTCAGGTCATGATCCCAGGGTCCTGGGATCGAGTCCCGCATCGGGCTCTCTGCTCAGCAGGGAGCCTGCTTCCCTCTCTCTCTCTCTCTGCCTGCCTCTCTACCTACTGTGATCTCTCTCTGTCAAATAAATAAATAAAATCTTAAAAAAAAAAAGAATATAATAACTGAAGGAAAGCTTTAAAAAAAAAAAAAAGGAAGGGCCCTTTTTTTACAAAGCAGGAAAAGAATGCTATTGAATATACTGCAATCAGTTTCTTTCTTCAGCCTCCCTTTGGCAAGTCATGATTTTTCCCCCAGTCCATGCCCTGAGACATGATCTCAGACCATCAAACCCATGTCCACGGCCTTCCTGTGCAGGAAGGTCTGTGCCACACTAGTTGTATGTTCACGAAGCTGGTGCTGGCAACGGCCCTACGTTCAATACCAAAAATTTTGAGTAGGACACCGTTGGTTGAAATGGAAATGTGCACAGAGGAAAATCTATCTCCAAATATCAAACTATATCCAGATTGATGTGCCCATTTGATACGCATTAGAATGGGCTTTTAATACACAGATTTAATACAGGCCTCCTACAGGAGTAATGTTGCATACCTAGGAAAAAACCCAGAGGGAAAGTAGGATGTTTGTGGAAGAAGGAGAGGCCAATTTGCTTTAACATGGCTACTGGATATAAGTGAGGAGGTTAAAAAAGACTCCTAGAAACATGATCCTTAACATAGACTTAAGTATAAACAGGAGTTGAGTGAAGATGAGATAAACAGAATATTCTGGTCTAGAAACTTGTGCCTGTCTAGGATGGGTGAACACAATTTTCTCAATTTTTTTTTATTTATTTATTTATTTATTTATTTATTTAATTTTCTCAATTTTGAAGGAAAAATGGTTACTCAGCAAATCTTCGCAACTAGTAGAACATCACTCAGCTAAGTTTTGAACTCAACCCCTGCTTTTCTATTCGTGAACGAATATACAGTTACCAGGTGAGAAAACATTATGGAACCAAATCCAAGGAAGGAGCCTCTGTAATAAGTTTTTACTAGGGTGACTGAAGAAATAAGGAAGTGTATATATAGAAAATTAAGCCAGGAGATCAAGTTAGGTACGCTTTTGTATTTTGCTGATTTCAATATATAAACCCAATTAAACACCCAGGTAACTAATGGATTCATTTAGAACGGTAATTCATAGATTTTATTGATTTTGAGTATCTGAAAGTAGTAGCAATAATTCAAGTTACCATCTCTATGTTTATTAATATTTAAAGTCAGGTTTTCTTCTCTACATGTAAAGTACGAACTTGGGCTTTGTCACTAGCATACTGCAATAGTCATAGCTATTTTTCCGCAAGGTCACCTTCTAACTGTGCCTATCTACACACCCCGCATGTTTCTCAGATTTTTAACACTATATTAATAAACTGGTTTGCTATTGGTTGATTCAGGACTGTGTCAATTTTAATAATTTATATAATAATACAAGTATGCATGCATGTATGTCTTATTGAATATAAACATTAATATGTATATATTTTCAGTTTTACATATATAACATTCTGTGTTTATATGTAACTATGTATATCATATGCATACATATCTGTGTGTAGGAATTCTGTATGCATTAATAAATGCAAGATATTCTTTATTTAAAAACAAAAAACAGAGTATAAAGTAATGTTAGCTTGTCTGCTTTATCATTATGTCCATGTCATAGGCTAATTATTGAGAAAGGCTCTCTAATGAAATCACGGCTGGTCTATTGTGAATGTTCTCCCTTTAAAACAGCAGGATTTCTTCTGTACTGTATGTGCCATATAATTACTTCACTTGAATGCAATACTTTAATGAAGACCAGTTTAATTAAATTAAATTTCTCCCTTGTGGTAACTCCATCAAAATGCATCATACCCTCATTATAATATTATCTGTAGGAGTCCAACATTATAAGTGCTATAAGGAGGGCTTATTTTAATGAGGGCAGCAATAATAAACTACTTTATCAAGTTACACAATACAATATTGTAACTGAAAATCTGGTATTAAGTTCACAGTATAATAATTTTAGCTCCTAATTAGCTTAGCCTGTTTATGTAGCTTTATTAGTGGTAATGCCATTCAAATAATTATCTTTTGTTTGAGTAATATTTATGACAAGCCTATAAACTGGCATAATTAAATTTATATAAGAAATTAAATAATTTCTTTCCATTTCAGTGGTTATCGTCATAGGCTTGGTTTAAACACAAAATCATTTCTATTTCAGAGAGGGTTTTTTGTTTGTTTTTTGGGTTTTGTTTGGTTTGGTTTGGGGGCTTTTTTTGAGCCCAATGTAGAGCTTGAACTCACAACCCTGAGATCAAGACCTGAGCTGAGATTGAGAGATGCTTAAGTGACTTAGCCACCCAGGTGCTCCCTATTTCAGAGAGTTGTAACTGGTTGGAAGTTATTACAACTTCAAAGACTTCCATCTACACTTTAAGGGTCTGAGTTGGGTTCAAGAAGATCTTCGATAAAGTCTATGAACTAAGTGATGCAAGTGGGATGTAATCTGATTACTTGTAACTAGTAGTATTTTGAGTGAGCCCAGCTGCTTATGTTTTGATGGGATTTAAAACTATACCACGCTAAATTATATGATCCTTAGACAAAATATCAAAAAATATAGTTTGCTCTCATTTTAGAGTTTTACAGCTTGATTTTCATCAAATAATCACTCTCCAGATTTCCGCTGCATACTGCTTTAAAGCCTAGTTACAGCATAGTGGGGAGAGAACTCTAGAATCCATTTGTTTGTTTGCTGGTCTCCCTACAGAGCTCAGATCCGTCCTAGTTTCCAACTCTTTCTTTCATCGTGGGATTCGGTTGGCCCCTGGGCTCTACTGATCATGCCACCTATTTGTCATTCTCAATCTGTCCATCCCTGCCTCTGTACTGCCACGCTCCTAATTCTGATTAACCGGAATACTGAAGTAGTTCCTTGGTCTTGATGCTTTCAGCCTCTTCCACACCATCCTTCATACTCTTCCAGATGAAATTTCAGAGACAAAACAGAGAACACAGTTTCATCCCAAAGTTAAACTAACCAAGAGGTGCCCTACTTTGGGCTCTGACCTTTAGAGGACCTCAGTTGTTACTTCCTCTGGCCAGCTCCCTCCCGAAGGTACAAGAAATACACAGGGCAAATAATGTGTGGCCATCCGGACCCCACCACATCCTTGTCACAAGACCTTAAACCCTCAGCATCATTGATGAAGCCTCCGAGACCTCCTTGGACCTCTTCCCCAAGGCTCTCCTCCTTCCTAGGCAGAGAAGGGGCTCAAAGGCAGGAAAACAGAACTTGGACACATGGGTTGGACTCAAGTTGTTGGAACTGGGTGGGAGGGGTCAGACCAAGAGATAAGGGAACTCTTTCTACTGCCATATTGTCACATGGAACTGAGTAAGCAGAAATGGAGTCATAAGATCACAGGTATCATTCTATTCGCATTGATGTGTATATGAGTGTGTTGATGTGTTCGAGATAAAATTGTGTATGCATAATTCGAGGAGAGGGCTAAGATGCAAATTCATTTTATGTTTTAATATAGAGATATTATATGCACAGAGGGTGTGGTGAAATACTCTATAAACAGTATCTGTTTGCTTGAAACAAGAGCTTAAAATTTGAGGTGACCACATATTAAGTGCAGAGGTATTTGCAGGAATTTCAGAGTGGGCGTTAGTTTATCTATCCATCCTAAATTTCACATCAATTACTGTTGATAACCATAGGGCTGAGGTGATCCCAGAGGATATTTCAGTTATATAATGTAGTCATTACTAATACATAAATTCGTGGAAATAGAAGGTCCAGATCTAAATGGAGCATATCACTTCAATGATAGCCTGGTTTCCTTGCTTGTAAAATGTTATTTCTTGATAGAAAAAAATATGTATTAAATTATGACTTGCCTAGTATATAACTGATAATGAATAAATGTTTTGGAATTGGATTCTGAATGTTAGATTATTCATTTAAATTAGAGAATATATAGTGGCTCAGTTGGCTAAATGGCTGCCTTCAGCTCAGGTCATGAGCCCAGGGTCCTGGGATCAAGTCCCACACCGGGCTTCCTTGTGTGTCCAGAGAAATGACCAAACTGAGGTCCACCATGCTTTTGTGAACTCCCACCTGAATAATTCCTCAACTCCTCAGATTAAGACTCAATCCCAGCCTTCTTCATGACTCCCTTGTAGTCTATAAAACCCCAGGCTTCCTTCCTTGTAAGCTATTTCTCATTAATGAACATTTCTCCAAATGCAAAAGATTGAATCAAGTCATCTCATTAGTTATCTGATGCACATTTCTTTTTTTGCTTGCAATTCAGTCTTTGTAAGTCTTTCCACACTTGTCGGGTGTCAGGGTAAAGGGTCCAATAACATTATTCAATGACTAAATCACAGTCATCCATTACTGCACTGAGAACAAGGTGCACCCAATTAAAAGAAAACTTTAATAGTATTTGTTCTTTTCTTGACCACAACAGCTTTTGTTTTGTGTTGCATATCCCCTTTCTCAAGGGAAAACAAACTATTTGAGAAAATACTCAATTTACTGCAGTGTTTATAGAGTAGCCACTAGCTACATGTGGTTATAGAAGTTTAAATTACCTGGAATTTAGAATTTCATTCTTCAGTTGCACTAAACACACTTCAAATACTCAAGAGCCATATATGGCTAGTGACCACCATATTGGACCATACGCAGAAGATGCATAGTTGTAGAAAGTACTCACTGAAAGTGCTGGTATAGAGCTTCTGGTGCTGAAAACTATTAAGGGTATATGTTAAGCAAAAGGTACCATGGAAAAAGAAATATATAAGTAAATAAACTACCCAGACCTATCTTCAAATTCTAATTTCAGGAACAGTTTTGTGTATCTTGATTCTTCAGATGAGGAATTTAGTTAGATAGCACGATCCCTTCATGCTCAAAGATTCTTATCTTTGAGTTGAGTTTTCTAGTGCTACTGGTAATGACACCAAACATAAATGTAGAAGTTTAAAGGCATTTTTTCCTACTCAGAAATAAAACGGAGTGAGTTACAGAAACATAAGTAGCTGTAGTGTGAGCTACTTGATACTATAAAAAATGACACTAATCTGATTAGAGGTATAATGTAAAGGATTTCTGGAAGAGACTGGTGAAGTTGGATGTAAGGGATGGATGTCATGTTGACAACAGAAACAGAAACAAGACAGTGCAAGCTAAATAAACACAAGGAAACAGTGATTGAAAGTGCAATGCGGGTTAAGAGATTTCTGTGGCTCAAACACATGTATAAAAGCAGTGTGATACGTAAAAAGTACATGAGGGGGGGTGCCTGGGTGGCTCAGTGGGTTAAAGCCTCTGCCTTCAGCTCAGGTCATGATCCCAGGATCCTGGGATCGAGCCCCACATCGGGCTCTCTGCTCAGCGGGGAGCCTGCTTCCCCCTCTCTCTGCCTGCCTCTCTGCCTACTTGTGATCTCTGTCTGTCAAATAAATAAATAAAATCTTTAAAAAAAAAAAAAAAGAAATCCATAAGGGGGAAGAGAGGGCTGATGGCAACAGATCATAAGAGGGCATGAAATTCCTAAATCGGTGTTTGGAATTCTACCTCAGGCAGCAGAAATTTTGCTCTGTATCTTCTGAGGATAACTTGGTCTACAGTGTGAAGGAGAAGGCAGGATAGATAATAAAAAAGACCACTGGACAGCTTTGTAAACAGGCCCGAAGATAAAGTTCTAGCAATAAACAGGGATGGTGAGGTAGTTCTTAAGGCTATTTCTGGACTCCACATCCCAGAATTGGCAAGTAATTGAGAAAATAAAGGACTGTTCTATAAAGACTCCAATTATATGACAAAGTGAAACTAGAATATATTACGACTCTCCAGTGAAAGCTTCTTTACTGCCAAATGACTGTGTATGTGGTTCAGGCAATTAAACACACTCGCACAAGCCAAGAATAGGTAATAGGATCAATTGTAAATTCTCCTACTTTCCCTAATGACTCAACTTTACCTTCAACCAACATTTATTAACTTCCTACTCAGTATGGTGCTCTGTCTCCAGCATCACAAATGACACAAAGTTCCTAACCTCAGAAGATATGTTACGGCTGGAGATAAACATCAGCATGTCATAGGACATCTTAAAACAATCTGCTGAGGCAAAAGCACCTTTGGGGTGCTCAGTGAGCACTGGTGACGAGCATCTACCCCACACAAGAACGTCAGGATTTGTTCTGTGGAAGAACCAAACTCTGCTAGGCTTCTCTTCAGTAGATGAGTAACTTGGGAAAAAAATATTTGTAAGTAAGCAAATAGTTCATGAATTCCAGGGACAAAACACAAACAAACAAACAAAAAAAACCCCCAAAACAAACAAACAAAAAAACCCACAAAAAAACCATGGGCAAATGCATGCTGAATTCATTAGATGGTAAGAAATGCTTTAAAAAAAAAAAAAAAAAAGCACAGGTAGGGGGTTTGGGGGCAGGAGAGTTGTTGAGAAACTCTGGGTCTTCCGTAGAACATGCAAAAGTTTCCACCACTGATCACAGTAACCCTTCAGATATATTACTCTAGCTATAGTATGACGATGAGAAGAGTTTGAGGCATAGGGTAACTACTCCACTAGTATGAATCAGATAGTATCAACTGTTTCTGGTTACCTACCATGTTTTTTGTTGCTTCGGTTTGCTCTGAAATTTACTGCTGGCCTGCAGTGCACTAGGGTACCGCGTCTTCAGAATTCTTGTAGCGCTCATGTAAGTGTGAACTCTATTTTGTTACAGCTGAAACGTGACCATTCTTCATACTGGGGAAGCAACCACTCATTTTCTGTTCATAAATTTCTCAATATATCAAAGGTCTTGTTTTAATTAATTAAGAATTAGCAGACTTGAGCTGTCAAACATTTCTACGGAGGATTAGTTTGTAACAGGCCTTTTTAGGAAGATGGTCTTTCTTTTTTTTTAATATTTTATTTATTTGAGAGAGAGAGAGAGAGAGAGAGAGCATGAGCAGGGGTGTGGGAGAAGGGGAAACAGAGTCCCCACTGATCAGGGAGGGCAAAGTAAGACTCGACCGCAGCACCCTGGGATCATGATCTGAGCCCAAGGTCTACGCTTAACCCACTGAGCCACCCAGGAGCCCCAGGAAGACTGTTCTTTCTCGTGCCATTTTATGTAACTTACTTCTTTGCCATATCTGTTCATAGATCGCCTCATCATGTGGTTGTCACGCACAACAGGAACGTTTCTTTACAACCCAGTTATGGTGATTCAAGCCTCTCCACTGGGCCCACTTTGAAGCCATACTGAGCACAAACCCATCTTCGCAAACATGAACTAGATAAAGACACTTTTATCAAAAGGGTTCATGGGGTGTCAGGGAAAAAGACTCATTTATCCACACAGTGGAAACACAATCAAATTCCCCACAAGACATCTGTATATCCATGCCCCATGCCCTGGCCCCCACACAGAGCGCCTCTCCAGGGCTTGGTGCAAGACTGCAATTCTCTTCCTTTACACAGGGGCTAAAAATCATTTCTATTACCTGGAACTACTCAGGCACTGCCATTCGTTAAAACAAACCACTCAGCAAAAAAATAAAGTATTTAAGTAAATACAGTCCCAAGCCATCTGCTGTTCAATCATGTGCCTCAAGGAATCACCCACATGAAACAGGTCCTTCCTCGGGGAGGTAAGGAACATTCTGCTTCTAGTAAGAATCTTCACATATGGTCAGAGATTCAGTCCTTATTCAAATGATTAGATAATTTAGGGTTTGCAAACTGACATTCTGCCTGACAGAAAGGTTTTCCAAAAGAAACCTATTCCTTTTTTGGATAAGCAGACATAAAATCTTGTTTGGACAGTGAAATGATAGAGTTTTTTCTACAGGAATGTATACAAAGATATTTAAAGAGCATTAGAAATAGTGATGCAGAATGCTTTTATTACTGCCACTGTATTCTCAAATAACTTGCAAGCTTTTCAATTATACAAACTCTGTCAAATTTCAGACCTGATGTTTTTGTACCTCTCTCACCTGAGAACATCTTCTGGACTACCCTAACCACTACCAGTTTTCAGACACAGAATGTAATTTCTGCCTCAGAGTGCCAGGTTATTTCTAACTGGTTTCAAACTGTAGATTTTTTTTTTAAATTATTAATAGATCACTTTTTTTTTTTTTACTATTTTAATGCTTTTTGTCTCAATGGTAATTTTTTTTTGCTAGGCCATTGTTTTTTTAAGTAAATATTGAAAACATAAGGGGTAGTAGGAGATTATAATAATACCATCAACAATACAAGGGAGAGAGAGAGCACCTGTAATCTTCATCGGTTTGGTGTCTCTATTTAAACTCCCAGAAATCCATTTCAGGCTTTACTAACAGACAGAGTGCTCTACTTCAACTAGCAGTCCAAGCAAAAAATTTTACATATGGCATTTATTTTATAATGTACTTTTATAGAAATGGCGGGGCATCTGGGCAGCTCACTTAGGCTCAGGTCATGATCTCAGGGTCCTGGGATCGAGCCCCGTGTTGGGCTCCCTGCTCGCAGGGAACATGCTTCTCCCTCTGCCTGTCCCTTTCCTCCCTCCTCCTGTTCTTTCTCACTTCTCTTTCTCTCAAATAAAATGTTAAAAAAATAGAGAAATGTGCTTATTTTAAACGTATTCAAGCATGCATGTAATAAAGAGATATGATCCAAGATCTGTAGTTCAACTACTGTTTTAAGTACACAAAAGTAAAATTTGGCCTCAATTCTCAAGGAGCTCCCATGGCAGTAAAAATAAGCCACACACATCAGCAGTCTCCCCTAGCTAAACTGGGTTGGTGAGGAAAGGCTGATGGTGTCCGAAAGAACCAGAGATAAAGCTTAAAGCAAACACTAGGTAAGTCCATTTTCTATGTGGATTAACATTTTGAAGCCTTGTAACAGGTGTGTGTTAAATGGGACCCTGAGTCCTTGTCCTGATCTTAGCACTTTACTGATACCATCAAGAGTGGCCAGATTCTAGGGAAGTACATGGTGTCTTAGAGGATCAGCATCTTAGGGCTGCCCAATTTCCATCTGAGTCCAGCTACAGCCAGTGAATGGAGAATCAGAGCCAGATGTGATTAATTACAAAGTGAACGGATACTGGAGGAGGACCTGTTTTGCATATATTAAAAATGTACAGCCAGCTCTGTGTACATGGTAATAGCAAGTGCGTGGTAGTTGTATCTGGGCTCAGTAAACTAAGGGTTCCATAAACTGAAGGCATCTGGTTCATACCCAAGCTTCCCCAATCCACTGATCCCTCCTTTTGTGATAGAAGTGCATGTATTCGGGGCGCCTGGGTGGCTCAGTGGGTTAAGCCGCTGCCTTAGGCTCAGGTCATGATCCCAGGGTCCTGGGATCGAGCCCCGCATCGGGCTCTCTGCTCAGCCTGGAGCCTGCTTCCTTCTCTCTCTCTCTGCCTGCCTCTTTGCCTGCTTCTGATCTCTCTCTGTCAAATAAATAAATAAAATCTTTAAAAAAAAAAAAAAAAAAAAAAAGAAGTGCATGTATTCCTTCCATCTCTGAATGCTTAGATGTTCAATCTTTGTTTGGAAGCCCTGGGCTTTTAAATGGAGACAGCACTCATTATTTTTGGCCCAATCCATCTGGATTCTTCCAGAGGTGAAGGACTGCAGCCTTCTAGACCTACTCCAAAGAAATACACCCAGGTGCATTAGGTACACGAGGAAGGTTTGCTTAAGCTAGATTTCATATTGGATAGTATTTTACAGGCGGTAACCTTTTGAAATTGAACAATTCCATTACTAATGTATACAGGTTGAAAAGTCTGCACCCATTCCTTCTGCCACACTTGCATCAAACTCAGCAGAGGGACTGCAGTGTGGTGACAAGTCCCACCAGGGTTCTGGAATTTGTTCGGCTCTCGCCAGCGCTGGACCACTAATGAGGCAGTTGGTGAATATTTATTTGTCCTTGTCCCTCACTCCCCCTAGAGAAATGAGTCCAAACCACGGGCTGTGGACAGGAAAACCAACCAGGCTTCTGGCCTGGCCTTCAACCTCCCACGAGACATCTGTTTTCCAGAATTTTTTCCATGCTTCCCTCCGTCCCCAGGGTATTTCAATTCTTAATGCTTGTCAACCACTGCCAAATGGTACTCCAAGGGAGATGGACCAGACCCTGCTGTTTTAATCAAAGTTAAAACGTAAAATTTCTAAGACACCCTGGGTAGCTACAGTCTGTAAACCTATTTTTGGCGATATGAAGATATCAATAAATCCAAGCCAATGACCAGACACTGACAGCCTTTAGAAATGGAACTTACTGGGGAATTTAGGGATCTGAAATACACATTACACATTATGGAGGGAGCCACTAGCTTGGGGGCTTTTTAGTTTCATCATTAGAGGACACCATCCTGAAAGGATCAGGAATGGAGCTGGTCCAGAAGTACTGTGGGACACAGCCTTGACCTCAGAACAATCTGCTTTGTGTCTGGAACATGAACCTGCAGGATCAGTACTGGTTTCTTTTTTTTTTTTTTTTTTTTAAGATTTTTAAAATTTATTTATTTGACAGAGAGAGATCACAGTAGGAGAGAGGAAGGGAAGAGATCACAGAGAGAGAGGAAGGGAAACAGGCCCCCTGCTGAGCAGAGAGCCCGATGTGGGGCTCGATCCCAGGACCCCGAGATCATGACCTGAGCCGAAGGCAGCGGCTCAACCCACTGAGCCATCCAGGCGCCCCGATCAGTACTGGTTTCTTAGAGAAATATAATATGAACACTTCAGTGAGCAGGGAAGGGTTTTTTGTTTTTCTTTAGTTTTTTAAGATTTTACTTATTTAGGGTGCCTGGGTGGCTCAGTGGGTTAAGTCTCTGCCTTAGGCTCAGGTCATGATCTCAGGATCCTGGGATCGAGCCCCGCATCGGGCTCTCTGCTCAGCAGGGAGCCTGCTTCCCTCTCTCTCTCTGCCTGCCTCTCTGCCTACTTGTGATCTCTGTCAAATAAAAAATAAAAAATAAAAAAAATCTTAAAATAAAATAAAATAAAAGATTTTACTTATTTATTTGACAGAAAGAGACACAGTGAGAGAGTAAACACAGAAGGGGGAGTGGGAGAGGGAGAATCAGGCTTCCTGTGGACCAGGGAGCCTGATGCGGGGCTGGAACCTAGGACCTGGGATCATCACCTGAGCCAAAGGCAAGTGCTTACCATGACCTGGGCCAAAGGCAGACACTTAAGGACTGATCCACCCAGGTGCCCCCAGGGAAGGGTTCTTGATATCTGACTGAGACCTCCACAAAAGCAAAGGGTTTCAAAGATCAGGCAGTGAAGGGAGAAAATTCTAGGAAAAAGCTCCTCAAGTGTTCAAGAAGCTAGAAGCCATTTAAAAGAGCAAGGGAAATACATTAGCATAAGTACTAGACATCTCTGAAAGTCTGGCAAAGGTTTTAGGCTTTATTTATGTAGTTCTGTAAAGAGAATTACCAGCAGATGGGATTAAGGAATTCGAGAAGAAGCTACAAGAAAATAGGAGACAAAGACCATAAAACAAAGATCTAAAGCTGGAAAGTAGTGGGAGAGGAAAGCAAATGACTTACGACTTATTTGACTGAAGCTCTACATAATCAATAGAAACAGGCGTGTATTAAAACACGTAAGTCAGATGGGTTTTTCAATTAATACCCACAAACGAAAGATCTACCTATACTGTGTTTTTATAAATAAACCCAAATCTAAAAAAATAAACAAAAAAAAACCACATAGGCATTTTCTGACAGGAGAGTTAAGAAACTCACGATGACTTGAAAACTTAAGGATAATGAGGCTGAGAAAAACCAGATACAGCTCGTCTACAAGGTGACTAGTATGAAGTCCATAGTTTGACTTCTTAAAGTATTAATTTCAAGTAAAAATACTCTTCTATTCTTTTTCCCAAGGGAAAACCTGTAATTTAAATATCAACATTTTTTTATGGAAAAAATAAAACAATGTGATAATGGAATTGAAATACACAAGTTTATGAAACAAGAAAGTCTGCAAAATAATACACAAAAACTTCATAAACAGTAACAAAAGTGCTTGGAAAGGAATATTAAGACAAAGTTTTGGAACACCTGGGTGGTTCAGTGGGTTAAGCGTCTGCCTGCAGCTCAGGTCATGATAGCATAAGTACTAGCATAAGTCTAGTACTTGAAATCGAGCCCATCAGACTCCTTGTTCAATGGGGAATCTGCTTCTCCCTTGCCCTGCCCCTTGCTTGTGCTTCCTCTCTCTCTCTCAAATAAATAAATAAAATCTTAAAAAATACAAAAGACAAATTCTGCCATTTATTCTAATTTTTTTTTTAAAGATTTTATTTATTTATTTGACAGAGAGAAATTACAAGTACACTGAGAGGCAGGCAGAGAGAGAGAGAGAGAAGGAAGCAGGCTCCCTGCTGAGCAGAGAGCCTGATGCGGGACTCGATCCCAGGACCCTCAGATCATGACCTGAGCCGAAGGCAGTGGCTTAACCCACTGAGCCACCCAGGCGCCCACGTACTTCATCTGGGAAGCTTTTTTTATGTCAAATATGACACTACTTTGTCCTTATAAACAACTTTTCCATCATTTAGACTATATTTGAAATGTCCACCTCCACCCAGCACAGGGGTTAGCAACATGTCACCCATGAAGCCAGAGGTACCATCTTCTTGTTGAGCCCAGTACACTTTCATTGTGACACAGACACTCAGCTGGTCACATCCTGTTGCGGGCCCCTTTGTTACCACAACAGGAGAGCTAAGTCATTGCAACAGAGACTCTATACCCCAAAGGCTAATATATTACTCTTAGGTTCTCCAGAGAAATCTGTGAGCTACTGAAAAAAAAAATTGTAACATTTCTGGAAGTTTAAGGGAGTCACAAAATGAAGGGATAGCCAATTTCTCATTTTGTAAATTTATTCTGTCAATAGCATTAAACAATCAGTATGGTGCTAGTTTTAAATAGTTTTTTCTCCCCCACGGGGCAGGATTTTTACTAGCTGATAAAATCAGTAGGCTTCTCTGTCAGAACATATTACTTGATGGCACAAAGCTGTTTGTCTTACATTTTTGCAAATCATGTTTTTAAGACGTTGAGGGCCCTAATTCGAATTTAGAATCATTTCTCTCAATGGAGGGTTATATTCATTTTCTTTACTAAATCTCACAAATAGAATGTTGAAGCCCAAGGACATAAATGTATTTGTCCTTAGATCTCTTAGGAAATGGCTACGTGTGTGTGGATAACACTTATGGAGGAGCTCTCAGACCTTCTGCAAGTATGAAACTCCTTAGAGAGAACCTAAGGCCACTTATTTTGTGCTAAATCCCACTCCAAAGTCTCAGAGAAGAGAACTGTAAGAGGATCCCATGTATTCATAGAGGTTATTCATGTCCAGAAAAGTAACCAAGCTTTAAAATTAAAAGTGGGGCGCCTGGGTGGCTCAGTCGGTTAAGCCTCTGCCTCTGGCTCAGGTCATGATCCCAGGGTCCTGGGATCGAGTCCCACATCGGACTCTCTGCTCAGCGGGGAGCCTGCTTCCTCCTCTCTCTCTCTCTCTCTCTGCCTGCCTCTCTGCCTGCTTGTGATCTCTGTCAAATAAATAAATAAAATATTTTAAAAAATAAATTAATTACATTAAATTAAAAGTATACAGATAAAAACATTCTTACTATTCTTACTGGAAGCTGATGAATAAATACTGCCATTCCCTACACAAAATGGTGAGAAATCCAGGGTATTCTGAAGGAATACATATTCTATTTTCTAACAAAAAGAAGTACAGAGAATATTTTTAATTTTTTTAAGATTTTATTTATTTGACAGAGATCACAAGTAGGCAGAGAGGAAGGCAGAGAGAGAGAGAGAGGAAAGCAGGCTCCCTGCTGAGCAGAGAGCCCGATGCGGGGCTCGATCCCAGGACCCTGAGATCATGACCTAAGCCGAAGGGAGAGGCTTTAAACCCACGGAGCCACCCAGGCACCCCAGAAGTACAGAGAATATTAAAGACTTAAGATGATATTGGGATATAATCTTATCCTTGCTGTAAAACAAACAAACAAAAAACCTCCACAGAAAGTTTTTCATGCAGGCTCCCTGTCCAGTGTGGACCTCAACATGGAGCTTGAACTCACGACCCTGAGATCAAGACCTAAGCTGAGACCAAGGGTCTGATACTTAACCGACTGAGCCACCCAGGTGCCCCTGTAGGGTTTTCTCTTACAATTTAAAGTTCTGGGCAAGCAGAGAATGCTTTTATCACATTCACTGTTACCTTCTTACTGCATAAAATATTTAGTAAATAATAAATCTTTCTGTATTTATCAAGAATATGAGAATAGACAAAGGCATGGGTGAATGGATGTTTGGATTAAAGAAATTCTATTCACATTTAACATGGTTTCCTTTGACTTACAAAGAATCATTGATAGTCACAGAATAGACTCTAGTAACCAAGATATCCCCTTGCTTAAACTGATGTGAAGAAAAATTGCACCACTGCCTTAGTTTTACAAGAGTTCCACCGTAAAGTGAGATTTTCTGAATTCCTAAGTAATTATTTTGTATAGCTGCACCATCTGTCATTATATTGTTTAACCTAGGAGACTGACATGAAAATCAGAAACAGTTTTCAGTAAATTACCAGAGACACAGTTTATTCCATTTACAAAGTTGTTTACCTGTTTCAATTTGTGGATAATACATGATGGTGGTTAAGAGCTTGCACTCACGAATCAGAACTGGGTTTTTTACTTCACTCGCTCAGTCTTTAACTTCAACAACATCCCCGTATCAGGACACAGCATGGCTCAGTTGGTTAAGCATCTGCCTTTGGCTTGATCTCAGGGTCCTGGGGGGGGGGGGGAGTCCTGCATGGGGTTCCCGGCTCAGCAGGGGGTCTGCTTCTCCCTCTCCCACTGTCCCTACACTGCAACTCATGCTCTCTTTCTCCCAGTCTTGCTCTCTAATAATAAAATCTTAAAAAAAAAAAAAAAGAAGAAGAACATACCTATATCTCAATTTCCACGTGACTTGCCTGCAGAAAGTTTCTTTATGGAGTAGATAAAAAGCTTAAAGGAAAAAAGTGAAGAGGGGGGGATGGAAGGAAGGGAAGAAAAATAAAGGTACTCAAAGGTGCAAAGCAGTATCTGAAGCAGAGTAAGAATGATACCGCAGTAAGAAAAATTTTGCAGACATCCTGATACCACTGTGTCACTAAAGAAATACAGGCAACCGCCTTAGATGCCTCCTATTTGTTGTCATTAAGTCAACACGGAGCATTAAAATTCCTTATTGGGATTTTATGAGCTTCATATCTAGGATTTCTGGATGGAATGCCGTTCCAAGAGCAAAGGCTTAGATAATGTGCATTGTAATTGAGATACCACCTTACAGTAGTCAGAATGGCAAAAATGGACAAGGCAAGAAACAACAAATGTAGGAGAGGATGTGGAGAAAGGGGAACCCTCTGACACTGTTGGTGGGAGGGCAAGTCGGTGCAGCCTCCTTGGAAAACAGTGTGGAGATTCCTCAAAAAATTAAAAATAGAGCTTCCCTATGACCCTGCCATTGCACTACTGAGTATTTACCCCAAAGATACAGACGTAGTGAAAAGAAGGGTCAGCTGTACCCAATGTTCATAGCAGCAATGGCCACAGTTGCCAAACTGTGAAAAGAGCCAAGATGCCCTTCAACGGACGAATGGATAAGGAAGATGTGGTCCATGTACACTATGGAGTATGATGCCTCCATCAGAAAGGATGAATACCCAACTTTTGTAGCAACATGGACGGGCCTGGAAGAGATTCTGCTGAGTGGAATAAGTCAAGCAGAGAGAGTCAATTATCATATGGTTTCACTCATTTGTGGAGCATAAGGAATAACATGGAGGACATTAGGAGAAGGAAGGGGGAAATCTGAGGGGGAGACCAACCATGAGAGATTATGGACTCTGAGAAACAAACTGAGGATTTTAGAGGGGAGAGGGTTAGAGGAATGGGTGAGCCCCATGATGGGTATTAAGGAGGGCATGGACTGCATGGAGCACTGAATGTTATACAAAAACACTGAATCAGGAACACTATATAAAAAATTAATAATGTACTGTATGGTAACTAATATAACATAATAAAAACAAAAGGATAATGTGTATTGATATGTATTGTAGATCCTCAAGCAAAAAAAAAAAAAGAAAGAAAGAAAAAGAAAAATGTATATGTAATGAAAATATTTTAATTCCAAGTCAATCGGTAGTGGAAATTTTAAGGTAAGATAAAAAATATTAATTATGCTAAGTAAAATTAATTTAAGTATATAAAAATCTGGTTCTTAGCCAGATGCCCCTGAATATGAGGAAGGGCATAAAGAAAAGACTGGAGCTAATTAGAAAGATGCTCAATAAGATGTACTTTTGATATATAAATATGCCAGAGGTACAAAGTGATCAATATTCGTTGTAAGGCAGCACTGAAGAGAAAGCACAGGAAATCCAGAAAACGAAAATCCACAGGCATGACATGACCTAACACAAGTCACATAAAACTGAAGCAAATACAAAAAGAACAAGTTCAAGGAAGCCAAGATTAAAGATGAAAGGTAAATTGCACGGAATATGAAGACAAGTAATTAGGTCCCTGACAGAAATAAGCTCCTATAATAAACCCTTGGAGAAATTTTAAACAGTAGAAACAGTTGAGGATATTTTCACTAACCTAAATCCTATTGCATGTCAGCTGTGACATGGGATACATGGTTGCCACACAAATTTTAAAATGGGATTATAATTTTTAAAATCGTAGTTAGCGATGTCTTATTATTTTCAGGTGTACATCATAGTGATTCTAGACTAACCTACATATTACTCAATGATCAAAAGGTGGTCCCCATATGGTTTTAAGAGTGAATGATATTACACAGTCCTTAGCATTCAGGAAAGATAGCACTGTGCTTCATTTTCTTTCCATTTTTTTTTTTTTTAATGTACAGAAAACTTAAAGGAAAAAAGATCTTATTTTTTGATGCTTTTGTAATGGGGGGAATATAAAAACAGTGAGAAATGAATTTTTTTTAAAGCAACTTTCTCCTTCTGGTTTTCAGTAACAGGTCCAGGACTAGCATTTCTTCCAAAACCAACTCTCAGACTGGGAACAGGAAGCAAATGTATATGCGTTTTGGCAAAGAGATAGTACAGGACTTCTTCAGGGAGAGGAAAGGAAGGGAGTCCCCTCTATCACCCAGACTTTCTGCCTAAAGGAACTCTCCAGGTTGTATTACAGGCAAGGGATCCGGAGAAAAGCACAGAGGGTTCACTGAACAGAAGAAGAATGTAAAAGAATTTGGGGGTCGGGGGCAGGGGGAGGGGTAGTTGCTGAAGCTCAGGAAATTTTTGAGGCACTACTAGGGGTGAGTTATGCAAAGGAAACCTCCAGAATTCTGCAGAGTGGCTTCTTTAGGAAGTCCTCAGCCAAATGCTAAACTTTGCATGCCCAGACTTAGAGGCCCAGCAGAAAAGAAGAAGAAAAAAAAAAAAAAGAAAGCAAGCTACTGAGAAGTTCTGTACTAAATTCAAGGGAGATAGCGAGCTAGATTATCAGCAAAAAGGAAAAAAAAAAAAATCCTTGGATGTTGAGTATTTCGCAACTCATTGGTCACAAATAAAAAGTCCTTGAAACTTTCCAGAAGGGTCTCCAGCATCTGGACAGCAGAGAAGCGGGGGATCTGATGGTGGTGAGAACAACGGCTGTTGCAATCATCACTACTATTTATATTCAATCACCTATAATCCGTGTATAATGGTGTCCAAGTTTAAGGACAAATGACGATTTGATGGGGGTCAATATTGCAAGAGAAACACCCCAGGAATGTTGGTTAACACACCCATTCCCTCGCACACTGTTAATTTGGGTGTGTGATGAGAACTTTTAAATCTACTCCCTGCAACTTTCAAGCACGCAGTACGATATTTTTAATACATGCGCCACGATGTACACTTACCCCCAGAACTTCTTCTTCCTCTTCCAACTCTAAGTCTGTACCCTTCGCTCCCCTTGACCCGATTGCTAATTGCCACTCTGTTTTTCTTTTCCTCCTCCTTCCTTCTTAAAATCTCCCCTCTTTCTGAAGACTCTCTAAGGACCATCCTTGCTTTGCCTACACCCATGTTGGTCTGTAAGTGAGACCCATCAACGAGAGATGACGCAAGAGAACTGAACACACTTAGGGAAGACACCAGGTCTGCCTCCGGGTCCATGGCACCTGCTTACGAAAGAGGCTTTCAAGCAGAAATATTTCAATATTAACTAAAACAGACAGAGAGGCATAACCTGTCAAACAAGCAAGCCTTCACAGGGACCACATACACACTTCTTTGCAGTGGGACTTACTCTCGCAATGTCCTAGTCCCCCAAATTGTGCTCTATTTATGGCTCTATTTATCTTAAAATCCAATTAATTTGCCAACATTTTATATTTTTTTCTTTAAAAAATCACTTAAGCCTTACCATTTAGGAATTTTATTGTTTATTATATTAATTTTTGTCATACTTCTATTCACCCTGAAATTATTCTATTCTCTCCTTTTCTTATAGATGTAGCTTCATTTGAAATATAATTAACCATCATTCCAGCCTGTCCTTATTACTGAGAGTCATTTAACAAAAAAAGTTAATGCCAGGTGACCACCGAGTGCAAGAAATACACCAGATATAGCTTGTTATAAATATAAATTAATGTGGTAAGCAAATAACTAAAGAAAAATTAAGCCTGGTGGCTACTGTTGCAGTAAATACAAATTCTATTTCAGGATAAACATATTACCCTTTTAGAGTTTCTTATACTATCTAATCTTTTTATTCATCTCTTTCTAAGCTTCATTGTGCTGAAAAGATCGACACATTTTTTACTTTAAAGGCAGAAAACTTTTGTTGATGGAGTTAACTGGATTTTTAAAGCTGGCATTATTTAACTTTTGCTAGACAACCTCTAAACAGGGTTTCTTTTTTTTTGTTCTAAGGGAAATAATTTTGAGGATTTTAAAAATGGCATGTAGCAAGGTTTACAGCTAGCCAGGCCTTAAAGCACACATTTCCACTATCACACAAAGAGTTGCAGAGTTTAAAAGAAGGTTTTAAAAAATACAGCTTTTTTTTTTTTTTTTTTTAAATCTTGTATCACAGGAGATTCTGTTTCAATAAAACCTGATTCTTCAGGTTTTCTTTAGCACAAAAGAAGATACTGTGACACAAAATGAAATAAAGTAATGATTTGGGCAAGTGCATAGATATATCCAAATGACTTACACATTAAAAGAAAAACCCATTTTCTAAAAGCAATTTTAAAAAGTCTGACAATACTTTCATAAAACCGACAGATTGTTTATTCTTTGTCAGCTGTAGATATTGCAAAATTTGACGAGAGCTGTCCTCCATTCTGGTCTTGGTCTTCCTAGACCACATCCTGTGAAAAGGTCCATGCCTTGCTTTCTTATTCTCCACCTCAATACTGTCTTCACTACTCCAGCTCTGTAAACCGATTGTAAAAACGGCGCCAGTTTTTCATGCCTCCCTCTATCCGGGTGCTTTGGCTGTGTCCTCCCACACTGACCCAAATTTGGCCAGGTCAGCAACCATTAGAAATGTCAATACTATTTTCAGCCTTGCAGTAATACCCACTGAACACAGTGGCCTTTATCAGGTCTGGCTTTATAGCTTCAGACGCAAACAGAGCTCAGAAGAGTCTAGAACGTGAGACAATTTGGTTTTCTCCAACTGCATTTATACCCATCCCTAAATTTTACTCATTACACCAGAGTGTACCCTCAATATGAGATTATTAGTTTTATTCTAATTAATAATCCCAAATCCCCTATTACTTTGAGCTCAATTAGTTTCACTTGTGTCCTTGATTCGAGTGATCTACAGCTTGCAGTATAGTCATGCGCTCTTCTCTGGAAAACAGTTGGTAGGGGGGATGGTGGCTATTCAGACCTCAAATGTTAGGAAGGTAAAGAAGCTGTAAGACAAAGACTTTTTTCAGGAAGTCTGGAATTTACAGTAGTGCTACGGAGTGAGGAAGAATTATATCTGAGAGACCAACTCCCAGGGACCAGAAAAGGCAGCAGACAGATGAAATGCATAAGCAAGAGCCGAGAAGAACAATGCCTCTAAGCAAAGTTAGAGGGTTTACGTCAGAGAGTGACCCCAGTCTTTGCAGGCCTTGGGACAGGAAGACTCTAGGTCCTTACTGGTTCTGAGAAATCTGGAACCACACTCACGCGGGACTTCAGGAGAAAAAGTCACGTGGCAGGATCACAGTGACAACCCCCCCCCCCTTTCGCAACTAAGCTTTTCTTAAAATTCTTTCCCTAAAATTTGTTGGTGCTTGTAAGCAAACCCAAGAGCTATGGGGCTAAAATGCTAAAGACCTAGGCTCAAACACTGGATAGGTCTCCTTGCGTACCCCTATGTACTTTTTTCCTCTTCTTGAAGGTCAGTTCCTACATTTGAGTCATCTCTACGCATTCTGACCTCCTGTCCAAATCACGAATTAATTCGGCTAGATTAACTCGGATCCGTGAGTGTAAGTGGCTTATTGAGACCAATGGTGATGGATACACCCAAATGAACCTTTGGGACAAGGAGGCAAAGACTTGAGAAAGTTTTCCACTGAAGAAATGACTCACTGAACTGGTGAGATGGGTGGCGATTTAAAAGCACATATACGAAGCCAGTGAGATGCTACGCATCTGATACCGCACAGATTTCACAGCAGATTAATCCATAGCATCAATCTGAGTTAAAACCATTACTTCACACAGACCTAGGTAAACTGTTAAAAATAAGCAGTGATTCTATGACCATAATTTTTTTTGAATTTTTTTTTTGTTTGTTTTTGAAGATTTGTTTGAGAGAGGAGGGTGGGGTGGAGTAGAGGGAGAGAGAACCTCAAGCCGACTCCCCATAGGGCACAGAGCCAGACACAGGACTTGATCTCATGAACTGAGCTGAAATCCAGAGCCTCACACTTCACTGAGCCACACAGGCGCCCCCTACTGGTGCTGTTGCACCAAACTGTTCACACACTACAACTCTTTCCATTTGTTTTGAAATACTGCAGACCATGCAGAAATACAATTAAGACTTGTAAGAAGAAAACTGAACAGATTAAAAATATTTACATGCAATACTGTTGAAAAAACTATGACACAAATCTCAGTTAATGTCTAGGACGAAGACATTCACTTTGCTCAGTTATAAAAGGTGACTGTTTTTGAAGACCTAAATGATATTTAAACAGGCCTAGATCTCAAAGTTTCAAGTGGATAAAATGTCCTACCATTAATATAGGCGTCTTTTCAGGATTTTTTTGCATAATCAGTTGGTACTGCAATTAAAAGTCAATGGAATTTAGTAACCTAAGTTTTCTAGGGGACTCCTACATTGTTTTCCCATACCTTCCATGATTTAAAAAAAAAAAACAAAAAACAAACAAAAAAAAAACATCCTACCTCTCAGAGTTGCTAATAAACACCCAATTATTTCTCAATTTAGCTAAAGAGTGGGGCCATTACATTATTCCATAATCTTATGTAATTCTGAAGTAACAGAATTGCCCATTTAGCTGATAATTGTTTTTATTCACTCACTTTACATAGTACCATATTCTGCCAAAACCTACAATTACATTTTTATTGCAGTAGCACAACAGGGCTCTCCTAGTCTACTGAAATGAAGTCATAAAATGTCACAAAGGGGAAAAAAAAAACACCTCTTTTTTTAACCTTGATATTCCATGCAGTACATACTGTCTTCTGTATTATGCAGTTCGGATAGATTATAATTACCATCAGAGGACTTGCTTTATAGGGGAAAACACCCAACCTGGCCGGCTGCCTAGTTGGCTATGATCCAGCATTAGCAAGGTCCCTTGAAAGAGCCCTTCTACACTTCCTATCTTCAGTGAGCATCACTCTGAGAGGATTCTATAGTTGATGTTATTAAGAGGAGTTATCTTCCACCTTTAGGAATTATGCTTTTCTCAATTATTGAGTTATCTTACAGGATGCTTATTTCTGGCTCTCCGAGAATGGATACCTTTTCTAAGAAGGTAGGTTTCCTAAGAAGGTATATATATTCATATAGGAACAGTTATGAGTTTGCCAAATGATTCTAACTTATAATATTAACCAACATTTGTGTGGGATTTTTTTTTTTTTTTTTTTTTTACGGATTTATTTGAGAGAGAGAGAGAGATGCAGATTCCCCACTGAGCATGGAGCAAGAGGCAGGGCTTGATCCCAGGACTCTAAGATCGTGACCCAAGCTGAAGTCTGAGGCTTAACTGGCTGAGCTCCAAGGTGCCCCTGAACATTTGTGCATTTGTGTGAAGTTTGAATGATATAATCCTCACAACTGCCCTATGTAGAAGGCAGTACTTTACGGCCATTTTATAGGTAAGAAACAAGACAGAGAAATATTTACTTGCTTAAAGTCATTTACCTAGAAATGGCAATGGCAGGATTTGAATTCAGGCCATCAGGATTCACCCAGCCATATAACATAGAGGAAAATTTCCTGAACTTCAAACTCCTAATTTTAGATTTTAATTTTTTTTTTCCACAGATTTTACTTATTTGAGGGAATGAACAAGCGAGAGAGAGGAGCACGAGCAGGAGGAAGAGGGCCCAGTGAGAGGGAGAAGCAGGCTCCATGCTGAGCAGGGAGCCCGATGCAGGTCTTCATCCCAGGATCTTGGGATCATGACTTGAGCCGAAGGCAGATGATTAACCAACTGAGCCACCCAGGTGCCCCTAATTTTAGGTTTTAAGCCAGGCAAATGGCAATAACCACTGTGGCTCTTGGGGCCAACACCACTGAACTTCTTTTCCTCAGCTATTCAATGAGGAAACTGGGGTAGGTAAGTGTTTTTTGAGCACCAGAATTTCCTTGTTTGCTCTGCAAATCTGAGACAAGAGATCATTTGCACATTTTTGAAAAATGCCTGCTTGAGTGTAATTTTCTCTTGCTTCAGGGAAACACACTTGACACAAATGCCAGATGCAACAAAAACTATTTTTTGTTGTTGTTGTTTTGTTTTTCTTCCCAAACTTGGGTTTTTTATTTCCACTTTCAGAAAGTGGAGTGGGCATTGTCAAATGGCTAATATTTGAAACTTCAAATAGGTTAATTTCCAATATTGAAAGATCTAAAATACTGCCTGTGTCCTGACTCTACTGCCCATATAGTTAAGTTCCCATAGTCAAGACCAGTCCTTAATCTGCCCCGGATGCTTCACCCAGTGCTGACACAGGCCTCAACCAAAGGCAGACAGTCCCCACCAATCAGTATTCCCCGCCTATTGCTCAATCACTAGAACTCAGATTGGGTATGAAGCCAAAGAAGAAGCTTTCCAGTTCTGCTCACCTCTTAGGATAAGTCTAGGGTTGAAACAGGTTGCATCCGTTTGCATCACCTGGAGAGGGAAGGCATGTGCATCTCTTAGTGGGGGGAATAAAGGGGCATAACCATCTGAGAGTCTAAGACTTCTTACTGTTGCAGAGGTAACCTGAGTTTTGGGGTGGGAGGTCAGAGGAAGGAACACGATTGGAGTGATGACATGGCTGGGACAAGAACTAGACCTTGAATCCAGAAATCTAGACCCCGACGAGAACATGGACCGCTGACTCTGCAGGTGTCTGTATACACATAATGGTGTTATTTTAGTATACTTCTCACTTATTCTTCACAATCAGATTGATCATGTTTTTGCTCAGTGACTCAACGTCACTAAGCATGCATCTTTTAAAATTCGCTAAAGACCTCCGCAGTTAATTCAGATAATATTCCATTATGTCCATTTTTTTTTAGCTTTTCATCTTAACAATTCCTTGGTTCTGTTTTGTTTGCTTGACTGGATCCCTAGGCACTGGGCCAACACTGGTTTAATTTGTGTTTATGACTAAATGCCAAGTCCCCAGTGCTGGCCCTCCTTGGGCGTGCTACAAATTGTCATTACAACCCACAAGGAGCTGTGGAATCTTTTTTGGAAGGGTCTCAGGTTTGGTATTTTAGTTCTTATCTAATTAATATTTTGTCTCAGGGATATTAAAACCTCTCAATTTCAGGAGATTTCCAAATAAAAATTTCTGCTTATTTATCCTGACAACTTTCTGAGACACTTTGAGACTTGATTATTTTTAGTTCCGCTCAGCTAATAGAATCCTAGAAAGCTGTGTTTATTTATTTTTATTACGTTCAATTAACCAACATATAGTAAAAGCTGTGTCTAAATAGGGATCGTTTTTATATCAAATATTATTAAAATTGTATTCATCAGTTGGGTGGCAACATTACAGAGGTGAAATAGAGGTTGCGATACATTTAAGTTACAAATATTGCCAAATAAAGATACTATTTTGTAAATTTGGGGTGGGGGGGGTGACAAGCTAAGCTCTTCAGAGAGAAAATAAGCCCAGAATCACTTATTAACTTGTGGTTTGGTTCATGAAACATGGCATCTGAGGGGCGCCTGGGTGGGTCGGTTTTAAATGTTGGTCGATTCTGGCTCTGGTCATAATCTCATCATCCTGGGCTGGAGCCCTGCCTCAGGCTCTGAACTCAGCCGGGAGTCTGCTTGAGATTCCCCCACTCTGCCCTTTCTGCCATCTCTCTCTCTTAAATAAGTATTTTTTTTTTAATTATGTTGTTAGCCAGCAAACCGTACACCACAAATTTTTAATGTAGTGTTCAACGATCCATGACTTGGATGCAACACCCAGTGCTCCTCAGAACACATGTCCTCCCCAGTACCCGTCACCCCCGGTGACCCCACCCTCTCACCTCCTCCCTCTGGTAACCCTCAGACCCACCATTGCTTCAACACGGATGGAGCTGGAGGGGATTATGCTAAGTGCGGAGACTCTGGACTCTGGGAAATAAACACTTCAAAAAATAAATAAATAAATAAAGATGGCAGACTATGGAGTCTGGGAAACAAACAGAGTTTTAGAAGGGGGAGGTGGGGGGGATGGGTGAGCCCGGTGGTAGGTATTAAGGAGGGCAGAGATTGCATGAGCACCGGGTGTTATACGCAAACAATGAATCAGGGAACACGACACCAAAAACTAATAATGTACTGTGCGGGGACAAACCTAACACAATAAATAAAATAAAGAAAAAATAAAGAAAAATGATGTTTGAACTATTTTTAAAAGAGCAGTATCTTTTATTTCCACTTTATTTTTTTAAGATTTATTTATCAGAGAGAGAGAGAGAGAGTGTGCACGCACAAGCACACAAACAAGGGGAGCAGCAGGCAGAGGGAAAAGGAGGCTCCCCACGGAGCAAGGAGCCCCACATGGGACTGGATCCCAGGACTCTGGGTTCATGACCTCAGATGAAGGCAGAAGCTTAACTGACTGAGCCACCCACCAGGCATCCTGATTTCCACTTTATTTTGGAGTAAAAACTTTCTTTCCCCCACTGCACCTTAAAAAAAAAAAATCAATATATCTTCAGAGAAAGTCCTTTTACTGTATAAAAATTATAGCACATTTGTACAACTCCAAGATCCTGAACTGACTACTAACACAAAAGACATCAGCAATAAAGTATTTTAAGAGGATAAAAGATTTAAAATGCCTAAGACTGTTTAATGTTGAAGATCTGCTTTAAATCTTAAAACAATGCAAATATCTGCCGCATTTTTATTTCCAGGTTTTAGACGTTGCTTACGCTAACTCATAGTGTAAGTTCATGTGTTGCATATTTAAGAATCACTAATTGTCCAGAGAAATAGGGGAAAAGAACATTGAACTGTACAGGTGAAATGAAATTTAACTCTCAGTAAAAATCCCAGTTCTTACCTAGCAACGTTTGCCCCATGCTAAGTAGAAGAATGAAAGTAAAACTGATCCATTTATTCATGTTCCAACAACTTAACACCATTTGTTATCTTGTACACAATCTAACAATAAAATGGGTACCTGAGCACAGTCAGACCTTTCCTTGCTTCTCCTATTTCCAACTATTTCTGTGAAATTATTAGTAAGGTTTGATGTTGGGTAATACCTGATTTGCCTAAGTCTGATTTACCAACCAATTTTTTAAAAAATTGAAATATAGGGGCATCTGGGTGGCTCAGTGGGTTAAACCTCTGCCTTTGGCTCAGATCATGATCTCAGGGTCCTGGAATAGAGCCCCGCATCAGGCTCTCTGCTCAGTGGGGAGCCTGTTCCCCGCCCCCCGACCTGCCTCTCTGCCTGCTTGTGATCTCTGTCAAATAAATAAAATCTTTAAAAAAAATTGAAATATACATGACATTTTACCCTAGTTTCAGGTGTAAGACATAGTGATTTAACATTTATATACATCACACAATGGTCACGTGAAAAGTGTAGTTACCATCTATAACCATATAGTTATTAACATATCCTTAACTCCATTTTCCCTGTGTTGTACATTACATTCCTGGGACTATTTGTAACTGGACATTTGCACCTCTTTATCCCCTTGCACTGTGTCTCCCATGCCTCCACCCTCTCCCTTCTAGAAACCATGAGAGTTTGTTCTCTGTATTTATGAGTCTGTTTCGGTTTTCTTGTTTGTGCATTTGTTTTAGTAATCGGCCCTTAACCTAACATTTCGTGTCAGCTCCCACTATGACCGACCCACTGATGGAGTGAAAAGGCTCCACATCGTGGTCCCGGCAGGGAAGCTTTTGACTCTCAGTAGCATTTCTCCAGATGGGAACCCAGAAAAAGGCTCAATAAAGTTTTAGAAAACGTGACTTGGCTTTAAGGCCTGATGACCTCAGGTGTTCCAAGTTAGGAATATACAAGAAAACACTCATTTCAAAGGGTGTATCTAGTTGATTCCCAGATTACTCCACCTTGGTCTATAAATTGAAAACATTAAGAAGAAAGCAAAAAAAAAAAAAAAAAAAAAAAAAAAAAAAAAAAAAAAAAAAAGACGGGTTTAATTTCTAGTTAGAGGAAGAAAAAAAAAACAGTAATGAGACTATCCCAAGGAGCAGTCAAAATCAGAGTCAAAGCCAACTTATCATGCAGTCTGTTTAGAGCACTCCTATCATTTTTCATACCCATAGTAATGTTCTTTTTAATCAAAATAAGACTTCTGTGTTTCAAGCCAATTCTTGAGAAAAGAACACATGCATTTAAATTGTCATTGTACATAACATTTGGATTTCAATTATAAAAGCCTCTCATTATGTCTTCATAGACTTTTGATGAATATCCCATTAGGATAACGATACAGTCAGCTGCAATACTCTTTGTAATTTTAAAGCCTTTTAGGCTACAAAGAAAGAGCAATAATTTTGTTTCATTTGAAAGAGAAAAGTTCTGAAGTGACTTGAGAATATTCCAGAAAGAGACAGTCCCATTTTTCTCCTCCATGTGTATTTCATTACACAAATTTGGTTTTATTAATCTATTCTACCACATTGTTTTCTTGAAAGAACGTCTATTAATATGTTATTAAGACTAGGCCTACTGTTCTTACTCGCTATAGCTACACGCACTCACTGTGCAGAAGAGAAGCCAGGGGCCAATCCCATCACAAGGCTCCTTGGCACCTGAACCCTGACCCCAAAGAGTTAGCCAGGTCTTCTGAATGCCTTGGTCTTCCTAGCTATACAACAGCTTGAACAATTATGAAGAAGGGAACTTGCTAAATTCCCTAAAACTTACTGATATTGATGAGACAGAGTCCACTTGTCTGAAGTATATTTGGTTTCATTTAAAATTTCACCAATACCCTTAAGCTTGCAAAATAGAGCAGTTAACAACAATACACGCATAACAGTCCCCTTAATGAGGAGATAACCAGAGAACCTATAGTGTTCACTAAAAGACGCAATTAACAGGAGACAGAGAAGAGCGTGTCACCAAACATGAGAATTTCAGGCCTGACTTCTCTCTCTGGCATAGACAGAAGGAGAAGGACCAGAAAAAGAGTTCACACTGGTCCTCAGAACTCAACACTGAGCTCATTGGATATTCAAGGAAGTACTGTTTATACACAGAACTCGTGCCCAAACTTTAAAAGGGACCCAAAGGTGAATAATTTGGGATGGATCAATGAAGTATCAAGGCCTGGTCTGCTCATGGCCATTTTAGAACAAGGGGGAAAGCAGCTTCAGACCACCCCTGCCATCAGCTGGCAACACCTTGTTTTGACTTCATCACAGCTCAGCTCCTCTCCCCACTGGATCCTGCCCCTTTCCGGGCCCCTCCAGGGGATGCTGATCCCAAAGCTTTCTGCAGGCTCATCTCTGAGTCGCTTTTCCAGGGAACTTGACCAGCAACCCTTGTTAAAGTGCACGTGAAATGGCAAGTCTTTGAAATCCTCCTACTTTCTATACTACTTCATAGATACCCGAGTAACTGTAGCATACGGGAAGGTGTAATGCACAACTGAAGAGAGCTGCCACATTTTCCAAGGCTACTTTCGAAAGTTTCAAAAGTTAGTTTCAAAGCGATAGGCATAAAGCAGTAAAGTTGGAGTTATTTCCAGATGTTGGCAATTAAGAATAGCGTGATTATTTGGGAGGGGAGGCGTAGGGGGATGGGTGAGCCTGGTGGTGGGTATTCAGGAGGGCACGTATTGCATGGAGCACTGGGTGTGGGGCATAAACAATGAATCTTGGAACACTGAAAAGAAATAATAAAATAAAATTAAAAAAAAAAAAAGAATAGCAGGATTACCAGTTTGGTATGGTAACTTTCATTAACTTTAAGAGGTAAAGGAAAACTTTATGGAGATGTGGAGACACAATGAGAAGCATGATTATTTTTCTTAGAATACCAAGTGGGTGAAAGCAATCACTTCTCAATGTTCTGATTAAGTTATTCCTCAGAAATCACAATGATTACACTGCTAGCATTATCTGGGCACATAAAAATATTCGGTATATTCGTTGGTGTTACATCATCAAAACTGGATAGGGAACACGGTAAACAATTGAGGATTTCTTTAAAAATTTCTGGCAAATCTAAGTTCCAAGGAAGATATCATTATACCATAAAACGAAAGACTCTCAGGGTACCTGGGTGGCTTGGTCGGTTAGGGGTCCAACTCGATTCCAGCTCAGGTCATGATCTCGGCGTCCTGGGTCTGAGCCCTGAACTGGGCTCCCCGCTCAGCAGGGAGTCGATTCATCTCCCTCTCCTTCTGACCCGCCCCTCCCACTGCGCGCATGCGCATGCTCAGACTCTCTTTCAAATACATAAACCTAAAAAAAAAAAAAAAAATCCTCTCCTTAAATTTCTGTTAGTTCCAGGGGTTCTAGTCAATGGGAAGTGGCCTCAGGGGACTGGATCCTAATGATGAGTGGTACTGAAAAACCACTTAACACAAAATGAGATATTCACCTTGCCATTATTCACTTGCTAAACTAGATTTATGAAGAGTTTCTGAAAATACTTTATTCATGTATCCATTCATTCTCAGGCATGTGGCTAGGAGTATTACGGTGTTGTAGAGGACATAAACCAAATATAAGACACCCTCAGTTCTTAAAGAGCATTTATTTGCATAATAAGAAATATGGTGATCATAATAACAATCTCAATAACCACTGTAGTCACCATTTACTAAATGCCACTATTCGCCAGGCGCTGGGCTTTTATGATTTATGTACGTTACTTTTAATTCACATCAACCCTAAGAAGTAGATGCTATTTACCCTGCTTAATAAATGATGAGCTACAGGAATGAAAGTAGAAGCATCTGCTTTGCAATGTTTCCCAGATAATTGCTAGCAGCTTTGGGATTTGAAATTAAGTACCTATGACCTCAAATTCCAGTTCTTCATTTGCTACCATTCCAAACAACTCATGACATTTTAAATAGTAATACAAAAAAATATTAGATTTCAGAATGATTGATAAGAATAATAAGGACTCAGGGAGTTAAAACAGAAATAAGAGAGATATTGGGAAAATGTTTATTTAGTTTTTGCTTTCTTAGGGAAGTCTTGATTTCATCTCTGAGAGAAAAATTAACATAATTATATTGATATGCATTATATTATGTATTACATATAAATATATAATAACATATTGCTATATATAAATGTATATTGTTACATCAGTTTAGGGACATTCAGAAAACCAAAATACATGGTAAAATATAAATTTATTGTTTTATTTTGCTTTTAAAGATTTTCTTTATTTATTAGAGACAGGGATGGTTTATAAATAAGTAAATAAATAAAATATAGAATATAATATAAAATAATATAATAATACAAAATACAAAATACAAAATAAATAAATAAATAGAATCTTTATTATATTTATTTATTTCTTAGAGACAAGCATGGCCCGTGGGAGGAGCAGAAGGGGAGGGAGTGAGATGGGAAAGAATCTCCAGCAGATTCGATACTGGGCACAGAGTCCAATGGGGGGCTCAATCCCAGGACCCTGAGATCATGACCTGAGTGAAACCAAGAGTCACTCAAAGGACGGAGCCACCCAAGCACCCTGAAATTTATTGGTTTTAGAAAACAAGTGTTCTCAAAACGTAAGTGTATATATGTGTATGTATGTTATCACCCAGAAAGGTGCCCACAGGATTATAAATTGGATCTTAACTAAAAGGTGGGGGGGGGGGGTGTAAATTCACCTTAGGCTCTGACAGAAGCTTAAAGGTTCCAGACAAGATAAATAAACATCCTGACCTTCTGTGCTGTAACTTTAAACATAGTGATACCTAAAGTCAGATAATTATTCAGAAAATGTATTGTGGTTGAATTGTTGGCTCTAATACTGTCCACTGGGGAAGGGAAACAAGTCAAAGCCAGGGAGAGGGAAGTTTCCTGTCTGATCTAAGAAGATCATCACCTTTCTCTCCCATCCCACATGGAAATCAGGTATAGAGGCAAAGGAGGCTTGACCTGGGGCTGGTATACAGCTAAATCCAGAGACGGCCCTCTGTGGAGAGAAAGAAGTCAGGACACCTTGTCAGAAGACAGACAGAGATGCACCTGGCGCAGTCTTGTTTCCACATACATTTTACACATTCAGTACTTCTGTGTTTAGTCATGGACGTTTTTGAAAGGCCATGTCCTAGCATAATAGTTTCAGTCGTTATGCTTCAGAGAACAATTTCACATATCAAATGATGAATAGGTTTATCATCAAAGTGATAAAACCCTAGTTATTCTACCACATACAAGCCCTTAAACCAGAAAGAGTTCTCAAGTGACTTTTAAGTGATAGAACCATGTCAGATTCCGCTAACCTGAGAGAGAAGTTTGGCAAAGTCACCCAGGACTGGTAAGATAATATCACCTTAACTGTTTTCAACAATATCCAAATCAGCTAAAGCCCCTAATGAATTTAACTATGCTGGAAAACCACGAATGGTAAACCCCACAAAGAGGTCCTATAACACTCACATCACCTGAACACTAGCCTGTAAGGTCTCAGTTGGAGGGTCAAGGCTCACGAAGCTGAGTTTTGTACCAGGACACTAGGATCACCAGGGACAATGAATGAGCAAGATTCCAGGTGTCAGCTTTTCCATTCCATTTCTCTGAGGGACCATTGCTTGGAATGGTCTGACGACAGGCAGAACCTTTGTTGAATGGACAGAAAGCATGGGAGATTTTATAAATGAGACTGCACATAACTCTGTTTAATCGATGCAATTGTGATTACGTAATTGAGAAAAAGACAGTCTGAGTAGGATATACTTCCAAAGTATGAAATCAACTGTATATTTTCTCATCTGCTAATAACGGATATGGCTCCATCTATTAAAACTACTGCTTTAGTTATCACAGAAGCTAAATTGAGAGTCTTCCTATTTTTATCTGCCTCCAAACATTGCAACCCAGAAGACATAGCGGGGAAGCAATTTTTGCTTACTTCACTATAAATAATAATAACCACAAATGTTTTCTTGAGAAACTTCATCAATGATGTTATTAATCACAGAAAATTTTATTCATCTTAAATTTGCTTAATGAAGCCCTAAGAGAGGGCTATAATGTTAGACCTGATGATAATTTCTGGCATTTACATTTCTGAAGTAATGGCACTGAAGTGTTCACTAGAAATAATACCATTTTTCTAAATAGGCAGGCTAACACAGATAGTGGATAGTGACATTCTGGATTTTAATTCCTTCCTTCCTTCCTTCCTTCCTTCCTTCCTTCCTCTCTTTCTAATTTCCTTTCTCTCTTTCTAATTCTTCTCTCTTGCTAGCCAGTCACTCATAGGAAACAAGGAGTAAAGGCAACATTCAGAGAGGCCCCCTTTAAAGATATCTCCCCATACGTTTCATTTCTCCCCAATGCCCTTGAATAATTCAGCATCAGCTCTTCCTAGTGATATTTTCTTTAACCGCCACTTTAATAGGTCAGAAACCAGAGCCAATGTGGGCTGAGCCTGAGCCCTTATAACCATTGCAGAGCTCCCCATGGAACTGACCAGGCTTGGCTGGGCCTGGATCCATTTCGGACTCCCCTCTCCATCCAGGGCTTCAGTGGGTTGATTCCTAATGAGTACTCTGCATGCCTATTAAGTACTCGATTTGCCTCAGCAGTTGCTTCCAACCTGAAACACTGTAAAACATGTTCACCTTCAGTATAGTCCATATTCCAATTTTCCCAATGAATTCTATATAGTGATTTTTTTTCCCTCTCCAGTACAAGATTCAAGTTTAGAATCACATCTTACGTTGACTTATCTTTTGTTTTTGCTCTTTTCATTTGTCATAGTTTCTCAGTCCTTCTCTGTCTTTCATGATATCTGTGTTGATTTGGGGGCTGTTTGTTTATTTCATTCTGTTTAAATAGAAACTAGTTATCCTCATAGGATAGGATGTTCCCCAACTTAGGTTTGCTGGGTAGCTCATCATGATTACATTCAGATGATGTCTCTCCACCCCGTTGAAAACCTCATGAATATTTCTTTTGAAAAACCCAAGCCAGCGGGGGCACCTGTGTGGCTCAGTTGTTTAAGCGTCTGACTTTGTTTCAGGTCATGATCTCCGCGTCCTGAGATCAAGCCCCACATCGGGCTCCCTGCTCAGCAGGGAACCTGCTTCTCCCACTCTCTCTGCCAATCCCACTCCTTGTGCTCTCTCTCTCAAATGAATAAATACAATTTTTAAAAAAGAAAGAAAAAAGAAAAACCCAAGCCAATGGTTGGTTTCTGCTTGGTTCCCAACAAAAGACCACTAAGTACATATGGAGATATTTTAGGACAATACAGCTCAGGTTTTGGTTCTTCAACTACGGATACATTAGAGATCTCAACATTGACAATGTGAATCTACCATACCATTTTGGGATTTGTTTTGGGGCTTTTTAATTCAGTTAAAGGTCACACATTTGTCCCTACTTCTAAATAACCATTTTAGCTCCCCTTCCTCACCCTCCCCCTGCTTCTCTTAAGCTTTAATTTTTCAGAGCCAGTCGAACTCAAACACCACTGCAGGCCTTCCTGGGGGAGTGTGATGCCATAGGCTATCATAAAGAGAGAAACATTTCATTCTTATCATTTTATATTTTTCTAATTATCCATCATTAAAAACCAAATTAGCTAGTGTGCATTCTTGGGAATTTCGAAAATCTACCCAGTATAATTGATTCTGACCTCTGGTCTTGGGACGTGAGTGCTACTTCCTTGGCCTGGAATCTTCCTGATACTCTTTCTGTACACACAGCAGGCAGTAGGAAATCAGTAAACGTTCTGAATGAAGAAGTCACCAGGAGAGGTAATATATCTCTTTAAGGGTGATTGCTTTCCTGGGAAAATGGCAGTTACTCCTGCCTTTACTTCTGGACTATATACTTCTTTTTTTGTTGCTTTTCAATTTTTTATTTATTTATTAGAAAGAGAGAGAGATTGAGAGAATGAGTGGTTGCAGAGGGAGCTGACTCCCCTCTCCCCTTGAAGCAGGGAGGCGGACTTGGAACTTGATTCCAGAACACTGGGATTATGATCTGAGCCAAAAGCAGACACTTGACCAACTGAGTCACCCAGGAGCCCCTGGACTATATACTTTTTGACAAGAAAGGAAAAGTAAAAATCTTCTCCCAGTGAACTGGTTTGACATTTCAAGCTTGTTTGTTTGCTACTGATCACAAAACGTCCTCAAAAAAACAAACAAACAAACAAACAACAAAAAAAACAACTACATAGCTGCAGTTAACTTTAATTTTTTTTTTAAGATTTTATTTATTTATTTGAGAGAGAGACAGTAAGAGAGAGCATGAGCGAGGAGAAGGTCAGAGAGTGAAGCAGACTCCCCGTGGAGCTGGGAGCCCAATGCGGAACTCGATCCCGGGACTCCGGGATCATGACCTGAGCCGATGGCAGTCGTCCAACCAACTGAGCCACCCAGGCGTCCCTAACTTTAATTTTTAAATTGAATTTTATATATATGAAAGATGCTTGTCATTTCAAAATATGCAATTGTGACAGTACTTTTCACACTATTTGATCATTGCTGGTGTCGCTTAATAGTATATAAGCTCGATGAGCTCCATGACGTAGGAACCTTCTCTTCTTCACATAGGTCTTCTCAGCGTATAATCCAGTAGTTATTTTTTTTTCTCTGAATAAAGAAAATAGCTTTATTTCTGTATACTTAAATTAAGCTTTTCCCTTAAAGGTATACCTTTTACTCTAAAATGACAATAGTTACAATAATATAAATATAATTTAACAAGCCCTCCTTGATTTCTACTTCCAGAGAAGTGCATATAATTATGTATTTCCTTTTATTAGACCCAATATATGCTGACAGGATGAACTGTCTCGGAAATAACTAAAGAGACCTAATTAAGCCTATTTTGTCATATTTCTAATTATTGGCTAAAAGTTAACATCTAGGAATTGATTTGTAAAAATTAATATAAAGTGCCACATTTCAAAGATGTGCCATTTTAAGTGATTATTTAAATAAACATTTTACTAAAATATTTCTAATTATTGAGGGGAATTAAAATAATATTTTTCCTCCTTGTAGGTAGGCATGGAATCCAAAGTCTTTTCAATTTTCCTAAATGCAGGATATTTTTGAGAGAAACTGAGTAAATTTTGTTGGTTATTCCACACCTTACAAAAACTCTGATTATGACTTGTTAGTCTGAGAGGATCTGAAAGCCAACTAGAGTGACTCATTTCCTGTGGAATTGTATTCCTACAATTACTACATTTGAGTTTCATTTAACTTTCTCTGAGACAAATCAGCATACTCACAAAAACTGTAACAAAGCTGAAGTTCTCAGGGATTACATTATTTTATGTTAAAAGAACTGAGATCAGAAATCCTCCAAGGACTCCTCCCCCCAAATATTTTCATCGAGTGTGATCACATGTTATCCTGGTGTAATGGCCACCAGTTTTACCTCTCAGCCTGACTATTCCTTAGAGCCATATTTCCCAATGTCTGTTTTGTGGGGATTTTCACTGAAAAGGGTGCCATAGAGCTATAAATTTGGGGAACAATAACTTAGCATAAGGGGAATTCTACATTTAAGACAAAATACCTGTCCAACTTTATCGACCACAGAATCAATTATTTCTTTCTTTCTTTCTTTTTTACAGTATGCCCATGAGCATCCTAGGCAACTAATTTTAAACGAAGTGCAATAATTAATTAATTTATTTATTTATTTATTTTGGAGAGGGAGAGAGTGCTTATGGGACCAAGTGGGGTTGGGGCAGCGGGCAAGAGAGTGAATCTTAAGGAGGCTCCATGCCGAGCTCAATCTCACAACCCTGAGATCATGACCTGAGCAGAAATCAAGGGTCAGATGCTTAACCGGCTGAGCCACCCAGGAGCCCCTGAAATATATATTTTTTTAAAAAAAGCAAGCATTGCACTAGAATCATGCTTCCTGTATCATTTGCATCTCTCCCTAATTTCCACGTTGGAGTATCTTCTCTTTAATGTGAATCTCTACAACATGGTGATAGGTTTTTTTTTTTACTTCAATCAGAACAGTGACATTCTTTATTCAGTGACATTGCCTGCTCAAATTCCATCTGTGATTAAGCTCAATTATAGCATTTAGATATAAAGATGGAAACTCTTACGATAGTGCTATGGATATTCCATTTGTGACTTTAACCGTTTCCCCTCTGGGACCTGCCACTGCGATTCGAACTACAAGCCTGACGACACACTGAGAGCTCTCGAATGACTGAGAAGCCACAGTAATTCCTCATCTCACTCACACTGGCTTTTCTGGTAGCTTTTGACATCCAACAACCTCTATTTTTAAACCTTGCCTCTTTATAGTTTCTGTAAAAAAAAAAAAATTCTTAATTGCTCCTTTCTCTAGTTTTTAAACTCTTTTCCTGAACGTACGTTCTCCCAGGATTTCCATACACTGAGCTTGGTTGTGGGCTCAGTTCCACCTTCTCTGAATCTGTTTTGCTTTATGTGTTCATTATTCATTCCAAGCCCAAGGTTTACTCTCAGTTGATAGCACCACGGACAGGGATCGATAGCTCCTACTTCCTCAACTGCCCCGAGACAAAGCATGGTTAGGGGTCAAGGCTTGGAACCCTTCAGGCGGCCACACCTGGGTTCACCTTCTTCCCCTATGTGCAAAATGATGATGTCAGAGAGATTTTTCCGGGAATTAAATGAGACAATGATTATGATCAGGGAATGCAGGGAGAAATAAGTCTCTGATGATGAAAACAGTGTATGCTCCATAAATATTTATTGAATTAATATTAACTTTATCCTAAACTGTACATGTTCAACTTAAACAAGCTGTTCCCTAGTGTATATGTTCTTGGGATACAAGCATTAACTTTATAAACAGCTTATTTCCTCTCAATTATTATTTTTTAGTGAAAACAGATATCAAAACATCAAAGAATGCATTATAAATCATTTTATGAGCTGATTTTCTCTGTCCCTTCCTAACATTTAGAGAGTACTGGTCTACATAAATTGTTCATATAATTTGGGTTGAATAAATTTGTGCATGGTTAATGTAAATGATAAAAAAAAATTACCTTCTCTCCTTTAATTTAAATCCATGCTTTATCTAGCACCATTTAATCTTAGTTGTGTGAATTTATTAATTTATCCTAATTCTTTATACTTTGAATCCAAAACATTTTTCAATGTATAATGTATAAAAATGTATAAAAAATGTATAATTATTTTTATTTGTTTGTTTCTAAAACAATGTTGGCTGACATAAAAGAAGAAATTGTTTGTTTATATTCAACTCTCAGACAAAATAAAACAGAACAACTGTATAGTAAAACCAAAGGACAGGAATCTTTTTTGTTTTATTTTGTTTTGTTTTCTTTGTTTGAACTTGAGGAAGAAACTACAGAGAGAGGGGTAAAAAAAGAGGACCATTGCTTCTTTCTAGACTTGCCTAAATTTTATTCTTTCTCTTTAATCCTGCTATTATGAATTCAGAGCCCTTTATTAAGCATCTGTGTAAAGCATCCATTCAAATTAATCTTGGACTGTCACTGAATATAACTAGGGAACTAGGGTTCAGGCAAACAAAGGTGACTTTCATCACGGGCACCACTGTAAACCTCCTTTCAACAATCAGAGGGCATTTGTTCAATTTCTTTACTGAAATATTCTAAGTATTTCTATTTCTTTCAGGTAAAGGCTCTAGCTGATTCGATGATACTATCTATCTGATTGTTGACTTGTTAAAATAGCAGTCATAATAGCTTGCAAGTTTAGATTTTAAAAATCCCTGCTTTCTAAAAAAATACTATCTTTCATTCAAACAAGCTACAAGATATAAAGAACATACTTTTAACAAAACATGATGAAATAGAAATTCAAGACTTTAAATCAAGATCTACAGTAATTTGACCACTCATTCACTTCTTAATATTTTTTAAGTATGTCCCGTTTGTCAGACAGTATGTCAGAGCCAGAGAATAAAAAGATAAATTGAAGACTACTCTTTCCTACAAGGTCACAATGCAGGAGAGAGACAACGGTGTGACAGATTGTCAAATCACTGGGACAGAGTTATGTATATTCCTTCAAAAGAAGTATGTAGATTACAGGGGGAGCACAGAAAATATCACACACACAGAGATTTTAAAAAGGCAAGGACAGAAGACTTCCAAGGGTAAATTATCTTTTATAATCGGGTACTTAGAAAGAAGTTTGGGATTCACAAGTCACTCCTAGAGAAGAAGGTCAGGACACATAAGCCAGGGGAGCAAGAACTTCAATGACAAGGACATGTGGAAGGTCATAGCGCAGTCTGGAAACGAACATACAAATAACAATGCATTACATTTAATATGCTTTAAGTGAAATAAATATGGAGGGGTGGATGTGATGCAGAATTTTAAGCCCCATCCACTTACTCCTGCCCGAGAGGCTGGGGGAAACACAGACATCCCTCAAACGACCATTTTATTTAGTCTTTGGCGAATAAGAAGAAATTTTATCTGTTCTCTGGCGACATCATTCAAAGAACTGTACAAGGAGGAAGACAGTCCTCTGACGTTTAAAAACAAAGGTTTTTGCATGACTTTTCTAATTCTGTGGGAAGAAACTTTATCATGCTATCTAAGATGAAACAAAGCTCACAAGGAATGTTTTTATTTAAAATTTTTAAGTATGAGATGATGTGAATAGGATGTTTTGAGGAAAATAAAGCAGGGGATACTACTTAAAAAAGTTAAAATTTGAATTATTATCTTCCAAGAAGTATATCAATTAAGGAACCATACATCAAACAGGGTAGAATGTTCAGTCATATAAAAAGACAGAATGACACAAATTTTTAGGATTGTGCCATCTTTCTGCCCCTCCCTTCCATGCTTCAAATCTGAGGCCACTTTCTCAAAAATAGACCCACTTAATGAGATACTAATTATCTAGTGCTTTCCTTTCTACTTTCAGGAACTTACATGTGGAGTCACAGATATTTGTGAAACTGAACTTAATATAATGCCAGCATATATAAATATATATATGTATATATATACACATATATATATTTAAAGATTTTATTTATTTATTTGATGGACAGAGATTACAAGCAGGCAGAGAGAGAGGGGGAACCAGGCTCCCTGCTGAGCAAAGAGCCTGATGCGGGGCTTGATCCCAAGACCCTGAGACCATGACCTGAGCCTAAGGTAGAGGCGCCACCCACTGAGCCACCCAGGTGCCCCCACCAGCGTATATTTTAAAGGCAAAAAATCCACCCTGCAGATGAATTTTTCACTAGATACTACCTAGGGAAACAACTCAGAAACAGTTTCCTTTTATATCTCACGTAGGTCACTATGTATAGTGGAAAGAACAAAGGACAGATAAGAAAAGGAAGAAACCCAGAGTCCAATGTGGACTGAGAACACACACTTTTTATTTCTCTCTCACTCTCAATGAAATGATGGTACTTAACTGCCTGGCATCAGGGAAATACACAATTGGTGGACATAGGGAGATATGGGAACAGTAATGCTGAAAAAGTAAGTAAAAGAGAAAAAAAAACCTGAAGCACATGTACTGCTCTTTTCTTTAGATTAAAAACTTTATACTCATTAGATTCCAAGGAGTGAGAGTTAGAAAATCTATATTTAATTTTGAAAGAAGGACATGCTAAGGCGCTACATATATAAAAGAAATAAAAATGAAATTTCTATGGGTTTCTTTCATCATAGAAGGTAAAATGCTGTTTTATTTTAATTATGCTCCACAAAGAGATGTGTCTTTAATTAGTATTCTAAATACACATATATAGCTTTGAATAGGAAACAGATGAGTGTTTAAGAGTTAAACTTTGCATATATAGCATCACATCTCAAAGGTGAGGTACTAATAAGGTATAAAACAGCTTAAGAAAATTCATTTTAGCTATTTAAATCCAGGCACACAAAAAAAGTAATTTACACCAAGCAAATTCATGTTAAATCTCTCCAAAGTCACAAAAGAGAAAATGTGGAAAGGTTAGAAACTGAATACCATTCATTAAAAATGATCAGTTATATTAATTACTGCTATTAAATTAAAACTTTATAAACTATAAAACTTTGTTTTAAACATATTTAGATGTGGAAGAACATGTAATTTCTCCTGTTCTGTTGTGTTACTTAAATATATATATACTCACATACACATAGCTCTCAGAATTACTCAATTATATTTTATTTGAAATATTTCCAAATTACATTATCATACATACATACTCTCTCTGCTAAAAATATTCACATTATCAATGTGCTTAGCCTTGTTCTCTTTTTATTGATCAGAACTTACACTAACATATATTATACAGCAAGGAATCACAAGCGTGTAAGTGAAAAGATTTCATAAGGAGAGGTACTCTTTGCCTGGTACCCCTATTGAAGATAATAAAATCTTTTTAAGAAGTCTTATTGCCTCAAAATAATTAAGTTTAACAAAAAAAGATGAGTAATTTTTAGGTCTTCATTCATAAGTATCTATACCCTCTCAGCTCATATCCATTACTTAATAAATCTGTTCATCTGACCCTCTCTTTTACTCCAACCACATAATGACTCTGAAGTTTCTGTAAGAAGCTAAGTCACAAATCCTGACTGAAATAGAAAGGATGTGATACTTGCAAATATGGAGATATGGGAACTGTTTTCTTTTTAGTTTTGAAATACAAGAGTCAAAATTAAGTTTGGGATTGTGTATTTTTATCATACTACTCTATTAAAACTAACTTTATTTTTAAGTATTAAGGATATTGTAGAGTTTATTGTAGTTGAAAGACACTCTTGGAGAATGGCACAAATATTTTCAATGGGATATAGATATTATCTAAAATAATAATAATATACAGAAGTGTTTTTCACTCTTAATTTTGTATCTTATGCTGTTTCATGCTCTTACAGTTGAAAAAATAAACTTAGAATTCCCTCTGTTCTCTTAACTGGAATAACCGTCTTTCATTTTGTAAACCTGTATAATATTTGTACATTTTGATCATCACAGAAAAGTGTGTTGACGACATCTCTAAGATCCATCAAGTTATCTCATCATAAAGTGTTTTGATCAGTTATTACATCCTAGAAACTACCCATGTTCAATCACTGCAACCAATGTCTTCCTATGCGAGTCACAGAAAAGGACTTTATCATCCCACACAAAGTAGTTTCTTCTAGAACACCACTGAGCTCCAACATTCTGATTATCAAATCCCTCCCCTTCGTAGTCCAGATCAACAACCTCTGTGAGGGTCGTTCAGAGCAAGCATCCGCTGGTGAAGATTGTGTCTCAGAATTTAAACTTCTGCTGATAAGAGCCCAGACCTGTGCTTCCCTCAGTTTCTGTTTACTTTGATGGGATTGTCCTTGAATCCCTTTACAATGGTCATTATTACTTTGTTAAGAGATGGAAATGGAGTAACATTTTATTTAATTATTTTTCCAATTACCACATTTTAATGAAATAAAAAAAAGCAAGACTGGAAGAGATTATGCTGAGTGAAATAAGTCAAGCAGAGAGAGTCAATTATCAAATGGTTTCACTTACTTGTGGAGCATAACAAATAGCATGGAGGACAAGGGGAGATGGAGAGGAGAAGGGGGTTGGGGTAAATTGGAAGGGGAGGTGAACCATGAGAGACTATGGACTCTGAAAAACAATCTGAGGGTTTTGAAGGGGCGGGGGGTGGGAGGTTGGGGTATCAGGTGGTGGGTATTATAGAGGGCATGGATTGCATGGAGCACTGGGTGTGGTGCAAAAATAATGAATACTGTTATGCTGAAAATAAAAATAAATAAAAAAAATGCTTTTATGTCAATTCATTTCTCTTGGCAGGACCTAACTACAGAATTTAGGTACACTTGAAAACTATACTAGACTCTTTTAACTTACTAGTTTCTATTCCAAAGAAATGATTTTGTAAGTTTAGCTTGGGACAAATTTTATAATGTGACAAATACATAAGAAATCCTATTATATAGTTTTTTCATATTAAAAATTATATTAAATTAACATTTCTTATCTGTGCATTATATATAATTCTTAATTCCTAAGTTCAAAATTTTAACCATAATTTGTCAGGAATTTATCAGGTAAAAAGATCATATTATTATAATTTATATTTTCAATATTTGGCATGCTTATCCTATTTAAACTTGGAAAACTAGCAGTAAGTTTAAATTCTAACTAAATTTCAATTCCCAATGTTGCATTCATTAATCAGTGATAATTTACACTAATATAAGTTCATTGATCTTATTCTTCAGGCTCTCCCTTGTGAGTAATTTCATCCTTTAGAAGACATTATTAGATACATTAAGCTGTGGTATTCCATTCCAACAAATGAGCCTGGCTTGACTGCTGGAGAAACACCCAATTAATAATGACATATAAAGTGATTTGTATAATTTTTCATATTATAACATCTAATTTATCGCAATCCTGGAAAAAAATGCATGTGCAGCCATTTAAAGATGAATTACAAATCATCAGAAATTGTACATCACTAGAATATTGATTTAATCAATTGAGATCTACATGTATTTCTCATGTGTTTCTCTTTAAATGTGTTGGGCATGGAACTGTTGCTTTCTGAAGTGTATCTTAAACATCTGAAAATGCTTTTGACCTAACTTTCAACTTGTTAATGCAAATTTGAGGCTTTTTTATTCTAGAAAGTTTTCACTGAATTTATGAGTCTTAAAAGTAAGACTCTTCTCCAAGGCAGTGGGGGTGGGGAGAAACACACACACACACACAAAACAAGAAAACAAAAAACTACTTTAAGTCCTATATTGCCAAGAATTGTTTGCTCTTAACCTAACACAAATCATGACCACAGGGGGAGAAAACATCATGGTGTCAGTATCTTTCCATGTTTTATGTTTTTAAAGAAGAAACTAATCCTGCAACTACTGTTGTACTATACTAGTACTAGTACCACTAGTACCACTAGCACTAGTACTAGTATACTAGTATTACTACTACTATTAGTACTATCCTAGTACTGCAACTACTATTCCTACTACTACTAGAAAACCAGCAACTTCCATGGATTCTATTGTTTGAATCTAAAAACTACTCTACAAGGAGCACAGTGAGATAATATTTTGAGCTATCATGTTGTCACTCCTCTTTTTACATTTCTGTATACTCTGTTGCCTTCCACCCATTTACTCAGTAGCATTCATTGCCTCAACAAAGAAAGTGATAAAAGATAGAAGAAAAAAGCGTTTCAGACTCCAAAGTTTAGGTTTTCATTATGTTCAAGTCTCAACCCTAGACTAGCTACAGATAAAACTACAGACTTGAGGAAAGACCCAAAGACCCAGGGAGCAGAGACAGAGGTAACACAGAGAGCAGGGCATGGAGGAAGACAAGAGGAAGCAAATCCTGCCCTGCAGAGAAGCCACACATCCAGCAGGCTCCCGGAAATCCCCACATCTGGCACGATGCAGGTGCAGAAGATGGCCGGGATTCAGCAGGACGACAGCTGTGAGTCACCTTCTAGATTCAGCTCAAAAGCATTTAGAGAGTGTTATGATTCTAGGACAGCCAAGAGAACTGAGGGTCCTGCTGCTGGGAAAGGTTATTATTACAATGGCCTTTGTGAACTGGTCACCAAAGAACCGATGGAGACAGGAATATTTCAGCAAATCCTCCTGTGTAATTCATTAATTTGCTAACGGATTGGATACTTATCCCAGTGCAGGCACCATTCTAGATGGTGAGGTTGTATCAGTGATAAAAGAAACAAACAAACAAACAAACAAACAAACAAAAATCTAAATTTACCCTTTCTTTATGAATTTCCCCAGGAAGAAGAACAACTAGAATCTTGGAGATGCTCTTCCTAGGTAAGACAGATTACTCCAAGAATCAAATGGATCTGAACAGATCAACAAGTGGCACCACTGTATACCATGGAGTTTCCTCAATCCCTTCATCTGAGCCAATACACGTTCCTCCTCACCTGCTACAAACGTCAGTCTCTGATCACATACATCTGTATGGGAAGAGCCCCCAGTTGCAGAGAACCCCCTCTCCCAGAATCATACCCCTCCCATGGGCAGCCAGAGGCCAATGACCAGCCAACACAGAGACACTCAGCCTCACAGTCCCAACTTGTGCCAACGTTGAGATTCCATCCCAGCGGCAGAGTTCCCTAAAGAATCAGTTGCATTCACCCGAGAGCAGCTCTTCCCTCAGCCCAACTGCCTTTTGTACTTCCTTACAGATCTAGCTCCTGAAAGCACTCCCCAAGGACAACTTCCCTTCTGCATTCAACTCACCATTTCAGTCTGTTTTTAGGAAATTCAATCAAAAACACAAGGATAAAGGGTAAAATGCATTACTCCTGAGGACCCCAAGGCAGCTATGAATATTACTGGAAGTGAAGAAAAGGAGTCTCACTAAGAAAAAAAAGATTTCTGAGCTCTTACTTCCATCCTGATGGCAAAGCGTACTGTTTTTCAGAGTTTTACTCTAGCGCCTGGGAACTCTCTTCAAACTGCCTACGTGCTCTGCAGAGAAGCCACACCAAGCACCAGCCCTAATCACTCCTTCACCGGGCCGGCCCCATGCTCTCTACATTGTAGATATAACCCCGGCATGAATCCCTGAGTTTTTGATATGAAGTTTCTGACAACTATGGTACAGGGAGATTATATTAGAAAATAACCTTATTCTATAAGAATAGAGAAAACTTTTTTTTTTAAATATCTCCTCTGTTGACTGAAAAGTGTGCCAGTGACCCAAAAAAAGATATTGATTATTCTGTATATGAAGAAACTGAATTTTGTATATGTGTAATTTACCCAAGTTCATCTTGATTGTCAAAGATGCGAACCCAAGCCTATTTCATTCAGTCCTTATTCCTATGCCATGTGATATCAAACAGCTGTAAATTATTCCCATTACCTAAAATGCTTTTTATGATTATCTTTAGTTTTCTATCCATGATTTCCCAGGACTGAAAAAAAAAAAAGGAACCAACATTTTCATATCATACATGAGCAAGGTTCTCCAAATGACAGGGAACTATACATTTTAATGTAAATATTTTCTTGCACGTGTAGCTTTTACATTTAGAGCAGGGTAGCGTTCAAAATTCCCGTTCCTTTTATGGGTTTTTGAAATTTGAAATCTTTAAAGGACCAGATAAACCTTGGCTGCTTTTTTAAAAAAATTTTTACTTGGACTCTCCTTAAATGGAAGCATTTACCTGTGTCTACTTTCATCAAACATTCCACCCCCAAACAGGTCTCCTTGAGAGATGCTATACGAAGGCATCACCCTACTAATATTTCTTCTTCGAATCAAAAGTTTAATGAAAATAGAAAAGAAAAAAACAAGCCCTTTGGACTTAAATGTTATTTTCAGATTTCTCAAAGAGTAAGCTGAGAAAATATTACCATACGTGACCCAAGGAAATCATACTCAACCCTATGAACTACAGTGACCTGCAAGAATTGGGGGCTCTTCTTCAAAAGAAACAAACAAATCTCACCAATGACTATTGTACAGGTAACACTTGTGTTTTCTTATTAAATATACTGGGTGACTGACATTGGTTTCTCTTTTATCAGAATCTGATACGAATCTTTAATTTCTTAATACATTCTTTCACAAAAGTATTCATCACAGAATGTCCCTAAGTTTGGCTTCTATCATATTTCCAAGGTTTATTAAGATAACCTCTGAATGGCAGCTGTTTACAATTTATTTTCTTCTTTTAACCAGAGAGAAACCTAAGAAGATCCGGAACATACTTTGGTACTGAAACCACTAGTCACACTGCATTGAAACATAAAGGTCTGTCTCTGTGTGTACATGTACATACATCCTCTTCTTAGCACAGGCTGCTAAATATTATACTAAATATTGAATAATTTATGGCATATTCACCATATTCACTTTATTAAGTACAAAGTAATGTACCTATGCTTTGAAGAATATAATGGCAGCTTAGCAACCTTCAAAGAAGTCGTGTGATGCCTTTTATATCCTGTGTATTAACTTACTTGCCAAGCATCATGCCCTATTGTATATTTGTGATTATTTCAATTTATACTTTGGAATTAAAAATCTAGCTTTGCTTATTAGGGTGTTATATAATGTTAGGTTAAGATTTATGTTTAATTGTTAAAAATATATGTTATTTAAAATGCACAGAGAAAAAAGAAATTGATGTATCTAAAAGTTTAAAATTAGCATTATACTAAAATTAGTAGAAGGTTAAAAATTAATAAACCAACGGGTCATAATAAAAAGGTAGACTTTTAAACAAAATGAAATGACCACTCTCAATTACGATATGAGAAGTAGAGAGCAGTTAGAGTATGGCCAAGCTTACAGTTAGTATTGAAGGGATGAATTTGTATTGCTTTCCCTTACTTTTTTTTTTTCCTGCTCATTTTAATTAGAGAAAAAGAGAAGGAGGGAATGAAAACGAAAAGATGGTTATAACTACCTAAGAACACACCAAAGGTATTTCTCCGTGGGATTTCAGGATGAGAAGAAGAAATGCTACGAGGGAGAAGCGGCCCAGATTAAAGACTAAGGAAGCAATGCCTAAAGGGAGTAGGAGTATTACAATGGCCAAACCGCAAATACACAAATATTTGGAATTGAGTCCTCTGGGTACTAAAACAGAATAAAACCGTCTATTTCCTTGACTACTGGAGTTTGCAAGGGCTTTTGAACCATGAAATTCTAAAGTAATTTAAACCTCTGAAATTTCTGAAATTGAAGGTTAGAATCAGGGTTCTCCAAAGACTCATGGTAACTAGCAGTCTGGCGAGAGCAACAGAACTTTAGGAGCAGCAAGGCAATTTAAGTTCAAGACCTACTTTAGTAAGGTATCACTTTTGTGATCTTTCATTTTTTTTTTAAAGATTTTATTTATTTACCTGACAGACAGAGATCACAAGTAGGCAGAGAGGCAGGCAGAGAGAGAGGAAGGGAAGCAGGCCCCCTCCCAAGCAGGGAGCCTGACGCGGGGCTCCATCCCAGAACCCTGGGATCATGACCTGAGCTGAAGGCAGAGACTCAACCCCCTGAGCCACCCAGGTGCCCCTGTGATCTTTCATTTGTATATAGATCATATCAAAGGTCTATATCACCATCTGTATAAAATAATCACATATTGATATAGATCCACAAATATTTATATTTTACATACAGGCATATGTATTCATATATTCATATATGTGTATATATATTTATATGACTATATGTATCTACATATGTACATGAATAAGATGTAGTTCTTTGACTCAAACCAAAAGAACTGGTTACCTTTGTGCACATGAGTAATTAAGATCTAGAGAAATGTTTAGATTTATTTTAATAATTTAAAATTTTGCTTAAATAGAGACAAAAGCCAAATAAATGTTTACAAAATATTCTGAATGGCTACATCCAACTAATTCACCAAATACAATGAAGTAAATATCTAAATGCCAAAGCAGACATATTTATCACCCCCACTCAATTTCCCATTCTCATAGTGTCCTAGTTATTCAGACCAGCTGACAAATCTAGAACTCAGAGCCATCTTGGACTCTTTTGTTGTTGTTGTTGTTGTTGTTGTTGCAAATCTCCTAAAGATAACCAAGTCCATGACTCTGTGGGTTCTTCCTTAAAAATAAATATCGATTTTTCCCGTTTTCAGTATCTCCATTGCTATTCCTACTTTTCTCACCTACTTACATTGGATTATTACAAGAAGCTGAGTTTGTAGTCTTTAGTCATTCATTATTTCAACCTGCACACATTATGAAATGAGTATTTCGGAACACTGAAGACACAATATATCTTTACCTCTGGCTCTTAGATCGCTCTATATGCTATATACTCAATTGCAGTAGAAAAGATGAAAGTAAAAGAAGTTATATAAGGTAGATGATACCTTGAGAAACATATGCGCATGTATACACACATGCGTATGTGTGTATACATACATTAACTGACTCAGAAAATTTGGTAATCATTTGATTAGAATCACTTAACGTAACAGCCACGATGATATTCTATGGAAATCTTAAACCAAGCAATTTGAAAGAAATCACTGTGAACTTGTACCTATGCATCATAGCATGGTCTGTTCAACCTGGGGAAGAACTGATATATTGAACGAGAAATCAGGAAAATATAGGTAGTAGGTTGGTGGGTAGGTAGGTAGGTAGATGCCCAGATACACAAATACATGAGAAATTCTATAGAGTGGAAAAAGGAAAGCTTTTACAGTCGCTTGTTTTTTACACAGTAGCCCTTAGTTAATCATTCCTGCGGAAGGAAAAAGGGAACGGGAAGATTTGGGTAGGAAACAGAAGTTGACTTCGAAATGTAAGGTCTGTGGAGGTAATGGGAGTTTTGGCCTCAACCACAGATCTTTTCAAAGTCTGTAGAATAACCTCCCTATCGAAATAAGAATTCCCATTTCATGGATCATTAATTTCTTCTTCAAGTGATTAAGGATATATTATAGAAGAAAGTCCTACTCAGACCAAGAAATAGGACATTATAAAGTGGCTTTTTCTATCTATTAGGTCCCCAAAGGTTTTATCTTGTCTGCTCCTGACCATCACCAGTCGCTCCTGTCCACAGGGAAGCGTATTCTTTCTAATTGTTCTCTGTGGCAGAAACATTTGTCATAATACTTACATTTTTATCTTTTTAAAACTTAAGATCATTATTCCTTGTTCTAAGACCTGATTAAATAAATCTCCCTTCTCATTTTTAGCCTACCGCGGTATTTATATACAGTTATCATATTTCCTCATTTGTCTTCCTATCTCTTAGTCATTCATATTAGACAGCCTTAATTTTCATTATTAGATCATCAGCCTTTTTTCCTTTTATCATTTTCACCATCCTTTAAACTGACTCTATTTTTTTTTCCCCCAATGTATCGTTTAGGTTAAAGAAGAGCCAAGAGGGAAAAGAAAACAGGAGAGAAGTATTTAAAGGATATATATTTTCATTATAAAAAGACAGCTCTTACCTGGCTCCTTCATAACTCAACTAATTTGCAATGAGAACATGAAAAATTTGTATTTACCTGTCAACTTATACTAACAGTGAAAAAATTTAGTCGAGGGTTTTGCGAGTTTCATCATCGCATACTACTTACTATCCAAGAAGACCCTAAGAAATATTGGGAGTGTTTGCCTGTGTGTGCATGTGTGTGTGTGTGTGTGCACATGTAGCTGCAGGTCTGTGGTTATAGTATTAGTATATAGTATGATAGTAACAGCTGTAATATAGGATCTAGTCAACCTGGTTTGCAGAACTTTTAGGTAGAAAAAAAGTAATCAGGTTAAAGTTCTTTGGAGGTTGAAAAGGACTGTAAAAATACAGACATTTTTACCATGATACCCCAGGAAATGATGGTGAGAACTAACTCTCTTAATTCTCTTAATGACTTTTTAATTGTTCTACGTCAGCCTGGATTTTCTTTTCAAAACAGAACAGAACTAGAACCCGTAAAGAAAACTTCTGAACCCTCATTGCAAACGACCGCATTCCATATTTCCTGATTGGTCATGGTCAGGTCTTTCACATTATCGCACACAATTCACCACATTTCTATCTCCACCTGGCAAGCTTTTTCTTCTGTTTTTTTTTCTTAGACCTTTCAGGTCCAATTGCACTATCTCCTCCCTTATGTAGATCTTTTTTGGTGTCCTCAGTTCATTCATTTCCACAAATGCTGAGCACACCCAGGACAATGTTCATTTGACAGATACTTATGGCGTATTAATGCATTCCAACAAAGAGTTAAGCATTCTGCCACTTACAGAAAATGCAATGATGAGAAGATGTTATCTTCTTTCACAGTGCTTATATTCTCATGGTAAAGATTGCCGTTAATCAGATAATCACACAAATAAATATTGAGGATTAAACAGGACAGCCGTTATGAAGGAAAATGAGCTCCCTGCTGTCTGCTCTCTTTATGGTTTCTGTCACATTTCAGCAGTTGGAAACGGGTCTATGCAGTTGCTTCACTGAAACGGGAGGCACTTTAGGAACAGGGATCAGGTCTTCTGTTTCTTTATGGCCTTCGTGATGTCTAGTGGCGATTCTATAGCAAGCATTCAATAAATACATGTTAAATTCAGTGCAGGTGTGCCCACTGGAGATTTTCTTTTTACAGTAGCAAAGCAGTTTGTAGAGCGCCTGTGTTAGGTGCTCGTTAAAATGCGCACCCCTCCCAGACCTTTTGAAATCAGAATCTTTGGTGGGAAGTGAGAATCTAAAATTTCAATTAAGTTCCCAGGTGATTTTCCTGCACACTATTGTTTTGGGGATCTCTGACGCAGAAGATACAGAGCCCATGTTTAGAGAATAATTTACTGCTTGGAAAAAAAATATGTTTAATGCACTTTGAACACAAACTATAAAAATAAAGTTATTTATTTAAATAAATTTATTATAAATAAATTTATTTAAATAAAATTTAAATAAAGTTATTTAAAAAAATAAAGGTATTTATTTGTATTATTCTTGAAGCTGTTTTCTAGGCATACTCTATTACAGATCATGTGTTTTCCCAAGGCCCTCAATGAGATCTTCCTCTCGTGTTTATAAGTGAAACAGCAAATACTCCTGAATGCCTACTCAACATCCCTTCTCTCTTTCTCACTAACCGAGAAATGATTATTGCCCGGGGTGACCATGCGCTTCAAAAGTAGTAACCTCTCCTGGCTACTTTGCAGCAAGAAGTATGCAGGGGACCTGGTTGTGTCCCGTAGAGTGTAGCGTTGTCACACAGTAGGATTTCTGAGAAACATCTTATAAAGGCATATCTTTTTGCCCTTTTTTCTTGCCTTTCCTTCCTCCTGGGAATGGAGACACATTGGACAGATGTGAAAGTCACGCCTTTCCAGTGGTGAAGCAGGGAGAAAAAAAGGTATGTTGGAGGTTGCTAACAATGTCAAGGCATGCCAGACTTCCCATCTCCAGACGTACTGTTAGGTAAGGTATATATGCATACCTTTATCACCGAAACCCCCATGTTGGGTTTATGTCCTTGCATTCGTCTTAGATATGCCCACATAAGACAATGGTGACGGGCAGTATAAGCAATGGTCTCCCCAAAATGTGTCCATCCTAATGTTAGAACCTGCGAATAGGTCATGTTATACGGAGGTTGCAGATGGAATGAAGGTCAGTGATCAGCTGATAGGAGATGATCCCAGGAACTGGAGTGGGACCAATGTCATCGTAAGAGTCATTAAACGGCGGAAGAGGGAGGCAGGAGCAGCAGTGTCAGAGAGAGGTGATGTGAGGAATACCTGAGCAGTCACTGGTGTTTCAAAGACAGGAAGGAGTCAGGTGCCAAGGGAGGTGGACAGCCTCTAAGGGCTGGGAAAGATAAGGAAATACATTCTCACTTAGAGTCTCTAGAAGAAACACCTTGGTGTTCGCCTAGTGTGATCCATGCAGACTTCCAACCTCCAAAACTATGTGCAAGATAATAACTCTGTGTTGCTCTAGACAACTGAATTTGTGGAAAACGTTATAACCGCAATCGGAATCTAATACGACGTCTAATAAAATAAGATAACCTAACCACTATTTAGAGTGTAAGGAATATTAAGATACTAAATAACATTTAAAAAATAATATACTCGGGGCACCCGGGTGGCTCAGTGGGTTAAGCCTCTGCCTTCGGCTCAGGTCATGATCCCAGGGTCCTGAAATGGAGCCCTGCATCAGGCTCTCTGCTCAGTGGGGAGCCTGCTTCCCCCTCTCTCTGCCTGCCTCTCTGCCTACTTGTGATCTCTGTCAAATAAATAAATAAAATCTAAAAAATACAAAAAGTAATATGCTCTGGGTTAACTTATATATACATATGTAAAAGTGAAAGACAGCTAAAGAACACCATAAAGAAAGAATATTCTATAGTAAAACAATTCTCTGCTGGAGGAACACAAATTACTGTGCGACATGTGATAATATGTTCTCTACATAAACATAGAGGCAATATAATTAAAGTGTTCTGTATCAAATTAATTAGATATTGTTGACTCATTTCTCAATTACAAGCTGGGAGGTAATATGGAGCTGAGTGGTTCAGTCCTACATGGCCCCAAATCACCAGGGCCTAATTATCAGCTTTATTAACGCAGAGTAGAGTTAGAGTCTTCGTTCTCAGGAAATGCAGGGCTGACTTTGTGAGGACAGGCCATCACTCAGAAACTCTGACTTGTCCTCATCTTCTCAAAGAGGCTTGACTCTCCTGACATCTTTCTCCCTGATTATTTTGAATCACGGAGGGTAATCAGTCCTTCCTATCATTGGGAATGTTCTTTTTGTTTTCTCTTTTTTTCCCAGACACATCTAGCTTACTTAAAATTCTCTCCTTGTTCTAGCCACCTCAGGTTTTTTTTTTCTTTAATGATTGATTTATTTATGAGAGAGAGAGAATGAGAGATAGTGAATGAGCAGGGGGGCAGGGGCAGAGGGAGAGAGAGAGTCTTAAGCAGACTCTGTACTAAGTTCAGAGCCCATCATGGGGCTTGATCTCAGGACCCTGAAATCATAACCTGAGGCAAAAGCAAGAGTCAGACACTTAACTGACTACACCACCCAGGTGCCCCTAAGCCACCTCTATTTAAATCACTATAGACAGAGCCATCTGCACTGTGTACAGATACTGACTTATAAGAGGAAACATTGTACTTCCATATATACAACAGTTACGCCCATATTGTCTAGAATTTAACTTGCACTAGTTAAAACAATTATCAAACTGAGCCACTCCCCTGGTTACTTTTAATGCTTTGGACCAAGCAACTGCACTTGTCGTTGAGGAGGATAAGTACGAAAGGTAATGTATAACAGAACAACCTAGAAGTAAGAGATTGTGTACAATGTTTAGTGAAAGAAAGAAAAACATTTCAGTTTTTAGGCTAGAAAACATTTGACTGTTCAAGCTTATACACACTAATGTATAAATAAGAATCGTGAATCAAAAAAAAAATCTTCAATTCATTTAAACATTTTATGAATTATCACCATCGGTGCTTTTTTATTTAGGAATTAACAAAACCTGCATAAACAATATTATCAGGGTTTTTGGGGTGTTTTTTTGTTTTGTTTTGTTTTCACAGATTCATTTATTTTCTCACAAGCCCCTGCATTTAGAAAGTTTTCTTAATCAGGAATTGACATTTAAAACAGTAATAAGATACTACTACAGACTATTAGCACAATACCGAATGCCGGCAAGGATGTGGAGCAACAGGAACTCGCATTCACGGCTGGGGAGGATACCCAATGGAACAGCCATCCTGAAAGACAGTTTGGCTGTTTCTCACAAAGCTAAATAGACTCCTACCATATGACTCAGCAATTTTACTCCTTGGTATATACCCAATGGTAATGAAAACTCACGTACGCACAAAACTTACATCAGCTTCATTTATAATCACCAAATCTTCAAAACAACCAAGACATTCTTCAGTAGGTGAACGGACAAGTAAACTGGGGTACATCTGGAGAATGGAATATCATTCAGCACTAAAGAAGCCACGAATAAAACATGGAGGAAACTTAATCGCATTTTACTATGTGAAAGAAGCCAAGCTGAAAAAGTGATATATTATATGATCCCAACTTGATGACATTCTAGAAAAGGCAAAACTACAAAGACATTAAAAAAAAAAAAAATCAGTGGTTGCCACGGGTGAAAGGCTGGGAGAGAAATGAATAGGCAGAGCACAGAGGGGTTTTAGGGCACTAAAAATACTTTGTGTGACATTTTAATGACGGATATACATCATTATATAATTTCCCAAACTTACTGAATGCACAATACCAAGAATGAATCCTATAATAAACTATAGACTTTTGAAGATTATGATGTGCCCACATAGGTTGTTCTTTATAAAAAAAATCTACCATTCTGGTGAACGATAATGGGGAAGGCTATGGGAAGCAGGAAATAGAGGGGATATCCCTGTACCTTTTGGTTAACTTTGCTGTAAGCCTAAAAATTCTCTAAAAATAGCCTGTTAAAATATTAAAAGTTTCTTAGGCTAAACTTTAAATACAAGATGTTAAAATCTTCCTTGTAACCTAATACAGACTGTTGTTCTGGAATTAATTTCAGAACATATTTTCTACCATAAAAATGTGTGATCGTTAAAGAATTTAAGAATTGTTAATATTGTTTATCAGATATATGAAGTTATACTTGGCTCGTATTTAAAATTTTAGGTACAGAATAATTATGGTTATTTTATAAACTAATTAAATGGGTTTGGCGAATATTCTTATTTTCTCCTAGATATTTTCTATTTTTTGATTTTGAGCTGGAAGAAATTTTACAAGTCAAGTGGACCAACTCTTTAATTGTAGCACTGAGGAAATTAAATCTGGGAAAGATAAGATGGTTAAGATCACCCAGCTAGTCTGCATCAAGACCTTGATTATAGCCAGTATTATAGCTTCCCTACAGAAACCTACAGCCCATTATTCGCTCTCAAATGCAGCTCTGTTTTTTGATGTCATTGCCACTAACAAACGTTCTAAGAAAAGAGAAAGACAAATATTTAATTTACATGCATATCATTCATTTAAGTCACCAATTTAAATACATTCTCTGTAAGACTTACTGAAAGGGTAAACACTTATGGATGACAAATATAAAGATGTTTCTTATACACAAATAATTCACTGTAATAAACAAAGTCTTTTCGGTTCACTTTATGAATGCTGTCATAGTTCTTTGATCAAGTTACAGAAAAGGAGAGCCAACTGAAAACACCTTGTTGTTTATTTAAATAACCCCAAGCTAGTAGTCATAATTCGTGTCACATTTCTAAATTTAAAATTATACTCAGATCTAAAACAAACAGTAAGAAACAAAACAGCAGTACTTTATATTTCTAATTACTGAAGACTTCATGAATTTAATAATTTAGCCTTATCACTTATACTAAGTGGATGAGATACTGAACTATTCTTAGATTTTAGCGTAAGTATTTACTGTACAAGTGATGTCATGATTTTTAAAGACTTTATGATCATTAATTCAGCTAATCTTCAGAACAATTCTATCAGATTAGCATTATTATCTATATTTTACAGATAGGAAAATTACCTGCTTAGTAAGTGGTAAATTCAAATCCTAGAAGTCATTCTTCAAAATCCATGCTCCTCACCAGGACGCTGGATTATATCTCGATTTTACCATATTCTTTTCAGATTAGACCCCATTAGATAAAGTAAACCATACAAATGATCTGAAAAATGATTAAACAAATCTGAATTCAATTACAAAATATACTATGTACTATTGAATTTAATAATGAAATAATATTTCAGGCTTTACTATTTACTTATTAACAACATTACCATGTATTTATATGCACATTTGCAAAATGTTTTAAATATGTGATACTTTGTAGGGTAACTAAACTGTATTTCACCAAAAATTTTTTTGTATAATATATGGGCAGGAGAAAAAATAATCAGAATCAGGGTAGAATCAAAAGGGATTCTGACATACTACAGAGAAGGACCCAATTACAGGGTAAAAACAATCTGGACCTCTTAGGTTCAAACAATGGTTTGCTTAAGCAGAAGAAAATGACTTCACGAGGACACATCAAAAAGTACATTTGAGGAAGTTTAGCTAACAGTTCAGTTTCGATGAAATTTTGAGAAAAAAAGCTGTTATTGTCAAATTAAACTTATCAATAGAAATGAAATCTCTAGAATGAGAAAGGACTTCCTCTTCATTGTTCCTTGACGATGGCCTTCCCATTGGCTCTTTTTCCTGCTCAGACATCCTTTCTCAGATACCTTAGTTCATGACTCATATCCATTATGTCTCTATTTTACTCTCCTGCTTACACAGTTCTCTCGTTACCATCCTGCTAAGAAGAGCACCATCTCTTATCCTGTCTATCCTGTTCTATTTTAAATTCACAACACGTATTTCTGTTTATTTGTTTATTTGTTTGCTTGTGTATTACCTTTCTCCTCCAAAAACTAATCCTCTGAGATCAAGAAACTTGTTTGATCGGTGCCTAGAAGAATGACTCTGATTTATAGCTAATGAACACTAAAAATACTAATCAAATAAGTCCAAGATAGAATGAAATTCAAAACTTAAAAAGTGTGATCACACTAAAAAAAATTATCTTCAGAATATAAAAATACAATTAAAGTGAAACACAGTCTGGGGCAGAGAAGCAGAGCCAGCAAGCAATATTTAGCCTATGCAATAATGGGAATGTGCCCCACTCCACACACTTTCTGTGCTATGTGCGTAACTACAGTGTCACAGCTGCTAATGCAGGACCCCGGTTATGAAATGGGGCCCAGGAGGCGTAGTTGGTAATAAATATAAAAGCTTAGACTCTAATGCAGGGAGGGCTGAACAGAGAGAGAATTCAACGTAACACGAGCCCGCAAACCAAAATTTGAAATCAAATGGGGAAGATACAGCTAATAAAGACAGGGAAAATGGATCCTTAAGAGATCAAATCATTCAGGATTTTTAAAAATATGAAAGATAAGTCTGGGAACAAAATTTAAAAATAAGTATGTTGAAGATGCTTAAACAGAAAGGAATATCATCTGCTAAAGAGAATGAGAAATAAAAAACAAACAGGAAGATACGAATTAAGAACATGTGGGACGTAAAATGGTTAGTTAGAAACCCTGTAAGGAAAAATGAGGTCAAAAAAAAAAAAAAAAAAAGAAAAGAAAAAGAAAAAATTAGGTCAGGGTAAGTATTCATGGAGTGGAGACCCACAAGGAGTGAGACACTGAGCCAACGGTATTCCTTGAAAAACACTTTTCACTAAGACCTGATAAAAAATGTATTTGATGTACTTTTGGAATAGTAGAAAGACAGAGCAAGAGAAGAAAAGAACAGTAGAAAAAAATGTGAGAGAAGTATTCAGGGGCCAAAAAATAGAGTAATAATTGAAAGTCTTTAGGTCTAATAGAATTTCCATAAGATAACTGAAAAAATGATGAAGAAGTAAAGAAAGTAAGCAAGAAATATCATTCATTGAAGTCAGAAATGAAGCCTCATACTGAAAACACCACTCTCACTATAGGCTAAATGAACAAAATTCAATCAACACCTCAGCCTTTCTTAATAAAACATGGTATAGGGGCGCCTGGGTGGCTCAGTGGGTTAAAGCCTCTGCCTTCAGCTCAGGTCATGATCTCAGGGTCCTGGTATTGAGTCCCGCATCGGGCTCTCTGCTCAGCAGAGAGCCTGCTTCCCCTTCTCTCCCTGCCTGTTTCTCTGCCTACCTGTGATCTCTGTCACATAAATAAATAAAAATCTTAAAAAAAAAAAATTGTATAGTAAGACAAAGAAAAACTCCTCTAAATTATTAGAGATAAAATATAAACAGAATAAAAGCTAATGAAAAAAATAAATAAATATGCTCCCCATAACAGAAATAATTGTCCAGAGATAACTGGGCAAATAGCAATTGTTATAAAATATTAAAGTAAATATTAAAACACTGAAGGAAAAAAATTAAATCTAAAATTTCAAATCTAACTAACCTATGATTCCAAAATAAAGACTAAATAAATATAACATTTAGCCATAAACAGAGATTAAGAGAGTTTAACCACAGAAACCACCTTTGAAAAATCTACTATAGAATATGTTCCAAAATGAATAAAATAGATCAGATGAACTCTGCTCGCACAAATACATAGAATCTATTTGGAAATTTAATTAATTTTGGAATCTCAAATAATAATAGCTTTTGGCATTTTTTTTTTAAGATTTTATTTATTTATTAGAACAGAGATCACAAGTAGGCAGAGAGGCAGGCAGAGAGAGAGAGAGGGGAAAGCAGGCTCCCTGCTGAGCAGAGAGCCCAATTCAGGGCTTGATCCCAGGACCCTGAGATCATGACCTGAGCTGAATGCAGAGGATCTAACCCACTGAGCCACCCAGGGACCCCAGCTTTTGGCATTTAAAAATGATGGAAAATTGTAATGAATAACAAGAAAGATTAGGAAAATGGGTGTTCAGAAGATAAATATCAGCATAAGGTTCTTGTCACATTGTATGAAAAGACAGAGATACCAAGAAACCTCACACTATTTTAGAAGAGAAAGGTAATTTCTTACTGTGGCATATGTTTTTGGTATAAACGGCTGAGTGTAAGCATCCACTAATGAGTAAAATGGAGAAGAATGAGTGCAGAGAAAAAGGGAAAAAGTAAGCAACAATCAAACAAAACCCTCTGTTCCAGATGAGTCTCACACACAAAAATTCCAAAGCAAAATCAGTGGAGACTATGGAGAGGGATTCCCTTAGCTCGAACCTCGGCATTCCAAAACTGTGTTGAGTTTGGATCATTTCCATTGCCTCTCTAAACCTCAGTGTCCCTTTCTTCAAACTGGGAATTGCAATGCAATTTGCCCTCTAGGCGTATTGTAAATAATAAATGAGATAATGCACATTAAAACAACAGAGGAGAGAGAGGGAGAAAGGAGAGACAGCATATACCCATAGTTTGGTCTAGAGAGAAACAATCGGAAGGTACTCTTAATTGCATTTATTATTTATTTATAGTGAGTGGGGAGTATAAAACATGTACCTTTGGCCCAGTATACCTTGGCTTAAGTTGTGAATAAAGGTAATACGTATCTGACATGCTTCTAAATCTTTTTAATTATTTTATTTTAAAAATTATTCTAAAGCTACAAGGTTGTCAAATAGTTCACCTCAAAATCTAAATGCTGTATTTTTCAAAATTTTGATAACTTCTGGTTGACTTTTATTGAAAAAAGTGAAATCATATGTTTTCATGGGTCCTTTATTCTAGGCAGTCTAGTCAAATTAACACTCATTTTCCTTTTAAAAGCAAAACAACAGAATTAGATACTATAAAGATTAAACACAGATTTATGATATAGACAAGATGGAACAGGCATGTTTTTCTCTATATCTCCTTGCTGAAGGCAATTATAAATCCTGGAAATAACGTTAGAAGCAGGAAAAAGGAAAGCTCTGAAAGGTCATAAGAGGCACAGGCAGCCAAACTGGTTTATGACCCCAGGACTGGAGAAGAAACACAGACTGGTTATTTTATGTCCTCACACCCCAAAAGGATGATCCAGACCCACTGTTTTCTGACCCCCTCCCCCTAACCTCACAACAGAAGGAAGTCCTGGAGGGTCCATTTTACTGCTGGATCAAATTTAAGTCCTTCTGACAACACCAAGCAAGTCAGACACACTGATATGGGGAATTGGTTGGGTGCCCTGTCAACACTAAGAGGCTGTGAAAAGCTCTCTCCTTCCCCACCACGCAGGATACTCCCTCCAAGCAAAAGGTACTGAGGTGGGTTGTGAGCGGGGTTGGGGGACCAGCCCAGGAAGAATCTTTGACCCTGTGGGCTTGAGAATCACTTCCTTGGCACAGAAACTCTGAAACAAAGAGGGCTGAGTTGTCAAGGGACCATTCATAAGGAGATCCCACCACAAAAATGCCCAACTTGGGAAGTTCTGAACAACTTAGTCACGGAGGATCACAGCACTAACAGTGCTGAGCTAGGGAAGCTACTACATCTAAGCTGAGACTCCCGTCTTCAACAGGAAACACCAGAGACTCTGAAGACATGAAAAAGATAATGAGGCAGTATTATAAACAACTTCAAAGATATGGTTAAAGCCTCTGCCTTCGGCTCAGATCATGATCTCAGGATCCTGGGATTGAGCCCCGTTGGGCTCTCTGCTCAGTGGGGAGCCTGCTTCCTCCTCTCTCTCTGCCTGTGTCTCTGCCTACTTGTGATCTCTGTCTGTCAAATAAATAAATAAAATCTTTAAAAAAAAAAGAGTATAAATTCAAAACCTAATGTAAAATATTTCCCATTGATAACCCCATAAAAACTAAAGATATTGAAATTATAATTAGAAACTCCTTAAAAAGTTATTTTCAGGCCCAGATGGTTTATTGTAGAACTATATCTTTATTTAAAAAAGAAGTAATACTGATTATACAGAAAACACAGAAGGAAGAAGCAGTTCTTTACTCATTTTATGATGCCAGTGTTATAAAGATGGTAAATATGGTAAATACAATACAAAAAAAGAGAATATCTGACATGCACTTAGACATAAAAATCTTCGACAAAATTTAGAAAACTGCATCAAGAAATGGATTTTAAAAAGTTATACAGAATGACAAAGTGGATTCATTCCAGGTGTGCATAGCTGGGTCAACATTTTAAAAATCAAATGATGTAAACACTGTGCCAACAAGGTAGAAGAAAAATCCTCTGACCACATCATTTGTAGCAGAGAAAACATTTAATAAAATTTAACAATAATTTATGATAAAAGGCTTAGGTTAGGATTAGAGCAGAATCAACCTAAGTTGAGAGAAAGTATCTGCAGCAAAAGCCACACATAATGGTGAAAAACTGAATACTTTCTCCCTAGGATGTGGAATGAAGCAATAATGTCCGTTGTCACCCTCTTGGTCAATATAATACTGAGCATTCTGGCCAGTGCAACAAGGCAAGAAAATAAATAAAAGGTACACAAATTGGAAATAAAGAAATTGAAGTGTTTTTAATACCAGAGAAAATTACATACAAAATCTTGAATCTACAAAAACAAATACTAGAACTAATAACTGAATCCCAAATTTATAGGATAAAAGATAAAAAAAAATCATTTATTTCATTTGCCAAAAATGACCCCTCATAGTACTGCTTATAAATCACCAACAGTAGGGCGCCTGGGTGGCTCAATGGGTTAAGCATCTGACTTCAGCTCAGGTCATGATCTCAGGGTCCTGGGATTGAGCCCACCTCAGGCTCCCTGCTGAGGAGGGAGCCTCCTTTTTCCTCTTCCTCTATCTCTCCCCTCACTAATACCCCACTGCCCATTAATGTTCTCTATCTCAAATAAAATCTTAAAAAGAAATCATCAAAAGAAAATGAAATACTTAGATATACACTCAAACCTTGTACAAGATCAGTATTCTGAAAAAATTGCAAAACATGGCTAGAACATTTTTTAAGACCTAAATAAATATTAAAACTTACCCATATTTAAGGATCAAAAGATTCGAGATAGAAAGGTGTCAATTCTCCTCAAAGTGACATACAGTTTTAATGCAATGTAAGCATTTTGTAGAGTCAAAGACAAACTATTCTACAATTTAAATGAGAAGGGCAAAAAGAAATGAACTTTGACCTAATCCTCATACCTCATTCACTCAAAATGGATCACAGATTTTTTTTTTTTAAGATTTTATTTTATTTTTTTGACAGACAGTGAGATCACAAGTAGGCAGAGAGGCAGGCAGAGAGAGAGAGGAGGAAGCAGGCTCCCCGCGAGCTAAAAGCCCAATGCGAGGCTCAATCCCAGGACCCTGAGATCATGACCGGAGCCGAAGGCAGAGGCTTTAACCCACTGAGCTACCCAGGCACCCCTGGATCACAGATTTAAATGTAAGACATAAAATTCTAAAGTTACTAGTAAGAAAAAGAAAAAGAACAATTCACTTAGATCTAAGTCTAAGCAAAGATTTCTTACATTTTCATGCACCAAAAGCATGATACCGAAGAGGGGGAAAAAAGTTAGTTGAACGGCACAAAAATTACAAAAGTTTGTCCCAAAGAAGACTCCGTGGAAAGATAATCCATAGACTGGAAGAAAAATTGCCAACCAAATATCTGACAAAGAACTGGAATCTAGAGTATATAAAGAGCCCTCAAACTCCACACTGAAAAAATAATCCAGCAATAAATGGCAAATTAAAATCCAATTACACCCAATCAAAAATAGGGAGAGACAGTATCTTGGGTAAAGAGTTTGACTCGGAGCAATGGAAATGTTTTTGAACTAGATAAAGATGATGGTTGGAGTAACATTATGAATGTGCTTAAAGCTACTAAACTGGCCCTTTCAAATGGTTATTTTTATATTATGTGAATTTTATCTCAATAAGTAAAGTTTTTAAAAATGAAAAAAAAAATGACATAAAGAGAAATTTCACTGAGGACTATATCCAGTCAGAAAATATGCTCATGGCGGTGAGTGGGTGGTTCAGTGGGTGAAGCCTCTGCCTTCAGCTCAGGTCATGGTCTCAGGGTACTAGGATCGAGCCCCACATCGAGTTCTCTGCTCAGCAGGGAGCCTGCTTCCCCCTCTCTCTGCCTGCCTCTCTGCCTGCTTGTGATCGCTCTCTCTCTGTCAAATAAATAAAATCTTAAAAAAAAAAAAAAAGAAAAAGAAAAGAAGCTGATGTATGACATCATTCTGTAATGAAACCCACCAGGAGTTATCCTTCTACACTTAGCAGAATGGCTAAAATAAAAAACAAACAGGGGCAACACGAAATGCTAGGAAACCTGTGGAGATGTGGGTCACTCATACTCTGCAGGTCAGTAAAGTAAAATGGTACAGCCACCAGGAAAGAAGGCTGGCATGTCTACATCTACCATATAATCCAGAAATTTTACTCTTGAGCATTTATCCCAGATTTTATACTTTTCACTTAAAATGCACACAAGGCGGGGTTGGGGGGAAGCAGAGGGACAGAGAGAATCTCCAGCAGACCACCTGTTGAGCGCAGAGCCAGGTTGAGGGGGGGGGGGGGGCTTGATCCCAAGACCCCAGGATCATGACCTGAGCCGAAATCAAGAATTGGCTGCTTAACTGACTGAGCCACCCGGCTGCCCCTAGAAGTTATTTTAAATGAAAATAGTATGAGCATCTGAATTTTCTGATTATGTACCATGTAAAATCCTGCGCAATGTTAAAATGAGTGGTAGTAAGTTACAGATTAATTTGAAATAGTCTCTAAATTTGTTTATTGAGGAATTCTTTATTATCTTGATGTGCCTGTCCACTAGTTCTATAAAAAGAAATCCATATTTATAAGCTATAATTTTTAATCTTTTTTTTAAATGAAGATTTATTTATTCATTTATTTGACAGAGATCACAAGTAGGCAGAGAGGCAGGCAGAGAGAGAGGAAGGGAAGCAGGCTCCCTGCTGAGCAGAGAGCCCCATGCGGGGCTTGATCCCAAGACCCCAGGATCATGACCTGGGCTGAAGGCAGAGACTTAACCCATTGAGCCACCCAGGCACCCCTATAATTTTTATCTTTATAGAACATCTTGTATGGGCAGTTGTCTACTTAAGTAACAGAGACAACAAATTATATATATTAGGTGACGATTTTGATTTCTATCTGCACATGTACTTTTTAGAGTAAATATTAACAGAGATTTAGCTACTTTCCCATGGTTAATTTGTTTTGTCATTTATTTTGGCTGCACACTCACCACAGAAAATAAATGAAATACAGTTATAAAGAAACATATTATCAATGGTCTGTGTTTTTTTTTTTTCAGCGTCCATAAGATCATATGGTGGTAAAATATTTTATTTTCATAATAGCTTCATCAGTGATATGTCTCAAGTGTTCTGTGTTCCCATATTTGGAGCAGCGTGGTCCTTCCTGTCATTACAACATGAGATCCAGCGGTATAAACTTTGCAAATGAAGACTGGTGATGAACTTAGACACATGAATAAAAAGGAACAAAATTTCCACTTGATGGCTAACATAAAATCTAATTTTAAAATGATCCTTTTTGTTTTGTTCGATTTAAATCCTCAGCATTCAAAAGTCAGTTGTGTTAGAGAAAGAACACTTTTACCGGGTGTCAGGGATTGCCAGTGGCCACATGAGCCGCAGTTCCCACCTTCTAAGTAAAAGAAGATAAATGTGTGGTCTCTAATGCACCTGGCAGCTCTGCGTTTACAAAGCAACAATCATGGTGATTCTATTCATTCCAGAAACAGGGGAGGGAGAGTTTTAGTAATTGCTTATGGAAAATATGATTTTCTTCATTACATCTAGAAGGTGACATCATGTAAGAGCAAGAAACTACAGTGTAAAAAATACACTTGAAAAATCTCGGAAGTCTTAGTTCAGTTTCTTCATATTACCTGCTGTATTTGAAACTATGAGTATCCAATTTTTCCCATTTAACAAGAAAACTTAAGGTCATTCAAGTAATAGTTAATTGCAATAAGGGAGCAAACTGTTCCTTCAGACACGATGCAGGGAAAATCTAATATATGAAATATGCAAAACTCTAATATATGAAATATGCAAACAGACTATCAAGAGATAAAAATATATACACATATAATTAGCAACAAATAACACTAAGATAGTACAGAGGTAACTAAAAAGGAAGAACCAAATGTTGACCAAATGTTAGACTAATATAATGCTGTATCTTTAAGTACCACTAAGTGTGCTTTGAAGGAAAAATTTTATTGGTAAGACAATAAGAATCTCACAAGCGTATTGAAAGGAATATTAAAAATTATTTAGATAGAGAGTTTTCTGGTATCCTAAGCAAATTCTAAAGATGGCCATATACACTTTATCTATTTTCTTGCTTCAGAGAGCAGTGTCTGTATTGAAGGAGTATTTAATCAAAGTGCCCTGGCTTTTGCTGATTTTTCATATCTGCCAATTGATATGTCATAAATTTTTAGACACATGGAATCTGGGACCTTGTTGCTTATTATAAACTGTCATTTGACAAACCTGACAGATGGCACTAACCTAAGATTTCATTTGATAATAGGGCCATTGAAATCTTTGCTTCACTCAAAGAAACTAAAACATGTTGAATAAATCACTTTATCAATGAATTCAGCAAGTTTGTTTGAAGGTTCCACCAATGTTTCTAAATGACCAGGCCAAATGAATTAAGAAAATGTGGAAACAGAGGTATTAAATGCAGGAAATATTCTTCTGTAACTGCAGCCCCATGTTAACTGGAGGACACCGGCAATCTCTAAGCCTCTATTATGTGCCACTTAATTTACATGCATTATCGCTAATCTGGAAAACAATTGAGAGTAAGGCAGGGCTACTGAGCCCAAGATCCTAGGCCAGAGTTTCCTCTAAAACTTCAAGGCTTTCATCTGCAGGAAAACAGAACAATGTTTCTGTTTACGAAACATTTTTAAAGCAAAATTATTTGCTTTATTAAAAAAAATCAAATTTGAAGTCCCCTGTCCCCTTTTTGAGATCCTTTCTCTTACAACGCTCCTTTGGTCCTCCATCCACTAAGCTCCCCAACCCTCCTGAACAATTCCAACCAGTCTAAACGTGTGCCCTGATCTCTCTCAAGCCGGCTTCTCCCGTTTCCCTCAACCCTTCCTGGAAAACTTCTGAAGAGAAGTTGTCTGCGTTCTCCTTCTGTGGTCGCCCCACACACATACTCTGATTCATTCTTCCCCACACACCAATATGGCTTTTTCTTCCCCGTCTGACCGCCCTTGTCAGTGATACCAATACAGACGGGCATGTTTCTGGTTTTATCTCACGAAATCTCCCAACGTCACTCCACAGATTCGACTACGTCCTCCTGCTTGAAGCACTCACTTGGTTTACGAGAGACCACACTCTCTCAGGTTTCCTTCCATGGCCCCTCTGGTTTTCGCGTTCTCCTCCTCTGGCCCTGTCGCTGCTGGAGAGCCTGAGAATTCAGCCCTGAGGTCCGGTCTCTTGTCTCTCACTTCTTCCAAGTTTAAATCCCACTTGATGACCTGTGTTCTTATACCACTGTCAGAGCCCGAGCCCCAAATATCAACAGGCCTACGTGACTGTACATGGAAGCGTCTGGTCATTCACCCCTTCAAACCACGCATGGTCAGACACCAGATGCGGCTCCCAATCCCCAACTTCCCCACCCTTTCCCGATCCTTGGGTCTCTCGGTCAATGTAAGGGAGGACACCACCATCGACAGCTTTGGATCTCTGCGTCCACCTCATCGCCCAAGTCTTACTTTTCCCCAAGATCTACGTGCCCTCCTTGAACAAAGTTTTGACCATGTCTGCTTTCCGCCATCTTCCTCACCTCCTTCCAGTTCCAGACACCACCCTCTCTGGAGTCTTCCTCCTGCTCTTTCTCCTCCAACCCACACAGCAGGTAGAGATGATAAAAGATACGAATCTTAAATAGCTTCACCCCTTTCTCCTTCAAATCTTTTACTCATTTCTGTATTTAGTGTATATAAAGCAAAACCCCAATCTCTTTATTAGGGCCTATAGCGGCCCTAAAGAATGTGACTTCCCGGGCCCCTGGGTGGCTCGGTGGGTTAAGCCTCTGCCTTCAGCTAGGGTCAGGATCCCAGGGTCCTGGGATGGAGCCCCACATTGGGCTCTCTGCTCAGCAGGGAGCCTGCTCACCCCCTACCCCCTGCCTGCCTCTCTGCCTACTTGTGATCTCTGTCTGTCAAATAAATAAATAAAAATCTTAAAAAAAAAAAAATGTGACTTTCTCTTGCCTTTCCAAGCTAATTCAGTTCACTCTTTCCTTCATACCCAATCTGCAGTCTGGGCCGGTCTACCTTCTGTTCCTTGAGCACGCTAAGACTTCCGTGTCTTTGAGATTTTGATATTTTTATCTTTTTTGTCTGGATCTTGCCATTAGCGCTCTTTCAGTAAAATGCTGTCCTCTTAGAGGAAGCATCTTGTTTCTTCATAGCACTAATCATGCTCGAACTACTTTATTTATTTACTCGTGATTTTATTTTACTTTTTTGGTTATTTCCTTCACTGAAATGCAACTTAAAGGAGAGATTTTCACTGTTCTATCTCTGTGCTTAGTAAATTCTCAATTAATAACTGATTTAAATCATGAAAAAAAAAAAAAGCTTAGACCAAATGTTCTCCCTTTATACTTATTTTAAGTGTAAAGGGTTGTGTTTGCCTGTTCAGCTTGTCTGTAGGTATTCAAGAACCTCAAATAACTGAAAAGTATTTAAAGACCTCGGTCTGAATCCCAATCATGGCCATTTGAGTGGTTTTAGCCACAGTACTGGCTGGGCACAACCAGCATGTTATAAAAACTATGCAAAAAAAAAAAAAAAAAAAAAAACTATGCAAAAGACATATATGCTAATGGTGAGTACATTGTTTGTGTAGTGTTTGTCTGATCACAGAGCACTGAGGTGAGCAGGAAGAAGGCAGACAAGCAGACCTACAGACATCACCAGGCTGCTGGGCAACAAATAGGCAGGAGCTTTACCTCTTGGTTGTAAAAGCAAACCTCTCCTCAAGCGATAGCACAAAGCTGAAAAGCTACCAAGCAAATAATGTAACAGTCGGATGGCTTAACAGATGCGCTGTGTGTTTTCATGCTGTGAGGGCCATTGGGTTATAAATTATTTCTTTTATTTAATGCTGTTTTGTGTCTATTAATTCATTTAAGTCTGCTGCAACAATTTTGAGCTTGGGCAAAAATGACTCAAATGATAAAAGATTGGGAACAATTGTTGTAAATGCCTGGGAAAGATTTAAGGAGAAATCTGTTTCTCTAAAAATTCACCTAAATACGTGTAGAGAATCCGTAAACCTGCCTGCCTCTGCAGAATTTACAAAACGCATGACATTAAGTGGTTCGGTTCCTGGATTTTTCTTACGTGTCTGATGTCCAGAGATAGGTTTCAGTTCAGCTTTCCATAAACATATTTCAAGGAGTTAAAACGTCCCTGTAACAATCAGGTTAATAATACTTTAAGAGTATCCTAACAAAGCAGAAATCAGATAACAGACATTTCTGTAAAACAAACTGAAAAGGAAATAATATGGGGTGTCTGGGTGCCTCAGTCGATCGATCGAGCATCTGACCTCAGGTCATGCTCTCAAGGTCGTGGGATTAAGCCCGGCATTGGGCCCCTCACTCAGTGGGAAGTCTGCTTCTCCTTCCGTCCGTGCTCCCCCCCTCGCTCGCTCTCTCTCTAATAAAAAAAAAGCTTTAGAAAGAAAAAAAAAGGAAATAATAAAAACACATGAAGAAATCAACAATTTCCAGGTGAGGTGTAAAAGAAAAACTCAAGAAGAAAAAAATGTTACTTTTTTCCTACTTTTCAAAGAAGGCAACAGTGTATCAAAATTAAGAGTAGATTTTCTATGGGCATTTGCTTTTCTTTTTCTTTTTTTCTTCTTCTTTTTTAAAATATTTTATTTATTTATTTGACAGAGACAGACACAGGGAGAGAGGAAACACAAGCAGGGGGAGTGGGAGAGGGAGAAGCAGGTTTCTTGCCAAGCAGGGAGCCCGATGTGGGGCTCGATCCCAGGACCGGGGGATCACAACCCAAGGTGAAGGCAGACACTTAACAACTGAGGCCCCCAGGGCCCCCTGCTTTTCTTTTTAAAATAAAAATTCATAAATATGAATGATATTGTACCCTCGCCTGAAAGCTTGAACATCATTTAAAGATGACCATGTCATTCTGAAAAAGGCAAAACAGTGGAGACAGAGAACACGTCTGTGCTGTCAGGGCTATGGACGCTAGGGGACAAACAGACACTAGTTGATTTTCAGGTGACTGACTGTGGTGCTAACTCTTTGCATTGTTAGGATTCATTAAACCATCCGATTAGAAAGGGCGAATTTTATTGCATGTGAATTATACCTCAACATGACCAACATAACAAAAGTATCATATTAAGCAGTTAAAAGAATACACTATAAGCCAGTCCATACTTCTTAGAAGAAGTACTTATATTTCAGATGCACTGAAAAAATGATAAATCATGTATGAGCTGCCTATAGCTACAGTTCCCTCTCATCTGTATATTTTCTCACTGCATGTAAGCAATTATTATGGGTATGATGGCTCCAATTAATAATTTTATATGTAAATGAAAACTAAGATCTTCTTTACAAAATTGACATTTGTTCTAGTTGTATGAGTATGTGGCTAGGGTAGAAATCCAGACTCACTGCTCCAGAAGAATTTGGTCCATATTTATAAATATTTGCCTTAATCATCTGCTTTCTCAGTCTGAAAATGCAAACTGTATGCAATGAGTAAAAATGTAGCCTATGCCATATGTGAACAGTTCTGATAGAATACATTCATTCTGTAGATAAAAAGGAATATCCACAGCCACTTAGAAGTAATCTCTTTATCTTAAAAATTCCCGTCAACAAAATTAATCCAAAGTTTCTTATTCTTCTTCTTCTTCAGAAGAGTAAGTTTATTCCATAATTCATTTTGACACTTAAAATAAATTTATGTTGCTTTCAAATGTTTTGAATTAAAAATATTTTGGGGCATTTTGATGAACCATTTGAGGACCTCTTTAGAGTAAATATACAAATATACTGATAATTCAGTACTCAACTGAAAACTGCCTTGTGTTATATATGTTGATTGTTGGATCACAGGAGAGCTTTTAGTATTCCGAATACTGTTATCTAGATGAACTTCTAAGGAAATGCTTGCTAAGAAGGGAGTTTAGGAAAGAGGCGTATAATGTAAGATTAAATGAGCACAGAGTTCCCGGGACACTTGGGTGGCTCAGTCAGCTAAGCATCTGCCTTCAGCTCAGGTCACAATCCCAGGGTCTTGGGATCTAGCCCTGTGTCAGGATCCTTGCTCCAGGGGAGCGGGGGGGATCTGCTTCTCTATCTGCCTGTTGCTTCCCCCAGCTTGAGCTCTCTCTCTCTTTGGCAAATAAATAAATAAAATATTTTTAAAAGGAGAGGTTTCCAGAATATCTAATTCTCTCACAGAGTTCTCTTTATTAAGTTGAATCTTTGGCATTATGCCCCTTTGTTTTTTAATTTATCTCTTGTATTTTCTTTTATTTTCATCTTCAACAGCTCTGTTCAAGTTTCCAGACTACTCATTCCCCAGAGCAACAACCAAATTTTCGAGGTCATGAGGGCATCCCCAGTCCCACCAGAATATTTAGGGAAGAGCAGATCTCAATAAACACTTAGGGAATGAATAAATAAAATAGTAAATGAACCCAGTACTAAACGTATCGGAAGCTTTTAGTATGATTGACTTTCTGGCTATTTTCTTTTGGAATGAATTTATTTAAGACATCTATTATATCCTGTTGTTACTCTTTTCAATATTTAATGTTAAGTTTCATAGCACATACCTAATTATGATGGTATTGATGGGCTATAGAATTGGTTATATCTTACAGATCAGAAATACATTAAAGATTAACTCAAAAGTTAGAACTTAACATTTAAAACCCAGAAACATACATGTAAGGAAGTTAAGGCAACAAAGTTCCTTGACTAGAGGATGAAAAGTAATGTAAATCTGGAGAAACATGACAGAGGGCAGACCCCTTGGAGTTCACAAATATGTCTAATCAGGAGAGAGGGAGGAAGGGAAGAAAGAGAGAGAGAGAGAGAGAGAAAACAAAAACAGAACAAACAAACAAATCTTTCAGATTAAGTTTATAGTGTTTCTAGAGAGTTCTACAAATCCCCTACCATCCTCATAGGAAACCTATACTGTATTTGAAACTAATATTGATTCTGGAACACCATTTTGAATTCATTGTGGAACTGAAACCTAAACCACACATACTAAGCAAAAAAAAAAAAAAAAAAAAAAAAAAAAAGAAAAGAAAGAAAAAAAAGAAAGAAAGAAAGAAAAAGAAAGAAAGAAAAAGAAAAGAAAATCCTAGTAAACAATTCCAGATAAGGGCTGGATAAAATAGATGAATCAATCTCACCACGACCTGTTTTAGTACACACATCTGTACCTCAAACATTTGCCTCTGTGATTTTCATGCTGCAAATATTTTCAAATCTTTGACCCCTGAGATTTCTGTACTGCTTACCATGCAACTCAGTAGCATCCAAATGACATTTGCATACGTAGTGTGATTTGGTAAGGTAAACCCCAAGATTCTGCTCTTAAAAGAATAAGCTCTGTGTTTGCCTGTGAACTTACTGACTTTATGTACTTTAAATGTGAAAAATGTGAAAAACTCTCTTTTGGGGGTTCGTAAGAATCATCTTCTCTTCACATGGCTGAATGATATGTAAATATGAAAACTCCTTCTGGTTTTTTTTTTTTTCCCACTTCAGTCTGTGTAGAAGTTATATACAGGTACCCTAAAACACAGCAATAAGCAATCCTATGGATTTTCAGACCAACCTTCCTGTTTACAGTTTTTAAGGTGAGAAGGATGAAACAGAAGTGGCCTGCCCATCGATCCATTATTTGTAAGTGTAATTTTTAAATCTGTGATCTTCAATAAGTCTCTGTCGGATACCCCCTGGGAACACAAATAAGTGCAAGTCACAATCTTGGCTCACCAGGAAATTAGGTTTGACTTTGAAGGAAGAAACACACCCTATCTGCGAAAGGTTAATTTAGTGGCATAGTTCCATTGTTTCATTTTTTTAAAATTTAAATTCCAATTAGTTCACATACAGCGTAGTAGGAGTCCCAGGTGTACAATATAGTGATTCATCTCTTCCATACATCGTTGGGTGCTCATCACCAGTGCCCTCCTTAATCCCCATCACCTGTTTGACCCCTCCACCCAACCCCCATGCTGATAACCATGAGTTCTCTATCGTTTATAGAGTCTGTTTTTTGGTTTGCCCCTACTTCTCCCCCCGCCTTTGTTCATTTGTTTTCTTTCTTAAATTGCACGTATGAGCTCAATCGCATGGTATTTGTCTTTCTTGGACTCATTTTGCTTTTCCCAGAATCCTCTCCCAGCTCCATCCACATCACTGCAAATGGCAAGACTTCATTCTTTTTTGTAGCTGAGTAATATTCCATTGTGTGCAAATATATACACAATGGAATATATGTCTATATCTATAATATATATCACTTCATTATATATCATCATTATATATGCATTCATACACTTCATTATATATTCTTCATTATATAGATACATTATACATATATTTATATTTATTTAAATATACACATTCACAGACACACTTCATCATACATTCATCAGTAGAGGTATATTGGGCCATTTCCATAATGTGGCTATTCTAGAAAATGCTTCTATAAACACGGGGGGTCTATGTATCCCTTTGAATTCATAATTTTGCATTTTGAGGTAAATATCTAGTAGGGCAATGGTTGGATCATAACTTTTTGAGGAATGTCCATCATGTTTTCCAGAGTATCTGAACCGGTTTGCCTTCCCACTAACAATTCAAGAGGGTTCCCCTTTCTCCCCATCCTTGCCAATACCTATTGCTTCTTGTATTGTTGATTTTAGCCACTGTGAAAGGTGTGAGATGAAATCTCATTATAGTTTTGATTTGCATGTCCCTGATGAGGAGTGATGTTGAGCATCTTTTCAGGTATCTGTTGGCCATCTGTATGTCTTGTTTGGGAGAATATTAAATTAGAAAAGCAGAGAGATATTTCTTCAAGAATTCAGCAACTAAAAACCTTATTTGGCCTTGGTGGTAGGGGAAGTTTCCAACCGATGATAACCTAGCACTAAAATACAAGGGGAATTGTATGACAGAGAGGAGGGTAGGGCAAGGTGCAAATTTTAAATGTGAAAGCACAGGGAACAGATATTTGAGAGGTTCTGGATGTAAATGAGTTTTTTTAGGGAACAGTCACAAAGTTTGGCTGAAGCAGTAATGTTCATGGCCAAAGGTCATGGCCATTTGGCTTCTACCAGGAAGGTAACATAAAGGAACCTACATCTGTATTACATTATACTGGTGAATCTCAGAAGCTGAGCTCACAGAAGTTGTAGAGGATGAGGACAGAAGTCTTCAATGTTATTCTCACAAATTCTCTCCTTTCTCCATCAATTTTCTCCATGGATCCAGGGATCACATAAGTCCAAGATGGCCAGGATGTCTGCCTCATAGGGCAGAATGCATCATAAAGGACAAAGCAGATGACTCTGATAACCGAGGAAGATGGACAGGCCTGGGAAGCAGATTTTGTGATGATGTAAGTATTTAGTTTGAAGAACCTATCGTGTCTGTGTGTGTGTGTCGACTGTGAGGTGAACAAGGACACGGTCTGGATATTTTAATAGTCATTTCATAAAATAAATTACTTGCGATAAACCCAATTATCTTGACTAAACGGAAGAGTTTTCTCCCTCATCTACAGTAAGGAAATTGAGTCTACACCTCCCCGTCCAGGGAAGATGGCAGATTCAATATTAATAAAGAATTATGAGACCAGATTTGTCATAGCTCTTGGTCCCTGCCTGTCCCCATCCAGCTAATTCTTTAAAGTCTGCCTTTTCATTTCTAAAGATTTATTTATTTATTTTACAAAGAGAGCAGAGAGCAAGGGGTAGAGAAGCAAAGGGAGAGGGAGAGAGAGTCTTAAGTAGACTCCCTGCTGAGCACAAAGCCAGCCTCAAGGCTCAAACTCCTGACCTTGAAAGAAGACCAGAGACAAAACTATGAGCCAGAGGCTTAAATGACTGCACCACCCAGGTGCTCCTAAAGTTTGTCTTTTCTAGTAACAATAGCTATACTGGTTAATACTTATTACATGCTTACTACATGACTGGAAATAGACTTATTAATTTGATTAATTAAATAAATAATATTTTAATCCCTAGAAACTCAATCTCCTTCTCCCTCTCTCTCATCCCCTCTGAAGAATATGGAGGTTAAGTCATTTTGCCACACTTCCAGATGTAGACTAAATGAAGCTCTATGTCCAACTCAGGTCGTTAGGATTCAGAGCCAATAATCTCAATTAAGAGATAACACTGCCCCTTTGTCTAGATTTCAACATGTCTTAAACTGTGATAGCCATAAAATCACGGGAATCAGCTCCAAGTTTTCTGTTGTTGTGTTACTTATAAATGAGATAATTGCAATTAAATAGCATCTTGATGGGGATGGGGAAATGGAAAGCAGGTAGTATATATAATCTTTTTCCAGATGGATTTCAAATATGGATGTATATGAACTTTAATTTAGCACAAAACATTCTTAAATGTCAACTCTTTTGACCCAATAGCTCCCCATTGGTTATTAGGAGTCTTGCCATAAATGCAACACTACGGTCAGTTTCCACAGCTTTTCCCACTGAAACTTACCTGTGCCAAAGAAGAGGCCAAGGCCTCTTAACCTACAGCTATGAGCCTCCACTGAAAATATTCTGAAGAATTTAGGAAAAATATTTCTGCCTTCCACACTAACTTGCATCAGGAACTTGAGGAAAAACCCTTCGCCTTCTAGGGCCTTAGGCCTTTAAGATGTAAAATGGTACCATACGAAGCTAAGATTATCTTCCAGCCTCAAATCCTGTGTTTATTACATGTTTTAAAAACCCTTCCAAGGCTTCTCTTGACACCAAATAACACAGAGCAAAATTCTTGACACAATTTACAAAGCCCTGCCTCTCTTGTGGGCCATTCCCAGTCTGTGTTCTGCTTTCTAGCTATCCATCTCTTCTTTCCTTTCTGTAAAAGGCCCAGTTCCTCTTAGCCTCAAAGTCTTGCACATGCTGTTCCCTCTGCCTCCTGGAAATTCCTATCTGTCAGTGCTCTGTTTAAAAGTTCTCACGATCTGACTCCCTGTTACACTCTCTCCTAGTACTCTGCCCTTCTCTTCTATAACACTTACAGGTCATAATTACTTAATCCGCAATTAGAAGTTAAGCATCTGTGTCTCCAAACGGAATGTAACAGATCCACTGGTTAGCACACAATCAAGGAATATTTATTACAAAATCAAACAAATGAATATAAAAGGAACCAATTAACAAAACGACGTGCCCCACCTTCATTACAGGGGCAACACTTCTTATAAAAGCAGTACTTCCTCCCTTATATTTTTTGCCACCTAGTATCAAGTAAAAGTAGTTTAAAAATGTGGATTTCACATCCATCTCATTGCTAAAGAACACTTTTAGCAGAAATAGTAATTATCTCTGCTAACAGACAAGAGCATCAAGAATCTCCTTTGCTTTGTAACAAAAAGAAAATACTACTGGAGGGTGCCTGGGTGGCTCAGTGGGTTAAAGCCTCTGCCTTCGGCTCAGGTCACAATCCCAGGGTCCTGGAATCGAGCCCCACATCGGGCTCTCTGCTCAGCAGGGATCCTGCTTCCTCTTCTCTCTCACTTCCTGCCTCTCTGCCTACTTGTGGTCTCTGTCTGTCAAAATAAATAAATAAATAATCTTAAAAAAAAGAAAAGAAAAGAAAGTACTATTGGCTCTTGAAGAAGATGCTTCTTCACCAGAAAAGGAAATGCTCAGATATTTAAAAATTTAACTATTCTCAAAAAAATCTATTGTAAAAGCTAAATTTAAAATACCTTGACTATCACCGGCTCTCAAATTATGTAACTGTTTATTATAAAAGAAAAAGGAACAAAGTAGAAACACAAACAAACAGTGCATAAGTTATTGTTAGACAAGAAAAGAATTTCTCGTTCATTATGTAGCGGAGGGCTGAACACCGCATGTTTCGCCCTCATACATGACGGAACTAGTAGCACTTTTCTAATTTGCACTTATATGTAAAAATCCACAGGACTCATTTTCATGTTGAGGTCTATGTTTGCAGTTGGCCAACGTGCAAATTAACAAATTTCTAGCGAATGGAATTTCTTCTTCCTCAAACACACATATTTCTCTTTTCCTTCCTTGCAAACCGAATATACATGTGTGACTTCCATTTCGCAGGACTTCAGCATCCCGCCCACACAGGAGGCCGGATACAGGGAACCGGCACTCAGAGCCTGCGTGAGTCATGGGGACACCAGCACTGTCAGCCCCACTCACAGGTGAGGCTGGGGCAAGCCGACCTCCCCCGCCCACACTGCTGTGATCGCTCCGCTATGGTGACCATCTCGGCATCTTCTCCGGTCTGACTGCTCCCTAACAGGTAGCAAGGAAAAGGGCACCTCTCCCAAAAGTTCTTCAGTGAGATGATTCCTGGATTTTCAGACTTTCTCCTTCTTACTTGGTCCCACTTCCTGTCCCATCCTTTTGACCTTGACATACTTTCTCACACAAGGCAACATGAGCTCTCTTTAGTTTGAGAATAAGCATATAGTAACCCAGCTCTCTCCCTCTCTCCTGCTCTCGCTTTCCTTTCCTTTTTTTTTTTTTTTTAGGATTTGGGAATTTTCAGATGGTGTCCCACTGAATGACATCAAGCCATACTTCCAGTGGGAACCATTCTCATCAAGAGGACCCGGTGTTAATCCGGAACATTCAAAATATGTGGGAGAAACAGGAAGTGTAGAGCCAATGCCAGTGTCCATAGTGAACACCCATGTACTGTCCAGGCTGTGGGTCTCTAGAGATAAAGCAGGTAAAACAGCCAAGGGTGCGCCACCCATGTTTTCTCCGAACTTCTAGTGTTTCAACTAAGAGCAGGGAATTCTACGGGAACTTCCTCTTAACAGCTGTCATAACTGAACAGCCAACTTGTGTCAAATGTTCCAAGCAAAGAGATCTGAACGAGATGTGCTCCCGGTGTCCTCCAGGCTAAGACCTTGTTTGAGATAATACATATCCCCGAATCACAAAACTTCAGAGCTAACTAAGAGAACGCATTGCTTTAAAACAGTGATAAAGGGTCTTATGACAATATCCATGTAGGATTCAGCCCTACTTTGACACTTTGCCCGTGAGCTCTTCCACTCAGGAATGTTCTAGTTCTCAGTAAGAATGAGTATTTGCTTAAAACCGTGCAGACAAGAAACTTCCAGTCATTTATCTATTTCGTTTGAGCCATATGCAAATAAGTAATGAAGAACTCAAGAATCGCTACTATTTCTTCTTGATCACAAAAATGTTTCATTTTGGAAAATTGATTCACTGGAAGATTCTAACATCATTATTCCTTTTCTTTTTTTCTCTAAATGAGCTATCACTCAGTTTGTAGTTGTCGAAACACAATACTACTGCTAGCTTTGGATAAGAGTTGGGAAAATCATCATGTGAATCTTGCGTTTTTATTGACACGTTAATGGCTTATAATCTTTTTCAAAAAGGACCACGTGAATACGTGTTTTGGTGTATCTTTTTATTAAAGTCTACAATCTTACATTTCTACATACAAGTGCACCTTTTATTTAATAAATATTTAGAATTAACTGTAAGAATAAAGCCTGCCTTACACGTAATATGACACAAAATAATATTTTGGAGATTTTCAAATTTTGAAAACGTGTTCATTCACTAACTCCTCATTCTCCAAGAAATATTCATCACACACCCTTTTCCGCATCTCACCAAAAAGTGGTGTCTGCTTGGAGACTTGTAGTATCTCAACAAATTAAAGGCTTTGTGCACGCATTTGGTAAAGGGTTCCGAAAGAAATCCCTGAGAAAACAGAACAAGATCAGCGCAGGTTTTTAATATTATTATCTCATAAGTGACTGATCTTTGTATGTAAGAAAGGCTCAAACATCCTTCTTCTAGAAAGACCACAAAAGATTAAAAGACAAAAATAAAAACAGAAGAATAAACACACTGAATTCTGTTCTTTATATGCTACCTTTATGCGGCTCACGCCTCCTTTGTTTTGACTGAAGAAATGGCTTTCTTACAGGTAACAATATTTCCTTTTAGAAACATATATAATTATTGTAATTACTATACGTGATATCTAGGTCTGTGAAGATAATATTATTTAAGGAGTGGGCTGAAATGTAAAAATCAAGTTTGTGAAAGTAGTCCTGCCATTTGGGGTGTGTGTGTATGTGTGTGTGTGTGTGTACACAAATTTCCAGAAGGGAGTCAGTATGTATTCATTAGATATTAGAAAAGAAGATGATTTTGGTGGGGCGGTTTGAGGGGAATAGGCTAAATGAAGGGAGACCATACAACCTGTATAATCCAAGTTATATTCAATTAGAAAGATAGTCAAATGGCGTTTACAAGTCTTATAAAGAATCATTTTAACATGAAGCCTGGTCTCGGGGCGCCTGGGTGGTTCAGTGGGTTAAAGCCTCTGCCTTCGGCTCAGGTCATGATCTCAGGGTCCTGGGATCGAGCCCCGCATCAGGCTCTCTGCTTGGCGGGGAACCTGCTTCCTCCTCTCTCTCTGCCTGCCTCTCTGCCTACTTGTGATCTCTGTCAAATAAATAAATAAATAAAATCTTAAAAAAAAAAAAATGAAGCCTGGTCTTAAATTACAGAGTTCATTTATATATTCATGTACTAATCAAAATAGTTATTAATTATCTTAAATGAGCAAGTATTGCATATACAAATGTTCTAGAGATCTTTTTTGCTAGGAAATTTCCTCAGTATTATACTTCTTTGATAATTAAAGCAAGATCGTGAAAAAATGCTACAAATAGAAAATGTGACAGAATTTTCCATTTTGAATATACATTTTTTATCCCTGATTCTATTACAATTGGTGTTTTAAATTATCTGTCTTTCTTTTTAGCACATGCTATTATCTGACTGTCTCCAATCAAATCATGTGCCTCCACTTCTCTTGGTGTATACGTTGGAGGACGGTTGGTCTATTTATCTGCCCATCTATCTTACCCGAGTATGAAAACAAAATGAAACAAAAAATAGGGGCCCATAGCTGCATCTCACAGAATTAGCTCAGTTTTGGAGTTACAGATCCAATCCTGATTGGCATAAAAAGCAGATAGGAGATATGCAGAAACCAAAAGAGGTCTAGCATAGAGAATGAGCAGTAACAGAAGATTTGATGGTGTCCAGATCAGCAATCATCGTACAACAGAACCACACAGACAAGTGGGGAGAGAGAAGAGCCTCTGACCTGGACGTTTCCCCTTTACTAATATATAATGGATCACAGCAACACATTCATATCCATCCAGATGTGACTCATGACATTCCGAAGAGGATGCTACAGTGGGCTGAATTAGTCCCCGCAAAAGATTTCCTCGTGGCCTCATTCCTACTACTTCTGAAGGTGCCCTTATTTAGAAATACAGTCTTTGCAGATATAATCAAAGTTGAAATGAGATCATACTGGGTTAGGATGGGCAGTAGCCCCAGAAAGACATCTATTTATAAGATGATGACAGGACACACAGGAAAGAAAGCCTGAAGACAGAGAAAGTGATACAGTTGTAAGCAGGGAATGCCAAGGATTTCCAGATGCCACCAAAAGCTAGGAAAAGGCAAATGATTGTTTCCTCGAACCCCCAAAGCCAACTTGGTCTTGCTAATGCCTTCCTTTCAAACTTGTCACTTCAATAACTGAGAGAAGAAAATTTTGTTGCTTTTAGTGTCCCAGGTTGAGGTATTTTGTTAAAACAGCCTAGGAAAGTAACACAGGTAGGTTTTCTGTCATAATTCTTAACTGCACAAAGGGGTTCTTAGGTAATAGGTAAACAAAGAGAGATATTGTCAAAAGTGTCTGTGCTTTGACTATATGCAGAAATAAAACCAGTCTGGAATAAGAACACCTCTCACCTAGTTCATTTAAACTATAATCATATGGATTTTACTTTTGATCTGTACAAATATATATATTGTACAGACATGTCTAATTTTTCCTCAGGCAAAAATAATCCATAATTCAGACTAATTAACTTTTAGTATAAGATCTTAATTACAACTTCCTGTCAGTAAAACGTAATATATTTAAGTTTATGTGTATGAGTATAACTTCTTTATGTCATCTCAAATGCTAGAGTTCTGTTTCTATTAGGATAAAAGATTAATATCTCCTCTTTCAAATCACAAATATAACAAGGAAAACGTAATTCTCCTCTGGGGTTTTTTCCAGAACAAAAACCTCTGGCTGTATTTCTCCACCAAGAGTTCTGGCTACGTAAATCTTATTATAGTTTGGGGAAAGTGTGGAAATTTAGGCCCTCAGCTAATGTCCCAGCTAATGTAGCTTCATTAAGAATTACAAAATATCAGATGGAGTTATAGGTAGGTTAAGCATTTCTAAGGGCAAATTTTCAAAATCCAATATGAATGAGTTTGGGATCATCCATTGTACTAAATCAAATCATTCTTAATGAGGAATTGACTATATTAAGGGTGGTCTTTTAAAATTCATCTTATTTATCAATTCAAAAACAGTCACACTAACAACAATTTCACTTTGAAAGATGCATTAAGCACAGAGAAATTGTACTTGTGTCTATAAAAATAATTATACTCCTATTTAATAGTTTTTCCAAGCATGTTTCTGAAAATTATTTTTATATAACTTTGATATCAACTTCATTAAAGATGGTTCATTGGATAGCTTCTTTTGTGGGGGGAGCAAAATTCAACCCATTGGCAATAAAACTTAATCCACAAACAAATACAGCTTTAACAGTCTTAACCATCAGTCAGTTCAATATAAAATTATGTTTTCTTATCATGAGCCAAAACAGCAAGTAACTTGAGAGTATTATCTTAAATCACAAAGACATATATATAATGTGCTTCAGCTATGTTTTCATCCTTAACCAAAATCTTAATAGATGTCGAACTCACTTTATCTTTTTTTCACATCAATTGAATTTCTGTGTTTACTAGATGGAGAATAAAAGCCCATATAAGTTTCATCAACTATAAAAGTTACTCTTGGTTTGAAACCCATTTTAAATGAAAAATATAACGCCTCAGTGATTAACTAGTATGCAACACAAAGCTTGGATATAAAAAACACAATACGACTTAACTGGATATATAGTAAATATATAGCCAATGATAATAGAAAGTATGTCACAAAAACTACTGTTTCTATAGCACATTGCAACATATGCACAGAGTTTCAGAAATTCTATTCTAGCCTTTTGGGGTCACATTTCTTAGTCTTGTGCACAGTATACTAATGCATGTCCTTCCTGAGAAGTTGCAAGACCTATTTTTTAATCTCCAGCATATTCTGAAAATGTGGGTGATAACGGAAGCAGGCAGAACAGGATCAATGGATATGTTCAACGAATAATGAGAAGGAAAAAAAAACAGTAACACGGGCAGTCAAAGTTCTGTAATTCTAGGTGCACATCTAGAGGACTAATGCAATGTAGTCTTTTTGAGTCTAGTCATTTAAATACAAGAGTCTGTTTCTATCTTTAATCTTCTAATTTCAGAAAATTAGATGTAAAACTCTCCTCTTTCATTATAGGTACAGAATGATCAAAAGAATAGAAATTTCATCACAAAGCTAATTGCATTGTCAAATGACCTCATACATAATGAATCATTAAAAATGATCTATTCTGAAATAATTGTATGCTGCTAAAGGTTAAAATAGCTTTAGCATGTGGGAAAAGAATTGTAATTGAAATAAATTTCAACTTCATATTGCATTTGCCAAGGATGAAATTACTGGATGATATTTGAAGTTTTATAAACTTTATTGAATGAAAGTGCTAATATTTTTTGGTGCTGAGAAATAAAATCTCCCATGACATAAACATCATGAGGTTGATATGAAACAAACTTTTAAAATACCATCAACACTGATCTCGGGTAATTAGCTCTTTCAGATCACTGATCTTTAATTACGGTTGCTCAACAGAAGTTACTTCACTCCGTAAGAATCAAGCATCAAGCAGAGGAAATCATATTATTTCCTTCAGGTTTCCAATGAAGACTTTCCCATTTGATTTTTTTTAGGGGGGGGGGTTGAAATTCAATAAATTTGATTTGCCTTGCCTGTCTGTATAACTTAATATTACATATAAAATCTCCAGCTTTTACTCTTGTTGAATCAAGATTTACCATTTGGAGCAGACAAAAATGAGTTCTGGAATGCAAGTACTAAAAGGGGGAATAAAGTCCAAACAGAACATGTTCAAGTCCATATTAACCCATGAGATCATGTTGTCCAATTCTATGGAAGCAAGCTTAAATACAAGATAAAGATAAGATAAAGGTTATTATACAAAATACAAGATTATGAGTATAAAAAATGTTGGTAAATCACCAGTTTTCAGCCATCCAAGGTAAGTGAGGGATGGTCACACAGAAATTGCTTAATAATGACATTTTACCCAGTCAAAATGAGATTCAGTAATCATGGAGAACCTACAATTTTAAGCATTTATTTTCCAATTGAAGTGATTCCTGATAATGATAAAGCATGATTGCTGTCACTCTTTTGCACTGAATCAGAAAGTATATAGTGATGATGTTAATAATACAGTTTGCAGGTTTAAGAATATAGTGTATATGTTTCTCAGAGCTTACCCCCAAATATCAAAGTCATTTCATTACTGTTGACCTTCAGCAACGAAACAACAGACAAAAGCAGAGGAAAACTCCAGCACCTCGCAGTTTGGGGAGTTTAATCAGGCAAGTAAGTGTTCAGCACTCTGGAGAGGATTGGTCTAGTAATGTCTCCAAGGGTTCTCAGAGAAGAGCATTTGACTTACAGATTTTAATAGTGGGAAAAAGCAAATTCTTACTAATTAGAGGAAGAACCCAGATTGGAAATAGATTGTACCTCACAAATTGGTTAATAAATTGTCCCAATTTGCAAAATGGTTTTCCCATGAGAACAATATTTATAATAAGTTCCCAGAATATTCCACATAATCTTATTTGAACTAGGATGTAGAACTTCATATGATGTATTTTTTTATTAAAAAAAAAGTTTTATTCAAAAACACAAGAAACTTAATAAGAGCTGATGCTTAATGGAGAGCTTGCTTATTAAGGAGAAGTCCCATTGTGGTCTGGCCAGCACTCTTATCTTCATTCAAGTCACTTTGCATTTCCATGTCCTCATGTCTCCAGCTCTTTCCTGCCTCTATTTTACTTGCAAATGTTGTTTCCTCTGTCATTCCTTGCTTTTCACCTCCAACTGCTTTACCCAGCTCAGCTTTAGATTAGCCCACTTGGGGAAACCAAGTCTGTAGCTTGAGGAATCCTCTATGGCAATGAGTATAATACATGGTGAGTTTTCTTTTTTATGATTCTCTCTTCCATTCAATTGTGCAATCTTTGGTAGGGCAGGGACCATATTCTTAACTGTTCTTGGTTTCTCTAAGCAGTGAGATCAGCTATATCAACCTCTTCATTAGATCCTTGTATGAAGGATAGGTTAATACATGTATGTATTCTCTGGGCGCCTGGGTGGCTCAGTGGGTTAAGCCTCTGCCTTCGGCTCAGGTCATGATCCCAGGGTCCTGGGGTCTAGCCCCATATTGGGCTCTCTGCTCAGCAGGGAGCCTGCTTCCTCCTCTCTCTCTGCCTGCCTCTCTGCCTACTTGTGATCTCTGTCAAATAAATAAATAAAATCTTTAAAAAAAAACCTGTGTTCTCCAATGTATGATTAGGAAAAGAATACCTTTATATAAATTTTAAAACTTTTAAAAATGGATTAAAGATGTTAGATACTCACGTGGTATATTTAAATGGTGACAAAATTAGAAACTTACAAAAAGTAAAACAATCCAGCTGATGGGTAAGACTTAAGAGTATTATAGAAAGAATATGTGAAGAACTAGGAAATTATTTTATAATCCTGTGAAGGACATAGTTTGGTCACAAATGAGATGTATAATAATGAATATATCAAAGAACCTCACCAGGAATAAGTCACTCAGAGTAATATTCCTATAACAATATGTGTTCTAGACTAGAATTCTATAATCAATAACCTAGAAAGAATGGAGAAACGTTGTTCCAGGAAAACAGAGAAAAGCAGGTAGATGGAGACACGGTATATTCTTTACCTAAAAAGACAAACTGATAAATATTTACATCAGACTATAAGGAAAAAAATTACATCTAGCAGCAAAGTTTCTAATGTTTGCTTGGCATTCACTACAGAGATGTAATAACTCTAAGAAAAAGGCCCAACACACATTAGGGATTCTTAGATCCTAGGGTACTGGTCTTGAGGAAACCTATCAAGGCTTGCAGTTCTTCATAATTCAAATGAGATGCATGTAAAATGTTCTGTTTTAGGCTTTTATTTATAGAAGTTGATTAGGATGTGACAATATCACGTATCACAATATCACACGCAGACAGAAATGTAGAATACTTTGAAAATGGATAAATAAGTAGATGATTGGATAGCTTTTAACATAAAAATAATATACTGTTCATTGATAAAGTAGAAGGATGGTTTTTTTTTAAATTTTTTACTAACATATAATGTATTATTAGCCCCAGGGGTACAGGTCTGTGAATCTCCAGGTTTACACACTTCACAGCACTCACCATAGCACATACCCTCCCCAATGTCCATAACCCCACCACCCTCTCCCTACCCCCCTCCCCCAGCAACCCTCCCTTTGTTTTGTGAGATGAAGAGTCTCTCAGGTTTTGTCTTCCTCCCTCTTCCTCCCAATCCCATCTTGTTTCATTTTTTCTAGAAGGATAATGTTAATAGAAAAATGAATCTTTCCAAAGAGTCCTAGACTGTTCAGAGCGCTGGGTATTTCTATGCTTTAAGATTTAACATAATTGAAATCTATTAATTCTGAGAAATGTTTATTGAGTATCTAATCTGTTCCAGGAACCATCCTAGGAGCTGGAAATACAATAGTGGGGGGAAAAAAAATCAGAAAAAATTATCCGTTTTTATACAGTTGGCAGTGTAATACATGATGATTAAAAAAGTTAAGGGGGAAAGATACAAGTATATCCTTATACTTGGAAAGAGAACTAAGAGACATCATAGAGTAGTAGTGGCAGTAGGAAAAAATGACAAAAGCCAGACAAACTGGGTGCACTGCAAACCTAACCACTTTCTACCTATATGAAATAAGACAAGATTCTTCAACCCTCCATGCCTTAGCTTTCCCACCTGTAAAAAGGAGGCAATTAAATATCTACCTTATAATATTGTTATGAAGATAAAATAAATAAATGAATATAAACACATAAAAAAAAATGCCTGGCACATGGTGAGTTCTTTATAGATATAGCTGTTAATACATTATGTAAGTATCATCAAGATGTTAACTATTGAAAATTATTCTATGAAATCATCCTTTTACCATTCCAAGTCCTAATGGGTCTCTTTTATTGAACTTATACATCTCATGCTGAAATTTCTTTGGATGAATGGATATCCAATATTCAAGATAAATTAGAAGGGAACAAGGTGAGAGTACTTGCCTAAAAGGAAAGTTTTCTATAATAAAATTTAAGTTAGAATATTTAAAAGAATACCCACTGGCCTAAATTAAGTAGAGGACAGGCTAAGAAGTAACTCAGAAAAGGCCCATAGACATGTCATTATATGTCAGTGTGAAAGGATGAATTATTCAATAAATGGAAAAAAAAAACCAGAATTAATTAGTATGCCTCATACCATAAATATAATTTTTGTTTACTATAGACTTAAAGGTAAACAAAAAATAAAAACAAAATACACTTGTAATATTACAAAAATAAATCTTAATTTATATTTTTTGAAGTAGAAAATAATAGTTTCAATATAAAAGTAGTCCCAACTGTGAAAGAAAAGACTGCTGAAGTTTTCCATATAAAAATGAAAAGGATAATAGAACAAAAAATCAGAAGTTTAAAAGTAAGAAAAAACTTGGAAAAAGATGTCTGAAAATATATAAGAAAGATTTGATTATCAAATTTGGAATTACATATACATCTTATTTAGGAATGACATATAACCTAGCAGAAAAAAAGGTAAAGAAAATGAATACATCTTTTTTGGAGAGCGATGTCATCAATATGATAGAATAGGCATTTTCCACCATCTTCCCCTTTAAGATGAGAGTTCCAGTGTGGAAGTTTCAGCACACCAATGGAACAGAAAGTAAAGCAAAACAAAACAAAAACAAACAAATAAACAACAAGAACAAGAGTGAATGAATTGAAGGGGATTAGAGGAATGGTTTAACTTTACCCTTGTCACTGTTCTTCTATGGCAGCATAGCTCCATGCCCAGAAGGGAGACCATTCTGGTCCCTGGTTTCTCCACAGGAAAAAGGGAGAGCATGTGAGTGAGCACCCAGCTTCCCCAGTCCTGCAGGACACTGCCAAAGAGACTCACTTCTTTCTCAATCTATTTGGAATACTGAGCTGTGCTACAAGCCTATGGGAAGGGAACAGCTGGAAGACTGCAGCCAGGAGACTCAGAGGGCATCAAAGGAACGAAAATTCTACTAAATCCTTTGCTGACTCCAACAGGAAGCACACCCATGAGCCAATCAATAGAAATGCCTGGACCAAGAATCCCCCAAATGGTCCATGGACATGCCCAATGCTTCACAGGCCTTCCCCACGAATCCCCTCACCCAATGGAGGACTGCCTGGGCTGTACCCAGGATAGAGACAGCAAGTGTGAGCAAATGGCAAGCAAGTATGTGCAGATAATTGGCCTGAATCTGTAGGATTGGGAGAAAGCAAATAAACTTGAGCAACTAGCAAGGTCCTAGGGAAAGCAAGAAGGAAGTTATGAGCACTTGGCCTGGCTATGCAAGATGGAGAGAAAGCATTCAATCTTAAGAATTTCCCCCAGAAGTAAACAAGAAGTGTGGAGCAGGAATATACATAGGGAAGCTCGAGAAAGATTTAGAATCCCAAACAGGGATGCAGGAAAAGGATTTCTCTCCCAAGGCCCAGTCAGTGAGACTGGAGGAGGTGACTCCTTCAAATGTGAAGACAACAACATAAGACTGGACAGAACATGAAAAATTAAGGACATGACACCACCAAAGAACACAGTAACTCTCTGATAAACAACCTCAAAATGGAGATGTGTAATTTGCTCAATAAATATTTCAAAATAGGGGCGCCTGGGTGGCTCAGTGGGTTAAGCCACTGCCTTTGGCTCAGGTCATGATCCCAGGGTCCTGGGATCGAGCCCCGCGTCGGGCTCTCTGCTCGGCCGGGAACCTGCTTCCTTCTCTCTCTCTCTGCCTGCCACGCTGCCTGCTTGTGATCTCTCTCTGTCAAATAAATAAATAAATCTTTAAAAAAAAAAAAAAGATTTCAAAATAGTTGTTTGAAGGATGCTCACTGAGGTACAAGAAAATACAGAAAAACAGTTCAATGGAATCTGGAAAAGCAATTCATAATCTCCACAGGAAATCTGACAGAGACCCAAAAGAAAATGTGGAGGCATACAATGAATCAAATGAAAACTCCAGGAGACAGAGTATCAACATCAGAGCGGACCAAACCGAAGAAAGAATCTGTGAGGTAAAGACCAGTCATTTGAAATTGTGTGATCAGAAAACAAAATAGTAACAGAGAAAGAAAGAACAAAAGAAAGAGGGAGAGAGGGAGGGAAGAAGGGGGAAGGGGAGGGGAGGGGAGGGGAAAGGCGGGGAGACTGGATGGAAGGAAGAAGACAGAAGGGGAGGAAGGGAACCATTATGAATCATAGAACTTATGAGGAGGAACAATCTATGCGTTACTTGAGTTTGAGAAAGAAAATAGTGTGAAAAGAAGACAGAAAGTTAATTAGAAGAAATTATGGCTGATGATTCTCCAATTTGGGGAGAGATTGGGAAATCCAACATTATCAAGCTCATAGATTACCAAGTAGATTCAATCAGAGAGATATGCACCAAGGTATATGATAACAAAACTGTCTAAAATCAAGGATATAGGAGATTTTTTTAAAAAGCAGCAACAGGAAAAAAAAATCCTCACAGAAAAGGAACCCCAATAAGGCTATAAAGGGATCTTTTTTATTTCACAGAAATCATATAGGCCAAGAGCAAGGAGTGTGATATGTTCAAAATGCTGAGAGAAAAAGAATGCTGCCAACTAGAAATACATTACCCAGAGAAATGAAGAGGAGATTAAGACTTTTTCAGACAAAGAAAAGCTGAGGGAGGTCATCACCGCTAGACCTACCTACAGAAATGCTGAAAGCAGTACATCAAGTTGAAGTGAAAAGGTGCAAATTAATAACATTAAAACATATGAAAATATCAAACGCAGTGGTAAAGGTAAATACACAATCAAACTCCGAATACTCTAACGCTGTAATATGATGGTATGTTAGTCAGTTAACTCTAGTATTAAGGTTAAAGGACAAAAGTGTCAAAAATAACACATCAAACCGCTGCCGGTCATGATACTGGGATCGAGTCCCGCACACTGTAATCATGGGATGGTACGTCTCTCTCAGTGCCTAACTCTATCTACTTGTGATTTCTCTCTGTCAAATAAATAAATAAAATCTTAAAAAAAAAAAAAAATAACTATTACTATAACAATTTGCTAATGTATATACACTACAAAGATGTAAATTATGACATCAAAAATATGGATGGGTAAAAGAGTTTTTTGTGTTTTCTAAATTGTTACTATTAGTTTAAAGTAGACTATTATATCCATATGATGTTTTAAGTAAGCCTCATAGTACTCACAAAGCAAAAACTTACAGTAGAAAAACAAAAGATAAACAGAAGAGAATCCAAGTGTATCACTTTGGGGACCCCTGGGTGGCTCAGTTGGTTAAGCAGCTGCCTTCAGCTCAGGTCATGATCCCAGAGTCCTGGGATCAAGTCCCACATCCGGCTTCTTGCTCAACAGGGAGCCTGCTTCTGCCTCTGCCTGCCATTCTGTCTGCCTGTGCTCACTCTCTCCCTCTCTCTCTCTGATAAATAAATAAAATCTTAAAAAAAAAAGTGATCATTTTGAAAAATTATCAGGTCACAAAGAAAGGTAGCAAGAGAGAAAGACAAGAAAAAGGGGAAAACAAAACAGGCAGAGAAAATTAATAGGACAGTATTAGTAAGCCTTTACCTATTAATAATTACTTTAAATGGGGGTGCCTGGGTGGCTCAGTGGGTTAAAGCCTCTGCCTTCAGCTTGGGTCATGATCTCAGGGTCCTGGGATCGAGCCCCACATCGGGCGCTCTGCTCAGCAGGGAGCCTGCTTCCCCCTCCCCCTCTTTCTCTGCCTGCCTCTCTGCCTACTTGTGATCTCTATCTGTCAAATAAATAAAATCTTAAAAAAAAATTACTTTAAATGTAACTGAATTTAATGCCACAATCAGAAGGCACAGAGTGGCTGAATGGAATGCATATATGTGAAAACAATGAACAAGACCCAGTATATGCTGCTTACAAGAGACTTATTTCAGGGTGCCTGGGTGGCTCAGTGGGTTAAGAATCTGCCTTCAGCTCAAGTCATGATCCCATGGTCCTGGGATTGAGCCCGGCATGGGGCTCCCTGCTCAGTAGAGAGCTTGTTTCTCCCTCTCCCTCTGTTGCTACCCCTGCTTGTGCTCTTTCTCTCTCTGGCTCTCTCTTTCTCTCAAATAAATAAATAAAATCTTTTTTTAAAAATGAGACTAAATTTAGATTTGAGGACAAATATAGGCTCAAAGTGAAGGAATACAAAAGGGTCCATGCAAATGGAAACCAGCATGAAGTGCACTTTAAGACAACATTTAGGTAACAAAACAGATTCCAAGGTAAACACTGTAGTGAGACAAAGTCCAACAAGAGGACATTTGTAACATGTCCTCTACACAACATTTGTAAATATTTATACACATAGTATAAAACCACCTAAATATATTCAGGAATATTAATAAACCTGAAAGGAGAAAGTGTAATGCGATAACAGTAGGGGAATTCAATACCTTACTTTTGTCAATGCACAGAATATCCAAACAGAAAATCAGTTAACTGTGCTGATTTTCAACAAAATGGCCTTAACAGATATATATGGTAAGTACATTCCATCCCACTGCAGTTGAGTACATACTCTTCTTGAATGCACCAGAACATTCTCTAGCGTAGATTGTATGTTAGGTCACAAAACAAGATTTTTCACATTTAAGAAGACTGAAATCATGCCATGTTTCTTGTCTGAGAACTTTGGTATAGAACTAGGAATCAAAAACTAGAAGAAAACTGAAAAACTTACAAATATAAGGACATTAAATAAAATACTCTTATTGATGGGTCAAAAAATCATAAGAAAAAATTTCAGAGGTCTTAAATAAAAATGGAAACACAATATAAAAAAACTTATGAGACATAGAAAAAGCAGTTCTCAGGAAATTTTATAGTAATAAATGTTACATTAAGAAAAATGAAAGATCTCAAATATATAACATAACTTTATAGTCAAGGAGCTAGAAAAAGAACAAACTAAGCCTAATTACCAAAGGAAGAATGTAGCAAAGATCACAGCAGAAGTAAATGAAACAGAGACCAGGAAACAATAGAAACAATCAGCCACACTAATAGCTGGGTTTTTGAAAAGATAAAATTGACAAACCTCTTGAGACTAACAAAGAAAAAAAGACAAGACTCAAATAAAAAATCAGAAATGAAAGAGGATAATTACAATTGACAACACAGAAATAAAAAGGATCATAAAAGACTACTACGATCAATTAAATGTCAATACTTTGGATAACCTAGAAGAAAATAGATAAATTCCTAGAAACATCTGATCTACCAACTCTGAATCATTAAGAAATAGAAAATCTGAGCAGACTATTAACGAATAAAGATTTTGACCCAGTAATCAAAAATCTTCAACAAAGAAAATCCTAGGACTGGATGATTTTACTGATGAATTATCAAACATTTGAAGATGACTTAATGCCTATGTATCTCAAACTCTTCCAAAATACTGAAGAGTAGGAATATTTCTACTAAACTCATTTTACAAAATTAACATTACACTGACACCAAATCCAAGTAAAACATTACAAGGAAGAAACAAAATAAACAGAAACAGAAAAACTGTAAGACAATATCCCTGATGAATATAAAAGCAAGAATTCTCAACAAAATGCACACAAACAAAATTCAACGGAACATTAAAAGGATCATACACCTCAGTCATGTGAAATTCATCCCTGACATGCAAGGGTGGTTCAATATACAGAATCAATAAATGTGATAGACCACATTCATAGAATAAAGAATGAAAAGTATATCACTAAATCAATAGATACAGAAAAAGCATTTGACAAAGTTGAACAACTTTTCATTTAATAACTCTAAACATACTGGAACTAGAAAGAATATACTTGGATATCTTAAAGCCACATATGACAGGATGACAGGATGCCTGGGTAGCTCAGTTGGTTAGGCATCCGACTCTTGATTTTGGCTCAGATCATTACCTCCGGGTTGTGAGATCAAGCCCTATGTCACTCTCCATGCCCAACATGAGATTCTCTCCTGCACTCCACACTCCACTCTTCCCACCCTCTTTCCTTCTCAAAAAAAAAAAAAAAAAAAAAAAAAAAAAAGTCACATATGACACACCTACAGCTAACATCAGACTCTATCTAGGTTGAAAGCTTTGTCTGTAAGTTTAGGAATAAGACAAGTGTGCTCTCTCTTGTCACTTTTATTCAACATAGTACTGAAAAGTCCTAGCCAGAACAATTAGGGAAGAAAAAGTGATATATATTTTTTTTCATTTTGCCATCCAAAATAGAAAGGAAGAAGTAAATCTGTCTTTTTTTGCAGATGATATGATCTTATAAATAGAAAACCCTAAAGAAACCACCAAAAACTACTAGAACTAATAAATGAATCAGTGAAGTTTTAGGATAAAAAAAATTAACATGCAGAAGATCAGGTGCAGTTCTATAGAGTAACAGCAACTATCTGAAGAAGAAATCAAGAAAGTATCTGAACACCATCTAAAACATTAGGAATAAGGTAAAAGACCTCTATGCTGAAAATTATTTTTTATATAGTAGAAATTATAAGAAACTTATGAAAAATGAAAAAAATAAAGACATGAAAGAGCAGAAAGATATCCCATGTTCATAAATCAGAATTAATACTATTAAATGTCCATAGTACCTAGAGTCATTTATAGATTTTACGTAATCTCTATCAAAAGTCCAATCTCATTTTTCACAGAAATAGGAAAAAAACATCTTAAATTTGTTTGGAAACACAAAAGACCCCAAATAACCAAAGCAATACTGAGAAAGAACAAAACTGGAAACATCACACTTTAAATTATAATATAAAGCAGTCACATACAAAATAACATGGTACTGGTATGAAGACAGATATAAAGGCCAATGGGACAGATCTGAGAGACCAGAAGTAGACCCATGCTTGTATGGGCTTCTGCTATTAACAAAGGCATCACTCAGGTTCAATGGGGAAAGGATGGTCTCTTCAATAGATTGTATGGGGAAAACTGGATTATTTACCCAAAATAAAAAATTTTAAAAATAAGAAAGAAAGAAAGGATTGGAGCACTATCCTACAAAACTCACAAAAAATACCCCTCAAAATGAATGGATGACCTACACGTAAGACCTGAAACCATAAAATTCCTAGAAGAAAATCTAGGGGAAAATTCCTTGGCATTGTTCTTGGCAATGGCTTTTTGAATAGGACAGTAAAAACACAAGGAGCTAAAGAAAAATAAGTAAGTGATACCATATCAAACCATATTTTTAAAAGATTTTGCATAACAAAAGAAAAGAAAAACAACAGAATGGAAAGCCCATTTATGGAATGGCAGGAAATATTTCTAAATTTTATATAGCTCACAGGAGTTAATATCCAAATATATAAGGAACTCCTGTAACTCAGTACCTAAAAATAAACAAAGCGAAACACAGAATTTAAAAATGGATGGAAATTTTCCCAAAGAAGACAGGCAAATGGCCAACATACACATGAAAGGGTTCTCAACAAAAATCAACCCTCAAGGAAATGCAAATCAAAACCATAATGAGATATCACCTTGTATCTGTTAGAAGGGTTATCATAAAAAAGATTTGATAAGATTTGGTAAGGATGTTGAGAAAAGGTAACCCTTGTATACGTGGGAATGGAAATTGGTCTAGCCATTGTGAGAAACAGTATGGAGGTTCCTCAAAACTTATACAACTAACATATGATCCAGCATTTTAGCTTCTAGGGTGTACATTCAAAGGAAATAAAATTGCTATGTCAAAGAGCTAACTGAATTTCCATGTTCACTGGAACGCTATTTAAAAGAGCCAAGATATGGAAACAACCTAAGTGGACACGGATGAATGAATAAAGAAAATGTGAGATACACACACATAGGCACACACTGTGGAGTAGTATGCAGCCATAAAAAGGAAGAAACCATGGTTGGACCTTGAGGGCATTATGCTTAGTGAAAGAAATCAGGCACAGAAAGGCAAATTCATAAGAAATCACATGTGAAATAAGAAAAAGTCCAACTCCTAGAAACAGAGTAGAATAGCTATTGCCTGGGGCTACAGGGTGTGAGAAATGGAGAGATGTTGGAAAAAGTTATAACATGGTCATTTTGTTAGAAGCTGAGTAAGTTCTTGGAATCTAATGTAACACATCATGGGAACCATGTTTAACAATACTGAGTTGTTAAGTAACTCTACTTAGGCAACTCTAATACTTAGAGTTGAGAGAGAGAGCACCCCCACTGACAGGGAGCCCGAGGCAGGACTCGATCCCCAAATTCCAGGATCATGACCTGAACTGAAGGCAGACACTTAACTGACTGAACCACCCAGGCGTTCCAATATGTGAACTAATCTTACTGGTGTTATGCATTTTGCAATACATAAGTGCAAGAAATCATCACATCGTAAACCTTAACTTCCACAATGTCATAGGTTAATTATATGTCAATAAAGCTGGAAAAAGATATTACTCCTTAAAAAAAAAAAAAGAGAGAGAGAGAGAGGGTAGTCATTTCTTACCCAAATGGTAATAAATACATAGGAAAAAAGTTAATTCATGACAATATACAAAGAAGCTGGTAATAAAGAAAACAAATTAACACAACAATAAGTCATTGTTCCTTACTTACCAGATTGGTAGAAATTTAAGTGGCCAACAATATCAAATGCTAACAATGACAGAAGGTAAGTGAACAGACCTTAACACTGCCAGGGGAAGTACAGTTGGCATAACCACAATGGGGAGCAAACTGGCAATGGACAGTACAAATGAAACCTTACAATAGTGTGATTCTATTTCCTAATGCACACTCTAGAGCCCTACTGTGTACGGTGGTCCATGGAAGGCTGCTTCCAGGCAGGCAATTTTGAGTATGCACTGAGGCAGGGAACTTTTGCTACTTTAGATTTCTGATATAAATCAGCTATGAACATGTCAAATTCCTCTTTCTTTCAGCCAACATTTTTTTAAGCAAGACTTTCTTAATGAATGTAGGAGTGTGTTAATCTACACCCTGGTTCATGTTCCCTTTGTCCTCGTTGTATACTTTGGGCGGCACAGCTCAGCAGAATTTCACAAACTTTTGCACAAGGAGACATGTACATTGATATCCAGGATAACATGGCTTTTGATGGCAAAAACTTTATTTTTTTTTCTTTCAAAAGGTTTCCAAAGGTGAAAGGTACTTTTAAAAGTTTTCCAAAGGAGAAAGGGGAAAAAAGGCAATTTATTCATTCAATGGGTTACTAAAAAGTAATAAAAAAGAATGAACTAAGTTATTCTATATCACTCATACACATTTTATAAACTGATATTAAGTGAAAATAGTAAGTTTCAGAATGATATGAAAGGCAACATGCCTCACATCCAGAACAGTACGAGTGTGCGCCTAATGGCCATCTCTGTATACATTTATTTAAAAATAGATGGGCTCTAATTAAGCTCATGCCAAATACTGCCTGAGGAGAGAAATGGATGAGACTGGGAATTTCAATTTTATTTCTAAACTTTTATTTCTTTAATTAAAGGAGAAGAAAAATGCATCAATGTTAACAACTTCAGCTTAAGGCGGTTTCGCAGCATCTTACGGGGAAGGTAGGATTGTGTCATGTGTTCATGAGGGATGAGTTAGAGCCAGACCGTGGATTAAATTCACTCCCTACCACTTAGTAGCTTACAGGGCCTTGGAAATATTACTTAAATTTGTGTCTTAGTTTCCTCATCTGTAAACAGGAAAAATAGCACAGAACTCATTGATAAGCCAATTCTCAATAAATGCTAGTTCTTACTAATCTCCTTTATAGTTTTATACATCATTCTTTTTTTTTTTTTTTTTTAAGTAAAACTGCTCAGGACGTAAAGATTAAAAACAACCTTAATATTCTGGATCTCAAGGTTTTAAAGAAGTGCTGTATGAGGAGGAGGGATGTTTTGTTGAAAGAAATGGAACACATGAGGTTTGAAGTTTAGTGATCATTTATCGTTAAATGATTGTGATCTAAGTCATATATGGCTTCCCAATGCCAGTTTTCTTGTGAGAGCAAAAGAGTATTATACTGCTATCCTGTAAGTTTGTTGTAAATAAATTATATGAGTTCAACAAATATACATGTTCTCTTGCCTTTTTATTTATTTTTAAAGAACAAAGAAGACCTTAGATTATTTATTTTAGATACTGTATCTCCTTTTGGGTTTTTAAGGCATTCATATTGTCTCTGTAGCATTGTCTTTGCAGGTTCTTATGCAACTTTTAATTTTTTAAACAAAGTAACCGTCAATGCTAAAATTATACATCCTAGTTCTTCAGTGAATTTACATAAATGCTTACCAATCTTTGGTCTAAGTATCTTTTCTTGGCTAATTATTTTATCTAACAGCTATAATCACTGCAACCTAAATTATGGAGTTACAAGTTAATTAATATATAAAATATATAAAACTATATAAAATATATAAGAATATTTTATATAGCCTTGGGTGCCTTGATCATCTAAGCATCTGCCTTTGGCTCAAGTCATGATTCAGGGTCTTGGGATCAGCCCCACATCCAGCTCTTTGTTCAATGGGGAGTCTGCTTCTCCCTCTATGCATGCTCTCTCTCTCTCTCTAAAATAAATAAAATCTTAAAAAAAAAAAAGAAAAATATTTCATTGCCTTAATTGTAAGCAGTTGGAAAAATTCTTGAATTGGCTAATGTTTATTTTTCTTCAAGGTAGGTGTGGTTTTTTTTAAGCATGCTTATATTTTGGAATTTTTCTTCAAAAAAGTAGAATCTGCAATGAATCATTCAGCCCTGAATCCCAAACACAATTTTGTGGCCCAGGGCAAGTTACACATACATGAAATTTAGATGATAAATTATGAAGATTAGATAAAATGGGCTGTCTCAAACACCAAATACAACAGAACATCCTATATGCAACAACTCATGGCTTATTAAATGCCCAAGGAATATTTAATGAATGACAACTCTCAATCTCATCCCCAAATGAAGAAATGTATTTTATGCAGGAATTGCATTTGAGCTTAAAAGTAAAAAATTATGTACTATTAATAAATTGCTTAAATTTTATTTCTGTACCTCACTCAGCCAGGTTTTTTTTTTTTTTTTTTTTCCTCTAGACATGATATTTGTGTGAGAGCTCTGTGTGTGTGTGTGTGTGTGTCTGAGAGTTTTTTGTTTTAATTGACCAGCTGATTAGAGTAGAAATGACACTTCAAAAAATCAAAACAGAACAGTAGATGATTTGTTAAGCAATACCCTTAAATTCAGGGAAAAAGTAAAAAGAAGATGGAAATATTGAGAAAGCAGTATTAGGTACGTAAGACACTCAAACCTCATAATTACAGGTCTTATAAAAGAAGAAAACAGAAGAAAAAAAAACAGAAGAGAAGCACTGATAGTATATAACTAAAGACAAGTTTAGTGGGCTGAAAAAAATCTGTGTGTGGCAAACTGAAAAGTCTCATTATGTAAAAAGCAAAATAAATGTAAAGAGACTCACATTTGGACATTATCTTGGGGAAAATCTTAATGGAAGGGAAAAAATGCTCCTACTCACAGATAAGTAGAGAAAATAGCTAAACTATTAAGGGTATCAACAACAAAAAGGCATACATGCTCATCATTAAATGCTAGATGAAAAGAGAACTTTAAAAATATTCGATGGGAAAATGTTTCTTAATAAATTTATGGTCACCTAAACAATTAAAGTGTAAAAACAATGGGATGCTATTTTCAGAGACAGTAGGTTCTAGAAATGAGAGATGAACAAAATATAAGAATCTGGAAATCCTGAAGAATATAATGACTTGGGAGAAAAAATAAAAATTTGAGAATGTGACAGTGGAATTATAAACAGATTTTCTTTATAATTAGAGTTCCCTCGGCAACATTGGATAGTGATGATAATGTCAAAGTCTCTTCAAACTTCCAACAAAAAAAAAAACTGGTTTGAACACATAATCCTATTCTCTGTCAAAGACACAAAAGAATGCACACATAAATGGATTGCATGGGAGAAACCAAAAACTGCACCCTCCAAAGGAAAATTTACAATGTAAAACACAGTAAATGGGTAGAGAAATCCAAGAGCATGGCTTTAAATAGCAATGATGTTGTAAGGGTTGTTTATTCCCCAATTATCCTTACTTAGGACAAAATTACTAGAAATTTACTCTGGGAGTTCAGATTGAAAGCAAGAAAAGCATGTTATGATTGGGTTGCCAGGGAAAAAGAGACCAATTAACTCCAGACATTGATTTTTTAAAATGTTCAAAAATATACGTTTGATAATACGATTGAGAGGGCAAGAAATAAGGCTCCGAATTTTTATTTTATTTTATTTTTTTTATTTTTTTTTTTAAAGATTTTATTTATTAATTTGACAGAGAGAAATCACAAGTAGACGGAGAGGCAGCCAGAGAGAGAGAGAGAGGAGGAAGCAGGCTCCCTGCTGAGCAGAGAGCCCGATGCGGGACTCGATCCCAGGACCCTGAGATCATGACCTGAGCCGAAGGCAGTGGCTTAACCCACTGAGCCACCCAGGCGCCCCCCGAATTTTTAAATACTAGAGAAATGAAAACAAAAAATCTAAAGAAACACAGAAGATAAACACCACCGCCAACAAAAAAGGCAAAAAGCACATAGGAAACACAAAATAAATGGCCATAAATCCCAACAAACAGATCACCATAAAAACGAGAAAGAATTAAAAAGAATGATACGGTTACATGAACAGACACGGAAAATTCCTCAACGTAAACGTGTTAGGGAAATGGAATGCAGGATGGCACATTTTGATGGCAGGAAAGACTAATGATAAAGGAAACGTGTGTGTGTGTGTGTGTGTGTGTGTGTGTGCGCGCGCGCGCATGCGGGCACGTGCACAGGGGATTTACTCCATACTTTATTTCATGTATGCCATAGACAGATATAGATATAGACATAGATACAGATCTCTCTCCATATATTGTGAGCATATTACATAAGAACGACACCTTACCTTATTTCGTGTGTAGCACATGAGCAAAGAAAAATGAGAAAGTTATTAAAGTTAAGTCACCCTAAAAGGCTCTAGAAGATTTCATAGCGGAATCCCGACAAGTATTTAAATCCCCATGCTTTTATAAATGGTGCCCTATTGTTTAGCATAGAAAAAAAAAAAAATCCCATGATGTATTCATGTAACTGTAAGAAAGGGAAAATAATGTTGGCATCAGAAGCTAGCAAAGAGGGACACCTGGGTGGGTCAGTGGGTTAAAGCCTCTGCTTTCGGCTCAGGTCATGATTTCAGGGTCTTGGGATCCAGCCCCACATCCGGCTCTGCTCAGTGGGGAGCCTGCTTCCCCCTCTCTCTCTGCTTGCCTCTCTGCCTACTTGTGATCTCTCTCTTTCTGTCAAATAAACAGATAAAATCTTAAAAAAAAAAAAAGAAGAAGAAGAAGCTAGCAAAGAATGCACTCAAAAAGGAAATTACTGTCCTTTCTTTTATGTATGCTTACCAAAATCACAAAAAAAATGTGTAAAAATATAATCCAGTTGCATAATGCAACATTAAGGCAAGAAATGTGAAGAGGATCCTATCTGACAAAATTTTTAGAGTCCATTAACAGGTAAAATAAAATGTTCACCAAAGAAGGCATTTGTTTGATTCTCTAACTCTTTTTTTACTACCAATGCTAAAACAAGTAAGTGAGTTTCTGTAGGACATCAGTAAGATATGTTGAAGACTTGAGTTTATCACTTCTCCCTTAAAAACCCCATTAAAGTGACAGTAAAGAGGGAAAAGAGAGATTTCTACACAACAAATGAAATCAAGAAGAAAACAATAAAGGCGAGATATTTCAAGACAGTGAATAGGGGACAACTTGGGAAGCCAGAGCAGCTAAGACACAAAGCGGCAGGTACATGAGGAAGGACCCTGGTGAGAAATGGCAACATATGCCCAAGCTTCTTGTGACCTGGGAAACTGACAACAATCACTGGCCTACCCTTCTCTACTCTGGTTTGCAGAAAATTCAATAGTCACAAGTTTATCCATGGCAAAACCAAAATTTCTTACAAGCAAACCAGCAAAAGAACACTGAAGAAATTTTTCTGAGAAACTTCCAATGGCCGACTTGGGAAATGTGACTCCAGAGCAAAGCCTTCCTCATTTTGGTATTGTTGCATTCCTGGAAAGTAATATCTGGTTCCCCCAAAGCCTGTTTGGTAACAAGATTTTATTGCCTTAAAGCCCACAGTTGTTTTTTGTTTTTTTGTTTTCCAGTATCACCTTGTTCTGAATGAAGGGAACTAAGTGTCACTAGACAGAGAGAAGTATCAACAGCGATATGCTCGTGAAACTTTGTACACAACTTTAGGAAACACACTGGAAAGCAATTTCAGACAAAGTTTTAAAATCACAGCATACTTTATGGCAAATAAAGATGAGAAACTACACAAAAGTTCTGTGTGCTTCACTCTCCATCCCTGGGGAATTATTTGCATAGGGAAAATCAGCACCTTAATGAAATGGAGAAAGATTCTAATTACATAAAATTAACTCACAGAGAGGTTAACAGCGTTGTTTATAATTTATCTTTGCATTCTAAAAGATGGCATTTGATCTGGTAAAGGTAAAATGAGACTAAGAGACAAGTACTTCAGAAAATAATTGTTCTTAATTATTGAGCGTTACATATTAAGTAATGTACAAGTGTTCTCTTAATTGAAACATTAAAGAAAGTATTAAATCTAGAAATTAATGCTTTTCTAAATATAATAACATTTCAGTACATGCCACCATACTTTATAAGCCTGAGCTTAGTAAGGGAAGTAGTTGAAACCATACACACCAGAATAGCAAAAATGAAAAGGGGGGTAATCTCACATGTTACCAAGGATGCAGAGTAAAAACGCTCTCTTGCACAACTAGTAGAAGTGGAAACTGGTGCAAACCCTTTAGAAAACAGGTTGTCCTTATCTACTAGAGGCAATGATCTGACTCTCTGTCACATACTTATAGGTAAATTCCTGCCCCCTGACCCCCCGGGTAAACCTCTGACGCCCAAAATGGGTTCAGATATACTCCATAAGCCATGCACAAGAATAATCTTAGCAGTGTTGTTTACAACAGCCCTAGAAACAACTCTGATGTCCATTAGCCAAATAATGAAGTGAAAATGTTATATTTATAAACTGTAATACCATAAAGAAATGAGCATATAAAGTAGCTATGCATACCCAACATGTACAAACCTCATGGACACAATGTGAGCCAGAAGAATACACACATACTGTAGGATTCAATTTATATGAAGTTCAAAAATTAAAAAAAAAATAAAGTTCGGACATCAGCAAAAGTAAAATACAAAAAGGAGAGATACAGTCTTAAGTTGTAAAGTGGAGTTGAAAATCTGGGGCCTGAATATACAAAGAAAAGAAACTGTTATTTAAAAAGTCAAAAAGAGATTTTTTTTTAAGCAGGAGAAAGGTAAGTATAGTTGGGAGGGAGAACCAAGGGCACTTTTGGTATAATAACATTATTCTATTTCTCCATGGGACAATGGTTATGAGGGAGTACACATTAATATAATTCATTAAATTATGTATTTAACTTTTTTTGCATTTTATATATAACATATTGGACAATAAATTATAAATAAAACCAAATTATATTATTTTTGGGAAAAACTTGTCTTAAAAATTTCTTCTTTATGCAGCTGTAATCATCGAGACAGCATGGTACTGGCACAAAAACAGACACAGAGATCAATGGAACAGAATAGAGAGCCCAGAAATGGACCCTCAACTCTACCGTCAACTAATCTTCAACAAAGCAGGAAAGAATCCAGTAGAAAAAAGATAGACTCTTCAACAAATGGTGTTGGGAAGATTGGGCAGCCACATGCAGAAGAATGGAACTGGACCATTTCCTTACACCACACACAAATATAGACTAAAAATGGATGAAAGACCTCAATGTGAGAAAGGAATTCATCAAAATCCTTGAGGAGAACACAGGCAGCAACCTCTTCAGCCTCAGCCACAGCAAATTCTTACTAGACACATCTTCAAAAGCAAGGGAAACAAAAGCAAAAATGTACTATTGGGACTTCATCAAGATCAAAAGCCTTTGCACAGCAAATGAAACAGTCGACAAAACTAAAAGACAAGCTACAGAATGGGAGAAGATATTTGTGAATATTTTATCAGATAAAGGTCTTGTATCCAAAATCGATAAAGAATTCAACACCCCCAAAAACAAATAATCCAGTCAAGAAATGGGCAGAAGTCATGAATAGCCATTTCTCCAAAGAAGACATCCAAATGGCCAACAGACACATGAAAAAATGCCCAACATCACTCATCATGAGGGAAACTCAAATCAAAACCACAGTGAGATACCACCTCACATCATCACTCATGATCAGAGAAATACAAATCAAAATCACAGTGAAATACCACCTCACACCAGTCAGAATGGGTGAAATTAACAAATCAGGAAACAAGAGATGTTGGCAAGGATGTCCCTGAAGAAGGGGGAACCCTCCTACACTGTTGGTGGGAATGCAAGCTCCTACAGCCACTCTGGAAAACAGTTATGGAGATTTCCCAAAAAGCTAAAAATAGAGCTAGGCTACAACTAGCAATTGCACTACTAGGCATTTATCTAAAGGATACAAATGTAGTGATTTTTAAGGGATACCTGCACCCCAAAATTCCCAGTATTTATAGCAGCAATGTTTTCAGTAGCCAAAGTATGGAAAGAGCCCAGATGTCCATCAAAAGATGAATGGATTAAGAAGTTTCATATATATATGGTTATATATAGTTTTAGTTATAGTTATATATATAGTTATATCCATCCACATATGCACATATATACATACACATACAGTGGAATATTACTCAATCAAAAAAATGAAATTGTGTAATTTACAACAATGTGGATGGAACTAGAGAGTATTATGCTAAGCAAAATAAGTCAATCAGAGAAAGCAATTATCATCTGATTTCACTCACATGAGGAATTTAAGAAATAAAACAGATAAACATAGAGGAACGGAGGGAAAAATAAAATAAGATGAAATCAGAGAGGGAGACAAACCATAAGAGACTCTTAACTATAGGAAACAAACTCAGGGTTGCTGGAGGGGAGGTGGGTGGGGCATTAGGTAATTGGGGGGTGGGCATTAAGGAGGGCACTTGATGGAATGAGCGCTGGGTGTTACACGCAACTGATGAATCCCTAAACTCTACCTCTGAAACAAAAACAAAAAAAAAGAAAGAAAGAAAGAAAGAAAGAAAGAAAGAAAGAAAGAAGGAAGGAAGGAAGGAAGGAAGGAAGGAAGAAAGAAAGAGAAAGAGAAAGAAAGATTTCTTCTTAAATATGTTGTCACATCTATTCTATAATATATGTTTGGAATAGGTCAGTCCTTACTAATAAAATTACCAATATATATGGAATCTGGCCATAGTTACTGTATCAAACTTTAATTCCAAATTTCATATGACTATAAACAGGTTAGTATTTAAATTTCAAAGAAGATATAATTGAGAACTTTTGTATCACTTATAAACATATTTTTGGGTGAAAGATATTTCTTTAAATCTTCATTTGCAAGGTTAAACTACTATAAGGTACATATGCTTCATATTCTTTGAGCTATCTAATCTTAAGTATTAGGTAAATTTTGTTGATGCATCTATTCATTTAACTATCCACGCCTTCCTTCGGTTTTCCAACAGATACTAACTGGATGGTCCAGAGTACTAATACATTGTATAAACATTATATTATTATTATTCAGTACATCTGTTAATGTATCAGGGTAATAAATCTATTACACTATAAAAACATAGAATTTGGGGCAATGAATCTACCAGAGAGAGCTTAGTGGTGAAGCTGACATCAGAGGTAAGTTTTCAGTCTAAATGTGAGTTATTCAGCTGAAGAAAGATTTCTTGGGTCACTAAATTCCAGTTTTTAAACAATCAGAAACACTGAAATGAAAAATACACCCTTGGGAACAACTCAGTGAATTATTGTAAATATATCATGTTGTTTCCATGAGCTTGAACACTGTTTAAACTCAGACGATCAAATGATATGGAACTGCTTCATGAAGAAACTACATTATATGTCATATATGATTTTTAAAGTTGATATTTAAAAGATTACTATCATCCAATGGCATCTCATTTATGTGGAAACAGATTTCTCTAACCTGACGGAAATGAATTACATCTACACCTTACGCCACTAGTCATTTATAAAAAAGGCAAATTCAACCATGTTACAGGTTCTAAAAAGTAATTGAATAGAATGACTTGAAAATTTCTAATAAGCCAAATACAATTTAATTTGACCATAATTACCTGAGGTTTGTTTCCTCGGAAGGGGAACACTTGGCTTGTTGGTAGATCACTCAGTTTCAATAGATTAAAAAATAATTCAGCTCAATGTGAGCATTAAAAGATATGAAAAACATTAGGGAGTCTAGAAAGTGAGTAATTACTAGTATTTCTGGGTGACTGAAATACAGAAAAATTATAGGGAATATAGAAGGAATGAAAGAGATATCTGAGAAAGTTTCAAAGCAGAAAAAAAAAATTTGAAGAACTCTTGCTGGGAAGTGTGGATTTCATGGACCACTCCACAGTTACAGAAAACAGCTTTATGAATACAAGTTATTGAGTGGATTACGTAATTATCTCTAAAATTATTTTTTAAAGATTTTATTTATTAATTTAGAGTGTAAGCAGGGGGAGGGGAAGAGGAAGAAGGAGAGAGAATCCCAAGCAGACTCAGCACTGAACAGAGCCCAAAGCAGGGCTCCATCGATCATAACCTGAGCTGAAAACAAGAGTCAGATGCTTAACCTACTGAGCTACCCAAGAGCTCCATCAGTAAAATGATTAATTACAAAATGAGTTACTTGTCACAATACTTGCTAATTTATAAATGATCTTTAAGATTAGCCCTATCTAAATTTTGGTAGTTAAATCCAAAGGATGTAAATTATGTAACAATTATTCAGAAAACAATACATATACTGAAAATGAGTGACAGATTTTGCTTTTAATGTTGTTTTAATAATGTTGAGCTGGACAGACTTACTTAAATTATAGGACCCATGAATTTTTTGATTCACACAGAGTACAGGGAGATAGTTCCTAAGACTACCTAATATGGTTTCCCTTGATTTAGCAAACTAAGAACTTAACTATGGAAAGAGCCTCGATGTCCATCAACAGAGGAGTGGATAAGGAAGATGTGATACATTTATCTATCTATCCATATATATAGATAGGGAGATAGATATAGATATAATGGAATGCTTTGTGGCCATCCAAAAAAATAAAATCTTGCCATTTTCAATGACAGGGATGGAATTAGAGGGTATAATGCTAAGCAAAATAAGTCAATCAGAGAAAGACATATGATCTCACTGATATGAGGAATTTGAGAAACAAAACCGACGATTATAGGGGAAGGGAGGGAAAAATGAAACAAGAGGAGACCAGAGAGGGAGACAAACCATAAGAGACTCTTAATCTCAGCAAAGAACCTGAGGGTTGCTGGAGGTGGGTGAGCAGGATGGGGTGGTTGTGTGATGGACACTGGGGAAGTTATGTGCTGTGGTGAGAGCTGTGAATTGTGTAAGATGATGAATCACAGACCTGTACCCTGGAAATAAATAACATATTATAAGTCAATACAAGAGAAATAAAGTAAATTTAGAAGTAGTTGAAATGAAAAAAAAAAAAAAAACCACCCAAAACGCTATTACTAAGTTACGTTTACCTTTATATATGATTATCATTAATTCAAATAATTTTTTTAAATTTGTGAATTAAAATAGGTTTAACAGTCATCTAAAAAGAAAATACCAGTTATGTGATATAAGAATTGGTATTTGGTCTTAAAATCTTGCCATAATATTGGCATAAATACTATTTTTAAAAAATTGAGACAAGTATGCTGACATATAACTAGTTAACTATTACTCAGGGCTGAAGTTTTGAATATTGACATTTGAAATTTGAGTACTGAAAGTAGAAAGCTGTGTTTAAGACCCACATTCTTTTGTCTTACAGGCTTTATGTGAGTTGAAGGTTGTGAAAATTAAGGATATTTCATACATAGGACTAGGATGTTAGAGAGTTTAATTTTGCAATAGTCTAAGAGTTCCACTTTGATAAAACTGTATTGAACTTGCCCTGCCCTATTCCGAATATTAATTTCTCATTTTCAAGAAAAAAAAATTTTCAAATAAATTCATCAAATATCAGATTGCTATTTTATTACAAAACTTTATTTCAAAAACATGTCTCTTCTCAAAAAGAAAGAGCTGTTTTTTACCATAAAATAGTTGCTAGCGAGAAGAGGCATGGATATTTTTAATAATCCAGCTTCACATATAATCAACTAAAATAGCATGCTACTAGACTTTCCAAAAGAGAAGAACAGCAGCCCAGTATTTTACCAGCCATATGTTTCAAATAAAGTTTAAAAACCTCCCCTTCATCTGTTAAAGCAGATTTCTTTGTGAATTATCAGAAAGTTCTACAGTTAAGTTCAAATGTCTTTGGGGGATTACAAGTAAAGAACAAGTAATGCACATACTTGGGAAAAGAAAAAATAGAGAAATTGTTTTCTAAAAAAATCTCTGAGTGGCCCTTCTCTAGAATGTAAATGCTTGAAATATTAGAAAATGAATTATAATAAATAAACCTAGCATCTTAAGTACTGAAGCTAATGTCACATTATTGGTTAATATCTCTTGAAGTTTCAGTCTGAGTCCTTGCTTTGTAGAACGCTCTGGTACTTTCGAGTGCTTGCAAGGGGACCATCCCATGTGAATACGTAGCACGGACTGATGCATGAGTGATAAGTCGTCCAAACAGAAAAGAGAGGTTGCTACATAATCTCACAGTGTATCTGATTCAAGGGTTCAAGGTCAAAAGATAAAAGAATTTTTAACATATGGGCGGGAAATATTTAAGAACAATCTATCTTTATGAAAAAAAAAAAACAAAACACAAGAACTTCATGTTTCTCCTAAAGTGTGCTTGAATAATCATGCACAAGACTGTATATACAGAATATGGTGTATTTGCCCTGTATGTAACAGTGTGAGATAAATGGTCTGGGGACCTACCTGCCAAGAATGAATCTGGGACATTCACAGCTCTTATAATTCTCAAGATCAGATCCCTTCTTCAAGTGTGTCCTTTGCCAGAATGCAAACATGCTACCATAAAAAGTTACCATGCTATAATTAGTTCCTTGGTGTACCTTACACAAAACAGTTTGTTTCTTAGATCAGTTAGGCACTTACTTAATAAGCTCTCAGAGGGATAGAAGTACAGCAAATAATTTGAGTAGAGAACTAAAAAAAAAAAAGTGTAGCCAGAGCTCCAGGAGGAAGAATGAAGGTTGGAAGAAATGGACTTCTGGAAGATTCAGACAGGAAGCTGTTTCATTTTATCTGTGTATCTCTGCATGCAGATATATGTTGATTCAATCTCCCACCCCCACAAAAAAAAAAAAGTATTTAAGAGTAAAGTTTTAAATGTAATTAATATCAGAAACTTGGGTACTATTCATTTATCTTCCCACTGAATGAACTCTGGGATTGGAGAGGTACTTGGTCCAAAGCATAAATTGAGAAAAACAAACAAAGAGTGATGTCTTGTTAGTTTCAGGTTAACTTTTGAGCTATGTTCTAACCTAATATCTATGAAACCATGCCTGGTCCCTTATTTGTTTCTATTACATCGATTAAACATTTTTATGTGTACTGTAATCAATCAAATAAATATACAGTTTTGACACATCAAATGATGCTTTAAGTCTAATGACATCCAGCTGCATAGATACAGGGTCTACTTTCAAAAGACATTTGGCTGATTCTTACAGTATTTACCATAAGACTTATAAACAATGTGCTTAAACAGCTGTTTCATGGTTTCTCAATTTGGAATACTATGTAGTACCTTTCTAGTACGAAAACAAGATAATCAAACTCTTCTGAACCACACAAGCATGTTCCCTCTCTTCAGCCTCTCAAAACTTCTATCACAATTTTTTGAAAAGATTTATTTATTTGAGAGAGAGAGAAAGAGAGATTCTCAAGCAGACTGCACACTGAGGCCAGAGCCAGACCCAGGACTCGATCTCAGGACCCTGATATCACCACCTGAGCCTAAACCCCAAGAGTTAGAAGCTTAACTGACTGCCACCCTGGCGCCCTAGTTCTATCACAATTTCTAAGCCAAAAATCAGAGTTTAAGGTTTTATCCCTATAAAATATTCTATAAAACTGGGGCACCTGGGTGGCTCAGTGGGTTAAAGCCTCTGCCTTTGGCTCAGGTCATGATCTCGGGGTCCTGGGATCGAGTCCCGCATGGGGCTCTCTCCTCAGCGGGGAGCCTGCTTTCTCCTCTCTCTCTCTGCCTGCCTCTCTGCCTGCTTGTGATCTCTGTCAAATAAATAAATAAATCTTTTAAAAAATATATTCTATAAAACCAACTCATGGACACTGTTATAGAGCACATATATTTCCATAACTGTTTGAGTCGATGCTTCAGTTAAAAAGTCCTAGTTTGTTTTGTGTGTGTATGTTTTGATTTATTTCTGTACGTACTCACTACGAATGCCTCCTAACACTGAAGGAAATGTAGTATCATAATGTGGTCAAAGACAGGAAGCAAGTTTTCAGTCTCCTTACTATTACTATTGTAATAGTTATTGTTAATTATATTGATTTTTTTAATGTTATTGCTCCACGTCCAGTTTGATTCCTTTTAGAGAATACTGTACAATTTCATTTGCAAATCCACTCATGTCACCTGGACACTCCCTAATCATTATTTGAGAAATACCTTATTTCCCTTCTCTGTTGAAGCTCAAATCTTGTATCCCACGTGTTCTTCATTTGCTCACTCATTCATTCATTCTTGCCTGAAAATATCTCCTGTCCTCTTCTGAGAACATGTACAGAGGAGGCAACATCTTTTAAAACTGATGTAGCTGAAAATACATTGATTCCAGTTTTATACTTAAAAGCTTATTGGGGTACAGAACTGTTGGTTGGTAATTGTTCTACTTTTTTATTTTTTTTAAGATTTTAGTTATTTATTTGACACAGAGAGAGAGATCACAAGTAGGCAGAGAGAGGGGAAAGTAGGTTCTCCACCGAGCAGAGAGCCTGATGCGGGGCTCGATCCCAGGACCCTGAGATTATGACCTGAGCCAAAGGCAGAGGCTTAACCCACTGAGCCACCCAGGCGCCCCTGTTTTACCTTTTAAATATAAAGACCATTTTTGTATGGGATCTTTATTTTCTCTGAAAACTTTTGTGATTTTTATGATAGTCTGGAATTTCACAATAATATATCATGAAGGAAACATTTACTCATTATATGAGGTACTTGGTGGTCTTTATCAATCTAGAAACTGCTGTCCTATAGTTCTGAAAAAATTTTTTTTTCACTTACCATCCTTCGCCTGCCACCATTATACACACATTTGGTTTTCTTTTCCTAGAATTTGATATTGGACTTCATAAATTGCTACTTCAGTTTTCTTAATCTCAATCTCTTTATGTTTACATACTTATTATTATTATTATTATTATTTTTTAAAGATTTTATTTATTTATTTGACAGACAGAGATCACAAGTAGGCAGAGAGGCAGGCAGAGAGAGAGAGAGAGAGAGGAGGAAGCAGGCTCTCCGCAGAGCAGACAGCCCCATGCGGGGCTCGATCCCAGGACCCTGGAATCATGACCTGAGCTGAAGGCAGAGGCTTTAACCCACTGAGCCACCCAGGTGCCCCAACATACTTATTATTTTTATTCTATTTCCTTGAAGACTTCTATTTTCCACTTAAAATTGTATCTTCACAATTTTGGCTATCCTGTTTTAAATCCTCAAGGGTTCTTTGTCATTCTTATGGACATTCTTTTTTAATAGATCCTAATTTGTTCATTGGATTCAACATCTACTGGTACAACTTGGAGAAAAAAACTGTTTGTTTCTTTAAGTAGGCTACATGCCCAATGTGGAGCCCAACACAGGGCTTGAAATCAAGACCCTGAAATCATGACCTGAGCTGAGATCAAGAGTCAGACACTTAAATGACTGAGCCAACCCGGCACCCTGTGAGAATAGATTCTATAACCCTTAAACGAAAACTTTATTCTACCCCTGGCTTTATTCCTGTTTCCTCAAATTCCATTTATCTACTTCCTTGTTTGGGTGTATACTTTTCATGCCACAGCTTTCCTCAAGTGGATGATGATTATTAGTGGTTCATTCTAATGCAAAGTAAGAAGACATTAACCGATGGGCAGCACAGTGGTTTTTTTTGTGGGGGCAGGGGGTGGGGTTTGTATGCAAACTGGTGGGAATTCACTGAGGAGGGAACTCGCTAAAAGGAATTTGGCTTGAACATTGGGAAAAACCTAAGTGCCCACGGATGGATGAATGGGTAAAAAAAATGGATACATACATGCAATGTACAAAAAAGAATGGAATTTTGCCATTTGTGACAACAGGGTGGACCTTGTGGGTGTAGTGCTGAGTGAAATAAGAGAAATAAGAGAAAGATAAATGCTGTGTGATTCCACTTACATGTGGGATATTTTTAAAAGGAAAAGAAAAAAAAAACAAGCTCATAGACACAGAGAACACATTGGCGGTTGCCAGAGGTGGGGGTGGACGGGGGTGAAAACGGTGAAGGGGATGAAAAGGTACAAACGTCCAGATACAACATGAATACATCATGGGATGTAATGTACAGCACAGCAGATCCAACATGAATACATCATGGGATGTAATGTACAGCACAGCAGATCCAACATGAATACATCATGGGATAAAATGGTACAAACATCCAGATACAACATGAATACATCATGGGATGTAATGTACAGCACAGCAGATCCAACATGAATACATCATGGGATGTAATGTACAGCACAGCAGATCCAACATGAATACATCATGGGATGTAATGTACAGCACAGCAGATCCAACATGAATACATCATGGGATGTAATGTACAGCACAGCAGATCCAACATGAATACATCATGGGATGTAATGTACAGCACAGCAGATCCAACATGAATACATCATGGGATGTAATGTACAGCACAGCAGATCCAACATGAATACATCATGGGATGTAATGTACAGCACAGCAGATCCAACATGAATACATCATGGGATGTAATGTACAGCATAGCAGCTACGGTTACTATTTGAAAGTTGTTTAGTAATATGGTCCTGTGTATTTGAAAGTTGTTAAGAAATCAGATCTTAAAAGTTCTTACAACAAGAAAAACATTTTAACTATGTATGGTAACAGATACTAACTAGACTTGTTGTGGGGATCATTTTGCAATAGGCACAAATCTTGAATCACTATGTTGTACACCTGAGATGAATATAATGTTATGTGAATAACATGTAAGTTCCATGGGAAGAAGAGCTGCAGTGTGATTTTCAGAAAAATCATAACATAATGTGGAAAACCCTAAACAGTACAAACAAGAAAACCCTGTAAGTTTAAAGAAGGCAGAAGTGACAAGGACGACATGTCCCCAACAGACGTGTAATGACCAAACAACATGGCATCTACATACCAGGATAGGACAGATATAAAATAGACTTGGAAGCTCAGATAACATTCTTTCATAATTGAAAAGATTCAGTGCACTTAAAATATAAAGGATAAGGAGAAATGAGCAGTGCTTGATTTAATAGATAAGTATAGAACTCTACAGCCTTTGAACAACAACATGTGTGTGTGTGTGTCTGTGTGTGTGCGCGTTCTATGTCTACAGAATAGTTTACTTAGAATTAACACAACAATAAACAGATTAAATTGTCCTTGGACCAGTAAGAAATCAATAACTCGCAGAAAAGTAATGAAAAGGCTGATACCAGACTGATGAGACAGCTTTAAATGTGAATGTTTCCATATTACTTTTTCTTTTAATAAAGGAGAAAGATGGAAAAAATAAAATTTAGGGCAAATAGAAGCAACTGGAAGGAGAACTACAAAATATAACAAACAAGATCGAAAAATTAATAAGGTTAAAACCTAAAACTAAGAAAATAGGGGAAAAAAAACCCAAAGAATATATAAAGCCTAAATGTGTTTATAAGATAAACACTTTACAAGTCTGATTAGTTTTTTTTTTTTTAAAAAAACAGGAGAGGAACTGGGGCACCTGGGTGGCTCAGTGAGTTAAGCCTCTGCCTTTGGCTCATGTTGTGACCTCAGGGTCCTGGGATCGAGCCCCACATTGGGCTCTCTGCTCAGCAGGGAGCCTGCTTCCCCATCCCCCCTCCCCTCGCCTGCCTCTCTGCCTACTTGTGATTTCTGCCTGTCAAATAAATAAATAAATAAATAAAATCTTAAAAAAAAAAAAAAAAAGGAGAGGAACCAAACAGACATGCTAGGAAAAAGGATAGATAAATACACACAAATACAGGACAGATTAGAAGTACGAAGAAAATACTCTATGCTCTAATGACAGTTGATTTGAAATATCAGAGAAAATGGATAGTTCTTCTTCAGTTTCTAATATTACCCAAGAAGAATTAGAACCCTTGACTATCTCCATCGCCAAAGAGACTAGAAAGGAGATCAAATATGAACCATCGGAAACAGCAGTAAGAGCATCTAGGTTAAAAAAAAAGAACAACTGGGTTTACAAACATCTGACACAATCCTCAAAGGAGACTTAATTCCCATTTAACTTACAATGTTACTAAACTTGGAAGTTTTCAGTTCTCAAATTCATTTTATGATCTTTTGTAATTTTGATTAAAAAACGAAAACGAGATTATTCTCACTTACTATATAAGCAGAACTGCTAATTAAAAGATTAACACGAAGAAATGGATTAACACAATAATGTATTATTAACAAGAGAGATTTATTTTGGAAATGAATTTAACCGAGTTCAGTGTTTGAATTAAGGTATTTCCATTTAGAGTCAGAACAGATTTTTGTCATTGCTATAGTTATTTAAGTTTTGCAAGATATTCTCAGTTTTGAGAATTTTGTAGAGAAAAAAATGTCAAAAATAGCTATGCAATGGTGTGTGGGTGCACGTGTGTGTGTGTGTGACAAAGGTTTTCCCTACCAGGGTCCAGAGCATACTTTAAAGCTGTAACATATGGATATGGGGATATCTAAAAACATCAATGGAACAGAATATAACATATAGAAAAAGATCCCTATATAATTAGTACATGACTAAATTGATACTTTCACCCTGTGGGAAGGGAATAGATTCTTTAATAAACTCCTTGCACAATTGATTATTCACATGTAAAGAAATATAAACGAACACCTATCTTTTAATGTGCACAAAATTGAATGTTGATGGGTAATGAAAAATAAAACTATTAAAATCTTTCAAAAATATACACCATAATATATTCAAAATATGTAATAACCCACAGCGATAAAAATAATCTGTAGCTGCAGTCACAAAAATGAACGCATCCCACAGACATAATAGTGAACAAAATATGCAGAGCGGTACACTCTGCAGGGATCCATTACTAGGAGAGCCCCACACAGAACCACACAATACATTATTTGAGAATATGCATATGTTTTGAAGCTATACATAAAAGCAAAAGGATTATTCATACAAAAATGCAAGATGTTGATTATCTCTGCAGGGAGGGTTAAAGACGAGACGTGATTGGGAGAGAAAGCTATACTAATTAAGCTGTTAGGGTACATACACATGGGTGTTCATTATATTCAAACATTATGCACATATTATATGTGCAATGATATATTATTTCCTTAAGAGATGTGGTTACTATTTTATATATAATAATATATTGATACACAAATAATATGCATAATATAATGCACGATATATATTTATATATTATAGCCATAATATATAATACTATGTTATATACATATAATGCTCTTGTAAAAATTTGGAAGGTTAAATATCTACTCTATGGATTGGGGATAATTTCTCATTCAAAAATGGAAACCCACAAGTGGTAGTAAATATATTTTGTCTAAGTATCGTCTTTTTTGAACAGCAAGTGATGTCATAAACAAATGCGACATAGGTAGCTATATTTCTTAGGAAAAAAAAATAACTTTTCCCCTATTGCCTAACAGAAATATAAATCAAAATGGTTAAGGACAGAAGTAATCCACAATAAGAAAATAGAATAAAACATGGGAAATTCAGGTTTTAAGCTCTGGCAGTGCAAGAAGGATTTTTGGCAAGATCAGAATACATATTTCATTTACTTTCATTGATTCCATCTATAAAGTTCAACTACTATAAAAAGTGTTCTGACATTTCACGTGCTGAGACAATTCCATTCAAACAGAATGACCAAAAAAAAAAATCACGCACACACACACACACACACACACACACACACACGGAACAAGGAGAGATGATTTGCAACAATTACAGAGAAAACTTTTCTCAATTCTCTGGAAGAAAATACCACAAAAAAATCTAAGGGCAAAAATTAAATACCAGAATTATATTTAATTAATGGAGATTAAGAGCTGCAACTTGGGTTTAGCTAAAGCTAGCTCTCTGATGATCATAGCTGGTCTCTCATTGTTCAAAATTTTATGCCACTTCTATCCTGATTAGCATCACTTAAGTAAGAATTTATCAAATCTTTCTGTCAATTTTGTCTGAAAAATTACACAGAAAATTTCCATCGATACCATAGAAATAGTTGCTTTTCTTTTCCAGAATGGAGAAATGGGGTTCTTTACAGTTACCCATATGTGACAGTGGAGTAATTATTTTCTGGGCAATAAGTAACCGACTGCTCATTACTTCTTATCTAAACTCTGAAGTATAACATCAGGTAGTTTTCAATAAAAGCATAGTCTTCAAATACCCCAGATTTGGAAGGGAAGCTGAAGGACAGGGAAGCATGTGGGTTTGAGATATGTTTTTCCTGTACCTACATAAGAATAATTTCATCAGTTTGTTTTAGGGCTGAGAATGTTAACTATTTACACTGACTCTGATATACAGGCTATCTAATGATTTTGAATTCTTCAAAGTTATGTCTGAGGCATCTTTTTATCAATGATTGGATACTTGGCATTTCTTGGATTATACACACACACACACACACACACACACACACAGAGGTTTATATCTTCTGGATCACATTTTTTTAAAATTTGTCCCCCATGAATATTTATTCTCACTTTAACATGGGGGCATCAAATCCACACTTTTATATAGAGCACAAACATCACTGAATTACAGAAAAAAGCTTATGTATCTTTCAGAGAGTTGTAGTGACTTGATTTGAAGGAGAAAATTAAAGCATGTTCCACTGTCCATATACTGGATGACCTAGTAGCTTTGACTTGGTCCTCTGGACTTCAACTTCCTTGGGTGAATGTACTGGGCATCCTGCCAACCCCAGCATTTGGGATGACAAATGCTGATTACACTGAACCCTAAATAGTCAGAGGTCCTCAGATCAATCCAGTTAGGCCAATTTTATTTTTAATGCATCTATAAAAATTATCTTCTGAAAATAAGCCCCAGACAAAATTTCTTTGCTGCATAAGTATGAACAAAAGTTACTTTGTGGTTCTATATGGCTCTGTGTAATTTAGAGATTATTATTCTCTCTTCCCCTTTTAAACTAAGCCTTAATATTATGGGGATAGGTGTGAGTCACACAAAAAAGGGGTCTCAGCACTCTGACAAGTGTTCCTTAGCTACAAAGAAAAAATTCTGAAAGATGATTATTTCTTTGGGATGTCCTGATGTTTTTGTTATAAAAATATTACCAGAAGTACAATAATTTTAAGAGAATAAGAAGACAGACACGCAGCCAAAATAAACAAAGAGCTTTTAAAAATCAACAATAACAAAACTGACCATTTGATTGAAAAAATGGGTAAAAAGTCTGAATAGACACCTTACCAAGGAAAATATATAGATAAGATGGCAAATAACATGAAAAGATACTCAGCATCTTATGTCATTAGGGGATTGAAATTAAGACAACAGTAATATATTGCTACACACCTATTAGAATGGCCAAAATTCAAACCAGAGAAGACACGATCCAATGCTGAGGAGGATTTGGAGAAAGAGGTACTCTTACTCACTGCCGGGGGAGTTGTGAAATGGTACAGCCACACTGACAGGCAGTTTGACGGTTTCTTACAAAATGAAATATACTCCTACCCGCAACTGCTCTGCTTGGCATTTTACCCAGATAAGCTAAAAACTATGTCCGTACAAAAACCTGCGCACAGATGTTTATGGGAAGCTTTTTTTCATAACTGCCAGTGGCTGGAAGCAACCTACAAATCCTTCAGTATGGGAATAGATAAATAAATAAATAAACTGTGGTACATCTAGGCAATGCAACCTTATTCAGCATTAACAAGAAATGAGCTAACAAGCTAGGAAAAGCTTGCAGGAACATGGAGGAACCTTAAATACATATTATGATATATTAAAAGCCAAGCTGGAAAGGGTAGCTGCTGAATGTTTCCAACCATATGACATTTTGGAAAAGGTAAAACCACAGAGACATTATAAAGATCAGTGGCTGCTAGGAATTAGAGCAGAGGAAAGAATTAGTAGGGAAAGCACCAAGGATTTGCAGAACAGTGAAACCATTCTGTGTGATACTTAAATAATGGATATAGGTCATCAGACCTTAGTCTAAACCCACAGAATGGGCAATACCAAGGGCCAACCCTAGTATGAGCTTGGAATTTAGCTGATCATGATGCATCATTTTAGGTTCATCAATTGTAACCAATACACCATCCTCGTGAGTGATGTTGAGAGTGGGAAAGCCTGGATATTTTTGACATTCAGGAGATGTTTGATCCAAAGGGATATTGATATTTAGGAAGCCTGGACTGATTTTCTGCCCAATGTGGGTATAAATCTGAAACTGTAAAAAACAAAGTCTACTTTAAAAAATGACCAGTGACCTCTGAAGGGCATTTTGCAATATTTTTAAAACTATGGAGGCTCATTCAACAACCAACGCTGCTATAGTTTTGGGTTAGAGTAGAATAGGGTCATTTTTCAATTCATAACTGACCTGACTGAATCCTATGAAATCACTGGTTTCAACTTTTTGACCTTCAAAAAGGGCAGCTCAGTATGTTACAATTCAATAAAAAAGAGCACCTAAAAACTAGTGTTACTGTGACCAATGTAATTTTCTGTTAAACTTCTTTCAAATCCATTTCCAACCATTCCCTGGATCCCACTTCCTGAAATCACTTGCTAGTCCTACCTCACACTTGAGTCTGATCACTATTTTCCTTGAAATTTTATTTGTAGATTACCAGAATGTATTGAATTTTAATGTACACTGCAGATAAGAATACTTCAATCTCCTATCAATTCCTGGTAACTTACAAACTTTTTGATGCCGAGACAACACTTTCTCTGTATTTCATCATCTATTATTTTCCTAGTTACAACTAGCTGCTCCCAGTGAATACTCAAAAAAAGATATTTTAATGACAATTGATGGCTACAACATCAGAAGCAATAACTACCTCTTGTTTCAGGGTAAAGCAACAGCAAAGAAGTCCTCCAGGGGACCGGAGACGCCATACATACAGCCTTGACCAATCACACAACCATGTGCACGCTGGACCAATCACCTGAGCCACGTGACTGATAATCATAAAACTCTTCACTCTGAATGTAGCATCTGTCTACTACTTAAGAGGGCACAGAGAACATTCCCTGTAATGCCCAAAGGCTGTTTCTTGACATCTGGCAGCAATTTCTCTACCCGTGTTTTGAGGCCAGAAGGTGACAGTTGAGAGAATGTTTGACAAGAGTGCACACTATCACCGCTTTAAATCTGAGTGTGATGATAAGAATATCAAGATCATCATGAACTATAATAAACCCTTGCAATAAACATTTCTCCTGACTGTGGAATGCTATTGAAACATGACAATTGTTTTTTTTTTTTTCCTAAAGATTTATTTATTTGAGGGAGAGAGAAGGAGAGAGAGCCTGAGCAGGGGGAGGAGCAGAGGGGACACAGACTCCCCATTGAGCAGGGAGCCCAGTGCAGGGCTGGATCCCACAACCCTGAGATCACAACCCCAGACCAAACCAAGAGTCTGATGCCCAAATGAGGGAGCTGTCCAGGCACCCCTAAAATGTGACACTTCTTAAACTACTTGGAAGAAAGCTATTGCATTTGAAATAGAAATTTAGCAACATTGAAGTCCATTTATTATAAAATAAGAGATTTTTTGGAAAAAAAAATTTTTTATAAACATATAATGTATTATTAGCCCCAGGGGTACAGGTCTGTGAATCGCCAGGTTTATACACTTCACAGCACTTACCATAGCACATACCCTCCCCAATGTCCATAACCCAACCACCCTCTCCAGACCGCCCCCCCCCCACCGCCACCCTCGGTTTGTTTTGTGACATTAAGAGTCTCTTATGGTTTGTCTCCCTCCCGATCGCATCTTGTTTTAAAATAAGAGATCTTATGGATGACACGTAACTGGGCTTTTTATATTTTATCTATAACCCAAGCAATGCACAAAAACTATCATTTAGAGATTTTAACATCATTTTAGTGTATTCCAATTCAAAAGTTCTCATAGTATTTGAGTTTCTGTATAGTGTGTTAAAAAGTGAACACCACAGTGTTTTAACCACAGGCTCCCGTTCATTCATATATATATATATATATATATATATATATAATATGTTTAAATATTAAATCATACCCTGAAACTTGCATTTTTCCCTTTGCGTGGAATTACTGTATCTTTCATCTAAGGGAAAGGAATGTTTTCGATTGTTTAAACATCATCTCCAGTAAGAAATATGTTAATGTTAGAAAATATTTTAAGGGACAATTAACATAAAGTCCATTAGCTACAAGCCACCACCTCCCAGAGAGAAATGCACACAGACAGTAAACAGGGAGCATGAGTGAATGGATGGCTTTGTTAAGCCCGTGCTGTCCAAGTTCTGGATTGACTTCTGGCTTCATCTCTTAACTCTACTCAGTCTCTGTCAGTGACCCTTGGCCGTCTCCAACTACTCAAGCTGCAAACAGACTAAAACCAATTTGTTTTCCTTATGTTTTTAAAGCCACTAGCCTGGTATGCTAATTAGAAATAAATCGCTTGACCCATAAAAGAAACGGCAGGAAACCTGAAATGAAGGCATTATCCAACACTTCATGCTCCTTAGTGATGCCATTTTAAATATTTCAGACAGCCTATAAATAATTAAAACTTCACCACAGCAAATTATGTCCTATTATGCAAATAAATAGCCTCCTCCCCGGTTTCATTAAAGATTCTAAATGACAAGCTGAGCAGTTTTAACATAGCAAGGTATTGCAGTGAGGCGAGAAATCTTTCAATATTTTTTTTTAATTGTTAGTGCCAAGTTTCATGTGGATTTTTACTCTAACACTTTCATTTGCATGAGCAAATAAACCTTTAATAAACCTTTTGTAAGTGGAGGAAATGCATCATTTAATTAAATTTGATTTGTTGTGAAACTATTGTGCCTCATGAATATTTAAAAACCACAAACGTCCTCTTTTACTAAAAAGAGTAACACTATATTAAGGAAGGGATCGATGTTCAAGAAATTGACACTGTCTGAGAGACTGAACATAGAAATTCGTCAATAAATGCTGCGGGTAAACTTTTTAATAAAACTGACAGGCCTGCCCATTATATGATTTCAGTAGCGTGCTTACAATTACTGCCTTCATGTCAAGTGTTAGGTATAGTTTTTTAAACTGACAATATTAAAAAAAAAAAAAAAAGCAGACAAAGTCTACATGTTTCAAAATTCATGTGTCAAAAACTGTTTTATTTTTTTGTTTCTTTAAGGCATTTCCTTCATGCGAAATTAAAAGAACCCCAAGGTTCATATAGTAGGATACGATTACTGTAAAACACTGCAGGGAAAATAAAAAAACTGCTTTTAGTTTAAAAATGCTCTATATATCATACAGAAATGCCACTGAATAGATAAATGAGCTCTAGCTGAAGTATATAAATATCTTTGCCCATAAATGATTCAAATATTACATTCTCTGAAGCATATGCGTCCTCACATTTCAACTTTAACTAAAACATTATAAACATCAAAGGAAATTCTTCTATAATTGTTTTCCTGGCAATCGATTATCAAAGCAATGTCTGCATGTTCTAACATGGTTACAGAGCATTGATAAGAAATGTGACTTTCTCTCACACAGACTAGAGAGTTTTGTAAAATACCCCCTATATGGTGTTTATTAACAACCAGTAAAGGCTATCACAGGTTGGAACAATGCGTTACAGGTGGTGGAAGATTTTGTTTGCATAAATTCTAAATGAAAATAGGTGGCTGATCTCAGAAAAATTAAAACATGTAAATGATAAAATTATTAGTTATCACTATTAACATGAATATGAATAAGCCCCACGATATCTCGATTTTAAAATGTTCTGGTAAATTATGTCAGTTATAAGTCGAAAGTACTCCTTGATCTTGTTAGAAAATCATTTTGATGTTATCGTGATTTTTGGAAATCCACGGAGGTGTCAGGACAGCCAATAGTTAATGCAATATGATGCTACCTGTTAAATAAAGAAATAGTTCAATAATCAAAAAAACAAACAAACAAACAAAAAGAGTGGCTTAGATTTTGCCAGTTTCCTCAAATTTACAGCCATCATCCTAATGCCTTCACCAAAACCTGATTCCACTCATTTATTCCTCATTCCGCTCTCAGAAAACGAGTTCCCCCTCCTCTATGGTTAATCCTTCAATAGGCTTTTCATTCCATTGCCTTGTTTCCCCTCTAGGTAATTCCTCAATCATAAGGAACTTGGCTCTCTTCTATTTTCAACTTCTCTTTGTCTGCCAACTCTCTTAATTCTCTCTTCCCGTCCAAATAAATGAATAAGCAAACAAATCAATAAGTGAGCCCCAAAAGACAAATGAGATCAAGAAGGAAAACTTGCCCTTTGCTCTGTGCTCCTGGACCAGCTACCACTCGTTTCCCCTACTCTCTGTTCATAAATTCCACATTAATACACATTAATATTTTAACTTTCTAAATTTCCACTAAGTACTCGATCCACTTGAAATAGCTTCAGCCATTAATACTGCCATGGACAAAGTTTCCTTCGATGATCTGCTTTCTGAAGCCCGCGTAACACTGTTCTGAAACTCCTTGTGGTTTCTGAAACTCAGCAATTCACAGTATTTTTTTTTAAGATTTTATTTGTCAGAGAGAGAGAGAGAGAGCGAGCAGCAGGCAGAAGGAGAAGCAAGCTCCCGCTGAGCAGAGAGCCCCATGTGGGGCTCGATCTCAGGAACCTAGGACCATGACCTGAGATGAAGGCAGAGGCTTAACTGACTGAGCCACCCAGGCATCCCAGCAATTCACAGTCTTGAGAAAATGTCTGTCTTGGTTTCCCACATGATTCTTCCCCTGTCTCCTTCCACCTTCACTGCTTCTCTTTTGTTCACACGTCTCTTTTCTGGGATTATGGTCCTGTCTCCTAACTCTACTCTGAGGTGACAGACTCTATTCACATGGATTTAACAACCATTTCTTTTTTTTTTTTTCCAGAGTTCCAGAATTCATTGCTTATGTACCACACCCAGTGCTCCATGCAATACGTGCCCTCCATAATACCCATCACCAAGCTCACCCAACCCCCCCATTACCCCCCCAAATCCCTCAGTTTGTTTCTCAGAGCCCATAGCCTCTCATGGTTCATCTCCCCCTCTGATTTCTCCCAACTCACTTCTCTCCATCTCCCCATATCCTCCGTGTTATTCCTTATGCTCCACAAATAAGTGAAACCATATGACACTTGATTCTCTCCGCTTGACTTATTTCACTCAGCATAATCTCCTCCAGTCCTATCCATGTTGATACAAAAGTCGGATATTCATCCTTTCTGATAGAGGCGTGATATTCCATTGTGTATATAGACCACATCTATTTTATCCATTCGTCCATTGAAGGGCATCTTGGCTCTTGCCACAGTTTGGCAACTGTGGTCATTGCTGCTATGAACATTGGGATACAGATGGTCCTTCTTTTCACTACATCTGTATCTTTGAGGTAAATACCCAGTAGTGCAATTGCAGGCTCATAGGGTAACTCTATTTTTAACTTTTTGAGGAATCCCCACACTGTTTTCCAAAAACAACTTCTATAAGGCCCCCATTTCTCTGTCTGCTGTTTTGTGAGTCTAAATATCCAGCTACCTGTCAAAGAATGTTTGTTCCTTAAGTCTCTAAAATGTCTTAATTTCATCCTGTAAATAGCTAAAAAAAAAAAAGAAAAGAAAAGAAAGGAAAAAGAAATCTGTCTTCTTCTCAATGTCCCAACTACTGCCTGTAAGTCCAAGATCTGGGGAATACAATGGAAGGAGATGGACTGACAAATGGGAGAAGTAGCTACATACACAGATAATCATCAACTGATCTGGTCTTCAGCATTTATAATCTAACAAAAGACCCAATCAGTTTCTCTTTCCCTGGCCGCCCTTTGCTGATCATCTGCTGATGACAGTGATTTCTTACACTGAAAATCTTCTCTGGCTATTCTTTTGAGTAAAAATTTTAATTGTTCCCTCTCATGCACAGAAAAAAAGTTCAAATTTCTTAGCATGGCACACAGTATCACCAAAACTAGACCCACTGTTTTATATGTTGGTTGTCTTCTCTCCACCCCTACCCCCATCGGCTCTGTTGGTGTGCTGAGCTCCCAATAACCCTCTAACTTCTTCTCAGACCCTGCCTTTACCAAGAAACTTCCCTTGAAATGCCATATATGGAGTTAATCACTATCTTCTCTGTAGGGCTTCTGTCCTTTCATTGAACATTTCTCACAACCCCACCACTAAGCAATAAATTGTTTCCATGTATTTCCACCAACTAGACTGAGAGCGTCTTGTCTTCATATACTCAGAACGTAGCCTGGTGTCCTCCGTATGTACCACAGATTCTTTACTACCTGATCTAAAATTAAACTGATCTGATTATGCATTGTTAGTTACTGAGACAAAACATAGTGAAATCCACAAAAGGAAGCAAAATACAGAAAAGAGGAAATTCAGTGTTATTTCATAATACCATGAAAAAAGCACTGGTTTTGAAGAAAAAGTGACAAGGATTTGAATCTTGATTCTGCCCCTTTCTAGTCTTCAGGAAACCACTGGATGTCACTGAGGTGTAGCTACATCACCTGTAAATGTGCAAAATAATGCTTTATAAAAACTCAGATGTCACATATAAAAATCTGTCCAATGGGACCTGATAAAAAACAGTCACTGGAAACCAATGGTATCTACTAGTATTATTTTAGATTATTTTACAGTGATCCCCCCCAAAGAAAAAAAACCTCTTACTAATGCTAGTTGTTGGTTAAATTGCAAAATTACATATTCTCTGATTTGGATAAAATTTAGTGTCAATTAAGTAGAGCCTATTCTCTGAGAGTTAACATAGTAATCTCTAGATCATATTTATATCTCTTGTTTTGATTGAATCCACCCAGTTATTTCTACAGCCTCATTTTTTGTTTGTTCACTTGTTTGTTTTTATATGAGAAAGGGACTTTATTAAATAGACAGATATGAATATTTAGAATCACTGGAAAAGCAGGTAGGAAAGTAAGAACTGGAAGGTTCTTAGAAAGGTAAAGAAATGTTGATCCTACTCACATATTGCTATAAAACCATAAGCCGAGAATTGAACTGTTATAATGTAGTATAAATAGAAATAATTATTACTGATAATAAGGCTGAGATCATGCCAGTTAATGGAATTAGTCATAAAATGTTATCATGTGCTAGAGTATGAAGAATACAATCTCAAGTTTGGCTGACAATTGCACGTTGAGGAAAAGAGTGAAAATACTATTTGTCATAATCTGTCTGTTAGACTAAGACAAACTGAGAGTCTGCACTGAGGGAAATTACAAGAACTATTTAAAATACTTGTCTTACCATTAAATAATTTATCCTCCAATTTACATTCGACCAGAGTCAAACACTAGTGTTTAAGCTAGTAGACCTACCTTAGAATAGATTTTATTTGTGTTGCCTGTTTGTTTCTTTTGTGGTTCATATTTTTATATTAAAAATCACTATAACTTTAATATTAGTGCTACTTTCTAGCAAATACGATAGCTTTATACTTCTTCAGGCTGGCAAACGAGCTGCTGTACAATGAAAACCTAAATTTTATGACAGTTTAACATGACGGATTTGATTTCTCATTTCTGGCAATGGTTAATTGCAGGTAATTCTGGCGTTCACTCTGTATTGTCACGCGGGGAAGCAGGCTTCTGCCCTCTGACAGTGACACGTTTCTTGAGGACCTGTGCAATGAGTCAATGGATGGAGAAAGAAGAAGAAAGATGAGGGGTATGGCGGTTCTCAAGGCAAGGCCTAGAAGTGATGCCTGTCATTGCTTCTGACATTCTCGGAGCTAGATCTCAGTCACAAGCTTAAAGTGGACTTAAAAGGGATGAGGGGAGGTACCTTACTTGCTTAATAATGAGAGAAGTAAAGCACATCACGTTACCCAGGTAGGCAAACTTTCCTATAATGGTTAGTGTTTGTTTTGTTTTCAAATCCAACCAAGTCATGCCTCACAGCTTTTTTTTTTTTTTAAAGATTTTATTTATTCATCTGAGAGACAGAAAGAGAGAGAGAGCACGAGCAGGAAGGAGAGGCAGAGCGAGAAGCCGACTCCTTGCTGAGCCGGGAGTCAGACATGGGGCTCATCCCAGGACCCAGAGATCACAACCTGAGCCGAAGGCAGATGCGTAACCATCTGAGTCAGCAGGTTCCCCTTACTTCATAGCTTTAGCAATGACACCCTGGCTTATCATTCTACTCTCATATTATTACTTGTCGCTTTTAAATAATGATAACACTATCAATAATTGTCTCATATTATAATAACTTTTCATATTATTTTCATATGTATCATTTTATTTAAGCCTCAAAATATTCTCTTAAAGAACAAATGATCCCAATTTTGTAAATAACAAAGACTAAGAGAGTTCTAAAATAAGGTTAGCAGTCGAGAAAAGGCAAAAATTGTTTTTTCAAATAGTTCTTGTGGTAGATGAGTAATCATTTTTTTCAATGCTTATTTTATGTTGTATTTCATGAACCATGGAGACATAATTCTTATGTAAAAAGTGAATATACTTTAGATGAATATATCTTTAAAAATATTTATTTCTTCAATATAGTAAAGGTTTTATATGGAAAAACCCACAGCCAACATCATACTCAATGGTGAAAAACAGCTTTTCTCCTAAGGTCAGAAGCAAGACAGGGAGGCCCACTCTCACCACTTTTCAATCAACATAGTCCTGGAAGTCCTAGTCACAGCAATTGAACAACCTAAAGAAATAGAAGGCATCCTGATTGGTAAAGAAGACGTCAAACTCTCACTATTTGTAGACGGCATGATACTACATACAGAAAACCCTAAAGATTCCACCCAAAACCCGTAAGAACTGATAAATGAATTCAGTAGGATTGTAGGATACAAAATCAATGTACCGCAATCTATTGGACTCCTATACACTGAAAATGAAGCCGCAAAAAGTCAAAGTTAAAAATATCCCATTTACAACTGCACCAAAAACAATAAAATATCTAGCAATAGACCTAACCAGAGAGGTGAAAGACCTGTACTTTAAAAACTATAAAACACCAATGAAAGAAATTCAAGATGACATAAAGAAATGGAAAGACATTGTGTACTCATGAGTTGAAAGAACAAATATTGTTAAAATGTCTATACTACCCAAAGAAATCTACAGATTTAATGCAATCCCTATGAAAATACCAATAGCAATTTTCACGGAACTAGAACAAACAATCCTAAATCTGTATGAAACCACAAAATCCCTCAAATAGCCAAAGCAATCTTCAAAAAGAAAAACAAAACTGGAGGTATCACAATTCCAGATTTCAAGTTCTATTACAAACAGTATAGTACTAGCATAGAAATAGATAAATACATCAATGGACTAGAACAGAAAACTCAGAAAGAAACCCATAATCATATGGTCAATTAATGTTTGAAAAAGGAGTAATGGATATACCATGGGGAAAAGATACTATTTTCATCAAATGATGATGAGAAAACTGGACAGCCTACATGCAAAAAACAGAACTGGACTACTTGCTTTTACCATACACAAAATAAACTCAAAATGGATTGAAGACCTAACTGTGAGACCCCAAATTCTTAAGAGAGCACAGGCAGTAATCTGTCTCACATCAACTATAGCAATATTTTTCTAGCTACGTCTCCTGAGCCAAGAGAAATTAAAGCTACATCAGAACACAGTTTCTGCACACTTCAGGAAACGATCAACAAAACTAAAAGGCATCCTACGGAATGGGAGAAGATATTTGCAAATGGCGACTCTGGTAGAGGGTTACTATCCAAAATATATCAAGAACTTATAAAACTCAACACCCCCAAACCAAATAATCCAGTTAAAACATGGGCAGAAAACATGAACAGACATCTCTTCTTCTTTAGAAGACATACAGAGGGCCGAAAGACACATGAAAAGATGCTCAACATCTCTCAACATCAGGGAAATAAAAATGAAAGCTACAATGAGCTATCACCTCATACCTGCCAGAATGGCTAAAATCAAAAACACAGGAAACAAATGCTGGTGAGGATGTGGAGAAAAAGGAACTCTCTTGCACTGTTGGTGGGAATGCAAACTGGTGCAGCTACTGTGGAAAACAGTATAGAGGTTAGTTAAAAAATTAAAAATAGAGCTACAATCCGGAAATCCCATTACTAGGTATTTAGCTCCCAAAGTACAAAAACAAAACAAAACAAAAACAAACAAACCAAAACAAAACAAAACACTAATTCAAAGGGATACATGCACCTCTATGTGTATTGCAACACTTATTTACAACAGCCAGACTATGGAAGCAGGCCAAGTTGTCCATCCATAGATGAATGGATAAAGAAAATGTGGTGTGTGTGTGTGTGTGTGTGTGTATAATATGCAATATTATTCAGCCATAAAAAGGAAAGAAATCTTGTCTTTTGCAACACCATGGATGATCTAGAGACTATAATGCTAACCAAACAAAATAACTCCGAGAAAACAAGTAGCGTATGATGTCACTCATATGTGGAATTTAAGAAACAAAACAAATGAGCCAAAGAAAAAGAGAGAAACAGTGAAACAGACTCTCAGCTATAGAGAAGAAACTGTTACCTGAGGGGAGGTTGGTGGGGCCTGGGGGAGATTGTGGATGGGACTTTATTTTATGACAGAACATAAAATAAAATGATAACAAGTTTACTCCACGTCAATTTTTCTCTTAATATAATCATAAGGGCATGGCATTATCTTTACATTAATTATAATCTTAATAAATAAATAAGTTACAATCTTAATAACTACATCTAATCTTAATAAATATACACTTAAATAGATAGGCTTTCTTTTTAACCTATGGATGTCTCTGAGAAGAAACTTCAGAGTAATATGTTAAAAACCATTAGAGATTACAATTATACAAAAAAAGTCACTTTCCATTTTGAAAGACAGAACCCTTGGGCTTTTTTCTCTTTAGCAAGGCCAACTTTTACAAACTGCATGAAATAGTTTTTATATGTTAAATAACTTAATAAAATGGAACCATCTTCACTTCTAATTTTTTGTGTGTTTAAATGAAGTACTTTAAGTTAAAATTATCCTGCCTTTTCTCTTTTGGTAATTTAAAAATGCATTTCTGTTCTTGATGGTGCCTTTCAACTGCCCGCTATTAATGCTGATAAAAAACACTGCATTTTAAAGTTATGCAGATTTTTCCTTTACTCCAGAACAAAAGTCAGGAAATATGATCAGAAACTATCACTGATATATTTGGCATTTAAGTATTTAGCAGGTTTCTCCCTTCCTGAATTGAAATAATTACTTCGGAAATTGTACTGCATATAAATAGAATATTTTAAAGTGTGGCTAACCTTGACATATTTAATTGAGCTGCTTATTTTTAAGTTTTAGTTTTCTTGACATAAGAACGTTGACTAATTTATAACTGCTTAGAAATCTTTATACATTTATATATTTGTTCTTGAGGATTAGCAGTCCGAATTTACTAACTACTGAACTCTCTGCCCTGTTTGTGTGCTAATTTTAACTTTGTCTTCCTTGAGATTCTTATTTTCCTGCTTCTATTAGCTTATTCACTTACTCTCATCTCATTTATGATACATTTTATAAGCTGCCACAAATTCTGTCTATTATGAGATATAAGTACTTAGGTAAGCCTAATTTCTTTTAGCAGATCCAAAATGATAAATTATAGTTAGTCATTAGTAGTCTCTGCATAGCTTATAATGATGCTCTTAGAATATTGTGCTAAAAGGTGAGTAATTCCAGGTTATAATTTAAGAGAATAATTAAACATACTAAGTCGGTCTACTGTTCATTAGGAGTAAATATGTGCACTAAGGTACTCAAAATATATGTTCCTACATACAAACAATAGATTAAGTAAAACATACTTCTATTTAATTGTAATAAAAAATTATTTGGAATTCCTGGAGAGTCATATGCAGTGTATGAAATAATACAAAAGATCCCACATGCCATCTACCCAGTGTCCTCCCGATGACAACCTCTCACAGAGCTACGTAGCACAATGTACAATCAGCCCTTTGACATTGATAAATTCAAGATGGAGAATATTTCCATCATCATCATGTTCACTCATTATATTAGTTTTCTTAGTGTTGCCCTAAGAACTTACTAGAGATTGAGAGGCTTAAAACAATGGAAATGTATCCTCTCACCATGGTGGAAGCCAGAAGTCTGGATCCAAGATGCTAGTAGGGCTACCGTCCCTCCGAAGGCTCCAGAAAGAAATCCTCCCCACCTCTTCCAGCTTGCGGTGGCTCCAGGTGTCCCTTGGTGTGTGGCTACATCACACCAATCTCTACCTCTGTCTTCCCGTGACCTTTGCCTTGTTTTTGTCTTTTCTCTCTCTTAAAAAGACACTCATCATTGGATTCTGGGTCCAGCCAGATAATCTAGAATGATCTCATCTTGAGATCCTTGATTAAATATGCAAAGACCCTTTTCCCCAAGAAGGTCCTGTTTGCAGGTTCCAGGGGTTAGGACATAACCATGTCCATGTTTCTTGGAGGGGGCCACTGATCAATCCACTCACATTCCTAGGTTCTATCTTTTGTTATAGTTACACAAGACCCTGAGATTCTGTTAATTCTTTTTTTTTTTTTTTCTATTTTTCTCTGTTGTTCAGACTGGGCAATCTTGTTTTGTCCCATTTTGTCCTCCAGTTCATGGATTCTTTTCTCTGTTTCTTCCATTCTGCTGTTGAGTCCATCCATTAAACTTTTTGTATTGAATATTTTATTTTCAAATGCTCAAAGTTCCTTTTGGTTCTTCTTTATATCTCCTAAGTTTTTCGCAGACACATTCTAATTTGTAAATGCTTATTGAGATATTTTACCATGCATTTGATCATGGCTGTTTTACAACTTTTCTCTGTAACTCTGTTAACTTGATACATGCATCTGTTGATTGTTCTTTTCATTGAGTTTTAGATCTTTCTGGATCTTGGCATGATAAAAGATTTTTTAACTCAAACCTGGGCATTTCTTATTCTAAGATTCTCATTTAAGCCTTCTGTGTTAGTTGGCTTTCTCTGATGCTACTGTGTCAGGAGAAGGAGATGGGCACCATCTCATCACCACCAGGTAGAGCCCAAAGTCTAGATTACCACTCAGTTTACATCATATTCCTTGATAGGACTCTCCATTAGGACCCTATTGATCCCACCTCAGGGGAATGTAAAGAGATGTCTCCCTATGTAATGTCTCCTGTCACCTTGGTGAGGATGAAAGGGGAGGTTTTCCAGTCAGACAGGATGACAGTCTAAGCTCATCTTTTGGCCTTCTCTGGCATCAACCTAACAGGGCTTGGAGGCACTTCGTTACTGACTCAAAAGAGAGGAGCTCTGCATTCCCCATTCGGCATCTCTTGGTAAAGGTAGGGTGTTGCCAAAGGTTTTTTTCTGTGATGGTATGTTGAGTATTGATGGGTATGTCTAATCTGTTATATCTTGCTAGCCTCCCCTTCCCTGCTCCTTTGGCTAGAAAGAGCAGGCTTCCATCGTGGAATATTTCTGTCTGTGCCCGCTGGCATTTCTGAGTTTCTGGCTTCTTCAGCAACAAGATGAAAATATGAGATTAAAAAAAAAAAAATCCAGTAAATCACTACCAAGTTTTTCCTTGTGCTCCAAGGTCAATAGCTGGTTTGACTTCTTTCCCCTTTCCAAAGTCTCATGTTTGTTTTATATATAATTTCCAGAGGTTTTAGTCTTTCCTTTAGAAAGGAAGAATACATCTCTGCCATGTTCCTGAGAGCAGACGCCCATTTACACTTATTTTTTAGAATTAGATTCAAGGAGCTCATTTTAAAACAAATGCTAATTTGCTATGTCATAGATCCTTAGTGAAATATATGTGTTTTGTTTCTCCATATTTTTGAGTTATTTGTATTAGAGATATCAGAGCTATCTGTTTAGGCGATCACTGAATAGCAAATATTTGTATGTTTTGCATTTGAAAATTATACATTTTAAATCCCAGAATTATTCCTCAGAAAATTATTTAAAGGGTATTATTATCAATCTGAGAGTAGAGGTGGGTTTTATTGGAAAACCATGATCATTTTATCTGTATTAACTTTATCCTACAAGCATTTCACAACGATTGTGAGTCAATAGTTTTTTTTTTTTTTTTTTAAGACTACATGAATAGGGCCACCTGAATGCCATAGTCCTTAAGTGTCTGCCTTAGGCTCAGGTTATGATCCCCAGGTCTTGGGTTCGAGCCTCACATTGGGGGTCCCTGCTCAGCGGGAAACCTGCTTCTCCCTCTCCCGCATCCTGTGCTTTTTTCCCTCTCTCGCTGTCTCTGTCAATTAAATAAAGAAAATTAAAAAAAAATAAATAGTCCTTCAATTCACAAACCTTTGTTCCTGGTGTGGAAATATGCAGTTTGTTTAGGATTGTTCAAATTAAAGTAGCCATTCTGACTTCAGAGCTTTGCCTGACACCGTTAGGTTTCTAGATTCCGCTGTATGTTTTCTATTCCCCTTACTGGAAGCAATATTTTATGCAACCCTTAGGAAAAAAAGATCAGAAACCAACTCAGAACTGTTGGTAGTGAAGGCAGGACTTGGGCAGAGAATCATCCCTCAGCCTTATTTAAATGATTAGGGGTAGAGATTAAAAAGTTGGGTCAACTGTTAGGCTCTACTGTTCCTTATACTCAAAGGGTATTAAATGGTGTAGTTTCACAGTTTAGGGTTTTAGCTCCTCTGGGCCTTGGTTTTCTGGGTTAGAAAAATCTCGTTCTTGTTCTCATTATCTTTTTAAATACATATTACCTCCTTCCCTCTCCTGAGCCACTTTCTCTCTTCTGTGCATTTCAGTCTGGTTTCCTTAATTCTCCGTAGGTACAGACCTGCTCAGTGTTCATTTTTCTGTTATCCTTTCAAAATATATCCACTTTAGGCAAGCTTGCTATGTTTTTATATACCAACAAGAAATGACCTGATAAACAATTTGATGCAAACATTTCAATAGCAGTTTGGCAGTCTAGTTTCCAAGGATATATACTGAAAATTCACTCCGAAATCCCTACACTGAAACCCTGTCTCTTATATGTGAAATAAATGCAATTGGCTTCAATTTGAAAAAATACATTTTCTGTAAATGTATTTTGGTACAGATTCTTACAAAAAATAATGTAAAAACTCTACTTTGATGTGGCTGGTACCAAACTGGTCTGGGTTTTAGAAATGATTCGTGTATGTGAGTGTGTTTCCAACTTTTTATGGAAAAATGTAAACATATACAGATGTACTTTAAGCCAACAAAGTGTTGACACTCAAATAATCTTGTGTGCTTCATTTCTAATGTTATATTGGTACAAAACACAATTTTTAGAAGAAATTACAAAGGAAATATAGATTTAATGGATAGCAGATTATTCAATTTTCAATAAACAAAACATAAAATTGATAACTATAATAAACATGCCATTTATAAAAATTGACATAACACAAACACCCCAACAGGTGAATGCACAGTGGACTCTAACAGTCGTGGAGGCTGAAGATGGTATTTATGTTATTTTAAAAAATTAAAAAGTTAACTTACAAATGGGGAATAAACACGGAAAATATTTATCCTAACTATTAAACAAAGAGATTAAGATTATTCTCAATCTTTTGTGTTTTTTTTAAGATTTTATGTATTTATTTGACAGAGAGAGAACACAAGTAGGCAGAGAGGCAGGCAGAGAAAGAGAGAGAGAGAGATGAGGAAGCAGACGAGGAAGCTCCCTGCTGAGCAGAAAGCCCGATGTGGGGCTTGATCCCAGGATCCTGGGATCGTGACCAGAGCTGAAGGCAGAGGCTTTTTTTTTTTTTTTAAGATTTTATTTATTTATTTGACGGAGAGAAATCACAAGTAGTCGGAGAGGCAGGCAGAGAGAGAGAGAGGGAAGCAGGCTCCCCGCTGAGCAGAGAGCCCGATGCGGGACTCGATCCCAGGACCCTGAGATCATGACCTGAGCCGAAGGCAGCGGCTTAACCCACTGAGCCACCCAGGCGCCCCATGGCAGAGGCTTTAACCTACTGAGCCACCCAGGCGCCCCAAGATTAATCTCAATCTTAATATGGACACTTACAATGTCAAATAATTTACATTTAGGAGTACATCCTAAAGATATATAAATTGGACAATGTTTTATTCCCAAAAGTTTTATATTAATTATTCTCTATATCTGGTGGATTGGAACTAACACCTTCACCCATGACCAGCAATAGTTAAACTAAGCAAAAACATACAGTAAATGGCACGATAAGCCTTTGCCAATTGAAAAATACTGTTAACAATAAGAGAAAATAACTCTCATACAATATTAAATAAAAATTATATAATTGTTCCTACATGCATAAATGACAAAAATCATGTGTTTTCAACAGATGAGATCAGTGATAATATTTATCTTCTTCTCTGCCCCTTTCTGAAGCATCCCAATGCCCTAGAACTCAAGGCTATTACATTTATAATGTACACTAATCTTGAGACTAAAACAGATGACCTGTTGCTTGAAACAGAGCTAAACTCCAGCGGCACAATAGATGGCTCGCTGAACTGACGTCTTCACACGAGGCAAGTGTCTGCAACACGAAAGAACTCCGATGGAAGAGAGTGTGGCAAGTAAGTGCCAGAAATTTGTAGATGGATTTGAACTGGACTCGTCCGTCAGTTTTAGAAGTGGAGACCATGCATAGAAAAAGAATTCCAAATGAGTAATAACATCTTTGTGTGATGTAGACTGTGTTTCCCGAGCAGGCTCTTGAACTTGACCTGCCTTGAAGAATCCCTGTTGTGGAAGTTTGATCTCCTCCTCGTAGGGATCTGCGGCTCCTGGCAGTGCTGTAGCAGCAATCTATGGGGAGAGCCGCTGGAAGCCAAGCGCAGAGCATAAAAGCTAACAACACTTTGCCTAGCAAAAGATAACTCAATCAAAGGGAAGGGAAGAACAGGGATTTTTTTTTTCCCCAATACGTTTTTAGCAGACAGGCCAGGTTTAGAGAACAAAGTAACATTATGTGGAGCAACACATTGAAACCTCCTAGAAAAGCTATAAGAAATAAACTGCTAACAGTATTACTGCATCATTTTGGAAGATGAAGAAATAAAAACCTAGGTGCTACAATAAAAACACACGTGTTTAGAAAAATAATGGACTTTTTCAAGAACACACATTTTATTTAAGATCGAATCACATTTTTTTGACAAAGAAAAGTAAATGTTTGCATGCATGCTTTACTTTCTATGTGTTTTATCATACATATATAACAAATATAGTATTATAAGTTTATATTTATAATAAATTTATGTTATAAATTGATAACATACTTTATTTACAGTATACTTTATTGCCTTACTTACATTTTCTCTACAGTTATCTTCTGCAGAAAATAAGTTTGTGCATTTAGAGGTACTTGAGCGGCTCAGTCTGTTAAGTGTCTGACTTAAGCTCAGGTCATGATCTCAGGGTCCTGGGCTCTAGCCCTGAGTTGGGCTCCCCACTCAGCAGGGAGTTGGCTTCTCCCTCTCCCCTGCTCCTGAGAACCCTTTCTCTCTCTTTCAAATAAGTAAATATTTTTTAAAAGTTTGTGCATTTAATATTTGCCTTAACCTTTGTGGTTGGGCCCACCTCAGAGATTTTCATGAATTGATTTTATATATATATATATATATATATATATATATATATATACATTTATTTAAATATATATATATTTATATTTTTTTACTTTGCATCTTTGTTGAAGAAAAAACTTACATGGTATTTTTATCACTGACTATATTATAACAATCAAATCTCCAGGGATTAAAGACACGTCAGATGCAGGTAAGCCTGGGATTTTGAAGTATTTTCTAGTCATGGAATCTGACTACATATAAAGCATTTAATCGAAAATTTTTATCTAGAATAATGTTAGCATAGGTGTCGTTATATTTACCATAAACTCTCTCCAATAAAACAGTATTGTCCAAGATACCAAAAGTTATCTAACATCATATTTATTACAGAACAAAAAATAAGTAGAAGATAGTTCCTGCTCTCAAAACATCTATAATGGCATGATGATTTGTAATCATTAATATTCATCCATTGGTTTCCAGAAGAGAACCTCTGTTGTGACTTGAACCTTCTCTATGAATGAAGGATGGTCCAACATCCCCTCTCTCCAGTGCTTTACTCAGCCCTTCCTGAGGGCAGCGAGAGCAACTTACCCCACTGATGGTATGAAGAAGTGTTTTCTAAAGCATGGTCAGGGCTTTGGTTTGATCAGTGGATTAATCTTCCTCCATGTTTCTCTCAACACTTTAATATGAATAATTTTCAAGATTCTTTAAACCAGAAAAACCTAAAAAGGTGTTATTCTAAGAAGACCTAGTATTATTATATTTTTTCTTCTTATTATTAACAAATAATGTATTATTTGTTTCAGGGGTACAGGTCTGTGATTCATCAGTCTTACACACTTCACAGCGCTCACCATAGCACATACCCTCCCAAATGTCCATAACCCAACCACCCTCTCCACAGCCCCCCTCCGCCCAGCAACCCTCAGTTTGTTTTGTGAGATTAAAATTCTCTTACGTTTTGTCTCCTTTGGTTTTACCTTATTTCATTTTCCCTTCCCCTAAGATCTTCTGTCTTGTTTCTCAAATTCCTTATATCAGTGAGATCACATGATAAAATTGTCTTTCTCTAATTGACTTATTTCACTTAGCATAATACCATCTAGTTCCATCCACATCATTACAAATAGCTAGATTTTCCTTTTTGATGACCGCATAATATTTCATTGTATATATATATGTGTGTGTGTGTGTGTGTGTGTGTGTAAGCGTGCGCACGCGCATGCATACCACATCTTCTTTATCCATTCTTCTGTTGATGCATATCTACTCTCTTTCCACAGTTTGGCTATTGTGGACATTGCTGCTGTACACACTGGGTTGCACATGCCCCTTTGGATCATTACATTTGTATCTTTGGGGTAAATACCCAGTCAGTAGGGCAAATGCGGGGTCGTAGGATAGTTCTATTCTCAACTTTTTAAGGAACCTCCTCAGAAGGCTTCATTTTAATGCTGACCAGCAGGCTCTAAGAGCTGTAGGGCCCATTTCTCAGCTTCTCTATTGGAGCAACGACCAAATAATGCAACAGACTCTCATTTTCATAAGGCTGGTTGGGTAAATGTCTATGTGGTGAAAACAAGTTAACTACAGTTTTAGTGATGCCAGATAAACTAAAAGACATCCAATTAAATTTGAATTTGAGATATATAATGAAATAATTTTAGTCAAATATGTCATAAATATTGCATTGATAGGCTTATGCAAAGTATTGTTCATTGTTTGTCTTAAATTCAAATTTAACTGAGCTTCCAGTATTTTTATTTGTTAAATTTTGTAAGAAGTCTTCAAGATCTAGATTTCAGATAGAAATGAACAGAAGTATCTAAACTGGTACTCTATAACACTGTATACAAGATGACTTATATTTTGAGAATACAAATATCATACTGTACTGTAATCACTATCTAACTTTATTAGTTGCATTGCTTATAACTCAGGGGAGAGGAAGGCAGAATAATATGTTAAGTGCTTCATGTTCATAATCTAAATATATTATCACAATCACCCTGGGGGGTAAGTACCCTTGCTAACTCAACAGTAAAAATGAGAGTACTCAGGCTTATGCATTTCATCCTTTTCATAGGACATAGAGCTACTACCAGCAGGCAAAACTGGCTTTCCACTAATTCTCCCTCACTCCACAGAGGCTGGTCTTAATTGCCATTTGATACTGACATGAAATATTGAGAAATATGCAGAGAAATTAGAGAAGAAGTAACATAAAAATGTACTGCCCTGTGAATGGACTAGCTATTAAAAATTTTAATTGTTGTGTCTTGGTGTTAGAATGAATCAGTTCTTATCTACAATCAATTAATTCATACCATAACTTCCTACAGATGAATTACTCTCTTATAAATTCAAGAGAGCTAACCGAATCACTGTTACCAACAGCGGTCAACATTTGTTCATATTGTTGTGTTCCCAAAAGTAACCACTGAAGACTGCTAAAAATGCAGATTCCTATTTCCTATGCAGAAAGATTCTGTTTCAGTACTCGGCTGGCTGGACCCTGGGTTCACATTTTCAACAGTCCCTCCACTCAACTCCAACACATGGGTGACCTGTCAACCATACTTGGGTGAATATAGAGTTAATAAATAGCTAAGTCTGCTTTGATTTCCAGAAATGTTATATTTCAGGAATAGCTTGCCAATTAAGTACAAATGAATTAAATATTTATTCTAAAGTAGTCTGGATTATCATTTAAATAAAGAAATGAAAAAAATAAAGAAAGAAATGAATCCTTCATAATTCATTTGTTGCTTCTATTAGATAAGTCATTTCCAACTTCCTTGAGAATCACCAGGATTGCTGGGAAAAGCAGATTCCTGTGACTTGTTCCCACAGATATTGTTTCAGTATGTCTGAGGAATAGCCCAAAAACTGTCACATCCAAAACATTTCTGGTTGTGCTAATGTTGTCAGTCATCAGATAACAGTTGAAGTACTAAGATGTGAGCTGATACTATTTGAGAAATACTTAGAAGATCATCACACCAATTATGTATTTGATTTTGGAATTCTTCCTAAGTAAAAAGGAAATGTAAGATGAACTTGAATGTAGAAAAACAAAAAGGTATTAATCAATGAATTTAAAATATAATATGCAGAAAGATAAAATGAAGACTACATTTAAAATATAATATGCAGAAAGATAAAATGAAGACTACATTTAAAATATAATATGCAGAAAGATAAAATGAAGACTACATTTTCCTGAAAGGAATCCTCATCAGATCAATAGTATAGTACAGTTCTTTGGGCAACTAAAACTTAGAACTGATTTCCTACATTTAAACCACTAAGATTTTGTAGAACCTGTTAAGGACAATCAAACCATGGATAAGTTGACTTCTACAAAGGTCTCTTGAGATACAGATTGAAATTAACAATTTTCATATTATTTTAAATATTTTTCTAGCCTATTGTATCATTTGTTTCCTTTTCTAACTTAGCCATGAAGAAAGAGAAAAGTAGATTTGAAAAAATATATACGTAATTATAAAAAAATGTTAATGTTTTCTGAGAGGTTACAAAGTACTTAGAACATGCTAAGCACTTTATATAATTTGCTAGTTTACTCCTCATTGCATCTGTAAGAAATTGATGTTTACATAGTCATTTTAAGAATAAAGAAAGTAAGATCTAGGTAGCTCTCAAATTCTCTGTCAAAAGTCACAAGGCAGGCAAGTGCCAGAGCCAAAGTACAGAGGCATGTCTATCACACTCCAAAGTCTTCTAGTTATAGAGATAAAGCTAATTAAATATGCCAGGCTGAACGTGTAAGGGGAGCTAAATCAAGAAGAGGAAGTCAAGAAGGGATGGACGGTTGCCATTTTGAGCTGTGTGTTTAATTTGGTCTGGATTCCATTCCCCAGATGTCCGAGAATGTTGTGCTGTTCACGTCAGCACCGAAGACCTCTTTCTTATTCTAAGATCAAAGTTTCAATCTGGCTCAACGTTAAAACCCCTCAGTCCACTTCCAACACTTACTCAGTTATGCCTGTTCCTATTCACTTTTTTTGGTGTTTTTTTTTTTTTTTGAAGTATTAGCATTCTTTTTTTATTCACAGACTTTAAACTTCTTAAGAAAGACAACAAAGCCTGGCAGGATGTGTTCATGCAAAGCATGTTAATTGTTCTCCACCACTTTGAGAATGGACTGTGTCTTAACCACATTTGGATGCCCAGAGTATTCTAGTACTAAGGCTCATATACGAGTCACTAAATATATGTCACTTCAAAGTGGACAAGTCCACGGCCATCTCTGTTCTGGGATGCCAGATAATATATACTCATTCAATTTAGATACTAACCTAAATATTTCAACTTTCGTGCTCTGAAGACAAAATGATGTAATTAATGCTATGCTTATCCTTATCTGTATCTATTTATACAATTCAAAACCACCCCATTTTCTTCTTTCATTTTCTTTTTATCTCAAATTGTAGTCTTGAATACACTGCCAGGCAGCAGGAACAATGAAAAGCAGAGATAAGAAGCCAGGGGCTGGAAGAGAGGTGATGATGGAGGAATTGAATTATTGCACAGGGTAGCAGATGAGTTCATTAATACATATTAATCCAAATACCTTGCTTTAGGTGATCCTAATAATATAAAATAATATTTAGAATTACTTAAATGTGATTTGCAAGACTGTACTGGAGAAAGCTCTCAAAAGCATAAACATTTGACAACGGAAGGGGGAAAAAGATGAAAAGGAAGAATTTTTAGAAAGACTGGTTTAAAACTAATATAATATTTTTGCATGTTTAAAATTCAAGCAGTTTTCAGTTAAATTCAGCAAACCAATGTAAGATATAAAAAAGTCACAGAAAAATTTATGAAGACTGACATTTCCGTAGAGCCTCTTTTTAAGTCCACGTAAACCACATACACCATTTTAAAACAGAAACAGATGAAGGTTTTTTTTTTGTTGTTGTTTTCTCAGTGTAGTATGGATAATTATACACTTTATTTACAAAATGGTTTGTTCCTCAGAGGAGAATTTTAATATGATAATTCAATATAGTTAATAACTTCAGTAGTAATTTGACTATTAAAGAAAAGGTATATAAGACAACCTTGTGAGCTGGGAATGAACTCAGTATATTTTATTTAATAAATAAATAAAATATAACCTTGTAACCTTGTGAGGTGGGAATGAACTGAGTATATTTTATTTAATACTTTTTATTGATGAAGAAATGAGACTTGAACAAGTTCCATATTTTACCTAAAATTAGGTTTCTGAGAATGAAACCCAAACTTAAACACAGGACCGCCTAACTCATGGCGGCCAACTATACTCATACATATTTGAAAAAGAAGAATCAGGTCTTCCAGGATGAGATTGGGAGAGAAGTGAATATTCAGAAGAGGGAGACACCCCTGGGCAGGAAGGAGGAATCCAACCACAGAAGGGTGTGAATGTCACAATAAGAAGTGGGCCCTGAACTGGCTAGGAAAGAGTAGTCTTGGGCACCTGGGTGGCTCAGTGGGTTAAAGTCTCTGCCTTCGGCTCAGGTCATGATCTCAGGGTCCTGGGATTGAGCCCGGCATCAGGCTCTCTGCTCAGCAAGGAGCCTGCTTCCCCTCTCTCTCTCTGCCTGCCAAATAAATAAAATAAAATCTAAAAAAAAAAAAAAAAAAAAGAAAGAAGAAACAAAAGAAAGAAAGAAAGAAGAGTCTTGGGGATTTGCCATGAAGGCGAGATGATCATAACTCAAAATATATTTGAAGAAGGAAACAAGAAGTGTAACACTTAGTATAGTCAACTTAGATATGCCATCTAAACATATGACAAAAATATCTTCACAATAATGTTAATAAAATTTTAATCAATATATCCTTTCTCCTTTCAGTAATATACATCACAGCCCATTAATGTTAAATGTTACCATGACATGTACCCAATGATTCAGAAATTTTCATTACAATATTTCTCTTTCATTTTTGATGTTAATATGCTACTTTAAGCAAAGCATCGGTTCTCAATCATTATTGGAGGTCAGCAGTATTTTTCCTTTCCACTTTATAACAGCTGTCCATTGGTAGCCATAAACTATTTTTTAACAGGATTATTTAGAAATACAGCAAATAGATATGAAATAAGAAAGTGCATGAAATAATATCCTTATTTATAGACACATTATTTTCTTATCAGAGATTCCACACGACAAAGTACAAATCTTGTAAAAGACTTATGTAAGATCTACCTTCCAGGAAATAATCATTCTGGAAATTATATAAATTGGAAAGCATATACTTTATTGTACTTCTAAATATCTATAATTAGATCATTTCATTTCAAAATGAAGGACAATCTACAAAATACATTCCCAAATATTTCTAATCAGCATTCTTTATTTGGTTCTTCACAAAATTTTTAACCCACTGTATGGTATAATGTGGCAATTTGTAAGATACAATCTTTAGTTTTATAAAGACAAGATATGGTATGTATTTGATGTGCATGAATATATTTTCTATGGCTTACAAATTCACATTTAAAATTCTATCATAAAATATAGAATATGAAAACAAAAATATGTGAATTGCATATGCTCAAGTGATAAAAATTTAACTTAAGTTTGATTTATCTCAAAATAAAAAAAGAATTTTAAAAATTCACCAAAGAGTAAATTGAGACAAATTACCAAGAGAAGAAAATAACCAATTCACTGGTATTGAAAATGGCAAATATAGTGAGAATAATGAAATATTTTAAATGATCGTAGGAGTAATGGATTTTAAAAATTCTTAATTTATCAGTCCGTTTCCTTTTGTTAGTATAATTACATTACATTTATTCACTTACATTTTGTTTATGCACTACCACCTCAAGAGACCTTTACCACTTGTACTTACAGATAACCTTGCCTAACTCCATGGCAGTATTTTAGTCCAGAGTTTCTGTCAATATTATAATACAAACATTTCAAGTGCAACTCAAGCAGTGAGGGAAGAAGGCCAGCTCATCTGGAAATATCAAAATGCCAGCTTGGCAAGAAATTTTCAATCTATCAATTTTCCTGAACCTTGAACATCCAATAAATACATAAAATGATGAAAAAGACTGTTGCATGTACATTATAGGCACTCCAAAAATGAAAAACCAGTTATCATAGACCATACTGCAATATTTTCTTAGTTGTCATATATTAATTTTCTCTTATTTTTGTTATTATACCGCCATTAAACTGCAGTCTAACTGTGTATAGGAAAAAAGCAATCTTAAGTTTCAGATTAAGGGAAATAAATTAGCATTCCATTTTGAAATACTCTCTATGGCAAGGCAAGTGAAAGTGACTTACTCAATAAACAGAATTTAAAAGAAAGGCTTTCGAATAAGCAGACAAAAACCACAAATATAATAGTGTCCAAACTATTCTGTAAATTTCTAGTATTTATTTTTATGTTACTGTTCAAAGAACAGCAAAAGTGAGTATATTTAAGAAAATTTCCACTCATACCATATAATCTTTTATGTAAATTGATCCTGCAGTGAAATTGCAACACTATTTCAGACCTCACAATTATGTCTGTAGTAACACACAAAATTGTCACAACTATAGTTTGAAGTAAAAAAGGGAACTTGATCTTCCAATGAAAAAGCAATTTGTTCAAAGCACATCTTCAAAATCAACAAAGGAGAATTCAATTTTCATTATATATTGGTTCTTTTTAAAGTTTTTGATTAGCATTCATGAAAGCTTCATTCTCAAGCACATCAGGTTTATTATTCTTATGAGCAGTTTATATACTATTTTTACTTTTTGTTGCTTTCAAAAGAACAGTTAGTTGCATAACTGAAGAATAAAACTTGAAATACTACAAAAATACATGACTTAAAAATCAAATAGGTACTTAAAAATGACAATCATTTCTTGGAGTTAAATATATCAAAACAAAAAGGATTACATAAAATATTAAACAGTTAAGTGTGCTTTTACTATAATAAATTCATTTATAATGTTTTGCTAAGTTTGATATAAAGATGAGTTCATATAACAAAACCTCATTCAAAACTGACAACTGGGATTGCCTGGGTGGCTCAGAAGGTTAAAGCCTCTGCCTTCGGCTCAGGTCATGATCCCAGGGTCCTGCATTGGGCTCTCTGCTCAGCAGGGAGCCTGCTTCCTCCTCTCTCTCTCTCTGCCTGCTTCTCTGCCTACTTGTGATCTCTCTCTGTCGAATAAATAAATAAAATCTTAAAAAAAAAAAACCTGACAACTGATGGGCAAAATGGTATGAAGGTTCCTCAACATATTAAAAATATATTTACCATATATGAGCCAGCGATTCCACTACTGGGTATTTACTCAATATGAAAACATTAATTTAAAAAGATATATGAATCTTTATGTTTATTGTAGCTTTATTTACAATAACCAAATTATAGAAACCACCCAAGTGCCCACCAGTAGATGAATGGATAAAGAAGTGATATACATATATACATATGTGTACACAGATATACATATATCACTTATATACTATATATGTTGTCTGTGTGTACACACACACACACACATATACACACCATGGAGTATTACTCAGCCATAAAAAATAGTGAAACCTTGCCATTTGCAAAAATACGGGTGGATCTAGAGGGTATAATCCTAATTATAATGTTAAGTGAAATAAATCAGTTACAGAAAGACAAATACCACATGATTTCCTTGGTATGTGGAATATAAGAAACAAAAGAAATGAGCAAAGTAAAAAGAGACAAACCAAAAGCTGATTCTTAACTATAGAGAAGAAATCGATGGTTAGCGGGGTGGAGGCGGGTGGGGGAGGGGTGAAACAGGTGAAGGAGATTAAGAGTGCATTTCTCCTGATGAGCACTGAGTGATGTATCGAATTGGTGGATCAATGTATCGTACATCTGAAACTAATATAACAATGTATGTTAGTTTTACTGGAATCAAAAACAAAACAAAACATAAACTAATGACTGCTATTTCTGGAAGAAGTAAAAGCTTAGATTTTTTTATTTTTAGCTTAGATTTTGTTGTTGTTGTTGTTTTTTATACCAACATACATTTCATAAAGTATCTAATAGCTACCTCTATATACATTGGCTATTTTAGATATGGCAATGAAATTAATTCTAATAACAGAAATAGGATATTTAAATTTTGAAATTAGGAAACTTGGTAAATAATTCCTTTAACAATTTTTCATAAATATCTTAATTATGCAGTTAACTGAAAAGAGTCCATATCATCTGATTTCTAAATTTTTACATGATATATGGAGTTAAAAAATAAACTATTACTTGCTTTTACCATGTAATTATACTTTCCTTAAAATAGCATATGTGTACTAATCTGTTCATCTTTCAGTAATAATTCCTACACAGTTCAGGTAAAAATGTTTAAAAAGAAAATGAGCAATTCAATTGTTTTAAGAACTGAAATAAAATATTCAGTTAATTGGATTGCCATAAGAATTAATTTAGAAAGAATTTAATTGCTTTATTTTAGGACTCTAAAGCATATGCAATTTTTGAATCCAAATATCACCAATAGCTTTTAGCATATACAATATGATTCACTGATAAATGCTACATGTTAAAAAGATTTTGCTTGTCCGAAATACACAATTCTTATCACAGGAATATATACCTCCAAACTCTTTTTATCAGTGGTAAGACTTTAACATTTCATATGTCAGATTAAACCAAGGGAATGGTACTACTCTGGTATATTTTATTCATCACTAATGTAAATATTTTGTCTTCCTCTCATCACTTGACTTGCTATCCACCACTGAAATAAGAATTTGCATTAGGGTGATCTTCAGAGTTGAGAACACACTATTCACATGAATTTCTTGTTCTGGGCTTAGTCTTAACACATGCATTCTGGGAAACACACACACACACACACACACACACACACAGTAAAGTATATTATGTGGAAAACTCACAAATTCTATGTATTTCCAAATCAGAACTTATTTTCTCTTTCAGACCAAATTTTAATTTGAAAATATATTCTTTATTGATGAATAGTGACATTTTTAAAATCAGCCATAATGATTTAACGACTTAAGATGTCCACTATTAAATGATCTGAGAAAATTCTCATTCTTTAACTAATGCCATGATATTTTTTGGAATACCTGTACTAGAGTTTTCATTTGACTAGCAATTAAGGAGTTACACTATGAAATATGACATTTTGGGAAAAAAGCTTCACAATAAGCTTTTCATATTAATCTAAGCTAGTAATATGCTATTGCTACTTTTTAAGTAGGAATCCATTTATACACAAAATGCTTTATTTCTCAGTATAATTTTGGCACTGAATTCAACAGAACATATACTCATAACTTGCATTCCTTTTAGTACATTAAAATAATGTATTTTTACAAAATGCCATTGCTTCTGGACCCTAGTACTCATCATTCTTTCAATTAAGGAAATAGAAACCATTTCATAACTATTAAGGTGATTTAAAATATTTAATGTAGTTTATTAAAAAAAAGTCTCAGCCTTTCCTTCTGATGGAATCTCCTCTTGCAGGGAGGGCCTGTTGCAAAGTTAAGTGTTTATTTTCTTAGTCTTATTTAAATATTTGCTCAGTTTTTTAAAAAAATTCTTGAGTCATTAACTCTCTGTTTAAATCTCAAATTTGTGGATAATTATTACCTACCTACTGATATATTTTTCAAAATGTAATAATAAGCAAGAATATTTTTCTTTTAAGAGGCAGTGATTTAAATATTTGAATATATACATATACTTGTGTTTAAATATATATACATATAAAATATGTAATATATATTATATATATATTTATTTTCATCTATGCATACTCAAATTTTAATAGGTATGAATTTAAGAGAAGCAAGATTCATCAAGGATATTTGGTATTCAAATCATTTAAATTATTTTACTGAAGGTTATAATAATCTATATATTATAGCAAAATGCTTAATGTTATGATTGAGAGTGGGTGAAAACTTTTCATTGTAAGGTATGCAAAATAATTAAAAGGAAATTAGTGAAAATCAGGTAAACATTCGAGAGAATTTAGAAAAATAAAAGACATGTTGGCTTTGGTAAAAATAGAGTCATTTTAATGATATAGTTTGAACTGTGGCCAGAGGATCCTCAACCAATATGACCTGAATAAATGTGAAATTAAGATTTTCCTCACACCTTGGGCAGTCTCATTTGACATAATATAAATGGGTAGGCCAGATGGTGTTTGGGCAAACAATCAGCTTCAATTGTAAACCTGTCCTTTCTAACACATACACATTCGACCCAAGCTGCCGAACTATCAAACACTGAATAATGATAGAAAAAGAACTGGGATCCCCTGCACCTCTGTAAAGAGATTATATTACCTGATACAAAACAGGCTCCATGTGGCAACCTAAAATGTTGCAAATCATCTCCAAAACTTTCTAATTAAAAATTCATGCAATAGAAACACAACTCAATTTTGGGATCTCTTTGAATGGGATACATAAGATTTTACTTATTTTTCTAGTAATTGTCATAGTCATCATGATTAGTGGCTACAAGACATGAATTAGGAGACTTTAGCCAAGGAAATTTAAATAAAGCCACATATTAAAGATTCCATTGCATTACAGAAAACATGTTGCTTTCCATTTTCCCGCATGTTTACAAAAAATAAAAAAAGTGGTGGGGAATTCGAAAGCTAGATTATGAACCCAAATCCTGAATCTGCTCATTAACCTGTGCGTCCTTGGCACGTTACACTTATCCCCTGGGTACCTCAGTTTCTTCATCTGGTAAACGGGCAAGGGAGAGTGGGTTATCAGCAAACTTTTTTAGATATTTAGTTAAAGAATATCAATTTCAAATAGGAGTAATGATTGCATTTTGCTATTGTGCACTTGTTTCCTTGATCTGCTTTGAATGAATTTTAGAAAATCACATCACAAATTATACAATAATTTTTCAATTTTTTGCTAAATACAGTGTTTTTATTTCAACATTTTCCCTCTGTGGTGGAGTTTAAGTTGGTCTTCCAGGGAAAACACACGGTAATTATGAGCACATGCTTCTTCACTAAGTTAGTAACTCTAACTGGTAATGGGAACCCACTGGACAAACTACAGACTTGCTCATGATGCAAAAATGTGTAAGTTCCATGAATTTAAAAAAATGCAACTTTTTTCTTCGATCCTTTGTCTAAACTATACCTAATGGTTATGATTAAAATCATAACACAGATACACACTTATGTATCTACAATGGTTTTTGTTGGATTGTCTTGTCTTAGTTTAACAATATACAGATTTAAGTTTTGCCTATCATGCTGACCGAGAAACTATGTCCTATTAATCTCAGTATCTCTAACACCTAGCACATTACTTGGCATCAATTAAGAGTCCAGTACAAATCTGTCAAATGAATGAGCAAATCAGCAAATCTACCAATTAAAACAGGCATGTAAATACATTAACCAATGAATTAACGGATCGTCTATCTCTCTGAGCCTCTGAATTGTTTTCTCTCTTCCTAGCCAGTGAAAACTGGCCATCTCCTCTGTCTGGATCACTGCATGCTGGCCATTGGTTTCTCTCTTCCTATGTGCTAGATAGAAATTTAGTATATTTTCTAATTACTGCAGCTCTAGGAGCTTCTTCTCCACCTGAAGGTTGAGTCTTCATGTCTTGGCTTCAGGTGCGTATCAGCAGAAGTTGGGATGGACATTTTTACTCCAAGAATTTTACTTTGACAAATAGCACATAGGAAGCCAGAATATGGAAAGGAAATTTTTAAAGGACAAGGCTCCCAAACATACAGAATCACTAACATATCATGACGTTTCCATAGAGACTTGAACTCAACTGACAGTAGGAGAGAAAAAGTAGTTAATGCTAAAGGAGGGAAAATCTCAACTCGGAAAATAAAACTGCTAAAGTTTAGAAATGCACACTTTCCCAAAAGAAAAAAATGATTGTTTCCAAATGCCTCCTTCCCCCATAGGAAAGAAGTATAGAGTGGAATTATAAGGTTAAAAAGTATACATAATTTTAGCTTTTAATACTTATCATGGCAAAGTATATGACTTCTTTGGTTTTCTAAACTTTCACATCTACAGTGTGTGTGTGTGTGTGTGTGTACGTTTAGCTAGACAGGAAAGAGAGAGAGAGGGAGAATATGAGAAAACCAGGGGCCTATAACTGACAGAAAAAAGGCATTGGGCCTTTAAGATCACAATCTGGATCCCAACTTTGCTACATAGTGGGGGCTAGTTGTATCTAAAATTTACTTTATTGCATTTTTACTTTTATTATAACTGAAAAGGTGTATGTATAATTTGGCCATTTCTAGCCACAATAAAACTAAGTACTGTAATGTAATTCCAGGGTCTTCACTTGCATTTTTATTTGGAAAATTTATTTAGAAACATTTTTATTTACTGGTACCAAACAATCACTTAAAAGTATTTTAATTTTTTTTTTAATGTAGTGATTCCCAGATTGGCTTCTGTGGGCATTTCGGAGTGATTATGAGGTTTTATGTTTGAGAAATACTGTTATATATGGTTATATGCATGTGAGAGCAAGAATTTATAAATTAAATAGGCAAAAATGGGTTTAAGTCTCATCTCTAATGCTTACCTGACCCTGAAGTCATGTTCAAATTAACCAGAGGGCTTAAGCTCCAGCTCTCTTACCACCAAATGGGACGAATAAAATCTCCCCTTTAGAGACATTGTGAGTCACCTGCATATCCCACAAATGTTAATGTTTTCTCCAATATCAGATGCCATGTAGGTGAAAACTGTCGCTAAATGGACAATTTATTAACGAGAGGTTCTCCAGAGGTTTATTTGTAAATGTCTTCAAAAATCCTTTTTTTTAATCTTAAGGATCCATCTGGCTAATAATCAGTCTACTTCTCCTTCTCATGGACACCTTCATAAAAGAGTAGTCTAAGTTTATAAAAGAGCCTTTCACACAAAAGTGACCCATGGCTCTGAGGACGTACACAGTCATGTCGATAGACGACATTAAGACGGCAAGCAGTGTCCATTGGGTGCCAATTTAAAATGCGTGTGTCTTCATCTCATTTCACATTTCAATCCTTTGGTACTTGAATTCTACCTTCTCTCTTCTTGTTTCAATAACAAACTAATTTTCAAATCATCTAATAATTTCTCAATTGAGTCAGTGTTTGGGGAGCATATCTTATTGGGGTCCATATTTTACTCAACAATTTGCATTGTTGAATTTTCACTGTTTCTTGAAAACAATTATGTCGGCTTACAAAACACTGAACTTACACTACCTTTTCTGACTAATCTCTTTCGTGATTTCCTCTTTTTAAATGTATATTCTGCATAAAAGTACTTCCTGTATTTCCAACCTCTACCTCTGCCAACCTGTGCCTTTTTAACACTCCATCTTATCGACCTTATATATTTCCATGGGCTTAACTACCTGCATACTGAGAACTTAAAAATCAAAATGTTCAGGATGGTAGTTGCCAACATCTAGATTCTCCCCCAAATGCACACCAGGTATTTCTCTTAGAAAGCTGGTAAGTGTTCCTCAAGTTCAACACATACAATTCTCAACCCATCAATCTTCCCAACAAATATCTTTGCTGTTCCTATCTCCCCCAACGTATTTGAAGATCAAGATCCAGCCATGATACCTCTAAATTAATCAGGTATCTTCTATCTCCTTTATATTGTTTCGTTATTTCATACATTTGTTGAATCCAAAACTTCGACCATGACCTACAACGCTTCCATCATCTCTTCTTGCCACGTACCCAGGTTCATCTGTCACAATTCTTAGTTATGTTCCTGCAATCTGTTATTTCATTTCCTTTGTTGAATGTGCATGCCGTTCCTACGCGCCTCGCCTTTCCCGTCTTTCACTTGGCTTCACCCATTCATCACCTCCCCTCCAATGACACAGCTACTTCGTCTCCTTTAATACTTTCTGAATGCAGGGAGGACATCAGGAAAGATGGCAGACCAGGAAGATCCTAAACTCACTCCATCCCCTGGATACAATTAGATAACACCCGCATCAGAGTAAATACTTGGTTTATCGACACCACAAGACCTTGATTTTTTTTTATTTAGTTCTTTATTTTTGAGACAGAAATAGTATATAAGCGTGGGGTGGGGGGAGCAGAGGGAGAGAGAGAATCTCAAGCAGGCTCCACACCCAGCGGGAAGCCCAAAAGCAGGGCGTGATCTCATGACCCTGAGATCTTGACCTGAGTGCATATCAAGAGTTGGATGCTTAACCTATGAGCCATGCAGTTGTCCCTACAAGATCATTATTAGGCTATAGCTTGGACTATAGGACTCTTCTTTGCATTTCGTATATGTTTATGTTTATCCATTTGATTATCTGTCTGCACAATATAATAGGAACAAATCTGTATCTAATCTGTTTTGTTATTATCAGGACCATCATAAATTCTGGGACATATTAAGGACTTGATATATATATATATATATGTGTGTATGTGTGTGTGTGTGTGTGTTCAATGAATATAAGATGGGTAAATATTTGAATGTGCACTCCTTTGTTGTTTCAATAATTCTGCAGAATCTTTATTTTGGTCCTCATTCTTCCTAATGGGGAAAATTGTAGTCTTAATCAAATTCAGAAAACCTAAGTCAATTTCAAGTATATGTTTCATCAATTAAGGGTTTTCTGCCTTTCGTTCTCCACACTAAAGTGACCAATAGTTGTATAGATTTACATCAATGTATAGATGTGGCATCGAGATGGTAAGTATTCATTTGGTGTCTGATGTACACTACTAATTTATCCTAGCATCCACTAAGATGTACATTGTCTTGTACATCTGGTCCTCAGGTAGGATCATTTCCCATGAGGGAATCCACTCTCTACATGTCCACACATCCACATGTTATGTCCTTGACTTAAACTTAATACACATGTACACCTGTCAGCCCACATGGTGTATCCTTTAAATTTATGGAATACTTTTAGATGCTCTTCCACAGAAATTTTGCATTGTGAAAGGGTGCTTCAGGCCCTCTCTGACTAGACATCCATGCCATAATTTTAATCTACAGCTTCCTACCCAAAAAATGAACACTCATTTCTCTGGAACAGACTCTGCCCAGCAACCAAGGACATCCTTCTCAAGGACACAAGTCAGGATCTCTTATCGGTCCTATACCCAAGCCAGCGTTTTCAAATTTAAAAATCAAGAACGGGTCACCTTTGCTCTTTGTTTTCATGTTAATGATTTCTTTCTTGAGAAAATTTTCTCTTATCTAGTGGTACAAATGCGTTCAGGCTTGAAACAGTAAAGAACTTCAGGAATTCAGTAAGATAGGGGAAGAATAGTGCATTAATGCCACTGCAATATTAATGGACAAATGTTACTTTTAATAAATCTCACAACAGAAAATTTCCAAAATATGTAATAAATTTGTCCACATCAGATTTAATTACTTGAAATAATTTCTGCTACCAATATTTAGTTCTTTTATACTTACATTACTCTGTGTATTGTCTTCATATTCTTTGAATCTTCGGTTAGCTGTGTTAGCAGCTTTGATCTACTGGCATAGAACAATTTCTTGTCTTCTGCAAATCATAGGCTTAAGCTAGAAGATTTTCTATCTGCTCCATGGGAGCTCAATTCTCTAAATTATTTTTGCAAAATACTTCAGAGGACTTGCAGAAAACTAATTTAGAGTTCATTTTTCAATTTAGCAACTTTTCTACTCTTTTTTTAATGGGGGTGCTGAATATGTAATTTGTATCTATAAAATGTGATCTTATATGTGAAGTGATTAATCAGGACCACAAAATAACTACTTCAATAAATACCTTTGTATCTGTTTCTTAAAATTGGGATTTTACTGTATATACAAACTGGTGTGTTGCAGTCTTTGGAAAAAAGTCACATTAAACTGAAAGCATTTTATAGCAGTCTACCAGGATCTTAAATGTGTTTTAAAAATATGTTTTAATAGGGGCATCTGGCTGGCTCAGTGGGTTAAGCCTCTGCCTTCAGCTCAGGTCATGATCTTAGGGTCCTGGGATCAAAACCCCGCATTGGGCTCTCTGCTTGGCGGAGAGCCTGCTTCCCCCTCTCTCTCTGCCTGCCTCTCTGCCTACTTGTGATCCCTCTCTGTCAAATAAATAAATAAAATCTTTAAAAAATATATGTTTTGTAAAGTTGCAAAAAATTATGAGTTGTTAAATAAAGCAAAACACCCCATTTCTTACTGTTAGACATTGAAGCTTTAATGGGAGTCAGCTAATTATAAATCATGTTGAGACAAACATTTCTTCACACATATCATTGTCTAAGGTATATTTTATTATGTTTTGCTCTTACTTTTTAATTAGGATAGATTTCAACATGTCTTTATGAATCAAAGAGTAGAAAAATTGAGACCTAAAACATATTGCTTGCATTCAATGATATATTCTTTAAAAATATTTTTTTCTTTTGGTCATTACATCAAGAGAGAAGAACTATATAACAATAATAAAAAACCGAATTATAACTAATTCCCGACTTTCCCCTATTACTGATTAATCAGAAGAACCTTGGGCCAATGGGGATAATCTGTTAAACCCACTAAAAATGTTATGTGGATGCAACTCTTTTTTTTTTTTTAAGATGTTGTTTATTTATTTGAGAGAGAGAAAGCAGAGCAAAAGAGAGCACAAGTCAGTGGAGGTGGGCAGAAAAAAAGGAGGGAGGGACCGAGGGAGAGGGAGAAGCTGGTTATCCACTGAGCAGGGAGCTCAACACAGGTTAGATCCCCAGTGTCCTGGGACCATGACCTAAGCAAAAGGCAGACACTTAACCGCTTAACTGACTGAGCCACCCAGGAACCCAAGTGGATGCAGCTCCTGTTCTCAGGGTCCTGAGTTCAAGCCCCACATGGGGGTATAGAGATTATTTAAATAAATAAATAATTTTTTAAAAGAATGTTACGTGGAGAACTAACATCAAGCAGAAAAAAGTAGACTGTGAAACTTATTCTGAATAGAGAAAATGTTCTTTTAGCTATTACTCATGCTTAACCTATACAAATGAGGATTTTTAAGAGACCATAATTAATTATTAGATATTAGATTCTCTATTAAATATTAAATACTAGAGAAAACCATGTTTCAATTATAGACTAAAATTTGATTTTCTTTTCTTTTTTTGTTTTTACTTACAAAACATATTTTTATCTCATAGTCAGACGTAAGCTGTGGATTGTTTTAGAATACAAAGTATACACACACTCTGTATGTGATGTTTGTTAATTCTGTAAAATGATCCTTCTGAGATTGGAAGAATTGCTTGGCATTTTCATAGTAAAATTAACGGAAGAGTGCGCCATCTGGTGTTACCAATGTGGAAATGCAGACACGCAGTCCAGAGGCCAAGTAAGCATAGGAATATGTGTTAAGTTTATTTAATCCATCTAATTTATTCATATTCCTATTTATATTGACCTGAATATATTCTACACAACCTAAAGGGTGAATGAAAGAAAAAAAAACATGAGTTCTTAGGATTTCAAATTCTGGTTGCACAACATTTTTTGAACAAATTAGGAAAATCAATTCCATCATCCAATTCAGAAATCATCAAGATCATTTTTAAAGGATCCAAAAATATGTATTTACAATAAGGTCTCTTACCGTCTAAGATTTACAAACTCCCAGCAAATGTAAATGTAGCCACACGTATGTATTTATAACTACACTGAGATAGCCCTTTGCCATCCACAGAGCTGTGATATTAGCACAATACTAGATACTAGAGACAGATTGAGTACAGGGAAGAGCAGAGGGTAAGGGATTAGCAGACTTGCTCTGAGTGCAGAGCTAGATGTAGGGCTCGATCTCACAACCCTGAGATCATGGCGCGATCTGAAATCTAGGGTCAGACGCTGAACCAACGGAGCCACTCAGGTGCCCCCGTGTGGCTATTTAAGATTCTCATTTTTATTCTGAACAACTTTGCATTTGATAGTGTGTCCTCCCCTTTTCTTAATATTATGGAAGTTAAGGGAAGTCATTCAGCTGAACCTGAAAGAGGATTGTATATACTTTATCAAGCAGTTGGGGTACAGAGGAAGGAGAGTGGATACATGTGTATGAAAGAGGGGTTGTTAATATTTTTAGTAGCCAGAATACACTTCTAGTTGGTGAGGGAAATACAGGGACGTGGTTCTCATTGTATATTCAGATGTGTGTAGTAGGTGGGTAATGTGCATACTATGTTCCTTCTTATCTTTCACTTCTCTCCACCCAGGGACATTAGGTCCTCCTTGAAAATATCAGGGGTGATATTTATATGAACTGGAGTAAATGCCTGGACTTCTCTTTCCCTGTTACGAGAATTCTAAAACAGTGAAATCTATGCAGATAAAGACTGTTCCTTTTTTGCATGGCATTTGTTTTTCTAGTAGTAGTAGTAGTAGAGAGAAATAATGTTAAATTATCCAATCTTGATCACTGATTTGACCTGTTATTTAAAAAGCCCCTAGTTCTTATCTAAATGCACATGTGTATATACATATTTTATGCATGACAAATATAATACAAATATGAATGCATAATGATTAAGGATATATAATCTGGGACAACATTTCCTGGATTCAATTTTCAGGTCTACCCCTTGTTGCCTGCGTAAACTTGATGTTGTTTAACCTCTTTGCTCCTCATGTCCTCAAAGTTACTACCTGGTATGCTGGGACTTATTGCATGGAGGTCTTCTATGGGACAAAAGTGTTAATATGTATAAAGTACATGGTAAACCTTGTGCATGGCTGAGTTCTCAAAAATATGTTTTAAAATATAAGTCATTTCAATAGAGAGTAATAGGATAGCTGTGAAATTTATTGAGTGCTACAGGATTTGGGTTGGGAAATGTTCACTTAGGCTCTTATCTAAATCTCATTTTAACTTAAGACAGAATGAGGACAAACCTTCTTGCCTCTTCAAAGTCACCAGACGTCTTTGGTGACAGTTCTCAAGCTGGATTTTTACTAAAATTCAGTTAGCAAGATAAATAAGCTCTTATAAAAACTTCATATTAAATATTTCAAGCATATTCTTTAAGCTAGTGATTCACTGATTATTTAAACTATGATTTAAAACCTATCTTTTAAACTAATATGCACTGTGATATTAATGATCAATTCTTTCATTAAGCTAAGGGATAATTATAAAGCAAGAAAGACAGTAAACATTATAGATAGACTTCTTTTAGAATCACTTATTTGTTAAGAAATACATTTCATTTATATGTAATAATATACTCCATATAATACATAATAACTATATGCTAAAAGGCAGTAACATTACTTATCCAAATTCATTTTGGACACTTTCTACTTTCTGTAATTATCTCTTTATAAATTAGTTGACACTGCGCTATTTTTCTACAAAGTTTATGTTTAATTTTTTCATGGAATTAGGTTGTAAGACTATTGATCTGAGCACAGTCAAAAATAACTAATTCTCTATGAGAGTTATTTCCCAGCTCCTCAGATTATATTCATGGTTCTTAGCAATTATGGTTGCAGCAGGCCAAAATAGAAGCTTATTGAAGTGACCAAACAGATGGTGTAAAGAAACAATGTCACATGTCCTTTGCAGGGGACAGTGGACACTGAGGGAAAATAGCTATTTATGCTTCATCTAAACTGCACACACACACACACACACACACACACACACTCGTACATATCCACGGATCTTAGACACAACATACACACATGCATATATTTAAAATTGAGTTCTATACTGTCCAGTGGTTGCCGTATATAGGGTAGGATCAATCCCCTACCCAAATTCAAAATTCATTCAGATATGGAGACTCATAACATTACAACAAGACAAAGTCATTTACTAAAGTCATTACACAAAAAAAGAATAGTCTGCTACTTCACAATTTGACTTAAAATTTTTCTATAAATAAGCATCAGAATCACAGGAAATATAATGGCACATTTCTTGAGCAAAGGAAGAGTAATACAATGTTGTAAGACCTGGAGAAGAGGAAGATGATCTAAAAGACAATGTATTCAAAGGGGTTCAGGAATGACTAACCTGTATATTAAGTCTGAGGAGGTGTTTTAGGGCTGCAGAATGTATGTTTCAGTATCATACTTAAGAGGGACATCACAGATAGGACAGGAAGTCTGAAGAGCTGCAAGTATCAGAATTCGTCAGAAAGAGACAGATGTGCATACTAATGCTACATTTTGAGAATGACCATTTCTGTTACTTCTGTATACTGTCTCCCTTCTGTATGAATTATAAACATTTCTTGAATCTGCTTAAAAAAAATTGTGTGTGTGTGTGTGTGTGTGTGTGTGCTATTTCAAAATATTAGTGAAGGAAAGGAAAAGTATATGATTAAAAATTATATATTTGCTATAAATTTTTTTCTAAAGCATTTCCCAAATTCTAATTTTTAGTCATAACCTTCCACAATGTTTTTAGTTTTTAGTAGCAGTATTGTTATTACTTTAATGTCTGCAGTGTTACAATTCACAGGTTGATAAGAATAAACCAGAACATTGTATTCTAAATTATTTTTAAAATGTTCTATACACTATGATGTTCTGACATCACCACATCCATTTAGAAATACACATAGGCTCAGAAGTAATACTATCAGACCAACTCACGCTTCTTGCTCTTGACTGCCAGAAGACTTCACCTCCCAAGGCTAGCTAATTCCAAAGAGAATAACACAATGCCTAAGAGCACCCCTTTATATGCAAACCAACCAATCCTGAGTTTATACCCCCAGCTGTCTCCTTATTTAACTCTCACAGGCCAGGCCAGTATGTGCCCTATTCTAAATCATGTGAGGGTCAGGTACCAGGCGCCTGTTTACCACCTCTACAGCCCAGCCCAAAGTCTGCTGGTGTTATTCAAATGAATCAGTCCTACACTGTTTACTCTGCCCGGTTTGGCCTTCCCACTGTCCCTGGCCTTTCTGCCTACTGACAGACACTGAGGTCTTTGCAGGACACGCAGGGGCCCCTCTCCCTGAAAGCTGTGAGTAAAATTAACTTTTTCCTTGCAAGTTTTATTTCTTTCTGGGGATGTACTGATTTTACCATACCCTAGCCAACAGGTGCACTCCTAAAGCACACATTTTTCCTCACATATCCACGGAATTTTAATGCCCTAGTGGATATTAATTCATGTTCCACAAAGGGCAGATTCCTATTATCATTTAAGAGAAGGATCAGCTAGATTTAATTAATTATTGTTGAAATTGTCAGACTTCAGTGAGCTGATTTTACTATGAATTGCCAAGAGGTACAAACAAAATTCAGGATTTCACAAGTTTGTTACTACAAATATAATTAATAATGGTCATATTCAGGGTTTTGGGGGGGCATGTGTGTGTGTGTGTGTGTGTGTTTAATTTTGACGGGAGAGAGGTGACTTGAACAGTTTTGATTTTATTCCCTTGTCACTGTGGAAACAATGGACTAGAAATGATGGGTGCCTAAAATTGTTTGACCTGAATGTTACCTGAAGTTTTATCATGTCCATATATTTGTGTTCACATTAATCCAGTTCCAAAATGCTACAAAACAATCTTCAGTGTGTCGTAGAAGATATAGCTACCCTAGCTTCCTTAGGGTAGCTATAACTTCCTTAAAGAGAGAAAAGAAAAAAAACTTTAAAAGGAGAAGTGAGTTTCCAAGGTCATGGATCATAAAATATTGACAACATCTGCAGTCGCATAAACCACGGGAGCTCTTTTCTCAGTACTAGTGTGGTATCCAGACTCGTAACTGACATATGGAATCAGCACTATTTATATTATCGGGAAACATATTGCCCGTCAATGATCTCACAAGCAGCTCTGCTCAATTAGCGCTCCTCTGTTTCTTTATTAACATTGATGTAGGGCTTGTCAAAGACAGAGGATCCCAGTCTCAGTGTTTTTTAGCTGAGAGTCAGTGGCCAAGACTTAGCACCGGTCTTTAGAGTTCCGGGGTCTGATTATCCTGATGTTACCCTTTTCTGTTTCTGTAAAGGGTCTGAGATGGCTTATGGTGTATTTCACTAGTCAGCATAGTTCTTTTCCGTTCTTCTCCTCTAAACTCAGAGATTGTGCGAGTGACTGCGCCTGATAATAAACTCACACTGCCTGGCATCTTCTCAGCTTCGACTGAAACATTCATCCCCAAGAATTACACCATCCATCCATCCATCCATCACCTGTGGCAATGGGAACACAGTGTCCTCAGTCCCTCATTCCCTGAGAAGGTATTGTGAACACCATTAGCACTCTTGATGAAGCCACTTTCACCCCTTGGAACTATTAAGTTAACAGTTAAACACACTGATAAAATGTTCATTGCTGAGTTAATTGACGCTTTTTTCACTGTGTAGTTAGAGTTCAATAACCCAGTACGACATTCTCCACACAGGCAATCCTAGCACTAGTCCCACGATTACGGTGGGAACACTTCCATAATCTCTAAACCTTTATGGCACACACAAAATCCCGCAGAATGTCCAAGCATTCTTTTATTTCTAAAGCACAGGCTCTACACCAAAATGTGCATGTAGAATGAGGAGGGCTGAGGAGCTGTTTTCAACTCTCTTTAATGCACCCACTGTCCCCAGCTTACATCTATCTGCACTGGGTATTAACTTTCGTTCCTGGAATTTGGGGTATGTAGTGGACATCACTGTTGTCATCTGAGATCTAATTTAGCCCTCCATCTTGCAAATGCGGTTTGGAAAGAAGAGGCTTTGCGTGGGCATCCCTGCCATGGTTGTTGATTTGGAGATGACCCCAAGGCAAGGCAAGTTTCTGATTAGAGTTAATGAGTATGAGGATTTTCTTTCTTCCCTGGATGTGAACATAAGAATAATGATTAATAGTAGCTGAAATTTATGAAATGCTTACCATGTGTCAGATAGCAAGTATCTTAACTGTATTGCCTGAATTAGTTTAATTCTTACATTATTTCTATGAGATAGATTCTGTGCTCACTCAAATAATCCATGTACGTGAACAGAGGTTAGATAAATGCACAAGGTCATGTGTATACTCAAAGGTTGAGCTGGACTGTGAAGTCCATGTAGTCTGAGACTAAGACCATGCTTATGTTCAACCTACTGTTGACATTTTCTTTGTGTGCAAATCGTGAAGGTGGCAATCTTCCTCTAGAAAAGAAGAGAAAATCTAAGAGCAATGTAAGCTGAGCCCTAGTTGAACAGTGCCTAAAGTCTGCTCTAGCTCTCAACTACTCAACTGTAAAAATAAACCTTCTTGGGGCGCCTGGGTGGCTCAGTGGGTTAAGACTCTGCCTTCGGCTCAGGTCATGATCCCAGGGTCCTGGGATCGAGCCCCACATTGGGCTCTCTGCTCATCAGGGAGTCTGCTTCTCTATCTCTGTCTGCCTCTCTGCCTACATGTGATCTCTGTCAAATAAATAAATAAATAAAATCTAAAAAAAAAAAAAAAAAAAAAAACCTTCTTAATGTCCAAGGCAGTTTGAATTAGAGATTTCTGTGACCTGTAGCTAAAAGCATCCTCTTTCATCAATTAGTGCCAGAAAGACCTACAATAGAACCTCAAACAACATGGTTTGAAATGCACAGGTCCACTTACACACACATTTAAAAAAAAAAATACAGCACAATACTGTACATATATTTTTCTCTTCCTTATGATTTCCTTAATAACATTTTACCTTTCTCTAGCTTACTTCATTGTAAGAATATAGTATTTAAAACTTACAACATACAAAATACGTGTTAGCCGACTATGTTCTCAGTAGGGCTTCGGGACAACGGTAGCTTATTGGTAGTTAAGTTCTGCAGAAGTGCAAAGATCTACATTGATTTTCAGCTTTGCTGAGGTTCAGCACCCCTCGTCTCTTGATTATCATCAACTGTAATTACAAAGACCAGACTTTTATGTGTCAGTTTGGTTAAGCAAGAAAGGGATCTTCTTTATTTCTGGGTCACATCTGGTAATCCTTTTTACATGTTAACAGTTAGTGATTTTCACCCAGTTACGATAATGGCATTCCTCTTTCTTCAGTGATTATTTTGGGAATGTGTCTGTAACAGTTCAAAGTCACTGAGTACATGGCTTTCCTCTTGCTTCAATGACTCAGGGATAGATCAAGTCAAAAACAAAGAAGGAGTAGGGCTTGACATTATGAAAGTGGCTGTCTCTCTCTGTCTTTCGTCATGTCATGAACTGTGCTGCTAGCAGCCATTTTGTTCATGGGGATAGACACCGAAAGACGAAGCCACGGTTGGAAACGCACAGAACCAAAAATTTTGGAAAGAAACAAAGGAACTCCCTACTTTGGACATTTTAGGTTACACGAGCCAACGAATGCCCTTTCTGGTCTGTGACATGGTCGGATGGGTTCTGTGGTGCCCTCCAGAACATGCGAGGTGATTCAGTGTGCTCTCACTCCAGTTCTATAGAAAATGTCTCCCTCAGGCACTCTTGTCTTTTCCTTCCCTGAGCCACCCAGTTGAATTTAGTTCCTCTCCTTCTCCTTCTGAGTTCTAATTATTGACAAGCTTAGCTTCCCAAGCAAGTTGCCATGGTGATAAGAAATGAAACTGTGTATCTTGAGTTGGAGAAAGGGTCAAAGAGGTGCTAGCCATAATATCCCATCCTATTATCCAAAAAATAAGTTTTCAGTTTCAGGTTGTCTATTGCATGAAACAAAGCACTTCAAACTTTAGTGGCTTAGGACAGTGACCATCTGTTACTTCCTGTAAGGTTGTATGTTAACTGAGTGGTATCTCTGTGGTACATCACGATGATGGCTAGGTCAGCCTGGCAGCTGCATTCAACTGGACGCTTCATTCATTTCTCTTTCAACGATCACCTTCTTCATGTAGAGTTTTATCTTCCAGGACCTTTCCAAGTAGTTTTTCTCTTCGGCAGCAGTGCCTAGATTTCCTAGAGCGTCTAACTGGTCCCATGGAAAAACATTTCAAGAGGGTAAGCCCCAATGTACAGTGCTTTATGAAGCCTCCTCTTGCATCATTCATGCTAATTCCTGTTGGTCATAGCAAATAACATGACCAAGTCCACATGTCAGCAACTACATGACGGCATGATGGAGTAAGTGTGCATAGTTCGCTAAGGGGCACCACATCACCTCAATTATGGATAATGAAACCTTTTACTCAGTCAATATTCATTTCCCATTAGCATCTCCCAAAGGTTCTTATTTAAAGCCAGTCAACTTCTCTGACTTTGGTTTTGTCAAAGCTACCTTTTGTTACCAGAGTCATGGTACCATCAGTGGTTCCATGACTTGGGAAGGGTTATTGGTTAGGAAGCAGATCAAAATTCATTTTATCAGACTCCATTTCTATCTATCTGGTTTGAGTACATTTCTGTGCTTGAAACCAAATATCCCTGAATAAAACAAATAAAAAAAATAAAGGAAATGAATGTATTATTTGGGATGTGGCACCATATTAATTAGAATGTCTTATTAGTCTTGCTGTTTAAAAACTTGTTAATCATGCTCTGTATCAAACAATAGGATAGGTGATTTCTCATGAGTTAAATCATCAATGATTTTATCATCAACTTGGTGACATAAATACCACTTTTTTTTTCTCCTTTTACATTTGAAGAAATTGGGACTTGACAAGTTTAGTAATTCACCAATGTCATATTAGTAGAAAGTGGAAGAGCCAATATCTGAAGAAAGACTGAAATGCATTTTTCTAAAATTTAATAACATAAAGAGGATAATCTGACAGATATTTTACACTAATATTCACCCTACTAAAACCCTACTCCCTCATTTAAAAAAAAAAAAAAAGTCCTCTCATTATGAGGTGATCTGACGTTGACATTTGTAATCCTACTGGCCTATGTTGATGGAAGTTGCGTGGTGGGCTCTACGGTGTGGCTTGCTGGCTGAGAGCTCCAGGTACGTCCTTGAAAAGTTGTGCCTCTGTCTAAGAATGTTCAATTGCTGGAAGAAAGAGTTAACTATTCCCCATTCTCAAGATCTGTCAGCATGTGTTTATTTTTTCGGGCCGTTTATTTTTTAAATGTGACTACTGGACATGACATGCCTTTTTTCATCTTTGAAAAAGAATGAAGATGGTGGTGGTTGTTATTATTTATTTATTTGAGAGAGAGTTGGGGGGCCGAGGGAGAAGGAGAGAGGGAATCATGAGCAGAACTGAGATCATGAACTGAGATCATGCCCTGAGGTGAACTCAAGAGTCAGATGTGTAACCAACTGAGTCACATAGGGACTCCAAAATGAAGGTTCTTTATAAATAACTTCAGTTGCTTTCAGGATAAGTGGATCAAGGCCCATTGTGTCATGTATCTGTGTTAAACATCTAAGGTTAATAATCAAGCAAGAAAGCAGGTCAGGACTTGAGGCTAGGTGTTCAGGATACAGACTGAGGTCAAGGTATAAGGTGAGAAGCCAGAAGAAAACAGAAATTGAAGTCAGAATATAGGAAATATGACCCATGTGGCTAATCCACATTCAGAACTACAAAACATCTCAAGGTGCCTGGGTGGTTCAGTCAGTTCGCAGCCAATTGTTAGTTTTGCCTCAGGCCGTGATCTCAGGTTCCTGGAATGGAAGCCTGTGCCCAGTTCCATGCTCAGTGGAGAGTCTGCTTGGGATTTTCTCTCCCTCTCCCTCTGCCCGTGCCTCATGAATGCTTTATCTCCTCCTCCCTCAAATAATTAAATCTATCTTAAAAAAAAAAAAAAAGAACAGCAAAACATCTTAATCAAGATTGTCATCTCCAGTCAAGAAAAGGGACATGACGGCTAGGATGGAAGACCTGAAGGTTACAGAAAATGGCATTAAGAGAACAGAGTTCGATCACTAGCGGGATGAGTGTATCTGATATCCTTACATGGCCCAAGAATAATTTATTTTCAGCTTCTTCACTACCTTTATTTCCCACAGGGCCAAAAATTTCTCAGATGAATTATTAAAGGTGAAATATTCCTTTAATAATTTGGTTGCTGACATTTAAATGTTTACCTCCTCACCAAAATTTGTATTGCTTTTTGTTGTCTTTGCAGAGCAATAACTAAGCCATTTGACTTTCTTAACAAAAAGTACAATAGATGGCTACTGTGACCACCTATTAATCTTGGCATTTCCTTGCATATTTATAACATGTCATTTAAAAATACATACTATAGGGGGAAAGAAGTAAAATGTGTTCCTTGTTAGTAGAAAGGAGCTAGACTAGAATCTTAGTATTTTACCTCCTAAATGACCTTATAAATGTACTTACACTTTTATTCCTGAATGTAATTTTTACTATATAGTATGTTAAGAATATTTATATAAATACTTGTCACCTTAAGTAGGCTCCTTATTCAAGATTGAAATATCCATAAGTATTGCCAAACAAATGTGACTCATCTTTATTCGTAATCCAATATTGTTTGTTTTAGGGGACTTGTTCTAAACAGAAGTATCTCTCCTATGTAGTTAGATTAATCAGGATGTTATTTTGTATTGCCTAGAGCAGTGTGTTTAGTAATTGGATAATTTGTCTTCCCCATCACAATAATGGCGGATGGAATCAGTACACTTGCCATGAAAAAGTTTGTTTCTGCCTGAGCTCAGGGAAAATTTGAGTACTTCTATCAGATTAACATCCATTTGGAAATAAATTATTCCTGTAATCATCAACAGAACCCAAAAGCCTGTGGGGCCTTCCTGAGGGAATTATTACATTGGGAAGGAAAGGGAGGGCTGGGGAGCCATCCAAAGGGGACTCTTGGAGATGGCTTGCCTCCCCTTCATGCCCAGGAGGGTAGACAGTGAGAACCGTTCTGACTACAAATGGGGAGGCAGAATTAAATCTGTACGATTATATTGGCATATGGCTTAATGCTTCTGAATGGTGTTGGGAAATGAAGATCACACATTCATGAGCCACGCGGGCCTACTGTGAGTAGAAAAAAAAAATGCCAGGACAGTCTGCAGTGCTTTGGGAAAGCAACGCATTTGCAACTCAAGAAAGTTCCGTCGAAGTTAGCTCTGCAGTGTGATTTTCTGCCGTAACCATTGTGGGTCATAAGCAACTGCTGCCCCCTCACAGGAAAGCCCATTTTCTGTCCATATTTCCATACGAACGTCTAGTCTCAGAGACCCACATGCAGACACATATCTGCACATATATTTAATTTCTTTTTACTAACTATGAAAAGTTAAAATATTGTATTTTATTGTATTCATAGACCTTCTCAGGTCTATGAGCCACTCTTGTCTTTAAAGTTCTAACATTTTTCTTCACAGATGCAGGCCCTTCTGAAATCTCTATATTCCCTCATTTTGCTACTTGCAAAATAACTCCAGAGAAAAAGAAAATAATAGTTATCTTTGCTTCATTTTTCCCCCCTCTAGTTTTACCACCTTCTAGTCTCACCACAGACATAAAAAGAAGGAAACAGTAAAACACAAAAGTCGCCCCTGTGAATGAATCTCAGAGTCTCCTTTCGTTCTCCAACTGGAAGGGTTCCTGGCAATGCATGATTTAGCATCAATTTATGATGCCAAATTATGATTCTATTAAAATAAGAACTGTATAGATTACTTTTCTATTACAGTCATTTCTATTAGAATTTTCACATGTAGCACCTGGTTCTATAGAACACCACTATTTTTATGCTCTTGTTCTCCCAAGGAGATGTCACGGTCTCACCTTAAAAGAAAAGAATGGATCATCTCGGACATTTTCTTTTCCTTTTTTTTTTTAACCTTCTGATTTCATATTCATAATTACTTAACTTTTTAAAAACAAAAGGTTAACATAATTAAATAGAATTAAAATGGTTTTAATAAGCATCTTTTACAACCATCTACTCCATGTCCTCCCTGGAACTCCTCGAAAGCATATTTTCAGACCTAATTATGGCAAATAACTCTTGCTCAGAACGTCTGTGAACTAACAGTTCTTCCCCACTAATGCAAAGGAAAGAAACGGCTGGATTTTTGATCAGTGGATCACTCTGCCATTGAGTAAGTGCTCTTACTTTTGCCTGAAATTAGGTAATTTCTTTTCTTTTAATGACTTTAAAAAAGAAAGTAGAACCAACTGTTCTTTCCCACAAGAGCGGATGAAGTTTGTATATTAATTAGCATTTATTGCCATGTCCACATTTTAAACTCTCTGCTGACTAAATCTTTGCTCAAAAAGAACATTTCCAGGACACTTGGGTGGCTCAGTCGGTTAAGCGTCTGTCTTTGGTTTAGGTCACGGCGCCAGGATCCTCGGATCAAGTCCTCTGTCAGTTTCCCTGCTCATTGGGAAGCCTGCTTCTTCCTCTCCCTGCTCTTGTACTCTCACTCACTCATTCTTTTTCTCCCTCTCTCCCTCTCTACCTCTGTTTTTAACAGAACATTTCCTTTCTTTATTTCATTAAGAGGACCACATCAGGTTTGATAATTGTCCACGTCCATAGTTGGTTACAGTGATTCAAGTTGTAAATTCTTAAACATTAGTTTTGTTTTTTGCTCGTTGCTTGTCATCTATGAACGCCTTTGCTATGGTTCAGGTATCCAAGCATCTTCCTTTCTGCAGGGACATACTAAGTGCAAGATACTCACTGTATTAGCACGTCACAGGAAAAGGAAATATTGCTACAATGCCTAAAATCAAGATGGCTGATGGGACAACATTACTGATGGCACAGTAACTATTATACACCAAACACTGTTAGTTGTCTACAAGTATTATCTTTGTTCTTTGTAAGAATTCTACAAGGCAGACATTAGTTCCATTTTATAGTAGCAGAATCTAATGACTAGAGAGGTTTTACAATTTTCTACATCTCTACAGTAACTGAGAATTAGAGATGGACTAAGGACTCATTTTATACTTGACCCCAAACTCAAGGACACCCTCCAATCCTAAGATACAGAAGTCTACAAATGAGTTTAAAAAAATGGTAAAGTTACAAACAAAGCAAAGAAAAAGATCAATATAAGAGAAAATGCCATGGAAATGCAAAGGCATAGGAGTTTAATTTTGAGTACAGAGATCCAAAAAGGTGTGTGAGAAAATAAAATTTTTAAGAAATGCCCTGGAAAATATGGTAGCAGTAATTATGGGAGGATATGAGGGGTGACAGCTCAAGGGTAGGGTAAATATGATTTAAAACAGAAGGGAAGGAAATTTTGGTTAGAGAGTAATCTTCCTTCATAAAAGCATGGATCCCAATAATCTTAATATGAATTTATCTTTAAGAACACTGTTTAAGTGAACAATCTTGATTTCATTCACTGATGCATATATATATATATTTTTTTTTTGTGCATATATACTGAAACAAACATTACATTAAGTAGATAATATTCATCTTGGATACACAATATTTTCCCTTGTAAAATTAACTCCCTTTTGGAAAAACATTCCCTAATCTTTTGCTAGTGTCCTTCACAGGCTTAAGTACTTCTGTGCATTATTTGGTACTGCTCAGAGTTATATGGGGCATATAATTTTGATAAGGAAAGTATGTGAAAAGGAACTAAGATTACCTATCATTTACTGCAGGCAGAAAGATCTTCACAAGTGATTTTTCTCTTAATTCTCAAAATTATTCTAAGACGTAAGTGTTATCAACCCAGTTTTGGATTCTGACACTGTTTTTAAGGACATTCAGGAAGTGGAAATATTAACATGGGAACCCACATGTAGTGGACTCTTTCTACTGCCCCCAAAGGCCAAATATGAGAGTGTTAAGAAACAACTGGTCATTAGGATGTGGAGCAAGGAGAACTCTCTTACACTGTTGGTGGGAATGCAAGTTGGTGCAGTCACTTTGGAAAGCAGTGTGGAGATTCCTTAAGAAATTAAAAATAGAGCTTCCTTACGACCCTGCAATTGCACTACTGGGTATTTACCCCAAAGATACAGTTACTGAAAGGAAAGGCCATCTGCACCCCAACTTGCATAGCAGCAATGGCCACAGTCACCAAACTGTGGAAAGAACCAAGATGCCCTTCAACGGACGAATGGATAAAGAAGATGTGGTCCATATACACTATGGAGTACTATGCCTCCATCAGAAAGGATGAATACCCAACTTCTGTATCAAGATGGACGTGATTGGAGGAGATTATGCTGAGTGAAATAAGTCAAGCAGAGAGAGTCAATTATCATATGGTTTCATTTACTTGTGGAGCATAAGGAATAACATGGAGGATATGAGGAGAAGTGAGTTGGGGGAAATTGGAGGGGGAGATGAACCATGAGAGACTGTGGACTCTGAGAAACAAACTGAGGGTTCTGGAGGGGAGGAGGGTGGGGAGGGGTTGGGGTGAGCCTGGTGGTGGGTATTGTGGAGGACCTGCACTGCATGGAGCACTGGGTGTGGTACATAAACAATGAATTCTCAAACACTGAAAAGAAATTTTAAAAATAAATAAAAATTTTTTAAAAACACCAGCTTTTTGGTCATTAATGGTATCCATTTGATATTAAAAATAAGGAAGGAGGGAAGGTAACTATTAGAGGAGAAGCTTCATGAAGTAAAAAGTGAACAAGTACAAAGAAGCAGAGACAGGGTGTCATCTGAAAAGTTGGCAGAAACAGCTCTGTGAGAGCAACAAAAATTATGAATTTTTTTTTTACATTTTTATTCCTTTAGCATTAAGAAAAACATAATACTTTTGTAGGCAGATGCCAAAAGCCCATAGTGATAGATGGAAGACGTGAACAAAAGGGTAATGATGGTGAGTCCGGCACAATGCGTTGGTTCTTGGTCTCCAGAGGAGAGCCTGTAGGTAATCTGCAGTATGCACTAGACCTCCAAGAGTTGTTTGATTCAGAACTGACCAAGCAGCAGAAGCAGGATGAGTGAGGAAACACAGATGCAGAGAAAATGAGAAACTAATGGGGATCAGATCCTGAGAGATGGAGAAAGTTTAAGGCTTCGTTCCTGGCGGCACCTCACTCAGTTCCCAAGAGGTCTGAATGCTCACCCCCGTGGCCACCCTCGACTTTATCTGTTGCCTAATGCCTCTGAAAGTTAAGGTCCCTCTACCTGGGTTTTTTGTTGTTGTTATTATTTCTTGAAACAAAGAACTGTGGAACAAACAGGCATAAAATTCATGTCTCATGTAACATTTAAGGAAACACAGTTCAGAAAAACATAAAGTCACAATACAAGTTCATATAGCGGGTTACATGGCTTTCCCCATTTCTCAGAGAAAAGAAAATACAGTAAACCAAAAGGCAAAGGAGATGATGAGGCTCAGAGTAACCATGGAACGGGAGAAAGGGGGTTTGGAGATGGAAACGCAGGTGGAACAAGGAGTGTACAATTAAGAGGTGAGGAAGGGGGAAAAAGAATAAGAAAAAAGACCATATAATTAAGAGTTGGGCAATAATCTCTCTGTTTACTCCAGTGAGAATGAGTGAAACAAGCTTCTTCTCATCACAGTGTGTTTCTTGTGGTATGGAAATAAGAATGGCTCTGTTTTATGTGACCTATATACACAATGGGCTCACAGTTTTAACAAGGTCAGCTTCCCATAAAATCATTCGACTACCAAAATTATTAATCTATTCGGGCACCACTACTCTTTAATATATGGTAGAGGCTGAACATCTATTTCCCTTCCTAATAGCACCCAAATTTCCTTTGGGGGTAATAACTGTCCTGCGTGCAATTTTGCTGAAAAAGTTGTTTTGGGAACCTCTTTCCAGTACAGAAGACATGGAGGCCAGAGTTTTCTTTTGATGCAGCCTGTGTATGTGACCTCAACTTTGGCAAATGAATGTTTTCACCTGGAACTCTGTGTAAACAGTGACCACCAAAGGATAGGGCAGAATGATACATATTCTAAGGCAAATGATCATTATAGAGGCAGTATAGCAATCTCTTTCTGGAATATTCAAATTTCTAGAAATTGATACGCTGCTTTTTTTTTTTTCTTTCAGTCACTTGAGTTCTACCATTGAACCCAACCATTTCTAAATCTCTCCACGAGCTGCCAAATATCCACCTAATAAATTATTTCTGCCTGAAGGGGATCCAACATAGCTTCCATTCACTACCACAAACTCATCTGTACCCATAATCTTTCTAGAAGTCCTCTGAAACTCTTCATTCATACGTTCCTGTCAGGGATCTTTGGGAAAGTGCATCGTAATTTTAGAAACAAACCCACTCTTTTATAAGACATTGTTATCTAAATTGTATGCTGCAATACTGCACGGCAGGAGTATGATCTAGCCACAGTGTTCTTCATTCCATCCCTTGCGTATGCTACGTGCCAATTCATTTGTTCAGATATACCAGAGCCACCAGGCATAATTCTGAGTAGGCTGAAGGTTACAGTCTCTCAGTTAAAATTGTAGCCCTTCTTCACAAGAAATGGAACACTCACCCTAATACCAAATTTGAGAATTTATATTTTATGAAGTATGTTTGCTCTTGGTGTCAGAGCAAGAAGAATAGAAACTCCTGCATCTTACACTCTACTTTCAGGGAACAGTCATGGGCAATCAAGTGGGTTAAGAGTTTTGTTCTACACGGGAGCATATTACAAAATGGAATCAGATGCTTTCAGGACATTTATGCATATGGGATGGTGGCACTATTATGTTTTTTAAGACTTTCAATTTGGTAAAATTTCATCATATTTAGAACTATTACCTATTTATGTGTTTTCATCTTCACTTTTAAAGAAAGAAAATCACAAGTGTACATTTTGCGTTGAAGTTTCATTGACTGGTAAGTATCAGACACATCAGACTTCCCAACCTAATCCTTCAACACCCTCATAGTGACTTAGAGGACGTGCAGACACCATCATTCATTCTGGAATCATGTATATATCAACTTTATAATTTTTTAGTAGATTTATGCTGTTATGGGTTGAACTGAGTATCCAAAAGGATATTTTAAAGTCTTAACCAGTGGTGCCTAAGAGTGAGACCTTATCTGGAAATATGGTCGTTGCAGTTATAGTCCAGCTAAGATGGGCTCAGTGGGATGGGCCCTAACGCAGTATGACTAGTGTCCTTATAAGAAGAGGAAAATGGCGGATGTACACAGATACAGAAAGGCAGACTGCCATGGGACCAATGTGAAGGGTTGCTGGCAGCCAACATAGCTAGAAAGAAGCAAGGAAAGATTCTTGCTCATGGGTTTCGGAAGGAGCATGGACCTCCTGAGAGCTGGGGGTCAAACCTTAAGCTCCAGAACTGTGAGGCAACACATTTCTGCTATTTCAAGACACTCAGTCTGTGGTTCTTTGTTGCAGCAGCCCAAGGAAACTGATGTACAAATCACCAAATGGAAATATTTTCTACCTTTATTATACTACTTCTTGCAAGTCTATTTCCATTCATACCCTCCGCAGCAAAATACTAGTCAGAAATCAGTCTCATGTTTCCTTTCCCCTTAGAATAGCCTTTTCAATAAGTCAATTCACAATTCAAATAATCTTCTTATTTTTAAGTCCTCAGGGCAAAGAAAAGAAATGATTAAATATTTTTGTATTGTTAGTATACTATTGTGTGGATTTCATTCTACCTTCATGAGAACATTAATTTCTCACTGATAACATAATCCTTATAGATTATTTAATAACCTCATCAGGCATACTATACAAAAAGACAGTTAACTCTATTAAACAAGCCAGAAAAGAAATATTATCTCTGTATCTCAAATCCTTTATATGTATGCAACCAAACACCCTGAAATTTTTAATCTCTTGACTCCGATAGAAGATCTTAAGAATGTTTTTTGTTTTAATTATGAACTTTTGCTGTTTAAGTATCTAGAATTTTTAAAGAAGGAAGAAACAAAAGACCAAAAAAAAAAAAAAAACCCAATTTTATAAATACCAGACTCTATTTTCTGAGCTGTTTCCAGATTTTTCAGTCTAACACCTCAGCGTACAACAAGCTGATTCCCAATATGAAATATCAATTTCCGTAAATGACAGTCAAGTGTAAGAAACATAAACTGGTGTGATAAAATTAATTCCCAGCCTCCATACATTTGGCAGTTGGATGGATGGAGTCTGAGCACACTTCCCATGAAAATAATACTGTGATTTTCCACTGATGTGTAAGAATCAAAGTAGTCAATTGAACTCAACATTTATCAAACACCTCTTAAGAATACAAACCACTAATACAGAAAATAACAACTAATACACTGAACAACACCTCTGTCCTTGAGGAGTTCACAGCCTAGAAGTTAAGCATGGTAACATGAGTTCAGAGGCAAACCGTAGTCTCTGCTCCTAGACAACTTGAACCCAGCCTGCAGGGTGAATATGGCAGCCTATCTCAGTGGCCTGTGAAACAGGGCCAAGTTCACATCCTGAATCCGCCTCTCAGTGATCATGAGCAAATGACATTATTTTAAGCTACTTTTCCTATCTTTTGCAAAAGAAAAATGATACCCTGCCTTGTATGGTTTATGTGACGACTGGCAGGGCTTGGGCACATAGTAGTCAACGAAGCAACACCGAAAGAAAGAGAAAAATAATAAAAAAATGAACGAGAGTTGATGATGTCAGCCAATAGACAAGGATTTAGATGATACTAGAGAACTGGCTCTAGGATAGGCTACAGACATCACACACTGCTCCATAGGTATCAGTGATGGTCAGAAATCAAGAATTCTGAAGAAGATCCAGCAAAATCGATAAATGGATAACTCTTAGAAAGTTACATAGGAAATGAAACTCCTATAAAAAGAAAAAATGCTATTATGAGCAATTTAGGTTGTGACAGAGTCAACTCTACTATAGTTGCTGTTCCCAAAATATGGTTAGTGGAAATGAATATATGTTAATTAAAAAAAAATTACCAATGTCAAGTAAGTTTGGGGAAACACTGGGTTAAATTAAATGTGATGGGTTTGTGGGCTTGAAGCTGTCTGGGAATCTTCAGACCAAGAAGGAAAGAGACCCAGCCCTGACTGAGCAGCAGAGCACACATAACCCAAGAGTCCGTTTTCCTCGCAGGACATGCCAGCTTTCCTGGAGTGTCCCACGGGTTTCACGAGTCCTGCCTTTCCTAGAACTTCCCACCACAGCTCCCCAGAACTCACTTTTGGGAAATGCTATTCCGTTGATATGAAACATTCACAGTTTCCTAGGAAACGAGGCAAATTTGTGACTAATACTTCTAATCAAATCTTTTTTTTTTTTTTTGGCACTAAAATAGTTCCCCAAATCAACTCAGTTTTATTTTACATGACACATAGTTAATGGGTTTCTATAATTAGCAATACATTCTAATTTCCTTAATAATCATGATGTAAGTCATCCTACAATTATCTATGACTCAATTTTCTTCCACTTGATTCATGAACAGGAATTAATCTATAAATTCTAAATGACAGGCATTTTTCCTCTGAAAATCCCAGAGGCACAACGAAATATTACATAAACCAGCACAAAACACAACTAAAATATGTATGTATGTGTTTTAGAAAAAACAAAATCATACTTATGACAGAATTTACAAATGGAGAAATTTAATAAAAACTACTCGTAGTATTGTCATCAAAGAATATTGCTAAGAGTTTTACTGTAAAATCTACCCTTGAAATGATTTCAGTCCTTAATCACATCAACCGACATAACAAAATTATCAGTTTATTCAAATTAATCAGGACTAACTCTCACTAAAATTGTGATATAGATGAAATTGTTATTTGGACATATTCAGCAATATCAGAATTTTAGCACTTCTCCCAGGGCCCTAGTGTACTTAACGTTATGTTCTAAAGGGGGAGGAAAAGCATATTTTCCCAATTATGATCACTCATAGTTAAATGACAGCCGATCACTGCAAGTGAGATATTTCTGTAAATTTAAGAGCCCTCAAATTCTTTTTGTTTTTTTATTTTTTCTAAGATTCTATTTATTTATTTGACAGAGACACAGCGAGAGAGGGAACACAAGCAGGGGGAGTGGGAGAGGGAGAAGCAGGCTTCCCGTTGAGCAGGGAGCCCAATGTGGGGCTTGATCCCAGGATCCTGGAATCATGACCTGAGCCAAAGGCAGACATTCACACGACTGAGCCACTCAGGCACCCCAGAGCCCTCAAGACAAGCCCTTAAGACAAAAAGACACAGCACCCATGACTTTTTTTTCCTTTTTTTCGCATCACTCAGTAGATGTGCAAGCATTTGTGAAAACGCTGGGCTTTTCAATTCTCTATGACATCACAACATAAAAGGAAACAGATTTTTCGCTCATACTTTTTGAGCCTTAATGACACAGAGGTTAATTTAAGAAAAGTTATCCTTTACTAGTACAATATATATACACATGTATATTATACCTGAAATGGTCTAAGTATATTTCATACATGTAATACAAACGCATTTGGGATGTTCTATTTCTTTTCTTTAAAGATTTTATTTAAATCTTTTTTAAATTGAGAGGAAGAGAGAGCACATGAGCAGTGGAGGAGGGGCAGAGAGAGAGAGAGAAGTGGGCTGACCAGGGAGCCCAACGTGGGGCTGGATCCCAGAACCCAGGCAGCTGCTTGACTGAGGCACCCAGGTGCCCCGGGATGTTCTATTTCTTATCTTATATTCTCATATTTTGTTCAGGTAGGTTTTTGTTTTCTTGCTTTTGGGGGGGGTGTGGTTTGTGTGATTTTTTTTTTTTTTTTTTTTTTGATGGGTCTGCTGGCCTGACTATGTAGTAAGATGTGCTTTCCAAATACAAGTATTGTGTCCTCACATAACAGTTTCCTAAGTATTATATGACCTGGACTGATCTTTCAGCTTTTTTTTTTTTTTTAATCAAGATTGCACGGAGGCAACCCGATAACTTTGGCACAACAGTAGTTCTCTCTCTGACTTCTATTAAATCACCAGTTTGAAAGTATGCTTCTAAACACTACCGGTATCTTCACTATTGTATAGGTCATCTCAATCTTCCCTCTTCTAAAGAGACCTGAAATCCAAATAATGATGTATGGCTGAGAATAAATTCTACAATCTAAGGTCGAGAATGTTAATTGTCACCTCGTGGTGACAGCAGGATCCAGAGAAATACAGAATTTGACTGTTAGAAAAACCAATAGATGAAACAAGACAAACCATAAGTGACTCTTAATTTCACAAAACAAACTGAGGGTTGCTGGGGGGAGGGGGGTTGGGAGAAGGGGGTGGGACTATGGACATTGGGGAGGGTATGTGCTTTGGTGAGGGCTGTGAAGTGTGTAAACCTGGTGATTCACAGACCTGTACCCCTGGGGATAAAAATATATGTTTATAAAAAATAAAAAGTTAAAAAAAAAACCAATAGACTGCTAAGATACAAAGAAACCCAGCGTTTCACACCAGATGTAATTGACGTCTAATGGACCTAGTGGCAGAATAGCATTCTGGATGTGTGGTTTTCCTTTATGGACGGTATTGAAGGGAAACTGTTAAGCATTCAGCTAAGGACTGTGAGGTGACATACACTCACTGTCCCAGCTGTCCTTCCTCTCTCCACTAACTGAACAGACGTGTTTACACTAATTTATTGACTGTCTGAAAGATGATCCGCTTAATTATATTTTAAAATTACTTCCAGAATATTAATACCTATGAGATTTTAAGTGAAGTTAAATTACTCAATCTCTCTACTTCCCTTCTTCCTCAAGTACGGCCAATATCAGGGACCACATCTTCAGGATAGTGGCAGAATAATGCACTACTAGTAACGCCACTAGTGGAAATGTTCCCAGTTATTTTCTGGATATCATATTTTTTGAATGTATCTATATGAAAAGAATTGGGGTGATCTAATAAGAGAGCAGTATTATTTTACAGGGGAGGAAATATTAATGTCATACAAAGCAATACCTTTTTGTTGTCCAATAAATTTATTTCTTTTTTTTTTTTTTTTTTTTTTAAAGATTTTATTTATTTATTTGACAGAGAGAAATCACAAGTAGGCAGAGAGGCAGGCAGAGAGAGAGAGAGAGGAGGAAGCAGGCTCCCTGCTGAGCAGAGAGCCCGATGCGGGACTCGATCCCAGGACCCTGAGATCATGACCTGAGCCGAAGGCAGCGGCTTAACCACTGAGCCACCCAGGCGCCCCTCAATAAATTTATTTCTATTAAATTATTTTAAATTGTGTTCTTAATTCTTATAGTAAAGGAATGTTAGATAAATATTATTTCATTACATGAGTAGAAAACAAAACAAACTGTTCCTTCTATAACACAGCCTACTTTACGTAACCTCAGTATGCATCTTAAATCATAAAGCAAATATGTCTATGGGTTACATATGATCATTAGCATTGTTTTTGTTTTTCAAAAATCAGTATTAAATTTGAGGTTTGTCATGTCTCTGACAATGCAATTTGATGATTGAGAACTTGCCTCTTTTATGCTGGGTAAATTTTCAAATAAAAAATGCGTTCTGTGAGACTTTCCAATTAGATGTCATAAAGTTAGAAGACAAATATACTAAGTACATACATATATTTCCATGTGTTTACACCGATATATCTTTATAAACATAGAGATATACTTCATATCTATGTTAAATAATGATATAAAATGATATTTACATAAGAAAATTAAGTGGTTTTTGGAACAGAATAAAGAGCCCAGACATGAAGGCATACTTCCATGGCCAATTAATCTACAACAAAGTGTGCAAGAATATCCAATGGGGAAAAGACAGTCTCTTCAATAAGTAGTGCTGGGAGGGCTACATGCTAAAGCATGAAACTGGACCACATTCTTATACTATACACAAAAATGAACTCAAAATGGATTAAAGACCTAATGAGAAACCTGAAACCATAAAAATCCTAGAAGAGAACGCAGGCAGTCATTTCTCTGACATTGGCCATACCAACATTTTTCTAGATCTAGATCTAGACCAACATTTTTCTAGATCTGTCTCCTCAGGCAAGAGAAACAAAAGCAAAAATGAACTACTGGGACTACATCAAAATAGAAAGCATTGGCACAGCCAAGGAAACCATCAACAAAACGAAAAGGCAACCGACTGAATGAAGAAGATATCTGCAAAAGACACATGTGATAATAGGCTAATATCCAAAATATATATGAAACTCATACAACATCACACCAAATAAACAAAAAATCTGATTAAAAAATGGGCAGGAAATTCACAACAACATGGCTGGAGTTAGAGAGTAGGATGCTAAGTGAAATGAATCAGGTAGAGACGGACAAATACAATATGATCTCACTTCGGTGTGGAATTTAAAACAAAACAAACAAAGGTAATGGGGTTGGGGGGGACCAAGAGAGACTCTTAACTGTAGAGAACAAACTGATGGTAACCATAGGGGAATTGGGTGGGGTGTATGGGTGCAATAGGTGATGGGGATGAAGGAGTGCACTTGTGGGATGCCTGTGAGGCTCAGTAGGTTAAGCACCTGCCTTTGGCTCAGGTCATGATCCCAGTGTTCTGGGATGGAGCCTCACATCTACAGTAAATAAGCTTACTTCTCCCTCTCCAGCTCCCCCAGCTTGTGTTCCCTGTCTCGCTGCCTCTCTCACTCTCTGTCAAATAAATAAATAAAATCTTCTTTTTTTTTCTTTTTTAAATTAAAAAGGAGTGGACTTGTAAGGAGCACCGGGTATTGTAAGGAACTGCTGAATCACTGTATTGTACTGCTGAAACTAATACTACACTGCATATTAACTAACTGGAACTTAAATAAAAACTTGAAAACTCTCTGAAAAAATTAAAAAATGGGCAAAAAAAATCCAAATGGATATTTATTCTTCCAAAGAAGACATAGAGATGGCCAACAGACACATGAAAAGATGCTCGACATCACTACTCATCAGGAAGAAAAAAAAATCAGAAACACAATATAACTGTCAGAATTACTTTGTAACTGTCAGAATGGCTAAAAAAAAAACAAAAAACAAAAAACAAAAAACCTCAAGAAATAACAAATGTTGGTGAAGGTGTGAAGAAAAAGGAACCATTGGTGGGAGTATAAATTGGTACTGCCACTGTGGAAAACAGCATGTAATTTCCTCAAAAAATTAAAAATAGAATTACTGTGTGATGCAGTAATTCTACTTTAGGATATCTACCCCCAAAAATGAGAACAGTAATTTGAAAAGATAAATGCACCCCCCATGTTAATTGCAGCATTACTTACAATAGCAAAAATATGGAGGCAACCGAAATGTCCGTATGATAGATGAATGGATACAAAAGAATGGCATGTACACACACACACACACACACACACACACACACACACAGAGAAATATTACGCAGCCATAAAAATGATGAGATTGTGCCATCTGCAACGACATGGATAGACCTAGAAGGTATTATGCTGAGTGAAATAAATCAAGATAGGAAAGATAAAACAAATACCATAAGATTTCATTCATATGTGGAATCTGAAAAATAAAGCAAATGAATAACCAAACAAAAAAGCTGAATCAGATGTATAAATACAGAGAACAAACTGAAGTTTGCCAGAGGGGAGAGGAGTAGGAGGGCTGGCAGAGGGGAGTGGGAGATAAAAGCTTCCATGTATGGAATGAATAAGTCACAGGAATAAAGGATATAGAATAGGGACTATAAGTAAGTATTAGATTAGATTAAATTAGAGTTTTTACCATCTTTAATGAATAAATAAGTGAACACTGAAAATTTAACCAAGAATCAACATACAAAAACAGGTAATAAAAAGTTCAGATTCACTCTGATACAGTGGAATGTATTCACAGTCTCATGAGTGCTCAGTGGTTTCACCCAAAACTAAGGCCCTATTTTGTTAGGGATAGTTAACTATATACAGCAATATCAGCCTGGGAATCATCTCTGCACTGAATCATTATTATAGTATCTTTCTGAAAATGGCAAGAAAAGGTTTTCCTTTTTTAATTCATGAAAGGTTGTCAATAACCCACTTATGCTAATGAAATAAAAAGTATATTCTTCAATGTTAGACTCTTAAAACCAAATTTCCCTCTAGCTACTTTCGTACTTATTCAAGTATTAAACATGCATTTATTTTTGTGACTGAGAGACATTAAGATGAATATTTTAGCAAATCGAGTAACTGAGAATTTACAAAGCTTAATTCACATTTAATAGGCAATCTCAGTAATAGGTTCTATATATGCACAGAAGAAGACTACTTATAATCTTAGAGTTTATAGACTTCTGGCTTAATTTGATTCCTGGACTAGGAAAAAACACTGATACTTACATAATTTTATAAATATTTACACATATAAGTATTTATATAAATGTTGGTATATATAAACTGTTATTTAATTATATATATTACATTTGTACATATAATATGCATATGCTATATATAATATGTGTATATATAATGTATAATATATGCAATGTGCATATACACGCACACATACATATGGTCATGTTCATGAAACCCTCTCTAATAAGAAATTTTAGATTTTTTCCAGTAAATCCTTCTTCGTTTCCTAACTCTCTAAATTGAAATATGATCATTTTAACTCTGAAAAAAAAAAAGATAGGCTTTAAAAAGTTTCCTGTGCAATCATTATTGTATAACAAGTAACTTAATAAAGCACTTGCAACATTTACAAATGAAAGATCTCGTCTGTACAACCACGTGTCACCAGCCACTCGGCTTTCCTTCGCCAGTGAGAAAATCACAGAACACACGGTGGCATTTGGTCAATATCATACGGGGGACAACACAGTCCTTGTGTTGGGGAGATCAGTGGAGGCTGCAGAATGGACTGACAGGGTGTCCCTGCTGCCGTTTCAATCATGGACAAGGCTTGGGACTAATCTGGTTTTCCATTCTACTTCCAACACTTCTACATACAACGGTTCACCTCATCTACAGTATTTCTCTTTGTGCAATGACAGATATTTGGATACAAAAAAAGCTACTTGCTTTCTACGCTTTTATTTGCAGTGAACGAGCTATTTTTCAAATGTTGATTTAGAGAACAGGTAACTGGCTTGATTCCGAATGAGGGTTCATAGTAACCTCAGATAAGAAGACAGGACTGCCTTCCATTTGCTTCTCTGGAGAACATTCTGGACACTGCATTCTAATCACATATTAGTTCCCTCAATATCACTTTCAATGTCAACTGAGCTATCTTTGCAGAAAGACTGCGTAAAGATTCCCACTATTATGAAGCTTTAATCCTGCCTGAGATCCATGTGCCACTAGGGCAAGCATGTCAGCGCTGCTTTGGCTCTAGTCACAAAGCCAACTTTCCTATGTACTGAACTTCTTCACAGAATATTCTTTGAAACATTTTGTGCATTAGAACCCAACAATGCTTGATGTAAAGGCAACTGAATATAAATATTCAAAGGAAATATCTTCAACTGTGTGTGAAAATGGAATAGAACAGCCCATCATTCCAGGTAAGGGGATGCCCAAAAGGGTGATTCATGTCTGCAAAAATTCCTGGCCCAGTTACCTCCATTACCACAACATTCCACCTTCCGTCCCTACGCACCACCACCTTGAGCCTGTTACCATCAACCATGATGACCCTAAGAAGAGAACTTAAACTTTCAAGTCTTATATTTAAAACAATAACCACAAAACCCCACAACCCATGCCCCCACACACATCCCAAATTCATGACAAGTTACCTCAACTATTTGTCAACCTTTTGAACATGTTGCTTTGACAGCTCCTTATTTTTTAAAGCTGGTTTCACAGTATTTGACCGTTTCTTTCCGCCATCTACATTTCCTCCACTTCCATGACACACAACTTTCTATTAGAAATCTTCGCTCTCATTAGGGTAGAAGAGTTAACTTATCTTGGAACAAACCAAAACTGCACATTCTCTCTTTTGCCTTTCAGCCTCTGAGCTGCAAGCTAACATCTGAAGGTCTGACTCCTCTTTCCAACCCTTAATAATTTCTCCAAAATTCCTTACTCCCATATTGAAAATAATTCCATGATATCCCACAGCCCTCATAAGATAAACTACAAGCTGTTTAGCCTAGCGGTATTCTGGTCTCATTTCTCTCTCTTCCCCTGAGGCTACACAACCCCACATGTGAATCTCAAATCTCGAGCCCATCATGTTTACACGTGCGCATATGCTGCTTCTGTCACTGTGACCTCTTCTCCCACCTCCTCCCATTTTCACAGAAGTCATCACACCAAGAGTTTGTTGACTTCCCTGCCCCCCACACAAACACCACACATGCACGCATATCTGTTTCTATAGCACCAGGGACTAAAGAACCCAGCACTCATTTCTGGAACCGGCTGCTTATTTCCACCATTTTCTCCCCTAGCTTAACACTTTTGAGAGGGGTCTACATATTTTCATTCATTTAGCACTGATTCTTAGTACTGTGCCAAATATCAACCAGATTTCAAAAAAGGTTCATCCTTAAGGACTGGACAGAACTCACCAGATTAGTGGCCCTAAAAGAAGCAAACAAACAAATGATGTTTCATAATCCATCTCTCCAGGATATCTTGTGTTTTGATCATCTTTTTGGTAGATCTAGCCTAGCCTTAATGGCTCTAGTTGATATTTGGTGAAGAGTTCCTCAAAATATCAATTTTCATGTAATGAATAATGCATGCCTACATAATTTATTTTTAAAAAGTGAAGTACTATTTGCATGAAATAAGAGAGTTCATGGTTTTAAATGATTCTTCCCACAGGTTATCTCACTGTAGACTCCAGAGTTGCAATCAATTTTCAAACTGAGAGTGGATGTTTCTTTTACTTCCTTAAACTTTTCTTATTTTGCTTCTCAGGGTCTATCTTGGCACCTGACTTGAGTTAGTTTCTATAACCAGTTTTCTGGATATCAGCATAAAGGACGATTGTCCACATTAAAGATATTATTAAAGAAGAAATACTGCTATGGAAAAATATGACCTGCATATCAGGGAATACTCACACATGTATAACATACAAAATCAATATTCAACTTACGTATTCTGTTCTTTTATTTTTTTATTTTTATTTTTTAAAAGGTTTTATTTATTTGACAGACAGATATCACAAGTAGGCAGAGAGGCAGACAGAGAAAGAGAGAGAGAGGAGGAAGCAGGCTCCCCGCTGAGCAGAGAGCCCGATGCGGGGCTCGATCCCAGGACCCTGAGATCATGACCTGAGCCGAAGGCAGTGAGTGGCTTAACACACTGAGCCGCCCAGGCATCCCTGTATTCGATTCTTTTAGAAAAATAGTATTATTCTAATCAAATATTTGTTAATAAATGTGCAGATCCAAACAATCAGAAATGATGGATTTATTTAATATCTAAAAACTTTTAAATAATACTACAGAATATAAACAATTATATTCCCAAGCTACTCTTTCGGTTAAGTCTAGAATTTAGTTCTCCCACTTCTTAAGCTTTTGAACTTTTTCTATTCTGCTACACAAGGAACATTAAAATATTATTTTCACATTGTTACATAAGACCTCTGAGAATATTTACCCCTTTAGGATAATAATCCCTGAATTGTTTGGCTTTATGTGGAACATAACAAAATTGTTACCCTAACATTGCTTCTGGTTTTTATTTAAAGATATTTTTGTTCCGACTTCATACTACCACATGCAATTAAAATAAACTATTGATTAATACTTATTATTTTTCAACATGCTTTTCTTACTACAAAACCTGAGGCTTTATACATTTCAGGTATGACCTAGCTCTACATAGCAATTATATTTTCCAGTAATTTGAGAGACAGTAGACAGTCCCATTGTAGAAAGAAGTCCCTTTGTCCTTAGCTGTCTTCATCATTTCTTATGGGCTCTCTGTTCTAGCATTCAACCAGCTGGAGTAAACAGTCAAACTGCTGAAAAGTTATAATTAATTTAGTCTGGTTGTGGTAATAGTAATATGCAGTGTAACTGAGAAGAAAACTTATCTCTGAAAGAAAGAGGAAAAGATAGGATCGCAATATTGGGAAGAACTATTCAAAGAAGAGAAGAAACTGTTTCACAACAGTCTTCATGGCCTGAAACTGAACGTAGAAGAGAAATTAAAATGCTCAGGGGGGTAGGGGTAGGATGAGAGTCAAAAAGCCAGGGGGAAAGAGGAAAGAGGGAAAGAGAGGACGAGAGAGAGAGGAGAAAGCAGGAGAGGTAAAACGTTCTAACTCTCATCACTGACAATTTCTGATTAAGTTATTCCATATGGAGGAACACTATAAGCGAGCTTCATTTTTATCGACATTTTCCTTAGTCAAAGCATTTTTTCTTTATTTCTTTAGCACTAACCTAATTTGTTCTCCGCATTAGGCTTCTGGGTAAAAGATAATTTGCATGAAGGCTAAGTTAAAAAGATAAATGATGAGGATTTGTAGAGTAGTGAGTTTTATTTTGTCGTTAATATCTACAGAGATTTTTTAAAGAGGGTTTAGATAATATTTTCTCTACTGAGAAAAGAAACAGCCTGTGCAATAGGAGATGTATTTGCTTGAAATGCTGATGATTAAAAATAGTTCTGTGGGGCGCCTGGGTGGCTCAGTGGGTTAAAACCTCTGCATTTGGCTCAGGTCCTGATCCCAGGGTTCTGGGATCGAGCCCTATGTTAGGCTCTCTGCTCAGCAGGGAGCCTGCTTTCTCCTCTCTCTCTGCCTGCCTCTCTGTCTCCTCGTGATCTCTGTCTGTCAAATAGATGGATGAACTCTTTAAAAATAAATAAATAAAATAAATAAAAATGGTTCTGATTGATAATTTATTGAATGGGAAACGATATTGTGTTTTAAACCATGATTTAAAAATCTCTCAGTGCAGAGGAGGGAAATGCAGGGATTTACCGAAAGAACGTTGTTCCTCTAGAGGAGAATTTCTAGAGGGAGCCAGTACTGTAATAATGCAAGGACATAGATCCCTGTATTCCTTGACTTTGCTTAACAGAGGATTTAAAGAACAACAAAAAACTGTAGTTAAGGATATCTAAGGGGGCACCTGGCTGGCTCAGTCAGTGAAGCATGCAACTCTTGATCTCCGGGTTGTAGGTTTAAACCCCACACTGGGTACAGTAGAGATTTCTTAAAATATTAAGGGCGCCTGGGTGGCTCAGTCCTTGAGCATCTGCCTTCGGTTCAGGTCATGATCACAAGGTCCTGGGACAGAGCCCCACATCAGGTACCCCACTCAGCAGGGAGCCGGCTTCTCCCTCTCCCACTCCCCCTGCTTGTGTTCCCTCTCTCCCTGTCTCTCTCTGTCTCTGTGTCAAATAAATAAACAAAATATTTTTTAAAAATATTAAAAATAGTAACTATTCCCCGCTTGACTTATTTCGCTAAGCATGATACACTCTAGTTCCATCCATGTTGTCGCAAATGGCAAGATTTCATTTCAACTATCATATGATCTCCCTGATATGAGGAAGTGGTGATGCAACATGGGGGCTTAAGTGGGTACGAGAAGAATCAATGAAACAAGATGGAATTGGGAGGGAGACAAACCATAAGTGACTCTTAATCTCACAAAACAAACTGAGGGTTGCTGGGGGGAGGGGGTTTGGAAGAAGGGGGTGGGGTTATGGACATTGGGGAGGGTATGTGCTTTGGTGAGTGCTGTGAAGTGTGTAAACCTGGCGATTCACAGACCTGTACCCCTGGGGATAAAAATATATGTTTATAAAAAATAAAAAATTAAAAAAAAATAGTAACTATTAAATAATTAGATAAATGGAATATATCTAAAAGCTACATGATGTGTTATACCCTTTGTAAACCTAGAGATATACCTAAATGACCATTTTTAATGAAAAAACGTGGTTAACATTTTATGCAAATAAATTTTAAGATAATTCCTTTAGAAGGAGTTTATTCTGTGGAGATGAGAGAAGCAGGAAGAAAAGCCTTTTTAAAGACTTAATATTTCCCACATCTACAATGCCTAGATAGCAACGTCATAAAATAAAATGTACAGAATAGTACGGTTTGAAGGATAGCCAAGTCACTGAACTTTTACTGGTAATCATATTCATGTTGTTTTATGGCTGCCACTTAATTTAATAAGCTGAACACTGAATAGATGGCATTACTTCCATTTTCTGGTAATGAGACTGGAATACAGAGAATAAATAATTATCCCATTGACATACCGATTCATCCAGCAAATGGGCATTGAGCGCCAACTCTTTTCCAAGTAGTGTTCTCAGAGCTTAGGACTCAACAATGAATAAGACAGATTCATCTGTGGCCTGTTTTAAGTTTATATAGAATACGTGCTTATAATCATCTAGTAAACCGATAAACCCCTGGTCTGGTGTCCAGATTTCCAGCATGTAGCACACAGGTACTCTAAACTCTTAAAAATAAACTACTTAAACATACACTGACAAAGTAACAGTAATTAAAAAAATTATATCTAACATATCCAATAATCTTAATGAAATACATAGTAAACATGTTATTTGTTAATTAATAATATTTAGGTCAACCCTTTAAAAACTTAGTTTAATACTTATTAATTACTTTACTATAGTAAGTAGAGTCTCTATTCACACTGAATGAATTATAATTTGCCAAGTCTTCTAAAGGAATGACTTCTTTTTTTTTTTTTCTTTCAGTAACACAAATCTGTGTATGTGTAATAGGGAAAAAATTATTGTATCATCCTCCCTAACCTCACAAAAGTCTACTGAAGAATCCTGATGTAGATTTATTCTGGGTCAGAACCCTACAAATATTCAGTCAACAAATATTTAATAAGCATCTATAACATCCCAGGAACTCTACTGGACTCGGGATGTACCAGTGAAAGAAAGACAAAGGACTTCTGTGTTTGCAGACTAATATTTCAGGACAGGAGAGAGACCATGAGCAAGGGTCATGAAAGTAAGTACCCCGCACAGTAGGTGGGATCAGGACGAGTATGAGACAGGAAAACATTTAGAGCAAGATCAGGAAAATCAGGGGTGCAGGACAGAGGCACAGGTTCTGATTTTTTAAAAAGTTGGTATGGGTGAGATATCACTGTAAAATGACATTTGAGCAAATACTTGAAAGATGTAGGAGTTCAGTTAGCCTTGCCACTAAATATTTTTTAGTTTGGCTGTGAGGGAGGACTCCTGTTTCTTTATCTTTTCTTTTTTTTCTCCACATTGTTCAGCAGCTGCCTCTCTATCCTTTATTCTTCCTTGAACTACAATGCTAATTCAGGCACGGACCAATTTTCTATATCAGAATGGGCTGGACCACAATGGGATGGCACACTTGCCTCAGGAATGCTATGCTGTAAGGCTTGAATGATACCAGTCATGTACAATGCTTAGAATAGTGTTTGGGGGGCACCTGGGTAGCTCAGTGGGTTAAAGCCTCTGCCTTTGGCTCAGGTCCTGATCCCAGGGTCCTGGGATCAAGCCCCGCATCTGGCTCTCTGCTCCGCAGGGAGCCTGCTTCCTCCTCTCTGCCTACCTGCAATCTCTCTCTGTCAAATAAATAAATAAAATCTTAAAAAAAAAAAAAAAAAAAAAGAATAGGGTTTGGTACTTAACAAGCAAGTAGTAAAGTTCACCAAGAATAACATGGTTGCTGTTTGTGCTAGTTTATTCTAAAAAAAAAAAAAAAAAAAAATTGTTATTCTTTATTGATCTCATGCAACTATCTACCTAATTTTTTTTCTATAATTCCTGTGCTGTATTTTCTATACAAACAATCTTATTATTTGTAAATATGGACATTTTGTTTTCTTCCTTCTCAATCGTTATATATTGAACTTACTTGGCTTGCCTTAGAAACTGTTAAGAGTGTCTGAACACAGCTGAATAGTAACAGTGAAAGCGTGCATCATTAATTTTCATGTCCTTGAATTTTTGTGGTATTTCCTGTCAAAATTAAATAGCCAAACATTTTTTTAAAATGTATTCCACATTTTTGTTTTTACTAGGACGTTTAGTCAATTTATAACGATTGCTAAGTTTAATGATATTTTTCTCTACCAAACTGGAAATTACAAGTTATTGTTGTTTACTCCCCAAATTTTACAATATATAATTTATTTGAAAAAGTAAAGTTAGTCTATGACTTCATACCTGTCCAGAAAAGCATTGGGATGATAGTATACTGTATAAATACTTCTTCTGATCTCTATGACATTATCATTTAATACTTAAGTAGACAAAAATATAATTTTAGGTTATTAGTGTTTCATAAATAATGTTTGTTGAATATGTATAACAACATCTTGGCTCATCGGCTTTTGAAGTTATTTGACCAAAATTTGATTGGTGGATAAACTGCTCTTTTCAATTTTTTAATAGACCATGACTTGGAACCCTCTCACTTTGAAAACACTGCCCAGCACACAAGTTCAGACGGACAGTTACTTTATCTCAAAGCTTTAAAGATATTACCCTACTAAACTTAAGTTTCATCCGTGCTGCTAAGAAGTATACTGTTGGTCTGATTATCATGGATTTTAGATCATCTCTATTTTCTGCCTGGCAGTTAGTATCTTTGTCAAGGATTTTCTTCATTTTTATTATGTTGTGTTTTATTGTTTTTTTTTTTTTTTTTAAGTATACTTGTCCTATTTATCTTATATTATTCTTCCTATATCTGAGGATTTTTAAACCTTAATTCTGGAAAAACACCATTAGTTTTGTGATCCTGTATTATTTCTCCCATTCAGCTACACTTTGTCCATGTGAAAACCCAGCTGGACATATGATAGACCTCCTCATTCCCTAGTTCATCTCCACCACTTGTTAGAAGATATTTTCTGTCATCCTAATTCTCTGGACTGTATTCTTAGAAATTTCAGGGACTCTGTGATTTGGTTCATCAGGGTCTCTCTTTTTTGTTGTGTCTTTCCAAGTGTTTGGTATATACTGAGTTTAATTCCCAAGAATTTTTATTTTTCATCTTTGAAACTTTACTTTTTTCCAAACTTCCTGGACATTTTTGTTAGGCTCTCACTTCTTGTTTACTTTTTTTGTCCCATCTTTTATTTTTTTTTTCATCTTTATTTCGTATTTTTAAGATGGTTACAACTCTGTCACTTATTCTGAAATCAGGACTTTTTTTCCTCACACACTTGATAATCTTTTAGTCACAGCTGGCAACCTTCCTTAACTGAAATTGTAAGAAATCGGAGGATTTAAATTTAAATAAATTTAAATATTCTCCTCCAGTACTGATTTCTGTGTGCTCTTCCTGCCATACAGAGTGATTTGTTCACTTTTTCATCTTCTTCAGAATCTGGGTTTAATGATAACTTCAGTTTTATTCTAACTGACTAAGCCACCCAGGCGTCCCCAGACTTCAGTTTTATTCTAAGAAAACAGTTTTATTCTAATAATAATTATTCTAATATCTCGCCCTGTCCCAAGGCTTATTTTAAGATCATCACTGGCCTGAAGGAGAGGAACCCCTTCTCAGTTTGCTTTCTTTCCACAACTTCCTAATACAGTCTTGAGTTCGTTATTATTTATTTTTATTTTTAATCTATGGTACATTCCATTACTTTCCAGTGAGTCCAATAATGCAGGAGAAAGCATTACATATACACATATTTTTTTAAGATGTTATTTTTAAGTCATCTCTAGACCCAGAGTGGAACTCAAACTCATCACCCCTAGATCAAAAGTTGCATCTTATACCAACTAAGCCAGTGAGGCACCCCCCAGGAGAATGCATTATGACAACAATATATTCAGAAATACCTGAATTTTAGCAGGCACGTGTTTCTGACCTAGACCACTTTATTGTCAGAATGAAAATACCCTCTTTAAATAGTCTATACATAACTTCATGCAGGTTGTTAAAGCAAGCAATTACTTAAAAATAAGCAACAAGAATAAGCTTATGACCAACATTTTTCATCAAGTATATTTATATAAAATGGTCATGGCTATCCTCACATAATGATTTTTCACTGTGTACTTTTTAATGTTTCGTTCAAAAAAAGCATTATCTAAAATTTTGAAGAATAAAAAAGATTCCATTTTGTTGAAGATTGCCATCAATATACCTACTATTATGAAAGTAATAACATTTTCCTAATTGTTGACTAAAAACAATAAGCGTGACATTTTAAATAAATGAAAGTTAACAATAAAATATTTTCTCACCCTCTAAGTCAATAATCATAGCATAACCAGAACAAAATATCCATTTTTGTTTCAAGCAGCCTATTAATTTCAGAAAAATGTGTCAAAGTCAGGCCCAGAAATAGATCTGATGAGCCAATGACCAAACAGTTGTATTTACAAGGTTCTGATTGGGTAAAACCAAATTCCAGATACTTATATAGCAGAGCTGAACATGTATAAATATTTTATAAATAAACAGATTGATATATACACATATACAGATATGATATATATTCTATAGAGATATAATTCTAATATATTTAATAGTAGTAGCTGAAATGTAATTCTAATATATGTAATTTTACTGTTGCAGCTTTTAACATAATTGATACTTTCATATTTTCTTTTTCTCTAATGAGATACTTTATTCATTTGTTCCTCAGTTAAAGTGGTTGTTTTTAATGTTTTAAATGTCTTGAAGCAAGCATAAACAGTAAAATAAACAGACATAAATTTCAGTACCTATGAGAAGGCATGTGTATATGCTTTGTTTGTGTGCATATATCACATAGGGGAGTCTGTTCCCATTTGAATGCATTTCATTTACTTTTAAAACACTAACTTTAAAGCATCTTTGTTAGGCATACACACAGTGCTTTAGAATTATAATAGAAGAAGCTTCATTTGTTTTTTTTTAAAAAACTTTCCAACAACAGCAAGGAAAGGACTGGAAGAGATTATGTTGAGTGAAATAAGTCAAGTAGAGAGAGTCAATTATCATATAGTTTCACTTACTTGTGGAGCATAAGGAATAACAGGGAGGACATTGGGAGGAGAGGAGAAGGGAGTTGGGAGAAATCAGAGGGGGAGACAAACCATGAGAGACTCTGGATTCTGAGAAACAAACAGGGCTTTGGAGGGGAGGGAGGTGGGGGTTGGGGTTCCCCCAATGGTGAGTATTAAGGAGGGCACCTATTGCCTGGAGCACTGGGTGTGATGCAAACAGTGAATCTTGGAACCCCGAAAAAAAATTAAATTAAAAAAAAAAAGGAAAACTTTCCAATTCGTGCATAGACAAATTTATATTAACAAATCTTATTTGCAGTGGAAAAGAATACAAATTATTTGGTTTGGGACTCCTACCAGTATTACTTTAGTAATCTCTAAATTATATTCTGACATGTAACTTCTGATCCCGAAGTACATGTCTTATTATCTCTAGAAGATTCTGTCTTCCTTAAAGGCATACAGCACATTCCTTATTTCGAAATGTATTACCTTTTAAAGGGTATTTTTTCCCCTAAATATTGGTCAAATGAAGGAATGGATGAATACAAGAATTAACATTCCAAAGTCATTACAGTATCTAAAGGCAAGAACACAGCAATTGCACTTGGGCTCTGGAGATGAGGTCTTCTTACTCTAGTTAATAACAACGATCTTTACAGATGAAAAGGTGATGGTACAATGCTTTATGATGCACTAGTTAATAATGGATGCAATAGCAGGCTGAACCATACACACATTTAAAGAATTTAAAAATTACTTCCAGATTTCTTAATTTGTTGGCATACAGTTGGCTGGAAATAATTTCTAATAATTATTTCTATTCCCTTGGTGTTAGTTGTGATCTCTCCCCTGTCATTCATGATTTTATTGATTTGGGACCTTTCCCTTCTCATTTGGATAAGACTGGCCAGAGCATTATCGATCTTACTAATTCTTTCAAAGAACCAGCTTCTAGCTTCGTTGATCTGTTCTACTGCTTTTCTGGTTTCTGTTTCATTGATTTCTGCTCTAATCTTTATTATTTCTCTTTCCCTGCTTGGTTTAGGCTTTTTTTTTTTTTTTTTAAGATTTTATTTATTTATTTGACTGACAGAGAGCACAAGTAGACAGAGAAGCAGGCAGAGAGAGAGAGGAGGAAGCAGGCTCCCCGCTGAGCAGAGAACCCGATGCGGGGCTCAATCCCAGGACCCTGGGATCATGATCTGAGCTGAAGGCAGAGGCTTTAACCCACTAAGCCACCCAGGCGCCCCTGGTTTAGGCTTTAATTGCTGTTCTTTCTCCAGGTCCTTCAGGTGTAAGGTCAGCTTATGCATTTAGGGTTTGTCTAATCTTCTGAGAAAGGCAGCAGCCATGTCCACAATAGCCAAGCTGTGGAAGGAGTCAAGATGCCCTTCAACAGACAAATGGATAAAGAAGATGTGGTTCATATATACAACGGAATATTACTCAGCCATCAGAAGGGATGAATACCTACCATTTGCATCAACATGGATGGAACTGGAGAAGACTATGCTAAGTGAAATAAGTCAAGCAGAGAAAAAGAATTATCATATGCTTTTACTCATATCTGGAATATAAGGAATAGCATGGAGGACCATAGGAGAAGGGAGGGAAAACTGAATGGGAACAAGTCAAAGAGGGACACAAACTATGAGGAACTCTGGACTCTGAGAAGCAAATGAGAGTTACAGGAGGGAGGGGAGTGTGATGGGGTAGATGGGTGATGGGTATTAAGAAGGGCACGTGCTGTGATGAGCCCTGGATGTTGTGTGCAACTGGTGAATCGTTGAGCACTGCATCAGGGACTAGTGACGTGCTATATGTCGGCTAGCTGAACATAATAATAATAAAAATTAAATTAAATTTTAAAAAAGAATTTATAAATTACTATTTCACTTGATTTAAGAATTCAATTTTTAAGATTAGATATCTTCCATAATCCTTACCACTTGCATATCATTTTTGTAAAAGCTAAATTGACTCTCATCTGCAAGTATAGAATACCTCAAGTCTCCAGAACAAATCTAACCTTTGGACAGCAGGGATTTAGGAAGAATCACTAACATTGGAAATGCCCTAAGATTTTTATCGATGCCAAGTACCCATAACTACTGAGACTTTGTCCCTACCTGTATTCCATTTTGATTGAGAGAACCTATCCTCATTCTGAGAACCTACCCTTTGGGTCTAATGCTGTTCATTGCTCCTGATAAACTCCTCTATAAATCTTAGAATCCTGTTCCTGAACTCAGGATTGTGATTGTAACCTCATCTGCTGACACTATCCCTAAGGTCTTCTACACAACGTGTCTTTCCTCCTGTAAATCCGTGGAATTGGGGGCCAGACATTCCCGAGACAGAGTTCTGATTTAGTTCCTTTCTAATTGCATTACTTCAGATCCATTTATTAAATTACATGAGCTTCTATTGTCTGTAAAAGACAGTATCTGTAAAAGATGGTTACCAGTGTTTCTATTAATTACAGCAATGTCACCATAGCTTATATGTGCTAAGACCTGTTTTTAGCATTTTACATGTATAAATAAATGCATTCTCATGGCAACATTTTAAAGCAGGTTGTCTTAGCAATTCTGCAATTATCCAATGTCTGCAAGACAGTAGCATTCAACAAATCAATCAGTGTTATGCCATTTTACTAAAACAATTGGAATATATTTGATAACTATATTAGTCTGAATGTCATTATTGAACTTTGAATAGACAAAAATAAATAAATCTATGAAAATCCTAAGTTTCCTTTATCCTTTCCTTTCTAATCTCTAACTTTCTATTAGCATTTTTCATGAACATTATAGTTTCCTCATTAACACACACACAAAAAAGCAACAACAAAAAACTTTCTTTAGGTATTTCCCCCCTATATTTCTTAATTGATTCCTTTATTGTTTTCTAATATAATGATTAAAAATATTCATGTTTCTCTCTACCTTATATACTCTTCCATCAATTAACAAGCAATGAATCATGATATTTACCAGAGTCTACTAGAATTATTTTTTCTCAAAAGGCTGACATTGTGAAAACAATGACTTTCTCATTTTATTATTATTTTGCAATAGTGATCCTGGCATTCCTCCACAGCATGGGTGTCTATGACACAATTTGCTTTTGATTTTGGTCTTAACTTCACTAGCCACAGCTAACTTTACTTTTATTGCCATCCACACTTTCCTAATGAAGGTATTCTCAAGGATGGTCTTCATCAATTCTCTCCTCCTTTATTGTACACTCATGTACTCTGAATTGTAACCATAATCTGTGTGAATAATTTCTAAAACCATGTCTTTACCTATATCTCTGCCTTTCTTCTTTTTCCCATGGTTTTGATAGTTTCTCAGTACCTTTGGTTAACTCTCAATCATCTCTGCTTTCTTGCCCCCATGAGATTAACCACCATTGTCCAAAACCTCTATGTCTTTGATTGCCTAAAATTTCCTTCTACTATCTCTAAAACCTGAAGTAAATGAAGTATGTCCACCTCTGAGGGAGGTAATCTTTGGTTCACCCAATATACCAACTCACCCCTTGATTCATGCTACCATGAAAGCTAAAACTTCATCCTTCTCAAATCTCTTATGGCAAGGGATGTTCATATAACATAGTTCTGAATAATGAGGTAAAAGTAAAAGTGTCCTGGACATTTGGAGGACAATCTTATCTACTAATAGAAGTGCCAAACTTTCCTCTTATTGTTTTCTTTCCTGCTTTCTAAATAACGTTGTAATGGCTAGAGTTCCAACACCTACTTTGCAGAATGTAGAAAAGAGAAGAGAAACCTTACCCTAGCATCCTTGAGGTTCTGAACCAGGCTATGAACATTATTTTATCAGAGTCTATCATATATTATGTGTATCTATATATTATATACCTTGAGTATATTATTTTGCTTTTTGAATACAGTGACCACATTCTGGTCGTCATTTATGATTTATAATCATTTATTTATGATTAAATAAAATCATTACATAATATAGATTACAATGATTTAGGGATGATATAAATTCATTCCTAAAAGAAGGTTTCTAGTTACTTTTAATATTATTGTGTTTCATTAAAATTATCAAGCTAAAATCCTTAACAGAATATTAGCAAATGCAACTCATCAATACATTATAATGATCATTTCCAGGATGGAATGGGAATTATTCTAAGAATGCAAGGATGGTTTATATATACAAATCAATCAACAAGATACATAAAGAAGTAACCAGTTCTGACAGGGATATAGAGAAAAGGGAACTGTAGTGCACTGTTGATGGGAATGTAAATTGGTGTGTTCCCTATGGAAAACAGTTTCATAAAAAATTAAAAATAAAACTACCATATGATTCGGCAGTTCCACTTATGGATATTACCTAAAGAAAAGAATAATACTAAATTGAAAAGAGATATGCACGTCCATGTTCACTGTAGCATTACTTACAATAGCCAAGATATGGAGACATCTTAAGTATCTATCAGTGGGTGAATGGATGAAGAAGACATAGCCTCTGTGTGTGTGTGTGTGTGTGTGTGTGTGTGTGTGTGTGTTTTACACACATTAAAATATAATGTATCTATGCAATGGAATACCATCCAGCCATTAAAATAAGGGGATGCTGTCATTTGCAACAATATGCATAGAACTTCAGGATATTGTAATAAGTGAATTAAGTCAGACAATGAAAGATAAATACAGCATGACCTCACTTACATGTGGTATATAACGAACAAACAAAAACATGAGGTCATAGATACAGAGAACATATTATTTGTTGCCAGAGGCAAGGGGTAGGAGATGGGTAAAATTGGTGAAGCGGTTAAAAAAAAAATACAAAAAACCCAAAACTATCAAGGTAAAAATATAAAATACATATATGAAATATTTAAAATAAAAAATATAAAAAGCAATATGAAATAAAGTGAATTTAGCTTGAAATAATATTTTTTCCAAAATATGTGATCATATATTGATGATTAAAGATTATTTAGAACCCTTTTATATTAGGCCAATTTCTGCAAAGAGTCTGAAGAAAAGAATGTTTTGTGTGTGTCTGTGTGTGTGTGTGTTTTCCAGAATTCAGCCTTTATCCACAAAATAGTTGGTATATAAAATACTTTAGGTAAGCCTATATATATAACAGGCATAGCTCTAGCTACGCACTCAGGACTTAATAATCTGCTGAATCTTGATATAGCTTTAATTTTAGTCACATTCTTGAAGTCTGCCTTTAGATTCTGGTCATTTGGTTTTCCAATTTCTCTTTATACTTGGAGTCCTGTGGAACTCCCTTCACAGTTATGAAATAGTTGAAAGATGCCAGGATTCTTCGTGGACATTTTTCACAATTCATTATGAATCCAATAGACTAAGAAAATGCATCTATTCTACTACATCCTACAAAAACCTTATATAAAACCTTTTTTCCATTCCTTTACAGAGTATTTTGCTATAATGTATAGCAATATTTTGCTATAATGTATAGTTATTACCACTGATCTAAATTTTAATTTTCTTATCAAATCAAGATAACTATTTCGTATATTTCTGAATGGGCCAGTAACTATTCCATATGATTATGATTTTGATTAATAGGATCACAGAGACATCTCTAAATTTTTTTGAATCAAACACAATTCAGCTCCAATAAATATTCCATTCCCCTCCCCAGGAGCCAGAAGGGAATGTAGGTCAATGCTTAAGTGCCTTTGTTAAAGATGATACATGATATCTTTATCATGTATCATTGTATCATGTAACACAATAAACAAACACATTTGCCATATAGAGAACATACAATTGCAATGTCTGAGTAAATGGATATCTAAAATGCAATCTCCTGTCTTCTGAATTTTAACTGAGAACCAAAACTGGGAAAAACTGGTCATAAATATACTCACATAACTAAGAAAAATGCTTGCTCATCTAGGAAGAACTTCCTAAGGCTTTAGCCCAAAGCTGGGTCTTCAATCTTTATCTCATTCTATCTAGATCTTAAATATAAAGAAAGAAAAACGGGCAGTAAGTAATTTTTGGAAGGAATTGTTAGAATGTTCTACATTTCTGCTCCACACCTCCAACTTCTTCAGACCAATCAACTCAATCACCCAGAGGACTTGATGTGGAGACCCAGGAGTCTGGAGTACAAGAGTGCATGACACTGGCTTAGACATTTTGTTTTGTTTGTTTTGCTTTAAGTGAAGCTAAGGATAAAGAAGAATAGAACAGAGGATTAAAGAAGAAGCAAAAAACACTATTAAAAAGGGTGAGATCCAGGAATATACTGGGTCGGGAATATGCTACCACAATCAAAGGAGAGAGGCATGAATCATCTTGAACGCTGACGGACATTATGAGAGGGTAACACCCCCCAAAGGAGACTTTCTAGGCTGTAGTACCAGAATCGGGAAGTCAGAGAAAGGTAAAAGTGGATTGTTGGGGGGTATAACGACCTCATTACAAAATGTTGCATTGTGAGACCTCCCATGCGGGATGGAGAATTAGCAAACCCACTGAATATTCCAAGGGGCACAGAGATGCAGTCAGTCTCCTACTGCAGCTCAACCACACCATCAGATTACATATCCACTAATCACCTATGACCTTGCCTTGATCTTTAAGAAACCTCCCTCTGAATCTGACCATAAGAGAAGTATGAAAGGACAATTATTACTGAAGAATAGAGTCAGGAAAAGAAGACAGAAGAAAGTGACCATGCATCCCTTCTTTAAGCAAGTTTCAGGTTCAAGTTGAGGTAAGTGCAGGTGTACAGAACTAAATGAAAGATGCACATTTTGAATTCGACAAGACTGAACGCTGTCCTCTCTGAAAATTAGACTTAAATATCTGAAATAACTACAAATGCTACAGGGCCTGCCACAGATATTGTCCCCAGAGGAAAGAGGGTTCTACTATTAGGTTTCTACCACTGCAAGCCTTTCATCACTTCCCTTCCCACAACCCCCGTCCATTTAATAAACATATATCTAAAAATATGGCATAAAATAGAATGAATATACAGCAAATAATAGACGCTTCCTTGTCTTATCAATTTAGTGTCTGCCGGGGCCATCTGGATGGTCCAGATTTGCTAGCATTCTTGAGTTAGTTTACTTACACTGTGAGAGATAAGGCTGTGTTCAGTCAGATGGTGTGAAATGTCTACATCTGGTGCTTACTCTCTCTGCACAGTCATGTCCACAAAGATGCATCAACTGATATTATCTTCAGGGAATGGCTTTCAGCCACCTCTTGGAATCCTTACCCCTAAAACCCTGTGAATAGTACACAGGGGGTTCCCTATTACTGCACTCACTGCTGCTTCCAATAGACCTCTTTCCTCTTTTCTTCTGTTTTCTCTCCAGAGTGTTCTCTATTAAAGATTCTCCAAGGGAACGGTTCTAAGCCAATTAAAGACCGTCAGAGAATCAAGCTGCACATTCTTGAATGAAATAAATCGCCTTCTAACCTAATATTCGTGATGCAATATTGGCATGGCCTCATGTGAAATTTATCAATAACTTAATCACAGGAGTGGTCCTACAATAACCCTAGAAATACTTGTGTCAAATAATCACAGTATATAACAACCACTTAGAATAGTATCATGTTCATGAAGTGGGGTGAATATCATATGAGAAATTTAAATTGGGTTGAGGAAGCACTTAACAATAATATTCAATTTGCTTCATTTTGAGCTAGAAATATCAATTTTTCTACTTCAATGAGAATTTTATTCTATTTTTCTTACATAATTTCAGAGGTGTTTCTTCAAGAGCCTAGAAAATTAACTACTTTTAAAACACTGAAATGGATTATACCCAATATCTATGTCAACATTTGCAAATACTTAACATAAGAACTCTGAAAAATAAGAAAATAAGCTAGTAGTAATTATACTAAAGAAAAAATAAGCTAGTAGTAATAAAATTCTAGCACTGCCAGGAAACTTCACCAGTAGCAATAAAATTAACTTCCCGAGAATTAATCCAGGATGCTTCTTGTGCAGTGTCCACTGACTCCAAGTCTAAGCTTGTGTGGAAAATCTGTTACACTTTCTCTTCTTCTAGACTTCTAGACTCACCCCATGCCTGATATACAAAAGCAAGTCAAGTGTGGCACTGTTTAAAAGGATTTAGGGCACATGAGTGGCTCAGCCTGTTGGCAGCTGAATCTTAGTTTTGGCTCAGGTCATGATCCCAGAGTCCTGGGATCAAGCCCTGCTTCAGGCTCTGAGCTCAGCGAGGAATCTGCTTGAGGATTCTGTCTCCCTCCTCCTCTCCCCCTACATGCACACACCCAGGCTTTCTCTCTCTCTCTCTCTCTCTCTCTTTCACACACACACACACACATAAACAAATCTTGGGACACCTGGGTGGCTCAGTTGGTTAAGCGGCTGCCTTCAGCTCAGGTCATGATCCCAGCGTCCTGGGATCGAGTCCTACATCAGGCTCCTTGCTCAGGGGAGAGCCTGTTTTCTCTCTGTCTATGCCTGCCACTCTGTCTTGCGTGTGCTTGCTCTTGCTCTCTCTCTCTCTGACAAATAAATAAATTTTTAAAAAATTAAAAAAAAAATAAAATAAACAAATCTTTAAAAAAATAAAAAAGGGACCTAGAAATAAGAGTCAAATCTTGAACCCAAATGTGGTGTGTCACCATTTGTTAAAATCATTCTCTTCCTCCATATACGTACTGGTGATAACCTTGTATGATCACCCCAACGATTACGCAATCATTGTGGTGTAAGAAATGAGAAATACAGGGGTTTGTATATAAGAAGGAGCATTTTCGGGGCGCCTGGGTGGCTCAGTGGGTTAAGCTGCTGCCTTCGGCTCAGGTCATGATCTCAGGGTCCTGAGATCGAGTCCCGCATCGGGCTCTCTGCTCAGCAGGGAGCCTGCTTCCTCCTCTCCTCTCTCTGCCTGCCTCTCTGCCTACTTGTGATCTCTGTCTGTCAAATAAATAAATAAAAAATCTTAAAAAAAAAAAAAAAGGAGCATTTTCTTCTTATCACTAGGCAGTAACTCAGCTCCAGTAAAAGTGCATCAGCATCTGAAACGTATTTCCTCTTACAGGCAGAGCTTTGAATGAAAAACTCATACAGAAACAGAACCATAGGCATATCTGTTTCTCAGAATGTGTCTAAATAGGCTTTAGCTGCATTATTACAAAAATAGCGGAAATTTACCAAATATTGACTATACGCCACAGATGGTTATAAATGTTAAAGCATGTTTAAGTGATCATTTTCACTGCCTAATTTGGGGCATTTCTTTGCCTTTCTTTCCAAAACACTTAGTTGATATACAGCCTAATTTGTAAGGCTTTTGTCCTCTGAGTTCTTAATGACATCAGGAGAAAAATATGCACAGAAATATCTAGAGTTGGTATTTATTTTAGGGCATAATCTGGTAGATGTAATATGAGTGATAATAAGTGGGGAAAAAGGCAGAGAAGGAGAGCAAAGTCCCTAGGCAGATTAGGGAAACTTCATACAGATGCTGTTTCAGCTGGTCCTTAAAAGATGAGCACAATTTGCATCGGCAAATATGTGCACAAAAACTTTTCAGACAGAAGGAGCACCCTAAGTACAGCTAGCTGAGCGGATAGAAAGCTCCACGCACACACAGGGCAAAAGGTATTTTGTAACTAGAGGGAGACGCTCTTCTCTTTGAGGATATTGGGAGTTCAGGTGAGAAATGCACTGTGGGGTTAGTGTTTTCAGGACCACAAAGTCACAGGGTAATGGGGTGGGCGGTATAGTGCTTTACTTAGTCACTGGAGAGATCTGTGATACTTTTCAGAAAGACAGGCACAAAAGTGGCCTGCAGAATTTATTGTGCTAGGGATTAGCTCACCATGAAATGTTATTATTCAAAATGGGAGATGAAAGGGACCCAGCTTTGTAAATGTTAAGAAAGGAGGTAAATGCTCTATTAATGAATGCTTACAAATGGGCTAACGTTCTTAATATGCCTACAGGATTAGGAAGAATGTTGTTACGTCTATTATAAAGTCTTGATTCACTCCACCATTTTAAATAAATGGAACCAAATAGTAAGAAAGCACATGTTTGGAATATACATCATCTTTTTTTTTTTTTTTTAAAGATCTGGAATATACATCATCTTTAATCCATTTGTCCCTCCAGATCTATCCCATATACATTGAAGGTTTTCACCAAAGATTCTATATTTCCTGATGAACCAGAAAAAATATATTTAAATATATTAGAATATTTAAGAGTGCCATAAGTATGTGAACAAATTTCTTGCACAATTTTAATGAGAATATGTGTAACTACCGTATCCTATTATCTGGCAGTCTGTTAAATAGTCTTTAATGGCAACATCTTACATGTGGTGAAAATGTGGTAGCACAATTCTATAAAATTTCTTAAGAATCACTGAACTTGAATGAATCATAAGATATAGTATTTTGATAGTTTCAGCATGGAAAACAATATTATTTAATTAAATCTGGTAATTTGCACATATACAGAAGGCAAGAACACGGAGGCAGCATCGGGAAGATGATGCACTCTTCTGTCTCAGGCAAGATTTCCTTTGCTCCACTTCTGCAGAAAGTGCATCCAATAGCATTTCAAAACATGCAATTTCAGGGAACATATATTTAAGGAGAACTGTCACAAATAAAGTGAATTTTTTTCCAGAAAGATAATATATTCTACTAAGAATAAAAGTGTACTTTAATTTATCAACTGGTATTGCAACCTAACAGCTGAAAAAGAGAGAAAGGCTCAAAACACATCTGAACCTATCAGAAGGACAAGAGTAGACATATTCTTAGTGTAGGGAAACAAAAAATTAAAATAAAATATTTAGCTATCTCAACTTTTGACTAGAATCATCTCTGCTTAAAACAACAAAATTCTAAAAAGAGTGAATTTCATAATGGACAATATGTTCTCTTAAAAAAATACTGCTATAAAGTGTGATTATCTCAGACATTGACCTTTATTTTGTCAGTAAAATTGGATAACTTCACATACTATTAACAAAATATATGTTGATTTTAGAATAATACATCTGTAAAAAAAATTAAAACTCGGAATATAGTTACCATCGATTACTAACTATAATCGAAACTTTCCAATGTTCCTGAAAATAAGCAAGATAGAATTTACCTATTTTCCTTTTTATTTCAACCTACTTGATTAGGGAAGTTGAGTAAAATTAAGGATTATTTGATGCGATAGCTCAGTTAAATATCAGAGGCACTGGAAATCAAGATTAAACAGAAAAGCTTTCTAATGTTTTAAAAACCCGTTGGTCTTGTACGCAACTACCTTTTGAATAATTATGGGCATGTCTGGTGTGGCTCAGTCGGTTAAGTATCGATACTACTCTTGATTTTGGCTCCGGTCATGATCTCAAGGTGGTGAAATCAAGTCCCATGTCAGGGCTCCGGGTTAAGTGTGGACCCTGCTTGAGATTTTCTCTCTCCCTCTCTACCTGCCCCTGCTTTTCCCTGCTCTCTCTTTCCCTCAAATAAATAAATAAACAATTTTGGAGTTATTTACAGTGAAACTCAATAAACAGTGTTTCAACCATCACAAAAATAATTTTGAACAGAAGTAATATTCCCATATTACAGAATGCATATGGGACAGAATATTTTAGTCCTTTTTATTGAGTTTATGGTAATTTTTCTTAATCTGTGTCATGCTCAAATTGATTATGTCTTCAGAAATTGTTACCATTGTAAGGCTCTAACTACGTAGAGTGTCTGTGCCCACCATGCATATTTTTATCCCTTTGAATAACTTTAATCTTTGTATTAGTTTTGGGTACACAGAGCATGACCGTTCAGGCTTTTCATTCCAGACTCTCTGGTAGTGACCCTTCCTCTATGGTTACAAAAATAAGACTCTAATTTTGATTTCCAGGAAGACATCTATACTGAAGTTGAGTAATGCAAAGTGAGGAATAATGCTAGATCCTTTCTTCATCTTCTTGGTAGAATAGATTGATCACAGAACATGAGTCCCAAACCATTTCTGACCCCTGTAGATTTTGTTATCATTCTTTTTGTTCTACATAAGATCAACCTATTCTTCGAATGTACTCATACCTCCCTGGATAATTTTACTGTGTTTTATCTTTCTTCCAGTCTATGTCAAAATATTTATCTTTTTGGCAAAGAAAAATAAACAAAAAACAACCTCAAATGATCCCTTCCTAAAACATGGAAAGCTGCCAGAATGTGAGAAATAAAATAACAGAAAAAGTAAATTATCATTCTCACCAAGTAGCTATCATCACTCGTTTCATATATTAAATGGAGTTGGCAACTGAGTGTTCATAGGTAATGTATATTTTGGGTTTTCACGTTTCATATTTATTTTCTTCATAATGATATTTATAAATCACCTTAATGTGATCTTGAAATGCTTGTGTTAAAAATAAATTCTACTACATAGATTATTTTGTTTGTAGGCACCTTACCATGTGAATCAATAAACATATATTGAACTAGTAACACTATAATTGAACCAGTAACACTATAAATCAGTTCAGCACATCACTGTACTGCCACCACCAAATTAGGAAAATTAAGGTTATACTGCTTTATACATAATTTAAATATCTAAGGCAAAAGTTATCCTCAGCCATCAAATTTTCAAATGTCCATTTCTCTACTCTTCATATGACTCCATAATATTAAGGTTATATAAATAGGAACAGATATTTCCCAGAAATTCTAGTTTTATTTCACATGTTGGCTATTAATATGATTTAGGCTAAAATTATGTATTTAGCCATCCCTGAGACTATCAGATATAGAATAGGCATGTGATTTCTACCACTGATAAAATTATGGGAGAATGACTCAAAGCAGTAAGTAAGCATTTATTTATATTTTAACAAGAGTAGTAAACTTGAATAGAGCATTAAACTTCATATAAAGCTATATCTATATATAGCTAGTTCGCTTTCTATGTATCTATATCTCTGGGTTGGACAAAATATTTTAATAAATTACAGTAAATAGTTGATATTTAACATTGTATTGTGAGAATCATCGATGTGTTCCAACATACAAAAAGTTATAATTTTTTATACTTGATATTTTGGTGATTAGTGTAAGTCTATATAAATCATTCTGGAAACTTGCTATGATATTTTGTTTGTTGTTGTTGATACTAGTATGGTAGCGTGAAACTGAATTGAGGATTGGTCTTTGAGGCATTCATCCCCCTATTTTTTGTTTTTGTGTGAGTGTGTGTGTGTGTGTGTGTGTGTGTGTGTGCTTCGGTTTGTTTGGAGGGATGTCTTTTAAAATGCCTCAGAATAGAAATTAACCAAGGCAAAATAAAATAATTTTGTTTTACTATCAAGGATATGGCAAAACGTAAAAACCATAGTAAAGATTCTTGTTGACTTGAGCTGAATTCTTAGAGAAGTAGACAGGTTGAGTTGTCCAGTCAACTTTGTGTCAAGTTTACACAAAGTGATGCTTCTGTACCTTTCCTTCCAATTGGCAAAGTGGTGTGATATACCCATTTGTAGATAATTTGAAAATTTTTTTTAAAATATAAAGAAACTTCACTTCACTCCCACAAGTAATAAAGACCTGAAATAAAGTACTGTTAACAAATTGGTGTTTTATTTTATTCTTCTATTTTTATATTTTAATTTTTTTGGTAAAAATATTTTTTAAAGAATTAGTATTTGGTTTAACTGCTCCTCCCCATGGTTTTGTCTTGTATTTATTATATTGTGCTTTTCCAGTTACAATTTCCTTATTTGTAGTGTCTTTAGGTATAATTTGATGTATTTTTCTGCTTTATTGACTTGAATATCCACATGATTACAATCAATTATTTTTTCTTAATTAATGCATTTAATGCTCTAAATTTATGTATAGCTATCACTTTCACCCCTGAAAGGTTGAATTCCAGACCCAGATCATTATTTTTTAACATTTTATGTATGTATGTATGTATGCATTAAGAGAGTGTGCGCGAGCAGGGGAGGGGCAGAAGGAGAGGGAGAGAGAACCCCAAGCAGACTCCACGCAGAGCATGGAGCCCAACGCAGGACTCAATCTCATGAACCCAAGATCACACAATGAACTGAAATCAAGTCACCAGGTCAACCCACCACTAACCAGCCACCAGCAAATTACTGTTTTGTTATTTTTACCTTGTTTCCTTTTTGCCACAAAAATGAGTTAATATTTTGTCTAATGGCAATTACATTTACCAATACCTCATCTTTACATCAACTTTTATACTTCATTATGGCTTCGGTATTCTCACAGCTAAGCCACGCCTTAAATAGTTCTTGCAGGAAAGGTCTTTGCTGGCTCACTCTCTTAGGACTGATTTCATCTATATTTGGTAGAACTCTTGAATGATACTTTAGTAGAGAACATGTTTGATGTGGATCGGTATTTTCCCTCATTTCTTTGAAGCTATTACATCCTGTATTTTGACAACTATTTTACTTCTGAGAAATCTGTTTCAATCTCATTTCATTTGTTTACAGGTAATTTTCTCTTTCTTCAGTGCCTTGAAGATGTCTTAATTTTTGATAATCTGTGTTTCACGACAGTGTGCCCAGGAAGATATGGAAGTTGATTCATCTAGCTCAGTACTTTCAACATGAAGATTTACTTATTTCCTCAAATTTAAATAAAAAAGAAACCAAAAAAAAACTAGTCTTGGCTAGTATTGTTTCTCCAATATTTATTTTTATACTCAGATAATTCTACTATTATTTTAATTAAGATTGTCACAATATATGCTTTTTTGATATATTTCTTATTTGATGTCATTTGTTTATATTCCATAAATATCTTTTTTTTTCCCAAAGATTTTATTTCTTTTAGAGAAAGAAAGGGAGAGAGCATGAGGAGGGGGAAAGGCTCAGAGAAAATCCCAAGTAGACTCTGTGTTGAGCACGGAACCCGACAGGCAGCTCCATCTCACCACCCTGAGATCATGCCTGAGCCAAAAATCAAGAGTCAGATGCTTAACCAATTGAGCCACCCAAATGCACCATATTCCATGAATTTCTTTCCTTTTATATATGTTTGTCCATTTATTACTTTGGGACATACACATACTTTAAAATTTTTTTTCAGGCTGTCGGATTATTTTGATTTAATGTTTTAATTATTGATATATTTGCCTTTGTAGTATTAACTGTCTTTATACTTTGAAATCATAGCTTATAGGAAAATTTTAAGTTGTTTTATTCTCTCGTTCACTCTTTTTGTATTGTGTTCTAACATCTCCAAAGTCCCCTTGAATAGTGGTTATACATCTGGCCACTCAAGTTTCCGAATACAAACCCAGCTCTCATATGAGCAGTTTGGTGTCCCTGCACTATGGTAATATTGGGAAATTGATGATTCAAATGATCCATCCAACTATTTGGCTCAGCATCTAATTGTGAGCTTGGGCCTGTCTTCCCACCTGCTAAAAACTGCAGCCTCAATCAACAGCTTTCTCACGCCTCCTGTGGAATATCATTGCACCAAACCCTGGGTTTAAACGTTACTTCACTCCTCCAGCCTACAAAGAGCAACGTTGAACAGTCTATGAGCCAAACTCCCGATCATAGAATTCCTCTGCTTCAGGACCTAGAACACTGTAGGCTTCGGTCTTCAGCCAGATTTATCTTACTCTTTTTATTTGGTCTCTGAGACATAACTTGCCTATCATGTTTAAAAATGTATCTTTCATTGCTATGGGTTTGCAGTTTGGGTAAGAGGAGGTATTCAAAGTATAATCCAAAGTAACATAATCTTTAAACACAGACCCAGAACTAGATACTTTTCATATTTAAGAAATGTTGATTTCTTGGTTACATGTACTTTTTCCAGTCTATACTAAGTACATGGTTTAATTTTCATGTTTTATTATGCAGCGGAGAGTTTCCTCTCATTGCACTTTCATGCATACTTTTCAGTATTGGTCACACATTTTTATCCTTGTATTTCCTTGTTGCAAAATTGCTTCCTGTAATTCTAAAGATTTTATTTATTCATTCACTCATTCATTCACGCTCTTCCTGTCATAATCGACAAATTTTTAAATCTGTTTTTTAATATTTATTTATTTATTTGAGAGAAAGAGAAAGAATGGGGGAGAGAGCATGAGAAGGGGGTCACAGGGAGAAACAGACTCCCTGTCGAGCAGGAAGCCCGGTGTGGGACTTGATCCCAGGACTTCTGTACCAAGACATGAGCCAAAGGCAGTCGCTGAACCAGCTGAGCCACCCAGATGCCCTAAATCAATTTTTAAAAAAGATTTCATTTACTTATTTGTCAGAAAGAGAAACTGAACACAAGCAAGGGGAGCAGCAGGCAGAAGGAGCAGCAGTCTCCCCACTGAGCAGACAGGCTCAATTCCAGGACCCTGGGATCATGACCTGAGCTCAAGGCCGACACTTAACTGAGTCACACAAGCATCCTAACATCTTTTGTAAAATGTAATTTTCCTATCCAAAAGTTTGAGATGCTTTTAATTTGCTCGAATTATCTTCATAATTTTTACATAGATAACATCACAGACATAGATACAGATAGGTAGATACATTTCCAAGTATTTTTTTTTTTTTTTAGATTTTATTTACTTATTTGACAGAGAGAGATTACAGGTAGGCAGAGAGGCAGGCAGAGAGGAGGAAGCAGGCTCCCTGCCGAGCAGAGAGCCTGATGCGGGGCTCGATCTCAGGACCCTGGGATCATGACCAGAGCCAAAGGCAGAGGCTTTAACCCACTGAGCCATCCAGGTGCCCCTCCAAGTATTTTTTATGTCTGCTTCTTATTGTGAAAAATTATTTACCTTTATGTTTTCTAAATACTTATTGCTGTTATTTAAGAGAAGTATAAATGTTTTGTTTCTCTTGTCTGAGCACTAATACCTACTATTAATTTGCTTCATAAACGTTTATTTTATTGAGTTTTAAGTATCTAAAGGTATTATCTGCCAAAATGATGATTTGATCACCTTTTATTTGTTTCACCTCTTATACTGTTTTGCTGCCTTAGTTCAACCAAGACTTTCGGAAAGAAATAAAGTTAGGATAGCAAGAATCTTTCCCTTTTACCTTGCTTTAAAGTGATTATCTTTACTCTCCATTTTCTAGAAATATGACAAAGCAAACCTTTGAGTTGGTTGGTTCACTGCCCTTGTTAATTATATTTCTTTTCGATATTTATAGTTTCAAATTAGAAATGGATGAGAAAAAGAAATATAAATAAGTGCTTGGATTTATAATTATTTATTATCAGATTCATATAATTTTAAAGACGGTCATGGTACAGAAAATAATAACTAGTAACTTGGGTCTTTATCATGTGCCAGGTGGCGTTCTAAATTATTAAAATGTATTAAGCCATTAAATCCTCATAAAATTTCCACGAGTGGGTATAATTATTGGCCATGTGTAAGATAAAATAATGGAGCACAGAGAGTTAAGTACCTTTTCTAAGACGACAGAGCTGCTAAGTACTAGACTGAATATGTCTTTGTGATTAATAGAGATCTTGCCATCCAAACACTCACATATACACATGAAATTTTGTGATTATAAGATGAAATGATTGTAAATAGTGCATTTTCAATGTTATTTTAATTGTAATTATTTTTTTCATAAAGTTATTATTTGGAAACTGGTGATTCATTCACTGGATTAAAAGAAGTAGTATATGTAAGCTCAAATAGTGAAAATGTTAAAATTCATCAAGTTACATTCTTTTAGGAAGCAGAGAGAATTTCAAAGCATGAAGCAGTGCTGACTTCATATTTCTTTAAAGTAAAATCAGTGTTGAAATTGCTAACAGGTTCACTAGTCAGATCTACCTTTGTATTTTTAGTTATTTAAGTTTCTGTACAATTTCACCATGATCTGGTCCACTGTCAACTCATAATAAGTGATTTTGGGCACTGGACAAGTAAATCCCTTCAGGGAAAGAAAGAGAAAGCAAAAGTTAGAAATTAAGAAAATAGTCTGATTATTCTTGAAATACTCCAAGCAATTCATGCTAAAACTGCATTACCAGCACACTTGTCTCTCAAAGCATATGAAGCCATCCCCTTCAGCCTGCTGACATTTCCAATACTTTAATTGGGACACCAACCCCTTATTATATTCGGCTTCAGGGACCCAATAGCATGTCTGGAAGATTTTAAACTGAATGCCCTCAGGCCAGTTTCTCCACTGTGCCCACAAGGTAATTGATGAATATGCTTGTCTTAATTCTTTATTTTAAATGGTCCTTTTCTCTTTTGCTTCTCATTTTAAAAATTATTTCCTGCATCATTCCATTAGGTAGTTGGTATCTGATTATTAGATTCTAGGCATTATGTTATTTAACTATAGTTAAGTGGTATGTTGTTTTTTTTTAAAAAAAAAAAAAGTGGTTAATTCAACCAAGATTCAAAGAGGAATACCTTTTAGATATAAATATCTTAATAGTCGTAAGTGAATTTTGTTAACTTAAATTAGATGATATCTGCATTGTCAAATGAGTCATGAGAGAACAATGATAATTTTGTAAAGATTCTGAAAAGATCTTAAATGTCATTATACTATATTGAACTCACTTGGATTTCCTAATACAAAGGCCTTATTTAAACATTCATTAAGCAAAAAATGAAAACAGAAGTGACAAAAACTGAAGAGAGACATCACAATGTTAACATGATAAAATAAAAACCAAATAAAACTAACTTAGAAAAATTACATAGTTGACTATATTCTTTTAATTATAACTATTTAACTATTTTTTCTAAGAAATTAATTCTGAGCAAAGCCAAAATAAAGTTGATGTATGAGGCACAAATGGTCAGATAAAAGGAAAAGCTTAATATTTTGAATGACAATATAGTTCATTACATATATATACGCTAGAAAACACACAAAACTGTTCAAACCAGCACTGTTCATAAGTCAAAAACAAATCATATGCCATGAACAGAATAGATAGACTGTTTCATATTCCCACAATGAAGTATTAAACAACAATGAAGAAGTGAATTGTCACTATATATAAAGCATGAATAAATGTGAGTAACAAAATACTGACTGTAAAAAGTAAGTCTCTGAAGATTACATGCAGAGTAGTATTTGTAATAAATTTTAAAAAAAGGGAAAATAAGCAATATATTTTTAGGTAAACATATACCCAAGAACATTACAAAAAATAACGTATTGATAAACACAAAATGCAAGATGGTGGCCACGGGGGCGTGGAAAAGAAAAGGACAGACTAAGGAAGGGTATGTATGTAGGTAGGTGTAAAGTTAGTGGTCAGGTTCTAATTGAATTAAATTAAAAGTAGCCAACTGTTGTCCAGTGTTGATAACAAATTAATAAATAAGGATTTGATTGAAATCAAATTTATGCACCTAAAATTTATTTTATTTTATTTCAAATATCGTATTCATCTATTTGACAGAGAGATCACAAGTAGGCAGAGAGGCAGGCAGAGAGAGAGGGAGAAACAGGCTCCCCGCTGAGCAGAGAGCCTGATGTGGGGCTCCTTCCCAGGACCCTGAGATCATGACCTGAGGCAGAGGCAGAGGCTTATACCACTGAGCCACCCAGGCGCCCCTGCACTAGAATTTAAAAAGGGAAATTGTTACTGAGAAATTTGAAGAGAAAACTTACATATCACACTCTGTTTGAAATAGAAGTTAAATGCAACCAAAAAGAAAAAAAAGTTGAGTTTCTACAGACGATAATCTGAAAATGAATCTAAAATGTAGTTAGTTAAAAAAAAAATCAGACTTTTAAATTTTAAGAGATGAAAGAGGCCTAAGAAATCTTCTTTCTAATCACATCATTTTCAAGATAGGGAAATGACATTGGAGATTTGGGTGGTAAATTAAGATATGTCATGTTTCTCAAGTTAACAGAAGATAATTTAATAGCAGAAGAGAACGTCTAGGGTTTATGTTGAAATGTTGTAACTCTATGAATCATCAGCTAGTTTTTTTTAAGAATACTTTATAGTAGTTAGGGTCTACTTTGTTATAAGCCTCAAAGTTCTTTCTACACGAACAGAAGATGGGTTCACTCTTCCCATTAAAACAAAAATAGGATCGGTGCATCTGGGTGTTTTAGGCAGTTAAGCATCTGGATTCTTGATCTCAACTCAGGTCTTGATCTCAGGGTCCTAAGTTCAAGTCCCACGTTGGGCTCCACACTGGATGTAGAACCTACTTAAAAAGAAAGTTAAAAAAATAGGATGGAAGATGAAAAACATAGGGCACTTGGCTGGCTCAGTCAGTAGAGCATGTGACTCTTGATCTTGCGGTTGTGAGTCTTGAGTCCCACATTGACTGTAGAAATTACTTAAAAATAAAATCTTTTAAAAGAAGATGAAAAAAATAAAATTATGGCTCAAGGAATTTGGGTAACATATACTTAATGAAACACTGTATTGAAGATTAGTAGCCATCAAAATTAGTAACTAAAGATGTCCTAGAATATAATATACAACGTATATATTTTACAACTATATTCTTCACAACTTGAAACTGTTCATGGAGGAGACAGATGGGAGTGCCTAGAACTCTGTCCCTTGTTCCTACCTTTCTAAGCAAAGAAAAATCAAGACACACTGAAAACTCCTGAATTTGGGGGAAAACCTTAATGTATTCTTTGATAAACACACACCAAGGTACAATTGTGTCTGCAAGGTCCTGCTTTAAAATAATGACTAAAACACGAATTCTACCTCTGCAAGTAACATATACATTCACTCCAAAAGGGAAAATACATACATGTATATGTGTATTTGTGTGTTGTGTATACAAATATCTATAGAGAAAAGGTCCACAGGAAAAGCACAGAAAAAAAGTACCATTTGTTTTAAGAATAAGGACAGCTTCTGATGAGTTTAAACAGGCAAATTTTTGCAAAAAGCATGTATGCTCAGTCTTGGAAGAGATGGAAGTTGGGTATCTGTCAACGACAGAGTGCTGAAAAAAGAGAATGGGGTAATTACAGCAGGAGGCACAGAGACAGGAGACTGAATCATGGAGATGCTTCAACAGCAAGTAGTGAAATCATTCCCTGAATGCCATTTGGACTTGAATCTCTGGGCTCTTTCTCTAAGAATATTTGAGGTTTCAGAGGAAGCCATGTGACACACACAAGACTTACACCTTAACAATAATGGATCACAGACTAGAGAAGAGATAGATACTCCCCAATAAAAGAAAAACAAAACAAACAGGAACCACCTAGTCAATTTCCAACAAAATCTCAAAAATAGAATATATTCTCATCAGTCAAGATGAAGAAAAAGCTGACGTTATGACTCATTTCCAGCTCTACGATTCCATTTGAGGACTTCAATATCCAATAAGGTTATTAGCAAATCAGACATTCCTTCAGTATCAATAACAACTAAGCATAAAAATTAGGACTAAGGGAAATAATTGTCAAAACATAAATAAACTTTTTAAAAGTGCCACAATTTTAAAGATAAAAGAAATGATATTATAAACTTTTTGAAAAATAGGGCTTCAAACTATAACTCAAATTCTTATGACCATTGCAGTAATCTTCCCATGATTTTGAACATAATATATTGCCCTAAGAAATGGAAGTTATTTTAAGAATATCATATAGATTTTAGAAATAGGTAACAAAGGGGCACCTGGGTGGCTCAGTTGATTAAGCATCAACTCCTGATTTTGCCTCAGGTCATGGTCTCCGGGTTTTGAGATGGAGTCCTACGTTGGGCTCCACGGTTAGCACAGAATCCACTCGAGATTCTCTTGCCCTCTCTCCCTCTCTCTCTCCCCCGCCTGTGCATGTGCACTCGCTCTCTCACTGTAAAATAAATAAATAAAATCTAAAAAATAACATTTAAAAATAAAAATAAGTAACAAAGTTATTAACAATGTATCAAATTCTATTTGTACTGGATAATCCTTGCTTTTTTTTTTTGTGATTGGATACCTTTGATGACAAGGACTAATGTATTCTTAGCATTCACCATTTGTTGAATGAAGGAAAGAATAAATATATAAATAAATTTATTGAGATAATTTTCATTTCCACGCATGATCATTGCATGTTTTGCTGAACAAAGTACTTATGTGCTGCTTCTGTGACTTTGCACATCTTGTTCTCACAATCATTATGCCTCTTTTATCTCACCTCTTCCAAGTTTAAGAGGTCTTTTCCTCCTTTAAAAGCCAGGTCAAAGAAATGTAATCTTTGTCATTTTGTTTTTTTTTTTTAAGATTTTATTTATTTATTCGACATGGAGGGAGAGAGATCACAAGCAGGCAGAGAGAGAGGGGGAAGCAGGCTCCCAGCTGAGCAGAGAGCCCGATGCAGGGCTGGATCCCAGGACCCCAAGATCATGACCGTGAGCCGAAGGCAGAGGCTCAACTCACTGAGCCACCTGAGCACCCCAATTCTTGCCATTTTATTAGGAATTGAGAGTTTTATCTTTCATATTAAACCAGCACTCTCTGAGTACTATTGCCTTGAACTTTGGTTATCTGTGTATACGTTTTATTAGACTAAATTGTTTAAACACAATAAACTATCATAATCATACCTGCCTCCTCTATTATCTACCATAGTGAAATGTTTCTGTGATGAGGATGCGTGTCTGGGCATCTATGTATATGTATGTACATTTATACACACATGAATATACACGTGTCTCTATTAGTTTAATTCATGTTCATACATATGCCTGTGTAGTCATATATCTATTCATTTTATTATATATACTAATAAGAGCCAGAATAAAATGTATTTGACTTACATATTGATGTGCAGATTGGAATGAATGAATCGTAGTTCTCTCCCAGCTATAAAGTTTTATGGTTATGAAGAATAAATACATTTGGGAGCCTGGGTGGCTCAGTTGGTTGAGCAACTGCCTTCAGCTCAGGTCATGACCCTGGAGTCCCAGGATGGAGTCCTGCATCGGACTCCCTGCTTGGTGGGGAGTCTGCTTCTCCCTCTGACCCTCCCTTCCAACCATGTGCTCTCTCTCTCTTTCTCATTCTCTCTTAAATAAATAAATAAAAATCTTTAAAAGAACAACTATATTTATCAATGGTTTTCAACACTGACTGAACATTACCATTGTTAATAAAATGCTTTCAAAATAAAAATTTTCATGTCACTTTTCTGGAGATGGTAAGTTCTCAGACTTTCAGATTTTGGAACTTCAAGACTCTTCTGTAAGATACAACAAGTTTCATAATTATTACCAAAGAGTTACTACCAATGTACCTATGCCTGTGATACTTCGTCAACTTCTCATTAATTTTACATTAATGTTTCAGGGCTCTTGCACATTGTAAGGGTAAATACACATTTTTCTGCTGCATAATTTCTTATTTATAAGATGCTTTCGCTGGGTAAGAGTAGTTGAAATAGTATAAAATGCTTTCAGCTGAAAGAATAAGGACTTATACCCGATTACAATTTATACCTCTTCAAAGGCTCTATCAAAATTTCAAAGCTTGAGTGCCCTGGTGTGTTCGGAGTCTGGTTTGGAGAATTTATGGGCATAATTTTCTTCCATTTATTTTTTAATCTAGATATCTCTTCAAAACAAGATAGGAAGTTCAGGAATCTAAATGCATATACACATATTACAAAAACAACGTGTCTGTGTCTACTTACAGTTTTGAGCAATATTTGGGTTTTATTACAAATGCATATTCTTAGCCGCACAATAACATTACAGTCTTTAAGAATATACCTCCAAGTTATTAGCATGTTTTATCATGAATGCTCTTGCATGTTATCACAAAATATCACATAAAAGGGATACCTGCTGGGTCCCCTTAAATCAAGATCATTTGCCTCTTAACAAGAAAGTGATTATGTAACTGATACACAAGGATCTTTCTAAAGCATGAACGCGCATTTCGGAAGTTCACACATTATTCTTAGTAAATAGGACTATTTTCCTTCACTGGAGTTACCAGATGGTGGCTCGCTGTCAGATTTACTAAACTAGAGAGTTAAATACATGCATTCTGGCACAATATTCCCAAGGTAGTCTCTTTTTTCATCTTTTCATTTTCTAATTTCCATCCCTTTCAGGTGGAAATCACTTCGGTAAAAAGGATAATTGGTTGTGCTTTTCAGCACTGCGATGTTTGCCTCAGGTTCAGACTGTCTCTTAAATTAAGACAGACAAAAACAATATCCTAACTTTTCCTCCCCCCTGCTAGCTCATCATTTGTAAATGTACTTTCATGAGATTTCTTATTATCATTTTCAATAAAACCCAAACTTTCTCTTTCTCTGCGTATTATTTTTATTTAATGTTGTTCTTTTACTTCTTCCCTCCTCTTCCCTCATCTGATCTCATTTCTTTCTAAAGGAATGTTCTGCAGCCTAGTGTATAAAACTCAGAATTACAGTTAAGAATCTCCTCAAAATGGGCAGGAAAACAAAACTCTTTAGATAACAATGTCTTCATCCGTAATAGTATCTGTAAAAAGAATAGAACACAGCTTTTCAAGTATGCTTCCTGAAAGACTGTTTTATGAGAATGTCGATTTTTATTACTTGTGTAATTTTAAAATTCCTACTTACAAATGCATAGGTTCTGCCACATGCTTCCATTAGTATTTTCTTTCTTGTTTTGTCTCTTCATTTTTTGTTTTGTTTTGTTTTGTTTTTCTCTTTAGGGCTCAATATTATATTCTTGTTTCTGGATCTCACAGAAAGGATTTGTCTCTCTCCTCCTTGTGCTTTTGTGAATGAAAAGTAGAAGTAGAGCACAGTATAGAAGATACTGTTACTCATCAGTACAGTGAGGAAAAGAGGAGCAAAAATAATCAGAGAAGAGACTTTGGATTTTGACATCTTGACTTGGCAATCTCTGGTCCATGCAGAATTTGTTACTCACCAATCAGAAGTGAAATTAAAGATCATTATCAGTAATGAATGTGCTCTCCATCCTCTCCCTTCGTTCCTGAGATTACCAATGCCAACTGCCAACAAACTGACCTGGAAACCCAGGTCAAACAGAGAGACTCCAGAGTGGGAAGTGAAGAGTAAAGAGTAAAGGCACATTGCATAAGATCATTGTTACTCAAGAGACAAAGTTCCTGTAATTAAACAGGAGGATCCAGTTTTGTGCATAAGAAGTTGTAGCAGGAAAAGAAAGGTGAGTTTCAGAAATATAAATGTGTGATGATTATTGGGTAGCCTATAAACAGACACAAAAGTCAATATTAAACTCTCAATGCATGTGAAAGTTCTGTCCATTCCCAGATCCTTTGGGAGAAAAGCAAGCAAATCATGTCTTTAACAATTATACTTACTAAAAAAAATAAATTTAAATTAAAATAAACAAACTTACATCAAACAATCTACTAAAACGAATCAAAATATCATATGTGGCCCTGAATATAAATAAAAAACATTAAAAAAGAATTCTCAAGAATGTAGTAAATACACTATAGATTTACTAATTCTTAACTTACCAAATATATAGCCATTAACAAGTGAGATACAAACTGAAATGATTCTATATATTAAAATGAATTGTACACTTTGATGATAACTTTAATTTCTTAACTCACATTTGTTAACCTTTAAGAGGTCTTAAGTAGATAAATAAGGCACATATGATAATTCTTCTGGAAAGAAAATGGCCAAGCATAATAAGAAGATAAACCATATGTAACTGTCTAACAGCTTTCATTCATATGTAAAATGCCAACAGCCCCAATTTGAATTCTAAGTTTAAGTTTAGAACAAACTAGTTAGACTAAACTAAGTCTGTTGACTTCTAAAACTTGGTTTAAAAAGTTAAACAGAAGGGCGCCTGGGTGGCTCAGTGGGTTAAAGCCTCTGCCTTCGGCTCAGGTCATGATCCCAGGGTCCTAGGATGGAGCCCCGCATCGCATGGGGGCTCTCTGCTCAGCAGGGAGCCTGCTTCCCTTCCTCTCTGTCTGCCTGCCTCTCTGCCTACTTGTGATCTCTGTCAAATAAATAAATAAAATCTTAAAAAAAAAAAAGTTAAACAGAATTGTTCATCCATTCTCTACTTTTTACCTATTGGAGCCACATTATAAATGTTACTCAATCCGTTCTTTTATTCAACAAACATGTCCAAATGCTTACTACCTTAGATGGGGGCAACCACAGTGCTGGGGATAAAACCACACGGAAGGTTGACATGGTCTCCTGTATACACTTTGTTAAGATATTATTGGCATATTAACAAAATACTACATAATTATTTTTAGTATATAATCATAGATTAAAATGCCTGCATAATAAAATATGGTCCTACATTTCGTAATGCCATGAAGACATTTCCTACTTCTGCAAAATCTGGCCAACATTTGGATGCCCAGGTGATAATTACAACACAGCCAGGCAATGGGAATTGAGACTTCCATAGTTCCGTAGAGTCTATAATATCATTGGTTGAAAAATAACTTTTGACATTCTAGTGAAAATGAGGATACTGTACATTTTTGTTCAATCTGCCTCACTCAGTGACCTCCCATTCTATGAAAAAGGCATTTCCCACCTACATCGGTGGCCCATACCACCCGTGACCCAATGCTTATATCCTGTTGCCATAATTAATTTGATTAGGGATGAAAAAGCGATTAAACTGAGCAGAAAATGCTAAGCAACTCGGCATTTTGAGGCAGTCAGGCAATCTGCCAGGGACTGAGAAGTCTTCACGGCTTGGATAAAAAATTGTGTGATTCCGGATTCATCAGACTCTCACTTAATCGCCCAACATTTTTCAGCCTTTTGCCACATATCTGTGGCCTATGTAAATTATAGCTTAGTCTTCTGTCCCTGGAAAAATGTTCATTACATATTATTTTTCCTAGCAGTTAATCTTTATCTGATCTCTGTTTTTCTGTCTAATCTGTGCTTTCATAGTAACTCAGTTCTCAGGGGTTCTGGGATCAGCTCGTCGAGCAGAGTAAATGCTTTGAACTGGTCCAATTTATTAAACACTAAAGGTCTGTGAAGGTTGAATTTAAAAAATTAATAATTTATAGCGTATATTGTCATGAGGGTGTTGCTTAGGCCTTTTCATTTTTAAGTAACAAAATATTCCCTATATGTAGTCTCCATGTGAAAGCACTATGCATTAACACAAAGATTATGATTTTCATAGCATTCCAGTTTCTACAATTCTCCTCTCACTTAGAGGGGCCTTCCTAAGACTCATCCTGGTTTTTTCTGGGTAGTTCTGTGCTCTCTTCCATGACAATAATCCAAAGGGGGTCATTGTACTCAAGGATCATTTCTACATAACAATACAGTATGCATTCTGCTTTGCAAATCCCAAACCCAAACAAAAACCCCAGTGTGCTACCAAAGCATGTACACCTAAAACGGTTTTTGGCCTCACTCAGTTTATCCAATCAAAAGATATGCCTTTGCTCCACTCAAATATACAATTAAATTTTTTCGATGTTTTTCCAAAAGAGCTGCCAAAGAACAATTCTATTTCATGACACACAGTAAAATGTCCTAAAAATCCTCGAAGCAACAGGTCAGAAAACTTGTTCCTCCTTGTCCTTTCTCTTTTCTTGCCAATGTCATCCCATACTGTTTAGGGGGATTTTGGGGTCTCGCTTCCAACCTTTGTTCTCATCTATGCGCGTCATTCTGTGTGTAATTGTCCATATGCTTATCAGAGCTTCATTTATTTTGGAAAAATTTTCTGCTATTTTATCTCCAAATCCCTTTACTATTTCATTAGTGTTCCTTTGGGTTTTTTTCCATGTTGATCACCTTCTCCCCTGATGCATGAATTGGGAGATTTCTTTGCTTAACTTCTGTAATTAACTCAAGATGTTCTTTTTCCATTGCTAATTTGGTTCTGGCTCTGGAAAGTCTTCTGGCTAACTCAGCTGGTTCTCTCGGACATTCTGTGTGCTCTGGTAGAGTGTACCGTGGCTGTCATCACCTTCTTCTGACTGCCTGCACCACAGTTTCTGTTAAACAGCCAAGGGAACTTGACATTTTCTATAGCTGGAAAGCGTGACAGTGAGGGAGTGGGAATGAGGTTTCCTGCGGGAGGCAGTTCGGGCTATGATGCCTGGCTCTGTCTGATCAAGGACCTAGCATGTAGCCAGTGGTGCTCCCCTTTCCCAGTCTAGCGCTATGTCTAGAAAAGGATGAATTGGCTTTGTCCCTGGGCACTACCTGCAAAAACGGAGATTTCCCCCATTTTTCTTCGACGCTACTACAGGCTACCTACTCAATGCCTTCTTCCCCTCTCTCTGAATTATAGTGTCTCGCTATGCTTGCGAGATCTTGACAACTCACATTTCTTTCTCAGCACCGCCACAGAGATGAGGCATAACTGTTATCTTCTGATGTTCATCTTAAGTTCTTTAAGCCTTGTGTCATTTTGTTAATATGACTTGGGTCATTCTGTTACTACAATTCATCCAAAGCAACAGATGAGGTTTGCAAGCCCGTTAAGCAACAATTATTGCAACCTATTGTATGCTCTATTACATCATTTTGATTAACGGAAACTGTGATATGATGCCATTTAATTTCACTTAAATGAAATTGGGAGTTGATTGTAATGACAGTATGACAATAATAGGTAACTGACTATACAAAAATAACCACCTAGATTGAAATAGAGAGTACATATGCCAATAAATATCTTCAGATGAAGTCATTACAAGATATAGTTACACACTGCTAAGTGTCTAAACTGGGAATGAAAGTATTTATTCTGTTCTGCCTGACAAAGACCTCATACAAGTCGCTTAGAATCTCCACATCAGACAGTTTCCTTATCTGTAATGTGTGCAAAATGTCCCACGTGACCTGAAATGATACAACAGATTAAAGTTCTATTGTTTGAATTATTTACTGCTTTTTGTGGTTTAATTTATTATTATTCTTAAAATAGTTAAATATATATATGTGTGTGTGTGTGTATGTGTGTGTATATATATATATATATATATATATATTTTTTTTTTTTTTTTGAGAGGGAGAGAGAGCAGGGTAAGGGCAGAGAGAGAGAATCTTAAGCAAGCTCGGTACCCAGTGCAGAGCCTGACACAGGGCTCAGTCTCACAACCCTGAGACCATGACCTGAACCAAAGTGTCCAGAGTCAGACGCTTAACTGACTGAGCCACCCAGGCACCCCCAACCATATATATCCTTAACCTTATAAGAACTTCACACAAGAATGGATATATTTCACAAGAAAACTATATCCATATTTTTATTGATGTTTCAATTCAATATGATTAATCATTATCTCAAATGCTAAATTAGGTTTCAAAAAGTCTGTAAACATAAAAATTTAAGCTCCCACACTTCCTTTAACAAATTACTTTGCTAATAACCCCCACTTTTCCTAATATCATAGAGTCTGAAATCTGTATTTACTACTACTACTATTACTACCATATACATGATCTATGTAATATGTTTCATATTTCTGAAAATTATTTTCCTGTGGTGTTTAGACTATAAACAGAATGTAGGATTCATTTTTCATTTGGTACCTTCTGTGCAGATATTGAATGCAAGCTGGAAACAAAAAAAGTTAAAAAATGTGCTTGCTTGACTTTGGACAAACGTTACGGAGAAGACAGGTCCTGTGTTGCCTGCATAGAATTTCTTTTGGGACATGTAAGAACAAACAGTGCTGCATCAGAAGACGAAGACTTTCTAAGATTCTTATTTTAGAAAACCATAGCGAGGATGAAAACAAGACTGGTTGGAATGGTGGGTTTGGGCTTCATTTATTTTTGAAACTGATTTATCGTATTTTCATTATTCAGCTTCTCTGTTCTGCTTTTACCATTAGGTGACGATTTTAATCTTCCTCCAGGTAATGAGATCACAGGTCAATTCTGAGTTTAATATCAATATGTTACCTGGTAATATGGATGTAATAATAGGTGCTTGGTCATTTTGTTTTCACACTGAAGAGAAGTGATGATCATACTAGACATGGCATGAGACCTGTGTGTGTTAAAATTATTTTCAGAAGCCAAATAATTTTTTTTTCTTCACACAGTTTTCAGAACTGAAAAGACACTATGGATCCTGTGTTGATCTCATGAATACCGACAATCTCCTACCATAACTAATATTTTTGTTAGTTCCGTTACGTTCTTTTCCTAATAATCAAATGAGACTATCACAGTGAGGTGAATTTCAGTAACTACATACGTGAGCTAAGAGTCACACACCACCACTGGACAGCAAGTTAGTTAAAGATGAAACAAGGGACAGAGAGGCACTCAATGAATTACAGACAGTTTTTGTGGGCTGTTTTTTTTTTGTTTGTTTGTTTTGTTTTGTTTTGTTTTCCTGCGAACTTTAAAATGAGCACAGTCAACCCAAGTTTCTGTTAGAGTGGTCTTCCAAAGTGAAAAGTCCTCCCACTTACATGACCGTGTTTGTATTGAAATACCTCACCTTTTCTAGACTTTCATCCGAAGTGATAATCTTGTGTCCAAACTTACCCCACCTTTTCAGTGCATCTAGGAATTACATGAGGGGTGTTCATGTGTTTTCTCATTCCTCTTGCTGCGGTTCCTCTCAAACTGTAAAACCGGCACCTGTTAACGTTGCACATTTTCAAACTACTGTAACTGACGTGTCTGGAGGGATCTCCTATGCTTTGAACCGTTTTGAGATAGAACTCTTTTTGTTCTAATTACTTTCTTCCTTCTCATCTCAGTTCAAGCAGCAAACTCCCGTTCCTCAGGCGTTCTAGGTTTTTCCATATTCAAATAGTGTTACTGATCCATGTGTTCAAATACCTCCCAATAGGACAGCAGAGGGTGTGACCAACAGGCACTTTCCCTGCGTGGTGTGTTTAGTTGTTTGCTTGTCTGTTTTTGCTGTTGCCTCTTTTTCGGTTTCTACACTGTCTTTCCTGTACAGGTCGGGGTTGTCTCTGCCACCATTATTCTTGCTTTGCTCCCTGAGTTCTCTCTTCAGTGTCCCTTCTCTTTCTCTGTATGATGCACCTTTCTCCAAACATTAAAAACAACAGGCAGCCATTATCAGCGTAAAGAGATACAATTTTCCTGCAATGTTTCAACTGTTTCAACAATGTTTCATCAACTGTTTACTTTTTATTTCTTTGAAAGCACTGCTAAATAATTGAATAGAACTACTGCATTCAGACTCTGTATTTATTTCCCTTGCAGTACTCTGAATCATCTGCTTAAAGATAATACTCTAAATCAACCCAAGGTACTCTTTTAAGCCACATTAAAATTCATCTTGTTCTGAAACCTCTTATTATCAATCTTCAGTCAACATTATGTCCATGATTCTTTATTTTTTTTTAATTTTTATTTTTAAATCTTATTTATTTATTTGACAGAGAGAGAAAGGGCACAAGCAGGCGGAGTGGCAGGCAGAGGGAGAGGGAGAAGCAGGCTCCCCGCTGAATAAGGAACCTGACACAAGGCTTGAACCCAGGAACCTGGGATTGTGACCCGAGCCAAAGGCAGTTGCTTAACCAACTGAGCCACCCAGGCGTCACACATCCACAATTCTTAATGCTCATTCTACATTTATAACAATGCCCAATTACCAATCTAGCCTGTCTTATAGCTTCCACATTTTCAGTCAGCTCCTTAGCTAATAAAACAATTAAAATATTGACATTAATTAAGAAAAGACTAGATTTTAGCAAAATAACATCTTATTTTATTGTACTGAAATATGCATACTTACATGCATACATATATATTTTTTTTCTTTTTGTCAGAAATAGCAAAAAGAATTACTTTGTGTTTCTTTTTAAGAAACCTCAGAAATGGCTGAAGAAACCAAACATTTAAATAGCAGTTACTATGTAGTGATACATTTTGTGCTAAGAGGAATGATGCTCTAATCTCACTATACTTTGATTAAATACAGAAGGACACATATCAGATAAAGGTTCTTTATCACCAAGATAAAAACTATTCAAATCCAGAGAGAAACAAACTTGTCTACTGGGTTTACCTCTCTGCAGCATTCTTGTTTAACCCTAGTGATTAAGCAAACGGTCAAAAACCAGATGAGAAAATAGTTCTACTGCATTGAAAAAGTAACCATACATTCACGACTATTTTATTTAAAATATTAAATGGTACTACTTACTTTCCTTAGTCTCAGTATGGGTTTTTTTTTTTTTTCCTCTAGACAGAAAGAAATTTTCCATTCAAAATTGCTCATAAAACTTCTTGTCTTTGTAATCAAGTTAAAACTAGAGGAAATGACTTGCCTCCATCAGCAGGATACCATTTTATTAAATTCAATCAAATGTTCTATTTACACACTTCAATCCGCAATAAAATCCAATTTTATTATTTGAAACCTATAATCTTCGGTGAAATTGAATAAGTGTATTTCACCAAAGCTCAAGTGCTCTGTTATATTAATCAGCTAGACACGATTTTATAAAAAGGTGGGGAGGATGGAGCAAAGGCATCATTGGGGGTGATGTGAATTTTGCCAAACTGCTTTAGTCTCCACGAAGTTAATTTTTAGATTTAATGTCAAAATTTTTATTAGGTCAATGGTTCACAATGGAATGAAAATGTCTGCATTTTAATCCAGGTTTTATGTTCTATGGGAAGAGATTTTCCTTGAGCATATCTTAGTATATTTAATTTACAGAATTCTATTTATTGAGTTTATAGGCTTGGAAATTCTAAGAAAAGACAAAGCATAAAATACAGAAAAAGTAATTAATAGAAGACGGTGCCTAGTTACAGTGCCTCGGAATAACCGTAAGTAATTTATACCCTGGAACCAGTACGTCTCAGTAAGTTGAACCCATAAGGGCATCAAAGCAAGCAACCACCATACCCGGTGTGGCTCTCTTTCATGTTTTCAATTAAGTTTCCTGAACGTCTCTGGATTTACTCTGAGGAAGCCTACTGGCTGTGTTTCTACTTTATCAAGAGAGCAGAGGGAATGGCAGTGGATTATGAGTCAGATGCCCTGTTTATAGCCACGGATTCAGAGTTAACTACCCTTGCAACTTTGGGCACATGACTTCAATTCTCTGAGCCTCGGCAAGTATGCTGCCAATCTCTGTTCCTCACCTGTGGTAGAAAGGGCTGATTGATTAGGACATGCTTCGTATATTCTTATTCTTACACTGTGGCTCAGGCAGTAAGTGCCAATCACTTTAAGGCAATATTCCCTTTTTCAACTACTGCCATCCTAAAACTGGTTAATTTCTTTATTTTTTAAAGATTTTATTTATTTATTTGACGGAGATCACAAGTAGGCAGAGAGGCAGGCAGAGAGAGGGGGAAGCAGGCTCCCGGCTGAGCAGAGACCCTCCCCTCCCCCATGCGGGGCTCCATCCCAGGACCCTGAGATCATGAGCTGAGCCCAAGGCAGAGGCTTAACCCAATGAGCCACCCAGGTGCCCCAAAACTGGTTAATTTCTAAGGTCATTACCATTTGTAACATTTTGACTCCAAATGCCCCAAAACAATTAATTGATTCCTGGTATTCATACTCATAATGGCTCCTAAAGGTCCCAGCTCTCCAGATAATCCTCATGCTATTTATAAACGTTTTCTGGTGCTTCCTAGCTCAGGGTCCCTTAGTCTGACTGCAATGGCTGCATTCTGACTCATAAAACTGAAGTGTATTAAAAATGTATATACATATATATAATGTGTATAGCGATCACATGCTTCGTGTTTGCTTATGTGTGTACACGTGCATACAGTTGGAAAGAAAGCTGGATATTTATAATTTTAAAAGTGCTTATGTCATTTATTTTAATTGGCAGGAAATAATAACTTGGCAATGTTTACGAATGATATGTAATTGAAGGAAGAGGAATTATGAGATAGGATGTCTTTGGCTTTGAGAAATGTTTTCTGGAGTCATTACTCTGTGCAGTAGAATGGTGGAAATGTTACCCTGAACTCAATCAATCTCTTTGACCATTCATCTGTCTCTAAACTAACTCTGAAAGAGAAAAGGAGTAAATGTGACATAAGTGACAAAACATCCAATTAAATAAGTCCCCTTGCATATCCGGTAACTTAGGCTTGGCAAACTGTACCGTGTGGATCGTAGCATGTATACTGTTGGATGTAAAGTTCAGACGTTTATCAAGACGCACAATGACAGTGTAGATAGAGCAATGGATTTGGATTTAAGAACAAGGATTCAAATCATGTCATCAGTCAAATGATGTATGGATTTAAAAGCAATTTTTTAAACATAAAAATTATAAAAATGTAATTAGAAAAATACATTTAATTATAACAATAACCAGTGAGAACTCATATTAAGAAGCACAAAAATGTGATATATAAATATATGTATATATCCATTTGGTTAGTTGGCTGCATTTATCATTTTTAGTCTTAGACATTAAATGTAAATATAAACTAAATGTAAACAGAATTTACTAGATTTCATTCCCTACTGGTGGCAGTAAATTTACAAGGGCTGGCTATAAAGTAGTAAGACTGATCTATGTGATGTTTTCCAACAATTTAGTAATCTAGAGAAAACAACAAACTGTCAAGAAATAATAATTTTCATGGTAAGAAACCTGGCTTCCCCTCCTTTAGAGAAAAAAAAAAATAAGTTAGTTTGAAATCAAACGTTCATGGTTCTTTCCATGTTCCTTTTCAGCACCTACAAATGGTGCCCTTGCCACAACTTTCAGTTGGTTTATTCCCATCAAAGAAAACAGACACTCAATTATAAAATAGGATATCACAAAAATTCCAAAATTATGTCTTTGGCTTTGAGAAATGTTTTCTGGAGTCATTACTCTGTGCAGTAGAATGGTGGAAATGTTACCCTGAACTCAATCAATCTCTTTGAGCACTCAACTGTCTATGAACTTGTATGTAAGTATATGTTATGTGTAAAATATGCTCTATGTAATTTATGTAACATATGTAAATATGTTATATGTGATGTGTAATACATACACATAATTCATATAGTATATAATATCATATGTAAAATATGTTATATGTAAAAGTGAATTCTATTATAAAATTGTTATTATATAGAGTAGATGTTCTTAGATTGTGTCTGTTTCTGTATGAACAAAGTGGAAGATTATTATATAACTTGCAAGGGTATTTCTGTTGGTGAGTGAACTTGTAAAATGGTCACGATGTCTGGTAAGAGATGAATAGGCAAAGAAAAAGTAAAGTAATACAGTATATTTTTAAAAAAATATTTTACTTTTAGTTCAGTCATATTATAGCTATGCATGACTTTGGGCTTCTTAGTTGCATCTGGACATTCTCTTATCTTTTTTTTAACAGAAAATTTCCAAATAATATACACAAGGAATTGAACAATACTTAGTATTATATGTACTAGCATATTCAAAATGCAATGAGAAATCTAAAAAGTTACTCTTCTTAAGACGGAGACTATTGAAAATTTGGACAACTGTGTGCTCATGGATTTTCCTATTACATAAACGTCAGGATAAAGAAAAGGTATCATCACATTGACTGGTGCTTATGGGGAAATTATGCCATATTTCTTGCCAGAAATGCATATTTAATGAACAAATGCAGTGCTAAAATACTATAGCAGGGGTATGAGTACATTTTATTAAAAATAAAAAACTCCTATCCCCAAAGCACACAGAATATGAATATTTTTATTAGTATCACTGTCTACATATGCAAAGTGCCTTCTCAGCCCATCCTTCTGCGTGGCCTGCGTGCGTATCAAACCATCCCACTGTCTACTTTACACAGCTCACCGTTTTATTAGTTAACTATGCCTCCAAAAACTGAATGAAAGAAAAGAAAATGGGAATTCACGCAGAGAGAGCTTCAAGCATTTGGCCAATGCCACAGACTTCATCAGTCGCCCACAGCGGACTGAGAATCTCCTCCTTCTCTCTTGCTTCTCGCTCTCGTCTTGCCCCCCCAGCCCACACCCCCTGCTTCACAGGTTATTCATTCATGCGCCTGGCACCTGAACCCCGTGCTGGGAAATGCACGCATAAACAAGAACCTCCAGAAAATGACCAGATCTACTGCCTGTCCCGCTTTGGTAAGTGAAATAAAGCCTCTGAAATGTAAGACTCACCAGTCTCCAACAGAAAAGACATGACGTCGACAAATACGGAGACGAAAAGAGAACTCACGGGACGCATGTTACAAATCTCACTGTGGGAAGCACACATGGCCAGGTAGGATGGATATGTTCCCTTGACAGAATAAATAAACCACAGTGATAAAGCTTGACTTGGGAGGACTTCATGGCCCAGCCCCTACAGAAGTCAAGGAAAGAGGCCAGGATTCCAATATATATATACTTTTTTTTTACATATTTGTTCTCAAAATAACCATCTGCTTTTCTAATGCATGTTTTGGAGTTTAGAACATCGCCTTCGTCCATAAAGAAGGTTTACAAAATGCAATAACACACCTTACTGAGCAAACTTGCTTAAAATGATATTATCTGCTATTTGTCTTTTTTTATATTGCTGGTTTCCACCGAGTGCTAATAAGTGCTTGCCATTGAAGAGCGTCGCATTCCACATCTGTCACCAGCATCCAGCAACGGCACCTAGGGGGAACTGTCAGGGAGATCGCTGCTCTCCTCTGTAACACCCCGAATCTGTCTCACATCATTTACACACAGATAGTTACAGGCATTCATCATTTCATTATGCTGACGACTTCACTATTCTGATGTATAATGTCTCTTTAATGAGCCTCAAAAAATACAATATTCCTTGATTTATGACTGCTTAACTGAAAAATTATACAAATTGGCGGAAAAAAAAAACCCTCATAATGTATTTTCCCTTTTCATCCACATTACACTTATATTTAACAGTGACTCATGAGTTAAGATCATGCTTCTTTGACAAAAGAAATGATCAGAACTTGACTTCCCATGTTTTTAGTGCCATGGCGTTTTATGTGCATATTTAAAGCTGTAGAGTAAAGCCAGGCTGACGCTAAAAGGTAGGAAATTAAAATCGAACTTTTTTTTTTCTCCCCAAGAAAGAATGTGTATTGGACACCCACTTCCAAAATCACTCTACGTTTCATAAGGCTTCTTCAGTATTCATTTTCCCTTCTACAAGTAAATATTAAGAACCTTGATACCAGAGACAGCTCTGTCAACCAACAAAGAAGTAGTAAAGAGAGAAGGAAAAAAAAAATCCAAAAGGAAATCTGAAATGGGAACAGAAGCTTGGGAAAAGGTGAAGTTGCTATTTCTTTCACTGACTGCTAAATTACAGCCCCCTCTTGAGATGCCGAGCCCCCAAAAAAGTGTCATCAGCCTTGTGTCCTATTCTCTTAAAGCCTATGCCATTGAAGGTGATGAAAAGTGTCCTATTAATTAAAAATCATTTCCCAAAAGGATCTGGTTATGCCTCAAACAGGCAAGAGTTCCAAAGAAGTATAAATTGTTCATGTGCTGCCAGTTTTTGCAAAAAAAAAAAAAAAGCCTTTGAGTGTAGTGTAAATCATATCAGAGTGAACACTACATACAATTAGGAATAAAAACAGATCTTGAATCTCAGAAGAGCTCATAAATCAGCATGAGTAAGGCATACAGAAATAGAACAAAATTTAAGAACTTGCATGCTCAGATTTGATATCAGCCTCTCTTAGGGTTAGCTTGCATTCAATGTACCTGAGATTACTGGTAGCTTTCAGTTTAAAAAAGAAAGGAAGGAAGGAAGAAAAGAAGAAAGAAAACCAAGCTAAATTAACCCAGAATCATCAGGAAAAGAGTTGTTCAGGTTGAATGGAAGTAAGCACAGGACTGTTCTCATGTAGAACAAGTGACAGGACTGCATACAGAAATCCCAATAAAATACATATGACGTATGGAGAAATATGATGTAAGAAAATGCCCTTTTATAGAGAGAAGAAAATTGGTTCTATTACTTTAACACTACCTTTTTATTCCCAAGCTGGATTACTCCCTCTCAGGCTCACGATAAGTTACTTTTGGTTGTATTTAAATTTATGACTCACTAGAGAAAAGATAATAACCAAAGTTGAGGAGGGGGGGAAATGTAATGTGATTGCATTTATTTGGGTATTCTTAAATAGAGGCATTCTAAAATATATTTAAACCAATTTAGCACTATTCACAAAAAAGACTTTTTAACTCCTTCTAGTAACTACATGGAAAGTGGGGGCTGGGGGTTGGGAAGGGTGTTACTGGTTTTCCAACTCCTTATATGTAGAACCTGATTCGGGAGGGATTCCTTAAAAGGCCATAGAAGTCGTTGGCCTGTGGTAAAGAAAGAATACAAGTTGTACATTTAAATTTGAATAATAGAAGATTCTCACCTCACTTACTGAAAAGCAAGATGTATCATACAAGGTATATATAAAAATACTCCCAATCAGATGCTTATAATTCTAGGATAATATGGGTCTTAATGCCAAACACTTTTGAACTGACCAGTTTATACTTCCGAGGCCAAAACAGGTCCTTGTTTCTTACTTTTAGTTTTTGCTTTAAAAAAAAAAAAAAAAATCCAAAGGCACTGAAATAGTAATCTCCCTGAGCATGGTATTTACAAAACTGCCTAAAGAAATATCAATCATTTCCTCTTTATTCGAGTCTGGGATGATGTGCTCACATACAGGCCTCTCCATCAATGAGATCAACCAGTCTACCCTAAATAAAAACACCACCAAACACGATAATGAGGTCTCACTGTCAATTACTTGTACGGGTATCGTAACCTGTTGTCTTCACAATAACCCTCTCAGATGGGCATGATTTTATCTGCGTTTTCAGGATGAGAAAGCTGAAGTCTTGGGAGCTTCCATGACGTTGCCAAACAGGTCTAGTGGTGCAACTGGCCTTGAAGTCGCCATGGCCCTTGGTCTCAACCTCAGATTCCGTGGGAATCCGGCTTTCTGCCTTTCCTCATATCTAAGCTTCGTATCACGCCCATTAACAACAACAACAACAGAAATCCAGCTGACCAACCATAAGAAAGCCAACTTCCATTCCTTCATCTCCTTCCTGTCCCACCTAGACCTCTGCCGTGACCTCCTTATGGAGGGAACTTGAACGCACATCTCTCCTCTCTGACTCGGTACCTTCCACTCCTAGCTCTACCTCCTTTACCTCCCCCAGCACCCTGGTCCTCTGAACAGACGGAGCTTTTCGTCCAGAGCTCTAATCGTAATAAATAAGCCCCACATCTGTGCTGATCCCCCGACTCCCAATCAGTGTATCCCATGAAGGGAAGTGTATTGGGGAGGAGTCAGGGGTTCCTCCAAATGAGCTTCCTGCTTATATCACCCCAGCAAGTGATTGAAGGCTTGACTGTTACTTTCCTTTTGGCTTTCTGTCTTAACTGACCACTCAGACACCTGGCAGCTCAGTTCTCTCCAGATCAACCCAACTCCTGACAACTAAAGAAGAGACTCAAGAAGGTAATGATTGCAAAAGGAAAATATCCTGAAATACAATTTTTTTAAATACTCTTCACCTTATAGGAAGATCCCTTTCATTGCTTCCATGATTTAGAAACAGGATGCTCTTAGATTACAAGACATGTTAGAGAGTTCATAATATAATTTGTTCATGGATATTATGGACCTGGAATTCTACTTGACCCTAGAGCACAGTTCAGAGTGATGACAAGGCTTTACTGACTCCTAGTTTAAGAATCAAACTTCCTGAATACTGTAGAAATGCACTTTGCTCAGTAATACTTGAGTTGTTGCAATATTTGATTATCCATTTGGTTGTTACAGAAAAATTCTTAACTGTAATTGATGGTTGTTGCCGTAATAGTATATTGCCTGTATTTCTACCTCTAGTAATGGGCTTTATGTGCTAGATTTTAATATCCTTGAGCCTGGGCAAGTGCACAAGTCTTTTTAAAAGAAACATGGTTTACTTGCACAAAACTGATCAGTTTTGAGAGATCGTTAATGCCCTTGAAGTGGTTTTGTGGGTGTGAAACAAATGGTGAGAATTTGAATTGGTCCCTCTTATTATAGTATTGAAATTAAGTCTACTTAATTTATCAAGTCATGTTCATGCCCTGATTTTATATACTTGTATCTATCAATAAACATTGTGATACTTGAAAAAAAAAAAAAAAAAAAAAGAATCAAACTTCCATAGTGCTATGTATTATATCGGGTTGAATCTGGAAATACACCAACTTCCAGAATATTCTGTATTTTGTGTTCCCTTTTTGGAGTAGGTGTCTGTGATGTCCCTAAATCACCCATCATGACGATACTCCAAACCCCAGTGGTTGGAGGAAAATAAAATCAGAAAAATCTGAAAAAGCAGAAATGTAACTAACTCCATGCGTTTGGGTCACACGAGTCTGAAACGTCAGCTTCTTCGGGTTTCCAAATGAATTTCCCTCAGAGTGAAAGCTAAAGATTTAAGAATCCATCTATCACCAGAGATTTAAAACTGTCTAGATTTAGACAGAGGAAGAGTAGATATATTGGCTAACAGGATTTTGTATCCTGTTTTTAATTGGTTTTATTTGGAGACTTCTAAGAACAAGGGGGCACAAACAGGAAGAAAGAGAGATGGGTGCACCTTCATGTGTGTGAATCCCTTGATGAGAAGCAGGGACAATACACACATTTCCCAAAGAACGGTCACCAGGCAGGCAGTGCCCGTGGGACAGAAAAGGCAGGATGATGAGGACTGACCTCACAATAAAGAACATCGAATGAGTCTGAGAAGTAAGGCAGACCCTCAAAAACCTAGCACAGCACCTTCTACCACAGCTAATTGGCGGCTCCACTCTGGGTCTAATTTCGGAGTCTAAAACAAAGTTGAAATAAAAGAGAGGACATGAAGGAATTCATCTTGGAGGCTCGATGGTCTCTGAGACTCATCATTGCATCTCAGCGTTTTCCTGATTATTTTTCCATTTCCACTGCTTGGTATCCTCCGTTTGCTCTGGCTATGTATGAAGCATTAATATATTTTTTTCTTTTTTAAGAAAGAAATACAAGTCCTGCTGGCATGAAGGTAAAACCTGTTCCTTAATAATTGAAACACACTTTGTAGATCTGCCATTTGAAAGCCCCTACGTGCAGGCCTTTGATAATAAGAGCCAAAATTAAAAAAGGGGGAAAAAAACCTTGATGGAAAAAATCCCTAAGTATGAATAAGACCATTTCCTTTAGACTTTAAATAGTATGAAAGAATGAAAGGTCTCAGTGAGAATTGTGAAGAGTGAGTCATGAGTCATGGTATACTCTTCACTGTGCTGTTTATTTAAATGAAGATCCTACCTGATGCAGGTTTTCCCTTGAAAACTATTATTATTATTATTATTCATCATCATCATCATCATCATCAGGCTACCATCATACATATGGAACATTATAAATATCTTTGTCTTAGACTTAAGGACAAAAGCAACTGATACAAAAAAGAAAATGTGATTTATCACCTACTGGGTTATTTATTACTTCAGTCTTAAGTCTATGCATTTAAAAATTTTATCCCAAGGTAAAGGTAGAAAAACCCCCTGAAGTACAGTACAAATTATCTGCCAAACGGAGCAAATGGAAATTTGCAAAAAGCTGACGTCAAGAGAATGTTAAATACCTATACTTTAAAAGCAAACAAACAAAACAACTACTCTTACTAAGTAAACATCACACATCACAATGAAATATTTTATATACTAATACCACTAGAGGGCTTGATACATTTTGCTTAATAGAAAGAATTTCTTATACCAGGCTGCCTTCTTGGTAGAAACAAATTTCTGTATATTCATCCTTCTGATCATAGTTATTAAGAAACACCCGTGTGGTTCATCGATACAAAATATAATAAAATGTTTAGAGCCAAGGGAATTTTACAGACTGAACATTGTGTTAAACAACTTAAGTGTGTTAAACTCTATGGTTTCCTGTATCCTTAAGTGATACTGAATAGTATTTCTGATTCTGATAGACGGCCTAGGACATTTTGGAAGAAGATTGATAGCTTTAAAGCAACTCAGATTTCTCTCAGTTGCAAGTCACCAACAGTATTAATTAAAAATAATTTGCTTCCAAGTAGTCTCTATATTTTACAGGAATATTTACTTCCATGAAAATTTTTTTATGACTCTAACCTAGAAAAATTTTATTACAGAAGACATAAAATTGACGGTCTTTGAATTCTTTTTTTAGTACAACAAGTAACATGTTTAATAAGTTTGATTTTGTCTCAAGGGATATTTGGTTTTAAATTAATTTCATTATTTAGTATTATTGTGAATATATATTTTTATGAGACAATGAGAGAATAAAAATTATTAGACTCAACCAGAAAAAAACAGTCTTAAGACTGATTGTAAAACTTTTACTTACCCACTTAAAATATGAAGTAGATCCATTATCTTCGAACGATGTAAACTACTACCATGAAAAAAATGTTCAAATTTTGATGTGAAAAATCTAAGCTATCACTACATTCTGTGAAACACTTCTGCGATTATGAATAATCAAATGACATATACATGGTTTCATTTGCAAGAAATTTCCCAAGCTGTGGATTCCATTTTAGGAAAAAAAAAAAAAAAGCTATATGTCATAGAACATTTAAAAAGATCTGTCATTATCTGAGTTATTTGGGGGGGGGTTAATAGCAGAAGTCAAAACATAAGACATATCTGAACAGATACTGGGGGAACATTTAAAATGTGTATCCATCTGTAGAGCATGGACCCACCCAATGGGAAGACCCTACCAGTGAGCTCTGAGTATCAGTAGAGATATCTACATGTGATTTTAAAACGTAAAGAAACCCTAGTTGTCTGGAGGTTTTAGGATTGAATACAATCTCCCCCAGACCTTGTGTTTTTTTTGTGTAATTCAGGGGACTATCAAAGACATTGCAACCCAAGAGTGACAGCCAACCAACCACCTCTAGTCAGCCAGCAAAATGGCTATCATTCCACCTTCTTTACCAATCATAATAGCACTTGCTAGTGAAATTACAGTAGAACCGCATGGAATATTATGTAGAAAATATATTTCTTCATTTCTATGACCAAACCAAGCTCTCAGGACAACTGACAAGGTTTTTGCAAGGTTGTGTCTGCCTTTAGTCTTTAGGTACAGAATAGGTCTGTATAACTAGACTGCACATGGGTGAGCAAAGAGCCCTTTACCTTAATAAGGTCCAGAGTAAGCATTCGAAAAAACGGAACTCACGGCTATTATCGCTGATAGTTTGATAGATTTAAAAATGTCACCAACATTTAAGCGTCCTGCCTTATAAAAGTTTCTCATTTGTTATTCTTCTCATCTTATAACTCAAAATCTATTGATTGTTCATGGGAAGACTATCATTCTTCCCAGCCTGTATTTATAATTATTTGACTTTCTCATCAGAAAACTGCCACACTACTAAACATCTCCTGGCAAAGATCATCATGACATAGTAAACAACTGTCATGTTGTCCTTCACATCTGTTTACCCCAAATATTTATATACTTATAGAAATGAAAAGCTTTTAGATCCAGGATATTTCTTTTTTCTTTCCAAGTAGCTATTCTCTTATCAGGCAGTGTTCTGGGAGATTGTAGTATCTGCCTATTATTGTTCCCACGTGACACACATTATTCATAAATTCTGTTAAAGGTGTACCACACAGAACATTATCAAAACACACAAAAAATAAGCATTCTAATGTCATTAGAAAATACTTACTGTTATACACCTCTGCGAGTGATCTTAATGCTTCATCCAGAATAAACATCACAGGAGAAGACTATTCAGAGGTTATTTTTATCTTTCTCTAATTTACATGATCGCTGCATTCAAGTCTGAAAAAAAAAATTAAATGTCTCACTATTAAATACAATGGCATAATTTCAATGTAATTTGTAAAACAATACGAAAATGTGAGAATATTTTCCCAAACACGGTGAAGTTTCTGAATACTAAATAACAACGAAGAATTTTAGAAATGCGATTTATATATGATGCAAAAATCATAAGGCTTCCCAAAATTATATGAAACGTGCATTGATTGGTGCTAAATATTACTCCTTTTGCTTCTCAATAAGATGGGAAATGAATCTCTACACACTCCAAGTGATCTCAACTGCATATATTTCTATTCAAGATAAGTATGTTTAGGATACTAAGAAAGGTAGAAAATATATTCTTTTTTTTTCTACCAGTTAAGTGATTTTCAAATGACCAATCTAGAGTATTTTGCTGAGTTAAACTAAAACTTAGTATTGAGGCAGTCATAGGGAAGTCAATTTTATTCCTCTAAATGCAATTAAGTTATGAATATTCATGTTATATTTAACAAAAAGAATCTATATTTGAACACTGAATGAAAGTGAGTAAGAAAAGGGATTGCCCATAGCTCAGTGATCAGTGGAAATCAAACCAACAGACTTTAATGCAAGGGACTGTCAATGGAAAGACTCTTTAAGGCTACTGACTTCTTTTAAGTTGTTTTAAGGGGAATAAACTTAATATCTAGCAATAAAAGGGACAAAGTTTCAAGATACAGTTGCTTTAGTTATTAAACAAATAACAGCTATTTTAGGTGCAAATGCTATAACACTCTCAACCCCACTACCCGAAGTCAGAATATGGTGCATTCATTGTTTTGGTTTCCATTAAGTTTGGCATTTGAGGTTAGCTGGAAAATTTACAGGTCCAGATGGTGAAATATATTGATATTAAACTTGAATCCACTTAAGCATTCCTTTTCAAGACTATTAGAGATCAATGACAGTGCTATCAGAAATGTTGAGAAAGTTCAGAAATTAGAAACTTCAATTACTATGATGGATTTGACTATTTAAAATGTCCAACTTCTGGGGGCATCTGGGTGGCTCAGTGGGTTAAGTGTCTGCCTTCAGCTCAGGACATGATCTCAGGGTCCTGGGATTGAGCCCCATGTCAGGCTCCCTGATCAGCGGGGAGTCTCCTTCTCCCTCTGCCCACCCCCCCATATCCCTGCCCCTACTCTTGCTCTTGAGCTCTCTAAAATTTAAAAGAGGAAGGAAGGAAGGAAGCAAGGAAGGGGCAAAAAAAAAAAAAATTTTTTTTTTAAAGAAAGAAAAATGATACCATTACTCCAAATTTCACAAAACTACAATCAAGTCCTGAATAATTTTGAAACAATTTTTAATCCTGACATTTTGATCCAACTTCGAAGTGCTCAATTGTTTTGTAAGCCTTGAGTGGTACGCTGGTGGAAATATTTACTCCCAAGGGCCCCCAGAGGAACTTCATGTAAAATCACTGTACTCGTTATTTTGTTTCTTTGTTTTGTTTTTTTTTCCAGCATGGAAGATCGCTTTTCTTGTTAAGACAACAACCTTAGAATCTGTGTGGTTACCTGCTGGAAAATGCAAGATTCGAAGCTTGGATTCAAGCACAGAAAAGGTGGAGGAAGACAGGGATTCTTCTGTTCAACATCTGTGTTCTCTTCCTTGTAGCCTCACATTCTTGCTCATGACTTGGGCTCTAGCCCTGTCTTTCCGCTCATGGAGAAGCAGTCAGTGGAAGCCAGCCCCCCTCCCCCGCCCAGCATCCTCTCCTGTTCTTGGAGGACATCGTGCTGCTCCACAGGAATGGCTGGGGTAGAACCCAAGTCCTCCCAGATTAGCTACCCACACCCAAAATGGTTCTTAAAACCCCATGTGCTAAGTATAAGGCTCTTGCCAGTATGTAAACGTCCCTCTTACACCATATTTAGACTTGCCTTCTCTGACCAAACATAAACAAGCCAAACCAAAACAAAGATGAAAGCCCAGTAGGGTCCGAATCATATTATAAACCAAATACCCTGTGATGTGTCCTTTGATGCTTTGTGCAGTGATTACTGGACCTAGGCTTTTTGCACAAGTAATTGTTGAGAGGGTTATGTATGAGACAAGATGCCTTTTGCCACTAGGCATACATGGCTAATCCGTCCTCATTTGATTAATTCAAAACAAATTATTTAAAAATGACTTGACTTGATTAGCCAACATTGAGTGTTACTTGTTAGTTGTTATTTAATTTCAACATTTCCTTATCGAGCCATATGGATAAGTGTCTTAATGTGGCCCAGTAGTATTTTTCTGTGTTAAATTTTCTGAAGTTAGTATCCATATTTTATTAAGAAATCTGTAATGTGTAGAAACAAATAAGTCATTTCGGCAGAATTTTAGAATTAGCCCCTATATGATCGTTCAGTAAATTCACATGGAAGAAAGAGATCAGATTTCCAGGACATATTTGCAAGATGTCTGCCTGATATTTGGGCATAGTAGATCATCTGCTTGTAACAATGTTCTCAATGGTTTTTAAATTCCCAGAATATTCAACTAAAGTATCTACAGTTTGGCTTCATTATATTTTGGTAAGCATGTCTGGGAACCCAGCCACCACTGAAACCACAAATAATGGTCAGAAATGAACACTGCATTCTGACTTCTAATTTGGGATTCAATATGCAGCATCCTACTGTCCATTTTCCATAGTGACCCCTCGGGGGAAGTCACTGCTATCTTGAAAAGCGTCTTCCCCAATCGCACCCACCGAAATGCAAGACAGGAGCCATGAAATGTTTGGCTAAAAGAGATTCTGCACGATCGGTAACAGTAACAACAAAATAAGAGTAACTAACACCTATTAATAAGTCATGATATGCCAAGTCAAAAATATATATCCATTTTTTATTCATATATGAAATAAGAAGTATCATGGTTAACGTCAAGTTATGTATTAGGGAAATGAGGCTAAAGGAGCACTAAGTGGTTTTCTCAAAGTCATGTACCTGGTTAATAGAGCCAAGTCAGTCTCAAGACCGTGTTAATCCCACATTTTTTCAATTAAGTTACATTAGTTTGTGACTGAAGTGTTTATGACAGAAAATGAAATGGTTTTTAACCAACTCAGTAGGAAATGTCATGATATATAACACATGATAGGCAATGCTTCAATTTTTAAAAATATAGTATACAGATCTATGGTGCTTTTTTAACTATTAAGAAAAAATACTGAATGAAACTTGAAAAGGCTTCGGTCCTATGAAGTATCATATTCACATTAAATTAAGTAATAAGGATATGGGTGTCAACATGTTACTGCTGAATTTCTGAGTTAAGTCATTAGAGAATGTACATTGGAAATAAAAATGAGATATTTATATGACTTTCAGAAAATAAATACAGTTCAATATATTCTGTATTTCTTACATTTCCACAAAAGTGAGGAATGGTATATATAACATTAAATATACCTATTATATACATATTTGTATATATTATATAAGTTATATAACATATTGTATAAGTTGTGTAACATATAATATGTTATGTAATATATAATAATTAAAAATTCCTCATTTTCCAAAAGTAAATGTTAAGGAAGATATAAAACAAAATGTAAATGTATAAAAATGTTTATACATTGAGCAGTTTAAATCCATATCTAAGTAAGGTGATTCTAAGTGATCTGATGTCATTTGTGTTAAAATAAATAAATACATCTAATTAGCACTGCACTTGTCCACACTGGATAGATTCCTATTTTGGTCAGGAAACATTTGTAAGATTTCAGATTATTCTTACAAGGTAAACCAGATTAACGGTGTATACTGTACATATATGAGAAGAAACTGGGTAGATGGATGTAGATTGATTCTTAACAATGCAAATAACTTCATCCTACATACATTGTTTTCACATCACTATCTCACATAAAATCTATACAGAATATATTTTACATAACCATTAATTACAACTAATTTTACAGAAAGAATGTCTGCTAGTTCTTCCTGGCTATAGTTTCTTGTTTGTCTGTATGTTTACTTTATAATCTCACGATATTTCTTTTAGTTACTCAAGAAACTCTAGGCTCTCCCCAAACCCGACATGTCAATCAATGATGTAGAGATTTGCAGACACACTTCAGATGCCACAGAAAAAAAGAATAACGTAAAAATATCTGCCTATTTAAAATCAAAGAATAGGTTAAGAATTTGGAAGAACGTACAAATTATACCCCTAAGAAGGATGTCACTTCCTCAGTAAGAAGTTTTAAAGTTAATCAGGGCTTATTCATGGGAATTTTTCTTTTTTTCTTTCTTTTTTTTTAATTTTTTTTAAAGATTTTTCTTTATTTATTTGACAGACAGAAATCACAAGTAGGCAGAGAGGCAGGCAGAGAGAGAGAGAGAGAGGAGGAGGAAGCAGGCTCCCTGCTGAGCAGAGAGCCTGATGCGGGGCTCGATCCCAGGATCCTGGGATCATGACCTGAGCTGAAGGCAGAGGCTTTAACCCACTGAGCCACCCAGGTGCCCCTCTTTTTTTTTTTTTTTTTTTTTTTTTAAGTTCTATGCCAGATAGTAGTTTTAAAACCTAAATTTCATCTAATCTTCTTACTTAGGCCAGAAATTGATAAAATCTTTTAAATGTGTGTGTGTGGGGGGGGGTACTTGAAATTTACAGTTTACTTTATTTTTAAAGATTTTATTTGAAAGAGAGAGAGAGAGCACGCACAAGCAGGGGAAGGGGTAGAGGCAGAGGGGGAAGCAGTCTCCCCGCTGAGCAGAGAGCCTGATGCAGGGCTCCCGATCCCAGGACCCCGAGATCATGACCAGAGCTGAAGGCTGCGCTTAACCAACAGAGCCACCCAGGCACCCTGAAATGTACACTTTAGTATCCAAATTCCAAATCAGCACAATGAAATTTGTTTGCAAGGATGAGACTGTAAAGACACAGCACTGACAAGACTAAAAGTGGGACAGAAAGGCCAAATGAACATGGGTCCAAAATGATCAAGTTGTCTAATTGTTGAATTAGTTGAAGATGCATTTATTTTATACATTAAATAATTCAGCAGTTTTAACAAGTTACAGCCAGGGGTGCTTACTTGAAATCAGAATCATTTGAAGGAAGATCATTTCCTTTGTGTGTGTGTAGTGTGTGTATGATTGTGAACCCTAATAATGCGTAAGAAGAATGTGTACATCGTGATTTTGGAGGATTGGGGGATATTTTTCAATTTTCATGCAGTTTCCGTCATCTATATTTCATTTTCTGCCAAATATGCCAGCTCAATTTTCTGGATAATGTTGTAACAGAGTTCATAAAAGTTTGGTGACTTCAAGTAATTGCTCCAAAAATGTTGTTTGAAAATGAGTATTTCCAAGCTTCAGTTCATGCAGTGATAAAGTTTTCATATTCTATAGTGAGCTTTGGAAACTGGATTGCTAATTATGCCATTATACTACTTTTTCGAATATTTACTTTCAGAAAGAGACAAAAATTTTTATGTCATTTCACTCAATGATGTAGGTATTTATCTGTTAATCATATTTCACTCAAATTATGTATTTCTTTTACATTTAATAAAATATTGTCCACATAAAAATTTTTAAAAAGACAATTAAAAAGCACTTCATGAGAAGAATAAAGTGATGTTTAAAATTTTTATCAATTTTCCCACAGAAAATTTTACATATTAAATGTCCTTTGCATATTAAAATCTGAAATTGGGAAGTGATATTTATCTCAATCATTTAATTTAATTGCACAATGTACTGCTCATATTCACTATCTTACCTTTTCCTTAACCATACTAATACAAAATTAGATAGTGCTGTTTCTTTTGTGTAGGTAATCATAGGCATTACTGTGGCTTTTCACCTAAGAACACTGCCTGCACAATTAGAGAAAGCTATTCCCTTACTGAGAATGATCATTTGTTTTAAAAGTTACTCAACATTACTGTGTGATCATTATTTTTAATTGTACAGATGACACTAATATTATACTCTGAGTCTGATGAACTCTTTTTTTAAGTATGGACTACTGCTGCAAATCTTCCTAACCAGTACTTAGGAGCCTTAATTTTCTTCCATTTTATAGTTTAAATATTTTGTCTGGGTTGAACAGAATGGTTTGGATCATTTTTAAATAATGCATGTACTTCAAAAATGATGAAAAAGTGATAAGAATAGAATGACATTTAAAATTAAAAATGCTGGGGCCCCTGGGTGGCTCAGTAGGTTAAGCCACTGCTTTCAGCTCAGGTCACGATCTCAGGGTCCTGGGATGGAGTCCCGCATCGGGCTCTCTGCTCAGCAGGGAGCCTGCTTCCCTCTCTCTCTCTCTGCCTGCCTCTCCATCTACTTGTGATTTCTCTCTGTCAAATAGATACATAAAATCTTTAAAAAAATAAAAATAAAAAATAAAAAAATAAAAAATAAAAATAAAATTAAAAATGCCTAAACTTTTCAATTACAAAAAATACACTGTGTCAATTATTCATACAGAAATACAAAAGGCAGAGAAGTATACCTTTGAGACTTTGCAGTCCAATCAATGAGGAAGGGATGGGCGCCACACTCAAAAAAAAAAAAAAAAAAAAACAAAAGGCTAGGTTCCCTCTTCAAGTGAAATGAGGCATCGCTCCCTACAGGTGAAGATCACAAAGTCTTCATCCTTATGAGAATGATCATTCTCAAGTCTGACATCTGACATGACTTACAGCCAGCTCTTGACACAGTAGATAAGTCCTCTCCTGAACCCATCCTGGAAGGGTTTCTCCACTGGACCTATGGAACCACTTCCTGTCTTAGTGCCCGCCCCTCACTGTCATCTCTCCTTCCCATAGGCCTCCAGGTTTGCCCATCCTTGAATCTAAGTTCTGAAACTGGACCACCCAGGAACACAGTCCTGGACTTCTCCCCTTTCCATCACTACTGCCTAGAGCTGCTCTGTCCAGTATGGTAATGGTAGGCACCAGTGGCTTTTTAAATAAAAATTTAAATGAATTCAACGGAATAAAATTAAGAATATAGCCAATTAGGCCAATGTTGGCTTATTCTTGTTTTTCTTGCATCTCCTACATCCAAAAAAAAAAAAAAAAAAAAAATCAGCATTCCATTTGGAATCTGCATTCAAAATATTTTCAGAATTCTGTCACTTTCCATCACTTTCAAAACTATCAACATGGAACAGCTGCCATTCTGTCTTGCCTGGAATGATACCATAATCTTTTAAAAGCTATGAGGAACGGCTCTGTCCTTGTCCGGAAGTCCTGTCCTAAAACACAGCGGTCCATAAGGGCAAGTGGGATCCTGACACCCTTTCTGCTAAATCTGTCTAATGACTTCCAGTCTCCATTAGTATGGCATGGTAGACCTCTCTTCCTCAGACCTGAAAGTCTTTCTCTCACTCGCATCTGTCCTCTGAATGCACCTAAATCACAACCAACATGTTTCTGCCACAAAGCCTTTACGCTTGCTTCTTGTTTTTCAAGCACGCTCCTCCTCACTGCCCCCTACTCCCGCCCTCACGCCTAACTTCCTGGCTTCTCTCAGTCTCTGCTCAAATATTCCTCTCTGGGACCTGATCCCATGATCATTAAATACGACCTTTCTCCCTTGAACATCTCACCTTATTTATATTTTGAGTAAAAGTATCCCTTCCCTCAATATTCTGCCTTATTCCCTCACTTATCACAGATCTATTAATAATCTTACTTTATAAAAATGCAATTGTTCTATTTCATGGTGTGTCTTTTTTACACTATGAAGTGTAGTGTGGTCATCATTCTAATTGAATGAAGTTTGATCTACATAATCCAGTTAACTAACCTTATAATTGTTTTTATTATGTGTATTTTCTCACATAATAACATTACATTTGTTTCTGCCCTCAGAGTATTAAAAATAGCATGAAATGGGGGTGCCTGTGTGGCTCATGTGGCATCTGACTTCAGCTCAGGTTATGATCTCAGGATCCTGGGACTGAGTCCTGCATGGGAGCACTGCTGGGCACGGAGTCTGCATGCGCCTCTCCGTCTGCCTCTCTCTCCATCATGCTCTCTCTCTCCCTCAAAGGAATATATGAAAATCTTTTAAAACATAGCACTGAAATGAACATTCTGATATATTTTCCTTTGAACACTGCTTCAATATTTTACTTATTTCAAACCCAACTCGTAGAATATTCTTGATATGGCAAATAAAATCTATATTTTCCATCTGGATAAAGTATTACAAAATTCAATCTGCTTTCTACTTAAGACAGTAAATACTACCTCATCTTTTAAATCATTACTAGTCACTGTGTTTTTTATTTAATGTCTTTGAGGTTCAATATTTTAAATGAGGCAGTTCTGTTTTTTTTTAACCTTCTTACCCCATTATTCTGCTTATCTTTCTCTTAAGTTATTGGATATTTTTCCATTGTTTTGTGTGACTTATACATTATTTAGCTCTACAATCACTTTTCTGTACATACACACATACATACATATTATGAATTAATACACATACACGTATAATTTTATTTACCTTTCAAATGTATTTATTATATGTACTGCTTTTTTTCCATAGACAAGTTTGACACTTTACTTTTTTTTTATTGTATTCCATCTTATTTTTTATCGTTTTAAAAATTTTATTTATTTGAGAATGAGAGCATGAAGAGGAGGGAGGGGCAGAGGGAGAAGGAAAAACAGACTCCTCCCTGAGCAGGGAGCCTGACACAGGGGCTCAATCCTACCACCCTGAGATCATGAAGGGAGCTGAAGGCAGACATTCAACCAACTGAGCTACCCAGGCACCCCCCGAAATCTGACATTTTATATAGTCAAATCCATCACAGTAATTTAAGTTTATAATTCCTGAATTATTATAAGCAATGAGTTTTCTCCAGATATTTAAATATAAATTAATTAATATAAATATAAGTATTTATATAATTTATATAATATAAATTTATTTTATGCATATGTATGGATTCTAGTTTACAAGTAATATAAGTAGAGCATACACTTTACTATTCGAGCTCTTTGGAACTAGCATGCAAGTTGGGGATTCAACACTGTGTGTCTTCCCAGCTCGCCCTTCCCCAGTGAACAGACAGAAAGGTATCTTGAATATAACCCAAATCTCTCGAAATGCCAGAGTCAATTTCTTGGCTTCCTGTTTCGTTGTTGTTGTTGTTTCCCTAATTTGTCTTTCTACTCCATTTTCAGATTTTTTCTTTTCTTGTTTTATCTTTAGATTTTCCCTTCCTATTCTTAAATAGTAACAGTTTATTTGTCTAGTCCATAGATCCCCAGTTCGAGCATGGATGCTGAGGCTAATCTACCCCCAGGTTAAGGGTGATGGAAGAGTAAACCACACATGTTCTTCAGAGTTTCTGATACTTTTTTTAGGTACAATTCTTTGAAGTGATCTTGAAATTGGTGATCTCCAGAGGCCCTATTACTTCTTTCTTAAGTTACAAAGTTAAACAATATAATCCATATTTTAAAATTTATTAGGAAAGAAGTATTCCAAGTTTTCCCAATATTTTGAAAATACCACTTCCTGTTAATATATTTTAGACCATTGCCATAACCATATATGTTCATATATATTTATATAATATACATATAAAGAAATCTAGAAATCTTTAAAAATGATAAATTAGTAAAAAGTTTCAGAGTACTGCCTTATACCAGATCCCTTATGTTTCATTATGAAAAGTGTTGATTATAAAACAGAGAGGTATTACTTAGTATAATTAACCAAAACTTTGTAACATCAGTATTAAATGGCTGTGTTACACAAGTATAAACTGAATTAACACAAATATTACCTTTAATACTATGGCCATATTTAAACAAAAAACAAGAAGCAAACTGGAGAGTAAAATGTAAATTTACAAAATATAAGTTTAACCATCTACTATGCCTCTCAACTGAAACATGTACTTACAAGCAATAAAACGTAAATAAAAATTTTGTTTTTCTAGTGAATATAATACAGCTAAACTAGATTAAAATATTCTCAGCATACATTTTTAGTTTATCCTTTTCATTCTGCTACTTCTTACCGTGGGCACCTCCCTGTGTCTGAATACCGCATCATATAATATTTTATTTCTTTCTTAACCTTGGATATCTGGTTTTTGTTTGTTTTTTGGTAACTGCCATTTCATCACTTTAGTTTTCATTCACAAATCCAAAATAACCCTGGCTTACACATGTGATCAATAGAAAGAGTTAAAACACGAAAGATGCAATTTTATAATGGTTTTTAGGGAGGAAAATCATTCTTAAAAATCCCATTGCTGTGGTCTGATATACAGTGGAAGTAATTCGAAATCTATTTTATAGTGTAGTTCTTTAAAGATATTTAAAATCATCTCTAAAGACTATTATGTAACTTTCACAAAAGATAATCATACAGGGGCCCTACATTTTAAAGTACTAAGTTAAAACATAGAACGCAAAATCACATTCTCAGAAGAAGTAAGCACATATACAGAATACATGTAAAGAGAACAAGAAATGAAGTGACATGCAAATAAGAAAATAATTAAGTTACTAAAGTCATGGAAAATGAATGGATTTTTCTGTCATTTTTATTATTTCTTTTAATATTAAATTGTTATTTGTAAAGTAACAAAAATTTCTAGAAAATTGCTTTTATAAGTAAATGCCCACAAGACTTGGGCTTTGGGTTTTTGCCGCTGAGACTTTACTGAGTACACATCCAAATCTACTATTTATAGGCCATGTGCATATGTGTACACATGTGCACACACACAGTAAAACCATGAATCACACCAGAAGAAACCACTGAAAGTAATAGCTAGCTACCATCTTGATGCAAACTCACTGACATGTACAGATACCCACAGAGGAATTTTAAAAACAACACACAACAACAACAACAGCAACAAGAACATCAAATTGTTAGATCGGATATTCATTACGTTAGTCTGATGGTACAGATGTATTTTAAACTTATGTATATCTACTTAAAACTATAAGAAACTTAATTAAGGCTACTTGAATTCATTTCTGCTTGTTTTGCATCTGTCCATATGATCAAAATAATAGTTTAGTAGCAATTTTGTATCGACACAGAAGATATGTATATTTATGTATATATTCTAATATATATATATATATAATTGATTGCATAGTTCAATTTAAACAATGTCATGAGTCTCTAGAAACTGTTATGTGTGTCTCATGTTTAAACCTTGAATTACCATAAAATATTCAAATATCTTATATAAGTATCATATAAATAATACAACCAAGGCAAAAGTAATATGGGTAATCTAGGCCTGTTTCCTACTGCTCTTATTCCTATAAGTCTTCTTACTCTAATAAACATGTTTATTCTATTAATAAGTCACTTTTTTCCTTAGTAGTTGACTCTATGCTATACCAAGTCAAACACCAGGAATGTAACTTTAAATATAACCTATTTCACAAAATCAGATTCCACTTTCCACCTAAAATTTTACTCATGGCAGACTTTTATTGAGGAGAAAAACACTGGCAATAGTAATTCATTTTATAATGATGTATTTCTTCTCATGATTTTTATTTCTTCAATGTGTAAACTTCCTATATCCCAAAGGACATTCTTCAGTCATAGAAATAGGAAGCAACTATACAGTGAAATATTTCAGAACATATTTCATGCATTTACAAACTTGACTACAGAGGGAAAAGTGATCATACAATCACCGATATCAAACTGTATCCACTCATTATTATACATTATTATACACACATTTACAACAACCTCCGCAAAGCTATAATAGCTTTCGGTAAGGGCGTTCACTCTAGATGAAAAGCTGTCAGCTGCAAAATTGTGGGTTTCATATGGAATATCATAGATTGTAAACACACAGATACATTACCACATTTTCTCAATTCTAATACCAACATTTCTTCACATTTTAACATTTCCTAAATATGGATGCATCCTACAATGAATTCTAAAAGAAACTTGCCAGCTCTCTCTGCCCCCTCCCCTGGAAAACTGATGTTAAATTGATGGCACCTTTTACAGATACTGGCATCTTAGAAATGAGGAAATACAGTTTAAACTGTGGCTCTCATAATGGCTGATGTTAGCAATAGCATCTAGCATTGTATTATTTCTACTTCCACTGATTATTATATTTTCTTAAATGCATCCATTTAAAAAAAATACTTATTTTAGTTTAATTTAGCATTTTATTTAATTTAGTATTTTAGTTTAATTTCTTTCTTTCTTTCTTTCTTTCTTTCTTTCTTTCTTTCTTTCTTATTTATTATTTATTTAAGAGAGGGGGGCACATGCGCCAAGCCTGGGAAGGGAGAGACACAGCCGTCTCCATGTTGAGCCTGGAGCCCAACAGGGGTTTCATCCAAGAACCTTGAGATCTTGACCTGAGCTGAAATCAAGAGTCTGAAGCTTAACCTACCTGATCACCCAGGCACCTCCTGAATGTCTCCATTTTAAGGACAGTTCAGACATTTCCAACATACATTTAAAAAAATGCCTTGTTTCAGTAACAATTATTTTTTTAAAGCCTTACCTCTTCTCAAACTATAACTAATGAAAGGTTATCAAAACAATTACCTTCTAAAGCAATGTTATCTTAATGCAAAGTATCTACCTAAGAATTAACAACTCTGCATAACAAAGTGCTTTAAGAAGGGCAGCTTAAAAAGATCTCAGAACCCACATGTAATTTATTTTTAATTGTTTAAAATCAAAGCTAGTAATATTTGTTTTTATTTTCAAAAATAGATATGGTATTAAAACAAATATTATCTTATTACCATCTTAAGTATGATTTATAATGTTAGATACATCACACTCATCATCAAACCCACTAAACCAAGAAAAACAACTTAATTTTAATAAGGATATGTTGGTTCAGTGTTAGAATCAATTTAAAAGAATAATCATGCACAGCAAAGGAAATCACCAAGAAAACAAAAAGACAACCTACTAAATGGGAGAAGATATTAAATGATACATCCAATAAGTGGTTAATTTCTAAAATATATAAAGAACTTCTACAACTCAACACCAAAAAAAAAAAAAAAAAAAAACCTAAAAAAAAAAAACAACAACAACAAAAAACAAAAACCTTAAACAATCCAATTAAGCAACAGGCAGAGGAAATGAATAGCCATTTTTCCAAAGAAGACATATGGGTCTTCTTCTTTCATATATGAAAAGATGCTCAACATCATTAGGAAAATGAAAATCAAAACCACAATGGGGTATTACCTCACACCTCTTAGTATGACTAAAACCAAAAAGGCAAGAAACATGCTGGCAAGGATACGGAGAAAAAGGAACCACAGTGCACTGTTAATGAGAATAGAAATTGGTATAGCCACTGTGGAAAACAGTATGGAGATTTCGCAAAATAATTAAAAAAAGAAATACAATATGCTCCAGTAATTCCACTACTGGGTATTTACCCAAAGCAAATGAAAACACTAACTTGAAAAGATCCATGTACCCCTATGTTTACTGCAGCATTATTTACAATAACCAAGATACGGAAGCATCAATAGATGAATGGATAAGGAAAATCTGATACACACACAAATATTACCCAGCCATGAAAGAGATGAGACTGTTCCACTGGAGACAGCACGGTTGGATCCAGAGGGTATTACACTAAGTGAAATAGGTCAGACTGAGAAAGACAAAAACCGTATGATTCCACTCATAAATGAAATCGAAAATGAATAAACAAAAAGCAAAATAAGACCTATAAATACAGAGAACAAACTGATGGTTGTCAGAGAGCAGCAGAATAGGGGGTTTGCAAAATGGGTCAAGCAGAGGGGGAGATACAGGCCTTCAGTTATGGAATGATTAAATCACGGGAATAAAATAGAGCATCAGGAATACAGTTAATTACACCGTAACAGAGATGGAATGCGGCAGATGGTGGTGGTGAATGCAGCATAACGTATAAACTGGTCAATTCACTAAGTTGTACAGCTGAAATTAATGTAACATTGTGTATCAACTATATTCAAATCAAAAATCAATCAATCGATCAATAACCAAAGGAAAGAGAACCCTGAGTGTAATTGAAAAATATGAAAAATACGCAGAGTCGAGTCAATATGTGGTATCACCTACCACTTTTTAAAAAATGAGCCAACCAAAACTTCACTGAAATAAGTATAAACTTATTCACAAACTACTACTAAAACACTTGTCATTTAAAATGCTTTTTAAAATTTATTAACATCTAAACACTCATTTCAATAAACCTACCTGGCTTACCGATAATTTGCATGGGCCAGTTGTGGTGGATCACAGTTAATTTCTAAGTTTACTATACACATTGTTCCATGAGCTGCTGTTTTTCTCTGTGTAGGCATTAGAAGCTCATGGAGAGGAAGCCTGCTCAGTGAGTCAGTTTTTCTATATGCTATCATGAATTTGCAAATTTGAAAAATCAACCTTGACTTAAAAATCTCATAAAATTAAAAGCAGAGTAAAGACATTACTCTGAAATTTTCCATACCACATAATCAGCAACAAGCCTACCTATTACTTCTTAAACTTTCATTACAATAAAAACATTGTTGCCACCAAGCCAACAGTGGTATGATTCTATGTAGCCCAGCCTCGTTCTTGCTGTAATTTTTGTGGAAATGCATGTAGCAAATTCCTATTTTTCCCTAACACCTTATGGTAGTTTCATCATTCTTACATTCCAGACAAGACTGGTTCATAGACATAATGAATGGAATATTATGCAGCCATCAGAAAGGATGAATACTCAACTTTTGCATCAACATGGATGGGACCGGAGATTATGCTGAGTGAAATAATTGAGCAGAGAAAAACAATTATCATATGGTTTCACTTACTTGAGGAACATAAGGAATAGCATGGAGGACATTAGGAGAAGGAAGGGGAAAATGAAGTGGGAGGAACAGGAGTGGGAGACGAAGCATGAGAGACTATGGACTCCGAGAAACAAACTGAGGGTTTTAGAAGGGAGGGGCGTGGGGAGATGGGTGAGTCTGGTGGTAGGTATTAAGGAGAGCACAGACTGCATGGAGCACTGGGTGTTATATGCAAATAATGAATCATAGAACATGACATCAAAAAGTAATGATGTAAGGCATGGTGAATAACATAGCATTAAAAAAAAAGAGTTGTGTGAGGTCACAATTGAACCTTCAGATTCAGGGGAAAATTCTGCTTCCCTCTCTGCAGTGGACAGAAACTGAATGGTAGTTTCTGCTGTGAATATATTTTATCATGCTTCTTTCTGCAGCAGCAGAAACACGCAACATGTCAGAAACAGAAATAAAAACACAAGATTTTCAGTCTCCACATCCTGGAAGCTGACTTACAATTTTTTCTCTCCATAAATTCTAACATTTTCTGAAAGATACGAGAAGAATTTTTTTTAAGAGAGAAACTATTAGAAACTATGTCTCAAAATTTTTTAAGAAGTACTTAGGTATCATTTTCCAAAGAGTTCACATAATCTATCCAAGGATTGTGCAGTGAAAATAAATGTCATAATATGAATCTTTCTGACTTGAACGGAGGCAAAATGGAAGCCACATTAAAGTTGGAAAGAAATTACCTTTTTTTTCCCCAGACAATTGAGACTAATACTAGAAAAAGCATTACAAAACAAAATAAATATGAAATAAAATAAATAAAATAACAAAGCAAGGCAGTGATGGCAGGAAAAAACTGAGTATTATGTGAATACAACAAATGATATGTACATTTACAATTATATTTGCAAAACAAATACTGGAGTAAATCCAACTGAATATTCGTTTATTTTTATAATCAACAGATGTTTATTGAAAGCTACTATATTCAAATTATATTCTAGGTGACTAGTTGCTTACAATGGTATACAAGGCATAGTTCTGATCTCTAGTACTTACTCTCTTGGGAAAATAAAGAAAAGCATATTATGTACACAAGTAACACCAATACAAGGCATTTTCTAGAGAATATGTTTTTAAATTATCGCATTTGTTTACTTCAGGAGCAAAAAAAAAAAAGCTTAGCTAAAAAAAGTCTTTATAAGTACACTATGTTGATATAATCTTCTCACATATAATAAATTTTCCTCATCTATACCAGTCAGTTCTCAATATTTTTTTTTCAACATTTCTGAAATCCTTCATTCTTCCTGGCCCTGTTTAAAACCCTGATAAAGGGAGCCTGGGTGGCTCAGTGGGTTAAGCCGCTGCCTTCAGCTCAGGTCATGATCTCAGGGTCCTGGGATCGAGTCCCGCATCGGACTCTCTGCTCAGCAGGGGGCCTGTTTCCCTTCCTCTCTCTCTGTCTGCCTCTCTGCCTACTTGTGATCTCTCTCTGTCAAATAAATAAATAAAATCTTTAAAAAAAAAAAAAAAACCCTGATAAAATAATGTTCTTTAGTAACTGGGCCACTGACTTCAATATATTGGCCTCAAAACAAAAACTGTCCAAAACGTGTATGTTTCTTTGAATTCCACGATTTGAAGTCCATAATGATGTCTTTCTGTTGTGACTTCATACCTCTTCTTGAAAAAACGAATCCCTGATATATGAATTCCATGTATTTGCAAGTATCATCTATTATCAAGGTCATCATATGCCCTGGTTTTATTCTATTCCTGTCTTTCGGTGAGTTACAAATGATAGACAACTTCAACAGCAACCAAACAAGGATACCCACATTTTTACCAATTAATACTAGCACAGACCCAATATAATTTGGACCTCGTGCGGTTGGAAGCATAATGAGGATAAAATACAATCACACCGGGGATCTCAGGGAACGAAACAGCATCAGACACATGCTCATGATCAGGGAGGAAATCCGGTTGGCTGTTTAGGAATCCAAGAAATCTCAGGCAAGCATGGACCATGGCAGGCACCTGAGAAATTCTGAGATGCTACGGAAAATCAACTGCCAGGACGACCCACTGACAAGACCACCTTTAAAACACAAATGTAAGTACTTGCCACACTGTCTACTAGCACAGGAAGGGAGTGGTGGCTCCCACAATAGTCTTAACGGGGTCACCGTGGAAAGGAACAAAGGGCTGGGAACAGAATCTGGTGCTTTTGTTTCCTTGCAGCCTTGGACAATGGGTTGAGGGAGGTGGCCACACCAGGCAAGCATTTTGAGTGACAGCCCTCTTGACCAGCCTCTTCCCTTTGACTCTATCAGGAGGGACTTTGCGGATATACGTAGATCAGAGCACACCAGGGCCCCCTGTTCAGTAGGCGTGTTGAGAGCTCCCGGGGTGCCACGCTGTGGAGCACTTGCTCCAACTCACAGGGCTTCCATCTGATAGAGAGATTTATTTCCTGACAGCTGACAGAGTGCCCGCCGATATCTGACGATCCCCGGTGTGGCTGGATCAGTAACTCCAGGATGGAGTTTTCTGAACTCTCTGAAGCTCTGAGTCTTGCTTTTACTTAAAAATGACTATTTCGGTCCTTTGAAAGATCTAAGTGGCTTGTTCTCTCATCTCTCAGAAATTCAAACCACTCCTCTTTACCTTTAAGCATAAAACTTCCCTTGTCGCTGTGTTCCTTCTGTCTCTTGCACCTGTGGTTTTCTTTTGTGGTAGAAAGTGTCACCCTGAAATAAAGCTGATGTCAAACCCAGGCAGTCCCAGGCAGGACTGTAATTCGAGAGTGATCTTCCAGTGTAGTTTGAAGGACCTCATGAAAATCTCGACTACACAACTACGGTCCATGGATTAGGCAAAGCTATGGAAACCTACCCACAAGAACTATCTCGCCCGTTCCCTTAATTATTAACAACTATCCTAAAAGACTGATGTGATAGCTTTAATCATTTTTAAAATATAATGTACTTAATAACCTACCCCTTTTTTTTTTCATCTAAATGAACCTAATTATACTGTAGGATATGCCTAAATTTTATTGGCCTTTGCTTTAGTGGAATTAGAAGTAGTCATGGTCCTATTACTTCACCGAGGAAGCTTTTGTATAAATCACTTGCAGATTTTATTGTTATTTTTAAATTTTTTACTTCTCTAGAAATACAGTTGATAATAAAACCAGAAGCTAATGTCATCTCTTCTACTCATTCTTAACTATAATATTTTATTATTATAATGATTACATTAAAATATCTTTGATTGCATTAAAATTACATTTTAAAGATGTTTGCCTTCCTTTTCTGAAAGAAAAATAAGAGCATATAAATATATTAGTGCCTTAAGGAGGATCATAAAATTTTAGGTTTAAAATATTATTTTAAGAGTCTTCTAACTGTTCCATCTTCCGTAATTTACAGAGTGAAGAGACCAGACCAGAAAACGTTAGGGATTGGCTTTGCCCTCTGCTGGATTTTAGTATATAGACCCAGATTTCAACCCTGGTCTACTGATCAGAACTTTTTTCTCTCTTTTAAATATTTCATCTACAAAAGCGGCCTATATTTTCTAAGTTTAAAATCACACTATCATATATTTCAAACATCTCACTAGTGCTAAGCAGATGGATGCCCTGTCCCGTAGTTCACTTGAGAGAAAAGCAAACTAAGAGATGTTTTACCCCAGACAGATGCCTCTAACACTGCACAAATCAGTGGAACCAGGATTCCCTGGGTTTTGTCCGATCTTTCCCATGTTTATTTGCATGCAATTTAGTCTCCCTTCCTAGGAGTTCTATCCAGAATTGGCTTTTATTGGATGTCTCTCTTCTGGACCACAGATTATAATAGTCGTTTTGGTGATGCTAGCATTTTCATATCCGTATAAATCAGAACAATTAGTATACAGAGCAGGCACAAATATCATTCAAATTTTTGATGAAAACACGGAGGAGGCTGTCTCCGTGTCCCCGTCTATGCTGTTTGCAGTGTTACGCAGCCAATTCAAGGACAACACTGGAGAGTTTGCGCTTCAATCAGTAACATCTTTACTCTCATCCACCACCAAGTTTTATTTTGCCTTATGTGACAGCAGGTCACAGAATCTTGATCAGAATGTTCCCTGGTGCCTAGTCCCTCCTGGTGGAGAGAATATTTCTATTCAGAAAGAGAGAGAGCAGGAGGAAGGCAGGGAGGAGACACTGAATAGAGAACTAGAAAAGGATCTGTTATTCCGTTGACTAGAAGTAAGAGAGTTTGCAGTTAAAAGTGGATCCACAGGGCACCTGGGTGGCTCAGTGGGTTAAGCCTCTGCCTTCGGCTCAGGTCATGATCTCAGGGTCCTGGGATCGAGCCCCGCATGGGGCTCTCTGCTCAGCAGGGAGCCTGCTTCCTCCTCTCTCTCTGCCTGCCTCTCTGCCTAGTTGTGATCTCTCTGTGTCAAATAAATAAATAAAAATCATAAAAAAAAAGTGGATGCACATACAAATAAGATGAAGACCCCATTTCAACATTCTATATATCAGTGTTTCTAAATCCTGGATTCTCTTCAAGGATATCTATAAAAGTGTGCGTCCATGTCCTAAAATGAAAAAAAAAAAAAACCTCAAACCTCAAATTCTGGCCTATTTATTTTAGTGCAATTATTATTTATTGCATTATAAAGTTATTTTTTCACATGGACATAATTTATAATATAACCTTCAGAGATGATCACTTCTTTCTATTTTTTCATGAAATTATTTACTTCTTCCTAAAAAGAGAGCATTTTCAAGATTTTCTGAGTAAAACAAACAAGAAAACCCCACAAATTTTATTTCTGCACCAAACTAGATTTCTGTGAGATTTTGTGGTTTGTCTTCCTGAAAAAGAAGCTGAAAGATACAAGTCTTAGACTTAGTCTTGATAATGTATATTCCATCTTTGTTATTCATACATTTAATATTTCTCATTCCAAAGTAATGGAACTACATACTTGATTGCTTTTCTCAATCTCACTCCCCAGAGATAATTATTATTATTAATGTTTTGGTATGTACTGACAATTTGTCCCTAAATCTGAAAAACCCTGCATAAATATACTTAAGCATACTTATAGTTGATGGTTGTGTGTGTGTGTGTGTGTGTGAGTGTGTGTGTGTATATGTTTGTGTGTGTATGTGTGTGTGTGTTTAAGTATCTCCACACCTAGTGTGGGGCTCAAACTCATAATCCTGAGATCAAGACTCGCACGATCTACTGAGTGAGCCAGCCAGGTGCCCTTATATTTGGTGGCTTTAAATAAAACTGAAATTACATTCTTCAACAAAACTATAACATCATTTTTTAAAACACTATCATCTAATCATTTTTCAATTTTCATTTTGATATGTAAGAGAACAACCTATAATATCTGGGTAATTAAAAACAAAAACAAAAACCCAAAACACAAAACTGGGGTTTTCACTGATTACACTACTGGAAGACCATAGCCTTATCTCAAAGGACTATAGCTCTGCGACGTGGAAGCCATATGGGACTATAAGCCAGACCTCCATTCAAGGACATTATTTCTAGCAGGTTCTTCCTCACTGTCCCCATTTGTGTCAGTAAGGCAGGATTATGAATTCATATTTCATATTTAAGGTCCTCTAAACATTTATGCTCAGAATTATTTGCAGTGTTTTAAGGTGTTCACAGAGTTTGCCAGTTGATAAATGAGTTAAGTCTTTAGGACTTTGATCCTGGCCTACACGAGGCTTAACTTCTAGCACCGAAAAAACTGAATTGGTAACTGTCTCTCATCTCTTCTTGAGCAACAGCAATTTGGCCAGAGGAGCTCAGATTTGTTTTTAGGATCACTATAGTGATGATCACAGAGCCTTAAATAAAGGTGATTTTGGCTTATTATGTAGCCAAAGGATCCAAGTATTATTCTGGCCTAATTCATTCTCCCTATATTAGCCTGAGAATTACACTGTATTCTTTGTTCTAAAAAACTAATTTTTCCTGAATTTCAACCAGTGCTCCAAGATGTTTTCTTGAAAGCCTTATATATTCTATTACACTTTCCTATCCTAGAAAAACTCTTAAGAAGGTCCTGACATTATGCGCACTGACAAATTTCAAGACAGCCAAAAAATATATACTTTTAAGAATTTTTGTCAGAATCTCTGATGACAAAACAACTCATGAAAAATCATGATTCAGAGTCAAGGCTTCCTTCTTTATCAAATACCCAAAATCAGACATGATACCAAACCGGCAGTGGTTTCCACTCACTGCAGAAGACAATCCAAGATTTTTCTTTCAAATACTGTTTTAATCAGTAAAGTAACATTTCTACATTTAAAAAAATCAACAATCCTTAAAGTTTTCAAAATGGGCTTGCCCCAAATTATTTTTCATTGATTGTGTCAGTATACACATAACCGATAGATGTTATTAGTTCTTTCATTTACTTGTTGAAAGGAAATTATACAGCTTTCGTTTCTCTTTGGTATTCAAAATATTAAATTAAATGTCACTGATCTGGGATGAATCTTATAGTTTAAAGAAGGCTTTTTTCCCAAACTTTCTTAATCTGTTTCATCCCCCAAGGGTCAAGAAGCTAAATTATTTCCAGGGCAACAAGACACCAAGGTGTCTCAAACTGCTTGTTGAAAAAAAAGTTAATGAAATAAGCAACTTTGCAATGTGTATGATATGTATTTTGTTTTGGAAAATCCACATATCAAAACAAAAAGGTTCTAATCATTTTAGATCGGATCTTTTTCTCAATAGAAAATAACCTTTCTGGGGCGCCTGGGTGGCTCAGTGAGTTAAGCCGCTGCCTTCGGCTCAGGTCGTGATCGCAGGGTCCTGGGATCGAGTCCCGCATCGGACTCTCTGCTCAGCAGGGAGCCTGCTTCCTCTCCTTTCTCTCTCTCTCTGTCTGCCTCTCTGCCTGCTTGTGGTCTCTCTCTGTCAAATAAATAAATAAAATCTTTAAAAAAAAAAAGAAAGAAAATAACCTTTCAATGCACTTTTTAATTAAACTTTTTTTTTTGCTTTGAGGATAATTAAAGATTCCCATGGAGAAATAATACAGGGAGATCCTATGTATCCTTACTCTGTGTCCTCCAATGGTAACATCTGGTAAAACTACAGTACTATTTCCACAAGGAGGACATTATTATTGATACAGTCAGGAAAGAAACATATTCACCACATGGACCCATGATGTTGGCTCTTATTACAAAACTTCTGCACCACCCCCTCATTCCTGAGCTCTGGTGATCACAAATTTATTCTCCATTTCTCTAATTCTGTCATGTCAAAAATGTTATTCAATGAAATCACATAGTATATAACTCTTTGGAATCAACTTTGCATCCAGTGAAATTCCCTGCAGATTCAGCCAAATTTTTGTTATAATAGTTATTTTTGTTTTGATCCTGCAGACTAGTGTTCCAGGGTATGAATATACTACAGTTTATTTAACCATTTGCCTATCGAAGTGCATCCTGGTCATTTCCAGCTCATGACTATCACAAAGAAAGCATCTGTGAATAAGGGATCTCCTTTAGCTTTCCTGAGTAATATTCTTTTGTATTACCTTTTCCACAAAAAGCAGCCTTGGTATCCTATCTCATCAGCAATGAAAATAATATCACAGATTTATGGGAGAGGTTACTCAGTTAAAAGTAAGGAAGACGGATTTCTCCTGACAAAAACAGAAAGGAAATCTGTTAAAACGTTTTAAAGGAGCTTCTCGAATCTGTAGGGAGGTTCCTCAAAAAGGGTAAGAACAAGAAATCCTAGGCAAAATCCAGGAGCACAACAAAAATCTAACTGAAGAGGGGCGCCTGGGTGGCTCAGTGAGTTAAAGCCTCTGCCTTCGGCTCAGGTCATGATCCCAGGGTCCTGAGATCAAACCCCGCATCGGGCTCTCTGCTCAGCAGAGAACCTGCTTCCTCCTCTCTGTCTGCCCGCCTCTCTGCCTACTTGTAATCTCTGTCAAATAAATAAACAGAATCTTAAAAAAAAAAAAAATCTAACTGAAGAAATAAGACAAAAGACAATCCTACCATATGCCTGATCCCAGTGGACTCTGAGTCTGACCCAGCTGCTTGGGGCTTTATAAACCACTGGGTAGGGGTCACGAGGCCACTTCTGTCCTGACAAATTAGCTATGCTGTTTGTTGTCCCTGCCACAACTGCCAAAAACGATGCCCCTGTTAGCATGTACACAATCACACATATTCTAGATAGCCTATCGGCCCCCCAAAATCTGGAGTCCCAGAGAAAATAGTGTAACTGTATTTATGGTACTCTTTTCCTGATTCAGAATGAAACTGATGACTTTAAATTTAGTTGCCCTTTACTGAAAAAGTATCGACACTTTAAATGCTGAAGAATATTTCTATGAAAATGCAATCAATCCCATTCTAGAATAACAACCACCACAACAAAAAATAAGAACGGGGGGGGGGGATGTGAAGACATTGGAAGCTGGAGGGATGTAAAATGGACAGCTGCTTTGGAAAACAGTCTGACAGTTCCTCAAACACTTAAAGAATTTCCACATGACCTGATAATTCGACACCTAGTGATATACTCAAGTAAATGAAAACATGCATCTACACAAAAGTGTGCCCACAAATGCTCACAGCAGAATTATTCAAAAGAGCCAAAAACCAGAAATAACCCAGACGTCCATCAACTGAGTAAATGTGGCATATCCATGCAATGGACTATTATTCAGAAAAAGAAGAGAGAGAGAGAATGGAGAACTGATTCACACTACAATGTGTAGACACCTCAAAAACATCTTGCTGAATGAAAGGAGTTCATCACAAAGGACCCTGTATTATAAGATTCTTTTTATATGAAATGTCTGGAATAATCAAGTCTATAGAAAATGAGGTAAATTTGTGTTTTCCAATAATCTGGGTTGGGAGGACACAGATGGGATGTGATAGTAGCACAACTCTTGAAATCTACTCAAAAGCCTTGAATAGGACATTTTAAGTGGGTGAATTTTATGTTACACAAATTATATACCAATAAAGCTGTTCAAACAAATCAATCTAGGGTTTTGTTTTGTTTTGTTTTACTTTTTGAACACACTGTATATCTTTCTTCTCTCTATATTGCTATACATATCAATAAACAAATACAGCCATCGACATTCGTAGGAATGGTCTCATTTTTAGTTGACTACCTTATTCATCGCAAAGATGGTAACACGACATCAACTACACCATCACAACTTCTTGAAAGTTTCAAACGCTGATTCACCAACCCGCCCTTTAGACGCCCTTCCCTCTTACCCTCCCATGACCTTCCCCACCAAGTGTCTTCGTTGCCTTCATATTTAGAGAACGATGAGTAGCCTACCCCATGGTCTCCACTTCCAGACCTCCCGGTAATTTCTGAACTGCTACAATCTGGTGTCTTAGCCTCTTCTGACCCTACCATTCTACCGAAACCCTTCTACTACCTCAAAATGGACAAATCATTCCTATTTTCCCTTATACCTCTGTCTCATCTAACATGTCAACCCCTCACTTCTTAATCAGATCCTGTGGCTTCTTAAACAATCCTCACTCCCTTGTACTCTTGCAGTCCTCAGACTAATTATTTTCAAGTGTATTTTCAGTTTTCTATTTCTTAAGCGCAGATGTTCCCAAGGGTTCATTCTTCTCTTTCCTCTCTCCTGCTGATCCCAGGTCTTCAACTTCCACCAACTTGTGTATTAACCCACTCACAGATGTGTACGTCTGCCAACCAAAATAACAAGGAGTAACAAAAACTGTAGATACACCCAAAATACACCTGCTAGGTAACACTCTACATGTTCTTTATAGGTTATAATATCCAATTATCATGGGGACACTCTATGGTATTGTAACTTCATCCATTTGACAGATGAACACAATGAAATTTAAAGAAATTAAGTCATTTATTCATACTTACAGAGATTTAAGTGGTCAGATTGGGATTTAAACCAGGTCATTGTCTCCAGAGCCATAGCTAAACTCTATGTCAGGCTCCAAAATTGTATTTTAAATGGTTTATTGAGTGTATCAGTGTTCCTCAGGCATTTAAAATTTAAAATAACATGGGAAATGTATTCTCCTAAAAAAAAAAACAACAACCTGTTTTTCCTGTTAAATTCCCAATAGCATACAACCCTCTCGGTCATCTTAACAAGAATCTTGGGTTTTATTTTAAACCCCTACCTCTACCTCAAGCCCCACATCTAAGCAATCCATAATTCCAATTGATTTTACCTCCAAAATACATATTCTGTCTCTAACGCTCTCCATGTGTAATTCCTGTTTCTGCTTTCAGGATCCTCATCACTTTTCCACCGGAATATGCCAGGTTTCCTAAGGATTTCTTCCTTATTCTAATCTTCCTTACACCGTGGTTAAAGTATAATTTTGCTGAAATACTTAACAATGTGGTTACCCACAGGATTCAGGCAAACCTCTTTGCATTGTACACATCTCTGTCTCCCCACTCAATGTATGTCCACCTTCTTGCAAACTCTGCATTCTAAATTATTTTGAAGTGCTTGCATGTTCTAGAAGGAACATTTTTTTTTTCCCCTCAGCCTGTTTTGCACTTCTTGGTCCTTCCAGATTCTGTGTAATACTATCTCCTGCAGAAAGCTTTTTCTGACCAGAGTGCTCTGATTAACCCTTCTCCCCCCACAGGGCCCTCTTTTCCATCCAAGAATTCTTTCATTTTGGAAAGGCAGCATGAGCTTTGAAGTCATATACTCTCGCCCTAGGAATCCATTTTCTACGTGTGAAATCTTGAAGAATGAACTTATACCATCTGATTTCCAGCTTTCCTGTCCACATAATGATCACACTAATGCCTACATTGAAATTCCATTTTGAAGATTCCATTGATACAAATAGTCCTCAACATAGTACAAGTCCAGAAATACTAAGTATTATTTTAGTCTTATATATAAACTCCCTATAAACTAGGGAGTCCATTTTGTATCTCCCTACTACGATGGCTGTAACTTCTCACTACTCTTTCTATTCTCTGGTTAATTGCATAATAGGTATTTAATTAAATTTTAGTGCAAAAAATGAAGCTTTGATATAAGTGGCTTCAAGCTTCAGATATTCATAAATATATATTTATGTTAATGCGTTCTTTTTAGTATGTTCTCTTTTATTATAACCATGTATCTTAATTCTCAAAATGCTACAATCGGAAATATAAAATGTTTAGCCATAATTGATGCACAGAAACCAGCCTAACGGAGGCTTGTTCCAAACAGGAAAAAAAAAAAAAACCCACAACAGGGGAACAGGCACAAACACCATGAGGTAGAATAACAAGGGAGATTGTGGAATGTGAAGAAATCCAGCAAGGCAGAAGCCTGAATCTTGAGGACTGTGTGGACAGGCTGGCAGAAGCCTGGGGGTGCTGGGCTGGAGGGGGATGTTAGGTTTAGTTAAAGAGTAGTGGGAGTCCTAGGAGGACCAGGGATAGACATCAAGGGTTTCACTCCCCTGTGGAGAATGTGCTGTGAAAAGGGAGTGGGAGCAGGAGGATGAGTCAAGATGGTGACGGCAGTGCTTGTGGGAAGAAATGTTGTACGAATAAAACATCCTTCATGATAACGCAGCTTTTTTTTTTCCATCTCACTGGACTAAATTTGCTGTATTTTTTCACAATATCAAAATTTCTCTTCATGACTTAACTTGTCAACGCATATTTAGTGAGTGTCTACTCTCTGTCAGGCACTGTTTCAGGTACTGGAGACATGGCAGCAGACTAAAGTCATTGTCTTATGGAACTTTCATCCTAGTGGGGTTTCGGCAGTGTGGAGACAAACGGAAAAGGAAATAAATGAGTGAAATAAAGGAGATATTTGAGAGCAACAAATTCTAGGCGGAAGGATAGGAAATGCCACAATGGGTAAAATTCTGGAATTTGCGTAGTATGAACAGAGAAATCCTCACGGAGAAGGTGATTTTTGAATCAGGACTTGAACTGGAAGGAGAAAACTGGAAGGAGAAGCTTCCTCAAGATAACTTGAGGAAGAACATGACCGATCAGCAAATGCAAAGAAAAACTACAAAAGACTAGTCTGGGTGTATACAGGTGATTTTGCGGGGTAATCATTTGAGTTCTTCCGACGGGGCCAGAATTGGCCATTCTACATGCGGCTGGAAAGCAGAGAGCAGTCAAACGGGGAGTCTCCAGCTCCTACTTCAAAACATTCCCAACCAACGCTCAATCTCTTGTACCAAAGCTGGGGTTCTTACCATAAATCTCTTCCACCTTTGTCTCCCTCACACCGACTTTAAGAAGAAGCTGTAAGCAATACAACGTCAGTAGTGTTACCGGGAGTTGGTCTGACTGCTTTGGAGATGCTATCCTGTAAACTTTCATCTTGAAAGAACTCAAGTAAAGAAACAAATATACAAAAAAGCCTCGTGTGTGCTCTGTGTCTGGACCCATAGAGATTTGAAAAGGGGAAAGTCTGAGAGGTCACTAGAATCATCCATGTGAAGGTAGGCAAAACCAAGAGAAAATAACCCTCTGGGACATACTCCAGAAACATCTCCACTCCCTTTGGTCCTGTGTCCACTGTCTGTCTTCCCTTATAATTGTGGCTATTGCTTTACAAGACATTGATTGTGCTTCCCTGAGAACAACGGTTTCTGCCCAGCATCAGGATTATTAAACCAGTTGCTAGAATCTCCAGCCTTGTTCTTGCATGGCTCCTGACCAAGGAGGACCCCTAAAGAGACTGCTGTCTCTATAAGGTCTTGCTGCCACTCCCCACAGATATTCCACTAGGCACTGCCATCTGTAATACAAATTTACAGGCCTCACCAGCTCTCTGTCCGTGATCCCCACTAAGTATCTGACGATGGCAAGACCAAGGTCTTCTCTGCTCTTAGTGTGTTGCTGTTACCGTTGATGACCTGAATCACTGACGGCTTTAGATAAGTTATTTACACAAAGGCTCTTAGACGAGTTCATGAGGAAGACCTTACAATGGTTAGTATTATTTGTCAACTTTACTGAGCTAAGGGATGCTCAGATAGCTTGGCGGGGGGGGGGGGAGGTGGGGTGTCTGTGAGGGTGCTTCTCAAACAGATTGGAATTTGTTACAGTAGAGTGAGTAAAGAAACCCACCCTAAGCAACACGGGTATGCAGCCTTCAATCTCTTAAGAGTCCCAACAGAAAAACAAACAAATAAAAACAAACCAAAATAGGGCAGAGGAAGGACAAATTCTCACTCTCTTTTGTTGAGCTGAGATGTCCACCTTCTCCTGTCCTACAACACTGGAGCTCCTGATCCTGGGGCCTTCAGACTCTGGGACACACAGGTTGCAGAATCAGTGGCCCTCAGGTTCTCATTATATCACTGGCTTTCCTGGTTTCTCAACCCTGCAGATGGTGAGTCCGCTTCTAACCCTGCAGATGGTGGGTCTACTTCGAAGCCTCCAGAATCACATGACCAATTCCTATAACAAATGGGCTCTTCTGTATGTCTGTTGATCCTGATTCCCTGAAGAACCCTGACTAAAACACATCTATTTCATCTTCTTTCTAGTGCATTATTTTAAAGGTATTCCAAAAGTGAGGTTACTTGCATACTATTATCAAGTTCATAAAAGTGTAATATCCATTTTTACTTACAGTTTTGCTTTCTTCAGGTCTGGTAGTCCAAGAAATACGATTGCCCCCCCCCTTATCTACAGGTACTGTCCTAGATCCTCAGTGGATGCCTGAAACTGCACATAGTACCAAATCCTATAGATACTATGTTTTTACATGTACATACATATCTATGATATCTATGATATCATTTATCTATGATAAAGTTTACTTCACCAGTTACACACAGCCAAAGATTAACAGTAACTAGTAATAAAATAAATACAATCATAATAATATACCATAATAAAAATGCTGTCCATTAAAGTTGATGTGAATGTGGCCTCGCTTTCAAAATATCTTATTATCCTGTACTCACCCTGTCTTCTCCTGAAGATGTGAGATGATAAAAGGCAGGTGACCAAAGTGAGGTGAATCTTTCAGGCACTGTGAGGTAGCACCAGGCTGCTAGTGACCTCACAGTTTGTTAGGAGGAGGACCACCTGCTCCCAGACCACCGTAGATGGGGAAAGGGTACCACAAAAAGTGAAAATGGGGAGAAAGTTGGGGAGTGGGGGGACACTATTGTAAGGGCACTAGCCAGCGACCAAGCTGCACTGAGAATGCCATCTTCCTGTGAAAACCAAGACCTCCTCTCTGAGCCAACCTCTTTATGCCTGGGACTTTATTCCTGCCAGAGCCTTTATCCCCTGACAAATAAATCAATCTTTCTGCAAATGACCTTCTAGTTGGCCCATCCTACTTGTGTGTTGGACGTTTCCGCATACAGCACGATTTGATACAGACACAAACCGAAGGCCCTGCAGCAAATCAATGGAGGGAAAAAATGTATGTAAACAGGTATGTGTTTTGTGCACCAAATAAAATTACGGAGGTGAGATATCTGTAATCTGTAGGAAAGATGGTTACAGGTATCAACAATGACAAATGAGCGCCCACTGGTTTCTTCATTTTATTTTTCCCTCTTGCTCAAGGATATGTGCTAAGGACTCAGGACTAAGTCCAGCATGTTACTCGTTAGACCTGATTTTAGTGCAGGCACAAAGTATCCTGCACAAACCCCGAAGGGCATTCTCCTAACTGAGGTTTCCCATCACCAGCTCCTGCCTGGGGATCTACTTCACACATCTCCCTCTTCCATTCTCTTAGCTGGATCCCCGGACATATTACACACTCAATAAATGGCCACTGGCTGCAGAACGTGTTACTGAAGACAGATAAAAGACTGGGGAGTTCAATTATAATGGGAGCCCTCATTAATGAATTTGTGATCTACTCTTTACGACAGCTGTCAGCCTTCCAGCGTCAGCCACCGTGTATGGCTTTTATTGGAGGAGCCCCTCTACTATATCATGTCCTCCAGATATTATAAAATGCCAGTGTGGTTTTTATTGTACGATGATGTGAGAAAAATGAAATAAAATGTCACTAATTTCTACTTCATTAAATTTGGGATTTGTGATCATTTAATAGGCTCTGGCCTAAAAGCTCTCTTTCATAATATGATAAACAAATGAATAGCTTAAAGTATATAATGGGAGAAATGGTAAAAACCCTTGGAAAAAGCACATGAATTATTATATGCCTGCTGATGATACTAATTATAAATGAAATAAGGTTGAGTGCATCTACTTTGAAGTATGTTCTGCTTAACAACTGAAACCCAAACCGAAAACCCGTGCATTTTTTAAAAAATTAGACTTCATTTAATCATAGCAGATATTTCATTTATTCCTAATAGTCTTTTATAGAATCATAAAAATTATGAACCGGATGGAATATTACGAGTAATGTAGAGCACACGCTCCTCTGTAGATGTGGAAAATGAGGCCAATTGCGGTAATTTACTGGCATCTCAGTGTGACACGTCCTATGGCTACCTGAGCCTGGTCTTCTCAGACTTATTGTTGTCCTATTTCACTTCTGCTAGCCTTTCTTCCAATGAAAACACATAAGTACTTCTCAGGACTCCCAGAACAATTTTTTATAACACACAGGAAAAAATGTTCATCATCATTAGCCATCAGGGAGGTTCAAATCAAAACTACATTGAGATTCCACCTTATTCCAGTTAGAATGGACAAAATTCAAGACAGGAAAGAACGTGTGTTGGAGAGGATGTGGAGAAAGGGGAACCCTCGTCCTCTGTTGGTGGGAATGCAAGTTGGTGCAGCCACTCTGGAAAATAATGTGGAGATTCCTTAAGAAATTAAAAATAGAACAACCTTCTGACCCTGCAATTGCACTACTCGGTATTTACCCCAAAGATACAGATGTAGTGAAAAGAAGAGCCATCTGTACCCCAATGTTCATAGCAGCAATGACCACGGTCGCCAAACTGTGGAAAGAACCAAGATGCCCTTGAACAGATGAATGGATAAGGAAGATGTGGTCCATATACACTATGGAGTATGATGCCTCCATCAGAAAGGATGAATACCCAACTTTTGTAGCAACATGGACGGGACTGGAAGAGATTATGCTGAGTGAAATAAGTCAAGCAGAGAGAGTCAATGATCATATGGTTTCACTTATTTGTGGAGCATAAGGAATAACGTGGAGAACATTAGAAGAAGGAAAAGAAAAGTGTAGGGGGTGAAATTGGAGGGGAGACGAACCATGAGAGACTATGGACTGAGAAACAGACTGAGGGGTGGGTGAGCCCGGTGATGAGCATTAAGGAGGCTGAGTGTTATACGTAAACAATGAATCTTGGAATACTACATCAAAAAATAATGATGTACTGTAGGTGATTAACGTAACATAATAAAAAATAATAATTTTTTTAAAAAAGGAATTTTAACTTTCTATCATATACAGCAAATGCAGGCCTATGTTACAAGTCTTTTAAAAGACTATAGGAACTTGGAAGGCAAGTGGTTCCATTAAACAATCCACAATATTTGTAGAAAATAATGCAAAAATCCTAAGTCCTCTTTTTTGAGAATAGATAAATCCAGCTTAAAAAAAAAACTATGACTTCAAATATAAAATATCTTAGTCTAAGACAGAGAAACATTTCCTCCCTATTTTGAATTGTTCACATTATCTTAAATTGAGCTTTTGAATTCAAAAGAACTGTGAATAATCTAGTATATACTAACGGGAAATCAATGTTTTGCTTTAGGTTTTTGTTGTGGTTGTTTATCTTTGTGTTGTTATATCATCACATACCTATATAGCCCAATGATACCTCCAGTGGAACTATCAATGATGTTTCAGTCATAGAGTTAAATACTCTGATTGATGTAAATTGACTCTCTACTTGCAGTAAAACCAAAACCTATAAAAATATATATCACAGTTACCTGAAATATTTTTGTCTTTAATGGTGGCTAGTTTTCAATAGATGATATTTTTTTTAAAAAACTAAGATGAAAGATACTTACAATTAAGATAAAACGGAAATGCTTTAAAGTTTAAAAAATTATATTCAGTAAAAGTCCCACAAACTAATTTAACTTTGAGTTCTCTCATACAACTCCAGTAGGGTTTCCTCTGGCATTTCTCTTGGCATTCCATTTGGCAAGTCATTTATAATTAATTAAATATTCACTCACAGCTATGTATTATTATACATTGAGAGGATTATGTAAAGAAAAATTAAAATGTGGCTGGTATTTACAGTTTTTATCAAACTACTCCAACAATTACTACTCTTACAAATAATATCTTTGGTGCCTAACAGAAAATCTTTCAAAACATTAAATTCCTTTCATTCCTTTGTATTGAATCATTCCCTGAATACAAGCTATGGGTTGGCACAAGAGATATTTATTGTCTTGAAAAAATGAAGTCAAACAGATCAAGTACCTATGAAATTATGATCTATTGTCTGAAGTGTTCCTAGTTAAATGTAAACCACTTTTGTTCAATTTTAATCTTGAAGCTCTTAAAAGTCACGGCACCAACGAGAGAGCATGCGGGAGCTGTACTGGCCCACTCTATGTCTACAGAAATGATTGAAGTGGCATCGGGATGGAGCCTGTGGTTGGCAGAACAGGAGTGAGGGTTAACCCATCTCTCATTTAATCTCAGTGCACTGGTGTGTTTCTGGAAAGGGAAAAACTGCTTTATTGAGCTGTCTCCAGACAGGAGTCAAAGGACTGCGTATACTGCCAGCTACTTGCTGGAAACTCCCTCTTGTTAATTCTTTAGGTGGAAAGACAATGAAGAGAACAGCCTCCCTGCTTCTTGAACGCTTGCTCTCTCTCTTTTCCTCGTCCGCTAATGAGGGCACATGTTCAGCAACCTTTGTTGCCTTTTCATTCTTTTTGACTTTCCATTTCTTTCATTTTTTTTTTTATTGGCCCTACCTTTTCTTTCCTGTTTCCATCTACTATTCTGCATTCTATCTCCTTCACTTTTTTAAGTCATAAGAAAAGGGGGGGTGCCTGGGTGGCTCAGTGGGGTAAGCCTCTGCCTTCAGCTCAGGTCATGATCTCAGGGTCCTGGGATCGAGCCCTGCATCGGGCTCTCTGCTCAGCGGGGAGCCCGCTTCCTCCTCTCTCTGTCTGCCTCTCCGCCTACTTGTGATCTCTGTCAGTCAAATAAATAAATAAAATCTTTTTTAAAAAAAAAGGAAAAAGAAAAGGGTCACAATTCATGTAAGCAACAATTCCCATTTTCTCCATCAAAGTTTCTGTCCTTCAACCAGGAGAAAGCTTGAATAATTACGAGAATCAGGAGAAGAAGGAAAATATCTGTATAATGAGCATAAACCCATGTAACCAGCTGACATGTAAAGATCTGTTTTATTTATTTTTCCTTTTTTCAACAGAAAGTAATAGAGGCTCAATGTTGCTCAAGAGGAGATGGAAAATCTGCTTGAAAAATCCATGGTCCCAGCTACAAAGGATGGACTAAATTCTTGCACTTATCCCTGATTATGGTGTTAAAGGAAGTTGTTACAGCAGGTGTTCTTGATAAGAACAAGAACAAGTAGGGACACTACGTAAGAACAATATAGCAACGGAGGTAAAACAAATAATTAGGAAATAGAAGAGACTGGGGCCAGTGATGGGCCGCTACACAAAGCTGCATTCTAGGAATCGGGGGTGGCTAAGAGTTCACAAAAGGAAAAGTATTTCACCCAAGTTTGCTTCAGCACAGTGATAGGAAGTATGGGGAAAACACAGTGTTTACGTTCAAGGAATGGAAATGAGAATCCAGGCGTCCCAGATTAGAAAGTATCCTAAGAATAATTCTGAGGGGACACAAAGTGTTCTTCCTTAAACACTGAAGAAGCACTTCCGGTGTCTTGAGAATCACAGACTTCTGGAGCATACCTTAAGGAAGCATGCAGAATCTTTCTGTGTTGCTCTGCGGCCCGTAAACCCATTATGTCCGGGCCATGTCTGCGGACTCAACAGAGAGTCTGTTACGTATGCTCAAAATACTGCGTGGTGCATAGAAGGTACCAATAAATGTGCTTGATAGAAATCTAAATAATGGCAGAAGTATGTTCTCAAGATGAAATAAATGAATAAATACATAAATAAATAAATACATATATACATACATAAATGGCAAAGCTGAGGCCTATTTTAACCTAAGCATAGTAATAAACCGGTGTAGTACCAAAATGTCTTCTGCACCAAACACATTTCATAATAACCTCCACCTTTAAGGTGAAGTTGTACATTTCACGAATTACTTGTTTCTTGACTTAAAAACTTTATGTTCTTATCTTTTAAAAAGAGAAGGTATGAAGAAATATATTGTTTCCAAACATTAAAAAAAGTATTTTCTTAGGCTGGTTTGTGTCAATCATTCTATTGTCTGTAGTAACTAAATATATACATTATAAAGAAAATAGAGACAGAGATTCCTTATATTTTGAAATGTGTTGAGTAAATGAACTTTTGTTTGATAAAACCAGATTTTTTTTTCGAGGATGAGCTTTATGATTTTCTCTCTCTTTTTTTTTTTTAAGATTTTACTTATTTATTTGACAGACAGAGATCACAAGTAGGCAGAGAGGCAGACAGAAAGAGAGGAGGAAGTAGGCTCGCCACTGAGCAGAGAGCCCGATGCGGGGCTCCATCCCAGAACCCTGGAATCATGACCTGAGCTGAAGGCAGAGGCTTCAACCCACTGAACCACCCAGGCACCCCGAGCTTTATGATTTTCCTATTTCAACTGTGGGATTTTTAAATTGCAGAATTACATCTGAACTTTTGAGATCACATATAGATTTAATTTTTTTTTACATAATGTACTCTAGAACTTGAAAGAAATTCGAAAAGTCATCCAATTCAATTCTCATATTTTGTAAGTGAGAAGAGTGAAGATGAGAAAAGTTGAAAGAATTTCTCCCAAGAGCACAGGAAAAGCTTAGAATAGAAACTAGATTAAAATTTAGCCTTAGGGAATCTTGCCTCAGTCAGTGAAGCATACCACTCTCGAACTCAAGGTCCTGAGCTTCACATTGGGTGTGGAGCCTATGTAAAATAAACTAAAATAAAATATAATAAAAAATAAAACCTTTAAAATAAAATAAATAAAATAATAAAAATGCAATTCAGCAGTACACCAAGGTTAAAACTGGATTATCAGTATACTATCTAAGACACTCCTGAAAAACTGAATGATTATATTTAGGTCAGAAGACACCCAAAACATGACTTGCAAACTAAACACAAATTTGCAGAACTACTTCTGAACCACACAAGATTAAAAGACGAGTAGATGAAAACTATTGTACCGGAGGTTTGGTATAAGGAACGACATACAGACGTATATACTTTTGATATGGTGACTGGCTCAAAATTGGTAATAAGCTAATGCTGAAAATTTTCTATGTTTTCTTAAGCTTTATTTTATTATATTCTTACAATGCTTTCACTTCAAATAAATGTATCTACAAGTAAAGTAAAAATGCATTTTGTTTAATTACCGTGAATGTTAACAAATAGGTTTTTTTCAGAATTCATACTTAATTATTACCATATCCTGTGTGAAAGAAAGTAATATATTTACTTGGCATGTTTGTAGGAATTTTACTAAATATAATATAATTTTAAAAGATATGCTTTAGCTTCATAGCTTAAAAACTACTTGAGGGGAAAATTTAAACAAACAAATGAAAAATTCTAGCTGCACTTTAATTCTTTCATGCTTTCAATAAACATATACTAAATGCAAAGAATAAAATGTTGAATATGATAGACATATCCCTACTTCTACACATTTGAAAGGGAAGACATCATAGAATAGTGAGCCCCCAAACAAGACAACTACAGATATCATGCAAGAGCACAGGAGATATCCCTGCCCCTATACACCTGATAAACGGAGATGTAGAAGGAACTTTACAGAAGTCTGCAGTAGGTTGAAGGTATGTTTTGATGAGAAGAGACTGTTCCATGTAGAACAGTCAATGTGTGCAAAGCCTTACCAGCTTGAGGAAGGCTAGATTTTGTGGGTAGCAATGCAAATCTCCAGCCTAACTAGACTGTGGCTATATGGAGTATGGCTGAGAGATGCTAATATTGATACAAGAAGAGGTTGGACACTACCGATTCTTGTGAGTCATAACTGAAATTTTAGCTTATCATGAGAATAATTGGAAATCATTAAAGATTTTATTAACATAAACCCAGTGAGCAACAAAAATTAGATGAATTATTGAGAACTTTGGAAAATTCCTTACATGCTACATGCCTCCAGAAAAGGTGAAAGTAAATGATCACTAGAGGTACAAAGTCTTCCAAGAACAACTGGACTTTGGGGGTCTTACGAGCTAAGGGATATATGGCCAGTAGTGAAGAGGAGTAACACAAAAAGGTAACTAATTAAAAACAGGGATCACTTGCGGTACAGAAATATGAGTTGATTTGACAAAAACAATTTTAAGGAAGAGGGGATAATAAGATATACCAAATGGGCTCAACCATGGAAGACAGAAAATGAGGAATTATAATTGATCTTTGTACGAAAACTTGCATGGCTTTTGAGTCACATAGCATGGGATGGTGGAGATGCCTTCAGAGCCCAGGAAGTCAGTGGAGAAATTATTTCAGAAATTAAGTTGGAAATGCCAACGCCTTCCTAGGTTTGAAAAGGAGGTCTGGAGGGTCTCATGGGATGAATGCAGCGCTAGTTTGAGTGCAGCAGGTCTCTGACCCAGATGAAAGCAGGGCTCACCTCAGTCACATCACTGCCGCTTACCCATACAACACGCAGGCAAACATGGCAAGAAGAAAGTTGGAAGGTGGAACTCGTTTGTCTACAGAAGGATGATGCATTTGTTTCTAGACATGTTTTCTGGATAATCTCAAGGTCTAAGGAAGGAAGGAAAGAAAGGGCAGAGGTTGAGACCTTACATGCCACACCAGCTCCAAGGAAGAGTATATGAAGAAATGCATAATGTCTCCCTGCTGATCCTTTAATCATCTGGACAAAAGTAGGAGGACTAGGAAACAGGCGAATTTAATTTCTCTCTAAGTAATGAAGTTGTAATAGAAATTTGGCACTTCCTAGATTAGAAACTTAAACAAGATTTCAATAAAACTTTGCCTCAGCTGCAAGAGACTAAATTATTCTTGAAATGATTTTATAGCAATAACTCAAATCATCATTTTCACTTTTCCTTATTGTCTGCTTGATCATTTCTAGTTATCGATCTCTTCAAAACTGAAAAAGGCAGCAAAGATGTAAAAATAAAAATAATGGAAGTATCAATTCTTTTAGGATTCAAGAATTTTTTCTTTTCTTTTTTTTTTTAAGATTTTATTTATTTATTTGACAGATCACAAGCAGGCAGAGAGAGGGGGGGAAGCAGGCTCCCCGCTGAGCAGAGAGCCCGATGTGGGGCTCAATCCCAGGACCCTGAGATCATGACCTGAGCCGAAGGCAGAGGCTTAACCCACTGAGCCACCCAGGCGCCCTCCAAGAATTTTTTCTAAGAAATAAAGATAAAAATAACTAATTCTCTACTGACTGGTGGACATTATTCTGAGGAAGAAAAATTAGGGACAATTTAAATAAATGCAAGTATTAGCAAAGGAACATTAATTATCAAATAGTGCCTGGTAAACCACATGGGTTTCTAATAAATAATAAATAAATTTTAATTAATAATATTTTTGCCGAAAAATTTTTGCTTCAAATGTGATATGAAGGCTTTTTTCCCCTAAAATAAGTTTTTCATATTTTCTATTCTACCTTGTTAGCAAACTTTTTTCCTTCTATGTAACAAAAGTTAACTTGCATTTAATACTAATAAATTATTATAAATACTAAACTCAAAAAATATGAAGTAATGACATTTTATTAACCTTAATAAAATAGTTAAATCCTTAACTAAATTTTGCCACCACATTTCAAATTTGTTTTCCCTGCATCTCACTAGTATCCTGTACTTGGAAAGTTGTTATTTGGTGAGGGGGGAAAAATCACGGAAAAGATTTGTTTTATATAGATAGGGAGATATAGATCTATTTCTATATTTAAACAATTATTTTACAATTTTAACCATTATTTTTGCTATTAAACCTCACGTCAGCAACAAGGAAGGCAGGAAAATGTCTGAGAATCCCCTCCTTGCGCTTTTAAATTGAAAAGTTAAGGGGCGCCTGGGTGGCTCAGTGGGTTAAGTCTCTGCCTTCGGCTCAGGTCATGATCTCAGGGTCCTGGGATCGAGCCCCACATCGGGCTCTCTGCTCAGCAGGGAGCCTGCTTCCCTTCCTCTCTCTCTGCCTGTCTCTCTGCCTACTTGTGATCTCTCTCTGTCAAATAAATAAATAAAAATCTTAAAAAAAAAAAACTACTTTAAAAAAAATAAAATAAAATAAATTGAAAAGTTAACAATGACAGAAAAGCAGTTTTTTCCTCTATGAGTTTGCACAACTTCCACCAGAAACAAGTCTCCTCCTGTTACTGTATATATACACATAGAGAGAGACAAATAATAGAGAAGTTTATGGCACTTGACTGGACAGGCACCCTTTAATTTTTGAAATCAGGTCCCCTTTTATAGACTTCAGAATAGGTACTATGACAAGATCCAAAACTCTTAGCCTGTTTCTAAGCAAATAATTAAAATTAAGGAAATCATTTTTTTCTGTCTCTGAATAAACCTACTTCAGCATAACCAGGTCTTATTCCATTTGCACAACAGCTGCCAAGCCTCCAAGGGCAATTTCTATTAATTTCATGTTTATTTTTTTTGCTGGGAAAATATTTTTCTGGAAGTAGCAACACATTCTCCTCCAATCTGGTTGTTCTTAGAAACATTTCATTTCCTAATTCATCAGCCTATTTTATCCCAGCAGTCCAAAGAGCTTAAACTATTTTTCCTTAACATATTTCTTCATTCATATGCTGCATCCAAAAAAAAATAGAAGTCTATGAAAAGGTTGATTAATACTAATGCAGGATTATTAGAGATGTATATGCATATCTTAGAATAATCCAATTGACCTGAAAGTTTTAGCAACTTTAACAAGAGTTTAATTATAAAAAAATTTCCTCAAGAAATTAATTAACTAAGGCAATCAAGAAAGCAAAACTAGTATTTTAAACATTTGATTAAGTAAGTCATAAGAACTATCAATAACGGGCACCTAGGTGGCTCAGTGGGTTAAAGCCTCTGCCTTCGGCTCAAGGTCGTGACCTCAGGGTCCTGGGATCGAGTCCCACATGGGGCTCTCTGCTTGGCAGGGAGCCTGCTTCTTCCTCTTCCTCTTTCTCTGCCTACTTGTGGTCTCCCTGTGTCAAATAAATAAATAAATAAGAATCTTAAAAAAAAAAAAAGAAGTGAAGAAGTATTAATAACAAAATCATAACAAAAACTAAAATACAGGGTTCTATTTTAGAATTTAATTGATTAGATAATGAAATTTTCATTAAAAAATCTTATTTTCCAAAAAAAACGGCATGTGAACATTTTAAAGGGTGATGATTTTCTGCACTGTTAAACATTTCGGCTTTCCGTTGTTTCCTTGGTAGGGTATGTTTTACTCCATGTCTTCCCTCTGTATTATACACACACCACATCACCATCATCACCATCATCCTTATCATCCTTAACTTGAAAGAGCAATCCTTACCTGTCATTTTTTTCTTAAAGATTTTTATTTATTATTTGTCAGAGAGAGGGGGAGAGAGCACACAAGCAAAGGGAGCAGCAGGGGGTGCCTGAGTGGCTCAGTGGGTTAAAGCCTCTGCCTTCAGCTCAGGTCATGATCTCGGGGTCCTGGGATCGAGCCCCGCATCAGGCTCTCTGCTCAGCAGGGAACCTGCTTCCTCCCTCTCTCTCTGCCTGCCTCTCTGCCTACTTGTGATCTCTGTCTGTCAAATAAACAAAGAAAATCTTTTAAAAAAAAAAAAAAAAAAAAAAGGTGCGGCAGGCAGAGGGAGAAGCAAGCTCTCTGTTGAGCAAGGAGCCCGATGTGTGATTGGATCCCAGAACCCTGGGACCATGACCTGAGCCGAAGGCAGACACTTAAGTGACTGAGCCATCCAGGCGTCCCTGTCAGTTTCAAAGGTGATGTGAGCAACACAATTTGGGGGCACTAACCTCATTGAACTCAGGAATTCGTGAGAAATGACCCAGGCAGAAATGACTCTTGCAGAAGCCAGAGGACATACTGCCATGGAAATACATACAGATGATAACAGCTCCCTCGAGTTTTGTATCTATTGGAGGTACATAGTTGGGCAGGCTTTGCAAAGAGTTACAATTGGTCCTAAGTGGGTAGTAAGGACTTGCACTACTTGGAAACATACTAATTCTTGTGATAACTGTGGGCAGAGTAACGGTTTCAGATCAGAGAGAAAATCCCAAAAAAAGACTGCTACTTCTAAGGACAGAGTTTTCGTTTTCTTCCTTTTTTTTTTTTCCTCCTGTGCAAGTCTCCCCTTCTTTATTGTCTACAGAAATCTAACATGATGATAGCCTGAGGTGTTATCAGTGCAGTTGTTTCGATGATATTTAACTCACACAAGAAAGAGGCAGAGAATTTATTATTATGTGAGATCAACATTTGCCTGGAGGTTGTGTGATGTTGCTAATCTTACTGTCGCTTTTTAAAGAAGCATTTTTCCTATCCTTCAATTATAAAGTTTTTTCTTAATTGGGTTTTTAAAATTTTAAAGGTCTTTAATAATAAATTACCCACAGCATGTCTATTGCCAACCGCAGATGCTATCTCACCAATGCTGTTTTAAAGTACTTTGTAATTAATCACAGTATTAACTGATTTTAGGAAATAGTTTTGTTTCTAAACCCAGACCATTATTGTCCCCTTCTAAATATACACATGGTTCAAGAAAATTACAGTGTAGAATACACGGAGGGGAATTTCATGGAGTTTAGTAAACACAAATGCTAGACAGAATCAAATTAGTCCCAGGGATGGTGAAGCATAGGTTCAAATATGTGACCTCTCCTCTAGTTCTAAGCCAATTATTCAAGGTCCCACTCAAAGTTCATCATCTCCTTCATGAAGTCATACTATTACTTGAGGAGAAATTAATGAACACACGAAGGTAATATGGTGTTCTGGGGCCAGTCATTAGAGGACAAGAGGAATGTAGTCCCTGACTTTAAGAAGTCCAAACTAGATAGAAATAGATAATTATAAAACAAACTTACAGGTTCATTAATGGAAATATGCAGAAGTTAGCCTAGAAATAAAGAAAATGGATATTCATTTTGTTCTTAGAGTCAAGGAAGGAGTTTTATTGTTTAGAAGGAGCAGGTATTGGACGGCTGACTGATTGGCAGGGGACAGGAGGTGTTATTTTAGTTCAGGGGAAAGAAGCCAGGAGAAGGTCTTCCAAGAGGACCTGACAGCAGGAGCAAAGGCCCAGGGGTACTTACAGCAACAGATGTAGGAAGAACCGTGAGCAGTTTGCATTACTAATGAAGAGGGAAACCAGGAATTGGAGCAGTGGATGGTGAGGCCAGTGTATGCACAGAGGTTTGATCAAATATGACCTTGCAAATTACATTTAGATGTTTGGAATCTATCTCAGAAAACAGTGGAAAATACTTCGAGAAGGGAAGGATGTTCTCAGATTTGTGTGTGTTTTGTCTTGGTTTGTTCTTTACCATGTTTCTTTAATCACTGGAGGGTGCTGGAATAATGTATTCGAGAAATCTAATTCGGAGGAGATAAGGGTATCGATGCACTATCTCACCATAGCGTTAATGAGCACATAAATAAGGGTAATTTGCTGGGATGAAGAGATTTTTGGAGAATGTGTCCAAGAAATACTAGGGAAGTAACTTAACAATTCAAGGTGCTATTTTAGAATGGAGGATTAAAGAGAAATCAAAGACCACTCTGAGGAAGTACCATATGGTTCAACATGTGTCCTCAATTACATTACAAATGCTACCCTTCCCAAATGACTTTGGCACATTATTTAACATATTTAAATTCAGTAACAAAAATATAAATTGGAAACGAAGTACCATCAGCTTACAGACTATTAATATTAGCTGATATAAAGCACTTAATGCAGTCAGCTACTTACTACAAATTCAATAAATGTTAGCCAGGTATTCTAATTGATAATATCGGGAATTTATGTAGATACAGCTACCACTGACCAAAAAAGAGAAAAATAGAAGACATTTTCATTTTAGGCAAAAAGAGATGATGGGTTCAATTTTGGAACTTTCAAATAACTATGGAAGAGGACATCCATGTAGAAATGGTCAAGATATTAGAGTGCTGATCTAATTCCAGGAAGAGAACGATAGTTGAGGACATCAATCAGTATGACGTTAACAGAACAATAAAAATGAGGAGCAATAAAATTTAGGAGCAATGAAAAATGATGAGTCCTAAGGAGACAGAGTAAAAATGGGAGCAGTGTGGGGCACCCGGCTGGCTCAGTCAGTAGAGCATGAGACTCTTGATCTTGGGTTTATGAGTTCAAGCCCCACACTGGATGCAGAAATTACTTAAAAAATAAAAAAAAATAATAATGGGACTTGGGACTTTGAGGAAGAAGAAAGTGACTAGCAAAGATAAAGGTCAAAATAAAGTCCAGTAAGTTAACTGAAGATGTCCAGTGGATTTGGCAAATAGGAGTTGAACAGAACCCTATAAAATAATTCTATGGGCTAAGGATGGGAAGCCACAAGGCAACAGGTTGAGCAGTGATCAGGACTGAAAGGCCAGAGGCAGTGACTGGCAACTGTTCTCTCAAGGAAGTCCACTGAAGTAATAAGGAGGTACACTGAGGTGGGGTACGTGACTCGAGGGGAGTCTTGAGTGTACATACAAGCACATTCATGCCAGAGCAAGGTGGCTGTGTCTCTTCTTAACTGTTTGTAAATATTACGGAAATGAGATCATTTAGGGAGCTAGCTCTTAGAAAAGAAGTGACTAGACTGAGAAGGGATGGATTAGGCAATGCCTCAGAGGAAGCAAGAGAGGTTTGTGCTCCTCACGTGTGTGAATGATGTGGCTTTGAAGCAGCTCTAGTCTCCTGAAAGTAAAAGGAAGTAGATTAGAAAGGTAAAGATGGTCATAGGTTTGCAAATTTTATTGGAGATGGAATAGGGACATGAGAAATTAAAAAAAAAAAAAAAAAAAAAAAAACTCCAGTTTTGCTTGAAATAATTATAAAGTCTTAATAAATGATGGAGAAGTCATCCACTAGGTGCCAGGAGGTCCGACTTTGAGAAGAGATTTGAAGGCCTGAGATCATTGTAGGCAGGACAGGGTGAGCTGACACAGCACAGTGAATGGACTGGGGAACTCTGACAGCTATCTGGCTGAAACTTCAGACAAAAGAGTCATGATGGGCCCTAGTATACAACTGTGTGATTTTTTTTTTTTTTTTCCAAATGGATTAGTGTCCTGGGTCTAAGAATATAAAAATTGAATGCTGTTACTGATGCCATGTTTTTGGATATTGTTATGTAGGACATTGTCCTTCATGAAAAACACCAAAAATTGGGGTGAAATAGTGGGGGTTTTTTAAAAGACTTTTTATTTATTTATTTGACAGAGAGAGGTCACAAGTAGGCAGAGAGGCAGGCAGAGAGAGGAGAGGAGGAAGCAGGCTCCCTGCTGAGCAGAGAGCCTGATGCGGGACTGGATCCCAGGACCCTGAGATCATGACCTGAGCCGAAGGCAGCGGCTTAACCCACTGAGCCACCCAGGCACCCGAAGTAGTGGTTTTGATGACAAAATAGGGGCCCCTGCTGGGTAGGAAATGAATAGTTTTGGAGAGACTGAGGGTATAGAAAAAAAATAGAACCTTCAACAGTCTGGGGGGGGGGGGCGGAAATCAATGAGGTTGACCAGAAATACTTCTCATTTAGACCTCTGGCTCTTTAACGCTATTTAAGAGTTGATGTGCACAACACTTCACCTCTGTGGCCACTGGAGGCAGCATCTGTCCCAGGCTGGAACAATCAGGACCTGGACCTGGCCACTTTTCTCAAGACAGGGTACTCCTATTCCCCAACCAGGTCCATCAGTGTCCATCCTGGGATTTTTTTTTTTCCCAACTGGAAAAGGTGGAAAGTCTCCCTTTTCTTTTGATGAGGTTCTGAGTACTAAAGTTCAACTGCACAAGGCAATCAATGTAACATGATAATAAAAGCAGGTATGAGAGAAGAGGCCAGAAGAGAGGCCGAGGGAAAAAGAAGGAATGAAGACAGAAGAGATAATACAGAGCGACAGAGAGAGAATGGGGGTGATGATCTTATTGCCATTAGGGCTTCATATTCTCATTCTGAAAAAAATACAGACAGCAACAGGGATTAGCCCAATGATGCCAGGTCCCTACCCACAGCTGCGTCAGTGGGTGAGCTATCACACCTATATACTTTTTGCAAGAGTTAAGTCTTTATTTGTAGTGTAATAAAGGTAACTGAATGAAAATTAAGCTAATTAAGTATCCTATATATTTGGAACGCTTTGGTAAAGCCTCCTGAAGAGAAAGAAACGAGGAACACTACTGGCTACCACATAAAAATAAAGAACCTTTTGTTCTTCAGTTAAATGACTGTTTCCATGCATTTTTTACATTATCCTGAAGTTGTACAGAGTCGTATTAAATTAAACTCGAAGAGGACAAGTATTGGAGATCGTCTACCTGGTCTAATGAAACTATGAATTAGTGTTTAGTAGAAGTTAAAATTTAGGGTAGCTAAAAGAAATAATCGAATTCCTGCATTTGGTCCTAGCAGAAGTTAACAAAGCTTTCTTTAGCTTAGTCTTTCATAGATGATTCTGTAAACGTTCACTTTAGAACTTACAAAAATGACTGAGATTAATAAGGTGCAGACCAAATAATCCAATTTATCAGATACTCATCATGTAGTAACTGTTCAAATATTTATTCAATGCTTACCATATTCTAGTTAATCCTTTCACCTAAATATACCTAGATAACTTCTCTCTTTCTCTCACCATAGATATAAATTTATAAATACACATGCTCACTACATGTACATAAATATAAACAAAAAAAATTTGATTTTGCCAAATTTATGGGCCTAAAAACCATGTTAAGATTTATTTGAAAATTGGGGTGCCTGGGTGGCTCAGTGGGTTAAAGCCTCTGCCTTCAGCTCAGGTCATGATCCCGGGGTCCTGGGATCGAGCCCCACATGAGGCTCGCTGCTCGGCGGGGAGCCTGCTTCCTCCTCTCTCTCTGCCTTTCTGCCTACTTGTGATCTCTGTGTTTCAAATAAATAAATAAAATCTTAAAAAAACAATTTATTTGAAAAACTTAAACATGAAGAACAGGAGAACTCAGTTTAGCAGGCTCTCCCTTCTGGTCACACTTACCTTTATTCATAGTTCAGGCTCATTTCCATACCAAAGCTGAAGTATGAGGCTGATTAGCAAATTACCAGCTCACTAAATCTCTCGACTTCTGGACAGCTCCCTCTGTACCCCAGTCCCCTCGGCAAAACCTCCCTTTGGAATCAAGTTGTTTTTCCTACAAGACAGCCGCTGCTTTCAATCTTTGCTGGAACCAGCACATCACTTCTTTTAAATCACTGAGATATTTCTCTCATGAGACTAGTAAGATTTCCAGTACAGTGAGTGAAGATTAAAAAAAAAAAAAAAAGGGCTCTGAACTAAGCCCGGGTCATTCCAACACACAGATGTCAGGAAAAGAGAAAATCAAGTAAGGAAACCCAGGACTGACCAAGAAGAGGTAAGAAAACAAGCGGGCCAACTGTTGGACATGGTCAATTAAGATGAGGACTGAGGACTGACGTTTAGACTTAGCGATATGGTAGTTATTGAGGATTCCCCCATAAGCAGTGTGAATGGAGAGAGGTGGGAAAATCTGACGTGCATGGGCAAATGAGAGCAGAGTAACTGATGCTCATGCCTAAAGAGAACTCGGGCGAGGGGTTTTGCTACAAAGAAAAACAAAGAAATGGAGGCAGTAGCTGGCAGAGGAATGGTGCCAAGAAAATACTGTTTCAAACGTAAGACGTAAGAGCTGTGAAGAAGGACAGAATACAGAACAAAATGTGATCATGTGAGAGGGCAGAGAATTGCTTCTTGATGTCCTTGGGCATGGGGCAGAAGATAAAATTTAGTGCAGGTGGAACAGAAGAATGAATGCATGAATCGTGGAAGTTTTTATTTTAACATTTACGAAAATTGTATTAAAGTACTCACAAAAAAGCAAAATAAAATGATAATCCATTCATAGCATCTTCAAAAGAGTAAGAAGAAGATCATGTTACACAAATATTAAATCAATTAGTGTTTAGTGAGCCTCCTACAGCAAAAGTAACATGTGTGACACGCAAATGAAAGAAAAGTTGAAGACACTTTTGCTACCCTGAAGGCATGCAGCCATGTAATCTGCTAAATTGCAGCCATGTAATCCACTAATATATTTAGTATATTACCTATGGCATAATAAATGTTTAGTGTATTTCATATTACTTATATTTATCATGGATGCTAAATATTTTTATTAATACTACTTACAATTACACAATTATTATCTCTATTTCTTAAACTTGCAGTCAATTGCTTCATTGATTTGAGATATAAGAACACAAACAGTGGGAACTATTATGATACTCAGTAAAGAACAAATCGTCTTTCCTTAGGCAGATTCATTTATATCCAGGTTTCAAACTGCTCTTAAAGTTCTGGTAATTTTTCTCTTTTGCCTAGTGTTCTCCTTGGGACTCAGAATCATTCCCCTTAGGACTATATATCATTAGGAGTGTTCTATTCTTCCAAGGCAATCTACTGCCTAGGACACCAATTTTTCTTTAATTGTTGCTTCTTTTTCCATTTTCCTAGCACAGACATTCTAGAGCTAACTGTTCACGTTGGAGTCGGGCACTGTTCAGAGCTCGGGCTCAGAATCGGGCTGGCAAGGGTCTCACGCCACATCCGCGGGGATGTTGAAACATGGATTAACCCCCTTGTGCTTTAGTGAGCTCAACTGTAGAAGGAAGCTAATGACCGCACAAAACTCGCAGAGCTTTTGTAAAAATAAAATGAGTAAATACATGGGTAATGATAGAGGACTGTATGGCACATAGTAATTTCTCACAGAATCTTACTCATTTTTGTTTGATAGGAGACTTGATAGGGGATTTGACAGAAGACTGGAACCCTGTCTTCTATATGACACCTTCTATACGAAATTTCTTTGAAACATGCAAGCTGGCTTAGGTTTGCCTCCATCCTCTAGGAGGAAAATAAGTAATACACCAAATCAAACAACAAGTGTAAAACATGGGATTCAAATTCAAGACTATTCATAATCAGCTATGTAAACACTGAAAGATACATCCCAATTTTCGTATTACTTTTTGAGACTTCATACATGATCATGGCTTGTACCGTGCCTTGTGCATAGGTAATTCCTAAATTACCTACATTTTTCATGCACTCTAGGTTTATTTCTAAATACCTTCTTGATGTTTCTACTTTGAGGACCTGCTAGAATATCAAGTAAAACAGATCCAGAACCAAGCTAATATCCTCACTGTGTACATTTCTTACTTCCCAATAGAAAAGCCCTACTTGCAAAGTCTTTCCCCTGCCCTCAAAAATATCATCACCATCCCCATCTGGGCTTTTTAAATTTTCTTTAATTTTTAATATATTTTTATTAACACACATTGTATTATTTGCCGTAGGGGTACAGGTCCGTGAATCATCAGGCTTACACATTTCACAGCACTCACTATAGCCCATACCCTCCCCAGTGTCCATCACCCAGACACCCTCTCCCTACCTCCCCACTCCCCAGGAAACCCTCTGTTTGTTTTGTGAGATTAAGAGTCTCTTATGGTTTGTCTCCCTCCCAATCCTATCTTGTTTCTTTTTAAATTATGAAGTCATCCTGAATTCACCTCCATGTCTACACTCACAATAGCTAGATGTGTTGTGCCCAGAGAATAACTTTTAACAAGTGGCAGTTTTTACTCTGAAAGCAAAATATGGGGCATGTGTGTCAATGGAGGTAGGTCTAAAAATCGTCAATTGGAATTATATGTGAATAAGCTTGGCAAGGTCTAGGCGTGCCTCAGACAAACATCTTAAAATAAGTCTAAGAGGAAGATATAGACTATTTCCACATATGTCAGAACTCAGCAATTGGAAATTAAAGCACATAATAAAAATCCTTGGGAATGCAGGAAGAAGGCCTACTAAATGGTGCTAGAATCTTTTTCTAATTGTCATCTCATTGAATTCTTGAAACAAGCTTGTGAGCCATTAGTAAGCCCATTTTGCAGATTAGGAAAATGAAGTTCATGAAAGCACAGAATACCGCACAGCCATTAGAATCATGTTTCAAGGGTGCCTGGGTGGCTCAGTTGGTTAAGTGACTGCGACTGCCTTCGGCTCAGGTCATGGACCCAGAGTCCCAGGATCAAGTCCTGCATGGGGCTCCCTGCTCAGCGGGGAGTCTGCTTCTCCCTCTGACCCTCCCCCCTCCCACTCTCTCTCTCTCTCACTCTCTCTCTCCCTCAAATAAATAAATAAAACCTTTTTTTAAAAAAACCTTTTCAAAGAGTTAGTTAAATGTGTGAAATTCTCAAAAATTTTTAAGTAAACTAACAAGGAAGTATTTTAAGCTGTAATACTAGAAGACACTATATCAAATGGGAAGACAGTGTAGCAAATTGCTAACAGCGATATTCTCTGGTGGGGAGGAAATTTTTGAAATTTTATATTGGGCATCAATGCTTGTCAAACTACCATGAAGAGAGTGGTAGGTGGGTAAGGGGACTGTACAGAAGGTAACAGGGAGTAATCGAGTTTGGTGCGTGGGGAGCAAGAAGAATCCGCCGCCAATGACAGAAGCACAGGCCGCCAACTAGAGAACCAATGCAGGGATCAGAAGGACACAGAGTTGGGAAGAAAAAGAATGTCCTAGTATTTGAAGAGTGACTGATACAGAAAATGAGCTCATTTCTTCATGGTAAGCCAGGGACTCTGACGTCTAATGAAGAGGCTATTTACTCAAACATTGCTACCCTATATCTTGTTCATACCACTTGCCCACGAAGAAATTCCCTCCTTGTCTCACGCTGTGCACGTGACTCTGGCTCCCCACTTTCTGTAGTTGGCTGAGTAACGGGGAGTTTTATCACATTTGAGTCACTGTGACTTTTTTTTTGGGTCAGCTTCAATAAAATTAATTATATAGTGATTCTACTGATGTACAAATATCACACTGTATACCTTACCCCTACAACCAGATTGTGTTTCTTAAACATCAGGACTTTACCGTATGTTTCTATGTCATGACACAAAGATTTTAATGAGATGCCTTACATTGAGGTCTGTTTGATAAGCATATGCTAATTAACGTACTGACTTTTTGATGCACAAGAATTCTTCACAGGAAAAATGTTGGCAGAAATAAAGGCTAGATATGTTCTCTACAAATTATTTCAATACAATTAATGTGTATGAATTTAAGATAAAACCTCACATTAAGAAAGTGTTAAAGTTGAGATTTCCATGTAATGAATCAAGGATTTTAAAGTAATGTTTCCCTTAGTCATCATAATTCATTCCTTTATGCACATATAATATCCCATTGCTATTAATTTAGTTAAATTTTATATATAAATATATATGTAATGAATAATCCTGACAATAAAAAGAATATATAGGCTATTATAATAATGTCCTAAATTATAGTATATGGGAGAGCTTTCTACCTACATTTTAAAATTAAGACTATTTTTGAGAATTTTCCCAGAAGTGGCTCTCTAGAGTGATACCTTCACATGTGACACATGAGCACCTGTGTTCCCTACTTCTCTGTTTGCCGAGGTCCTCCCAGTGCAGTAATTTTCCCACATATGCTTCTGCGTTACCTTTGCATTTTAACATCTTTTGCCTTTAACACTGAAAATTCTTAGTAATCACATTTATATTTATTGAATTACTTACAACATTTTAAAATAAATTAACAGTTCTTACTATAAGCTAGTGATTTATTTTAAAAAAAGAGTATTTTCATGGGGCACTTGGGTGGCTCAGTGGTTAAGCCTCTGCCTTCAGCTAAGGTCATGATCCCGGGGTCCTAAGATCGAGCCCTGCATCTGGCTCTTTGCTCAGCAGGGAGCCTGCTTCCTCCTCTCTCTCTCTGCCTATCTCTCTGCCTACCTGTGATCTCTGTCAATAAATAAATAAAATCTTTAAAAAAAAAAGTATTTTCATGATAACATTAAAGTGGACAATGTAAATGTTTAAAGACACACATCAAAGAACTTCAAAGAGACACAGAGAATAACCAAATTCATGTTTTCTGATTGCTTTTCTCATGCTCATCACACTTACCAAGGAGGTCTTGAGAATCTTAGAAAATATCATTTTATAATCTTCTAGTCAGTCTCATGAACATTTTCATCTATGTGCTTTAACTTCCTAACCAGACTAAATGACTCTAGAGTTCAGAGATTTTATTTTAAGCTTTTGGTTTCCACAGGTGAGCAAAGTAGCAAACAAATTGCAGCCATTTGGGAAATAGGTGTTGTTCTTGACAATGTTGGTAATCATTCCCAAATATTTATAATGGCTCATCGAAAAGCAAAACAAGAACAACAACAGAAACCTCCTTCAGTATCGTTGATAGAGGTCAATTTCTAAAAATAAATGTCATAGCAATCATTAGACATATATCTGGCTTAAAAAAATATTTTTAAATGCTCACATATGAAGATAAAAGAGGAAATTATTCACATACTACATGTCTCAGAGTGGTCTGCTTATTATTATTATTTTTTAAATTTTATTTATTTATTTGACAGAGATCACAAGTAGGCAGAGAGAGAGAGAGGAAGGGAAGCAGGCTCCCCACCAAGCAGAGAGTCCGATGCGGGGCTCAATCCCAGGAACCTGGGATCATGACCTGAGCCGAAAGCAGAGGTTTCTAACCCACTGAGCCCCCCAAGCGCCCCGGGTCTGTTTATTATATGACTTGTTTATTTAAAATAGAGATCTGTGGGGCACCTGGGTGGCTTAGTGGGTTAAAGCCTCTGCCTTCGGCTCAGGTCATGATCTCAGGATTCTGGGGTCGAGCCCCGCATCAGGCTCTCTGCTCAGTGGGGAGCCTGCTTCCGCCTCCTCTCTCTCTGCCTGCCTCTCTGCCTACTTGTGATCTCTGTCAAATAAATAAATAAAATCTTTAAAAAAATAATAAAAATAAAATAGAGATCTGTGAGCCCCTTCTCATACTACTGAATCAGAATCTGGGAGGGGTGAGGCATCGTAAGGATTCACATTTTTATGAAGTTCTGCCAGTTCATTCTTATGTCCAATAAATTTCAAGGGCATATGCCTACATGCTGAAGGGTAGAAATTTTCACATCATCTTTTAATTTTCTTCCAGAAATAACTAAATGGTACTAACACAGGTAGTCATTTTATTGATTAATTTTTCTTTTCCGAACTTAAGACTTTTATTCAATTTATGCTAAAATCTTATATTACAATGTGTAATTTTAATACTGCATGTTCAGTTATATAGGAGATGAGATGGGAAGGCAGCTGTACTGCCTATAATGATTTTTTCCCCTAGGAATACAGAAGAAATATAGCTTTGTATACTGAATTTCACATTAAATGTATTATGCTTGTAATTATTAGCCTTACAAATTTGGCAAGCCATTTCTTGACTTAAAAAAATCTGTTTAGGTCCGTCCTTAGAAATTCAACTAGATTGAAGTAACAGTGCACACATGAAAATCTCCAGTTTTCAGGCCTGAAATATGTCATATCCTCTTATAAAAATAGCCAAGTGGGTATCTTCTTTATTTTTCACAGGTAGGTTACCTTTGAGCAAAGAATGTATGCACTGAAAATGTAGACCTACCTCAATTTAACAAGGTTATAGGTATGTATGAAGGGTCTGTTGGTAATTAATCATCTAGCATGAGCTTTGCTATATTTATAAATCACATTTGCTGTTACTAAACTTTTTTACGTGTAAAATTACATCTTTTTGGAGAAACCACTATATTCAATTTAAAAGGTTTTTTTGTTTTGTTTTTTAGAAGTAATGCAAACATTAAGAAAATGTCTTTTTTTTTTTTTTTTCCTGGACAGATATTGGCATTTGGAGACACATTTAAAAAATAAATTACCTTTACTCACTTCTGTCGCAAACACGTCTACTCAAGTAATTTCTACTAAATATTCCTGTGACTGGTATGACAAAATATGAAAGCATATGGTGGGCACTTTCTCCTGGATGCTGAGGCATTTAAAAAGTATAAATGATTAAAAGACTAATCAATACAATCTGCATAATCAATAGGATCTAGGATACAAGACCCTTGTGCTTTTTGCCCCACATCTATAAAGAAGACGGACGGAAGGAAGGAAACAAAAAAGCTCTGACCCTCTTCTTGCACATTTAAAAGCACAGATCATATAAAATGACTTTATAAGATTCAGACTCAATACTTTGCCTGTTAATACACTAAGTTCTAAAGTCAGAGGTGATGAAATATATATCAAGTTGCAAGAACACACAGTGTTGCAAAGGTCAATTAATATAACATTTAAGATATTTTCTGGAAATGACTGATTAATGTCAACTACTCTAAGAATAAAGTGTAAGTAAATGTGGGGTTTGAGCAAGAGTGAGAAAACATTTATTTCATTTTACTGTCTAGGTAAAGCAGTGTTCTTTAGAGAAATTGGGCTATTACATTGTTTTGTACCTGAAAACTGATACTCTATTCCATTGCCTCTGGTAAAGATGGCCTCAATAGCTTAGAAAATGAGTAGATATTCTGTTTATAAGGTCAGAGAACAATCAAGGATAACAAAGCATTTTGATGAAAATATTTATTACATTTATGCAGAACCAGAGCTAACGGAATACATGAGATAAGGTCTTCTAATGACTTCGCATATTCTGTACATGCTGGAATGATCGAGAAGGTCATTCTGCCCCCAAAATCTACCCTAATGACTGTCCAATGCCTAAAACAGCGGCGCTAATTCTTTTCTACATATTATTTAATTCAACAAAAATACTAATAGAACTGTCCTGTAACCAGACATCCATACCTCAGTAGAAGCTTTTTCTCTGAATATACTTTCCAGTCTTGCAGCTATCTGAGAATATTCCTCTAGGGAAAAAGATGAGGAGAGTAGAAAGGAATAAGGCAGGAATGTGTTAGTCATAGTCAAAGCATAGCATTAGTGGGTCCTCAGAATTACATTACAGAGCTGAGTTCTGGGAATATTAGCTTCCTCATAAATTTGTTTTTTCAGGTTTCATATTCTATTTTCTAAGGGTCCTACAATGTCTTGGAAGGCTTAACATTTCTGAGGGAAATGAAAAAAAAATATTAGGTTCTGGAAATATTTTGATACTCTTGATCCTCTTCTTTTATACATAAGAGCAGAGCTTTGGGAGTAAACACATGCCACAGCTCCTGTTAAGTAGGTGATTACTACCTTTCTCTTGAAACAGCCGCAGGTTGCGTTCTCATCCATGAAAAAAATCAAGGATAGACTCCCCTCCAGGGCCACAGGACAGAATGGTTTTCACTCTTATGGTTCACCCAGAATTAAGTCATGAGGTATCAGTTCATGCTCCTTTCAAAGTCTTAAAATAAGAACTTCTCAAAAATTATTTTGTACATGGGATATGCACATATTAAACAGTTCATTGTGGACATTGTGTGACTATCTGATTTTTAATACTCGATAGCACTTTACACTATATTAGATGGTATGAATGCCATATATGTGCTCTATAGCATTTTGATCAAACTAAATATGTAGGAATCATCAGCAAGCTCCAGAATGCCACCATGAGAACTGGAGACTAGGCATACCATAGGGTCTACATTGTTTTTCAGCAAAGTCAGAAATGACCTTCTGTAGTGAAAAAATCAACAAAGGAACAAAATACATTGAGGATGATTTGGGAGAAAAAAAGTCAGGGGCCTTTGAGAAAGAACAACTAATGTCCCTGTTCTGCCACAACTATTGTGAAGATTTGGAGATGGCTGAGTTACCCAGAGAGGTCAGTATACAGTAGACAAACCCTATTCTCTGGGAAAGCCAGAAAGTCTGAGAAGACAGAATCAATCTCTCGTTCTCTCTCTCTTTCTGTTCCTTACCCTTAATACCAAAGGACACATTTTGGGCTATCACAAGGAAGTGAAACCAAACCTAAAAGTTAACGATTTTGTCTTTTGGCAAAGGCGAGGTGGGGGAGGCTTTCCATCTCTATGTTCGATCTATATTGCCAATGATAGATACTGTAACTAAAACAGTGTTTATAAGATATTCTTCATGGAGAAAGAAGAACATGAAGTTGGTGGCAAAACGTTCTCCCAGGATTAATATACACCAAAGACAGAAATGTGAAAAAGACATCTTAGAGCCTTGCTATATTCACGGAATTTGCAAATTCTTTTGCACCAAAACTCTTTGCAAATCAGATGGCTCTGGGTTATACATAAACAAAGAATGTGTATGTTATTCTTGCCATTCCGGAAGCAACAGAGCTTATTTTAACAATGACTAGACCTTCTCAAAGTGAATGCCAAATAAATGAATGCATTAATAAATACATAAACATAGTAGACGTTAAACCAGTGAATATAGTCTTATAGAGGTGTGATTACATTCACTCACTTCAGTGACAACATGGCAGTACTATTTTGGCCAACAGTAGGCATTGTTGTGTATACTGTGAAAGAGTCCCTGTTCTCACGTAGTTTACAGACGCAAAGTCCTATTACTACAGGACCATGTTTTTGAAGGGATAAGATGTGATAAGGTAACATTTCTGAGGCTCCTCTGGCTCATTTCTGAAGGAGAGGGTTTGGAATAATTATGAACACCTCTAACACTGTGATCCTCTAACTGCTCTAACTATGATGATTAAATGCACATTAAGCAGACACTAAAGGAGACATTTTCTCTTCCTTTTCTATAAGCCCCATCGCTGAAAAACTTAGAAAATGTCCCTTTAAATGTCCCTGACAACAGCTATGTTTTCTGCTGACAAGAAAGTGGAGCTGAACCTATAGGGACTGTCCTGTGTAGCACGGTTCTTAAAGGCAGCCATAATAAATAGAAATTTTGGTAAAGTGCCATTAAAGTATCATTAAAATAATTTTAAACTACATAGATTCACTTGGGAGTTATTTTATATGGATTTCCATTTTATAGACACGATCCAGTTATATTGTTGCGCAACTATGGCATTGTTCTGTGACCTCTTTTGTCTTTTCTCTCATAACTCCCACGGTCCATGAGTGTGAAGTCTCTGTCTCAGCTGAGACCTTGTTCTTATTTTTGCAGTACTAAACACCGAGTATGGTACAGAATGCATACTTAATAAACACTTGACTGAAGTGAGTATCATCCTCATCAAGCATAATTACTAAACCAAGTAAAATACTTATTGAGGTATACAATCCTTCCAGGTTATACATTTATGCTACTAAGTAAATAAAAATTTTACCTTGATAAAAATTGAATGTTATCTCTTCCCTGATAGAATTATGTTTGGTATGTCTTTCTTTGTATTTGTAGTTTTTCTGAATTTTCCAAGGTATTTCCAAATAAAACTATTACTTACATAATCAGAAAAAAAATGCACAGTATTTCAGGAAATATCCCTCCACAAAACTACGGGACTATACTTACGTTAATGGTCACATAATTAGCACTAAGAAAAAAAGATAAATACATATATAAAAAATTTTAACATAATGCATAATATGTGTTAATTATTTTGGTAAGTGAAGAGGAGAAATACAAAAAATTCTTTTCACAAACATTTCAAAAGATAATATATCTCTACCATTTTAAAGATTTCTCAATTAACCCCATTAACTGAATAAAATTAATACGAGTGTTCACCATCTAGGTGGTTCCAAACAAGGGATAATGAAATCAGTAGGATAATGTTAAAGTGTTCAGGCCCAAGGGCAAAATAAATTATTTCACTGAGAGGAAGCACATAGTATTGCATAGGTCAAGAAATGTGTCTGATAAACTATTCTCAGTTCTTTTTGGAAGTAAGGATGTAAAATCCACATCCAAGTTTAACACTGAGTCTCTCCATCAGATTTACTGTTGTATGAGAGTCACTGTAATGAAAAGGAAAGTCTTTCAATGGCTTAGAAATGCTCGCTTTCAAAAACATCATTAAACATCAATTAAGAAAAATTCATCTTTATGTCGCACTGTCCAAAACCAATAGTCTACATTGGTACTCTAAGGACAGGATTTCCCCAAAGCCACCGGATGTGACAATTCCGCAGCAACTCAGAGACTCCCTGAGAAGTGGTGTGCCTCTAACTCTGCTTCTAACTCTGCTCTTATCCCAGAAAGGTGAAAAGATGGAGGATGACATGCTCAGAAAGATTGTTAAGGGCAATGTAATAACCGCCCCTGTGATCAAAGACCCGTTCACTTCTCCCTCGCTCACGGAGCAACTTAGGTTTTGACTTGTAATAGGAGGATAGCGAGTCAGTGGAAAGTGGAGCCCTGAATGGGAACAGACATTATCTGTGGCTTCCTTGCAACTTTTCCCCACATATGGAAAGTCTTCAGAAGCTGAAATTTAGGATAAGCCGAAATATGCATGCCTTTTGATTCTTTCATAAATTCTTCCTTCCTTTCTATTGTGCCTCAAAGAAACTTATCTTATTTTATTTTAAAGATTTTATTTATTCATTTGACCAGACAGAGATCTCAAGTAGGTGGGGAGGCAGGCAGAGAGAGAGAGGAGGAAGCAGGCTCCCTGCTGAGCAGAGAGCCCGATTCGGGGCTCGATCCCAGGACCCTGGGATCATGACCTGAGCCGAAGGCAGAGGCTTTAACCCACTGAGCCACCGAGGGGGCCAAGAGAAACTTATTTTAGAAGATGTAAATCTTTAATGTACTTAAGTAGAAAAACATGCTTTTATCTGCTCACTCCAAATGGAAATTGGACTAAAAATAATGAATAACATCTTGCCTTTTACACATTTGGCACTCCAATAAGAATGTGTTAGATAACTAAATAAATCATCAAACAGTTAAGGAAGTGAGGTCTGTTATTTGTTTTAAGTCATCATAAAAATAAAAGTGCACTGTGTATTGAATGTATATTCTTACAGCAGTATTAACCTATGCAAGCATTAATCTTGGTTTGTAATGTGTAACATATGACACAAAAGATTAGCTAGTTGAAATGATGTATAATTGCATATTGCAGACTACAGTGAAAATAATCTGTTGTAAATACTAAGTCTATTGCCCTCATTTTTGTCATCTGGGCTTCCTCAAGGAGTCCAAAAGCTCCAAGAAATCATATTCCAAGATTTATGGACATAGATCTCTACATATGGTAGCTTTCCTGAACCAGAACATAGCAGAGAATGAAAAGGTCTGTTTTATGAGCCAGAACCCAACTGCAGCCACTGGTGGTGTGTCGACGTCACTCCAGTTACTTGGTAATACGAGGCCACCATGGTGCCTCTGGTCATTTCATGCTCAGTGAGCCTCGTGGGGCTGGGAGAGCAGTCTATTTTTCCAAATGTCATCTTCCAAGTTACCACTTACATTCATAAGCTGGTTACAGAAATGATAAATCCACTGGACTTTCTAGGATTAAAAATTAGGTAAATACACATAAAGAGTTCTGTAACTGTTTACTATAAATATCTTAAGCTTTAAGAAATACTTACTGGCATGGCAACTTTTTTCCTGACCAAAAAAAACATATTAGAAGTATTTTATTTCCTAAGGATTAGCCTTTGATTAAGTGTAATAACATTATACTGATTTGAGTTACATTTTTCTTCCTTTTCTTGGTCATTGCTATGGAGTACAGACACACAAGTTCTTAGCAGACAAAGACTAATCACCACCATTTTAAAAATGGTGACTGGACAATATAAACATTTTGTTTGGATTAAATGAAGGATTATATAAAACACCTGTATTTGGAAATGCGCCATAAATTAAGAATTGCCTAAAAGGAGACACTGTTTGCTCCTAGGCTTTCATTAACTTTGAGCAATTGTCCTTTTATTTCATGACTTTCTGTCAATAGTGTTACCTCCCTAAATATAATTGGAGGAATTAAATAGTCTGTAACTATTTCTGTAACATTATTTGGTTTGTATATAGTTAAAAAAAAAAAAATGTAGGGGGTGCCTGAGTGGCTCAGTTGGTTCAGTGTCTACCTTCAGCTCAGGTCATGATCCCAGAGTCCTGGGATGGAGCCCAGCAACAGGCGCCCTGCTCAGCGGGGAGTCTGCTTCTCCCTGTGTCTCTGCCCCTCCCCCTGCATCTGTGCTCTCTCTCTCTCTCCCCCATCTCTGAAATCAATCAATAAATAAAATCTTTAAAAAACACATTTCTGGGTGCCTGGGTGGCTCCTGTGTATTGAATGTATATTCATTCTCTGCCTGGGAGGAGCCTGCTTCTTCCTCTCTCTCTCTCTGCCTGCCTCTCTGCCTACTTGTGATCTCTCTCTGTCAAATAAATAAAGAAAATCTTTAAAAAACAAAAACAAAAACAAAAACACCACATTTTTGAAGAATAATCTAATGAGAATCAAATAACACAAAGAATATGATATTGATCTTCAAAAACATTACACAGTATTCATTTCTGAGAAGTAGAGAAATACCAGAGATATACTATCAAATATGCAAAACGAAAGCAAGCAAAATACATATATGAACACCTGAAACAACGTAGAATAAGAAAAACATCAAAATGTAGTGTATCCATATGTTAGTATATAATGTACATATAGAAAATTCGTTTTATTCTCCTTTAAATAAGGAATGTTATGAATTAGTCATGTTCTCACAATTTTTCCAATGGTTTTATGCTGAAAGACGGTACAAGGGGAAGTTGATAAAGTTGAGGGGACACAGAAAAAAAGTCAGAGTGAGAAGTAAAAAAGTTTTTAAAAAAGTTATACCAAAACAAGAAAACTTCAAAATTAATTATTTTCATTTCATTTCATTCATTGAACTAATTTTTCCTTGCTACCATTTTCAATCAATAATGACAAGTTAAAAATCACTGTGGACAAAAAGCTAATGGTCACTGAATGCAGATAAGAGAAACCATTTCACAGTATTTGCCTTTTTAAAATTTTTGATGGTTTCAAAGCGTCAATCCTAACTCTATTTTAGTGATATTGAAGTATGAATTATTACATTAGTAAAATGTAAAGTTTTTCCTTAATTCATTAGTATGAAGTAGAATGAAAATAAACTATAAAGTGCCTAAAATATAGAAAGTGGATTTTTGCTTAAAAATTCAAATAGAAGGACAGAGAAATTACAGGGACACAAAAAGTCTCTAAAGAGAATCTTCTTTCCTCCCCTTCCTTATGGACATGAGCTAAAAGCTGATCAAGGCAATACAATTCCCACAGGATTAATTTAGTTAGGTCTAATTTTCCTTAGCAGTATAACCAAGGAATCAACGTTTTATGCAGTTGGTTGTATTTTTATATGTAAAAACGGTTAAACCTAAAAGTTTGGCCCACTGAATGACTCACTAAATAAAACCACCAATGCCTACAGATTTATTTAAGGAGCAAATATGCCATTATAAGTAGATACAATAATTCAAATTAGTTAACTCAAAATTGTTTTCAGATTACTAAACAAAGCCCACTAATATCACCCAGTGAGCACTTCATTTGTAAATAAAGTTTCACAATGGTCCTGTTCTAGGAGAGCCACCGAAGAAGAAAACCACAAAATCAGATGTACAAACTTGGCTTCATCTTTAGCTAAATGTGTTGATATTAGACAAGAATATTATGAATTTTTATTTCCTTATCTGTAAAACAGAAATATTGAGAGCTTTCTATGATGGTGGTGTAAGTCTTACAGGAGAGAACTCATTTAAAATATCTTTCAGTACTTAGAGCCATCCCCCCAAAAAACATAAAGAACATCTTTGAAAATAGTGAATTATTAAACAAATCTTAAATTTCATTATTATTAATATACAGTTAATATAAGTAATATGATTCTATCATTCCTTTACTATAAATAATCTATATTTACTATATATATAATCTATATATACTATAAATAATTCCTTTACTATAAATAATAAAATATTAATGTCTGTTTTAATTAATTTTTTTATTGTTAATTTAAAAAGATAGGGATTATGTGGAATCCCAAGTCTTTCAATTCTCAACAGACTGAAAGGCACAACTTATTTGATCAAGTATACATTTTTCTATTTTAAAAGAAATCTTCAAAATCACAAAGTAATCACGAAGAGGTGAACTTGAAGTCTGGATGACTATTTCTAAAAATATCTATCCTACCCTGAATTCAAATTCCTTCCCCAGGAAGGCATTTCCTTACTGCCCCAGGAAGTGAGAGACAACTGTTTCAAACCTGTATCTTCTCCCTTTCCTACCCATTCTGTTCCCTTCCATACCTTTAAAGACAAACATCAGGAATCCACAGAACAGGTCTTTGGAGGAGAGGAGTATCTGTGGAAGACAGGCCATGGCCACAGTGGATCTTTTCAGGGATTTACGGCTTGAAGAAATCCACAGACAGATGGAGGTCTAGATCTCAGCCCTGACTCTGGGAGCTATTGTTAATGTCTCCTGATTCCTCCCTCAATGATATCACCTGACCCTCCTTTAGGAGAAGCTACCATAGAGGTATATGCAATCAGAGAGGGCAAACCCTGAAGACTATTTAAATAGCATTAAATGCCAACAGCAAAAGAGGTGGTCAGCTTCTTTGAGGGACCCCTAAGTACTGCTCTCCAAGGCAGTGTTCCTCAATGGGTAAGCTCCTGATTAAGAAAATTTCTCGGTACATGTCATGGAAAGAAGACTCCAAACTTCCACTCCCCAAACCCAGCTCTGGCCAAAAGGTCCTCATAATCCCTGGAACCTGTGAATATATTACCCACACGGCAAAACAGACTTTGCAAATGTGACGGTGCTGAAGGTTCCTGAGATACAGAAATGAACCAGGACTATCCAGGTGGACAGATTCTAAGCACAAGGGTCCTTAAAGGCAAAAGGTCTTGGTCAGAGACATACAATGTCCCTGGCTTTGAAAACAGAGGACTGGGGCCTCTAGCAAGGAAGGTAGATGTCTTCTGGAATCTGGGAAAAGCAAGGAAAGGAAATTCTCCCCTGGAGCCTCTAGAAAGGAAGGTAGTCCTGCCAAGACCTTAATTTTAGACTCCTCAGGCTGCTTCTGGACTTCCACATAACCACAGGATAACAGACTCGTGTTGCCGGAAGACAAAGAACTTGTGGTAATTTGTTACATTGTGATAATTTGTTACAGCAGCAATGGGAAACAGATACAGTGCAGGGCTGTCATGAACACCCCTGGACCACCAGCTTCCTGACCCCTTTAGTCTAGAATCAGGAGCCATTCCTGGTTATTGCTACCACGGAAAGTACCCTCCCAAGTTTCCAAGAGCCTGCCCTGTTGTGCAGGACTAGCCTCTGCTCAGAACCTCTGCATTAACAAACCCTTCCTTGTAATAAAAACTGGCAACAACAAAACTAGATTCTAATGCATAAATTAAAATCTTTTGACAAACCTTTAAAAGTCACCTTTGATGCATGTGTAGGCCTCATATCCTATGATAAATAAAATTGCTGAGTCAAACCCATTTCACACTATATTGTTTACATCTTTCAGTGAAATCTGTGCACAAAGCAATTTTATTTTTAACTCTCTGAACAATACCAATTCATTTATCAGGACAGGCATTAAGGAGCCACCGCTAGGAGGGAATCCAGTGGAGACCCAAAGGAAGGAGAGAGAGATATCTGACTCTAAAAAAATATGAACACTATTTAAAACTATTTAAAATTAAAGACTGCATGATGAATTTTATCATTAAAAGCCCAGACAATTTTGAATTTGTATTGAATCTTAATTTTGTATAGGAAATAAGGAAATAAAAGATTTATTTCATCTACCAAGTAATTAAGCAAAGAACCATACTTTGCTATTTCAAAATGCTGCAACTAGTATTTTTTTAAACTATTAAACTATGCACAATAAACACACTTTAAATTTAAACAGAACTCATGTTAATATTATTTGTATACTTTTTCAAATACTGAGACTTCAAGCAAGCTCTAACAAGCAACTCAATTTTAAAATAACACAATGAGTGTTCGCTACCCAGTTAAAAATCTGAAGCAGGAATGCTGGAGTGAAAATTGTGGGGTTTTTGTTTTGTTTTGTTTTCTTCAAATACGTGTCATGGAAAGAAGACTCCAAACTTAAACAAGCATGAATGTGATAGTTTAAAAATTACTCATCATATCTTAGTGAAGGTGAATACCACAGAAAGAAATTAAAGTATATAACTGGAGCTTCAAAGTTTCAAAGATTTGAAAATTTAACTAGATAAAGGTAGATTAGATTAATGTAGGTCTGGGCACAACTACCTGGTTTACTAGTTTCAAAAATTCGGGCTATCCTCCGTGGAAAGGTAAAGCTAACAGAGCTCAGCAGAAAAAATTAAAATGATATTATATGCTTTTTTCCAACCTGGATATAAACAAAATACTTTATGTGATAATCTACTTAAATATTTATTATTTTAACTATAAATAATAAATCTATCATCTCCTAAAAATACATACACTCTTCACAGGAATGGGCAACACATTCTATTTTCTAAATAATTTATTCTCTATTAATCAGATAGAAATAAAGATAACCTCATATCCACTTTGTACCAAGAAAAAAATAGCACTTGATCTACACTTTGAAATATTCTTAATCAGCTTCAAGCCATATATAGTTCAGGAAAGAAACGCTATAATTTTATTTATCGCAATGTTTATTATGCAGTCAGATGGTTTTCATCAGAAAAGTCTAATACACTTTCATCTTCACAGAAAAATATAAAATGTCCTTTGAAATCAAACAGACCTTCCAAAGACATCAGTCAGTCCATTGTGAAAATATTACAGCTTTGTCACTTTCACCCAAGAGATTTCTGTCAGTCGCCAATCTGGTGTCGCTATAGAATTACAGTTGGAGTGTACTATCAGTCCCTGCTGTGTCCTTTGGGAGACAAAGCTGGGCTGGTTGAACTTTATGATTTAGTCCCAAAGGCAGAAGAACAAAGCTCTGAAAAACAGACAGGACACCTTCTTCTTCTGAAATTCTAAAGAGACAAGATAGAATCTATTTGCGACGGTTTGGTGTATTATAGATGAAATTGAATATTAAACAAATGTATCTGGTTCATAATTAGTATTAGCGGTCCCTTTGTGTTTGTTTCAACAAATTACATTGTTCTAGAATTTTCAAAAATACCTGTTTATTTTTAAAGTGTTTCTTTTGGCCTTACTGAGCAGTTCCCAGCATAACAACGATTCCCCTCTATAAAAAAATGCAGGTAAAAAGAACAAAGCTTTCCCCTTTCTGCTCTTCAAAGTATAGTCCCAAAATCATTTCTGAGGCCAACTACGGTATTTCAAATTTTATGATAAAATATTAAGTTAAAAAAATCATTATCCATTAATTTTTCTTTCAAATGTCTAGTATTGGCTCACCTGGGTGGCTCAGTCAGTCAAGCCTCTGCCTTTGGCTCAGGTCATGATCCCAGGAGTCCTGGCATCCAGTCCCACACTGGGCTCCCTCCTCCATGGGAAACCCGCTTCTTCCTTTCCCTCTGTCATTGTCCCTTCTTGTGCTCTTTCTCTTAAATAAAAAAAATCTTAAAATAAAAAAAATTTAAAAAAAAACACAGTGGGATTGTATATAGTAAAAAAAAAAAAAAATCCCCTTTGAAAAAATAATATAAAATATCTAGTATTACTATCATTGTACTATTACAGTTTCAAAAATAATAAAAATCTAGGTTTAGAAACAGTTACTTGGACGAGTCTAAATGTTTTTTTTTTTTTTCAAACAGAGTTTTATGTATCTATACTCTATTTCCAAGGAACACATGTTGTTGCATGGATCATAATACTTTCATTTTGTTCTGTATGTAGCTGGATATTGCATACCTTGAATCTTCAATGATCAGGGTTTTTCCCTTGGCTTTTTTTTCTATGTGATTCATAAATTTATTTTTTTTTAAGTTCTTATTTAAACTCCAGTTAGTTAACATACACTGCAATATAGAGAAGAAACTGATGGGTTGGGTTTGTTTTTTGTTTTTTGTTTTTCCTTATCTAATATATTTCCCCTTAGATTTAACTCAGTCTCTTAGAAAAGGTTACCACGTTGGCCTGTTACCTTCAAGAACAGTGCCTCACCATCAATGACTAAATATTACTTACTAGGGTAAAGGAAATAAAATTGTTTTCTAGTAGCTAAACAAATGTGAAGAAATAAACCAACCAGCTCACAAATATTTTGTTTCTACTAAATTTAGATGTACTCTTTGCCATTAGTATTAAACCTTTGCTATTAGTATTAAATCTCAAAACATACGCCAAATGATTCTTAAAATAATTACAGTTAATAGTAAGCACTGAGGAAGAAATTGCCCAATTATTTAGAAATAGAAACAAATTAATGTTTACATAAACTATTTTCTTCTTAATTTATAACAAATCAATGCTGTTCTATCTAAAATTACATATCAGATATATTTATATTATAGCCATAGCTTTAGTACTATGTGAAAAGATGAAAAAATGAAAAGAGCCTTACCCATGAACTGCCTTATAAAATTGAACACTTTTTCTTACTTTATTCAAAAATTCAGTAAAGTCAAAAGACAAAGGGACTTCTTGGTGTTATTATTTTATATTTGACCATAATGAGTCCATGTAAGCTTTTTGGACTTAGAAGTTAAAAATGTCCCTAGGGATTAAGGTTCTGCCTCTTTGGCAAGAATATATTCAGAGAGCTCAGAGAGTTCCCAAAGGGTGCTGGAAGATGCTACATTTTCAGAGAACACCCAGTTTGCCAAAGTCTTCAAAATATCAGGAGGTAATAGATTTTTCAATCCTTTGAGAATTACACCCTGAGTTGATTGAGATCTCTGAGGTTTTCTCAAGTTGGTTTTCTCTATCTGTAAATCTGAGTAATGTACTGATCTGCAACTAACGAATGTGTGTATGTGTGTGTGTGTCTGACTTTCACAGAACTGCTTGTAAGAACTGGTGATCTTCTGTGTGACATGATTTTGTGTACTGGCTCAAAAGCCTGTCTGAACAACATATATTCCCAAATCGACAAAATTCCTACTATTACAGAAATAAGTTATTGTGGATTAAATCAATTCTCGAACAACTTCAAATCCCTCATACATTCACGTGCTCCAGTAGCATACGAGCAGAGATCGAGATCAAAATACAAGATTCACAGTCTACACTGCACTCTCCAATCTGGTAACCACCAGCCAGATGTGGCTAGGGAGCACCTGAAATGTGCCAAGTACTGGCAATATAGGATATGCACCAGATTTTGAAGACAGAGTGTGAAAAAAGTTTGAAAAGCATCCCATTTATTTCATTGAAATGTATGAATTAAAGAAATTATTAAGTTAATGTTATCTTTGTCTAACACTTTATTTTTTACTATTTTTTCCTATCTAACACTTTTTTAATGTGCTTACTAGAAAATCTTAAATTACATATGTGGTTCACATTATATTTCCACTGGAAAGTGCTAGCCTACCTATAAATTTGAGAAGTTAATAAGTGTTCAGAGAGAAGGGGGCATTAGGCCAGCATAAGCACTTTAGAACACTACCCAAAAAAATAATAAATAAGCATTGGTGTTTGGTCATTCTATACCTATGTGAAGGCTTTTGCTTTTTTTGTTTGCTTTTTATTATTTTATTTTATTTTTTAAGATTTTATTTATTTGATAGAGAGAGAGAGAGAGAGTGCGTGCAAGCATGAGCTGCAGAATGGGACAGAGGGAAAGGGAGAAACCGACTCCCTGCTAAGCCAGGAGCCCTGCCTGGGGCTTGATCCCAGGACTGGGAGAGCATGACCTGAGCTGGAGGCAGCTGCTTAACCACTTAACCCACTGAGCCACTCAGACACCCCCTGCTTTTTGTTATTTTAATAACATACTAATTTAATGGTCAAATAGGAAACAGCATCCTGATTTAAATGGTCCAAACTGCAACAGGACACAGAAGCTCTTAACTCCCTGGGTGTTTGTGAACCATTAGACACTAAACATGGAAAGGGTACATCAACTTGTATTCTAGAGATTCACAGAAAGATTGTGGAAGGTGGGTTTTACAAAAAAAAAAAAAAAAAAAAAAAGTTGAGCCACAACTTCACTCAGAGCAAAAGAACAAGACTGACGTATTTGCTTCATCTGATGGGCAGTTCTGCTTCTTTGACTGTGGTGTTGTTGAGAAAGGTTCAGAAGATGCACCAGACCATGCAACATAGTAGTTGCATGACTGACCAGCAATGTCTTCAGTGGGGAAACAGTGGAAAATGGTATTAACTGTTCCAACAATTTACCATCCAGGTCTGCACAGTCACTTCCCCGATCCCTGACTGTTTTTATCCTCATTAATGTCAGACCTAAACTGAAAGTAATTTATAATGCATCCCCCCCGCCCCATAACTACCAAGGGCTCTTTAAAAGCTCTTCCTGGATCCCTTTCTTCCCAATTTGCATAGCGGCAGGTTTGTCATAACTCCCAGTTACACCCCTGTATTATCTCCTTAGCAGGTGCTTTTCTGATGAACCAATGCAAAGTCGCCAGCCAGGCACCCAAGGACTTTGCCCTCATTCAAGACCCTCCGCAGTGCTTGTTACTAGGGATACTCTCCTTTTTTACTTATTTGTATGAAGAGTCTCCACAACCACAAGTAACATTGATGAGATACGGTAAATCTCTCTGGTTTACTGCCAGGTGCCTAAAAATATACTGACACAGAGAAAACACTGAATGAAGATTTACGGTATCAATGAATTAAAAACAAGTGAATAATACCTTTTTAGGGACTACGGACTTTGTAGATGGAGGCTTTATTCAAAAGGAGGCTAACTTTACAAAAAGCCTTAATATTATAATTTGTGATTTATTTGCATTGTTCTGAAGTGAATTGTACTTTCTGGTAAAGGGAAATCTTTAGAAAGGTTTTCCTGATGTCAACCTCTAATTTATTGAAATCTTATGTGAGTGTATTTATAGGCAAACTGTAATGATTTGAGGTGCTGATTTTTTCTTCTGGGATCATAGACCTTCTAATATTGACTTCTGAATGCTTGACTGTGAGCTACTTCACTTATGATGAAAACTGCACTAGGTAGTGGGCTAAAGCTATAAAAACATAAAATTCTAATTGGCAATTTTTCATCTTCTTAGAAATACAAATAAAACATAATGAGAGATAATAATAAAGACTATCTAATCTGAAATTTTATATGACCTTAATCTGCATTACTCTGATTATCCCATAGTTATTTCAATTACAAGTTATTGAACTCCTAATTCTCTCTAAGTCTTGGAAGTCTTTTGAACATAACAGAAATTGCCAGTCACATAGGAAAATACTACTTTTGGTAAGTAACCAGAAAAAAAAAATCACTGTACTCTGAGTTTAAATTAAAATAATCCATTGCCAAATGTTTTATCTTCAAAAATATTATCTAGTTTGATTAAAATACATGTAAGTCTCCATGTACAGCACCTTTATCTTAGAAAGACGCAATGTGTCAGGCTGATAAAGTAGGGTAATGAATGAACGCTTTCAAGACTTTGCTTTGCTCTATCTTCATTGGATCCACTACACTGACACAGGATGAAACAGACATTGGAAGTTATAAGCAAGAGGTGAATGAAAGATGAGTGAATGGCTTGGGAACTCTAAGAGCATCAGCATCAAGAACAAACCACTGCTGTGATAAAATGCTTTTGAATGAGAAAAAAATGTGGAGACTATAGAGAAAATATTTACAGGTTAAAATATGAAATATAATCATACAAATAGGTAAGAACCTATACAGTACATTTACAAATTTTACCAAGCAAATATGCAAAGATTTCTTAAAGGTAGTGCTGCCAATTCAAAATGCAAATGGTTAAACAAAGAAATCCTACTTGTATTTGTACATTGATGGGACATTCCACATTTGCTCAACCCTTAGTTTTACCTCATAATTATATGCTTTATTCCCTTATTAACTCTTTAATATAGGCCAGAATTCTTAAAATAATACCTCAAATTCCTTATCACACAGTCTTTCAGTGTGTGGTACTGCTTAACACCATCAGGCTATTTCACTTACCGAAAAGAAGGTGTTTAAAAGTCATAAAACATTTATTATTGCTGATAAGCCTTCCTAGAAATAAACCATCCAGTACTATGTCCCAAATCAATAATCCTTCAAAGACATAAAGCATAGTAGGATTGTCTCCCATAGTCTGCTTGAATTTAAGTGTCGAAGAAGAAAGGGTGAGCGGAATACAAAATCCAAAGGAAAATCCATTTAAAGCACTAACTTAGATGTAAGTACTAAAAAACACTGGCATAGGCCCTAGCTTCTACTCCCAGCTCCCCCATAGATAATTAAACACTGAGGAGATGTCCTCCAGCTATTGGAGGAGCCAGAGTCCTCCGAGGTGAAACAGAGTCAATACTGAAGTACCAATCACACGCTTTAGTTTTCTGAGTTGCACATTTTTTCAAAAGAGAATTGTAGAATTAGGGGTAATAGGATAATTCTGTCCCACTCTCTAGGAAATCCAATAAGACACATCAGTGTTTACCCAATCCCCATTCTCTAAGTGAACCAGAAGACTGCCCAGCTTTAAGGTCACCTGCCTTATCCACTTTGGGTCTGCCGGTTTCTAAGTGACTAATAAGTAAGTGATTCATGGCCTTGTTGGATTTCAACCAGCGAGAGAAAGTGTCAAAGAGAATGGCCCACAATAAAGTCCCTTAATGCGATCATTGAACTACTAGATAAGATAGATGAAGTGATTATTGACTATGAGAAGCTTTCAGTTCTGTAGAAAATGACATTGGATAAGAGGCCTCCAGAGTTACAGAGAGAGGTTAGGTTTTGGTTCTTTAAATAATGGTGAATTAAGAAAGAAAAAAAAAGGCAATGAGTGCATATACTATAATAAGTGAGCCAACGAAACTGTCTCATTTTTCTCAAAATGAATTTGAAATGCTTTTCTTTATTTTTAAAGGCATATATATATATGCATGCAGACTTCTGTCAAATAGAATTATGAGAAAGCAACCAAAGTTCTTATATAAACCATTTTGAAACTATCCAAAGTTGCAGGCTAAATGGGTTCCCTCCCAAAATGATGAAATTCATTCTGTATTAAATATATTATCAAGGAACAACATCTATTTTTTTTTCATACTATAAACACTTAAGGACAATGCTTTGGGTTTTTTGTTTGTTTGTTTGTTTTTAGAAATCCCTTATTTATTGTTTGATTTTGAGAGAGAGAACACGCACGAGAGCGGGGAGAGAGAGAGGCAGAGGGAGAGAGAGAATCTTTTTTTTTTTTTTAAGACTTTTTAAAAATTTATTTATTTGACAGACAGAGATCACAAGTAGGCAGAGAGGCAGGCAGAGAGAGAGAGGAGGAAGCAGGCTCCCCACGGAGCAGAGAGCCCAGTGCGGGGCTCGATCCCAGAACCCCAGGATCATGACCTGAGTCGAAGGCAGAGGCCTAAACCACTGAGCCCCCCCAGGCGCCCCGAGAGAGAGAATCTTAAGCAGGCTCCACACCCAGCGCTGAGCCACACACGGGGCTGGATCTCACCACCCTGAGATCAGGACCGAGTGGAAATCAAGAGCTGGACCTTTAACCGACGGAGCCACCCAGGCACCCCTATTCTTACTTAGTAATTGCCTTGTTAATTATTGAGTCTTTATTCTATGCTTTGTGCTATCCTTCATGTTAAGTATAAACTGGTATTTGAAACAATCATGGGACGAAACACATGTTGTCACATTTTCTTTCTCTGCATGTATGATGGGTCATTCACCCAACCACTGATTAAATTAAAACCTGTCTTGTGAAAACAAATGGACTGGCAAGCTACCTGTTTTAACGCTACCAATATTTACTCAGAATTATGCGTCCATTATTTGAATTAGTGATCTCATTGTTTATTTCTTATCACAAAGGATTTATTTTTCAATTTCTGTTTTAATTCCAGCTGGTTAGCATGCAATGGTATATTAGTGTCAGGTGTACAGTACAGTGATTCAACACTCCCATACGTCATCCAGGGCTCATCACGACAAGTGCCCTCTGAAACCCCATCACCGATTTCACCCATCCCCCATCCCTTAAGGATAATGTTTTGTAATATATTTTAAAATGTATCTATAAAAATATTTGTCAAAAACAATAAAACTGATAACTTCAAGATTTCTTCTTCACAGAGAAACCTAGATGATTCAGTGAAAAAACCTAATTTGAGAGTAGACAAATTAAGAAAGAAACTTTGAGAGTAGACAAAATCGGCAGGCTCTCTGTTTGTCAGATTTCCTTTACTAAAGGGCACTCAGCCTTTCCTGAAAAGTGTTTTCTCTGTAACAGGATTTACAGTCTGATTCTTATTGTCTCCCACAGAGACCTCACTTGCGTTCTAAAGGATTTGGGATTTGGGATTTTTCCTCCAAACTCCGTCTTCTCAGTATCTGAGAACAGAAACCATAAATGACACCTCTGACCTTCTGAAATTGAGAACCTCAGTTCTCATTTAGAAAATAAGGAGGACTGGTCTACATGGCCCCCAAGCCCCCTGCAGTTCTGAAAATTTACCAAGAGAGTCAGGAGAATTTGAAGAAGCCCCTGCCTGGTCTTCTGATTCATCTCTTCACAGCCATAAGTATTCCCTAAACCAATGCCCACGGTCTTGAACATTCCACCTTCTCAACCAGTTCAGAGCCTCTTAATTTGTTTGAAATGAGCAATGCCTTGCTTTTTTTTTTTTTTAAATATTTTATTGATTTATTTGACAGACAGAGATCACAAGTAGGCAGAGAGGCAGGCAGAGAGAGAGGAGGAAGCAGGCTCCCCACTGAGCAGAGAACCAGATGTGGGGCTCGATCCTAGGACCCTGGGATCATGACCTGAGTCGAAGGCAGAGGCTTAACCCACTGAGCCACCCAGTATTTATTTATTTGAGAGAGAGAGAGAGCATGAGCAGGAGGGAAGAGAGAGGGAGAAACAGACTCCTTGCTGAGGAGAGAGCCCAACGTGAGGCTCAATCCCGGGACACTGGGATCATGACCTGAGCCTAAGGCAGTCGATTAACCAACTGAGCCACCCAGGTACCCCAATACCTTGCTTCTAAGATGCTCATATCATGGTACAGAAATAGCTTGGGTTTAAGAAATCAACAGATCTTTGTTTAAATCACGCCCTGGCTGCTAACTAACTGTGGCACCTGGATGACTGCTTCATACTCTTCGTGTCTCAATTTTTACCATCTAAAATGATGCAGGTTATAGTAGAAGGGTAGTTTGGTATGGTAAAAAGACCATAAAAACTATACCTGAAAGTCTCTGCGGCTGACCCATAGTAGGGATACAAAGCAAGCATTTTTTTTTTAATTTTTATTTATTTATTTGACAGACAGAAATCATAAATAGGTAGAGAAGCAGGCAGAGATAGAGGGGGAGGCAGGCTCCCTGCTGAGCAGAGAGCCCGATGAGGGGCTCGATCCCAGGACCCCGAGATCACAACCCGAGCCGAAAACAGAGGCTTAACCCACTGAGACACCCAGGCACCCCCAAAGCAGGCATTTTTTAATTGAATGAACACTGTCTCTCTCAAGGAAATTTTCTTCTAACCAGGCTCGCTGCTTTCAGACTGTGCCTCTTTCTAATGGTGAAATTTTAAGTAACAAACACTGATATGCTTGGATGCTATTTTTTCACAAGGTAAACGTCCCCAAATTTTCATGTCACTGACTCTTCCTGGACTATTAGAGTCCTGCTGCCTAAGTTCCTACATCTACCAAATCCTTCCAGTAACCAGGCATCTTCTTGATAACGTGGACCTCTTGAAAAATACAGTCAAGGGGAAAAATTAAAATCAACTGAAAATAATGACCATAACAAGAAAATAACATTTAATGAAAATGAGGTAGATTCATTGGCTAACTGAGGCCACAATCAAGAGATATCATTTCTCCAAGATAGAGTCTTAAAGAGTCTTGGAGAAAAGAAAAATGTAGCGCTAATTGGAGGGGGAAGAAACCTGAGGTAGCATATTTATGTATCTCTAAAACGAGGTATCATGACTTAGTTTCCTATGGACCATGGTCTATCTTTCTGCACAATCACTCTGGATCAATAGAAGTTCACAACAAACACTCTCAGGGGAAGAAAAAAGCTTTGAAATTCAAGTCTTGATATTTATCTTCCTCTTAAAAGAAATACAATGCATGTGATCATGGCTAAAATGAAGAGCAGTAAGTCACTTCACAGCATGTTCATTAAGCATTATGCTTAATGTACTTTTTAAAAAATAGGTCCCTATAAGGCCTCATCCAGAAAGAAGAAGCACAGATTTTGAATCCTATGCTAAATTTCCCCCAGCCTTAGATACCCGACCACATTTTGGTCCCCTAAAATTACACCTGTAAATAGTTTTACAGAACTTGCATACTCTCAGAGTTTCATTTTGTGGGTAACATTTTATTGACCCATTCCATATTTACAAGTGATATCTACCTTTATTTCTTGTTTACACCATTTATTATTAAAAAAAAAAAGACGAAGAAGAAGATAACCTCTCTGGGAAATATATAGTAAGAATTTTTCTCTTAAAATGTGCCATTTCAATTTAATTTGAATGTGAGGGGCAGAGAACTGGCTCCCAATCTAACATCTTGAGCACCTACATGCTCCCAACTCTGCACTATGTAAGGCACTTAGCATCTGGGATATGAAAGAATAAACATATTCTAAATAGTGCCTCTCCAAAGCTGGTGCGTAGACCGCCTGCATCAGATGCTTACATAAAAGGTTGACATTTTGCCCCCCACTTAAAACCCTTGGGATCAGAATCTCTGGATATGCATCTCGGATGTCTGCATTTTCAGTAAGCTGCTGGGGTAAATCTTAGAAATGTCGTTATAGAAAAAATACACCTGACTTCAGGGGATGTTAACCTCAGGAACACAACCCAAGTGAAACTTGGTGAAAACTTCTCACCACGGGACCAAGGTCCCTTGTGAAACAATCTCTTTCCTCTACAACCTACCCCAGCCTTCAACTCAATACTGACCCGTGACACCAAACCGTATACTCAACTTACAGCAGCATATGCCTGGCCCTCGCCTGCCTGACCCTGGATTCTTCCGAAGCCCCGATGACACCTCTCCCGCTTCCTTTCCTAACAGTGCCCAAACCTTGTCTCCACAGTCAGGTAAAGCGCTTATTCTTCTGACTTTTTCGTTAGCATCTTTATTTAAATAGAATTCACATACCGTAAAATGCACCCATTTAAACAGACAGATGTACGACCTACGTTTAAAAAGATTTTTACCACCCCAGAAAGAAATACCACACAAATCAGCAACGATTCTAGATCTACTACCCCCGCCACCCTACCCTCAGAGATGTCTCGTTTATTTTCTCTTGCAGCAGTTGGACACATTTCATACCCATGGTAGCTGCAATGTTTCCAGCTACTTCCTCAGACACCTGCCTTTCTGACCAGACTTCTAGAGACTGAGTTTCCAGGCCCTGGCCTTGAGCACGGCACAAAAGGAATGATGGGTAACGGATCCTTCCGGAGTCCTTCATCAATATTCCTTTTGCTTTCCGTCACAGGCAAGGAGAGACCGAACTTGGGCGTGCTGTCTCCCCTTCAATGGAAAGGATTAGCCTGGATCCAGGGAGTCGGGCTCAGACAGGATGGGAGGAGTGTGGCAAACCAAATGGTAGGATATACCACAGACACTGCTACTAGAACTTGGGGAGCCCGTACATTTTCATTCTTGACCTTGACTTTCAACACCTGTGGACTCTCCCTGGGCAAGGGGCCCAGAGTCAACAGGTTGTGCAAAGCCTCCTTCCCCGTAGGTATCCCCAGTTTGGAAAAAGCAACCTTTCTTCCCTTTGATCTTTATCAAAATTTCTACTGCCTAAGAGCTCCTCATATCACAGTGATGGGATTCTGAACACGTCAAGTGACTGACAGAACTGATTAAAAAATTAGGCAAGATATCAGCCATTAAGTAAAATTATAACACGTGTGCCTCGAGAAGCTTCACAAAGAACCATATTAAAAAGAAATAATTAAATGACCCAAGGATTGCTACAAGGGGCAATGTTGTCCCTGTTAATGTTTTTCTGAGTGGTCCTTTAAGGTAGCTCTCTCTGAGGCCAAATACACATATACATACACAGATATCCATATGTATATAAATATTATCTGTACTTCATCATATCATGTGCAGATTTTTTCATTTCAGCAAATAAACAACTATAGCATCCATTATATATATGCATTTATATTATATATACTAATTATATGTATTTCATATATATAATGCACAATTACTGCGTTATCCCATTGAATTACATTTTTATAAAGAGAATTTCTGCAGCACAGCATATCGGGTTTTATGTTTTGATCAGCGGTGTCAGTGTGCTCCACAAAAGGCTGTGTACCTTTATCCTCTGGTCGGCAGGTGTATACATGGCCACCACCTCCCTAGACTCCGGCCAAGACGGCATTTTCATTGTATTTTTAGTATTTCACAACAGGCAAGAAGTAAAGCATGGCCTTTTGACACTGCTGTGTCAACTGTCAAATCAGGGTTCTATTAACCTTTTTATTACAAGTGATGCTGCAAAAACCTCTCTGTTGCTTTCATCATCCTTGAACCTCTCTCCGTCCCTGACCTGTATCTTCCTGCGAGTCCACACGCCACCTCTGTGGCAAACATGGGGGTCAAGGCAGCTGTGGGATACACGCATTGCCTAATAATCAGAAGTATGGAAATGACAGCGTTCTATGTTTTTAAGGACCCATCAAAACAGAAATACAAAATTTACATTTTATTTGCATTTCTTCAGTTCATATTTTTACCGATCTTTATATTTCTTTTCTGAAGTTCAGTAAATACTTGCCTATGAGGATATTTACCTTGTGATTTTAATACAGTTTTTTTTCCACTGATTTTAAATGCCTTTGTCATCACATATTAACATCCATATATACATGACATATTTATTTCTGGACTCTCTATTCTTTGCATTACCATACTATTTTGAATTGTGTAACTTTCTAATGAACCTTAGTATCTACTAGGGCATAACCCCTCCTTCGGGTCTGCCTGATAGTCTTTCACTTGTTTTACACATTTTTTTAAAAAAGGACTTTAAAACCACTTGACATTTTTTTTTAAACCCTAGCCAAATTTTGTTTGATTTCTCTCACTGAATGCACAGATGAGTGAATTGGAGAATTCATATCTTCAGGGCTTTAAACTTCACGGTACGTCGCAGCAATAGGAGCAAGAGCGCAAAGTATAACACAGGGGTAATCAAATGTTTAGTATGGGCGAGAGGATCTTTCAGACACTTTACATCATTATCTTTTATCCATCACAACTCTGCAAATGGAAGGTTGCTTATCATTACCGTTTTACAGTTGGGAAACTGAGGCACAGGAATTTTTGTCAACTCATCCATGGTCAAACGACCAGTGAACCCTGGAGCCAGCATTCCCCCCTAGTATCCTGAGAGGAGCTCCTACGTGGACAACTCTGCAACTAGAGTATACCCACCATTCCAGTCTGTTTTTAATAGCTTTATTTTTTTTTAAATTAAGATTTACTTATTTATTTGACAGAGAGAGATCACAAGTAGGCAGAGAGGCGGGGGGGGGGGGAGTAGGATCCCCGCTGAGCAGAGAGCCCAATGTGGGGTTCGATCCTAGGACCCTGGGATCATGACCTGAGCTGAAGGCAGAGGCTTTAAACCACTGAGCCACCCAGGTGCCCCTGTTTTTAGTAGTTTTAAATGTTCTTCAGCCCAACGCTATACAGATCTTGTTGAACTTATATCCCCACACTTCATGTTTTCAGCTGCAGTTTTTGTTTTCAGTTTTCAATTATTACATGCCCTTAATACATTTTTAAAAAAAATCAACATTATGCATATTATCAATTATTTATTTGGTAGGTGGCCAAATTATTGAATGCTCATTGTTTCTAGTTATACATTCAGTTGCTTTCTGTTTCCAACAATTACTATTGTCTTTAAATAATAAAGTGTGAGTGATTTATTGTTTCCAATATTTATACTTCTAGAGTTTCTATTGTCTGATTCTTTTGCCTAACAATTATATAACTGTATATAACAATGGTTTTATTAGAAACCAACATCAAAATTTACTAAATGCAGGGCGCCTGGGTGGCTCTGGTTAAGCATCTGCCTTTGGCTCAGGTCATGATCCCAGGGTCCTGGGATCAAGCCCTGCATTGGGCTCCCTGCTCAGCAGAGAGTCTGCTTCTCCTTCTGTCCCTCACCCCACTCATGTTCTCTCTATCTCTCTTTCAAAAATAAACAAATAGTTACTAAATGTATTTACTGCAATGGTCAAATGATTTTTTTTACACTTTACTGCTATTGATCAGGTTAATTTAAAAAATTAATGCAGAAAATTTTCTCCTTTGTCTAGACTCCCCAACAGTTACAATAGCTTAGGCTTCCTGACCACTGAAGGAATTCAACAATATCTCTTCCAAGTAGGAATCTTTTTTGAGGGGATAGCTCAATAGCAATCTTCTTATTGGTAAATTTATATTTTATAGGAGTTACTGGGACAATTCTTCCAATTTACAGCCTTAAAATATCAATTCGATTCAGGTTTCCCCTTCATCATTTCCAATTTTATGTGTTTTCTCATTATCTTCTCATATTTTTTTGATCAGGCAAATGTCCTACATTTTATTTATTCAAAGAATAAATTTTTGAATCTTATTCAGGAAATGTTTCCTAATTTATATTCAAATTCTGTTATTTCTCTTAACTCGTTAAATTACCTACTAGACTTGTTAAATCATTCTTTGTCGTTTCCTTCAATTATTTTGTTGATATTTTTCAGATTTTTCAACTAAATTATTTTCTTTACTTTCATTTTTGTGTCATCGTAAAATACTTCAGATACTGAGCTCCTTTTAATTACATTTTGGTTTACACCCATCAAATTTGTATGGTTTCTTTTTTTTTTTTTCATTTCCACAAATTTTGCAGGGTTTTTTACTGTTATTTTCTAAATAGTCTGCAATGACAGTTTTGTTTTATTCTTTGGGGTTAATTATTTCTAAATTTATTACTTTATTGCTTTATTTTTAAACTAGAGAATAGTCTACTATTACCAATTTTTCAAAACGCATTGGGGAGGGCTTTTCTTTCTTGCCTCTGTGTGCGTGTGTGTGTGTGTGTGTGTGTAGTTAAACGTATGGTAACATGAGATGTATATCTTGCTTCACAATAAACTTTTATTTTGTATAATACATTAGTTTGCTATTCATCTTTTGGGTAATCTTATTAATTACATCAGAAACTTTGCTACAATTTAATTCTTGTGTATTAATCGTTCATAAACTAAAGTGTGCTGAACGCAAATACTCTGTGTGTCTCTCACTCTTCCCTATATTTAGCAGTTGTTTTTTTTTTAAAGATTTTACTTATTTATTTGACAGAGAGAGATCTCAAGTAGGCAGAGAGACAGGCAGGGAGAGAGGGGGAAGCAGGCTCCCCACCGAGCAGAAAGCCCCATGCGAGGCTCGATCCCAGGACCCTGGGATCATGACCTGAGCCGAAAACAGAGGCTTTAACCCACTGAGCCACCCAGGCACCCCATATTTAGCAGTTTTATGTGACATTTTAATTATATGCCTTGCATTAGGTTATAATGCCCCATATTAGATGCAGGTGGGTATTGCTATAATCAAAAATTCTTCTCTTCCATCTCCAATCACTGTCCAAGAAAGAAGATCATGAAATTTTGTATTCTGTAGCCACATATAATCTACACCCATGAAAATAATTAAAATAAAATGAAATTGACTAACAGAGCAATGACTACTTTAATTCATAAATCACATATTAGAAAGTACAGGATGTGTCTTAACACGCACCTTCGACTACAATAGTATCCTTGAGATCTACATCACTGAGTGATAACTAAGTCAGAGTATATCAAGTTGAGTTTTCATATTTTATTATTTAAATCATGAAATGGGGAGTCTAAGAAATTATTTATATTTCATTTTCTTTTTTTATACTGCTATATAATCTTTGAAATCAAAGATTATATAAATATTATTCCCAGTATTGTTCTATTTCCAATATTTTTCCAACTGTGCTTGTAGAGGATATTTAAAATTCACTAAAGTCAAGACATACATACCAGCTTCTGGCCCCCTTAAAATTTAAATAACCCTACCTGCCTAAAGAGAAAGAGAGAGTGAGAGAAAGGAAGAAAGGAAAGAGAATGAAAATAGATATTTTTTCTGTATGCCAGCAATTTTGCCAGAGTCATTGTTCTGTACGATAGCCTGTAAGCAGATATTTAAATTCAAATTAATTAAAATTAAATACATTCCCAGGCCTCACCTTGTGGTTAGTGACTACCGTTTTAGACAGCACGGGTAGACAATATTCCCATCATTACAGAAAGTACTTTTGCACAGCACTGAAGAGAGATGCTTTTCTTCCCAACCATAATGAAAAATAATCCTTACTATTTTCATTTTCAGGTAGGACAACTGATGTTCAAATAAAATAAACAGCATCCATGTACAGAATATTAGTACCTGACAAGCCCAAAGACTTTACCTTGGTTCTGTTTGGTTAGTGAGCCTCTGTTTTTTCCACTTACTATGTAGAACTGATTGGAGAAAAGAAACCCTTAACATGAGAAATGGCCATGGGAAGCTCCTGCCCCAAGCAGGTCAAGGTCAGAATTCTCACTAGAGGTGCATTGGCACAACTTCTCCCAGGAACATGTATGCTCCTCCTTGCTAGATTCTTTGCCTAATACCAGATTCTCTGAATCATGTTAGAGGTTCTTACTAGCACGTGTGTTCCGTTCTCCAATTCATTTCACGTCTCAGATTTCTGCATTACACCTCCTGTCTCTGGCAAAGATTTCGCAACCCTGCCAACCACTACATTTATGTTTTATACCAGCTATAGAGACAATTTTTGTAGGTACACAGTCCAAAAGACCAGCCCATGTTTAACCATTTAAGTTCTACCACAGTTGCCCATTTTCTGTTGTAGGTTGAGTCGTGTTCCCGGAGATGCCCCATTCCTGATCCACAGAACCTCGGAACATGACCTTATTCGGAAACAGGGACTGCGCTGACACAAGGAAGTGAAGGATCTAAACATGAGATCACTTTGGATTTAGGACGAGCATGAAATCCAAAGCCCGGCATCCTCATAAGAGGAAGGAGAGGGGCGGGGGGCGCGTGCAGATGTGCAGAAGGAAACAAACCCAAGGGGAAAGCTGCAGGATGGTGGAGACAGAAGGCAGTAATTCTGCGACAAAGCTAGATGGTCAAGGCTTTCCGGCCACACGGGAAGCTGGGACAGAGTCATGAATGGACTCTCCCTCTAAGCCCCCAGAATCAAGTGTGCCAACACCCTAGTTTCAGACGTCTGGGCCTCCACACCTGTGAGCAAACAAACGTCTGGTCTTTTGAGCCACCAGTTTGTGGCCATTTGTTATGGCAGCCTGATGAAACTAACAACGCCCCCCTCCCCATCGGTATTTCCTCCGGCGCTTTGATCCCCTTCAAAGCAGGCAGGGCTCCTTCTGCATCTCCCAAGGACGCATCAGGGATCTCTTGTGACTGACTTCCCAATTAACTAAAACAAGGTAGCGAAATCTGGGTGAACACCTGAAGAAAAATGTCAAAAACACATGCATGTTAGGTTTCAGGAAAATAACTTTGCCTTTTAAAATTTGGTTGACTGGCTGGATCTAGAGCAAGCTGTTTCCTTTTTCAAAGTTTTGAACTGCCTCTGAGGCAAGAGAAGTCTAAAGAGACTCGATGACAAGACGTGCGAAAACGTACTGTTGATCAAACAATGCCGGAGAAGTGAAAGAAGCTTCACGTTACTGACAAATAAAAGAATGGTTCATTTACTATGACATACACTTAATGATATGCAAATAAATTATTATGCTGCATGATGATGAGGAAAAAGACACAGAAGATAAAAATGTATGTTTTCTTATTGATCTTATTGATGCTCGTATCTTGTATTTTCCCTAGCATCTGCAAAACTAATTTTTACAACTTTCCACACCATGAATTTTTAAATAGCCATCGCGTTCTTTAAACCCTATAGAAAGACTCTCACAAACGTCTCTTCATTGGCCCCAAATCCCTAATTCTGTGAACAGTATTTGGTTTTCTCCTAAGGTCTAATGTTGAGAAATATATATATTTTTTTAATTTTCAAGATCATATTCAGCTTGGTGCTTACTAAAACTGATAAAACGGATGATCAGTTGGAATGCGTGGTTGACTTGCTAGGAAGGAAAGGAAACCTCGAAAAGGGAACAGGGTGCAAAGACTTCGGCATTTCAGCCTGAAGCGTAGGAAAGGGTGGGGAGATCTAAAGAAAGGAATGATTTGGGTCAGCTCGTGCTTAGAGACCATGGAGCTGATGGCCTAGAGACAAAAACTTCTCTGTTAAAAAGGCCTTACCAGACAAAAGAACAAATTGCCCAAGGCCCATGGACATGTAAGTATGAATAACTGTAACAGTATCACACGATTTTATTTTAGCGGGGGTAAGAAATAAAAATGCATCCACTTCCAGAAGAAGGAGGCAGAGGGGTTAAAAGAAAGAAAGAAAGAAATATATTTACTTCTAGTTTTGCAGAACCAGGTTTCTGCGGCAATTTCGGAGAACACACAAAACATTTGAGGCTGTTTAGAAAATGATCGGAAGGCATTCAAGACTTGATCAGTTAATTTACGAAGTAACCTGCGATCATATGTGTTTATTTTTCTTGAAATGAGGTAGTCTGTACAAGGCAGTGACTCAAAGGGAATGGCCCTTATGATCACTTTGGCCTAATTGGAATTTATACCACCCCACAGCCTCTAGGACTCTAGTTAAGAATGAGCAAGTATCCGGGTAAAGAAAAAAAAAAAAAAGTACTGGAAACAACAAAAGAACAGACTAAAAAAAACAAAAAAAACTGGGGCTCCTGGATGGCTCACTGGGTTAAGCCTCTGCCTTTGGCTCGGGTCATGATCCCAGGGTCTTGGGATCGAGCCCCACATCAGGCTCCCTGCTCAGCCTGCTTCTGCCTCCTCTCTGCCTACTTGTGATTTCTCTCTCTGTCAAATAAATAAATTAAAAAAAAAAACAAAAACTGACTAAAGACTAACAGAGAACATACTAGGAAACCGGGAATGCCCCTAATCTAGCTATCCACTCTCACTGGACACTTCAGTCACACACTTGGGAAAGTTTTCACTGCTTCTTGGCTTTATAAGAAAACAGCAGACCCTCAAATAAAGAAATGAAACCATTAAAAATAAATAAATAATCAATCAATCAATAAAATGCAGTTTGATTGCCGTCCATGAGACTGGACTCATTTTTTTTCCTGTATTTTACATGCAATTTGATCTAGTTGTAGGAGAGACCCCTGAAGTTCTGCTATTACGGGATCAACTCATGACGACAGAGAACAAGAAACTTAATCATTACGAGTACTGTTGGTACGGTGTATGTGGAGGAGGAATGGGGCCCTTGGTACGGTAACCGGTAAAAACTGTATGATTTGTGTGTCTGTTGTTTGAGTGGTTACCTGCACTTACATACATTCTTGCACACACACATGCACACACACACGCACTCTGGTTTAGAAGACCAAAGTGAAGAACAGCAGGGTCTAGGAAGTGCTACAGAGTATCACTTAGAAGAAAGTAGGATCTTCATATGGCTCCAAATATATTTGCAAATTACATTTACTAAATATTGGTATATATCTTTTTTTTTAAGTGTTTTATTTATTTATTTGACACAGAGAGAGAGTGATCACAAGTAGGCAGAGAGGCAGGCAGAGAGAGAGGGGGAAGCAGGCTCCCTGCTTAGCAGAGATCCCAGTGTAGGGCTCCATCCCAGGACCCTGAGATCATGACCTGAGCTGAAGGCAGAGGCTTAACCCACTGAACCACCCAGGTGCCCCAATATTGGTATTTATCTTTTAAAAACAAAAGTCTCTGGAGAGACAGAGCATGTTGACAGACCAGAAGGAAGACAGGCACTGACAGGGAAGACAGATTATTTTTGAGAATATGGCCCAGGATGATCAGGTTCAGATTGAGCACCAAAGAAACTGGACATAAGGCAATGAATAAAGGCAAATCTAATTTGTAAATTCATTGAATAGCATATAGTAAATCCTTCTGAACTTTACTTAGTCTCGTGAAATATCCAAACATAATGAAAGCATTTTTTTTCTGGAATCCTAAAGTGATTGTGAACAAATATTTTAAAAATTTAGTGACAAAACGATGCCAAATATTTACATATTTTAAAACCTATTTATCTAACGCAAAAGTGCATGTGAATGTTGACCTATAACATACATTAACAAAATTTGTGTAAGTCTGTGCCAGAATTACTATATATATGGGAATACACATGCACACACTCACACACGTATAAAATGAAATAACATGCAGAGTTAATCATTGGTATGTATCTCACTATCTATGTGCCTATATTCCAAAATATTGTGCAGTCAGCTATGAAATTATTTACCTGAGGAAAGCAAAAAAGAATGTTAACTTGCAGGCTAATTTAAGCTTCATTCCAAATAATTGGATCTATTATTAAATATTACCATAATATAACTGACAAAAAATATCTTACAACCTTGTAGCTGGCAATAAATTAGCTAGTGCCAATAAATCATGGAAACATAGACTTCTTTTTATTCCTACACTATCTTTTCCAAAATCAGAAGTAGGGTTAGAATAATAAACTGTCAGTGGTGACCAGGTTCTATTAAGCATAATTTCAAACTCCTTGGCTTATAGATGAGGAAATTAGAACTAAGATGTATTAAAGAACTGACCCAAGATCACACAGATTTGAGCGAAAATCAAATCTCAGATTCTGGCAGCATTCAGCGTTATGTCTATGATCATAAAATATCAAAATTATTATTTTATAAGTAACAATTTACTTAAGAGTCAACCACAACACTATGGTGGTTCCAAATATTTGAGAACTTGCCTTTATGAAAGCTATAGCTAAACATTAATTATATTTAAAATAAAAAACATCCAGGCATACCCTCTAATGTAATAACTTCTGTTTTGAGAATGTATCTTAAATAAAGCTTTTCATATGTCAACAAAGAGACAAACAACAATAAAACTGCTCATTTTGCTTTTTCTATTATGAAAGTGGTTAAAAAATGGGAAAAAAAGAAATACCCGACTATAAAAGACTTGAATAAGTTCCATTAAATCTAAATAATGAAATAAGATGCAGCTACTAAAATGATGCTGTAGTTGAAAGAATTTAATGGCAGAAACTGTCAACATATGATTGGCTAGAAAATCAGAAATAATTTTCAGGTAGATATATCATTTATAATTGTTACCCGACGTTACATAGCTCGCAAAACCACTGTCCTTTAATGCTGTTACCTTTGGATTTGTACACATTTAAAAATTGCCTTTCCATAATTTCACTAGGGTTGTGAAAGGCTATCCTAGGCAGCTAAGAAGTATTGCAAAAAATCTAGCAGTTTTATTCAAAATCTGTTAATAATGAGGTGATTCCAAATAAAAGGAACTAAACTGAAATGACCAAGCTCCAGAGACAGGAAAAAGCAAAGAATCTTATCATCATTTCATCACATTTTCAACCTAGACTTTATACAAATCACTTTGTCCAACACTTAAGTATTAAGGAGAGCATTAGACAGATAATCTTATTTATATATAATTGATAGCAAAGCTATATGGGGGTTAAGTCAATTTTGAAGATGCTTTGTAATCTCATATTTTTTTCTGTTTGTTTTTCTCTGGAAAAAATGATCATGATAATAATTTGTTCCATTTGGACCACTGGGACTTATACACTTTTATTGAAATTTATCAATAAAAAAGAGGGTTTTTTGTTAAGTACTACAAATTAAAATTTTAAAGCAAATGTGGAAATTATTAATATTATAAAATTCAATGTTGGTTTAAATATACTTTCAGAAAAATAAAGTTATAAATGATTCTATGTAACTATTATTAGCATAGCAATTTTGATGCAAATCTTACCAAAACCAGTCTGAAGAATTTGAAAACTTAAGACTGTTATTAATGTTGTTTCTGTAGTTAATTATTTGAACGTCATTTTCCTTCAAAATTTGTGGAATTTTCAAGTACTGAGATTTCTATATATCATTTGATCTAGGTCATCATGAAAATTTTCATTTAACTGAAATTTATTTTTAAGTATTAAACCAACCATTAAAAATTTGTTTTATTTTTTAATTCAAATCAGTTATTGTTAGCTGTTTTAAAAGCAAAATCTTAAAAAGTGTAATATGTCTCATAAGCTTATTAATAAGGGACAATATTTTATTTAAAAATTATTACTAGATTTCTAAAAGATATACACTATAGGCAGAAAAGAAATACCACTGGACCATAATTACATTAAAATTAATAAACTTGTAGTTTGAGCCCTTAGCTACCAATACAATTTTGAAGAAATGAGTAGCAAATTAGATTTATACAATTAACTTTAGAAAAAATATATTTTAAGGCTGTTAATACTTATAATGTATTTTTGAGTCAAAGTAAAATGAAGTTGGCAATAGCTAAAATATTATCAACTATGCTTTCACTTTAATAAGCAGAACATTGACTTGTATGTAAAAATATTGTGAAATATATGAATAAGGAACTTCACAGTGATAAACAGTTCTTAGATCTTTTAGCAAAGACCGTCAGTATAAATAATGATACATACAAAATGTAATTTTTGTATTTTGTAACTCAATATCTACATGTATCACACATAAGAATGCAAGGTATTTTATTATATGTGATGTAAACATAGAACAAAATTACTTTAGGTGAGAAATCTCTATATACCACATGATATTTAAAAAAAATAACAAATGTATAAGAAAGCAGAAAAGAAATTACAATACATCCTATCACAAAACAAATATTATCCTGTTGTTATGCTGTTGGATTGTCATGTACCTATTTAAATGAAAATATATATGTATATAATACATATATATGTACTGTTCTATTTTATTTTTAATTTGATGCTAGAACAAAACTAAGATAGGAAGAGCCTAATATTTATAAAGCATTTAATTTGATACTTATCCTTTAAATATTTTTTATCAAGCTTGTGGATACTCTCTAAATTTAGGTAAATACTCTTTGGGAAAAAAGCTAAGGAACAGAAAGCAAATTGACATATTTATTTTTCAGTAATGTAACCACTTAACTTTGAAAATCTATGTTCAATAGGATACCATTATGCTTTCAGGATATCCTATTCTACTGACAGTACATACTAATTAACACAGAAAATTAAAACACAAACACACACAAACACAGAGACCCATTTGTCATTTCCAGTTGTCATATGTGCTGAAATATAGGTGTGCTTGTTTATGCTGATGTTAATTCTGTATATAATCACAGCTTAAACCTAGAAATATTTATCTTCCAAATAATAGAACTAAACCCCGAAAACTCCATTAACAACTTCTACTTAGTTTCAGTATATAACTATCCAAAACCAGTCCATGCTGATATACCATGTAACTGCCAAAACACTTTTCATTTTTAAAAAGACATTGGGGAGGGTATGTGATTTGGTGAGTGCTGTGAAGTGTGTAAACCTGGTGATTCACAGACCTGTACCCCTGGGGATAAAAATATATGTTTATCAAAAATTAAAAATTAAAAAAAAATAAAATAAAAAAAAAAAAAAAAAGTATTGCGGATAAAAATTTTGCTTTAATTAACACTTAATGAAAAACTGATTGGACAATAACACAAAAATATTAAGTATTGATACACTCTACTGATGAATTGATATTTGTAACCATAATTAGCTCTCATTAGATAAACCTTGGTTTAACAAATGTAAAGATCAAGTTTATTTAACAAACTTGTTCTGGAGCCGGGGAAGCAAACAGCCCTGGTTGGAAGCAGGTGTCCTCACTTATGCTGCTCCCACCCTCCCGGAACTGCGGCTGGGGAATGCAGGTTTTCTGTTCTTCCGTGCCCACCTGACTGGGAGAACCAGTTAAATGAGTTCTATAGCCTCAGAACATTTTTTTTCAGATTGTCTGTTTTGCGTGAGAATGTTCTAAACCTGACGTTAGCATCAAAGATCACTGTCATAAAATAATGATAATCAACATTTATTACAAAAGTCCAGTAAAAGACCAGCCGATTCCTAAACACCTTGTATGTTACTAAATACAGAGAGTTGAACAGAGCTGCAATACGATTTCTATTTTGATTAAAATTATGAGCAAAGAAGTAATAATTCTCGGTCTTTGTGTTAAAAGTATATTAGAGTTGCCTTTAGTTTTGGACAAAGTTCTGAAATTGATCAAATATTTCCAAACCTTTAAAATATTCATATTAGAAAGAAGAAAAAAATCATTTTGAGCATGGGGGCACTGTAAAGCAATCAAAATCACATTTATCCTAATATATATTCTATCAAAATATAAATACTAGACCCCTGTTTTCTTCTAATAATATCAGGTAGTGAATTTTTTCATGATTATGCTCTCTATATTCTAATTATGCCTCTCTCCATCCCTTTAAATCTCCTACCTCTTGAAAAAAATAACTAGAAAAATAGCTTATTATAATAATTTATAAGTGATTCTGCTAAAGCCCTAATTTTTCACTGATTTGATACTAATTTTTGGCCCATCCAACTGTTTCATTAAAATTTCTAAATAGAAGTCCTATAAAAATGTGGGAGATAGTTTTCCAGCATTACAAAGAAACACCTGCATTGGTCTTACCCAACAGTTTTAACCTTTAAATAACATCATAAATAATCAATATAATATGCTACACTTAAGAGATTAATCTCAAAATATTATGGTAGTTGAGTGAAGAGTAGGGTGGCTTACCCAAATGTAATTCTATGACCAAATATCTCTAAAGCCATATGGGAGAACTAGTAATGAATGCCCTACGCAATCAGATAGAGGAAATCATCTAAAGTAAAAAAGACTTTTGGATAACCAATGAAACAAAATCTATCCTCAAATATCAATATTATAAGCTCCTTAAATATAAAGGTATATGCATCTAATACATCATTAACGCCATTAAATTAGAGTCATAGTCAAAGGTGGAAATATCATTCCAAATCTATTTTGAGACCCTCATCACTGCTGCTCAGACTTGTATTTCAAGATAAATTTGTAGCTTCTGTGCTTATTCAGAGTCATTCTTTTTTCTTATATTAGAATTGTTTTCTTAGAGTCTTGCTTAAGACTCTTTTCATTCAGAACTAATGGTGCCCCCCAGAAAACCTAGCTTCAAATATATATGCATTTTCTAGAAAGTATAAGTGGAAGTCATATTCAATCATACTTTACATTATATTACAGGTGAAGTCAAACGGGCTAGTGACAACACAGAAATTAAAGGATAGAAAGGTTTCATCTTGCATTTGATCTCCACCGACTGATAAACCTATTCTCTCTCTTAGAGGATAATTTAATGGAGAAAAAAAAAAAAAAAACAGCTTCTTCATAAACTCTCAATCCCTCTATATGTTTTTGAAAGCTTAATTTAGTTAAACTACATGTAAGGCAAAACCTAATTGCTATATTTTATACCGTTGGAAGACCACCACCTCATAGAGCTACAACAAAATGAGTCCTGAAGAAATGGATGAAGGTAAGAATAATACAACACGTGGATGAAAACACTGTAACAACCAGTACAAACACTTGGTGGTTGCCAACCTTCACCTATTACCCTAAAGCTTAGGTTAAAAATAGACACACTACTTAGTAGATTCTTTTAAAGAACAGAATTTTGACCCCATAGCTTTTGAAATAAGAATCAAAAAGTTAATGATTAAATGTTTCCCCAAATCCACCAATAGAGCACGCAACCACTGTCATTACCAAGAGTCCGAATGCTCTCTACCTAGCCAATGCTTCCCCCCTTGAACCCAACTTCGGGAGTGTGTTACATCATCCTGCTGGCCAGTAAACTTAACTGAGAAAGCTCACTAATGTATGCAGAGGGACTTGAGTACTTTTTTAAAGTTCCAAAATTCAGTTTATCTATACATGAATACAAAGAACTGTCTGCATATGAATTTATAGATACGAACACACAGAGAGCTTGAGTTTACAAGAAGAAACAAATACATTTGGTTTTCTTTGGAAATGTATGTATCACATAAGCAATGACCACACTATACTCACTTCTAACCTATTTTACTAAATTAACTTTGTTGTTCCAAGCTGACTTTAAATTATCAATGTTACCATGCAAAAGGAATTTAATATGTTTAACATGAAGAAGGAATTAGTAAATGTCTATTTCTTATATTTTTGAACATTAAAGCACGACCTCAAACTTTCAGGATTTTACAGTGAAATCCTTTTGGTTTTGCATGGGTGAAGGGGTATGGAATGTGACATTTTTAAAACCCCCAGTAATTTAATCTGTGTGGCAACAGGCAGGATAAAATTCAGTTCCTTCACAAAGATAACTATATTATTTTACAACATGGAGACTTCCAAGCCTTCCTTAGTATTATGTGAATATAAAGGAAATGCAGTTTTAGAATGCACAGTTAAGTACTTTCCTAAAGAAAGGACCTGATGATTGAGACATCATAACATATATGTCATAAACATGCACACTCAACAGAAAGCATGTTTTGTTAGAATGATTCCTGGTACTACCCTTTGCAAAAAGCATCTGCCTGTCTCAAAGTCCCTTAAAATGTTTAAATTGCTATACAGTGATATTAAAATAAGACCTAATCGGAGTCTTCCAGACTAGTTAAGCATAGTTCTACCCCACAGTAAAATCTACAGCAAATCACAGTGAAAAAGCAGAGACTGAACATGGGCAGAATAAATTCAAGAACCAGCTCTTTTCCGAAACAGTGCAACTAAAAACTGAATTTAGGTAAGCCTTTGCTGCTCTGTCTGTAAAATGGGCAGCCTATTTTTCTCTCTTTGCTTCAAAGTTACATTGTCAGATCTGTGACTGTTACGGTTTTAACTTTATAGGAAAAGGCAGATTATCTCTCCACATAGCTATTGTTGCCATAATTACCAATGTAGAGATACAGGTAGCTTCTGAAGATTTTTACCTTTTTATCTGAATGTAGGCCTATGTGCTCAGGTAAGAGCAATTCCAAAATTCACCCCATTCATTATTGAGCAATTCATCAGAATTACTAAAAAGTTTTATCAACTTTTCCCATTCGATTTCGGCTACAGTAGACTTCTCCAAGAAATAACTCTATCTCCCTATCTTCTCTGGAAAACACAGACCCAGTTTCACTCAAATGACTCTGAAGTATTCAAATTGATGTTTCCTCACTTTTAAATACAAGTTTATGTGATCTTTTGAATTATAAACACAATAGTTAGACTTTAATTATGGCAGAATGCAGTTTCCAATTGACATTTCTGACATAAATTAATCATATTATACTCTCATCTGTACAAGAAACTATTTTTAAGAAGAGCTTTATGGAAGAAAAAAAGCTTAAAGAATTGAGGTTTCTACAAATAGATTCCCACTGTATTTCAGCTGGCATGATTCTTTTTTTAAATAGGACAGAAAATCCAGTGTCGCTCCTAAAATGAGCTCCATATACTTTTTTTTTTTTTTCCATATCATCGTGATGGAATCGGGATAAATGAGTGCTAGATAGGTTCTAGTACAGTTTTCCACTGCTCCATCTGCTGGATATGCCTACATCTCCTGCACCAAGTGGCAACCTCTAAAAAGTAATATGAACTAATTCAGCAGGTGGCTTCAAAAGGCTCAAGCACATTGCTTGAGAAACTTACTGTGACTTTTTAATTCTTGTTCCACTTAGAATTCTCACTTCACTGGAAAATAATAATGACAGTAATTATAATAATAAATTAATAAGAATGCACAATCGTCCCTAAAATACGAAGGCAGAGAAGATACGCTTCACAGTAGTTGATCGAATACAAACAAGAAGGAACTAGGCGCTTCGCTGCAGGTCTGTGCACTGCTCCAACCGTACAGAATTTGACACGAACCCTAGAGGTCCTATAATCGTTCACCCAAACTCCATCCGAAAATTCTACGCACAAAAGTTTTAAGAAGATTTTCAAAGCACTTCCACCAGTGAAGCACAGAAATACCACAAAAGAAAGGAATGCCTCTCCAGACATGATTTACCAAGCGATCAGGAGCCCTTAGCTTTTTCCTCCGCAGCATCTTTGCGCGCAGCTCCCGTGCCGCGCTCTCGGACCAGGCGGCCGCGCTTTCCCTCCTGCTCCTAGTCACAGACGGGACAATATGCAGTGGCCGCCACCGGCCAGGCCGCTGTCCCCGCCGCCGCTGCCGCCGCCGCCGTGCAACACCGTGGCTGCTGCTGCAAAGAAAGGGTTACTCCTCTCTCGGAGGCGAGTGGCTGCAAACTTCCCTTGCTCTACATCTACCTTTTTCTGCAAACTTGTACGTTCTTCCGTGCAGAAAGGCCAAGGAAAACCATTACCAACCAGCATCGCAGGGAACATCCTAATAAAGGGCACCCCCGGAAGGTAAGACCTGCGCCTTCCTCGGAAACGCGGGGTTAAGCCAGATGGGAAGCACCGCTAGCCGCGGATCCCCCCACCCCTCCGGCCCCCGCTCGGTTCCCTCCCGCAAGCGGTGCCCACGCTGCCGGCGAGGGCGGCCGCCAAGGCCACGGGCAAGTGCGTGGCGGAGGTAAAGTTTGACAGATGATGACCGCTCCAGGGAAGGCAGGAAGCCCGGCGGCCAGCAATGCGCGCGGGGAGTCTTCGCGGGGAAGCCATGCATGGAAGCGCCACGTACCTTTCTGCGGTCGCCAGGCGCGGGGGCCGAGGAGCGAGCGTCGCTGGAGGTGGCGGCCCGAGCGTCCAGCCCCGGCCGCGGGCTCCCTCCCCGGGGTGCGCGGAGCCGCCGCCGCCGCCGCCGCCGCCGCCGCCGCCGCGCCCGGGCGCAGGGCCGAGCGGCCGCCGCCGCGCCAAGGGCGCTGGGCAAGGCCAGTCACTTGGCGCAGAGAAGTTGGGCAGCGTCGTCCGCGGCCTCGGCAGCCGGCGAGAGCAACACGTTTAGTTTGAACTTTCCAGCTCGAGTCCCAGCAAATACACACTCACGCACACACACGCGCGCGCAAGGAGAGCCTCTCAGAGGCGCGCGAACAGGCGCCGGCGGCTCTCTGGCCGCGTCTTTCTCTCTCCCTCGCTCTTATTGGCGCGGAGGTTATTGTTTTATTTATTTATTTCCTCCTCCTCGCTCCGTGCTCCTCCGCGCGCCCCCCGCCCTCCCCTCCCCTCCCCTGCTTCTCCTCCCCCCCCAGTCTGCGTGGCCGGCGGCTGGCGCTCCGGCTGCAGCGTGGCGGGGCTGCGCGCGGCTGGCGGAGGCTGCGGCGGCCCCGGGTGGGGGCGCGCCCGGCGGGGGCGCGGGGAGCCTCGAGGCGGCGGAGGGACCCCGGAGCCGGGCGGGGCCGGGGCGGGACAGGACGCCAGGGCGGCCTGCAGGGCTGGGTGGGGGGGGGGTGGGGGGTGGGGGGGGAGCGAGAGGCAGTGGAGGCGAGGACTGGCCGCTCCGGCCCCGGGGACCCGGCGGCGCGCAGCCGACGGGCTGCGGCGAGGGGGAAGCGGCCGAATCCCGCGCGGCGACCTCCCCGCCGGGCCGCGGCCCTGGGCGAGGGGGCGGCTGCCTCTGCGCTCCGAGCCCCGGCGGCTTCCTGCGCCCCGCAGGCCGGAAGGCTCACTCCCTTCGCGGCCGTCCGTGCTCCCTGCCCTCGCCCCTCGGGGACGCCCCGATGCGCACCGCCACCGCTTAGCCAGGGGAGACGCGAGTTTGCTTTTTTGGTTTTTGTTTTTTTGTTTTTCTTCTTTTTTAAATGGTGGTTGAAGTGCTACGCAGTGGGGCTTCCCCCGCTCCCCACCCGTCCTCTCCCGGGCGCTCCGGGAAGGTGCATCCACCGCGGTGCAGCAGCGAGCGCCGCGCCTGGGCGGGCTTGGCCCCGGTAGGAAATGCAGTAGGTGCCTCCAGACCGCAGCCTCCGGGCGCAGGGGGGAGTCCTGCGGGCTCCCAACCCGCCCGCAAGCTGCCGAGCGCCAGGGTCTTTGCTGCTACCGTTCGCCCCAAAATGAGCTCTCAAGCGTCAACTGACTGCTGGTGCCACCGTCTCTCGGGGACAGTCTGCCTGGTTCCCAAACCTGCAGGAGAGATGACCTTAAAGCCGGCCGCCCTCCCTCACCCCCTTCAACCTGAGAACTGGGCTGGAAAGAGCCCCTTTCTGATTCCATGAAATCGCTCTGCCACGGGCATCTTCCCGACCCTACTTCGGAGAAGCCTCTCCAACGCAAACCCCTTCCAGGCTTCCCATTAGGTAAACCTTTTTGTTTGTTTTTTTTTTTTATTTTTATTTTTATTTTTAAAGGGTTCGTGAGTTCAGTCATGGAAAAAGGGGGGGAAAATCCAAAAGAAAATAATTCTGGCATAGAGCTAGATAAATAAACGCAGCCTGTAAACTAAGCTTTATCCCAAAGGCTGGAATGCAAATCTCACCACTTGGCATCTGAAACAAGGTTCCTCTCTTTAGCGATGTGTCCTCCACAGTCTCTGGGTTTTTTTGGTTTTTTTTTTTTTTTTTTTTAATGGGACTCCAGATATAGAAACACTGTGAAACTAGGGTGCTTACCATTATCTCTTAGGGTGTAACTTACTATTATTATTATTATTTTTTTTTTTTTTTTTGCTTTCTTTTCTGGCCAAGAACATCATCCAATTACTCTGAAATGTCTTTATAATATACCCAATCCTTAATGTTTTAGATCTTTTCTCAGAAATTCCCTGTTATGTGTAAAAGTACTCTGAAAGAGCTGACATTTTACGTAACTACTTTACATTTTCATGGACATCTGGAGTAAGCCCCCCAGGGGGCAAGGCACAGGTGAGGTTCTGAAATGGGAAAAACTGGAAAAAAAAAAAACCCAACCATACTCCTCTTTTCAGCATGATGTTGTTCTCTTGCTCCATCTGTAATGTACACTTGCCATTTCAAAGAGTACAAAAGAAAAGTCTCAATATATATATATATCTCTAACTTCCCTTGTTCAAGAAGCCCCATCCTACTACTGAGAAAAAGGGCCTTTGGTAGTTGAATTGAAGACCCTCCTACTGAATGGAACCATCTCAAGAGAATCTCCCCAAAGCAGGAAAGTGGCTCACTGATCCGCTGAGTCCTGGTCTTGAGCATGTGTGGGTTTCTGATGGCATCTGTGCCAGGAACGTAGTTAAGATTTTTACTCACATCCTGAAAGGACAACGTATAATTTTAAACCTAGGACTTTGCAAGCATTGGTATTTCTCCAGGATTCTCCCCTGCTCCAGAGGTAGCCAGCTTCAGAGATAGGGAACACTTATCCTACATTGATATACTTCAGTGGAGCTTTGCATACAACTTCTTCTGCATAGATCTTTTTTTTTTTTAAACCGTTATCTGAACAACAATTAGAATGGTATCATTTTTCAAAAATTTGTCCAGGAAATTCAGTCATTCCCAGGTATCCTCGCTTTACCCTTTCTACATAGACTTGCTGCCGGTATGCTTCTCTCTTATGTCCAAAAATCACTGCGAGCTGCTGTCTATACTATGTTGGCCATGTTCACTATCCCAGGAATAACCCACGTTTGGTGGCGAGAAAGATCTTGACGCTCGATTCATCAAATATCATAGTCCAAGATATTGGATGGAGCAAAGAATTAAACCAGGAATCGAAATTAATCATCACAGTAAATTACTGAATTTGTAAAATGTCTATTTTATATGAAATTCATCTGTTTCAAAGATTGTATTAATGTTTGTACCCAGAGCATAAGGCATGATTCATAGAATGTAAAAAAATATATATATGTGGAGTGAATTAAAATTACAAAACATAGCAGTGGGTAACCTTTTTATTTGTTAAGGATCACTGATTCAGAGGGAATATAATAGTAAGTGTTACATAAAGATTAAAGAAAATGTTTTAAGAGTATTTTGAGAAATACTAAAAAAAATCCATTGTTATGTATTGAATATAAAAATATATAACTCTAGGATTGGTTACATTTATTTTAAAAGGTTCTTCAGTTTCTTATTGTAAGTAAGGAAATGGGGGGGAAAAAATAAAAGAAAATGCAGAAGGCAGAAAGGAGCTGAAAGACCCAACAAGGAGGGAAGGAAGCTCGCGAGGTGGTCTGGGCTGGCATAGGAAGAAGCAGGTGGGGATCGGGGAGAATGAAAATGATCAGAATCCCTTCGTTTCTGACCAGACCATCAACAGCAATCCTCAGAAAACTTGTTCTTACATTCTGCTGAAGATCCTGAATTTATGGAGGTTTGCTTAGACCATGGGTTGCTTGTGTCATCACCTTTTACATCAAACAAGGGAGTGAAAACAGACCAATAACCCAGTTCCACAATCAAGACACCCGCTTTTCTCTTTTCATAAGAGGTAAACTGAGTCAGGCTTTGATGAGAAAATATTAGTCCAGTTTGTTCTTTTTTTAATTTGTGACTGTGCATTAGCAAGTCAAACAGCAACACCCCTTTTCCAGAATCCCCCTACTTGTAATTTGCAACCAATGATCTCTGTGTGTGTGTGTGTGTGTCTGTGTGTGTGAACATGTGTATATGAACACATACACATTATCAACATCTAGTCTGACTCATTGTAATATGTGATCACCTAGGTTACAGATATACAATTTCAGGCTCAAGTATGAAAAAGACTATTTTGTGGTAAAAAATACATAAACACTGTAGGTTTTTTTTTTTTTTTTTAGTACAAATACTAAAGTATTTAAGTGTTTCAAATGACTACCAAAGATCACTTAAAAATGCATTCTTGCTATTTAGTGTGCTGCACCTCTCACTTTTCAAATTCTCCAGCATTTATAATTATTGTTAATTTTCAAGTCTAAAATAATAAACTCATCTTTGACACCTATTAGCACATTGCAAAGAAGATGCTCTATCCAACTATCCAGGTTTATATTTCCTATGCTCTCCTCACTTGTCAAAGTTGAAAAGAAAGGATTCTCTTCCTGGCATTTCCACCACCCCCCCCCTCCCCGGGGCTCAGTCATTTTTCCTACTTCTGGCATCTTTAATCGCTATACTCAGGATGACCTTGGGGCAAAGATCAGGGAGTCTTTGGATAAGTCCTGCAATTATATCTCACATGGAGACAAAGAAGAGCAGTGGATTCGCTGTTAGCAAATTTAAGGTTATAGAAATTCTGGGTATTGAGAAACTTAATTTGTCAGATAGGCCAGTGCCTTTTCTCTTCCTCTGTGTGCCAAGTGTGACCGTGCTTAATCCTGTGGATATGAGCTCGTGAATTATAGTCGTCCCTAAAGTCAAGGTGTCCAGACACTAGCCTCATCCTCACTCATCTTCTCCTTCCTTCCTGTCTCACAACTTAGCCACCTTTGATTCTCACTGAGTTTCTTCCTTCCTCCTCAGGACCATTGTCAATGCTGTTCCCTCTGCTTGGAGCACAGCCGATTTCTCCAGCCACCCACCCAAGGCAATTCTTACTCATCGTTCAGCTCCACACAAAGACATATGCTAAGGGTGACAGATACTTCCTCGACTGATTCTGCATGTCCTTTGTTTGTCCTGAGTCCCTTTACTTCTCCAGCGGAGTATACAGGACAACGTGGCAGTTCGTACACCTGAGATATTTCATGGACACATTGTCTCTGACTCTGGACTCTATATTCCAGGAGAGGAATGGATCTTCAGCTCTAAGCAGGGTGCCGGTCACAGCCGAGTACATACTTATTGAGTGACTACATGGAAGGAAAAAAGATACAATTCAGGAAGGCCTTGGTCTGGGCAGTGGAGTGCTGTACAATTGGGACATAGTAGGATAAAAAAAAAAAAAAAAGACAAAAGACTTCTTTTAATCCTGTATACATCATTATTATGCAAAACCCTGATATTTTTTTCAAAATCCTACCATATCTTCAAAAATAAGGTATTTCATTTCATTGAGACTTTTATTTTGAGGGGAATCCAGTTTTGAAAAGAATTAACAAAAATGAAATACAGAATCATAAAGAACATAAAATTTGTAACATTTTGACATTCCAAATGAATCAGCTCTTATTCTTGGTCAATCTTGTGAGATATTTTCCCTGTTTATGTTTTGATTTTTTTTTCATATTAATAAAAATGTTCAACTATGTTCTAAGTTAGTTTTAGTGTATTCTGTACAAAGCTGGGAATGGCTTGCGGAAAATTCATTTTACTGTTAGTACAGAGTGTATGAGTAAGGAATAATAGACTAATTTAAATGAAATATGTAAAACACAATGATTTATTATGAGATAACAATTATATTACCACAGCACTTATTAAAAAAGGAAAAATGAATATGAACCTTCTGATTTCAGAATGGTCTATGAATATGATAGCTTATGAAAAGTATCTGTTAAGATCAAAATTTTGAGAGAGGACAGTAGAAAAATAGGCAGTTAAAATGAGCTTACAATGCAGAAGATTCAGTTTCAAACATATGTAAATGGTCTATGTAAAGACTCCCCCAGTGAGAAGAGAAAGTTTATGCTCTAAATTTCCACAGGTCTTTAAATCTGTATTTTATAATCTGATTTTTTGTGAATGTTATATTTGGGGATAACTTAGCATTAAATAGAAGTGAAAATCAGAAGTTTTAAGCATTGATGATATTCTTGATTTTACAATTCAGGGAGTTAGTGGTTTGGGGTTTTTTTTGATTGTTTGTTTGTTTGTTTTCATGGAAGACACCTAAAAGGTACTGTACACTCAAAAACGATTTACAAATTGATCCTCTCATGAATGTTTAACATAAAAGGAGGGATCTATATACTTTGAAAATAATTTTTCTTTTTGATAGGGAGCTCCACGAAAGTACTTGAAATATTATATGTATCAAAAAGGTTACTTAAACATTACTTTCCTTGTATGTAATGATTTATTTTGGTTTTGTTTTTACCAAAAAATAGAGCCCATCTCAATATGTTCTCCTTCAGTGATAGAGGGATCCAACAGACTAATATTAATCGTGCCAAGAACTAACCAATATCTTTTCAAAAGGTGAAATTTCTCAGAACTCTTTGGGGTAACTTTTCCAAATATGACTTCCGAATATTCCAAATAGTCCTACTAAAATCATCTTGACAGCTGTGAATGAGAGTGGAGGAGAGATTTCAAAATATAATCTCTCAAAACTGTACCCACTAAACAATGACTCTCTGTCCCCTTGCTCCTTGGCCACTGACAACCACCACGGCACTCTGTCTCTATGAATGTGACTGCTCTAGAAAATTCATAGAAGTGGAATCTTACATTATTTCTCCTTCCATGACTGGCTTATTTCTCTTAGCAGAACGTCTTCATTGTTCACCTATGTTGTAGCATGTGTTGGGATTTCCTTCCTTTTTAATCCTGAAGAATATTCTGTTGTATGTCTAGATCTCATTTCGTTTGTCCATTCATCCCTCAGTGGATACCGGTTTGCTTCCACCTTTTGGCCTTTGTGAATAAGACTTCTATGGACATGGATGCCCAAATAACAGTTCAAGTCCCTGCTTTAGATTTTTGGGGGTATAGACCTAGAGATGGAATTACTTACAGTAATTCTAGGTTCAATGTTTGTTGAGGAAATTTCATCCTATTTTCCACAGCAAATGAGTCATTGTGCATTTCTTTCTTTCTTTCCTTGTTTTTTTTTTAAAGATTTAATTTACTTATTTGACAGACAGAGGTCACAGATAGGCTGAGAGGCAGGTAGAGAGAGAGGGGGGGGGAAGCGGACTCCCTGTCGAGCAGAGAGCCCCATGCGGGGCTCAATCCCAGGACCCTGGGATCATGACCTGAGCCCAAGGCAGAGGCTTTAGCCCACTGAGCCCCCCAGGTGCCCCATTTTGCATTTCTGCTTGCGGTGGGTGAGCTCCAATTTATCACATCCTGTTCCGCACATTTTGTTTGCTTCCTTTCCTTCCTTCCTTCTTTCCTCTCTTTTTTTTATCCACATCCTAACGGTTGTGAAATCATATATCATTGTGATTTTGGTTTGCATTTTCCTAAAGATGACTTATGTTGAGCAACTTTTCATGCACTTATGATCATTTGTGTATCTTCTTTGAAGAAATGTCTTTGCCTATTTTAAAAATTGGGTTGTTTGTTTCACTTTTCGTTCAATCTAGGAGTTCTTTATATATTCTGGATATTAACCCCCTAACAGACATATGATTTGCAAAATTTTCTCCCATTCTGTGGGTTGTCTTTTCACTCAGTGTGCTTAGATGCATAAAAGGTTTAATTTTGATGTAGTCCAATTTAGCTATTTTTTAAATATCATATATATTTTTAAATGATAACTAGTTCAAAACCATAATGAACAAAATGCCCAAAATTAAAATACAGACAGGTCAGTATCACTAAGTTTTCTTTGCTTGAAGCTCCAATATGGCTCTGCACAGTATTACTCTGCACATTTTCTACATTATGCACTGTGAAACCTAGAAAGTCTTATGGGTTCAAACACCTCTGTTAGCACAAGTAAATAAATCATGTAAAAAAGATTCTATAGGAAGAGTTCTGCATTTTGAAATAAATAGCACCCGATTATTGTTAGTTCACAATCATCTTTATTGGGTCTTCTGTATTTTCAGAATAGGATAAAATATAAAACCCAGGTCTACATTTGCAGCTAGCTTTCTTTTTTTCTTTCTTTCTTTCTGTTTCTGTACAAATGTGATTATTCTTATTAGCTATAAAATGGTCTTTTTTTTTGTTGGGAATCACAACTAGAAACGGTACCCCAGGGGAGTTGCCCCAGGAGGAGATGCCCCGAGGGGCAGACAGCAAAGTCTGTAAAAACCTATTTTGTGTATGCTATTGTGCCTATAGCTTTTTCTAACCCTAAGAAATCATATTTTCATGTTACATAGGGAGGTCACAAATCTAGAGTCTACAAATGTTCTGAAAGCTCATGGAAAGTTTGAGATGTTAATAGATTTAATAGATTTCTTTCTAAATATCAGCATATGGCTCTCTAAAGATTCCTTTTATCTGAACCACTAGTGACTATATGTAGACTTACCTGCTGAACAGAGCATACACATTTCTCATTGTTCTATAACTCTGTACCTCTACTTGTGTCAAATGAAAACAATGAACTAGATTAATGAAAGTTTTCTTCTTTGTAGTGTTTTCCATTGTCAAACACTGAGACCTTCTTTTTTTAAATGATTAGATCAATGGTTGACTTTGTTTTGAAGCTTGTATTTAAGAAGGTATTTAAGAAGAATGAAGTTCACGCTCTTCATATCCTTAGAAATCAGTCCTCAAAGACCACTGCACCACTTGTCAATCTAGCAGACACTGCCACGTAACAACAAAGACCATGAAAGTTGCTTGTAAACTACTTTGAGTTGGAGCAGTTTACTTTCTCAACAGATGAGAACAGAGGACTTTTTTTTTTTTTTTTAACAAAATGAGACTCAATTTTATAAAGCTATCTGAATCTTTTTAACTGCTTTCTTTTAACATGCACAGTAAAATCTTTCATGTGAATTTCATTAAGCTTCAAGGTCATTTAGGAGAAAATGGTAAGCATATCAATGACAGAAGTACTTTGCATTTAATGCAAGTGTTTGCCTATCGAATGAATATGTGTTAACACAATAGATTCATTCATTTTCTGTTATTGACAGAATATTTGAAAGAGATCATAATATAACAGCGATCCTCTCACTCTCTTTTCTAACCAGGAGCGTATCTACCATACAATATACACTTTTGTGTCATTCAGGTTGTTTACTTTCAGTGAATTACAGGAAAGAGAAAATATAGTCTTTTTTTTTTTAATGATTTTTAATTATACCTGAAGATTATCCCGATAATTTTGAGAAAGAAGTGTATGTGTTTTTAAACAATCCAAGACTGGACTTTACATCACACGGACATTTTATAAGTGTATGAAAATTAATAAAATCCACAATCTAAGCACATTGTATTTTTGTAAAATAACATTCACAGTTTTAATTGAAACTTATGTCCACAGCAGAGAAGAGTATATGAAAAGTAAGATCTCTTTTATATATACATAAAAATAAATATAAAGTTGTACTTATATTATATTAAATTTAAATTATATATATAAGTTATATGTGTATATATATAAATTCTTGACATTCCTCATTCCTGTATGAGCAAGAATCTAAGATCTTACTTAATTATTTTAGATACGCTCATCTCAAAAAATTATGTTGCAACAAGACTTACAAACATATTAATGCACAGCAATGTAAATACAAACTCTTATACAACATAGCAATATATAAAAATCTTTAATATTTGTGAATTTCAGATATAATTTACTGGAGCAATTTGTTGGAATTTCAATGATGATCATGAAAAGAGATTTTCTTCAAGTAAGTACATAGCGTTGTCAATAAATTTCTTAATAGTGTGCTATGTGACTTGTTAATTATACATTGCTGATCATTGTGACTAGTATATACAATTTTGAAAACATATTGCTAGTAGAAGAAAATCTTTACACTTCAGGGAAAAAAAATCTCTTTAAGTCAAAATAGTGAACAATACAAAAAATGTATTTTGCATTGAGGTGATCTGATATATTTCTCAAAGACCAAAGGATAGTTACTGTAACGTCTTGCTTAGCTAGAATGTTCCAGAATAGCTGGTATAATTAACTCTATTTTTGACGGAGAGTTTTAACTGGCAGAGCTCTACTTTCAGTTATTTATTAAATTTGTATAAATGTATTAGAATAGTTCCACCCTTAGTCAATAAAATATAATACTCATTCTCAGCAACATGATTTTTAAGCCAAGTTTATTCATTTTTTAAGGTATAGATTGATTTTGTATTTTGTTAGAGAATGGCTTGAACATTAGAAATACAAGGATGAGGGACACCTGAGTGCCTCAGTCAGTTAAGCGTCTGCCTTTGGCTCAGGTTGTGATCCCAGTGTCCTGGGATGGAGCCCTATGTCAGGCTCAGCAGGGAGCCTCCTTCTACCTCTACATCTATCTCTACATCTACCTCTACGTCTACCTTTGTGTCTACGTCCACGTCTCCGTCTACCTCTACATCTATTTCTACATCTATCTCTATGCCTACATCTACATCCATGTCTGCTGCTCCCTCTGCTTCTGCTCTTTCTCTCTCTCAAATAAATAAATAAAATCTTTTAAAAAAATACAAAGATGAATAATCCTAGTTTACTATCTGTTATTATCTCACATTTAGTTGTCCATTGGAAATTTGAGAATCAAAGGCAATGTGCATTGGCCAAAACAGGTGTTCTCAACTTTTTAATCTTGGACAATCTAATAAGTAAAAATAATATTCATTATAATTTGATATTAATTTATTAGAGTCTGTTCAATCATTTGCATCTTTTAAAGTCCATTTGTAGGGCTGAAACTGATATTTTCATATCCATTCCTATTTTTTTCCAGTTGGGCTGTTGTTTTTTGCTTAGTAGAAACTGTTCATATAGTAGAAACGATAGTTTCTACTATATAAACTATATACTATATATAGTTTCTACTGTTCATATAGTAGAAATTAGTAGAAATTGTTTATATATTCCACTGGGATTATGGTGACTTCTTTGCCATATAAATTTTTTTGTTAAAAAATATAGTCTAATTTATTATTTTCACTTATGGTTTTTAAACATTGTATCCCACTTAGAAAGGTTCTCTATTCTAGCATTCTATATGATCCTCCCAATTTTCTACTATTAATTTTGTAGGTTCATTGTTCTTCATTTAAATATTTGTTTATTATGACATATAATGTCAGTATGGATATAATGCATATATTTTTTCCTAGAATTATCTCAGTGATTTGCAGGTCACTTAAACACTCTAAATGAAATTTATCTTTTCTGTATTTCTACTTGATTCAGTTGATCTGAATTTCTCTTCACATTCATTATACCCCGGCTTTAATATTTTTGTCATTACATAATATTGTAATTTATTTTACTATCTAAAACAAATACTACTTCTCCTTCAATCCTAATTCCAAGTGGTTCATTTCTCCTGACCTCCTAGAAGTAATGCACCACTAAATGAAATCAGGTCTGGAGTATTTTTTGGATCCCAAGAGAAAATGGGTGTGTGGCATCATTCCCTGAGGATTAAGAAACCACAAGAGAGACTAAATCAGACATATAGGGTAAGGCCTGATAATTGGCACATTCTTGGACTTGCTTATAAAGCGGAAACTTTCAAAATCCCCTGGGGAAGACCAGCATTAGCCCCCTGATAATATGTTGAGTCTTTTATCAAAAGAATGAATTCGATTGGAACCCATGGAGCGATTACTCTTTTCTCTTGAAGCTGAACATGTACAGAAGCCAGATACAAAGGAGCGTCCTCCAGTTGTCCCAGACATGGACTGATGCCTGGCTCACTACACCACATTCTGTCCCCTTTGTGGCTGGTGTCCCTAAATGTAAACTCAGATCCACACCTGAACCCCAATGCCCTGAAAAGCAAAATCGCCCCATGTTGAGAGGGTCTGTATTCCTACTATTGCTACTATAGCAAATGATCACAAATTTAATGACTTAAAACAACCCAAACTTACTATTGTATATTTCTGAAAGTCAGAAGTCTGAAATGGGTCTTATAGGACAAAAATCAAGGGGTCAGTAGAGCTGTCTTCCTGCGGCAAGCTCCAGGATAGCTTCTGTGTCTTTGCTCTTTCCAGCTTCTCGAGGTCATCTGCATTCCTTGACTCATGGCCCCTTCCTCCAGTTTCAAAGCCAGCCACTTAACACCTTCAAGTCTCAGTCCCCACCCAGCCTCTACCATTTCTGGATCTTGATGTTGCTTTCTCTCCTTCTGCTTGTGTTGTCATTGGCTTTCTCTAACTAACCTCTTCAGCCTTCCTCTTAAAAGGGCCATTGCTAATCATCAGGAGTTAGCTGCCCAGACAGCAAATCCAAGATAATCTCATCTCAAGATCCTTAACTTAATCATATAGGCAAAGTCCCTTTTGCCATGTAGAGGCACATATCCATAAATTCCTGAGATTAGTATGTGGACACTTTGGGGAGTTATTACTTAGCTTACCACAGGCCAACAAAGCAGATCTACCATATGATTCTCGTGGAACTATAGCTCCTACAGAAGTGAGATGAAAACCCAAAAGAAAAACAGGAGCAGTTGTGGAAACTCAAGAGCAGTAGTCTGCACAGACCACCACATGGTCGGTGCCCACAAGACATCTTTCCAATTAAACAATTAAGTAAGCGATTACAAGGAGAGACTATCAGCCTTGAGACCAAATTCAGATCGTGAAAGATAAAGGGCAAAAACGTCTGGTGATGGAAACCCTGAAGGATAATAAAAAGACTGTACAACAGATCCAGGGAATGCCTTCTAAAAATGAAGGCATTCAGAAAGATAAAATGGAACAGATAGAAGAAAGGCAATAATTAAATAATGGGAGGTAATTCATCCATGATGGAAAGAGACCTGCATCTCCAGACTGAGAGAGCTCACTGAGTTCCAGACTGTACTGATGGGAAAAGACACACACTTGGAATATCCTGTAAACTTCCTGAATGATGAGAACGAAATAATAATAATAATAGTAGTAGTAGTAGTAGTAGTAGTAGTAGTAACAGCAGCAGCAGCAGCAGCAACACAAGCACAGGGTGAAAGTACAGGTTCCTTATGAAGGTAAAACAAACTAGTGTGTGGGGTTGTCTTGGACAACACTGAGAGCAAGACAAGAATGAACGAACATCTATAGACACATAAAACTCTGCAACCAGAGGCTCCTGTGCCTGGTCAGGAGAGAACTCATGTATCAAAAAGAAGGAAATACCATACAGGAAATCATTAGAGCATAACATGCATGTACCCCATAGGAAGAAAAGGCTTGAGAAAAGACCCTTAACACAATAAAGAGTTGATCTGAAACAGACGCCTCAAGATGAGGGGAATAAGAAAGCAATGTGTGAAGAGCACCTCATTATACATGGTCACGGACATAGGTGCATAACTGAGAATTAATCTAGTAGATAAGGAGCGACTGCCCAGGAATATGTCACATGATTGTGGAACAAAGGTGTTTCTAACAGAAGGGACAAACTGTTGATGAAATTCTGAGTAGCACATTGCCCAGCAAAACACAAGAGTCTGGGATGTGGGAGAGATGGATGGGAAGGTAAGTGGTCTTAAAAGCTGTCATCTGGCAGACATGTTTGTAGGAGCGCAGAGAGAGGTAAGAGCAGTCAGGAATCTCTATTTATTGGGGCAGGTGCGTCTATCCACAAAATATAGACTCTTGGCAGAAGAAAGAGACCGCACCTTGTTTTCAAATATCCTGAATCATATGGATTTTAATCCGTGGGCAGAGAAAAAGAAAGTGATAACGGAATAGAAAAGTAAAACTTTCCTCATCAAACCGGCAAACATTAGGAAAGTGATAGATGAAACTGACTCACTGGCCTCAGTTCCTCATTGTTGGTGATCCCTAGGTCTCAACCCCTTGATCCCTGCTGGCCTCCGTCCATATCACGCCCTTAATGAGGTCCACTAAACTCAAGGCTCCAAATGCTATTTACGTGCTAATTATTCCCAAAGTAATATCTATGGCCTGGAATTTTTTCTCCAACTATACACATTATTTCAACTACCTACTTCTACCTCCCCTTGGATATGGAAGAGATACCCCCAAATCACCATATTCAAAACTCAACCTCTAAGAATCTGCTCCCCAACACACACATACACCCTGTCCGATACCTATTTCGTTGTCCTCTGGAATATCTTTGCTGCTACCGCTACGTGACTGTGTCTCAGCATTCTAAGCCTCTGTGGTCCTAACACCGTCATCTCTTGTGTGGAATACTGTCTACTGTCCTAGTCTCCTTGTATTTTTTTTTTCTTCCTTTTTAAAGATTTATTTATTTTAGAAAGAGCACCAGCAGGAGGGACAAAGAGGGAATGAGTGAGAGAGAATATCAAGCCGACTCCATGCTGAGTTGGGGAGTTGGACGTGGGGCAGGATCTCATGACCCTGAGACCATGACCTGAGCTGAAACCAAGAGTCCAGTGCTCCACTGACGGAGCCACCCAGGTGCCCAGTTCTGTCATTGTCTCCTAATGTGTGCCTCCTTCCCACCTTTGCCCCCCTCCCCCCCACTCTATTTCTCTATGTCTCCCTCTCCCCACGTCCCTTCCTCTCCCACTTAACCGCTTTGTTGAGATATAATTCACCTACCACAAAATTCACACTATTAAAGTATAAAATTCAGTGGTTTTTAATATAGTCACAGAATCATGAAACCATCATCACAATCAAAGGTGAGACTATTTCACCACCGCAGAAGAAATGTGTACCTAACAGGAGTCACTCCTTGTTTCCCATCTACCTTAAGCCTGTGGCAACCACTATTTTCTGTTTCAATGCGTTTTCCTGTTCTTCATATTTCTTATAAATGGAATCATGTAACATGTGCCCTTTTGTGACTGGCTTATTCAGTTTGCATGTTTTCGAGGTTTATCCATATGGTGCCTGGACCATTACTTTATTCCTCATTTATAGATGGATAATATCCCAGTATGTGGCACACCGCATTTTTTTTATCTGTCAGTTGATGGACATTTGTGTTGTTTATACTCTTTGGCTGAATAATACTGCTACGAGTATCTCTACACAGGTTTTTTGTGCAGATGTCTACTTTCAGTTCTCTTGGGTATGTACCTAGGAATGGGTTTTCTAAGTCACAGGGTTGTACGGTGTTTAACATCTTGCCAAATTGTTTTCAAAGTGACTGCACCATTTTACAATCCCACCAGCAAAATAAGAGGGTTTCACATCTCATCCATGGTTTTTCTTGTTCATTTTTTTTTTTTTTTTCATTTTAGCCATCCTAATGGGCATGGAGTTGTATCTCATTTTGGTTTCCATTTGCACATCCATAATGACTAAAGATCTCGATCATTTGATCTTGTCATAAGCTTATTGGCCATTACTATGTCTTTTTTAGAGGCCTATGTTTCCAAATCCTTTGACCTTTTATTTTTATTGTTAAGTTGTGAAAGGTCTTCCCCCCGACCCACTTTCTTAAGATATCATTGTGTGTTTCGGGTGTATCATGTAATGATTTGCTACATTTACATATTGTGAAATGTTTACCACAACTAGGTTAGTTAACACACCCATCACATCACATAATTACATTTTTTTTGTAATTTATTATTTCTGTCAGGTATGTTTTGAGTGAACTCAGAACAGCCATAGTATAAACACCTGGCACTGTAGGCTTTCTGGAAATAATTTATTATTTTAAAAAATGACTAATAAACCAGTAAAGTCCTAGACAACTGTCTAAGTAATCAGACTCAGGTTCCACACACATGCACCTTGTGGGGATCTTTTCTATCATCTTATAATACCCCAAACCCTGGATGTAAAATACTGGTATATTGATGAATTTGGTGAACAATAATGTGATTGAAAATAAGTCTAAGCAGTTGAAAAGTAACCACGATGAATGAAATGAATTTAATGGTCTAGATCAGAAAAAAAAAATTGATTGTTTATGCATTGTTTTCCTGACTTCCTTTCAATGTCTATCTGTATTCTCTTGGATTTCATCAGGTTTCTTTAAGGTGATTATTAGGTGATTATTTTGAATTCTTTATCATATATATGCATTTCCCAGGGGTTGGTTACCAGACCCTTAATAGTTTCCTTGGGCGATGCCATATTTACTTGATTCTTTATGAACTGAGTAGCCTCACATTGGTGTCTATGTATTTGAAGCAGCAGGCAGCTCTTCCACTCTTTACAGACAGATTTCAATAGGTAAAGACACTCCTGCCTGTTCCCTGGGCTGATGGGACTACCTCTTGAATCACAGGCATGCTGTGATTTTTTTTTAATGCTGTGTTGATGTGACTGCCTCCAGCTTATGTTCAGGGGGACAGGAACTTCAGGGTCCACAGTTGGATCCTCAGATAGCTGAACTATGACCAGGTGCATGGTAGGTGTGGTTCCCACCAGGTTCCTGGGAGGGCTACTGCCTGGTCACTGGATGGTCCCTTTTGGGCAAGACTGCCCCTTGGCTGTGCCCAAGGGGAGCTGGAACCAAGCCCCATGGTTGTTTCAGGTTCTACAGCCAAGTTTAAGATATGCAGACCTGGATCTGGAAGCAAGGATTGGTATGTCTCTCACAAGGTCCCCGGGTGGGCTGGACTTCTCCCTGCCCATGACTGGAGGGGCTGCTGCTGCTGAGGATAGGACCCTTTCAGGATCTCCTGAGGTGTAGGTGTATGTGTCTCCCACTTTATCCCAGTGCCAAGCAGGCCTGCTGGTGGGATGCAACTGGAAGGCCTGCAGTCGAGTGGAGAACCCTTTCAGTACCTTTGCAAGGGTACTGAGGGGACTCAGGATGGCTGTGAGGATGGTGGAGCTATGTACAGGGCCTTTTAGAATCTCAGGGTGGGGGTGGTGCAGATGGATCCCTGTGCAAGACCATGGACTATGGCTGGAATGGGCCCTTCTAGAATCAAGAGTCTGACCAAGTTTGGAATTTGGAATTTGGCAGACCTACCTTCAGGTCTTCACATCACAGCCCAGAGGGCCTGAAGCTGGATCAGAGGCTCCTTCAGAGTCCACTGCCAGGACTGAGGTCTCCTTACTTGATGCACAAATGGGCCTGACTCTACCCAGGATCCTCATGTATGGTACTAGAGGAAGACCCATAACCAAATAAGACTGTAGCCAAGTCCTTCGGGGGTACAGAGCTATTTCTGCTTCAGTACCCAGGACTGTGGTTGGCAAGTCAGCTGCCTGGGTGTGAGTCTACCTACTCAAAATGGCTCTTCTGTCTTGGACTCTCTCTAGGTTTCAGAATCTGTTCCATGAATCTCAAAGTCCCCACAAAGGCACTTTTGTCTGTGGACAAGTTCCAAATTACTGTTGTTCAGAGGGGATATGAAAAGGGGGTATGTCTCATTTGGCCGTCTTGCTCACCATGGTTTTTTTTAATGCTAACATACTTGGTAGAGTGAAGTTGTGAAATGCTTGTTGGCTGGTATCCTTCCCTTAAATGTACACTTCACATAGGAGGCCTCTGTTTACTGACTCATTTACCCCAGGGATGGATATGTGCCCAGTGAATACTTGTTGATGGAATGAATGAATGATAAAACTGGAAATAAAGGAGGTAATCCGGGTGACACCAGTCGAAGGAAACACACAGAAGAATATAATGTTATGTTTACTTAACACAATCGCACCGAACATTTTAAGGACAGTGGCAATGGAGGATGAGTGGTTTGTAAATATGACAACTGAAGAGATAGCTACATAAACCATTAACAAACATTGTTAGAATATAAAGAGAACATGCTAGATTTAAGAAGGTAATTTTAATAACATGTTCAATGGTACTACTGAAACACGAAGTGAATCATGGGGTAAGACTAACAATTACCAGCCACCCAATGCATAGGGTGTTAATTTGTCTGCAAATAAAATCAAAACCCCAAACCTAGTCTGTCCACATTTTCTTCAGAATCTCTCTGCCTAGAATTTTTTTTTTAAAGATTTTTATTTATTTGATAGAGAGAAATCACAAGTAGACGGAGAGGCAGACAGAGAGAGAGAGGGGAAGCAGGCTCCCCGCTGAGCAGAGAGCCCGATGCGGGACTCGACCCCAGGACCCTGAGATCATGACCTGAGCCGAAGGCAGCGGCTTAACCCACTGAGCCACCCAGGTGCCCCTGCCTAGAATTTTTTTTTTCTATATTCTTCATTTTGATTTTTAATCCTTCAACACTCAGGTGAAGTTCAAGTTTGCATTTAGACACTTTATTTATTTTTAGCTAATGATAAGCTCCCAATTTGAGTTCATAATAGTATTAAATTATTGAGAGCACATAACATAGCAGATCATTCTTACAACCTAACACATAATTTAATTTTTATTTACAATTTTATGTAGAGAATTGTACTCTGGGGAGGTTGGGAAAAAAAATCTCTGGTAAATCCAGAGACTGGATTTACCCTACCACCTGGAACCTCCAACAAACAAGTGAAGGATAGGAAATAATGGTGTTTACAACACTAATATCAGAAAATGAAAGACAGTGTTTGCCAAGAAACCGGAAAACAGATGAGGTGATCCTTACAATTCCCCCAAGCTTACTTTTCTGGGAAACTTTCCAGACCACGTGACAGTAAGGGAGAACCCAGGCAGAGCCCAGTGGATTCTGTGAGTTGAGAAGATGAAGCTGAGAATCCAGGGAGACAGATGGCATTTCCAAAGACAGAGAAGAGAACTTCAAAGAAAGTAAAGTTCTGGAGATCGGCAGAGGGGGGACCCTCAAGCTGAGCACCGAGTGTAGGCATGTGAGGAAACTACCTAAGCCTGGAAAAAAGCCCAAAGGATAGTTCCCACCATCTTGACTGGAAAACCCTACTTACAATGCTTTAGGTAGAATTCTCAAATGGGTCTTAACCTCAGAAGAGGGTAAACATTGACCCTAGGGGAAAAAATGCTGATTTGATCCTATGTAATAAACTTTAAAAGCAAGACTTAAAAGGATTAAACTATTTCCAAGCAACATAACTACATCCCAGAACAAAGCTCATGGTGAGTAATAGAAATATAAAATATTTAGCACTCATCAAGATAAGATTCACGATGCCTGGCACCTAACTAAAGGTCTCCAATATGTGAAAGAAATAAGACTATATGATCCACACGGAAGGAAAAAAAAAATGAATAAATCAAAATCAAATCAAACTGACACAGATGTTAGGATTAGCAGAAAAGAACATGAAACAGTTATTATAACTTTTTCCATATGTTTAAAAGATAAAGGCCTGGAAGATATTATCTTAAAAAGACCTTGACTGTAGTTCTAGATATAGAAATTATACTAACTGAGATGAAAAATATCCTACCTTGAATTAACAGCTGATTAGGTATTGCAGAAGGAAAGATTCATGAACTTAAAGGCATAGCAATGGAAACTATCCAAAAGGAAATACAGAGAATAAAAAGAAACACGAAATAAATGAAAGCATCAGAGAGCTATGAGACAGCTTTAGATGGTCTAATAAATATACAATATGCACACAATTGGTGTCTCCATAGGAAAGGAAGGAAAAGGTGTAGCAGAAAAAAAGTTTTTAGAAGTAATGGCCCCAAATTTTCCCAATGTGATTATAACTACAAATGTGTAGGTTTAATATGCATTAAAAAATTAAGAAAACTTTATCTAGGTACATCAGAATCACATTGCTCAAAGTCTGTGATTGGTAGAAAAATCATCTTTTAAACAGGGAGGAAAAAAGTTTCATTAGACACACAAGTACTCAGATCAAGAGGACTTTAGATTTCTTGTAGAAAACCATTTAGATAAGATGAAAATGGGACAATAGGAAAAGAAATAAAGTCTATATATCAAATGTAAATTCTATGTCAAGCTAAAAGGCCATTCAAAGCATTTGATACATCAAACAAACAAACAAAAAAAGCTCAACCAGAGGACTAGCAAGAAAGACATGTTTAAGAAATTCTTTAGGCAGGTTGGAAACAAGAACCCACATAAAAGTACAAAAAGCAGGAGAAATGGTAATTGTGTCACTAAATGTATAATATAATTCATATTATCTTAAACTATTTAAAAGACAACTCATTTTTAAATCAGTAATAGTAATACCTTTTGGGTTTTATAGCATAAAAGTCAAGAAAGAAAATAGAATACTGTTTTCAGGTTTATATGCTATATATACATTGGTGTAATTTCACTTGAAAGTATACTGTAAAGTTCAAACTTTATACTATAAATCCCAAAGCAACAACTAAAACAACAAAGCAACCACTGAAATGACATATATAAAATCAATGAAAGAAGTCAACAAAGGAGAAGAAATGGAATAATGAAACATCTTTTGGAAATATTCCAAAAGAAGGTTGAAGAAAATGAAGGGGGGGCAGGCAAAGCACAAATGGGACATACAGAAAACACCATGACAGACTTAGGTATGATCACATTACATGTAAATGGCCTAAATGCCACAGTTAAAAGGTACAGGTTATCAGATCATATGAAACCAAATATTGGGTTGGAAGACTCAGTATTTTTTTTTTTTTTTTGAAGACTCAGTATTTTTAACATGTAAATTGGTCACCAAATTGACTCATAGATTCAACATAACTCCAATCAAAACACCAGCAAGATTTTTTTTTTTGGTAGAAATTGGTAAGTTAACCAATGATTCGAATGGAAATGCCAAGGGCTTGAAAGAATTAAAAAGAAAAAAAAGGAAAGAAAACTTTGAAAAACTAAAAGTAAGAAAAGGAAAAAAAATACTGAAGTTGTTGTGGAGCAAATACTGAATTCCATCCCCTCAAAATTCATGCTGAAGTTCTCCTCACCAATGTGGCCATTTTCGGAGATCCAGTCTTTAAAAAAGTAAGTAAGGTGAAATGAGGCCATACCAAAGGGCTGCAAGCCAATAGAACTGACAGTCTTAGAAGAGGGAGAGACACCAGGGGGAAGAGCCCACAGTGAAAAGGTCATGGGAAGAGGCTGCAAGAGGGCAAACACACACAAGGCAAGGAAAGAGCCCTCAGATGCATCCTGCGGACACCTTGATCTTCAACTTCCAGTCTCCAGAACTGTGAGAAAATCAGTTTCTGTAGTTTCAGCCACCCAGTCTGTGGAATTTTGTTATGGAGACACCAGCAAACTACTCTACGTATCTTCAAGATTCATTATAAAGCTACAGTAATCAAGGTGAATCAAGGTGGTTTGATATGTTAGAAAGATAAGTGAATTGCTATATAGAACATAACAGAGGATAAAGCAGACCTGAATATACACAGGCAGCTGTTTGTTTTGTTTTTTAATGCAGCTGATTTTTGACAAAGGTGCAAAGTCAAATAAGTTGAAAAAGGATAAGCTTTTCAACATGTGGTTTTGGAACAATTCGAGGAACACATGCAAAAAAAAAGAAAAGAAATTTCATCCACACTTCACACTACATACAAAATTACTTGCACTCGGTCATAGACACAAATGTAAAAGTTAAAAGTATAAACCATCGAGAAGATATTTATTCGTAAGCGACTCCAACTAGACACAAAGTAAATGTCCATAAACAGGTGAACAGATGAATGAACTACGGTCTATCTCCCTGTGTCGTGTAACACAATTCAGCCATAAAAAGGAATGAACTAGTAATATGTGGAAAAGCATGGATTATTATCAAAATAATATTAATAAGTGAAAAGAGCAGGACCAAAAAGACTACATATTATATAATTCCATTTTATGAAATTCTAAAAAGGAAAGGAAAGGAGTGGTTGCCTGGACAGGACACAGCAGGGGAGGGCTGTAAAGCTGAAAAGGGGCATCAGAAAACTTCCCGAGGTCCTGACGTATTCACCATTTGATTGCAGTGATAACTGGTTTCACAGGTGTTGACTAATCAAATTGCATTGAGCGAACCAAATTGTACACTTTGAGTTCGTGCAGTTCACTGTATATCAATTATACCACAATAAAAAAAAATGGGATGTACTGCATGTGGGTATATGTTTTCTCTGCACAGAATGGTCATGCCTAACAGAGTGAAACTAACTGTTAAAATCAACACAGTATTCGGCCCTGATTGATTTCAACATCTAGGAAGATCTCATCAAGTAATACAGAGCAAAGGAGGTCAGCTTGTCCTTCCAAAGGGTACGCAGTGTGACTTCAAATTTTCTGTTCAATATCACATCCAATGGCTACAAAGTAGTCCTGGGACCTAATTGTCTACCTGTCTTTAGGCTTAACACCAACTTCATTATATTCACATTATCAAAAAAAAAAAAAAAGTATCAGTATGATACACAAGCTACAGTGTAAACAGAAAAGCAAGAGACATGGTCCACCAAGAAGTTCCTAAGAGGCTTCTAACACATGGTAGGCATTTGATAAATATTTTGGAATGCATAAAGGAGGCATTCTAGCATTGAAGCTGCACTTTCTTCATGGCAAGAAGGAAGAACAAGAGCAACTCTCAGCAGGCCAGAGAGAAACTACTAAATACATGGCTAAAATCCTACTTAAAATTGCACATTATAACCCGGATACCTGAGACATGCTAAACTAGGAAAAAGAAATCGGAGACTAGGTTGTCTCCTTTAAGCAAAGCATCCAAAAATGAATGTAGTTTCCAAATTGCAGTCAAATCTACATAATTACTCTCTCTTAAGGATTCTGCTTTATTTGAATATGTTTTTTGCAAATTTCCTTGTAACTGCTAAGGACAAGTAGAGGCTCTCATTTTTTTAATGTATCAACATCAGTAGAGTAGATCAGTAGAATCCCTACTTGGCTTTCTGTTACATAGTTTTCATTTCAGTTTAAGAAAAAAAGATGATATTCAAAGCAGAATTCTATATTTTCACTTTTATTTTCAATGTATTTTATAAAACAATACTTTTATGCCTGGTGTCACTGTGATTCAAGTTGTTATCAATATTCAATGATCATTTATTCATCTAAAATATTTATTGAACACCATCCAAGTGACAGGTGCTCTTGCAGATAATGACACGAATAGTAACAAAAGACATTCTTCCTTCCCCATGGAGTTTACAGTCTGGCAGGAAGAACTTAAAACTACAAGTTGGTACAAAGTATCAGTCAGCAAGGGTAAAGGAAGACAGAACAGGGCTTTCTGGGGAAATGTTACTTTCAGCTAAAGTCTGAACATGAGTAGAACTTTACCAACAAAGGAAGATCAAGTTTCAAGACAAACATGTGATAGAATAAGGCACCTCTGAGGAATTGTCATAGTTAAGCTATTGCTCATGGAAACAGAGAAGTGATTCCATGAACAGAATTGCTTCTTAATTTCAATCCATACTTTTCAGTTTAGAATTTGTGTTCTCCTCAGCAATATAGATTGTGATATTTTCATGAAAGTGAGTCTAGGTTTTCCTATACTACATTCTAGGGAGATGTTTTCCTTTGATTTAAATGTGTTACATGTGTTACACTTACCCATATTCAAGCCATAAAACTGATAGCATGTTGGCATCTTACCTGAAATGAACTAGAACACTGTGTTTGCAAGATCTTTATTCTCTGGTCATAAAATTCTTTATATAATGCGCACAATGTATGTTATTACTTTGCCACAATTAACAAAGTTTCTAAAAATACTAGTGTGGTAGATGGCTATAGTCCTAGAAATACACAAAATTATAGAATAAGCATGGCATAAAATTCTGGGGAGCTTATTTTATTGTGTAGTGTGCAATTTAAAGTATTTTATATTAAAATAAATGCAACTGCATTATGGAGGAGAATGTGAAATCTTTATGATCCTTTGAGATAAAAAATGAGCATTTGAAGAGTTTATATATATAGTGGGTAATTTAAAATTATATCCCCTTGTCTTTTATTCTATTGTCCTGCAAGGGCAGCAAGTGATATATTAGTGATAAAATTTGAGAATGGAAATTGATCATTTTGACCTACCTGTTTTTCATTCATTTGGTAGCTGACTTTGATTATTCAGTAAATCCTCTTCTATTTGAGAAATGCTTAGATTTACATAAGGTTTCCATGAGGCAGATCTGACTCTTCTTCAAGGTAATTACCAAACTCAAACCACTGATTCTTTTAAAAAAACATATTGTATGTGATAAATTATTTTGGCTATATTTGTGGAGCAGAATTATAAATATCAAACAGTTATTCTTGATGGATTGTTTCAAGGACATGTGTGGAGGTTTTCAATCTGCTCAGGTAAATATCCTCCCAGAAAAATTAAAATGTTATGAAAGATATTAATTTATTATCAAGTATTAATTTATTATTTGCTGTTATTGATTTATTATTAATAAATATATTAATTCTTTCATTATCAAGTATCAGTTTAAACTTGACAAAATAAAATTTTTTGGTGTTATTTTCTATTAATAATAAATAAAGGCTAATAGAAAACTCATAAATATAACTAATTCTAATTCTTTCAGAATAATCCATCCTAATATGTCTATTTCTTATCTTCTATAAATTGGTATTGCTCCAGAATTTTTAATGCATCTTAAGATAAAATCATATTTGTTAAATAAGTGAGAAAGTCATTTCCTCAGATTGATTATAAGCTCTTTAAGGAGTTGTTTGTTCACTATGGTAAACCAAACATCATTCTGAAGGGTTTGTGCTGCCAGGGGTCCTGCTACAATAGATTGTTATTGTCTTCCATTGACTTTTACTACTGGAAGCATTCTAGAAACTCTCTTGGGTTCAATAATGGTCTTCTCTGCCCTGATTGTATAATAGCAGCCATATTTCCCCACGGTAAATCAGGATCCTTCACCCCAACCACTACAGTAACACCTTCCTATACCTGGTGTTTCCATGGTATTAACAACTTCCATTCCTTCGTGGACAAGTGAGAAACTACAATACAAAGGAACCATTGTTCTATCTATGGACAAAAGACTCTTGCCTTGGGAGCAAGGAGAGCACAAAGTTGCTAAAAGGGAAGCAAAAGTTTTTGAATGGATTATGAGGAGTAATAGTCAAAGGAATTAACCCCACTTTTAGCAGTTGACACATATCCTTAATTTTGGAGAAATTACATCTCATTTTGGACTTGGGTTCAGAACATAAGCCTCATCCAGCAGAACTGCTCACTCCAGATGATGTTGTCTTCTGGTGGGTACCACAATATTATCTTCCACATGCCGTTCCAAAATTCCATAATGCTGGCAGATTTGAGTGAAGTGGCGTGAAGTGAATCCAGCAAATTCTATGAAGATAATGTATTTTTATTTCTATAAAATGAATTCTCTACTCAAAATGTTATTTTATAGGATACCAGGAATGTAAGGTAGCCAATCAGTATGATATGCTAGTGCCGACAGAGAAATTTACAGCAGAAAAGAAATGCTTATAAAGACGAATGTCTGTTTCGATGAGGATGACCTACCTTCCCAATGAAGGGAAGGGAACAAAACTGATTTTCTACCTGTCATCAATACGGGGCAAAGGCATATATAAGAACTCAACATTGACATTTGTTGGCAGCTTAGGCATTCAGCAGTAGCAATAGCTAGAATCGGTTTGACCTGGGATAGTTCATGTTGTTTCATCCCTTCTCCAATGACCACTTTGCACATGACCCTAGAATGGCCAAGAAGAGTGGCTGATGCACTTCCAAAGAATGGGTCATCTTTTCCCCCTGACTATTAAGAGCCTTCTCCTCAGTGGACCCCTTGGTAAAGATTTAATTAGCATGCCTTCCACAATGCTGCTGTACTTAAGACTCCATCCATATGCTTCTTTCCTACCTATCTTAGTCCCCAGTGCAAAAAAAAAAAAAAAAAAAAAAAAAAAAAATCGTGTTCTTTTCAAGTATTTTTTACCTGGAAAACATATGAGCCTCTGCTCATAAATTAGTGTAGATCCATATCAAGGGCCGTTTTTCCAACCAGGCAAAATAGATCAGTAGATGCATTGCTCAGATTTTGCATTACTAGTTGGATTTCCCTCAATAAATTCCAAAAAGCTGGGATTTTTAAAAAAATGCATAATTACATTAGACATTTTAACACCACTTTCTAAGTGATAGAAGAAGCAGATCAAATTAAGTTCAATAATACATAGAGGATTTGAACAACACAATTAACCAACTGACCAAATTGATATTCAAAGGACATTCCTTCCAAAAGCTGCAGAATATGCATTCATTACAAGTGCACATGGAATATTCATTAAATAAGATACTGTCATGCCATGAAGCAAATTCTCCAAAAGTTCAGCTGATTAAGTCATACAAGATATACAATTAAAAACTAATAGAATTAAACTATAAATCAATAACAAATAACTAGAAAACAACCACATTTAGAAATGAAACAACACATTTCATCACAAATATGTTTAAAAGAAGAAAATACCAAGTGAACTGTGAGAAAATATTTTGAACTAAATGATAATGAAAATACAGCATATCAAAATTGAGCAGTACAGCTAAAGCTGTGTAAAAAGTTTACAGCTTTGTATACACACAGTAGAAACAAATAAAGCCACCAGTTAGAGAAGTGAGAATAACAGGGGCACCGGGGTGGCCCAGTTAGTTAAATCTCTGACTCTTGATTTCAGCTCAGGTCATGATCTCAGGGTCTGGAGATAGAGTCCTGTGTTGGGGTCCACACTGGGCATGGAGTCTGCTTAAGATTCTATCTATCCCTCATCCTCTGCCCTCCCCCACTTGTGTGCGTGCTCTTTCTTGCAAAATAAAATTAAATTTAAAAAAATCATTAAAGAAAGAAAGAATAGCAGAAGATGAAAGTCAAGGTATCAAAAAAAATCATAAAACCAGAAATCAATTATATAAAATTCAATGTAGAAACCAGGAGACATGATAAGTAAATGTAAGGTCACATCTAATTTGGGATCCTGGAACAGAAAAAGGAACATTAGACAGGAACTAAGGACATTTGAATGAACTATGGATTTGGTTAATAAGGTACCAATATTGGCTCTTTAATTGAAACAGTTATACCATACTACTGAAATAGGTCAATAATGAGGCATTCTTTTCTATAAATCTGGTTTTTTTTTCATAAATCTAATACTGTTCCAAACAGCAGTCTTGAAAAATTAAACAGCAGTCTTGAAAAAGTTAAAAAAGAAAACAAACATACAATAGAGAACATCAAAAATGTCAAACATTGGTTCTTTTAAAAAAGTATATCATGGGGGCCCCTGGGGGCTCAGTGGGTTAAGCTTCTGCCTTCGGCTCCGGTCATGGTCTCAGGGTCCTGGGATCAAGCCCCGCATCGGGCTCTCTGCTCAGCCTCTCTCTCTGCCTGCCTCTCTGCCTTCTTGTGATCTCTCTCTCTGTCAAATAAATAAATAAAATATTTTTAAAAATTATATCATGAAAACTAATTAAAGAAATGTAAATTACAATCCCAATGGATGGAAATTCATTTCTACCAGAAAAGTTATAATTAGGAATGCTGAAACCCACAGAATAAATGAAGATTGGAGAAACTTGATATCTTTACAATACTGTTGGGAGTTGAAATTTGTCTAATGATTTTGGAAAACCTTCTGTCAATATTCATTAAAAAAAGTATCTAGTATACTACTGCTACCACTTAAAGAGAGAATGCAAACAATGATGTTCACACTCAAATAATGAAAGAGAAAGAGCTCAATCGTCTGCAAGACTATAACTTTTCACAGCATATTAGAGAGAGCCTAGGATGCTATAGGTAACCTGAAATCCAAAGGAAGGCTTTACAGTAGCTGTAATATGTTAAAAGATTAGTAGATGTCCACATCTTGCATAAAGAGATGAAGATTATAAGCAGAAAAGTGGAAAATATAAGCAAAGATCAAGTGGAAAATCCTAGAAATGAAACCGTAATATCAGAAATTAAGAATATCTTCAAAAAAATATCAGCAACATTGAAGATAAGTCAACATAGTCATTGAAACTAATGGACAAAGAAAAGAAAAAAAGAATGGGGAGAAACGAACTGAAGAACCAAGAGCTGTGGAACAATATCAAATAGTCTAGGATACACTTAAGTTCCAGAAGGAGGAGAAGAGCATAGGGTAGAAGAAATATTAAAAAAGAAAATGACAGAGACTGTCCCCAAAGTAACAAAAGATAGCAAATCACAGATTCAAAAGACTCAAAGAATCCCAAGGAAAACAAGGACCAGTATATGTAATGCGTGCATACACATCCTCTTAGAAACACCAAAAATTAACTGAAAATGTTGAAAATATTATAAAAAACATATTCAGAGAACACAAACACATGTTATACAGAAGAACAAAAGAGATCAAGCAGTCTCAATATTTCCATCGTTATGTGCTCAACAGAAATTCAGTGTGAAGAGAAACGGTTCAGATAAAAAAAATTACAAACTGTATGCTCTGTTTATATAAAGCTCACAAATGAGCGGAATAATCCATGGTGATGGAAAGAAAAACATGATTTCTTTAAGGGCATTGACTTGTAGTGAGCACAAATGAGCCCTCAGGTCACTGGAAGAATTCTATATCTTGATTTTGTATTTGAATTTTCTTACTGTCTTTGTAAATTTGGCTGTCTGTTTCTGTTTGATCTGTAGATATTCTTTTATTTTTTGTGTGGTAGTCTTCTAATGCATATATATTGAAAATATCTTCTTCTACATGGCAACCAAGCTTTTAATTTTCTTAAAAATTTATATCAATGAGCAGAGAGCCTTAATCTTAAGGAAGCTCTGTTTATCATATTACATTTCATTGAGTTTACTCTTCTGATTTGTATATAAGTAGCTTATAACTGAGTAAAAATTGAATTAATGTAACAGGAAAAAGGAAGAGAATTCAAGATCTTGCTAGAAAGAAAATGAAAACCTAAGAAAAATTAACATACACTTTAAAATCCTAATTACTTTCTCACCAGATTCTGTTGTAATTTGACAAAATAAAGCTTTGAGTTTATGGGGAAAAATAAATACTTAGTATTAACAATGTAACTTATGCAAATGAAAGACTGGTGAACAGAGATCCACCTTATGACACATTAAAAATAAAATAGTCAAGTCAGTATTAGCATAGACTTAAGAAAAGGTATGAGGAAGAATGGAGTCCAGAAATAGTTCCAGAATATATAAATTTTGATATATGAAAAGGAAGATATTTGAATTCAACAGGAAAATACTGTCTAATTTAAAATGTATGGTTGGCAGAAAGGAATGTTTTTTAAAAAAATTGTATAGGAGCCCCTGGGTGGCTCAGTGGGTTAATCCTCTGCCTTCGGCTTGGGTCATGATCTCAGGGTCCTGGGACTGAGCCCCCCCATCAGGTTCTCTGCACGGCAGGAAGCCTGCTTCCCTCTCTCTCTCTGCCTGCTTCTCTGCCTACTTGTGATCTCTGTCTGTCGAATAAATAAAGAAAAATCTTTATTAAAAAAAATTTGTATAGGGGCACCTGGGTGGCTCAGTGGGTTAAAGCCTCTGCCTTCGGCTCAGGTCATGATCCCAGGGTCCTGGGATCGAGCCCCGCATCGGGCTGTCTGCTCCGCGGAGAGCCTGCTTCGTCCTCTCTCTCTCTCTCTCTCTCTGCCTGCCTCTCTGCCTACTTGTGATCTCTGTCTGTCAAATAAATAAATAAAATCTTAAAAAAAAAAGTTTGTATAGAACTTCACCTCACATTATACACAAAGCAAAGCAGATTTCAAGTTAATTAAAGATTATAATGTAAAAATAAAATTTAAAAAGTTGCAAGATCTTAGAGGAGACCAAGGAAGTAACCAAGAAATCAGGAAATTCTTTAAAGCAGGACAGGAAAATTACTGGCTACAAAAAATACGTAGAAATATTTTTTATCCAAGACATAAAATTATAGGACAAGATACATTGTAACCAAGAGACACCATATAGATTGGGAAAAAATATTTGAAATGCATACAATTTGCATATCTTATGATATTTATGTTACCTCGGCTATTTATTAGGGTTACCCTGTTTCATGATCGCGGTACGTAAAAATGGCATTGTGGTTTCTATAAACCCCTGGAGACTAAAATGTGAATGGAAGCATGGTTGTTCCCAGGAGTTGTTCCTTATGGCACTCATGAGAAAGATTTCCTATCTCTTCTTTTTTAAAATTTTTTTTTAGATTTTATTTAAATTCCTGTTAGTGTATTATTAGTTTCAGGGGTAGAATTTAGGATTCATCAGTTGCGAGTAACACCGCAGGGCTCAATCCCTCAAGTGCCCTCCTTAATCGCCATCACCCAGTTTCCGCATCCCCCCACTCACTTCCCCTCCCGGACCTGCTCTTACGTAATAATAAGGTTTGCACGGTGTCTTCAGCAGACTACTTACAGAAGAGACAACAAAACAGCCACTAAAAACATAAATATATGGTGAACCTTACTGGTGGAAATTGCAAATTTAATTGCAACTTTTAATTATACTTTAAAGGAATAATTGATAACTCCACAAATATAAAGATGAAAATATTAATATTAGTGTTGACACCCATAAGGTTAACAGTTAAATGAACATAAGGATGGTGTAACTGGTGTAAGTGTAAATTTATATAAACTTTTAAAAAAATCTAGCAATGATCATTTATATCAAAAAACAAATACTTCTATGACCAGTAATGAGACTCCAGGAAACCTGTAGATGTATGTACAATTATTCATGTGTACGGTAAAAATTTGAGGAAGGGAGCTCTAAAATGAATGCTATGAGAAATCTCATTGTAATGAGGACAAGTCTGCAATTGAACTAAAGCAGTAGTAAATAAAATTATATCTGATAAAGTTATGGGACATGCATACCATGCAAAATCTGAGGCAGTTGCAAAAACTTAAATATATACCATTTGCCTTAAGGAGATTTCACAATACAATTTTAAGTCATAAAATTAAGATGCAGTAACGTGTATGTGACATGAGCTCGATTTCATCAACAGACAGGAAAATACCAGTATAAAGTATAAAGTTTTTACTTGACTTATGAATGAAGAATGAAAGTATGTGTATTAGTGGAAAGAACAAGCAAAAACCAAAAAACAGAGGATAATTTTTAAAAAGACAACACCCCAATTACAATAAAAATACTACAACAGAAAGCAGTAATTCCATCTAAAGTAATCATCCTTGTGTCAAAATAGTATATATGTGTATGTGTATATTTCTTCATCTATCTTGTGAAAGGTTCTTGCTGATCATCTCTGATAATTGAAAATTTCAAGTGATTTTTGACTTTCCTCTTCCCTTTTGCTATACTGCTTGAAGTATTTACAATAAGCATGAATTATTTATATAATCAGAAAGAAACAAGGAAACCTTTTTTTATTTAATAAGGAAAATGTGTTGCCCAGGTATAATATGTAAATTTATGACTCAGAATAAGTTAATCATCGCAATACCCCACCCCTCTGATTGGTCACATTCAGAGAGCTTCATGCATAGGTAATTTTCTGTCTACAACAGTGTGGCTGTCTTTCTGCTTACGAGGGTTATTATCACAGCAATTCCCTCTGACACACCTTGGAGCCACTGCCCACTTGATGAGCAGGTTCCACGCCACAGGGGAGAAATGATGTGGTTCTGCAAGCAGGCTCCCTCATTTGGGGCTCTCCTTGGTGTCACTGAATGTATTTGCTCTTCTCAGTGACCTCCAGTTCTACCTTCTCCCTTCATGGAGTGAACAAGTTATTATTTATTAAGTAGTTCCGAACAATACTATGTTTGGCAATCTGAAAATGTTCCATTATCTGTGATGCAGTGGGATCCCTCCTAGCCATGGGTGGCTACTGAACCCTTGGAATGTGGCTAGTGTAGGCAAGGAACTGGCTTTTAATACCTTCTCTAATTTAGACTTCTTTAAGGTTAGATACTCACGTGTGGCCAGTGGGCATCCTATTGGACAGTGCGGCTCTAGAGTGATTCACTCAGTGAGTGCCCCTGATGAATGAGGACACTTCTTCTTTGGCCACCTCTCCCACTCTCCATGAAGACACAGGCCTCCGAGGTGTGGCTGTGCTGGGTGGCACCGTCTCGTTCTAGGCATTATATTACTCTTAAGTCTTTTCTTCATTAATGATTATTTGGGTTTGGGGAGTACCTTCTCTTCTCCTCTAAGCAGGACTCTGCTGTGTTATTCTTATCATGTAGGGAAATCTGTTCATAGCAAGGGTTCGCTATGGATAGTATATGAATTTCCTTTCACAGGGATTCTGGATCCCAACAACTCAAGGGCTATGATGGGGCTTCCTTTTCAGTGTTAGTGAATATCTGTGACAATTGCAAGAACAAATTACAGAACTTTTTTTGAAAGGGGCTGGTCTGCGAGAAGCATATTAGAGGTGGCATTCTCTCTGTGAACCCCTTAGAGCTTCATCTCTGAGCCAAGCAAAATTGCACACACAGAAACATCTCTCAGTTGGGGATGCTTCCATATACTTATGATGTAGGGGAATTTAAATGCTTTTTCTCCAGCAGGTGCCACAAAAAACACCAGGGACAGCATTAACCCTGGATAGACTGGGAACCTGGGAGTGGCCACCGTAGGACTAGCCTCAGGTTCATTTTCTCTGACCCAATTCTGTCTCTTTCCAGAAGACAAGCCAGCTCCATATGCAGGGTCAGAATTTGCTTACTCATTTGCCTTACCTCCAATTCACTGTGTTGTTTAATTTCTCTTGTTATCTGTGTGGACACTTGGCAGCCACTTCTTTTGCACCCTCAAAACACAAGTTGCACACCCCTTTCGGAGCCATGGAGGCAATGCATATAGCACACCGGTCCAGCGTGAAGACACAGGCTGGCCAGCCTAAGACTGACCCTGACTTCTCCAACTTACAACATTCTGTGTACTTGAGTGAGTTTTTTTAAATCTCTGTCTCCCTGTCCTCATCTTTAAATAATAATAGTGTATGGATTGTATAGGGTTGTTGAAAGGGTGAAATAAATTAATATGTAAAGCCCTGATAACAATGTCTGGCAGTATTACTGATCCTATTACTTGCAACATTAATTCTTATTATTTCCTGTTCACTTCCTAAAGATGAATATGATTATGACATTGAGGAAGAGAGCCATGTTGTTTAGAGATTTTCCTTCTGTGGAAAACCACGTGTCTTTCATTTTTGGCAAGAAACATATGGCCCCCACACCTACACACCCATCTTCTTAATGTTAATAACTTGAATGACTTTGGTAAATAAGATGGCAGTTGTTCTGTTATGTTTCCTATTTGAGATGAAGACTCAAATATTAAAGCTGAAAAAATGCTTTCATTCAGAATAATATTTACTCTTTGATGATGAAATTAGCTCCGTGTCCAGTTTTCACAAGTGCTGCATTGATCAACGAATGATCTTCAATTTGTAGCATAGCACAAGCATTCTGTTTTGTTTTGTAGAATCCAATATATACAGGGCCAGGGCAAGGGTGTGGAAACTATAACCCACACCCAGTTTGATGTCTGACATAAAATGATTTCAAAACCTCTTTGCCATGAAAATTACACTCTTGGCGATTGTTGAGTCTCTATGTACATTAGGATACAAAAACTAAGGCTGACAGACACATGAAAGAATGCTGCTAGTGAGTAATGGATAGCTCTCACAGACTTTGAAAATCATGTGACCTGATGGTTTCCAAGACGTGTCCGGTAAAGGCTGCCTATAAAGCAAAGACAGGGTATTTCCTCAGTCTTGTTCCCAATGACAGACCCATAGAGACGGCATGTTAGAAGGGGGAGTCAAGCTCTGACTTGATTCAAAGTTTGGAAGGGAGATATTTATTTAATTGGCCTAAAAAGCTGTATGATTAATTCAGAGGAAAAAAAATAAGATAAAATAAAATAAAATAATAACAGAATTGGCAGGTGAAAAGACATGAGAAAACCAAGAGACCTAATTGCCAGAGCAACACAGGTAAGAAGCTGTTGGTGAAACATTTCTAAGTTGGCATCTGAAGATACATGACCCCAATCTACTGAACGTATTTAGTTTGTGGGAGACACAGCTAATGACATATCTACCTGTTCGCTACTATGGTAAAAGCCACTTCTAAAGGAGAAGAGATATACAGCAACGTTAATGCATTTCCACAGTCGATGTCAACAGAGTGAGTGTGTTTAGAAGTGGGATGGTTAGACCTGCACTTCGGTGTTCCAAGAGACAGGGCGGCACTCCTTCCGGGCAACCGTACAGCCGCCGTCTAGATACGATGCGCCTAGGCGTAGCAGGGAAGACTGTCCAGTTCAGCCTTAAACCACTGCTGAGCCTGATTTTCTAGTCAGGCTGGCAAGGATTTTAGTTGCTAGCCAATCTGAATGTATTTTTGAGCTCACAGAGCTTCTCTGCATAGTGATTTCTGCCGTGCTGCTTGCTGTCACTGGAAGAATATGGGATGGTCATCAAAGTTTCTTTGGTTCCAGAGATGCAAGGCCAATAAAAATATCCAAAAATTCCTGGAGCTGGCCAGATACCCCTACTTCACTCTTTTATGTACATTATTTTATTAACGAGACAACTTAAAATTAGTGTGTCCAAACATCTAATGTTGTTGCCACTAGCCAGACTCTAAAATCAGCCTACCCTTGTAGCCTGGGGCATGTTTACTGTATGTTTTTGGGCAAGGTGCTTTGCTCACCTGTAGCTTCACATCTGAAAATGGGGGGGGGGGGAGTGTTAACAATGATTCTTAATAAGGTTATTATGAGGTTAAATGAGCTGATAATGTTAAAAAAAAACATTGCTAAGAATAAAATAAACAAATAAATCTTATAATTATTTTACATATTATTGTCTTGGCTTTCTGATCTGGTTTCTCTAGTCATAATTTTCGATCTTCTTTTTAGGCTATGGCATAGATCTTTCCCATTAATTCTTCCCACACAGGACTCCCTAGGATGATTCTTACTCATTTCTGGAGAACCAGCCGTCAGCTCTAATCTGTGAGTTCTCTTGCATTGAAGCAAGAAGTCAGAACAAGGATGGGATGTTTTGAGACAGGGAAGCAGGAGAGGTTGTTGGATTCAGACACTATGGGCCAAGCACTGTTCTAGCAAAGGGAAGACAGGGCATCTGCTAGGGGTCCATGTCTTGTACAGATTGGTGAGTTTTGTCCGGCTCGGGGGAGATTCTTAGAGGCCATACTGTGCAGGCACTGCCATAAGCTTGTTCGCAAATCCAAGGTGGAATTTAGTCTTTAGTGTTGCTCGCACGGGTATGGAACCCCCATTACCGCCTATGTCAACTAGTGAAGTTTTAGCAAACGCATGCGTATGATGCGGACACTGCTCAAAACTTAGAAATTTGGAATCATTCTCTGTTTCAAGTCTAACACCCCCAACACACACACACCCTCCCCTACACAGACACACTCAGACACACACACGTTTACTCAACCCTTGTCACCACACTTTAAAGATATCTCTTCATGCATACGATCCACAGTCATTTCTAACATGCATTTATGTCTGTGTTTCATTTTATACACCGAATATATGTCTGATTTTCTCCTTTGACTCAGAAACTGTGTGTTGCCTTTGTTCGAAACAGAACCAATTGTGGCATGCTGAATTTAATAAATATAACCCCAATACTTGACTCTGCCGCTTTCGTTCACATTCTGTGAATCAATTTCAGCAAGTTCTCCTGATTATTTATAAGATACACTCCACTAATAAGATAGATACACCTGTGCACTTTTGCCCAGATGGTGCACACAAAAAAGCAACTTTAAAAAAGCAGATGAGGAAGGACTGATCACTTTGTCACTGATAAGTATTTATTAAAGACAAGTATTTTATGAAATGTAGAAAATTAAACTAGCTCCTGCTTTAGGGGGTTGATTAAACAATTCTTTATAGGAATGTATGGATTTGAAATGCTTTTAAAATCTTATTTCATTAATATAATTACCATTCAAAATTAAGTTACATAGAGTATCTCAATTTGTTGCTCATGGGATATGATCTCTCTTAGTTTAAAATTACATTATACTTAGGAAAGCTTCAAACTATCAGGTTAACTTGTTTGGCAGAATGTTAGATTAATTCTCTAATTCACTGAAATATCTATTACCTTTTTCAAAAGAATTGACTGTAATGAATTAGAGAGCTAATCTCAACAATTTATCACTAAAACGAGGTCATCCCACTTAGCAGAATATTCAAGACTCCCAGTACCTAACATTTTCTTTATTATAGGAAAATATGTTTTCTATATAATGTCTTAACGTATTTTAATGATTTTTAAACTATACTAAGGAACTGATCTATTATAAGATAGAAATCAGTTATAACAGTGTGCTGTAAATTATTTGTAGGAAGTTATTAAAAATCTTAACAAAGATAATATGGTAGTATGATACACTGATAATAGAGAACAACAATGTAACTATGCTCTAAAATTTCAAGTGTGTGTGTTTTTTTTTTTTTAAACAGCTAAAAACAACTGCAAATTAGAATTTTTTTTCGTCTTGGTAGGTGTCAAGCAAAATAATAATAGCAGTGAATCTTCATATATTTTCAATTAATACTGGGAATACTTAACTAAATTTTACTGACTTTTTATTTATTATTTTTTGAAGATTTTCTTTATTTGAGAAGGAGAGGGAAAGCACAGAGGGAGACTGAGAGGGAAACGCAGACTCCCAGCTGAGCAGAGAGGCTGACACAGAGCTTGATCCCAGGACCCTGAGATCATGACCTGAGCCGAAGGCAGACACTTAACCGACTAAACCACCCAGTGGCCTGGTAAAATTTAATGACTTTTAAAATTCTCAAATACGGGGGCCCCTGGGTGGCTCAGTCAGTGAAGGGTTTGGCTCAGATCATGATCCCAGGATCATCTTACTCCTTCTCGTAACTCTTTTTTTTAATCTCCTCACTGTCCAGAGCTGCTTACTCCACTACAAGGGCATTTTGGATCTGATTTGTTCCCACACGTGGTGTTTTCCTGCACCACCAATCTAAATCCAAATCAGAATGTCAGCTATGCAAAAATCCAGTCTACACCACTTTCTAGCATCTGAATATATTGTTTTGTCATTTTTCATTTATTGTTGTATTTCCTCGTGATCTGTGATTTCTGATTATAAGCTTATTATGTTTGCTGAAACTTGAGCTGTGTGGATGTTCTGTGGCCTGGGCTGAAAATGTATCTCTACTGAACACATATGATCCTTTTCTTTCCTTTTTTTTCTTTCTTTTTCTCTTATTAAAATTACTTTAAAATATTTATTATATGCAGTCTTTTCAAACTTTAAACAATTTCAATTCAGTTTGAAGTCTCACAGAATAACAGAAAGTACATTTATCTTCCACCACCAAAAGCAAATTTCAAATACAAAATTATTTTTGTATTTGTGCAAATATTTTGTTTCCTAGTTCGATGATTATATAATCAATCATGTATTCCTCCAGTGTTAGTGCTTTTTGGTTTGTTTAACAGATTTTTCATGGTCCTTCAAATCTTTCATGGACCCTGGGCTATGTCCATTGGTCCCCACACAGCAGTTAATATGAAATGTGATGTTATCGGGGATTAGCATATATCCTTTGGTGACTTCAGAACAAGCTCACTGAAATTAGCTTTCTCTGTGGCCCTGTTGGTTGTCTGTCTTTTCTTGGGTTTACAGTAAAAAAAAAAAAAATCCAATATTTTTAATGTTTAATAGCATAGAGTAGCGAGACTCAATATGACTAGAAAGGTTATGAGCCTGAATCTCTACCCACAAACTCAAATATAAAGGAAAGATCCATATCTTTATTTTTTTTTAAAGAAACCTTATTATTCTATGAGACTTCCTGTCTGGAATGATGAAAAATTCCATCTCAATCAATAGTCAGGGGCAAGGGAAAGGGAGGTCTGTATAGTTGGGTTGTGAAAATTCTCACTTATTTAGTATTAACACATCATAGAGGTCCCTTCCTTTGTTATGCATGATTCTTCCTATGTCCCCAGTGAGACATTTACTTTCCTATTTCACTCAACGTCTACAACATGGGTCACCCTATACTCTTAGTACCAAGACCGAGCCTACTGAATAGCAAATGTTTACTTTCTTTAAATGTACCACATTGATATCAACTCAGAGATTTTGCCACTTTCTGGGAGATTACACATTTTCCGTTCACTCAGAATCAGAAAAAATCTTCCTCTGGTCTCCAGAAAAATGTATAATCAGACTCCCGTCTTTGTTTTAAAATGTATCTATCACTTTGCCCCCTCGGCCCCTCCCCTTGCTCATTGTGACCTAGGGACACTAGGCTATTTCTAAATTATCCCAAAAGCTCATTCTTACCATTAGAACTTGATATTTCTTTAAAAATCTGCTTTATAAGATATTTGCTACTTTATAAAAAAGGTTTATAGTCTTACATTTTACATTTAAGTCTGTGATTCATCTTTAGTAAATTTCCATACCAAGTGCAAGATTTAGGTGATGTTTCATTTTTTAAACTATGCATTTCCAAGTGCTCTGCCACCATTTTTTGGAACAACTATCTTTCCTTCACTGACTGGCTTTTGTACCCTTGTTAAAATTCAATTGAGCATGTTTGTGTGGGTCTGCATCTGAGTTCTGTCTTTTTGTCCATTGATATATACATCTATCCCTATGGTAGTACCACATAGACTTGGTTACCATAGCTATATAGCGAGCCTGCCCATCAGATAGACTGACTCCTCCACTTTCTTCTCTTTTCAAAATGGTTTGGACTCTTCTCTCTTGTGCCCTTCCATATAAGCAAAGTGATAAACTTGTCTCTATCAACGACAACAATAACAACAACAGAAAAAAAAAAAACCGCACACATACACCCCAAAACCAAAACCAAAATTAAAAACCCAAAACCTTGTGGGGATTCTGAAAGCAATTGGATTAAGTCTGAAGCTCGCTTAGGAAAGATCTGACATCTTCTTGTGCTGACTCTTCAAATCATGAACACAGTATATCTTTCCACTTACTCAATAGTTGTTTGACTGGGTAAAATTGGCCTTTTGAATAAATGAAACAAGATGGGATCGGGAGGGAGACAAACCATTAAGGACTCTTAATCTCACAAAACAAACTGAGAGTTGCCTGGAGGAGGGGGGTAGGGAAAGGGTGGTGGGTTATGGACATTGGGGAGGGTATGTGCTACGGTGAGTGCTGTGAAATGTGTAAACCTGGCGATTCACAGACCTGTACCCCTGGGGTTAATAATACATTACATGTTAATAAAAAAATAAAAAATGAAAATAAAAAATATAAAGTTGGCCTTTTGTCATTTCAGATACAGATTCTGTGCATGTTTTGTTAGATTATTACCTGAGTATTTAATTTTCTGTGGAATAATTGTAAATCACACTGTGCTTTAAATTTTAGATTCCGCATGTTCATTATGTAGTATTATGATTGCTTGTTGTGTGTTCATCTTGTACCTTTTGATGTTGGCCAGCTCAATTTTTGGTTCTAGAAGAGTCTGTAGAACATATGTCACCTGCAAACAGGGACAGTTTTATTTCTTCCTTTCTATCCCATATTTTATTTTCCTTACTTTATTTTGCTCTCTAGAATGTCTAGTATTATGCCATAGCACACGTATTTTGAGATGTTGTATTTTCATTTTCATTCAGTCCTATGTATTTTTACAAATTTCCTTCGGGGCTTCCTCTTGAACCCTGGGATTATTTAGAAGTGTGTGTTCTGTCATTCCCAAGTGTTTGAAAATCCTCAGCTTGTCTTTGTGTTATTGATTTGTAGTTTGATTCCCTATGGTCAGAGAATATCCTGTAAGGTTTAAATTCTTTTAAATCTGTGGCTATGTGTATGATGGCCTGGCATGAAGTCTATCTTGATAAATGTTCCATAGGCCTTTAAAAAACATGTGAATTCCACATTTTTTTTTTTTTTTTTTTTAGTGGAGTGTCTGCATATGTGGAGTAGATCATGTTGGTTGTTGCATTTTATTCTTGCTGTTTTCTCTCCAGTAGCTCGAACAGGGAAATGACATGATCCTCAACCATGATTAGGGATACGTCTGCTTCTCCTTTCGGCTTTTTTCTCAGCTCGGCTCTCTCCGTTTTTGCTTCATGGATTTTAAGGCTCTGAAACTTGGAGCAACATCTTTCTTTTGATGAGCGTATTTAGATTATCTACATTGAAGATAACGAGTCGTATGTTAGGACTTAGGTCCGCCGTTTTATTATTTATTTTCTGTTTCTCCTCTTTTTCATTCCTCAGTTTCTGTTTTTCTTGTCTTCTTGTGGGTTGTTGGAGCATTGTCCCAGGTTTAATCCTGATTTGTTCATGGTATTTTCCAGTCTATCACTTTGAATAATTATCTTGGTGGTTTTTCTAGGTATTATAATACACAAATGCCACTCACCAAAGTACACGAATTGATACTTTACCTAATGACATGCGGAAACCCTGATTCTTTGAGGTCCTTCTCACTTCCCCACTTTTAAAAAGTATTTGTCTCAGGGCGCCTGGGTGTCTCAGTAGGTTAAAGCCTCTGCCTTTAGCTCAGGTCATGATCTCAGGGTCCTGGGATCGAGCCCCACATTGGGCTCTCTGCTCGGCAGGGAGCCTGCTTCCCCCCCTCTCTCTCTCTGCCTGCCTCTCTGCCTACTTGTGATCTCTGTCAAAAAAATAAAATTTTTAAAAAAGTATTCATCTCAAGTATTTCCTTTACCTATATTGAGTTCTGTATCGCATTATAGATTTTTGCCCCAACAATCAAATGTGACTTAAAAGCTCGTGAGAGAAAGGATAGTTTGTAACATTTTCAGTTCTGTTGGACTCATTATGGTATTTGTTGTTTTCTGAAGTTCTAAGCCTTCTTCTGTTATAATTTCTTTTCTGTTCGGCGAATTTCCTTTAGCCACTCTTCAAGGGTAGGCTTGTATTACAGTTTCTCTTTGTTTCCCTTCATTTGAGAGTGCCGTTTTCCCCCTGTTCATATTCCTGAAGTATGTTTTTATTGAATATGGTCGACTGTTCTTTTCTTTCAGCAATTGATTTGTCCATAGTTTAGGTGGCAAATCGCTTGAGTTCCATTGATACCCCCAGTTAATAATGTGTTCTTATTCCCTGGTTATTTTCAGTGGTATATTTTGTTTTGTTTCCAGTTTTAAGAAGTTTAATTATGGTGTGTTTCGATTAGGTTTCATCAGGATTTTCCGATTGGGGGCACACTCAGCCTCTTGACCCTGTAGGTTTATCTTTATTCATAAAATCTGGGAAGGTTTCAGCCATTGTTTCTTCAAATACTTTTTAATTCTTCTGTCTCTTGTCCTCTGGAACCCTGGTGCTAGATCTTTTGTTATTGTCTCGCAAGATAACTGTTTCAGTTTCTTTTCTTTTTTAATTTTAGATGAAGTAAATCCTGTCGCTGTGTCCTCAGGTTCCCTGATTATACCTTCTATTATCTTTACTCTCATAACAAACCTGTCCAATGACATTATTTTAGTTCTTTTGTTTTTCAGCTCTGTAATTTCTACTTGGTTCTTTCTTTTTATAATTTCTACTTCTTTCCTGGAATTGTCTATTTGCTCATTTGTTTCAAGAAAACTCATAATCATAAAATAGTAATAAAAAAATTTTATAATTGCTTCTTTGATGGCTCGTTAGAAATGCCAACATCTGATTCATCTCTGTGATGGTATCTTTTGATTGTCTTTTCTCATTCACATTGTGATTTTCCTGCAACCTGTTAGAATAAGTGATTTTCAGTTGTATCTTGGACATTTTATATTTTGGGACTCTGAATAGAGTTGAAGCTTTTTTTTTTTTTTTTTTTTTTTTTTTTTAAGTAGGCAGCTCCTCTACTGAGGTGTATTGTAGTGTTAGAACCAACTGGTTGTGTATGTTCAGCTTCATTATGGGCCCAATAGCATCCCTGCAAAAACGGAGCTCTAATACCTCCTTGTTTCAGAAAGATAAAATGGGAGCACATCTTCGTCCGTGGCCCTTATTGTAAAGGGCTCATGGGAGTTGGTGGCTCTTTCCTCAAGTCCCAAGGTGCTTCCCTCTTCAGGTCCACATTTCGGAATCTCTCTATTCTCTGTTTTCTTTCATTCTGGGATTTTTAGTTGTAAGAAGGAGGACATGGGGGAAATGTAGCTACTGCATCTTGAGGGGATTATTTTAGTTTTCATCAGCCAAGTATCAGAATGTAAACGTATCTCCCCAGATAACTTTTTAAACCAAAATTCATTTATAAATATATATTGGTGTGTGTACACACACGCACACACACACACACACACACCCCTTTATCCTTAACACAATAACACATTTCAAATAAGTTAAATAAGGAACTAATCTCGAATTGCTTTCTAGAAACAATGAGTGGAATGTCAGAATTACATGAAGACATTTTGAAAAACAGACGAATGGTCATTCAACAAGGGTATGTGAATCGTTCTTCATTTTCAGTTTTTAGATATTCTAAGTACTTTGAATTTCTATAGGAATTTTATTTTTTTTAAGATTTTATTTATTTATTTGACAGAGAGATCACAAGTAGGCAGAGCAGCAGGCAGAGAGAGAGGAGGAAGCAGGCTCCCTGCTGAGCAGAGAGCCTGATGCGGAGCTCGATCCCAGAACCTGGGATCATGACCTGAGCTGAAAGCAGAGGCTTAACCCACTGAGCCACCCAGGCACCCCAAGGGTATGTGAATCGTAAGTGTGGTTGGCACTTGGAGACGTATCATAGTGGAACAGTTATGTCCCTACAATATTAAACATTTTTTCTTGGATGTTACGGCAATAGACTAGGAATACCTCCTTTATATGAAAAGACCTGTTTTGTCTTATGGTGTTATAGAAAAAAGTTTGAATTTTACAATTTGAAGTGCGAAGTTCTATTTGGAATTTTTTTTTTTTTTTTCATCCAGCACCAGAACAACAAAGAATCTATACTGGTTCTTCTGAGTTGGCTAGCCGACCTGAATTTGCTACCTGTTCACATGATTCATCTGTACCACCGGTTTCTGTTACCAGAGAAAAATAATGATTCTTCAACCATTCTCCACTCCTAAATTCTCAGCTTTCTTCAGGTCTTCCATCTCCAACACAAATCGTGAGTTATAGTTTATTACAGGAAATTGCTGTTTTATTGTAAATTTTTGCATACAGTTTTTCCAGCAAATTTGTGTATTGTTATATGTTATTGGCCTTTCCATATCGTAAACAGAATGTTTATGGTGCGACGTGCAAACTGTACATTTTACAGGATACAAAATGAATTTAACTACCACATTAATTGTTTGTTGATCAGGAAGCAAAGTTTTAAGCATTTTTATATCCAAACACAATATTTTGTAACTTATAAGTAAGCATTTTATTGCCTTTATTAATGCTTTAGGAAATTGGTAGGGGGTTTTGGTTGAGGTAAGGCACATTATCATTTTTCCCATTTAAAATGATGGGGAATAGGTAATTATTCCCTTAAATATTTTACACAGAATGTTAGGTTTTTAGAATTAGATCATTTACATTAAGTGAAAGATGGCTGTGTTCTGAAATAATGTCTTGCAACAAAGCACTTGATAAAATACTGCAAACAACTTTTGAAGTACATAGCTGGGCTTACGAGTAAATGAAGTTTCAAAATATCATGGGACTTTTTATCCCTAGTTCTAGGGGAAAGTTGGTGCTCCTATGGCCCTTGAAGGGTACCGTCTTTTGCTTCCTCTGGCAGTCCTCTTGATTTGTTCTCTTCAGGTCAGTGGCTGTAATTAACAAGAAAAAAGAATTTGGCTTCATGTAACAGACTATGTCTGTTGCCCATCTAATATACGTTTTCCATTAATCTTAATCAGGAACCCTGATTTCATTTGGTTGGCAATGTGCACAGCTAAAGACTGCATTTCCAGCCATCCTTCCAGAAAGAAGTAATGACAGAAATATAAATCCTATCCAGTGAGGGACAATTGTAATTACGGGGCGGGTAGCCTGTTAAATCTCGTTAGGAGAATATATTCTTCTTGTTTTCACCTCTTTCTGTGAGGAACAGGGAACGCAGGGATATATCACTCACTTATAATTTGGTAGCCTTAGTTATTAATGCCTTAGTATCCATATAGAAGGAAACTAGGTTCACGACAATTATTGAATCATCATGTGTATCCTAGACTACTCTTAGGTATTTTTTTTAACCTGAGCGAAGATTAATTTTTTTTTTTTTTAAATTGTGGAAACTATATCACTGTTGAAGTTTTGTTACAAAAGTGAATAAATGTACAAGATTTCTTTTTCAGATTAGGGTCGGCTGGAGACACATGAAAGCACATTTGAAAACACAGAGTTTCTTTTAATCATCTAACACTAGCAAAATCCTGGGCAGAGAAAATTCTTAAAGTGGTCCTTTATACAAAGCAATTCACAAACAGCAATGAAAATAGAACATATGAACATTATAGAATAAGATGAGGAAGTATGCATTTGATTGCAGATCCACAAGAAATTTTTAAAAACTTGGGAGAGATAATTTTGAAAAATAGCAACAGGAATATTCAAGAACTAATGACAAAAATGACTCTCCGGCTTTATGAAGCACAATGAATCCCAGATAGCTTAAATAACAGAAACTCACATCTAAATACATCAACTACCGAAAATCAAGAAAGATCTTAGTAACAGAAGTTACTTAGTAATAGAAGACAGATTACCTCACAGAGGAAAGACAATTACCAAATGATTTTGCAATTAAGGAAATAGTGCAAAAATATTTTCTTGTTGATAAGGGGAAAGTATGTGTTAATATAGAATTATATAAGCAGCTACAATATAAATTAAGAAAGTGGGCAAAAGGAAGACAATTCAGACAACTAGAAATTTATTAAGTCAATCTTTCAGTGGATGAATTTCAAGAAAGAAAAGGATAGATCTTAAAGGTACATGAAAAACAACAAAGAAAAATGGGCCAATATATTAATGAACATGTGGGTAATTCTAAACAAATGTTGACCGTATGAAACAATACTTTTCATAACTAAATTTGAAGTGTAAATCAGATGGAGGAAGTTAAATATTGAACAGTAATAGCATGTAAGTTTGGAATGGGTAGCTAATAAACTTGAAATAGTCTAAGTTTCTTTTTGAGTAGGTGTGGGTGAATATATTGGTTAATGGTATAATTTGTTAAACAAAATATGCATGAAAATGTCATTTGTAAGTACTAAGGTAAACAGTTTAATTCAAATAGATATTAAGATAAATTAAATTAACTAAAATTACAGGGAAAGAGAAGAATGTGAACATGGAAAAAAATGGAACGTATGTAACTGGGGCAAATTCAGATATACCAGTAATCACAATATATATAAACAAAATGATACCTACTAAAATAGATTGTCAAATTGGTACAGAAAACAAAATCAAGCTATGTTTATGAGAGACATCTTTAAAATATAATTTTATAACATTATATTTAATGGTAAGAAAATCAAAGCTTTTCTACTAAGATCACATTTAGGGCAAAGATGTTTCCTCTCAATCCTTTTTTTTAACATTGTATTAGAAGTTTTACCTAATGCAATAAGACAACAAAAAGAAAGAAAAGGTAAAAATATCAGGAAAGAAGCCTGATATTACTGCCTTTCCCCACAGATGACATAATAACCTGTAACACAAACCCAAAAGAATGAACAAAGAAATTCCTGAAGCTAATAAGTGATTATAGCAGGATATAAGATTAATGTACAAAAGTCAGTCACTTTCCTATATACTAACAATGAATTCAGTGGGATTTGAGATTAAAAACATAATATCATTTATATTAGCACTCTAAAAAATGAAATAAGTATAAATCTAACAAAATATATACAAGATCTATCTGAGGTAAATTATAGAAGTCTGATGAACAAAATCAAAGAAGAACTAAATAAATGGAGAGATATTCTATATGCATGGATAGGAAGACCCCCATATAATCAAGGCCAGTTCTTCCCAAATTGATCTAGAGATTCAGTGAAATCCCAATTAAATTCTCGACAAATTATGGTGTGGATACTAACAAACTATTTCTAATGTTTATGTGGAAAGGGAAAAGACCTAGAATAAATAGCACATTATTGAAGGAAAAAAACAAAGAAGACTAATACTACCTTATTTCAAGACTTACGAAGATGACAGTAATCAAGAAAACATAATGTTTGCAAAAAAATAGATTAATGTATCAATGGAACATAACAGAGAGCCCAGAAGTACGTCCACGTAAATACAGTCAGCTGAGCTTGACAGAAGGGGAAAGGCAATATAATGGAGCAAAGGTAGACTTTTCAACAACTGTTGCTCAAATGACTGGATATCTACACGCAAAAATGTGAATCTAAACACAAACCATACACTGTTTACACAGACTAACTCAGAATGGGTCTCAGACCTAAATGTAAAACTTGAAACCACAAAACTCCCAGAAGATAACATAGGACAAAATATAGATGACTTTGAATACGGCAGTGACTTTTAGGATACACCAAAGGCACAACCAATAAAGTAAATAATTGATTGGCTCAATATAAGTAAAATTAAAAGTTTTGTGAAAGACACTCTTTAAAAGACTGAGGAGACAGGCCATAGCCTGGGAGAGAATATTTGCAAACTATACATCTGATAGATAACTATTATCCAAAATATATAAAGGACTCTTAAAACTGAGCAATAAGGGAAGGAACAACCCAAGTAATAAATGGGTCAAAGATTTTAACGGACCCCTTACCAAAGAAGATACAGAGATGGCACATAAGCTCATGGGAAGATATTCCACATCATATGCCATCATTATGGAAATGCAAATCAAAACCACCATGAGATAACACCACACACTTATTAGAATGGCCAACATCCAGAACACTGGCAACAGCAAATGCTGTGAAGATATGGAACAGTAAGGACTCTCATTGTAGTTGAGAATGCAAATTGTCAGCCACTTTGGAAGATAGTTTGGCAATTTCTTAAAAAACGAAACTTTATCTTACCACAAGATGCTGTACTTGTACTCCTCGGTATTTACCTGAAGGAGCTAAGTATTCATGTCCACATGAACACGGGTGCACAGATCTCAATAGGAACTTTGTTCATAATTACTGAATCTTGGAAGCAATCAAGATGTCCTTCAGTAAGTGAATGGATACATAAACGGTGGTACAACCAGGCAGTGGACCATTATTCCGCACTAAAAAGAAATGAGCTATCATCCACATTAAGACATGCAGGAACTTTAAATGCATGGTACTAAGTGAAAGAAGCCATTCTGAAAAGGCTACATACTATATGATTCTAACTATGTGACATTCTGAAAAGGCAAAACTCTGGAGACAGTGAATGGATCAGTGGTGCCAGGACCTGAGGAAGGAGAGGTCAGGAGACAATGGGTAGGTGAAACACGGAGGATCTTGGGGCGGTGAAAATACTCTGATACAGCATGACTGATCCATGCCATTAAACATTTGTGCAAACCTACACAATGTAGGACACCAAGAACGACTTGTAATGGAAACCATGGACTTGGGGTGATTTGATGTGTCAGGCAGGTTCATCATTTGGAACAAAGGTAACACTCCTGTATGGGATATTGACAATGATAGTGGCTATGCGTGTGTGGAGGCAAAAGTTATCTCTCTTATCTTTCCTTCAATTTTTCCACAGAACTAAAACTGTTTCCCCCCAAAAAGTCTTAATAAAAGGAGGGAAAAAAAAAGAAAAAGAAGTGGACATTGGAAAAATTTCACCGGAAATACTGAAAGTTAAAACAAAACAAAAAAAACCCAAACAAACAAACAAAAAAACCCGAGAGAAATATTTGACAGAGAAAGTTAGTGTTTTAATAATAGCTAATAGTATTGTTAAATAGAAAAGTATTATCATAGATAAAATAGGTCAGATCCAAATAGTAAAGAGGTCCAATTATGAGGAAAATTCTTAAATCCCAAAATTATATACATTTAATACACTAACTTCAACATATATAACTAGTAAGTGACTGTATTAGTCTGAATTCTCCAGAGAAACAGAATCAGTTTCAAAATTAATTAATCATGAAGAATTATTTCCTGTGTTGAGGGAGGCTGAGAAATCCCACAGTCTGCCTTATGCAAACCAGTGGTATGATTCGGTCAACTTCCTAACCTAAGAACCAGCAGAACTGATGTATAAACCTACTCTGAGGCTCCGGAGCAGGTGAAATGAAACCTCTTAATTTAAGCAGACCTTCAGAAAGCAAAAGAATCAAATTCCTCATACCTCTGCCTTTTGTTCCATTTCAGTTCTCAAGGGATTAGAAGATGTCCACTTAGGAGAAGTACACCAATTCAAATGCTAATCAGAAACATCTAGAAACATTGCTACAGACACACCCAGAAATAATGTTTAATCTTAGCACCCCAAGGCCAATCAAACTGACACATAAAATTAACCATCACAATGTTCATGGATATTTTCTTAAAACGATCATAAAACATTAAAATCTCAACAAATTTCAAATAGATTATATTTGTGATGTTTTCTCACCATAATGGAAGTGTGCTAGTAGTAATCAATAACAGATATAAAGATAAAACCCACATACGATGTGAAATTGATTAACATAACTAAAAAAATTCAGGTCAATGAAAAAATCATAAGGAATTAAGAAACATTTATAACTGAATTAAAATCGGATACCCTATATCAAGACACCTAGGAAATGTTTGTGTGCATTTATCTTAAATCTAACAATAACTGTGAAGTTTTTCATAAGAAGATAACAAAATTTAAGTGGAAGACAAAATTAAATAGAGAGCAATCTATGTTTACAATAAGAAAAACAAAAACTTAAACTCACATTCATCCCCAAATTGATCTATAGCTTTAGTTTCAATCAAATTCTCAACAGGATTTTTTGAGGAACTTGGTAAGTTTAAATTAATATGAAAAAGTAAGGGTCTAGCCAAACCCCTCCTGAAGATGGCAATGATCACCTTACCAGACGACAAAACTTATTAAATTTATAGATAAATTAAGCCAAAGAAAAATTGGTAACAATATAGGCAGAAGACCAACATCTGTAAGGAGAATGGTTCAGTGACAAGGTAACACTTTATACTCTGGGAAAAATTTGGGCTGTGGCTATTTAAAGCAGGGGGATAATATAATTGATTTCCCATTTCACATCAAATATTAAAAAAAATTCCTAATGGATTCAGTATCTAATAATCAAGAGGAAAAAATATAATAGACTGTTTTCATGAATCTGAGGGAATTTATTTAAATTACACAAACAACTAGGGGCACCTTGGTGGCTCAGTTGGTTAAGGCTCTGACTCAGATTTCTGCTCAGGTCATGATCTCAGGATCGTGAGATCGAGCCCCGTGTCGGGCTCCATGTTCATCGTGGAATCTGCCTGAGATACTATCCCTCTCCTCCTGCCCCTCACCTTGCCCTCATTCTCTTTCTAATAAATAAATTAAATATTTTTAAAAAGAAAGAAACAAACAACTAACATATTTTAAAATGCTGAATATTCTACTACACTAAAATTAAGCCATTTTATTTATCACAAGGCATCTTAAGTAGTGAAGAGACACTAAAACTAAAAGAAGATATTGAAGCACATACAAGCAAGAAAGTGTTAATATGTAAAGTGTATAACTTCTACTAATGAATTAGAGAAAAATAAAAGAAAGTCAGAAAGACACTGGAAAAAGACACGAAATGGCATTTTGCATAACAGGAAATAGTCAATTAATCCATGACACCATACTCTCCCCTATAGGTAATCAGGGAAATGGAATTAAGACCATAATGAGACACAATTTTATACTTACCAGATTGGCAAAATTAAGAAGTCTCAGAAGTCAAAGTGTTAGTGAGGGTATCAATCAATATGAACCAGTAGGCACTATTAAAGGAAGTAAAAATTGATCCGTGTCTTTAGAAAACAACTTGGAACTATCTTGCAAAACAGAATGTATGCAAAGCTCTGACTCAGCTATTCATCTTCTTGGTATTAATTTTTTTATAAAGTTCATTAAAAAAGAGTGCTTAAATGGTATAATAAAAATTTCAAGGGAGCGATAACTTCCATTGATGAGAAAAGGAAATATTGAGAACACAAGAAAACACAATTATTATCAGTTAATTTTTAATTCTTAATTTAAGTGATTAATCATGAGACATTTTTATGTTCATATCAAGCATGTTATGTAACTTTTAAAAATTTCAAGTGATAAGAAAAAGTAACTTATGATTTAAAAATCAAGGGGCATCTGGGTGGCTCAGTCATTAGGCATCTGCCTTCAGGTCGATTCATGGTTCCGGGGTCCTGAGATCGAGCCCCACATCGGGCTCCCTGCTCGGCAAGAAGCCTGCTTTCTCCCTCTCCCACTCCCCCTGCTTGTGTTCCCTCTCTTGCTATGTCTCTCTCTGTCAAATAAATAAATAAAATATTTTTAAAAAAATCAAGTTATAGGGGCGCCTGGGTGGCTCAGTGGGTTGGGCCGCTGCCTTCGGCTCAGGTCATGATCTCAGAGTCCTGGGATCAAGTCCCGCATCGGGCTCTCTGCTCAAAGGGAGCCTTAAAAAAAAATCCTTAACCAAGTAAAAACTTAAAAAAAAATCCTTAACCAAGAGAAAATGAATTTTCATAGTGAAGGAAGTTAAGTAGAATATTTCCCAAATTATGGTTCATAGTATCCAGCATGTAACATACCAGGGATGCTCCAATATTAATCGCTAATGATTGACTTAAATTTTCAGGATAATTTTAGATACAGTCAATTATTTTGTTACAGGTAGTTTCACTTAGTCATTAAATTTTTTCGGTGGATTGGAAGAAAATGAGTACCTCATAAGTCTTTGTTTAAGAGATAAGAATAGATTTTTTTCTTTCCAGTTCTCATGCAAATGAACAGAACCTACACAATTTGTTAAATGTTTGCTTTTCCAACATAGTTTTTAAACGTTGAATCTTCTCAATAATCAAATGCACAAAACATATTAAGGAGCTACATTATTCTAAGGGCTTAACACTTAATGTCAAAAGGTAAACAATGAGACGACGTTTACCCAGGATAATTTTTTAGAATGTAACCCATATGAACTCAGATCTCACTAGCATGTGGGTACCTATGAAGTCATGAAATATTAATACTCGTATTTCCCTATGATAATGCCCACTTGCAGAATCGAAGTCTTCAGTCACCTAACGAGATCTTTGGTTGTTTTTGCTAATTTCTAAGAAAATCATGTCCTAAAAGTAATTTCTCGTTTCCAAACTGACAATGTCCCCTCATCTGTGCTCCTAGCACCAGTTCTGTCCAATGGCATGCTGACTCCCTGTCTGCGACAAAGTCTGACATGACAAATGTGTCCGTCAGTTTACAGTGGGAAAGAACCACACAGGGTCCCTTGAAGCACCCAGGAAAGGGGTGTCTCCTCTTCAGTGAACTCGGACTGGAATGTAGCAGTAGTCTTAGCAGAGGGGATGGTGGTTTGGACCATATAGAAGTTAGGAAGGGAAATGAGTAGACACTTGCTGGAAACAGAAGTCTTACAAAGTCCTTTGTAGGGGGTGGGGGGAAGGCTCCCAAAGACACAATCACTGATATTGTTGAGAAACAGGGATCACATCACCCGGTCTCCATTCTTCTTAAAAACTGAACTCATTTTTTAATATAGTGACTGAGAACTTTTTGTTGAATTATGAGAAATGTAGCTAAGCTCAGTATGAACAGGCTTTGTAATGGATTTGTAATCTGTAAGGAAGCTTGCTATCCGTGCCTTCTTAAGAACTAGATGCCTCAGGCTCAGCATTTCAGGATGCTCTGAGGGAACATGGCGGACACCTGAGTGGGACCTTCTCCTTCAACTTTGACCCCAGGGTGTCTTGCTACCCGTAACTCTAGGAAATGTCATAGTGGATGTACATAGTCAGCAAATGGTTGTAAAGGAGGCTGAGGGAATACAAAGAAACCTGAAGTATTATCTTCAGTGATTGTGTGCAGGTCGCTACCCAGCCACACCCTATGGCAAATGAAAGAAACAGAAGAGAGTCAATTTTCCAAATAGTTTCCTTCCTATGGACAGCAACCTGAGCAACAGTAGCCCCAAACCTCGCCCTTATCTGAGACTTTTTATTTATAGACATGGATTGTGTTGTTTTTTCTGTTTTCTTTCTCATTCAATTTCAAATCAGTAAAAAATCGAATGAGAGAAAGTAAATACAGGTTTTATATGTGAAAGAGAAAGGCCTGGGTCATGTTGCCCCGGGACACGCCGGCCGCGGCCGGGCGCAGCAGCCTCGAGGTCGGCCCTAGCAAACAACAAAAGTCATGCCTTGTTGAATGACATTCGGCTGCAATTTTGGAAATACTGTGATGGAAAACCGGTTACTCCTAGTAACCTAGGACTTGGTCTTTTATGACCACCCTTCGAAACCCTCTGCCTACAGGATGTTGGATTAAATATTTATATTTTTCCTTCTTTAGTCTTTTCCTTCCCTCACCCACAGATAACAACAAAACTGCAGTAACAGGGGGAAAAAAAAATAGGAAGAAAGAAAAAAGAAAAAAAAACACACACACCAGAAAAACAAAAAACAATAAAATAAATGAAAACTCAGACTTGCACCAGAGAACCTGAAATGATCCGAATTTGTGGCCTCTTTAGGGAAACATGGAAGATTGGAAAGTGTTACTGACGATTCAGTGTGGTTTTCTCAGCAATAGTCAGCCAATCGCCTAGCAAGGCCTTGAAGGAATGAGAAAACTCTACTTACTGTGCGTGTGGGGACAGGCCAAGTGCAGAGACAGACCCTGATGGGCGCAACCAGAGTGTCACTAAGCACCAGAGCAACAAGAATCAGGCCAGCAGCTTGCTGCAAGGAGCTGCTTAGAAAAGACCAGAAAACGGACATCAAGAAAGATCAATTTAAATGGCTTTCTTAGTAATCTTTATTTAGGGGCACCTGGGGGGCTCAGTCATTGAGCATCGGTCTTGGCTCAGGTCATGATCCCGGGGTCCTGGGATGGAGCCGCGCATCGGGCCCCCTGCTCATCAGGGTGTGTGCTTCTCCCTCTCCAGCTCCCCTGTGCCTATGTTACCTCTCTTGCTATCTCTCTTGTCCTTAAAAAAATAATAATAAATAATTCAATAAATAATCTTTATTTAATTCATTCATTTGCCTAGGACGAGGGCACCGCAAACAGCTTCACAGTCTTTAATTTCTTTCCTTGTTTCTGTACTCTTTTCTTCATCAGGATACTTTGTCTGGGAAAATACTAGCATGTTGCAGCACCTAACGTAAGTTTTCTAACTGATTAATCTCATGAACTTACTTGAGCACAATCAGCCTTGATAGAGTGGTAACATTGACAATACAAAGGCCACGGATGTTGTGGAATGTTTAGTTTTTAAAGAAGTTGATGATTAAAATAAGGAAATAACCACGCACCATCATCTGTACAAAACAACACCTTCTAATGCTTTGTGTCGAGATCTGTCAGAGAATAATAAGGCAGTGAAAGCAAAGAAAATGTACATTCCTCTAGGGGATTCTTTTTTCCTTAGGAAGAAAGTATGTTTCGAGGGACCATGCATGGGAAAGGTTTGTATAATCACTGAACCATTCAGAAGGGTTCCTGAGAAATCACACAACACCATCCCCCTCCCACACCCCCTCCCACTGTCCTTCATGCAACTTTTAATAGCTTGAAACTTTTGTTCCTGACTCTGTCAAAAATTAGATTTCATAAACTCTCTCTGGCATTAATGCTCAGGCTGTGATTACACACAGCTGAAGTCAATTGAAAACTCACTTTTTAAGTGAAAAAACGACTGTACACAGCTACTGTATACTATCTTACTTAAAAATGTTCATTCACAAAATAAAGTACATTCACCTTTGGAACTGAGTGTTGGCATCATAATCCCCTTTATTGTTATGGACACGGATGTTTCTGCACGAGACCAGGTACTGATTATACTGTCATTTTCTGATCCTCAACTGTCCCATTAAAAACCTCATTCCCAGGGCACCTGGGTGGTGGCTCAGTGGGTTAAGCCTCTGCTTTCCGCTCAGGTCATGATCTCAGGGTCCTGGGATCAAGCCCCACATTGGGCTCTCTGCTCAGTGGGGAGCCTGCTTCCTCCTCTCTCTCTGCCTACCTCTCTGTCTACTTATTATCTCTCTCAATCAAATAAATAAAAATCATTAAAAAAAGAAAAACACCTCATTCCCTTTCGGTTCTCTGAAAGGCAGAATGTAAACTGTTTTTTATAACATTTACAAGGAAATGAAAAATCACTTTTATCTTGCAGGAAGATGTCATCAATTTAGGATAGAAATTTTAGAATGTTCCACCTCCCAGAATCATGTAACATCACTTCATTTGAACCATACTTCAATGTAAATGTCAAGTGTTATTTTTTTTTCTCAAAGTACATTCTGATTCCAGTTCTTTTCCAAATTTTAGTAATTCATTCAAACTTCCTTTAAAAAATTATTTAAAAATCCATGATTTATATAGAATCCTGATTGTTTGTACTTTAAGAATGCAATTGAAGTACTCAGAGATTTTTTTAAAGAAAGAGAATGAAAGACAAGAAATACTCTTGGATTTTTAAACTCAGTTTCTTGCTGTTGAAAAATTAAAATAACACTATAATATTAATTATTTTAACTTATTAATTAAACCCAAATCCACTGCCAAGTTTTTCCCTCTTTTTTGATACTTATCTTTTTCTCATATGGGTGTTTTAAATTTTCATCTGGTTAAATCCAATTACCCTTTCCCTTGTGATTTATAGCTTTGAAGTAGAGAATATCTTCCTTTTACCAATATTGGATAAATATTACTTTGGTTCATCTTTGGTTTTTAGTTTTTATATTAATATTTTAATCTGAAATTTATTTTTAATTACAGCTCATTAAGGTAGTAATATATTTCTTTGTAAATTACTAAACAATAATCTTAACACTTTTGTTGAAAGATTTTATTTGTGTTTATTTGAGAGGAAGAGAGAGCAAGAGAGCACAGGCCCACAAGCAGGGGGAGGGGCAGAGGGAGAGGGAGAAGCAGACTCCCCTGAGCCGGGAGCCAGCACAGGTCTCAATCCCAGGGCTCTGGGGTCGCAACCTGAGCCAAAGGCAGATACGTACCCAACTGATCCATCCAGGTGCCCTCAACATTATTTACTGAATAATTCTTCTGCTTCATTTCTTACACTTCCCTTATCAATATTAAATGTATGTGACAAGAATTACACACATCTTTTCCAATGTTCCCGGTGACTAGGTGCCTCCTAACATCATGGGCCCTGCGACCCACTGTCCCTACTTCCCTGTTCTCACATGGTGCTGCTGAACACCCCGTCCTTTGTCATAGTCACTCACCCATACTTAACAGTATCAACAAAAACATGGTTTCAAAAGTAATAGATTTTAATGGAAAAATTATAATTGCTATGTGCTAGGTGTTCTATGAAGACTTATAGCAGATTATAACAGACAACAATAAAGACAAAATTTGACTCTTTCTTACCACTCACCATCCAAGGGAGGAGCATTAAATCACTACCACATTGACTGAGATTGACTGACTGAGATGGAAAGGAGAAAGACCAGGGGATTTGTGAGAGTATTACAGGAGTAATACTTTCCACGCTGAAATAAACAAAACCTACTGGAGGAGGGACAAGTGGATCCCTGAAATATACGAGAAGCTGTTGCCAGATTGTCTAAAGGAAGGTAGTGAAAATTGAACCATAAGAAGTGCATGAAATAGGAAAAAATACATTTAAAAAAATTCATAATAGCCGTCATTGGAAAACACCAAAGAGTGCTATTGAAACCTCAGAATGTTGGAGGCATTCCTTAAAGACAGAAAAGAAGCGGGATCAGAGTAACAGAGAACGAGCAAAACAGAAACAAATCACAGGTCTAAAAATAGAAAGAACACTGAGGTGGAGGTGGGTATGGCTGCCCCAGCAGCTGGAGGATGATGATCATTGTTGAAATTACAGACTCAAGAGCACATTCAGAACAGATTGGGCAGCTTGGCCTCCCTCCGTGTTCTGGACAGTCAGTGGCAAAAGTATTTGTTCTCAAGCAGAAACAGTGTCTGGGGATAAAATTTGCAACATCCAAAGTGTCTCTGGACAAGTGAACAGTAATTTTAACCAAAAAATAAAATATCAATAGGAAGTTGAGGAAACTTGGCACCATGAAACAAAGCAACTCACAATACTGAAGAAAAGAGCAGTATCATTACAAAGTTATGGTAGAAAAAAAGAGAAAACATTAAAACAAAATATCATTAAATAGCCACGCTCAGGGAATGAAAGAAGTAGAAACCAAAGGTAATAGAAAAAATAAAGATACATAAAACTAAAATGAAAAAAATGTTTTATTGGACAGGGAAAAAGCTGATTATTAGACTTAATGCAGAGAAAAGGAAAATTAGGGAACAGAAGAATGAAACCAAATATTTCTCCCAGAAGTAAATACAAAGGGAGAATGGACAATAATGGTTTTCTGAAACAAAGAGAAAATACACAAAACCTTTTACATAGGCAGTGCAGAAATAATAGAGTCATGGAGAGAAGTAAATAACAAAAAAGATAGAAATAATTATCAGAGCTCAAAAAGAAGAAAAGAAAGATATGGATATGATAAATTTCTAACTCTTTGAAGAAAGATGGTGAAAGAAATTCCAAATCTGGTATTATTGTAATGAAATTTCAAAAGGCCAGGGGGGAAAGAGAAAATTCCATAAAGAGGATGCAACGGAACAAAATACTTTATTATCCGGTAATTTTTATCTTTCATTTCTACATGAGCATTAAGGATTTTGTTTTGACTACAGTAGTAAACAGAATAATGGCTCCCCAAAGATGTCCACATCCTAATCCCCAGAACCTGTGACTATGTTAATGTGGGAGGTAAAATACTTTGTAGATATCATTAAATTAAGAACACTAATGTGCGGAGATGATCCTGAATTATCCAAGTGGGCCCGATGTAGTCACAACGGTACTTATAAGGGAAAGAGAGAGAGGAGAAGCAGAAGACACCTAAGATGACAGGCAAAGGTTAGGTTACGTGATTGATGGTTTTTAATATGGAAAATATCAATGAAACAAAGAGTGTGGTCAGCATCTAGAACCTGGAAAAGCAAGGAATCAATTCTTTTCCTAGAGCTTCTGTTACAGACTGAATGTTTGCATCCCCCTAAAATTCATAAGTAAAATCCTAACCCTCAAAGGGATGACATTAGGAGGTAGAATATTTGGGAAGTAATTAGGTCATGAAGGTAAAACCTTCACGAACAGGATTCATAAAAGAGACTTTAGGGGAGTGCCTGGTGGGGGCTCAGTCAGTTGAGTGTCCAACTCTTGGTTTCAGCTCAGGTCATGATCTCAGGATCCTGGGATCAAGTCCCTCACTGGGGGAGTCGGCTTGGGTTTTTCGTTCTTCCTCTGTTCCTCCTCCCCTCTAAAATAAATAAATAAATCTTGAAAGAGAGAGAGAGACACCTCCGAAAGCTCCCTTGCCTCTTCACCATGTGAGGACCCAGTGAGAGGATAGTGATCTATGAATCGTAAGTGGGATATCACCAGATCCCAAATCTAGTGGTGCCTTCATCTTGGACTTCACAGTCATTGGGATGATATTGCTACCCCACTGGACCTAGAAGGAAGAACATTCAGCCAAAGAGAATTATCCTGGAGCCTTAAAGTTGAGTGGTGTTTGCCCTGTTAGGTTTTAGAACCTAGAACCATTACCTTTTTCTTTCTTACTCTCTTTCCCTTTTGAAATGGAAATTCATTTTTCTATCCTATGCCTCCCCCACCATTTCTTGGGAAGGACATAGCTTGTTTGTTTTCCCAAGTTCATAGTTGGAGAGGAATTTGACCTGGGATGAACTGTGCCTTGAGGTCACCTGCATCTGATTTAGATGATATTTCGGTAAGACTTTGGACTTTCTCACTGTCTTTCCTAATCCCCCAGATTAGTCCTCTGATGGCTATTTCATGAATTCTGTCCAGGCTGTGTAGCTACATTCAGTGAAAGAGGCAGGGTAGAGTGTGTTCACAACATCTTATCTGGAACTAGAATTGTCATTTTTAATGCTTACATATAACTTTATTTAAATTTAAATCTCCTAGGACTAAAATAGGGAAGTCACAGTTTCAACGGACTTATATTTGTGGGAAAGGATTGTTCCCAAGTTTTGAACCAAAGGTATATGTTGGACTGAACACCTCTCTGGAGGCATACCAAAAGCACAGTTTTACCAATATTTCCAGTCAACCGAACAACCATTCAGGGTCGAGGCCTGGTTTAATCCTTGGGCATAATGAGTTGGGAATGACACCAGAAATCCAAAGATACAGGAGGAAAGTCACATTTGCAAATGATCTCTTTTCCGAATGGGACATATTAGCAGAGAACACAATCTAGGAAGCATTAAAATTAAAAATAGATTTCAGGGATGGTATTTTATTTTGTTATAACGTCCAAAGACATGATCTCTTAAGATATCAGATACCTTTTTAGATAATGATATGAAACTAACCGAGAAGTCCATGTGTTTCAAAGACGCTGTCAGTCTGAGAATGAATGTCTTGGACACATGGTCACAACTGAAAGCTTTAAAATGTACAGACCTTGGAAATGCCGAACTAGACGATTATCTATACGACTCATATGGATTCTATAGAAAAATATATCCCAAGGGTGCCTGGGTGGCTCAGTCAGGTAAGCATCTGACTCTTGTTTTCAGTTCAGGTCATGATCTCAGGGTTATAAGATTGAGTCCCTGATGGGACTCCGTGATGTGCACGGAGCCTGCTTAAGATTCTCTCCCTTCTTATCCCTCTGCCCTTCCCCCGTGTGAGTGCATTTTCTCTCTCTCTCTCTAAAAAGAAGAAGGGGGAGGGGGGAGAAGAGAAAAGAAAAGAGAAGAAGGAAGGAAAGGAAAGGAAAAGGGAAATCTATCCCAGGATCTAGAGAGAACTGACTTGGGGTTCAACCGTACCACAAGAATAGATGACCTGAAGACCTAGAGATATTTAGGAGTAAGAGATATGAGGTGTGTGAGTATGTGAATCAATAAAAAAGACTGGAATCTTAATTTCTAACTAATAATTTGGAAGCATAGAAACTGTCAAAGGAGTTAGTAAAGAAAAACTTCAAATTTCAATCTTTATATTTGACTCTTTTCATTGAAAATATATTTACGCATCATTATAAAATGAAGTTATAAATAGAAAACACTTGAAAAATAAATAACTGGTGAAAATAAGCTTTATTTATTTGGCTTTGCTTCTAAGTATTCTTTTCCACCTTATCCCATGCACACACTATCACACAGACAAAAAATTTCATTTAGGATTTTTTCCTATTACTGGCTTCTCTTTTTACTCCCAAAAAGGAATTGTTTCAAATATATTACTTTACAACAGTTTTTTTTTTTTTTTTCACTTAACGGTATCTCAGCGATATCTCTGCAGATTGGTAAACATAGATATATCTCAATTAGAGAGCAGTCCTAAAATTTCTTAAATAATTCCATAATTAATGAATGCTATCGTCATTTCTTATTTGTAGGGTTATATATATTTACTCGTCTTGTTTTGTCACATAACATGTAGTAAAGAAAAAATGTAAAAATATCTTTGGTACTTGGGGTGTCTGGGTGACTCAGTTCTTTAAACATCTGCCTTTGGTTCAGGTTGTGATCCAGGGTCCTGGGATTGAGTCCAGATGGGGCTCCCTGCTCAGCGGGGAGCCTGCTTCTCCCTCTCCTTCTGTCTCACTCACTTGCTCATGTTCTCTCTCTCTCATGCTCTGGCTCTCTCAAATAAATAAATAGAATCTTAAAAAAAAAAGTCTAGTACATGTGCTCTTTCTGCATCCTTTTTTTCTAAAAAAAAAATCTTTGGTGCTCAACATACTTTAAAAATATCAAAATATTTGAATAAAATGCATTTAGATATCTTTAGTTTATGTATCAACACCTGTATTATTTTTATTAATCAATTTCTTATTTTGCTTATATTTTCTAGATATAGAAAATGATCATTATTTGAAATTGTATGGGCCTGATTCTTACACTCTGTTTGTTTTAATATATTCCAGAAATACAATATTGGTGATTGATTATTCGAAAGGGAAGTCTAGCTTTTGAAATGTGTTTTATAAACAATTTATAAGAATATTATCTTTATGTAATCTTTAGAGTGTTATCTATCTTAAAGATATAAAATTAATAGCCAACTTAACCTACACAAATGTCAAAAACAAAATTATTCTAGTGAGTTCTTTTCTTAAGTACTTTATTAAAAAATTAATATTGGTGCCTTGGCAATGTGAATTATTTATTTGCACACACTTCAGCAAGAAACATATGCACGTGATTTTGAAGACACTAGGAACCTATGTTACAGTAATCAGGTGAAGTACTTGTGTTTGGAGTTATTAAAACAGGGCAAAGTTGTTGCTACCTCCATTGTGATGTACTGAGTAAGGTAGGCTTTATTCCAAGTAATACTGAACCACTGATGACTAAAATCATTTTTTATCCCCCTTTGAAATAATTTATTCAGCAACCCTGGGAATTTCTGCTCTAAAGGTAAATTATGTTTCATACTATAGACATCTATATCTTTATAGCTAACAATGTATCAGAGTAAAAATTTCAAACTTATTTGTAAAATTAATTTTCTTAGGAAATAGAGAAAATCTAACTCAGGATTATTGTCAAAATGAGATATTATGGAATATTATAATGAAGTAGTATAGCCCAATAAGACATCTGATTCTAAAATAAATCATCCTTTTTTTCTAAACTGGAAATTGGAATACTATAGTATGCACTTTTTTACTGAAATGGAAATGTTCTCAAAATACAGAAAAATGGCAAATTGCATGTAAGGTTAAATTTATGATAATATATCTGAAGGAAAAAATTCAATTATTTAAAGTCTATAGAAGAAAAACGCAATAATAAAGATTCCATAGGTTTTGAGCTTTAGACAAATTAAAGCAAGAAGTTAAAATTTGAGGGTTTTTTTTTTTGCACTTAGTAAACACAAGTGTTGAAAGGATTTGTAGTAAATATGTGAAAAAACATTGTATTGAAAACAATCCAGTTTATGTCATCAAATATACTTATTTGTGCAAAGGTTCTTCAAATTGTCTTTGGAAATCAAGTTTAAAATTTAGCCCATAAATTTTTTTTTCTGTTCCGTTTTTTAAACAGAATTTGAAATCTCTTTAAAATCAGTGTGTCATTCTATACCTGAAAGTTTTGGCCTCTTGTTAAGTGAGCGAACATAAAAGAAAATTATCTTAAAATGCTTCTACAAAGAAATACAGATTAAAATTCAGCAGTGTATGTTGAAAATGTTGTCATTCTGTTTAATTTAAAGCTCATGTATTGTCAGAAATAGATTAGAAATAAGGTATTATTTCCATAAAAATCTATTCATAGTAATAAACAATGAAAAATAAAAATGGACTCTCATGGTGGCATAGCATATAATTCTCTTTCTGCAGAAATCATTCAAATGACGGTGGCCCTAAAAAGAAATATTCTAAGATACTATTTAATGTGAATAATATGATTCACATAATCACTGCATAAACTATGGTTGTCTTCATGGAAAGAGAATAAATTACATCTTCATAATTATGATTTTTATTTTCCCTTTCACTGTAATATGATTAAATCTCTATCAGACTTTACTTAAACATACATTTAGGTAATCATAACATACCTAAATACTGTGTCCTCAAGACCATTCCCCGTTTTGTTGATTAGATAGGGGGACCCAGAGAATTAGCATGTAGAGTTCTACCCAAGGTGATGATCTATTGCAGAAAACTAATCAAAGCCAACAAATGGGAAAAGCACATGGGGCAAAGCCCAGACAAAACCAAGCACAAGCTTCTAACAGTCCTCTCCTTACGGTTTCACAGAGATTTTTATTCTGGGCTGGTTATGTGGGAAATCTCTGGCTAACACACCAAAACTTCAGACTCCCAGGGTGCCTGGGTGGCTCCGTGGGTTAAAGCCTCTGCCTTCAGTTCAGGTCATGATCCCAGGGTTCTGGGATCGAGCCCCACATCAGGCTCTCTGCTCAGCGGGGAACCTGCTTCCTCCTCTCTCTCTGCCTGCCTCTGCCTACTTGTGATCTTTGTCTGTCAAATAAATAAATGAAATCTAAAAAGGAACAAACAAACAAACAAAAAACCCAAAAAACCCAAACAAACAAACAAACAAAACAAAAAACAAACTTCAGACTCCCAGAAAGAAAATAGATACTTAATAGATACTTGGTATGAACCATTTTGCGCAAACAAACCGGTCAGGTGTATTATGACACTCTCACCAAGTCAGGGTGGTAGAAATAATTTTTTTGTTGTTGTTGTTTAAGGAGAGCAAGAGAAGAGGGGAGGGAAGGGGCAGAGAGAGATCTTTTTTTTGTTTGTTTTTTAAGATTTTAATTTATTAGAGAGAGAGACTGAGCAGTGGGGAGGTGTGGGGGGGGGTGCAGAGAGAGAGGGAGGGAGAGAAGCAGATTTACTCCTGAGCAGAGAGCCCAATGTGTGGCTCCATCCCAGGACCCTGAGATCATGACCTGAGCCAAAGGCAGATGCTGAACCAACTGAGCCAGCCCTGCACCGTACAGAGAGAATCTTAAACAATCTCCACACCCATCACATAAACAACCTCCACATCACATCACATAACCCTGAGATTATGACCTGAGCCGAAATCAAGAGTGTGATGCTTAACCCACTGAGCCACCAGACACCCCAAGATGGTGGAAATACTTTTGAAACCATGTTTCTAGAGCCAACCGAGAGTTATTCATGCAAGCAATTCTTCCACAGGAAAACAGTCTCAGCACTGCTATGTTAACTCCTTTCTGCACAGTATGATATAGAAATTAAATTTGCTGAGAATGATTTGGGAGACACAGTAACTCAAAATTTTATAATTTAAACATTTTCCTATCGCTGTCATAATAATAGGACAATACTACCAAATGCTGGTTAAATCAGAATGAAGATGATTTATGATTGGGAATTAATAGAGTTAAATGAAGTAATACCATGAATATAGTCACATGGAAACATTTAAAGTAACTTTTAGTATCAACAATTATATTTATCCTATTATGTCATTTATCTACTATGTTTTAAGGACAGTATACCAAGAGATTAATAATTCTTTAATCAGTTTGAGAAATGTCAGTATTAATAGAGTGACATTTAATCATTTATTCATTGTATTTTTATATAAATTGTTTGAAAAAATAAAATATGAGGAAAAAGTGTAAGGTTTTCTACATGTGACAAAGTTTTGTGCATTTATTAAAAACCACATAATTTAAAAAATTCACTGAGCATCTAAGTGAGGAGAACAAGGTCATTATCCCTGTGGATACAGCTCATGTACTGTGACCATCAAGTTGTTAGTAACCTAAGCCTACTTTTGGTTGTCTCTTCTAATTCTCAGTGAAGCTGGTTTATTCATTGTTCCTTTGGTGTTATTTGATTATGACTTATATTTGGTTGATGACATTATTTGGAAACTGGAGACTGGTGAAAAGATGCTTTCCCACAGAGAATGATTGACTTTGATGTGCCCAGAGCCTAAATAAAGCACTTTAGACATGAGCCCAGAATTATTACCTGCCAAGTCTTTAGTTTTTTATTTATTTTTATTTTTTATTTTTTTTTTTAAGATTTATCTATTTCAGAGACAGAGAACATGCTAGGAGGGGAGAGCATAGGGGCCAAGGGAGAGAATTCTTCAACCAGACTCCCCACTAAGTGTGGGGGGCTTGATACCACGACTCTGAGATCATGGCTTGATCCAAAACCAAGAGTTGGACACCCAACTGACTGAGCCTCCCGGGTGCCCCCAAATCTTCAGTTTTGTATAGTCCCAGGTTCCAGATCCCCCTTAGTAATCTGGAGAAAGGCCCAGTGTCCCAAAAGTACTGATACGTGTTCCTGACCACCAAACCTGTCCTTTGTGTGTTTTCACAGGTCACTGCTCAGGTTCAAACGTGTGCTTTTCATCTATCTCATTCTCTTTTTGTCTCTCTCTCTTTGTCTAGTACATGTGCTCTAGTGTCTCTTTATCTGTAGTGTTTTCTCTTACATCCTGCTAGTCCAGAAATAAAGTATAATTTATCTTTTATGCAGGATTTAGTATGAGGAAGGCCCCCCAGGGAGTTTAATCTACAGCATTGGTGGAAACAGAAGTCCCTACAGAGCACTTTGATACTGTAATGTTCAGTGAAGGATGGTTGATACTGTATCGTGGAATTATAACACAGAGAAAATTACTACGGAAAAAATAACATTCATTTTTCATCCTTTCATTCAATAAATCCTGTAAATTTAATATGCATTTATAGAGGGTTTATTGAGAGTTGAGCATTATAGTTAGTATTCAGACTTCAGAGAGAAATAAATAGTGGTTCCTACTCTTAAAGACCCATGTGTAGTGAAGATACAAACCAACTTGTAAACGAATAAATTATAATATGATGTGATGTATAGAAAATAGGGAAAACAAAGATAAATCAGCCAGACACAATTTCGTGCATTCACAATCTTCTCACAGTATTTCTCCCCAAGCATTATGAAAATTATCCTTCCTCACTCAATGCATGTAGCCAAGGTCATATGACTATTAACCAGGCTGATTAAATGTAGACTAAGTAGAAATGGATGACTCCAAAGTTAAAACTGTGAAAATCTCTGTGTGATCTCCACTTTCTCCATTACTTTACGGGGACAAACATGGAAGCCTCTTGTGAGACTATAAGCTCAAGGTTGCCTAGGTTACCTGGCAAAGTGCATCAGTGCCCTTGACCATGGCTAGGACTCATGGTAAACTTTGTGGAAGTAGTCGAGCCACTGAGATCTTGGAGATGTTTATGAAATGTAGCACCGCTTATCTTAGTAATATCTTAGTAATAAAATATGGAAATGGCAGAGAGAACAGAATTAACTTTGGTAGAGGTGAGAGGGGATTTGGGGAAGAAAACTGTTTGCAGGTGGACACAGAGAAGATCACGTGCAAAGACATTAAGGTGTGAAACTGATTTTAGTATTTGGGGAACTATAAACTATTATAGAGATAATTATTCTAGGGGCCAGGAAAGAATTGAATGTTCATATGTCAGCCGTAGTGAACAGCATTCTGTAACGATTTATCAGTCAGAGTTCTAGGTTGCAAGTAATGGAAACTGACTCTTGCTTATGTAATTAAAAAAAGAAAGAGTGAGAGAGAGAGGAGAAGGGAGGGAGGAAGGAAAGAAGGGAGGGAGGAAAGAAAGGAGGAAGGGGAGAGAGAAGAACGTGGACAAGTTCTGGGTAAATTACAGAAACTAGGGAACCAAGGTCAGAAAATAAATGTAACCAAAGATTCTGGTGAGCAGGAACCACGGCAAAGGTTACCCAACATAGATAGTCTAGTCCCACCATCTTGGTTTGGCAGCTTCCACTAGACTCCATTATTTCTGCCCCTGGATGGCGGGGTTCCTCCCACTTGAGAATCCTTGCATTTAGTCATTGCCTAATATCCCAGCTCTTCTCTAGAGACATTTTATTAGATAATGTGAACTTAGATAGTGTGACCCAGAAGTGGCATGGTGCAGGGAATGTGGATATCCTTCTTGTTTTTGTAGGAGATCGTAGGGTTGGGATCCTGGGCAGAGAAAACAAACAAATGAAAAGATGCAAAAACCCTGTATGACTCTCCCTTGTCTCATTTATCTCCTCCTTCCTCTCTGCATGGCAAACACTGGGTCTTTTTTTATCTTTTTGAACGAAGCTGATTCGAATCTACACCCACCTTCACTTGCTGTTCCTTTTCCAGGGACTTTTCTTCCCATCAGTCTTTGCGTTCACCGTTTCAACAATCCCACTGTCACAGATGTCACCTCCACAAAGAGATGTTTTTCAGATGTTCTGTATCCTCCTGCCCACTCTCCCTAATCACTGTGTATCATATGATGGTTTTATCAGCTCATTACCTTTCTTGCTATCTGAAGAGATACCCGTCATTTCGTTTGGTTGCAGGTGTTAGCAGTCCTCCAGCAGACTCTGTGAGCAGGTCCATCTGCAGGAGCCCAAGTCCTGCAGCACAGGGCCACCTGGGTGGGTCAGTCGGGTAAATGTCTGCTTCGGCTTGGGTCATGATCTCAGGGTCCTGGGAACGAGCCCCAAGTCAGGCTCCCTGCTCAGCTCTGAGTCTGCTTCTCCCTCTCCCTCTGTGCTCTCTCTCTCTCTCTCTCAAATAAATGAATAAACATCTTTAAAAAAAAATAATAAGCACTCCAATGCATTAAGCAGTATGGATAAAAAAGGATTGGGAGGTTGTGATTTTTCTGATGTTAAAAGGTACTGATGAACAGAGGAGCCTCAGTTGGTTAAGCTTCCTCCTCTTGATTTTGGCTCAGGTCACAATCTCAGGTCTGGAGATCAAGACCCAAGTCAGGCTCCACACTCAGTGTGGCGTCTGCTTGAGAGTCTCTCTCTCCCTTTACCCTCCCCCGATTGTGTGTGCTAAATAAACAAATAAATAAAATCAATCTTTTAAAAAGGTTAGGGATCATTTGAAGGAGATAATTTTCATCTCATGATAAAGAGCAGGAAATAAATTGTAGTACACTAAGGAATGTTTACAGTAAGATTTGAAAAAGAACACAAGAATATTGCAATTTTGAAAGTAGTGATTTTTTTTTCTTTAGAAAAAGTATTGTAGATTATCAGTCAAAATGTAGCTTTCTCTATGAATGAGATTGAACTTAATTTACCTTCTACCACTGATTCAGTAGCTCTTTCCTCAAAAGTGTCGCATCCATTAATTTAACTGTTTCATGTCAATTTTAGGTTTTCTGAATCTCACTAAAATTTCTCCTCCTAAAATAGCACACAAGACTCCCATAAAAGTAAACAGAAAGCTTAGTTAATAGGAGAATTCTATTTTCTATTTTCTTAAATCATTTCAGGATTAGGTAAACTTCATTAAGGATTCTAACATTATTACTTAATGACACTTCGCTTGTGTTAGGGTTCCTCTCCTCTCCCTTTTGCACTTTTCCCATAACCAGTAATTTTCATTATATTTGTGAAAGACTTTATTCTAGGAGCAGCACCATTTCTCCCTCATTGGAATACATTTTACCATTGTAAGGTGAGTCTTAAAATTGAAATGGAAAGCATTTCTTTAATTAAATTTACATTCAACCTGAGTAAAAACTACAGGATAACTCAACTACTTCATTCTTCAATCAGCCTTATGAAGATATATTATTATATCTCTATGAAGCAGAGAAGTTAAATCATTTGTCCAAAGGAACTCAGTTAGTAGATAGTTGGATTGGAATACAAACACAGGTAGTCCAATGATGAAGTTTTCACATTTAACTGCTCTCCCTTTAGTATTTAACAAAGTATTTTACTTATTTTTAAAATATTTTATTTATTTATTTGAAAGTGAGTGAGAGAGAGAAAAAACAAGAGCAGGGGGAGAGGCAGAGGGAGAAGCAGACTCGCTGCTGAGTAGGGAGCCCAATGTGGGACTCAGTCCCAGGACCCCAGGTTCATGACCTGAGCCAAAGGCAGATGCTTAACCAACTGAACCACCCAGGTACCCCTTAATAAAGTATTTTAATGCATTGTTTCCATTAGTCTCTGTACTAATATATAATTATTATGTGACTCTTAAAATGCAATCTTGTTTTGTTTGGGTGGGGGAACAGTACATAAATACATTCTTCAGCTGTCCATGTATCAAGAGTCCTTACATCATGCAAAGGAAAATATCATTTGAGCGATTTATGTTTGTGTTTTACCCACTCCCATTTTAACAGTTGGCATTTATATCACCAATTTATTCTGCTTTGATCTTTAAGACACTGTGAAACATGAAGATATCCTTACATTTTGAAGCTAAAATTTCAATATTTCCACGATCTTCCTGACTTCATCTATAATTTTCCTAAGACTTTTTTTTTTTTTTTTTTTTTTATGAAGAAAGGTTAATGCAAACAAACAGAAGGAGCTCAAATCTCTAATTATGCGATACCAGGAGTGGTATAATGATTCATCATAGAACGCTCAAATAGCTCTCTTCAGTCCACTGCGTCCAGATAACTTCAGTGTAAGCAACACCACAAAGGCACAGACATGATTATTTGTTTCATAAATAAAACCAGAAAGCTGGAGGCATGTCTCCAAATGATACACCTAGAAAACCGGAGTTACACTTGAGTAGGAAAACAGCTCTTAGAGCCCACGAGAAGACCTGACGGAAGAGGTAGTACACACGAGCAAACCAAGTGGGACTCTTCTGCGGAGACTAGAGCACTAGAGCGTAAACCACAGCCTTTGGAGTGCTTTCCACACGAAAGCATCAAGGTTGTGAATGGAAAATGAAACAAGGAAAATAACTCCACCAAAAGTAGCTTTTTGGTGTGTACACGGAGATGAAAATGAATATAAAAAAAAATTTGGGAAGAACTGGTATCAAGTTCATGCAGGGTCATAAAAAGGTTACTCCTTTCCTAGTGTCCGTATTTATTTCATATAAACAATTGTCCTTGCAGGTATGAATTGTATTTTAGTTGTATCTGTGTCATCGGGGCCTCTAAAACAGATGGGATTCATTTTCTGTTGAAGGTATCTTTTCCTTTAATTTGAATATTGGGATCCCCTTCCTGGTATTTCAGCTTGGAGACTTTGAAATTAAATGTGTATCCAGTCTAATTGAAATAAATGGCACTACATTATTGTTAGTCGAAAATTCTTTGTAAAATCAGGAGATATTTTGTTCTCCAAATTTTCAACAGTGCTCGAGATGATATACTTAGATGGGTTGGGAAAAAAATTGTAAATGTAAATTTCCTTGAGATTAGGAATTTTATTTATTTATTTCATTTTTAAGATTTATTTATTCATTTATTTAAATGAATTTAAAAGGCAGAGGGAAGGGGAAGCAGGCTCCCCGCCGAGCAGAGAGCCAAATACATGGCTTGATCTCCGGACCCTGAGATCATGACCTGAGCCAAAGGCAGAGGCTTAATCCACTGAGCCATCCAGGCACTCCGAGATTAGTAATTTTAAATCGAAACAGTGGAGTTGTCCATTCATTTACTAATCCCAGAAATATATATTAAACTCCAAAAAACACTGACCAGGGATAGACAGAACAAGGTTATTCATTATTCTCAAAAATCTCACAAGCCAACAGATTAAGGAAAGCTAAGAAAAACTAATTTACAATACAATGCTTGTTATAATGTAGTTACGTTAATATTATATAAGAGGGCAGAAAAATAATTGTATATTTCTCACCTCCTGTTTTCCACTACCACTCCTTGCTTATTTCTTTCATGAAATGGATCACAATATTTTATTAAACATTTCTTTGTTCACTTGTCTCTCCTATTAGATATTAGTCTACAGTGCTAATTAATCAATCAGGCATAACAAAGTTTGATTAACAACAAGCACTTGACATAATTTTAATGCTATGCTTATTTGGCCTGGAAAACACACACAGGTTTCTGAATCAGACATAGAATTACAAGGAATAACTTCACAGTTTTCCTAACCACCCTTACCTCCTCCAGGGCGAGGTCAGAGGAGCGAAGTGGCTCTGTGGACGGGGTCTGTGCCATGACAGAGAATTCTCGAAATTGTGAGTCTGGGGTCTTATAGAATACATGGCCCCACCTGGCACCCTCGCTTCCTCATCTTTATAAAAAAAATCTATAATAATCTCTCCAGGAAGAGAAAGGAGAAGTCCCTGGTTTATAATCCCTTGGAAAACAGACATAAAATTCTGCAGGAATAAATCTAGAACTCTGAAATTCTCTGTTTATTCAATCATCTTTTAACTTAACAAAGCTTGACATTTAATTCATTTTTTTTCAATTTCTTTTTTTTTATTAACATATAATGTATTATTTGCTTCATGGGTACAGGTCTGTGAGCCATCATCTTACACAATTCACAGCACTCACCATAGCATAGACCCTCCCCAATGTCCACCACACAGTCACCCCATTCCTCTCACCGTTCTCCCCTCCAGCAACCCTCCGTTTGTTTCCTGATTTTAAGAGTCTCTTATGGTTTGTCTCTCTCCCCGGTCCCCTTCATGTTTTTTAGTAATTTTTGCTCGGAAAGCCCTGACCAAAAACAAACATAAAAATACTCATATTCCTTTCCCATATAAGGAAAATGCTCCTAGAGAATAAAGAACAGGCTTTACAGAAATATTAAAAGACATATGGTAACAAACAAAACCAAATTTATCCCACTCCTTATCCCATTTCTTGAAATATTTCCGAATGTCATTTATTTGTATTCTTTTGCCCACAGAATTGTTTCCTAAGTAAAGGATTTGAATAAAAATGACAAAGGAGGGGCTGAGTCTATTGCTAACTTACTGTTATCTGTCCTTTGTGTGTGTGACACATGGGGTAAGTCTGTGTTCCCAGGATCAAAGATAGAAGAAAATCACTAATGAAGAATGATACGGGAGCAAAGTGTAGTATTTCATGGAATTTCTTAAGCCAGCTTCTGAGGAATCTCAGGGATATGCCTAGTGATAAAGATGTATGTGAGACTCTGGATGCTAGGAGATACTCGTATGCATTTAATATGTTTGAAAAATGAACAGAATAAAAATGGAGAAAATAGAACCATGGTTTATAGTCCAGGAGGAGCCACTGTGTTTTGTAAATCACTCCATTTTGTAGGACTACTTCTGGTTTCTCGTTTGTGAAATTTTGGGGTTGGAGTAGATAGTATTGATCGACTTGTAAAATTACATGGTAAGACTAGACAGAATTACGAGGTTGCGCTACATGATATTTAAAATCATTTTCAGTTCAACAGTCCATATATTGTCTTGTTTTACACATGCACACGCACACGCACACACGCACACTTCAAGAAATAAAGTCAGAAAAAACTCACTGACACTATGAGAGGTTTCAGTAAAGCCCCACAGGTAGAGAATATTATTAGTCTTTTCTTATATACACTTTCCACATTACATAAGGCGGGCTGTTATTTTGCATTGATCTTGTTTTTTCATATTATGAATGAGAGCAAGGGTCTGATAATTAAATTTTCATCTACTCTCTAATTCCCTTGAATTATTTGTGGACCATGAATATCAATGTTGACCCCTCAGCCGTGCTACACTTAATCACGCAAATGAGGAATTCCATTTTATGTCAACCTGAACATATTAAAAGACTGGATATTATGATCTGAAGTTATAGATTTGCCTTTTAAAAGTATGTATTTCGTGAAAGAATCTTCTTAGATTTTATAGCATTTCATACACATTAAATAATGATATCATAAGAACCTGAAAGTGAACATATGGCTGTTCGATTTAGAAAAAAAAAATTACTACATCTATTAGGATAAACCCTTAATTTTCTCTGGTAAGTGGTGATAAAAGATACCTAGAAGTCTTTCCTGTTTAAGTTCATCTTCTCTAGATCTTAATTGTATTATGGCCTTTTAAGTCTTAGCACAAACAGAATAAAAATCATGAATCACACACTCAAGCACTCGCACACGCGTGCACACACACACACACACACACAGGCAAGCACACAACCACACATTCAAACAGATAGTAACTTAGAAGTTGTTTTAATTAATTATATCTGAAATAGACTTCACTTTTCTTTGATATATATTTTTTCTGTCGTTTAGATAATTATCAGGGATTTCTCTCCCATCATTGGGTTATGTTATATGGTGGAGTTGACTTTAAGAAAGAAGATTTTCTAGAGCATGCATGACCTAATTAAAGAAGCACTTAAAAAAAAATTCTCCAAGTGGTCACATAGACAAAAGTTGGAGATCAGACGCCGGAGACAGGTTTTCCATTTTGGGTTTTGAAAATGGAGGCCGTTGTGAGGCATGGGTCTGGAAGCCAGCATCTAGTCTTTGAGAATGGACTCGGTTAATCCCTAGCAAGGGAACAGGGACATCTGTCCCACAACCAGCAGGAAACAAAAATCTGTCAACAAAGAATCTGAATGATTCTGGAAGTGAAGTCCTCCTCACAGCACAAATATGGATTTCTCACACGTCATCTGTGTGGCCCTGAGCAGGGGACAGAGCTAACCTGTGTCTAGGCTTCCGGTATTCAGAATGGTGAGCTAACACACGGGTGTTGTTTTAAGCTCCCAAGTTTGTGGTAATGTGTTATGCGGCAGAAGAAAAATAATACACGAACAATGCAAAAAACAAAGGCTGAAGTGCAAACTTTTAAAAACTTTATAAAACTGGTAACAGTTAAAAAATTGTATAAAATTGTTAGAGCATAGGCAGTGTAAAGTTGGTCAGTCTTAATAATACTTACATTGACAGGGGTGCCTAGGTGGCTCAGTGGGTTAAAGCCTATGCCTTTGGTTCAGGTCATAGTCACAGGGTCCTGGGATTGAGCCCCATGTCGGGCTCTCTGCCTGACGGGGACCCTGCTTCCTCCTCTCTCTCTGCCTATCTCCTCTGCCTACTTGTGATCTCTGTCTGTCAAATAAATTTTGAAAAATCTTAAAAAAAAAAAACAACAATTTATGTTGACAGATCAACACTGATTTGGTAGAAAGTTATGAATCCCACTTAATGTTTTTCAGGGTTATTCTTATACAATGCTAGCTTGTTTTGTCATCTTTCACTATATTCAGGAAATGATACATATTTTCCAGACTTTTTTTGGTATTTTTTACTATACTTATATCTAACATTTAAAGACATTTCTACTGTTCTAGTTTTGTTTGGAAAATTTGGGGACTTGAATGAAGGAAAAAGGAAATAAGAAACTGAATCTTTAAGGATTGTCAACATGAGTTTTTGACCCCTGTTTCAGTGCTACTGATATTACAGCAATGTAATATTTAACTGAAACTAATCCAATTATATTTCAATAAAAGAAGAGGACTGCCACCAGCTTTTAAATTTTGACATGGAGTCAAAAAAGTATTAATCCTATTTAATAAAATCACACCTGAACCTTTCCAAGCTTCATGCAGTGTTCTAATTCTGTCGAGTCGATGACTATGGTTCTCTTTAACTTCTGTCCTCTTTTTCTCTTGAATATATAACCTGACTGCAAAACAAAAGAACAAAACAGTTAGGTCCTTTATTTTCCCCATGAACAAACCAAGAATAAGCCCTGTTTCAATTAAAATCATTAGATTTTACCCCACAGTGAATAGATAAAATATTAGCATAAAAAATTACTGAATCTTAAGATAATGTGTAAAGGAATAAAAAATATCAGCTAATTAAAACGTTTCCCCAATTCTGTCCTATTCTCCCTATTCTGTTCGTTAATTGTCACCCTTTATCAGTGGAACAGTAGGGTCATTATAGTCAGATCTTTATTGAGCCAAAGGTACTTTCAAACTTTTTCCATTGCTCAGTCCCCATTAACATGAAAAAGTTGAAAGAATTCTTGAAGAAATCAAATACACAAAGAGGGGATGACATATCTATTAATGAGAAGTGGTCTTAGTTTTCCTCAAAAGCAGTTTTAAAATATGTTTTCAGTGTTCCAGAATTCATTGTTCATGCACCACACCCAGTGCTCCATGCAATCCGTGCCCTCTCTAATACCCACCCCAGGCTCCCCCAACCTCCCACCGATCCCCTCCCAAACCCTCAGCTTGTTTCTCAGAGTCCACAGTCTCTCATGGTTTGCCTCCCCCTCCGATTTCCCCCAGCTCCCTTCTCCTCTCTGTCTCCCGATGTCTTCTGTGTTATCCCTTATGCTCCCCAAGTAGGATTTAACCGAGAACCTATGTTTCCTCTTTAACACGTAATATATTCAGATAAAAATGAAAACATGCAAACTCATAAACATCATGACTTATAATATAAAATAAATGTTATTATTTTAAAAATATTTTTCTGGCTTGTTCAATGTTTATTAATTGAAAGAAATTTCTCTGTAACATCTCAAGCATTTACAAATGATTAAACCACAGACTAAACTGTTTAAAGTACTATCACATCATAGTTTCTATTAGTTAAAAAATTTTGAAATTGCAGGAAAACATAGTCAGAGAATGTGCCAAAATTTTTATCTCCTTAGGAAATAACAGTGGGTTAATGACACCGTTTAGTAAAAGACACTTAAACATTTTTAGCTTAGAAATTTAAATTCCATAAACAGCTTAGCTTACTTCTTTTAGGAGTAAAGTCTCATGCACTTTTATCTATGTCTATGCTATTTAATATGCTCTACCTTCCTTGAGCTAAGTTACTATTCTGAAGCAAATTTTAAAAATTAGCACTAGGATGCTTTGAAAGTGCTCTCTGCCAAATATTATTTTGCCCTGGTCATATTTGGGCCATTATCATTAGTGTTTTGCTGTAGTTTTATTTTAACTTTTTTTTTTTACCTTTGTTATGACCTTGGGCACGAATAAGCTCATTAAAAATTAAATTGCTTATTATAGCCTGGCATCATTTTCCACTTTGATCAGAAAGCACAATAGATTCCTTGAGTGGATTTACCTATAAAATATTCTAGTAATGAGAACAAAAAAGGCAAACTTAATAACCTTAATGCTGAAACAAAACTAAGGAAATGCCACCAAGAAGGCGATAAGAAACATTTTATATGACAAAAATAAACTAGAGATTTGTGATATTAAAATTTGGTTTTCTATCTCACTAAGTAAGCCTTTCTTACAACTTGAAAACCTAGCTGTCAATTTCACTATATATACATATTCTGCTAATAATGGTCATGTTGATTTCTTTCTCTTACCCTCTCCAAGCAGGAGAGTACCATGAGCAACTCTTGAATAATTCCATTAAAAGAAGATTATTTTAATTTTTTAAAAAGATTTTATTTATTTATTTGACACACAGAGAGAGATCACAAGTAGGCAGAGAGGCAGGCAGAGAGAGAGAGAGGAGGAAGCAGGCTCCCTGCTGACCAGAGAGCCCAATGTGGGGCTTGATCCCAGGACCCTGAGATTATGACCTGAACCGAAGGCAGAGGCTTAACCCACTGAGGCACACAGGTGCCCCAAAAAGAAGATTATCAAAATAGTTTCTAAATTAGGTATCTTAAATATGCTGAAAACCTTATTCTTTTTTTTAAATTCTCAGGCTGTTAATTCACAGTTTTGATTGTATTGTAACAATATAGGTTGGAGTAGTTCTATTCCTAGGATTGCAGTGTAATTTATAGTTTTCTACCTTTTCAACATATGGAGAGAGTAACAAAGTAAAATCAGAATGGATCATATCCAAGGTTTACAGCAATTATATATGAACTAAAGTATTCTGAAAACTTTTATTTGCATTGAAATTTCCTCATATATACAGTATCTAAATGCATTTGCATTTGAAATTTAAAGGCTCTGCTCTTGGGTTTCCATTGTATGGATAAAATGAAAAGAGTTGGCAATAAAACACATTATATTTATATCTACTTGTTGTCCTTGGATGTAGTTATATCAACATGAAGAAAAAGAAAACATTTACAGTTTTTTTTAAATGTTAGAATGAAGTGCATTATAAAAAGAAGGCAACATTTAGTATCATTTAAATAAAAATTCTATCACTAGTCAACTCAAATTATCACAAAATCCTCAGAAACATCAAAAGTAGTATCATAATCACTATCATTAAAGTTTAACATTAACTTGAATCCAACCAAAGGCAGAGGACCATAGTTAGGACCTACTCTGGGTTTAGGGGTTTTGGAGTTGATAAGATAAAAATAAACTATTGCATTTTTAAAAAATTTTTTTATAATGTTATGTTAGTCACCATACAGTACATCAGTAGTTTTTGATCTCATGTTCCATGATTCATTGTTTGCATATAACACCCAGCTCTCCATGCAATCCATGCCCTCCTTAATAACCATCAACAGGCTCATGCGTCCCCCCAAACTTCTCCCTTCCAAAACCCTCAGTTTGTTTCCCGGAGTCCACAGGCTCTCATGGTTCCTCTCCCCCTCCAATTTCCTCCCCTTCATTTTTCCCTCCCTTCTTCTAATGAACTATTTTAAAGCAAGATGCTTAAATCAGATGCTAGAGACAAACGTGTTTTTATTATTAAAATTTAAATGAATTTTGCTTTGTAACTCATTCTGTGCTCCAAATATAAGATAAAGGAAATTTAACAGAAAAGTATGTATTTGTTATCTATATATTGTATCCTTTCAGGACCATACTAGTTTTCCTGGAATGAGTATGTACTTGTTATAGCCCTGAGGAGCATTAACTCTGGATATTTCTTTGCATTAAAATTTGGAATTTATTTATTCAGTTATAGGTAATTCTATTACCTGTTGTCCTAAATTTGAAAGAAAACATAATAACTGCTTTTATCATACCCGATAAGCAATTGGAATAACCCACCAATTTTCATATGAGGTTTTGAAACAAAGGACAGAGAATAAGGACAGGCGATTAGAAGAAAGGCTGGAGGGGCACCCGGGGGGCTCAGTGGATTAAGTGTCTGCCTTTGGCTCAGGTCATGATCCCAGGGTCCTGGGATGGAGTCCTGCATTGGGTTCCCTGCTCAGTGGAGAGCCTGCTACTCCCTCTCCTCCTACCATTCCCCCTGCTTGAGTGCTTTCATGTGCTCTCTCTCTGTCAAATAAAATTTAAAAAAAAAAAAAAAAGAAGTAAGACTGGATGTATAACTTGAATCTTTCTACATATGGGTGTTCATGATAATCAGTTTTTCATGTTGATATGGAGTTGCTACATTTTAATATGCTTGTTTTTATAATGTAGTTTATTTTGGCTATTAAGTTTCTTTTATAATTAATCCTTACCTTATAGTTTTTTACCTATAAGTATATTTGTTCCCCAAGATAAATTAGTACTCAATACTTTTCACAATCAAGAAGTGCATATAGTTTCTAGTTCCTTAACAAACTAGTAAATGGGTTTTAAGAAGCCATTTTATTAACTTACAGTGATGTAAAATAAGTATCAATTTCTCAATTTTGTTGTTACTTTTGCTTATCTGATAGTATGCTAAAGCAAATGGACTATGACCCATTTTTTTCTCCTTACCTGTAGGACATTCTGAGATGGAAGGCAGGTGACCCAGGCTAATCTTCCTGGAAACATGCTAATAATTGGACCTCTTGGCAAATAGACTAATTATATTGCCAAGGGGGAGTCTTTATCTGTGGAATGCTTTCAGCAGACCGCCTGCAGTTTAGGATTGCTTTTTGGAAAACAAACCTAGAATCTTTATATTCACAAAGCATCCTCCTTGGAAATTGTATAAGCTACAACTGTGTGATTCATAACCAAAAATTCTCTTCATGGATGGGATATCTGAGGAATCTTGCACTGTAGCGGTGGAACATTTTCTAAGTGTTTTCTGTGGCAATTCCGGGAGCAGATAAATGTACTAAATGAGTCCATGGCTTTCGTTGAAAGAGTCAGGAAATAGGCTGTTGGCTACCATTGGCTTCATCTCACAGGGTGCTCCAAGATGAGTTTAGAAAAGCAAATCCTCTACAAATAGGATTAGAAGAAAATTCATTGAGCGCACCTTCTGGGACTTGTAGGGTAGAGAAATGCAACAGATCTTCATTTAACTGTGAAAAACAAAACAAAAAGAGGCCATCAGGTAGCAAGCTAGAAACTCAACCTGTGGTAAGGACTCAATTGAGGTTATTTCCTCTGTTACCACTTAAAATTCTGATTATGCTGGTACCCAGTAAAGACCAACCACTGGTCAAAAGTCCTTCAGAGGGAAAGGTCTAAGGAACAGTGATCCTTTTAAGTACCAAGTACCTATAATCATGACGAGAGAGCGTTAGTTACCAAAAACTTCTGCAAATGGCTATAATACATGGAACTAATTGGAGGAAAAGCTATGTTTATGAGCGATATAAAACACTAAGCAACCCACCAGTGACTGCCCTTGAATCCCAAATACTCCAAATTATGGAACATCAGCTTAGCTGGCCAAAGATAGACTACTCTCTGATACCTTTTTAAGATACAACCAAGGGGAGTGCTTTGGTGGTTCAATCCTTAAGCATCTGCCTTTGGTTCAGGTCATGATCCCAGGGTCCTGCTCAGCGGGAAGCCTGCTTCTCCCTCTCCCACTCCCCCTGCTTGTGTTCCCTCTCTCACTGTCTCTCTCTGTCAAATAAAGAAACAAAATCTAAAAAAAAGAAAGAAAGAAAGAAAAAGAAAGAAAAGAAAGAAAGAAAAGAAAGACACAATCAAGGAAGAGCATCCAAAAGGCAGAGGCAAGTGGCGCAGAAAAGACTAGATAAACCACCATGCTCCCTCCCCCAGTGAGATGTCAGAACTGGTTCTTAGTTAGTTCTGCTCTGCTGCTTTCATTCTTCCCTTTCTGGAATCAGAGTTCTTTCAGGTTACCCTGTATTTATTGGGTGTGTTCTTTTAATTCTTTGACCTCTGAATCAAGACAAGTTATATGCAAATCTGACGCAGACACAGGACACTGACTCTGATACTAGATTAGATTCTTGGATGTGCTTTGGGAGTATAGTAGGAAGGGCGGTGAATGAACATACATGCAGGTAAAAGAGAGGGAAGTGAATTTTTGTGACCAAGAGAAAAGTGTGTAAATTGCTTATTTTTCAAACCATGTACCTCCTCCCTGCTGTTAGGTTGGATAAATAATGGTCTCCCAAAGATGTCCCTGTCCTAATCCCCAAGAATTATGAATGTATTAATTTACATGGCAAGAAGAATTTTGAAGATATGATTAGTTTATGGATCTTCAGAGGGACAGATGATCTTAGATTGTCCAGGTGGGAACAATGTAATCACAAGCATCCTTATTAGAGAGAGGCTGGAGGATCAGAGTGAGAGAGGAAGATGTGTTGATACATACAGAGGGGAGAGAGAGCAAGAAGGTATCTGATGATGTTATGCTGTTGGCTTTGAAGACAAAGAAGCCATTAACCAAGAAAACAAGAAATGCAGGCAACTTCTAGAATTTGGGTAAAGCAAGGAAATGGAATCTGTCCTAGAGTCTCCAGAGGAAATGCAGTCCTGCTGATATCTTGATTTTAAGTCTTCTGACTTCTAGAGCTATAATATTAAATTTCTAAGATAATAAATCTATAAAATAATAATTTATGGTAATTTGTTACAGTAGCAGTAGGAAACTAATAAAATGACTTTCAGTTCTCATCCCTGTGGGAAATTATACATGCCTACCACATTGACAACATTCTTCACAATGTGACTTGCTTTAATTAATGGCTCACGAGCAGAAGTGATATGCCACTTCCAAGGAGAAATTTTAAGAGCCATCACATGTTTCCACCATCTTTCTTTGTTTTGATGTGGCCACAAAAACAACAATGTCCCAGATAGGGACAGTTTCATTCACCTGGGCTCCTGAATGAAGGTATATTTAGTAAGACCATCACTGATCCACAATGGACCAAAAACATGAATGCAAAAGAAGATATTGCTGCTATAATTTACAGGTTATAGAATTATAGTTTAATTTGGACAAAATGGAGATTTTTCTCCAAGATGTCTATGTTTTTCGAACATGTGGGGGTTTTTTATATATTACCTTTCTCATATTTAAAATTCTCCCAATACAATTGTTTAAAACTTCATTGTATAGGTTATATATATTTCTTAAAAATTTCTCTAGATTTGTTATTATTCTTTATATATTTTTTAAATATTTTATTTGTCGATTTGACAAATCGACAGGGCAGGCACAAGTGTGGGAGGGGCAGAGGAAAAGGGAGAGGGAGAACCAGACTCCCTGATGAGTGTGGAGTCCCACAAGGGGCTTGATCCCAGGACCCTGGGATCATGACCTGAGCCAAAGTCAGATGCTTAACTGACTGAGCCACCCAGGCACCCCTATTATTTATATTTTTTTAAAAAGATTTTATTTGTTTATTAGAGAGAGAGAGAGAGAGAGAGTACGAGCAAGGTGTAGGAGCAGAGGGAGAGAGAGAGAGAGAAGTAAACTCTCTGCTGAGCAGAGAGTTCAGTGTGAGAACTCGATCCCAGGACCTGGAACCCAGGACCTGAGCTGAAGGCAGACCCTTACCCAACTGAGCCACCCAGGCGCCCCTCTACTCTTTACATTCTAATGAGTTGTTCTTCGAATGTGAGGAACAAGGAACATGAATATGTTCTCATGTACTTTTGAAGCCTGTATGTGTAAAAACAGATTATGAGCCCTCAAGTTTCTTTAAATCTCTTTTGTGTTGGCTTTGGGCATAAAGTTTCTGGGTTATATAAAAGGTTTCCCACTGACTTCTGAAAATCATTATATTAAAGAATACTCTAGCCAGATTAAATTCTATTATATGGATATATAATGTATATTATATATTATATATAACATATATTTCATATATATATATTTAGAAAGATCAATCACAATTATGTTCAAATATGGGGCAGACTAAGTCCTTTTTCCAATTCTTACTCCCCTGTTGCACAGTTACTCTTCCATATCCTTGCCTGTAACCGTTGAAGGCATCATAGAAGAATGGGTAGAGAATGTGTTCCTACCATTGGCTTTGAGCTTAGTTGTGTGACTTGCTTTGATCCATAAATGTTAGTAGACATGATGTGTTGAAAGGCTTAATGTACTCGATCGGCTTGATGTTGACTTCTTGTTCTTCTGAATTCCTTCATGAGAACACTCGGCCCTGTAGTTACTGATATCACAAAAGAGATACATGCAGAGAAGACCTGTCCACACTGACAGAGAGAAGCCAAGCTCAGCTGATCTTGGCTGAGTTCAACAGTCACATTTGATGTGTGTCAATAAGAAAAATTAATGTTGCTGTTGTTAGCCACTGAGAGTTTAGGATAGCTGATTAAAGAAGATTATGAAAACAATCGCTCATTCAATTGTTATATCGCTTTAACCTGTTGAGCATATATACCATTAAGCCATTTAAATTATTATTTTATTCAAATCCATTTTTCTGGCATTAAAATTCTTATTAAAAATGTTAATGTTGATTTGTTTGCTTCACTCTGGCCTTGAATTCAATTTTTTTAAAAGATTGTATTTATTTATTTATTTATTTATTTATTTGACACAGAGAGAGAGATCAGAAGTAGGCAGAGAGGCTGTCAGAAAAAGAGGGGAAGCAGGCAGAGAGCTTCTCATGTAGTGAGCAGAGAGCCTGATGCAGGGCTGGATCCCAGGACCCTGAAATCATGACCTGGGCCAAAGGCAGAGGCTTAACCCACTGAGCCACCTATGCACCCCAAATTCTATTTTTTAAATATATTTGTCCATGGTATCAGTGTAAGTATTTTTATCTTGTGGACAACACCTTGATGAATTACATTTGTTGTTGGTCAGGTGGTGGAGATAATTTTTGTGCACTCTTTCAGTCACAGTTTTCTGTGATGACCTTTAAATAGATTAATGCTTTAGTCTGAATTAGTTCTAACCCAGTATTTTATGGATCTTCAAAATACCATGCTTTTCTGTTTTGGTTTCTTATTTTCTATACTTTCTGTGGTGGACAGAGGTCTTTTCAATGACTTGTTTACATATGGAATGTTTTTTCTCTATTTTGGTTTAAGTGTTATACCATGTTTTCTAACACTATCACTGTCTAGGTATACTGATTACAGCCCTGAAAAAAACTAAAGAAAATAATTCAGAAAATATATTTAAAATCTTCATAAACAAATACCTGACCTGGCAAGAATGTAAGATAAATACAGACACCAAAATTAAATTGAAAACAGTGACCTTGGAATGAAAGGCAACTCCAGCGTATTCACTTTGAAGATATCAGGTAAATCATGCAGGAGCTTCCAGTTTGAAAGCAGACCCACATTCCAAAGAGAGACAGTACAGAGCCTGCCCACGGTGAAACGTCTAATTGGAATGTTCCACTGAACATGCAGATGAATAAGAACTAATCCTATCCACAAAAATGGGTCTTGACTTAATCTGGTGCTGAGTGATAATAGAAAAAAGCAAATTCTCATCAGAATTTGATAATAAAAGCTGTGGTATCAAGAACATGAAAGCCCAAATTTGAACCACATGTGTGATTTCCAAGTATGAGCAAACTGTTAATTCAAAGTCTTCTAAGACTGATAAGGTCCTCTTCAATACATGCAAACAGTCTCTGAACAGATGCAACCATACCTCATTCATCCGGAACTCCCACAAGCAACTTCAAAGATCATGAGTAATACACAGCTTTTTAAAACACGGCACTTTAAAAACAAAACAAAACAAAAAAATGCGGGCACCACACATGAAAGACAAAAGTGATACAAACAGAATTAGGCCTTCAAAGAATAATAATGAAATCATTAAACTGTAAGAAAATTATATACAATAGGATTTCATAAATAAAATTGTGAAAGTATGATCGAGAATCCGATACAAAATGACCAGATAGATCTGATACAGGACTACATATTACTAGTTGAAATGTAGGTATCTCTATCTATATAATTCAATCGAAGAATTTAAAAATGATTAATCATCACTGAAGAGAGAATAAGTGGCTGGAAGACAGATACAAAGAAATTATTCAGAACACATCCTTAAGACAAGGAAAAAATGGGACAAATTTTAAAAGGTTAAGAAATATGTAGGATATAATGAGCAAGTGTAACATATAGCTACTTGAATGTCTGCAATAATAAAATATAGACAGAAGAGAAGAGAAAGTATCTGATAATAGAATGACTATAATTTTTTTAGACCTGTCCAAAAATGTCATGTTCAGCTTCAGAAACCTCCAAGGAACTTCTACCTTGGCAAATGAAAAGATAGCCACACATAGATTTATCCTTCAAAACTGTAAAACATAAACAACAGAGAATTTTAAAGACAGTCAAATAAAAATGCCAATCACCTAGGAACAGAATTAATCTGAATGTTAATTCATAACAGCACCCTTTGGAAGCCATTAATCAATAGGGTACCATGAAAAATGGGCTGAGAAAAAAAAATATAACTGTTAATCTAAAATTCTGCACCAAGCAAAACAACTTTGCCATTTCAAAAGAAAATAAACATTATTCAAGCAAATAAATTGATTGCATTTATTGCCAACACAACCTCATTTAACATATTTGTAAAGAATGTGCTACACAATTTCTTGTTACACTCGGAATATAAAGTCTCTTTTGGCTTCTAGTGGTATAGAAGAACAATTTTTTTTTAAGATTTTATTCATTCATTTGAGAGAGAGAGAGAGAGAGAGAGCACAAGCAGGGGAAGCAGCAGGCAGAGGGAGAGGGAAAAGCAGACTCCCCGCTGAGCAGGGAGCCTGACTTGGTTAGATCCCAGGTATCATGACCGGGGATGAAAGCAGATGGCTAACCATCGAAGCCTCCCAGGGCCCCCTCCTCCCCACAGACAAACACTTTTTAATAGTGTGCGTATGTATGTGTGTGTATGCGCTATGTAAGTGCCTGACATTAAGCTTTTGATTAAGACATCCATCTTGAATAAACACATTGCCAGATACACAACTAGACAAGAAAGCCAGCCTGCCTTCCCCATGAAGTTCCCGTTTTAGCCTGGGTGACACAGATAACTCATCACTTCACTCTTTCCCTTGCTGCTTTTTCCTTCCTGAGCTTTAATTTCCACTGTTACATTTTAAATTCACCAAAAAAGTGAAATTGTGAAACCCTAGGCACCCCATAGTTGACTCCAATAAGTGCAGAGCTCCGGGTTGAGACTCTCTCTCTCTCTCCCCATGACCTTGCCGCATGGCCCCAAGTGTTCTGCGTTCTGTCTGCGAGTTGTTAGTCACGACATTTATTTTTGCAAAGTTCCCTGATGGTTGTTGCTGAGGTCTATCTTGTGATCAGAAGAAGAACTGCAAGAGCCAGTCCAGCCACAACAGTGGGCCTAGTTGGGGAAAATCTGTTGGAATTTTCCACAAGTACTATGCTTCTAATGTGTGTCACAGGCATTCCAAGCTGATAGCCCAGTATGGACAGGCTAGACTGACCCCAAATGATATTTTATTGTGCACTTTTAAATGCCTTAAAAATTTCAAAGTTGGTATAAATTTTTCCCTTCTGAAAAATTAATTCAATAAAATAAGTGAGTCAACTGGGGGGGGGGGGGGAGGTGCTGTAGTCATGAGAAAAGTTGTCCCAGATGGAGCATATGCATGAAGAGTCATAGACAAAAAGCAAAAACACATAAAAATCAATAAAACAAAAATCCTGCCAATAGGTAAATATTCCCAAGGAAATACAAGTTGAGTAACTGTGAGGTTAAAAATCATGGATAGATATGCACAAAAATTACTAGTATGCAGAGAAAGGGCTTCCAAGTAAAAGGGTTCTAAGGAATCTAGTTTTGTTCAAAAATGTAAAAAGCTTCTATATGGCAAAGGAAACCATCAACAAAATGAAAAGGCAACCTACAGAATGGGAGAAATATTTGCGAATCCTATATCTGATAAGGGGCTAATATCCAAAATATATTATAAAAACTTATATAACTTAATAAGTAGAACACAAAATTCTAAGTTAAAAAAATGGGCAGAAGATCTGAATAATTTTTTTTTCCAGACAAGACATACAGGTTGCCAACAGGTATATGAAAAATGCTTAATACCACTAATCATGAGGGAAAAGTGAACCAAAATTGCAACAAGATATCATAGCATACCTGTTATATTGACTATTATCCAAAAAATCAAGGAATAACCAGTGTTGGCAAGGATGTGGAAAAAAAGGGAACCCTTGTTGACTGTTGGTTGGAATGTAAATTGAGGCAGCCCCTATGAAAAACAGTATGGAAGTTCCTCAAAAAATTAAAAATAGAAGTACCATGTGATCCAGCAATCAGAGTTCTGGGAATATATCTGAGGGAAACAAAGACATTGTGTCAAAGAGATATATGCACCCCCATGTGTATGGTTACGTTAGTTACTATGACCAAGACATACAAACAACCTAAGTGTCCTTTCTTTATCAATGGATATTTATCAATGGGTATTATCAATATTTATCAATGGATAAAGAATTTGTGTGTGTATACATATGTGCAATGGAATATTATTGCATATATATATATAATACTCCATATATATATAATACATATATGGATATATATATATCTACTTAATAAGTAGAACACAAAATTCTAAGTTAAAAAAATGGGCAGAAGATCTGAATAATATATATATTATATATATATGCACATATATATATATATATATGCACAATGGAGTATTATTCAGTCATAAAAGTGAGGAACTCCTGCTATTTGCAACAATATGATTGGACTTTGAAGATACTGTGCTAAGTGAAGTAAGGTCAGCTTAAGTCAGATAGATAGATAAATTTGTATGATCCTTTTTATACATGGAATCTAAAAACAAGCAAACAAATACTCATTAAAAAAGGATCATATTTGTGGTCATGAGAGGTGGGGGACGAGAGTGAGGGAATTGGAGGAAGAGGCACAAAATTACAAACGTCTAGTTATAAGATAATTAAGGGTTAGGAGTATAATGTACATGGTGGTGACTACAGTTAACACTGTAGTATGATACATAGGAAAGTTGTTAAAAGAATAAATGCTAAGAGTTCTCATCACAAGAAAAACACTTTTTTCTTCTTGTTGTATTTTATATCTATACGAGATGATGAATGTTAACAAAACTTATTGTGATGATCATTCCAGAACACACGTTAGTCAAATCATGCTGTAGACTTTATACAGTACTGTGTATCAATCATATCTCGATAAAACCTTTATACAAGTGAAACACTAGATCCAAGTGGCCTTAGAAGGAAATTTTACCAAATACAGAAAGAAATTCCACTCCCACTTAAACCGTTACAGAGAATAGGAAAGGAAGCAGTATTTGTCACGTTGTTTTATGAGGCTAATAAAACCCTGATACCAAAAGGTGACAACAAATGTAATAGGAGTAAAAAATTATGAGTCTAGTCATTAATACACAGTACATTAATACACAGCAAAATGAAACCAGTAATGAAGAAAAAAGGGTAAATCCGATACAATTGGGTTGATTCCTTTTAACAGATAAAAGGAGAAAATAATAAAATATGTAACTATCTCAACACACAAAAAAGTTTTCAGTAAAATTTTATATCTATATGTGATTAAAATAAGTTATTAGCATTTAAAATAGAACATTCTGATGAAGAGCATCACAAAACAGTCACACAAATGCAATGTTTAATGGTAAATTATTAAAAGCAGTTACTTTGGGGGCACCTGGGTGGTTCAGGCAACTCTTGGTTTTGGCTCAGGTTGTGATTTCAGGTTGTGGGATTGAGCCCTGGATCTGCTTGAGGTTCTGTCCCTCTCTCTCCATCTCCCTCCTGACACACTCTCTATTCTTCTAAAATTAATGTAAGTAAATCTTTAAAAAAAAAAAAAAAGAAGCAGTTACTTTTGGACTAGATACAGTGTCACCAATTTTATTCAACGTTGTAGTAAATACCTTTAATTTTAGGGCTAGAAAAGAGAAGAAAAAACTGATTGAAAATGAAGAAATTAAACAATTTTTTTTCCAGGTCATCTGGTTGTCCATGCAGAAAACTCGAAAGAAATGACATGGAAATTTTAGAACTATTAATAAATGTGTCACGTTCTGTGCATTATTAATAGACAAGACAGTTGCAGTGTTACAGATGCGGAACAGGAATTTTAAATGTGATCCAAAAATGACAATCATAACAATATTATAAATTACCTAAGACATGCAAACTCTTCCAAGAGCATATTTACTTAAAGAGAATAAAATGTTAATAAAAGAAATGGAGGTGCCTGGGTGGCTCAGTGGGTTAAGCCTCTGCCTTCGGCTCAGGTCATGATCTCAGGGTCCTGGGATTGAGCCCCGCATCAGGCTCTCTGCTCAGCAGGGAGCCTGCTTCCTCTTCTCCCTGCCTGCCTCTCTGCCTACTTGTGATCTCTCTCTCTCTGTCAAATAAATAAATAAAATCTTTAAAAAAATAGAAGACATGGAAGCAGCTGTAAATACAGAAAGAAATTTACTACGATTTTGACTGCAAAGATCAATACTGTCAAGTTGTCAGTTCTCTCCACATGTGAATGCAATCCTAATCACAACCTCAATGGTATTTTTTTTTTTAGTTTTTAAACCTCAATAAGATTCTAAAATTTAATAGAGAGGATTAAAAGTAAGAAATAGCCAAGCCCTTCCTGAAAAATAAAGAAAAAGTGTATGGACAATATTAAGGGTATGTAGTATTGTGGAAAGAGAAAACAGACAAAACAAGATTAGAAAATATTATAAAAGTGTATTTTCTCCTCCTTGGGTAGTAAGGATTTCCTAAATCAAATGTAAATGATACAAACCATAATGGAAAATACTGATTATTTTTTCTGTACCAAAATGAACAAACTTCTTTTCATGGAAAACAAAACAAAGCAAACAAAAAACACTGCCACCTACAGAAGGGTTGGTACGTGGTATAATGAATATTCCCAGTATACACCACTGATTTTAGAGAATAAACATGTACAATCACATCAAGAAACAATGTAGAAGCTCTTAGAGGGGTTGAATCAAATGCACTGTCAAAATTCCAAAAACAGTAAAAATTGAATCAGTAAAATAGTATTTAATAAGAATTTATTGTATAGAGAACAACATTTGGAGAATTGGAAGTCTTCAAATGCAAAACTGATATGAAACTCAGAGGCATGGCAACACAGGAAGGCTTATAAAGTGAGAATGGGAAGTTATTTAAGTTTTATGATGACTGATTGTTACAATGAGAGTTTGCAGGTGGCTGGGGATTGGTTAGAAGGGATTATTTTGTACGGTTTTAAGATGATTTAGTTTATTTTATGATTTGCCAGAGACGTTTATAATAAATGACCTACAGGGGCACCTGGCAGGGGCTCAGTCTTTAAGAGTCTGCCTTAGACTCAGGTCAGGATCCCAGGGTCCTAAGTAACGAGCCTGCACTGGGCTCCCTGCTCGGCAGGAAGCCTGCTTCTCCCTCTCCCACTCCCCCTGTTGTGTTCCCTCTCTCGCTGTCTCTCTCTCTCTCTCTGTGTGTCAAATAAATAAATAAATAAATAAATAAATAAATGAAATCTCTTGAAAAAATAAAATGACCTATGTTTTGCCTATGTTCATGAAATAAGCTACATTCAGTTTTGCTTAGGTGGCTTAACTAGTATTGTTTGCTACGGGAATTTTCAAGTTTCGTGTCCATTATGTATTTTACTTTACTAATGCCTTTTGGTAAAATCCTTGTGAAAAATCTCTTTCTAGAAGACCTGTATCTCATTGATCAAAATATGGGGGTAAAAAAGGCAAGCAGCTGCCTACATTTACGTTAACAGTGTAACAGAATGTATGGAAGAGTAGAACAAGGATCCCATTATGGAGTATCATCCCATAGAATGCTACGTAGCAGTAAAAACGAACGATCTTAAGCTGTGTACGCAAACATGACTGATGCTCAAAATATACTATAACTTGAGAAAGCAAGCCGGTCATATGAGATACAAGATTCCATTTATATCGACTACAAAAAAGCAGCAGGATTATTGATGGGTGATAGATCAGTCAATCGATACATAAAGGCATATGTGGTAGAATCATCAAACCAAGCAAAGGGGAAGAATTCATGGTTATGACTCTATTCCAAGGTGAAGAAAGGGTATGAATCAAGATTGAAAGACTATAAATGTCCAGCTAGTGTTGATCTCAATCTGGGGTTGATAATAATATTGATAACTGATAATAAAATTGATAATTGATAATAAAATTGATAATTGATAACCTAGGATGAATACTCCTTTTCTCAGTAGTCTTTAAGCAGTATAATCGTCTGTTCCCAATACATATTCTTTTTGAAATGTATGAATTTCAGATAATTAGCAATTTTTAGATTTAAAGGTAAATTTTCACCCATTATATTCTTCTAATCTTTCTGACCTCCCTTTCTACCTTTTTCCTCGCCAATGTTAAAACTCATTCTTATGTTCACTGCCCACATTAAACACCTAACACATCTTTTCTATTTTCCCGTGATCCCAAACACTCATGTCTGATGTTTATATTTGTAAGTCATTGCCTATTTATTTAAAAAAAAAAAAGAATTTTTTTTTCCCTCCCAGATATGTTCTATGTACAATAAGTTTTCTGAGAACTTGAATGCCTGAAGTCTCTTTACTTGGCACTTATGCATTTAAACGATAGCGTAAAGTGCTTTACTTACAGCAATGTAGGGATATTGCTTCATTTTATTCTTCTGTTCAGCGTTGTCATTGAGAAACCTGATGTGGATCTTATATTCTTTCTTTTTATGTGATGTATTTTTGTATTCTTTCTGGGAGATTGTTGCGATATTCCTAAATTCCCCCAGCACATGTATAACACAAGTTATTTCCTGTTTCTCCTTTTTGCATTTTATGAGCCCGCCATTTCAATGTAAATGTATTAGACACACTTTTGAGTCCTAGACAGCATCCCCTCAATTTCAACAGCAGCGATGGTAGACAGTCTCTTGGTGTCCTGGCAGCCACTCACCTCAGTACCTAGCATCTCTGCTTCTCTGCCTTAGGAAAAAGCCTTGTTCAGTCTAGGGCAATCCACAGGTTTCAGGAGTGAACCCCCAAAAGGCCACTCTGGGAATCCGTGGATAGAAGTCCCAACTTTCTGTCCTTAGGAAAGACATGTCTGAAGCACATTCCATGGAGGTCCTCAGGCTCTCCATCACAAGGGGCTTTGGTGGCTCGATAGCAAACCAGTTTCTCCCTATCCCAGCTTACCCCCTTCTTCCTTTTGCTTCCTGGGATCGATGCACCCATACGCTTTGGGCACTGTTTTATGGGGAACACACACTAGGACATTTACGTTAAACTGTTTTTCCCTGGGCTGCTACACTTGCTATTATTTCTATAAACACACACCATCCTTTCCAGTCCCTTCCTTTATGCCAAGGCTCCTCGGAGAACTTAATTCTTTGAATTGTATCCTTTGTATTGATTATTTTTCTCCAATTTTCTTTCTCCCTGAGATTTCTTTAAAAAGTTTTCTGGGAGAGTGTCTCACCTCCATTTTCCAACTCACTAATTTTCACTTTGCCTGTAGCTCATGAGAATTTTAATTAAAAAATGAGCGTTGAATAGCTGATGTAAGGTCTGACATAATGTAATTTGTATTGTTAACATTATATAAAAGATAATCATTTGTCAAAAAGAAAAATGATGTGCTCTAATTTATTCTTTGAATAAAGAATAAGAAAAGAATAAGAAAATTATCAGTCTCAATTTCTTAGGCCACTTAGAAATTCTAGACATCCATAACCACCATAAATTTTTTCATACCTTCAATTATTACAGAGATTTTAGAATTTTCTCACATACTCCATTATGTTCTTCAAACACACATACGTTTGTACATCTGGGTGTGTGTGTGTTTATGACAGCATTTATATATTAATTTTAGTAGTTCTAGTTTAAACAAACTCTAATTTTTGATTCTCATGACAGGTTTTTTTCCCTGGACTTTAGAAAATTATCCTAAAGCATTATGTTTGAATCATATTTTATTCAGTGAAACCTCAGCTGGAATCTCAAAGAAAACCATACTTGAATGGCTGAAAATATATATTTCAATTGACTTGGAACAGTGAAGCCAGTTCATACAGTATTGTTATTTTTACCCTTTCAAATTTTGTACTGCTAATTTAAAAGAGCTATTTTGAAGCCTCATTGCACAACTCTCCTTTAAAACTTTGGCATGGGGGTTGAACGGAGTAGGAAAATGCATGAAATCGCAAAAGAGAGCATCACAGAATTTTGCCCTATGGCTTTTGAATGAAGTTGCTTAGGAATACTTCTCCATACAGCGAATCTGCTGCTGATTATATCAGTAGCCTTTGCCATAACCTCTGGACTTCTCTATTTGTCACCTGAATAATGGAGATAATAATGCTTAACTGCTTCCTGAGGTGGAGGGGAATGGAAAAAAGAAGATTATTCTTATTAATAAAATGAAGGAGAAAAATATGTATTCATAAAATTAAAACTATTTTGCCTATTGTATTTTCCTTTTAGATGTTCAAATTCTCTAGAATACATCAAAATTCACAAAAGAACCTTGAAACAAAGTTTCAGTAACTGATTTTGTTATGTGTCTCATCTATATACTTCAGCTATAAGCATTGTTTCAGAGGATAGTAAGTTTCTATGTTCAGGGTGGGATTAACCTTAATTTGTTACAAGTTTTACATGAAATTATTCATATGTTAATTCAAGTTGGCTCACCTTTGTGTATCATAAAATATAAAGCAAATAAAACATATCATTTATAAGAAGTTTCAGAATTTTTAATTTTATAGTGAATTACTATATAGAACAGTATATATAAGGTTTTATTCTTTTCTGTAAAGATGTATTTTGTTTTGTATCAAAATCCCTTAATTTTAAATATTTAAAAACTCAATAATTTATTGGCAAAAAGTGGCTATATTTTTGATTGGCAATCTTAACTACAGAGGGAATAATTAAACATCAAATTGACTTTCGATTTGCAATATCTTCTCGGCTTATTACCCAATAGGTAATTTCACTTTGAGTCAGTGCTCATACTTCTTTGAACTTCAAGCTACCTTTGCACATTGCACACAATAAGAATGAATATATGTGTTTACATATATGTGTGTGTGTGTGTATATATATCTGTTACATTTATAATTTGAATAAATAAGTATATGGAAGGTGATTAATGTTAGGACTTGCGTTGTTCGGTCAACTAAGAGCTCAAAAAAGAGTTCCTATTTGATGGGTACACACAGTTAATTGAAGTAGCTACTTCCATTAATGTGATCCCAATCTGACGATTGACTGCCACATAGCAATCTCTTCCATTGCATTTTTCTCGATTACCTTCTTTTACTGCATTTCTGAATCCTGGGTCACGCTATACAATATACTTCTATTCAATGTAGATGTTCATGAAACACTTCAGTATCATGGATCTGGATATCCATTCTTTACTAAAATCTTTCAAGGACTGTTTGAACTTGACACAAATCCCTGGTGAAATTCTCACAACTCTACTATGTGTAATGGCCATAAAAATCAAGATTTAAAAGATATAGCACATATTTACAGCTGTACTTACAACATTGTGTAAAGAGCATCTTGACATTGAAGTTACTAGCAAATTGTGCATGAGATGAACAAAGTATATCATATGTAACTATTTCTTCTCCATATCACTTTGCTCTGTCTCCATCTATGAAACCTGCGGTCATAAGGGTATCTTTATAATTCCTATATTCAAGAGCTTTAGTTTAGTATTCATTTTTAAAAATGAGATTCTACTTAGATTTGGGCCAGTTTTATGCGTGGTCATCTGAAGGCCAACTTTTGTACCATGGCAGAAGAAGAGACCAGATGGGATTTGAACTAAGAAATCCAGGATGCCCTAGTTTTCAACCTTTCCTTTTATCCATACAGATCTCACCTCTCCATTAATTTAAATTCTCCATTCTGATTTAAGCAAAGGTGAAAGTACACTTTTAGCTAAAGGGGAACTGTACTCAGTTTGGTATAGATTCACTTACAGGGTATGTTAAATATGAGGGGAAAAACGAGTGCAATGATAATAATCACTTTGTTATTGCAAATTTTCTATGCAACTCAGGGAAATGCTTCAAAGAGAAGGATTCTCAAGGCGATTCCTATTGAAAACCTGCAACAATAATCTTTCTCCTGTATTTTTAGGTTAAAAAAATGAGTTTCAACTAAAAATATGCCCCACACAGGCATTTTTTCCCCTAGTTTGAAAAATGTACTTAATTACCTTTAGGATATTTCCTTTCAAATATGCCCCCTGAGGTTCATGCACTTATTCTATACTTGTCACATAAAGGTCAGGTCTCCCTAGTGTTTATGGATACTTGGTTCCACTTAAAGAGCTTAAAAGTCAAAGAAGAGAAAGAAGATGAAAATATTACTTCTTTCTTCTAAGATAGCTCTTTCATTTTTAATCCTATAAAAATAAACTTATCTCAAGATAAAGTACAGATGATTTTTGCTTACTGAATTCTTGAAATTAAAATAAATATTTCCAAATTACATAAATAAAATTATGTGCTACTATGAACCAGTTAATGAAAGCACTTTCTCGACTTCAAGAATCCACTTACTGACACCCAAAATCAGAAAGGTGAAAAATAATACAAAAATTACTTATTAAAATCCATTTTCACCCATCTCGCACAATACACTTCTGTGACAAATTCTGAAAGTACTGCATAAATTATCCTATCACCAGATTTTTTTTAATGATAGTCTAAAAAGCTACTAAAATCAACAAATGATTAAAAAATTGTCAATATCTGGGAAACACTCCTCAACACTAGTATCAGCTGGTTTGGCTGCTGGTTACAGGCATTAGAAATTGACTTTGGCCATAGATGTAGAAAATCGATTTAGAAATACAAGAAGTAGTTCATAGAATAAGAAGCCCAGAGAAGCAGATTCTAAGATCTCACTGGAATCAGAGGCTTCAAGAGACCAGAAGCTTGGCAGCTCAGCACTAGTGTGGTTAGGATGTTTTTATTGTTGCTGGCACCACCGGACATGAACAGTTGTCAGTCCTGTCTTCGATTCCCACAGGGCCGCCAGAAAAAACCCAATGTCATTGCCTCTTTGTATCCCAACTTCTGATTCCATCTCTGAGTGACGGCACGCTATTGACTGTCTCAACCAAGTGCCGCTGCCCTAGTTGAGAGGACATGCCTGGCTTTGAAGGTTTCTGTAATCTTGTCACCAACCAAATCGTACAGTGTTGCTTTCTCTAAACAAAGATCGTACTCGCAGACTGGCAAATGATGTCCTCTCCAGAACACCCCCCCCCCACCCCCAATAGCATGCAGACCAGTGGACTTAGCAATGTTAAAGTTTTGGTAAAGTTACATGGCCAAAGAAAATGACCCTGGGGTCATTCCTTCATACTTTCATCACATTTGTAATTAAGATATTAAATTATGGTAAGAAATAAAGAAACAGGGAGGGAGTTCTTTGATGTTCAAATGCCTTTTATTGGGTTATTCACAGCAGTTGCCTACATAATGTTACTGTCAGGATGGAACCTCTGGATTTTTTTCAGTATCTGAGCACGTCTGTTACTGCACATGACCAAAATGGAGGGGTACAGGGTGTACCTGGTTTTTATGCTCTTCTTATGTCAGTTCATTTTTAAATCATTTTTCTCCCCTTTTTGGAGTTTCAGAGTCTTGATAATTTTTAAACTTTTTTTTTTAAGATTTTATTTATTTATTTGCCAGAGAGAGAGCACAAACAGAGGAAATGACAGGCAGAGGGAGAGAAAGAAGCAGGCTCCCGTTGAGCAGAGAGCCCGATGTGGGACTCGATCCCAGGACCCTGGGACCATGACCTGAGCTGAAGGCAGAGGCTTAACCCTCTGAGCCACCCAGGGGCCCCTTGATAATTTTTATATGTTTTAATTCTGAAGTTCCTTGCTTAACTTTCCACTTTTTTTCCTAGCCGTTATGTTCTATATGTAAGGAAGATAAATGGATAGGTACATAGCTAAAAGACTCAAAACTTATATCTTAAGATCTCATATCTCAAAACAATTTGTTATTTATTGACATGACCCAACCTCTTCTAGTCTTTTCTAACATATTCTAAAGAAACAACTTCATAAATTCTCTGTAAATAAAAATATTATCTCCCATTTCCTGAGGCTTCATGAAACTGCCCAAAAGTTTTTTGCATGTTTTCTACTTTCCATGAAATCATAAAATAACTGATTCACGACCTTTTTAGCTTCTTAAACTGATTTGTAAATTTCATCTATTGTCATTGTTATTTTTATCAAATAGGATCTTGAGAATGACATTAACTGTTGAGAGAACGAACCTCATCATTCAACAGTATCTGAATAACCTTCGACAGAAAGTAATACACTCTACAATACTTGTTTTTGATTTTCTACTATATAGATGAAAATTTTTACAAGAACCATGTCTCATACCACTGCAGAAATCAGCACCTACAGCTGAAATGCTATAGAGTGCTTGCAACTTCAAATAAAAATCTATTGACTTAGCTCACCTTTCAAGGACAGAACTTTTCTGAATGACCTCTGGCCAAAAAAAAAAAAAAAAAAAAAAAAAAAAAAAAAAAAAAAATCTTTAGGGAAAGTGTAAGAGTCTAGAAAAACCTTTTCTGCTCAGACCTTGAAGAAATACCTCATCTAGATTCAAAATGAGAACAGAGATTATTTTACACGACAATAATACATTCAGATGCCTTGGCGATCAGACCAAATTCTTTCCTGTTCAATATTCACTCTCGCATGACCAATGACATGTTCACTCAACTGTCAGAGAGCAGGACTGTTTTAACCTTTAATGTCCATCAGTCACCTGTTAGGTATAAAAAAAAAAAAATTTTTGTGAGTAGGTTGGACTTTTAGTGAACTCATTTCATGCACGGAATATTATTGTAAGGATTGTTGAAGTCAGAATCTTCACTTATTTTAAATATATGTTTCTATATCTTGTTCCCTTTAGAGAGTGCGGTGAAAGTCCACACTGCCTCCTTGCCAGGTGCGGACCAGCAATACACAAGCACACCTGCTGCCCCCGAACATGGAGTGCAAGAAATATAAAGATATGCTGAGACTCAGTTTGAGCTTTCTTTCACATTCATCACTCTCTCTTTCACTCAAGTAGGATGCAGAGTGGTCTTTTAAGACATGTCAGATCATAGTGTTCCTCTGATTAACATTGTATCCCTTCATATAGAGTAAAAGCCAAAGACCTCACCATGGCCTCCGCAGGAGCTGTCCACATCCCTCTCTTGTTACCCCGAAACATCTCCATCCTTTTGCCCTTATTCATTTTACCGCAGCCATATGAACTCCTCTGCTCTTCCTTGAACTTCCTCAGCCATTGCCTTGGGATCTTATTTCCTTCTTCCTCCAGATTCTTCATGGCTTATTCCTCCTGGTCCCTACCTCATCTTCGTCAAGTATAGCATCCAGTGTTACCCTAATAGGATCAAGGATTATCTTACAAGTGTTATCTAGGGCCAACCCTAACCATTCTTTGCAAGGGCAATCTCCCCTGTGCCCTAGAACGTCATAGTTTCCATTTCTGCTCTATTTCGATCCATTGAAATTTCTCATATTGTAACATAGTGTAAAATTTAGTGAAATATAAATAAATGAATTGCAATGGAATTTGATATGCTAAGTTTTTAAATCAAAATAAAGCTACTTATGATTCTAGCCTTCACTCTCCCTCGGGTTGCTGAGGTTAAGAAGCAGTATCACATTTTACATGTTACTTCAACAATCCCAACCACAGGTAGATAACCCAGAAGAAATCCTATCTATAAAAGAGAAGACACGTACAAGAAAGATGACAGCAGTACTCTTCACAAGACATAACACAGAAGAACCTAAAACAAGTGAGTATGTGAATAAATCATGATATAATGCAAGATAATATGGTAAAGTGAAGGAACTAATATGGCAGGAAAGAATAGGAATAGGTCTCAGTAACGTAACATCTAGAGAAAAACATCTAAAGAAAACATCTTTAAAAAAAAAAGAAATTTTTGTTCAATTTACAGAATTTCCTCAACTTCAATTGAGTACAATATTTTGGTAATTACCAAATACTCTCAAACTGCATTATATGAGTAAACAAAAGGGCTTTTGACCGTCCCAAGAAAAAAATACTTTGTTCAGGAAGATCTATTTCAGTCATTCAAAGAAAAAGGTGATCTTACCTAAGTTGTTCAGTCCCTCTCTGCCCTCTAAATCAGAGTCTATCTTCAACAAGGGTACAGCCATAAGCCAAAAAAGGTCATGGCATTTAGACATAGTAAAGTTTTGTTTTGAGGACGAAGGGCAAAACATTTGAGAAAAATTTTCATGGACTTGAAGGTCTACAAGTTGCACTGAACCATCACTGAATCCTGAATCCCAGGTTTTTTTTTTTTTTTTTTTTTAATTTGTGTATGTGTGTCTTATAGTTTAATATGTGGGATTTTCTTTCTTATGTTCTGCACTGCCTAAGCATAATCCCCCACACCCATACATTTGGGTAACATTTCCCCAGGGATTTTTTTTTTTTTTTTTTTATCCCTTTCAATAAAAAGGACTTAGGCCAAAGGACAAAGGAATCATTATATGGAGTCAGGATCTTTTTTGTTGTTGTTGTTTGTTTTGTTTTGTTTTTTGTCCTATTTCAAGTTAACCTAAGCACTCACTCAAGCTAATACAGTTTCCATTTTTTGTTTGGTTGTGTGATGATCCCAGCAAGATTTCAGAAGTGACAAAATGATAGGTAGCAAGCTAATATTAGGCTCTTCTTCGAAAAGAGCAATTTTCACAGTGAATTTGATGGAATAGAGGAAGTCAGTGGTAATAACTTATTCAAGATAACAATAGTCTTTAGGCATCCATAACTTAGCTTTTTTAAATAGTAGCCTGTAGCTGAGCTGCATGTCAGAATACAGTTAACTCTGTGCTTGGGGTTGAGATTATCCTGTTGGTAAGGTTAAATAACAATTATGCCATTTTTCTTAACACCATATATGTTTTTACTTTTAATTCATCATTAAACAGGCTGACCAAATTGAGACCATACATTCAATGAAATAATTAAACTAATATATCTTTTAGCACCCTGTGTTGTTAGTCAATATAGAGCTATTCTACATGGAGTCATTGGTGCGGGTACAGCTTCAAGCCAATTACAAGGTATCTCTAACGAATCAGATTTCTGAGAGCAATTCTTTAATTTGTCCTAAAATTTCCACTTTGAAATTTCCAATTAACTCTTCTGTTTGACCCTTACCTCAAGAGGTGCACATAGAAAAGCCTTTAAGGTAATGGTTAATTGGATACATAATTTCTAAGCTAGAAGTTTGAAAAAGTGCTTTTATAGCTAATTCTTTGGAAACAGACATCTATATATAACTTAGGTATTTTAGTTTAATTTCTCTGTTTCAGATTACAAATAGCAGACCGTCTTTAGGGTTTTCTCTTTAAAAAAAAATGATTTTTAAAAATCATGTCATTTCAATTAAAAAAATTATTAATGTTTGTCTCTCAGTTTATAAGATGAACAGGGTAGGAGAGGCTTGAAAGTCATCTTTCTGATTAATTTCTTTCAGAGGTTTTTTCTCTTTTTTATTTGCTGTTTTTAGAAAAGTGTTACAATGAATGAAAGTGTTATAAATGCAATTATTAGTTAGTATGATGGTTTTCTTATAATGAATAATCTGGTTAAAGATTTTACAGAAATAATGGCATGCCTTGATTGCAGCTACTACTTCAAACATATCAATTTTAGTTATATATATTTAGTTATACATATAATATGTAAATATTATATATATTTATATTATATATATTTTTTAGATTAAAAAATGATGTCTTTGTATATTGGGAAAAAAGGGAATAAATAAAGTGGTAATTGAGACTGAGTCTATTGTGTATACAGTAGGAAAGCATCGTAGTGGTTTGAATTTAGTAGGTTAGAAAAGGAATAGGGGCGCCTGGGTGGCTCAGTGGGTTGAGCCGCTGCCTTCGGCTCAGGTCATGATCCCAGGGTCCTGGGATTGAGTCCCGCGTCGGGCTCTCTGCTCAGGGGGAGCCTGCTTCCCCTCTCTCTCTCTCTGCCTGCCTCTCTGCCTGCTTGTGATCTCTCTCTCTGTCAAATAAATAAATAAAAATATAAAAAAAAAAAAGGAATAGAAGGGCTCTCTTTAAGACTTATCTCAAGGTGTGAAGCTGGAATGTGCTTGCATTGTTTCTCAGTAAGTAGCCTGTGGCTACAGAACTCTAAGCCTAGGGAGGAAGGATGATACAGAAATAAACAATTATTATCAGCTGGCGGCACAGAGTCTACCTATAATATATGACTGTCGCCGGGAAGGTAGAAATGTGTAATGTGACAGGAAGATAGTTGTCTTTTAACATGGCAACTCCATAATTCTTATATAAGAAGGTGTGAGCACAGAAGAACAAAATGAAAAAAATCAAGTAATTGTGAACTGAAAAAGTAGATACTTCCCACTTAAAGTGAGCATGCAAAAGCAAATAGAAAGAAAAAAATCCAATTATATGAAAGATAAGTAATTTTAACAGAGCACTAACATGTCTTTGTTCATGAATGCTCATGTAAAGAAAATTCTAGTATTTTAAATTTATTATCAAAGAAATAAATGAAGACATCACAACCATAAAAAATAAGAAATGATGAAATACAAACACAATCGAATGAAGCAGACTAATTGAAATAAGAAAGTGAACGGATTAAACTTTTTTCCACATCAAAGATGCAGCCTTTAAAATTTCAAAATGCATAGAAGGAATAGACTCTAGGCAGTATAAAAAATAGCAAATTGAAACATAAAAGTGAGAACAATCACACAGAATTAAGTATCAAAAGATTAAAAAGTTTAAAAATCTAAAAAGTAGGAAAGAGGAAGACATAAATTCGGAAGCCAATATTTTTCTGAGAAGTTTGAGGACAGAGAATGGAGGGAACCGCAACGAAGTGATATGCAGAGTTAAAACTCGGTTATTTCCAACATGAGTATTTTTCTTAGGAAATCTTGATGTTGAAATAGCACTCTGTATATTAACAGTGAAAAAATTCCATCTAGGCAGTTGCATGTTGAGAAACTGAACACAAGGAATAAAGAAGTATTTTAAAGCAAATATCAGAAAAAATATATATTAATAAGTATAATGATAAGCAGTCCTACAACAATGTCTCTACAGCAGCAGTTAATGCTGGAAGATAATGGGGTTTATATGACAGCAAAGACAAAAAGGGATATCAACATAGAAGTAATTACCTTGCTTAACAGTCATTTATAACATACAACAAGTTGCCACCTACTTAGCCAACACAGTAATTGGGGTGGAATTTACAACTTCCACCTCTATTTTTAACAAATAAAAATCCAGATTTTTTAATTTGAGCTTTTTAAAAAGAAGCAAGAGGCCCAAAACGGAGTCACTTATGTTAAGCCCAGGACACCAGACTAAGATTTAATACCTGACCTATCCACAGTTTCCATCTTCCCCAGAACTATAATCTTAACCAGTAAATCTGGAGTTTTCACCAGCACCAATGAGGTAACCGGCCACATAGGCCCTTTCTAACCGCTCCCCACCCCCACACCCTGAAGGAAGATGCGATTGTCTCCCTAATAGATCCTTTGGTCTCCCAAAGAAAGATACCTCACCAGACACAATCTTTTTTGTTTATGACTTCCTTATCCTGCCTTTAAAATGGTCTTCTTCTCTGTAGCCCTTTCTATTAGGAGTTCCTTTCTAGTGTTGGATGGGATGCTGCCAGATTCATGAATCATTTGATAAACCGATTAGATCTTAAAGGTTCACTCAGTTGAATTTTTGTTATTGACCAGAACTGTGGCTTTCAAGAAATTAGAATTCGGGCAATGAAATATAGTGATAGGAGATAAACAAAGTGAGTCCTACAGTTTCTCTAGCTTGTTGCAGAAGTATTTGAGGTCTTGGGATAGACCCTGGACTTTCAGACACTGAATGAGTTTGTTGCAAGTCAAGGCATCTACAGTGTGCAGGTCCAAGTATTAGAGGAGGAACAGAGAAAGAACCCCAGAGATCTGCAGAGGGTCCCCTTCAAATATACAGTCCTGTACTGGTCAGCACAACTGTGTGAGGAAACGGAGAGGTTGGCAAAAGAAACACCTCAAAGGATGAGGAGGAATAGTGTCCGACGTTCACACAAGGCTTGGACTAGGACCTCTACCCTCCAACTGGAATGCAAAATGCCCAGTTAATGGGACAACAAATAGAGTAGTGAGGAGATTTTGTCTCAGTAGCAGGGAAAACACCCTATACTTTATACTATATCTGCTTTGTTCTGACCTAGGAACCTTTATGGGCAAGACCCAAAAGAATGAAATTGTTTCCATGTAAATTATCAAACAAAGGTCAAGAATCTTTAAAAACTATCCAGGACACAAACATAAAATTAACAGCATCTGGTACCTAATTCAAAACTGTGAGTCAGACAAAAGAAGTAGAAAACTGTAACTTGTGGGGAACAAAATCAATCAAAATTGATTTAGAAATGGCACAAATAATAGAATAGACACTTTATTTTTTTTAAGATTTTATTTAATTACTTGAGAGAGGAGAGAGAGAGAGAGAGAACACATGGTGGGGGTTGGGGAAGGAGAAGGAGGGGGAACTCCTTGCTGAGCAGGGAGCCCACTATGGGGCTCAGAGGACCCTGAGATCATGATCTGAGTCAAAGTCAGATGCCTAATCAACTGAGCCACCCAGGCATCCCTAGACAAGGGCTTTAAAAACTAGATTATTGGGCGCCTGGGTGGCTCAGTGGGTTAAGCCGCTGCCTTCGGCTCAGGTCATGATCTCGGGGTCCTGGGATCGAGTCCCGCATCAGGCTCTCTGCTCAGCAGGGAGCCTGCTTCCTCCTCTCTCTCTCTCGCTCTGCCTGCCTCTCTGCCTACTTGTGATCTCTCTCTGTCAAATAAATAAATAAAATCTTAAAAAAAAAAAAACTAGATTATTGTATACTCCATCAAGAAGCTATGTCAAAGATGGATGGAACATGTTACACAGAGATACAAAAGAAATAACAAAGGACCAAGATTGAACTTCTAATCATGAAAACTACAATATCAGAGATAAAAATACACTAAAGATGAGGTGCCTCGTGTCTCAGTCAGTTAAGTGGCCAGCTCTTGATTTCAGCTCAATCGGGATCTCAGAGTCTGGAGATGGAGTCCCATGTTGGGCTCAGAGCTCAGCACAGAGTCTGTTAGAAATGCTGTCTTTCCCTCTCTCTCTTCCCCTCCCCCTGCTCACATGTGCTCTCTCTCACTAAATAAATAAATAAAATCTTCTGAAAAATGAACAGAAAATATACTAATGGTGATAAATACTAGATGAGATACTTCAGAAGCAAAGAAAGCTAATAAAAACTGAGCCAGAGGGAGAAAGATTGTACGGGAAGAAAACATTGAACAAAGCATCAGTGAAGTATAGAACTGCGTCGAGCAGCCAAATATGTGGGTAACAAGTTCTACAGAGTGTTTTTGTGAAGGGGTGGGCATGGTGGTGGTAGCAAAAAGTATTTAAAGATGTAATGGCAAAGTTTTCCAGTGCAAGTGAGAAGACAGTAGTACATCAACTCTAAAGTACTAGGAAAAAATGGAAAACCACTCTACAATCTTTCACTAAGAGAAAATATCTTTTAGAAAATAAAGGTGACCTGAGGCTAATAATACATTATATGTTAATAAAAAAGAAAATAAAGGTAAAATAAGGACTTCATTCAGCCATACAGAAGCTAAAAAACTTCATCCCAAGGTAAGCTTCTTTGGAAGAAATATTAAAGGAAATCCTTCAAACAGAAGGGAAAAAAACCCACATAAAAACCTGGATCTATACAAAGAAAACAAAAAGCAGCAAAAATAGAAAATCCACGAGTAAATACAAAGATTACCATTATTATTTAAATAATTAAAATGAATCCACTATTTATCCACACACACACACACACACACACACAGACACACACACACACTTAATCCAATATTTGTAGGGTTAAACATCTGTTGAACTAAAATATATGGCTGCAGCAAAGTAAAGTCGGGGAAGGGATAATTAGAAGGATATGCTTATAAGGATATTGTGTTTTATGTTAAGTAGCATACTAGCCTTTGAAAGTAAATTTTGAGGAGTTAAAGTGTATACCATAAATATTATAAATACCATAAAGAGCATATGTATACCACAAATACATATATATAAATACCAGATAAATATCACAAATACCATAAAGCACAACTAAAATAATACCAGAAAGGTATAAATCAACACAGGAAATAAAAAAGAATCAGAAAAAAATACTAATTATTTCCAAAGAAAGCAGGATAAAGTAATAAAATTATGGTCAATTCATCAGGAGAACATAGCAAGTCTAATCATTCATTTAGCAAGTAATAGAAATTTAAAATACATGAACCAACATGTATTTTTAAAAAGCTGAAAGGAGAAATAAACCACAATATCTCACTCAAAATAATTGATAAAACACATAGAAAATTAGTAAGGATATAAAATATGTGAAAAATATTATCACCAATACTTCCTTATGACATTTTTAGAAATTTAGAATACATGAACCAATACTTATAAAGCTGAAAGGAGAAATAACCCAAAATATCTCACTCAAAATAATTGATAACACAGATAGATAGAAAATCAGTAAGGATATAAAATATGTGAAAAGTATTATCAACCAATACTTCCTCATGACATTTTTTAGAATCCTTTATTCAACATTCATAAGATACACATTCTTCTCAAGTGAATAGAGAACACTTGCCAAGACAGATTCTAGTTTGAGCCACAAAATCAATATTTTTGAAAGGATATAATTCTTACAAAGTAGGTTATCTGACTACAGTTAGGCTAACTTGTAAATCAATCACAAAAAGATATCTACAAAATCAGCCATTATTTGGACATTACATAACACTCCACTGAAGGCTGAGTGAGAGCGTGAAAGTTGAGAGAAATTTCATTGCCATACATTTAAAGAGAAGATGTTAAAGCATGACTCTTTATTTTTCTCTAGCCAAACAGAACCAGAGAATTGGATTTTGACTATGGTTGTATTTTACCATAGCAACTTGTTTCTCAAAGAGAAACAAGATTATGGAGGGTGTATACTTAAAAGACTCATTATAAATGTAGACCTTGGAAATTAAAGAACATGAGAAAGAAAAAACAGTATAGAAAGGGGAAGCGATGGAGGGATATCACTGGGAATAGTGAATCCTTGAAATTAGGGTTTGAATTGGAAAAAGAAGTTCGTGGTCAGACTGTGATGCTTGAAATTTACATTACGGACTGTCTGCAGTTATTGCTATTACCAATTGCTCAAATAAAAAATAGTACTTTCACACTGATAAGCAAATGTATTCAGAAGGAAAGGTGGAAGAGTAATATGAAATTCAGACACCATAAAAAGGTGAGAATCAAGTAGAACTTGAAAGAATGCATTTATGACACATGTAACTGATAAAAAAGCAGGCAGCAGACTATAAGAATTACAGAGACATAATAAGAAAAACATACATACTTATAAAAATATGGCCAAATAATATGAATAAAATTGAATGGTTATAGTACACAAATGATACTTAATCTCACTACTGATCAAGAAATTGTATATTTTAGAAGATCAAATCCCTCTTGTATGGAATAATTTAAAAATGTGATTCATCCCAATGCAAGAAGACACAAGAATTCTCACATTGGTTAGAATATGAATTGGTCAGTTATTCTGGAAAGCAATTGGCAATATTTAAGGAAGCTGAAGGTGTGCATAGGCTCTAATCCAAAAATACCGATTCTGGATAAACACTCAGACCTGTATTTGAGGAGTCATATACAATAATATTCACTGTAATATTAGTTATAATGGGATAGAAAACATAAAACCCACCTAAAGGACTAGTTAAATAAGATGAGGTATTGTCATACTATGAGTAAACTAGGATACAGTAAAATATTGTAGTTGAACTTAACGTATAAACACCAACACAAGTAACTAAAAAAAAAAAAAAAAAAAGCAAGATGCAAAAAATACAGGTTCAAATGCAATCCCTATCAAAATACCAACAGCATATTTTCACAGAGCTAGAACAATCTTAAAATTTGTATGGAACCACAAAAGACCCTGATCGCCAACACAACCTTGAAAAAGAAAAGCAAAGCCGGCGGCATCACAAGTTATATTACCAAGCTATAGTGATCTGGACAGTATGGTACTGACACAAACACAGGCACATAGATCAATGGAACAGAATAGAAACCCAGAAATGACCCACAACTATATGGTCAATTGTAATTTGTGACAAAGCAGGAAAGAGTATTTAATGGGAAAAAGAGAGTCTCTTCAACAAATGGTATTAGGAAAACTGGAAAGCAACAGGCAAAAGAATGAAAACAGACCACTTTCTCACACTATACACAAAAAGAAATTCAAAATGGATTGAGGATCGAATATGAGACCTGAAACCATAAAAATCCTAGGGAACATAGAGAGTAACCTCCTTGACATGAGCTGTAGCAACTTCTTTCTAGATATGTTTCCTGAGGCAAGGGGAAAAAAAGCAAGAACAAATTGTTTGGACTACATCAAAATAAAAAGCTTCTCCATAGTAAAGGATACAAGCAACAAAACTAAAAGGCAACCTACAGAATGGGAGAAGATATTTGCAAATGACAGATCTGATAATGGTTAGTATCCAAAATATATAAAAAACAAACCCCCCAAAACCAAATAATCCAATTAAAAACTTGGCAGAGAACATGAAATAGAGATGAATAGACATTTTTCCAAAGAAGACATCCAGATGGCCAACAGACACAAGAAAAGATGCTTAAGATCACTGATCATCAGGGAAATACAAATCAAAACTACAGTAAGATATCACCTCATACCTGTCAGAATAGCTAAAGTAAAAAACACAAGAAACAACAAGTGTTGATAAGGAGAAAAGGAACCTTTTTACTCTATTGATAGGAATGTAAACTGGTGTATGCATGGAGGTTCCTAAAAAAAAAAAAAAATAGAACTACCTTATGATACAGCAATTGCACTATTCTTTACCCCCAAAATACAAAAATATTAATTCAAAGGAATGCTTGCACCCTGATGTTTATAGTAGAATTATCTCCTAAGAGCCCAAGTATGATGAATGGCTAAAGAAGTGGAATATATAGTGGAATATTACTCAGCCATCAAAAAGAATGAAATCTTTCCATTTGCGATGACATGGATGGAACTAGAGAAAACTGAGCAAATTTTATCAGGCAGAGAAAGAAATATACCACATGATTTCACTCGTATGTGGAATTTAAGAAACAAACCAGCAAAGGGGAAAAAAAGAGAAGGAGGCAAACCCAAGAAGCAGACTCTTTTTTTTTTTTTTTTTTTTTAAAGATTTTTTTTTATTTATTTATTTGACAGAGAGAGATCACAAGTAGATGGAGAGGCAGGTAGAGAGAGAGGAAGGGAAGCAGGCTCCCTGCTGAGCAGAGAGCCCGATGCGGGACTCGATCCCAGGACCCTGAGATCATGACCTGAGCCGAAGGCAGCGGCTTAACCCACTGAGCCACCCAGGCGCCCCAAGAAGCAGACTCTTAATTCAAGACAACAAACTGATGACTACTAGAGGGGATGTGGATGGACTTTTCTTTATCTTAATCTGTCACCATGAAAGGAGAGAATATATGAAATATTAGTTTATCTTATCATTTGAATGTAAACGGAGAAGAAACAATATTTAAGGAAATTATGACATCCAAATGAACCATTTTAACTAATGAAATTTATATTTATTAACTTATTATGGAACTATTTATATTGGTCAAATATAATTTATATTCCCATAAATGCAATATGAAATTTGTTTTTTTAAGATGTATAAGCTTCACACAACCCATCACATTGTCATAATTTCCTTTTCTTTATAATATTTGTTGAAATTGAATTATATTATAAAACTATTTACCTTCAATATTTATAAGCTATTTTCTTAGTTCTAAAATACTTATAACAAATGTAAAATACTTATAATGAATGCACTATTTTATGTGAAGACAGTGGATTTTTTTGCAGCAAATATTCCTATAAATACTTCTTGAAATTTATTCATATATCTAAGGCACTCTTATTTGATATTTTTCAAATTTATCAAAAGTGCTCATTTATCTTAAAGTTTGGATTTATGAAATATTTAATAGAGATATTAAAAATAAGTAAATATTTGAAAGATTAGCTCATTAATGTATTTTCAGGCATTTTGCCCATGTTATAGTTATGCTAAATTATTTATGATTAACTTATAAAAACATTTTAATAAATAAGAAGAATTTATGTTTTCTAGTGAAATCTGGATACATTTCATATAGTGGAGAAAATCTAATTTAAAGGAAGGTTTAGATCAAAAGAGAGACATACAGGGGTGCCTGGGTGGCTCAGTGGTTTAAGCCGCTGCCTTCGGCTCAGGTCATGATCCCAGGATCCTGGGATTGAGCCCCGCATCGGGCTCTCTGCTCAGCGGGAAGCCTGCTCCCCCCCCGCCTCTCTGCCTGCCTCTCTGCTTATTTGTGATCTCTCTCTATTAAAAAAAATCTTAAAAAAAATTTAAAAAAAAAGAGAGACATAAAAATATTTAACAGGCTATAATTTTATTTTCCAATGTTTTTGTTTCTTGAGCTCATCTTCACCTATGGTTAATGTGTTAGAGACTTAGAAGAGCTTTTTTAAAAAGTTTCATGCAAATACTCCTCACTTCAGCAATATATATTTTTCCTACAAGCTTCCCCCCTCCACAGTCACACACAGAGCTGTCTCTTATTATGGAAATGTTAATAGCTGTTATCATCAATAGTGAAATATCTTTTACACATTATTCATTAGTAAAAATTCTAAACTTTAACTTTCTTTTGTTAAGTAATCAGAGTGACATTCATGGATGACTGGAAATATTTGAAGTGATATCTTTTATATTTGAAAATTAGCCTTTTGTGTTGATAATATAAGCTTAGTGATGCCAGACTGCTTTAATCATGAAGACTTTTCAGCAATGACACTATTCAATCTGGGCTCGTGATTTCTCTCTGTCTCAATCCATAATCATGAGCATAGTTTTGGGAAAAAATATCAAATAGGAAAGAGAAGGTTAGGAACAATGAGTACAAGTATTTTAGCATTGAAAATAGTTGTAGCACACTAGGAAATAAATTTAATATTTTATGGGTGTCTTCAGAAGTCTAATTTGTTTTATGGATATTATTCTAGTTAAACAGAATAAAGTTCAAAAGTTTGAAAGATCTTACAAAATTATAGTTAAGAATAGTTATGTTTGTGTTTTAATATTGTGGCTTGAAGGAAAACAGAAACAAAATGGTAGAACAAATGAGATAATCTAAAGTGACCATTGGCAAAAGTGATTAAATGTCCATTGTTCCGATGGTATTGGAGAGGGTCCCCAGGCTTGTCCTTGTTCAAAAGACTTAAGTATGTCAGTGTGTTGGCTAAGAAAACAGTGATAACATAATCAGATTTGGGTTTCAGTAAAATTATAACTTCTTTTTTGGGGGAACTCAGTGAAGCCTCTTAGGGGATGCACAGAGGAACCAAAGGCTTGGTACATTCTCAACCTGTTAACTACACTTGTGCCAGTGATATTTGGACCCAAGCAAATGCCTCATGTTACATCTTTTGATTCACCAACCCTGGCTGGATACAGCTACTGAATCAGCCAGAAATCTGACTTGCATGTCTGTCTGGGCTAAATAATCTAACACTTTTGGGATCCTTCTCATGCCCATTAAACATTCTCCGTGTCTATTCCTTATTTCTAAATGAGGATTATTCCTATTCCGTAGAGTCCTGTGGAACGGGGCGCAAAGAACTGGGTTGGCTGAATGTGAGAGACTCAATGTGATCCAGGGAGGCGGTAACCAGGACTTGACAAGCCATACAGGGGAGAGGCTATGAGAAAGTCCTCAGAGAAGCCAAGAGTGCACAGAGAACAGGGAGAAACTCAGAGCACAAGTGGAGAGAGTCTTTACTCTGGTAAGGCCTGTCTCTTCGTTAATGCACTTTTAGAAAAACTGTTACAATTGTGAGAGATAATGGAGGATCTCCTTTGCCACTTCACTAGCTTTGTAATTTTTGGCTTGTTCAAGCTGGGTGACTTTGGCAAGTAATTCTCCTTCTGCATCACTTTATCTTTTTTTTTTTTTTTTTAAGATTTTATTTATTTATTTGACAGAGAGAGATCACAAGTAGGCAGAGAGGCAGGCAGAGAGAGAGGGGAAGCAGGCTCCCTGCTGAGCAGAGAGCTCAATGCGGGGCTCGATCCCAGGACCCTGAGATCATGACCTGAGCCGAAGGCAGCGGCTTAACCACTGAGCCACCCAGGTGCCCCTCACTTTATCTTTAATATGGAGGGTATTGCAGTGCTATTATAGATTAGTTATGATCACTAAACCGAACATTTAAAGTGCTTCAAACAACTCTCAGTCTGTAGTAAGTCTTAACCAATGTTATTTATTATAATAATTTTCATTATTATAATATTTGCTTCTATCCTATCTTTCATTTTTTGTTGTTCACATGCATGTGTATATATGCATACACACAAAGCTATAGTTAAACAAATATATAGTATTCATAGAAATTATGTACATTTTCAATACTAATAATATGAACATTTATGTACTTACCCCAAACAAATAATATATATTATCTGTATCTTCAAAAAATCCACTGTACCACTATGATTACTTTTCCAAACTTGTCTCAAAATACCCACAATGTTTACATTTCTATTATTCATCCCTATGTTTTTCTTTAAAAAAAAAATTTTTTTTTTTGAGTGAAAGAGAATGAGAGGCAGAGAGGGGCAGAGGGAGGGAGAGAGAAAACATTTTTATTTTTTATTTATTTTAAAAAATATTTTATTTATTTATTTGAGAGACAGAGAGAGAGAGAATGAGCACAAGCAGGGGAAGTGGCAGGCTTCCCGCAGGGAGACTGATGTGGTCGGGCTCGGTCCCAGGACCCTGTGATCATGACCTGAGCCTAAGGGCAGACGCTTCACTGGCTGAGTCACCCAGATGCCCCTAGAGAGAGAGAAATTTAAGCAGATTCCAAGAGAAATGTAGAGCCCCCAGGGCCCTCCATCCTGTGATCCTGAGATCATGTCCTGAGCTGAAACCAAGAGTCCCAATGCTTAACCAACTGAGCCACCCGAGCACCCCACTATGTTTTTTTTCTTTTGAGATCTTCATTTGCATTTTATAACAAAGAGCCTTGACCTACACAAGAAATGTGTGCTTCCTTGTTTGGTGTCAAGTTTCCTCTAGGAAGTAGCTGCCAGTTCAAGAGCTCCATCTCCCAACTCCCTTGTGTGTAGGTGGGTGAGAAGGACTAGTCCTTGCCAAAAGGGAATGTGGTTGGATGTGATACAGGTCCTTTCTGAATCATGGTGCTTAGGAAATGGGTGTGGCTTTCCATGTTCCCTTTCCCCATCAACCACATGGATGAAAAGAAATATGTGACTCCAGAGGACGATAAAGTCACAATGTAAATGGAGTCACCATGCAAGGTAAAGCTACCTGTCCAAGAGGAACGCAGGCTCCAGACACAGAACATGAGAAAGAAATGAATTCTCGAAGTTTGGGTATTGAGGGCAGCTAAAAGTAAGCAAACTAATAACAGGTTTATAGTCCTAAGGAATGTGTGCATTTTTAAAAATTTTGATTGTTTTCTCACTTTGCAAAAATACTTGTAAAATGGATCATTCTGAAGCTTTTTTTTATTATTCAAAGTTATATTTTTGCTATTTGACATTTTTCATGCAGGCATCTATAGTTCTTTCACTTTTATTGCCATATGCTCTCCTGTTGTATAAACATAGTACATTACAGTTATTCACTTTATTTTTTTAATTCAATTGGGAAAAAATTGTCATCTTTATGATAGTTAATGGTATTTTGCTTTCATATGGTTCAATAAAGTTTTATAATTTTGTTCCTAAAGGCCTCTCACATCATTTGCTAGCTTTACTCCTAGATACTTCTTATTTTTTATTTCTGTTGTAAAAGATATTGATGTTGACAAGTATCAAAACATACTTTGGAAATGTTAGAAAATAAAGAAATAATTGTTGACATGTATTGATTTTTTGTTAATCAACCATGCTAAACTTTGTTATTAACCCAAATAATTTATAAATTCCTTGCATGTGCTAAGTACACAAGAATTTCATTTGAAAATAATTATAATTTTTTCCACTCTTGTAAATCTTTTTTTTTAAAGTAAACTGTCTAGGATTTCTTAAGTAAAAATGAACAGAAGTGTAAATAGTTTGCATCTGTGTCTCAATCCTAATCTTCAAAAAATGCAGTAAAATTTAACTAGTAAGGATAACATTTGTAGTAAATTGTGTGATACAGCCTGTACATTGTAAATGAATAACTTTTATTCATTGCTTTTATCAAGATTGGACATTAGATTTCATTACCCTTTTCTCAGTACCTATTATGTTAGTTATATTTTTCTTATTAATTTTTAAATTTGCCTTCTTACATCATTTTATTTTGTTATTTTTTTTTCTAAAGATTTTATTTATTTATTTGACAGAGAGAGAGATCACAAGCAGGCAGAGAGGCAGGCAGGGAGAGAAAAGGAAGCAGGATCCCCGAGGAGCAGAGAGCCTGATGCGGGACTTGATCCCAGGACCCTGGGATCATGACCTGAGCTGAAGGCAGAGGCTTTAACCCACTGAGCCACCCAGGCACTCCTACATCATTTTATTCTGAAATGTTAAACCAAAGTTGCCTTCTTGGTATGACTCTAAATTGATCCAGAAGTAATATCTGCTGTGTTCATTTGTTAATGGTTAAACCTTAGTATTTTTGCCTCTAAATCCACAAACGAGATCAGGTTATAATTTGTATGTGTTTTAATGTTCTTGTCTGGTTTATATATCAAAAATGTACTATCTCATAACATTGAGGAATAGATTCAGTAAATTCAGAATTATCTATTACTTTAATGAGCCGTAAAACTTGTCTTTAAAATTATTTGACCCCTTATTTTTCTTTGTGAAAAGACTTTGACATGAAGTTCAATTTCCTCAATGATTATAAAATTATTTGCTTTACAATTTCACCTGAGTCAGTTTGAGTGAATTATATTTTTCCCATTTTAGCTTTTCAATTTGATAAAAATCAAATATTCTTTTTAAGATCTGAATAATTATAAACCCACATTCAAGCCTTTTATATTATTTAAAATATATATCTTGTACCTTATATTCATTTTTCTTTATTAATCACGGAAGATTATTTGCATAGTCTTTGTGAAAAGAAGTCTGTACTATTATTTACAAGTGTTTTCACTAAGTTTGAGTCACCATTATTACTTCTTTCCTTAAATTTCTTCAGTTTTTCCTACTCTTCTGCTATCTTTTTGTTAAAAGTGGGTAGTTAATTATGATTTCTCTTCTTTTCATCTATGTTTCCTTCATTTTCCTCTATGTTGCTTTAAGTTTTTTCACAGATTTTGAATAAGATCACTATACAGTGGCCATCTACATGTATTCACTTACTTATTTTTACTGAGACAGAATTTTATAAAGCAAAGTGCACGATGTTAAGGTGCAGAGTTTGAACAGTACTTGAGGAGATAGTCACCGTGGACCACACACCTTCACCGGCCCCCTTCGGCCCCCTTCGGCCCCCTTTGGTTCTCTCTCATCCAATCCACAGTGCCTGAAGGAACGACTATTGGGACTTAATATCCAAGGAATATTCTCTTGCTTCGGGCTTCTTTCACTACGTATTTTGTCAAGTAATCTCGATCCCAAGCATCTCTAGGGTATTGTCCTTTAAAAAAGCATGGAATCTTGCCATTTGCTACAATATGGACAGAGCTAGAGAGTATTATTTTAAGTGAAAAATGTCAATCAGAGAAAGACAAATACCGTATGACCTCACTTGTATGCGGGATTTAAGAAACAAAACAATGAGCAAGGGGAAAAGAGAGGCAAACTGAGGAACAGACTCTTAACTATAGAGAAGAAACTGATGGTTATGGGGGGTGAGACAGAGGTGATGAGCATGAAGGAGGGCACTTGTGATGTATGGGAGGGGCTGATCACTATATAGTACACCTGAAACTAATTACACTGTATGTTAACTAATTAGAGTTTGAATAAACACTTAAAAAAAATCGACATTTTGGTAAACTTTCTACATGTTTAATTGGCATCACATCCTTTATTGTTAAATTCTGACTCCTTTCATTTTTAAACTATGATTTTATTATGATCTATGAACTAGAAGAGTTTTATATTTCAAATGAATGTGATCTCTCTACATATGTGTTTGTGACAGGATCATTTTCTTTAGGAAAACAATAATATTACATTCATATATCTTTCTGCATTTTTAAATTTTTTTATCTTATATGATACATAAGTTAATACATAAGACGCTAACACTTTTGCTTTAATTTCTATTTTGCTGTTAATAGTTATGTATCAGTATTAATTTAATTAATATATATCTAGGTTAATATTTAGAATTTAAAGTTTTTGATGTTATGTTTCCGGTATATCTCTTGAACTCAGCCCTTTTATCTTTTTTAAAAGATTTATTTATTTATTTTAGACAGAGAGAGCATGCACAAGTGGGGTGGAAGGGGGCACAGGGAGAGGGAGAGAGTCTCAAACAGACTCCCCGCTGAGCAAAGAAGCAGATGAGGGGCTTGATCTCATGACCCTGAGGTCATAACCTTGCCCTAAATCAGGAGTTGGACCCTTAACTGACTCAACCACCCACGTGCCCACTGACTTCTTTCTAGTATCTTCTTTGCGCTGTTTTTTTATTCTTTTCCATTTTGCTTAATTTTGAGGTTCATTAGTCTCTCTTAAACTATTTTCACCCTATTTTGTAAGTAATTGTCCCTGTTAACTTTTATTGGCTATTTGAAATGGGGGAAAAAAAAATCTCACTTTGGGGTTGTCAGATAATGTCTTTATTCTGTGTTTGTTCTGTCCTTGCTCTGTTCTTGCTCTTGAAAGATAATTTCACTGCTTACAACATTCTAGGTTGAAATGTGTTTTCTTTCAGCACATTAAAAATATAACAATTTCCTTTACTTCCTTTCCTGCCCTTGAACATTCAGCTCTTAGGTTAATTGAAGTTCCTTTGCAGGCAACCTCCGTCCAGGGCCAATTGCTGTCAAGACTTTCTCTTCCTCTTCGGTTCACAGCAGTTCCATCATGCTTTGCCAGACGAATAATTTCTTCCTCTTTTTCTCATTTTTTTATCATTATTTTGATTAAATGATATCCTCGATCTATTCCTTCTAATATCGTACTTTAAACCTGTGTTATTTAGATGTTAGACCATTTTATTTTTATCCATTTTTTTTTTCAATTATCCTTCCATTTGTTATCTATGCTCTGGGACATTGAATTTCTCAGATTCTTCCAAAGAACTCATCCCTCATCAGATGACCAACCAGGTTAGCAATCTACAGAGGGAAGTGTGTGTAATCTGGTCATTCATCGACATATTCCAAAGGGACGGGGACATACGTTTCTGTGGAAACTGTCAGATCCTCAACTTTCATGTATAATTTTTCTGAAGTTCATTTGCTTTAGAACATCCATTTGAGCAAGGTTTTAGAGGGTTCTCCTTTTTCAGTCTTAGTTCACATCCATCCTTTACCTACTCTTTAAAATTTAAATGCATTTTAAATCCTATTGTGATAACTTTTCCTAGAGATGTAAATGTGAAACAAAGTGTTAGAACTATTACTGTCACAGAACGTTTTTTTGTTTTTGTTTTGGATTGGTTTAGTTTAGTTCAGGCACAATTAATTATTCCCTTGACAATCTTACTATGAATTGCTCTTCCAAAAAGCAATGTTTTACTATTTTCTGATGACTTATATCCTCACCAACATCTGTTGTTGCTGTTGCTGTTACTAATTTTAGGTAATCATTCTGAAAGGTGTGAGAGGGTATCTCATCATGGTCGGAAGGCAAACCAGTGTAGCCACTGTGGAAAACAGTGGGGGGGCACCAGAGGGGCACCTGGGTGGTTCAGTGGTTAAACCTCTGCCTTCGGCTCAGGTCATGATCTCAGGGTCCTGGGATTGAGCCCTGCATCAGGCTCCCTGCTCAGCGGGGAGCCTGTTTCCCTCTCTTTCTCTGCCTGCCTCTCTGCCTACTTGTGATCTCTCTCTCTCTGTCAAATAAATAAATAAATCTTTTAAAAAAAAAGAAAAGAAAACAGCATGGAGATTCCTCAAAAAGTTAAAAATCAAACTACCCTATGACCCAGCAATTGCACTACTAGGTTTTACCCACAGGATACAAAAATACAGATTTAAAGGGGCACATACACCTAAAGTTCACAGCAATGTTACCAACAATAGCCGAACTATGGAAAGAGCCCAAAAGTCCATCAACTTATGAATGAAAAAGAATATGTGAGGGATACACACACACACAGACACACAGACACACACAGACACACACACACACACACACACACACACACACACACACTGGGTTATTACTCAGCAACCAAAAAGAATAGAATCTTGCCATTTGCAACAACATAGTTAGAGCTAGAGAGTATTGTGCTAAGCAAAACAAGTCAGAGAAAGACAAATGCCATATGATTTCACTCCTATGTGGCATTTAAGAAACAAAACTAAGAACATGGGGGAAGTGGAGAAAAAGAGAGCAAAGCAAACCATAAGACACACTTACCGATAGAGAATAAATGAGGGTTGATGGACGGTGGGGGGTGGGGGGTGGGCTGGTGGGGGATGGGTATTAAGGAGGGCACTTGTTTTGATGAGCACCAGGAGTCGCATGTAAGGGATGAGTCACTAAAATCTTCTCTTGAAACAAACAAACAAAAACCAACAAAAAACAAAACAAAAGAGTACATTTATCATGATGGGAACTGAGTCATGTGGAGACTTGTTGAGTCGTTATATTTCACACCTGAAACTAATATAACACTATATGTTAATTACACTTTACACTAAAAAAGAGAATTTTAAAAAATAATAATTACTGGGATGCCTGGGTGGCTCAGTCGTTAAGCATCTGCCTTCGGCTCAGGTCATGATCCCAGCGTCCTGGGATCGAGTCCCGCATCGAGCTCCTTGCTCAGCAGGGAGCCTGCTTCTCCCTCTGCCTCTGCCTGGCATTCTGTCTGCCTGTGCTCGCTCTCTCCCTACCCCCCTGATAAATAAACAAAATCTTAAAAATAATAATAAAATAATAATTACTTATAAAAATATATAATTTATGCTTCGTTTTGTTGTGGAGAAACAAAATAGACTAATTAATAAAATACTTCAAGCTTAAAAATGTTTGAGTGAAATACAACTTTACAAAAGATGTGTGATATCAAAATATTATTAATACAAGTAACTTACACAACAGAAAAAAAGCTATATATTTTCCTCAAATATATAAAAAAAAGCTATATATTTTCCTCAAATATAGAGGAAAAGGATAAAATCTAACAAAAAATAAAAACATATATAGATAGACCCTTTATAGGAAAAATAATGAAAATGGAACTTATACCTATAAAACTGCCAACCCCATGCATAATAAAAGAAGGGGTAATGAAAACTCCAGTAAGTGCCAATTCCTACCTGTCATTTTGTCAACAGTCCAAAGTCCTGACATGGAATTCTGCTGGTGAGGGCCTGAGAAGGCAATACTCTGTTGCAATATTTTGGGTACCATGGTGTAATGCCTGAATGAAATAGTAAAATTCCTATTAAAATAATACAACTTCTATGGAAGGAAATTTAGAAATAGTAAAATGTCATATGCATTTACTTCTTGACTCACTAATATTATTCTTGTCTTTCTATTCTGAATGCTAATCTGCAACAAAGCAAAGAAATATACAGTCTTTCTGGTGCTGTCCTGTGAAAGCCCAACATAGGACAAAACCCTGACTCGTCATTAAGGGACTGGTTAAATAAATATGATACACTACAGTAAGCCAAGTGGAGTACTATGAAGTTCCAAACAAAATACCACTGGAATGGTATCAGAAGAAAAGTAACATAACAGAGCATAAGTACAAAATGCAAAATGGTGAAAAGTGCGTAAGTATGCTCCAATTCTTACATACGGGTAAAAGAGGGAACCAGATGGAGTGCACAAAAATATAAGATAGATACTTCTCAATATATTTTTCTTAAATTTATTTTGGGAACCATAATAATATTTTACAAAATTATGATACAATATTAATGACCTTTTTTTTTTTTCTACAAAGCAATTCCTACAAGTTAAAAGCAAAGTAAAACCAAAGAAGCCTACTATATGGTAAATTCACAGCGTTATCATACAGAATGGAACGATTTCAGATGATGTAAATAACCCAGTAAAATGACATAATATCCACAAGGAGATGTTCACTGAGAGGGAAAATGTTCAAAAGAGCAAAGTTATAAAATGTGCATTTTAACCCGGTGTAGTTATTATAACGTTGGTGATAGTGCCTGCTTTAGGAAGCCCACTAGGCAAATTTTACCAACAATACCCCCGAATGCAAAGAAAGTTAGTGTTAGTAAATTGCTTTAGAAGAAAGAACACACTAGAACAACAAGAGATATCTCAGCAAGAGATATTTGATATATGATATGATTTGGTATTTTCTTCAAGTTTTTGGAGGACATCCAAGAAAACAATTCGATGTTGTCTGACTAGGTAGGACAATTCAATGATTGGTTTTCTTAATACATTTTATTAAAAGACTGGAAGAATATCACCTGGCTAGGTAATCATTGTTAATAAGTCAGCAGTAACTTACACGAGCAGGGGAAAGGAAATACTAGGGTATTAATGTGATTGTTTATGGACTTTGTCCAGATGTGAGTATTGAACAATCTTACTTCCTTTTCATTTTTGCATGATCAAGTAGGGAATGCTGTCTGATTATTGTTAATGCTCTCTGAAAATTATTCCTCTTCAGGGTGAGAGATCACGGCCTAGCTGCCCTCTGCTGGTTTCTAGATAAATATTCCCCCCTCACATAATTCCTACTTGAATCAAGTTAAGGGCAGAGGAGATGTTCTTCATATGTTATGGTCCAGGGATTGTAAGAGAATGTTGTCTGAAGTTAGACTAGACTTACATCTTGTTTCTTCCATTGCATGATTGCCTGTTGAATAGCCTGATGTGGTAATGTCTGCTCTAAGGCATTGGGAGACAATTTTCCATGGGTGCCTTTCATTTCTGCATGTCTTTTAAGAAGAGGCATGGCTAGTTTTTGTACTTCTGTCCTTTCTTTTCAAGAATATTTGTATAAAGAGACAACCTATGGAAAGTAACAAAATTTGCAAGCCATTCATCTGATAAGAGGTTAATATCTAAAATATATAAAGAACTCAAATCAATAGCAAGAAACCAAATGACCCAATTAAAAAGTGAGAAAAGTACATGTTTAGACACTTTCCCAAAGAAGATATAAAAATAGCCAACAGGTCCATGAAAAGATGCTCAACATCACTAATCATCAGGAAAATGCAAAGAGATATCACCTCACGCTTGTTGGGACTGTTATTATCTAAAAGACAAGAGATAACAAGTTTTGGTTAGGATGTGGAGAAAAAAGAACCCTGTGTACTGTTGGTGGAAATGTAAATTGGTGCAACCACCATGGAAAACAGTATAGAGGCGCCTCAAAAAATTAAAAGTACCATGTGATTCAGCAGTCCTAATGCGGATCAACAAAGGAAATGAAATCAGGATCTCCAAAAATTACCTGTATTCCCATGTCCATTGAAACAGAATAGCATAATAGCCACAATATGGAAACCATGTAAGTTGTCTGTCAACGGACAAACTGATAAAGCATCTGTGATAAATGTAAACAATTGTATATTGTTCAGCTTTAAAGAAGAAGGAAATCCCACCTTTTGTGACACGTAGGAGGGCATAAAGGGCATTATGCCATGTGAAATAAGCCAGATAGAAAAAGACAGGGATTGTGTCTCCTCACTTATATGTGGAACCTTAAAACTTAAAGTCAAGCTCATAAAAGCAGAGAGTAGAGCAGTAGTTACCAGGGGCCGAGGGTGTCATAGAACTAGGGAGACGTTGGTCAAAGGAACAAAGATGCAGTTATGGAAGATGAGTAAATTTAGAAGTCTAATGATGACTTACAGTACAGTACTTAGTACTGTATTGAATACTAGAAATATGCTAAAAGAGCAGACTTCAGATGCACTCATCACACACAACCGCCAGTAACCATGTGAGATGACACCCTAATTAGCTGGCCTGCATTAACCGTTTCACTATGCACATGTACATCAGTCATCATATTGTGTATGTTAAATGTACAAAATTTTTATTTAAAATTTTTATAAGTAAGTGAAAAAAGAATATCTGTGTAGCAAATTGCCTTGAGATAGAGAGATCGTGTCTACCTCCATAGCAGCACACTCTCCACTATTAAGAAAGATGTTTCCTTATGGGCCAGAATTTTTGAAAATTTGCTTGCAGTCTCTTAAAAAAAAATGTCTGGTGCTTCTGCAACAAAAAGATTCTCAGCCTTGATGCAAACCAGTGGAGTGTGTACGATTCATGTGGGCCAATCTCTGTAAGTTGGATACAAAGGGAAGGGATGTGAGAGTGAAGACTTTTGTTGTGTGCTATGCCCTGAGTAATAAAGTCCGTCCTCTCTGACTTGGGAGTCTCATGTCTTCTGCCAGTATCCACAGAACTGTGGCGAGCTATCCTGGTTAGCTTACAGGTAGGATGAAATCTGAGATTCTCCAGTTCTTGACAAATAGCATTTAAGACTTTAAAAAAAGCATATGCCATTATAAGCAATTACCTCAGCAAAATTATTATTGGTATTCATAAGAGTCTATAAACCAAGGGTCTGAAACCCAAGTTATGAAAATGAACAGACATCCCACAGTTCTTCCGGGACAGTTCTAGAGAGGTGGCTTTTCTTTTCATCTAGTATAGATATTTCATTTGACTTATGGATGATCAGTTTATCTATCTATCATCTATCATCTATCTTTCTAATCATCTACTTTTCTAAATTGTTTACCAAAGTACTAAAGCAAATGACTTTTAATTACTTGATACAGAAGTATTATCTACCAAAGAAACAGTGAATTAGTGGGTTAGTGGTCACAGATAATGCTGGCCATATATCTATTATTTACCATAACAAAAATGAATTAAACCAGGTAGATTTTCTGAGGGCACTTAAAATAGTTTTTGATCAAAATCCTGGAGTGAATACAGTGGAATGACACAACAGATGACCCAATTTGGGTCCCTACCTTATGTGAGTGTGGTTCTGCTTCAATGATTTTAGCAGAAATACTTTGACTTGTAATCAAAATTTTTACTATAGTAACGTGTTGGATTAATAAAGTGAGGGAAACAAATTTAGGAGATTGCCAAGGAGTAGCCACCACATAATACTAGGTAAGATTAGTGGTAAACCAAAGAGGAAAAAGAAAAAAAGAAAACAAGGAGATGTATCAGAAGTATAATCTGGAATCTCGTTCCTCATCTTGGGTTAAATCTGTTTACGCCATGTCAACATCTGCTTGTTAAAAGCATTCAGGGTTAGGTTTTTTTTTTTTTTTCTCCCAAAGGTTATAGGCTTCTGGAGGATTCCTAAGAATCCTCTCTTAACTTTCATGAAGAAATGAAAGGCCACAGATCTATAGAGAAGAGCAAATACTTTTTAATTTAGGGAGCAGGAATCCAAGGATTGGTTTCCTGAAGCTATATTATTGCAATTGTTAACAGGACCTTTCAACAAGGTCTTTCCACTGAGACTCTAAATGACCTCTGGGATGTTTCTTTCATGGGACTAAGTCTTTTGGTTTCAGGCTATTTAGGACCTGGTTAGGTAAACATATTGGGTGTCTTGAAAATGCTCTTTTGCCTACTGATCTTAAACCTGTATGCACCAAATGAGTTTTTACAGGAGTTACTCATAGTAGTTTACATTAGGGCAGTCTAAGATCAGTAGTGAAATCACCAAATTCAAGGTTCAGCATGTTATTAACTCTCAAAGGAAGAGCTTAGGTCAACAGGTTTAGGCCACAGAGTTCTAGAGCACCTGGGAACTTTGGCACATTTTAGTTTTAATTCTACTCTTTTCTTATATTTTTCCTGAAGACTATTAAAAATAATGAGTCTTTGGGGTTCTTAGTGGACTTTAGCAAAACTAGAGTTTCCACTATGATTTGTCTGAAACACTTGGTGTTGTGCTCGATCATAAATAGTGCATACAGCTGAGACCTTTCATCTCTACTAGGTCAAAAGGAAAACCACCCTTCCCAGAACTTCAAGGGAATTAGCCTGGGTTCTGATGATTTCATTGAAACCATCATAATTAGTCTTATTTGGTTTGCCCTAGCAAAATATAAAGCCAGTATTTCTTAAGAATTCAATCTCTATTTATAGGCACTTAGGTGGCTCACTGAGAGGAGGGGCAGCTTTCAGCTCAGGTCGTGATCCTGGGGTCCTGGAACTGAGTCCCACATCTGGCTCCTTGCTTAGCAGAGATTCTGCTTCTCCGTCTCCCTCAGCCTCTCTCCCCCAGCTCATGCTCTCTCTCTCTCACTCAAATAAATAAAATCTTCAAAGAATGCAATCTCTATTTAAGGGAAACATTGACTTAATGTGGACCTAAAATCTGGGTTACATTTGGATCTATGTGGCATTGCTAAAAATTTCCCAGTTCCCAGGACAAAAAGAAATGTTGATATTGATAGTTTCCGAGTTGTCCTCGATACTTCATTTCTCTCTTACCATATGTCTATTCTTTTAGTGGAGCTAGCAGATACACAAATTTTGCTGAAAGTGGCTAGTTGGCAAGGTCATGAAAGTGATTTAGAAGTTAACGAAACTTTAACAGGAAACAAAAAACCCTCATCTTTTTGACATGGATATTTGTTCTTACTGCAAATAGAAGAGTTAGTAAAAATGTAGTTGTCGCATTCTTGCTTAAAGTAAAGCGAAAACATTAAATGTATAATAGTGTGTATGTATGTTTATTCCTCTTTAAATTTCTTCCTTCTAAAAGCTTTAACTGAAAGAAAAAAAGAGATTAACTGTGATTTTTTTCTTTTTTTAATTACAGCTTTGCTTACTAGATTTCAATCTAAGAAAAGCAGGGCATGCAGATATTGGCACGATTCAGAGTCCTTAAATGTGGTCATTAACTTAGAAGTTTACAAATTATATTAAAATAATATTAAATGTAATAGTTGAGATATTATATATTCAACATGGCAAATTAAAGTAAGTTAACAGTATTGATTCGAAGACAATTCTATTTTTCTACCTTGGTTTTACTATGTAAAAATAACATAATCACCATATTCTACTACAAGATGAATAGAGTTAAATTATTTATGAACACTTTCCAAACTGTATTGATTTTATGAGTCAAATATGCTATACTTGTTTTCTTATGTTTAATGTTTTAAAAACCATATAAACTTATGTTCAGTTATAGGGAATTACAATGAAGGATATTTTGAAAAAGTTAAAGCTTATAAAATCTCATAATAATGCAAATAATTAAAAAAATAAATTGTTAGTGAAAGTGTGTATACAGGTCCTTTTGTTGACTTTAAAATCTTAGACAAATGTTCAATTGACTTAATGAAAATGTAATCTTAGGATAGCTTTCCAATTTCTAAGCAAGAATAAGAAGCAAATCAGTGATTGCTGAACTTGGTTGTAATTTATCCTTATTTAGTAGGAAGACTATAAAACTTTATACAAATGCCTTTGAATAGTATTAAAATAATGCTTATTTTGCCACATTAAAATTAAGTGATATGAAATGTTTGCTAATGAAAAAAATATCTGGGTTTTCCTGTCTAGTTTTCTCTTGTGTTTGGATAAAACAAAGTAAATTGCTTTGGGTTAAAGATTTTAATTAAAATGAATATCTGAAACTATGCAAGTGTTAAAACCACAGGATACATTTGTAGTAGAAACTTATAAATATGTATACAAGAAAATTATCTCCTTATTGAGGTAACAGTCATAACTTATTAAAACAGTAAATACATTAAATAATATTGCCTTATTTTAAATAGTTGTTAAATATGTTGATAGATACAGTTGTTAGGTATTTAAAATGCTGGAAGCTTTAACTTGATTATCTGTTTATATATTTTTATAAAATTACATATCTACATTATATATTTGAGTGTGTGTGTCAGTTTATAGGTCTATGTGATTAATATTAGTAAAGGTAGCTTTTAAATCCTTTTATGCAAATTGTTACTTGAATAATATCCCAGAAGAAAAGAGAAAAAGAAAATGAGAATTTTAGTTTCTACTTTTCTAAAATAATTATTTACTTTTTGCCTACATAGTAGAGTTTACTTTTTATCATCCAAATATTAACTTTCTAGTCTTTTTTAGTAGGTTCTTGAATCCATATTTTTTAAAGATAAACTTTGCAAATAATTGTTTCATTACTGTGCATTATGAAAATGTGAACTTCATTTATTTCTTTTAGATATTTATGACTTAAGTGCATAATCTTGTCTCCTTTAAAATCTCCTCACTGTGTCTTTCCCAAATTCAAACTCCAGGTTCCAAATAATAAACTCCTCTAGCGTCTTTTATATCTAAGCTTTCTGTTGATTTCCTAGGATGACTAGGAAGAATTATGAACGTTTGCTGATCCCCCTGGTAGAATAAATGGTGTTAAAAATAATTACACTTGTCTAATGGGCTCCAAGTTTTATCTAAGGCAAAACTACTATGAAAGCCCTTTTGCTTACCAAACTTAAAACAACTGACAAAAGGGAAATGTAGTCTGCCTCGTGTTAACTAAGTACAACGTAATAATAGAAATACATTCCAGTAATCGTGAACTTGGGTTAAAAGCACGAAGAGTATAAAATCACTTTCTTCCAAACATTTTATTTTGAGATTTCTTTCTAAGCTAAATATTTCGGCCAGTCAGGAACAATCATAATACACCCTTAGGAAGAAGTGAAAGACCAGAGAGATTTGTTCATGCTCATTCTTTATTTGCCTTCCTGTAACGCCCTGAATTCAGCTGGTTTTCTTTTATCTGAATTAGAAAAAAATGCGTGATAGTCTAACCTCATTTAGGAAATAATCTTTGCCATTTGGAGACTCCATGGATAAGATAAATGAAAGGCAGAAAACAGTCTGTCACACCCAAATTTGCAACGATATTTGTCAGATGACATCAGTGGGAGGTTTCATACAAAGCAAAGATTTCTCAGTAAAAGTTTTTCTCTTTTTTTTTTTTTTTAAAGATTTTATTTATTCATATTGGGGAGCGGGGGCGGAACAGAGAGAGAGGGACAGATAGACACTACCCTGGACACGAGCGTGGCTTGGGGCTCTCTGTCATAAGCCTGAGATTATGACCTGAGCTGAAACCAAGAGTCCATTGTTTAACCAACTAAGCCACACAGGAACCCCAAAAGTTTTCTTTTTTAGGTCAGAATTATGTAGATCTGAGAGAGGGTTACCAGCACTTACTTGCTTCTGATTCACAGCATCATTAATTGTTAAGAGAATAAAGGCCAATTCACCCAGGAATTAGTCTGTAGACAGTGGTAGTGTGGTGAGCAGAAGTGAGAATGTGGTATTTTTTTAACCTGGTATTTGTAAGAACAGTCTCCAAAGAGTCACATGCATTTTATAAGGATCTTATTAATCCCCAATTTTTGTTTGGATTTGGTTTTGAGGATCAACTATATTCCTTAACACACAAATGAGCTCTATTCTTCCTTCTGGATTTCTTGTAGGACCATTTTTTCGATTTCTCAGCCTATCTTCTACATCACCCTCCTGTTTTCCTTCTTTTGGAATATCCATACTACATTCTGGAAATTTTCCTGCTTCAGTATTTTAGCACATTAATTATAATCAATGAGGTCCCCATAAATACTAACTAAGCTAATAGTTATATTATATATTCTAACTATTTTTTTCTTTTTAATTTTGATAAATGTATTTTTCTAAGATTTTCAGCTCCTTCCCTTTCACAGTGCCTTTTTAAAATTTAAATTTGAATGCAACTTTGTTTCATTCAGAGCCTCTTGCCACTGTTTCTCATGAGCTCCCTAATTTCATTTCTCTCTCTCCTTCTTGATCATTAGGTTCCAGCCCTAGTTGGTCCCTTTATTTCCTGAACACACCAGGTGGGCTTCTGATACAAGGCTGCTTCAATCCCCACTTCTTTACATGAAGTCTCCAAAATGTCATGTGAGTGACTTATCTGTTATTTGGATTTTTATGACATTTAATTAATTAATTAATTGATTATGACAGAGAGAGAGAGCGAGAGCAAGAGAGCACAAGCATAAGTAGTAGGGAGGGGCAGAAAGAGAGGAAGAAGCAGGCTCACCACTAAGCAAGGAGTCCCACGTGGGACTTGATCCCAGGACTCTGGGATCATGACCTGAGCCGAACGAAGGCAGAAGCTTAACCAACTGAACCAACCTGGAACCCCTGTTACTTGGATTTCAACTCAAATATCACCTCAGAGAGGCTTCTTCTCCTTTTATCTTTTTCTATCTTATTAACATATTTGGTTACCTTTCTAGAAGTTCTCAAGATATAGAATTAGGCTCTTTCTTACTTTCTTATTTTATTAATATTATTGCTTCTCCTCAAGGGACATCAACTATAGGAGAACCAGAGCTTGTCTGGTGGGTTCATTCTTGAACCCGGTATGCCTACATCTTTGTCCAGGACAGATAGTGTATTCAGTGTCTTTTAACTGGATGTATGGATTCTGACAGGGAGTTACAGAGAATGTGTCATAGACACTGAAACCAAATTCTTGTGTCATTGAATTTGAAAACTACGATAGAAGGTCTGAAAATATGTTTTATTAAAATTAAAAGCCAATGTTTTGCAAAGAGTGAATATAAAATTGTACATAAAAAATGCTAAGAAAAAGGACTCAGTTGACGAAATAAAAAGACAACCTATGGAATGGGAAAAAAAAAGTATTTGCAAACCATATAGCTGGCAAGGGATTAATATCCACAGTATATAAGGAACTCATAGAACTCGAAGGCAAAATAAATAAATAAATAAATAAATAAATCCACTTAAAAACTGGGCAAAGAATATGAATAGACATTTTTTCCAAAGAAGATAATATGGTGTACAACAGGTACATGGAAAGGTCCTCAACATCATTAACATAAAAGAAATGCAAATTAAAAGCACAATGAGTTACCACCTCACAGCTGTTCGAACGGTTATTATCAAAAACACAAGAGATTACAAATGCTGGTGAGCTGTGGAGAAAGGGTACCTTGTGCAGTGTTGGTGAGAACATAAACTAGAGCAGCCACTGTTGAAAACATTATGGTGGCTCCTTAAATAATCAAATGAACTACCCTATGATCCAGTAATTCTACTACAGGATATTTACCAAAAGAAACCAAAAACAGGAATTCAAAAAAAAAAAATATGCACCCGATGGTTATAATGGCATTATTTACATGGAAACAGTCTATGTACTTATCAATGAATGAATGGATAAAGATATGGGCTAGCTAGCTACACACGCACATATACATACAATAGAATACTAGTCAGCCCTGAAAAAGATGGAAATCCTGCATTTACAACAATGTGGATGGGCCTTGGAGGCATTATGTTAAGTGAAAGAAGTAAAAAAAAAAAAAGACAATTATTGTATGATCTCACTTATATGTGCCCTCTAAAACAATCAAACCCCAAGGGATCAAATTTGTGGTTATTGGAGTGGGGGGGGGGGGGGAAGCAAAATGGATGAAGGGTGCGAAAGGTACCAATTTTCATTTATAAGATAAAAAAGTGCTAGGGATACAATATGCAATGTGATGACTACAATTAGTACAACCGCATGGTACATTTGAAAGTTAAGAAATCCTAAGGTGGGGGCACCTGGGTGGCTCAGTGGGTTAAAACCTCTGCCTTTAGCTCAGGTCATGATCTCAGGTCCTGGGCTCGAGCCCTGCATCGGGCTTTCTGCTCAGCAGGGAGCCTGCTTCCCCCTCTCTCTCTCTGCCTGCCTCTCTGACTACTTGTGATCTCTGTAAAATAAATAAATAAAATCTTAAAAAAATTTTTTTAAGAAATCCTAAAGGTTCTCAATACAAGGAAAAAAAAAGTCTTTTTCTTTCTTTCTTTTTTTTTTTTTATCTCTATGAGATGATGAATATTAAGTAAGCTTACTGTGGTAATCATTTATAATGTATGTAAATTGAATCATTATGCTGTATAGGCTAAGCTTACATAGTGCTATATGTCAATTATACCTCGATAAAATATTTTTCAACAATATATGTTCTGGTAATAACATTCATAAGATTGAAATATACTTAATAGAATAAAGAATAATGGGGGCACCTGGGTGGCTCAGTGGGTTGAAGCCTCTGCCTTCGGCTGAGGTCATGATCCCAGGGTCCTGGGATGGAGCCCTGTATCAGGCTCTCTGCTCAGTGGGGAGCCTGCTTCTTCCTGTCTCGCTGCTTGCCTCTCTGCCTGCTTGTGATCTCTGCCTGTCAAATAAAGAAATAAAATCTTTAAAAAGAATAATGAATAGAATGAAGAATAACATTTATATAGAGTAAGAGAACTCACTAGTAAAGTGTACATGGGACATATTTTGGAATCAGTGGTGAATTATTCATGGTTTTAGTTTATTGTTTGTTTTGCTGAAAATTTTACACAAGGATTCATAGCTCTCTTCAATCTATGGGATCTTTTATTTATTTCTTTCTTTTTTTTTTTTTAAAGATTTTATTGATTTATTTGACAGACAGAGACCACAAGCAGGCAGGCAGCAGAGAGAGGAGGAAGAAGGCTCCCTGCTGAGCAGAGAGCCCGATGCTGGGCTGGATCCCAGGACCCTGAGATCATGACCTGAGCCGAAGGCAGAGGCTTTAACCCACTGAGCCACCCAGGTGCCCCGGAATCTTTTATTTCATTCAAATATATCGTTATTATTCTTTCTATTTTACACGAAAAATGAGACATTGTCAGGACGAGGAAAATCAGATTGATAAAGTATTGAGAAAGATAATAAAATAAGGTCTGAAATTCATGTATGAGGAGAGTCTTTTATTTTTCTGATATTGTCAGGAAAGTCACCTTTCAAAATGAATAGGCATGTTTCCATCAAGAGACACCTCTTTAACATGTAGCCTATTAAATAGAGAAAAAGAAAGAAAGAATGTACTGATGTAGATGTTTAAGTGCAAGATATAATTCAAGATGGATATGAAATATGCTTTCTAATCAGAGCTTAATAATAAGACTGAAATAAGATCACAGTATAGGCAAAAGCAATTAACTGTTGATGTATAAAAATATTGACTTTTATCTTGACCTTGTTATATCTATATCATTTTGAAGAGTATTATTTGTATGTAATTGTAAGAAACATTGTTATGGTCCAAAATTCAAATAATTACAATTTCAAAAATCCTTTTACATTGACCTTCCTTCAACATTGCCGTGATTATATAAGCAACTGTCTTGCCACTTGGTGAATATTTGATAGTCCTGAATAAATTTTTTAAAGGATGCTTATTTCCCTTTTAGCCTCACTTTCTATGAAATGGTAATGTTACAGTAATGTTACAGTAACTTACCTCATTCTCTAATTTTGAGGCTTACATTTTTCAGTGTAATGTTATTTACACATTCTTAGCTTGAAAACACATTAGAGGTTAGTGAAGTTCAACGACTAAGACCCAAATCCTAATATTAACTTTTGTTCCACTGCTAGAATAATTAATGCTTGCCTTGACTTGTCTGTGTCTACTATTCTTCAAAGTCAAACACTGTAAAGAAAGCAATAGTCTGTCACTCATTAACACCTTTGAAAACTCTGCACTGTGTGTGCTTATACTCACTTCACTGTACCTACTGTCCTGATTGAATTCCCAAATGTGCTCATTATTATTACAAAATGAGTAATTTAGCATTTTATGTTACAGCCAATGAGATTAGAAGCAGAGGAATCAGAGTCCAGTGAACAAATTAGACCCTTGTCTTTCTCTTGTATGGTCTTAGATGTCATAGGACTTGTGATAGGCAAGAGTCATCTCCTCAGCATGTTCAATACATCTGTCCCATCAAGTGTACATGGTGGTGGCAACAATTAAAATATTCAAACACTCAAAATCTATAAAAGGTAACAGAGTAGTGTTTATTTTACCCTGTTAGTAAATAAATTTATTCATCAGTAATTAAGTACTTTCCACCTTAAAAATGTGTATTTTATAGTAATGAGAAGAATAACCTCTTATTCATAATTAGTAAGAAATAAGCTATATATGAATGTCTGCATATTCATATATGGCATATATATGGTAATATGCCTACATGTGTATGTGCATGAACTTTGTATGTCCATATACACAGACATAAAGATGCATATATACATAAAAATAGATTGATAGAAATAGAGATCTTTGTGTATATACATCTATATCTGAGTATAGAATGAATACTTCAAAAACAATGGACTGAAAACAAAACAGAAAGAAAAAAAACAATGGACTGAGATATAGAATAGTCATATGGAAAAAATGCATCTCAATCCCTCTCTTGTATTATAAAAAAAGTGAATATAAACAGATTTCATACCTAAGCATTATTCCTAGATATGGGTGTTAATAAACTTCTGGATAAAAATATAGAATATTTCTATGATTGTTAGGCAGGGAAAGAATATTTAAGGGGTACCTCAAAGCATATTTATTTAAAAAATGATAAACGGAACTTTATTAAAATGAAGAATCCATGTACTTCCAATGATACCCTCAAGAGAGCAAGTAAGAAAACCACATTTTAGTGGAAAAAAATGTATATATCATATCCACAAGGCATGTTCAAATCGATAATGAATAAGAGGAAACCCAAGAAATTCCTCAGACTTGAACAGGTACCACATGAAAGAAGATACACAAATTGTAAACAGGATAATCTCCTTAACCACATTCATTACCAGATAAATGCAAATTAAAACAATATGCTACCCCTTTATGCCCACATAAGAACTGAAATCGAGAGATGGTGCTATTAATAAAGATCTAAAACACTCCCATATTCTGCTGATGAGGTCACAATCTCATAGAAACATGAGAAAACTAACAGTATCTGCTAATGGTGAAAATATATGTCTTATGGTCCAACAATTCTGCTTTAGTAATATACTCAACAGAAATGTGTACATAAGCTCACCAATGGGCAAGGAGGTTCACAGCAGTGCAAATTATTAAAACCCTATGCCAGGACCAACATCTACAAAAGAATGGATAAACACATGTTGGTATATCTATACAGCAGAATATGACAGAGCAATGTAAATTAACAAGCCAGTATGAAACACAACAAATTGGAAAATTTCCAAACAAATGTTGAGCAAAAGAAATGTGACCCCCAAAAAATGACAGATTTTATGATTTCATTACATAAAGTCCCAAACAGGAAGGGCAAAAATAAAAAACCTAACCAATGATAATAGAAGTCAGCATGGTGGTTATTTTGGGAGCATTTGCATCTGAGACAGGTCATGAGAGGAAGTCTCTGTGGTGGTGGTATAATTTTATTTACAAAATATTGGAAAATTGGATCATGGTTATATATTTGTGATTATAGTACAAAAATTAATTAAGCTGCAAACTTCACCAGATTCCTAAAAATTGTTTTACTTTCATAAAAAAAAATTCTCAAAAACTTGTACAGTTTTGAGGAATCAGTTGCTCCCAACACATTTATAATAAGTTAGGTCCTAAGAAAGGGGCCTCCTCTCTTTCAAATGACTGACCAAATTACAAAGAAAATTTGAACTGAATTTCCCTGTAAAACATCAGGAACACAATATCCATGATTTTCATTTACCTGTTAACTAAGACTTGGCTTCAAAATGTTCATTATTCTAGGCTTCTGATATCTTGCTCTGGTCTAGATAGTTCTAGGAAACTTTCTCTGAACAAAACCTGATTTTTAGTCAATTAGTTTTGGGTATTATCTTTGAATTCTGTAATTTGTTGCATCTATTATAGCACCATAAGAAGAGTGAGTATTTATTGTGGGTAATTCTGAAAATATAGAAAAGCATAGGGTGCCTGGGTGGCTCAGTCATTAAGCGGCTGCCTTCGGCTCGGGTCATGACCCCGGGGTCCTGGGATCCAGTCCCACATCGGGTTCCCTGCTCGATGGGAAGCCTGCTTCTCCCTCTCCTTCTCTTGCCTGCTTGTGTTCCCTCTCTCTTTCTGTCTCTCTCTGTTAAATAAATAAATAAAATCTTTAAATGAATATGGTAAAGCATAAACATCAACATCATATATTAATCTATTATATCCATCTTATAATTTAACATTTATATATAATACAAAATATATTTATATGCAAACATACAGAGAATAATAAAAATGAAAGTATATTCAACATATCATGTCCCCTATTTTATTTATTTAAATTATATTCCCTATCATTATTTCCTAAACCTGATTTTTATCATCTGTTTACAATGATCTCAGCTAACTATCTCAGCTAACTAATCCTTTACAGATTTCTTTTCATGTTCCCATCTTCTTATGGTGTGAATGCCCACGGCTCAGAGTGTTTTTCTCATGATTTCAAATAAAATCATATTATATACTATAATTTGTTTCTCTATTCTCTTATTTCTATTTCATCACTGGTTGAGAAGGCATGACTCAAATTAAAGGCTTTTCCTAAAATACTGATTATGGGAAAAATCTGGAAACAATTGTACTATGATACTATAATCTCTCTCTGTTTCTCCTCTTCTCCACGATGTAGATATACACACATAGACCTATTTAGGGTTTTTTTTGGCACATTCTGTGCCCTTTATCTTTGTAATTTCTAAATTATTACCACACTGTTTCAATCATTGTTTTTTATGTTTAATATTTAATAGTGCCAGTCTGGCTATATAATTCTAAATTTCTATAAACATCACATTTTCAAAAAAACACAAAACACATTTTCTCCTGGAGATTTATTTTAACAAGTTTCTAAAGGTTATAATTTTGATAATGTTATAAATTTATTTACAGAGAATTGTCCTTGAATCTGTCAGGGTTGTAATAGGAAGCAGATGACACGCTTAGAAGAAGATATTGTGAAGAATTTTTACATACTAAGGAATACGCATGGAAGAGTGGGTATTGGGAAACGGTAGTGGTAAGCCTTGACATCCTCAGAGAGAAGTGAGCTGCACCCACTTAGGGTTCAAAGCCAACCAGAGGGGAGTATGCTGGGAAGGGTCAAGGCAACATATGCTAAGGCTCTGCTTTCCCTGCCAGCACTTCTTATTGGCTAAACCCAACCAGAAATCACTGGGTAAGGAAGCTCCGCAAATAAAGTCCATATTCTAGTTCCCCTCCTAAAGGGCAAGATGCACGAGGAAGGTGCATCCTAAGGGGCAAACACAAGAAAACAGACATGGCTTTTTTGGATCCATAATTACTACAATGAATATCACTTGTCTAATCATATGCTTCTTTAATATCTGGTCTCTGATACCCTTAAGAAAACTTGAAAAATATTAATCATGTCTTTCTTCAACGATTTTCTTGCAAATTTATCTCAATATAGTTACGTTTGTGGTATATTTGTGAATATTATACATTCTATCTGTTAATTAATGATAAAAGGATACACTAAATTTGTTCTTGGACACCTCCTGAAATGTCATGCAAATTCCAAGGTTTTTGTGTACTTGTTTTGTTTTTCAGGTGATTTTTCTTTGTTACTGAATGCAGTGGATGACTGTTTTTTTTGTTGTTGTTTAAGATTTTATTTATTTATTTGACAGAGGGATAGACAGCACAAGCAGGCAGAGCAGCAGGCAGAGACAGAGGGAGAAGCAGGCTCCCCCTTGAGCAGAGAGCCCGATGTGGGGCTCGATCCCAGGACTCTGGGATCGTGACCTGAGCCGAAGGCAGCCAGCCGCCTGACTGAGCCATCCAGGCACCCGGCTGTTATTTTTAATTGAACACTTCAGCCTTCCCAGGGATATGTACCTTTGTAAGGAACTGTCCAATTTGTTTCCAAGACTAAGGCTGGTATCTCCGACTCCTCCCTGTTGCTGGCATTCTCCTTTTTATAATAAATTTCTATGTAATTTCTTTTATCATTCTTTTGTTCTAATTAGGCAATTTTTTTTCTGGAACACAGAATTTTACATAAAGATTTTTAATTATTTTAATAAAATATTATTTTTGAAAAAGATATAAATATCTTCTGTACCTATAACAATATCAATATTATTTTCCCAAATTTTTTAATGTTTTCTTTTTTTTAATATTGGTCTGACATGTGAATATATATTTATTCATATTAGAAACAGATTGTAAGTAAATACGTAGTGCTTCTGATTTTATTCTTAATACTATTAATTTCAGTTAAAGTTCTTACTAAGTACTTTCTAATATTATTTTAGGCTTTTTGCTGTTCCAATTTTAAAAGTCTGAGTGAGATTTTTCTCTTACTATCATTCAGCCTACCTCATAATCTAATAATTTAAGATTAGCATGCATTTCTACTAATGGTTATGTTCACACTACATACATTTTAAGTAAATATTCTTTTTTTTCTCCTTTGATTTCTAAATTTTAAAACATGGTAATATTGATTGTGGTACTATAAGTCCTCTTTTTCTTTTTAAAATGAATTTATAAATTTTGTTTTATTTCTATCACATGGTCAGTGAATAAGTCTTCATGATTTCTCCTAAATAAATTATATGAAAACATAGTTTATAATCTAATAAATTTCATTTTTCTATCAAGTGGTTAAAAATAAATATGCATTCTCAGAAAGGAAGTATATTATTATAATATTATTCAGATCCCTTACATTTTGTATTTTAATTATCTAACTCAACTGATTAAAAAAATTAGTGCTATGTGATAAAGTTTCCCTTTCATAATTTTTGGTAAATTTTTCTTTTATCTCTTAAGTTTTTTATCATGAATTATACAATATAAAAAATTTTGATCTATATTTTATTTTCGTGAATGTTACATATCTTCAATAAAAAATGGAACTCATTTTGTGGCTTTCTCTGTTTCATGTTTATATACTACATCAATATGTATATCATAAATGTTACCAAACCTTCCTTCTATTTATTTGCATTTTATTGAGTCACATATTTTGAAATGTGTTTCCTATCATCAATAAATAGTTGTACCTTTTACATCTCCTCATAATAAAAAAAAAAACTAAAGTAAGATTTTTACTTATGAAGGCAAGAAATTGAATCTCTTCTTGGAGACTGAAGATTGAATGTTTACCAAAACTTCCCCCTAAATTCTCTGAAATACCAGAATATAATAATAAGAAAAAAAGAAAATTAATAAATTCATAATGATGCCAGAGCATCTAAATTATATCACTTGGGGAACAAAAAGTGATAGAAAATTTTAGTTGAGATTTGATGGGGAAACAATGCAGAGTAGACGAATCTCCCACCCAAACCTTTTAAAATTAAAATTGCCCTTGGACATCATTCTTCCCATTAGAGATACAGAGAACCCCCCCTCCCCACTATCAACAGACTAAAATAAACAGAAATAATTGTGGGAAACTAACCATTCCTTAGATTATTAATCATAAAGTACATGTGTGTAGAAAAGTTTCTCCTTCCCTGCATTTACAGAACCTGCCTTTAGAAAGACTTTCTGCTAAAATGAAGCCCTCCACTCTAATTCGGGAGAATTTCATTGAAAGCGAAAGAGAATAATAACCGCTAATGATTTTGCATTGCTCTGTAGTTCCAGGCACTATGCTTAAGAGCTTTACATAATGAGGAATCCCAGAGGTTAGAAAAGAAAAAGTAGACAGATGTGAACACATTTACTTCTGTCAATGGAATGGCATATTCAGAATTAGTGCTTATGTTACATACTGGCAAAACATATCTGCAACTTATGCAACAGGATATAGATTTATAACCCTAATTTAAAATGAATTCCTAAATACCAATAAAGTAAAGCCATCATCCCCAAACAAAATACAAGTAAAAAAAAAGTAAGAATACAAATGGCCAAGAAACTCATGAAAATTGATTATTCTCACCGCAATCAGAATAATAGAAAGATGTGCCATTTTCACCAAAAAAGACTGGCCACATTTTTTTTTTTTTTAAGTTGGCTCTAGTAATAGTGATAATCTAGTAGGTCACTTTTTTACATTGGTGGTAAGAAGGTGGATTCTTGTTCTAGATGTCACACTGAGTAGATTGGATACATTCACAAATACAAATTAGGTTTATGCCGTAGGAAACAAAGCAATAGGCACGAATTTCCAGTTACTTTAGACCTTTCTTATTTTACCTATCCAAAACCTAAATACTATTCTGATAGGTTAAAAGATTTTTTTTTTTTTAAGTCTTAAAACCTATTTAAGCTATAGTTATAAATCACCATGGACCAAAAACAGAACAGAAAGACACAGCCCTGTTAGAATTGATACAACAGCCTGCTTAGACCTGGCCCCAGGGATGAGGCCTGGAGGCAGCTGGAACACAACTCTAGACCACAAACAGGAAACCAAATCCAAAACACCCTACAAGAGCTCATTGGGTGGCAGATGAAGCGGCAAAAGTCACACTCTTTCCTTTTGTTTGTTTGTTTTTTCCCTTAAAAAAATCATGATGTTTTACTCACAAAAGTACAGTTTGTAATTATGACTCACGTATCTATTTGACTTGTCATTTTTTGTAACTAATACGTGATTTTGACTCTCAGCTGCCCACCTTTCAAAACTGGGCTTCCTACAATGCGGACCACACCAAGTTTTCCTATGGAAAAACACAGATGCCAGTGAAGGTGACTTTCCCAGAGCCATCACAGAGTGCGTGCAACATAAAGATTGATTGTAATCATGAATCTGAACAAAAACAGGCAAGAAACAAAGTGATTTTGAGGTGGCTTTTGTATTTTTTAATTGATTGATAGAAACATGATAGAATCACAGATTCCTTTTTTTCATTAATTCATTAATTTATTTTATTATTATTATTTTTTAGAATCACAGATTCCTTAAGAAAACATTTGGACAGATAATATATACATACAGATACATAAATATACATGATCCTTTAACACTTCATACACTGCCACTAACACAATTCCAATTCCAATAATACGGCAAACTATAAAATCTGAAAAAATGTAGTGTAATGAAATTCCCAAGTTCTCGTATTCTGAGCTCATAAGAAAGTAAAAGAACTCCCTCCTTTGGGGGGTGGAGGTACTGCAAGGAAGCCAGAAATCAAGTTAGACAGTTAAGTACACTTAATCTCTCAAAACCAGTTGAATTACATTTGGATTGTTAAATAGAGAACACTCAGCTAACGGCTGTTAGACAAATCCGATGGAATAATTAAAACTGAATTTTTATTTAAGAGGCTTAGCAATTGTGCTCCAAAAATATATCCGAGGTGATTACCCCTTTTCAAATTCTACGTATTAGAAAATCAGCAATTTTTGCTGTTTTTGAAAGGAGGCTCAAACAAATTACCGATACCACCACACCAGACATCTTATCATCTGCCTATTTTAATAGCAATTACCACATAAGTAGAAGTGATTTGAGTATCAGTGTAGATAGGTTATATTATGCTGCAGCTAGAAGTCATTCCACATTTGAAGTGTCTTAAGCCACTCTTATAAAAGACCTTACCTGTGCATCTCCGGGAAGCACAGGTGGAGTTAGAACACTGATCTCAGAGCTGTGTCCGTCTTTTTCCAATCTTAACTTTCTCCTATATACAACGGCGGGAACACCTCAGTTCCCTTCTTCCTAGAGTTGTCAGAATCTTAGTGCAGTCATACAAGACAAACCACTTTCTAAACTCTAAACCAGCATTTAAATGTAAAGTATAATGAAAAAATGGACAATTTAAAGTTTAGGCTCTATTCCTGGAAACATGAGGCATATTTCTTTACGAATAAAAACTCAACAACAGAAGCTTGAAAACATTTTTTTTTTCCATCTCATATGAATATAACATTGACTCCTGAAAGCAGAGAGGTACCTTGATTTTCCAAGTAATATCTACCATTTTCTTAGTTTTCTGTGTAATTTTATAGAGTTCCTATAAAATAGTTTCACAGAATATTACTACAGTGTTATTTTCAGAACACATTCTGAGAGCCAGTGGGAAATAAACACAGGGATCTTAGGGTAAGTATGCAATAATTTGCCTGGAAAAAATTTGTTTTCTAAGGGGATGAACTAGAGATGTACACATTTTGACTAAAAGCTTCCATATTCTTTTTCTGGTCTTAACATCTCTGGTACAGTATGTTTCTATTGAAGAGGAAAATTCAAATCCAGTAATGAATTAAGAAGTGATCAAATTTCTTTTTAATAATGCTCATCATGAGATTTGTCACTGAGTTTGAAGTCTCAGACCAAACGTGATCCATACCATTTTTCTTAGAAAAAGAAACCAGCTGCACATAATATTGGCTCCCATGTAAAGTGACTCTCATGTCTAGCCCTTTCTCAGTACTTTCCTGCCTCACCTGAATTAAGAAACTTGTTGACTCCTACCCTATATTTACTTATTAAAATTTTTCTAAATGGTCTCCTTGGTTGTAAACTAAACCTCATCAGTACACCTTTATGCCGCAGTGGGATGAATTTCACAGCTCAATTGAAATGCCTTTAGGATTAGGAGGAACTGAGGTTGCGATCACACCATACTCATATTGATAGGCATTGTACTTCCGTTTTTATTATGGGTAATAGGTGTATTTATCAAAGGTTTTGGCTAAATGAAAACCATCTCTCTCTAAATAAGTGTACTACATACATGCATTAATTATCTTAGAGTAAATGGATATTGATATTTTGTTAGCATATTTTAATAATTGAATGATGACTGTTGACATTAACACCAGTATTCATCCAAGTAGCTTAGGAAAGAAAACAAGAAACCCTCCCAAATAAATTATAGGTCCATCAGTTTAAAAAAAAACAACACAAGAAACAAATATAAAATAAATTTAAAAAAATAATACAAAGCCTGTTTTTTAAATTTTTTTATTTTAAAAGCCTGTTTTTTTTGAAGTCCAGATTAGAAAAAAACAGTCCATTTTAAGAAGGATACCTAGAGAATTCTACTTCTAGAAGTGTTTTAATAAAGAATAATAGCAAAAAGAACAATAATAATGCATAAATAGTACAAACAAAATAATGAAAGAACTACAATTGTAAATGCAATTTTAAAAAGCTATAATAATTTTATATACAATTAAGTAAAAATACACTAAAAATTTAAGTTTAAAATATTTTTTTGAAATGTAAATTTTCATAAGGTACTAAAAGAAAGGTAGAAAAATTGAATAGATCAATAACTAGGAAGGATATTCCAAGAGTGATTAAACACCTAGACCTAATGTAGACTCAGAGGTTTTCATCGATCTATTACAAAACACCTTTCATAAAAAAGATAAATCTTATGACAATTAAGGTCTTCCAAACACAGAGTAAGATAGCAGCTCAAACTAAGTAAATGATAGTCATAAAACTACTCTAGGTTACTACGTAACAGTCTTAATTGTGAAATTTCAAGTGAAATTCTGAGAAAACCAACACAGGAGAGTATTAAAATGACCAATCATGTTTTATTCTTGGCATTCAAGGATAGTTCAGTTTTACAGAATACACTACTCCATCCATAGTTTAAAAAATTTATACAAGTAAAGGGGCACATGGCTGATTCCATCAGTTAATCCTTGCCTCAGGCTTGGGTCCTGGTCTCAGGAACCTTGGTTCAAACCCCAGGCATAACATCCGGCTCCCTGCACAGCACGGAGTCTGTTTCTTCCCTCTCCCCTTGCCCCTCTGGTCTGCTCTTGTGTTCTTTCTCTCTCTCTTAAATAAATGAATAAAATCTTTAAAAAAATGTATACAAGCAAATAAATCTGAGTGAGAAACCAGAGAAACAAGAAGAAAATGAGACTTATGGGTATTAGATATTGGGATTATCATTTCAGACAATAAATAAGATATGCAGAAAAATGATAAAACAATACAAAGGTAAATAGAAACTATAAGGAAGAATACTTGTGAAAAAAAATCAAAATTGGATTCCACAATTAAAATTATTCTAACAGAAATAAAAATATAATAAGTAAAATTTAAAATCCCATTCTTATTTAAAATGGCCATTTAGAAATAGCTAAGAACAAATCCGTGATATTTAATATATACTTAAACATATTAACCAGATTGCAGCACAAAATACCACATACATAGAAAACATGTGAGAGTTGATTTTCTGCTCAAGGATTTACAGAGGGGGTGGGGAAATGCATTCGACCATATAAAAGTCAGACAAACTGTAAATACATAACCAGTCATGAATCCACAGGGAACTTAGATTATGAGACAACCAAATCATCTCCTATGCCTGAGTGAGAGGTACCGTGTGCAGAGATGGGATCCGAGCCCTTACTTTCCCCACAGTGAAATGCAAGTACAAAGAACTAGTTGGAATGGGCGACCCATTGCTGGAGGCTGAGTCGATGAGAGCAGAATGCTGAGGACGGAAAGATTCTGAGGACCACAGACAACCAACCAGGAGAGTAGTTTATAGACTTTTGAAGAATTGTTTCCCACTAACCCTACCTAACACATGTACAGACTCCTGGGAAGAGTATCTGGAAAGCTTTGCTGGTGGCACAAGTCTTGGCCAGGGTAGGCATAGCCACAGTGGGAGCCTCACAAAACTCCAAGCTATGTTTTCTGTCTTCATGTATTAGTTCACACAGGCTGCAATAACAAAATACCCTTGGCTGGGAGGCTTCAGTGATGTACATGTACTTTCTCACAGTTCTGGAGGCTGGAATCCAGGACTAAGCTATGGTTGACACAACAGTATTTGTTCTGAAGCCTTCCTCCTTGATTTGCAGATGGACAACTTCTCGCTGTCCTCACATGGCCGCTCCTCTGAGCAAGCATACAGAGTTCACTGGCATTTCTTCCTCCTATAAAGACATCAGTCCTGTAGGATTAAGGCTTCACTCTTACAACCCTGTGGTCCTCATTCCAAACACAGTAACCCTGGGGCTTAGGGCTTCAAGCTGGGGACAGACTCAAGACACAATTTAGTCTATAAAATTCTCCTGTGAAACAAAAGTCTTAAAGGATGGGGGAAGAGACAAGAAACACTGCCACTTTTAAGGCACAGTGAAAGCTGATCATGGCGAAGTGAAGTGAACAGAATAAAACGGTCCAGCACTAGGCATAGGGCTGGATCCCTGCTGGGGATCCCTGCTGGGACCAGAACTACCATGTGGAAGAAGAGAGGAACACCCGAGAAGGTCATATCCCTAGGACGAGGGGCCTGTCTTAATCAGGCTTAACCAGTGGCTTAATCAGAACAACACATAATACTTCCCAAACCTCCACTACCGAGTTAGTAGACTTTCAGTAAAGGGAACCATGGAATGGTGCTGTGAGATCTGTGAGGGGCTGACTCTGCCTGAGGTTCAGTGCAGAAGGAGGACCAAAATGCGAGCTTGCAGGAACATGGAGAAACAACATTTAGTAACCCAGCCTTCCCACTAAATACATGGTATCATAAAGGGGTTTGAAAACTGTAGTATACTGGGGGTGATCCCAGTGACAACAAACCTGGCGCCAAGTTCAGCTGTTGACTGGATTAACACAAACCACCATATTGCACGCCTTGCAGGAAGAAAGGCGTGCCAATTTCTAAGAATAAAAATTGGGTGTTTTCAGTCTGTGTTGTCTTACAGGACAGAATCAGCTTTCAGAAAATATTATGAAGCACAAGAAAAGACGATCAAAGGCAGCGCACCTCCAAAAGAGAAAACAATCGATGGAATCAAGTGGAAATATGACACAGATGTTGGCACTATAGGATAGGAAATTTTAAATGTTATAATTAATATGTAAAGACCTTAATGGAAAAAAGCATGCAAAATCACTTGAGTCATTTCAACAGAGGTGCAAACTATAAGAATGAAATGGAACGTTAGAAATGATAACATAGTGAAAGAGATAAAGGAGTCACAGTAAAATAAAGACAGATGATATAAAGGAGGGAAGAATCAGTGAACTTGAAAATAAGCTGTAGAAATGATCGTGACACCTAATAGAAAAAAGTAATGAAAAAGGCAGAATAACCAAGTATATGAGACAAATAAGCTAATAAATGATCTAATTACACATTATGGGAATTCAAGAAGCAGAAGACAGAATGCGGAAAAACAAAACAAAACAAAAACCCTGAACAAATAGCTAGAAAATAGCTAAAAAGAGTGAAGATTTCAATCCAAACCTTTCAATAATAACCTTAAATGTAAATGATCTAAATGCAAATTCACACCTGAGACTGTTCAGTGAGATTAAAAACAGCAAGACCCAAGTATATGTTGTTTATAAGAAACTCACTTTAAGAGGTGCTTGGGTGGCTCAGTGGGTTAAGCCTCTGCCTTCAGCTCAGGTCATGATCCCAGGGTCCTGGGATCGAGCCCCACATCGGGCTCTCTGCTCAGCAGGGAGCCTGCTTCCTCCTCTCTCTGTGCCTGCCTCTCTGCCTCCTTGCGATCTCTGTCAAACAAATAAATAAAAACAAAACTCACTGTAAGTATAAAGACAAACGTTAGTTCAACGTGAAAGGATGGAAAAGGATCCATGACACAAATGTTAATGAAAAGAAATTTTGGCCATTTAGTATTGCATAAATGAAATTTCAAAATAAGGGATATTATCACTGATAAAGAAGGACATTACATAATGAGAAGCAGATCAATTCTCCAATAAAACATAAACATTCTAACAGCACTGAAAGGATAAACAGACAACTCCATAATTACGATGAGAGAATGCAGACTCCTCTCTCAATCATTGATAAAACAAGGAGGCAGAAACTTAGTATGGATATTAGAAGACCTGAACAACACTGTCAACAAATTGTTCTAACTGATATTTATAGAACACTCATTAATGGTAGAAAATACATATTTTTCAAACATATGGAACGTTCAACAAGTGTGACTGTATTCTAGTTCATAAAGTAAACTCTATAAACTATAAACTATACATATGTGTGTGTGTACATAAAAATAAAACTGTATTATTGAATCATAAAGGAAATATACTAGTAATGAATAGTAGAAAGATAATGGAAACTTCCAAATAATTTGGAATAAATAAAATATTCTAAATAACTCATGTGTTAAAGATAAAGGAAAAATTAATTTAAAATATTTTTACTAAATTATTAAAATATAATATGCCAATTTATCAGATAAAGTTAAAGCAGTGCTTGGAAAGAAGTTTTTTAGCATTCACCGCTAAAATTAAAAAATGAAAAAGGTCTTTCTTAAATCAGTGTTCTAAGTTTGCACCTTAAGAAACCAAAAAAAAGAACAAATTAAAAGAGAAAATAAAAACACTAATGAAATGAAAAATAGAAAAAAATTGCAATGGAATGTTTACTCTGAAAATATCAGTTAACTCAACCTTTAGTCAGACTTACCAAGAAAATGATAGAAGAAACATCATGAATGAAGAAGACATTAGCATAAATTCTTCAGATACTAATTGAATGATAAAGGAATTCACAAACAATTCTAATTCCATACATTCAGAACTTGAGTCGAAAAGACTAGTTCATTGAACCACACAAACCACCAAAACTTTCACAAGAAGACTTATGTGAAAAGTTCCATACCTATTAAAGAAACAGAACTCTTACTCAAATACCTTCCAAAAAAGAAAACTCCAGATGTGTTTGCTCATAAATTCTACCAAACATTTAAAAAGAAAAATACCAATTCTACAAAATGTTTTCAAGTATATACAAGAGGAGAAAATACTTTCAAATTAGTTCATGAGGCGAGCATTGCATTAACAAAATCAGACATTAAAAAAAATTAATTGTAGACTAATATCCCTCATGAATTAGATGAAAAATTTTCATCAAAATCTTAGCAAATTAATCCAGCAATACATACAAAGAATGATTCATCACAATCTAATGGGTTCGTCCCACGAAAGCAAGGTTGGTTCAATATGGAATATCAACTAATGTAATTTACTTAGTAATAGATGAAAAAAGAAAAAGTAACATATGATACTGCAAGAACACAGAAAAATCGTTTGAGAAAATGGATTCTAGCATCCATTCAGGCAACCAGCAATAGAAATCAATCTCCATCATTTGAAAAAAAAAAAAAAAAAAAAAAAAAAAAAGACATCTACCAAAAGCTTACTTAACTATTCCCTGCAGTATGCAGACTCTGATAGCTCTGCTCAAATAGTTTTTCCTTCATTTTATCTTTGAAGTTGACTTCCTAGGAACCACTCTTGGATCAAGGTCATTTAGTGGTCAGCTACTGATAGGTTAAAGATTGTGTTTAAACTCTCTGAACCAGAAAGATATTCACTAATTATGCTGCATCTGAGTGTGCCTTAGAGACTACATTTCCTGTTCAAGCTCTCAGCTTCCTTTAATTGCTCTATTGTTTCCATAGTCTCTGGGACATATATTGATCCACAGTCTGACCCAAATATAGTCAGTTCTCTTAACAGGGACAAAATGGTCTTAAGATTCCCCTGAACAGGCTTTCTCCACTATAGAACAGAAGCCAATGTGTTCTGTGGGGCGGGACAGGAAAGTTGCTCTCCACTGGCTGCTCTACCCAGATCCTCCTACGGAACAGACACCTGTGTTGTAGAGGGATGCTTCAGTCTGCCACAAACTGTAATAATTAGGAGTAATAATTAGGGTTTAAGGACAAAGTAGTAGAGTGATGTCAGAGAAAGGGTCAGAGTAAAAAACAGTTTAAGGCCACCCTCTGTAAAAATAGTGACAAATGTAACAAAAAACTACCCCCCAATTTTTTTTTGTTGGGAAGCTGGTAAACCTAGAACCCAACCAAAAGCTTGTAGCCATCTGATAAATCATTCATTTAAAAAACTAACAAGCAAGCAAACAAACCATTCCCTCCCCCTGCCAAATCTCAGCTGATTTTCTATGAGAGCAAAAATTGTGGTGTCTTAATTTACCTTATTCCTGTCCTCTGTTCTCCATTTCAGTAGAAGACTTAAAAATAATAATTTGCATTTTTCTGGTCCCTGCACCTGAGGGAGCAGGACAGACTTCATTGATAAAGAATTTTTATGTGATTTGTCTGGAGACTCCCTGGAAGAACAGCTCAAATTGTGTGTCTTTAACTCTCCTGATTGGGAAATCACAGAGTGCTTAAAGCCACTGTTCTGGGGAACATTGTCAAAATATTTACAGAAAATGTTCTGGTGTCACTACCTAAAGCAACAGATAACAACTGGGGCAAAGAGTAGACCAACTAAACGTTTGGGAAGAAAGGGCTTTGAAAAAACTCCGACTTATACCTGGGCATCAGGGAGGTCATGTGTTCTCAATGTTTACCCATGTTGTGATATATTGCTCTCTCTTTTTTTGTTTTTAAGGTAGACTAGAATTCCATCGTATGTGTCTACCACATTTTTCTTTATGCACAAAGAAATAATTCAGTTTGTTTCTACATCTTGGCTGTTATAAATCATGCTGAAATAAATATAAGAATGCTTGTATCTTCAAGATCATGATATCAGTTCGTTAGGATAAATACCCAGAACTAGGATTTCTGGATCCCATGGTGGCTCTATTTTAAATTTTTGGAGGAATTTCTAAGCTATTTTTGATAGTAGTTTTATCCTTTGCATCTCTACCAATAGTATACAGGGTTCCAATTTCTCCACATCCTTGCCAACTGTTGATATCTTTTTAAAAATTTTTATTTTTTTAATAATTACTATCCTGACAGGTGTGAGGTCATATCTCATTGGGGTCTTGATTTGCATTTCCCTGATTATTATTGATGTCCCCTTTCCTCACCTCAATTTAACATTGCAGGGGAACTTCTGCCCAGTGCACCTGGTAAAGAAAAAATACATAAAAGACATGAAGATTGTAAAGGAATAACTAAAACTAAAAAAAATTAGCAGAAAACATGGCTTTATACATAAAACCCCCAAAGAATACACATGCATGTATACAAGATTAAAGCTGATAAATGAGTTCAGCCAAGTTGCAGGATACACAACGAAGATTGAAAAATCAGTTGTATTTGCACATGGTGACCAATCTGAAAAATGATATTAAGAATACAATATAATTCTCTCTGTAATAGCATTTTATTTTATTTTATTTTATTTTTTATAAAGATTTTATTTACTTATTTGGCAGAGATCACAAGTAGTTAGAGAGGCAGGCAGAGAGAGAGGAAGGGAAGCAGGCTCCCCACTGAGCAAAGAGCCCCACATGGGACTCAATCCCAGGACCCCAGAATCATGACCTGAACCGAAAGCAGAGGCTTTAACCCACTGAACCAACCAGGCGCCCCTGTAATAGCATTTTAAAAACTAAAATACTTTGGTATAAATTTAACTAAGCAAATGAAGGCTTCTAGATTCAAAACTACAAAACATTGTGGAAAGAAATTGAAGAACAAAATAAATGGAAAGAGATCTTGTGGTCATGGATTTGAAGACTCAGTACTGCTAGTATTCCCTTAAGTGATCTGCAGATCCAATACAATCTCTATGAAAATTTTGACTTATATTTTACAAAAATGGAAAAGCTGATTCTAAAATTCAAATAAAAATGCCAAAGATGTGAATAACCAATATAATCTTGCAAAAGGAGAACAAAATTGGAGGACTCACACTTCCTAAATTCAAAGCTTACTGTAAAAGTACAGTGATCCAAGCGGTGTGGTATTGACACAAGATAAACATACAGATCAATGGTATATAATTGTGAGTTCCAAATTAAATCCATAAATTATGAAATTTGATTTTCAACAAGTATGCTATCACCATGTAGACAGGGAAAATCATCTTTTCTACAAATGGTGCTAGAACAACTTGTTCTCCACGTGCAAAAAGAATGAATCTCGATCCCTACCAAACATGAAAGTTAAATCCAAATGGGTCAAAGAGGGTGCGTGTCTGGCTCAGTTGGAAGACCATGTGGCTTCTGATCTCAGGGTCATGAGTTTGAGCCCCATGTTGGGGTGTAGAGATTGTTTAAATAAACATTTTTTTAAATGGATCAAAGATCTAAATATAAGAGAGTTAATATTACAAAATTTCTAGAAACAAACATAGGTGGACATCTTTGTGACCTTGGATTTGGTAATACTTCATTCTACAGAACACCAAAAGCACAAGCAACAAAAGGAAAAAATGACAAATTAAACTTCACAGAAAGTAAGAACTTGAAAATCTGATAAACTTCATAAAAAGTAAGTTTTGTGCATCAAAGAACACTATCAAGAAAGTTAATGAAAACCCCAAATGGGAGAAAATATTTGCATATCCTATATATGATAAAGGGTTAGGAACCTCAATATAGGAAGAACTCTCTTAGCTTAAGAATAAAAAGATAAATAAGCCAATTTAAAAATAGGTGAAGTGGCGCCTGCGTGGCTCAGTGGGTTAAAGCCTCTGCCTTCGGCTCAGGTCATGATCCCAGAGTCCTGGGATCGAGCCTTGCGTCAGGCTCTCTGCTCAGCGGGGAGCCTGCTTCCTCCTCTCTCTCTTTGCCTGCCTCTCTGCCTACTTGTGATCTCTCTGTCAAATAAATAAATATAATCTTTAAAATAAATAAATAAAAATAAGTGAAGTATTTGAATAAACATTCCTTCAAAGATGATATATGAATGGCCAATAAGCACATGAAAGATACTCAACATATTCATTCATTATGGAAATGTAAAAATCAAGCCACAGTGAGATACAATCATGTACTCACTAGGCTGGCTATAATTACATATATATAATTGTATATATATTTTCTACATCCTATAGAATTTGTTTTATATATATATAATTTATATACTTATATAAAGTTTATGTTTATATAAGATATAATAGTCTGTATTTATTTCACTGCTTGTGAAAATGTAAAGTGCTACAATATGTGCAGAACAGGTTGTCAGTTCTTCAAATTATTAAGCATAGATATTTCATATGACCCCATCATCGTACTTCTATGTATATACCCAAGAGAAATGAAAAAAAATATATATATATACATCAAACGTACACAAATGGATATAGTAGCATTATTCATAATAACCAAAAAGTGGGAATAGCTCAAATGTCCATCAGTTGATGGAGAGATAAACAGAGGTGGTATAGTCATGTAATGGAACATTAATCAGCAAAAAAAAAAAAAAAAGTTTTGATACATGCTACAACATGGATGGATATTGAAAACAAGACGCTAACTGAAAGAAGCCAGAAACAAAAGACCATTTATTGCATGATTCCATTTATATGAAATGTCCAGAATAAGCAACACTGGGATAGAAAATAAATTTTAAAAAAATTAAATTTAAAGTAGATTAAATGTTGAAGGAGAAATTAGGTTTGACTACTAGCAGGAATTCCTTTTAGGGGTTAATTAAATGTTCTAGAATTGAGTAGTGATGATGGTTGCAAAATACTGTGAATACACTAAAAACCACTGAATCACTCAACAATGATTAAAATGAATTTTACAATATGTGAATTTTGTCTTAATAAATAAAATAGGAAATAAACCATGTACTACATTTGCCTCAAACATTAGAACTCATAAAGAATCTGTAGTTCCAAACATACTGTTTCATGCCTCTGTGCCTTCACATAATCTATTCTTTCTTCCCTTAAATTTTGTTTAATTACTGAATCACCAATTAATTTTCAAGATTGAGTTCCAAAAAATATGTTATTTGAGACACAGTTATCATTGGTCATTTTTTTAAAGCTATGACTCAACCTTGTACAAATTTCTTTAATCCAACTGTCTACATTATTTGTTTTTCAGTGTGTCTGTCTATCTCTAACTTTTTAAGGGCACATAAACCATTAAGCAAGCTTTATGTCTTCAGAAATTTTGTAGTCATGTAATATTCTTACAAACCAAGCAATCAATCAGTACTGATTACTTGTATAAGTACAATTTTAAAATTATTTTAGAAATTACTGAAAAACATTGTCCCCAATTAATTTAAATATAAATAATTTTTAAATTTTAGAACTTATACCTTAAATCACAGCAATTTTCTGCGTTATTTTTCCTCTTTCTGTAAAATATAAGATAATGTGCTTAAAGATGTTTGACTCAGGAGGGCATTCTTTGACCTCAATGGTAAATACAAATCACTCCATTTTTTTTTTCCAGCCTAATTCTCCTCAAAAATCAATGTTTACAATAAGAAAAAATAAAAATGTAAGAAAACTTATGAGTTTTCTTACAAGCACATGAGCTGTGGAATGTCTCTCTTCCTCAGACAATAAGAATTAGCTGAGAGAAAAAGCCTGGAGAACAAATTACAGGTGCTCAGCAAATATGCAAATAAAAATAGCTATAGTGGGGACGTATTCAGAGTGCTTGCTAAAGTGGCCTATGTATTTTCTATGTAGCGGGAGTTTAAAATACATTGATTTTTTTTCTTAAAAGGTTCTTAATGAGTCATTGATTCCTATTGTTGCAGAATGGTTTTGTTTGAAGGTTCAGACAGCACAGGGTTAAGGACAGATTTGAAGGCACTACTTTTCATTGCTGATTTCATCACGTAAATGATTTTCTTTAAGATCTTAATTAAACAAAAGTTTATTTTCCAACATTTAATATTGCAACAATTGTCATTTTCTAGTTTCCTATCAGCATTCCATGGCTCTTATGAAAGCAATTTGCGTGATGATTCTCAAAAACTGAAGACGAAGGCTAAAGCTACTTTTCAAATCTCAAAGTCTATTCTGAAACCTTCATCCTTTCCAATATGCGAAACTTATTTTTCACGTTCATCGATGACATTGTTTAATAACTTCTTCATATTATTTCATTATAGAAGCAGCTTAATTAGTAAGTTCTGTTTTCAGGCAGTGATGTTACAAAACTTCACATACAAGTTTGTTGTTTGGAACTTAGAACGCATTCTTTCATTTGATTAAAATAAGTTGTATGAAATCATAATTAGATCCTTGGGTTAATTTCTCCAAAGTTTATTTATGTTTAAAAAAAAAGTTTATTTATGTTTGTATGAAATTAGATCCTTAACTTGGCTATTTTTTTTTTTTTACAATACTGGTAGCAAAATAAATACATATAATAAAATTAAATAAAAGTGAAAATTTCTTATCTTGGCTTTGTGTATTACTGGGGAAAAGAATAGAACATGTATGGAGTATAAGAGAGATTTCTAAGAAATTTATAGTTTATAATTAAAAAATCTAACAATGGTGATGACATCAGTTCTTGTGCCTGATTTAACAATACCAAATAAATCATTTTCACCAAGATACATTTTGTCTTGTTTATTACTTATTATTTTCCATGCAGATTGACAAGCTACCAAAATAAAGATATTCCTTTTCTTCTGGGCAAGTTTTAAAGAACAGATTACATATTAAAACTTATATTTTATATAAATAAAGTATTTGATGAAGAAATCTGGGGTCTTACTCATTTCTTTGTGTTACGAGAAGCCATTACATTCTGATCTTTTTTCATTCCCTGTGCCGCCTCGTCAGTTTTTAAATTGAAATTGAAATATTGGATTATTTGTTGTTGCCATTGAACAGAGTCTGATGAGTTGATATATCAATCATTGTTCTTTGTTGCCAGTGACACAGGAAAGTAGTCTAATAAGTAATGACAGATAGCCCACGTAATCTCTGGGAAGGCCCGCAGCAGGTCTGAACGCTGTACCACGTGGAGTAAGACCCCAGAGCACACTATGTGGCTGCAGAGCCCATGTGACTGTCACACAGCCCAATCTGCCACTGTGAGAACTAAATGTCCCCACTCCCATAGCTAGTGCCACATCCCTGCTGTATAGCCCAGAGAATGGGCTGGGTTCATCTTATTGCTGAAGCACAAAGTCACTCCCCCATACTCTAACAACAAAGGGGACTGGGACAAGGAGCACCTGGCATTTATGGTCTGTGGCAGAGACTAATGATAAAGGAAATTCCCCCAAACATAGGAAGAATGTATAAAGTGGAGTGTCACCAAAAGAAATGACACACGGCCTATTTGAGGTACCAAATTTATTTGAATAAATGTTCATTTAAATATCCTTTTTATCAAGGAAAGACGTTTTCTGATCATTTAATTGCTCTTACTCTTAAAATAAAAGGTTTAATTTGCACACACAACTTATATTCAAATGATATATATGAAGTAGGTAATCGGAACCATCACAAATCAGAATGTTTCTATTAATAGGACTAATAACTAATATGCACTTAGAATTATGCTATAATTGATATGTAATAGTAGATACTATAACACAGTTATACAGATAATAAAAGAGGTAAAAGTTTGCCTTGGATAATCTCACTTTAGGGTAAGGGGGATGACAGTAGTAAAAGAAAGCTATTAGCCCAAATTTAATCCTCCATGGGTCTAATGAGCTAAAAATGTGTCCCTCAAAAATACATGTCAAGTCAGAACCTCCTGTATCTGTAAAGTTATCCGTAGAGATAACAAAGTCGGGGTCTTGGGATGAGATCATCCATTTAGTTGGAGTCTTAAATCCTGTCCTTGTAAGAGAAAGGAGAAGAAGAACTGACAGGAACACAGAAGAAAGCCATGTGAAGCTGGAGGTCCAGTTTGGAGGCACGCTACCCGAAACGGGCACAGCCAAGCCTTCTCCCTTACAACCATTCAGGGACTGCAGCTATGCCAACACCTGGATTTCAAGCTTCTGGTCTCCAGAATTATGAGAGAATGAATTTCTGTAGTTTCAAGTCACTGAGTTTCTGTCAGTTTGTTGTGGCGGGACTGGGGAATTAATCCAAGGGGATCAAATAGATTTCCTACTGGCCTTTGTGTGGAAGTAAGAAGAAAATTTTTCTTACTGGCTACTCATAAACACATGATTAATAGTTTAGGTTACTCAGGATGGGCCAGTAATTGGAATTTTCTTGCAAGTTTATCATTTTACATTTATATACAATTCTACTTTCTATAAATCTTTAAAAGTTTTATGTAGTTTCATGATAGTAAATACCCCATTTTAAAAAATTATTTTTATTAACATATAATGTATATTAACATATAATGTATTATTTGACCCAGGTCTGTGATTCATCAGGCTTACACATATCACAGCACTCACCATAACACACACCCTCCCCAACGTCCATCGCCCAGCCATGCTGTCCCTCCCACCTCCCTTCCCTCGAGCAACCCTCAGTTTGTTTCCTGAGATTAAGAGTCTCTTATGGTTTGTCTGCTTCCCCAGGTCCATCTTGTTTCATTTTATCCCTCCCTCCCCTCCCATGACCTCTTGGCCTGCCTCTCAAATTTCTCATATCAGAGAGATCATATGATAATTGTTTTTCTCTGATTGACTTATTTTGCTCAGCATAATACCCTCTAGTTCCATCCATGTCATTGCAAATGGCAAGATTTCAGGGTTTTTGATGGCTGCATAGTATTCCAATGGAATTATTACAATTAGAATAATTATTACAATTATTACAATGGAATACTTTATATATATGTGTATATATATATACACACACATCTTCTTTATATATATATTTATATATAAAGTATTTTATTATATATATATTATATATTACATATAATATATAATATACACATCTTCTTTATCCATTCATCTGTTGATGGACATCTAGGTTCTTTCCATAGTTTGGCTATTGTGGACATTGTTGCTATAAACATTCGGGGCACATGCCTCTGTGGATCACTGCATTTGTATCTTTAGGGTAAATACCCAATAGTGCAATTTCTGGCTTGTAGGGTAGCTCTAGTTTCAACTTTTTGAGAAACTCCATACTGTTTTCCAGAGAGACTGCACCAGCTTGCATTCCCACCAATAGTTTAGGAGGGTTCCCTTTCTCTGCATCCTCACCAGCATCTGTCATTTGCTGACTTGTTAATTTAGCCATTCTGACTTGTGTGAGGTGGTATCTCACTGTGGTTTTGATTTATATTTCTGGGATGCTGAGTGATATTGAGCACTTTTTCATGTGTCTGTTGGCCATTTGGCTGTCTTCTTTGCAGAAACATCTGTTCATGTCTTCTGCCCATTTTTTGATTGGATTATTTGTTCTTTGGGTGTTGAGTTTGATAAATTCTTTATAGATTTTGGATACTAGCCTTTTATCTGATATGTCATTTGCAAATATCTTCTCCCATTGTGTTGGTTGTCTTTTGATTTTGTTGTCTGTTTCTTTTGCTGTGCAAAAGCTTTTGATCTTGATGAAACCCCAACAGTTAATTTTTACCCTTGCTTCCCTTACTTTTGGTGATGTTTCTAAGAAGAAGTTGCTGTGGCTGAGGTCAAAGAGGTTGCTGCCTGTGTCCTCCTCAAGGATTTTGATGGATTCTTGTCTAACATTGAGGTCTTTCATCCATTTTGAGTCCACCTTTGTGTGTGGTATAAGGAAATAGTCCAATTTCATTCTTCTGCATGTGGCTGTCCAGTTTTCCTAACATTATTTGTTGAAGAAACTGTCTTTTTTCTATTGGACAATCTTTCCAGTTTTGTCGAAGATTAGTTGACCGTAGAAATGAGGGTCCATTTCTGGGCTTTCTATTCTGTTCCTTTGACCTAAGTGTCTCTTTTTGTACCAGTACCATACTGTCTTGATGATTACAGCTTTGCAATACAGCTTGAAGTCTGGAATTGTGATGCCACCAACTTTGATTTCTTTTTTCAACATTCCTCTGGCTATTGAGGGTCTTTTCTGGTTCCATATAAATTTTAGAATTATTTGTTCCATTTCTTTGAAAAAAGTTGATGGTATTTTGATAGGGATTGCATTAAACATGTAGATTGCTTTAGGTAGCATAGACATTTTCACACTATTTGTTCTTCCAATCCAGGAGCATGGAACAGTTTTCCAATTCTTTGTGTCTGCCTCAATTACTTTCATGAGTACTTTATAGTTTTCTGAGTACAGATTCTTTGCCTCTTTGGTTAGGTTTATTTCTAGGTATCTTATGGTTTTGGGTGCAATTGTAAATGGGATGGACTCCTTAATTTCTCCTTCAGTCTTACTGTTGGTGTGTAGAAATGCAATTGATTTTTGTGCATTGATTTTATAACCTGACATTTCACTGAATTTCTGTATGAGTTCTAGCAGTTTTGGAGTGGAGTCTTTTGGGTTTTCCACATAAAGTATCATATCACCTGCAAAGAGTGAGAGTTTGACTTCTGCTGATTTCGATGCCTTTTACTTCTTTGTGTTGTCTGATTGCTGAGGCTAGGACTTCTAGTAATATGTTGAATAGCAGTGGTGATAGTGGACAGCCCTGCTGTGTTCCTGACCTTAAGGGAAAAACTCTCAGTTTTCCCCCATTGAGAATGATATATACTGTGAGTTTTTCATAGATGGCTTTTATGACATTGAGGTATGTAGCCTCTATCCCTATACTGTGAAGAGTTTTCATCAAGAAAGGATGCTGTACTTTTGTCAAATGCTTTTTCAGCATCTATTGAGAGTATCATATGGTTCTTGTTCTTTTTTTCATTAATGTATTGTATCACATTGATTGATTTGCAGATGTTGAACCAACCTTGCAGCCCAGGAATAAATCCCACTTAGTTGTGATGAATAATCCTTTTAATGTACTGTTGGATCCTACTGGCCAGTATTTTGGTGTGAATTTTCACATTAAAGATATTGGTCTGTGATTCTCTTTTTGATGGGATCTTTGTCTGGTTTGGGGATCAAGGTAATACTGGCCTCATAAAATGAGTTTGGAAGTTTTCCTTCCATTTCTATTTTTTGAAACATTTTCAGGAGAATAGGAATTAATTCTTCTTTAAATGTTAGGTAGAATTCCCCTGGGAAGCCGTCTGGTCCTGGGCTCTTGTTTGTTGGGAGATTTTTGATGACTGCTCCCATCTTCTTACTGGTTATGGGTTTGTTCAGGTTTTCTATTTCTTCCTGATTCAGTTTTGATAGTTTATACCTCTCTAGGAATGCGTCCATTTCTTCCAGATTGTCAAATTTGCTGGTGTATAGTTGCTCATAATATGTTCTTATAATTGTTTGTATTTCTTTAGTGTTGGTTGTGATCTCTCCTCTTTCTTTCATGATTTCATTTATTTGGGTCCTTTCTCTTTTCTTTTTGATAAGTCTGGCCAGGGGGTTATCAATCTTATTAATTCTGTGAAAGAATCAGCTCCTAGTTTCATTGATGTGTTCTACTGTTCTTTTGGTTTCATTTTCATTGATTTCTGCACTGATCTTTATGATTTCTCTTCTCCTGCCATGTTTAGGCTTTCTTTGCTGTTCTTTCTCCAGCGCCTTTAGGTGTAGGGTTAGGCTGCATACTTGAGACCTTTCTTGTGTCTTGAGAAAGGCTTGTATTGCTATATACTTTCCTCTCAGGATTGTCTTTGCTTTGTCCCAAAGATTTTGAACAGTTGTGTTTTCATTTTCATTTGTTTCCATAATTTTTTTTCAATTCTTCTTTAATTCCCTGGTTTAATTTCCTGGTTGACCCATTCATTCTTTAGGAGGATGCTCTTTAGCCTCCATGTATTTGGGTTCTTTCCAACTTTCCTCTTGTGATTAAGTTCTAGCTTCAGAGCATTGTGGTCTGAAAATATTCAGGGAATGATCCCAATCTTTTGGTTCTGGTTGAGCCTGGATTTGTGACCCAGGATGTCATCTATTCTGAAGAATGTTCCATGTGCACTAGAGAAGAATGCGTATTCTGTTTCTTTGGGATGGAATGTTCTGAATATATCTGTGATGACCATCTGGTCCAGTGTGTCATTTAAATCCTTTATTTCCTTGTTGACCTTTTGCTTAGATGATCTGTCCATTTCAGTGAGGGGGGGTGTTACTGTCCCCTACTATTATTGTATTATTGTTGATGCATTTCTTTGATTTTATTATTAATTGGTTTATATAGTTGACTGCTCCCATGTTAGGGGCATAGATATTTAAAATTGGACAGACACTTTGAGTATGATATAGGGTCCTTCCTCATTTCTTATTATAGTTTTTGGATTAAAATCTAATTTATCTGATATCAGGATTGCCACTCCAGCTTTCTTTTGATGTCCATTAGCATGGTAAATTGTTTTCCACCCTCCTCAGTTTAAATCTGGAGGTGTCTTTGGGTCTAAAATGAGTTTCTTGCCATCAGTATATTGATGAGTCTTTTTTTTTTTTTTTAAATCCATTCTGATACCCTGTGTCTTTTGATTGGAGCATTTAGCCCATATACATTCAGCATAACTACTGAAAGATATGAATTCAGTGCCATTGTAATGCCTGTAAGGTGACTGTTACTGTATATTGTCTCTATTCCTTTCTGGTCTGTTACTTTCAGGCTCTCCCTTTGCTTAGAGGACCCCTTTCAATATTTCCTGTAGGGCTGGTTTGGTGTTTACAAATTCTTTTAGTTTTGCTTGTCCTGGAAGCTTTGTATCCTCCTTCTATTTTCAATGATAGCCTAGCTGGATTTAGTATTCTTGGCTGCATATTTTTCTTGGTGAGTGTTCTGAACATATCATGCCAGTCCTTTCTGGCCTTCCAGGACTCTGTGGATAGGACTGCTGCCAATCCAATATTTCTACCATTGTATATTATAGACCTCTTTTCCCAAGCTGCTTTCAGGATTTTCTCTTTGTCACTGAGACCTGTAAGTTTTATTATAAGATGACTCAGTGTTGACCTATTTTCATTGATTTTGAAGGGGGGGTTTCTCTGTGTCTCCTGCATTTTAGTGCTTGTTTCCATTGCCAAATTAGAGAAGTTCTCTATTATAATTTGCTCCAATATACCTCTTGCCCCCCCTTCTTCTTCTGGAATTCTAATTATTCTAATATTGTTTAGCCTTATGGTATCAATTATCTCTCGAATTTTCCTGTCATGGTCCTGTAGTTGTTTATCTCTCTTTTTCCTCAGCTTCTTTATTCTCCATCATTTGGTCTTCTATATCACTAATTCTCTCTTCTGCCTCATTTATCCTAGCAGTAAGAGCCTCTATTTTTGATTGCAACTTAATAGCTTTTTTAAATTGGTTAGATTTGTTTTTTTTATTTCTTAAGAAAGAGATTCTTTAGTATCTTTCATTTTCAGCCCAGCTAGCACCTTGATAATCCTCATTCTGTACTCTAGTTCTGACATCTTACTAATGTCCATATGGATTAGGTCCCTAGCCATCAATACTGCCTCTTGTTCTTTCTTTTGAGGTAAGTTTTTCTGCCTTGTCATTTTATCCAGATAAGAATAGATGAATGAGAGAACAAAATACCTAAAGGGTAGCAATGACCCCAGAAAAATATACACTAACCAAACTAACCAAATCGGAAGAGACCTGAAACCAGGGGGTGAAGAGGAATATATATATATAGACACACACACACACACACACACACACACACACACACACGTACTGGTGAATAGAATAAAGCCACACACTTTATTTTGATTTGGGGTATATTTTGGTCTGTTAGAAGAAACTGCCTCCCAAAATTCAAAATTATTTTTTTAAGATTTTATTTATTTGACAGAGATCACAAGTAGACAGAGAGGCAGGCAGAGAGAGAGAGAGAGACAAAGAAGATGACTCCCTGTTGAGCAGGGAGCCCCATGTGGGACTCGATCCCAGGATCCTGAGATCATGACCTGAGTCAAAGGCAGAGTTTAACCCACTGAGCCACCCAGGTGCCCTGCCTCTCAAAATTTTAAAGAAAGAAAAACACAGATATATGGGGTAAACATGAAGGGATGGATTATGACTATAAAGATGAAACTTAAAAATATTCTAAAAAAGGAGTTGATAAGATAAGAAGTTGGTCCAAAAAAAAAGAGGAAATAATGTGATCAGGCTGGAGACTAGAACAAATCCATGCACTAGATTTAGGATATATTTTGATCTATTAGAAGAAACTGTATCCCAAAATTGTAGAGAAAGAAAAACCTACATGTATACAAAAAATAAGGTTGAATACAGTGAAGGGATAGACTATGACTATAACAATGAAAATTTTAAAAGATTTTTTTAAAAAGGTATTAATAGTTAAAAATGTTAAAATAGAAAAGAGGAAAATTTTTTTTTAAAAATAGAATAAGAAAAAATAAAATTTAAAAGCTGTGAAAGACTAAAGAATCATGGGAAAAAAGCCATGAATACTATGTACTATATTCCCCTAGCTCTGGAGTTCTGCAGTCCTCATTGATTAATAAATTTGGTCTTGGCTGGATGTTCTTGCTAATCTTTAGGGGGAGGGGTCTGTTGCAATGATTCTCAAGTGTCTTTGCCTGAGGCAGGATTGCACTGCCCCTTGCCAGGGGCCAGGCTAAGTAATCTGCGTGGTTTTGCTTTTAGGAGCTTTTGTTCCCTTCAAAATTTCTATACAAACTTGGAGGAGGAGAATGAAGATGGCAGCCTCCTAATCTCCAGCCCAGAGGAGCCGAGGGCTTGGGGCCCTACTCCTCCATTGCCTAACTAGGGAAATTAGTGCGCCCTCAGAGAAAAGCAGTCCCGTCTCTGTCTCCGACTGCACTCCGAGCTCACCCAGCCTGTGATGGAGCATTTCTATCTCTGGTGCACGGCCCCATTTGGAGTCTCCAAACCCAGCAAATTCCTGCCGCATGCTCCCGTGCCACTCCTCCCAGGAAGGAAGGGGCCTCCCTGGATCTGCCACTTGGGGAGTCCCTGCTCAAAAAGCAGTGGCCTGATTGAGCCTCAGATCATGGTTTAAGGTAACCCTGAGCTGAGAGCTCACCCCTTGGCTCCATCTCTGCAGCTGGCTTCCCCTCTCTGATACCTGGGAGCTCTGCCACACTCAGACACCCCTGGTCTTTCTGTGACCCCAAGTGCCCTGAGACCACACTGTCCCCACGAGGGCTCCACCCTCCGCTTAGCCTCTAGAGCAAGGACCTCAGTGGAGTCGACTTCCAAAAGTTCTGATTTGTTCTGCTGCTCTACCGCTTGCCGGTAAGTGGCTGACAGAGTCTTCCTCCCCCTCCCCCGATGATATGGTCTCTCTTCCCATATGTTACCTCAGATTCACTTCTTCGCACATCCTGACTTCCAGAAAGTGGTTGCTTTTCTGTTTCTAGAATTGCTGCTCTTCTTCTCTTTAATCTCCTGTTGAGTTTGCAAGTGTTCAGAATGGTATGATAACTATTGAGCTGAGCTCCTGGGACCAATGATATTTAGGTCTCCTGCTCCTCTGCCATCTTGCTCCTCCCCTTCAATACATTTATTTCTATGAAAAATCATGGTGTAATTTTTATAAACATGCAACATTTTTCATTTAACATTGAAAAGTAAATATGGAATGTAAAGAATTTATATGTGTCAATTTGTAATTACACATATAGCAAACAAAAATAAGGATGAATAAAAGTAACAATGAGAGGGAAACCCATGATCATAATAGCATAGAAATGGTCTTAAACCCTTTGACTTTTAGATTCAGTGACATTAAAGTTACATTCCCTCTGTAGGTTGGGTTGTATTTTTAGGTTAGCCTGGGGGTGAGAGACCAAAGATTTAAATGCACTCAGGACATACATATTCTTTCAACTGTGTTAAACTGTCCTGAGTAGGAATATCAGAAACAGAAGGGATTAGAACAACCCTAAGAAATATTGTAAGGAAAGTACCAGAAGGACATGAAACTTACACAATAGAGTAAGAAAAGAAAATTGTGAAAGACTAATACTCACATTCCTAGCTTGGCTGATTGGAAGAATGACAAGGTGACTGGCAGGAATGGTAATATAAAGAAACTGAGAAATACCATTTGAACTCTTACTGAATGACTCCTTTTGACAGACCCTACTATGGAATAGCAAAGTGTTAAGCAAGTTTAAATGTCTCTCCCCCTGGCTGGTATGATAGCACACCTAAAATGAGTCAGTAATGCCAGTTCTCATTCAAATTGATGATATAGGTATCCGGATGAAATGATTTATGAGATATCCAGAGACAGCATCCCTGCCAGCACCACCACCCCCACACCTCCCCCCAAATACTCCCTTTTCATCTTTGGAGGCGCAGAGACTCTTGTAGAGTGAGAGGAGATGTTCTTTCTTATTTTGGACTTTAATTTCAATCGCTTATAAGAGGGGAAGACTGGAAGATTTGAAAGTACACATTATGTGACAAAACTATCTTCCCCTTGCCTCCCACATTATAGTTTTCATTGCCAAGATAAAATTCTTTAAGTTTTGTTTTGAGAAGAGTAAGTTCTGTAGATTAAGCTAGATTTTCAGCATGGTTAGATGGGGGTGGGGCTGCAGTATTTTTATAGTTGGAGAGAGAATACAGTTTTTGGAATATTGTGAGAACATGACAGCCAAGAATGCTTATTATCCAGTTCTTGTTGGGTCCTGGGAGTTAAGGCAAAAATAGTGTGCCTGTGCAAGCAGCTAGGGGACAAAGAAGAGACTAATGTACCTGCCCCAAATATTCTGCACCTACCAACAGATGAGAGAACACCGAAAGCTTTGTATACCCCAAGAAAGCAGAAGTTAGATGAAAGAGTTGAAGATAGTTAATGATAGGATATTCCAGGGTTGACAAATTCTCCCTAATTCAAGATTCAGTTTTAATTTCATTTTCTCTAAGCAACATCTTTAACCAGAAATGAGACTAGGGTGTACTAACTCCTCTAAGCTCTCATGTTCCTTGTACATTGGATTGTAGATATTCCATATTATTTACCTTATGACAATGAAAATCTCTGAGAAGCAGAATTTGAGTTCTTCAGCAAAATAATCCTAATATATGCAATTCACCAAATAATCAGTACAGATCATGGTATTCTACATTGTCTGAAGTAATGAATATTCATTTCTGAGATAAACCAGTGATAACCTCTTTTTACGTGCCTCCATCTCCCTTCCTACAATCCAAAATCTTTGGCATTTCTTCATACTTTCAGTTACCCTTTCCATTTGGTTTTCATTGCCATGTCTCCCTTAACACAAATAAGGCCTATTATAATAGCCTTTGGATTTTTCCCCCTTGTTTCTAGTCTTTTCTGCTTCAGTATTTCCTTACAACTTAAACATACAAACTTTCCAAAATCATACTAGTCTTAAATTTCTCCATGTTAACTAAGTAATCACTCTCTTAAGCACAGCCCAGGATATTTGTACCAATAAGCCCACTTCACTCTATTGCTCTATGGCTGCCTTCACAATCCATGGATGAAAAACAAAGTTCCTTCCAGAAACTTCACTATCACTCAGTCTTCCTCCTCATCTAAGAATACTTCCTCTCTCTTCAATACATAACCATTCTTTAAGATGTAGTATCTTTTACAATTCACTTATGAGTCACTTCTTAAATGCTCTCAAACAGGGTTTCCCAACCTTGGCAGAATGGCTTGTTGGGCTGGAAATTTCTATGCTGGGTGAAGGGGCTGTTCTGTTCATTGCAGGATATTTCACATCATTCTTGGCCTCTACTCACTAACTACCAGTAGCTTCTCCACATCTCAAGTTCTGATGACCAAAATTATTTCCAGACATTGCTAAATGTTCTCTGTGGGATAAAACTGTCCCAAGTAGGGAATCACTGCTTGAAATAACAACAATTTTTTGAAACTAAAAAAAAAAATCCTACCTCTGTATAGCTCTGAACATTTTACAATGTACCTTTATTATAGACACAAGTTATAATAATACAAGATATTATTTATCGTATAGGTAATCTCATTTGTCCCTTACCACAGTACCACAGTATCATGCATTATGAGGTCCTTATGGATGAGGAACTCAAGGACATGAAATCAGTAGATGGTTATTTTACTGCTCCTTCTTCCATTCAATGGTATATGATGTCTATATGAATCACTTCTGACTTAATCACAGCCTACTTTGTGAGATATCTTGTTAGTAAAGTCCTAGATTATAATTTTGTTCTTGGTGGTTATTGCTTCCTTCTTTAAATAGATTGCCAGCAACTTGAAGGAACTATTCATTGCATAGAAACTATTGGATATCTCAGCAAAATTGTTATCTACTCCACTTACCTAATATTAAAGAAAAAAATCGTTTTCTGTCAATACCTACCACAGTCCCTCACATACATTAACTGCCTTCTCAACATTTAATGAAATATATAAAAAGTACTAATGAGCATCCTTAGGCATACAAGCAAATTAAACATCTTTCTTTATTGGCAGCTGTTTTTTAGTTATTCTGTCATGGAGAACATTCTCTCCTGCTTCTCTGTCCTTGGTGTCTTCTTTTTTTTAATTTATTTTTTATTTATTTTCAGCATAACAGTATTCATTATTTTTGCACCACACCCAGTGCTCCATGCAATCCGTGCCCTCTCTAATACCCACCACCTGGTTCCCCCAACCTCCCACCCCCTGTCCCTTCAAAACCCACAGATTGTTTTTCAGAGTCCATAGTCTCTCATGGTTCACCTCCCCTTCCAATTTCCCTCAACTCCCTTCTCCTCTCCATCTCCCCATGTCCTCCATGCTATTTGTTATGCTCCACAAATAAGTGAAATCATATGATAATTGACTCTCTCTCTGCTTGACTTATTTCACTCAGCATAATCCTTGGTGCCTTCTTGATCAATCTGTGAATTAAAGGATGCATTCAGAACTCTCTGCTAAAGCTTCCCATCACTCCTGATTACACTGAGTTCTATCGTTCATAAAAATCTATTTTTATCTAAAATTCATCAAAACTTTAATTTCCTCAGAATAGCTAAGCTTGGAGACTTGAACAGAGTAAGTGATCAGATACTATGATGAGGTTACTGCTGAGTTAATTATTTAATGGTTTCAAGGGCATTTGAAATGTGAAAGGGAACCTATTTTGAACCAAGGTAAGAAATTTGGTTCCTCCATTTCTTCAAGGTAGCTTATGAAAAAAAATTTATAAGGAAAAATCAGATTACATAAAAAGAAAAATGTTACTCAACTGGATCACTCTGAGATAGAATCACTGAAAAAAAGTAAATAAAAAGGAGAGAAATGGATTAGTAATAGAGATGATTTTGAATTTTAAGAGACAGTGACCACAAAAACAATGGTACTAAATAAAATATGCTTGTAAAAATTAATTTATTTTAAAATGAACACATTCAAATTACTTTTTAAGCTACATCAAGAGTATTTTACATCTGATCAATAGACTCATATGAGTAATAGACATTGAAAAGAGAGTTCCCAGACACATGATCCTGTCTAAACCTCTACTATATGATATAAATATAATAAAATGTATGAGCAGAGGGAAATAAAAATGGAAAAAAATAATAATTTCCCATTGCTTAAAGGATTTCACTTCTGCAAGAAAGAATAAAGAATTAAGTGAGCTAATGTATGCTTATGGGAATTCATTAGGAACAATTGAAAATTAAAAGTTAAAAAGTCTATTTCTATCAAAAACTGTTTCTGAATCTATTCAATTTCTGACAGAAGAGGACTTTAATTATTATGTTGTGTCACTCACAGGGATGAGAGTATTTTCCAAGATGATTGATCGCAGCTGGATGTGAGAGCGATTCTCATTTTCCCCATTTCAGACTCCATGCTAAATCTAGGAAACAGACACAATAGTTTGTAACAGAATATTCATCAACATAGACTGACTTACAGAGTTTGATGAGGGATCAGGGGATTTATTCAACTTTCATCTTACTGAAGGAAATGTTCTTGAATATGTCATTTGTAGAAAATTAACCTATGGTGATTGCACTGAAATATTTTAAAGACTCTGTGGCCATTTTTTTTTTTTTAATTTCCATAGATAGAAAGTGAGGATTGTCAGAGTGAATAAAGGAGTTGATGGAGTTGTAGGGATTATGTGAGTTAACTAAGGGTGCGGAAAGCAGTCATGGAAAGTTTTCTAGTAAGTTAGACTTGTGAAAATTCATGACATGAATAAGAACATTTGAGAATGGGTTTCCCACAGAATGGGTTTCTTGATATTATATTCTATGTTTAAAAAAAAAATCCAATCATTTTTTTCCTGGTAATAAAGATATTAGCATGATTTTAAATGCATAACCTTGGGCACTTGAGTAATATTTCTTACTATTTAGTATTTAGTACTTAGTATACTTATCTTAGTATTTAGTACTTAACTTAGTATACTTATCTTAGTATTTAGTACTAAATATACTAGAGCATTGCCATGTTCCTTATGGGAAAGTTCAAATACTGGAAAAAACTGATTTGTATTTTTGAAATCCCAATGGCTAGGATATGGTTAAAAACTTGTTTTTTAGTGATAATGATGAAAAATGCGTGCCCCAACTTTTCTTATCACTGAGGTCATTTCCCAAAAGCACTATTGCTTAACTAATTTACAATTTTGCTAAACCCTAAAGAATAAGTCACACCAAATAATCCTTAACTGATGAGTTGAGCGAGATAGGCTGATTGGTCTTTTACAACCCTAATTTCTATAATTCCATAAATTCAATATAGTGTATCAAAACTCTCAAAGGTAATGCAGTGGTGAATCAATACAAATGAACTGTAATGAAAATGGAGCGTTTCCTTTATCGCGTATTTAAGAGAAGACTTTCTGAGGTGATTGTGCTAAGGATATGTAAGGTTATTCAATGTAGCTAATGCCTCCCTTCCTTATGGCAAAAGCTTTAGTGGCACAACTGTATTTCCCCATCTCCATACAGGACATTTTTAATTGGTTTTCTGGATGGCGCCCAGAAATTCTGAGCACTTTAAAGAGGTTTTTCAAGAGCATTACAAAGAGGCTATATCTATAGCTCTTGAAGTTAACAGTTTGTAATTTTGAGGTCAAAATTGTATGCATTTAAAAGTATACACTCCTCATTTGCAAGCCAGGGCTCATGATGAGAACAGGAAGTCAATTTTCTCCTTTCTGCATATGTCAAGAATGAATATTGCCTTGATCTAAATATTTGGAGATTCAAATAGATGACTTTAATTTATAATGCATATCTTATAAGCCTGCTCTAGTTTGCTTAGATGGTTACTTGTAAATTAAAACAAACAAGAAGTAGCAAAAAATAAACAAATGTTCTGATAGGATCTATAGCAAAACTTTGGTGAATATTTTTCTCCTCAAACTTATGTGCTAAGCCAGTCTTATAACAAGAACCAAAAGTAGTTTAATCATGTTTCTGTGTATTTGCTAAAAAAATTTCACAAGTTTAATCAAGCAAATCTTTAAAAAAAGTATTTGCCGAATTTACAGAATATCCTCTTGCTCTTTATATTTGTGAAATGAAATACTATGAGTCTTGAGAACAAGAACTAGCAAAGTCGCTGGAAATTTGGATGAGTTTAATATATATATTATGAAATGAATGAAGAAATTAAAAAACAAGGATAAAGATATAAATGAGTAAAAATACATAAAGCTTTATATAATGCATATGTCATGAATTTCTTTGATATAACTCATTACTATATACAGATGTATTAAGCATGCGTTATATTTATAGACAAGAATATTTGCTGTAAGACTTCCTTACTACTGTAACATCTTGATGAAATGGCCATTCCATAATAAAGTTCTAACTGACTTGGAGGTAGGTTCTGGGCACAACGGTGGGTTACAGTTCATGTCAATCACCTACTAGCCGTTTCCGTGGGTAAGTTAATCAGACCAAGTTTCCGCCCCTTTACTTATCAAAGAGGAATCAGAGTTTCCACCTTCCTCTATTTTTGTGCAGCTCCACTTACGTCTAGAACATATATTTAAAAAAATGTTATCCTATTCTAGAGGAAGTCCAAAAATGTTGAAATCATTATCATCCTCGTGTTACTTCATTGACCTCCAAATTTTGTGTTTGCGTGCCTTCCTCCGCAGGTGGAAGGAATTTGAGAGCTTAATGGGATGAAGGCGCCCATTAAGGCTGCGGGGGGCACATCAGCGCGGGGGCTGGGCTGCCCCCTGAGGGCGGGCGTCAGAGTCTGGGGCCCGGGGAGGAGCTTTGACACTGCCCCGCCCCCCCTTCACGGGACGCTGGTTATAATCACCCCGTTCTCTCCCAGTCCACGGTGGCACAGGCGCAGGAGGTTAGCAGGACCCAGCGTGTCCCAGAAGAAGGCACATCGCTGCTGAGGGGCGCCGGCAGGTGAGAAGGTGGTCTCAGCCAGAGGGAGCAGGGTGGGGGGAGCAGGGTAGGAGAGGCGGAGGTCCCCAAGACGAGGTCCGAGATGTTGCTATCATTATCATTGCATTATCATTTAGTTTATTTCTGAACTTTGTGTTTTAAGCAACAGAACGCTTTTTTCCCTTACTACTTATTGGGCATTATAAATTTTATATTCAGGAAAGCCTATTTTTTTCTTCCAGTGTGGCATTATGTAAGGTTATATCTATCTACTTGCTCACTATTGCATTAAAATATAGTTTTAAACCCAGAAGTATTTTATATTAAATTAATGGTATTAATCAAAGATTAATATTATAGATAATATATCTATATAACATATAGATATATAATAGAGTATATAGATATATAGATTAAAATATTGTTTAACATTTTTTATCTTGAGAATGCAAATATATCTTGTAGCTAATTTGTAGGACTATTCCATAAATTAAATACTTTGAGACTTCCTAAGAGGAATACATATTAGTATATTATTTTAGGATAAGATATATAATTTTTTTGTTTCATCCAGATCATAATCTGTATTCTTAATATGCATTCCTTCTAAAGTTATGAATTTTCTTGTTGCTACTTTGCTAAACAGAGATATTCAGGCCAGTATTGTGTGCGTGAGGATCAGATAAGCGTCTGCTCTGATAGTTGTTTACCACTTCAAAACCCAGGTGGGAAAACCTAAAGTCAGGGCGTTTCTGACTTTTGTTTAATTCCTTAACGGATAGGAACATGTTGCCAACTAAGTTCAATGAACTCGATTCCAAAGCCCGCTACTGGTGTTCCTGAATGACCTACATTTGATTTTTACTCCCAAAGTCAGGGTTGGTTCAAATGGTCCTTTGATAAATTCTGTAATAATTTGTATTTGATAACAAAGAATATACTCTTTTAAACTGCCTCAGATTTTTATTTTTAATTTATTTGAGAGAGAGTCCACCTGTGAGCTCACACGGGAGCAGGGGGGAGGAGCAGAGGGAGAGGTGGGGCAGGCTCCACTGCTGAGCTGGGAGCTTGATGTGGGGCTCGGTCTCAGGACCCCAAGATCATGACCTGAGCCGAAGGCAGATGCTTAATCGACTGAGCCACCCGGGTGCCCCAATCTTTTAAACTTCTTATAGAAGTTTGATTTCAGTGATTTGCTAGCATAATTGTATGTTAGTCACATGCTTGCATCTAAAAGTAGAACAAGTAATAAAAGTCTATAGGAGCACCTGGGTGGCTCAGTGGGTTAAATCCTCTGCCTTCAGCTCAGGTTGTGATCTCAGGACCCTGGGATTGAGCCCCATATCGGGCTCTCTGCTCCGCTAGGAGCCTGCTTCATCCCCACTCCTGCCTACTTGTGATCTCTGTCAAATAAATAGATAAAATCTTTTTTTAAAGTATATTAGAAAGAGTGGTTCCCCTATTAAACCCAATTATTTAAATATTTATTCAACATTTACTTGGAAAGTGGTTAAACGATGCAAAAGGGACAGGCAAAGTAAGACCACTGCGGCCAGCCCTCTCTCAATGTTGTGTCCCTAGAAATTCCCCTTTTGTCATAAACTTGCATATGCCACTCAACCACAGCACTTTGCTGTACGCATTATTTAGAAGGCTTTTCAGCATGCCTTAGATGGCTCAGCAAAGTGTTTGTCCCATTTATCTTTATTTAGCAGCCGAATTTAAGCAGTATAATATATTTTAAAAAGTTTATAACATTGCCTGACACATAGGAAGCAGATGTGTGATGTAATCTGATAAATTCAATTCTCTACATTTTCAGTAATATTTAGAATCCCAGAGAAACAGTACTATTTGTAGATTGGCATTCCAGGAGCCTGCCCAGGTCATCTGCTGTCTAGCCCTTCTCTGCCTGGATGTTATCATAAAAAAGCAAAAGATAATATGTGTTTCTATATGCAGGTGACCCTAGTTTAGGTTGACAAATTGGAAGTCATGATGAAAATGTCTTAAGTAATGTTACCTAATTTTACAGAAGAGGCAAACATTTTTTCCCTCATTTTAAGCTGAGAAATGTCAAACAAATTGTCCAAATTTCTACATAGCTGTTTATTAGTATAGAAATGGGATTAGAATCCAAGTATGTCTGAAACCACAGCCCACAGTCTTAAATCAGTAGAATATACTGTTTCCAGCTGACTGTAAGAAATAGCAGATATTGTGATCTAAATCTTGCCAAGAAAGAAACTATTCTGGACAAATGCCATTTCTCAAAATATGGAACTTGTTTATAGCTAAAAACCCTACACAGCAACCTATCATATTCAGTTAACTAAAGTTGGACTTTTCCCCCATTCAACTTACCCTTAAAAGTACAACAGAATTACCTTGGTTAATGTTGGATGTTCTATGGATGTACTCTTTTTTTTACATGGCCTTCATGCATATTTGCTGAGACCTATTTTAAAATTATTTAGATATAAAGCATTTTCACGGTGATCTATTACCTAGTCTTACCTGTTCAAATATGAGATAATGTAGACCCTAAATTATTTATTGAGAAAAATCTTGAACCTAACTGTAAGTGTTCTTATGTGATTATGATTTATTATTTTTAAAAAGATTTTATTTATTTGTTTGAGAGAGAAAGAGAGCAGTACCAGGAGGGAGAGAAAGAATCCAAAGGAGACTCCACACTGAACACAAGACTCCATCCCACAACCTTGAGATCATGAACTGAGCCAAAACCAAGAGTCAGACACTTGATATTTACTAAGTCCTTAGGTGTCTGGGACTGTGCTGGATTCTGAGTATATGTTGGTGAATAAAATAATGTTATTCTCCACAGAAAGCTTATATAGAAAAGAGGAGGCAATGATCTATAAGTAACACTTGCATATGAATTATGATTTTGGTGAACAGTGGGAGGAAAATAATGATATACCAATAACTTAGAAAAACCAAGAAGTTGAACCAACCTATAAAAGAGTTCAAGTAACAGCGCCTTGAGAAAGATACATGTAGGCCATGGAACGGTGAGAGAAAGCCACCTCTATCAAGAACCATCAGAAGAACATTCCAAGTAGAAGTAATATCTAGAATTACTTTGAGAATTCTCTTTGGAATACTCTGAGATGGGAAACTCCTTCTGGCAAGTGAAAGAAGCTCAGTGTGACTGGGGTAGAGTTGACAAAGGAAAGAGACCCACAGCAAGGTTCGCTAATGTCCAGATCTATAGGGACTTATCTAAGGGATATACTTACTCTCCTAACATGGGTTTAGAGCATGTTGTTCTTAGAACTAGGGTGAGAGCCTGATGTTCTTAGAACTAAGGTAAAATAGATAAAATTGGCATGGCTCAGCTCACATGAGGCTGTGGGGAAGATAACTACCAATTAAGTAATCATGTAGTCAATATAAAATGGTAATATTAGAATTTCTCTAAGAGATTGATGATTGGTGCTATGAAAGCTATTGAAGAGACCTTACCCTGTGACAGAGATCAAAAAGGCTTCTCAGAGGAAGTGGAGCTTGAGTTGAGAGCTAAGTGATGAGTAGCCAGAAGAAAAGAGGACAGCATGGTAAATAATCTTTGGGGGAAAACTACTCCTTTTTATGTATGTGGACAATAATGAGAGCAAAGCCAAGAACAGATGTAGGTGATAAATTATGAAACTATCACCATAGTCCAGGTGAAAAATTATAACTAGGATGCTGGCAAAAATGTATAGAGACTGGGCAATTTGGAGATATGTTGAGGATGTAAAAAGTCTGACTTACTGATTCATGTGGGATGTACAGCAGAGAGGAGAACAGGGCTACTCCTTAGGTTCCTGATTAAACCACACAGTGGAGAATGCTACTATTTACTGCAGTGGAGGAGGATCTGAAGACATCTCTGAGGAGAGGAATCAGGAGTTAGTTTGTGGACAAGTTAACTTTGATGTCAACGTTTCAATGTGAGACTTGCAAGAAGAAATACAACCAACCAGCTGTTGGTTATATAAATGAAGAGTGCACTAGTGTGCCATGTCTGGCAGTCGTTAGCATTAGGACGTTAGAGATCTGGAGGTTGTATGGGTTTGTATTGAGGCAAACACGTTCAATGGGCTTTGAAATTTTTACAAAATACCATCATTCAAGTCATTAGGACTCTACAGGTGTCTTCACTGGCAGCATAAATATTCATGTTACCAGTATATAAGGGGTGTAATCCTGAACATTGTGTTAGTCCACAGTGTCCAAAATATTGGTTGTGAAAAATGTTTGTGAAAATAAGAAAGATGAGGGGCACCTGGGTGGCTCAGTGGGTTAAAGCCTCTGCCTTCAGCTCAGGTCATGATCTCAGGGTCCTGGGATGGAGCCCCCATCGGGGGGTCTCTGCTCAGAAGGGAGCCTGCTTCCCTCCCACCCCGCCTGCCTCTCTGCCTACTTGTGATCTCTGTCTGTCAAATAAATAAATAAAATCTTAAAAAAAAGAAAGAAAGCTGAAAAATCTTCCAACTTTTGAAAGTGTGTAACACAAAACCTGTCTCCTGCATCTAACCAAGATTTCATGGCTGCCAGGTGAATTTATATCTCTGTCATGCTCATAGAAACCTTTATTTTGGCTTGGCTGTGTTTTTAATACAAGAGCTATTTAATACAAGAGATTTCCTATTTTGCTTTTTTTATTATTATCTTTATTATTTGCTTTTCCTATTTATTAGATGCATATATTACGTGAACTGTGTGAAACAACCAGGAATCACAACCGAATTTAGCATGCTTGGTGTTTTTATTGATTTCTGTTTTGTTTTGCAACATTGGCCAACTTAATAAGTAGTGTTGAAATACATTTCTAGGCCCATGCTGGGGCTGCTCCTGCCTGGGGTGCCGTGTCAGCAAACCGAAACTCAGATAACTTCCGTGTCCCTGTAATGCCCCAGTTAACCAGAAACACAGTATAAACAGTCAGCCTGTTCCCAAGCACAAAGCCTCCTCCGGGTCTTCTCAACAAACAAAGTGACTGTGGGACCCCAGCCTATCAAGTGTTTTGTCTCTTCCTTCCTTGTGTTAGTCTTTAGCCCATACAAGCTTCTTGTCTTCCACCCCATTTGGCAGTTCTCAAGAAAAACTAACAAAAAAGGTCTACTTCAAGCAGTGTTAAATTTGGATTGTGTCACCTAAATTGTCTTCTTTAATCATTTTTTTAAACAGTGTTGGACAACCAGGAATGAAATTCAGGGCTGACTGCCAACGGCCTGTAGGACGAGATGCACAGGTGAGGCGCCGGCTGAGTCCTTAAAGTTCTGGTTCCCAGAAAGGTTTGGGGGCCCTAGAACGGTTCTGGAGTTTATTAAATTCCTGGAGAGTTGCCAGGAATGGGGGGTCGGCAATGAGTGGCACCGTGGGGGGACTCAGAAGGAAATGTCCAAAAGTGGTGATGGCTATGAGGAGACTCACAATGCCATAAGGTAAGTCCACAGCATAAATCATGGAGGGACATGCAGAAATAATTAACACAGGAAACTGAGACTGTTTTGACCACCAAAATCAAAATCTAAGTGAGCAACCTGGCGATTCACAGACCTGTACCCCTGGGGATAAAAATACATGATATGTTTATAAAATAATTTTAAAAATTAATAAAAAAAAGTCTATGTGGGGAAAAGCCAGACCATTAAAAGCCATCAAGGTGTCCACCACTATGAAGAAATCTTGTGAAAGGAATAATAAATCTTTTGCAAATGGGAATCTTGGAAGCCAAAGCTGTCAAACTGGTGGTTGGAGAGCTTTAAAGCTGTTAGAGTGCTCACCACCTAGCTCTAAGATTTCTTGTGCTAGGGTACATTGGTCATGGAACAGCTAGATGGACACCACACCCCCTGCTAACCTCAAGAAAATTTATGTGAGACAAGTTTCACTGGAAAACACTGTAAGATCCTCAGCCAGGAAGCACAGCCTTCCTAGGTATTAATTCCAGTCAGAGGAACCCAAGTCTTAGCTAGAGGAATGGGGTCCTCAAGTTTCAGAGAACTGAGTGTGCCCTGCCACTTTCCAGCATAACAGCTTATTTTGTATCTGAGAATCATGGTCCTGGAGGTTGTGGATATTTACAGAAATGGCAAAATCTTACTAAAACAACCTACAATTATAATGGCCATGATGGGGAACATTCCAGAGAGACAAGCTCTTTATTTAAGAAATGTCCTTGGGACGCCTGAGTAGCTTAGTAGTTAAGAAATGTCCTTGGGGTGCCTGGGTGGCTCAGTGGGTTAAAGCCTCTGTCTTCAGCTCAGGTCATGATCCCAGGGTCCCGGGATCAAGCCCTGCATCGGGCTCTCTGCTCTGAGGGGAGCCTGCTTTTTCCTCTCTCTCTCTGCCTGCCTCTCTGCCTGCTTGTGATCTCTGTCAAATAAATAAAATCTTTATTTAAAAAAAAGAAAGAAAGAAAGAAAGAAATGTCCTTGACCACAAGGGCTCCCAAATCAACAAAAAGAATGGGTTGTTTTAACTGGCATGTAGAAAACTTCCCAAAACTCCAAAATTTCAAAATAATTTCATTGAAATATTTATTGCAAAAGGTTAATAAAAAATTAAAGACACAAGAGGTTGTACTTAAGACAAAGACAGTAAGACAGATGTGACTCCTACTACTCCCCTATCTCCACATTTACCAGAGTACTCAGAGCCTGCTAATCCTTTGAACTGCCTTCCGATCTAAGTAGACTGCAATATGGTAAACAGAAGACCCCCAAGTTAGTGGTCTTATAGATGCTCCTATACTATCTCTGAAGAGCCCCAGGATGGGCCCCTCCAAGGGTTGATGGGATGATTGATGAGAATCATAGTGAATCTGATAAAATGTTACCACTTATTCCCTTAAACAGCCAAGGGAAACTGAAATTAAAATTCATGGAAAAAAACACCAAATTCTGGTAAATATGTGAGCTCTATTCTCTGTGATAAACTCTACTTGCTCAAAGTTGATGAGATCCTGGGAAAACTGGTAGAAACTGGCCAAGGGTGAGGATTTACCAGAGTGAGCTCTTCTGGATTATTCTAGTGCCTGGTTCAAGCAAAGAAAATTTCAATTTGTCTCCAGAGGAAAATAAAATTTCAACTTGATTCTTCATTTCCAAATTTAGACCTATTATTTATTGATCTATTTTTCACCTAGGGACAGCCATCACCTCCTTGTCTGTCTCCTTTCCCGTCCTGAGAACTTGGCAGCTGTCAGGCTGGAGGCCTCTCAGATATGGCCAGATAGAAGTGATGGTCGCACCCCATTTGCATGAAACTTGAATCCTACCTACTGTGGCAGGCTCTCTGGAGAATTACTTTGTCTTTGTTTCTTTTGCTTGACTTTGGGATTGGCTCTGGATCATGTGTTGGCAGGAGGTTTTGCACCTTCTTTAGAGATGCCTCTTGTGTCCAGGGTTTGTTCACTTTTGCCACGAATATTTTACTGTTCGGCACTACTGAAACCTGACAAGATATTTCAAAGGAATGTTTTGTTTTGTTTTGCTTTTTAAAAGTTCGCTCTGTGGGTTGAAATTGGCCATATTGGAAGGTGATATTCAGAGCCTGTTCAGAATTTTATGACTTCTCTCCCAAAATAAATGAAACTGTATACTCAGAGGTAAAGACAAACTGCTCTACATCTAGAACATAGGGACCTTTGATTTCTGTCTTAGCCGAGGATTTTTTCCTTGATACACAGAAGCAAAAGGAAGATAGTATAGTTGGATTGCCGAGTCGGCACCTTGATATTGGTCAGGTTGCAACCCAGTTCTTTGAGGAATGAAAAACAGCTGTCCTATAAATTGAGGACAGCTCTTCAGAAGGGAAGAAAACAAATGAACAAATAAACAAAAAACCCAAAACTGGGGGAAAGGCTATTTGGAAACTTGGCAAAATTGTATCATTTTGTATCACTTGAACTGTCTTCTTTAATAATTTTGTAGCAGTGTGGAGTGTAAGTATTTGGAGAAAGTAGTCAACAGACACCTCAAATGGCAAAACTGACAGGGAAGTGATTTAAATTCTTTAATGAACAAGTAGGGGCAGAAATCTAGGTATTTGCCCTAACGTGCCTAGAGTGGACCTTGAATAGCCTGCTCACCTGCCCTTCCTCAACCTCTCTTCCTATTTCCAGGTGACATCCTTGCATTCTGGAACCCATTTTCCAGATGAGTCTCTTACCCCACAGCTAAAATCCAGAGGAGTGTCTACACTCTCAAGGCAGTGTGGACCTCCTCCTCTTCCTTCCCCTCTTTGATCTCCTCTTTAGCTGCCCCAAGACTGGCAGTTAGCACAGGTATTTAAATCAAATGATGAATAAAAATAGCACTGTTAATTTTTTTTTTTTTACCCCCTTGGAGATCTCAATGGACCAATATATGGACTGAATGATCCGTGGTGTATTTATTCCTGCAGTTGTCCTACGGATTATTCTTCGGTTAAGCTTACTCATCCAGCAGGACCCAATCTCAGCCACAAGAATGCAGCCCTCAGCCTTCATTACCAGCTACTGGGGCTTTGCTGTGATTTGCCATCGCTGGAGAATGTGGTTAAGTCTATGGACTTTCTTCCTCTAAAATGTCTTCATCTGTAGTCGAGAGTGAGGGTTTTATCACTCTCCGGTTCCACGCTCAAGGACAAATCTTGGAGGTTTTCCTTTCTTATCATCACTGATTTTCAGGTATTAAAAAAAAAAGAAAAAGAAAAAGAAAACAACAAAAAAACCACCACCACCATCACCACCCAAGTAACAAGAGAACACCACACTGTATTCCCTGTTCAGCCTCAGGAGTCTGTTTCCAAAGAACACTGTGAGCTGTGAGAGCTGGCAATAGCAAACACAGCTAAGATAGCTCCTTTGCATGGTGAGATTCCTATCCAGTAGTTCCTATCCCTAGAGGACGCCTGCAAGCAGGGATACAAACCCTATACATACTGTGTTTTTTGCTATATGTACACTCCTATGATAAAGCTTACTTCATAAATTAGGCACCTTGAGAGACCAATAACTAACAATAAAAAGAAACAAGGTTAACAATATACAATAGTAAAAGTTGTTTGAATGTGATCTCTCAAATTATGTAATCGTCCCCCCTCCCCCACTTTCTTGTGATGATGTGAGATGATGGCGCACCATCATGCTGCGATGAAATGAGGTGAATGATGTAGACACTGTGACGTAGCTCTGGGTGACTGTCGACCTTTTGATGATTCCTCAGAAGGAGGGTCATCTACTCCTGACCTGGGGCTGACAGGGGATTGCTCGAGTCTCTGGGCTGCAGTATTATGCTGAGCCCACGTGGTACTGGGAGGCTCCAGCGAGGACCGTACATCCTCAGTGGTCCCACCAGGGCTGCTCTTTCCTGACGTCCCAAGCCCCCACCCTTCAGCCTCCCATTACCTCAAGTGTTAGCCCCATCCTGCTCCTTTCCTTCTCTAGCCTTGCTGGTGATGACCCAAAGGTTCTATTCTTTTTGCCTCTGTAGTTGTGCAGTATTTTATTATGATCTACTATTTGGGGCTTCCTTTTTGGCTTTACAAATTCAGTTTGGAAGACACAGAAACCAAAAAGGAACACTAATTCATTAACTTTTTTTTTTTTGTCTTTATGCTTCCTCCAAATCAACCTAGTTCTCCTCAAGGCAATAAGATGTATATATTGGCTAAGAAAAAGCTGGGTACTAATAAAAGTCCTAGCAATGGGTGAAATAGGTAAAGGGGATTCCGAGAACACTTATCTTGAGTGATGTGTGCAGTTGTTGAATCATTGTTGTACACCTGAGACTGATAGAACACCATACACTATACTAACTGCATTGGAATTTAGAAAAAATAAGTATTACCATTTAGAGTTGCTATGTTGCTATACAGGTATTATTCACTGTTTACCAGCTGAATAAGCTTTCATTCTGAGGATGCCTGTGACAAGTACCTCTTAAACCTAGGACCTCGTATTAGAAACTTCATGATACTTTTGTGATTTTAGCCCACTGAATCAACACCATTTGGCTACTGGAAAGTTCAGGGCAAAAGGTATGGTCTATCTGTAGTAGTAAAGGCAGAAATGACACTCAAAAGAGGAATGTTTAATACAGTCTGTGACATGAGAACCTTGTAGAGGGTGCCTGGCTCTATTGATCTCACTTTAGAAAGTGGAATTACTTTATACTACTTTGTTCTAGCTCTTAGTCTCCATGCTCAGAGGAAGTAAAAAATTCCACTTGGTATTCAAATATAGTATCTAAATATCTATTACATTGATGACTGGTAAGTGATGATTCATTCTGCGAATATACCAAACCCTAACATCTCTTCTGCTTTTGGACCTTCAACCTATTTCAACAGTTTATTGTATCCTAGGTCCATGACCCTTGCCTTAATAAATTCCTTGTTGAAAGGTTGTTAACAATTTGTAGGTCTTGAATCCTATTATTAAAATACCCTCCAAAATGTTTGATGTCCATTTGTGGTTTTACTGATCAACTGGAAGTTTGCTTTTTTTTGCTGTGACACAACACAAGGTTTTAGTAATTTTTAATTATTTCTTATTTGGTAGATGTAAAAGTTACATTCTTTAAAGTATTGCTTTTTCTTTTTAATTAGGCAAGCTGAAAGTGTCCCCATGCTTAATCACATCCTACATTTGACCTTTCAAAATAAAAAAATCAAGACCAAATACAATATAAACTTTTAAATCTAGATTTGGCTTCAGACAAAGGCAATAAACATTTTTACATCTCTAATTATAGATACCGACATAAAATCTTTGTATCTTATGTCTTCCCCTAGTGTAAAAAGCAAACTAATACATTATTGTTAAGGTATTCATATAGAAATTTTTAAAAGAATCTTCAATTTCTTAGCATATTTTGTTTCTTAAATGTTAAGGCTCTGCTTACCATGGACTAAGAATATTGCAATCTTTTAAAAGAGGATTGATCCCATTTAGATCTGTTGAAAATATTTAGAATTGTCACAGATCGAGGCACCTAGGTGGCTCCGTGGGTCAAAGCTTCTGCCTTCAGCTCAGGTCGCAGGGAGCCTGTTTCCCCTCTCTCTCTGCCTGCTTCTCTGCCTGCTTGCGATCTCTCTCTGTCAAATAAATAAATAAAATCTTAAGAAAAGAAAAAAAGAATTGTCATGGATCCAGTTGAATAAATAAAAGTTAGTGACAGTGATTTGCAGGAGATTAGATTAGAATTGAGTGAATAGACCCTTCTATTTCTATGGCCTTTCATCTTGAAAAAGGAAGAGAACAGACCCTTGAGAAACAGGTATATTTGACTGTGTTGCAGTGGGAATCCGTTACTGAGAATGGAGCCCAGGGCAATGATGATGTCATGAGAAAGCAAGAGGGAAAAGACACTTTCCTTCCATCTCTGGGTAGGTCAATGAGCCATCTTGAATGCCTTGTCTTTGGTTCTGTGGCCTCAGTCATTGTGTTGGTTCAAGCCTTCCTTTTGTCTCTTTCTTATAATTGCATGATTTCATTTGGATCATATCCTATGGGATGTACTTAGCAAGAATCATCGGTTAATGAATGTGTCAAAGAATGTCCTGAGGTTTTTTCCAAGTAGATAATCTACAGAATTCTGTGTGTAAAGAAAAGCTTGAGAGCATAGGAGAGGCAGAAAGCCCAGGTAGTGAGTAGACTAAGGGTAAAAAAATCCTGCTAGAGGGAGAGATTTAACACAGCGACAATCCATGGGCCCTATTTATTGAGTGCCTCTTTTTAAAAAACATAATCTGTATAATTTGTCCAGCTTCACCAGAAAAAGAAAAGCAGTCAAAAGTTAAAAATTTAAAGCTCATGTCTACATATACTTAGAAACCAGCAGGTTACACAGTTTACAGAAATAATTATTTTAATCACCACTTCCATTTCCATTTGTAACATAATTTTCAATACTAAAATTATTTTTGAAAATAAATTCCATATTTAGTGACATTTTATTCTTAACTACATGGATATCTTATAATGGTTATTCTGAAACTATTCTTTTAACATCTATATTATACAATAATCTATAAATTCATATTCATTTATATTTATATAAATTTCTTCAAGTAAGAAAATGATAAAACAGAATCTTTGTTAAAACAGAATGAGCAATTTTTTACTTAAAGGAAGAATTATCTGGAATTTAAATGAGGGCTTAGTAGACTCAAATGGATCTTTGGTTGCTATCTATCATCTAATTAGAGGTTTTAATCTTTGATTCTCGCATTGAAGTTCTAGAAAATAAAATTACTTTTGAATAGCTTTTCCAGTATCAAAGACTTCAAGAAAATAGAAGCCTGATAAAGATCTACCAGTGGATCAAAAGAAACCTGATCATGAGTAAAGTATCTTTTTAAGTTACCTGTGGGAGAGATTAAATCACATTTATGATTACAGTATAGAACCCTTTAAAGAAAATGAAAATGGAGAAAAATTGAAAAGAGATTAATATACTATTTTACTTAGGAGAACTAACATTATTTCATATGTATGAAATAATTAAATGTTCTTATTAAATAACATTTTATAAACCATAGAAGTAAATGACTAACAAAAGAGTATGAGAATACGATTGCACTAAGAGTAATAATAAAGCTGAAGCAATAAATTAAAATATTAGAGTAATTTCTTTATGTCTGCAGTATTAATAGTTAACACTTATTGTCCATATTGTGATGTATTGATTATTCTGGAACTTGTTCTTTTTCTTGCCTGGGATATTTTATGGAATCCCCAGGAAACAAAAATCAGTTGTTAGTGTCCGAGGTAGTTTCATAGTTTTAAAAGAAGGTTCTTCTATCTGGTTCAGGGTTGAACCTAAGAATCTCACAGTGGCCGGAAGAGAAGCATAGAAGAGTCCAAACCCCAGGGGGTCAGAGCGAGAAGCAACGTAGCACAAGTAAAGTGAATTGGGTGAACTGATTCCATACCTGTAACTTACCCATAAAATGAAATGATGATCTGAAATAACCCGTCATTAAGTAGTAGTAGTCTTTTATTATTCTTTGCTTATTTCCTTGTGTACAGTATTTATATTACTTTAAATTTATTAGATTAAATTTAATTTTAATCCCAGTAAAATTAACATACGGATATATATTAGTTTCAGGTGCACAATATAGCAATTCATCAATTCTGCCCATTACTGACGGCTCAACACAGTACATGTATTTTTTTTTTTAAAGATGTATTTATTTATTTATTTATTTGACAGATCACAAGCAGGCAGAGAGGCAGGCGGGGGTGGGGGAGGGGGAAGCAGGCTCCCTGTTGAGCAGAGAGCCCGATGCGGGCCTCGATCCCAGGACCCTGGGATCATGACCTGAGCCGAAGGCAGAGGCTCAACCCACTGAGCCACGCAGGCGCCCCGGTGTATGTATTCTTAATCTCCTTCACCTATGTTCCCCCTCTACCCACCTACCTCCCTTTGGGGACCCATCAGTGTGTTCTCCATAGTTAAGGGTCCTTTTTTTTTTTTTTTTTGGTTTCTTTTTTGTTGTTGTTGTTCATGTGTTAAGTTTGTTAAATTCCATAAACAATTGAAATCATATAATATTTATCTCTGACTAACTTATTTACCTTAGCACAATATTCTGTAGCTCCATCCATGTTGTAGCAAATGGCAAGGTTTTACTCTTTTTATGGCTGAATAATTTTCCATGCATATACATACCATTTCGTTCTATCCATTCATCTCTCCGTGGACACTTGGATTCCTTCCATAATTCAGCTATTATAAATAATGTTGCAGTAATCATAGGGGTGTGCATATATATTTTCAAATTAGAGTCTATATATTCTTTCAGTAACTATCCAGCGGTAGAATTATTAGACCATATGGTAATTCTATTTTTGATTTTTTTTTAAAGATTTTATTTATGTATTTGACAGACAGAGATCACAAGTAGGCAGAGAGAGAGAGAGAGGAGGAAGCAGGCTCCCCGCTGAGCAGAGAGCCCGACGTAGGGCCCGATCCCAGGACCCTGGGATCATGACCCAAGCGGAAGGCAGAGGCTTTAACCCACTGAGCCACCCAGGGGCCCCAACTATTTTTGATTTTTTAAGGAACCTCCATATTGTTTTCGACAGGCTGCACCAGTTTGCATCCCCACCAACAGTGCACAAGGACTCCTTTCTCCTCCTCACCAACACTTGTTGTTTCTTGTGTTTTTTTATTTTAGCCATTCTGACAGGCGTGAAGTGATATCTTCTCATGGTTTTGATTAGCATTTCCCTGATTATGAGTGATGTTGAACATCTTTCCATATGTCTGTTGGACATCTGTCTTTGGAAAAAAGTCTATTTGTGTATTCTGCCCACTTTTTAATTGGATTATTTGGGGTTTTGGGGTGTTGTCTAAGTTCTTTACATATTTTGGATACTAACCATTTATCAGATCTACAATTTGCAAATATCTTCTCCCATTCAGTAAGTTGTCTTTTAGGTTTGTTGATTATTTCCTTTGTTGTGAAGCAGCTTTTAATTTTGATGTAGTCCCAATAGTTTATTTTTGTTTTTGCTTTCATGCCTCAGTAGACATGTCTAGAAAAATGTTGCTGTAGCCAATGCTAGTAAAATATTGCCTGTGCTCTCTACGAGGATGTTAGGTCTGAGATCTCATATTTAGGTCTTTAATCCATTTTGAGTTTTTGCATACAGTGTGAGAATTTTGTCCAGTTTCATTCTTTCGCATGTAGCTGTGCAGTTTTCCCAACATCATGTGTTGAAGAAACTTCTTCCCATTGGCCATTCTTCCCTGCTTTTTTGAAGATCAATTGATCATATAGTTGTGGGTTGATTTCTGAGTTTTCTATTTTTTTCCATTGATCTATATGTCTATTTTTGTGCCAGTAACCTACTGTTCTCATCATTACAGCTTTGTAATGTAACTTGAAGCCTGTAATTGTGATGCCTCCAGCTTTGCTTTTCTTTTTCAAGATTGCTTTGGCTATGCAGGGTCTTTTGTGGTTCCATATAAATTTTAGGATTGCTTGTTCTACCTCTGCGGAAAAGTGCTGTTGGTGTTTTGATACGGAGGGAATTTTATCTGTTAATAGCTTTGAGTAGGGTGGATATTTTAACAATATTTATTCTCTGAGCCTAAGGGCATGGGATATCTTTCCATTTGTTTGTGTACTCATAAATTTGTTTCATCCATGTTTTATAGCTTCAGATAACATCTTTCACCTTCTTGGTTATGTTTATTCCTAGGCACTTGATTCTTTTTGGTGCAATTGTAAATGGGATTGTTCTCTTAATTTTTTTTTTCTTTCTGGTACTTCCTTATTAGTGTATGGAAATGCAATGGATTTCTGTATATTGATTTTGTATACTATGACTTTATGGAATTTATCAGTTCTATATATCTATTTAGTAGGTTTTTGGTGGAGTCTTGGGTTTTCTGTATATAGTATCATGTCATTTGCAGATACTGAAAGTTTTATTTCTTCCTTACCATTTTGGATGCCTTTTATTTCTTCTTTCTCATCTGATTGCTAGGACTTCCAGTATTAGGCTGAATGAAAGCAGTAAGAATGGACATCCTTGTCTTGTACCTGACCATGGAAGAAGAATAGCTCTGTTTTCACCACTGAGTATGATATTAGGTATGGGTTTTTCATTTATGATCTTTATTATGTTGAAGTATGTTCCCATGAGATGTATTAAATTAATTGATTTGCAACTATAGTTCACTGCTGCATCCTAGGAATGAATCCCACTAAATGGCAGTAAATGATGTTTTTAATGTTGGATTCAGTTTGCTAGTATTTTGTTGAGGATTTTTGCATCTATGTTCATCAGAGATATTGCCCTGGAGTTCTCTCTTTTATGTGGGTGTCTTTATCTGGTTTTGGTATCATAGTAATGCTGAATTCATAGACTCCTCCCTCTATTTTTTTTGAATAGTTTGAGAAGAATACGTATTAATTCTTCTTTAAATATTTGGTAGAATTCATCTGTGAAGCCATATGGTGCTGGACTTTAGTTTGTTGGGCGGTTTTGATTACTAATACAATGTCCTTGCTGTGATGGATCTGTTCAAATTTTCTATTTTCGTAGGGTTAAATATTTCTAGGCATTTATCCATTTCTTTAAAGTGTTCCAATTTTTTGGTATGTAGTTTTTCACAATATTCTCTTATAATCCTTGGTATTTCTGTGGTGTCTATTGTTATTTTTCCCCTTTCGTTTGTGACTTTATTTGAGTTTTCTCTCTCTCGCTGTCTTTTTAATTTTGATGATTCTGGCTAAGGTTTATCAATTCTGTTGAATTTTTTTTTTTTCAAGGAACCAGCTTCTGGTTTCTTTATTCTCTTTTATTATTATTATTTTAGTGTCTATTTCATTTATTTCTGCTCTAATCTTTATCTTTCCCTTTCTTCTCCTGGTTTTGGGTTTTTGTTTATTGTTCTTTTTCTAACTCCTATGGGTACAATTTTAGTTTTTTTAAAGAGTTTTCTTGCTTCTTGAAGTAGGTCTGTATTGCCCTATACTTTCCTCTAAGAATAGTTATTGCTGCATCTCAAAGATTTTGGATGATTGTATTTTCATTTTCATTTGTCTCTATGTATTTTTTAATTTCCTCTTTGATTTTCCAGTTGACGCATTCATTGTTTATTAACATGTCATTTCACCTCTATGTATTTGTGTTCTTCCAGATTTTTTTCTTGTTGATTTCAGGTTCCATAACATTGTGTTTGGAAAAGATGCCTGGTATGCTTTCAGTCCTTTGGAATTTGTTGAGACTTGTTTTGTGGCCTAACATATGATCTGTTCTGGAGAATGTTCCATGTGCACTTGAAAATAATGTATTTTTTTGGAATTTAGGTTGGACTGTTTTTGCATATATCTGTTAGATCCTTCTGCTCCAATGTGTCATTCAAAGCCAATGTTGCCTTGTTTTCTGTTTGGATGATCTGTTCTTTGAGGAAGTGGGCTTTTATGGTTCCCTGCTATTATTGTATTATCATTAATTACTTCCTTTTAGCTTGTTGTTAGCTGCTTTATGTGTTTGGGTGTTTCCATTTTGGGTACATAAATATTTATTATTGTTATATTGTTGGATTTTTTCCCTTTATGATTATATAGTGTTCTTATTTGTCTCTTGTTATAATCTGTTTTAAAGTCTATTCTGTCTGATATAAGTAGTGATATCCTGGCCTTTTTTTCACTTCCTTTTTCATGATCAAAGCTTTTCTGTCCCTTTACTAACATTCTGCCTGTGTCCTGGGTCTTTTCCATTTTTTTTTTTTGTACATTAATGGGGATATTTTCTAGTTGGATATGCAGACGAGGTGACGTTAGGACCTCCTACTCCACCATCTTTCCCAGAAGTCCTGTGACCTTTTCCTACTAGCTATCTTTTAAATAGTACACTTACTTCTGCTGTCAGCACAGTGGGGGAGGTGGGTTCCTGAGTACACATTACATGGCATGGGTGGCTGGTGTTAGACGGCAAGGTTGGCATTGAAAGAGAAAAAAATCCTTGATCTTTGATCCTTATGTTAATGGAGTGCATATTGGGGGGGTTTCTTACCCTCTAAATTTTATTTGTATCCCCCAAATTAATGTTTTCGGCACTTTCATGGCATTTTGAGTGTGCCCAGAGTGACAAAATATTTGTCACCCAGTATGCACATTGCAAGCTGAGACTAAACAAAGGGAAGCTCTGTATTCCTGTCTCCGCTTTCATGCTGTAAACAAGTGTCCTCTTCGTGGTCTATTTAGCGCTACATTTTTCACATTTATTTGCTTTTTTTGGTGATTTCACTGTGAAATGTCTCAAAGCATAGTGCCGAAGTGCTATCCAGTGTTCCTAAGTGCAAGACAGCCATGATGGGCCTTACGGAGATAATACACGTTAGATGAGCTTTATTTAGGCATGAATTATAGTGCTGTTGGCCATGTGCTTAATTGTTAAAAAATCAACAATAATATTAAAATGGGTCTCTCTACACAAAAATGTATGTAAAGCAATGTTATATACTGTTATATACTGACCAGTTGATAAAAATATAATGAACAGAAGCTTTCAGGAAACTGACCCTGTAATTCCCCTAAGACTAATGGTCTAGGATTCTCTAATTCAGTGTTCATAGCAACTTTTTAGAGCATAATTTCTGTGAATAACAAGAATCAACCATATTTGGGTGCCTTAGTTTGCTGGAGCTGCCATAACAATAATGCTATCGGCTGGCTGGATTAAACAACAGAAATTTATTTTCTCACACTTGGGAAGGCAAAGTCCCAGCTCAAGATGTCAGCAGGTGTGGTTTCTTCTGAAACCTAGCTCCTTGGCTTGCATTTGGCCACTGCCTTCCTGTTGTGTCCTCACATAGTCTTTCTTCTGTGTGCATGCATCTCTGGTGTCTTTGTGTGTCCAAATTTCCTCTTATAGGGACACACATCAAACGAGAAAAGAGTCCACTCTAATGGTCTCATTTTAACTCAATCACTTCTTTAAAGGCCCTCTTTCCAAATACAGTCACATTTGGGGGGACTGGGTGTTCAGGCTTCAACATATGAATATTGGAGGGCACATAATTAAGCTCATAGCAATGAATATTCAGCAACAGACAATTGTTCACAAAGGTTTTATTCTTCCTTTCTGTTTTAGAAAGTTCTGGTATTATTTTATTATGGATAATTATTTCAAAGAAATTATTATTATTTTTTTAAAATTCCTGTTCTTGACCACCTATCTATAAGTGTCTTTCAGTTGCCACATTCTGAGAATAGAAGTCTGGATCGTAATTCTCATTTTTATTTATGTTTCTATGGAAAATACAAAATTGGAATATTTAAGGTATATTTTATTTCTAACTAAGTCTTGCATAATTACTCCTTGGGTAGCATTCATATATTCAAGACCTGGGTGTGGGTAATGAAGACAATGTAAAAAAATAATAATACTCTTTGATCCTTGACTTGCATCATATCTCTAGGCTCTCACCTGACCTAACTTTTTAATAAAATCTCTCACAGATTTCAAAGTAGCTTATATGTTCTGTTCCAGGCATTTTGGTTTCCCACATACATTAAAAAATTTTTACGCAACCTTCTGAGCGTAACTTCAGCTCAAGGTGGTAGTCTGAGTTGTTGCGTTTGACCCCTTTTCCTTTTAACTCTTGTTGCCAACTACTATTACGATTTTAAAATTAATAGTCGGAATCTTGAACAGAGTGGACTTTCTTCTATTCTCTCCCCCAGAATCCCTAGGATTACAATTATATTTGACTTATACTTCTTGATTTTTTTATAGTGCTTTATCTTAAGATGTTCAAGTTCGTAGTTCTCAAATTTTTAGAAGTGCACAAGTTATATCACAGATTATTGAGCCTACAATTTCTTTCTCTACAGAGGTTATTCCCTGGATGATGCCCAAACACTTTGACTTTTACCTATTAAGAACCAAATTCACTTTCCCTTAGGATATGCCAAAAGGATTTGCTTGTTTAATCTCTGCATCAAATTTCAATCTATGTCAACTCAATTATTTAAATTTATCTCTTCAGGAAATTCTTAAATTTTAACATACAAATATGGTGAGCACCAATATATGTTAAATATGCATTCAAAAGAGCTCCTGGTCCATTCTGGCATTAACATGCTCAATGTTCTAATGGGGGCACATTAAAGCCCGACCCAGGACATTTACTGTGTTTATACTCACTGTGAAAAGAAACAGTGCTGTTTATTGTTTTTCTGTTATTAAAGAAATTATTTCAGTGTCTTTGGATAATTAAGACATTCTCTGGTAAACATTTAATATGGCTTTAAAGTTTAATGATTTTTAATTGTCTTTGAATTAATAATTTCTAGATCATCTTATAGTGACTTAGCTTTAGATTGTATTTCTTTCCTAATGTAAAATAATTCTACTTATTCTATAAACCTTGGTTAAGTTAGGTGTTATCCAGTTTTCTGTTTAAGTTTATAATCAAGGAAATAAGCTATGTACTTAATACAGTAAAGTGGTTTGAAAATGTGAAATGATCCCCAATTCACTTCTAAATCCTTTTAAAATACATTAAATGCCAATGAGTGAGAAATACACAACTCTTTATAAATTTTAAATTACAAACATTAGTCTTTATAATATTGTGATAAACCCAGATTTTTCTTTTATATAAAAGATTATAAAAATGCTTATTGCATAGTCAGTAAATATTAAATAATATTTGGAAAGGCCTCTGTAATAGTTCTTTGATTTATAATCAGTGTCCTCAGTCTTTCCATTTAAAAAAAAATTATGGGAACTATTAACACTTTGAAGTTAAAAAAAATCTTTCTGTACCTAATTAGTAATACTATAATAATAATATTCTTTATAATACTATAACTACATATATTAATAATGTAATATGCACAGACTTTGCATGTATTATATCAGCTAATTAACACTCAAAATTCAGTAAAATCCAGTAAAAGCCATTTTATAAACCATAATGTGGCTAAAAAAATGTAACCTTTACTGCAAGCCACATATTTGATTGTGTGACATCAGGATTTTTGGTAAGGTTCAGTATTAAAAAAAGGACCTCTGTGAATAATCATGACCTTTCTGGCATTTTCAGAGTAACAGGAGATAGAAATATTTCACCAGTCTTATTACTTGGATTTTATTCCCACTTGGCCCAGGAAGACCAACTGAGGAGGATATGGATGTATTCTCCTGATTCATAACTTAACAAGCAGCAGACAAGTGGTTGCATACCCAACCCAACATTTTCTTGTGACCAACTGTTTTTAGAACTACTCTTCTTCTCTAATCACCAACTAGATAAGCATACTACTATCTACTCCAAATCATGGGAGCTACAGACATTCTATCAGTAGTAGGAAGATAGTCATTTCAGGAATCTGGGCATAAACATTAATGTTCCTTCCTATGATCCTTGCAAATACCTTGTTTTTTGATGTCAAAATTAGATGGTATCGATATGATTTCACTCATATGTGGAATTTAAGAAACAAAATAGATGAACATATTGGAATGGGGGAAGAAAGGAGAGAGGGAGACAAACCATAAGAGACTATTAACTGTAGAGAACAAACAGGGTTCATGGAGAGAGGTGGGTGGGGAATGGGCTACAGGGGTGATGGGGATTGAGGAGAGCACTTGTGATGTGTGCTGGGTGTTGTGTGGAAGTAACGAACCACTGAATTCTACTCTTGAAACCAGTGTTGCACTCTATGTTAACTAAAATTTAAATAAAAATAAAAAAATAGATGGTATTGGCAATAGTTTAAGGGTTTTATCCTTTGACTCTTTTGTTATCAGTTTAGTTATCTTTCTTTTTTTTTAAGATTTTATTTATTTATTTGAGAGACACAAGCAGAGGGAGGAGTGGAGGGAGAGACAGATAGCTCCTGCAGACTTCCGGCTGAGCCGTGAGCCTGATGCAGGGCTCTAGCTCACCACCCTGAGATCATGACCTGAGCCCAAACCCTTAACCAACTGAGCCACCCAAGCTTCCTCAGTTATCTTTTTTCTTAAGTTTTTATCAATCTAACTTGTCTTTCTCTATTTAAGAATTAGTGCCAACTATTTTACTAAGCTTATCACTAAGAATTTCTTTCCACTGAGAAAAACTACATCTTTATACTAGATTATATCCTTGATGTAAAAGTCAGTATTTCTCTTTATGTATTTAATCTCATCAACAATCCCTAATATGTTAACCTAACTTGAAACCTTGCACAAAAATTTATACTATGTGAATTATCTAATCTGGAGACATAGCCCCTATTATTCTGACATTGACATATAAGAACATTGTGACAGTCAAACTGATTCTGTAAATATTTCACCTTAATCTTATAATTGTTAACCTTTATTATAACTTATGATAGCAAGAGTGTTGTTCACTAGTTGGCAGCTAACTATCAAAATACATCAAAATCCAGAATTCAAGACCTGGAATTGTATTAGATATGGCATTTGTTTTATTAAATGGTAATATCAGTCTTATAAAGTTATAAGTTAAACGTATAGATGATAATAAATAAAGTGTCCTCAATAATCAATGGTTAAATGATTACCCAGTTTAACTTTATAAAATTTATGTTAGAGGAAGTTTATGTAATTTCCTTTACATTATTGTAAAAATAGTTTGCCTGAGATCCTACTTTGCATACTTAGTATTTAATTCTATGAAAGAGTTTATTTTTAAAAGACATAATAAAGTGGAGCAAATATTTTAGGATGAATATGAAAAGTGACTTTAGTTCCTCTCTACCCCCTGCCAGTGATTCAGATACCCATGAATCCAATTATTTAAGCTGCCCTGAGGAAAAAGAAGCCTTTGAATAACTTAGAGTGATTTCTTTGCTTCAGAAAACACTCCTTTACTCTTCTAAATACTTAAATCATTCTATGCCTTTAAACTTTAAAACCTTATAAAGCAGAATTATCTCAGGTTCCAAGATTCTTTGATTTTATACATTCATAGAAAAGATGTGTCAATGCCCACTACTATAGAAAGTTTGGGCATTGCTTTAGAAGGTTAAATAGCTTTTTCTCCGAGAGCTTAGAGGTACAATGTTTTTACATTTATGGTCTTTGCAAAAATAGGATATTGAAGTGACTGATAATGATTCCATGACATCCTGGGTAAAGGGAATCAGAGTGCACTTTTTAATTTCACTGTATTTGACCTATTTTTGTTTAAATGCCATTTAAACACTTTCACCACTTAAGCACATGTTTGCTCAAGAACCAAAGATCAACTTTTCAAAAAGTTATTAATTTTATTATAGATAAAAGAAATCTATTATTTAGGTAGAATTAGTAATCTAGTTTCCTCCATGTAAAATGAGGATCATACTAGTAGTTAACTCATGGTGCTGTGACACTTAAATGCATTACTAAAATGAAAACCACTCAGGACATTGTAGGCTCACAGTAAGTTCTGGGCAGGGTTAATTTTTATCACCATCGTCATCATTGTCATTACTATGTCCCTCTTGCATTATGAAACTAGTCACACAGTGCGAGGATAGAGTACAGAATGCTCATCTGATGTTGTCCCTGTTCCTGTCTCCTTCCCACCACTGCCTCCTTTTCATCGTGGTGCCATTTGTCATTGTCTAATGAGGTTAAAAAGTAGGAAAAAAATGTTTGAGGTGAGCTATGAGATTCCTGCTTCTGTGTGTTTACTGTGTTTATCTTTTCCCTCCGAACTCCACTGGCCTTTTAGTTATGTCTGGAAGGCATCTAATATGTCTGTATTTCCAGAGAATCCAATCCATCACAGTCTCTGAGATGGGCTCGCTCGTGTCTGTTCTTCACAGATGCATTTGGAGACTAGCTTTGAGGAGATCAATACTTCCTCTCTTTTGACAATCACGAATTTGAGAAAAGTCTGAAGATACATGGGAATAAGTGTATACTGAATTGTCAAACCTACAAACTTGTCGATCAGATTTTTAGGGACATTTATTTGTACGGCTTGACAATGAGATTTTCTTTCTCACTCTTGATAAGCGTCCTCTATTGATACCCTCAGATGAAGTTATAAATTACGCTAGGTAGTCTTCATTGTTCATCTGGTTGTTTATTCCCTCATTCATTTACTCATGCATTCATTCATTAAATATTGAGGAGAAGGTGATATGTATGACTTGATCTCATGGTTTACCTCATGTGGAAAAAATAATGAGGGCAGAAATAAACGTGAAATTAGGAAGTAAGTATTATTAAAAATATAAGATCTTATGAGGTAGTATGATAGGAAAAAGCTAATGTGAAAGAGAAGCCAGAGAATGCTGCTCAGAGGTGATATTTAAGTTGGAACCACAGTATTGGGTAAAAGTTAGCAGAACACAGATGGATGAGACAGTGACCCTTGACTGAGGAGTAGAAAGTGTGAAGGGTTTCCACGCAGAGAAGTTCTAACTGTTGGTTACCAGATAAAAAGCTAGTGTGTGATACAAATGAACAAGCAGGAGAAAGTTGGTTGATGAAACTGGAGAAGTAGGCTGTGATCAGCTCCAAGCCTTCTATCACGTGACCTTGTTTCTTCGTTCATGGGCACAAAAGAATCTATCAGGCATGGGATCCTTCAACAAATCCATATGCAACATTACTTCCCCTCCGACCTCAAAGGACAAAAGCACCTCTCTCTTCTCATCAAGACTGTGTCATTCTCTGTACTTCTTTCAATATTTTTTTATTTCCTCAGGGTTGCCTCTTTAACATGCTTTTTCCTATAAATCTCTCTTCCTTTATAGAAGTAAACAAAACAGTTTGTGGAGGACCAGTCTCTTTGAAACAGTTTGCATTTGAGACATCCCAAATACCAGAATATCTGGCTGACATTTCCAAGGTGCTAAGAGATCCAAAGCAGCACTAAACTAGTTAACCATAACTACAGCCAATAATGTTCTGGAGTTGGCTCTTGCCAAAGCCAACTGTTGTTGTGCCCATCTCCTCTCTTTTAAACTCTGCCTTCGGTGATGTCATGTCCACAGCTTGAAACAGGCTGTGGTGGAAGTATGTACTGGGAGGAGAGAACAGAGATTACCCTATGAGTTGCTTCCACCCCCAACACCGCCTCCTCCAAAGAGAGCAGTTGTTAAGCATTTACGAGTAGATGACTGATTATAATAGAGCACTTTCCCAAAATTGTAACTTACAGTACAAAGGGAAGCATCCCAGGCATTACCTTATTCAATTAGCTTTCCACTTGAATCATATTCTCTTATATATTTGTAACATGAAGCTTATTTTATTGAAATTTTACTTTATATTTCAGTATCCCTATTGTGAGATGTATTTGGTTGTACCATAACGTATATTTTACAACATGAACTTCTAGTTCAGTGTCCTAATGACAGACATTGCTATAACAATATAACTTATGAAGTTACACATAACATATATGTATGAAGTTACATATAATATATGGTGACACACTTAAAGAAGGCTACTTCAGAAAAGGTGTGTTTATAAAAATAACTGAGAAACGTGGACCTTGGTTTTTGTCCGCATCACCTACCATGCTAATATTCTCACTCCTTTCTCTGTTAAACTTCTTGAAACTTCATCTGTTGTGATGATCATTATATACTTACCAACTATTTATTTCTTAATGCACCATAATCAGGCTTTTCCCTACTTGTAGAACTTGCATTAACTCTGAACTCCTGATTTCAAAATCTATCTCTATTATCACTGGTCCCTATTCTTTTCAGCTGATTCATTCAGGTATTCCCAGTGCCAACCAATGAAGATGTGGAAACCATTGATACACCATCTTACAATAATCCGTAAGATGCCTTTGGTTTCTTTTAATACTCCTTTTACCTCAGCATCTCCTACTCTTTGCACAACCCACCAACACATACATACACATACACAAACTATCAAAACAAAATCATCTCAGGGTGCCTGGGTGGCTCAGTGGGTTAAGCCTCTGCCTTCAGCTCAGGTCATGATCTCAGGGCCTGGGATCAAATACTCTATCTGGCTCTCTGCTCAGCAGGGAGCCTGCTCCCTCCCACCCACCCCTCCCCGCCCCCACCTGCCTCTCTGCCTACTTGTAATCTCTGTCTGTCAAATAAATAAATAATCTTTAAAAAAATCATATCAATCACATCTCCAGCATCCCTTTAGTGCCACGTGCCTATCAATCTTTTTCATTCTTCCTTAAATACACAGGAAGCCTATGCTTCCCAGAAACTTACCCCAGTACTTTTCTATGAGATCCTAAGACTGAATTCTGGCCAACTGAAATAAGTAGAAGTGACAGCACCTTTTCCAACTGTGACTTCTTCAATGTCTCAAACTTTATCCCTGGTATCTGACAGAAGGGAAGTACTCTCAAGTTGTTATAGCTTCCAAATGAAAACTCCCTCAAATTTTTAATTATAACGTTTATGAGAACCCTGGGATCTCTATCTGAACAAACTAAGAAATAAACCTTTATTATACTGAGACACTAAAATTTGGGTACTGTTTAACATAGCAGCTCATGTTTACCCTAATATAGAAGTTGGTCCCTTGAGAATATATTTTATTTACTTTAGTAAAGGTAACAAATCTAAATCATATGACATTGACTTAACTGTATGATGGTTGGCAAGAGGGACACTCACACAAAAGACTGAAAAAATGGTAACCGTCTACAGAGAAATGTTTGATAAATCCGCCATCTCTGGAACATATGCCGTATTGGCCAGCATCTCTAGGATAGAGGTAGGAAGACAGATCTTCAAGGTGTGTTTATTGGTTGGTTGTTATTGACTCTGTTTGAACAGAAAGAGATGAACTCAAGGTATAGTGGGCCAGTCTGCCAGCAGAAATGAAAGGATTCAGAAATTCAGAGCTTTGCAAGGTTGGAAAAGATGACAGGTGATAAATCCTAAAAAGTAGGAGTTGTGATTTAAAAGGGATTTTCATGGCTAGGGCCCGGGAAAATATTTCAGTAAAAAAGAAAAAAAGAAAAGAAGAAAAGAAAAAAAGAAAAAAAAAAGCAATTTAGGCCAAAGGTCAGGTTCAGAGTAAGGTCTTTCTTCCTATTCTTCCACAGAGTCTCAGAATAGTCTCCATTAACTGGCAAGAGAACTCGAAGAGCGAGGGAGCAAAATAACGCAGTTAAGAACAGTGTCTGGGAAAGAACCTTGTAGGTGATTACTGGCACGTAGAACTGGCTGAAATGGAATAAATCAGATGCCGACTCCATTTCTAAAGAAATTATATTGACAAATGCATCATGGTCCTGAACTCAGAAAACTTTTTTGACTCTTCAAGGCTAAACCGATCCTCGTTACCTGCCCTCCTGCCTTGTCCGAGCAGGACCTGGGTTCGGAAAGTTATGAAGACCCTAAAGAGGGTGTGTTCTCCAGCACTCATTTCAGGTGTGGCCATTAGCAATAACAAAAATAAACTAAAATTACAGAAGGTCAGGAAAAGGCTACTGAGGAAATGACCAAAGGAGTTTGCTTCTCATATTCTGGAGAGATTCTGGATATATTCAGGGACATCTCCTGCATCCACTATAGGAGGGAACTCTCATAGGAGACCCATGTAGATTTGCCTAGGACATTCACTTTGGACTTTTTTTGGGGGAAAAAAAAAAACCAACAACAACAACAACAGACACATACAAACAAAAAAAAATCCAGACCATGGTTGTATTAACCACAGATGTTTGTGGGGGGGGTGTGTGTGTGTGTGTGCATTTTACAGCATTATAGTAGTTGAAGTGATGTACTATTCAAATCCCTTCTTCCAGAATCTCTCCAGTCACTTGCTCTCCCATCTTCTAGGAGTATTTGCTGACACCTCTAGTATATCTCTTTCTATGAATTAATTCCTACCCAAGGAACCTGCCTTACCCCAAGGTTAATGCCCCTGCACAGGGTAGCCTTATTAAATGACTACTCAGTCAAGGGTCCAGGTACCAATCCCATTGTTTCTATTTGGACAACTCCAAAGCATCATCCACCTCAGAACACCCATGAAATTGGCTGTGACCTCTGTGGCAACTGCATCTAAACTCCTCCCTCTGCCCCATCCTGCTTTCTTAATTTCCTTACAGCATCGTTCCCAAGTGCACTTCCACAAAAATGCCTGAGTACAAATCTTTATGTCAGAGTCTCCTTCCAGGGGACCTGACTTAAGACAAGAGCTCATAATTTTTACTCTAACTTACCCTTAGTTTCTTGTTTGTTAAACACACTATCTCAACTCTACTGACGTCTTGCTGCGGTCACTACCACCACCCGAATCCAAGCTACCGTTCTCTCTTGGAGAAATACACAGCCTTTTTTACTGGAATTCATCATCATCATCTTCTTCCTCCCACCCCTTCACTCTTATCCCTTTTAGAACATACCTTCCTTCAGAAGTGATCATTTAATGTAAGTCATATCATGGGGTTGCTTCCACTTAAGACCCATCAAAGTTTTAAATTTTACTTGGAATAAAATCCACTCCTTTTCATGGTCCAAGAAACTTGGCCCGATATGGCCCAAGCCTGTCTCTTCACCCTTTTATTTTCTACTCCTCTGTCTTCATTATTCTCTAACTACCTTGAATTTTAGATTCTCAAGTACATCATGCCTTTCCCACCTTAAGTAATTTTCACCTGCCACTTGCTCAGCAAGAGGGTCTCTTCCTTCCCACCATATTTCCTTTGGATCTCATCAGGGGGACCATCAATGAGAACCCAACCTAATTGGTGTTGCCTTCTTTGATTTTCTCTCTCAGTCCCTTGCTTATTTAATCCATTGATTTGTATTTTATTTTATTGTTTTATTCATTGTCTCCTTTAATTCATTTTTTAAAAATGTATATTTGTATCTGAATCTGTACAAATTTACATGTAATGTATACATTTCTAAATATATATATACATTTTATGTGTATATATATACAGAGGCAAGGTAGCAATATGTCTTCATCACTACTATATTCTCAGCACCCAACACAGTGACTATATTAGTCACTAAATAAAGCTACTGCATGAAAAATATTTGGATGAAACTGGTAAAAGTCATACTTTACCCCCTAGTTTACAAATCTAATGTTCAAATTTCAATATTTTTCATGTATAAATTTCTTAGATACTTTTTCAAAATTCCTTTCTTCTTGGCTTATTTGACATCACTATATTATGACTGTATATTTTGGATGACTCCCTTCCATTTTACTTTGTGAACTCCTTATTTGTTGTCCAAGATATAATTTTAACACCTCTGGTCTTTTTCTCATCTCATAACCTCAGTTCACTTATACTCATATCTTTAATCCTACTTCTCCCTGTGCTTCTAGATATCACCAGTGTGGCAGAGACTAATGGCTTACCTACTCATTAGGAAGTTCAAGTCATGTTTTCTTTGCCTTTATTTATTTTAGAGTCTGGAAAGCCAAAATACTCAACATCCCAGTCTCTCATTGCTGGAGAAGGGGCATTTATCATGGTTTTATGTAATGGGGTACAAACAGAAATCCCTGGGGAAAGGAGTCTATCTCCATCTTTCTCTTACAGGTGCACGTGCACAGAGGAAAAGCAGTTTAGTTTTTGTCCTTTGTTCTACTCCCTTCTTCTTTCCTGGAACAAGCACAGTCCCTGAATTTATGGCAACTAGTCCTATGATATGATTAAAAAATACTCTCCTCTTTGTACCAGTGCAACATGAAGATTAAAGAAGCTTGGGTCCTCAGCAGCATTGCTGGACACCATGTCTATGTTGGGCTGACAGTCTCAAGACTTTACATAATCTGATGACCTCTGCTTGTTTATACCACTCAAGTGATGGTTTTCTGTTACTCATAACTGCATGAAATACTAACATTCTCTTTCTTAAGGTACACATGAGTATATTTATCATGTATGTGACATTTCACGTGCACCTAACAACCAAGATATTTAATACTGAACTTTCTATAATCGAATACCCTATTTTTTTTCTTGACATGAGTATCTTCAATACTGCTACTGGTTTCCTGAATATAGTTATAAATACAGTACCTTTCTAGACAGGAAATTTCCCTTATCCCCCATATGTAATAAATAGTTAGGTCCTCCTGAATATATCTGTAATTTGTTCCTTCTTTCCACGCACCTGGTATTGTCCTTTTTCAAGATCTCAACTTGTGTCACATTAACATTTAATGTGTCTCTTATTTACCTTAGTACTTCATATATGCTACACTCTAATCTATCATCTGCACATCTCCATCTTTTTATAAAACACAAATTTTGCTTGTATTTATATGCAGTATTATACCTTTCATTATAGCTCACACTTTATCAGAATAACTTAACCTGACATTTAATGACTTCAATGATCCATGTTTAGCTAGTCCTAAATTCATCGTCTCTCACTTTATTCCGTCCATATAATCATCCATATAAGTCAACTCTTTCTTTTTCCTGAAATCTAGCATGTCTCCATGTTTTCTTTTTCATGTGCTTTTTCCTCACTGCCTTTGGGTTCTCCTTACTTTGCTTTCTGATTAGACCATCATTCATTATTAATTTCTCAAGAACTGTTGTAGGTTTTCTAGAACAATAATTGTGCCCATCTGTCCCCTGGGACAGACACAGTTGCCTCCTCCTCTGCATCATCACTGTGCCTCCACTTGTCAATATTGTTTTCCTTACCCCTGCCTCATTCTGTATGTCTGCATGAGGAACAGAGGAATAGAACTGCCAGGAGATATGTATACTAAGAGACTTATTAAAATGAATTGGCTTCTATGATGATTAGAACTAGCCAGATACACTGAAATCCTTAAGGCAGGCTAACAGGAAGGATATGCTGATACTTTTGACATAGCCGAAGCTAAAGCCACTGTCTAAAGGCAGAATTCCGCCTTTTCTGGGAAACCTCAACTCTGCTCTTGAAGTCCTTGCAACTGATTGAATCAGGACCACCCACATGCTCTAGGATAGTCTTCCGTCCTAAAGTCAACTCATTATGGTCCCGAGTCACATCTATGAAATACCTTCACAGCAAAACCTATTCCATTTCATTGAATGACTGGCTTCAGTAGGCCGCCTGAAGTGACATATAAAATGGTCTATCACCCTTCTTAAGGACTTATACAATATCTTTTCATCTCTATAAATATAACTTTGTCGTATTGCCAGGGTTTGTCTGTAATAGAACTTCCTTGCTGAACAGAAGCTAGAAATTTGATTAAAATTTATTTGACAATGCCCCTTTTCATACGCAGCCATTCCTCTTACTTATATAAGTACCAAACTGTATCTTAGAAAAGAAAAAAGAAAAAAAGACCTGACCATGACTGAAATTCAGAAATATACACAAACCATGATACATTTGGTGGCTCCAACACAAGTCTCTGTCCCCAGATTTAACTCATTATAAGGAAGAAAAAATATAGGGCATTAATCCAAACTCAATTTCAAGATGAAAGAATCAGAAACATCTTTTCATTTTGGACACAGTGAGATGCCTGGTAATAAAACCCATCATGGTTCACCCACCCTCCCTGCTTGTGTATGCTTATGCAAGGAGATAATGTCCTCTGTATTTAAAGAGATACAGTATCTGGCATCTGTTTCTCCACCCACTCTCAGTTTAACAGAGAAAGAGATATTATGTCCTGCTTCCTTCAAAAGCATTCTTACTGGGGCACCTGGGTGGCTCAGTGGGTTGAGGCCTCTGCCTTTGGCTCGGGTCATGATCCCAGGGTCCTGGGATCGAGCCCCGCATTAGGCTCTCTGCTCAGCAGGGAGCCTGTTTCCCCCTCTCTTTCTCTCTGCCTGCCTCTCTGCCTACTTGTGATCTCTGTCTGTCAAATAAATAAATAAAATCTTTAAAAAAAAAAAAAGCATTCTTACTAATGTGGTTAAGCAGTCTCCTGTAGTAGAGAAACAGTCTAGTGCAAAATCTTCCTAGAATATAAGTAGACAAATGTGCATTCTGGAGATTTAAAATTGCCAGAGATAGAAACAATGTCCTAAGTGACACTTGAGCTGAGATGGGAAGGAAGAAGTATTAGTTGAGAATGACTGTTTTAGGCAGATGTTTTAGATGGTCCCCAGTCATGAAGTTAAGAACAGACCTAGAAATGACAAAGATATGGAAAGAGTTGGGTGTGAATAGATATTGAGAACAAACAGAAGAGTGATAGAATGCTGTGGGTAGATGAACAAAGACAAATCCTGTCAAACCTTCTTTAAAACACTGGACTTCTAAAGCCAGTGGAAAGTAGGAAACTTCTATATGATTTTCGGCAGAAGTATAAAATAATCAGATTGTGTTTTAAATAGAATATTCTTGTTACATTGTGGAAAATAGATTGTGTAAAGGAAGATACTAGAAACTATTGAAATATTCAAAAATAGTTCTTAAATGGTGGTTAGGACTAGGCAGAAGGAAAGTGTAAGTGATATTTAAGAGGTAATGTCAATGAGGCTGTGGGAATGTGAGTCAAAAAGTCTTTTATTTGGGGCTGGAACATTTTTAGGACAATGATACAATTTAATGATATACTATTTAAGGAATCAAGAAGATACTAGTTTTGAAAACGTTGCTGTATTTGAAGTATTTGCATCCGTCCGCAGATGTCAGTAAGAGCTGGATACAGTGATCTACAGTTTAGCAGAGGGATCGGAGTTTGAAATACTGATTTGAATTATTTGTGTCCAGATCCTCAGAAAGGAGAAAAGTGGGTTGATGTCCTCAGATGAAAAACAGGTAGGGCGGAGGTGGAGAGAAGAGAGGAGAAAGTAAAATGGAAATAAGATCCAAGATGGAGACATAGGAGCTCATCATGACGGATGAGTTAGATAAGCACATACTGGCCAAGAAGACTGAGAAAAATAAGCATGGCAGTTTGGGGAGAACTATCATGGGTTATCATGGAAGAAAATAGTGTCTTCAAGAGTGGAGTGAACAAATAGGTCAACTGTTGAAGCATATAGATGGTGAAGTACCTTGATTCAGTAATATGGAAGTTAATTGTGGTTAATTGTGGTAAATCGTGACTTTTGTCACTCATTATTGTACCCCTTGGGAACAGAAACACTTGGCCCTATCCTTCCCAACAGGATAAACCAGAAAAAGAACTCACCTTATATTACTCTAAGGATGGTAGCGGGCGATCCCATGGATGTTTGTGAGTGGAAATTTGGTGATGCAGTCAGGCCTTGGACTTCAGTGAGGATGTTAATTTCTTACTATAAGCATATATGGAAATTTTTATTAAGTGTTTACATAGGGGTAGTCATAAAATAATGGACTTCTTACAACTAAAAGCATGGGGTTTTAAAACATGATGTTTCATGAATAACATAATTAAATTGCATAAATAATAAAGTCTAGGTTATCAGACACATAGTAGATGCTCAGTAGATGATTGCTGAGAGAAAGATTTATTAATTGATCCATTATAGGACACTTAATCCATGTTATTTCCATATATACTTTTAAAGATATACTTATTTATTTTAGAGAGAGTGTGTGTGTGAGTCAGGGAAGGGGCAGAAGAGAAGAATCTTCGGGCAAACTTCTTGCTGAGTGCAGAGCCTGATGTAGGGTTGGATCTCACGACCCAAGAGATCATGACTTGAGTCCAAACCAGGAGTCAGATACTTAACCAACTGAGGCAACCAGGTACCTCTATTCTTTCCATATTTCACTCAGAGAATAGAAAAAATAGAGAAAAAAATGTATTAGAATATATTAAAGAAAAGTGCAGGAGAAGTGAAAATTTCAAATCCAGACAACCATAGTTTTGTTTGGAGTAGTATGACAACAGTGGCCCTTCAGTGTCAGAAAAGCTGATTCAGAGACACCAAATATTGTTTCTGTTTACTTATAAAATTGGAAATGAGGCAGATATCAGAATTTATTAGGGCATGTCATCTTCTTGTCCAATTATCTTTTGTTTCGGACATTGCTGGCTTTTGTATTCTATATACTTGATTTTATCTCTTCAGGTACATAAGAGTTAATATTAAGAGTGTCATTTTGGCCCCAAATGATAATTAGTATAATCTGCTCTGTATGAAAACTGAGTTGGCAGGACTTGGAGTTTAATAATGCCTATGGTATGAAATCAACAGTTTGTCATTGTGGCTCAAATATGCACAGATGGACACTCAGTCCTCATTTTGGAATTTGTTTTTCCAGAAGAATCCATGGAGATTATAATCCTTGTATTTGGGTATTCATATTAACAATAAGAGCTAGTGACTGAAACGCATGTCAACATTATATATATATATATATATATATATATATATATACACTATTTTCTTATTTATCATTATTAAACTCTACCTAATATACTATTTTTATATTTCCTGTCTTTAACTTCATATTTAGGGATGGGCAGTGGAACACAATCAAAGGGCTAAAATTGTAACCAATAATAAGATCACCTTAAATATATATTATTTATATACCTCTGTCATCCTACTCTGATATAATTTGAAGCCCATTAGTGTATTTTTAGTACATGGTTTATTGTATATGTTGTAGATATGTTTATATAATTGGCAAATTTTACAGTAGCATAAACATACAACTATATAGGTATGGTACGTACAAAAATTATCTTTACAAATATTATAGTGGAGATGCTTATGTTAAGAGGCTCCATATTACTATTTTTAAAAAGGCAACTACATAATAATATCTCTAATATATGCTGTCTTTAATATAGGCAACCAAGGATGTTATCAGGTATATGAATAAAATTGAAACATCTGTTTTATAAAGCTTCTCTCAGGGGCAAGCTAAAAGGAGATGCTAGGAGAGGAAGGTTATATTTCCAGGAAATGTAACTGACCATATAATAGTGGGCTATAGCTCATGTAATTCATGAATTTGGTATTAATATTCTATGGATATATTTCCACTAGCATATGTCAAATTATATATATATATATATATATATATATATATATTTACACTCACAGTTATGGATAATGCACATTAAGTACTCTCTCCTCTGTCTTTTAAATTTTTTTTAATTTTTTTAAAGGCAGTGTTTTTGTTTTTGTTTTTTTAAAGATTTTATTTATTTATTTGACAGACGGAGATCATAATTAGGCAGAGAGGCAGGCAGAGAGAGAGAGGAGGAAGCAGGCTTCTCGCTGAGCAGAGAGCCCAGTGCGGGGCTCAATCCCAGGACCCTGGGATCATGACCTGAGGCTTAACCCACTGAGCCACCCAGGTGCCCCTGTCTTTAAAAAAAAAAAAAAAAAAAAAAAAACTAGGCACATGGTGGGCCTGGAGCCCAAGACAAGTCTTGAACTCATGACCTTGAGATCAAGACCAGAGCTGAAATCAAGATTCATACACTTAATTGACTCAGTCACCCAGGTGTCCCTCTTTCTTTGCCTTTTTATGCATTTATACTCGAGTGGGCATTTGTACATGAGCATATCTTAGTAAGCTTTGTGAAATAGAGCTTCACTACATAAGATCTCTTGCATCTTGCTTCTTTCTAATAGACCTCAGAATTTCATAATGTAGTCCTGGAATGACAGAAGTCAGATATGTCATTTAGACCACTGCTCTCTCTCTCTTGACACGAAGACATAAGTTATAACCTGTAGAAGAAAAATTAATTAGAACAACTATTAAAAGTTGGTCCATATTTATCCCATATTGTAAGAGTTCTTTGGGCTAGAAAAGTAAATAAGACAGATTGGCTTCAGGTTCAGCTAATTTTCTTTCAAAGGTCTAAGTCCGAGATGGAGGGAAGATCCAGAAGGGGAAGAGGGAGAGGAGAACTTGAAGCAGGAGGAGGGAACAGAAGGAGAGGGAAGACAGAACGAGAGAAGAGAAGTAGGTAGGGGCAGAGTGAGACAGCAGAAGGAAGGGAGAGAGGAGGGAAAACAGAGGATGAGCAAAGAGCAAGACTGGCAGAGAGCGACACACACTCTCCATCTGTTTCCAGTCCTCCCCTTCACAGTACGGTTTGTAGCTAATGTTTCGGAAGCACTGCGCAAGCTAATGAAGGACTTTCCGTACACATTGTAAGGAATACCTGCTGGGCTCTGGAGTGCTGTCGCAATATTGTTTGTGTAGTATGAACTGTCCCCCTGAAAATTGTGGTCTATCTCCAGATGACCCTTCAGAAAATATTGGGATAGCAAATCACATGTTGAGAACTAGTGATAATCTTCTCTCATTTGGGGGGACCCAGGAAACGGACAAGAAGGGTATGAAATTCTGCACCGAAATGGGAGGCATAAGAACACTTGCCTGTACAGATGTCTGACAGCTGGGAACACTAGCCACCTTTTTCCCTATTACTTTATATGCCACAGTTATACCAAATGGAGTTATACCAAAAAACGGAAGTAAACTTCCTAATTAAAAGTACCTTCCAGAACACTCTCTATCTCAGAATTCCACCAGGTGCAATGACTTTTCTGAATAGAGGAGCCCAGGAGAAACTGTTGGTATTACCATAAAATTATTACATATCTCCATGCTTTGTTCCACTTAAATAAGCATGAGTCAAAAGGAAGATTGGGTCTTTTCGGTTCTTGTACCCTTGTTCCTTTGTTCTCTAGGAAAATGCGGTGTCTAAGAAAAGAGGACTAAGCAGTCTTAAAATAACCCTCTGCCCTTTAGTTCTAAAAATCTATGCGTTGTGAAATGGGAAGTTCTGGTAAGCCGTATCTTTAAATCACATACTGAAGCCAAGAAAAAGAGGGGGTGTACCCTCTGCACAGCTCTCCCTTTGTTTTGCACATTTTCACCTCTCCTTGCAGATCTGCAGAGAAACTGGTCCAAGTTCCTGTGGACATCTCTTCTAGAGAAGGACTCTGGTGAAGGCAGTTAGGGGAATGTTGTGGACCACCCCCCTCACTGTATAGTTGGACTTGAAGCTGTAAATGGTACCCATCATGTCTCTCTTGCACTGCGCATTCTGAATTCACCCTACCTTCAGCGATCAGCTGATCTTGGTTACTTAACATTAGTATGGCCAAAACTCATTCCAGAGGGGTCTGAGCTCTGGTCAATCATGCCCTTCTAATGCCAGGTTGTCCCACAGCTGTATTTGGTCAAAGGAGTAAGAAGGGGTGCCCAAGTGAACCACATGAGTTCCAAACGTAGGTCTTTTTCCCCTTACATGGTAAAAGCCTCCTTCTAATCAGAATCAATTACTCTGCTATAGTGATTACTCTTCTTCTCACTTGCTAATTCCTAGGCAGAAAGACTCTAAAATGCTCAACGAGACATGCGTGCTGTGAATTAGGTTATTTAGGAGGAATGTTTGGCTATTTTCCAATTGCTTTTCAGTTATTCGTTTTCAATTTGATTCCATTATGTTTGTAGAACAAACTTATGATTTAAATTATTTTCAACTTGTTGAGGCTCGTTTTATGGCATGGGGATATGGTTAGTTCTCAGGAATGGTGGAAGTTCTGACTCTCGCTTGAATCTCTTCTATCACCACTGCAGCAGGGATGAATGGGTTGGGTTCCTTATAGGTTAGGGGTGAAAGTCCAGATTCCTCGTGTGGTTTTTATGGACACAGTGGGATGGGGGTGAGGATGGATATTGTAATTAGTAAGTCCTAGCTCCCTACTAGAGCTTCTCTGACACCAGTCTGAAGGGGGTTATTTGTCTTGTTAGAGTCTTAAGAAGGTCAAAGTCTAGGCTTTGCTGGCATGGTTAGAAGTAAGCCGATAGTTTTTAATATGGTATCTGGCTACAGCTCTTATCTACAGGTTTTCTTTATTTGTAGCTTGTCCCCTTCCCTGTTCTTCGGCTAGACAGTGGTCTTTTCTTGTGGATAATTTTGTCTGCTGTCATTGGTATTTCTGGGTTGCTGGTTTCTGCAGCTCTAGGTCAGCGTTATTATAAGGCAAGAAGAAAATCCAGAGAACTCATCAAGTCAAGTTCTGAGGTTTCTTGTGGATCTGCTTTTTTCTTTTTGGTCAACCATTCAGAGTCTCCTTCTGTTTCATATGCAATATGTAGGGTTTTTAGTTGTCCTTAGCAGGACAAATGATGAAATTGTGTCTATCCCTATTTTCCAGAAGTAAAAGTCCTATTATGAAATTTTACATTGCTTTGTCTGGAGGTGAAAGGAAACAGGTAAAATTAATTTCATTGGCACAATTTATCCAATGTGATATACCCCAAATAGTATGATAACATGTAATATTATAAAGATTATTAAGATCCTTTTTTCTTATTAAATAATTCAAAATTTAAAGTTTATTTCATACTTACAGCAGATCTCAGTTCAGGCTAGCCACATTTCAAGTCCTTAATAACCATCTGAGACTAGCAGTGACCAAATTGGTCAATAGAGTTCTATTCCAATGCATTTGGAAATGTTTGTGAAATAATTATTTTATTAAGAAAAATATAGTTCAATTTAAGCTTGGCCTCAAATGAATTTCAAAGTCTAGTGGTGCTCTCCTATCTGTTTCAGCTTTGATTAGGAGAAGTGGTCAGAAAGTTGGGGTGATGGGACTCCAAGTAATAGAGGTCATGCACTGGCACTTAAGTGACAGCAGTTCTGGGGATTAAGCCCACAGAAAGTTGTGGAAATATTCCATTGAACACAGCACCATTGGGGGCAAGAATGGAGATACAGGAGGCTGAGGGCAGCTTGCTAAAATGTCATCCTTCCCTGCCGCAGCCAGTGTCCTGAGTGTATTACCTGTGTAGGCACACAGGGTCCACACTCAGAAGGGCCCCACACTTGGCGGCAATTTGTACACTAGGCTTGGCAACACACATATGCTCAAAGGATGGCAGAGAAACCTTAGGAAGATTCAAGACATGACACCAGGGAAGGGGTCTAATTTCGGTGGTCGGGTATATGCCTGCACATACCCTCCAAAGTAAAAAATCAAATTCCTGCCTCCTGCATCTTCTAGTAAAGAAGAAAGAACAATGTCTGGTTTTTTTTTGTTTTTTGTTTTTGTTTTTTTTTTGGATTTTCAAGGCACTCAAAGGAGAGAGACATTTTTAGAGAACTATTTTTTTTTTAATTTTTAATTTTTTATAAACATTTATTTTTATCCCCAGGGGTACAGGTATTTTTAAATCTAATTTTATGTGTTTGGATCAAAGTAAAACATTGACCATTTGGTAAAAAGCCAAAATAATTTTTTAAAAAATTATTATATGCTCATGCCCCCTCATCAGGTACCTTGTGCAAAATAAACAAAAAGGGGGCATGCTAAAAGCAGTAAGGATGTGGCAATATCAAATTATTTATTAATTGAGGATATATCTTGTTTGCAAGATCAGAAATATGAATTATCAAGTTGTTTTTTTTTTTCAGTTTCTAAGACTGTCTGCTACTAGAGCATACCAATTTTTCTTTCAGCTTCCATTTCCAACTGTGCGGATGTGTCTGTTTCATTGATTTGCTGCCCATCAAATCTGAATCTTATCTGACTCATTGGCAAACTATCATTCACAACAGACTTTCATTAATTAAATGGTGTATAAATCGCACTGTAGAACCATTCTGCCCTGCCACCTGCAAATTAATAAGATTGTTTTCTCTGTCCTGAACTCTTCTTTGTTTTTCCTTGGCCATGGCAGCATCAGACTCCTGAAGAAAGACAAGTTTCCCAGTGCACTGGGATATTATGGCCAAGAGAAGCAGAACACAAAAGGAGTCATGGGAGAGTCTTTTCATTTACCCTTAAAAATAGTTTAAACTTTGGCCTGTAGTCCTGAGAATAATACCTGTGTCATAAATTTGAGAATTTGGCTGACAGATATTTTACATTTGATCCTTCTTGCTGAAGTGTGATTTGTCCTACTTCTGAGATAATGTGGTCCCTATTTTTAATTTCTTTCCTACCTTGTTCAAGTTCCACTGCCTTTTTTTTTTCCTGCTGCTTGTGTTTTGGTTTGTTTTGTTTGTTTTGCTTGGTCCGTTTCAGTCCTAGTTTCGGCACATCTGATTTTATTTGTGGTATTCGTTGTTTATCTCCATGTGCTTATTTAAAGACATTTAATTCAGTGATGTGAGTAACAGAATGTGATGTTAACTTTCTTTTTCTCTTGTTTTATTTTTATTACTTCTGAGGTGTGTACGGGTTTATCAGTGAATATGTTGTGGTTTACACTTCCTGCTTTTTTCTTCTTACAGTGTACTGTGTTGTTGTTAACTTCTTCCCCCTTCTATTTCCACATTTTATGGTAGACAGAATGGTCTTTTCTGTGATGAGGTGATGTTCAGTGTCCGTAATAGATGAAGTTGGTTGTGGTGGCAAGAGGAAGAGCAGGACTTCTGGAGATCTGAGCTTATCTTTGATTTCTGCAGATTTCCTAATTTCCTCATTTCTTTTCTTTCACTGCCATGTCTTCGAGGAACATCCTTCTCTGTTGATCTGCTTGGGCCTCAGAAGCTGGGCTACCTCAAGGCCGTCAGTCACTCCCTCTCATTGCCCAGCCCAGCACCTACAGTCAATATGGTGAACTTTGTGTCCTGGGACTGTCTTGACCATCTTCATGCTTAGTGTTGAACTTTCAGGGGGTTACTCTTGCTTTGTGCTTTTCCTATGTGATCTTTCCCCTCTCTTCTGTTGCCCAGCTCTACACACTCACAAGGTCTACAGTGTCAGTGAGCGCTCTTTGGGATTTAGGCTTTATTTCATGGCTCATAGGTAGTTGGGATTTTGTGATGCTCTCTGGCTTTTAGTAATCCTAAAGACTGAGGGATGCACGATTTTGCTTGTCGTCTCTGTTGAATTTATGGTCTTTTGGGGTAGATGAGTCAAAAATTTAGATTCAAGTACTTATCACAACCCTCTATTACTGAAGCTCCCTGTTTTCATATCATCTTGCTAAATATGTTCATTTTATAGGAAGGTACCTTTTCTGTTTTAATTCTGTGCAATTTTGGCCCGAGAATCTTCTTATTTATTTATTTGAACTCTTTATATGCTTAAAATACTGATTCTTGTCTTATGTTTTTCAGTTGCTATAACTGTGTTTCAATAGTCTGTGTCCTTTTCTGTTTACATTGTCTATGTTATGATTCACTCATTAATTATTAAATAGTAGTTGACCTAGTGGTGACATTTTGGAAACTAAATTTTGGCAAGGTAACCGTGGTAAAAATGTAAAATTTAGGTTCCATCGGGCACACATTACAGAGTCAGAAAGCACTAATATTTCTGATTGTGTTGCTTGAGTGTATATTCTTGTGTTTCAGAATCTAGTGTAATTGTAAAAGAGCCCTTTTTGGACTTCACCTTTGAATTGAGAATCAGTTACTGGTTAAAAACCCAACTTTTGTAGCAACATGGACGGGACTGGAAGAGATTATGCTGAGTGAAATAAGTCAAGCAGAGAGAGTCAACTATCATATGGTTTCACTTATTTGTGGAGCATAACAAAAAGCATGGAGGACATGGGGAGTTAGAGATGAGAAGAGAGTTGGTGTAAATTGGAAGGGGAGGTGAACCATGAGAGACTATGGACTCTGAAAAACAATCTGAGGGTTTTGAAGGGGCGGGGGTTGGGAGGTCGGGGTACCAGGTGGTGGGTATTAGAGAGGGCACGGATTGCATGGAGCACTGGGTGTGGTGCAAAAATAATGAATACTGTTATGCTGAAAATAAAAAATAAATTTAAAAAAAGGTATATTCCTAGGGATTCCATTTGCCTTTGCTTCTTCTTTTGTTATACAATGTAGCTTTAGTATTTTATGCAAGGAAAATGACATAATTTTGTTATATTTATTATGTTTTCTTTTTGTTCTAATTTTGAGACTCATTTTTTCCAAAAACTGTGTGATTATTTGACAAAGGGGTATTCTTTGAAATTAGGACATATATATTAAGTAAATCTTGTTATTTTTATACCATTTATTTACTCAATATTATTACCCAAGGTGCAAATTCTGCATGCTCTAAGTTATATTAGGGTTTAGATAAGTGAAACATTTGTTGACTTCTTTTATCCACTCAATGGATACTTATTGAGCATCCCTATGACACAGGAGAGTTGAAAGTACAAGCTCAATTAAAATGAGACACCTGCCTAGACCTCATGCTCCTCACAGACTAGTGTATAAAACAGCCTTCTATTTTTACCAACTGCGGTAATGCTTTCTTAAGAGATTGCAACAGGGAAATCTCTTGAGGCTTCCTGGAAGACCAGCTACTTATGCTGTTATTTGATACCTGTGAGCAATGAACGCAGTGTTGATTGATGAACATTGTAGGTAGAGATCACAGCAAAAACACCCAAGCACTGTGGGCTGTGGGAAGGAATAGAAAGACCTGTAGAACAGAATAAAGAAAACTTGGAGGAAAATATTGTTAAATAAGCCTGGAGAAGTACTTAGGGGTTAGATCACACAATTTTGTTGTTGTTATTGTTCCACACACAAAAAGTCTTTTTGTTGGTGGTGTTCATGTTAAGGACTTTGGTCTTCATCACAAAAGAAATGGACGCTGCTTCAAGTTTTTAAGCCAAAAAGTGGTTTAATATTTTAATATTTTAATTTCAAAAAAAGATTGTTCTTAATATAAAACACTTTCTCAACAACCTCATGTGCTTGCACAAAAGATGCAAACATGGGCTGAGTGTGGATAATAGCATCATTTAGAAATATCAAATATGAAAATAAATAAGTGAGCAAAGTGCAGAAAATCCGTTCGTAGTGTGTCTGTGAGATTGCGCCATAGCAGAGGTCATGGGAAAAGATGACTTAAACTTAATGCAGTGGCTGGAGAGATAAGAAAAGTGAACAAGTAAACACTGTTTAAGAAGTAAATAAAATACATTTCAGTGGATTGGATAACAATAAGAGTTTAATCCTAGCTCTGGGGAACTACCTTGACTAGAAGAAGAATAGCTCCAGGGAAGGATATGATAAGGAACCTAATATTTAACTCCCTAAAAAAAACTCAGGGAGGAATAGGTTAGATGAGTAGAAGTATTAGGGACATTTGGACCTTGAATGCTTAGAGAAGACTATTTCCAGAAGAAAAGCTTAATCACAACAAATACTTTAAGATCAATTATAGAAATTTGAATATGGACAAACAAATAGATTTTAAGGGATTAATACTAATTATGGCAAATGTTGAATTATTGTCTTGGTTTTATATGGATTTGTGTGTGAGTGTGTCTGAAGAATCATGCTGAAGTATGTAGGTATGGAACATCTCAGTATATGTACTTTAAAATACTTCAGAACATTGTAAAATAAAATGAGTTAAACTAAGGGTATAATCCTTTGTACCATGTACTGTTGTGAATTTGAGTTGGGTGATGGTTGAACAGTGTTTACTGCTTTTAACAGAGATAAAGATCTCCTTTGGTGGACTGGTGAGAGCGAAGAGGAAGATAATAGGGTAGTGTGATGAATTAAAAGTAACTGAGAACAGCAAGTAGTCCAACTCTCAGTAAAATTTTAGATAGTCCAGGAGAGGGGGGAAAAATATCTATCTATCTATCTATCTATCTATTTATTTATTCATTCATTGTATATTCAGTTTAAAAAAATCAAGCATCTTTAAAAGGTGATGGAAAGGATCCAACTGGAAAGAGAGTAATTACTAATGTAGCCAGTTTGTTGATGAACATGTTGGGAGATAAACATGAAATAAGTTTATTTTGCTCAGGTACCATATTTTACTAGACCATGAGGAATCTAGATTTCCCACTGGGTTGTAGGTTGCTTAATGACAGCTTGCTCAGATTCCATAAATGTCCTCCCATTTTCAACTGTTACTAAGTCTTAGTGTCATTTATTTTCAAAAGTCCAATCACAATAAACCTCTACCAAAAAGAACTTCCATCTTTACGGTCTAGTATTTACCTAAGCTTAGGAGGCCCATAGGAACCCACATTTTTCTCGTATTTACAGAAGGTCTGAAAAGGAAGCTGTGCCATGCTCTAAGTCTCTGACAGTACCTTCCCGAGATTAACCTGGGCACGCTTTGCTTCATTGGTGGCACCAGGGTGACCATGGGCATCTGGCAGTTGCGCAAGTTCCCAGTAGAAGAGTGAACCTTAGAGATCCTGTTCTAGCAGGGGCACATCCAACTTCCAGTGCTTCTCTCTGAACTCCCTTTAGTTGGTTTCAGGGAAGAGTGAGCCTCTCCCTATTGCCCCAAAAGAAAAAGCTGCAGTGGCTTCTTTCCAGTGGGAGAGAAGGGATGGGGGGGGGGGGAGAGTTGGTAGAAATGCATCAGTTCAGCAAGCCCGGGTGGGGATTTTTGGTCCAACCAGTTTAGGAGCAAACTAGAAACTCTCTTTATGGTAATCCCTCAATGTCTTTCATTTCTCAATCCTGGGCCTCTTGACTATACCCAATGGTGTGCTGATGAACCAAAATTGAGCAGAGTTGGGTGGGGTAGAGATGAGGGGAGAACTTTTAGCATTTGTGGATTTTTTTGTGGGGTAAGTATGCCACCATGCCCTATTTCAAGCTCTCAGTGTGATGTCACTGAACAGAGAGTTGGGAGAAAGGTACATAATTGGCTTTCAGGGGAAAGCCACCATTGCCTACAGCTTGGGGCAGCAAGAAATTTGCCGAGTAGTATTACATGCACAATAAACAGTTGCTCCAGTGAATAAACCAGGATATTAAATATGTATTTAACAATACCAATACTGTTCTTGTGCATGGACTGAGATTTTAACGTTTTTAATTGGAAGTTCTTTACATACAGCTGAATTTTTTTTTTTTTTTGAAAATGGGATAACAAAAGAAAATTTGCTCAAGTGTCTGTTTTCTTACAAGTAAAGCAAAAGGTTTCTATACTTAACTTGCAGTAGTTTAACATATTATTTGGGTACTGATGGCCTAAAACGATTGGTTTATATATGTTATGTATATGTGTATATTCAAAAAACCTTATTGAGGTATAATTCATTTAGGGTCTTCCAGCATATTCAGAAGTTGTGCATCTATCATCATAATTAGTTTTAGAAAATTTTCATTATCTCCCAAAGAAACCCTGTTTTCCTTAGCAACCACTCCCAACTCCTCCTTAGCTAGCCCTAGGTAACCTCTGACCTACTTTCTATTTCTATAAACTTGCCTGTTCTGGACATTTCATTTAAATGAAATCATGCCAGGAGATCCTTTACAACTGGATTTTTTTCACCTGTCATGCTTTAAAGATTCATCCATGTTGTCACATGTATCAGTACTCCACTCCTTTTTCACGGCTGAATAATATTCCACCATATGGATAGTCCACATTAATTTATCCATATCCATTTTTCTGTACTTATTAGCTAACAAACATGTGTTTTGTTTTTACTTTCAGCTATTGAGTAATTTGCTCTGAATATTTGTGTACATTTTTTTATGTGGATATGTTTTCATTTCTTTTGGGTCTATACCCAGGAATTGAATTTCTGGATCCTGTGGTAACTCTGTGCTTAGCTGTCTGAGGAACTTCTAGAAGTTTTCCAAAGCAGCTGCACTGTTTTCCATTGCTGTCAGCAGTGTGTGAAGGCTCTGAAGGATCCATGACCTTGCTGACACATGTTGTTATCAGTCTTTTTGATTATAGCTTCCCTAGTGCTATAAAGTTGTATCTCACTATTGTTTTGATTTGCATTTCCCTGGATAAGGAGTGTATGATTTATATGAATGTATAAATGTGTGCATATTATATATGCCTTACTCTTCATGCCACCTTCATTTCACTTCTCCTTTTTCACAGGTCTCTACATTACCCTGTTTTTGCCCCAACACCTGCACCTGTACATCCCGGCTACCACCCTTCATATGTTTAGGTACAAATACATATCACATACATTTTTCTACATATTACTTTCTTCACCAAATGATTCCTAATAAGAATCTCTCCAAGTCAGCTGAGATTGAATAAACTCATCATTTTCAGTCTCTTCATGATGTTCCGTGGTTCACATTTACCATAACTTTCCCAACCATTGTCTTATCCATGGATATTAGGAAGATTTTTGGTTATTTTTCATTTGAGCTCAGCTATAATCATTATCCTTGTACGTATGTCTTACATACCAAGGTCTTCATTTCTATGGGTTGGGTTCCAGGATCGCATAGCTAAATCCCAGGGTCTGTGTGTTTTTAATTATCCTAGATAATGCCTGTTCTCTTTCCAAGCTCATAGCACTGCATATTCCCACAGCAAGATATGAAGACATCATTTCCTCATTCTAACAGCAAAATCCACCAAAGGAACTTCTCCCTTCCTGTTCTTTATTCATACATTTCCTTGCCACTGTTAGTTATTAATTTTTCCATATAAATTTTAATTTATTTTATCCAATTAAAAAAACTATTGGGATTCTAATTGAACTCGGATTACATGCCTTTATTAATTTTGAGAGAGCTGACATTTTTATTATTTTACGTCTTTTCATCAGAGAGCACATAATACTTTTCCATTTGTTCAGATATTTTGTGACCTTCAATATGTTTTATACCTTTATTCATATAGTTTCTTAGCTTTCTTATTAAATTTATTCTGTGGTACTTATATTATTTCAGTATTTTGTTGAGGTATTTTTTCACATTTTTAAGTCACTAAGGAATTAAATTATATGTAATTTATAAGAAATAAGTAGATAGACATCCTAGAAACAAGCCTTAAGATCAGATAGATCAGGACTGCATTTCAAGGTCTGAGACAGGATAAGGTAAATGTTGGTAGAATGATTCATACCAATGAAGTATTTTTCTTCTTTCTCACGATGCCAGTAGAGTAAGTTGCTCTTTACATAAATTACATGTACCTCCGATAATAATTCCACTATATTTGATTGGTTGTCTGCAATGTCATTATCAAGCATCAAATGTTTAAACCAAGCTTGAGAAAAATCTAAGTTTGTAAAGAAAAGAAAACACTGATGAATCTAAAGTAGAAGAAATGCATATTTCTAATTTATATATACGTCTCCACAAGTCCTAACTCTATATTAAATTTTAGCGACGAGAAGTGGAATGGTTTCCATGATGGCCACTCATTTACTCATTCACCCATCCAATCTTTTACTTATTTATCAAGTAAATATTTAGCACCTACTGTGTACAAGGAGGAAGCCCTGGCTTTCTCGAAGCACTGGTTCTAAGTGAAACAAACCTTGATGCTGATAAATGCTGATGAGAAAAATAAAATAAGGTAGAGGAAGGGAGTGTGGAGGAAAGTGGAAGAGAGGATTCAGTCTCTGGTGGGGTGTCTAGAAAAGGTCTCAGGGTAGAGAGAATGAAAACCCAGAGGAGGTGAGGGAGGGAAGCATGCAGATTTCATGGTGTTGGGGGCGGTTTTCAAGCCGAGGAAACAGCACAGGTAAATATGCAGGATATTTTGTGTGACTAGGTGTTCAAACTATTTATTACTTCCATTTGGTTTGCTGTAAGGCATTTTCATCTTTTAAAGGCATTACTAGAGTGATTGCTTCCAGATGCTTTGATTCTAGCTTCCCTTGAAAGCCTTCAGTTTCTCCTCGGAGATTACATTAGGAAATTTGCTGTCAATACTTATTTATTCTAATTGTATTGCAATTGGGTGCCTGGTGAATACTGAGTCTTTATCTTTATGGGGCTAGACTACATGTATTTAAAAGTTGCCACAGTTTATGTCTCCAGAGGTAGAGAGAAATTCATTGTACCTTTGGCAGATTTCCTTTTGTTTGGGGAAAATCACTAATTAGGTTCCCTTAGTTACACAAATACAAAGTCAGTAGCTTCATTGTTCTTGGAGGAAAATGTAATGTCACCATTGACCAGAATTTAGTAACTCAAATTAGGTTTATTAACAGAACTATGCCTCCAAAATGTTGGAAATTTATTTTCTTCCCTTAAAAGTGGATGTAAGTTGTGATGGGCTGAAAATACTATGTCTGTTACTGGTAGAAGTACATGCTTTTCATTGGAGCATTCAGTCCTTAACTTTGGGAGACCAGACCAAGACAGTCAGATTTATTGGCTTGTATGTCCTGATGGTCGCTTCTCACAGTAGGGGATAAAAGAGTCACAGAATTGACTGAATGTGGTGCAGGGTTGCCTGTGCAAGTGACCATTTCTTGATTCATTGTGAATGTCAAAATTGTTTCAGGAAAGAGGTCCTCTAGGAGGGTGAATGTAGCTACAGCATGAATATACACTTTTGACAGCTGCTGATTGGAAAAATGCCAGCTGAGTGATTAAGATTATTTAGTTCCCTCCTCACTGTGAGTCTCCCCTGTCCCTCAGCTCTGTTAAGGGCCCAGTAGCCTTTCTCGTGTAGCCACCCGTTGAGAGATTACCCCTCAGCAGCGTGAGGAGGTCCAGTCAGAGCATGGCTGACATTCTACAGCACCGCGAGGGGTTGTCTTTGAGAATGACGGGTGCCCCTGGTCACGTGTAAAGGAAGTGACATGCAGTGGGAAGAATATTCACAGAGCCCTGAGTGAGAAAGAGCAGTGAGGTAACACTAAGGTCTTAAATAAATGTATGTGTTTATAAATATGATCTAAATCGCTGTTAATATTTAACGTAATCCATTTTGTTGACATGTAGGTGACCTGAAACTTTCCAATGGATTAATATTGATCAAATTTTTCAAAGCCATAGAAGTTCATTATTTTTAATTTACAAGAGCCTCAGTAATTTTAAAGATTTTATTTATTTATTTGAGAAATCACATGAACAGGGGAGGGGCAGGGGGAGAGAAAGAAGCAGGCTCCCTGCTGAGCTGGAAACCCCAAGGGGCTGGATCCCAATACCCCAGGATCATGACCTGAGCTGAAGACAGACACTTAACCCAGTGACCCACCCAGGCATCCCATACAGATTTTCTATTTTTTGTTGAGAATATACACAACAATTTTTAAACTTCAAAATGTGTATGGTTTTTGTGACATAACATTGTTTATAAAACTATCTGTTTTTTAAAAAAATAAAAATAAAATACTATAGAATTAAACACAGAATGAAAGGGTGCATCCGTGGCTCTGTCAGTTAACTGTCTGACTTTGGCTCAGGTCATGATATCAGGACCTTGGGATCGAGTCCCATATCGCGCACTCTGCTCTGTGGGGACCCTGCTTCTTCTTTTAGCCCCCGCTCCTGCACGTTATCTCTCTCTCTCAAATAAATAATTTTAAAAAACAACAATACTGAATTAAGGATCGACAATACCAACTTAGAGTGTCTTAATTAACAACCTCAGTGGTTCTGGAATAGAGATTGGCATTCATGTGGCCCATGAATCAAAGCTGGTAATCCACTTTTTAAAAAAGATTTTATTTATGTATTTGATTGAGAGAAAGAGAGAGAGAGAGAGAGAGAGAGAGAGAAGACACAAGCAGAGGGAGAGAGAGAAGCAGGCTCCCTGCTGAGCAGAGAGCCCCACTCAGGGCTAGACCCCAGAACCTTGGGATCATGACCTGAGCCAAAGGCAGACATTTGATCTACCGAGCCGCCCAGGCACCCCAATCCATTTGCTTTTGAAAATAAAATTTTACTGAAGCACAGTTCATTTCTGTGTTGTTTATGACTGTTTTACACTATATAGGCAAAACTGTGTATTCGCTGAAAAGACCTGTATAGTTGGCAAAGCCCAAAAATAGACTAACTGGCCACACAGAGGAAAAATTTGCTCATAGCTGTTCTAAGATTTTCCATGGATATCTTCCTGGCTGCTTCCCTGGATACAAATTCTACCTTTTTTTTAAATGAAAGTAAAAAGAGGTGTTCATTAGCAACAACTGCTTATTGACATATAGAAAATTACAGGTTATAGCAACTATTTTCACTTCTTTCCTTTTTTTTTTCTCACCCTGAGAATTGTATTTTCTGTCATACCACATTGTTGTTTTTATACTATCTCTTATGGTTATATCTAGGATTGTTTATTTCTGCTTCTCAAATCGTCTTCTCTAAGTCTCTTTTCAGACAGTAAAGTTTCCTGATAACCCATTTTCCCCTGATATAAGGAGGAATTTTTGTCTATTGCTTATTAGAGTGTTATCATAAACTGTGAATAAAAACTACAGATGCTGCTCTTCAAAGCTGTCTTCCTAGCCAGGATCCCCGGATCACCTTTTCTTCTGCGGTTTGAATACAATTCAAGGAAGAGTTAAAAATCTCCTTCTTCCTTTCTTCCCAGACTTCAAAGTCACTAGAGATTCTGGTATTTATCTGACTTTAAGATTCATCCTCAAGTGAAACAACATTGAAGTCTTTCCAATTCCTCCAAGAACAAACTGGTTGTTTTGTGTGTAGATTTGCCCTGAAATTAACCATCTTATACTATCTGTAAATCAATATTTACACTGAGAGTTATAGAAATGTGAGAATAAAAACTTGCAATGCAATTTTATTTTCCCCAGTTTTGATTCCTTAGCATAAATTATTTTCTGTTGTCTAAGACTATTTCTGCAATTAAAATGGCAACAGAGAGACAGTGGTCTTTTTTGTTTCTATCATAAATGCTCCTTTCATGTTTCCCTATCTTCTTTCCATTTATGTTCCCTTGCACTTGGGAAAATATATTTCACAAAGAGCTTCTTTGCAAGTCTGTCATCTTTGAATATTCTGGAATGTAAGCTCCTTGGAGGGAGGACCTGTATCTTTTACATGTTAAAGGCCTGACCCAAAATGGGCCCTAAATAAATGTTAAACCATCATTAGACCAAACACTTCAATCATTCCCTGTTTAGAACAAGAGGATGGGGAGGTGGTGACAGCTGGGGTCTACTTGAGATGTCGATACCTTTGGGTGCCTTTGTCAAGCTATAGCCTGAGGCCCCTTCTGTTGAAGAGATAATAGAAAATATTAAATGTACTGACAGGTGTCTTAAGCAAGAAAGGAAGAGAAATGAAGGAAAGTGCCTCTGGGGGAGAACATTTGAAAATAGTTTGTTAGGAAGAGAAGAAAAATCATACACTGGAAAATATATATTTTTTTCAAATTTCCGTGAAAGGAAAGCAAAATAATTATAATTAAATTTGAAGAGAGAATACAAACTACTTTGGACAAAGAGCAGCGCTACTGGCAAAATGACGGTTTATAGAATGCAAACCACGTCCTGCTGGGACGTGAAGTCGTCGAGACTGCTAGATCCTGGGACAAAAGAACTCCTTCAATACTAAAAACATTAATTCTGTGAGAGGTCTGTGATATATAAGAATTGTGTGCATATATGAACTAGAGATGCAATCGATTTGGGGAAATCCGTGGTTACAAAAATAAAATTAAGGGCAAAAAAGTCATGGTCCCTGCTGTAGTTGGTTTATTAATGACTGTGCTAATCTAGACGGGTTTGAGGTGTGGGAGGAATCAGAAATGGGGAAGAGTTGCTATTCGTATGTGGGAGTAGGAAACTTAGCACTTGCACTAACATACACACTTCTTTGTTTACTTTCTCTCTTGCTTATTTTTCCACAATTGTGCAAATGAAATATACTAGGTTTCCTTATAAAAAGCCAGTATATAATCAAAATATGAGACTGAAATGGAAGTGAGGCCAATAGCTTTTAAAATGAGCTTATACGTTGACTTACAAGTGGACCTGTACATGTCTAGAGCATAGGTCTCTACTTCCTGAGAGGGCTCTACCCACCTTCAAAATAATGGATCTTCACTCCTTTGCTTTTGCAGAAGAGAAGAACTTATTTCATTGTCAATTAAGAGCAAGGCTCAGAACCACTCGTCCGCCAAGACTGTATACAGGCCTCCCATAGATCTATCAGGCTTTCTCTCTATCAAAATCATAATATTGGCTGGTAACGTTCAAAACGTAATTTTAAGAAAATGGGAAATAATTTATTTTAGAAGCATGTTTGGCTCTTTGGAATTTGGCATTTCTTGCAACTTACAGTAAGAGATTTCTTATTGATTATGGCCTTGCCGACAGAAACGGGCAAAGGGTATGGCTTGATAATGTGTTGAATGAGAATCTTTAAATTTTCATGCATACCCCTCGCTGCTTGAAAGTTATGTCTCTTTGCAATCTGTAAATTTTCACATGCTGGATTCAGTTTTGGCACCAAATAAGTGTTAGGTAATTGTGAGAATGCAGTTTTTACGTATGTATTCCCTATGGAGTAACAACCAATCTGGCATCAACAGGAAAAGGTAATGAGAAGTGTAATTACCTAATATAAATGAACTCAGTAGTGGCTGTTTTCCATTTGAAAATACCACCTGTTTCTATTAGCATTTCCACACTTCCCAGTTATGATGTACTGTCCAGAACTGAGCACCCAGGTAATACCTATCTGTAAACCAGGAACTATGCTAGTTTTCAGGAAGTCATAAACACAATAAGGATACTATTAATTACAGATAATGCTGAAAGTCAATCTTAACTAGTAAGTGAAAAATGTATAATTTTATTGTGTCAGGGTATTTTGTTAACTAGAAAGCCAAATTTATAATATAACTTAAGAAGAGAGATAAAACATTGGTACAGTGAAGCGATGTGGCTAGTAAGTACAATTGAGAGTTTGACAAATTTCTCTTGTCAAATGAAGCTAGAATGCATATTCTTCAAGTTCCATACATTTTGTGGCATTTTAATTTTCCCCTTTGCACTGGCTAAAAGCAAGACTCTTTCATCATACCTTGTAATATACGGACGGCAGTTTCTGTGAAGATAGACCAGATTTTCTATTGACAGATCAGTTGAAGTGACCTTGAAATTTAAAAAAAATTAGACTTTATTATTACTTGCTTTTTAAAACAAATAGGCTTTATTGTTATTTTTTCCTTCCTATTCATGAATTGAGCCACAATGTCACTGTACTCCGTCAGTAGGATAGCCAAATAATTGTATTACAACTTGGGATCAGAGTAATTCCTTAATACATTTTTATAGAAAACCGTTATAAAAGCAGAAAAAGGCAAATATTTCACTGAACAGAGAATTTGGTATGAATACAATAATTAACATTCATGGAACTTGGTATATACATTTGGGATGCAGGGCATTTTCCTATGGTTGTGATTTGATAGCATTCGAACATTAGAATTCAACAAAGTACATGGAGCACGATCGCAATAGTAAAATTTCACAGTTCAGTTAGGTATCTGTTTATACATTTAGCTCTTCTGCCTTTTTGAAGAAACACTTTAGCAAAGACTGTATCACATAGGGTTTTATGTTTAAATGAATCCGATTACAAATGAAAAAATGAGTTAACTTTAATAGACAGCTTTAGAATAATAAACATGCTATCTCTGAACGTTGAATGTGAAAAGGTTATAAAGTTTGTACTGTGGTGACTGATTATTTTACTGTCGTCCCAGTCAAGCCCATTATCCGTAGAAGTGTTCCCCAGTACTTTGTGGTCCCATTTCTCAGATGTGCATGCACTTGTGCGCGTGTGTGCTCACGTGCGCACGTGCTCTCTCTCCACACACACACACATAAACATGCACATTAAGTAAGCACTTAATATATATCTGAGAAAATCATTGATTATGTGGATTTATCCCTCTACCTGTGTCTTGATTGTAATTCCTTCCCTCTTCACTCAGTAGCCAACCACCACTTGCGGAATCAATCTTGCTCTCCAGCGTTTAATCCAATTTAACGCTCTCCCTTTGTAAAATTAAATCACACGCTATCTCCAACGATAACAAAGGCAGCTCCGCCAGCTCTTCTTCACCTTACTCTCCAGCTATCACCCCCTTTATTCTCCTTCCATTTTTAGCCAGTCTTTGGGGTCGGGTTGTCTGTACTTGCTGTGGTATGAGTATTCCCTCTGCCTCATTTGTCATTCATTAACACAGGTCAGTATGCTAGCCTCTAGAGACTTTCTCCCAAAATAATTTCTGCTTCCTTTGACTTTAATGCCATTACATTCAGTGAACACTTGTCAGTCCTTCTAGGTGAAATCTAACATCATTTGATCTTTTATAAAATTTTATTTTTTTTTCATGTCATGTCAGTCACCATAGAGTACATCATCGATTATTGATGTCGTGTTCCATGATTCACTATTTGCATGTAACACCCAGTGTTCATTACAACTTGTGCCCTCCTTAACACCCATCACCTGGCTACCCAGTCCACCACTCGCTCCCTTCCAAAACCCTTAGACTGTTTCCCAGAGACCATAGTCTCTCATGGCTCATCTCCCTCTCTGACACTCCACCCTCCTCCCTGTGCTATTATTCCCCATGATCCACATAGGAATGAAACCATACGATAATTGTGTTTCTCTGCTTGACTTGTTTCACTTAGCATCATCCCCTCCAGTGCCATCCGTGTCATGCAAATGGTAGGTATTCATGCTTTCTGATTGAGTAATATTCCATTGTATATATGGACCATACTTTTTTTTAATATAAACATATATTTTTATCCCCAGGGGTACAGGTCTGTGAATCACCAGGTTTACACACTTCACAGCACTCACCAAAGCACATACCCTCCCCAATGTCCATAACCCCACCCCCTTCTCCCAAACCCCCTCCCCCCAGCAACCCTCAGTTTGTTTTGTGAGATTAAGAGTCACTTATGGTTTGTCTCCCTCCCAATCCCATCTTGTTTCATTTATTCTTCTCCTACCCACTTAAGTCCCCATGTTGCATCACCACTTCCTCATATCAGGGAGATCATATGATAGTAGTCAGAATGGCTAAAATAAACAAGTCAGGAAATGACAGATGCTGGCGAGGATGCGGAGAAAGGGGAACCCTCCTACACTGTTGGTGGGAATGCAAGCTGGTGCAGCCACTCTGGAAAACAGCATGGAGGTTCCTCAAAATGTTGAAAATAGAACTGCCTTATGACCCAGCAATTGCACTATTGGGTATTTACCCTAAAGATACAAACGTAGTGATCCAAAGGGGCACGTGCACCCGAATGTTTATAGCAGCAATGTCCACAATAGCCAAACTATGGAAAGAACCTTGATGTCCATCAACAGATGAACGGATCAAGAAGATGTGGTATATATACACAATGGAATACTATGCAGCCATCAAAAGCAATGAAATCTTGCCATTTGCGACAACATGGATGGAACTAGAGCATATCATGCTTAGCGAAATAAGTCAAGCAGAGATGGACCATACTTTTATCCATTCATCTGTTGAAGGACATCTCAGCTCCTTCCACAGTTTGGCTATTGTGGGCATTGCTGCTATGAACATTGGGGTGCAAGTGCCCTTTCTTTTCACTACGTCTGTATTTTCTCACTATGTTTTCCTCCTTGATCCTGTCCTTCTCCCTGCACATTATCATCTCCCACCGGACCACTACATTTTGAAGGCAATCGGTTCCTAACTTAAAGGTATTTCCATAAGATACTTTATATGTACTGTCATATTTATTGCCACTATTACATGATGACTCTTAATTTTAATATACGTACTTCTCAATTTTCCTGTGAGTTTCAGATCTATATAAAATTTGATTTGCCATTTACATATGATACAAGCAAAGCTCAGTATATGCAAAACTATACTTACATCCTTTCTTATAAGACATGACTACACCCAAGATTCCTAATCAAGAATAGTACAATCATGAGTTAAACTGCCCATGTTCTGCAATTCTGCATGACACAGTTGTCTCCCTGACTTACAGTTTTTAAGTTCAAATCTCTCTGTAAAATATGCGCTACCACCTTAATAGATTATCCTCTCTTACCTGGATAGTAGAACTACCCGAATGGCTTATCTACTCTGCCATCACTCTTTACCTTTCAATTCCTTGTCCACGTAAGTGACATTTTCTTTTTTCTTTTCTTTTTTTTAATAAAGATTTTATTTATTTATTTGACAGACACAAGTAGGCAGAGAGGAGGAAGCAGGCTCCCTGCTGAGCAGAGAGCCCGATGCGGGGCTTGATCCCAGGACTCTGGGATCATGACCTGAGCTGAAGGCAGGGGCTTTAACCCACCCAGACCCCCATAAGTGACATTTTCAAAACACATATCTGATCACACAATTCTTCAGTTGCCTCCCATTGTTCATATAATAAAACCCACAATTCTCAGGAATGCAAACCTGGAAATGACAGATCTGTGTTACTTCTAATGCTCCTGCCTCTTTCCTGCTTTCTTGCTTTGTCTCTGCTTTTGAGCTACACAAGCCTTCGGTTTTTTGGGAGTTCTGTGGTTTTTCAGACCACAGTCAGGATCACAGAACACAGGTATGGGCCCTGTTCAAAAAACATCTTTTCAAGACCCCTGGGGAAACATAAACTTCCTTAAATCTGCACAGTGGTTCCTTCAAGACCATCGGCCCCTAGTAATGTCTACTTTTGGCCCATCATTTCAGTAGAAATGAAGCTGACTGGGGGACCTAATTATTGCTCATTCTTTTTGACTGGAATGCTCTCCCTTTAGTCTGTAACCTATTTAACTACCTATCCTGCGGATTTCACCATAAGTATCATTTTTATAAGGAGGTTTTCCCTGAAATCCCACTCCTTTTTATTAAATTGGTCCATCAAGATCAATTTCCTTTGCAATGTGCTTTCAATATCTTATCTCAGTTTGAAATTACATGTGTTGCTGTGATAATTTTATTAATATCAATCTTTTCTAAGCCATAGATATCATGAGATCAGAAATCAAGCAAGTTTTTCTTTATTATCTTATCTCCAGGATTTAACCTAAATCCCAACACATAGTAGGTTCTTAATGAAAATGTCTTTAGTGGATCAGTGAATGAATCAGTAAACTAATCTATTACAAAGTTTTGGTGTTTAAGGCAGATAATCAATTCTCTCCCCCACCCCCAATTCTGAACCAGCAGTAAAAATAGCCCCAAGGAGTGAAATGAAGATGGAACAAATTGCAGAAAATGGGACTGTGAAATGCGACTTTGTCCAAGAGCCAAACTTGTAGCTCCTTAACCTCTTGAGTTGAAATTCCCACCAATCAGTCTACGGCCATACCACCCTGAACGCGCCCGATCTCGTCTGAAATTCCCACCAATCATGGACAGAACAACTGTCAAATGCGGACATCTGTCAATCAAAACCTTGTCTTGGCTAACTTGAAGGAATCAAGTCAAGAGAAAGCCAACACAAACTGTGAGGAAGCCTGTGGCACAAGAGAGAACCAAAGATTGGTCTGAGCCAGCACGAACATCCTCTTCTTGATCTTATCGATGACGCAAATCCCTCAGCCTCGTATGGGAAGTGAGAATGATGTCATGGAGAATAGGTAAACCATGCGTAGTGCTGTCTGGTGCCTTGCCCAGGGTTCAGTGAGCTTCCCTCTTGTTCGATGGTGCTACGGACCTCCTCAAGGCCCCATGTCTCCTGCCTGAAACTTGCCCAAACAGACTCCTTACAACTTGAGTCAGAAAGTATGTTTGTCCCTATCAGACATAATCACGAGCCAAAGATCTCAGCTAACTTGCACGGACCCTTCATGGCTATATAGGAATGTCTGCATCACATTCTTGCCATCTGACAACAAATGTCAGCTCAAGGGAGCAAACACTGTTCCTTCCTCTGAACATTCTATACTACTGAAGCTTTATTGAGGTGACCACCGTGTTAATGATAGCCTGAACTTGGGCTTCATCCTGAATGAAAGGAGGAAAGGAAATTTTCATCTTGAATTCATTTATCAAAAAATCTCCTTTATCTAGAAATAACATTGTGCCTTTTGTAGACTAGAATAGAATGACAATGTGCTCAAAAATTAGATGTAGCGGGCGCCTGGGTGGCTCAGTGGGTTAAGCCGCTGCCTTTGGCTCAGGTCATGATCTCAGGGTCCTGGGATCAAACCCCGCTGCATCGGGCTCTCTGCTCAGCAGGGAGCCTGCTTCCTCCTCTCTCTCTGCCTGCCTCTCTGCCTGCTTGTGATTCCTCTCTGTCAAATAAATAAATAAAATCTTTAAAAAAAAATTAGATGTAGCATAAATTTGAAAATACCCAAGATAAGGGTTAGAAACATTGAACTCTGTACTAGACACGAGACTCCCTCTCACATGTGATCAGCACATAAACTGCCTTGACTACAACAAATTAATATTCTTTATTTACAGAAATAGCCAGTCAGGAACATAAGCGATGCTATTTATGATCTAAATATGTTCAACTGTTTTTTCCCCTCTAATTTATACATGAGCCTTATTGTTGTCTTGCATGATACCAGATTTAAATTGAAAGTCTTATCATGAAGTATTATTAAATCAAAGACCAGAGGTGGTTTAGTGTGGCCAAATTATGATTAAAATTAAAAGGACATTATTCAACATTTTGTTTCAGTAAACACTGTATCTTTGTCTTCACACACACCACACACACACACACACACACACACGTGTTCTTTCAGCATTGTACGCAATCTCTGTGTTTCTCACTGACCTTTTACGTTAAAGAAAATGATATTCAGAAAATCAATAGGAAAGGAAAGTGACAAGGCCACTAATGTTGATTGCATCAAATCCAAGAGGGACTTCAAAGAACTCATTAGCCAAGGAGTCAGTATGTCTGTGTTTTTAGATTTACCTATTGGATACTTTAACATTCTAGTTAGCTAGGTAGTTGACTATAATGACACTCATGGTAATTCAGAATGGTTTATTTATAGGGTAAGAATTTAACAAGGGAAAAATAGTGTAACCTCCTATTCATTTACTCTTTTACCCCTAGTTTATATATAAATCTGTTGTTTCATTGCAGTAAACTGCAAATTTATAAAATTATGCATATTACTGGGTATAGCAAGAAATGGTTACTTTTCTCCAAGTAAATTTACTTTATATCAATGGGAAATAGAAAGGAAATTATTAACCCTAAAATTACTATAAAAGAATGTAAATTAAATTTGTATTTTTGAAAATGAATGACTGTTCCATGCAACAGAACAAAAGGCCTTTTCTATTTTTGCTTGAAAATATATGTGTATTTTTAATTATGTCTACATAAGAGAATAGCTACTTAGAAACCCAAAATTGTAGGCTTATACCATTCCTCAAATTTTGGAAAGTGTTCTTAAGTTCAGATAATGAAAGAATAACTTTGGAATTTCTGTGATCCTCTGGTAAGGCTTTATTGAATTTAGGGAATTTAGTGTCCCCTGAAATAAATGTATTTTAACCAGCTACTCTTAGTTTTTTTTATTATTACTTCTCAGATCCATTTTAAGCTGCTTAGCTATAACTTGGGAATAATGGTTAGGTTCTCTAACTTATGAAAATTCCTAAAGGAACTTGAAACCCACCAGTTCACCCCTAAAAGGTGACAAAGTTATAACGAATGCATATCTCCAACTAAATGTTTGGTTCCTAGTAATTCCCAGACCCGCTCTGGTCCCAATAGTAGCTCAATATACAGATCATAAAAGGAATGAATTAACCAAGGTAATAATGCCCAATACTAGTTAAAGGAGTAAGGATTGATTTTATTTAGGAATAACTATTACAAGAGGGGAGAGGACCCAGCATGAACTAAATTCAGCTTCACCTAACAATGAGGGGGAGACTGAAGGCTGGGTTGTGTGAAGGGTAAGATACTGAGTGGTGGTAAGGGAGTCTGGCTCATGTGACCATGCCAACTGGGTTTCTTAACTGACTCACATCCAGAGAAGAAACAAACCTTCTCCCAACCTTACCACAGGAGGCAGTGGCGTATGTTACAGCAGGAGCCCCTTGAAGTCAGGGGCTTCTCCTCCTGTAGGGAGCAAGTATAAGAACGATCCTCTGGAATGTTTTCATTTTAAATGCATTCTCAGGTTCTTGAGAAGGTGGTTCTGATGGTAGAGGATTTACATCTCAAAGGGAAAAGAGAAAGGATTTATAATGCAGGCTTTCTGTTCATTGGGTTTTCGCTAGAACAAATAGTAACGTCGAGATCACTTTGAGTTTCTTAAGCAAGAACTTAGGGTACTGGAGACTTCATCCCGGGGATGTGGGTTTGAGTGGTTAGAAACTCCTTTACAGTGTTTGTTTCTTGGTATGTTGTGTATGTACAGGGTAAGGGGGGCGGTTTGAAAAAAATCTTTTGTAGTTTGAGTAAGCAGTTTTCCTTTGCCAAGGTTGAAGCCTAGTTGAGAAGAAAGTTCAGAGGAGCCTAACTAGAGTTTGGTCAAGGAAAGTGTCTCTGTCAAAATTCAGTTTGGGGGGCGCCTGGGTGGCTCAGTGGGTTAATTTAAGCCTTTGCCTCCAGCTCAGGTCATGATCCCAGAGTCCTGGGATTGAACCCTGCATCTCTCTCTCTGCCTGCCTCTCTACCTACTTGTGATCTCTCTCCCTGTCAAATAAATAAACAAAATCTTTAAAAAAACCAACTCAGTTTGTTACCTTATCACTAGATTCTTATCCCAGATGCACCAAAGAAATTGGAGACCCAAGACCAGAACGGAGAGATAGAGTCAAAGGGATAGACTCTTTTCTAGAGTCAAAATGGGTCACTGCCAGAGCAAGAAGTATAATGGCCCCAAGAAACTCTAGCTGCATCCTTTTAATTCGAAGTCTGCTTTCTGCATGTATAATTATGGCTTTGATTGGCATTTTTGATTGACAGTTGGAGGTTAGACAACATTTCAGCTTCTGCGCATGTGCCTACCTATGACACGTTCTGCTATTTAATTACATTTATTTATGTATTGTATAGTTATGAATGTCTAATGAATTTTTGTTGTGACCTTAAAGGCACTTAAGGGCAAACTGCACATTTTGTGCACATGCTGAGCTCTGAGAAGTCCCCTTGCAGCTTTTGAGCCGGCTCTGTGGCGAGGTGGTTCCTCTTCTGTTAGCCCTTAGAGGTGGCTATTAACCCCAGGGGGCGGCTCTGAGGGTGTGGCCAGCACCTGTGGGGCTGGCTCCTTCCTAACTGACAGTTAAAGTGAGACAAAGGATTTCCTGTGATACATGAGGATTGGACATTTGGGTGGTGTATTGTCAATTGCAGTAGAATGAATGGGATTAATGAGTTGGAAATTTCTAGCACTAGCTTTCTGAGTTATTGTGTGTATCAGTCAAGGTTCAATTAAGTTCAAAATAATATGATTATATTTTTCACAGGTAGATATTCTGATGCAATTATAGGAGCCAATTGGGCATTCTGTGTAAGACTTGTTTTTGCATCTGATGTTGAGTCTTGAAGGACAGGCAGTTGACAAGGAAAGATGGAAGCAGTGTGTGGGGAAGAGCAGCAAGAAGCTGGAAACCACCCTCTCCCCCCGCACACACATACACATACACATACACACACATACACACTGCAGCCTGTGAGGGTGGACTAGAGCCGATAACACTTTGACTCTGACCTTGGTGGAATGTGTCCTGAGGAAATGGGGGACCACTGTCAAGTTCAAAATCATAGCTGTACCATGCAAAGGAGTGCTTCAGGGTGAAACAGTTTCGGGAGGAAGGTCAGCAGATCAGAAACAAGACAGTGAGCAACAAAATGGCAGCTGCTCTACTGCCAACCTCCAAATATTCCCAAGAATCTCTCCTGTTGACCATTCTAACCAGAATCTTAAAGTATATTCAGGAAAATGTGGTTATACCTAGCCATTATGAGACATTACAAAGTCATCATAGTCTACCTCTTATCAACTTGGCAAACACACACATCTCTTAAAACCACACTTAATTGTTAAAGACAATAGCAAAGTCACATTCTGCCTTACAATTATCCTGCCTACATGAAAAAAAATGTTAATGACACAAAGATTAAAGATGATAAAAAGTCTATTTTTTTTCTTTTTTTTTTTTTCTTTTTTGTCTTTGTGTGTTCATTCTTTAGCTAAGTCATACTTCCCTTTTGGATATCTATTAAGAATGAGATATAACACTACTCTCTTATATAACACTATATATATACTATTCTCTTATATAACACTAACATACTCTCTTTCAACGATAAGAAGATGAGAGAATGAAAAAAAGTTAAGTAAAATAAACACAAACGTAGTTGTATTGCAATAAGGAAGAAATACTCATGATTATTTCCTTCCTTGTTTTTGCAAATGCTCATGTGATTGCAGCTGGTATTATGGTTGCTTTCTTCAACTACTCATCCCATATTCTCTTTGACCTCAACATACACTCAAAATTCTTGCCTGGCTATATTACCCAACCTTAATTTCCAGGGATCTTTTCCAGTAGCAGTGTACCTTGAGCTGGATTTTGTAATCTTCTAATTACTTTCATCATAGTGCATAGGAATACTAAGAAAGCTAATGGATCCCTTTCACTCTAGACATACGCACTTTTGCCCCATATTTATGTGGTAGAAAACCAATACCCCTTGATCCACAGGATCACTCAGCCCAGCCAGTATAGTGAGACCCCTTCTTTTCCTATTGACTGGTTGGCATAAGGAACCCAAAGGGCTAGGGAACAGTCTCAAATCTAGCAAACATGGCTACTCAGATACTTGTAAATTTATAAAAACTAAGGAACTAATTTATTTGCTGGAAAGATGTTTGCATACAGAAAATTTGTTTAGTTCTGGACGTTTTAACTTGACCTCAGTCTGAGCCAAAGGCTTTGGCATGCATGTTCTCTGTGACAATTAAAAAAGTATTTTTAGTAACTATTTGTTCCGCAAGGAACCCACTGAGATTTAGGTTTGCTCTTTCCAGAATTTAAAAAAAAAAATTACTTGTAAGAAGGTAAATGCTCCAGAATTTGATTTTGTTTTATATGCTCAGAGCATTAGTTATTGAATCATCAAAACTCACTTCTCCATTTCTGATCCCATGCACGAAAAAATATTTGAAAATATAACTATATCCTCTGGTAAGTAAAAGGAAGTACAAATTAATACCAGTCAATCTGAAATTATACCAAATCAAAATTGGTTAGAAGATAGTTATGTCTCCTGAGGTAACTACTTGAAAGGAGAAAAGGTAGTGATGTAATTCTCCATTTAACTGTCTGCATAATTTGGAAGCATTTGTTATGGTAATTCCTGAATTTATCTAAAACGTGCTTTACTGGCTTTGTATTTATACTCATCCTAGGCAACACAGTTTAGAAAAGAGGGCTGAATGTATCTATGATTCTAGTGATGATGATAGCCTCTAATTGAGCATCTGATTTTATTCTACAGTCTCTATATTTCTTTGGATCTGGTAATAGATCTTTCTTCCTTTTCTTCTTTTATTTCTTCCCTCACTTCTCTGTCACACTTTTGTTTGAAACCCTTCGAGGCTTCTCCATTACTGATAGAGTGATTCTCAGTCTTTACTGATCATAAAATCCCTGTTGGGGCAATCTGCATTTTTAAAGTATGCCCCACAATAACTCTGATGCCACTTTTAAGAAACACTAATAAAATCAATAAACCTTCTCATGAGGCATGTAGCCCTTTTATAATGTATCACCTGTATGCCTCTTCTTGTCTTGTGATCTTGCCTATGGACCCTGTTGCAATCATATCAAGTAATTTCTCTTCTCCTAAGCAGATTTGTTCTTTCACACATCCGCAGTTTTGCACATGATGTTCCATTTCAGATTTAGTTAATACATTAATTTGATTGTGGGTCATTTCTCAAGCCTATCAGAGTCACTCAGAATAAAATTTATGGTACTCGAATACTGGAGGCAATACGTTTCACGTCCATAAAAAATAAGTCATTTTATCAACTTGTAACTAGAATAATTAAGAAATTTACTAAAAGGTCATCTTTTATAAGCTTTCCCTCCCTCTTCTTAGAACTCAATACTTTTTGATTGGTTGATTTATTTGTATAATAAACTCTATGACCTTATAACTTGCAACACAATCTTCTTTTTTTACCCATATCACTGCACCCAAATACAAAGGTACACAGTATTATTACCTTGACACTAAAAACACCAAAAGCTTTCTACAAATACATTTTCCAAATAGTTACTCAATTTACCATTTTTTTCTGCTATGTTTACCTTTTGAAAATTTGGAACTGTTTCAATTCATAAATTTTTATGTAAACATTATAGTGTCCTGCAGTCATTTTCTGATATGTTTATTAATAGACCCTGATATTTTACTTTGATCATCAGCAGAGGTGGGTTGTGTTGCATAAAAATTGTATAATTAAACCCAATTTGAGGTTTGCTTTTTTTTTTAAGATTTTATTTATTTATTTGACAGAGATCACAGGTAGGCAGAGAGGCAAGCAGAGAGAGGAAGGGAAGCAGGCTTCTTGCTGAGCAGAGAGCCCAATGTGGGGCTCGACCCAGGTCTCTGGGATCATGACCTGAGCCGAAGGCAGAGGCTTTAACCCACTGAGCCGCCCAGGCACCCCTAAATTGAGGTTTTTGATTAAAATATAATAAAACTTTTTTTTCTTTTCTCGAGGCAGTGGCATATCATTGATACTTCCTCATATGGTGGATATTTAGGTTTTTGCTCCACTGAGTGGAATATGCTGGTGTGTTTCCTTCATGTAGTCATTAGGGCGTATTTTGCAAAATATGGATTAGATGTGTGGATAATGAATATCAGCTTGGACATCCCTTCTCTCTGTGATTGGAAGTGATCAAACTTATGAGATGGCAAAGAGTAAAACTGGTGGAAAGCAGGTAACAGAGGTAACAGGAAGGGACAGCACACGAGGGACATTTAGAAGGGTACTGGGACTCAGTTCCAAAGTCTAGATCACTGCAAAGGAGTATTGATTGTGTCTAGAGTCCCCTAGCCCCATGGGAGTGTTTTAGAGGAAAAGCCACATGGGGATAAAGTGGAAATATCCTAATATCCTAATATGCAAAACTACAGCCATTGAAGCCTAGACAGTTCTCCATGGGAATCCTTCGTGAAAAATCTCTTTGGGGGAACAGTGTCCTCCCTTGTGCCTGCCGTGAGAGGAAGAACGTGCGTCAGGGACAGAACCATTTCAAGTATCTATTGGTGGAAAAATTGGCACTTCTTCCATAGTAGAAAAGATTCTCCTCAAGAACGGGTATCTTGAGTTAGGATTCCTACAAGCAGAACCTGGAATGCAAATTCTTAGGAAAGTGACTTCCCCAGAGAGTGCTTTTGGGAGGAGGGGAGAGGGAGGTGCAAAATAGGGAAGGAAGGGTCATTACACAGAGATGTGGTCTCTGGTCTCCTTCATGGGGGGCTGTACAGCAGAAGCATTGCTCCTGCCAAGGAAGAGGGGTTTGTTTTGTTTTGTTTTGTTTTTGTTTTTGTTTTTGTTAATCCTCATGTCAGTAATTCTTTGGCTGCTGACATTCAGACAGTGTATCCTGGTGGGTGGTGGTTCCCTTTAGGTTCAGGGTAACTCCCTGCAGCAGCTTGGAGATCAGAGTGCAGGCCTGGGAAGGGTAATCTGTACAGAATGCCAAAGCACCCATTCCCAGGGAGTCAGCCTTCTTACTTTCTGACACTGAGATACCTTGTGAATATTCAGATCAGCTGGTTCCTAAGGTGGAAACAAACTTGGGGAATTTGACAATATATGTGGAACACAAAGATTAAGCTGCCTGAAGTCAGGCTGTTGAAAGCCTTATTTTAATTCAGTTTTTTTTTTTTTTTGTAATGACCAGTTGATGAGGTTCTGACTAACCATCATATTTTGAACTCCATGAGGATGGAGCTTGTGTTAGCCTTTTTTTTTTTTTTTTTTAATTTGTACTTAAAAGTCTAAGTACAGAGCAAAGAATGAAATAGGTATGCAATAAATATCTGCCAAATGAATCAAATAATAAACATGAATTATATAAGAAAGACTGCATTAGTCAGGGCTCTATAAATGAAAACAGAACCATCATACACACACACACATGCACACACATACACCATGTATATACATATGTGCATACAGATTTATTTTAGGGAATCAACTCCTGTGATTATGAGAACAAGAGTAAAAAAGCTGCTGTGTAAACTGGTAGTCTGGAAACAGAATTCCTTCTTCCTCAGGGAAACTCTTGTCTTTTCTCTTAAGGCCTTCAACTGCTTAGATGAGGCCCACCCATGTTATGGAACATAATCTCTTTTACTCAAAGTCTACTGATTTAAATATTAATCACCTCTAAAAACAATACCTTCAGAGCAACACCTAAACTGGTAGATGACAGAACATCTGCGTACCATAGCCTAGCCTAGTTGGCACATTAACCATCACAGAGACTGTCATCAAAGCTATCTTTGCAGTACGTATTACCTTTCTCCAAGCAGAAAAGTTTTCATCAAATGAAAAATACAAGTATATAAAAATATGTACTCCAGTGTTAATAGCATCATTGTTCACAATAACCAAACTGTGGAAAGAGCTGAGATGCCCTTCAACAGACGAATGGATAAGGAAGATGATGTGGTCCATATATACAATGGAATATTACTCGATCATCAGAAAGATGAATACCCAACTTTTGCATCAACAAGGATGGGACTGGAGGAGATTATGCTGACTGAAATAAGTCAAGCAGAGAAAGTAAATTATAATAAGGTCTCACTTACTTGTGGAGCATAAGGAATAACACGGAGGACATTAGGGGAAGGAAAGGAAAAATCAGTTGGGGGGGAATCAGAGGGGAAGACAAACCACGAGAGTCTGTGGACTCTGAGAAACAAACTGAGGGTTTTAGAGGGGAGGGGGGATGGGTGAACCTGGTAGTGGGTATTAAGGAGAGCACGTATTGCATGGATCACTGGGTGTTGTACATAATCAATGAATCTTGGAACACTACATCAAAAACTAGTAACGTATTGTATGGTGACTAACATAATGTAATAAAAAATATATATATATGAGATATTAAAAATCTCATAAAATAATTATATATCTACAATGTCACTTTTCTGAACCTTGGTGTGTTGGAATTTTCAATAATCCAGAAGCTAAAAACGATTATTTACTGTATAGTAGAACAATGGCTTGCTTTCTTTTTCTGTGCAGGTAAAAATGCTTCCATACACCTGTTAACTCACAGTAAATCTTTCAATGTAGCATGAAAGACTGTGAAGTTTGCTGTCTTTCACATAGAATATTTCATAGCAGAATCTCCAGATTGTTACACTTGAAAATATATTTCGTGTATGTACATTAAAACAGTGCCTTTGAAGATAATTTTTAAAAATATAAAAGCTGGTGTATAAGACCAATATTAAAGTTTTCAATGACAGTATCCTTTAGTTTGTCTTGGAGAAACAATTGGCTCAAAATCTTATAATATCTAAGACAAGCAGCATTCCTCACCAATTTGGGTGAAGTGAAAACTGCCCATCTACCTGTCAAAGATGGTGACAGTGGGAGAGTTTGTGCCTTTGAGAATAGCTGAGATGTCCAATGTCAAGTCCTTCACCTGTTCCATACTCCGTTTGCTAAGATACGCACCATAGTGCCATAGTTTGTTTTGCAACTTTCTGGTAGATACTGTCATTTCCTGTTGTACTCTTCTCCTTTACTATACGTCAGTTGTCATATATATGTCCACAGGCCCTCAACTTTTTCCTTGTCTATTCCCTGAATCAGTCTTGGAGAACTTCTTCCCTCCTTTTTCTCTCTTAGATGCTGACTTCCGGTTTTACTTCTGGCTGTACTTCCCTCATGACACCTTCCTTTGTTTTACCAAAGATTAGTTTAGTGTCCCTCCAGAATGCACCCAAAGTTCCTTGAACCAGTCAGGTCACTTGTCACACAGCTTTTGCTTTTAGGATCAGAAATTTTCTTTGAAAGCGCATAATTGTTCAAAGGTATGGCTAGGCACTGGCCGTTCAAACAACAACACATTTATTCAATTTAAATATTTATAAGCCCTTCGTAGGTCTCCCAAAATGCCTCCTAAACTGTGATAAGATAGAGAAATATCTCTTGTTGCATTAATAATATTTACATATGAAAATGAAAAAAAAATGTTGGTTATGTTAAAGAGTTCGTAAGAAAAAAAGCTTCATACTTTAATTTGGTCTGGTACAGGGCTTAGAAGGATGCTAACCAAGACAAGGAATTAGTAGTTTTTTGTGTTTTTTATTTTTTCTAAGATTCTATTTATTTATTTGACCCAGACAGAAAATAAGTGGGGGGAGCAGCAGAGGGAGAGGGAGAAGTGGCTCCCCACTGAGCAGGGAGCCCCATATGGGACTTGATCCCAAGACCCTGGGCCATGACCTGAGCTGAAGACAGATGCTTAACCAACAGAGAGAGCCAGGCGCCCAAGGAATTAATAGTTTTGCATGTATTTGTGACTTTCATTCGCAGCCATGTTCTGTTACATTCTTCGTAAACACAATCATAGAGCAACTTACTGACAGAGACGAATAATTCTGTGTGTGTTAGAGTGACCCTAAACTATAAAATACTGAGTAAATGTAAGAGCAAAATAAAATATAAGCTTCTTTTTAAAAAATAATTCCAGTATAGTTAACATACAGTGTTATATTAGTGTCAGGTGTATAATACAGTGATTCAACAATTCTCTTGGTGCTCAACATGTTAAGTGTACTCGTAAGCCTCTGAGAGGAAATTTATTCTACCAGGCACATATTACAATGATATAAAAAACAGATAAAGACACTAAAAAACAAAAAAAGAATTATAGGCTAATATCTACTATGTACATAGATGCAAAAGTCCTCAACCAAATACTAGCAAACTGAACCCAATAATACACTAAAAATAATCAAGTGGGATTTATTTCTGAGATGCAAATATGGTTCAAATTTTGCAAAATTAATAAATATGATAATATCACATCAATAAGAGAAAGGATAAAAAATATCTTTTTAATAGATGTAGAATAAATTTGGAAGTTTTCTTCATCTTTCATTTATTTGGAATAGTTTGAGAATAATAGATATTAAGTCTTCTTTAAATGTTTGGAAGAATTTACCTGTGAATCTCTCTGGTCCTGGACTTTTGTGTGTTAAAAGTTTTTCAATTAGTGATTCAATTTCATTGCTATTAATTGGTATTTCAAATTTTTTATTTCTTCCTAATTCAGTTTTGGGAGGTTATATGTTTTCAGGACTTACCCATTTCTTCTAGGTTGTTCAATTTTTTTGGTGTATAATTTTTCATAATATTTTCATAATCTTTTGTATGCCTGTTGGTTGTTGTTTTTCCTCTTTCATTTGTGATTTTGTTTATTTTGGTCCTCTCTCTCTCTCTGACTGTGGCTAAAGCTTTATCAATTTTTTTGATTTTTTAAAAAAGATTTTATTTATTTATTTGACAGAGAAAGATTATAAGTAGACAGAGAGACAGGCAGAGAGAGGAGGGGAAGCAGGTTCCCTGCTGAGCAGAGAACCTGATGCGGGACTCGATCCCAGGACCCTGAGATCATGACCTGAGCCAAAGGCAGAGGCTTAACCCACTGAGCCACCCAGGCGCCCCAATTTTGTTGATATTTTTAAAGAAATAACTCCTGGTTTCTATAATCTGTTCTATAGTTTGTTTTCTTTTTTAAGCTTTTATTCAAATTCCAGGTAGTAAACATACAGTGGGATATTAGTTTCAGGTGTGTAATACAGTGATTCAACATTTCCATACAACACCCAGTGCTCATCATACATGTACTCCTTAATCCCCATCACCTATTTAACCTGTCGCACCCCCCACTTTCCCTCTGGTAACCTTCAGTTTTTTCTCTATAGTTGTGTCTTTTTCTTGGTTTGCTTCTCTCTCTCTCTCTCTCTTCAGCCTAATGCTTGTTTTGGTTCTAAATTCCACATATGAGAGAAATCATACAGTATTTGTCTCTGACTTATTTCCCTTAGCATAATACTCTATAGCTCCATCTCGGTTGTAGCAAATGGCAAGATTTCATTCTTTTTGATGGCTAGGTAATAATCCATGATATATATCCATCTGTCCATATATATCCCTCCATCTCCATAGACACACACACACACACACACATCACTTCTTTATCCACTCATCAGTGAATGGACACTTGGGATATTTCCATAATTTGGCTATTGGAGATGCTGCTATAAACATTGGAGTGCATGCATCCCTTCAAATTATAATTTTTGTATTTTGGGGGTAAATTCCTAGTAGTATAATTGCTGGATCATAGAGTCGTTCTATTTTTAACTTTTTGAGGTCCCTCCATACTTTTTTCCAGATTGGCTGCACTGGTTTGTACTTCCATCAACTGTACAGGAAGGTTTTTCTTTTTCCACATCCTCACTAATGTATGTTTTTCTGTGTGTGGTTGATTTTAGCCATTCTTAAAGGTGTGAGGTGTTATCTCACTGTAGTTTTGATTTGTATTTCCCTGATGATCTTGATTTTGAGCATCTTTTCATGTGTCTGTTGGCCATCTGGATGTCTTCTTTGGAAAATGTCTATTCCTGTCTTCTGTCTAGTTTTTAATTGGATTATTTGATTTTTGGGGGGGTGAAATTTATTAGTTCTTTGTATAATTATGATACTAACTAACCCTTTATCAGATATGTCATTTGCAAATATTCTCTCCCACTCTATAGGTTGCCTTTTAGCTTTATTGTTTCCTTTGCTGTGCAGAAGCATTTTATTTTGATGAAGTCCAAACAGTTATTGCCTTAGGAGACATATCTAGAAAGAAATTGCTATGGCCATTGTCAAAAAGGAAACTGCCTGTATCATTCTCTAGGGTTCTTATGGTTTCGTGTCTCACATTTAGGTCTTTCACCCATTCTGAGGTTCATGTGTGTGTGTGTGTGTGTGTGTGTGTGTGTGTGTGTGTGTTTAAAAAGTGGTCCAGTTTCATTCTTTTACATGTTGCTCTCCAGTTTTCCCAATGCTATTTGTTCCCATTAGATATTCTTTCCTGGTTTTTTCAACATTAATTAGCCTATAGTTGTGGGTTCAGTTTTGGGTTTTCTCTTCCATTCTATTGATTCATGTGTCTGTTTTTGTGTCAGTACCATACTGTTTTGATCATTATAACTTTGAATCTGGAATTGTGATGTCTGAAGCTTTGGTTTTCTTTCTCAAGGTGCTTTGGCTATTTGGAATTTTCTGTGGTTACATTCACATTTTAGGATTGCTTGTTCTAGCTCTGTGAAAAATATTGCTGGTATTTTGATAAGGATTGCATTAAGTGTGTAGAATGCTCAGGGTAGTATAGACATTTTAACAATATTTATTTTTCCAACCCATGAGCATGGAATATCTTTCCATTTCTCTGTGTCATCTTCAATTTCTTCCATCATTATTTTATAGTTTTCAGAATACAGGTCTTTCACCTCTGCTGTTAGATTTATTCCTAGGTATCTTATTGTTTTTTATTGGAATTGATTCCTTAATTTCTCTTTCTGCTGCTTCATTATTGGTGTATAGAATTGGAAAGGATTTTGGCACACTGATTTTGCATCCTGCAACTTTACTGAATTCATGTATCAGTTATAGCAACTTTTGGGTGGAGTCTTTTGGGTTTTCTCTAAAGAGCATCATGTCATCTGCAAATAGACTTTCACTTTTTCCTTGCCAACGTGTATGCCTTTTATTTCTTTTTGTTGTTGTTGTTGTCTGGTTGCTGTGGCTAGAACCTCTTGTGGTGAGAGTGGACTTCCCTATCTTATTCCTGAAAGGCAGAGGAAAATCTCTGTTTTTCCCCATTAAGGATGATATTATTTCCCCATTAAAATAGATATGGGTCTTTCATATATGGTCTTTATTATGTTGAGGTGTGTTCCCTCTAAATCTACTTTGTTGAGGGTTTTTTATCATGAATAGATGTTGTTCTTTGTCAAATGCTTTTTCTGCATCAAGTGAAATGATCATATGTTTCTTATTGTTTCCTTTATTAATGTGGTATAACACATTGATTTGATAATTTCGAACCACCCTTGCAACCCAGAAATAAATCCCACTTGATCATGGTGAATGATTTTTTTTTTTAAGATTTTATTTATTTATTTGACAGACAGAGATCACAAGTAGGCAGAGAGGCAGGCAGAGAGAGAGAGGAGGAAGCAAGTTCCCTGCTGAGCAGAGAGCCCGATGTGGGGTTCGATCCCAGGACCCTGGGACCATGACCTGAGCTGAAGGCAGAGGCTTTAAGCCACTGAGCCACCCAGGTGCCCCTGGTAAATGATTTTTTTAAATGTATTGTTGGATTCAGTATGCTAGTATTTCATTGAGGATTTTTGCATCCATGTTCTTCAGGAATATTGGCCTGTAGTTGTCTTTTTTAGTGGAGTTTTTCTCTAATTTTGGTACCAGGATAATGCAGGCCTCATAAAGTGAGTGTGAAAGGGGTGTGTGTATGTGTGTGTGTGTGTTTTGTTTTATTTTTCTATTTTTTTGAATAGTTTGAGAAGAGTAGACATTAACTCTTTAAAAAGGTTTGGTAGAATTTACCTGTGAAGCCATCTGGCCCTGGACTTTTGTTCACTGGGAGTTTCTTGTTTATGATTCAATTTATTGGCTGGTTACCGATGGTTCAGGTTTTCTATTTCTTTGTTTCAGTTTTGGTAATTTATATGTTTCTAGGGATTTATCCATTTTTTTCTAGGTTATCTGACTTGTTGACATGTAGTTTCCATTATATTCTCTCATAATTGTATTTCTGTGCTGTTATTTCTCCTTTTTCATTAGTAATTTAATTTACTTGGGTCCTTTCTCTTTCCCTTTTGAGAAGTCTAAATAGGGGTTTATCAATTTTATGAATTTTTTCAAAGAACCATCTCCTGGTTTCTCTGATCTGTTCTATTCTGTATTTTTTTTCTATCATTTATTTCTGCTCTAACCTTTATATTTCCTTCCTTCTGCTGGCTTTAGGTTTCTTTTGTTGTTCCTTTTCCAGCTCCTTTAGGTATAGGTTAAATAGTTTGAGATTTTTTCTTGCTTCTTGATGTAGGTCTGTATTGCTATATACTTCTTCTTAGAACTGCTTTTGCTATATCCCAAAGTTTTTGGACCATTGTGTTTTCATTTCATTTCCTCTTTGAATTCCTCGTTGATCCATTCACTGTTCATAGCATGTGGTTTTTACCTCCATGTATTTGTGTTCTTTCCAGATTTTTTCTTATAGCTGATTTCCAGTTTCATAGCATTGTGGTCAGAAAAGATGCAGGATATGACATCAATCTTTTTGAATTTTTGAGGCTTACTTTTTGCCCTATCATGTGATCTATTCTGGAGAATGTTCCATGTGTACCTTAAAAGAGTGTGTACTCAACAGTTTGGGTTGGAATGTTCTGAATTTATCTGTTATTGGCTTTGAATAACATCTGGTCCAGTGTGTCATTCAAAGCCAATGTTTCCTTGTGAATTTTTTGTTTGGGCAAACTGTCTATTGATGTCAGTGGGGCTGCTTAGTCCACTATTATTGTGTAACTATTGATTATTTTCTTTATATTTGTTATTAGCTCCTTCATGAATTTGGGCTCTCCCATATTTGGTGCATAAATATTTAGTTATTATATCTTCTTGTTACGTTGTTTCTCTTTATGATTATACAGTATCCTTCTTTGTCGATTACAGTCTTTGTTTTAAAGCCAATTTTGTCCAAGATAAGTACAGCTACTCTGACTTCTTTAATTTCCATTTGCATGATAAATGCTTTTCTACCCTACCCCTTCACTTTCAAACTGTGTCCTTAAGTCTGAAATGAATCTCCCGGAGGCAGCATATATATGGGTCTTGCTTGTTTATCCATTCCATCACCTTTGTCTTTTGATGGAATGTTTAGTCCATTTACATTCAAAGTAATTATTGATAGGTCTGTACTCACTGTCATTTTGTTGTTTTATGGTTGTTTTTGTAGTTCTTTTTTGTTCCTTTCTTCTCTTGCTTTTTTCTCTCATGGTTTGCTGGCTTTATTTAGTTATATAGATTCCTTTCTCTTTTTTTGCATATCTTTGCTAGCTTTTGATTTGTGGTTACCATTATATTTATATATAGCACATTATGCATACAGCAGTTTATATTAAGCTGTTCACTTGATTTTGAGCCCTTTCTTTACTTCTCTCCCCTCCACATTCTTGGTATATAGTGTCATAATATATGATGCATAATATATATCCTTTTGTGAATCCCTTGACTGATTTTTATAAATATACTTAATTTTACTGTTTTTATGCCTCCCACTTTACTTATTCCTGCTTCTGCTCTTTCCAATTCCCTTAAGGACTCCTCTTTAGCATTTCTTCTGGGGCTGGTTTAGTGCTGATGAATTCCTTTAACTTTTGTTTGTCTGGAAAACTCTTCTATTCTGAATGACAGCTTTCCTGGGTAAAGTAGTCTTGGTGTTAGGATTTACTTCTTTAAGACCTCTGAATTTATGCCACCCACTTGTGACCCTCAAAAATTTCTACTGAAAACTCAGCTGATAGCCCTGTGGGGGTTCCCTTATATGTAAATTGTTCCTCTTCTGTTCTTATGCAAATGTTACTATACTAGAGGATGTCTCTGAGTTCTTTTACTCTATGTTTTTATTTTTTCTTTCCTTTTCAGCTTGGTTGCTTTACATTATTCTGTCCTTCTTCCTCTAGTCTACTATGTAATACCTCTAGTGTATTTTTTTTAAGCTTTTATTTATTTACTTGATAGACAAAGATCACCAGTAGGCAGAGAGGCAGGCAGAGAGAGAGAGGGAAGCAGGCTCCCCATTGAGCAGAGATCCCGATGTGGGACTCGATCCCAGGACCCTGAGATCATGACCTGAGCTGAAGGCAGCGGCTTAATCCACTGAGCCACCCAGGAGCCCCATTGTGTATTTTTAATTGTCATTATTGAGTTCTTCATTTAATAGGTTTTTCCATGTTTTCTATCTCTGTTGAGGATCTTGCTGAAGTCCACTACTCTTTTCTCAAGTCCAGTGAGCACCTTTATAACCACTTTTAACATTTTTTTTTAAGATTTCATTTATTTATTCGACAGAGAGAGACACAGTGAGAGAGGGAACACAAGCAGGGTAAGTGGGAGAGGGACAGGCAGGCTTCCCACTGAGCAGGGAACCCAATGTGGGACTCGATCCCAAGACGCTAGGATCATAACCAAACCGAAGGCAGATGCTTAACGACTGAGCCACCCAGGATCCCCATAACCATTTCTTTAAATTCTCTATCAGGCACATTCCTTAACTCCATTTGTTGCTCTCTTGGTGTGATTTTGTCCTGTTCTTTCATCTGGGACATATTCCCCTCTCTTCTCCTTTTGACTAACTCATTGTGTCTGTTTCTGTGGGTTAGGAAAATTAACCAAGTGTCCTTCTCTTGAAAATATTGGCCTCATGAAGAAGTCCTTACGTACCATGCAGTACATGTACTCTGTTCACCAGAATCTGGCACTTCCGAATGTCTCCCGTGTGTGTAGTGTGTACCCTAGAGTTCTGGCTGAGCCAATTTTGCCTTCAGTTGAGTGGCTCTCTTGGCTTGTTGTGAGCAGGGTTTGATCCCCATGTGGTTACTGGACTAGTCTGAAGCTGCATTGGACTTGAGTAGTCAGGTCAGGTGTTTGCCAGAGATGTAGTAGTGCCAAACTGCAGGATAACATCCTGGAGTTGTCTCCTGAGAAGCCTGTTTTGATGGGTGGGCCCTGCAGTCATCCTAGATGTCTTCTCCCAGCCTAGTGCTGGGGCTGCCGTGGGACTAGAATATAAACCTCTTGACAGCAGGAGCAGCTGCTATTTTGATAGTGTATATAACCAATGTATAATACAATGCTTAATACACAGGAGATATTTAGTAAATGTTTGTCAAATGAATTAATAAGGGCTGTGTCAATATATAAAAAAGATTGTCCTTCATCAAAAAAATCAGTAAGGGGCACCTGGGTGTCTCAGTTGGTTAAGCTTCTGCCTTCAGCTCAAGTCAGGATCTCAAGGTCCTGGGATTGAGGCCCACATCAGGCTCCCTGCTCAGTGTGGGGGTCGGCTTCTCCCTCTGCCCCTACTCACTACTTGTGTTCTCTCTCTCTCTCTCAAATAAATAAATAAATAAATCTTTAAAAAATTTAATAAAACTTCTCTTGATTTGTCTAATTTGCCTGCAATGTGATTTTGCCAAGTATTTATCTATTTACATACTTATAGGACATATATATATGTATATATACACACACATAGATGCATTACAAATATATTTTAAGTATTAGAGAAATTTCTTTTGATGAAATATCTGAGATTATTTTAATATGTAATATTACTTAAATATCAGTATTACTATTTTTTAAAAAAGATTTTTATTTATTTATTTGATAGAGAGAGATCACAAGTAGTCAGAGAGGCAGGCAAAGAGAGAGGGGGAAGCAGGCTCCCCGCTGAGCAGAGAGCCCGATGTGGGGCTCGATCCCAGGACCCCGAGATCATGACCTGAGCCGAAGGCAGAGGCTTTAACCCACTGAGCCACCCAGGCACCCCCAGTCTTACTAATTTAATGGGGTTTGCATGTGTATGTGTGTTTACCATTATAGTCTTCCAATATTTGATCAATACAGCCTGTTAAAGTGAAGGAGGAAAGTAATCAGGATGTCAGCAAACCATTGTTCGGCACTTTAAAGTTTATCTTTAAAAAAATCACATTTCAAAGAACCTACATGAAAGCAATACAAACAGCCTTATAATTAAGCATCCTTCCAGGGTTCTTTAGATGAGTTATGGAATATCTTATTCCTGCCTCCAATAAACTCAGGAGCTTGTAAAAGCAGAATTTTACCTTATTTTATCTTACATAAACTCATTAATATTTATATTGTATCATTATGACTTTACTTTCACATCCTCCTCTTCCATAATCCCCATGTGAAATCTGTGTTATAATAGTTATGAAATGTGGTATCACTGCAATCATCACTTTCTTGGCAACTTGTCCTAATCGGTTGGACTCTGTGATTGGTATTTGCATGTATTTTACTTTTTTCATTGAATAAAAAAAAAAACTGTAGCATAGGGGCTCTGTTTGTTTCATATTTACTTGTATTCCTTATAGTGATTACTACATTCCCATACACCGAACAGAAATTTAATGAAAACATATGGATGGTTATGATTATTCCCTGTTATTGAAACACTGTGACTTACCACTTGCCAAAACACTCTCCTTCTTTGGAATTTCCCCCCAAGTTTAATAATTTTAACTTAGCATGGCTTTTTAAAAATGTAACAAATGTTTCAGACGAAGAATACTATAATAAATTTTACCAACTTTATTTGTCATAAATTGGTTCTTCTATTTCGTCTGTGAATGCTAATGTGAGTAACTCTGAAAGTGAATTTCCAAGTTGTTTAATTATACTGGAAATAATATCAATATCAGTAGGATTATGAGACCTGTAAAATATCAAAATATTTCAATAAAAGACTTGCAGCAGAATTCATCCCAAGCCTTTACCATACAAGAGTCTTGCTATACAAAAAATGAACAAAACCTTAAATGTATTTACAATATATGTGTATTTGCAAAATTACACTGCCTGTTCTTTCAGAATAAATCTTATTCAATCGATAAATTTTGATATCAAAAAAACCTATCTCTCTCTTACATTTCCTGAAATCCCTGTCAAACTGCTCTTGCCTTTGAGATAATTAAAGGAATGGTTATTTCCCTGCATATTTGCTTTTCCTTTATAAAAATTCAGGAAAGGAAAAGAATGTAGAGAACACATTAGTAAATTGTGAAACCTAATTGGATCTCCTTTTAAACTTTTGATAAGAGAAAAATGGACATCTTATGTTTGCATTACATGCATTTTTGTTTTCCACAATAACATAATTGAGAGTTGAGTGTTCTTGTGTTAATGTATAGAAAGAAAGCATGTTCTGTATTTTTCCACAAATTAATGTTAACTGTAGGCAATTTGTGGATGCCCTTCAGCAGGCTGTGGAAATTCTCTTCTATACCGAGTTTGCTAATAAATTCTATCATGAATAGATGTTGAATTTAGCAAAAGTATTTTTTCTGCACCTGTTGAAAAGTCTTTTGTTTTTTCAGACTGTTAATATGGTTACAAGATCTTATATTTAATGTTAAAGCAACTTTGCATTCCTGTAATAAACATACTTGGGTTATGGATTCTTGTCCTTTTTGTGTATCTTTAAATTGTGTTTTCTCACATTCTGCTAAGGACTTTTGTTTCTGTAGCCATGAGGTATATTACTCTGTACTTTAATAACCACTTCTTTCACAGTCATTAAAATGCTTGGGCTCAGAATATGAATTAAAAACATTTTAACCTCCTTTACTTCAAAGAGTGGAGTAGAATTCATACTTTTTTAACTTTACAAGTTTGATAAAATTTACCAGTGAAACAGTACGGGCCTGGAGAATTCTTTTTGTAATTTTTTTAAATTACAAATTACTTTCTAATGGTTTGTGTTGTCAAGTTTATTCAAGCATAGTGTTTTCAGAACTTCATTTCTTTTATTAATGTCTGTACATGGTGTAGTAATATCCCCACTTTGTTCTGAAATGGGCAATTTGGTCTCTCCTCTTTACTTGATCATTCTTGCTAATTATTTTTCAATTTACTCATTTTTCCAAATACAGCTTTTAGTTTTATGTATTTTCTATAATAATTGTCTATTTTTACTTATTTTATGTTCTTAAATTGTTTCCTTCCTTATACGTATTTTGACTTTAATTTGCTCCTATTTGCATTGGGCAAAATACAGATTTATATTTTAGTCTTTTTATTTCCTTTTAAATATAAACTTTCAGAGTTATAAATTTTCCTCTAAATATTATATGTATTCTGAAAGCTTTTATGCTATGTTGACTATTCATTATCATTCGGTTAAAAATATTAAATTTGCATGTATGTTATTTCTAATTTGATAGATTATTTAGAATGTGTCATTTAATTTCCAAATACTTGGGTTTCCTACATACTGTTAGAGGTAAAAATTTCTGGGGCAGTTTTGTGAGAAGTTTTTTTTCCTTTTTGCACTTTTTTTTACATTTCTTTTCAACATAACAGAATTCACTGTTTATGCGAGAGCATTTTTTTCACATATTATAATCTTACCGTAAAAAGGATTCAATAATCCATGTATGTTATTTAACACACTTTGTTGCTGTAAACCTGTTCTCCCTTAAGCCAAATTGTAAATGAAATTAACACAGTAGTTGTAAAACCACCAAACTTTTGAAGTGATCTCTTTTTCTCCTTCTGTTCCCCTCTAAATTTCCTTTTCTGTCTCATTTAGCTTCATTACTCTGAATACCATCTTAGGAATCCATTAGGAAACAAGCCTACTAGTTGACTAGGTATTTACACTGTCTTGTTCCAACCCACTAAAAGGAAGTAGCTTTATCCTCTTCTAGGTTGAAATTGACCAAAATTCTGATTGACTTGGCTTGGGTCATTCTAACCACATTTGTATGGGGTATGTGTATATAAAACTCTAGCCTTAATTAGAATAACAGAGCCATCAGGGCAAACTTGGCTTGTGGGATTCTGCTTTTATCATGGACTTTTCTGAGAAGTAGGGGTCATTTATATTGTACATTTTGTCCATTGTTATGTACATTTTAAAAATTTAAATCAGTTAAAGGACTAAAAAAACCACCTATGATTCAAGTTTCATTTAACAATTATTATAATTAAACAAAAGATGCATATATTTTATTCACTGACATTTTAGAGAACATTTGTACAGCTTTATCCTCCAGAATATCGAAGGTCTTTCCGTCATACGACAACCTGACCTAGATTTTTGCTTTTCTCTAAATTCAACTCTGTTTCCCACCCGTTATTCTCCATCAAAAATAAGTCATTAATCCCCATCATAACCAATTTGAATAATTATTTTCTTATCCCATAATTATATGCATTTCTGAGTCTATTTTCCATTTTCCATTCTGCATATATTCATTTCTTTGAGTCCCTAGTACACTCCTTTATTTACTCATTATTATGGATTATTTGAAAAATAGTCATATAAAGCCATGCAGGTATCTGAGTTGCCTCCTTACAGGAGTGGGGGAATGCTTCTGAGCTTACATTTATTCCTCTTTTAGTCATTTATCTTCAGTATCTTCTGTCTTCATATTTACTTCCCCAATTATATTGATTTCAATTCCTGTGCCATTTGTTTTCATTACCTATGCTGATTGTAAAGGTTCTTTATCAATAAGACTATGTCTGGTGTATAAAATGCTTTGTATTCTTATTGTTTTAAATTGTATTCTTTTCATTTCTTGATTATCTGTTTTAGCCTGTAAAGCACCATGTTGCTTGTATACATTTACATGGATACAAATCAGATTTCTCTTTTAAAATAGGTTATGATAGTCAGATTCCTCTTCCTGTTCTTACATATTTTAGTATTTTGAAACAGTCATTTATTTCCTTATGGCTCGCAAACTAGAGATATCTCATATTATGCAATCAGATATAATTTTTACCAAGTTTGTAGGTTTAAAATAACCCAGTTTTGAATCTGTTGTTTTCTTTGAGTTTTATTAAAGGATTAAAAGGACTCACTAATCAGAATGGAACCAGGCCAATTGAAACACCAGTGACAAGAGAATAATACTATTCTACCAAAACCTAAAAGTAAAGAATATTATATTAACAGAGTCTCAAAAGCAGTGGCTAGAAGACTTGATCATAATAATAAATATATTCTGCAAGATACCTCATATTAGCTTTAAAAACACAACGTGTCATATTAGCTTTGCCTTCAAAAACAACGTGGGATTGAGCCCCACATCGGGCTCTCTGCTCAGCGGGGGGCCTGCTTCCTCTTCTCTCTCTGCCTGCCTCTCTGCCTACTTGTGATTTCTGTCTGTCAAATAAATAAGGTCTTCAAAATGTTTCTCTCAGGTCTTCATGTTTGATAAATTATTTTTGTTGTAGAATTATTCCTCTAAGTAGAAATTATTGCTCTAAATACAATGGCTTGAGGTTTAAAAAAAAAATCCTGTCTTTTTGCTCCTTGGTTTTGTGCTGTCATTTCACTTTTTAAACAATATCATTTTGGAGCTTATGGTCCACACACATATCAACAACCTTTTTTTTTTTAAATACCCTGGATTATGGGTCATATTCATGCTATCTGCAAATTGATGTGTATTTCTTTAAGCTAAGTATTTAATTTGGAATTGAAGTCTAATTCTAAAACATTTTTACATGGTCAGTCACCTGAATATGCTTATGATTTGTTTCCTTCTGGGTCTCTAATGACTCTTCCTCATATACAGATCAACTTTACACTTGATGAAACATTAACTGGTATCTGGAAGGACAATTTTCTTTCCATGATTTCTTCACGTGAGTGTTATGTTTTGCAATCTACAAAGTTAGGTATGTATATATGTACATATATGACTAGTGAAAATATTCAGAAATTTATATTCTGTTCTTGTCTACTTGATCACTGTACTTGCTATCTTTCTGTATTTTTGTGGGCAAACATGTGGATACAACTATGATAATTATAATTTATAAATCTAAAATTAATGCGAGTTTATTAAAAGTTCCTATTAAGCAACATGAGTTTTGAATTATAGTAGGGCTTGCTCAAATGTAATTATGATCTCTTAATGACTTCCAATTGATTTCAGTTATGGCTACTACAATCAGAGAGCACCTAATTACTTTATTAAATGAGTAAAACTAAGCATTACCACTGTCAGGATATCACAGTGTTCTGAGCAAGTGAGTTGAAAAATATTTATAGGAGCAAAAGCGAAGAAATAGTGTATTTCAGAAATACAAGGGATTTTAGAGCTCATCCAGCAGTATCCCTTCATTTAACAAATACATCGAAGTGCTGAAAGTTTACTTGATTTGTCTGTGGATATAATAATGAAACAATGAACAACATTCCAGCTCATCTAATCCTTTTCACTGAAATTTGCTGTTCTTGACCATGTATCTGGAAATACTATTTGACTTGGGGAGCTTGTCTAAATAGTAACTTACCATTTATCTTTTTCTTTTCTGTAACATGCACGGTGGTGAAGAGAGGAGTGGACGGTCTATTCTGTCATCACTGATGAATCCATGTGAGACGAGAGTTGAGTTCATGCTTTGGAGTTCATGGTTTATTAATAATGTATCCCACGCTAAACACATTGATTCTGGGTGTGATATTTTCCAAGTAATTCAAACCTCATTGATTCATTAGTACGGTAAGTAGTTATTGGTATAAAGTGATTTCAAATGTTGTGTTTTAAATACCATATCAGTATTTAATTGAATAACTGGTTTTATTTATATAATCTGGAAAACCAAGAATCAGAATATCTCATCTTGAGTATTTCAAAATAATATTATGATCACAAGTATTTATTGCTATATACGTCGTATATAGCAATATTGAAGATGAACCTTCCAGTGATTCTGAAAATGCTTTGGAGACCAGCAATATCAATATCATCTGGGAAGTTGCTAGAAATGCTAATTCTCTGGCTCTAACATGAATCTAGTAATAAGCAATTTGTGCCCTTCTTAGTGTATCCTATGTAACCTCAACTTTGAGAACCACTGTTTGAAATTAATTTTTAAAATAAGGTAAATGACTTCTAATGGAAGAAGGTTTGTAGGTGATGAAAAATTTTACACTGCTAAAAAATGAAAAAGATTAGAAATATTCTCAAGTAGAGGTTTGGAATTTGAGTTTCAACATGTTTTAAGCTGAATGATATTTACCACATTGTATCTCTGATTAGAAAAATAAAAATCACAAGATGGCATGTGCAAATTTTGAAAATCAGAGTTGGCAATACAGTTTTGAGTATCCAGAGGGTTATAATTATCAGACAAGATTGTTTTAAATATCTCTAACTGAGGAAAAAAGTGGCATACCTCTATAACCCAGTATAAATGCAAATATTGAGTTATCTACAACATTCCCCGAACCAACTTCCTACCAAATAGAGCAGTATTAGAACTATATACTACTATACTGTTCCTATTATCATGTAACATATTTAAGGTAAGCAAAAAAACTGCCTAAATATTTAAATAAATGCATTCCACACATGGGTTTCATATTATAAACTGGACATAACCTATTATATATGAGGAGTCACAGTATATATTCACATTTAAAGTCTCTAAAATTACCATGGTATAGAAGTCTGTTTAATGTCGATTAATACTAAATTTATCAAATTACTTTATTATCAATAGCTTTCCTCAAATCATACATTTTAAAATTTCATGAAACTAGTGTTGTGGAGAACATATTTTTAAAAGTGCTAATCTATATATTAAAAGCTGTGCCATAATAAATGTTAGAATATCTTCTTTGTAGAAAGTACTGATATATGTAAAAGACCTTGAACCAAGAACAAAACTGCCCCACTGAAAATGTTTCTTTGTTAAAAGAATAAATGTAGCTTTACTTCATCATAAGAGTTAGTATGGCATTGTGACTAAAGGCTCCCACGCTTACCAGCTAGTAACCTTATGCATAATCTTATCATCTCTGTGCTTTAGTCACTTAAGCTATTAAATGGGAATAGTATTAATACCTTTCTCGTAAGGTTGTTGTGAATTGTGGAAGTTTGTGGCACCGAGTAACACAGCTCACAACACACACTAGGTATAAATATATTTAACTATTATCTGATTCCCTTAAGAAAATATATTTGCAGATCTTCAAGCCCTCATAATGTAGGAAAATTTCTTTGGGTAAATTGGCACTTCAATATTTAAAACATCTTTATTTACCCTTAACACTACTTTGAGAAGAACAGAGAAAAATATGAAATCTTCTGGAAATGAAGATGTATTCTATCCTTACTGAAGTTCTATAAAGCACTTTTGCTAATGAAGAATACTATAATACTAACATTAAGAAAAATATTTGAATAAAAAATCCCCGGATAATAAATGAGACTATAGTAACCCAATGCTAGGTGCTGAATATTAATAAAAGAATAAATTACCATATACTCACTGTTGTATTAAGAACTAAAAAGACCTTCTTCCTCTGGTTATAGGGAGGTATAGATCTCCAAAATGCAATTTTAATATTACTACATACTATATAACAAACATAAACACAACTTTGGCATTCAGGAGCATTGAGCTACCACTCAATTAGATTTAGAAGGGTTTCTACTATAGTTAAAAATATCCATTTTTCTGTTTTCTGGAAATGAAAATATGTTGAAAGAAAGGTATTTTCTTAAATAAAATATGCACAGCCATATTCCATATGAATAATATTTTCTTTACATGGGAACACCTATTTTTAAATTTAGAACATATAATGCATATCATGCATGTGAATGTATGGAATAATATGCACCAAGTATCACTGAAATACATTTCTATAAATGATGGAATTTTAGTTATTTTACATTTTTGGTTTCTACCTATATTTTTTCTTATAATGAATATAAAGTTTTTTGTAAATTAATATTAAAGCACTCTTTTCAGTATAAAAAAAAACTACCAAGGTATAAAGTCAAATATCATCTTACCTTTCAAGCCTTTCCAGATCTTCCTCAAACAAGTGTAGCTGACTTGAATTTTGAAACCATGGAACACTTTGTTATGTCTTTTAGGACAAATCGAATGTTTTGCCATAAATTATATATGTTCACATAATTCATAGCTTGTTGAGAGAAAAAGTTCTACTTCCTCAACCTTGAATGACAGATGATCCCCTGTCTCAAAAAAATATTTGAAGAATTATTCAAAAAATTTTATTGACCTAATAACCTAGTTATAAGCCTAGATACTACTTTCTATAGTTATCACAAAACAGTTAAATAGCAGACACTTTGTAGAGAGTTTCTATTGGTTATAATTGAAGGCTTCAAGTCAATGATTTAAATCAGAAGATTCAACAAAGTTAACTCCTATAGTAATGCTTGAGGTATATGAAGAACTAACTATAAAGGGTGAAAAAGCTAACTGGAAATTGTAGGAGAAATATGCACTCTCTCTGGCAGTGGCTCTGCTGAGCAGACACATGATGTGTCCAATATGGCCTGAGCCAGATAACAGCAAACCTCATTCCTTCTAATAAGCTTCAGATATATTAAGATAAAATCCAATATAGTAATTTTGTATTTTAAACTGTAGAGCACAAGGAAATTAGAATGTGAGAAGACCTAGGTTTAGGTATGGCTCTATGTTGACTTTTTAAGTCACTTGACCTCTCCCATCTTCAGCCATTTTGGAATTTGATGAACTGATTTTGGTTCCTTCTAAATTTAAATGTCTATGCTTTTTCTCTTCATGATTTTAATATCTACTAGAACTGATAAATCGAGTAAGGTCATAGGATAAAAAACCAATATAGAAAAATCCATTGCATTTCTATATGCTAATAATGAAGTAGCCAGAAAGAGAAATTAAGAAAACAATCAATGTACAACTGTATCAAAGATAATAAAAAGCCAAAAACTTGTACTCTGAAAACTATAAAAAGTGGTGAAAGAAATTAAAGATGACACAAATGGGAAGATATCCCATGCTCATGGCCTGAGAGGACAAATTTTATGAAAATTACCTTATGGCCCAAAGCAAACTAAGCTTTGATGCAGTCCTTATCAAAATACCAATAGCATTTTTCACAGAACTAGAACACGTAATCTCAAGATTTGTATAGAACCACAGAAGACCCTGAATAGCCAAAGTAATCTTGAAAAAGTTGAATAAAACTGGAGGTATCAATAATGTCAGATATCAAGATATACTACAAAGCTGTAATAATCAAAAAAGTATAGTACTGGTACAAAAAAACACCACAATGATCAATGGAGCAGAAAAGAGAGCCCAGAAAGAAACCCGTAATTATATGGTCAATCTTTGACAAAGGAATCAAGAATACACAATGGGGGAAAAAATAGTCTCTTCAACAAATAGTATTAGAAAACTGCACACCTACATGCAAAAGAATAAACTGGACAAAATTATCACACCATACACAAAAATAAACTCAAAATGGATTAAAGACCAAAACAGGAGACCTGAAACCATAAAAATCCTAGAACAAAGTACAGGCAGTGATGTATCTGACATAATCTGTAACGATGGTTTTTAGATCTGTCTCCTGAGGCAAGGAAAACTAAAGCAAAAACAGAAAACTTTTGCACAGCGAAGGAAACGGTCTTCATAATTAAAACACAATATCCTGAATGGAGAAGATATTCGCAAATGACTTATCTGATAAATGGTTAGTATGCAAAGTACATAAATAGCTTACATAACTCAACACCAAAAACCCAAATAATCCAATTTAAAAAACGGGTAGAACACATGAATAGGCATTTCTTTAAAGAAGACATACACATGGCCAGCAGATAGATGAAAAGATGCTCAACATCATTTATCACCAGGGAAATGCAAATTAATACCAGAAGGAGATACCACCTTACACCAGTCAGAGTGGATAAAATAAAAAACACAAGAAATAAGTGCTTGTGAGGATGTGGAGAAAAAGGAACCCTCATGCACTGTTGGGATACAAACAGGAGGAGTCACTATGGAAAAGAGTATGGATGTTTCTCAAAAAATTAAAAATAGAACCTGTGTAGCCATGGGGGGTGAGCACACCCAGTATGGGCCTGGAGTTCAGACAGCAGTCCTAGCAAAGGCAGCGACCAGAAGCAGGATCCCTGGACCAATATCGCTCACAGTTTTAGTGGCATGGGGGTGCAGAGCCAAGTGAGGGCCTCAAGTGACCACTGGGCTGGTGGCTGGGGGTGTGTACCACCTGTGGTAGGTTGCGGTGTTCAACGGAATTTGCAGAGGAGGAGTCTGTGTGTTCTGGACCACACAGAGGGGAACAGTCTGAGGCATCTCTCTGAGGCAGAGGTCTGGGTTTCCTCTGACCTTCTGAAAAGCCACAAAAAGCCACCAGAGAACAAAAACCTCCAGTAGAACAAAAGCCTGAAAAACTAGTTTCTACAGAGTCCAACCTCTTGATAGGGGGTAGGGCAACTCAACCCATGCCAGACTGACTGGAAAACAATGCAGCAGGTCCCTCCCCCAGCAGACAAGCCAAAAGAACAAGAGGACAACCATCACAGAGTCCCCATAAAACTGTAAAACAACATCAGGGGAAAACAATATATTAAGCTCCTGGTATTGTCCCAACAACTATATATTTCATAGATACAACTTTTCTGTCTTTAATTTGTTCTCATGATTTTTGTTCTTTTAATTTTTTAAACCTACTTATCATTACAACTAGAGGTTTAATACAACATATTCCATAATAAACTTTTTTAACTTGAACTTTTTTCATACATATACCTGTTTCTTTTTTTTTTTTTTTAATATACATATAGATAGAAGCTTCAAGGTAATCCATTTTCCCTATTCAATACTACCCCTATATATAAACCAGTTTTAATTTCCCTGTATCTCTGGAAAGTTGAGTCTTTTAACAAAGATAATAAGATACACCCAGGAAGAATCAAAATAAACTTCCTCATCCATATCAACGATTTATAACCACACTCCCATCTTATTCTTCTGTCAGTGTTTCTGTGTATTTGTTTTTGTTCTGGTATTATATAAATCTTATTGTTAGGGTTCATTTTGGCTGTTTTTTTTTTTTTTTTGGTTTGTTTGTTTGTTTGTTTCTTCATTTTTGTTTATGTACTTATAAATCTTACTTTAGGGCCTCATTTTGCCTGGGTTTTCTCTTTTTTCTCTCTCTCTTTTTCTTTTTTCTTTCTTTTTGGTGGTGACTTCTGATTTCTCTGTAACTTTCCACGGTGCACCTCGCCTGGATTGTGGTGCACTTTCTCACCAAAAATGACTAGGAGGAGGAACACCCAACAGAGGAAAAATTCAGAGACTCTGCCCTCTGCCACAGAACTATTGCATATGGGCAAACAGTATGTCAGAAGGGGAATTCAGGGTAACAATTATCCAGGCAATGGCTAGGTTGGAGAAGACCATTAGTGACAACACAGAATCTCTAAGGGTAGAAGTGAGAGCCAATTTGGCAGAAATTAAAAATGCTATCGATGAGATCCAATCTAATCTAAATACTCAGCTAGAGTAATTGAGGAAGAAGATAGAATTAGTGATCTAGAACACAAACTGATAAAAAAGAAGGATCAGGGGGACTGGAACAAACAGCTTAGAAGCCATGAAAACAAAATTAGGGATATAAATGATGCCATGAAACATTCCAGCGTCAGAATTATTGGGATCCCTGAGGTGGGTAGAGAAAGAGAGAAGACTAGAAGATATAGTTGGACAAATTCTGGCTGATAATTTCCCTAATCTGGGGAATGGAACAAGTGTTCATGTCCTAGAAGCAGAAAGGACAGCCCCCAAGATCAATGAGTCCAGAAAGACCTCCGGACACTTAATTATGAAATTCACAAATCATAATTTCAGACAAGAGGACTTAAGGGCACCTAGGGGTTAGAGATTCCTTATACACAGAGGAAGGACCATCAGAATAATGTCAGACCTGTCCAAAGAAACCTGGCAAGACAGAACAGCTGGCAAGACATAGTCAGGACACTAAATGAGAAGAACATGCAGCCAAGAATACTTTATCCAGCAAGGCTGACATTCAAAATAGATGGAGAGATAAAGAGCTGGCAAAGTTTAAAAGGGTATGTGACCACCAAGCTGGCACTACAAGAAATATTAAGGGGGGAAGGATTTTATAAAAGAAGAAAGAACCCAAGGGTGACACAGAACAGAAATTTACAGAAACAAGGATTTCATAGGCAACATGATGTCAATAAAACCGTATCTTTCAATAAAGTCCAGTCCCCCTACTCAATGTGAACAGCCTAATGCTCCCATAAAACAGCACAGAGTTTTCAGACTGGATAAAATGACAGGACCTATCCATATACGGTCTACAAGAGACATATTTGGAACCTAAAGATACATCCAGACTGAAAGTGAAGGGATGGAGAACCATCTTTCATGCCAATAGACCTCAAAAGAAAGCTGAGGTAGCGATTCTCGTATCAGATAAATTAGATTTTAAGCTAAAGACTGTAGTCAGATATCTAGAAGGACACTACATCATTCTTAAAGGGTCTATCCACCAAGAAGATCTAACAGTTGTAAATATTTATGCCCCCAATATGGGAGCAGCCAACTACATAGGCCAACTGTTAATCAAAATATAGAGTCATATTTATATGAATACATTAAGTGTAGGGGATCTTAACAGGCCACTCTTAGGAACAGACAGATCATCCAAGCAGAAAACAACAAAGAAACAAGAGGTTTGAATGACACATTGGACCAGATGGACCTCATATACAGAACATTCCATCCTAAAACAACAGAAAACTCATTCTTCTTGAGCACACATGGAACTTTCTCTAGAAGAGGTCATATACTGGGTCACAAATCAGGGCTCAATTGATACCAAAATATTGAGATTATTCCCTGCATATTCTCAGACCACAATGCTTTAAAACTGGAGCTCAATCACAAGAAAATGTTTGGAAGGGATTCAAGCACTTGGAAGCTGAAGACCATCCTACTCAAGAATGTTTGGATCAACCAGGAAATCAAAGAAGAACTTAAACAATTCATGGAAACTAATGAGAATGCAGACACATCAGTCCAAAACCTATGGGATATGGCAAAGGTAATCCCAAGGGGGAAATACATAGCCATATAAGCCTCACTCAAAAAAATAGAAAAATCAAGAATACACCAACTCTCTTTATACCCTAAAGAACTGGAAAATCAACAACAAATTAGGCCAACCCCATGCACAAGAAGGGAAATAATCAAGATTAGAGCAGAGATCAATGAGTTAGAAACTAGAGATACAGCAGAACACATCAACAAGACTAGAAGCTGGTTCTTTGAAAGAATCACTAAGATTGATAAACTACTGGCCAAACTAATCCAAAAGAAAAGAGAGAGGACCCAAATTAATAAAAGTATGAATGAAAGGGGAGAGATCACAACTAACACCAAGGAAATAGAAACAATCATCAGAAATTATTATCAACAGTTATACATCAATAAGCTAAGCAACCTAGAAGAAATGGATGCATTCCTGGAAACCTGGAAACTTCCAAGACTGAAACAGGAAGAAACTGACAACCTGAATAGACCAATATCTAGTAACGATATTGAAGCAGTGATCAAAATCTCCCAAAAAACCAGAGCCCAGGACCTGATGGATTCCCTGGAGAATTCTACAGAATATTCAAAGAAGAAATACCTATTCTCCAGAAGCTGTTTCAAAAAACAGAAACAGAAGGAAAACTTCCAGACTCTTTCTATGAAGCCAGCCTTACTCTGATCCTGAAACTAAAGACCCAATCAAAAAAGAGAATTTCAGACGAATATCCCTGATGAATATGGATGACAAGATTCCCAACAAGATCCTAGCTAATAGGATCCAACAGTACATTAAAAAGATTATCTACCATGACCAGGTGGAATTTATCCCTGGATGCCAGGATAGTTCAACATGTGCAAATCAATCAATGTGATAGAACAAATCAATAAAAGAAGAGAGAAGAACCATATGGTTCTTTTGATGCAGAAAAAGCATTTAACAAAATACAGCATCCTTTCCTGATTAAAACTCTTCAAAGTATAGGGATAGGGGGAACAGTCTTCAACTTCATAAAACCTATCTATGAAAAACTCAGAGGAAATATAATTCTCAATAGGGAAAAGCTGACAGCCTTCCCTTTGAGATCAGGAACACAACAAGGATGCCCACTCTCGCCACTATGCCCACTCTTGAACACTATGTTGTCTAACATAGTACTAGAAGTCCTAGCAACAACAATCAGAAAACAAAATAAATAAATAAATAAATAAATAGAAGGTATTCAAATTTTCAAAGATGTAGACAAACTCTCTCTTCACAGATCACATGATACTTCATATGGAAAACCCAAAAGACTCCACTCCCAAACTACTAGAACTCATACAGCAATTCAGTAACGTGGCAGGATACAAAGTCAATGTACAGGAATCATTGCTTTCTTATACACTAATAATGAAAGTATAGAAGGAGAAAGTAGAGAATCTATCCCATTTACTACAGCACCAAGAACCATAAGATACCTTGGAATAAACCTAACCACAGAGATAAAGGATCTATATTCGAAGAACTACAGAATACTCATGAAAGAAACTGAAGAAGACACAAAAAAGATGGAAAAGCATCCCATGATCATGGATCAGAATAATAAACAATGTTAAAATGTCTATATTTCTCAGAGCAATCTATAATTCCAATGCCACCCTGATCAAAATTCCACCAGCATTTTTCAAAGGGCTGGAACAAACAATCCTTAAATTTGTATGGAACCAGACAAGACCCCAAATTGCTAAGGTAATGTTGAAGAAGTAAAACAAAACTGGAGACATCACATTGCCTGATTTCAAGTTCTACTACAAAGCTGTGATCACGAAGACATCATGGTACTGGTGCAGAAACAAACACATAGATCAGTGGAACAGAGTAGAGAGCCCAGATATGGACATTCAACTCTATGATCAAATACTCTTCAACAAAGCAGGAAAAAATATCCAGTGGAAAAAATACAGTCTCTTCAATAAGTGGTGCTGGGAAAATTGGACAACTATCTATAGAAGAATGAAACTCGAACATTCTATTACACCATACACAAAGATAAACTCAAAATGGATAAAAGAGCTCAATGTGAGGCAGGAATCTATCAAAATCCTGGAGAAGAACATGGGCAGTAACCTCTTCGAAACTGGTCACAGCAACTTCTTTCAAGACGTGTCTCCAAAGGCAAAGGAAAAAAAAAAGTGAAAATGAACTTTTGGAACTTCATTAAGATAAAAAAAAAAACTTCTGCATAGCAAAGGAAACAGTCAACAAAACAAAAAGGCAACCCACGGAATGGGAGAAGATATTCGCAAATGACACTACAGACAAAGGGCTGATATTCAAGATCTATAAAGAATTCCTCAAACTCAACACTCTAAAAAACAGATAATCACGTCAAAAAGTGAGAAGACATGAACAGACACGTCTCCAAAGAAGACATACAAATGGCTAACAGACACATGAGAAAATGTTCATCATTAGCTATCCCAGGGAGATTCAATCAAAACCATATTGAGATACCACCTTATACCAGCAAACAGCAAGTATTTGTTTGTTTACAATAAGTAAATAACACAAACTGTGGAGAAAGGGGAACCCTCTTACACTGTTGGTGGGAATGCAAGTTGGTGCAGCCACTTTGGAAAACAGTGTGGAGATTCCTTAAAAAATTTAAAATAGAGCTTCCCTATGACCCTGCAATTGCAGTATGGGGTATTTACCCCAAAGATACAGATGTAGTGAAAAGAAGGGCCACCTGTACCCCAAGATTCATAGCAGCAATGGCCACAGTCACCAAACTATGGAAAGAACCAAGATGCCCTTCAACGGATAAATGGATAAGGAAGATGTGGTCCAGATACACTATGGAGTATTATGCCTCCATCAGAAAGGATGAATACCCAACTTTTGTAGCAACATGGATGGGACTGGAAGAGATTATGCTGAGTGAAATAAGTCAAGCAGAGAGAGTCAATTATCATATGGTTTCACTTACTTGTGGAGCATAAAGAACAACATGGAGGACATTAAAAGAAGGAAAGGAAAAGTAAATTGGGGAAATCGGAGGGAGAGAGGAAGCATGAGAGACTGTGGACTCTAAGAAACAAACTGAGGGTTTGGAAGGGGGGATAGGGGTTTGGGTGAGCCTGGTGGTGGGTATTAAGGAGGGCATGTATTGCATGGAGCACTGGGTGTGGTGCATAAACAATGAATCTTGGAACACTGAAAAAATTAAAAAAATATTAAAAAATACATGCTCCATTAAAAATAATTAAAAATAGAATTACTGTATGATCCAGGAATTCTATTACTAGTACTTAAACTAAACATTACACAAACACTAATTCAAAAAGATGCATGCACCCCTGTGTTTACTGTAGCATTATTTATAATAGTCAAACCATGGAAACAACGCAAGTGCCCTTTCATAGATGAATGGATAAAGAAAGTGTGGCCCATTTATACATTGGAATATTATTTAGCCATAAAAGAGAATGAAATCTTGCCATTTGCAACAGGATGGATGGATTTACAGGGTGTAATGCTGAGTGAAATAAGAGAAAAATAGCATATGATTTCATTCATACGTAGTATTTAAGAAATAAAGCAAGTGAACATAGAAAGACAAAGCACAGACTAGGCTCTTACATATACAGAATGAACTGATAATTATCAGAGGAGATTGGGTCGGGGATGGATGAAATGGGTACATTTCATCGGGGATGGATGAAAGGGGATGAAAAGTACATTTATGGTGATGAACACGGAGTAGTGAATAGAATTGACTCTACAGTGTTGAATCACTACATTATACACCTGAAATATAACACTGTATGTTAACTATACTAAGAAAAAATAAAAGGAAGGGAGTTTCTGTACTCTGTAAAGCATCAGTCATCTTTCCATATATTCCATAAGAATTTTGGCTCCTAAGTTTTGAGTCTATACTGGGTTTGCTTCTAAAGCTAGTGTCGAGGCTGTGCAGGACAGGTCAGATTATTTATGGATGTTTAGCCTTCCCTAACTTCTGATTTGGGAAACTATGACATTAAAGCATAGAATTATCCTAGTCATTGGAAATAGACTTGGAATCTGGAATGCCAGTCTAAAAAAATGTCAGAAGTTAGGGGAAAAAAAAATTGTGGGGAATAATAATGTTTGTTGTTACTTTTCTGTTTTAACATTTCTTTCATGTTAAGTATATAACCTGAATAGAATACTTCCTTAACCACAATCTCTAAATGTTGAATAAGATTACTGAATTATATATATGCACCAAAATTCTTGCCTAAATACAATACTATTTTGTGGCAACTAATCAGATATTATTAATAATGAAGTATTGGCCTATATATTTAATAAAAACATGTAACCCTGAGATACACAATAAAGAACTAGTCTGTTAAATGACTTTTTCCACAGATTAAGTTCTGATTTTCTCTTACAAAGAGAAGAACTATTCCTACATGTATCTAAATGAGAAAATTAATAGGCATGAATTTTAGTTTCATATATAAGTAAGCAAATACAATGCCCCTTATATAAACCTTGAGCATTCTGATATATGTATGTATTTGTAGGATATACAAAACCAAGAATATTGAAGTTATACACTGAAGGGTAAAGCTTTGGCCATACTTGGTGTCTTCTAAACCAGCAGCAAGCAAATAAAAGAAAAAAAGAAAACAAAAGATTCAGTAAAGAGTACCTAACTTATTCATACAAATCCTATTATTTCTATTGATTTAGTAACTAGTAAACCTCATTTTCCACTCTCTGAAATGATAATGCTCCTGACCATGAGCTTCTTTATTTCAAGACTGTAATCTGCAATATTTCAATCACTTCTGAAAGTTGCAGAATAATCCACATGCTGATCTCCCAGAAGGAATATCATATTGCAAATGTGCTATACTTTGCAAGTACAAACAGAATGTTAAAAGATCAGGTTACCTTTCTTCTTGGAAATCCACACTACACCTAAGATGTGAAATACAGCTTTTATTTTGCTGGAGGCTCTCAGAGGTGCAGCTGCTGGTTGGCAACACCATTAAGTAGGTTCAAGTTGGGAATGGAAGGTTAACAACTGTCTGTGTAATAGAAATGTAGACAAAAGATAATCCAAGTTTCCAGCTTTCAAGGGATTCACTGGCAGTGGCTGACTGTGAGCTCTCAGTATTAAATCTAATAAAGTCCTCAGGCAGAGCAATGGTGGGGTTGTTACCTTTGAGAAATGGCACTGTGTTTTCCTGCATTTGGATCAGAAATAGGCACGGTGGCAGATTTTCTATTTGAAGGGAACCTTAGCTGAAATCAAGATTTGCAGTAGTTCTATGTCCCTCCTTTTTATAAATGAATTAACGTTTCCAGTATGAAAAACCTGAATGAAAATATTATTATGATACTGCTTCCTCCCACTCATTTTCCAAGTAATAAACCAATACAGACACTGACATATAATTTTGCAACTGTGCTTTATCAAACCAAACTTCTTCTTCGTAACTTAATTTTCTTTCAAAGCTAACAGTGTCATCACAGGAAGATTCTCTAATTTAAGTGTTACTAATCACCTTAGACTGAATTTGAATATAAAGCAGAATACCAGTTAGTGTAGAGTATTGTGATAGGCAAAGGTTTGATAAGTCGTAGTTACAGTCCCTTTTTCACATTGCCCTTCATATATGTCCTCTGAGTCATTTCTACTTACTCCAGAATAAGAGAGCTCACTGAAGACTCACTACAGTCATTTTATCTAGGAAGAGCTAAAAAGAAATGATAGGTTCCTTGACAAGGGCTTAACATGCTCACTACATTGCTGCATTAGAAATCTTCAGTTTTCACAAAGAGTTTGTCTTACATGACCTTTTATTTAATTATTTTTTAAAGAAGAACAATCCGAGACCAATGAGAAAGACACCACTGTATCAGTCTGATTTTTTTGAATTAAATATATACTTAAAAAATATAACAGACCACACATAGTAAAAACACAACTTACTCTGAACCCTAAAAGCACAAAACCACTAAACCAAATAAAATCTGCCACCACCACCACCACCACCACCGATGGGTAAAATGTGAAATTCCAAAATTCCTTTTGCTTAAAAATCCGTATGAAATCTTTTTGATGGTTTAGTCCATCTTTAACAATTGCTTGATTTAGACTGGGGATTTAGTTCAGCCCAAGAATGGAGTAAAGTGAATTTACTGCAGTCTTTCTAAAATGGCAGAGGGTGAAAATTTGATTTTCCATTAAATATGATATTGTCAATAGGAAAATGAAAGGAAAGAGTAAAATGCACAAGAACATGGCAGGGCTAAACAGGATACACTGGGTAATGTCTGGGTGAGTACTTTGCTCACCTCTGTTTCCTCTTGTGTTTATTTCACAGTCTGAGTACCCATGCTCTTGCTCTAACACAAGTGCACACACAGCGTTCTCTCCAGCTACTTCCTCCTTGACAATAAATGCTTCCAGTGTGAATGGATCTTCAACTTTAGATACTGTATTAAGGAAGCAGAACCAAGAGGATATTCTTAGATATATGAGAGTATTTGTTACAGGAATCGGCTTACATGGCTATGGAGGCAGAGAGGTCCCACAGTCTGTTGTCAGCAAGGTGAGGAAGAGCCAGGAAATGGGTGATATAATTCAGTCTGAGTCTGAAGGCCTGAGAACCAGGAATTCTGATGCCTGAAGGAAGGAGAAGATGGATGCCCCAGCTTAAGAAGAGAGACGGAATTTGTCCCTCTTTCATCTTTGTTTTTTTAATTTATTTTTTACTTATTTTCAGCATAACAGTATTCATTGTTTTTGCATCACACCCAGTGCTCCGTGCAATCCGTGCCCTCTCTAATACCCACCACCTGGTACACTGACCTCCCACCCCCCGCCCCTTCAAAACCCTCAGATTGTTTTTCAGAGTCCATAGTCTCTCATAGTTCAGCTCCCCTTCCAATTTCCCTCAACTCCCTTCTCCTCTCCATCTCCCCTTGTCCTCCATGCTATTTGTTATGCTCCACAAATCAGTGAAACCATATGATAATTGACTCTCTCTGCCTGACTTATTTCACTCAGCATAATCTCTTCCAGTCCCATCCATGTTGCTACAAAAGTTGGGTATTTGTCCTTTCTGATGGAGGCACCATACTCCATAATGTATATGGACCACATCTTCCTTATCCATTCGTCCATTGAAGGGCATCTTGGTTCTTTCCACAGTTTGGCAACCGTGGCCATTGCTACTATAAACATTGGGTTACAGATGGCCCTTCTTTTCACGACATCTGTATCTTTGGGGTAAATACCCAGGAGTGCAATTACAGGGTCACAGGGAAGTTCTATTTTTAATTTCTTGAGGAATCTCCACACTGTTCTCCAAAGAGGCTGCACCAACTTGCATTCCCACCAACAGTGGAAGAGGGTTCCCCTTTCTCAACATCCCCTCCAACACATGTTGTTTCCTGTCTTGCTAATTTTGGCCATTCTAACTGGTGTAAGGTGGAATCTCAGTGTGGTTTTAATTCTTCTTTCATCTTTTTGTTCCATTTGGGCCATCAGTAGATTGAAGGATGGCCACCCACAGTGGTGAGAATGCATCTCTCTACTGAAGTACACGCTAATCCCTTTCAGAAATGCCTTCACACACATTCGCAGAAATAATGTCTTACCAGCCATCTGAGCATCTTTTAACCCAATCAACTTGACACTTAAAATTAACCATTACAGAATATCAGTCGGGCATTTTGGAATAGGAAAGATATTTGGATTCTCTAATAAGGGATATGCTTTGTAGGGAGAAGTTATTACATTCCAGAAATGCAATATATCATTTTAAAAGAGAAATTTACTGACTTTGCTATATATATTTCTAATTTCTCACACAAAATACACCGGGGTAGAGCACACTAAGGATGGTAAGGGAGAACTATAAAAGCATAATGTAAGATCATTCAGCTCACTGCACTACTTACATCCTTACACCACAGATTGAGTGAAGTTGGTCTGCATTCTTCCTTCACGTGGATGATGGTATCAGACCATAAATGCTGTAACTGTAAGTCAGAAAATTGCTGGTTGCTAGCTCTGGTTTCACATCTGGCAAGTAGACTGCACAAACATTCCCTAGAGATAGCATATGTTCTTTGAAGACCTAGATACTGTTGAAATTAATTGAATTTATATGACATCTGGATAAGCAGAAATGTCATGATGGCACTAAATGGCCCTGTTACAGTTGCTGCATATGAAGTTAGTGCAAAATGATAAACACCATGTGAACTTCAAATACATAACTGGTAGCACTGTCCATATTAGCTCTTTAACTATGCCATGTTTTCATTGCCTTTTTCAACTTCTCATAATCTGACATTATTTTCTTTTGGACATTGTTCTAACAAGGTCAAGCCATGTTCTTGTGGAATCCCAGAAAAAATCTTTATGGCCTGACACAACAATGCAATTTAGACTTCTCTGCCAAAACTCCCATCAGAATTGGTTTGTAGTGTAATTACAAAAAAAAAGTTAGAAAAAGGAAAATGTTACCAACAGAAAACAAATTGAGGACCAAAGAAACACAATCTCGCAAAACCGAAGAACTACCAATAAATACAATTACATTTTGAAGGTGAAAAAGAGTCATAACTGGAATTTTCATTCCAATTTTCTTTATGCAAACTTAAATTGCTTTAAATAAAATAGCCCTCTATAAACAGCTAGATTTTACCAGATAAAAAATTTCTGTTTCAGCTTCTACTCTGGGATGGAGATAAAGTGGAAATAGAAAGGTGTTAATATAAATGTTTTCAGGAATATGAGAGATTTTTGATAAATTATGATATTTCCTGTTGAAATTAAACTCTCCTGAGACCTATCACTTGCTGCAGGAATAATAGTTAATCTTCATTTAAGCAAGCAATTTAAAAAAAAAAAGATCTTAGCAAAGAGCCTATTTGGAAAAAATAATCACTTGTTGATGTCTGGATGATCAGTTTGATACTAATTTGGGACTAAGAAAACAAGGTTTCTGTTCCAATTTCTAACAGAAAGGTTAATAAAAGGAGAAAGTAAAAAACTAACATTTACCAAGTTGCCTTTAATGGCAGAAAGTAAATTTTTTAATCCCTTTAAATACTTTGTGCCTAACAAGGGTTTTTGCAAATTTCACAATTTAAGATGCTGCTAAGAGCTATATGAGTTTAAGAGTTTAAAAACTAATCAATACTTAGAAAACACTGACTTAAATTTCTTTTTCAAGTTTAAGTAGATTTGAAGTCTCAACATGTTTAATAAACTCATTTCTGAGTTTATTTTGGACATTGTTCTAACAAGGTCTAACAAGGATTTTCCTTTTATACTTCATACATAACGAAATTAATAAAACTTGGTGGGTCCTTGAATGCTCTTGAAGGAAAAACAAAAATATTAAAATCCAGAAAGTTCTGTCAAGTTTTATGTTTGTCACAGAGAACTTAAAATGAAAATTACAAGGCTGCTTAACAGAGCTCACGTTTTAGTGAGGTTTTCTGAGAGGCAGATAGTCTCGATGAAACAATGTGATAAATATTTACATCTTCATAGATGTGTTCAGAGTGTCCCTCAAGTTGGGAGGGGTTAGGAATGACCAACTGCTAGATACCTCAGGGAAGGAGGCATGGGGTGGCTTCCATTACTATCTCCAGAACGCTGGCCTCGGAGTGTGGCAGCGACACCAAGGAGGAATGAGAGCTCCAAGAGAGGACACTTAAGAAGAAATATTAAAATTTTCATTAATATTTTACCTTGACCAGCATACCAGTATAAGCCAAATTCAAAACATTATCTTCAATTAAGATGAATTCGTGAGTGGAATCCACAGATAATAAATTGGTTTTTCCCAAAACATTTTCTGAAGTGGAATTAAAACTTCCAAATAAGACCCTAGGTCATAACCTAACCGAAGAATTAGCAGAAGTAGTTATAATATCTAGTTATTAGAGTTTTTAATTCTATCCAAATAACTGGAAAGCAAGAGGACAGAAAATGTATTTCCAACAACAGCATGCTAATGGGGGAAAGAGAGCCTCTTCAAATAGTACTGGAAAACTGGACAGCTGCATGCAAAAGAATGATACTGCACCAAATTCCCACATCATACACAAAAATAGACTCAACATGGGTTAAAGACATAAGTGGGAGACCTAAAACCATAAAAATCCTAGAAGAGAGTCTGGGCAGGAACGCCTCTGACGTCACTGCTGCGCCTCTCCTTGCGCTGGTTGATACTTGGCAGGAATGAAGAAATACGGGCTATACGTGGATGCTCTAGGATGATCAATGTCCCCATTGTCAGACGTTTTGTTTTCTGGATTTCTGCAGAACCCACGCATCCGAGAACAGGGAGAGTGACGTCTAACAGCTGTCAATCAGCTCGAGCTCTCAGGGCAGTAGAGCCCAGCCAAGGAGACTGCTTCACAGCACTTCTTCTCTATTTGTTGGAAGATTTCTGTCATCAGTACCCTAGTTATGACAGTTTTTTATTCTATCCAGATTACTGGCAGCAGCATCCTCATTGTCCTTTCTTAGCTTTTTTTTTTTTTTCTGTCTTCTGCCATTTTTATTAGCTTTTGGGTGAAAATTTTGTCTCTTTATAGTAGACCTCATAAACTCATCCTAGTGGACTCCTTTTTTTCTCTACGTTATCACAGCGAAACACAATGCACTGGATATATTCTTTAAAATCTGGATTATATTCTTCCTTCCTTTTTCCCTCTCTCCTTCCTTCCCCCTCCCATTCTCTCCCCCTCTCTTCTGTCCCTCTCTTTGGCCTTACGCTGTCTACCTTTGGGCTGATCTTTGGACAGAAGAGCAACTGAAGATGGGTAGAGTGGGGTGTGTGTATGTGTGTGTGTGTGCACGCGCGAGTGTTAATGACAATATATAACCATGTTTTCCAAGGTGTTGACAGCTGATCTCTTTAAGGTTTTACTGGTAGTAAATCCATGGTGTTTATTATTTTAAAATGTAAATACGGAAAATATAAATGGGTTCATAAAAGCTTAAATTCATGGATAAAGGATTTGTTATATTGACACTATCTATGACAGCCATTTCTTTTCTTTTCTTTTCTTTTAAGATTTTATTTATTTATTTGACAGACAGAGATCACAAGTAGGCAGAGAGGCAGGCAGAGAGAGAGAGGAAGGAAAGCAGGCTCTCCAGTGAGCAGAGAGAGCCCGATGCGGGGCTTGATCCCAGGACCCTGGGATCATGACCTGAGCCAAAGGCAGAGGCTCAACCCACTGAGCCACCCAGGTGCCCTGACCATTTGTTTTCATATTAACATTCAATTTCTTTGCTAGACTAATACTATCCTAGGTATGTAATAGGGTCGACATAAGATTTAGTCTTGTATTCTTCACACCTGCTCCAGTCATCATCAGCATTATGCTTTCCAGAAATTTTAAGTCATCAGCAACCATGTAAATAATTCAAGAATACAAGCAAATATGCAATTCACAGTTTCTACTAAGTATAACATGTAGTTACCTTTTGATTCTTTGGAAATAATTGAACTATTCCATTCAAATACATTCTCTGCTTTTACAAGGATAGAGAAGTACTTATTTTAAGACAAAACTTAATCTATTTGATCTCTGAAAATATTGGGAATGGTATAAACCTGTAATAATAGTTTTAATTATTAGTGCTAATTACATTTAAAAAAATTTTTTTTTATTATCTAAACTGATTCCCAGAAATAAGGGGTTAATTACAAACTAAACTTTCTTGGGAAAAACTGCAGCTCTGAAATTGTTTTAAAATCAATATATATTACACTTAGATTGCAAATAAGCTCTGAGGTGAGAACCATCCCTAGATGATCCCACAAAGCCTGACGAGAAGCCAAGAGGCAGCTCTTAATGAGTGCTCTGTGAATGCACACTCCTCTTCTTAACGAAAGCATTTTAACTCACTGCAATTTGCAAGGTATATTCCCTGTCTGCCTTGCCTGAAAATATTTCCTTTTGTATTTAGCTACCAAGGTATTTTTTTGTTGTTGTTGTTGAATCCTAAAACCACATCACAGAGTAGAGGCAGTTATTTATTACAGTCTTTTCTCTTTACATAAAAATAAGGAAATCTGGTATGAAAGACAGGCATGTGCATTTGACAAGTTTTTTTTAAAAGTAGTGAAACAATTTTTAAGAGAAGCTTTGAACATTCAAAAATGCAAAATGAATATGCCTTTATTATTGTAAAATCCATCAAATAAAATTAAGCATAATAAATTTGTGGGAGAGAATTAATGTTTATGTTATCATTTTAAATCAAGAGCATAGTTTGCAGGAATAGTTAATACAACATACTTAAGAGTTAAAATAAAATATTTTTCCCTGATCATTATTAACTTAAAACTACTTTCAATTCTTAAGATGACTAGGATGGAGCCTAGATTTCTATAATGAAATATTTAGGAGTACCAGTTATGTTAATATTATATGACAGAGTTTCACAAATGGTTAATAATTATATTTTCAATCCTTAGCTGAATAAAGTGAATAGAGCCACTTGGGCTACAATTTCTGGGTCTGCATAACTTCTCTGACAGAAGTACTCTGATACTGTGGTGCCTGGGTGGTTCAGTGGTTAAGCATCTGCCTTTGACTCAGGTCATGATCCCGGGGTCCTGGGATTGAACACTGCATTGGGCTCCCTGTTCAGCAGGGATCCCATTTCTCCCTCTGCTCCGCTCTCTCAAACAAATAAGTAAAATCTTTAAAAAAAGAAGTGCTCTGATATTTATATTGTGCTTTTCTTTTACCTTTAACATATTGTGCTGACCGTTAGGTATATTTGAGACGTACCTCGTAGACTGTCTGCTTTATGGAGCAAACCTAAATTACCAAATTACCGTTTGAAAGACACACTAGCAGCCGTCCCTGACTCTGCCTGGCTCGCTGGGTTAGTCATTCTTCAGTGCCGATTTTCTACAGGAGCCAAACAGGTGCTTTTTAATGTACTTCAGGCATGCCAGGCTGAGAACAACAGGCTTGTTAAATAAATGTTTTTCGGAGACTTAATCTGAGGGTCATTAAAGGGAGGAATAGACTTCTAACTGTGACTGGCAATCTTGTGTCCTGGAGGCATGTGCGGATGTTTCCAGAAGTGCCTATTATGTGCCAGACTGTTAGGCTTAGTGTTTTCATGTATATACGTTCTCATTCAATCACTAAAACATAGCAGAGCTGAATTGTTAGGTAGAAATTGAGGCTCAGAGAAGTTGATGCAACTTGCAAAATGTCATGCACTGGTTAGGAAGTAACCTAGGTAGATACTGGATTTTAATCCAAATGTTCAGATTGTCTACTGTGTTCACCATCTTACTGCATTGCCTGGGAAGCCTAGGGCCATTTTGGAGGCCCACCTGGAACTGAATTTCTGCCTTTGGTGCAAGATTTCCTGTACTTATGCAGAATAGTAGACTTAAGTCCTGTTCTGGGAACACTGTTCCCACTTCAGGACTTGTTTGCCCTGTGCAAAGTTATTTAATCTGTTAATTTTAGGTTTGTCTCTCTAAAAATAGCGAGAATGATATTTCAAACTGTCGCCCAAGGGTGTCATAAAAATTAATGTAATAATCATGGTCATAAGTCATTTTAAGCTACTAAAGAAAATTTCTGACTGGTAGATAAATCCACAAATTCTATTTTTATCCTCCCACAGAGCCCCTGCCATGGCCCAATCCCCCACTTAATCCCATTTTCCAAGAACACAATGAAGAAGGGACAGTAGACACCACAGGAAGCAGCACCATGGCCCCAAGGAAAACACTCATAATGACATGAATCTTACTTTCAATTTTGATGAACATTCTTCTTTGCCCAAAGCCTGGTTCCTTTTTTAATACACAGTGACTATGAGACTGACTGACTTTTAAATAATTTCTGTGACAAAACCATAATGGTAAGCCTCCATAGATCTCAATTTCTGTATCAGCATATAGATAGTATATGATCCCCATTAATATTTTGTCAAATAAACTTGAATGTGCCCAATACTTACCATGCTTTCTCCAGTAGATCGGAGGCAAGACCACCTTCAGGTTAAGGGAGTCATGAATGAATTTATGATGATAAAATTTATCTGGAGTGAGAATAAAGATTGAATAACTAAAAGAAATTGCGAAGAGCAAAAAAATTTTTAAGAAGACTGTAGCAAATAAACATGTTCGGCATGCTAAAACATGTCATCAAGCAGAACTGTCTCCTCATTCCCATGGGAATCAAGTAACTGAATTTTTGTTACCTTTGATTTCTGTATTTGCTAACATGGACTAAATAATAACTTGTATAAGTTAGGGAGGGAAAATGAAAAATGCATTGGATAAAACATGCAACAGTTAATCAGTTACTGATCACTTCAAGTTTATCAATTAAGCTTTAATATTTAACTTTTAATGTCTGACCACTAATAGTATATGATCATTTCTATTAGTAAAATATTCATATTATAATGATAGTTTTGTTTAGAAAAAGTGAAGACACCAATTTATTTCATGTCATTTTTTCAAGTTTCTTCAAATTCAAGAAATTATCATTTACCCAGTTCCAAATATTGGGTTCACATAATAATTAAATTTTCAGTTATTCAGTTAATGTCCTATTATTAGGTTTACCTGTTTAAAAAAAAAATGTGCTGTATAGGGTTGAATATGGCCCTTCTCAACTTATGAAAAGTGGATTCACTTATAAAAATAGAGAAAACTGGACACAGAGACATGGAAGGCAAACACCTCATGATGATACAGACAAAGATTGGATGGTGCATCTCCAAGGCAAGGACCACTATGGATTTCTGGCAACTTCCAGAAACTAGGAAAGAGGCATAGAGCGTGTTCTTCCTCATGGTCTTCAGATGGAACCAACCCTGTTATCCTGATTTTGAACTTTACCCTCCCAACTGTGATAGAATACATTTCTGTTGTTTTAAACCTGCTTTGTTGGGCTTTGTTAAAGCTGCCCTTGGAAACTGAGACAGATATTGGTACTGGGCTGTAGGGTGCTGTTGTAACAAACATGGAAAAATGTGGAAGTGACTTTGGAATTGGTAATAGGTAGAGGCTGGAAGAATTTTCATGCTCAGGATAGAAAAGCCTAGGTTGCCTTGAAGAGACTGTTTTTAGAAATAATGCATGTTAATGGCAATGCTGGTGAGGTCTCAAAAAAGAAGTTAAAGGAGATTTAGAGAAAATGTCTGTATCTTAGGAAAACATGTATTATCACGAACAGAATACTGCTGGAAATGTGTTAAAGTCCTTCTGGTTAGGTCTTAGGCACAAATGAGAAACGTGCTACTGGACACTAGAATAAGACGATCCTTGTTTGTTTGTTTGTTTCAAGGCTTCAGCTCATGACCCTGAGATCCAGGCCTGAGCGGAGATCAGGAGTCGGATGCTTAATGGGCTGAGTCACACAGATACCTCAGTCCTTGTTTTAAAGTCACAGAGAATGTGACCGAATTAACTTCTGGTGGGTGGCAAGTAGATCTTGTCAGTAATGAACTTGGATATTTAGCTGAGGAGCTATCCAAGCAATGTGCAAAAGGAAAAGCCTGGTTTCTCTTTGCTGCTTATGATAAAATGTGAAAGGAAAGGGAGAAACTGAAGAAGCTGCTGCTAAACACAAAGAAGCAGCACTTGGTGACTTGGAAAATTCTCAGCATATCTAGAGAGTCTGCATTAGAAACAAGCCTGAGGGTATAACTGGGCGATCTCTGCCAACCAGATTAGGAATGAGACTTAGGGATCCAATAACCATCTCAGCAGAAGCCAGCAACAGACATAGGATTATCCAGGAGAGTCCAGGAGAGATCTGTGGAGAACCCTCATATTTCATGGTGTAGATCCCCGACAGTCACAGAAGAGCAATAGTAAAGCTTCTGAGAATTTTATACTGACATTCCCAGCCTAGACTGAAAAGGAGAGAAATGGGACAAAAGGAAGGAGGAAAGATGCTGAGAGCAGAGACAAGGATGCTGAGGCCAGAAAGGACAAGTTTGTTGCCCTGGAGGATCAGAGGGGTGGACTATCCCAGAATGCTTAGAGGACAGAGCTTCTAGCCACAGGAGATTACTGTCAGGCCTAGAGATCTACCGGAATTTGCTTTGATAGGTTAAAAAATTGCTTTAGACCACTAAGCCCTATTTTTTTTCCTTCATTTTCTCCCTTTTGGAATGGGAATATATATTCCATTCCTGCCCCATCACACTATTTTGGGAGCAGATAACTGGTTTACTAGTTTTATTGATCACTGGACAATATGCAGAGACTTGCTTATATCTGACTTAGATAATAAAATCTGGAACATTTTTGAATTGACACTTAGATAAGATTTTACATTTAGAGTTAATGCTTGAATGGGTTAAGACTTTTGGAGATGTTGAGATGGAAAGGATTTGAATTAGGGGGCTGGTGGAGAGGGCGGGCAGCAGCAGACAGTACTGGGTTGAAAAGTACCCTCCTCCCAAATTCACATCTACCCAGAACCTCAATACGGAACCTCACCTGGAGATAGGGTTTTGCAGAGGTAGTCTAGTCAAACTGGATTAGCTTGGGCTCTAAACCAGTATGAAGGATACTCTTTTAAGAAATGGGAAATCAGAACATGAGAACATGGAGGTGGAGATTGGATGGATGCCTCCAGAAGGCATGGGTCACCAAAACTTTCTGTCAATGACCAGAAACTAGGATGGAGGCATGGAACAGATCCTCCCTTGGAGCCTCTAGATGGCACCATCCCTGCCTCTGACTTCCTTTTGGAATTGTAAAAGAATAAATTTTTGTTGTTTCTAGTGCTTCAGTTTGTGATGCTTTGTTATAGCAGCCTCAGGAAACTAATACATACTATTGCTGTTATAGTAAATTATTGTAGTAAAATTAATAATAGATTTCCCACCTCAGGAACTCCCTTAATGTATCAATCTGCATTGCAACTAAAACTACCATATGGTCAAAACTCTATGGTTAACCTTATAAACACAGTATACCTGATTTAACTGGAGACCAGATGGGAAAAGGACACAAATATATGATGTGTCATATGCAGAGAAAAAGCCCTAAGGTGTTTTATAGGAATTTTCCCATATCATAACAAGGTAAAGATAAAAGTATATTCAATCACTCATCTAAGCTGGTATCAATTATTCTGAGTAGGTATCACAAAATCGTGTTTAGTGAACCTACGTTCAACCAGAAATATTATTTGATATACTACCATGAAACTTTGTAATTTATTTTTCTTTGGTTGGAATTTGGGTGAATAAGACTATAAAAGCAGACAATGGGGAGAAAATGCCTATATCAAAGTAACTTAAACCCGTACTGTGACTATGGCCACCCATATGTGGAAATGATAAGACACCAAATTTAAAGCTAGATTTGTTAAGGGAATAAACGTAAACAATATATATATATTGTTTATGGGTTTTGTTGTTGTTGTTGGATAAGCCAAGTTATTTTTGATATTTTGTTATTTTTGGTTTATTGACTAGAGATCTCCACAGAATAGTTCAAATTTGATTCAGTTTTGCTGTTACTGACAGTTAGACATAAGATAGCAAATGTAAATACTGAGAGTTTTAAAACTGTTATTCAGAGGGTGTTATTATTTTTCTATAATTCATATTACTAAAATGATATAAAACATATATTTAGACTGGGTTTTACAGTGTTTAAGGTATCTTCTAATCTCTCTTAATGAAGAATGTGAAAGCATTAAATACTATGGAAATCCCAGTGGAAAGATGAGTACTGTTCTTTCATACTTGTTGATATTTTGCTGCTGGGTGTTAGAAGTTCTTTGTGTAGATTAATATATAAAACTTAAAAATGAAATGGATTTTGTTAATTACAAATATCCCAAATCTGAGGATAAAATATAATATGATAAAATACAGACATGATTTCAAACATTATTAATAAAAATAAAAATTCAAGATATATTGAAAGACAAGAAGGAAGTGAAATACTGAATTTACTCTGATCACCTGTGAGGTTTTTGAACTATGATAAGAAAATGTCTTATCATAGGACATTTTTAAGATTTTTGAGATCCAGAAAGAAAAGTGAGAGACTATGAATGAATTAGGTGTTAGCTGAAGGTCATCTTAACTGTACTAATTTAGAAATATACAGAAAAAAAGAATTTCCCATTTCTTACTGAGACACAATATATGCACAGAAGATATGATTAGATATGGCTTGAGATCCTGTTTGGACACCTTCTTAATTATCTTTAATAAAAATGAAATTTTAGAAATGAGATTAATTCAACAAATCAATTGATAATGACTAATTAATTAATGTCAGTTATCATTTATAAAGCAGTTTGAAGCTGGAACATGCTATGCTTGTTAAGTAGTATTATTAAGATTATAATGATGAAGAATGTGGATAAAAAACCTGGCAGGAGTAACATTCTAAGGAACCATTTATGTTATGAATGTTATAAAAAATGACATAGTATTTAGGAAGAGATATGCAGTTAAGTTTCTTACATTTTTTAAAAGATTTTATTTGAGAGAGAGAGAACACAGGTGGGGGTAGAGGCAGAGGGAGAAGCAGGCTCCCTGTGGAGCAGAGAGCCTGATGCAGGGCTCGATCCCAGGACCCTGGGATCATGACCTGAGCCACAGGCAGACACTTAACCAACTGAGCCACCCAGGTACCCCACAGATTTCTTTAAAAAATTTTTCCTTATACAATTAAAGGTGTCTTCTTAATTTACCTTATGCTTCATTTCTAATGTCAATCAATCAAACAGTGTTGAAGCTTCTAACATTTAACAGATACTCATCTGAGCATTAGGAATTTACTGGTGAATAAACAGAATCCTTGCCTGCAAGGAACTTGATATTTTGGGGGTAGAAGCAAGTCTAAATACATAAACACAGAGGCCAGAGATGGTATGAAGAAGATGAACTAGGGTTAAGGGACAGAGTGTTTTAGCTGAGTTATCTGGGAAGCCCCTGTGAACTTTGACATTATGCCTCAATAATGAGAAGACACCAGCCAATGGCCAAGGTAATAACAAATAGGAGAGGCCAAGTCAGAAAGAAGATTTGCTGGTTCAAGAAACGAAAATGAATCCAGGGCAGCTGGGTGTACCAAGGCTGTCGTGGAATACAAACTCAGGTATCTGGGCAAGATGGTGAGAAGTCACTGGAAACCTGAGGAGAAGTGACTGATAGGAATTTTATTCTGACAGTTGAACTGACAATGCATTCCACAGGTACAGGTTTAGGAAAAGAGGAACAGGTTAAGGGTTTACTTACTTTTCCAGTAATTTTGTTGAGGTATATTTTATACATCACAAAGTTTATCCAACTCAAGTGTACAAACCCTTGATTTTGAGTAACTACCCAACAGTTTCACCATTATCATGAATTGGTTTTGAAACACCCCTCTTTGCCTCCCATCGTAGATCCATTATGGCCACCGCAGCTCATCTCCATTCCCATCCCCAAACCTTAAGCAATCACTACTCTGCTTTCTGTCTCCATAGATTTGCTTTTTTGTAGACATCTTGTATAAATGGGTTCATTCTATCTGTGGCCAAGTTACTGATAGCAGTTTATGCCAGAATAATAGAAAGGGTAAGAGGTGATGTGCTTTGGCATTGATATTGAAGGTAGAGCTGGCCGAGCATTCTGTTGAATTGCATGTAGAATCTGAAGGGAATAAAAGAATGAAACATAAAAAGATTCTCAGGCTTTTTCTTTTGGAGTGTGTGATTATGCCTATGGTGATCCTATGATGATGATGAAAAATATACAAGGAAAACATTTCAGATTTTTACTAAATATGAGAGTCAAGATAACAACCGAGTCAGCAGTTGGGTATAGTACATCTGGGAGGCATCAGCAGAGGACAGATGGTAAGACAGTCATCATGGAGGAGATCACCTAGGGAGTTCCAGGAGAGTGAGAGCAAAACAGGGAGAGAGCGAGAGAGGAAGAAGGCAGGAGCTGAGCCTCTGAGCACTGTAACAGTCTGTCCTGTGCAATTTGCAGGACTTAAAAATGTGGGCCCTGGTACCAAAAAAAAAAAAAATCTGCTGAGAACTTGAACTGTTGGTTTCTGGCCCAGCATTTAAAAAGCTTAGAAGTCTTCACTCCATTGTGATGACAAGTAAAGTAAAAAAACCAAACACACTAAAAAAATCAAACTCTTCAAGATCTATCATAGAAGTGAGATGCCAGGGCAAACTGCTGTTAGCAAAATTAGAGACAGAAAAGCAGATACAGAGAATCCCAACTATGGGAGCAGAAACCTGCCCAGGAACTAGTACTGGAGCTGGAAAACCTAAACTGTAATTGACAAGATCGCTGGAGTCTCGGTGTAGACAAGTCAGAGATAGAAAAACCCCAGGGGGACCCAATTTTACCTCTAGAAGTTGTACCGGGCCTCTCATGGAATATTGTAGAAAAGTCCCTTCGGGCTTCTGGCAGGGAAAGGAGAAAATGAATCATTTTGAAATACACCAAAGCTTACTGTTCTTCACAAAACTTGCTCTAAGGAGAAACTTCTACTGGAGCCTAACGTACTTCAGAGAAGGGAAATATCCAACTCCAGCCCTCTCTAGCCTTTTGTATGGGGAAAGGAGAAACAACTCCAGTGACCTTCAGCCATTCTGTCCCATCTGAGGGCGGCAAAAAACTGAGAAGCACCTGTGAAGTTCACAATTCAGGTATAGCTTCACCAAAGGACAGACTCCTAATCATAGGATTATGCAACACATCCCTATTCCCCACACTTTGCCGTAGCACTCAACATTGATGTGTAACAGTTGCTTTCCCTTAGTAGAACATGTATAGCTCCCACAATGACAAGGCATATTAAGAGGAAAAACACAGAGTCTGAAGAAAACAAACTCTTAGAACCAGAGATAGACATGTCAAGAAAGTGGAAATTATAGCATAAAAAATTTTCTTAAAACTACGATTAATATGCTAGTACTTTAATGGCAGACATACGGATAATATAAACAGAAAGATGGACATTCTGAGAATACATAAAAAAGAAATGGTAGAGATCAGAACTAGTATGATAAAAATTAAGAATGTCTTTGATGGACACATGAGAAGACTGGGTATGGCTGAGCTTGAGGATATAACAATAGAAACTTCAAAAACTGAAAAGAGAAAGATAGTTGTAAAAAAAAAGGAATACCCAAGTACACAACAAGGCATAACATGCCTAAATAAGAATAGCAAAAGAGGGGGAAAGGAACAGGAGCAGTAATCGAAGCAATAATAAGTGAAAATGTCCTCAAATTAATGTCAGACACCTAACCACAGATCTAGAAAGTTGGAAGAATGCCAAGAAGGATAAATACAAAAAGAGCTACATTTAGGCAAAGCATATTTAAATGTCAGAAAAATCAAAGATAAAGAAAAAATCTTGAACAAAGTCGGGGGGGGGGGTGGTTCTTAAAGAGCAGCAACAATGAGAACCATACCTGTTGTCTCCTCAAAACCATGCAAGCAAGGAAAAAGTAGATGGAGATATTAAAAGCGTTGTGAGAAAAAAGAAAAACCAAACCAACACTAGAACTTGAAAGCAACAAGATACCTTTTAGTTAGTGAATGGATGAATAAACTTTGGTTTATGGAGTATTATACAATGATAAAAATAAACGAGCTATCAAGCCATGGAAAGACATGGAGGAAATATAATGCACAGCACCAAGTGAAAGAAGGCAATCTGAGAAGGTTATGTACTGTATGATTCCGACTATATGATATTCTGGAAAAGCGGAACTATGGAGATCGTGAAAAGATCAGTGATTGGCAGCAGTTGGGGGAAGGGAGGGATGGCTAGGCAGAGAGCACAGAGAATTTTTAGGGTCATGAATCTATCTTGTATAATAGTAAAATGGTGGGTACATGTCATCATGTAATTAGTCAAAATCTATAGAATATACAAAAGCAAGAGCACACTTTTACATAAACTATGGACTTTGGTAATGATGTACCAGCAGAGGCGAGGCAGTTGTAATAGCTTTATCCACTACTGGGGGCCGATAGTGGAGGAAGTAGTGTGTGGGCAGGAATGGGGATCTTTGGAAAATCTCTGTACTTCCACCTAATTTTGCTGTGAACCAAAAGCTGCTATAAAAAAACAAAGTTTCTTAATTAAAAAAATTACTAATAACCTTAAGATGACAACATTGAAGAATATAATCAACTATGGGCTCTTTTAAATAGGGTACCCTGTGCAGCTACACACATTTTGCACACCTGTGAAGCCAGTCTCATGGTGAAATGACAAGAGAAATCATAGAAGACTGTATATTACAGAAGCTTAAAGATGTCATGGGCTTTCTATGCGCCCCCCCCCAATTCACATGTTGAGAACCTAACCCCTAAATGTGACTGTGTTTAGAGATAGGACCTTTTGAGAGATACTTAAGTTTAAGTGACATAAAAATCATTGGGTCTGAATTTGGTTTGGGTTTCTTAGAAATTTGGTTGGTTTCTACAATCAGGAATATTGTAAGAAAAGAATATTGTAAGAAAACGGAGATGACATCTCTCTCTTTTTTCCCACGCTTGCACAGACAAAAGGCCACGTCAGCATGCAGTGAGAAGGTAGCCATCTATGTCAGGAAGAGAAATCTCACCAGAAACTTCCAACCTCCTGAACTGTAATTAAAAACATTTCTGTTATTTAAGCAACCTAATCAATGATTATTTGTGATGGCAGCCCTAGAAGGCTAAGACAGAATGTTTCAAGAAAGAAGCAGTCACTAGGTCCAGAGCTTTCAAGTTCATGCACTACGTGCACTTTTGTTCTTCTAACTACAGAAGAGCGGAAGAGAGAGCATTCTCTGATAGATCTCCCATACTTGACTGTTCCTAAAATTTAATGTCTTTGTAATATATGTGAAAGACCCATGTCAACATGACTGGATCACAAGGGGCAGAGATACTTGAGTAAACATTATTTTGGGAGTGTCTATTAGGGTGTTCTAGATGAGATGAGCATTGGAGTTGGTCCACTGAGTGAAGCAGCTTGCGCTCTCCAGTGTGAGCGCCCAGCATCCAAATGGCTGAGTGCCTGGCAGAATAAAAAGTTGGAAGAAAGTCGAATTTCTCCTTCAGTCAGACAATGGATCTGGATCATCTTTCTTATCCTGCCCTAGAGTGACTGACACCTTTAGCTCCCCTGGTTCTCAGGACTTTGGGCATTTGACTAAATTCTACCACTGGTTTTACTGTCTTCAGCCTGGATACGGAAGATCAGGAGACTTCTCATCCTCTGTAATCCTGTGAGCCAGTTCCTCATAATACATTCATCTCTCTCTCCCTCTATCTCTCTCCCTGTACCCCCCCCCCAGGTTCGTTTCACTAGGGAACACCCACAAACGCAAAATCTCATTCATGACTTAATTTCTTGATTAAAAAGTAATCTATGACTCTTACAAAAAACTATTCTGCAAATATGGAAGAGTATGAGGACAAAATAAAATATAAATATCATTTATCATTTCAACCACTCTGAAAAATCATGACTAATTTTTATATCACCCGATACAGCATCATCTTGAACACATTTGTAGGCTTTCCTCTTAACATTCATGTCATCGTATCTCTGTATGGTTAGATACTATGCAGCCATTATCACATCAATGGACACGAACTGACATATCTTCACTTCTTAGTCCTTTTAAAAATATTTACATTATGTCAAGTATTTTATAAACTATTTTATATGCCTCTATCATTTATCCTTGAAGGAAACCATTGATGTGTTTACATTCCCTTTGTACAGTTGAGGCTCTAAGGGTTAAAGAAGTCAACAGATGTGCCCAAAATTAAAGATTTAGAAGCTGGGGTTCTAAGTTTTATACTCAAACCACTCCAATTCCAAAGTTCTAAACTGTCTTACTGTTAATTATTTTAGGTATGTATCTCATGTATTTTTAAAATGCTGTTGTATATATCTAGAGAACATGTTTTGTGCCCTGTGCTTCTTTTGTATGCCCTTCAATATTTAATAGACTGCTAGGCACATGTTTGTTTCTAATTAAATTCTTAATTAATTGAATTGAATTTACCATATGGTCTTTGCTACTTCATCACTAATTTATTTCTGCTATTGATTTGGACTCAGTAAAAATATACATGATCTCCATTGATAAAAACATTAAGAGTTATGATTTATATGGCTTAATCAAGATATTGTTTTACTAAAACACTTCTGGTTAATATAATCAAGAGAAACTTTCTATAATTAGGGTTTTTTTTTTTCCCAAATGATATGTGTCTAAAATGTAAAGAAAGGCAAAATCACTGATTAATGTTTTAATTGTACTATTTATCAAATGACAAAAACTTAGAGTACGGATTAAAAAATATACAGGAACAAAGTCCACATTTCTTCCCAGAGAAGTCAGTGGTTAATAAGTTGAAGAAAATAATACAGAATAATTACCATGTCCCACACCCTCATCTCAGTTCTTTCTGTGAGCTTTCGGGCCATAGCCTCTTTTAATACGTGTCTTGCAATGACACTTAAAATAATCTTTGGCTCTAATATTGTCACTGGCCACCCCCTAAGACCTGAACTTTACTCACCTGCTTGTATCCACTAACCTTTGTCCCCTATTTTTCCTCAAGCTCTTCTTTTCAGTTTATCTCTTAACTCTGGCAAAAGATTTACAGGCCTAGGGTCCCCTGTGGAAACCAGAACTACCCCTGAAAACCGTATCAAGTACCTGCACGCAGACCACACGGACCAGTTTGAACTTGACCCCGACTCATGCTTGTGCAGATGGACCATGGAGTGAGCCATGGAGTGACGGCCAGTTACCTTCACCTCACTGCAATACTAAAATCTCTGCCCAAGGAGAAATTACAAGTCTCATTTACATAACATACAACATATGTGTAGCATGTTTCCTTAAGACATAGAAGCAGCCTTAGGCCTGTCTCAGTATCCGATGAACAAGATTCCCCTTTCTAACCCTCAACAAAAGGACTCATTCTTCCTCTCTTGGAGAGTTACGGCTTTGGAGGTTATTCCCTATGACGTCTTTATTTGCTACAGATAAAGTTTCCTTTGTGGGACAACCCCCGGTGTGGTTTCTAGGTGACTCACCAAAGAGCAAACTCACCTTGGTTCGATGACAGTATTTCTTCACTCTACACTTATTTCTGACACATTTTATTTTTTTGATGTGGCACAAAGTGTTCCATGTGCCAGTGGGTATCAAGACGAAACAACTGACCAGAAGAAATGACTTAAATGCAAAAAGATCATTGGAGGAGAAGAAAATGATGCATTTTTGAAAATAGGGAGTGTGAAACTGGTTTACATATATATGAAAATGAATTTTTGATAGCTGGTGTAAGTATTAGCTGAAGAAATCTTGAACTGAATGTGTTATAATCAAATACTGTTTGATATGAAATATGTATTAATTTGAAATGTTTATTTATATTAACAAATTTGCATAGGGATATTTAATTAGAAGATTTCAAGCACCATGATCAAGTGATATGACCAACCTGAGCGGAAGTGAGCATTGTTAGTTCTGTGCGTTCACAATGATTAACTACTCATTTAACTGTGATATCTAGTAGATACTTTGAATTTCCAAACTCATTGAAAGCAATGAGACTAAATTATTCTACAAAGTCTGTGATTCCGTGTTTGGTTATGTAAATCTCTCTCTCTCTCTCTCTCTCTCTCTCTCTGGCAGTTGTGTATTCAGTTGGTAGGTTCTGGGTCCAGCAACACGCAACCAGAAACGTGATCTTAAATCTACCAACAGCAGAGGAAAACTCAAAGAAAATAATTACAAAGAAAGGAGGTAAACTTTAGATGGCAAAGACAGATTTAGAAATATCAGATGGGATGAATGAAAAACTACACAACATCATTTCTGTTAATATAATTGGGATATGGAAGCTGAAGACATTCTATACATGTTATGATGGTTTTTGTCCCTTTTCCTGCTTCTATTCTTGCTAGGACCTGTGCCCCTCCCCCCACTTTATACGTGCCTCAATCTATGGCCCCCTCCATGTCAAGGGATAAGGAGTTGATCATTTCTCTAAAGTCTTCCAGAACAACAGATAACATCTAAGGAAAGATCAGTCATGAGCTTCCATTTAAGCTCATGTTCCAGACCACTGGTGCTAAACATCTCAATACCAAGACCCTCTGGTTCTATGGAAGAAGTGATTTATGGAGGACTCCTGGACCCTTTTCTTTGTACTAACCAGTTTCTGGACATCTGAAAGGACAATACACCAGACCACAATCCTCAATAAAAACCTCAGACACAAAGCAGAGATTCTTTCTCCTTTACTTTCTGAATCTCCCAGACACTCTACCTGTATCTGTACACTCTCTACGTATCTTCAGTAAACTCTGCCTTCCCTTCCTGCTGTCTCATGTTTGATTTCTATTCTGTGCACAGCCAGCAACCCTCTCGGCTGGTCCCTCAGCACCCTCTCTAGGTCCTTGGACCCGGCCTGTCTACTTCATAATAATGCTTAACATCTATTTATTAAACATTATATGATAAACATACTGATATGATTCCAAACTGAGACATAATTCTTTGGCAAATTCTGAACAAAGGTAAGTAAAGGGGTCTGAAAGATTTACATGGAAATTTTTAAAATTATGAAACAATTTAGAAATAAAATCAAATAAAAATTATCATTGTGCGCTGATTGTTATTGTGTTAATAATCAAATTGTGCTTAATTTGAAATGTTTACAGATTAACATATTCCCTCATTCGGGTTTTTTTATAAACACAGGACAATTATCTAGAACTATGCCTTTTTGTTCAGATGCCCAAATATATTCTGGAGAATTCTAAAAATTCCAAAGATCTTATTCTTGCTGGCATACAGAAAAGCAAATGATCAGTAATTTAAGATAGTATGGAACATTAAAATTCAGTAGAAGAATGGAGGGGATGTTGATGATACTGGTAACTGAGATCGATATGAAATCAACTATTGTAGCATGTTCTACCAGAGCATCTATATTAGTTGGAACAGGTTTTAGAGTGAAACAGAAACAATGATGCAATTAACATGGGTAACCGACATGTGGTATTTACAAGCAAAATTATAGAGATCCATGAAGATTATTGGCTTGAAAGGCCACATAAGGTCTAAGCAGCTATAAACTAGCATAATTTTCTCGGTTAGTATCCAGCACACATTGTTCCCCTCATTCTATCTTTTCTTCAGTAGTATAGCACTGAGATTATGATATAGGCCTTATGTTTTTTTGTTTTTGCTTTTCCACTTATTTTATTATTCTCCCATTCTCCTATTGAGTATTTGACATTTTTATTGTCTATGGGTGAAGAATAGATTTTTTAGAGGTGAATATATATATAGGTATATATGAAGAAATATTTAGATGTGAATATAAGAATATAGGCATATATGACTATTTGATCCTCATTCACAGATTCCATATTTATAAATCTGCCAACTTGTTAAAGTCTATTTGTAACCCTCAAAATCAGTATTTGCAGCTTGTTCATGGTCATTTACGGATATGTGCAGATTGGCTAAAAATTTGAGTCATTCTATGTGTACGTTCCTAGGGAAGGTGAACCAGTATGATGCTTTGCCTTCTTGTCTCAGCTCTCATATGACAAACGTATCTTTTTCAGTCTATTTAGTGTGACATATTTCACATTTTTGAGCTATTAGTGATTTGACTATTTAAAATGATTTTACTGTTTAAAATGACCTCTGGATGTAGGGCTCAAATGCTATCTAGTGTTCCTAAGAGCAGGAAGGCTGTGATGTGCCTCAAGAGGAGTGTGCATTAGGACATGTGTCAGATGAATTCCCTTCAGATATGACTTATAGTGCAACTGTCCATGGGTTCCGTGTTAATGGATCAATGATATACATTAAGGTACTGTTGAGCCAAAACTTGTATATAAGACAAGGTTATGTATTGATCAGCTGACAAAATGTTGTGACCAGGGTTCGCAGGAACTCTGTGAACATTTTCCCCTAGGAACATTTGTTCACTATTAGCTAATTCAGCCTTTGCAGAGACTATATAGAACACAACTACCATGAACAGTAACAATTGACTGCCTCATCAATTTCTTCTATGGAGATAATATGGACATATAATTTAACTATGTTATTAAGGAAAAGTATAAATACTTTGCACTATAAGTTTGTCAAAAGCTAGGTTTTAATTATTTTAGATAGAAGACAGTCATTTCTTACACAACCTTAAGGTGCTATGGAAATCAAGAATAGGATTAACAGATTTCCAAACTTGGTAGTTTATCATAGCCTCTTCCAAAGAGGAAGTAATCTCAGTGACATCACATATTTTGAAGGACTTGTTAACTTTTTGAAAGATGTATAAACCATGGGAATATTCCAACAATATTGACTGTAGATCTCATTTCATTCTTTCTGAATATGCATATACTTAGTTTTGATGTCAGAAACCAAGATGCTAAAGTACCATTTTCAAAAGGTTATCCTTTCAGGGACGCCTGGGTGGCTCAGTGGATTAAGCATCTGCCTTCAGCTCAGATCATGATCCCAGGGTTCCTTGCTTGGAAGCCTCCTTCTCTCTCTGCTTGCACTCCCTCTGCTTGCTCTCTCTGTCTCTCTCTGAATAAATAAGTAAAATCTTAAAAAAAAAAAAAAAGCTATTCTTTCAACCTAACATCCAGTAACAAAGTATAATGTTTAATATGTCTTTGGGAAATTTTACCCTTCGGGAAATTTATACTGTCCATGCATTCTAGATTCTTTAATCAAACTTTCTGACCACATGGCTTTTTGGATATTCCATAGGCATCTAATGGCTATCTCGAACTTAATATGTTTTCCCCAAAAACTGTTTGTCTTTTTCTTCAGAGTTAAGAGTTTCATTTTTGCAATGTTCAAGTCAACCACCCTAGTCTTCCTTAACTCTCTTCCCCACTTTGTATGTTCAAGCCATTAGGAAATCCTGTTGGAGGTAATTAAACCCTTCAAATACATGCCAAGAAGCCAGCCACCTTCACAATCTCTACTGCTACCATCTTGATCATTTCTTGCTGTTTTCCCAGCTGCTTTCCTGGACTCTTCAGTCCATTATCAAATGAGTAGCTAAAGTTTAAGTTTTTAAACAGAATCTTATCATCTTTTTCATCAGTGAAAATTATCTAATGGCTTCTTAGCTTGCTCAGAACCAAAATCAGTGTCTTTCTGTGATCCACAAGACCCTTCATTACTTAACTCCATCAACCATCACCCTTTGTGGCTATATTAAATCAATTTCCCATTTCTGAACTGAAAAAGAGGAAGATAAGAAGATAAACTGTCAAGAAGATAATCCAATTATCAATGTAAGGAAGAATATAGTTATTGTTTGATACAGATATAAGAAAATAAATTTTGCACAATATTGATTTTTTATATATTGAAGGAAACTATTTTTGTAAATTCTTTTGTGAATATTATTATAGATATTTATACCAGAAAACTTAAGCATGTAACTTAGAGTTTTTTTTTTTTTTTAACAGCACTTATTTTTCTCAATAAGTAAATAGATTCATAAACTCTGTTTCTGTTCACCTGACTAAATTATTACTCAACTTTAGGAGCAGAAGTAAAATACTGGAGAGACTGCTTTTTTAAACTTTATTTGCAGTGATTCCAGATAATATATTTTGTATTTGCTCCTTTCATTTTCTAATACTCTATTAATACATTTAATGTTGAGGTGCAATTTATATCAATGTGAAACTACCTCAGTATAGTCCTATTCAGGAAAATAAAATCCTAAAGACATTGAACAAAACAGTTTATGTATATGGTATAGACATATTATCTAGTTTATTGTACTTATTTATACTGAGTATTAACAAACTAGTAAGGAGGGAGTATAATATCTCATAAGATCATTAGGAAAGAATAAAATATAAATCTTAGCATATTTGGTTATTCAAGTTAATTGTCTTCCTGGTCTTGAAAGGGGTCTACCATTCAACATATATTTTCTACAAATTATAGTGGGGTATAAAGTTAATCAAAGGTATCCTAACTGTGGGGAGCCTGGGTGGCTCAGTGGGTTAAAGCCTCTGCCTTCGGTTCAGGTCATGATCCCAGAGTCCTGGGATGGAGCCCCACATCGGGCTCTCTGCTCCGGGGAGAGCCTGTTTCCTCCTCTCTCTCTCTCTGCCTGCCTCTCTGCCTACTTGTGATCTCTCTCTGTCAAATAAATAAATAAAATCTTTAAAAAAACTTTTTTTAAAAAGGGTATCCTACCTGTTACCATTTATTTTATTTTAGAATGGATCACTTCAGAAAAGACAGGGCAGGAACATTAATATTATTTACAAAGAATATAATGGAGCAAAATAGTGAAATACCCTTTCATAGAGAATGGTTTTTATAGCAAAGAGAGAAACAGAAAAAGTGAGAAAGAAAAAGATGGCTCAAAGAAAGAAAAGAGCGAGCTATCTAAGCCCCTGGGATTTCTCTTGGGAGAGACTATTATTTGTATTGATTTTAGTTTGCAAGTTTTCTTCTCTTTCTCTGCTGGCCCACCATGTAATCCATAAATAATAAATAGATGTACAGTGAGTCATTCTTTTGATTGCACGCATAGCAACCATCACAACACATTAATGCACCATCTGAGCACCCCATCATACCCACCATAAAATGCACTTACTTGTGGATTCAAGACACTAGAATTTAAACTTGCTATTGGCCCCGAGATTGCAAACAATGGAGTAGCGCAAAACGAAAGGATTATTACAGGCCAAATATGTCAGCTCTTCTTGTTACTGGTGTTTTAATTCATATGCTTATTTCTTTGCCCTTAAACCTTGAGTTGAGTATTGAATATCTAACACAAGAATGGTGGGTGTTACATTTAACAGTGTTAGATGTGACTTTCTGGGGGCTTTTGATGTGACTCATAGAATTTTCTCTAAGTAATATAACTGTTATTTATCACATAAATCTGTGAGAGATGGAAAGCTTCAGACTGTGAGTGTGTAACCGAATGGCTAATTTATATGCCCAATGAAGAGAGGAATAGAATCGACTAATGCCAATTAAAGAATCATCCTTTAGAAAGTAACATCGATAAAGGTAATTGGGAATTAATAATAATTCAGTGAGTAATATGACCCCAGGGAGGTTCAGTGCTTTTGAGAACTGAATGGGCACAGCATATACTGCATGTATGAAGACCTTTCTTATTCTATTGAAAAACCATCTTATTTTATAATTTTTAAATTTTTTTCCAATAAGAAACATCCAGAAAATGGTACACATCTTCAGTGTGTACCTTAACTGAATTTTAAAATATCAGCACACTTGTCATTCTAACACTAAGAAGAAGAGCCAGAAGATTAACAGGCATCTCCAAATCCACCCCCTTTCCATCCAGATACTTTCTTGAACAAAGCTGACTTTTGTCCATTGAGGCTGATTTTTAAGTATTTGCTCTTTGTCTGGCTTCTTATGTGTGGAACTATTATTTGGCATTTCTCATTTGTATACAGTATTCAATTGCTTAAATAGACTACGATTTATTTTTCCAATTCATTGTTGACAAAGTTAATTCAAATCTTGGGCTAATCTATATAGTGCTGTTATGAACATTTTTGGACATATTTTTGGAAAATATGCATGCTGGGTGATACACTATGCATGTATTCATTTTTGGTAGATATTGGCAAACAGTTTGGAAAAGTTGTTATACTAATTTGCTCCCTCACTAACAATTTGTAAGCATTCCAGTTGCTCCACACTCTTGCTGGAGACTTAGTATTGTGTATAGTTCTTCTTTCTTTTTTTTTTTTTTTTTCCATCTTAGCTCTTCTGGTAGTTGTAGTGTTAGCACATGTCACATTTTGGGTTCAATTGGTATTTTCCTGATGACTAATGAAGCTGAACACATCTTCATATAATTTGGCCATTTTTTTTTTAAAGATTTTATTTATTTATTTGACAGAGAGAGATCACAAGTAGGCAGAGAGGCAGGCAGAGAGAGGAGGAAGCAGGCTCCCTGCTGAGCAGAGAACCCAATGTGGGGCTCGATCCCAGGACCCTGAGATCATGACCTGAGCCGAAGGCAGCGGCTTAACCCACTGAGCCACCCAGGCGCCCTAATTTAGCCATTTGGATATCTATCTTGTTTTATGAATTATCAAGTATTTTGCTTATTTTTTCTGTTGTGTTATCAGCTTTTGTAATCATTTGTAGGAGCTGTTTTTATATATTAAATGAAAGTCACCTTGTATTTTTTATTATTTAATGGTGCCTCTTGATAAATATAAATTCTTACTTGTACTTAGCACAATTTTTCATTTTTTAAAATTTTATGATGGGTTTTGTAATGGTTTTGTGTAAGAGATTTTTGTCTTTTCTAAACCAATAAATATGTTCCCTGATATTTTCTTTGAAAAACCATATAACCTTAATTTTTATATTTAGATCTATAATCCATGTGGGATATAGATTTAGAGAGGTGGTGCTATTTAATTATGATAACTAGCACAAAAATACCATTTTCTATTCAGTTGCATAAAGTTTCATAAACTTGATTGTAGGATGTCCTTTGGTCAATGAATCAGTATGGGTCTAATCAGGAGTAGAAAAACATGCAGTAATTTGAACAGAGAATATCAATATAAAGGGTTATTAAGTATAGCAACAGATTAAAGTAATGAGAGATGGGCTAATAATTAAAGAGAACGCTAAAGGGTATAGAAATATCAGCTATAAGGACTAGTCAGAATTGATATGAACACTCAAGGGAAAGCTCCATAATATATATCCCCATTCTTCTGAGGTTCAGACCTTTTCGGAGAGCATACAACTATGACTCACATTTCCGCAGAAAGTTGCCCATGGTGGGTGCTGGTTGAACATGCTGGAAATCCACCCTCTAGGGCCAGGGAAAGCTACTCACCCTGCAGAGACTGGAAAAGCTGGAGATCCTCTGATACAAAAGTGTCTAGGGAGGGATGGGGACACCTGGTGGCATGTGGGTGCTGCTGACCACCATCAGCTGTAGGCACCTGATACTAGCAAAGCCACCCACACTGCAAGACCCTGATTCTAGACAAGCTTCTCACATCAGAGCTGTGAATTGGGGAGGCGACATGCAATACAGGAGTCTATCAAGCAAGCACCCCACAACTAGGCAGCAAAACCCTTTCTTCGTACAATGTTTCTCCAGCATTCTCCATGGAGAAAACTTCGGTACCGCCTAAAAAAATAACCAATATTTAAAGGTCCCTGTCCATTTCCACAGAGCAGAAAAATGGGGTTATCTTGGAGCACGGAGACAATGAATTAATAATGGCAATGTTGAATTCAGGTTTAAAAAATAAAGACTAGGTAGTTCGATACCCAGGATGTCTTGATCTAACTCCAATTTTAATGAAATGTGGCTTTTTCTGGGACTCCATTTGGAAGGTAGATAGATTCTCACCACCAATGTGCCCTTGGCAGATGAAGACCACACTGTACTAATCTGAGAATGAACCGGCTAGGCATGCCTGAACATGCAGTCCTTGGAATCAGCCTCTGCCAGAAAGTCAGGCACTGTAGACCAGGTAAACTCTTTACAAGCCAGGAGGTGGGCACAAGTTGTTAAAACATATCATGACTTATTAAAAATACTTCTTTTCCAAGGTATCTCTCATAAAAAAAAAAAAAACCAATTTAATAAATTCACTCACTGAAGGTAGTAATATCACTTCTCTGCTTAGGAGTTTAAAAAGATTACTATTTAAAGAAAAGAGACTGCTTGGCAAGTATCATTCCCTGAAATATCTTTAATTCTATCTCTGTATAGGCATCTTGACTATATTGAGTGTGTACTTATGATTAAAGTCTTTGTTTACTTTTATAATATTGCATTCTTCTAGTTTTCTTTCTGTCTGTGACAATTTCCTTTCTAATTCTTTTCCAAATGTCAGCATTTCTCAATAACTTTCACCTGTGATTCACTCACTTTTTATTCTTTTTCTCTAAAATTTCATCTATTTCTATAACTTCAACTTTCATCTTTTTGTGAAATATATAGGTCTGTATCTCCAATCATTAAGTCATTCTCAAGATCTAAAGTCAAATTTCTAAATACTTGTAAAACCATTATGTCTCATCACATCTCCAGGAACTCAGATTCAACATAACCACAACTTTCCCACTTATGATGTTTCCATCCAGAATTCAGAATCTGTATTAATGGTAAATTCACTCATCTAGTCATCGATGTTCAATATTTTATCTCAACTTTCTATACTTCCTAACCCATCATATTCATTATACTTTTGAGTTTTCTAGAATATCTGTATTCTCTTTCTTATCCTATATTTTTATTCCTGTTATATATGCACTAAAATTTCAAGGGTATAACGACAAGCAACATGGTATCGAGAATAAGTGACTTGTTTTTTGAGGATATGGGCTAAAGTAGGTGAAGATTCTATAGTCTGTTATTAATAAATCCAAGATATGTAATAAAATGGCATAGTTCTTTGAGTACATTAATGGGCCATGAGGTCAGCACTTATGTTTTGATTGCAAAGGATATCATTCTAAGTGTTAGAAGTTAAGCAGAAGAAGAAAAAACAATAGGAGAAGGAGAGACTAAAGACATCATTAAGAGCCTCACCTGAATGAAATAAAGCAATTAGAGAAAGTACAGTCAGAAAAAATACTGGAAGAGTACCAAAGATCAAGAAGAGAGACTTAATCTTGATGAAGAGCTTAACAGGAAAATTCTCATGATGGAGAGAAAGGTAGCTCTATAAGGGAGGGTAATAAAAAATACCTGAGATGTTAAGGTCAATAGTAAAGATTAAATGTTCAATTACAGAACACAAGTATAAGTCAGTGTACATCTTAGATAAATATTAAACCCAAAATGGTGTTTAAAAATAGGATATGCAAATGGTTTAGGGTCTAGATTTTCCTTTTGTCTGATTCTTTAAAGCAAGTTCTACTGTACTATTGGAAGCTTCACACAGAAACACTGAAAAACATCTACCTACAAGAAACTTGGTTCCCAGGAGGATGAGTGAACTCCTGAGGTCAAGCGTAGCTCTAGAATTTTATGAATGTGTGGAATCTTTTATTTACTTCTCTGTGAACTGCCTCCTGAACTTATTTAAGAATTATTTATCTGGGGCGCCTGGGTGGCTCAGTGGCTTAAAGCCTCTGCCTTCAGCTCAGGTCGTGATCTCAGGGTCCTGGGATCAAGCCCCACATCAGGCTCTCTGCTCGGCAGGGAACCTGCTTCCTCCTCCTCTCTCTCTCTGCCTGCCTCTCTGCCTACTTGTGATCTCTGTCAAATAAATAAATAAAATCTTTCAAAAAAATGACTTTAAAAAAAAAAAAAAAAAAAAAAAGAATTATTTATCTTTCTTTTTCAGAAAAACTGGAAGAAGTTTAAGTGATGTTACTGAAATGTAAGAGCAGTTCAATAATAGAATTCTAAGAAGAGTTCTAGAATCTCTAGTAAATTGCTGAAGTTGTTTAAAATTACATGTGATAACTTAGAAAATTCCACTCATCTACTCCTACTTTATTAGATCAATATAATATTAAAATAAAATCATTTCACATTATATTTTTACCTTCTAAGTAAACAAAATAGTTAAGTCTAAAAATAGTGCTTAATAGTATGCATTTTAATTATAACATTTAAAACTACTGTTTATTAATTAACCCACTATGTGACCTCAGAAATTATTATTTGACACATATTTTCTAAGTTCCTATTATTTGTCCACTACTGTGTAGGACCCTGTGAGACTATAAAAAGACACTATAGTGTAGTGTGTAAAAGCATGAATTTGAGTCTAATTGCCTGGGTTTTAATTTTTCCTTTCCATGTAAACTTGGGGATATCATTTAACTTCTTTCCTCATCTATGAAAACTAGATGACAATAGCACTTACTTTACTAGGTTATGAGTATTACGTGACTTAGAACAGTACTTCACACACAGTAATTTCTCCATAGTTATCAGTTCCTATGGATAAGATATATTGTGACAAATAAAGATAGTACAAGGGATGTAAGCCACTATCTTGTACTTGCCACGATCTTGTACTATCACGCCATATTAAGAGAATTACTTGTGGTAGAGGAATGGCAAAAAAAAAAAAAAAAAAAAATAAAAAAATTCCCTCTACTTTCTGGAGGTCTTAGCGGAGGCCCCTGTAGTTAAAGGCAGATTAATAAAAGAAACAGATATTTGATGAATATGTGTACCTTAGGTATACATGGAAGATGCCCATGGGAAAACTGAGTAACTCCCTGAGGTGGCTTAAAAAGCAGGTTTAAATACCATTCTGAAAAATAAAGGGGAATCAATGTGGGAATGGATGTGGGAGAAGTGATTTTTAGGAGAAATGATGGGCACTGGGAGAAGAAATACGAAGTGTGATAGTTGGTGACAGAAATCTGTCTGGGTACGGTGTTGACTTCTAGGCTCCTCTCCTGTGACAAGTCAGTGCTCTGTGGCGATGACATTCCTGGAGGGGAATGATGACAAGGAGTTCCATTTAGAGGCTCTGCCTTTCAGCAGATAAGGGGAGTTCATAGAAATCTCCCTGCATTTGCTATAAATAATCAATATGGCAAAGAGGCAGATTTTGGAGTGGTGTATTACACTATCCTTGCATGGTTTTGGATTTTTGGCAAAATTGTCCTGTGAACATGCTTTGAGAATCCCTCTATGTTGTTCAAACAGAGGAAGTGGAAACCGATTCTGGGAGAAAATATCACCAGAAATCAGGTGGTAGCTGTATCAGCCAGTTTCAAAAATGGATTGAAAGACCCATCTATATCTACATCAACCAAATGGGGCTATTTGGCTTTCTTCCTCTGATTTCCTTTTACATCTCCTGCCTGAGAAGCTCAGGGTTCTTTTGTGTGACAAGAAATATCTGGGTACTGATATTATTACATCAGATGAGACCACTGACTAAAAAGAGAATTCTTAGAAGGACAACATGGATGGCAGATCAATTAAAAATGAGTTACCACTATTCAAATACAAGTATTCCTTATAACTATAAAATAGCATTTGTAACTTATTTGTAACTTTGAACTACTAAGAGGGAAGACAAATCAAACTACTCACCTTCCAGCTAATCACATTTTCCTGTAAGCAGATTTCAGTAAATGATGGTCTTAAGCTGAAATGTGGGTCTGTGGTCCTTACTGCTACAACATTCTGGCATTGTCTGGGTTGTTCATAGCAATATAGACACTTGCTACAACAGAAGGTACTGCACTGTGAGTCCCAGCATCACACAGTTTCTTACTTTAAATGTTTCCTTTTGAAAATATGCAGGGAATGATCCCAATCTTTTGATACCAGTTGAGTCCTGATTTAGGACCAAGGATGTGATCTATTCTGGAGAATGTTCCATGTGCACTAGAGAAGAATGTGTATTCTGTTGCTTTGGGATGAAATGTTCTGAATATATCTGTGATGTCCATGTCCAGTGTGTTGTTTAAGGCCTTTATTTCCTTGCTGATTTTTTGCTTGGATGATCTGTACATTTCAGTGAGGGGAGTGTTAAAGTCCCCTACTATTATTGTATTATTGTTTATGTGTTTCTTTGATTTTGTTATTAATTGGTTTATATAGTTGGCTGCTCCCATGTTGGGGCATAGACTCTTAATCTCACAAAACAAACTGAGGGTTGCTGGGGGGAGGGGGGTTGGGAGAAGGGGGTGGGATTATGGACATTGGGGAGGGTATGTGCTTTGGTGAGTGCTGTGAAGTGTGTAAACCTGGTGATTCACAGACCTGTATCCCTGGGGATAAAAATATATGTTTATAAAAAATAAAAAATTTAAAAAAAGTTTCCTTTTTCACTTTTTCTGTTGCTGGAGATTGCTGTGTCTAACTCAGTACCTGAAAAGTAATCATATTGAATTGAAATGCAGTGTTTTATCAGTTAGGAAACATAAAACAGGCTTGGCTGCTTCTCAGTTTGTCATATGTCTCTGTCACCATCTCTCCCTCTTTCTTTATTTGAAGAAAGAATTAAAAAAAAAAAAAAAAAGAATCCTTCCTTAGCTTAAGGTCAATGGGGACATCTACCCAATTTTATGATGGACAACCAAGGCTCCTGGTCTCTAACATCAAACTCAGAAGAGCAGAAATGAGCTCAAACTGTAGTCTTCTCTTCATGGATTCTGACTATTTTTTTCTTGAGATTTTTAATGGAAAATTAAAATTAAAATTTCATTCTTGCTACACAAAGGCATGGTATATATAAAAACATGAGTCTTGCCACAAATAACTACAAAACATTGAGATCTTGAACCAAAAAACTCAAGTCAAAAGTGGAGATGGTTTCAGAGGGTTGAAGGGCCCTTACAATTATTATTATTTTTAAAGATTTTATTTTTTTATTTGACACACAGAGAGAATACAAGCAGGCAGAGAGTCAGGCAGAGGGAGAGGGAGAAGCAGGCTCCCCACAGAGCAATGAGCCTGATGCAGGGATCAATCCCAGGACCCTGGGATGGTGACCTGAGCCGAAGGCAGATGCTGACTGACTGAGCCACTCAGGTGCCGCAGGCCCTTGCAATTATTCATTCTTTATTACCTCACTTAAATCTTGGCCCCTGAGATTCCCTCCTGGTTTCACTGCCTTTACTCTCCTTCTCTATTACTGGTGTCAAATAAACTTACCCTTAAAATTATTTCATTCAGCATGTGATTCTCCACCTCCAAAGATACCAGGAAACTTTCGATCAGGTCTCCTCAATAGAAGATTTAGCCCTCTTGTCACTGTCATTGAAGTTTCTGATCCTTAGATGAACCCACATTAGAGATAACGGACATCCAGACAAATTGCCAAAAGAAATATGGCACTCTGGCACAGAGTAATAATTTTCTGGAATAAGCTTAAATTACAAAAAGTCAGAACACAGAACTATTTGCATGTAAGATAAAGAATCTTAGTTTAGCAACAAATGTTGAATAGATAAAGATTTTTTACTATAATTACATAAGAAAGTTGTCTTTAGTATGTTATATGGTTTTGTTTACACTTAAAATTACATCTTCCTTCAAAATGACTCTGGAATTCTATAATCCATACCAGTATTATTGAGTTAAAATAATGTTTTGGATTTTTATCCTTCAGTCCACGAAGGAGTAACTTCTATGAGATCTGCCCTCTCACATAACTAACTAGAATTTTGGACAATATATAGGAAACCATACTTTCTAGTCATTGCATCACAGGAGTGCAGGACTGTAATCACTGAAAAAAGGGAAACAAGAAATGAGTCCTATGAAGTGCCTTGCTTTCTGCATGGGGACAATTTGCAGGTCACAATGTGGAGAAAGGAAATCCAAACAGAGTTTAGTACTTCTCCTGAGCTGAAGAAACTAAAATTAGTGCTCTTGAAAGGAAAGGCACCTAGATTTGTGGGTCAGTATACCTGAGAGGCCAGAACTGCACAGTGAAATAAATTCCAGAAATTCAAGGTCTCTGAGTCTTTGGGTAAATACCAGTCCAAACATGCTTCGGATTAAACTCCATAAGGCCAAACAAGAAAAACTGTAGTAGGAGAAGAAGTTCCAGGATTCACGGAACTTTTGGAGTCTTCAAACAACCAGAATGGAGAGAATCTGCTTAATACAGGGTAAAGCTGGAGTGCCTGGGTTGCTCAGTGGGTTAAAGCCTCTGCCTTCGGCTCAGGTCATGACCTCAGGGTCCCGGGATCAAGCCCCTCATCAGGCTCTCTGCTCAGCAGGGAGCCTGCTTCCCCCTCTCTCTCTGCCTGCCTCTCTGCCTACTTGTGATCTCTGTCAAATAAATGAATAAAATCTTTAAAAAATAAATAAATAAATAAAAATACAGGGTAAAGCTGTATCTTAGCAACGGGTTTAAATAAAACAGGTGTAATCCTAGAAAAATGACATTCTCCTATCACACACACACACACAAAAGTGAATAAGTAAGTTAATGTGAGCCATATCAGGAGAAAAATCTAGCAATAAAATAAAATTGCAAGAGATAAAAATGATAGAATTAGCAAAGATTCTAAAAGACATAAAATACAATCTGTGTATGAAATTCTCCTAAAGGAGATTAATAGCAGGATAAACCCTAAAGATGAAATAACTGGCAAACTTCAAAACAGAGTAATAGAAAATATTCAAAAAATAGCACAGAGATAAAAGATGGTGAAAAAAAGGAAAGTAAAATAGCTGGAGTGACTTGTAGGACAATAACACACATGTAATTGAAGTCTTAGAAAAGGGCAGGGGACAGAAAATATATCTGAAGAAATTGTATCTGAAAATATTTCATATTTGATGAAAACCATAAACCTAGGAATCCAAGAAGTAGTACAAACTTCAAGTAATACAAAACCAAAAACATACCATCTCACATCATAATCATCTTGTTGAAAACAAGTAATAAAGCAGTCAAAAAAACACATATGTGCACACAATCATTGCATACTAAGAAACAAAGATGAAAATTGCCATAAGTTTTTCATCAAAAATTATGCAAGCTTTAAAGTGTTGAAAGAAAAAAAGCTGTCAGCGTACAATTATAAAGCCAGCAAATGAAAAAACTAAAGTCATAATAAAGACTAAGCTGAACAAATCTGAGTGATGTAGTTGCCAGCAGATTTCAGCTACAAAAAATTTTAAAGGAACTTTCTTGGGCTGAAGGGAAATGGTACCAGATGAAAACAATAAGAGAAGAATAGTGAAAGGGGTAAATAAACAAATAGTCATAATTGTTTCCCCTCTCATTCTGTTTGAACAGTACTTAGGCACTTAATTTTGGATTTATAATGTATAGAAGTAAAATATATTTCAACAGAATAAATAATAGGAGGTATATCTACCTATATTGTTGAAGCTTTTTTATGTGGATTGCCATTATATTGTATGAAAGTAGATTATAATACTATAAATATACATATTGTAAATCCTGGTAAAAATACCATAAAATAAAATAAAAAAAAAATGTAAAAGTGGTTCTTCCAAGAGTGGAGGAAAAAAATAGCATCCTAAAAAATAAATTTTAGGAAGATAAAGGAACAAAAACCATATGGAATTTTAGAAAGTGCTAGAGTTAAACTCAAAGATGGAAAATTACCTCAAATACAAATAACCTAAACAATAAAAAATTCAAAAATGGATAAAAAGTGAATTCTAACTTCATGCTGTGTAATGTAAATCCATTTTCAATATATCAAAATGAAAGAAAGAAAAAAAAAAAAGAAAAAGAATGAACAGGTTTAAGGAAATTTATAAGCATGCATACAATTTTCCATGTTTAAAAGTAAAATCAGGGTGCCTGGGTGGCTCAGTGGGTTAAGCTGCTGCCTTCAGGCTCAGGTCATGATCTCAGCGTCCTGGGATCGAGTCCCGCATCGGGCTCTCTGCTCAGCAGGGAGCCTGCTTCCTCCTCTCTCTCTCTGCCTACCTCTCTGCCTACTTGTAATCTCTCTCTGTCAAATAAATAAATAAAATCTTAAAGAAAAAGTAAAATCAATAAAAACAATAATAACAACAAAAAAGATATGCTGTTTAACTCTAATCATAAGAAAGCTGGCATGGCTAAATTATTATCAAACTAGACTTCAGAACAAGAACTGTTAAAGATAAAGGGGAACATTTCATATTATAACAGGGGTCAATTTATTGTTAGGAGATATCAGTACTTAAGGTGTACCTACTTAAAAGAGATTAAAAGAAGCAAAACTGGCAATCTTTAAGGAACATTCAGCAGAATAGACCATAAAACTCAACAAATTTCGAAGATTTGATATGATGAAAAGATTGTTCTCTGACTGTTACAAAAGAAATCTGGAAATCAAACTGCAAACTTAATTAAACTGCACGTTAAATAAAGTTAGAAAATACTTCTAACTTACTGAAATTAAAATAATCATATATTAAAATGTGATGTATGAAGATAAAGTCATGTTTATAGTGAAATTTATAGATTTAAGAGGTCTATTAGAAAAGGATAAAAATTTAAAATCAATGATTAAGCATCAGTCTTACTGAGCTAAAATATAGAGAATCAAATTAAAGTCAAATTAACTTAATAACAAAAAGCTTGAAATTAATGACTACAAAATGGACAAAAATAGAGCAAATAATAAATTCAAAAGCTGAGTGCTTAAAAATAATCAACACTCCTATTTAGAGTGATAATAATTTAAAAAATTAATGACATAATTACCAGTAACAAAACTGAAGAGAGGGCATCACTACAGATCCTACAGGTAATAGAAGAAAACGTATTGAATACTTTCTTTGGAATTACTTTTTCAATAAATTTAACATTGAGTGAAAAAATTCCCTAAGACAGAAAATATCAAAAACATTCAAGGAAAATATAGCTTCTGAATTTTTCTATACAGCTAAACAAATGTAAAACCTTCTCAGAGAGGGTGTTAAGAAATGTGCCCTAAAGCAAGCAGTAAGTTCTACGGCGAAGTTTCAAGCTCTCTGACAAGTCTGTGTATTAAACATGAGGCTATGCCACTATGAATTGTTTAAAGAAAACACGTGTCAGAATGATATAAAAAAGCAATAGACCAAGAAGTAGATAAGCTTAAGTACACTAAGCAAATTTCTCTTGAAAGAGATAGAAAGAGAGCAAGAGAGGGGGAGAAAGGAAGGAAGGAAAGGAAAAGAAAAAGTGAAAGAGAAGGAAAGGAAAGGAAAGGAAAGGAGAAAAGGGAGAGGAAAGAAGAGAGGTGAGGCGAGGCAAGGCGAGGTGAGGTGAGGAGAGGGAAGGGGAGGGGAGGGGAGGGGAAGAAAAAGAAGGAAGTGGGGGACTAAAGAAAGAAGGAAAGAAAGGCCCCTGGGTGGCTCAGCTGTTAGGAGTCTGCCTTTGGCTCAGATCATGATCCCAGGGTCCTGGGACTGAGTCCTGCATCAGGCTCCTCGCTGTGGGGGAGGCCTGCTTCTTCCTCTCCCACTTCCCCTGCTTGTGTTCCCTCTCTCGCTCTGTCTCTATCAAATAAACAAATAAAATCTTTAAAATTTAAAAAAAAAATGAAGAAGAAGGAAAGAGAGAAAAAGCAAGCAAGCAGATAGATTTAATATTGCTTTGTAATAAAAGTCATCAAAATAGAAATAGACAAACCACCTCTGACTTGTTTATAATAAAAGAATTGTTGGGGTGGCTGGCTGGTTCAGTCAGTAGAGCATGTCATTCTTGATCTCAGGGTTGTGAGTTCGAACTTCATATTGGGTGTAGAGATTACTTAAACATAAAGTCTCCTCAAAAAAGTAGAAATAAAAAATAATTGTCATTTGTCATTTTTCTGAGCATTTATTCTAATGCTGGGACTATTTTAACATTTCAGAAGGTAATTAAAAACATTTCATAATCAATATAAAAATTTTTAACGTTCTTAATTTTAAAATGCATTACACTGTACATTTTTTAATGGAGATGAATTTAGTTCATTTGTAGAACTAAAAATTTGTTCTAAAAATGTAGAAAGAAAAAAATTTAGTATTTATTATAGAATAGTTAGTTTCCATCCAGGACTATGAATGTATGTGCTAAAAACATAATTAAAACTCTACTACGAACATACAGTTTTTAAGGAAACGTATGAAAATTGAATTGTGCTGGAATTGTAAAAACTGCTGCCATTTATGGATGGATTTTTTATAAAAGGAATATAGTCTTATTATCTTAATCTGCTATTCTATCATAAAAGTAAGTAAAATCTAAACAATATTTGCAACAATTTTCTAGCAGTGGTTTTTTAATTGCACCATATTTGTATATATATTTGTTATTTTTCTAACCTTTATAAATTACTTTGGAGACTGATTTTAATTTATATAGTTCTACATAAAGTTTGGCTGTAATTTAAAAATAAGAACTCTAAGTACCCATATATATAAGGTAACCAATGAATTTTAGTTTGTGAATGTGAGAGTATCTGTGACATAAGATACAGTTCTACATCATATCTGTTAGGATAGGGTAGATTGTGTTGCAGTTAAGAACCAAGTCCAAAGTCCTAGGGGCTTGAGGAAAGATGAATTGCTTGCAAGTAACTCAAAGATCCAGGCTGCTCATAACCCAGGGATTCAAGCTAGCAGAGAAGCAACAACTTGAAGGATGTCAATCACCTTGCCAACAGTTAAAAAAAAGCTCTCAAGGTGGGTCTTGCATCAGCAATTAAGTGCTCTGTTTGATAAACATCATCTCTATTCACAGTTTATACGCAGGACCCAGACATATGGCTCCCATAACTACCAGGAGACCAGAAGGCACAGATCAGAAACATTTGACAAATCGTACCAATGACTACACAGAGAGCATTCTCCTTTAAAAAATTAGAAATCTTGGGATGCCAGGGTGGCTCAGTGAGTTAAAGCCTCTGCCTTCGCTCGAGTCATGATCCCAGGGTCCTGGAATCGAGCCCTGCATCGGGCTCTCTGCTCAGCGGGGACTCTGCTTCCCTTCCTCTCTCTGCTTGCCTCTCTGTCTACTTGTGATCTCCGTCTGTCAAATAAATAAAATCTTAAAAAAAAAAAAAAAACAACTAGAAATCCAAGAGAGTAAATCTGTTCCCTAGAAAAAATTAAAAAGTTTTAAAATCAGGCTGATCTGTATCAATATTATTAGGCACAAATATTAACTTATTGGGGGCTGTAATGAAAATAATTGGAATTAGGCAAGAACATTTTTACTTTATGTTGTGAATAGGTTATATGGAAAAGAGGTTTCACAGCAAATTTTTCTGTACACATGAATATTTATAACCAAGAAAACAAACGTACAAACAAAAATATTGAATTTTAAATACAGTAATACTATACTGAATTTAAATGCAGTAATACTATACTATTACTGCACAGTAATATAGTAATACTATAAATTCCAGATCTGCCATTAAAAACGAGTTGAAGTTAGTTCATGGAAAAAAATGTGTAAGGAAGGCTGGAGGCTGCTGAGTTCTGTTTCATAAGATCAGAGAAAACGAACACAAAGAGAATTTCTAGCAACCATCATGTGACCCAACAGAGCAAAGATGAAGAATTTAGGGGAACCAGGCGTCATGTTCAATACCGCCTTTCTCTACAGTTTGTTGCCTTTCACAGTCTCTGTGTACTCTGTGCCTAACCACTGTGATTTGGTGGTGCAAAAAGGAACAAGCTGGGAAATTTTACATCTTACGCAGCACAATTTCTACAATAAAATGACATCACTCCCTACTTAAGAATGATATAAACTAATTTGTATTACACAAAAGTGTATCACACAAAACATGGTACAGCAAAACAAAGAGTTCCAATTGAAGATAAACCATCTGGTGTAATCAGAGGCAAAGAGAAAGGTCGTGCTAGTGGTAGTCGCTTTACAGCACGGCCCTCGCCTAGCAGCTCTTTCTTCCTGTCCAAATTCTCAACTAAAGCATCTACCTGCACCTCTGGCTTAAGTTAAATCAACCAATGTAAATCTAATACCACGTTGCCTATGCTTAAATATTTTAAAGTAAATTGAAGACAAAATAAAACACTAGTTTCAAGTTATAACCCAAATGTTACTGGATATGATTTGTATAGAATTAATATGGGAGCATGCAAGTTTTGGCAAACATCTAAAATCCATAAAATCTGTTGAAAGATGTATTTGCGTTCTTTAATATCCCATCCAATTAAAAATTATTTGGAGTTAGAATTTTTTAAAAATTATATATATTCACGACAGAAATGAAAATTCTATTGTTCTGCTAATAAAATTCTATTGATTCCATTCAATCTGGATGGAAATAGTAGATGCTTATATTTGAATCCACAATTATGGGTTATGTTAACAATGTAGCCATGGTTCTATGACCAAAATTTAAAATACAGAATTCAGTTAATATCTTCAGATACACTCTTTATGAATGAAATTGATCAAGCTTGTAAAAATTGTTAAGCAACTGCCTTTCCCAGATTGCTGGTTCCCTCATTACTGAATTAAATAAATCTTCGACAGATGCTTAGTTTACATTTACAAGAGAATTATGTTATTTAACTTTTTGAAAATCATCTTTGACAGTTGATGGAGGTCCCACTAAGACACCCAAAATGATTCAGTTCCCAAAGCCATTTAAAATGGCTTTGGTAAGGGGCACCTGGGTGGCTCAGTTGGTTAAACATCAGCCTTCGGCTCAGGTCATGATCTCAGGGTCCTGGGATGGAGCCCTGCATTAGGCTCTCTGCTCAGTAGAGAGCCTGCTTCTCCCCAGTCTCTGTGATTATGCCTCCTTGAGCTCTTTCTCTTTCTGTCAAATAAATCAAAGTCTTTTTTTTTTTTTTTTAAAGATTTTATTTATTTGCCAGAGAGAGAGAGCATGAGAGAGAGAGTGAGCACAGGCAGGGCGAGAGGCAGCAGAGGCAGAGGGAGAAGCAGGCTCCCCGCCAAGCAAGGAGCCCAATGTGGGACTCGATCCCAGGACGCTGGGATCATGACCTGAGCCGAAGGCAGCCGCTTAACCAACTGAGCCACCCAGGCGTCCCTCAAAGTCTTAAAACAAACAAACAAACAAACAAATAAATAAATAGGTAAGTAAGTAAATAAAATGTGTCAGGAAGGTATGAACTTCCCAGACTCAAGTGAGTTTTTTGTCCCTGGAATGAATCCCAAATACAATAAAACTTACCTTCACTGATCTTTTGTCATTTCTTCTTTCTTTCTGATATTAGCACAGTTTGGATGGTCTGGCTTCCTCACGGCCAATGTATCATTTAAACTATATCCAAAGTTGTAAAAGCATATGTAAAACTCTCTATGCTCTATGTGCCTGCAACTGAGAAGAACCTTTTATCTCTTATCATATATTTTAGAAATATTTCCTATCTTGGAATGTTTTAATAAATTATACTACAAATCCTCCTTAGAGAGTACTGCTTGTATTGTTTTATTGAAGATAATAGCTTATATATTTCAAATACAGAGAACGCAATCATTCTTAGAAAAAAAAATCTAAAAATGTTTACTGATTACAATGTTTAAATATTGAAGGGGAAAAATATTCTCACAAAAACTTTCAGCTCAAAAGTAGCTTTATGTAATAATCCATGTTTATATGAATAGGTATGAATCCCTGGGGAAATCCTGGGTTGTTGTTTTTTTCCCCCATAATGTACAATGGAGGAATATATTTTGTAGGGTTTTTTTTAAAGATTTATTTATGTGACAGAGAGAGAGAGAGAGATCACAAGTAGGCAGAGAGGCAGGCAGAGAAAAAGGGGGAAGCAGGCTCCCTGCTGAGCAGAGCGCCCGATGCGGGGCTCGATCCCAGGACCCTGAGATCATGACCTGAGCCGAAGGCAGAGGCTTAACCCACTGAGCCACCCAGGCGCCCCTATTTTGTAGGTGTTAAAATGAAAGTTGCCTTTATTTTCTTATGTGAGACTAAATAATCTGATTCTTAAACTCCTTATACTTATTTACTGATCAGATAAGCTAATATTATGTCCATATAATATTTACAAGGAAGAAAAATGTAAATGTGTTTTTAATAAAAATTGAATTATGATTCTGAAAATATTTTTCTCCAGCAAGGGCAATTATGTAATAAGCCAACTGAAATTTAATTTCTGAGATCCTTAGATAAATAGGCAAATTTGCATATTAATAGAATTAAATGATGAATACATTTTAGATGCCTCTACGATTTTTAGTGGAGAAAACGTCAGTTGCTAGACACATACAAGCTCTCCTCCACCACACATACACAAACATATCCACACGTGATATATCTGCATATAGAATTTATATCTATCTTTCCCATGGGTATTATGTTATGAAATAGCTATATTTCTGGCCTACTCTATTGTTTTCTTTTTGCCTCTTAAACTGTGCCATTGCAAAGTTTGGGGCTGTAGTCTGTTGCCTACATGCATATGCTCATGGCTGATCTCTGAAAGCCTGCACAGTAAAGACAGTTCTCAATTACCAAGCTCCTAGTAAAACCAGAAGTAGTTACTTTGATCACAAGTTAATTTAATGATTTAGATTTAGATTATATTAGGAGCCGGGCAGAAATAAGAGTATATATGCAAGAACTGTGTTTTCCATAGAAAAAGAGAGTAGTTATTTTTTTTTTCAAGATTTTATTTATTTATTTGACAGAGAGAAATTACAAGTACACTGAGAGGCAGGCAGAGAGAGAGAGAGAGAGAAGGAAGCAGGCTCCCCGCTGAGCAGAGAGCCCGATGCGGGACTCAATCCCAGGACCCTGAGATCATGACCTGAGCCAAAGGCAGCGGCTTTAACCCACTGAGCCACCCAGGCGCCCCGAGAGTAGTTATCTTTAAAGGGAAATATCATTTTACATATGTGAAAAGATGAGGAAACTATGATTTGAATGGGTATAAGAGGTCGCAAGAAGTCAGCGGACAGCCTTTTGTTTGTCTTGGTTTATGATAATGGCAAGTGACGAGTCTGAGAAGACTAGGCTGAAATTTTAGCAAATTGCCCAATTTGGTAGGTTTAGTCACAAAATGCTTAATGTCATAAATCATAAAACTGTAAGATTAAAATTTTGTTTTCTCCTTGTTAATAATGATAAATTGGTCTTAGAATATCTAGTCTGGGGCGCCTGGGTGGCTCAGTGGGTTAAAGCCTCTGCCTTCAGCTCAGGTCATGATCTCGGGGTCCTGGGATCGAGGCCCGCATTGGGCTCTCTGCTCAGCAGGGAGCCTGCTTCCCCCCTCTCTCTGCCTGCTTCTCTGCCTACTTGTGATCTCTGTCTGTCAAATAAATAAATAAATAAAGTCTTTAAAAAAAGAAAAAAGAATATCTAGTCTGCTCATAACAAGAGGTAGTGAAAATGTTTCTTTCCCCTTTCTGTAATTTTTCCAGTGGACAGATATTGTGTATCTCAGAGTAGCTTTCTAAGCTTAATGCTGACTTTTCTATAGCCTTGATTATTTAAAATAAACAATCAAGTTTCTCACTTCTGAAAGAAGTAAGATTCCTTATGTCTGTGGTACTTTCTTATTTATATTTTTAAATATATGCTATCTCTCTGAATTATAGGAGGCAAGCTACAGCTTTTCATTGTTTCCAGGATCTTACTGTATTATTTTAATCACATTAACTACTATCCTCTGACAGCGCTCATGATTTTGGCTTTCTGAAATTAATCTCTAAATTACAAAAAGTCAAAATGTCTTTTACATTTAAATTACATTTAAGATTTCCAGGTGGACAGTTTTTTACATGATTTAAAAAAAAGTGGGGAAAAAAAAAAAAGAAAATGGGGCACCTGGGTGGCTCAGTGGGTTAAGCCGCTGCCTTCGGCTCAGGTCATGGTCTCAGTGTCCTGGGATCAAGTCCCGCATCGGGCTCTCTGCTCAGCAGGGAGTCTGCTTCCTCCTCCTCTCTCTCTCTCTGCCTGCCTCTCTGTCTACTTGTGATTTCTCTCTGTCAAATAAATAAATAAAATCTTAAAAAGAAAGTGGTATGCTAGAAATAATTTTTTGATGCTTTGTATTTCTTTCTTAACACAATGCATTGGCTTCCTGAAAAAAAAAAAAAAAAAAGCAATCCTATTAAAAGAGAAACTCAGTTTTCCTAAGGTTAACTATAACTCAGGTAAATTTTTATTAATGAAAGTTGTTCCAAGGCTGTGTGTTTTAGAGGAAACCCCTGAATATTTAGGAATGCCCTCACTGCTTATAAAATGTCTCTCTCTCAGGAGAAACACTAATGAAGTCTTTATGAACCATTCATTGCATCTGTGATAGAGTCTATTTATTCCTTTCCATTCTTGACATTTTTGGTTGTAAATTACTCACAGGTATCTAGTCGTCACCTCTTGGTGATTTCCGCCCATCTCTCGTGTTTCCTGAAAACTTTGCTAAAAGCTGGAGATTAGAAATGTGTTCTCCCACAAAGGGCTCAGAGCTCAGACCTCAGGGATAGGACTAAAGCAGCTCGTGTATAAACTATCGTTACTTCAGGAAAAGACCGATGGGACAGAATTTTGAGCGGACACCGCACAGACAGGTGTCAGAATCTGAGTCCGCAATTTCAAGACAAATTTACGCAGATACAGAGGATTTCATGAACGTTGACTAGAGACCCAGGACCTAGTAGAACAAAAAGCAGTTCAAGTAGGAATGAATAAAGGATTAAAAACAGTTCACTCCAGTTACTTGCTTAGAACATTGTTGGTATCTTGAAAGGTCTTTTCCCCTACCCACCTTGTTAGATATTTAAAGAATCCTTTTCCCCCTTTTTTATTCATATGTCATCTTTATTTAAGTCACTCAGAGTTCAGGAGCAAATGTTTTTACTGATTTTCTTTTTGCTCTTAATGGCACTGTAGTTATTTAAATAGGACAACCAGAATTAGTTCTCCTTTAAAAAAAAATGGAATATAATTTGATGAATTAGTTGCTGAAACGTTGTTTGAATTTTCTGGCATGTCATATTTGAAGATAAGTTTTACTGGGCACCTGGGTGGCTCAGTTGGTTAAGCATCTGCCTTTGGCTCAGGTCATGATCCCCAGGTCTAGCCCTATGTCAGACTCCCGGCTTGGTGTGGAGCCTGTTCCTACCTCTCCCTCTACTGACCCCCTGCTTACGTTTGCTCTTTCTCTGTCAAATAAATAGACAAAAAATATTTTAAAAAATACAATCCTAGGGGCGCCTGGGTGGCTCGGTGGGTTAAAGCCTCTGCCTTCAGCTCAGGTTATGATCCCAGGGTCCTGGGATCGAGCCCCACATCAGGCTCTCTGCTCAGCAGGGAGCCTGCTTCCCTCTCTCTCTCCGCCTGCCTCTCTGCCTGCTTGTGATCTCTGTCTGTCAAATAAATAAATAAAAACTTAAAAAAAATGCAATCCTAGTTCCTTTTCCAAAATCTTTAAATGGAAATTACCTTTATGGTCTTAGTAGTTAATCAACACTGTATGGATTTTGATTTGCCAACCACGTCACAAGGTGTGATAACCAGCACCTTCTGCTGATACCAGCTATTTTTGTTTAAAAATCTCTGAAGATTTTTTTTTTTTTAAATCATGGGAGTGGTTCACTATTAAAGAAAAACTAAGTATCTGAAACTTGGAAATAAGGGAAGGATCACATTATGTCATTTCATGTTCTTGACTAACAAGCCAGTCCACATATTATCTCATTTTCTATAAGTATGTATTTTTTTAAAGACTTTATTTATTTGAGAGAGACCGAGAGAGAGAAAATAAGCAGGCAGGTGGGAAGAGGCAAAGAGAGAAGCAGGCTCCCCGCTCATCAGAGATCCCCGTGCAGGACTTGATCCCAGGACCCTGGGATCATGACCTGAGCTGAAGGCAAACGCTCAACCAACTGAACCACCCAGGCACCCCTACACGTATGCATTTTATTTTATTTATTATTATTGATATTTTTGGTATTATTGATATTATTGACAATTCACAGTTCTTTAAGGGTAGAGGTTAATTTGTTGAAAATAGGTGACAATCGAACAGGTTTTTGGCTGAGAGCCACATAAGTGAATTTTGTTGTGCCATCATGCAAATGGTTTCTGCGCGAGAAAAAAAGAACACAGTTCTAACTGTACTGCTCTATAGTACATCATTCAGTTTTACATGTAGTTTCATAGTCTTATTCCAATTTTCTTCTTTTTAGTAATCATACATACATCTGGATCTCCTCTACTTCTTTTAAAAGACTACATTCTTTAAATAGTTTAGGCTCATAACAAAATTAGGAGGAAGGCACAGCTGTTCCCCAATATGCCCACCCCCACATATATGTAGCCTTCCCCATTATCAGCATCCCCATCAGAGCGGTCCACTTTTTATAACTCTTAACCTTGATGCACCATTATCATTCAAAGTCCACAGTTCACATTAGGGTTCACTCGTAGTTTTGTACATTCTATGGGTTTGGACAAATTAATATTGACACATGTCCAGCATTATAGCATCAAGCAGTTCACTGTCCTGACAATCACTCCATGCTCCATTCATCCCTCAAGTCCCTACCCTAGGCAATCACTCACCATTTTACTGTCTCCAGATTTTTGGCTTTTCAGCATGTCGTATGGTTGGAATCGTGCAGTATGAAGCTTTTACACAGTGCTTTCTTTTACTTTGTAATATGCATTTAAGTTTCTTCCATATCTTTTCATGGCCTGGTAGCTCATTTCTTTATGGCACTAAATACTGTTCCATTGTCTGAATATAAAGCAGTTTACTTATCATTTTATCTACTGGAGGACATCTTGGTTTTTCCTGAGTTTTGGCAATAGAGCTTCTATAAATACCCAAAGCTTTTATAAATATTCATTTATAGGCTTTTGTGTGGACATAAGTTTTCAGTTCATTTGGATAAATACCAAGGAGCACAATTGCTGGATTATATGGTGAAAATTAGGTTTAGTTTTTAAGGAATCTCCAAACTGCCTTCCAAATTGGTTATGCTATTTTGTAATTCCTGTTACAACTTCCTTTTGCTCTGCTTCTCTGTCAGTGTTTTAGATTTTGGCCATTCTGATAGGTGCACAGCAGGGGTGTCTTACTGTTGTTTTAATCTGCAATTCCCTGATGATATTTGATGTGGGAACACTTTTCATACGCTTGTTTGCCAACTTTATCTTGTTTGGTGAGGTGTCCATTTAGGTAGGGTCTTTGACCCACTTTGTAACTGGTTTGTGTGTTTACCTATTGTTGGGTTTTAAGAGTTCTTTGTATATTTTATAGCTCTTTATCACATACGTCTTTTACAAATATTTTCTCCTGGTGTGTGCTGTCTTTTCATTCTCTTGATAGCATCTTTCATGGAGCCCAAGTTTTTTATTTTAATTCTATTGCAATCTAGCTGTTCAATTTCTTTCTTTCATGAACTGTGCCTTTGGAGTTGAGTGTAAAACATCATTACAAAACCCAAGGTTATCTAAATTTTCTATTATGTTCTCTTAAAGGAGTTTTTCTAGTTTTGCATTCTGCATTTAGGTCTATGGCATATTTTGATTTCACCTTTTTGAAGGCTGTAACGTCTGTGTCTACACTCACCATTTCTGCAGATAGAGTTGTTCCAGTACGATTGCTGAAATCATAGTCTTTGCTTCATTGCATTGCCTTTGCTTCTCTGTCAAAAATCAGTTGATGTATTTATTTATGGGGGTCTACTTCCAGGCTAATTTATTTCATTGACCTTTTGTCTAATCCTTCACCAATAATATACTGTCTCTATTACTGTAGCTTCATAGAAAATTGAAGTCAGGTAGTATCAGTCCCCCAACCTTGTTCTTCAACATTGTGTTGGCTGTTCTTGGTCTTTTGACTCTCCATATAAACTTCATAATTGTTTTATCAATATCTATAAATAACTTGTTGGGATTTTGATTGAGACTACATCTATCAACCAAGTTGGTAAGAACTGATATCTTGAAAATATTCAGATTTCTTATCCATGAATATGAACTACCCATTTAATTCAATTTTGATCAGTTTTTATAATTTTTCTCAAAAACTTCATATTTTGTTAGATTTATACCAAAACTTAATTTAAATGATATTGTGTTTTTAATTTCAAGTTTGACTTGCTGACTGCTCATATATAAGAAAGCTAATGACTTTCTTATATTAACCTTTTATCCTATAAATTCATAATAACATTACAATTATAGGTTTATTTTTATTGATTCTTTCAGATTTAACACTGATTGTCATATTATCTGTGAACAGAGACAGGTTAAGTTCTTCTTTCCTAATCCATACACCTTTTTCCTTTCCTTGTTTTATTAGTTGGTGTTTCCAATATGATGTTTCCAGTATGAGGCCAGTGATGATATTAGTAGGAAAGCTTTGAGTTTGTTACCATTATACATGATATAAGATATAGGTTTATTGTATGCATTCTTTATCAACTTAAGGAAATTCTCCTCTATTCCTAGGTGCTGAGAGTTTTTAACATGATTGGATGTTGGGTGTTGTCAAATGCTCCTCTGTATCTATTGATATGATCATGTGATTTTTCTTCTTTAGCCTGTTGATGTGATTAATTATTTTAATTGACATAGTAAGAGTGAACCAATCTTGCATACTAATGATAAATCCCACTTGGTCATAGTGTATAGTTATTTTTATACACTGTTGTATTGATTTGCAGATATTTTGTTAAGTATTTTTGCATCTATGCTCATGAGAGATATTGGTTTGTAGTTTTCCTGAAATGTTTTTGTTCAGTTTTGATATTCTGCCAATACTGACCTAAAGAAAAGAGCTGTATTACCTATTTCTATCTTCTGAAAGAGATTAGAGAAATGGTTTCTTTAATTCCTTGAACATTTGGTAGAATTCACTAGTGAACCCATCTGGGCCTGGTGCTTTCTCTTTAGCAAGATTATTAGTTACTCATTCTACTTTTTTAATAGATACAGGTTCATTTGGATTGTCTATTTTTTTAATGTAGTAATTCTGTCCTTTTTGAACCAAATTCATCATCCTGCTGTTTCTCTCTTTATTTTTTTAAAAATTTTAAAGATTTATCTATTTGAGAGAGAGCCCGAGCAGAGCGGAGAGGTAGAGGAAGAGGAAGAAATAGGCTCCCTGCTGAGCAGGAAGCCTAACTCGGGGCTCTGTCCCATGGCCCTGAGATCATGACCTGAGCAGAAAGCAGCCACTTAACCAACTGAGCCACGCAGGGGCCCTGTTTCTCTAATAACCTGAAAACAGCTTTTACATGTTATGACCTAAAAATAATTAGTATCTTAGAAGGTTTTGTATGCTGATTTACCTGATTTAGGAGGTAGTTCAATACCTCCTAAAAAATGCTAATTTGTTAGTGGAGTTTTGAAATGTATAAGGCATGGGGTGCCTGGGTGGCTTAGAGGGTTGGGCCTCTGCTTTCAGCTCAGGTTGTGCTCTAGGATCAAGCCCTGCATCGGCCTCCTTGCTCAGTGAGGAATCTGCTTCTCCTCTCCTTTTGCCCCTCCCCCTGCTCATGCTCTCTGTCTCTGTCTCTCTCAAATAAATAAAATCTTTAAAAAATTTTTAAAAAGAAATGTATAAGACATTAACTGAATATTTAAAATGAGAATAAACATTTTTTCAAATGTCTTTAAAGGAAATATTAAAATTTGATGGCTTTATAAATAAAAAACAATTTTCTTAGTGAACTTAAAGCTTGAACAAGAATTTCTAAGTTTTTTTTTTTTATTCCTTTGTCACTTTACCATGGAGGAGCATTATTATCAGACCAGAAGAGAACCCAAGAAAGTCCAAAGGACTTCGCAGAATATAGGCCAAATAACTCTGGGGTTTGGTACACACTGAGACACTGTGAGCTAATTCTGCAATGAAATTCTCAACCACCTTTACCTTATTTACTGTCTGTCTTCCACGTTATCTTTCACCCTATGCTCTTCTCTCTCAAATGGCCAACCCTATGTCTGGGATAGCTAGTGTATCTGCCTCCAAACACCCAATTGTCAATCATCACACAACACCCCAAAGCTAGTCAAACAAACTTTTTCTTAAACTCAGTCCCCAAGCTATACAACGATCATGGCAAATATTACGTGTAAAGGAACAGATAAAAGGAGCAATGCAGGAGAAGTAGCAAAAGGGAAATGATAAAATCCCCTCTAAACCTACCCCCTAGCAGAATTGCCTTTGTTTTCTCTGTCATGTGACATATATTTTTTTAAAGATTTACTTGAAAGAGAGAGGGAGAGAATGCACACGTGAGGGGGGGAGGAGCACAGGGGTGGGAGGGAGGGAGAGAAGGAGAGAGACTGAATCTCAAGCAGACTCCCTTGAACATGAAGCCCAGCATGGGGAGCCATCTCACGACCCTGAGGTCATGATCTGAGTCACAATCAAGAATCAGACAATGAATCGACTAAGCCACCCAGCTGCTGCTATCACATGATATTTCTCCATAAAGTTGCGGTCGGCTGTTGACCTTTAACCAAAGAAAAAGCTTATGACAAACTGACTCCCAGCCCTTCCTCAAGATCCTAAGCTGTGTACATATAATTATTCCATATAAAAACATATTTAAAAACATGAAAGTAAAAGGAAATAAAGAGGATTCTCTTGGGCTCTCATGTTTGAAAGTTTTACCGGTCTCTGACATTGAGAAGGCACCCTTTGGTGGGTCAACACTTACCATATTTAGAAAGTCCAGACATGGATTTCTTTTTTGTTCATTCCTCTGATTCGTGGGTGATGGTCTGACCAACTATTGCGGTCTCCTCCTGCTCTCCTTTCCGAGAGGTGAATCTTCACCTCCAGCTTTCCTTCCCCCATTTTCCACGTTCCCCTTCTTGCACTTCCAGCGCGTGATGCTACCCCTTCTACTCTCCATCAGTAACCCTCAGACGTGCTCACATCCGCGTCATGTATTTTTTTTTTCGCTTCTTCCTGTAGGATGGTAACAGTATATTCAAATTATAATCTAAAATTTGGACCTGGGGTGTTTTTCTTTTTCCCGCACTACCACCGAATTTTTCATTGTTGTTTATTTTCCGATTTGATCATTTGTTTGAATCAGCTTTCCTTCCCAATGCTCTGGAGATAGGTTATCATTTGGCCAAGACTCACAGGGCTGAGTGGGAGACCCTGAAGACAGACACCAAGATAGTCAGCTATAACCAAACCAGACCACACATCCTGTTCAGTTATTTGTTTCATTCTAATTGTAAGTCCTTTGAGGTCAGAGACCAGGTATTCCATTATTTTTATATCTCCCAGACTGCCTAAGTTAGAGATTGGCACACGCTAGGCAAATACAAGGCATACAATCAATGAATAATTGATTGATTCTGATGCTCTAATACACATCCATATTTGCTTCCGGGAAGTAGTTTAGTTGTTCAAGGATCAAGTTCTAGAATGAATAATTAATCATTTATCAAATGCCTCCAAAAGGCAAGGTCAAATGTGATAGAAAGGATGAAAGCCATTAGGAGATTGTCGATATGCACATTAATCCATTTCAGAAGTGTCCGTTTGCATTTGTTCGTGGTTAGTCTGCGGAGCCCTGCAGATTGCGGCTTTATCAGAAGATGCACTTTTCAACACCTCATTACTGGAGACTAGATGGGAATACCGTCCCCGAACACTGTACCATGTGAAGCCTTCCTTCTCGGACACCTGGAGCCTCTTGTCTAGTGACTATTGTATCCTTCCCATTGGTAGAGCAGTTTGCTAGTTGTGTTCCGATATTTATTTTCCCCTTTCCCCCGCCACAATAACGGCTGTTTCAGCTGAGTACAGGGCTGGCCAGATACCGCAACATTTACCATCTGCTTTTGGAGCGAGGTATTTCCCTATGAATCAGTTATGCAAATGACATGTAAGGCAGGTGAAATACATGTCTTCTGAATTGTATTCTTAAGCATAAGGGGTGTTCTTACCTGTTTTCCTTTTCCTTTTTCTGCTAGCTAAAATGCAGAGTTGGTGGGTTCTCCATCTTGAACAAATGGCTTGGAGGGAAACCACGTAGGAATGATGGAGCACTAAGACAACTGGTCCTCGGATGAGTTTTTCAAATACAGCCTGCATCTATGATCTGTGGAGTGTTGGATTTAAAAAAAAAAAAAAAGTATATATATAAAAAATAAACAACAACAAATCCTATTTTGTGTAAGTCACTGTTGATACTAGTGTCCCTTAAAATAAGCAGACAAGAAGCGCCTGGGTGGCTCAGTGGGTTAAGCCTCTGCCTCTGGCTCAGGTCATGATCTCTGGGTTCTGGGATCGAGCCCCACATGGGACTCTCTGCTCAGCAGGGAGCCTGCTTCCCTCTCTCTCTGCCTTCATTTCTGCCTACTTGTGATCTCTCTCTCTCAAATAAATACACAAAATATTTTTTTTTAAAATAAGCAAACTTATGATGTAACCAATTACTGGGCAAATTGATGTTACGACAAATCCAATGATTATTTATAAGGGAGAGGTGCTCTAACGATGGATCCAAGATGCCACCATATTCACATTTCTGAGAGTGGTTTATGGTAGAAAAATATATTTCGTGTCTTATCAAAATTAGTCAAGGATCTTTCAATACAAAATGTCTCTCCAGCTTCGTAAAACTATGTTACGAACCATAAAGACTCAGAGGTCTTCCCAGCATAACAAAATAGAAATTTATTTATTCACGTAGCATGGGCTGCCATCAATTTATACACATTTCTTTTACCCAAACCTGGCCAACTCTCTATTTTCATTTTGGTCAAACCTCTGATGACGGATGGTGTCCTAAGGTGGGCCTGATGCGCGAGGAGCAGGGATATCAGCAGCGGTTTTCTGCAGGGTTCTAGAAATTGAGCAACCTAGTAGGCTAAAGCACATTTACTAGACACATGTTGCTTCAGGGATCAAATCTGCCCTCTCCTGTGAGCGACTTGGTGGAATTATCATGCCGGGGAACTGAATGCTATGAGGAGATAGTTCCACAATGGGGTCACCTGACTGAGAATGAATTCAGCTTATTTCTTCCTCTGTTCCGGATGGCTGGTTTGCTCAGTTCACTGCTTTCTAAGTCTGCTTAGAGAAAGAAAGAAAAAAGCATTTTCTGAATGTAATTAAGACCATATCATGATGCCTTTGAATATTAAAAAATTACCCATTTCGGATCATTTTAAACTTTTTTTTTTTAATTATTAATTTAGCCACTCTGATTTAAAAACAACTCCACAAGTCATTTCACTAACAGGCCAAATCGTAAATTTGTTTCTAATGTCTTTATGACCCCAGAAAGCAGAGATGAATTGGGCTGGCTTAATTGGCTGAAACACCGTCGAAATGTACTGCGGGTGATTTAATCAGCCTATGGCACTAATGGAGTTAAGCACTTTGTCCACTAGGAAACGGTATGATCTTTCATTGAGTTTCTAAGTGCCTGCTTATTTCTACATAGAAGGGGCTTTCTTTTATGGTTCGCATGTGGCCTTGTACAGTAGGCTAAAGGGCAGAAAAAAGTTTAGAGCATGTATTTTAAAAATGGAACAAAGGAAGGTTTTGGATTACCATCGTAGTTTGGGGGAAAGAACTGAACTGCGTCTTACTCGCTGTTGTAGAAGACTCTCTGCGCCCGCCTACTTCCCTTGTCCCTAAGCCACCTGCTGGTACTGACCACATGGTGCTTACTTAGTACCAGCTTACACAAATAATAATTCAGGCTCTTCATGGACCAGTGTGAAAGGGGAAAAGGAACAATTGTGAAAAGTAAACAGAAGTATCCTGAATTGCCCATCCTCTCTAAAAGTGGGGCAAGGTATTCTCACTATTAGGGGCGATTCTGAATTTCTAAGTCCAGATCCTCTCTGGTCACACCCTGTTAATTCAGGTCCCTTCTCTAACACTTCCTGTCTGTGTCTTTTTTTTTTTCTTTTTCAATTTTATTTTTTTAATTGACAGAGTTCACAAGTAGGCAGAGAGGCAGGCAGAGAGAGAGGGGGAAGCAGGCTCCCTGCTGAGGAGAGAGCCTGATGCAGGGTTCCATCCCAGGACCCTGAGATCGGGACCTGAGCTGAAGGCAGAGGCTTTACCCACTGAGCCACCCAGGCGCCCCCCGTCTGTGTCTTCTTAAGCCAATTATCTAACCTGGTAATAATATCACGAGATAGCTGCTGGGTTTCACAGCATCGTCTAAACACCCCTTTGCGTACTGCGGCTGTTCTACTGAGCTGCTACTTCTTCCCCAACCATCACATACTAGAGCTCACTACTCCTGCTCCAGGAGGTTCATCTCCTCCAAGGCTGGTACAGCAAGAATAGTGACTTACCTTCTCGAAAGTTCTTTTCTCCCAAAAATCTGTTTGGGGAAATTGATTCATATGCATAATCTCCTTTAGTAATTAGAGATGTATAATAATATAAACCCAAAGTATATAAAAAAATATATATATTTTTCTGGCCAGCACAGGAGACCAGTACAAATTTATCCCTGGTTATCTCTGTATGTTAAACCAAATAGTCACTAGGGGATTGCTTCTCCTTCATGAGGGGAGGCAATCCTAACTATCTACCACAGAAAAGTTCCACACAGACCATACTTTCCCTTCTTCTGTCCTCTAAATTTAGACAGCTACAAACATATCTTAAATAAATATCTTACATACCCATGACAAATTATTTTACATTAGGTCATGGATAAAATCTAGAAAATTGTAACTGTCAAACAGAAAATGAGTTAATTGTCATTCTTTATAAATTACAGCTATTTTTGAGAAGTATGGAAATAGGATTTTCTTCAGCGAAGATAGCTGCCCCATTCTGGCTGACGTGGCAATAGCGAATTCTGCTCATTTGATATCGTTGCCCGTGTCTGCCTGAAGACTCAGCAAGCAAGTCCTGTGCTCGCTTGCCACCTGCTCCAGGCCAGGCACTGGACGGTGGCACATCTTACCTCCTTGAACACAGATTTTCTGGAATTCCTTTTGGTGCCTAACATGCATGTCACATCCGTGAACTCAGGGGTTCTTTTTTGGGAAATTTTGGCACCCATTCCAACCCAGAATCACAAACACATTCTCATTCCCAAAAGGTGGGATAGGCAACCTTCAAAAAACTAAAAAAAAAAAAAACAAAAACAAAATTTAAAAGTGTTTAAAAAATGACAAAATTTTGGATACTGACTTGAATTGGTGAGTTTTAAAGGTCAGTTATGTGCATTCTTGTTCTCTACTATCTATAATTGCTTTTGTTTAGCAATTCAAGTGTTAGCCTAAGATTGGGGAGATTATGAGAGACAAGTGCAGTTAAACTTGATGGGTCAATCTGACGGTGCCTGCGGACAGGACAGTGGCACAGGAGGTAAACTTGCAGGAAGATGGTTGGAACGTGCAGAAAAATTAATTTTGAATATAGATAAATTTTAGATTACTTTCTGGGAAGGCAAAGGCTGAAGAGAATGAGAATAAGTAGCTTCAGCCAAATGAACGCTAATACTTGACTTGTTTTCTAGTGCTATGCGTGAAGCATGGGATTGGCTTTTCCCCCCGTTGTTCTTTCTTAGAGATGATTAATCACATTTTTATTTCTTTTTAGCCAGTAAGATTTTTAAACTGTTATTGTTCTTCTTATATATAACACAATTTTATGAATGCCCCTTTTGAAATAGAACTGATAACATTTATGGAAAATCAAGAATTTATTTTATGCCGAAAGTATTGCTAAGTATTTGAGTCTATTCTCTCACTGAACCTTTACAGTAACTCCAGAACTTAACTATGATTGCAATTCCCATTTTACAGATGAGGAAACAGAGACTTTTAAGAAATTAATTGACTTGGAAATATCACAGAGTCCATAATAGCAAAACAAGGACTCAGATCCAACAATGTCTTTCTTTTTAAATGTTCACATGTTTAATAATCACGTAGATCACTTACCTATACGTTCTCAGGGTAAGAGAGACTTGGCGTTGGTGTTATCTAGATAATAAATATTATACAAATACTTGAGAATGGAATAATTCTGTATGCTTCTGAAAAATATTTCACTTTCTTGGCTCACTTTACTCCATGTATATATAGATACAGCATTTGGTTTTATGTATATTGGCTTCAGTTACTCATGGAAAGATGATAGTTTAATCCAATCAGCAAATATCATTCACAGTAGTGAATTAGATCTGACTTTTCATTAGCAAAATGAGTAGCATTAACATCCAGATTAAAAGTTAATTTGGGGGCGCCTGGATGGCTCAGTGGGTTAAGCCGCTGCCTTCGGCTCAGGTCATGATCTCAGGGTCCTGGGATCTAGTCCCGCATCGGGCTCTCTGCTCGGCAGGGGGCCTGCTTCCCCCCCCTCTCTCTCTCTGCCTGCCTATCCATCTACTTGTGATTTCTCTCTGTCAAATAAATAAATAAAATCTTTAAAAAAAAAAAAAAAAAAAGTTAATTTGGTATTTTTTCATGCTAAAATGATATTTTAAATGATAAAATAGCTTGTCGACATATACATATTTGTGCCAATAAAATATTACAATGGAATAGGACAAAGTTTACCAAGATTAATATGAGAAGCCAATTTTCTTTTTTTCCTGCAATATTGACCAATCATTCTTTCCTAATAGATTTGTACATTTTTTTTCAAATTAATTGATGTTTGTTGTAATTTTGTTGACTCTGCAGGCACTGAGCACCTGTTTTTCTATGCAGAAATGTAGATTTTATTCTTATCTACTGAAATCAAAAACATTACCTTCATAATGATTCCTAAAGAAATTACTCTGAATACGAACATAGATTTTAAAGTAGTTTAGTTTAACTCACTTCAACAAACATTATTAAAGACCAACAAACATCATTAAAAACATTATTAACATTATAACATTCCAAGCACTGCACAGCTCTGGGAAAAATCCATGTCTACTCATCAAACTGGGAAAATCATATGTTTCCTTCTTTAAAAAATTGTGTTAGTGAATCAGTAGATTGAACAAACTACAATGTGTCTGAATTCCACACCCAGCTTGGATTTTAATTTGCAATGTAGCTTTTGACAAATAATTTAGCCTTAGTTTCTTAATCTCATCATGTGACCTCTAAGGTCATTTCTAATTAAAGAAAATAAAAATGTGTTAACACTATAAAATAACTGGTGAGAAGATACTTCCCCAAAGATTTATTAATGTGATAACTATTTTGTTATTTTTAATGCAAATCTTGAAACTGGTATAGTAAGATTATATATCATACTTTGCAAAAGTATGTAAAAAAACTTGAAACTCCAGAAGTTAATGCTAAGTTTGATTACTACATTTTTTTCTGTAAATAAAATGCTTCCTGTGGTCAGCTCAGTTCATATTTAGAGTAATTAGATAACTATGATGCTCTTTTCAATTAATCTTCATTGCTTTTTATAGGAAACAATTGATAAAAATAATGATCGGGACACTTATTTGATTCCTTTCCTAATTAAGTTCATTTTTATATTGATACAATGCATATTTTAAGTATAATCAACACAAGATACTAACTATCCTATGTTCATTGGATTACGTACTAATTTTTAAAAATTGAGTGATACAAAATGAAGTTAACACTTTTTTAAAGAAAGCTTTTATCTTGCCTTCCCACTTCAAATTACATGTAAATTAAATGAAGAGCAGAGTGTTTAGAACAGTTAAATTAAGTTTAGAGATACTTTTAAGGAAGTACATTTATTTTTCAGAAAGAACATTAAACTCCACTCAAGGAAATGACCATGGGGGCAAAGTAACATTTCCAATATACGTGATTCAGAAGTTTGCAGGAGAAGGATGTCTCTGAATACAGCTGGTCTTCAGGAAGTACTTTTTCCCATACTTCAGCTAGTATTTTTTAGCACAGACATATTTTACTATTTGCTTACTGTCAGTGACTCATATTTAGAATTAAAAAGAGCCACATATTTTTATTTTCCATTAAACTAACAATATTCCTATTTTTTCTTTCCCTCCTGTTTTCAAAAGACTTAATGGGCTTTTGCTTCTATTTTCTATTCTAAGAAACTAATCTTGAAAGATTAGGAGAAAATTTCACTAATACTGTGTGTAAAAATAAAATTCAAGTTATTTATAATCCTCGTTCTAAGGATAAAATATACTTATGACTTTCGTATTTTGTGGTTAATTATCTATTCTGCTTGAATTGAAAGATTATATAAGAATTTTCACATTTTCTTGAAATTCTTATAGACACAATTTAAGAACTGCATGAGCCCTTAAGAAGAAACAACATAAATTACTCAGGAATTCAATTCTTTCAGACTTTTACATTGTTTTTAGTTGTTTAAAACTGTTAATGTACAAATGGTGGACATCTTTTTGCACAAATGTGGGGTTTTGTGATATTTATGGTTATTCTTTAGGGATACATTTCTAGAAATAAAATTATAAGGTCATAACTATGATTTTTATATATGTTTATATAACATTTACAACAGTAAATCTTATATAACATACTTAAAAATAAATCAATCAAATTTGCTTTGTTAAAAAGAGCCTTCACTAGCCTGTGAGGATACCTCTCTAACAATACCTTTATCGTTTTGAAGATATTGCCTATTTTCATACAGAAACTATGGAAGTTCTCTTTGTTTTGTTTTTCCATTTTTTTAATGTATTTTTTTAAGATTTTATTTTATTTATTTGGCAGACAGAGATCCCAAGTAGGCAGAGAGGCAGGCAGAGAGAGAAGGGGAAGCAGGCTCCCTGCTGAGCAGAGAGCCCGATTGGGGGCTCAATCCCAGGATCCCGAGATCATGACCTGAGCTAAAGGGAGAGGCTTTAACCCACTGAGCCACCCAGGCACCCATTTGTTTTCCATTTTATTTTATCGTATTTCTTTTCAGTGTTCCAGCATTCCCTGTTTATGCACCACACCCAGTGCCCTGTACAATACGCGCCCCCCACAATCCCCACCACTTCATTGTTGTCACTGGATTTCTATTACTTATCGACCCAGCCTTCAATATTTACATTTCACCTTTTTGTCTTTTCTGAGTTGTTATTTCTGTTTTGCTCCCAGTGTTCATCTACTGGTTTGCACTAACAAAGTATTAACCCTTTATTGTATATGTTACAAATACTACAGCCTGTCATAGTCTTCTTGTCATTTACGTAGAGGGGTAAAACTTTTTTAAGGCTTAATAGTAAACAAATCAGTCTTGATTTTTCTGACATTGATTACGTGCTCAGTAAGTTATTACCAATCTGGTAATCAAACACTTCCCCAAGTTCCTTTACTTTCAGTATTCCATCTCCTCTCCTGCAACTCTCTAAAAGGCTGTTTATGCTGAAGCTATTTCAATTGAACAAGGATATTCTGAACACCACAACAGCTAGAAGAGTCCCCTGATATAAAACTTAGTACTTTACAGTTGTTTCACGTCAGATCAACAGTGTAAAATGTGTCAAGCAGGATCATCTACATCATGCTCCAGTAACCAACACCCTCCAAATTTTAATGATTTAAAGCAACATGGGCTTACTTCTCATTCACGCTCCACGTGCCTCTCAGGTTACGAAAGCGTATTTTTCCAGTGTCTTCATTCGTGAACTTCAGCTGAAGAGCAGCCACCACTGGGATCGCTGCACAAGGAAAAAGAGAGCAGAGAGGAGGAAAGGAAAAATAAGGAGTGCACAAAGGTTATTAAAACTTGCATTTGAGACAGGCATATGCCAATTCGTTTCATACTAACCTACAACTCAAGTGGCCTCATTCGACTTTGAAGTGGTAGGGAAGGTCATCTGTGCCTGGAGGGAACTGGGACGTTAGGGGAACTCTAAAGATGACTCCAGTCTGACTTTCTTGCCACTGAATATTCAGCGTATCCTCTCCCTATATGCCAATCTGCTCACCCTGTGACAGATGATACTCAAAGTCTATTAGTCTCTGGGTCCACCTACAAGTTCATGAACTTGAGTGATGACTATATTTCATCATCTACTCATCATGTGTCTAGCTTCCATCTAAAAACCTATGAACTAGAAAAAGAAAAATCAGCGGCCATATACACCCATATAAAATAGCAGAACTGGGGCAGGTGCAGCCATGATATACACTCACACTGAGGAAGATAGAACATGAGAGGGTCACAGTGATTCTGGATCCCACCGGAAGGTCAAGGTCAGAGACCATGCCAACAGTCTTTAATTACAATCTCTGTTCTCTGACTTTGTACCAGGAGATGCTTCATTTTCCATTCTTCTCCTTGTCTGTATGTTGTGGGCATTAGACTATATTTTTGTTTTCCTTGAGGTAATCAGTTTTCTCAGACTACTTCATTGTCATTGAAAGTTGGAGGTTCAAAATCTTTGAGAGTCTTGGTTATGGCTTGTGGGTTATTTGTTTAATTTCCTTCTGCAAATCAATTAAATCTCACTTGGCTTCTTATCCATTTTATTTCTGTTGACCTCCATGAGCTAACAGCGACATCCACAGCTATTTCTAGACAGTTCTTAGATTTGCTACATATATTGCTTTCTTCTTCCTATGCCTTTTATCACAAATTAATTGTGGATACCTTGACTTTAAGAGACTTAGATTTAAGAGTCCTATTGAGCCTTTCTCTGAGCCACTTCTTAAATTCAAATTTATGCCACAAGCATAAATGTCTCTGCCTTGAGGCATCTTAATTTATTTAGATATTTTAACAATGGGTCAGATGACTATTGCATCGATTTGCTATTTACCACAAGGCTGAGTTGTAATTGGCCTCAAGTCTCAACTACCTTTTCAGTTTTATAATTTATCATTTGGGATGGAGGAACATTTGCCACTTCTAACCCAGCAAGACCCTACAATTCTGCACTTTATTCTCTTTCATTCCCGCTGTTAAAACTCCACTCTCCTTGCTTGAATTGCCTCTTTTTATACTGGATTCTCCAAATTCAGCCCTACCAGTGAACACAAAGAATTCACACTCTACTTTGCAATCATTTCCCCAAGAGCTATGGATTCTTTAGACACGTGGTTAACCCTCCCAAATTAAGGGAGGCAGCAGTTTTCCAAATGCTCAGCGACTGTTCATGTTGGATCAGCAGCACTCCGCCCACAGCATCCGCTCCCTTCTCGTTTTCCAGTCGACCACAAAGACAATGCCATGTTTGTTATGTTTTGTTATGGCAGCACCCAAAAGTGGTAGCCGTCAAGATAGTCCAGGTGATTCTGTAGCAGCAAATGACTCCCCCATAAAGGTTGAGCTTTATGGACATCTTGGATTGCTTGAGCTTTATGGACATCTTGGATTGGCTAGGGTTTCCATTAAATTCCATGCGTCCTTGAGGGCCCAGAATGAATGAGGGAACGTATCCAGAGCACTGCAAGGCCCTGGGGCAGTAGAAAGGAGACGTAAGAAAACCCCTTCCTGCATCTTCACACCTCTGTCTGGAGGTGGTGCACACCACTTCTTATCATGGTTCTTTGACCAAAGCAAGTCATGTTGTCACATTCACCTTCAAAGTGGTAGAAAAGGAAAATTCTACCATGTACCAGGAGAACCCAGATGATTACCAAAGTAACCATTTCAACAATAAATGGCTTTAAATTATTTTTAGAACTTTATATGGCCTGTATTTACCAATAGCCACTAAGGCTAAGAAATGACCTAATATTTACAAAGACCTACAACAAAATTGTGGGTGATGTTAAGCAATTTTAACCCTCACATTCGGATAAAACATTTAGAGTACATTTGAAAGAGTCTTTCTGACCATGAGGGCTGATCAATATTCCAGGGTAGGTAAAATCTGTTAATTTAGACACATTTTTTTTTTCATTGTAAAAATTTTCACCAGTTTTGCGATATTGACTCTTATTTTTTTTCTTTTGCAATACTGACTCTTATTAAGGCCACATTATGTAAGAATTAGATAATAATTTTCTGTTTAGCTCTCGAATTTTATGGATTGCATATTCATCGGCTCTTTGTTGATTTTAGTGGTGCAATGTTCTTCACTAATCAGTAATGGTAGCTTACTGGAGGGTTCTTCTGCTATAAACCAAATAATCATGCTCTCATGGTTTATAATAGTCATCCCGTATTTGCAGTAATGTCCTGCACCTAGCTGCTGTCACTCCTTGAGAAAGACAGAAGGACACAATTAGGGTCTTGGCAAATTCTTAAACTCCAGAAATTCTCACATTAATAAGAGAAAGGATAGTTTAGGTACATCTCTCATTTTTGTTAGTTTACATGGCAATATTATCCAATGAAATCATTTGACATATTCTCTTAAAGAAGGCACTGGGGACTTTTTGTAACCCTGTCTTAAAGCACCACATCTCTAGTCAGTAAAACATTTTATTACTTACACTGATGCATGGACGCACTGAGCCTCTGTGCCCAGCATTATTTAGTATTATTTCCATACATTCATAGGCACATAGTTTAATGGGCATTATGATATACGGTTAAGTAGCACAGGTGACATCTGATAGTAATCTTTGAGTCAATAAAGGGAACAGCGTTTTAAGAAAAGAATGAGCAAACCCTAGCAGTAGGAGCAAGAAAGAGAACATTATAAAAGATTTAAAAGCAAGGTACACATTTTCTGGTCCAGAAGCCATTCACTACAGCAATAAAATCTGTCCTCAACCATATTGTAAAGATTTGTCTGTGGACTACACTGCAGTAATGTGTTCAGGTAGATGACATAACATTACCATTTAAGAATGATTTTCCAAGGTTATATTTCTTGAATATTATAAAAGAAATAAATGGGGAAAAATGAATATTAGTAATATAGAATAAATATAACTCTGGAGTACTGTTGTTTTTCACAGAGCTTTGTCCTGATCAAAGGATTGAGAGGCTAATAAACTTCATGACATCATACCTACTCATATTGTCTTTTATTGTGAATAGCACTTTTTCCAACTTTCAATTTTTTAACTTGCTAGAATTGGTCCAAATTGAGTACCCAGATGCTTTTAGCAGTCCCTTAAAAAAACAGAGAACTTGGAAAACAATTTTCTAAGCTAAGTCTTGATTATTAAAGTTTCTTTTTAATAATTCTATTCATAAAAAACTTTTTCTGCTGTTTTATTTGTATTCTTTATTTCTTAAGGTTTTGGCTTTACTTTTACTTTTACTTTTTCTCATGAAATAGGACATTCATGTGTTGATCGTGAAACTCATATCCTTTTTTTTCAATATTTTACAGCAAGTCAACTTATGGGAAATCTGTCAATGAAGAGCTAGAATGTGGAGAAGACTTGGTATTTAGTGCAAAATTGATTATCAAACGACTTTAAAAGACGAAATAAAACATCCAAAACAGTAACTAAAAATTCTGCATGGTAATCACCAAAATGACTTAAATGAAAAAAGACTGCTGAGACCAAATATTACTGAGGATGCTGAACAGACAGAACTCTCGGATATTGGTGGTGGGAACGTAAAGTCACTTAAAAAAGACTTCTGGCAGTTTCTTATAAAAGTAAAGGTATGCCTATAACACAGAAATCCCTATCTTCAGTGTTTATCAAAGAAGACTATATGTATATGGTTATATATATTATATACAATATATTATAGATAGGTATTATATATATTATATAATACATATTATAGATATGTATTAGATAGGTTTACCCACGCACAAAAACACTGCATAAAAACATTTCGAGAACTTTATTTATAATAATTAAAAACAAAATTGCCAAAATCTAGGCAGTTCATAAAAAGGAGAAAATATAAACAAATCGTGCGTATTCATGAGAGAATGCTACTCAGCAATATCACTGAGACATGGGTCCACATGGCGAATTTCAGAACTCTGCTGAGTGAAAAATGACTTACCCATAGAAGTGCACAGTGTAAGACTCTAAAAGTGACCAGAGCAGGTATATCCACTCTATGTCGTGGTGGGAAATATCAGAACAGTGGTTTGCCTCCGGGAGTTATAAGATGATCAGTGATCGGCAAAGATAAAGCAAACACAAAACTTTCTTAGGTTATCATAATGCATCATATCTTGGTAAGAAAGAAGGATGTGTTTGTGAACACTTAGCAAATGTGCATTTAATATGTGTGCATTTGTGCAAACTTTTTCATCAAAAGAAAAAAATCCAAACTATGCTGTATTCCAGGTAATGTTATAAATATTAAAGATTTTGGTGAGAGTATGTGGAGTCCTGCAATGTACTTTTATTGCATCAAAAGCAATGTGGATATATGCTAAGTCACATGATTTATGTGACACACATTAATGGTATATCTAAGTTCCTATGATACAGGTTTTCACTGTGAAATCCTTTCAATGGTCCTGTAGGATTAAAACTTTCTACTCTATTGAAAAATTAAAAACTGGCACAGAAGAGAGGAGTTTATGATAAAATCTAGCATCAATTTTTAAGGAAATTAATACAAATTGTTAACTGATAAGAAAGTAAGAGGGACAGCCTGAATAAAGTGCTTTGCCAAGCAACAGAGTGGCCTGGGCACGCTTTTCCCAAAAAGAAGGAAAAAAAGTTTTGGGTTTTCTTCCTCCATAGAATGAAAAATTGACTTGGGAAAATGGCTTCAACTTAGTTTCCTCACTGGGAGCTGTCCGTGAAAAGGCTAGTTAAAAACTCCTAGTTTTCCAAGAAGTCTGTTCTTTACTCAGATGGAATCAACAAGGGATTGCCTACTGACAGCTACTAACATGTTTTGTTGTAACTCGCCTGCACCACTATTCAAGAGACTTAATCCATTCAGCAGCAGTTTGCCGACTGGCTTTGCAAATTGCAAAAGTAATTTTGAACTTCATTCCTTTCCAGTTTCTTAGCTTATCCAGTTTCATGCATGCTTGAATCTGTGAGAAATTACTTATTCAATTGGGTTCGCTTATATGCAAAGGTATTGCTATTATAAAATGGTGCTATGTGCCAGTGTTTAGTTAAAAATGTTTACATTATTCTACTACTAAATACATTTTTAATAGTTTGCCTAATTGCAAAATTATATTTAAGCATCTGCCTTCAGCTCAGGTCATGATCTCAGAGTTCTGGGATGGAGCCCCGCATCGGGCTCTCTGCTCAGAGGAGAGCCTGCTTCTCCCTCTCCCTCTGCTGCTCCCCCTGCTTGTACTCTCTCTCTCTGTCAAACAAATAAATAAAATCTTTGAAAAACATAGCTTGCATAATTGTGTAACTATAGCTATAGTTATATATCATGATAAATGCTCAAATATTTGAGTATTTATCATGACTAATATATTCGGCATTTATACATTCATAAGATACCACAGATTTTAACTTTTGTACTATTAATCATAAATATATCACGTGCTACAAACTTTCAGTGTTTGCTTTGGCTATTTGGTTTCAAAAGTTATTGAAAAGTCTTACGGACTATAAGTAAGTCAATAAACAAAGAAAATTGTTAAGAGAAAAAAGAACTTGAAAGCAATTTGAGTACTTTGCTGGGAAAGGATGATAAGAACTAGCTATAAAAAGGATAAAATCTAATGAAGGTACCCATGATGGTTTTGGAGCTATTATTAGGACATTAAAAAAAAAAAAACTCTAATTCTGTGTTTAAATCCAATAAAGTTTGTGTCACACCAGGAAAAGTATTCCTTTGAATGTTAGGTATTTTTCACCTAAATAATAGGAATAAACAAAACACTGATTTTTGTAAACATTTTGACCATGTTTTATCTCTAATTCCTTAATGATTTAAGCTGAATTTCCCAGAAACTTCATAAAAAATAATTTAAAGTTAACCAATGACTGGTGAACTATCTTACTTGGTTTCATTTAAAAGAAAGGATTGAAACTTACTTATAAAAATATATAGCAAAGGAGACAAGTCTTGATTATCTGAGTAGCTAATTTATCACATTTTGTCTCAGGATCTTTGATGCTCAGGTAAGGATGCATAAAGGGGCCTCCAACTGTTGGCCAAAGACATGCTTTTCCTTTCCCATATTTCTAGAATGCAGAATAGACAATGACCTTGAGCAAACAAAAAGGTTACTCAGTTTCATCTTTAGCATAAGGTTCAGGTCAAAGTCTCAGAAAACAACTGCTAACTGAGGTCCAGTTAGTATTTCCAAATTTGTGTACTAAATTTCAAAATAGAATAGCATCTCTTAGGATAGCAGCATCTGCCAAGTTCAAAATAAAAAAAAAAAATATTTTGAAATGGGTTACATAATTATGTTACCAAATTTTAGAGGATGTGAATGAACGCTTTTATTGTTGTGAACTCAGCAGAAGAAATAACAATCTTTTGGGTATTAATGCTATTTTATTGCAACAAAAATTACTATTGTTAAATGCCATCCGCTAACAGCTGGGAAGTTGTTTTGCTACTCAAGTCAAATTACAGTTGCCTGACACACAATAGGTAGGATAATTTCTTTTTCAAATAATAATACTTTTGTATCTCAGAACTCTGATTAGACATGTTCTCAAGTGCTGAGCAATTCTTAGAAATAATTCAATCACATTTGGTATTTTGGTCTCATAAGACAACATATCATCTTTTTCAATATTAACTATGAGTCTGGCAAAAATATAGGTTGAGTGTTCTACGGTCATTGGCTAACCAGCATTTCTAATTGGCACAGATTTCCCTTATGGCAAATTAAATGTCAGAATGATACATTTTAAATATTTTACATATAGATGCTAACAATATGTATTTTAAGCATCAAGATTTTAACACACCTAATAATTTCATGTATAGGACATATTATTGGCATCATCAATGCATTCCTCTTTCTTACCAAAGAGAAGGTGTTCAGGTGTATGAAACAGTGAATAGTCCATCTTTTTTTCTGGGCATTAATCCAATGAGCAGATGCTAGGCAAAGTCCACACAGATTTGTGATTGCTAGTACAAACAATTCCTAATTAAGATTCTTTAATTGGGGCACTGACAAAAAAAAATGTATGCCTCCAATAGGACATAATAAAAAGTATACTGTATTCCTAATTATTGGAATTCTCATTAATTTAGTAAATATTCCTCAAGCAGTAGAGGTGAGTCATATTTATCACTATGTTCAGTCTTTAATAAGTCATAGAGGCAGACTTCCTGTTTACATTTGGGAAAATTGAGTCTCACCAGTGACTGGTACATAGTTAAAGAGTTAATATGTAATAGTAAAGGAATTATTCTTAATTCTGATGTCAAATCTTAAACTCCTTTTATTCTGCCTCACTTCCACCCAATTATTCTTTGAGGAGGCGAAAGAAGGTTTCATTTACTCATTAAGTCATCTTCTGCTTCTCCTAATGTTATATGTCTTTTCTCAGCATAAATATTTCCCTTTGCTGTTCTGGGTACTATCTTTTTCTCTTTCCATCTGTGCACTCTTGATTTTGCACTCCTAGTATCTTGTAAAGCACTTGACACCACAATTATTTGCTTGATTAAACTACTCGAAGTATTTTGAAAGCCTATGTATCTCTTGACCTGCTTTTATCAAGATATCTAAAATTTTGTTAAAATTTAAATGGTTGTAAATGATGAAATTGTTGGCCAACTGCAAATATTTGCTCTTTACAATGAACTGCACATAAATGTACCCAACAGAATCAAAATATACTAGGTTTTGATACTATTACTTACTCAATATCTGTATCTATACATAGAGATATGAGTATCTTTAAAAGCCAGAAATCTTATATTACTTATTTTCTCTCCATATCTCCACTCTATTTTCTCCATAGAATTTTATTTGCATGAAATATTTCATGCTCAAAACTATTTTACTGATTACACTCTCCTATTTTTCTAAATCAAAACCATATACATATATTATATGCATTTTTTTAAAATGCTTTATAATAATAAGGTCTAAATATCTCTTCTGGGTTGATTTATCATTGCAATTTTATTAGTATCAGTAAAGTATTAATATGTCACTAACTTTAATAATTTTTAAGAGAAAATTCCATTTTATTTTATTTAGATTTTATTTATTTATTTGACACAGAGAGAAGGCTCACAAGTAGGCAGAGAGGCAGGCGGGGGGGGGAGGAGGGAGGCAGAGAGAGGGGGGGGAAGGCTCAGGCTCCTTCCTGAGCAGAGCGCCCATGCAGGACTTGATCCCAGGACCCTGAGATCATGACCAGGGCCGAAGGCAGAGGCTTAACTCACTGAGCCACCCAGGTGCCCTGAAAATTCTATTTTAAATGTATCTATTAAACAGATGGAATGTCCTATCTTATTTTTTTCAAGTGAACTCTTTTATCTACTAATGAACAGAACTTGTTGCTTCAAGGAAATGCTATTGAGCATGAATTCTCTCTTTTGCTTTTTAAAATAAGTATAAGACAGGGGCACCTGGGTGGCTCAGTGGGTTAAAGCTTCTGCCTTCGGCTCAGGTCACGATTCCAGGGTTCTGGGATCAAGCGCCGCATCGGGCTCTCTGCTCAGCAGGGAACCTGCTTCCTCCTCTCTTTCTCTGCCTGCCTCTCTGCCTCCTTGTGATCTCTGTCAATAAATAAATAAAATCTTTAAAAAATAAAAAATAAAAAAGTATAAAACATAAATATTAATTTTAAAAAATGTTTAAAGCATTTTTCACTTAAATTCATGAAAATGAAAGGGTTTTTTTTTTTAACAGTCACAAATCACACAGTAATTTATAATCAAAGATATTTTTAATGATCTACTGGATGAAAGCCCAATCTTCCTTCAAATTGTTTAAAGATATGGAGAACAACGGACCTTCAAAAGGTTCTATCTCCCAGTTGTTAAAGTCATTCACTCTCTCCCCAACCCTTGCCGACGGAAATATTTTGAAGTGTCTGTTACATACAAGGAAATTTTAGACACCACAGGACACTGCACCATATGTCAAAGTAGGTGAGAAGTCAGGGCTTCTCTTCTACGGTGTGATAAGGCCGTTTTTTTGAAAGCAGAGTGATGAAAGAGCAGGTGGGAGCTAAGCACATTAAGAAAATTGTGTCATGAACATTGAGGAATTCCCTTAGACTATTTATTCCTCGATGTCTGGCTGCCTCCGAACCTACGTAAATTCCAGTTTGAAGACCCTATTCTAAATAATCAGCTCCACTTACCAGCAAGTTCCTTGTAACTAATAAAACAGAGGTCATTTACCTTCCTAAAACCTTCCATTTTTGTGGGAAGCAAACATCCCAGAAGATATACATCTCCCTCCCCCACTTCCTAAGAAAACAAACCTTATTTGTTGTTCAAACCTATAGTTTTTAACCTTGTTCTCATTCATTCATTTGTATATTAACAGAGAATACAATATTGTATTTCATGCTTTTGATACACACATGGGTCTGTCTTTTTGTCGATTATGAAATTTCTGCAGTCTTCCAGATTATGACGACCAGAAGTTAGTAAGACTAGATTCACTATTCTCTAACTTCCCTCTGGAATTCGGGCAATCAATCTAAGGAACATGACATACATTGTGATGGTCAAACCCGAAATGATGGTTGTGAAATTAGAAACCTTTATAACCAATGGATTCAAAAAGAGGAATGGATCAGCCACAGAAAAACAAGTCATGATATGTCTTTCTACTGCAAACCTGAAAGTCCAACTAGAAAGAGGGAAATCGCTTTATTACTGCAAGACATTTTAAAAAAAAGACTATGTAACTCAAAGATATTTCAACTGTTTTCCAAAATCTCTGTCCTCATTATTTCTATTTTTGAAAAAACCTGTATCTTCTCTAACAATCCAACTCCCAAGAAGACAACACATCTACGGCTAAATGTAGCAAATGCGCCCATATATATATGGTAATTTAAAACCAACAAATGCCTGTTGTGGATATGTGGCTTTTCATTCACTGCAATTTCTTGCTCAGTGTGTCTATTCTGCATAACGACATCAATGCAACGGATCAGTATGATATCTTGTGGAAGCAAAGGTAGTCAGGATCTCTGAAAACTATATATATATTTTTAAATCCATTTATTTATTTGGGAGAGAGAAAGAGCTTGTGCATATGCAAGCCAAGGACAGAGGGAGAGGAACAGAGCAAGAATCTCAAAGCAGATTCCTCACTGAGTGTGGAGCCAGACGCGGGGCTTGAACTCATGACCCTGAAGTCATGCCCTAAGCCAAAATCAAGAATTGGATGTTTAACCCACTGAGCCAGTCAGGCGCCCCTATAAATTAAATTATGAAGCAGAGAATAGATACACCCCTGAGGTAAGGTAGTGCAGGGATATAACTGGTCATGCGAGCAGAAAGAAAACTGCTTCTGCAGGTCTTTACTAATAGGTCTCAATAAAAAAGGGTTTTCCAGGTCATATCGGATACCAGGTGATACGTTAATTCCCTCAAGAAATGAAGCCACACCTGGTAGAGCAGCTGCAATTGGAGTCAGCACCTGGTTAAGTTTATGATAATCCACCATCATTCTCCAAGTTCCATCTGTCCTCTGCACAGTCCAAGTACATAGACTGAATGGGGATGTGGTGGACATCACCACCCCTGCATCTTTCAAGCCCTTGATGATGGCACCAATCTCTACAACCCTTCCAGCAATGCAGTATTATTTTAGGCTTACTATTTCCCTAGGAAGAGGTGGTTGTAGTTGCTTCCACTTGGCCTTTCTCATCATAATAATTCTCAATCCACAGGTCAAGGAACCCATGTGGGATTCTGTCAATTACTGAATATATCTATTCCACTTACGCCCTCCAGAACTTGGGAAATAATCACAGAATGGTCTGGGGACCCATCTGGCCCCATGTAAGATGAATCTAAGCCCAAACTGCATTGACCACCTGACCTTCATAAGTTCCTGCTCTGACAGGTAGACCAGTGATATTTTGGGTCTCCTGGAGTTGACAACAATTCAGAGCAAGAATACAGTATTCCCTTTTCCCCAATGCACAGTTACCTTGGGAAAAGGATGTAAGACCTTTTGGGGAAGCCTAGGAAACAGATGAAGACTATCCATTCTTACAGCACAGTCCTTGTTCAAGGGGACCCGGTCTGCCTTTCATTTAAGAGGTTTTATGTCTATTAACTGGCTGAAGGCTGGGAATTGATTCAGGGGCTACGACTCACTGTTTTAATGATTCAGGTTAGACTTTTGTTCACTGGACATAGAAATTTTCTGCTTATACACATTGAGAATTCAGTAGGCTTCCTATTTTACTTCTAGGAGCATCATGATCAATTACCCAATGCCATCGGTCTGAGAGAGTCAGAATATTCTGGTGCTGCTTTGACTCTGTCCTCCATTACGGTAGCCACGCCCACCTTGCCTTCCGTGGTTGAGTAAGGCTATGTGGCTCTCGTCGCTTTGGGATCCAATTACTCCCACTGTATCCTGGTTCCCCTGGAGGTCTGACCTAGAGAGAAGAGTGATTGCATTGCTTTTCAAGGACTCTGAGACTCTCCTCACAAATTGACTTCTCACAGTATTGGTGAGAGGTCTGGACACTCCCAGTGTGGGTGAGTCAGTCTTAAAAGATAAACCCACGCTAACATTCCATCTTTCTAAGCATCTCAATCTGTTCCTCTTATTAAACTAAGGCAAGTCACTCACTGTGGGCAGGCATTTTTGTTTTTCTGATTTATTTTAATCACCCAGTGCTCACCTGGACAGTCCCCTATTTCACTCATCCCTTCTGGTAACCGTTCGTTTGTTCTCCAGAGGTAAGAATCTGTTTCTTGGTTTCCCCATCTCTTTTTCCCCCCTTTGCTCCCTTACTTTGTTCCTTAAATTCCACATGAGTGAAATCATTCGGTATTTGTCTTTTTCAGACTTAGTGTGCTAAGTCTTATACTCTCTAGCTCCATCCATGTTGTTGCAAACAGAAAGTTTTTGTTCTTTTTTATGGCTGAGTAATATTCCATTATATATAAATACCACATCTTCTTTATCCATTCATAAATTGATGGAGACATTTTGGGCTGCTTCTGTATCTTGGTTTTTGTAAATAATGCTGCGATAAAAAAAAACATCATGTTGCATGTGCCCCTTTGAATCTGTATTTTTGTATCCTTTGGGTAAATACTCAGTAGTGCAACTGATAGACCATAAGGTAGTTCGACTCTTAACTTCCTGAGAATCGTCCCTGTTGTTTTCCATAGCGGCCGCACCAGTTTGCATTCCCACCAATAGTATAAGACGGTTCCTTTTTCTCCACACCCTCGCCAGCACCTGTTGTTTCTCACGCTGCTGATTTTAGCCATTCTGACAGGTGTGAGATGGTATCTCACTGTGGTTTTGATTTGCATTTCTCTGATAAGTGAAGACGAACGTCTTTACTGTGTCTGCTGACCACCTTGGGCCAGCTTTTGATCCAAGTTTCATCCCAGCCTGTTACACGAACTCTTACACTTCATCCTAACTTCCTGAACTGCAACATTAAGTGCAGAACTTCTGTCTAGTGAGCTCCTATCAGTAAGTTAGCCCTAATCCAACTGTGTGTTCCTTTACCATTATTGCACACCTTCTACATACATTCTCACATGTGTTTCCTGGATTTCTGTCTGCATAAATGAGAAACTCAAGTGGTTTCTTTGGTGTACAACACTCTGCACGATCCACATGTTGTACCTCACCTTGACAGTCCTACCAGGCTTTGAGTATAGCTACAGGTTTAGACGAACAGAGGGGTGGTGAAGTCCTGAGGAGAACCAGCAGTGTCTTGCATGGTGGTTACCTCAGGGGAAGCCATTACAGTTTCCATAGGCAATGGCGGTAGAGAAGCACCAAGGGCTGGGTGTCGGGAGGCCATTTTCCCTGAAACGAAGACTCATCCGAATTTAGGGGTTGTCTCTAGTTTCTTCCCACAGGTTCTTCTGTGGTTCTTTCCACACATCCTCAATCCAATGGACTACATCCATTTCTTTCCCAATCAATGCCCTCCCTTTAAGAGTAGATGCCCTGTGAGGTTAATAGTTCAACTTGTTTTGCAGTTCAGCCAGTCAGAGGATGGGGTTCAGAGTGATGTCCAGCCAGTCTCAGCCTGGAGGCTCAGGACATAAGCACGTCTCTCAGGCCAACTTCGCATCACTTGGGCTTGGAATCTGAATCCCTGGGCTTATCCTTCTCTTTTACCACTTTCTCCAGTGAACCGAGGAGATATCAGCCAAACTCATTATATCTGTTAATTTTCCAAAAACATTTCAACAGAACAAATGTAGTCACCCAGCTCCTTGCTTTTTATAACTGGTTGATTACAAGGATCCAACAGAGATATTTTGCATGTTTCTATTGCCAAGTCATGTCATGGGTCATGGATTATAACTGGTAATAGACTTACCATTTTAATCTAATCATATTAGACATATTAGAGAGCCAATTCCAAAATCCCCAGAACCAATTTCAAGAACTCATCCTCATCATGCTGTTGTTCTACAACTACCCTTAGGTCAAAATCCATATTAATGTGGTTTCTCCAGAGAAACCACCATAGGAGATCTGTGTACATGGGTATGTATATATGTGTACGCACGTGCACATGCGCACACACACACATCCACCACCAGCTCTCCTAGAAAGACACAGAAATATAAAGAGATTTACTATAAGGAACTCACTCACTCAATTATGTAGGCTGAGAAGTCTGCTGTCTACAGCTTAGACTCAGACTGAAACCCTGCCTTAGGCTCTTCTGGGTCTCCAGCTAGGCCACCTGCAGCACTTGAAGTGCTGAGTCTCTCGTCACCTGTTGAGACAGAAAGTGCACAAGCAGCAATCAGAGTCACAGCTCAATAACAATTAAATGAAATAAAGACAGTATTCAAATCAGCACTATGTACTTTTCAAGGATATATACAAATCCAATGCTATATATTAAACACATTAGAATGCAAGTTTTCAGGTGGGGTGAGGTGAAGATGAAGTGAAATGGTTATTTAATATAAGACATGAGCCTTTTAACAAAGGTGATGGGATGCTGTGCCCTGATGAGATGATGACAAACCTCAAACACCCAAGAAAAGATAAAGAAATCCATGGTGAGTGCATGCAAAAAAAATAAAGTGATGAACGAAAAGAGCAGCGATTTGGGACATGTTCTGTCTGCTAGTAACACTTACTAAAACTGAAATAATATGCCCCATGCTGTGAAAGACAAGACAGCAGGATAGAAGAAATATCCCAGATATGAACTACTATGTATAACTCTGACACATCGTATGTAAAAAGTAACTATTCTGCCCTCACACAAGCACAGGCTTCATTCTATCTCTTGAGAAAGAACAAGGTGGTTCAGACTTGGGGGTCTGGTCATTCTTTGTCCCTGACTCACATCAACAGGAACAATAATTTGAAAAACTTTTTGACCACTGTTAAACCAAGAGTTTAAACTGCTCACTTGCTCAGTCATGTTTTTCTCTGGACCTGCTGAACTGGAATTTTGACACGCGGGGGGGGGCAGAACCATTGGATGGACTGACACACACACCCATTAGAGAGAAAAAAAATGTTTTCCACCTTGAACAGGCGGTGAAGCTGAATGCATTTTAAGAATAAGCTGATTTCTGTGTAATTAATGTGTAATCATAATAAAGTGATAATATTTTGCATATATACATTGGGCTAAATATATTTTTAAAGTTAATTTTGCCTCTCTCTTTTGACTTTTTATGTAGCTACTAAATGTTTAAAACTACGCTGGTTGTTGTCGTGTGCGCTGTATTTCCATTTGGCTCTACTGCTCTAGGGTCTTTTTTTCTAAGTCATGCCTCCAGGATTTTGGACTTCTTTAATCCCTGATTGAAGGTGGTGCTTGAGCAGTTTATTAAAACTTGGCACAACAAAATGATTTGTAGGCTGGACTATCATCTATATTTTGCTCATCGGAGACAGATAAAGTTCAAGGGAAATACAAGGAGCTATGAACTGCAGATCAGTAAGTGACTTAGTGCTCACCACCGACGATCTCAGTGAAAAATAAACCAAATTTTAAATCTCCACAAAAACAAACAAAACATAAGATGCCAGCTAACGTAGCAGACATAGCTTCATAATCCTTTCTGATTTGAGGTCTATTCTTAAAAATCTGCCAGGTCCCAAAAGGTTGGAAGTGGAAAAGGAATACTTATTTTTTATGTGAAAAGACTCACTAGAAGAGAGCACAACAGTGCCCGAGGCCTTGTCCTTGGCTTAAACTCTCACTAGTACGTACTGTTTTTACCCAAATGTTTAGAATTCAATTACTAGCAAAGATGTGCAAAGGATGTCACAATTAGTATGTGCCTACGGTACTACTTACCTTAAAAGATGTAATGGGAGGAACTAGACATTTTAAAATGGCTAACATACTCAACAGCTTAGGTAACGTTCTCTGTATGTGTTAAACCGCAACGAATAAAACAACAGACACAACACCAGACCTTTGACATTGGCTTAGGAATCTCATTTAACTCTTTATTTTTATGGGCACTAATATTAGTATTTCTATTTTATGACCAGCAGCTAGTGCTCGGATCCAATTTTCAAAAGGTCTTTAAATGAATATATATTCACTTATATTTATATGTATTTATATTTACATGTGCATAAATAGGCATCTCAACACTGAATTCATAGTTGGATTGTTAAAACTTAATTAAAAATATCACATGTAATCAAATGGAATCATGAGAAACTTCCACACTTCTGTGCATTCTTAAGTGGAGTCATTCTGGTGGTCCCATAATGGTGCCACAGTGTCTAAGTTCTATGAGAACCAATTTATAAAATAAGCTATTACATTCTGATTTACACATTTTAGTTGCAAACTTATTGTTAGATTGCCTTTAAAGTGTTCCTAATGCATTTGTAAATATTTTCATTTTTGTTAGCTGGTTTTCGAGGTTTTTAGTTCCACATAAAACAAACTCAGAGCTCAGTTAAGTTACGGACACAACCTACTGGATCAAATATCCAAATCTTTATGTGTATTAATATATTCCCCTCACATCCTACATTTCCCTACTGCCGATTTTTCATACTATGTTGAATGCAAGATCACTGAAGAGAAGAAAACCAAGGTCACTTATTCGAGTTACCTCTGGATGGGATCTAATAAGCTCCCCTAAAGTTGGTTATAGTTTTATAAAATTCTGAACAGGCTGATGAGGCACTTAATTTCCTGCTTAGATCTGGTTGGATGCCTAATTTATTTTTAATTGACTGGGTGGCTTCTGCTCCTAAGATCCCTAGAAACTTAACTACTATTAGCTCTTTATTTTGAGTTGATGATACTTGAGTTTATAATTTTACATGCCCAACTGATCACTGCATTCAGGTAGGGAAGCTACTAATAGCTGAATGCTGCTAATTATCCTGATTCCTAGACTTTCTACCATCTCAGAAAGAGCCACTTACCTTTCAGATGAAGAAGCAAAGACACCTTAGCTCTTCTGGCGTGAACATTAGCCATTTTTTACGAGATGTTCCATCTTATTTTTAAAGAGTTTCACTGAGATATAATCCATGTGTCATACCACTTTTTCATTGAAGGCATTACATTACGGTAAATAAAAGAAACCGGTCACAAAATCCCACAAGTTCATTTATGTGACATGTCCGGCATAGGCAAATCCATATGGACAAAAAGTAGATTATAAATTGCCTGAATCTGCAGGCTGGGATGGGGGTTGCCAATGGGTATGGGCTTCTTTCGGGGGGGGGTGATAAAATTGCTCTAAAATTACATAATGGTGCTAGAGGTGCTTTGAGAAATTTCCATCTGCCCCGTATTTTCCCATCGTCACTTGTCTTTTATTTTCTTCTGAAGAACAGGCAGGCTTGGCTATATTTGAGATGCGCACGTGCAGACAGAGGGACCCTGCGAGTTGGTGGAAACACCGACCCTGGCTGGTTTTCATCACAATGGCTCCCAGCAAGAGTTCTCTTTTGTCCTCTGTTGCCGACCCCCCCCCCAGTAGCCAGAACTCCCAATACTTTGATAAATAACTTTGATATGTTTTTTCACTGATTAATACTGTCCATTTAATAGCTTCTCGCATTTAAAGAAGGGTCTAGAGTTGACCCCACTCCCCATACACACGCAATCACATTCAACTTGTCTTTTGTTTCTCACATTTCAGAGATGATGGGAACCAACAAGCTCATGTTAGAATTCCACTGTACCCCGACCATTTTTTCTTCTTCCTTTAAAATTTGAAATCTTAGCAAGACTGAGTTGAGCCCATACTCTCTTTTTCAATTTAATAAGGTCAAGTTTACTTAAATCAAACTATGTTGAAAGTAGAAATGTCAGTTATTTATTACTTTAGCTGTATTCTCTCAATACATTTTATTTAGTGTTCTTAGAAAATGTGGATAACCCTAAAATAATTAAATGTATAGCAATAGAGCAATATATATTCTAAATGGTTTATTTTAAATCTTGCCCACATAACTCATAAACGGAAGTTTTAAAAAGAGGTTACCTCTTGGATATTTTACTAGAAGATGTTTCATGACAAAATTACATATTATGACAGTCTACTTAGAAGGCATATGGTCTAATCTGTGAATCTGTCTGTCTAAGCTCTATTTTGCCCTTTGAGTCATCTAATTATTTTATAAAAGCCACAGAATCTCAAGGCCAAGATTCTTACAAAGTGAAATATATAATATCCACAATGAAAAACAACATGTTCGGTTAAAGTGACGTTATACCAAAAAAAAGGACATGCACCAAACTTGTTTTTTGTCTCTTATGATTAGCCTCCTTTTATCACTCATACAATCTACAAAATCATATAATATGAATTATGTAATATAATCATATAATCATATTATATGAATTATGTAATATTTAGCCTTATAAAACCCTAATATTTTAATATATTTCAAAGTATATTCAATATATATTTCAATATAAGTACTTTTTTCAAGACTACTGCTTCATAAGGATACACTACTTATATTAATACTGTTAAGATGGCATGTGTAGAATCTGAAAAGCTACCGGATACAGACTCTAAGCCTGACCCTGATGTAAGGCTTCAATAAGGTTTCAATAAATCAGGAACTTACTTGCCACACAGTCTAGAAAAGCCACTTCACTACTTTGGGCCTCAGTTTCTCCATCTGTGGGATAGATGGAGCCCCTCAGGGGCTCCAGTGAAGACCAGAGGAGCCACATAGAACCTTCCAACATCTAAACCATACCTGGCCTATAGCAAGTGAAGGATTCAACAAATAATACCATCATCAGCACCACTGTCCTGACGTCTGTTTAGGATTCTGCCATCTCATCAACTGCTCTGGTTGAAGATTTAAGGTCTCTGAAAAAAAAAAAATTGTTTAAATTTAAACAATTTTTTTAATTTTAAAAAGGCATTTAGAAAAATGATCACTAGACATGTATTCCTCATTTAGTATCGGTAGGTGATCTAGTCCCTGTTCCAAGGTATTAGCATTCTGTGAAGTCAATGCTTATGGCAAGGATGCTAGCAACCTAGGACTGGCAGCTCCGTTTCACTAGCAATTGGTTTCATACTGATGTTCAGGAGAAAATGAGGGTGAGGACTCTCATGAAGCGGAGTGTATAAGGAACAGATGGGAAAATGGATCGCAAAAAACAGAGCACATTAATATGAAGCAGGCTTCCTGAGAAGTCTACCTGCCATCTTGGAAATCCACGTTCCCTTGAATAGGGGTACATGCTACCCCAATGATGTGAGCTGATGACTGTGGCTCTGCATGAATGTGAATCCTTGGATATTAAATATTGTTTATTTTTCACTTTTCTTAAAAAAACTGTGAGCTAAAATGTCCATCAAATAGAAATCTATCTTGAATACCTCCCACATCAAGCAATATAGCTATATACATATATAGAATATTGTCAGCTCCCCAGACAGACCAACAAGTACCTTTCCTATGACAACCTGACATCTCACTGACCATCTTGTATTTGTTTCATGTGACCTTTGTTTCTATGTGCTTCCTTTTGTTATCAATCATATCTTTCCTATTACTTGGTTTGTCTCTATTAGCTTTTCATTATAGCTTTTGGTATTGCTCTATTGGTAATTGTCAACAAAAATCACAAAATACTTATTTAATTTATTGTAGTGTCTAAGAACACAATGTTTTTCCTATCAAACAATGCACAAGATAGTATTTTTAAACTGCGTTTAGACTCCTGCCTTTTTTTGGTCCTCGCTATATTTTTTACTTCTACACACTTTATAAACCAAAACATTCTCCCTGTATGTATTATTATTGCTTTAAATAGTTCATACTCCTGGATATATGTACTCATGTATTTATAAATTCTAATGGTATTTGTTCCTTCCTACACTTACATGTTTCTAAAAGAAGCATTTAGTATTTGTTATGTGACCCGCTAGTGATGAGGTCTGCATTTTCTTTATCATAACATCTTTATTTTACTTCAATTTTCAAAGACATGTTCATAGGGTATTGTATTCTCTATGGGGAGTTTTTGTTTCTTTTATCACTTTAAAGTTCCCATTTCATTATCTCTTGGTTTCTGTAATTTCTGTTGCTGTTGGTCTTCCTAATCTTTTGTTATTAACAATTTTGTACAATATATCTGTGTGGCGTTTTACTTATATTTATTCTGCTTGGGGTTTGATGAGCTTTTTCAATCAGTGGCAAATATCTCACCAGAATTGTCTCCCAGAATTATTTTTGCCTTATTATTACTCTTAATTTTTTTTTTTTTTTTTTTAAGTAAGCTCTCAGCCCAACTTACTTTTTTAAGTAAGCTCTCAGCCCAACAGGGGCTCAAACAACCCCGAGATCAGGAGTCCCATGCTCTACTGAGTCCGCTATGTTCCCCTTGCTTTCTTCCTAAGACTTAAATTATATTAGAAAATGTTTTTCTTTTACATGTATATATTCTGGTTTTTTTTCCTATTACTTTCATGTTTTCTTTCTGTGCTTTAGTTCAATTATTTTTTCCCCTTACTTTAACTGCTTCAGGTTTTTGAATCTTATCTTTAGTTGGGGGCCTTTGAGGTTAAACCCACCCAATGCGTTCCTCATTTCAGGCAGGCATTTATACTTCTTGAAGGTTTGCTGGACTGATGCATGTCGATTCTAATGTTGTTTTTAATACTTCCTTTCAACCACATTGTCTATCTTTCCTTCTAGTTAACTTATTATAGTTTGAAAATCTTTGATCTCTTTAATATTTGGATTATCTCTGAAATCTGTTACTTACTTTCTTATCTTCAGATTGCTTTTCAATTTTTCCTATTGCTTTGTCTAGCAATTTTTTATTCCAACTTTATATTATGGGTAATTTTTTAAAGTTTACCTTACTCTAACGTCATGTTGTTTTAGCAGAAAGTCAAATTACCAGTGGATACTAGTCAAAATACTAGTGGCTTTCCTTGATCCTTTTAAGCTTTGACAGGTTTTGTTAGGGTGTGTCTGTACCTAATTTTGATCTTACTCCTAGAGGAGAGAACTTATTCTTAGAAGAATGGTCTTGACTTCTATGACATAGCCTTTCAAATGAGTACCTGAGATGTTCTCAAAGGTCTTTTCACTCTGGCTGGTCAGAATCCTGTTATGGGGCGCCTGGGTGGCTCAGTGGGTTAAAGCCTCTGCCTTCAGCTCAGGTCACCATCCCAGAGTCCTGGGATCCAGCCTCTGCTCAGCCGGGAGCCTGCTTCCCCACCCACCCCGCGCCTGCCTCTGCCTACTTGTGATCTCTGTCAAATAAATACATAAAATAAATAAAATCTTAAAAAAATTTAAAAAAATCCTGTTATATCTCAAACAATGAAAATTTTGAAATATCTGTTCTAATTTCAGTCTTCCAGGAGTTACTCTTTGATTTCCTAGACTTTCACCCTGCATACACTCCTGCTTATGAATCAGGCAAAGACTGACCAGGAATCCTAAGGACTGGAGAATGGAATGGAAATCTGGGAACAAGAAGGCCCAATGGCACTGGACACAATGTGAAGACTTTTGTATGATATATTAGCATCTTCCAGGACTGCCCACCACAGACACAGCATTATAAATAAGAATGCGTTCTACTGAGGATGGGGGGTATTTAAGAAGTTTTATTGATCAACTATAAAACTGGATAGAAACCAGATTAACGATGGACCTTGCAGGCTATGCTGAAAAGTTTTAATTTTATCCTCTAGAAGAAAAGGAGCTACTTTTCTCTGTGAAGAGCAGAGAAGGAAGGATTACTGTTTTAGAAAGCAATTCAAACTGGTGTGAAGAGAACGGAGGAACACCCAGGAAGAGGGAAAACTTTGAGGGAGGGTGGTACCCTAATTCAGGAAAGGAGTGATTAGCATTCAGCAAGTGTTGAAAGAGCAGGGAGATCTGAGTGACATTTGGGAGGCAGAAAATACTGGATAAAAATTTAGATGTGAAAGGGGAAAGCTTCTTCATTTCCAATTTGGATGTAGATTCCACTGCAGGAAGACTGGAAATACAGTAGGATGGACTCACTGTAGTGAGAAAGGCTTTTACTTTAGTTCTGACACTTTGACATGAATTCTTGGATTTAATCTCAGGTATATCTTTTACTATATTTTCCAATATGTGGACTACAGGTTAAGGAGACTAGAAGAAAACTTAGTTTTGAGAACCATACTAGAAATTACGGTTTTGAAGAATCCATACTAAGAGGAATGAATACATGAAAATAGTAGGTATGCCATTATGTATAAACTATGATTACAACCATCTGAAATCTTATGTATGACCACATGTATAAAATTTTATGTAATTATATAAAGTCCAGCAAAAACTGATTTATAGGTTAATATGACCCCAGAACTGTGTGAAAGGCTAGAATTAGAGAGATCACTAAAATCCCTACTTGCTAAAAATATGGAAAAAAATTAATCATCTACTGGGGTGAACTTACTAACATTTTATTCCATGGGTCATCAATTTCATATACAGGGTATTAGAGAAACACAGGCAGGTTTTCCTTTCTTTTTAGTAAAGACAATGTATATTCTCCTATAAAGCCATGAAATGCTTTTAGATATTCACACTCAATATAGCCTACGCAGTAAAAATTAATCCCACATGTAACTCTGCAGTTCCATTTCTGCTGATGCTAAAAAGCATTTGGACTAGCCATTAGTAAAATACAGAGAGATCTATATGCCTGCTAAGACTCCTTTCTCAGGCTTCAGGGTATACAAAGTTCAATCAGCAATGACTGTCAGATTAGATTTGGATAACATTTAGTGTGTATGATCACTGGTATTTCCTTTATCCTTTCTGCAATGAGGATTAATTGGGTTCATGACCTCGACAGAGGAAAAATGCCGATAGTTGTTACCCAATGGACATTTAAGTTCCAGACGCTATCTTCTTGTGGCAATAGTGCTGTTCTATACATATTAAAAGGAATGTAATAAACTGAAGAATGGACTAAAATGTATAATTTAAACACGGAAGTAGGCTTTTAAATTCGTTAAGTTGACTTGGAAACTGAAGCTTTGTTTCGGTGATGGTGGCAATATGTTGAAGCATATAGAAAGCGAAATGCAGATTTCGCTTGTATTAGGTTTGGAAACTCAAGTAATTATCAATCTCCCAAATTAAGATTTTGTTTTCTTTTCCTCTTTTAATTCTTTAATTTGACTCGTGCTAGAGGCAACGATCATAAGCTTATTTGTGACATGAGGAAAAAAACATCTTAGAACTTGTATAACTGTGTCAAGTGAAACTGAGTTGCCTGTCTTTATGAAAAATAATAGGCTATAAAAATTACAAAGATGTTAAGAAAAAGCAGAAAGTGCAAAAAATGATGACAGTAAGCGACATAATTCACACAGCAGAGAAGAGCTTCAAGTTGTCATAAACTCCTTCACAAAAAGAAAAGAGAAAATAAAGATGGATAAAAGCCTTTCAAGACAGGATGGACAGAACAAAGAACTTTAGGTAGGCTGCCGCTTAAATAATGACAAAAACCAATTAAATATTTTCCTCCATCTCAACTTCTGTATCTCAAAACAGGAAAGAAACCGAGGTTGATATTTTCTGGAAATGGCTTCTCTTCAAAACCTCCGTCATAACCAGACTTCTAATAAACTTAGCTGTTAAAACCAATGATTCCCTCTAATTTTAGGGTTTTGTTTTGTTGTTTTTTTTTTTTTAAAGAAAGGAATGCCACATCCTGTCTGAGAGTGCTTTCATAGCACACTTTGCTGTGAGTTGGAAGGGGACAGCGTAAAACGGATTCCTGCAGAGATGAAGTGTACACCAGAAGCTTAGCGCCAGAGAAATGATCTTGGAAAGATGTGATAAATTTAGTATTATAAAAATCTCCACTTGAGAGTGACAGGAAATTGAAACAAAGTGTAAAGAAAAAGTGCAGTCTTTAAAGGCCCATTTATAAATGTCCCAGTATCAAGGAGACCTATTTCTAAAGACAGAATTTCAATTCATTTTGGTGTTCGGTGTCAGTGACAAGAGACACAGGTCAATCCTTAGTCAATGACAAAAGGCAAACGGATGGCAAATATTTATAAATATACTAAACTACTCATGGAAGGTCATATAAACAGCAAGTACTTTTAACTCAACCCTGAATGGCATAATTGCTTATTACTCATCCTGACCTCAGAAAAGAAATTCACCTTTAATATCAGCGGCCGAACATACATGGTTTCCATTCCCCAGTAACGGCTGTTGGAGGCCCTTTTCCCAGTGCATAGCAAGAGCTGCATTGGGGGAAGTAAAACAAGGGTGATTTTTTTTGGTGATTTCGTTGTCCTTTCAAAGGGTAAACACCCTCACACTCGACTAAAGATATTCTAAAGGATATTCTTACATGCTGTGTAACTGAATATTTTAAGAGGCATCTTTAGATTTGGGGAATAATTATTCTATGCTACAACATTTCAAGGTAACTTTAACGTGTAAATCTCAAAAAAAGTCAAAGAAAAATACTTTCCTTTGATCATTCTTTTTCTTATGACAATAGCATATTTTCAAAGAAAAACAAGGCTGAAACAAGATAAAATTTATCAAAAGCTCACCATCCAGAAACAATCATAGTTAACATTTTGGTGAAAATTCTGTTCATTATTCTTACTTCACAGATACAATTATCCACCTATTTTAACAAGAGAATCATGTTGGACACGCTTTCTGGTAGTCCGCATTTCTTTTTAGGCTACTGTATAATAGATTTTTTTTTCAAAGTGCTCTGCTTAATATAATTGTCAAATATGTCATAGATGTAGACCGGATATTTAGTCATTCAGAAAAAGGTTCATTTTTTCATGGCTAATATTTTTGCTATTAAGTGCCTACGGATATGTATGACTAATATTAATCCAAGCATTACTGTCTTACTTTTTTATGAGGATAACTCTATAGATGCAACTATAGATTTTTTTTTAAATGATCATCAAAATACTGTACACCAGGTTTTGTCACTAGCAAAGCATACAGTTTTATGAGTTCCTAATAATCATTTCATCATCATGAATTTAAAAAAATGGAAGGAACTAAGGGGCAAAAAACCACCAGGAACATTTCTTAAATTCAAAGAATAATGCTGCTTTGGATGTGGAATTTTGTTCTTTACTTGTAGAATATCGTACACTTCAATTCCCAGTGAGCTCGGCCTATGCTCAACAGTGGAAAAATGAAAGGCAGATTTTCTACAAATAAAAATAAGGAGCATCTACATCAGGGAAGCAATCTAGTTAAGGAAACCTAACTAAAAATAAGTATAAAAAAGGTTCATCTCTCTTTAGCACATAATGTTTATGCACGTGTGTATGTACAGACACATACATATGTTTAAAGAAAAAATAGATGCCTACAATTTTATGGAATATGAAATATGTTGCAAAGAGTAAAAAACATCATGAATCTTCTTTTTCTTAAGATTTTATTTATTTATTTGTCAGAGAGAGAGAGATCACAGGTAGGCAGAGAGGCAGGCAGAAAAAGAGAGGGGAAGCAGGCTCCCTACCGAGCAAGGAGCCCGATGCGGGACTCGATCCCAGGACCCTGGGATCATGACCTGAGCCAAAGGCAGATGCTTAATTAACTGAGCCACCCAGGCATCCCCTGAAACTTCAGAAAGCTTCAGAACTTTCTGAAAAAGAAAATGTCCTTCCTGTATTAAGTGCCCCCAAACTCTTTTTGCTCTACCCACATATTGCTCAACTAGCATGAAGCGATCTTAACTAAAATTCAATAATCCTTGAACGGACAGAAACTGTCAGGAGTACTCTCTCCTTCTGGAGGGGGGACGTGGAATCAAAATTTGTGCGGATTCACCTGAGATGGGACAGTAAGAACAAATGGCTGGTTTGACCGGGTGTGTTTGTGGCTTCATGATTTTCTGGCTAAAGAGGAGAAACTTGATGGAAAGAAACTGCTATTAGCACTGGCATCACGGCTGGACTGTGATCTGCACATGCTTAATTGACTGCTTTCCGTTGAGTCAGTGAATAAATACTCAAAGCTCCCTATGTCTCTTTGTGGACGACTTTTTGATCAGTGCGATTGCTGAGCATTAGATGAGATTATCAGTGGAGTCTGAAAGATGCAGCAACCAGAATTGTGTTCCTGTTACGTAACTGTATGAGAAATGATGGGTTTTAAGTTTCACAGTTTTATACGAAGTCCCAGAGGTGTCATATGGGGGTAGGAGCCTGGAGAATTTGTTTCAGCCAGTTTGAAAAAGGATGAATATTACCCAGAGATGCCAAATAAAAGCAGACCTTTTTTAATATAGTGCTAAGTAGAAACAAAACTAATGCTGAGATGCTAAGATCACTTTCATTTTTTAATGTACGCGCATGACAAAGGAAAAAAAGATTACTATTTCATGGAAGACGCATTCTTCAGCATAGGATTTTCTAGAGAATATGTGAAATATAGAATCTCATGTGATTCTCTTTTGCTTCACTGTAGAAGCAAAGACCACTACGGCTAGTGCATCTGAAATGGTCTGGAAATTTCAAGGCGGCGCTGAATATGGCTTGCATCCTTTCATTTAAAATGCAAGGCCTGTTTGTCCTTGTTGACAAGAATTAGCAATTAAAGTCAATTAAGAAGAAATAGAATTTAAAAATCGATTCAGCTTTCTGTGCACGATGAGTTAACTTTCTCAAGACAAGTCTAGGTCTTAATATTTTTGTTCCCCCAAAGTCATAAGCATCCTTATTGTTTTTCTCATTTATAAAGGGAAATGACAGAATCTATGGTCCCCACCTCCCTGGCCTTCATTATTAATTTAATGAGCGAGGCTCCAAACTGATCAATTTTTTGTCCTTACCTAAGCATTTGGACCAAGTAAACCGCAAGGATCGCAACTCGTGGGGTGCCCCTGCAGCATCTCTCTTGCTATTAACATAAACTTTGTAAGTCAACTGTATTTGTTAAGCCCCACCATGTGCAAAACACTCGGTTATGGGTTATGTTCGATGATGAGATGCGGGGGGTGGACGGGGAATGGGAAATGCAGCTCTTCTATTTCAGGAACTTATAATCCCTGTTTATGCAAAATTTCCCTCACAGGGCCATTGATAAAACGGCATTCTGCATGTTTGGTTTTCCTTTTCTGATTCAAAGTGCCACATGCAACTGTTTAAAATTAAATGATACAGAAAAATTTAGACTGAATCAACTTACTCCCTTCTTTCCACTGAGCAGTCTTCAGAGACAATCATTTTCAATTATTTATTATTTTTGATTCTTCCGATGCTTCACTCTTTCTCCAAATACCATGGTCACGGTGCTGTTTCGATTCACCAGCTATACACATTATCCATTTACAGGCTGCAATGAAATATGTGGATTAAAAAAAAAAAATCCTCAACTTTCATTTCTCTCTCCTTTTAGTATTTAGCCATTTTTCTGGTCAATCTAACTTTTTTCTAACCATTACCTTCGTCGTTTTCAACGAAACACTTATGATTCTCTTCTTCATAGGCTTGGGCTGCCATAACAAAATTCCTTCGTCTGGGGAGCTTAAACAATAGAAATGTATTCCTCAGGGTTCTGGAGGCGGGAAGTTCAAGGTCAAGGTGGGACCGATTCTGCTTCCAGGGAGAGCCCTCTTCCCGGCTTCCAGCACCGTGTCCTCACCTAGTGGAGAGAGCGTGCGTGAGAGCACGAGTGTGAACAAGAGAGCCAGAGTGTATAAATCAGCTTCTGCTGTCTCCACTATGACACTAATTCCATTTTGAGAACTCCACACACTCATGCCCTCATGTAACTACGTTTACACTCTAATGGCCCCATAGCCAAATACCTTCCCCTTGGGGGTTAGGGCTTCAAATACAAAAGTTTGGGGCATACAAACATGAAGAAATACAAAGCTATGTAACATAACACTTAATATTTCTTATTTTTTTAAACTCGTCACAGTATGAGAAGAGGATATCCTGTCTTTCTCCTTAAGCCTACTTCAACCACCCTCCAAATCCTGTCATCTCATTTTCTACAACTTTAATTTTTATCTTGTCAAGATTCAAAACTTTCTATTCTATGCAGCCCAAATTCAAATTTCCAAAACTTGAACACAGTGCAATGGCACAGTTTAATGTGACCAAAAAATAGAGCAAATTATTATTTACTGTGGAATCAGCACCCCCCCACCCCCAAGCAGTATCACAAGACGTGTGTCTTAACTTGATGGAGACCATTGCTGTCACAGTGACAAGGCTTCTGTTGTTATTGCCAGGGCTAATGTGTCCTTATTGAAGACCCTTAGTGACAATAATGTCACATTTCCATTTGCTTTTATTTCTATTCTGGATCATGACTTCATCATACCGTTTTTGTTTTTATCTTTGTTATGCCTTGAAATCACTGAATTTTTTGGCTTTTTGTTACCCCATCTTTTATTTTTTAAAGATTTTATTTGAGAGAGAAAGATAGGGAGAGGGAAAGAGCATGTCAGAGGAAGGGAGAAGCAGACTCCCCACGGAGCAGGGAGCCCCACGTGGGGCTCGATCCCAGGACCCTGAGATCACAACCTGAGCTGAAGGCAGATGCTTAACCAACTAAGCCACCCAGGAAACCCCTGCTTACCCCATCTTTCAAATAAAAAGAATTCCACTTTTCAAAGATAGTCTTCTTGGGCTAAATGGGCTCTTTTTAAATTTATGTCAAATAACACCTAAATGCTAGTTTGGCCCTCATTCTGCAATTTTTTTTCTCATGTCATCGCTTTGTTGGTTCTATTGCTCACTGCAAAGAATTTCTCCCATGCTTTGGTATCACTTTTACTATAGTGTATGTGCTGCCGAAGAGAGCATGGACATCACTTTTATTTTGCTTACGCAGTTTCCCAAAAAACATTTTTTTTTCACAAAGTAAATATGGAATATACATCTTCCTCTATACTTAACTTCCATAAAATTCTATGTTTTTCTAGTGCACCAAGAACTGTCTTATTGTCATCCAGCTTCCACTGGAAGGGACAGTTATCTAATTGCTTTATGGTGGCATGTTTCTTAAGGTTCATATTTTTTTCCTACCTGAAATCTTTTTTATCCATTTTTGGTGTTCAAAAATATTACAAAGATATGGCTATATATGATTCATTCATCCTGCTTGTCATTCTCCAGACCCTTCTTTACTTCTTATTTATCTACTGAGAAAAAAAGACAGTATAGCATACGTGGATACAAGATTTTTGTGATTGCTTGCAGAACACACACCCACGAAATCAGCTCCAAGCAGAGTAAAGAATATACAAATACCACAGAAGTATCTTCTTCCCACTGCAGGTTTTACTGTCCTGAACTGTGTTATTTACAAGCTTTGCTCTGACGTTTTTAACTCAATGATAAACAACAGATGAGCTGTTTAAAAAAAAAAAAAATGATAGAAATAAAATCATACTATTTTTTTCTGTGACTATACCATTTCATACTCCTTTTTCTCCCACATAAATCCATTTTAAGTCATGTAATTCTAGTGTCTTCACTTCCACTGTAGTATATTATTCCATTTTGTGAATACACTACAACATTGTTATTTTACTGTCAGTGGACGTGTGAATCATGGCCAATATTTTACTTTTACTGTTTATACACTCTCATACACTAGGGGATGCATTTGCCCCATATGTACAAGACTTTGTGGGCTACATATGACTTCCATTTACTATGTAATGATAGAGTTCATGTGTTTGAAACAGCATAAACTGCACCAGGAGTCTATGAATTTTCATAGTCTCTGATTTCTTAATTTCTGTCAGTATGGAAAGTATGAAATAATAGGTATTGTGGTTTTAATCTATAGCCCTGATTACTATGTTCATTCTCGAAACGCGGTCTCTTCCATGTAAAATGGCCATCCGTGCACGGCTTTTATTCAACACTCTCTCCCTGTCTCTTCAGCCTTTCTTGCTTTTTTCAATCATGGTTCACGATAAACCATTAATTCATCTCATATTTCTGGACTTTGATTCTCTTAAATTGTTTAGAACATATTCTTTTAAATTGTAAAGACACTTTGAGCCTTTTCATTTTGGTTGTATCACTTGATGAACAAAGTATGTTCATTAGATTAATGTGTACCAAAAACTGCTTTATGAAATGCCTTGTTTAAGAAGTCCTTCTCGGGATGCCTGGGTGGCTCAGTTGGTTAAGCAGCTGCCTTCGGCTCAGGTCATGATCCCAGCGTCCTGGGATGGAGTCCCACATCGGGCTCCTTGCTCGGCAGGGAGCCTGCTTCTCCCTCTGCCTCTGCCTGCCATTCTGTCTGCCTGTGCTTGCTCTCTCCCCCTCTCTCTCTGATAAATAAATAAAATCTTAAAAAAAAAAAAAAAGAAGTCCTTCTCAAGGTGCCAGGGTGGCTCAGTCTGTTAAGCATCTACCTTCAGTTCAGGTCATGATCCCAGAGTCCTGGGATCAAGCCCTGTGTCCGGCTCCCTGCTCAGCAGGGACTCTGCTTCTCCCTCTGCCTCTGACCACCTCCCGTTTTGCACCTGTGATATGTCTCTCTCTCAAATAAATTATATCTTTAAGAAAATTATTTTTAAAAATCCTTCTCTACCCTCCTCAATCATAAAAGCATTCTCTTATGTCTTCTACATTAAAAATAGTTCATTTCTTCTAAAATATTCTATTTCCTCTGGAATTGATTTTACAATATAATGGTAAGTAAGGATCCAATTTCATTTTCCCTTACATAGATAACCAATTTACTAGCACCGTTTATTTGTCGGATCCTTGTTTTCCAACTTTTTATCTATAATACCAAATCTGGCATCACAGACTGTTTCAATATTTATGTCGATCTACTCTTTGACACTCAGTTCCATTATTGATCCGTTAGCTCTGGGCAATAATACTCCACTTCCACCTTGATGTTGGGAGGCACAATCCCCCATAGGTCTCTCATGATCCCATGTCTCCAACCCTCCTTTCCCAGGACTTGATCTATGACTGTGTAGACAACCAACATCCTTGAGAGACAAGGTGATGTGTGCCCTTGGCTTGGTTCTACAGATGAGCCAGACTCCAGGCTGGGATCACTACTTGGGCACGGCAGGTATGAACACCAGCTGCCAAATCTGTGTCCTGGCTGTTGCGAGACCCACCCCCTTCTCCGACACAGTCACGTTCCCTGTGGATGGCCCAGGAAGATTCCTCTGCCATGCCCTGTGACTGAAGACCAGAGGGAGGACTCCAGCATGTGGCCCACATTGCTGTGGACTGGGGAGCTGGGCGTCCTTCCTGGTTTCTCTTTTCCCACTTGAGGTACTGAGGCTCAGGGAGACTCTCTCAGCATAGGACTGCGCTGACCAGGGAGACAGGCAGTGTGGTCCACATGGAGCTACTCTCTTATCTTCCAAAGCGGTCTGTCTTGGCCTCCCTGGTGCAGCGGGTGCTTCTGCCACAGCCCAGTGTTAGTCATTCCTATGAGGAGTCCTCAGGGGCAACCTATCACCATCACCATCTTGATGGAATCCCCACCAATTTTGTTGATTACTGCAAAAGATCAATTTTGGTCTATGGTAATTTCTGTATTGACTTTGTTTTCACATATATGTATTATTACTCTTTTTAGGCTTTTTGTCTTTATCTTTTTTCTAGCTTTTAAATGTGGCAACTCCAGTTTTTTATTTTTATTTTTTGAAGATTTTATTTATTTATTTGACAGAGAGAGAGAGACACAAGTAGGCAGAGAGGCAGGCAGAGAGTGGGGGAAAACAGGCCCCCTGCTGAGCAGAGAGCCCGATGCGGGGCTCGATCCCGGGACCCTGAGATCATGACCGAACCTGAAGGCAGAGGCTTTAATCCACTGAGCCACCCCGGTGCCCCCAGTTTTTAATTTTAGACCAATGTTCTAGCCTAATATAAATTTTATAGCTATAAATTTGTCAGCACCGAGCTGTACCCACCTCTACCGGTACAGCTTCATTTCGTATCATTTTTCATCAGCCTAAAGAACTTCCTTTAGCATTACATGTACGATATGTGCTGACGATGAATTCTGTTAGTTATTATTTATAATTTTTACAGTCTAAAAATATCTTTATTCCACATCCTTTCAATTATTCTCCCTGGAGGTATCATCTTTGGTTCAACAGTTTTGGGAGTCTTTCTTTCTTTTATTAGATTTCATTTTATTTATTTGAGAGAGAGAGTGAGAGAGAGAGAGAGCATGAGCCCAGGAGAGAGGCAAAGGGAGACGGGAAAACAGACTTCCTGCCGAGCAGGGAGCCCAGCACAGGGCTCCATCCCAAGACCCTGAGATCATGACCCAAGTTGAAGGCAGATGCTAACCCACTAGCTACCCGGGCTCCCCTGGTTTTGTTTTTCTTGCAGCAATTTAAAGATGCTATTACATTATCGACACAATTTCTGATGACTTCTCTACAGATTTTTGAACTGATGTTAGCCTTAAAGTATCATACTTCTTTCTTCAATCCTTTGAAAATTTCATTTTTGATTTTTAGTTGCTTGATTATGCTTTGCCTAGGAATGGGGTTTTTTCCTTTTTCTTCCATTCTTTAGGTATTTTCTGACATTCTCGAATCTGTCAATTTACATTTCTCATCAGATTTTTTAATTTTCTGCCATAATTTCTATAAACAGTATTTTTCTGCTACATTACCTTTCTTTCCTCTGTGTTAGGACTTCAATTACAAATATTTTAGGCTGATACCACCCACAGTACCTTAGTTTCTGTTCACTTGGTAAAAATTGTTTCTTTGTATTATTCTCCATTTAGAAATGCCAAGGCTCTGTGGTTACATGGTGTTCTTTTTCATCTATCACTCTGCTTCTCCTCCTAATTATACTATGTATGCTGTATATGTAAATGTATTTTGTATGTATATGTAAATGTATTTTGCATGTGTATACATAAAATATATGTATATTATACTCCTCATAATTATACTAATGTTTATTAACAATAAAATACCTATAATAAAATCAAACTAGAAGATCCATAAGATATATTTAAGCAAAGTTAAATATTAAGTAAAATGTATTAACAACTGTCAGACTTCACTGGCAATTTAAATATATCTTTGGATGGAATTTAAAGCAAATCTGTGAAATGAACATTAAGGTTGCTTAGTGGATGCCTTGATGTCTTGCAAAACAAAGAATATTTCAAGTACAGTGATATAAATTTTTAAAAAAACAATGATTCTAGAAAGAAACAAAAAAAGTACTTACCAAAAAATTATTTAAAAAAAATTTTCCGTAGATACAATATATTAACAAATAAAGCCCTCCTACAGTAAATATGTTGAAAATAAATATGAATATTTTCCAAGATGATCAAAATATTTATTACTATACATTCAAATACTAAAGAATAATCTATACTATTAGAGAAGACAGTTTTACTTTTGCAGCTCATAAACCTGATAGTTTTCATGTTAATAAATTTTTTTTCACCTGAAGCCGTATTTATTTCTTTGAAGAATGAAATTGTGGTTACATTGTTTTTATTTTCATCCATACTTCTGAAATGCATATGATGTTTACCTGCTAATTTCCAACAGATACTATACATATTGCATTTTTAAATATGTTAAAATAAATGCTCAGAAAAAAAACTCTCCTAATTTCTCATTCTGAGTCTATAAATTATTAATTTGAAGGCAGGCTGGTTATTTTATTAGTATAATTCATTTTCATATGCTTAAATATCACTTATTTGAAAACATTGTTTTAGATCTTGAATATATACCGTCTAATTTAGGGAACGGTGTGGAAAGAGGCTATTCTTATAACTAAATAAGTCCATTTAAATGTTCCATGATTTATTCAGCCATATTCCCTTAGTGTTGAGTGAGGCATTTACAGTCTCTTACATTATTTCAGAGGATTAGAGAATTTACAGAATACCAAAATCTTACTGCTTTTGAGCAAAAATTATATATTATGAAAACAAAATTAAACATTAAGTAACATTTCCATGGATTCAGGTAACCAATCAATAAAGAATTTTGGAAGAAAGATTTAGGAAGAGAGAAATCTACCCTCCCATACTATGGGTATTTTATTTTATGTAATCTAGGATACATGCAAATGCAAATGTATTTGACTCTCTCTGTTTTAAACTATTCCTAAGGGGTGCCTGGGTGGCTCAGTGGGTTAAAACCTTTGCCTTCGGCTCCGGTAGTGATCCCAGGGTCCTGGGGGCTCAGTAGTGATCCCAGGGTCCTGGGATTGAGCCCCACATCGGACTCTTTGCTCAGCAGGGAGCCTGCTTCTCTTCCTCTCTCTCTGCCTGCCTCTCTGCCTACTTGTGATCCCTGTCTGTCGGATAAGTAAATAAAATCTTTGAAAAAAAGAGAAAAAAAAAACTATTCCTAAAAAAATGACTTCCCAATGGCAGTAAGCAACATCCATATTTTAAAATTATATTTAAAATGTGATAGTATTTCAAGTTTTATAACTCAGAATAACTTAAAAATTGATGCAATACAATTAAAAAGATGCTTTTGCGGAGGTCGATAACTATTCACACAAAGTAATTCTGTCATTTCAAAATCCAGAATTATAAATAGATCGAGATTCTCCATACTTGTGAGTTAGATGTTAGTGCTGGAAATATATTTTCTAGATATTCTTAAGCCTGTCCTTTAGTTCATATGTTAAAATTTTGTCACTGTTATTGAATCTTATATTTATAATAAAAATAATTTTAATATCAATTTTTGGATAAATTTATTCAATGAATATTCCTTTACAGGTAAAAATGAAAATGATGAAAAAAATGAAAATGACGTATTCTTATTTTTCCAAGCTTTACTGAAATATAACTGATATATACCATTGTATAAGTTTAAAGTACTCAACATGATGGTTTGTTACATGTATACATTACAAATGAGTAACACAATAAAGTTAGTTAATACATCTATTAACCCACATGATTACAAATTATGTGTGTGTGGTTAGAATCTATTTTCTTGGCAACTTTCAATCATATAACATAGTATTATTAACTATAATCACAATACTGAATATTAGATTCCAATATTCATCCAATATAACTGGAAGTCTGTACCCTTTGACCAATATCACCTCTTTTCCCTCAACCATCAACCCCTGGAAACCACTATTCCTCTCTGTTTCTAGGAGTTTGGCATTTTTTTTCAGATTCTACATATAAATGAGATCATACCATATTTATCTTTTCCTGCCTGATTTATTTTATTTAATTCTCTTAGAAGCCTCTCATTCCAGATTGTCTCTCTTCATCTTGTTGACTTTCTTTTGCTGTCAAGGTTTTAGGATGATGTAGTCCCACTAGCTTATTTTTACTTTTTTGTGGGTTTTTTTATGTCATACCCCCCAAAATTATTGTCAATGCCAATGTTAAGGAGCTTTTTTCTGTTTTCTTCTGAGAGGTTTATGGGTGCAAGTCTTAGATTTAAGTCTTTAGCCCGTTTCAAGTTAATTTATGTGAGTGGTGTAAGAGAGGGATTGAATTTCATTATTTTGCATGTGAATATCCAGTTTTCCCAAATCAGTTATTGAAAAAAGCTATATTTTCCCAAGTAATCCAGGCTCCCCTGTAAGATATTAACTGAACCCACCTGGGGGCATTTATTTTGGGGCTCTATTCTACCTTGTGCATTTGAAAGAGTGGAGACACCTCTTCTAGTCTTTACACTGATTTCAGCAGGTAATGACATTCTCCTGTCTGTTCCCTGGGTGAATCCAATTATCTCTGGAATCATAGTCAAGCTGGATCAGAAAATGTGAGGAGGCTGTAGATGGGTCTGGAGTGGGGTCTGCAGTTGGTGGGCATGTTATGAGGGACTCAGATCCCATCTGGTCACTGGGTAGATGGGACTGCCCCCATTGCCTTGTTCAGTAGGGTGGCACTGATGTTTTCAGGGTTCTCAGACAGTGGGCCTATTACTAGATGTTAAGATAGTATGGCTTTTGCCAGGTTCATGGCCTTGACACTGGATGGGCAATAAAGGCCCTGGATCACAGTCAAGGATAGGAACCGTGTCCCAGGGTTGTTTCAGTTTCCAAGGCCGAGTGTGAGGTCTACAGACCTGACTTTTGAGGCACAGATGGGTGTGTCTCCTTCCAGATCCATGGGAGAGCTGGATTGTTCCCTGACCAAGACATGGAAGGGCTAGTGGCAAATAGAGGGCCCTTTCGCGATCTCCATGAGGGTAGACAAAGTACTTCCAAATGGGTCCTGGGGCTGACAGGTCTGCTGGGGGATTGCACCTGTGATTGAGTTAGAGCTGAGTGCAGTAGTCTTCAGGATCTCTGGGGCTGCAGCTGGAAGTATCTCCAGCTAGGACCCTCGACCCTCAGGACTACTGGAAGACTATGGCTATGAAGAAACTGGAGGCACAGAGAGGGACTTTTCAAAACCTCCAGTGATGTAGATAGAAACTGTTCTTGCCTGGTTCCTATGCCAGCAAGCCAGTTATGGCACTCCGGCTGGGAAGGGGTGATGCCTATCATAGGGCCCCTTCAGGATCTCCAAGGGCACAGATAGGAATGTCTCCTGCCGGGTTCCTGTGCCACCAGGACTGTGGTTGGAACAGGCTAGAGCCCAATGACAGGGTCCTTTCAGAATTTAAACTCTCCTCGAGTTTGGGGGCTTACCTCCAAGAGTTTCCAGACCACAGCCGGGGCGGGGGGCTGCTAAAGTCAGGTTTGGGGGCATTTCAGAGCCCACAGCCAGTACTAAGGACCCTATGTCCATTACCTGATGTTTAGGTAGAAATTACTCCTCCTTGGTCCCTTGGTGTAATGGTGTTGGTGACAGACCCAAATCCAAATGAGGCTGCAGTGGAGTTGTCAGGAAGAACAGTTCTTTCTTTTCTGTAGCTGGACCAATACATGAGTCAGTTGCTTGGTTTCAAGCTGTCTGCTCAAAATGGCTCTCTTTGGTCTTAGACTACACCAGCATTTCATAGTCTTCTATCTGGGTCCCAAAGCTTCCATGAAAGCACATTTTTCTAAAGATGGATGCCAAATTATTATTGTTAAGGGGAAGAAACACGCTACATATCTCTTATTTGGCCATTTTGTTGATACCTATCCCTTGCTTTTCAAAAAAAATTTTTTTCTTAATGGATCACTCAGTTCAATATGTTAAACTGTTTGAACTGCTTTTCTCATAGCAAACAAATAATTTGCCTATGAAACATATAACTATAGTATAAAGAGCATCTTCTGGGTTATAAAAAAATTATCATGTTCGTATAAACAGCTGGCTCATGTACAAGTAGTTCGATTTTTCTAAGACAATGTACTTTATGGATTAAGGTTTGTATTTCATATTTTAACTCTATTTTATGTTTTTAAATGCCAGTACTAATAATAATAAAAAATCTGACAATATAACAGAATCATGATGGTTCATTTAGTAGAAAGATGGGTTTAGTAATGTATATAAAATTATTAAGGACTTCCAGGGAAGATGGTGGAATAGGAGGCTCTTAAGCTTGCATTTTCCCATAGATACAACTGGGTAAATATCCACATCAGTATAAATAACCCAGAAAATGACCCCAAAATGGGCAGAACAGAGCCTCCACAGCTAAACATAGAAAAGAGGCCACACTGAAGAGGGTAGATAGGGTGAAGATGCCATTAAGAGACAAATGGACCCTTGGGACTGTTCACGGGAGGAAGGGTTGAGTGGGCATGGAGAGAGGACCAGATACCCTTACCAGGCACCCCAGGCATGGGGTAACCACACATTGAAGACAAATCAATATAACATTTGGCTTTGGAAACCAGAGAGGCCTAAAAATCAGTGGAGCTTAACATAAACAATTTTAAAAATCAGCAGGCATGGCTCTGGGAGAGCCCAGAGGACAGAGTCCCCAGAATGCCAGCTTTTGAAGAGACAGCACAACAAACAGATATAGCACAGAAGCAATGGTTTGGAAAATGCCTGAGGTATATGGGAGGAAGATTTATTTACTAATTTCAAAGTATGTACTTGCAAAGATCATCGGGAGACTTAAGAAAAAATGAGCTAGAAGGTGCCATTTCCATCTCCTACCCCTCAGCCGAGCTATAGGACATCTGTGGGAGTCAGCATAGCTCCACACTCTCTGTGTGCCCAGCCCCTGGGCACTTCTACGGATCTGCCACATCCAACCTGGTGGCCTAGGCAGGAGTTTTCCCAGGTGGATACAGGATCCCTTCACAGCAGACCAGTGCTGACCTTGATGACACCACCTGCCCTGTCCTCACATTATCCTGTGGATTCCCTAGCAAATACCCTTGAACAGAGTCTATCAAAGCGGTGCTCCAGGCCAGACACTGTGCCAGCAGCCCTGAAAGCCAGCACCACTTCAGATGACTCCTGCCCCAGGGAGAGGAGAAGATAACCATACATACCAGTTCAACTGTAGGCCTACTAGTGGGCTTCTCACAGACACTGGTTCTACCTTAAGGCCCGAAGACAGGAAAAGCACAATATAGTTCCCTGCTACTGCATTTCTGGCAAAGCCCTGGTCTGACTCAAGTCAAGCCCCAAACTGGTTCACTAATAAGAAGGGATGAAACTTTTCCTACAACGAAAAAAAAGAGAGAAAGTGCAGACAACTGGACTAAAGGCAAAAGCAACTCAGCCACAACCACAGAGTGCACACAACACATAGAAAACACCCCTGAACAGAGGACAGGATACTGCACTGCAGGACATTATAGAAACTCTTCTTCAAAAGGTCATTAAAGAGCAGAAGATATAACTGACATTCTTAACACACAGAAGCAGACACAGAGAGTTAGACAAAATGAGCAGACAGAGGGAAATGCCCCGAATGAAAGACCAGGACAAGATCACAGCTAGAAAGCTACAAAAAATGGGGTTAAGCAATATTCCTGATAGAAAAATTTGAAGTAATGGTCAGAGATACTCACTGGGCTTGAGAAAAGAGTGGAAGACCTCAATGAGACTCTCAACAGAGAGAGAAGAAACATAAAAAACATAAAAAAAGCCAATCAGAGATTAAGAACTCAGTAAGTGAAAGTAAGTAAAAGAGTAAAATAGAAGAAACAATGAACAGATAAGTGAAATAGAGGATAGGCTAAGAGAAAACAATCAACCTGAACAGGAAAGAGAAAAAATAATAACAGAAAGTAAAGAAATTCAGCACTATCAAGCATAGTAACATTTGTACTGTAGGAATTCCAGAAGGAGAGAGAGAAAAGGGGGCAGAAAATTCATTTGAAGAAGTAACAGCTGAAAACTGCCCAAATCTGGGGGAGGAATTGGAAATCTAAATTAAGGAGGCACAGAGAGCCTCACAAAAAAGTCAATCAAAGGAGGTCCACTCCAAGACCCATGGTAATTCAAATGACAAAGAGTAATGAATAAAGAGAATTTTAAAATCAACAAGAGAAAAGAAAACAGTTACATAAAAGGGAAACCCCATAGGCATCAGATTTTTTTTTTTTTAGCAGAAATATTGCATGCCAGAAGGAAGTGACATAATATATTCAAAACATTGAAATTAAAGAACACTTGCAACAAGAATATTCTACCTTTCAAGTTAAAGGAATTCATCAGCACTAAACCAGCTTAAAAGGGAGTCTTTGGAAAGGAAAGACCATAAATAGGAGTAAGGAGAGTAGAAAGAACAAAAGCAACAAAATAAAGTATATCTGTAAAACTCAGTCAAGGGAGTTACATAATAAAAAGATATAAAGTGGGTGCCTCGGTGACTCAGTTGGTTAAGTGACTGCATTCAGGCTCATGTCATGATCCTGGAGTCCCAGGATCAAGTCCTGCATTGGGCTCCTTGCTCAGCAGGGAGTCCGTTTCTCCCTCTGACCCTCCCCTTTCTCATGCTCTCTCTCTCTCTCCATCTCAAATAAATAGATAAAATCTTTTAAAAAAAAAAGATGTAAAGTGTAAAAACATATACCTAAAATGTGGGGTGGGGAGAGAATAAAGAATGGTATCAAACTTGACTGACTATCAACTTAATATAGACTGCATATGCATATTATATATAAATCGAATGGTAACCACAAATCAAAAAAGTAATAATATATATGCAAAAAAAAAATAGAGAGAGGAATCTAAATCCATCACCTAAGAAAGCCAGCAAACTGAGGGTAGAGCGCAAAGGAAGAAACAAAGAAGAGCAACAAACCAACCATAAAACAAGTGACAAAATGGCAATAAGTACATACCTATCAATAATAACTTTGAATGTAAATAGACCAAATGCTCCATTGAAAGACGAAGTGTGACAAAGCAAGACTCATCTATATGCTGCCTATAAGAGTCTTATTACAGACCTAAGGACACATGCGGTTTAGAAGTAAAGGGATGAAAAACATTCACCATGCAAAGCGAAGTGGAAAAAAAAAAGCCAGGGTAGCAATATGTATATTGGACAAAATAGACTTCAAAACAAAGACTTTAACAAGAGACAAAGAAGAACACTATATAATCATAAAGGGAGTAATCCAACAAGAAGATATAATAATTGTAAGTATTTATGCACCTAACATAGAAATACACAAATACATAAAGCACTAATAATGAATATAAAGGAAGTAACTGATAATAATACAGTAATAGTAGAGAACTTTAACACTTCACGTACATCAATGGGTAGATTATCTAAACAGAAAATCAAGGGATGCCTGTGTGGCGGTCATTAAGCATCTGCCTTTGGCTCAGGTCATGATCCCAGGGTCCTGGGGGAGAGCCCCACAACAAGCCTGCTTCTCCCTCTCCCACACCCCCTGCTTGTGTTCCCTCTTCAGCTGTGTCTCTCTCTGTCAAATAAATAAAATCTTAAAAAAAAAAAAAAGGGACAACAATGCAGAAAATCAGTAAGCAAACAGTGACTTTGAATGACACATTGTACCAGATGGATCTAACAGATATCTTGAGAATATTCCAACCTAAGCCAGCAGAATACACATTAGTTTTCAAGTGTATGTGGAACATTTTCCAGGATACAACATGCATTAGGACACAAAGCATATCTCAACAAATTCAAAAGATCGAGGACATACCATGCATATTGTTCAACTACAATGCTAAGAAACTACAAATCAACCACAAGAAAAACAATAACTACAACAAAAACTGGGAAAGAACACAAATACATGGAGGTTAAACAACATGCTACCAAAAAATGAATAAATCAACAACAACAACAACAACAAAAAAAAAAAAAGAGGAAATAAAAAGAAATACATGTAGACAAATGAAAATGAAAACACGGTGAATGCAATAAAAACTCTGGGATACAGTAAAAACTGTTCTAAGAAGGAAGCATGTAACAATATAGGCCTACCTCAAGAAGAAAGAAAAATCTCAAACAATCTAACTTTACACCAAAGGAACTAAACAATTAACAAAAATAAAACCAGTAAAAGGAGGAAATAAAGATTAGATCAGAAAAAAATGAAATAAAAACTACAAAAACAATAGAAAAGATCAATAAAACCAGGAGCTGTTTCTCTTGGAAGATCAATAAAACTGATAAACCTTTAGCCAAACTCATCAAACGGAGACAGAGAGAGAGAGAGAACTCACATAAAATCAGAAATGAAAGAAAAGAAGTAACAACCAGCAACACAGAAATTATAAGGATTCCTAAGAGAATAAGAATATAACGATCATAAAGGATTTTAAAAGAATATTATGAAAAATTATGTGCCGACAAATTGGAAAACCTAGAAGAAATGTATAAATTCAAAGAAACAACCTCCCAAAACTGAAGTAGGAAGAAATAGAAAATTCGAACAGACTGTTGTCATCGATGAATTTGGATTAGTAATCAAAATCTCCCCGATATAAAAGTCCAGGAACGGATGGCTTTATAGGTGAATTCTACTAAACACTTAGAGAACAGTAAATACCTATTCCTCACAAATTTTTCAAAAAAATAGAAAAGGAAAGAAAGCTTCCAAATTTATTCAATGAAGCCAGCATTATCCTGACACCAATATCAGAATAAGACATTACCCCAAAAAAAGAGAATGGTAGGTCAATATCTCTAATGAACATATATGCCAATATCCTCAACAAAATATGAGCAACCCAATTCTAGCAATGCATTTAAGAAAATTGTTTGCCATGATCAAGTGAGTTTATTCTTAGGTTTAATATTTGCAAATCAATCAACATGATACATCACATGAAAAAGAGAAGATAAAAACCATTTGATCATTTTAATAGATTTAGGAAAAGCATCTGACAACATCCATTTATGATTAAAAAACAAAACAAAACAAAAAAAAATCCACAACAAAGTAGGGTTAGAGGGAACACACCTCAACATAATAAAGGCTAGATATGAAAAACTCACAACTAACATTATACTCAGTAGTGAAAAACTGAGAGTGTTTCCCCTTAAGATTATGACTAAGACAAGGGATGTCCACTCTCATCATTTTCATTCAACATAGTACTGGAAGTCCTAACCAGTGCAATCAGACAAAAAAGAAAAAAAAAGGCATTCAAATTGGTAAGGAAGAAGTAACATTTTCACTAATTACGGATAACATGATGTCATATATAGAAAACCCAAAAGACTCCACCAAAAAACTACTAGATAAATGAGTTTCATCAGGTCACAGGATACAAAATTCATATACATTGGGGTGCCTGGGTGGCTCAGTGGGTTAAAGCCTCTGCCTTCGGCTCAGGTCATGATCTCAGGGTCCTGGGATCGAGCCCCACATCGAGCTCTCTGCTTGGCAGGGAGCCTGCCTCCCCCCACCCTCCGCCTGCTTCTCTGCCTACTTGTGATCTCTGTCTGTGAAATAAATAAATAAAATCTTAAAAAAAAATCCATATACAAAAACCCATTGCATTTCTATGCACTGTAAATAAAGTAGCAGAAAGAGAAATTAAGAAAACAATCCCACTTACTATTGTACTGAAAAGAATACCTAGGAATAAACTTAACCAAGAAGGTGAAAAGATCTGTTCTCTGAAAATTATAAAAAACTGATGAAAGAAATTGAAGATGATACAAACAAATGAAAGATATTCAATGTTCATGGATTGCAAGAATCGATATTGTTAAAATGTCCCTATTTCCCAAAGCAATCACCAATTTAATGCAATCCCTATCAAAATGCCAAAAACATTTTCCAAAATAATAGATCAAATGATCATAAAATTTGTATGGACCACAAAGACCCTGAATAGCTAAAGCAATCTTGAAAAAGAACAAAACTGGAGGTATCATAATCCCAAATATCAAGACATACTACGAAATTTTAAATCATCAAGAAAAGTATGGTTCTGGCACAAAAACAGACAAAAAAATCCAAGGAAGGGAATAGAGAGCCCAGAAATAAATCCATGGTTGTATGGTAAATTAATTTTCCACAGGGAGACAAAAAAATATTCAATGGAGGGGAGATAATTCTTCCAAAATTGGTGGGGAAAACTGGACAGCTACATGCAAAAGAATGAAACTGGACAAAACTCTCACACCATATACAAAAAAACTCAAAATGGATTAAAAACTTAAATGTGAGACAGGAAACCATAAAAATCACAGGGCACAGGCAGCAATATCTCTGAGAGGAGCCTTGGATATATTTTTTTAGATGTGCCTCCTGAGGCAAGGGAAACAAAAATAAAAATAAACAACTGGGACTATATCGAAATAAAAAGCTTGTGCACAGTGAAGGACGCCTTCAACAAAAAAGAGAATCTACTGAGTGGGAGAAGATATCTGCAAATGATGAATCTGATAAAGAGTGAGTATCCATAATACATAAAGAACTTACACAACACCAAAAAACCCACCAAATAATCCAAATAAAAAATTGGTAGAAAACATGGTGGACATTTCTCCAAAGAAGACATACAGTTGGCCAGCAGATATAGGAAAAAATGCTCAATATTACTAGTTATCCGGGAAATAGAAATCAAAACCAGAATGAGATATCACTTCATACTTATCAGAATGGCTAAAATCAAAAACATAACAAACAACAAATACTGGCCAAGCTGTGCAGAAAAAAGGAACCCTTGTAAACCCTCGGGCAAACTGGTGCAGCCACTGTGGAAAACAAAATGGAGTTTCTTAAAAATATTAAAAATAGAATTCCCATATGATCCAATCCCAATAATGCCATTACTGTGTATTTACCCAAGGGATATGAAAATAGTAATTCAAGCCTAACTTGGTTCATTGCAGTATTATTTAAAATGGCCAAATTATAGAAGCAACCCAAGTGTCCATGGATCAATGAATGGATAAAGAAGTGGCATGTGTACACACACACACACACACACACACACACACACTGGACTATTACTCAACCATGAAAGAACAACCATGAAAGAACCATGAAGAACATTTTTACAAAAGTGGGGTGAATAATGGTGATCAGAATCCTTTTAAGAAATGTAACAGGTGTCACCATTTCTGCACATTTGCAACGACATGGATGGCTCTAGAGAGTATAATGCTAAATGCAATCAGCCACAAAAAGAACAATACCATATGATTTCAGTCCCATGTGGAATTCAAGGAACAAAACAAATGAACAAGTTAAAAAGGGACAAACCAGGGTGCCCTGGGTGGCTCAGTGGGTTAAAGCCTCTGCCTTCGGCTCAGGTCATGATCCCAGGGTCCTGGGATCGAGCCCCGCATCGGGCTCTCTGCAAAGCAGGGAGCCTGCTTCCTCCTCTCTCTCTCTCTCTACCTGCCTCTCTGCCTGCTTGTGATCTCTGTCTATCAAATAAACAAATAAAATCTAAAAAAAGAAAAGGAAAAAGGAACAAACCAAAAAGCAGACAACCACAGAGAACAAACTGCTGGTTCCCGAAGGAGAGGTGGAGGGAGGAACGGGTGCAACAGGGAAGGCGATGAAGCGTGCACTTACTGTGACGGGCCCCACGTCAGGTAGAGAACTGTTGAATCATTATATCATACACGTGAAACAATATAATGCTATGAACTACACAGGAGTTAAAAAGTAAATTAATTAAATTTAATTGTTATAATTATTAATGATGAAAAGGACAAAAATTCCCATCACACATCATTAAGAAAAATGTCCTTATTTTAATAACTTATTAGAACGCTTAGCAAACATGAAATGTGTAAGCCTGACGATTCACAGACCTGTACCCCTGGAGCAAATAATACATTATATGTTAATGAAAAAAAAAAAAAAAGAATGCTTAGCAAACGAAATCTCCATTAAAAATGACATTTTTACAAAAGTGGGGTGAATAATGGTGATCAGAATCCTTTTAAGAAATGTAACGGGTGTCACCATTTCTGCCACATAGAAGACTAACCGAGAGTCTTGCCCAGGAGTATAGGAATCACTGACTGCCACTGAATTCTTCCTTTTTTGTTATTTTCTGTACTATTTTTCATCATGTGTGGCATTTTTGGAATGAAACTTTATTAAAAGGTGCTACCCTATGGCAGTGGATCTAAGAAATGAGAATTCAGTGAAACAGAAACAACAGAGCTTCCAAAATAAATTATGTGGCTCAGATGAAGGGGGGGGTCAATGGGTGCAATTGACAAGCTGATACAAAACTGATGTTTTCCACAAGTTTAAGCAAACTAGTATGCTCTGTTTCCATTCTGCAAGGAGAGCTGCTAATAAGTTTTATTCCACAGACTGTGAATCTGTAATAAAGTTGAAGAAACTTGCTTTGTGTAATAAATTAATTATAACCAGAACGTAAAAGTTCCATTTCTGCAGATGTCCGATGTGGAATATATAAAAGTGGGAACAGTGAGCCTAAATTGGTGCACAACTTCATTATCCCTAACGAAAACATCCAGCAAGTGCTGTTAATTAAATTAGAACCTGAATCTGGTAATAGGGGGAAGAAAAGGGGAACGTATTTTTGTAACTGAATGGGCTTGAGCTTTATTTAGGTGACTATGTAATCTGCTAAGTGTCAAATAATGACCAAATATAGCACATCCCTTGCTTTTGTTAATAAGATTACTGAAAACACAGCCACACCCATTAGTTTACATATCATCTATAGGTGATGTCATGCTACAACAACCGAGTTGAGTAAACCTGAATTGTTTATTATCTGGCTCTATCCAGAAAACATTTGCAATCCTTGTTCTCTGTTTCTAAATGTTGGTTTAGTGGGTAAGAAGGTCATGGTCAAAATAATAAGTAACTAAGAATAAAACTCTGAATTTTGCATAGGAAAATCTGCCCGATGGGATTCAAGTTTTCAAATATTTGCTTAGTACTTACCACATGCACAGCATCATAAATAATGAAAAATAATTGTAAGAATTTATAGAATTTACAATCCAGATAAATATATATATATATATACATTTATATATATCTTCATTGTGAAAAATCAAAGAGCCACAAATATTATATCATCCATTTTTAAGTGACTAGATTTTTATTAATGATATCTAAGGCAAAGTATAAACATACAGTCTCACCCTATTTATGTAAAGTGCTGATAAGGAACCCTGGAAAAGATGGCATAATCCTTTTCCAAAAATACTAGGTTTGCCAAATACTTGACTTTATGAATTAAATAAGCTTGCCTACTTTTGCCTATTTACATGTTCTTCATGGCAGTACATACTATATGATGATACTTCAATAATAAAACCTGTTTCTAACGCAAAAATAGCATATTTGTCTGGAAGTTTTCCTTTTCCAAACATACACTAGAAATTCTAAAATCATCCTCTTTGCTCGCAATTCTGCATCTGCTCAACCCCTCATTAATGTATCAGTTACCTTTGTCGGGACTTCATCTGCGATAGCCCTGACACAAAGGTGCTTGGGAGGAATGGGGGGCACATCACACACTGTCCTGCTATATTCTCTATGAATATGGGCTTCCTTGTCTGGAAACCTGAGAAAGGTTCAGGGAAAAAGCTGTCCGTTCCATAATAAAGGGCAGCCCTTTTTATACCCCATCTATAAGAAGTTTTCACGACACCTCTGGATCCTAGTCGGGCAAGTTACAACGTTCATGTCTGTGGAATATATGGGGCCGAGCTCATGATGAAATGGCATCATTTATCACCCAGTCCACCCTGTGGACATTAGAACAATATATAATCAAACACATGCACGCACACACACACACACACACACACTCAGGCATACACAACTTCCCTCAGGTTGACTACACATCATCTCTGAAATTGTACATTAGAATGATGCTCCTTTTTCTCGCACAAAAGTCAAAAGTCTACGGCAAAGAGAACAGTTCAGCATGTCATATCACCCACTTAGACTATATGGTCCAAGTAATTAGGGAATTGCCTGCTGGGAGGAAGTCCACGGTATTAGCTGTGAAATTCAGAGAAGCTGACCACACAAATGTAAAGGCACACAAGTGGCGTGAAATGGCTGAAGACAGCAGAGGTAGTCGCCGTTAAATCACATCTATCCCGGCTTATGGAGCACCCGCTGTATGCTTGTGAAGATAGAAAGAGTTTCTAAGTGAAAACTCATCCTTCAGTGTTTTTGTCTGCTTGGGCTGCTCTATCAAGATGCCAGACTATGTGCTTGTAAACAGGAGAAATCTGCTTCTCATAGTTCTGGAAACTGGGAAGTCCAAGTTCAAGATGGTGGCAGATGCTATGTCTGGGGGGGGCCTCCTTCCTGATGCCCACAAGGTCATCTTTCCACTAAGTTCTTACTTTTTGGAAGAGGTTTCTCGGTGGTCTCTTTTATCAGGGCACTAGTCACATTCCTGAGGGTTCCGTCCTCAAGACCTAGTCACCTCCCAAGGCTCACAACCAAACCTTAGGACTTAACACATGAATATGGGGAGGATGCAGACATTCAGCCTACAGAATTCAATTTTCACAAAGTAGACAAACAGGGAACATTTCCTAATTTGCTAAATCTGGCTAGCAAAATCCTGATGAAAACTGGAAGACAGGACGGAGGTTCCTCAAGACGTTAAAAATAAAGAGCTACCCTATGACCCAGCAATTGCACTAGGTATTTACCCCAATGACTCAGATGTCCTGAAAAGAAGGGGCACATGCAGCCCAGAGTTCATTGTAGCAATGTCCACGATAGCCCAACTGTGGAAGGAGCCGAGATGTCCCTCAACAGAGGACTGGATAAAGAAGATGTGGTCCATATATACAACGGAGTATTACTCAGCCATCAGAATGAACACCTACCATTTGCATCAACATGGATGGGACTGGAGGGGATTATGCTAAGTGAAATAAATCAAGCAGAGAAAGACAATTACCATATGGTTTCACTTATATGTGAAACATAAGGAATAGCGCAGAGGACCCCCGAGGAAGGGAGGGACAACTGAACGGGGAGAAATGGGAGAGGGAGACAAACCATGAGAGACTCTGGACTCTGGGAACCAAAACGAGGGTCACAGAAGAAAGGGGAATGGGGGACGGGTTAAACTGGGTGACACGTGTGGTGTTAGACGCAGCTAACGAATCACTGAACACTACATCAAAAACTAATGATTACTCTATGTCGGCTAATGGGACACAACAACAACAAAAAAACATACTACAGGGGCACCTGGGTGGCTCATTGGGTTAAGCTGCTGCCTTCGGCTCAGGTCATGATCTCAGGGTCCTGGGATCGAGCCCCACATCGGGCTCTCTGCTCAGCACGGAGCCTGCTTCCTCCTCTCTCTCTCTGCCTGCCTCTCTGCTACTTGTGATCTCTGTCTGTCAAATAAATAAATAAAATCTTTAAAAAAAAAATTCTCTAAAAAAAAACCAAACAACATACTACAGAAAGTATAAAGATGAAAAAAATCATAACGAAGACATGATAAGAAATTGAGGGGCTGAGATCTTTTACCAAAACAGAGGCAAAAATCTTAAACAATAAAAACAAAAAAAGAATAAATGAAGGAAAGAAACACAAGACCCACAGAGACTTAAGGTGAAGGCTCTGAGATTAGACAGTTACCTTGTCACTGCCAGCCACTGTGTGAAACATCAACAACTTCACCAGGCACATTTCCAAGGCTGTGAATAGGACAGCAAAGCACCCCCACGCACTGAGGGCCATCATGAAGCCCATTCCCCCAACAAAAGCTGTCATTTCTCCCCTGGAATTGCTTCCTTGTACTTGCCAAGTGCTTTCTGTAGGCTTAAGAGCTTGAGGCTTTAGGATGATCACTCACTTTGCATCCCAGGATAGAAGAGTAGGGAACCCACAACCCTAATTCAAGAGATCGGATGCCCCTGGTAACGTGGGGTTGAAAAGCAGCATGGAAATGAGGAGTCTTGTTCTTGGTAAAATCAAAGAGAAAGAAAGGAAAGTAGAAAAAAAAACGAGGACAGGTTGAGAAGGAAGACTTAGAGAAAAATAAGTCAATAAAACAATTAGGAAGGGCTCATTCTCCCCCTGCATTTGGGTCCCCAGCAAAAAAGGGAAACCAATGAAAGTAGTAAAATCTAGGGGCGCCTGGGTGGCTCTGTCAGGTAAGCGTCCCAGGATCCTGGGATGGAGCCCCACATTGCCTCGGGGCTGGCTCCCTGCCTAGTGGGAGGCCTGCTGCTCCCTTTCCCCCTCCCACTACTTGTGTTCCCTCTCTCGCTGTCCCTCTATCAAATAAATAAGATCTTTTTTTAAATTTAAAAGATTTTAAAAAATAAAGTAGTAAAATCTACCTACCCCAAAGGGAAATTCTAGGTAAAAAAAAAATCTTGGGCTAGTTTCTTAACATTTGAGTGAGATGTCAAGAAATTATATACAATAGCTCAGAGCAGGCAGGCTTATCATAAAGCTAATGAAATTTAGGTTTCAGCTCCAAAAGTCATTGAGAGGTCAATCCAATGCTTTCCCACGGCCATGTATTTAAAAGGTTTGAAGTGGGAAATAAATACAGGCTTCTAGAAACTAATGTGACATTGTAGGTCAACTATACTCAAGTAAAAATAAAATTAAAATAAAATTTTAAAAAGATAATTTGAAAATTATCTATTGAGCATTATTTATTTCCTGTCTTCCCTTCCTTTAAGATAGCACCGCGGTGGTATGAAGGTCATTTTTATGAATTTGGCTATGAGGAAATTGAGTGGAGAACAGATTAAACTCAGAGTGAAGGGGATATATTTATGGGGCTCAAGATCACGACCATGTAAAGTTATTATTATTTTTTTAAATATTTAATTTATTTATTTGACAGACAGAGATCACAAGCAGGCAGAGAGGCAGGCAGAGAGAGAGGAGGAAGCAGGCTCCCCGCTGAGCAGAGAGCCCGATGTGGAGCTCGATCCCAGGACCCTGAGATCATGACCCGAGCCAAAGGCAGAGACTCTAACCCACTGAGCCACCCAGGCGCCCCATGTAAAGTTATTATTAACTGTAACATGCGATATGAAGGATTTTAGGAAATACTCGTACCACCACTAGGCTGATTCACCAGCCTTGTGGTCAGAGGCCATATTACCCTACAGTCTTGTACTCTGGAATCCCCATCTAGAAGTCTGAAGATCAAAGAGAAGCTAGATGTGAGATATGCAATACATAAAGTTAGTTTTGAAAAAGTCTTCCAATTACGAAGCAGGCAAATTTGAAAACAAGAGTCAAAAGTAAAGTATCTTCATTTCAAAGATACATTTGATAATGTAACATACATAATTGTATATGTATGAAATGTTTTTGAGGGGTATTAACTGACTAAAATTTATCAAATTTCCATGTTTAAAAACCTAAACTGATAGAAATGAGTACATTTATGTGTGAAAGTGTATGTTTTATATTTCCCAGTTAGCAAAAGTTAAAAAAAAATTCATTAAGCTAGATGAAGGACTAAATTCATTTTCTTTTCTATCCATAAATACAAAATGTTCATGTTTAGAGACAACCAAAGAGGACATAGAATGTACAGGGGAGAAATATTATAGTAGTATGTGAGGTAGCTGATAACAAAATGTTCCATTATTTTTCTGTATTTTGTGTTATTTGGTATTTGTCAGTTTTTTAAATGTTTAACCTATTTCTTTTCTCTTTCTAAATCAACATTCATTTTGCAAATAAAAATATATAGGTCATCCTTCCACAAGCATTTATTAAATATCTACTCTATGCAAAAATTATACTAAGTAGTGGAATTCTAGAAGCGAAGAAACAACTGTCCTTGTTTCTTTAATATTACAGAAGGTAAGACAGACAGTGAATTACTAATGAAGCAATGCTCCAATACAATGCTACGAAAGAGAAATTCAGTGTGCTTTGAGCTCACGTAATAAAACACGCCTGTACCCCAAGGATAGGTAGGGATGACAGGATGACAGTGAGGGTTTCTTAGAAGGTGAATTGTGAGCTAACTTTTTAGGATGAGTAGGGATCGTGTAAGATAGTGGCTGGCTGGGTGTGAGAAGCCTTTCAGGCAGAGGAAGAGCATATGGTATGGCTCTGAAGAAGGAAAAACCATGATATGGTTGAGAACTTGAAAGACAGGCAACTGGCAAATGACAGGTAATGAGGTGAAGCTGGGGGGCGGCCAGTGGTGGGTGGCACAGGGCTATGTGAATCTTCTGTCTTTTATCACCAGAAAAAAGAGGAGTTTTTAAAGAATTTTAAGTATTTGAGTGACATGCTCAGGAACAAATACAGTTCTGACTAATCTCTAGATGATGCCCGAAGGAGCACAGGACGAGAGAGGGTTTTGTGGGAAGTCAGTCAACCCCTGATCATTGCTCAACGAGGATGATGGCAGAGAAGTGGGAAGAGAAAAAATCTTTTCTGGATAGAGGAAGCCAGTGAAAAGAACAAGACAGAAGTGGGAAAATACAGACTCTACCAGGACTATGACTTAGCCTAGGTAGCAGAACACACAGGGAGTCTTTGAAGGAAAGGCACAGAGAAAGAATTTCAGTAGATGGACCACCTCCTTAAAATCTTTGCTTGGGAACTCTTCAATATTCTTTTAAAAAACATCTATGTCATTCTATCGCTGTGTAACATGAATTGTTTTGTTCAGTTGTTGTCTAAGCTCTCAAGAGTGCTTAGCCCTCACAGAACAAAATGATTATGTGTGTGTTGAATGAATAAATAATGACTCCAACCCTGAAACAAACAGAAACCATGATTTTCTAAGAACTGTTTTCAAAGAGTTAGTTCTGCAGAAGAGGACCCTTTTGGTGATGATAGCTGCCACCTTCAAAACCTCCTCAGAGTCACGCTCAGTTGCAAGTTTCTCTGAAGAATATCAACAACTATATTTCCATTTTTCTTATCTCCAACTCTGGTGAGATTTCAAAATAAGAACTGCCAGATGGGACTTAGCACTTGATTTAAAAAGGTGAAAATTCTGCTCAGGCACCACTATCAAAAACTTCTAAAAGGAGAACTATCCTATTTCTTATTGAAAATTAATTTACTTCATGAATATTAACTGAATATCTCCATGAGACAGGCCCTCTACCATACTAGTTAGAAATATTAGTGAACAGAGAATAGCACAGTGTCTAATCTTTACATTAGACACGAAAAACAAATACACAAAGTGAAACCAAAAAAAAAATGAAAGAAAAATGTTTCAAAAAACATGATGATTGATTTGGAGGGAACAACAAAAAGTAAAAAAAAAAAGTTATGGAGACCGCAAATGGGTGCCTCTCCTTTGGATGAAATGATTGGAAGGACTTGCCAAGGAGAAGTATTTCAGTTATGATAGGAAAGATGAAGTATTTTCCCTGGAAGTAGTTAAAAATTTGGCAAAAGGGAATAGAAGTCTCTAAAGCAGGAAAGGGCTTGGTAGGCTGAAGGGGAGGACGGAAGGAGAATCATCGCAACAGGTGGTCTCTACTGATGGCTGTGTTCCAACACAGTTACCTGTGTGACTGAGCCAACTCACCAACTGTGCCTAGACATTACCTCATTATATCTTTGAAATCAGACAACCTTACCACCCTCTCACCACTTCAGAGTGGAGAAACAAGTAACAGAGAAAGTGATTTGCCCTGGATCATACAACACAAAGTCACACAAACGTGTTCTAAGAATCAGGGAACTGAACTCAAGTGGATCCATTACACAAGGGTTTGGAAGAGGCCACAAAGTTATGTGGAGCCAAGATAACCTGGAACTGAATTCAAGTATTAGCTATGCACTGCTTTTATCAGCATAGAAGCTTATCATATATGACAGAGTCCTCATTCCATTAGATTTTAAAATGGTACTGAGGGTTTCCTTTTAATTAACTACAGATGGCATTTCTTGGATAAAGCAGTAGAAAACAAGGGTGCTAATAGCATAGTTAATATATTCTGGAAAACATTCTTACATTTCAGACAAAATTTTTTAAATATTTATATAAATTGGAGAGATATACAGTATTCATGGATTAGATGATTCCATTTTATCAAGATTTCCTTTCTTCCCAAACTGATTCATATATTCATAGTTATCCTACCTATAATCCCTGGAACTTTTTTAAAAAAAGAGAAATTGACAAAATTTCTAAAATGTATGTGGAAATGCCAAGGACCTTGGCACACATATATACACACACACATATATATATATCTTGAAGAAAGAGAATGAAAATAGGAATGCGTGTTATTTGATTTCATTACCCACTATAAATCCAGAATAAGCAAAATAATGTGGCATTGGCTTATCAATCAATAATAGAGAACTACTGATAGCTGAGAAATAGATTTACCCTTATAAGGTCTTTGTATTTATGACAAAAGCATGAAAACCATGATTTGTATAAGAATGATTTTGCAAGGCAATGGAATAATTGGAAAGCTGTACCTCTAGCTATCTATCTATATAAAATGACCTCTCCTCACTTAACAGCATTTCAGCCAGTCTTAAGTGTTAACTTGCTTCAAGCTAATGCATTCCTTGCAGGATGACCTAAGTCCCTTGATGATCTGTAGCAAAACTAACTTCTTTTCCTTGAGAAGTGAAGGACCAAACTTTCCCAGAAGGTAAGGCCTGACAATGCTGGAAAACAGCTGCCAGGGATGCCAGCAAATCTGTTAAGGTCATGTCTGTCAACATCTGACCAGCAGCCTGGAACCTGCTTCTCCTACAGGCAGCCCCACTCCCTTTCCTCACACCTTCCCATTTTTAAACCCTCTGGCTTCCCCTGGCTGGACAAGATAGTCTTTGAGACATCAGCCCACCATCTTCCCGGGGTACTGACCTCCTGAATAAAGGAAGCTTCCCTTTCTCTCCATGACTTATCTCTCAGGTACTGCTTTTCGATCAGCGAACAGCCAAACCGGAGTTCTGTCCAGAAATACACCCTGCACAAAATAATCTGATTAATTCCAGAAAAAGAGTATTCCTAAATACAAAAGCAAAAACCATGAAAACTCTAAAACACAACAACAAATAATAGAGTATCTTTCTAACTTGAGGGCAAGAAAAGATTTCTTAGGTTACAGACAGTAATAACCGTAGAAGTGACTAATTAGAGTTCATCGAAATTGCTAAAATTCTGCCCATTAAGAGACATCTTTAAAAAATACAGGCAAGCATTAGTGTAGAAGAAATCATTCATAAGACATATACCTGACAAAGGACTCACATAGAGGATATACTCACATCCACAATTAAATAAAAGAAAAACAGACACTTTAAAATAGGAGATATACTAATGACCATTACACAGTTGGAATCTGCTCAAATTATTTATTGTTATGGAAATGTAAATTAAAACTGCAGTGAGATGTCACAGCACACACATCAGAATGATTAAAAGTAAAACAGACAGATCAATGTTGGCAAGAATGTGAAGCAATCAGAACTCTCAGAAATTGTTGGTGGAAATTTAAAATGGTACCATTACTTGAGAAATATTTTGGAACATTTCCTATAAACCAAACATTCACTTGCCCCATCACTTGTCATTCCTAAGTATATACTTGAGGGAAATGGAAAATATATTCACAAAGAATCTGTGCAGGAATATCTGTAAGGCTTTATTTGTAATAGTTCAATTTGACAAGCCACTTCAGTGTCCATCAATGAAAAAGCTAGTATATTCGAACAACTGAGAGCTACTCAGTGGTAAAGATAACACACTATTGATACTTGCAACATTTTTGATTAATGTCAAAGATGATATGCTAATATAAAGAAACCTTATGCTAAAGAGTACATGGTAGATAATTCTAAGTACTTGAACTTTTATGACCACAAAACTAATCCCTATGAAAAAAAAAAAAAAAACTAATCCCTATGGTAAAAAAGTGAGATACTTATTGTGGACTGGGGACTTGGAAAGGGTGGAAGGAAATTAAATCTGAGGGGATGATATTGTTTTATATCTTGACGTGATGTGGGTTACATAAATGCAGACAGTTTTCAGACACTAGTGAATACGTCGTAAAAGTTTTGTGTATTGCACTGAGCAAATCTTACATCAAATGATAAAACTGCAACCAAATTATCATTGTAAGTATATAAATATTTAATAGATTATATATAATAGATATAATAGACAAGAAATAACATTATCATTAACCAAATCTTCATTAATGGTATGAATACTGATGTCTTTATGAGAATGTATCATGATTCCAATTTCCTTTGAAACATATCATAAATGACATAGCTTGATATGATGTACTTATATCATATAGCTTGAATAGATGTCCTAATCTGTGATAATTACAGTAACTTATTCACAGTAACATGTGTGTAAGCCTATACAGAGCCAGTGTAAATATTTTCAAATTTGCTGTAGACTAGAAAATTTTAATACTACTATACTGGGGAAATAATTTTCTCCTAACACACTTTTTGTACAATTTGCATTTCTCCAGTAACATTTTCCTACTGGCATAGCTTTATTGTTTTTTTTTTTAAAGCAATAAAAAGACTAAGTTCATTTTACATTAAAAAGATACTTAAAAGTCTTATCAATTAAAGGAAATTTACAATTAAATGGCCCCTCTGGTTGCTACTACTCTTGTGTGGGAAGTAATATGTGGTGCATAAAATAATGCACAATGTATACACCCCCCTGCTAACTGGACACTATTGTGGCAAATTTATTTAGGTGATTAGTTCAAGAATGTGTCTGATGTATCAGTTTTGACCTTGTTTCAGAGTTGTCAAATCTACACATAAAAGATTCTAGCACTACCATCTATTTTCATTTATATATCTTAAAATATCTGGAAAAGGAAGAAACTGATTTCACTGAACTTACATTAATAGGTACACAAGCTATGAATCACAGATATGACAATAAATGCATAAAGTACTGGATTAGAAAGAGAAAGTTTCTGTACATGGAGAAAATAGTCTTTCATTTATTAACAAACAGAAAAATTAAGAGAGGCTAGTTATTGCATTTTAGATAATTGCTTGATATATCTTATATAACACACAGCAAAAGTAAAATTAAAATAAAACTAGAAATTAGCTTTTATCAATAAAGTGAGGGCTAATGCCAATTTTAACCTTATTTTCTACAACTTCCAAGTTTTGTGCATTTCTCTTGAAAGACCCTAAAGCACGCATGAAAAAAATGTAGAGAATTTTTGTTTTTGTGTGAAATGACTCAATATCCTAAAGATGTCAACTTTTCTAAGTTATGAATGCAATGTAATCCAGCCCCCTTCCCGAATACTAACTATAATGAATAGGAAAAGTTGATAACGAAGTTCAAAGGGAAAGCAACATGTATGCAAAAAATATCCAGGAAATTATGGAAAAAGATAAAGCTATGAGAAAGGATCAACACCACATGATGTTTTAATATCTAAGTCCTTTACAGAAAAACTGTCATTTGGATACATAAGAAGACAATTGAAGAAATCTGATATAAGAGACTGCCCAAAGACAGACTTAGTAACGTGGAATTCAGGATCTGATAGAAGCAGCATCTGAATCTTGCAGTAACGACGGACTGTTAACAGAGTGCTGAGACAATGACCATTGGAAAATCATGTACTTTTAGTTCTAAATCTCATAATATGTATAAGTAGAAACTCAAAGTAAATCCGAGATTTAAATGAAAACAAATTTTAAGAAAGAAAGAACCCTTACAAAAGCCATAAGAAAACATGGATGTATTACTGTGTAACTTGAGCATATGAAAAGTATTTTTAAACTATAACTGGAAATTCAGATAAAATAAAAGATTGATGAGTTTAACCATAAGAAACAGACATTTTTCTGGATAAAGTCCCCCATAAACATAGTCAAAAGACAACTGAGGAACTTGAAGGAAAAATGGCAACATATATCACAGATAAAGGGCCTATATTCCTAACATATAAAAGCACTCTTTACAAAGTTATAAAAAAAAACCCTAAAATTCCTAGAGAAAAATAAGCAAAAGCACCACAAACAATTCACAATGAAAGATATAAAGATGGCTCTTAAACATAATAAAATATGGTTAGTCTTGCCATTGGTGGAAATAAAAACTGCCTGACATGCCATTTATCACCTAAGAGAATGGCAAAAAAAAATAAAAAGTATGAGGACACATTCTGGTGAAAAAGCTGTGGGAAATAAACACTCTCATAATTGCTTATGGAAATGCAAATCAATACAACCCTCTTGGCAAATATCTGACAAGTATATTTTTTTACCTTTTAACTGGTGATTTCACTTTGAGGAATTTGCCGCTCAGATACACTTTAAAAAATACATGTGAACCAGATTCTTCATTACAACACGGTTTGTAATTGCAAAGACCTGGGAAAAAGTGAAATGATGCAGGATCGCATGCCCTATGATGCATCCGTGCAATGGAACACCTTGCAGCTGTGAAAAGGGGAAAGCTGGGGCACCTGGGGCACCTGGGGCACCTGGGTGGCTCAATGGGTTAAAGCCCCTGCCTTTGGCTCAGGTCATGATCCCAGGGTCCTGGGATCGAGCCCCGCATTGGGCTCTCTGCTCAGTGGGGAGCCTGCTTCCCTCTCTCTCTCTCTGCCTGCCTCTCTGCCAACTTGTGATCTCTCTGTGTCAAGCAAATAAATAAAATCTTTAAAAAAAAAAAAAAAGGCCGAGGGGAGCTTTAGGCAGATCTGAAGATCTTCCTATCAGCTGAAAGGACCCAAACACAGCGGTATCCAGCAGTAGTGAACAGACCTAGCGCCTACCACCTGGTTTCTAAATGCATTTTCCACAAAAAGGAAACACAGCATCAAAGCTTCTTAGAAAAATACCTAATTTCCTGGGCTATGGCTGGGAGAAAAAAGTAGTAAAATTAACCCAGATCATCTTTTTATGCCAGAAAGAGGAAAGGGCTCCTCAGAGTAATGGTGACGTGCCAAAGGACACTGGGGTCAGCGTGGAGCGACTTACACAGTTGGATTATCAGTATAATGTTAGTAACGGATTATCACTCATTACAAATGCTTAAGTAAATAATTAAATTGGACAGTAGAGAAATCTTCATGGTAGAATGCCAACTAATTAATCCAGAAGGCGTGACGAAATTGGAAAATCGCCTTTTGACAAGATCATAATAATAATCATGGTAAGCAAAAATTATCTGGATGTTAATACAATAGGTAAAATTATGATGTGGAATGGGATATCTGCATGATCTCAAAGTATCTCCCCCCCCCATATTTGCTAATTACAAGGAAGTGGAAACTTTAAAGTGATGGTACTGCTTAACCAAGTATCAGTCAGTCTCACCAGCGAAGAGAAAAATTGGGCTTCACGTGACTGGCGCTCTAACGTGTTGAGAAGGATATGCATGAACTTTGTGGCATTCCTAAAATGCATAATGCAATCATGAGGAAACACCACAAAAGTCAAATCAAGGTCATTCAACAAATAATAAACTGGTTTTTTTTTTTAAGTCAAAGATATGAAACAGCAAAGATTGAGGAACTGTTCCAAAGGGCATTAAGGGGCTGTGTGTCACATGTGGGTTGGATCCTGGACCAAGAAAAAATATATAAATATATTTTGCGACATTTTTACATGTATAATGATATTAGTAGAATAAATGACACAGTTTGAATAAGGAATGCAGATTAGGCACCAGTATTTTTGTTGTTGTTAATTCCTTGATTTTGATAATTGGTTAAGTAAACCAATTTTTTGATACTTGGTTAAGTTAAAATATTGTTTTTATTTTATAAAACTTATTGAAGTCTTTAAAGATAAAGGGATATCATATCAGCCATTTACGTTCAAATATTTCATAACATTTAAGCAACTTAAGTGAAGGACACATGAAATGTCTTCCTATAATTCTTGGGAATCTTCTATAAATCTAAAATTAATCCAAAATAAGAATCTTCAAAATATTTACACATATATTTATGTTATAATATATAAGTTATACATAAAGGAATCTATATTTCTATATAATATATACGATATTACATTACCATTAGATACTACTCTGGAAAACGGTAACATTAAAGAACTGATAAATAGGGATTTAAAGTAAGGTATATGCAATTGCACTACTGGGTATTTACCCCAAAGATACAGATGGAGTGAAAAGAAGGGCCATATGTGCCCCAATGTTTATAGCAGCAATGGCCACAGTCGCCAAACTGTGGAAAGAACCGAGATGCCCTTCAACGGACAAATGGATAAGGAAGATATGGTTCAGATACACTATGGAGTATGATGCCTCCATCAGAAAGGACGAATACCCAACTTTTGTAGCAACATGGATAGGACTGGAAGAGATTATGCTGAGTGAAATCAGTCAAGCAGAGAGAGTCAATTATCATATGGTTTCACTTATTTGTGGAGCATCACAAATAGCATGGAGGACATGGGGAGATGGAGAGGAGAAGGGAGTTGGGGGAAATTGGAAGGGGAGGTGAACCATGAGAGACTATGGACTCTGAAAAACAATCTGAGGGTTTTGAAGGGGTGGGGGATGGGAGGTTGGGGGAACCAGGTGGTGGGTATTAGAGAGGGCACGGATTGCATGGAGCACTAGGTGTGGTGCAAAAACAATGAATACTGTTACGCTGAAAAAAATTAATTAAAAAAAATAATAAAGTAAGGTATATTCTATGAGTCCTACAATATTCTTAGCTACAAATTGAAGGAGTCACAGATTATACATGCCTTCATTTATTTATTATTTTTTAATATCTCGCCTATGTCATCAGCCCTCTGGAAACACTAGAATAATTAAGTTCTCACCAGTTAAATGTGTAGAATAATTAAAGTTGTCAAAACCTCCAATGTGCACAGATCCTGAGGCTGTTCATATAAACAAAGCCAAGCAACATGGATGGAGTCACTTTAAGGTCATTTTTAGCATTTTTGAGTTAAAAAAGAATGACACATGAAAACACTCTAAACTATCTAATACAGAACTTAGGAAACCTTAGCAGGAATTTTATATTTAGAACAGAACTATAACAAATAACAGGTGACTAGGTTAATAACTGTTGGATTTTTTTTTTCCTGAATGTCACCCTCTAATAACTGGCGTCCACCATTCTGTTCTTTTTTGCATTAAAAAAGACATCTTGGATAGTAGAAAAAGTCAGGGGTCCTGATTAACCAACTTAGGGTACCTCCTTCACAAAAGGTGAGGCTCTTCAAAATAAAGGCATGGGGTCTGGAGCAGTGTGACAGGCTCCTTAAGTAATTGTGAATTCTATGTGAGGAGCAAAGCCAAAAGCAAGCACCGTCATCCAAGTCTCGTATGAAATTTTTATGCTAAGGAAACTCCCAATCTAGATGGCACTGCGCGTTCACACGCACAGTTCTCTCTCTGTTTCAAATATACAGCAACGATGAACAGAATAAAAATGTACAGTCAAAAAATAAAAACGTACATGGAGAAGAAATAGAAGAGTAGCAAAGAAACAGAAAACAAGTGGCACTAGGTCTGCAGGTTCGCCTCCCGAATCCTTCCATCAACCATGTGGCTGGGAGATCTGAATCCAGATTCACAGCCTGCAATAAACACACGCGGCGGGTGCGCCTTGCCCTAAAAAGGAGGCTGAAAAATGCACAGGTGAGCCCTACCTGCAACTAGGATTTCACTGAGTTTCCATAGGAATACAGGAGTAGGGAGCACCCAGGCTCCGCAGCTGTCGTAGCTCCTTCTAATTCCGCAATATTGCCACCGTTTCCAGAAGGACTGCAAACACGGCTCAGGCCTGGGGACCCTAGCGAGGCACCAGAAGAAAGAAACAAACAAAAATCAATAGAGAAGAAAATTCACCATAGAATTTTCATCAAGAGAAAATTCACACCATACGAGTCTGCAAACCAAAATTCCGAAATGGAGTAGTAAAACTTTAAAAGTTAGCTCACAAAATAATAATTCGGAGACGAAACCCCTAAAATCGAAGGAAAGGAGGGAAGCAACCTAAAAATGATTGTGAAACCTGTGTTCAACATTTTCCAAAATATAATGCAAAGTATTTATAAAAAGAAACTATTAGACAAGCCAACAAACAAAAAACAACCCAGAAATGAAGCAAGGAAAAGCAGATACGTAGTTTCTACCGAACAGATCTGTGGTACAACATTGTACTTAAAGCTGTACTGTACTCTGAAACATTTAAGATGATAGATCTCATAACAATAATAACAATAATAATAATAAGAAGAAGAAGAAGAAGAAGAAGAAGAAGCATTCTTGGGGCACCTGGGCGGCTCAGTCATGAAGCATCTGCCTTCAGCTCAGGTCATGATCCCAGGGTCCTGGGATCCGGCCCCGCATCAGACCCTCTGCTCAGCAGGGAGCCTGCTTCCCCCTCTCTCTCCCTGGCTCTCTGCCTACTTGTGATCTCTGTCAAATAAATAAATAAAATCTTTGAAAAATAAATAATAAAGTATTCTTAAGACCATTTAAAAAAAACTAATGAATTAAAAATTCTTGAAACGAACAATGTACTGTGAAATGAGTTAAATGACCCAGAAAGAGGTTAAATGACCTCTAGGCTGCACGCAAGGAGAAAAAGGAAAATGGAGACACTTTCAGAAATTACCAAAACACATAAAATTCACCCAAAGCACAGAGAAAGTGACTTTTTAAAATGTATATAGGTTAGGGATTCTATTCGGTCCAGTATGGATTCAGTTGATCCCTGAATGAATAACCTATAATCACCCTTCTTCAGAGCAAACAGGCAAAAAAGTGATCAAGTGTCTTTTGATACTTTTTTTTTTTTTTTGCTATGGAATGATTGTCATTAACCTCTATTTCATGAGAAAAAGAAAAAAAAATTGTTACATGTTGGTAAATGGTGATTTAGAACCTAGCACACATTCCTGAACTCTCAACAGAAAATAGGATTATATATTTGGGACACAGAAAAGGGAACAAAATTTCCATTTTGAAGGTGTCCCAGAAAATGGTCTGGGCAGGTCGGCACTTGCCTATAACAAGCTAGAGCTGGGGAAGATTTGGGACTAGATATGCAGATAGACTAACTCCATTGACTATCTAAAGGGAGCGGACCAGATGAAACAACTTTTTTATTCATTGATTTGTTTTGCAGAAAAGAAGATAGCAGGTCCAGGTGGGAGCTCACAGCCTTTCCACCTTTAAAGTTGAAGTACAAGACCACAGGTCAGCAAAAGAATTCTCAAGGAGTGGCCGGTGAAGTGGAGACAAACCAAAAATGCCTCTAGGGGACACAAAGATTATTTAAATGGAGCCCTGGGGCAGGGTGGGGTGTGTGTGTGAGCAGTTCCTTTAGACTAGGAGAGAAATGGCCCTTTGACTTGGAAATTGAAGGTGATAGAGAGTGACTAGCTTTCGGGCATTTTAAATTTGTTGTGATAATTGAACTTAAACATTAAGTAAGGTATGCCTAGTCGGACAAATTTTTAGGGAAAAGACAGTAAACGAGGTACCTTCCTTCCTGTGAGGCTGGGAAAAGTTCGGGAAGGATTACACTTCTGCACTCGGCGGGGACTGTGTCTCTTTCCTCTCATTCCCGGCAGCAACAGAATAATTACTTCTTAGCACTAATCGACCACCCAAAGGCCTTCTGAGGTTTCACCCTTTCAGTTCCCCTCACTGTACAAAATTATAGCTTTGTAATGTAATAGGCAAAAACGAACCAACGTATACATAAAATTCAAATTTAGGATATTGGTTTTGTTAATATACTAATCTGAGGAAGATCACAGCATTTTTTTTTTCCCCTCTTTATGGACCCAGACTCAGGAATAAAAATTATCACATTAACTTCCCCAATTGTTCTCGTGTATATAATTCATATATATCTCCATATTTGGTCTGCTCAGGCCACTATAACAAAATACCACAGATGAGGGGCTTATTAAAAAGAAAAAAACAAAAACAAAAAAACCCTCCAATTGTTTATTTCTCAAGGTCCCTGAGGCTGAAAGTCCAAGGTCAAGTCGCCCTGCAGATTGGGTATCTGGTTCCTTGGACTGAACTTGTCACTGTATCCTTGCCTGGATGAAGGGGTCAGGAGCACGAATCCCATTCTTGTTATAAGGGCACGAATCCCATTCTTGAGGGCAGAGCCTTGCAAGGACCCCACTTGCAAAGGCCATTGCAACTGGGGATTAGGCTTCACCATGGAAATCCAGGGGGAACACAAACACGCAGTCTACCGCATCCCATTAAATGGTATGCAGAATTCAACAGGAACACCAGAGAAGCATCCAAACAGCCAAGTGTTAAAAATTTCTACTCAACTTTTAAACCAGCACTGTGAAAGTACTTCATGATTTACCCTGAGTAGGCAGGGCAGTGATGAAGTGATTTTTCCAGGCACCGGAGGACTAATCTGTGATGTCTGGCCGGCTCGCTTGGGCCAGTGAGGAGGGAGTGGCGCAGTCCAGAGCAGATGGATGGAAAATACCTATCAAAGCCCTTTCCAGGTTCTGACAAGTTTCATAAATTTTGTGGAAGGAAGGACACTTACCTCTGAGTAGGAGACACTCTTGATAGTCAGGCTGAAACTTAATTTGGAAAAAGTAAAGCAATGCAAGTACGATGTTGCGATGGTGACTTGTGTCATCTTGTCCTTTAATTTCTGCAGGGCCCATGGCCACACATCGCGAGGATGAGTGATTTGCCCCTACCCCGAACCGGTGATTATTTTTAAGGGGCTAACCTTGTGTTGCAAATTCAGACTTCTGGTGCTAGAATTGATGATATGATTTCATTTGGCTATAACTCTAATTATTTAGGCATTAAATATTATGATTTTCTTTCTTTGAGAGAGTAATTAAAATCTTTTCAATTGGTATGAAATCATGACATTCAGTACATTACAAAATTTAAATGAATTCTTTCTGTATTTTATAGCTTTTTAATGGAGAGCCATAAACACATAACAGAAAGGTGCTAATAACTGTAGCATAGAGCTGAACAAATTATTTAAAAATGAACATCCTTAAAATACCAGTGCGAGGCCTTCCTCATTTCTCCATTCAATCTCCAATGACCACCTACTTTCTACTCCCTGAAGAGTTTTATCATAATCACTTACTTGCTTTTATGTATCATTTTATCCCTAAACACTACAGTTTAGCCTGTCTGGTTCTGGAGATTGTATAAACAGACTCGTCTATGTTTTATGTTAACTTCTTGTGTTCAAAATTATGCTTGTTTCTCTTATACTCTTGTTTACAGAATGGTTGGTTTGTTTTCGTTGTTATATTCTATTCAACTGCCTGAACACACCAGAATTTATTTAAACATTTTCCTGACGATAGACACCTGGATTACTTAAAACTTTCAGTTATTTTTATTTATGTGTTAGAAGCAATACATACACAGATACTTCTGGTGGGCATATATATATATATATATATATAGGCAGAAATTTTGGTCATAAGATATGTGCACCTTCAACTTTACTAGATAATAAAAAACTTACTTTTTCCAAGGGGCACTACCAATTTACGGTCAAAGACGCTGTGCTGTAAGAGTTCTTGATATTCCCTTTTTCTAATTTTTGCTAATATCAATCTTTTAATTACAACCCATTTGGTGGACATTGATATCCAATGGAAGTTTTAATTTACATGTATCTGATCAATAATGAAACTGAATGTATTCAATTTATACTGTGGTATAAACAGAGGGTGAACTTGTAGCTAGTCTAGGGTAACTCTAGGCTTTTCCGCAGGGATGTCTATGGTAATGCTTTTTAACCACAAGAGGAGGGTGGAGCTTACTAGCTTGTGATTTATGTTATGCAGTTTAAAGTCAGAACGGGAATGAAAGCCCTGGACACCAAATGTGGATACAGTGTTCATTAAAAGTGCATTGATGGATGTTTTATACTTGGTTTATCCTGTTACACGGCCTGATTCTAGCCTTGTAACCAAACTCTCCTTAAACTTGTTACCTGGGTGGTTAACAAATGCAAATGAAGCTCACTTCAGTGAGTTTGTGAAAGAGCCCTGAGAATCTGGCCTGAAAGTCTTAGACATCAGTGATACTTGCTGGGGGTTGCTTTCTTTATCTGTTACAAGTGTAGTTAAAGCTTTATGTGGGTATACCCTGTGAATACTTTCAATTGTCTGGTTCTGTGTGATGTCTGCAGACAACTGTATATATTTTAATGGACAGTTGGATGGACTCTAATATAAAAAGCCTATTTTAAAAAATATTTTATTTATTTATTTGACAGACAGAGATCACAAGTGGGTGGGTGGGGGGTGGAAGCAGGCTCCCTGCCGAGCAGAGAATCCGATGTGGGGCTTGATCCCAGGACCCCGAGACCATGACCTGAGCTGAAGAAAAACGCTTTAACCCACTGAGCCAATTTAAGTCTTTTCAGCTCTCCCTTGTTTTCTATGAGATTCGCCATTTTTCCCCACCAATATTTAGAGATTTGTCCTAACCTTCTCCTTTACTTGATTTTTCATCCTCTTACCAGTGCATTTTAAGGAAAGATCATAACTAATTTAGATGTTTGTGGTAGGTTCAATTTTAAGATGGCTGCTTGGTATATCTAATCACCAGGGCTGAAGGCTATGAGTCTGGGAGATCGCTAGCAAGCCAACAGGAGCTAAGTCGGGCAACCAAAAACACACTGAAATCGGCCACAACCACAGGAGCTCAGAAGCAGACCCTAAACTCCTGATGAGAACTCAGGCCAGCTGACCTCCTGTTTTTAGCTTACGAGACCCTAAAGAGAGAACCCAGTCACACCATCACTGAACTTCTGACCTATGGAACTCTGAGCTGTTACATGAGTGCTGTTTTAAGCCACCAAGTTTGTGGTCATTTGTTATGCAGCAACAGAAACTTACTCATGGTTTGATTGAGCAATTACTTCATGTGTCATTTTTACTTTGTGTGTTCTGTTAAAAGGATCCCCTTAAGTCAAAATCATAAAGGTACAACAGTCTACCTTTTTCTTGGTGTTATATCTATTTGTTATGTAGTTATATCTACCACCAAAATTATTCTCAGGGAGTATGCTTTCCTAGAGAGAAATTTCAAATGATTCTATAGATAATTTTTATAAGTAATAAATGATTTCAATGAGGGTACCAAGGATTCCATGTGGCATTGCTTCCAAAGATCAAGTTCTTGGCGCCCTGGGTGTTAAGCATCTACTTTGGCTCAGGTCGTGATCCCAGGGTCCTGGTATTGAGCGCCTAGGTCGAGCCCCACTTCTGAGGAGGGAGCTTGCTTCTTCCTCCCCCTGCTCATGCTCTCTTATCTTGCACTCTCTTTCAAATAAATAAACTTCAAAACAATTTTTTTAAGAATCAAATTCTTTATAAATAAATATAGCAATAAATATATAAGCTCTTTATATAGAAAAATATGTTATTATTGAGAAAAAATTAATAACAACAAATTATATAAGGGGATAGCTCATATACATGATTGGAATGTGTTGTTAATATAAAGTTGTTAATTAATTCTAAAATGCTCTATCAATTCCTGACAATGTCAATGTCAAATTGCATTAGAGAGAGTTATCTTATGGTCGTGGTCTGTTTATATTATTTTTAAATAAATTATAAAATTTACATGGAATTAAGAATTATCAAATTTAGACAAGCCTCCTTCAAGAACAAATTCTGGAGAATACGCTCTAGCAGATAAAAAAATTATACAGAGACAATCGACTGGGTTGGGAGGAAGGGGTATGATGACAGAAATTCACGTTTGGATTCAGGCAATAAAGCAGTAAATTGTCTATATGGATTTTAAAAGTTCTTTATAAAAAGTGACCAAGTGTTTTTTTTTTTAATTATTATAATTAATATGCACAGGAAATTCTAAATAATATCAGCGATAAAGTTTTCCTACCTACCAAGGTAGTCACGGCCACAATTCCCCTCTTGATATGCAGCTGAGCTTATTAAAAAATAAAGTAATTAAAGCAGTATGGTAATAGCACAAAGGTAGACAAATGCCCAAAAGGATCAAATAAAAGCCCTGAACAGGAACAATTAAATGTAACATTGGCTTTATGACAGAGATTGCTCTGTGTAGCAGTCGAAAAGAATGATTTTCGCAATAAGTGGTACTAAGTACACCAGGGGAAAAAATTAAGCTTTGACCTTTACACCAAAAAAAAAAATAAATAAAAAAGCAAGTGTACGTAGACTGTATATCAAATCTGTGACAGATATATTTATATCAAACAGTTGGTTTTCCAAAACATTAAACTTTTTTCATCTTAAAAACATTTTAAAATATATGTTATTTCACATATTGCATTGTAAATCGTATGTATAAAATGCCTTTTTCCACTCAAATCTTTCTATTCTTTGTATTTTAGATCTATAAACCACAGACATATTGTGAATTTGGAAATTTTCAGGTCTTGACCATTCTAACTACATGATATTCTGTAATTTGAGAATTGAATAGTTATTAACACTGAGAAGCTGAGCAGATGGATAAGATCATAGGTCAAATAAATGACAAGAAACATTAAAAGTCAGAACATTTAAGTGAAAATCTCTTTGCTTGCATGGTAATAGAATGATCCTTTTGGGTGTGATTGTGAAGTAAAAGGGTTTGCATTTCTGTGTCAGCCCACCTGTTGAAATAATTTCTTTCCAACATATTGTAAATTCATGTGTGTTAATTTTAGGCTGAGAAATATTTTGGGTCTGACATTTAAGTCTCCATTCTTAAAAATTAAAGCTTTGCAGAATCAAGAGAAATTTATTTGGAAACACCAGATGTTTGGTATTATTTAAGCTCAACATCTGGATAATTGGGATTGGTTGTTTTTTTTTTTTTTTTTTTTTTTTTTTTTGGTGGTTTGTTTCTCATCCAAATGATTTGATGTCATGTGGGCACAGTCACTGTGTCTTCTATAAGGGTACAAGAAATATGTTTAAGAATAGGTGAAACCATATTGATAAACTAAGGTTCCTATTAAGATAATAAAAATGAAGCATAACTATCTTATTTATTTAATTTTTTTTTCAAAGAGTTTATTTGAGAGAGAGCGAGAGAGCAAGTGAGAGAGCACGAGTGCAGTGAGGGCCAGAGGCAGAAGCAGGCTCCCCACGGAGCTGGGAGCCCGATGCAGGACTCCAGGATCGTGATCTGAGCTAAAGGCAGACACTTAACCAACTGAGCCTCCCAGGCACCCCAAAACACAGCTATTTTAAAGTTTCTGTAACACAGGGAATAGAAATTGACAATATATTTAAAAGTCATTTTGATCTTAAAAATATTTTGAAGAAAAAAATAAAAAAAAACAAAAAAAAATATTTTGAAGCATTTTAGAAATGAATTAGCTTAACATTGAACATTTTAGCAGGTCTTGTCAATGAAAAATGACCAATTAAGCCATTATTAAAATGCCAGATACATGGTAAGTGTTTAATAAACATTTGCTGAATTAAATTAGAGCTAGTATGACAGGAGAGCTTATATGATAGAACAGCACTTATAGAGAATTTCCTGAACACAGGATTCAAACGTAATTCTATCTTTTTTACTTTTCTAAGTAAACACTTAAGCACCACTGACACTTAATGACATAAATATCTCCTACTCCTTCCTATTTGTTAAAAAATGTCAAGTTAGTCTTAAGAGCTCAGTTCTTCCATGTTCTAGGAAGAGAGCAAAACAGAGACTCTCATCTCTTTACAGGTGCTACTTTCTTTGATGCTGCTTTCCAAATTGAAAATTGTTTTGGTGTAATCTGATGGGTCATTATCCAGAGCTTCTGTGAATAATTTCCTCCCTAAAGTCAATGCAATAGTCCTACAGACTTGAGCCCCACCCTTAGGCTCTCCACGTCTCCCAGGGTGGGACTGGTTCCCTTTGGGACTCTTGACTGCCTGTCCTTACTGTGAGCCTCCAGGCAGATTTCCCAAACTTAGACTCTCTGGAGCAGATTCACTTCTAGAAAAAAAATAAGTTTTGCTTGCAAGGCATCCAACCAAAGGTTGGATACTAAATACTCATTCAAAGTATTGGCTTTTGAAAGTTTTATTTATTTGTCAGAGAGAGAGAAAAAGAGAGCACAAGCAGGGGGAGGAGCAGGAAGAGGGAGAAGCAGGCTCCCCACGGAGCAGGGAGCCCAATGCAGGACTCCGTCCCTGGACCCTGGGATCATGACCTGAGCCGAAGGCAGATGCTTAACCAACTGAGCCACCCAGGCTTCTCTCTAAGCGTTAGCTTTTTGAAAAAGTGTTTTAGTCTTGCTAAATTTATAGTCTGTGATTAAAAACCCAGCAAAAACCTATTGTGCTCCCTTCTTATGATCTAGTAAGGTATATAAGGTATATATGATCTATATAAGGTATATAAGCATCTAGTAAGGTATAGAAGTGTTGAATCACTAAATTATATACCTGAAACTAATATAACACTGTATGTTAACTATACTGGAATTAAAATTTTAAAAATTTAGAAAAACCCCGGGGCTTCTGGGTGGCTCGGTGAGTTAAAGCCTCCGCCTTTGGCTCAGGTCGTGGTCCCAGGGTCCTGGAATCGAGCCCTGAGTCGGATTCTCTGCTCAGCGGAGAGCCTGCTTCCCGCCCCCCCCCCCCCCCGCACGCCTGTCTCTCTGCCCACGTGTGATGATCTCTGTCAAATAAATAAATAAAATCTTTAGGAAAATATATTAGAAAAACCCTGTTGTCCTACTTCATTAACATAAACCTAAGCTATTTTCAAGAAAATGTCAATAATTTTTACAGTGATAAATTGTACTAACCTTTTTTTCCCTCTTTTGTCCATTTTACACTAAATAAAGGATGCACTTAGCCAACTGGTCAAGGACTGTGAGGAAATGAAAGTACTTCAAATTTTTCGGTTTGTTTGCTTGTTTCAAGTTTATCTGAATTGTAATTAAGGAACATGTCATGCAATATTAGTTTCAGGAGTAGAATTAAGTTACCAATATGGACAACTGAAATGACTGTATTTGTTTTTTCATTATCTTCATATCACTTGATCTTTAACTATAAAACTAAATGGAAGACCAAAGTAATGATATACATGTATCAAGGAATAAAACAGTGTAAAACTATGATATTGTTATATCATAAGGGTTTTGAATAGTTCAATGAAGGAATATTCTATTCTTTCCACATAATTTTAATGAAATTGGTCTTGTCTATATCAAAATGTAGAAACATGGATTCTCTGCACCTAGTAAACAGTAATTACATTATAATTCTATATTTCTAGGGTAGTATGAGTGTTTTCTAGGATATATGGAAAACCTAGGGATCCAATGGCAAGAAGTCTTAAGGAGAAATTTTTATTTTTCAATAAAAATGCTTTTAATTTCATTTCTCTCTTCATATTCAGAAGTGAAAGCACAATTTCTTTTCTTTTTGTATGCATCATTTATTCATTTATTATATTATCCTTCATAACCCAGGCGGATTATGCATATGGAAAATGCAGAAAGAAATTAAAAATAAGACAATATAATAAAAAAGATATTTATTTGATGTATAACTTATGTATTACATTTCCTCTCAATTAAGACAAGGTAACCCTCAATATTTAATATGTTTTTTGAAGGTTGAATTAAAAATCCCCCCATACTTGAGGTGTTATGCATTTTAAGGGTTTGTTTGTAAAGGAATAAAATCTGAGAGGTTTTTTTTCGCATTTTTATATGACTGTGGCACTTGTATCTTGAGGAATGTGAAGAATCAGAAAGGAGACTAAATTATATCACTAGTGTACTATAAGCATATGACTTGTCTTTTGTTCTTATAATTGCTTTTTTGAAAAAATGGGAGTATGTGAAACTTTTAAAAAGTTAATTCACACATGACAAATACTGTATTGGGTATACTTATACATTATATCATACTCATATTTAAAGTATGAGAATTTGGGGCGCCCAAGTGGCTCAGTCGGTTAAGCATCCGACTCTTGATTTAGGTTGAGGTCATAATCTCAGGCTCAGGAGATCGGGCCCAGCGTTGGGCTCCACACTGAATGTGGTCCCTGCGTCAGAGTCTCTCTCTCCCTCTGCCCCTCCCCCATTTGTGCACATGTTCTCTTGATCCGAAAGAAGGAAAGAAGGAAGGAAAGAAGCAGGAATTATGAATTGGCCAAATACTGACAGGTAGCTGTTAACTTCTTACATATCAGAAAAAACAGAAATAACCAAAATCAACCCAAAAACTAATACATATGCTGAATCAACGTGATGATGGCTCACAGGTCTGGATCGTAATATTTTTTTTAACTAAATTTCAAAAACAAATTTTGTTTTATTCATTTGTCATTGAAATAAAATTGAATTGTCTAACTAGTTGGTCTAAATGGGACCATCACAGATACCCATTTCTCCATTTAATTACCTACTGGATGAATATGTAACCCTACAGACTTAACTAGTTTAGTTAAATGACCAGACAAATCTGTCAAATTTTTAGCCAAATTATTTAGCAGGTATCAGGTCAAAAAAAAAAGGAAGCATTTTATTTTTAATATAAAATATTTTCTTTTTCTGTAGAGCAGCTCTTCTAGCCATAAAAACAGTTGAATAAAACAAAACCCACCTACTAATCTTAAATGTGAAGGAAACTTTCCAGTTCTCTTCACAACCTTGATAACTTCACAGAAAAGGATATTGTCCTTGGAAACTTGAGTTTTTGATCATTTTTTCAATGACTCTTAATACAAAGCAAATTCTAAATTCAAAATGCTTTGCACTGTCCCTCTGTGTAACTTGCACTGGGAACCTTTACTTTCACTTTTCATTTTGAGAAATGAAAATTCTTTTTTCCTTTATCTTCTGAAAAAATAATGTACCCTACTTTACATTTCTAGAATTTTATTAGAACACACCAAGAGACATGCTAAAAGCTATTTTCCAGCACCTATTAACTAGTATATCTTGAATAAATCTAAAACCCCACTCAGCTTACCTTCATCGAAACGTAAGAGCATCTTGGTATAAATGTCACTGTTTTTCAGTGTTTTTACTAGTTAACACATTGATGCCTCTAGGATAACTTGAAGTTATAACAAATATAATCTCAACATATTTTGTTTCCTATTTATTTTTATCAGTTTCTTTTAAATCAAGGCAGATTTTAATGCTCAAAAAGCAATTACCTTTTACAAAAGGAATGGATGGAATGTGATAGCATGAAAGTAGAGGTAAAAAGGAATAAGAAAAAATGGTACAACTACAGCCTTAACAAGAGTTTTAAGACACTATATATTTTCTGTTCTAAAAAATCTTTGGACAAAACAACAGAATTATAATAAAAACACAGAAATGATGTTTCCTTTATTTCTTTAAGAAATATCTACAATTTTGACAGTGTTTTCTTAGACCATTGGAAAACATCAGGTTTGAGGTTGAGTGTGTCTCTCCATATACATGGAAGGTGTGGCTGCAATTTTCTCAGTAATTATTCACTGGTGCTCAGAAGAAACTACTAACACAGTACCATACAGCACCAGATACCTGTTGTTGCTTGAGAATAAGCATCTAATAATATGCATGTGTTTTTATGGATCTGGACATCTAACTAGAGAGGAAAAAAGTGACGTCCTGCTAACCTCCAACCGTCTTACAATAGTACCTTCTGAGTAATCAAAATAAGAGAGAATTCCACCATTACGACAAAAACAGACACACAGATACACAAAACTATGTTTTGTAACAAGCATGAAATGTTCCTATCTTCTTCCTCAAGTCAGTGTTAAGCCGTACTGTTTAAATTGACTTCAAAACCAAAAATATTTATCTTACACTTTATAGTAACTTATAAGGTAGATTGATCTGATTTTGAAGTGTATAGAAATGCATGTTAAATACATTTATTTCTGTATTTTAACCTGATAACTAAAAGAAAAAATAATGTAAAGTGTGAGTTTTTAGGGTTTTTTGTTGTTGTTGTTGTTATTGTTGTTTGGTTTGGTTTGGTTACAGATGTTTAAGAATGAAAGATATTTTCCACCAATATACCTCTGGGAAGATCTATCATAATAGTTATTAAAAGAAATGATTATTCTATTGGAATTTCAACACTATCAGGTAAAATATGGGTTCTTACATCTATAGCTTTAAGGAACTTCTTTTAAATCGTTAAAAATATGTATAATTGAGTTTGTGTCTACTGGATGCCAATGTAAAGACTCAACATAATCAATCATTTAATGCAATTTAATAAAAGCCAAAGATTTATGCATCTATGACCCATCTATAAAATGTGCTCATTTTTGAAAATTAGAGATTTTATCTCTGAGATAGTAGTGAAAATTATACTTTTAAGATTGAAATGGTAACAATGAAGTACCGACATGTATATTAAATCCTTAAAAGTTTCCTTATTACACAACTAGAAATGCTGAGCATGGCGAAAAAATAAATAAATAAATAAAGTGAAAAAGACTTTTGGGCTGCCCCAGTGGCTCAGTGAATTGAGCATCTGCCTTTGGCTGGGTCATGATCTTGGGGTCCAGGGATCAAGCCCTGCATCAGCTTCCCTGTCAGTAGGGAGCCTGCTTGTCCCTCTCCGTCTGCTCCTCCCCCCTGCTTGTGCTCTCTCTGTCAAATAAATAAATAAAATCTTCAAAAATTAAAAAAAAAAAAAGAGAGAGAGAGAGAGGGAAAGGCTTTAGATGGCTCTTTGATTAAACAGGACAGGAAACCTGCATTTCTCATCAGTATGACAAAAGCAGATTTTTAAACTATGCGAGTTTGGTGGTTTCCGGCTGGGTCTGTGTCCTGGGAAGCTGACTGTGCTGACTCTAGAGGGGCTCCCCGCCCTAAGGCTGCTAGCCGGGTGCTGTGGGTGAAATTCCGTGCCCCACTGTTCACCAGCTCACATGTCGAAGTGAACCTCCGGTGTGATGACATTTGGGAATGGGGCCGTTTGGAGGTAATCGGGTGTAGAGGAGGCCATGAGGGTGGGGACCTGTAGTGGGATTAGTGCCCTTTTAAGAGACACAAGAAATCTTGCCGGCTTTCTCTGCCATGTGAGGACACCGGGAGAAGGCAGCTGTCTGCCACCAAGGAGAGAGCTTGCAAGAGAAACTGACCAACCTGCCACCTTGATTCTAGGGTTTCAGTCTCTAGACCTGTGGGGGGATAGAATTCTATTTCTAAGCCCCTCCATCTGTGGTATTTTGTTAGGGCAGCTTGAACTGCGACATTGGGTTTGGCTGATGCAGGAAGCGGAGAGGAGAAGATAAGGCAGACAGACCCAAGGTTCTTACTTCCCCCAGTACATTCCTGCCTTGGTTTTAGGGGCTGGATTCTTCTACCACAGCTAGAACCGTCTGGAGGCCACTTCCTGTGGTTGCAACTAATGCTGTCGAGTTCTCCAAACTGCCTCTTCCTCTCTGCGCCTCAGGGCCTAGGAAGTCCCCTCTCTGTCACTGGTTGCTACCTTCTTCAGCCTCCCTGGTTAGTTCCTGAATCCTGCCCCAAACTCTGTAAATACTCTGCTAATTAATCTCTCTTCAGTTATCCTGTGGGTGTTTCAATATCCTGTGGTTACCCCATCTGTTTCTTAGGGGTAGTGGTAAACTGTAGAGGCTCCCAATTAGAAAAAAACTTAAAATGACACTATGAAATGTCTAATAAAGGTGTTCTTTAGAAAATTATATATTTACAGAGTACTTGTAGAAGCTCAGTGCCCTTGTATGAATGTGATTATTGATTTTTCAAAATGTAGTTTTACAATGCATTCTACACAACCTGTTTTAAAAATGGTCTAGTCCCCTCCAAACTCATGAAGAACACAATATTTCATTTAAATAAAGAAAATGCGGGCGCCTGGGTGGCTCAGTGGGTTAAGCCTCTGCCTTTGGCTCAGGTCATGATCTCAGGGTCCTGGGATCGAGTCCCGCATCAGGCTCTCTGCTCAGCAGGGAGCCTGCTTCCTCCTCTCTCTCTGCCTGCCTCTCTGCCTACTTGTGATCTCTCTCTGTCAAAGAAATAAATAAAAAATCTTAAAAAAAAAATGCGAAGAGGAAGACAACTGGCTTTCATATCCCTGCTGTGCCACTTACTGTCTATATGATTTGCAAAATCTTTATGAACCTTCTGCATCAAAGGATATTACTCCATAATTATTATTATGGGCTCATAATAATGGGCTCATAGGGTGGATCAAGTAAGTAGGTTAATACAGATCACTTAATGTGTACCTACTATCAGTATGTGATTTATTTTTATTTCCCTCAGTCTTGAAAATCCAAGGTTATTTTGAGCAAACAGATAGTTCTATAACCGCATATTATACAATGATGATCAATAATAAAAGAGGCATATGTTTGAAATGCAGGGATTTTTGTGTTAAATTGAAATACAAATCTGGAACCACCGTTATTTGTTTTTCTGTTAGAAAAAGAAGCTTTTCAAATCATAAAATAAATAGCATATTCATTTATTAGTTGGTCATATAATTTAAATGGATTAAAAAAATTTTTTTGGTGAGTCTTGTGTATCTTCTTCATTAGTTCAGTGTTATAGTAAATTCTTCTCCATATTCCTTCTTAATTTTTGTTCCCTCAAGTAATTCAATACTATCCTTCTCTCATATCTGTTATTTATAGATATGTATGTGTGTATATAATACAATTCATTGAATCTCTATAAATATGCTTTTAAGTAATCAAGAAAAGCACCAAGGGTTCTAAAAGATATAACTGTGTCATATCCAAACTTCTCTATTCCCTACATTGTGGCATGCCCAGAGTTAGCCCTCTAATAAGGACTATAGATGTGCTTTCTTGTGTTAGGCCGTTTTTATTACTTGTATTTCCTAATTCTTACACTAAATCCAATTCACACATCATATGCTAATTTCCTACAGACATTTGGATTTTGACATTTCTTTCAGATAATTAAGATAACATTCAGATTATTATAAGATAACATTGAAACAAAATATTGAAGCAGCCAGTGGGTCCATTTCTGGAAATCTAGGAATTAGATTATATTTTATATTACTTATAAATGAACTAGCTTAAAATTCAAAATAGTACCCAACTTCATTTATAATATTGGAAACATAGCCACTGACCTTTGAGGAGTATCAACTTAAAAAAATATATAAATTGTTCTTTTTCTTAATCATACTTTTTTTTTCTTTTTTAAATGATGATTTGTTAAATTCCCTCTACCTTTTCCTTAAGAATATAACTCCTGTATCTTACAACTTTTGGGTCTTTTCTGGACCAGTCCAGTTCAGTAAATATCATTTAAAGCTTCCAATTTCACATGCAAATCAAGGCACTACACGTCCCTTGTCCGGTGCACTTGGAGCTCTGATTCCTACTGCCACAAGAGCAGCAGACATGACTATGTGAAATGTGAGATGTGTTTTCTTTCTCTGGATGTTATACATAGACATTTTGAAGGATTGGATGGGAATAGATCAGAGAGGCAGGGGAGGCAGTCAAAAATGGCCAAATATGTTTGATCTGGAAGTTCCTGTATTCCTTTGTTTGGAAGGCACATTTTGGGTATAGTACATGCACACCATTGTTGGATACATTTTCTGTGGCTGAAAACTCCCTTAAAGAAAGTTGTCTCTCTCATTCCTGTCAATGATCGTCTCCCTCAGCCTCTTCTGAGTCCACCGTACAGTGAGGAAACATACCTCACAAGGAGAGGTCATAGGTGGGCACTTTGGTTGTCAGTGCTAAATCCAGTTTTCAATTAATCCCACTTTAACTGCCAGACATATGAATTAGGGAGCTCCCACGTAATCCCAGCTCCCAAATGTTTCCGCCTCTTTCAGCAATTCCACATATCAATTATCTTGCTATGTTGCATCTGAATTCCTAACCTCAGAATTTATGAGCTTAAGAAAATTCTAATACCTGTAGAGTGGTTATTATCAAAAAGACAAGAAATATTTCAACAAAGTGGCTCTAGAAGGGACATATCTCAACAAAATAAAAGCCATATATGAAAAGCTCATAGCTAACATCATCCTCAATGGTGAAAAACTGAGAACTTTTACTCTAAGATCAAGAACAAAACAAGGATGTCCACTCTCACCACTTTTATTTAACACAGTCCTGGAAGTCCTAGAAGTCCTAGCCACTGTAATCAGACAAGAAATAAAAAGCATGCAAAGTGGTAAGGAGGAAGAAAAACTTTTACTACTTGCAGGTGACAGAGGATATGTAGAAAACCCTAAAGATGCTACCAAAAACTATGAGAACTGATAAATAAATTCAGTAAGTTCACAGAATAAAACCCAACATACATAAATCTTTTGAATTTCCATATACCAATAATGAAGCAGCAGAAAGAGAAATTGAGAAAATAAAAAGATGGATGCATAGCCATGTTCTCTGCAACATTTATAATAGCCTTGCCATGGAAACAAAGTATCCCCTCGTGATAGATAAGAAGTTGTAATAAACATATGCACGCACATATGTGCACATACACACAGGTGCACACACCCTCTAAATGTAATGTTATTCAGACATAGAAAACAATGCACCCTTGACATTTTGTTACAACGTGCCAAGAAAATAAAACAAAAATAACAAGCTCAAAGATACAGAGAATGGAAGTGGTTGCCAGAGGCATAAGGTACCGGGTGAAAGAAACAAGTAAAGTTGATCAAAAGGTACAAACTTCCAGTTATAAAATAAGAAAGTCATGGAGATGTAAAGTGCAGTATGATGATTCTAGTTGATAACTACATTACTTATTTGAAAACTGCGAAGACAATAAATTTTAAAAGTCCTCAAGAAAAAATTCGTAAATGTGTATAAGAATGGATGCCAACTACACTTATTACGGTGATCATTTTGCAATATATACAAATACCAAATCATTATGTCTTATACCTACAATCAATACAATGTTATACGTCAATTATGCTTCAGATTTAAAAAAAGGAAATTTTTTGCCTTGTGCCAACATACTTGGGATGACTTGATACACAGGAATATAATTTAAATAGTTACATTAGTCCCAAAATTCCAGAAAAAAAGTTGTACACGTTCTCTATAGAAACCTCAACCATGTTTTGTTGTGTTTCAAGTGTGACCCATCGCTGGACAGCCTACAGGAACAGTGGTCCCACAGCACCCGGCTGGCAACTGAAGAGAAATTGTCAATTTTTGAGAGGATGATCAATCTTTATGAATAACTCTTTTGGAGGTTGCCCATTAAAACTATACTAAATATTAGGAAGGGCATTGGTGGTTAGTCAATACAATGAAGTCAACTAAAACCTCCCTTAGAAAGCCCTGCAAAGGGGCACCTTAACAGACAGTTAAGGGTTGGGTTCCTCGTGATCTCAGGGTCCTAAGATGGGGCCCTGTGTCCGGCTCTGTCCTGAGATTCTCTCCCTGCCACCCCTCTTCCCCGCTCCTACACACTCTCTCACTCAAATAAATGAATGAAAGAAAGAGAGAGAGCAAGCAAGCAAGCAAGCAAGCTCTGCAAAGACATGTGATTTTGTATGTGGCTCATTGTAGCTTTTTTGACAATTAGGGGAAGCTTAATGTCAGCTGTTTTCAGCTCAGAGCTCTATTTATAAATCCAGAGCAACAGGAAAAAGTCCTATAACAATACACTTTAGGTATCATAAATATATACATGTATATATGAAAATATATATGATAAATTTAACATATATTTTATAAAATATATTTCTGTGTATCTTATTATAGATTTTAAATATATATTTATTCTATATAATTTATATACACAGTATATATAATTTATATATTATAAAATTTATATAAAATATAACATTAAAAATAAATCAATTACATATATATAAGATACACAATTATATAAGTTAATTATAAAAAAATTCATCTAATGAAAAAGTTTTCCAATATTAACCAGAGGAATTTGGTTAATTTACACAATAAAGTCAATTCTAAAAGCATATACTGAGAGCACACAGGGTAACTGTCAAGTTCTCGATAATGCTAGTTTCCAGACCAGATACTTTATACAATAGTTAAATTAAAAGACGTAAGAAATTCTGAGAACAAGAGGTCCTATGTCCTGTCTGGGCATATGAGCTTCCTTTATTTCATACAAAATTTGAAATACTTTTGTTAATCAAGGAATGTTCAGAAATACTAAAAGAGATGCAAACACATACCTGACCTGCAGTATTTTATCAAACAAATATTCATGGAGCAACTGCTGTGGGTTCCTATTATGTTGAGTTTCTGGGATGCAGCATGAGCAAAATCAAATAAAAACCAAACCTTGCTTTCACGGACCTTAAATCTGAGTGAGGAATATAGACAAAAAAGAGATAGAGCAGTGATTTGGTGATAAGTGCTAAAGACAACTATGAGTCAGGAAACAGGGATGGGCAGTTTGGGGAAGAATACTTGAAAACCTAAACTGTCTGTTCAAGGAAGGCCCCCACCCTCCAAGTTGACTTTATCAGACTCCTGGGTGTGAGAGAGAAAGCCAGGTAGCTCGTAAGTGTATGGTTAAGCAGAGGGAACAGCAAATGCAGAGTCCCAGAGCTAAGAGTTCACCTGATGGCCATTAGGGTTTAAGGTGGGGTAGAGAGACCGAGAATATTCTGAATGTACCAGTATTTATTTTGAGACAGGAAACCACTGGCAAGAGTGGAGCAAAGAAATGAGAACACCTGTTTTAGGTTTTTCAAAAGGTACTGTGGCTTGTTTTTAAAAAAAAAATTATGTGGTCAAGATTGGAAGTAGGCAAACAAGTTAAGAGATAATTCCTACAAATTAGATGAGAGGGGTTGATGGTTTAGAAAGAGTGTGAGGGTGGGGTTGGTTAGAAATGCTTATAAATCATGCAGGTCACTAAGTGTTTGGGGTCTGAAAAACTAGAGGATAGAGTTGACATTGACCAAGACAGGGAAGACCAAGTGAGGAGAAAGTATGTGAGAAAGAGCAAGAATTCGGGGTTTGGACTTACTAAATTTGCTTTACTTAATCCAGAGAGATGTGCAGTTGGCAGGTGCATACAGCAATTTCTAGTTCAGAGAAGATTGAGATACACAGGTGGAGATAATTTATACAGAAGGTATTATTTAAGATATGTACTCTGTGAGTTCACTCTACCCAAGGAAATGAATGTAAAAAGAAAACAATTTCAAGGACATGTCTACATAAAAATCAGGAGAAAAGTAGGGAGCAGCAAAGAAAATGGAGAAGTAGCTATCCACAAGAGAATGAAAGCTATGGGAATGCTGTTTCCTAGAAAACAAAGAGCTGTCTCAAGAATTTAGAAGAGATGCCCAAGCAGCTCTTGCAAGGCAGTGTGAGCCGTTCTGGCCCAGGATTCGCCAATGTCAAAAAGCATCAGTGGTGACATTAGGGGCAAACCATGAATTGACCATTTGCTTTAGCAACATGAAGTTTTAGCAATTGGCAACTCTGATAATTGAGGTTTGGGGTTAGTAGATAGAAAGTGGGTATAAACCTTTTAGAAGGATTATACCTTCAAAATGTTTTGGTTTGAGTTCAAAGACAAGAAAAGAAAGAAAAAGCCTCAGCTCACATGATCCAGCACGAGGAGTTTCCTATTATTCAGCCTTTTGGTTCTATTCAGGTTTTCAGTTGACTGGAGGAGGCCCACTGACATTAGGGAGGACAATCTGCTTTACTCAGCCTCCTGATTCAAACGTCAATCTTATCTAGAGACGCCCTCCCAGACACCAGAATAACGTTTGCCTAAATGCCTGGGCACCCTACGGCCCAGGGCAGTTGACACATAAAATTAACCACCACACGTGGTAATCGAGGAGCTTTTAGAAGTATGACAAAAGCAACTGTAGGAGAAAAGGAATAAATTATCTAGAGAACCGTAGATACACTGCCATCCATTTTTAAAATTGTTACTGATGTCTTTGCCTGGGAATTAATTAATTAATTAACTAACTTTTAATTTTTATATTTTATTTATTTGTTTCTATTTATTTATTTTTATTTTTTAAAAGATTTTATGTATTTATTTATTCGACAGACAGCGATCACACGTAGGCAGAGAGGCAGGCAGAGAGAGAGGAGGAAGCAGGCTCCCTGTGGAGCAGAGAGCCCGATGTGGGGCTCGATCCCAGGATGCTGGGATCATGACCCAAGCAGAAGAGAGATGTTTTAACCCACTGAGCCACCCAGGTGCCCCTGCCTGGGAATTTATATCAAGTCGTGAAGATTGTATATCTTTCACACACCCATGTAGCCTCACATGGCAAGCCCAGAGTCTGTGGTGAGTTGGACTCAGTCAGGTTTGGAAGTGTGCTAGAAGTATATGGAAAGAGAGACAGAGAGGCAAGAAAATTCAAGAATCGTGCAAGAGGCAAAAACAGTGATGTCCCATAAGTCCTACTCTTTAGGATGAAAATAAAATGATTTGGTTGAAAGGGCGGTGTTACCCATGCCATTCTTTGGAAGGCTGAAGAATAATCAGAAATGGAGTACTCCAGGGAATTAACTGGAAAAATACAGGCATGGCGGCTGAAAATTGAGCTGTCTGTAGTTGTTTACGGTAAGAGGGGTTGTGATGATTAGTGATGAGAAGAGACATGATCATGGACTGAAAAGCTGAGGTGAGCGGAGAACAAAGTTATTAGCGGACGCAAGGCCAAAAACTGTGAGGCCAGGATATTAGAAGAATACAGTAAATGGGTGCAGAAATCATCCTAAGCAATGAAAGAACTATGAAGACAGAGAAAATGATCCTGGGGCTAGAATCTTCTATGAATGAGTAGGGAGAACTATGGTTTTGTAGATGAGCACAATAAGGGGATGTGGTAAGTGCTATCACCCGTTGGGATGGATCTGAAGATCTGGGAAAACAATGAAAACTGCAAAAACACCAAAAACTTTCCCTACAGACCCAGCAGTGTGCAGGGTGTGGGACAGAAAATGCACATTAGTTAGGGCTGCTGCAGGAGGTGGTTCTCAGGGAGAAAGGTTTCTATTAGAGAAGGAAAGTAGAGGAAAAGTCAGATATAGGTCAGACAGGACATTTGCTGATGACTGGCTGTAGTTCCAGAAGCCTAATGAAAGATTTTGGAATTTGGGAAGGACTGGAAGTAATATTAGAAAAGGAAAGTAGAATTTTGTCTTGATGTGAGTCCCAGAATTGAGAAATGGCTGTAGTGAGCTCACACAAAGAGGGACAAGAGATATAATCTCATAAACTCTGAAGGTTTGCAGGTATGTGGTAGCACCTAGGCTTTCAATGCGGGCTGTCAGCAGAGTAGTGGCTATATTTTGAAAATCATGCAAAGTTTTTGGACTCCATATTTAGTCCCTCCAATGGTGATGTGGTTGTGGTATGAGGGTAAATCCCTCACTCCTTGGAGCACTCCTGGGTCTGAGACTTTCCAGTCCTGCTGACATGGGGATGGAAATCAAGAGAAATGTTTGTCTTCTCTGGATCACATACACATCTGTGGCTCCCTCTGTATCCTGTCCTGAGCTCTGAGGTCAAGAACTTGAACTTTATTTGAATAGTTGGTAATCAAACAGGTACATCTCAATCTGATGTACTAAGGTTCATTTTGGAAGGGAGGAAACAGACTTACAAAACAAAGCTCTCATGGATAAAAAATATATGTCAGTGCAAGACACACTGAACGTCCATCCTGGATGTTGGTCAGTGGTCATGTGGGCAAGGTGAAGCTACATTTAACTGCCCTTTGATGCCCAAACCTCACTTCTTTCCCCACCTTTTCCTGACCTTTTTTAAATAGGAGAAGGAAAAGATTTTTCTAAAAGAAAAATTGTGATACTTAGTGTCAGTCTGTAAGCTCTATTTTGAAAAGACATTCCTCAAGGTGGATGAAGAGATTTATCAGAAATTTTCCTGCCCACTAGAAAAGGACAGTGCACTGGGCATGACTGGTCTGCATAAGGGGGGCACTGGTGACCCCAAGCAAGAGTCATCCATGAATATACTGAAGAATGAAATTTTGGAAAACATCAGCAACGTTACAGGTAATGTCTCGGGCCGCCACAAGGGGCTTGGAGAATGCTGCTCATCAGGAGAAAAGCAAGGGCAGGAGGGTAGGGGCTGCAGATGTGTCTGGTAGTGATGCAGAGTTGGGTCCCCCCATGGCTGGAGGCTGGTCGAGGAGCTAAATAAAAGAATCCTGTGTGAATATCAGTGGGGAAACATTTAAGTGGGTGAGAGCTCCAAGCATTTAGATGTGTGAACTGTTGCAAACGTAACCCATATACCCACCTAAATATCCAATCAAAGAAAGTATTTCCAAAAAAAGACAGACAGATTAGCTGTCCTAGACTGAAGTCTAATCGAAGATTTTGAAGTCGAACATATTCATGAGAACTAATGAGCTGGTGACTTATAATGGCACACATATGAAAGTACACCTAACATTGAAATTAGCTAGATTGGGGCATCTAGGTGGCTTAGTGGGTTAAATCATCTGCCTTCAGCTCAAGTCATGATCCCAGGGTCCTGGGATCGAGCCCCGAATCGGGCTCTCTGCTCCACGGGGAGCCTGCTTCTGCCTCTCTCTGCCTGCCTCTTTGCCTGTTTGTGATCTCTGTCTGTCAAATAAATAAATAAAATCTTAAAAAAAAAAAAAAGAAATTAGCTAGATTATCCCATCATTACTACTAACTAATGTTTTCAAAAATCAGAATATCAGTTAATAGAAGCTACCTTCCTAGAATTTCCTCTTTGCATCAATACTAACTTTCTCTCCTAAACTTTTTCCACGATTTGTACTCTTGGGGTATGCTATGATTTTTTTCCCACTTCACCTGACTGAAGGTTGCTCCTCTCGTATCTGTCTGTGGGGCATCCGGTCTCACATCATAAGTGGTATAAAACCTGTTCCTTTGAGAAAACAATCCAACATTTTTCCAATTGATTTGAACTTAGATTCGCTTACTTCCTTTGTCTTACATCCAGCCAGTGCTTTCTGGTTTTTGAGGATAGTATGCTAATTAATTCAATTAAGTAGGGGGAAAGAATGTCACTGTGTATGTCAGGGTGAGCTAGGTTGAAACAATGAATATAGCAGTCAAATATGTAAAGGCGCACCACCATAAAGACTTCTTTCTTGCTTATATAATAATTCTAGAAGATTGTTCACGTTCAATGGGAAGGAAGCTCTTCTCTGTGTTATTTTTCACCCAGATTTCCTTCATAGGAACCCGTCATCTCTGAAAGCCTCATTATCGAATGCATGCAAGAGGCAAAGTGGCAGAAGAACTTGGGCAGGCACTCTCGCATCTTCAACTTGAAAAGCATGCCTTGGTTTTGGAAAGAATTGTCATATCGCCACGCCTCACAACAAAAGGTAGGAGACATGTCACTTTTTACATGGGCAGCTCCTTCCCAGCTACTGTCAACGGTATATTCATAAAATATATGAAAATAAAGTTTGGTGGACTCGCTAAACATAGTCTCCGGCCCCCGGAGATCAGTATCCACTCCTACCCTCACACCAAGAACACTTTTCACTTCCTTCCTCGGGGATATAATCAAAAGTCTAAGCAATCACTTCATTTGTGTCAAAATCCAGGATCTCTGAGTAATGTACAGACTCTTCCACTGAACTTAGAAATGGCTCCTTATGGTATTGCCACTTAATAACTAAAATTAGATGTTATTTGACCATACGCACCTTGGGCCTCCTGGCACGTTTATGGAGATAAACTGATGGAAGCAGGAGATGCGGCTGATATGCAGGTCTTCTCTCCTACACGGCATCCTGATTCAGGGCGTGTGGATCCAGCAGTGGTGGACATCAGCTCTGGGAGAGGGAGAAGGCACATCTTAAATCATGAGCTTGAGGAAGAATCAGACCTGCCTCTGGTAGTGCCAGCATCTGAAATCGAACAGCAGTATAATGGAGCAAATGCTTGTCTCAAGCCCCATTTTGCCAGCTCCTTGTTCATGGGAAGACAAGCATCATACCATCACCTGCAAAGATCTGGGCCCTGCACTTACAGATGTGAGATGAGGCAGGTCAGTGGCTGGTCTGTCTCACCATCCCTGCGAATGTGCGTGCGGAGTACAACCTCTCCATGGTGTCCAAGCCTTGTGGTTGCCGCATAAAGCTCCTGGCCGACAGGTGACCTAATTCATGACATCAGGACTCCGCCAGCATTAAGGGGTTTAAGTACTTGGCTATAGCCAATTTTCATGCTTTGCAGGAGACCACGCAGCAATCTGTTATTCCATTCGTCTATGATATGTAGATCAGGGATTCATTATATCATATAGCACATGACTGCCTGTAGGAAACAGGAAGAAACTTAAAGAACATGCATATGCAAGACAGTAATATTACTGTGCCTTAAACCTATGTATGTGTGTGTATATGTTTATATATGTATGTATGTGTGTATGTATATATATGTATGTATATATATGTATACATAAAACATTCTCATCTTTCATAAATAAAGGACTAGGGCCAGAGTAAGGAATAACAGGTATATAATTTTATATATATATATATATATATATATGTGTACAAAAATTAGATAGCTTTATGAACAATAAGAGTAAAATTATGAAGTTGTGTTTCTAGTTACATTCATACAGGTATAGGCTTAATATAAACATGAATCTTTTAAGATTCTGTTTATGTGTAACAAATTGGAAATTCTTTCAATTGACCAAGGATCTTTTTCTATATTTTTACTAAGAAGATCAGGAACTTCCTTCTTTGAGTGAATTCTACTTTATTTTTAAACATACAGTTAATAAAAATGTATCCTACCATTCAACTTAGGAAGTTTCAAAAATACCATTTTTAGAAATTCAGAGGCAGTGAATGGCGAGGTGTCATTGTTAAATTACAGGTTTGATTCAATTATTAATTTGGTGGGCAGAGTTCCAAAAGCATGAGCTATTTTAATACATTGCAAAAATATCAATTGGACTAAGTTTAGAGCAGACCAATAGATTTTTGTTTTACTTTTAGTTACACTACTAATTAATATTTGGTATTCATCCAGTTGTATTGATCAGTTGTTATTATGAAATTAATAAGATTTCATTAAGCTCTAAATTTAGGTTTAACATTATTTGTTCTTATTTCCATTTTTCTACATAATAGTGATGGATTTTATTTAACACATTTCACTGATTTTACTGATCAGATATATTTTCCCTTATCCCTTGAGATGTGACAATAAAAGCAAAATGAGCTGGGGGTTTGAGGAATAAACCCACAGGCACTCGGGGGTTGTGACACACAATTGGAGTGCACTGTGTTCTTGGCCTTTAATTTTTATGAGATTGCCTCTGTCTGAGGGTTAAGTCTCTGAGATCTGGCACTGAAGAAGATTGGAGAGTTATTAAACATAAAAGATCTCACAGGGGAAGAAAAATATCAGCGTCAGCGTTAGAAGTATTTAAAATGTTAAGTTAGTTCTGAAGATTTTAATGAACATGCATTCTCTGATTTGAGAGTCATAAACTGGCTAAAACTGAGCTTTCGTATTTTTGATGAAATTGTATCGGAAGCCACATCACAAGTGCATTTGAGATTTTTTACCAGTTTTGTTTGTTTGTTTGTTTGAACAGTTAAAGGACATCCGTCATGAAATGTTAGCTCCACAGCTAATTAAGTTCTCACAGAACTATGAAAGAAGCCATGCACGAAACACCTTGGAATTTATTGTCCTAGATATCTTTCAGGTAGATTTTGACTCTGTTCAACTGTTGCTTTAAATTAATTCTGAATCTTCTGCAGACTCAGTGGAAGGAACTTAAGTGTGCCCCGTTGGCCGTCCTATCATTTACTTGTTTAAGCTTTTTAAGACGCGTAAGGTTGAAATATCAAGGACAGAATTGATCCGAATTGACCTGAATCATGCAGTAAGACTGTCAGCAAGACTGAGTTTTGAATTCTTCAATAACGTCGAGATGGAAGCCTGGAGAAAGCCTTTTGTGGAATTAGTTCACTTAGGCTTATTTCGCTAAATGGATATAAGACAGAGAGGCAGGCTTAGGTTATTACCTTGTCCCACTTTGGCAAAATGTTTGCCAAAGTGGGACAGTGTAATAACCCAAGCCGGATGAGAGGGGATGGAAAATGAGAAGAAGTGTAATAAATGGGAAAATGTTCAGATGGAAAAAGATTAAATCTCCTGTGTAGGTTAAGTGCATACTCACTGTGGGCCTGGAGGTGGAGGGTTGGGCTTTGAATGGAGGAAACCTAAAGCAGGACGTAAGGGCAGGACGATGGACCCAGATGTGGATAAGCTTGCAGCCTTCACAGGAGAAAGTGACACAGGCCGCTCTGATCAGAGTGTCCTGGGGAGACGTTCTCGATTTTTTTTCCAGGGATGCCATTGTTCATTCAACATGTCACGTGGTAGTGTGTCAGGCCCTGGTGCTGGACATTCCTTAGTGAATGAAACACACCTCAGGTGGCTCCCATTTCAGTTACGGAAGATAGGAAAAGGGACGTTAAGGCAAATTAAGTAAATACAGTCACCGTGAGCCAGAGGCTGATGTGTGCCGAGGTCAGAGGGAGTGGGGGAACATGGGTGTGCCCAAGAAATCTGCAAGAGAGACGTGAGGTCTTCAGAAGAAGAAACCCTATGGGTTGGGTGGTGAAGGAGGTTAGGGAACTTCACTATCCTGAAGGAAAGAAATGCACACAGCAGTAAAAGTCAGCACAATAGAGGGACAGGAAGGAAACCAAGGAAGGACAGTATCAAAGGAGGAGAGAGAGACCCCAGGGGGCGCCCCTATAACCTGGTAAACTTCTAGGCTGACTCTAGATTCACTCTGAGAGACTTTGGAAGCCACTGTAGGATTCTGAGCCAAAAGGCTTTGTTTGGAGAGAGTTTCTGTGTCTGCCAGAGTGAGAATGGATAGGAGACGAGCAGAAGCAGATGCAGGGGGACGAGTGACTGACGGTCCTTCTACACAAGGATCTGACCGGAGGCAAGAGTGATTCGCACCTTAGCAGCTAGAGCAGAGAGAGACAAAGGACAGGAGTGGTCAGAGACCAGATATGCTTGGAGGAAGAATCCCATCATGGAGTGAAAGAGAAGCCGGTAGGAGAAAATCTGAGGGAGAGGCAGTGATTGTGATGCAGATCCGAGTTTCATTTCTTCTTTCTTACCATAGTGGCGCGCGGAATCTTACATTTAGGTTATTTCATATGGATTTCAAAGGGTTTTTGAGAAAAGGGGAGTCCAGCTGTTTTACTCACTTCGGCTCTTCTCTTCGAAGAACTGGAGTGACAACACACAGTGTTTTCAATAAATGCTTAACAGACATAGAATTTGCTTTTGTTGGTTCTAGGCAGGATGATTGGTTGCTGGTAAATAAAAAAGATTGGTCTTGTCATTTTCAAAGCTGTATTTAACAGTATGACAATAATTCACAGCATAAATAATTACCGCGGCCGCAGAGTTTGGATAATGAACAGCCAGCAAAACAGGAATGACAGGAGGCCAGATCATGCTGATGCAGATTTATTTCTTTAAAGCTCTTAATTCTGCATGATTCTGTGATTTAAATATCATTCTCTAAGACCTACTCTTCATTGAAAAGGTGGTCAAGTATATTTGCACAGAATACCAGGTCTTGGGAAGTGGCTGAGCTAAATGTTATTTGAAAAAACCTTACCAGAGTTATTAAGAACATATAATGAAATGCATCCAAATATTTAAGAAATCCATAAAATGCCAATGTTAGTATACAACTAGATTAGATGTATCTGTCTTGTATGTATTTTTAATATTATAAAACCTTTCCTGAACAGAAAGGGTTTACATTAACTAGACTATTCTAGTCTCCCTGTTATGTCCTGGGACCTTAACATATTCTTCCATCGAGCAAATCAGAAGTGGGATCTGAAAAAATGAGGTTAAGGACTCAGTGACGCTGAGATACTCTCTCTGAGGGGCTAGTTTTTCCGTTATATAACCTCTTTCAAAAACACTCTGAATTCTTTGAATAAAAAACAATATTTTCACAGCATCATCACTTCTGTCACAGGTACAGTTTAACTAATTTAAAGAAGGATTCTAGGGTCATGTCCAGGATAACGCCAGTTTCATAGCCTGTAACTTTTAAAGGGCTTCGTTTTTCAGATCATCTTGTAGCAGACAAAAATTGTAGTTTTATACATACAGAGCTACCTAAAATAGGAAACTTTGAAAAGGGACTGTAAATATGATCTATTGTATGTTAATATGATCACAAAGTGCCCAAAACTTGCTCAGTGGTAGCCCGTCCATGAAACATTGAAGATTCGTTGTTATTACATGGTCTAGTGGTCCAAAACCTTCCAGAAAAATAATCCATCTATCTCGATGTGGGTAAATACATATATCTATATAGATCTGTAAGTATATAGATCTATATAATATCTATATATAAATATAGAGCTCTATATAGATATATGTACATATACAGAGAAATAGAAATATATGCATATATTTAATAATCCCCATTTATGGTACTGCATAAATCACAATAATACAAAGTTCACACATTAATAATGCATTAATGACATTTAATGGTTGTCCAGTATTTGCTAGGCTCTGCGTTTAAAATAAACCCATGCTGGGAGCCTGGGTGGCTCAGTTGGTTGGGCAACTGCCTTTGGCTCAGGTCATGATCCCGGAGTCCCAGAATCGAGTCCCACATCAGGCTGTCCCCGCATTGGGAAGTCTGCTTCTCCCTCTGACCTTCTCCCTTCTCATGCTCTCTCTCTCTCTCAAATAAATAAATAAAAATCTTAAAAAAAAAAAATAAACCCATGCTGGGGTGTCCGGGTGACTCAGTGGGTTAAAGCCTCTGCCTTCAGCTTGGGTCATGGTCCCAGGTTCCTGAGTTCGAGCCCCACAATGGGCTCTCTGCTCTGCAGGGAGCCTGCTTCCCTCCCTCTCTTTCTGCCTGCCTCTCTACCTACTTGTGATCTTTGTCTGTCAAATACATAAATAAAATCTTTAAAAAAATAAAATAAACCCAGGCTTACATGGTCAGTTAATCTGGACAGCTACATGCAAAAGAATGAAACTGCACCACTGTCTTCTGCCATACACAAAAGGAAACTCAAAATGGATTAAAGACCTAAATGTGAGACCTGAAACCATAAAACTCCTAGAAGAGAGCATAAGCAGTAATTTCTTTGAAATCAGCTATGGCAACATTTTTCTAGATCTGTCTCCTCAGGCAAGGGAAACAAAAATAACAATAAACTATTGGGAATCCACTGCAATGAAAAGGTTTTGCACAGTCAAGGAAACCATTAACAACACAAAAAGGCAGCCTACTGAACGGGAGATGATATTTGCAAATGATAAATCTAATAAGCATTAAGTATATAGATATGAATAATATAGGTATTTGTGAATATATGAAGAATTTACACAACTCAAATACCAAAAACCAAATAATCTGATTAAAATAAGGGCAGAGGACATGAATAGACATTTTTCCAAAGAAGACCTCTTGGATGACCAATGGACACATGAAAAGATGCTCAACACCAGTCATCATCAGGGAAATGCAAACCAAAACCATAGTGAGCTGTCACCATCCATGTCAGAATGACTAAAACAAACAAACAAACAAAAAAATAAGAAACAACAAGTGTTAGCGAGGTTGTGGAGAAAGAGAAACCTCTGTGCACTGGTGAAGGGAATGTAAATTGATACAGCCACTGTGGAAAACAGTATGGAAGTTCCTTTAAAAATTAAAAATAGAAATACCATATAATCCAGTAATTCCACCACTGAGAAACCCCACCCCCTGAACCTCCACTACCTAACAGAAACAAAAACACTAATTTGAGGGGCGCCTGGGTGGCTCAGTGGGTTATGCCGCTGCCTTCGGCTCAGGTCATGATCTCAGGGTCCTGGGATCGAGTCCCGCATCGGGCTCTCTGCTCGGCAGGGAGCCTGCTTCCCTCTCTCTCTCTCTCTCTGCCTGCCTATCCATCTACTTGTGATTTCTCTCTGTCAAATAAATAAATAAAATATTTTAAAAAAAACACACTAATTTGAAAAGATACATGCACCCCATGTTTGTTTGTTTTACTATTTTTATATTTTATCCTTTATACATACTTTATATATATTTTATTTATAGACATATATAAATATTTAACATATATTATTCATATATTTATATATATTTTATATTTTGACATTTATTTATTTATTTATGATAGACAAGATATGGGAGCAATGCAAATGTCCGTGGATAAACGAGTGAATAAGGAAAATGTGTGTGTGTGTGTGTGTGTGTGTGTGTGTGTGTGTATGTATTTGTGTGTGCATATATACATACACACACACCTACACACACATTCAATGGAATATTACTCAGTAATGAAAGTAAAAGCAAGAATGGAACTTGAGCATGTTATGCTAATCAAGGTAAGTCACACAGGGAAAGGCAAGTACTCTATGTTTACTTATACGTGGAATCTAATAAGGTTAAACCTATAAAAAAAAAACCAGTAAATTGGACCTACAGGGGCATGGGGTGGGGAAAAAGAGTGTTGGTGTTTAAAGGTACAGACTTGTAATGAGTAGTAAATAAGCCATAGGTATCTAGTGGCCAATGAAATGAATATAAATAATAATATTGTACTATAATTATGCAATGTGATAAATATTGCCATCAGCCATCGTATTACAGTATATAAATATATCAGAGTAACACGTTCCACAGCTTAAATTTACAAAATGTTACATGCCAAATTTATTCAATTAAAAATAAAAAAAAAAAAAAGAAAGAAAATATCCAGCAGAGTTGTGCCTGTCTCATAAATTTATGTTTCCTTCTTTTACTGGTCTTGCAGGATCTCTATGCCTAAATGAAAATATTAATCAACATCATTAATTAATAATTCCTGGAGGAGGAATAATTAATAATTTCTTCTAAGCTCACCACCCAGCGTGGCATTTTCTTGGTGTGGGAGAGGTAGTAATACCACCCCCCACCCCAGATCCCCAGTCTCTTCCCTGCGTTTCTCAGGCTGCTTGTAGATTAGCAGGGGTGTGTGACAAATGCTGGCCAAGGGGCTGTGCTCCAATGTGATCCATGTCACTTCCAGGTCAAAACATCAAAGAACGGGTCTGAGCTCTTGGTATTCTCTTTCCTTCCTTCCAGTTCAGGTTGGGGAGCCAAATCTTGGAAGTGACCATGAATACTGAATGACTACATAAAGGATAGATGCCCTGGAAAACCAACCAAAGCTTCAGAGGGCTGTGCGTGAGTAAGAAAAATCACATTTATTATATCTAGTCCCCAGTTTTTCTCCTTTAATCCTGCCAATATCAGCCCAGACGAACCTGACTCATTTACTTACTCATACATAACTTTTAAATGTATTTTTTTAAGGTCATAACTAAGAGAAAATCAATTGTAGAGCAGTTCTGCTTTCTCTTATCTTTAACAGATTTTGTATCAAATTACAATTTTTCCCTCTTGACATTTTGCCAAGAATCATCTTTTTTTTTTTTTCCTTATCAAGTTTTTCTTGACATTTCAGTTAGTTAACATAGTGTTGTATTAGTTTTAGGTGTACACTAGAGTGATTCAACACTTCCACACAACAAGTGCGCCCCTTAATTCCCATCACCTATTTCACACACACACACACACACACACACACACACCCGCCCCAGGTACCATCAGTTTGTTCTCTAGAGCTGAGTCTGTTTCTTGGTTTGCCTCTCTTTTTCCCACCTGTGTTCCTCTGTTTGGTTTCTTAAATAGTCAGGACTTATCTTAAACCCATTTCTACCTCCCAGTTCTATTTGTTTAACAGAAATAGGTATACTCAGGTTTTATTATCTTCTTATAGCACAATATTTAGAAGCATATTTTCTGAGGATGGTGTTAATATCTGTTTTTATTTTCCACTTTTTATTGAATGATACATCAGAAATTTTTATTATTGCAGATTAATAGCAAGTGTCTCCACATTCTACGAATACAATTCCATTAGGTTCTGGTTTATACCCTCTGGTTTGTCATTCCTTTGTAGGGAATTTGTCTTTTAAGGCTGTTTTTATAATATTCTCCTTGACTTTTATTTGGTAGGTTTAATACTATATATCTACTTGTGAATTTCTTTTTATTTGTGGCCATTTTTTTTTAATTTCCCAAATTTGAATGTTAATTTTTAAAATTATTTCTGTAAAAAATTAAATATTATTATTTTTTAAGAAGAACTAATCTTTTTTTTTAAAGATTTTATTTATTTATTTGACAGACAGATCACAAGTAGGCAGAGAGGCAGGCAGAGAGAGAGAAAGGAGGAAGTAGGCTCCCCGCTGAGCAGAGAGCCCAGTGCAGGGCTCGATCCCAGGACCCTGGGATCATGACCTGAGCCGAAGGCAGAGGCTTTAACCCACTGAGCCACCCAGGCGCCCCTATTCTATATTCTTTTTAAAAAGTTCTTCATTTTTTAAAGTAGACTCCACGTCCAGTGCGGGGCTTGAATTCATGACCTCAAGATCAAGAGTCACATGCTCTACAGACTGAGCCAGCCAGGTGCCCCTATATTCTATATGCATATTCTGGTTTGCATTTCTCTAGTTTTTCTATGATATTAAGCTTTTGTCAATCTTTCTGGACTGACTAAGTCACTATTTAGGAGGTTCTAATCAGCAGTTTAATGCATCTTTTGAAATTTTCATTTTAGTATTTATATTTTTTCATTTTTAATAGAGCTCTATTTTTTTTTGTATCTGTCTACTATTTATGATTGTGTTTCAACCTCTAGGTCTTTAAACATTGTAAAATAACCATTTTATATTCTTTAGTTTATTACTCCAAAATATAAATATTTAAGGACTCTCCTGTTCATTAATCCTAATGTCTCTCAGTGATCTTCTTTTGTTGTCCTATGCTTGGGAATTTGGTTAGTCAGCTCAAATTCTATGAGGTTTTATTTACGGGAGATAGGGGTTGGAGATGGGTTTATCCAGAGAGGATCTGCTTTTGCTTTTGTAAAGCAACCCGTGAGCCCTTTTAAGTTATTTTTGTGATTGTGGTTTGTACAACCGTATTAGTAATGAAAATCAAACCCCCAGTGCCAGCGAGGAAGGACGGTGGGAATACAGTCGTCATCGGGAGCACAGCTTCCAAGAGACAACATCCATGTTACATTGTATGTAGACCATACCCACATACATCACCTAGTTCTGCCCTCTACTGAACATGTGTAGGGCTTAGCTTTGCTGGGGTAAATCTTAGTTCCCAACTGACTGAAGGTTAAGGTGATTGGCTGAGAGTCAAATGCCACTAGAGGGTCAGAGCTTGGTCTTCTGAAGTTCTCTACTCTGGAATTCTGCTCCTTTAAAATTTTGGTTTCTCTGATGTTATCTTACTTCATGAGGGTTAGTTATTAATGTCAAGAATGATTATAATATTTTATTCATCATTACCAGGTGCCTCAAACTGTATGATTCCTAAATAGCAAGGTCTGAAAGGAACACTCTTTGCTGTATGAAAAATATGTCACAAATGCTATTCTCCTCATGAATGCACTGAATTACATCCAATAGCTCCTTTCCAGACATTTCTAGTCACTTGGAAGCCTAAAGATTTTCTGCCACTCCAGAGGTTTCCTCAGAGGAAAGCTCCCCACCCCTCCCCCCACCATACACTTAGCCAGTGATCATGCTTTCCCAGTAGCTCTGCATTAACTTCTGAGTGTGATAAACCCCCTGATATTCCTAGTAGCTCTTTCTGCTCACAGATTCTGCCATGAGCATGCAAAGCCTCCATACCTCCAAAGCATACCTCAGTTTGTGCAAGGCTGACTTCCTATACACTTTCAGTCCAACTGGGCTAATGCCTTAAGGCCTGGGGTTGCTGCATCCTGTACTTGAATCCCACTCTCTGAGCTGGGGAAGTCCTGAAATCCCGGACTAGCCCTTGCTTCTTCAGTGTGTCTCCCTTTCAACTGTTTCATACCTAATTCCCTTTCAGAGCCAGAGCTGCAGATTCATTTCTACATACTAACATCTTATTCTAAAATGTAAATATATGTGGCTCTACTTCATGGTATTCACATATGAAATATGGACTAATGTATTATTCTCAGTCTAAATATTTGGAGGACCCCAGACATTTAGACCTCACCTCTACCTGGAGGTCTGAACCTTAATTCTGGAATACAGAATTAACAGTTAAACATTGATTTCTAGTGCCCTGGGTTGACAGAGCTCCTGATTATCTCAGCCCTTAAACTGATGCTCAATCTGGAAGCTCAGCTTGACATATTCTTGGACCAGCTCTATTCATAGCTGTGATTCCTTGTTAAACACTTGTGTAATATTAAGCTGATCAATAACTTCCAGTTTCCCACTAACACTTTCAGTTTTAGAACTGCAACTTCTTTGTCCCAGTAGGCCTTCTTGTCCCTGACAAATCAGGCAAACTACGTAATATAGTTCATATTATATAGTTCATATTTATAGTCTAATGATATAATAATATTCCCAAGTTACATGCTTCACTTTATCATATGAAGGATGTGATTTTTTTTCTATTGATAAGTTAGCACAGAAAATAACAAAATTCCACACTGTTTTTAGCTATTTTTCAAAAGGATGAATAAGAAAACCATTTCATGCATACAATAAGTTGACCTAAAACAGACTGAGTTCTTTCTCTGGGAATTTTGAACAAAACCCAGTAAAACATATGCTTTCTACATGAATGAGCTAGAGCAGCAAGTTCTTTGACCAATCCTTTACTCATGCATTGAAACAGAATTTAGACATGGTTATTTCCATTTCCTGGGTGTTAGTAACTTGATAACATTCTTGTACATAGAAGAAACAGACATTCATTAATGGCCTGATTTGTTTGTCCTTCTATTTTTATTTGTTCTTATTATAAAATAGTTCAACTAGTTTTACGAAGGTATATGCAATCTAAATAAATTCTTCATGAATAAGTCTAGTATTTTGGGCTCATTTTGGGAAATAAAAAGTGGCTCAAAATTATTTAAATCATTTCAGGATTTATAGGGTCTAGGGGCAACTCTAAGTTTCTGGCCAACAATGCTGGCCAACATCACCTTTATACGGAAGTCTTGAGACTTTGGATAACTCAAAAGTTAGTCATGGTAAGAAAAGGCAGGTATTTGTCTTCATGAGGAAAACAGATTATCATAAGCACTTTGACTCCTGCAGTCTCTTGAAATGGAGCTTCCTCTGAAACTATATCCACCTGTCTCTTCTCTTCTCAGCGTACACTCCTGCTATTACCAACTACCACTGTGGCTAGAACAACCTCTCTTACCTATGACTTCCAAACTTTACCTCCAGTTTTCTTTGATGTCTGACCCCTAAAGTTTCCATGGACGTTCAACTGAATTTTCAAACTAAATCTAGAAAACATGAAAATTCTTGTATAATTCTCTCCTAGAAATGTGTGCTTTCTACTTAGTTCTTCAAGGTTTTAATTAAGGCAATTGATCAAATGCATCCTGCCTTCTAGATTCACACCAAATGTTCATCAGGGACATCTCTTTCACTCAACTCTCAAAATTTAATTTGTTACAAAATTCTATCAATTTTCAGTCTCTCTTGAATATCTTGTATATTTTTATTTTTAATGTCACAATTCAGTCCATTGGTAATTTGTGTCTAAATTAACATAATTACCTCAGATTTGGCAACTATATTTGGTTTGTGTGTGTATGTATGTGTGTATGTGTTAACAAACTGGCTAAACAAAAAAAACCAAAAACCAAAAAACAAACAAAAAACAAAAACAAAAACACCTATCCCCAAATTTAGAGGCGTCAAACAACAACCATTTATCTCACCATTTTGTGGGGCAGGAATTTGGGCAATTCTGTTCCACTTGGCTTCATCTGGGACTACGTGTTGTTGGTACTGAATTAGTCATTGAGTTGTCTGGAGAGTCCAAGACTGCTTAACTCATATTCTGACATGTGGGACAGCTGGTTGGATGGGCTTCCCTGGGCCCCTCTCCCTCTTAAGGTCATGTCAGGGACTCTACATGTGATCTCACTAGGAGAGTGGACTTCTGATGTGGCCACCCAAATCCCCCAAGGGAGCAAGGAGATAGCTGCCAGTCCTCTTAAAAGCAACTCTCAGAACCACCATATTGTGGCAACATCTTTCTTGGCCATGCTCTTTTGGTCAGAATTAATTACAGGCCAGCTCCCATTCAAGTGGAAGGGGAACAGAGTCCAACCACACAAGGCGGGGAGTGTCAAAAGTGTGCAGCCATGTTTCAACCACCTGTCTTCCTTGTGCCAACAAGAAAATCTATGGTCATCTTAACATTTCTGATACGTTACATTTCTCCAACTTTGAACTTTTCTCAGAAATTCTGTCAGGACCGTCTTCTTAAAACACAATTCCACTACTGAAAATTTTGTCTTAATTACTCTTCTTAGCTCCCATTCAGAGCATAAAAATTTATTTTTCTCTTTATTTTGTGATTATACCTTAATATATATACTAAGTTCCCGATCCTATTGTAAGCTTTCTGATAGAACCAGATGATAAATGGCACTCTGCTTTAACATTCTTATTAGAAGGGAAGGTTTACATCTCATTAGAGTTAACCCCATTAAGATCATATATCAGCTTTGATATTGTCTGTTCCTCTGCATACACAGATAACTAACCCAATCACTCCAACAAGAAGTCTTTTAGCTTACCCCATGAAACTCCTCCAGGGGGCGCTGGAGTGGCTCTGTCTGGTGAGCATCTGACTCCTGGTCTTGTCTCAGGTCTTGATCTTTCTTGGGATTGTGAGATCCAGCTCTGTGTTGGGCTCCACACTAGGAATGGAGTCTACTTGAAAAGAAAGAAAGAATGAAAAAAAGGAAGGAAAGAAGGAAGAAAGAAAGAAAGAACAAAAGAAGAAAGGAAAGAGAAAAGGGGCACCTGGGTGGCTCGGTTGGTTAAGCATCTGCCTCTGGCCCAGGTCATGATCCCAGAATTCTGAGGTGGAGCCCCACATTGGGCTCCCTGCCCAGCGGAGAGTGGGCTTCTCCCTCAGCCCTTTGCTCACTCTGTCTCTCTCTCAAATAAATAAATAAATAAAATCTTAAAAAACAAAACAACAACAACAAAAACCCTTCTCCAGGCAGTGTGGTTTGAGGAGCCCTTTGGTTCAGTGAATGCAGGTCATCAGCGGCCCCGTTTTCTACCAACCTCTCGCATCCCACTCTTCTGAGAGCCGCATTGCTGCTTTATCTCCCTCCTGGAGGCACGTTGGTTGCAATAGTCTTCCTTTTGGTGGGATTTTTTTTTTTTTTGTCAAAATTGCAATAAATACCTATTATGCCAAGATGAACAGCTGGTGAGGGATAGGAGTCCTAAACGACTGCCTGTACCCCTAGGGACGGAGCACTGATGCTGGGAGAGGGGAAGCAGGGGAAGGGGCTGGAGTCCGGCCAGGCTGGAGGAAGCACTGGAGAGCTTCTGGGGCCTCTCAGCGATGATTTAGCGCAGGGAAAATGAGGGTTCAACTGCCTATCAACTCACGGCAAAACTCTTACATTGCACAACGTTCATCATGTTCTAAATTCTAACATTTCCCTCTTTCTAATAAATTATCTCTGATTTATAGAAAGCTATACACCAAAGATGTCTAGAACCTAAGAATATGCCCTCTACCTTCTCCCTTTATCCAAACCAAGTTAATTATAATATCCTGTAGGAAATTTCCCAGCCCAAGGTTATCTGCTCTGCCTTCCCGCATTTCCCAAAATAGATGAACATAATCATTTTTCAAAATTTCCTATCAAGAGCTGCATTGGGTGACTCAGTCTATCCTCACAAGCATATCTGTCGGTCTCTACTTAGTGTTGTACTACAAACGGGTGGCCTTTTCCTACTCATTAAATTCTATTCTTGATTCAAGTCTCGGTGCCAACAGTGTCCTTCCTTTAAACCTTCTCTAAGGAATCAGTTAGAATTAATCCTCCTCTCAGTGCCGTGTGAACCCCTCTTTACCTCCCCTTCAAGAGAACAGCCCAGTGTGTGCCTGGAGTGGAAGATCCTCATTGAAATTCTCATCTTGCCACTCATCTTGCCCCCATACAACCCCGAGTCACTTATTTCTTATTTCTAAAATGTGGAAATCAGAAATCACAGAACTAGCATTGTTATTATTAATCCTAAGACAGCACATAAATGCATATTTTTATAATTCTACTGTACGTTTACATATATTTTTATGAAAGAATCATCACATTGAGCAATTAAGTCATCTGGGTAACAATTTCCTTGGCTACATTGTCGAAGACTAAGGACCTCCTCCTTCTGGTAACAATGAACACAAATATACTGCATGTTTTATGACCTTGGAAATACAAAACCAGACTCACAAGTGAATGTAGCTTCAATATATACTCAGAACTTTCATATTTAATTTTTCAAATGAACTGAAAATTGTGTCAAATAAGTCACAATTCTTCATGACTACTTGAATTCAATTAATGTCAGAATGTTTCCTTTTTCCTGTATCGTTAGAGCTCCACTGAATTTGGCTAGCGGCTGCATTACGAATGCTGTCTCTATTAGCAAGAAAGGTATTATGAACCCACATTTTAATTCTAAAGTCATCTGAAGGAAATATTTTATAGTGTTCATTGTTTTCAGGTACCTGGAGATTTCTGTCTACAGAAACATTGACAAGACTTTGTAGTTTTCAATTCCATCTTGAAGGAGTGCTTTTTCTAACTTGGCAAAGTTTGTGTGACTAGGCTATGTTCTCTTCCACAGTGACCGCATGGAAAACACCATATGGTTCTTTTTGGAGCATCTATAAGGGTGACCTTTGTCTTAAAAAAACAAAGATGGATGCCATAAATGAGGTCAAAATTATTCAAGACAGTGAAGCACTGAAAGAGGTCTTTCCTATTGAATTAGCTTGAAATTAAACAATCTTTTTTTCCCCACAAAACTAATATTTCCACCCACATATATACATTTTAAGACATGTCCTATTTTTAAAAAGCCACCGGCCATCTACCTGTCAGACAAGAATATTCTTTATTGTTTTTTTTAAGAATTTCCTTAATTGGTATTTTCTCATGACCCTGATTATCAGATGTCATGTCTATGGGAAAAACACATTTTGGTCTCATTAGCAAAGGCACTGATGCTAATGGATATTCACATTCAATGTCATGAGTCAGAAAACATCTGGATTTGTACCCTTCACACAAGTAGCAAAATTAGAAGTGATACACACCGCCATGTGTCTCCCATCTGATCTCAGAGAAGACTTTTCTTCCAGTTAAAGTTCTACTTAGAAAAGAAATGATACATGGCTTTAAATAAATCAGTTGCCTTCTCATTTCCAAAAAAGCATCACAAAATAGATATTATCCTCTAATAATCAACATATTCTCAGCTGGAGGCTTGAAAGTGAAGTTAGTGAAAAGCCCCAATTCTTGTGTGCAGGTACATGCTGAGTGGAGGTAGCAGAGCTAAAAAATCTACCAAGACCTACTTTAATTTACTGAAGAAAGACTAGTGATTCAGAAGTTATGACACCAGTTGGCAGAGATAGGCCTCCATGTCTTCCTTCTACTTTAATCATGTAATAGCTAAGTTATTTCCAGGATATATAGATTTTCCATGTTCTCTCCAATCTCAAGTGACTTCTTTTGCTTTGCCATCCAATCACCTACCATGAAGGCTATTTTACGTGAAAGCTTTTAGGTAAAAGTCTAATCCTTGCAAATAGGGCCATTTTCTTCTGGAAAAGCTACGCATTTTCTTATAGCTTTGCTGGTTTCATGTATGCCCCTTGAATAGTACAACAACTTTTGGTTTCAAATAAATATGGAAATGAGTAAATATGGTTTCTGGTGTTTTTTCTATCATATTTTCTAATACACAGATGCTGGGTTCAATATACATAAAGACTTATGCCATAATCACATGTCTAATCAAGATATACATCTTCTTCAAATTCTATCAAGTGTGTATTTATAGAAATTGTGACAAATGACTACTGTTCTGACAATTGTATACAGCATCAAAATTTATCTTATAATTTTTGAGTGAAATAAGACATTGACTATATTATGTGTATAGTCAGTTCTTGGAGGAAATGGGGAAGAAATGGAGAGAAAAAACAAAACAAAACAAAACAACAACAAAAACAGCTGTCAGTTCATAGACCATGAACCACATTCCTAGATTCCGTAAGTAGAAGATTTGAAATTAGGTTTATTACTCTTTGGCTGTGTCCACTTGGTCAAGTTACTTAACTTCCCCCACACCAGTTTCCTCAAATATAAAATAATGATTATGTCTCTCTCATTTTTACAAAACTGAAAGGATATAATTACACCGGGTGCTTAACAAATATCGGACATATAGGTGCACTATAAAAAAACATTTTTTCTGTCTCATGTGTCAGCTTACATCTTCTTCTGCATTCCCTGTTATTCGAAGACAAGCCCTGAAAAATGTGGAAAGTAAGTACTAAAACAATGTGGTATAGCTCAGTGTTTGGATATCTTAGGTGTTAAGATACTTTTTGAATTGGAGTCATGGGTTCACAACCCTATTAATGTCCTTGTGCTTAGTCGTTCCATTCATCCTGCGGGTAGATTTATTCCTGGTCTGTGATCCACCCACTCCATATTTGATCACCAACTTCTGTTTACTTATTCAGTCCTAGAAAAGTATTGATTTTCTTCTTGGACTCTTACTTGCCTTTTCTAAATTCTTCCTGCTTTGGGTGAGGCTGTGATACATTTCACACCTCCGCTTCAGTATTCAAGGTCCTGGGTTCTAGTCTCCAGCCTACCTCTACTCACTATCCCATCCAATCCTTTCCCAGAAAAAATATCCAATGATGGTGTAGTAAGTAGGAACACTTCCATACAATCCAATTATTTAATGCATGACTATCTTGTTCCCAAACTCTTTTTTTGATATTTTATGGTACAATTCAAAATTTTCAAAACCCAATTATCAAGAGTGCAAATTAGCCCATCAGCATTGATTCTGCCTTTGTTTTATCCCACTGATTTACTTCGTGATGAACAATAACTTCCACTTATTCATCAGGATTGATCGGTCTTTACCACTGTATCTACCCAAATAGTTGGATTCAAACTGGAAAGAAAAAAGAGGAATCCCATCTGCCAGCATGTTCTCTCTTTGTGTTATCCTGCCGCCAAAATGTCAGTAGCTACTCCCCATCTCTGTGGTTACACCCATTCCTGACTTTGGGGAAACACCTTTCTTCCTGTAACAGGGGTCATGTGACTAACTAAACTCCTCTGCGGTTGTTACTCCCTGAGCTGCAAGCAAACTGCCCAAAGAAGATTAGTTAAAGAATCAAGGATGGGGGCGGGGAATGAAAGAAACAACGCAACATTTGGATGAGTTATAGGTCTTGGTGCTGTCAGGGCACCAGGATTATTGCAATGCCAAAGATGCAGTATTTGAATTGAACAAATGCAGATTTCAATGAACAAATGTATCCCAATCTCTTAGTTCCAAAAATTCAAGAAAAAGAATGTTGTACAAGCCAGATTATAGGGATGCTATAGGGGATCTATTAGGACACCATTACCTTCCACCTTTCAGAACTGAAGCTTGCACTTCTCCAGACGCTGGGAGAGTGGGACAGTTGTGCCACACTGTTGTGCCTTCCAGGGACTACCCACTGCGGAAGAGATCTGCTTGTCCAAGATGATACTCCCTTTTCTGCAGTCATCTGTGTCCCATCCCTAGATGCTGTGGATCTATCAAGATCCAGCCACCATGACGTAACCAGGGACAATTCTAGAAGCTCCAGAACCAACTAAAGGGTCCGCTGAGGTCATTGCTGTGACTAGAGCAGCCCTACCCCATCTTGTTTTCTTCTCTTCCTCCCAGGGATTGACCCTAAGAGCACTCCTTGATAAAATCCCAGCACACAAACCTGCATCTCAGAGTCTTTTCCCAGGAACCTGACCTCCAACAATACGTGTATGACACTTCACAGAAGTGTAATGAAATGTGTTCTGTTGTTCTGTCATAAGAAGTTTTTCTGGTGTTTCCTGGGCTTATACAGGTTAAATATTAACAGCCAGGTTTACTCTGATGCCAGAATAATTATGATCAAATAAAGCGCTTGGTAGAGAATTAAAGTGAGATTTAAATCAAGAGATGACATTTCATTGTTCTCCTGTTTATAGGACCATAATAGGAGATAAATAATATATAAAATTAGATTGTAGGTTAACGATAGAACCCTCCAGAACCAAGCAACATTTTATTCGTAGAACTTGTGTGATGCTATTTTATTAAAGGACAATTACATTTAAAGAGAGGAAAAAATGAAATGATCCAAGATTTATCTTGGATATAAAAATAGAATTTTAGGGCTCTCCAAGGGCACCTTTGAGTCAATGGCATACTGTTGTGATGGGTCATTCCAGAAGCGAAACAACATTTACTCAACTAGAAGAAAGCAGGCTCTAGTATGTGTGTCATTATAACCTTGCCTAGGATTCTGGTTTTACTTTTTTTATTTGGGTTTTGAGAAAACACTCCTTTCTTTAACAAGGTACTACTTCCTGCTGTGCATGATTGCCAGGGGACCCCTAGACAAATAAAATACGCACTTGATTTGGAGTGCAACGTGAACCCTGGTGAGCGTGAACATTGGGACGTGTGACCGTCAGCGTCCTGGCCAAAGGTGCTGCCGTGGGGAGAAGGGCACAGAGCCGTGTGGGTGTCAGTGCTTATTTGCTATTATCTCCTGCCTTTAAGATTCATAAACCAGGACTGAGAACACCTTCATCCTTATTACATCCAATTAAGCTTCCCATCTGATGAAGTACAATTTATATAATAAATAGAGAGACTGTAAATTAGAGCAAAATAGGCAATCATTAAAAATCAGATGTATTTGAGGGAAATTATCTAAAGGAAAAATGAACTGATACTTCAAGTTTTTAAAAAGCCAATTATTAAGTTACACAAAACACCTTGATGAATTTAATATTCCTTCTGAGTTGGATGTATTTTTATAAGAAAGAAAAATCCCATGCCTGGAAATACGTTAAAGTGATACTTCAATTTTGATTCACGATAGACATCAGTATGCTTGAAGAAGCATATGGATAAGGGTAACTCTACTTCAAAGAGAAGAAATCTAAGTCTAATTTGCACTTGAGAGGAGGCACATGAAGGACTTCAGTCAATATAGAGGAGTTCATTGTATTTCTCTGCTAAGTATTTGATATACTCTCTTGACAGTTTAGTCACATACTTAATTTGCATGAAGAGTTTTTCTTAAATGTCAGAAGTGAGATATGACAATAAGTATTCTCTTTGATTAACATGTTCAAAATTTTGCTTGACCTTAAATGAAGATATGCAATAATAACTCACTTCAAAAAAGTGAATTTGGTCTTTATAAATTGAAACAAAAAAAATCCATACTGACAGTTAAGATCAGAGTGCCTTACCTTGTACATATAGATACAGGGCTAAAATATATATTCTGCCATCTTTGAGACTTTTCTTACTGCTATTACTGAGATTCATTATTCAAAGTAGATTACCACCTTTTTAAAGATGTCTTTGCACTTGAGTGAATTCATGAGCTATCTTTTCTAAATAAGATAAAATGGAAGAGGCAATTTTCTGGTAGCAATAAAATTTCAATGATAATATTTGCTTTATAGAAGATTACATAATGAAGCTTTCTTATACCTGTAACAAAACACCATATGTCTGTTGATATGCATGCAAGCATGTTTTGTGTGTGCCTATGCAAAGACACACACACATGTAATTGTACTATCATTATTGACAGCCCCCATGGTTTTGAGTGGAGACGGAAGTCATTATATTGAGAGACTTTTCTCACATTCACATACTTGATAAGAATTCTTCATGCAATCGCATGGAGCACTGGGTGTGGTGAAAAAATAATGATACTGTTATGCTGAAAATAAATAAATGAAAAGAAAAAAAAAAAAAGAATTCTTCAGAGCGGGAGATAAACCATGAGAGATTGTGGACTCTGAGAAACAAACTGAGGGTTGGGCGCCTGGGTGGCTCAGTGGGTTAAACCTCTGCCTTCGGCTCAGGTCATGATCTCAGGGTCCTGGGATGGAGCTCTGCATCGGGCTCTCTGCTCAGCAGGGAGCCTACTACCCCCCCCCGCCCCACCTGCCGCTTTGCCTAATTGTGATCTCTGTCAAATAAATAAATAAATAAAGTATTCAAAAAAAAAAATTAAAAAAGAAACAAACTGAGGGTTTTGGAGGGGAGGAGGGTGGGGGGTTGGGTGAGCCTAGCAGTGGGTATTAGGGAGGGCACGGATTGCATGGAGCACTGGGTGTGGTGCATAAACAATGGACGCTGGAATACTGAAAAAAATTAAATTAAATAAAATTTTTTAAAAGAATTCTTCAGAGCATTGTTATACCACGTAACCATAATATATGCAGGTAATATAGAAAATTGTTCTATTATAGAATGTCTAGTGACTATATTTTTAATATTCTCAGACCCAAAAAACATAAATCAATCTGGAGATGTGTAAATATATCCAATATGATTTTCAGTTGGTTTGACGACAGGAAATACATATGTATGGTCCATGATTCACAGCTCTAGTCCTGTCCTTCCGTGCAAGGCCCATCACCTCCTGTTTCCTACCTGCCCGATCAATTTAAGTGAATTGACAATTCCCTGGTTATTATCTACTCATATCAGAAAGAATGCTTGCCTGTAGCTCATATTGGGGACATAGTCACTGAATATTCCTGTCAGCAGCTTAAGATGTGAGCAGAGGGAAAGAAAAAGGTGACCATCATCCCCCCCCCCCCCATATCTATCTGTATTAACTAAACTCAGAATTGAATCCCTTTCAAATACGCCCAGGAGAGCCTGAGAACACGAGGAAAAGACTCTGTGCAAGTGTTCCTGTTTGCTTCCCGTTATTATTTGTACCGACTTCCACTGCTGAACCACCAAGTCGGTTTCCCTTGCCACTGTCTGCCCCAAGTAAAAATTAGGTACATCCTTCAGTCTCTCTAGTTTTCTTAATAATACGTTAATGAAGTTCAGAGATTCTTTAGCTCATTAAAAATGACTTTAAGGCCCATTGGGAATGCAATAGCTCTTTAAAGACAGTGAAGAAAGTAAAAGTACTATTTTAATTAATGGGAAAGGCATATGTTATTTAATCTATCTACCTATCTATAGATATAGATATGTTGTTTAATATATAGATACGTTATTTAATCGATAGATATTTAATCCCCTCTTTACCTCAACAACGTCATAACTGGCATTAACGCTGCCTTACCACCTCCTTCTCCCTCTTCCTGCTGCTTTCCCTGCTTGTGTGCTCTCTCTCTCTTGCTATCTATATATCTATCTATATCTGTCTGTCTATCTGTCTATCTATCTATCTATCTATCTATCTATATGAATAGGAGGAGAATTAGAGGTGTACCATATCCCAGATGCTGCACGAAAAGCCAAATAAAGAACATGAAAAAACACAGAGATATTGAACAAGACAAGAATCAGTGCTGGGGAGACAGTAAGGCTCAGATTTCCCACTTTGGTGATAAATAGCATCGTGACACTTTTATCAGTTTTAATAGCAAAGATTCCAAAAAGGACTCTTACGAAGAAAGGCTCTCTTCAACTGAAACAAAAGTTTGCAAAACAATTGCAGAGTAAAAGAGCATTTTAAAAGTAGTCATTAGTTGTGGGTTGCTGTACTACGCCCATCTCATTAACTTGCTACTTAATTTTGTGCTTCAACCATAGAAGGAGGAATTTCAAATAGCCTGTAGAGGTCTTACATTCATAATATGTTTTTGGTGATGAGAAACACAGCATTAACTGCATAGACTTTGGAGATAAGTTATATACTCGGGTAAATATTTCAGTTTTAAAACCTCTGGCTATGTAACTTGTGAAAATACCTCACCTTAGTGCACATCAGTTTCTTCATCACTAAAATGCTGGATCCAACTTACAGGTTTATTGTGAAAATTAAGTGAATATAGAAAAAGATTGGGGATATTTCTGACACAGTAGATGATATATAAATGTTTGCTATTAATCACAGCCATATGATTGTAAAGCTCAGATTCTATAGAAAAGCAGTATAAACTCCAGTGTCAAGGTGACAGCAGTGCAGGGGGCTTGTTACTAGGTCTGTGAATTCCTCCTCACTGCAGATCTCAGCGATACCCTCATATCCAAACCGGATGGTAGAATGTCAGAGTTGGAAGGAATCTATAGACTCTAGCAGGAGTTGAGCCGAGCACACTGTTGTACAATAATCCCCCCATACAGGTGCAAGGTTGAGCAGGAACAGTGAGAATGGCAATTTCCTATGGGATTGAAATGTATTTGCAAATAGTTTATTGAACTATCTAAACCACAAAAGGGGAAATCATGCACTAATTTTGCTTTTCCTCCCATCATGCTTCTTGAAGCCCGCCATATTGGATTTCTTATCTCTGGTGTAGGAGAAAGTATGGAACAGAAGACAAAGTTTCCTGGTCACTCTCAATCCCAGTCTGACAAATTTATAACCCCACACCATGTAAATGACATATGAGTCACTCTTCTAATTAAGTCTCCTGTCCTGGGGGACCTGGGTGGCTCAGTCTGTTAAACTTCTGTCGACGGCTCAGGTCATGATCCTGGGGTCCTGGGATAGAGTCCAGAATCCAGCTCCCTGTTCAACGGGGAGCCTTCTTCTCCCTCTCTTGCCCCTCACGGTTGCTCTCAATCTCTCTCTCTGTTTCCCTCTCACTCATTCTCTCTTTCAAATAAATAAAGAAAATCTTCAAAAAAAAAAAAAGAAGAAATAAATTAATAAACGTCTCCTGTCCTTCCAGCTCACTAACAGCATGAGTTCTGAACTACATATGATATTGATTTCAGCCTCCAAACATGAGAAGTATAGGTCACTTCCACTGGAGTCTTACTTCCTTTCCTTTGCCCCCAAGGTAAGCTCCAGTCAGAATCTCACCCTTAACCTTTTACATGGGAGCCAGATACACTTTCTGTATCTGAACTTAAAGGGTCATATGTCAAGTTCTACCAGTTTTATTAAACTTTAGTCTGACAAAGAGCAGGTGTGGCAGGGAGTGAAATCCCCAGAACTCCTACAATTTTTTCTAAAGAAAAAAAAAAAATCAAACATCTATTTTTTTTTCTCACTTTTCTATATTTGCCATATATTGGCCACAAGGGTGATGGGCTTTGGTTCCCAAAGTGACTCAGGCAGCAATCTAGTGCATTTATTTAGGAAGTGAGAATACCTAACACCTGGCATTCTTAGATTTCCAGCTCAGCAAATATGGAGACAACACAAGAAGTCTCCATATTTCTGATGCACATGTGGCCAAGTCCAACAATGAGAAATAAGATTTGACCTGAAATTTGTTTAATACTTCTAGGTTTTTCACAAAATATTGTAACATATACTAACCCTGGAGGATGTTCCTAGTTGCTCCATAAGTTTACAAACATTCCACAGCCTCATAAGCTTGAGAAATTCTATGTTAAACAGTATTAAACAATTTTCATTTTGGTAGGAACTCCCAGATTCTTTAATATACAAATATGCTGAGAAGTTCTAAGAGTGTTTAATATTCCATATTTTTTTTAAAAAAGACTTATGTGAGAGAGAGAGATAGAGAGAGTACAGGGGGAGGGGCAGAAGGAGACGGACGGAGGGAGAGAAGCAGACTTCCTGCTGAGTATAGAGCCCAACACGGGGCTCGATCCCACAACCCTGAGATCATGGACTGAGCAGAAATCAAGAGTCCAATGCCAACTGAACCACTCAGATGCCCCTATATTCTAATTTTCTAAAATTTCTTAACTAAAAAGACATTTTTAAAAAGTACTATTTGATGGGGCAACTCCATGTATATCTGACTGAGAAAGATAAACATCTTTTTTTTCATTATTTTTAAAAGATTCTTTGTGATTGTATCACTTTTGTTTATTCAAATTTCTCAATGGCAGCCTTCAATTAAATGAAGAATCAATTATGCCCATTCTTAATGTAGCTCCTTTGGCCCTCTTCTCATTTGAAATATTTTGAGTGGATAAAGATTTTTATCTCTTCTTACATGAAACACAGATATTATAGTACTTAGGTGTACTTTGGCCAGGATAAGTTTCTGTATTATTATCAAATCTCTAATTCTATATAGTTTATATTACATGTATATTTCATTAAAAATTAGCTAAGTATAATTTTAAAATCATTATTTTTCGGGGGATAATCTCTTTACCTGGTTGATTGTTAATGAACTTCCTATTAACCAGGACACACCAAGCCTTTTAAAGCTATGGGAACAACAGTTATTCCTCTTGCATCCTATACTGGTGTACAGTACTTATGTCCAGAGCACTAATTTGGCAGTTGGTTTAGAAGCATGAAAAATGTAGAGCCACACTCATTTCATACGTGAGAAAAAATAAGTGACAAAATTTTAACACATCCTGCCGGTTGAGTGATAAGATATCAGTCTGGCTTTTCATATTAGTTACATTTTACATCACTCGAGATCTAGAAATATGTTTTCTCACTTCACAGTTTTAAATCTTACAGTAATTACCAAATTCCCGTTTTCTGTATAAATGAACAAATGAAAAACTTTACTTCAAACTCTGTTGACCACTTATTAAATACAAATGACATATTTTTTTTCTAAATCAAAATGATAAGCAGTTTCTACATCTACAATTCAATTTCAGTTTATGTTCTAAACAACTAAGTAGAGGGAGAGTACAAAGCTAAGTCCTTACAGGCTCTTTAATGCATTATTTTTATGTTTAAATATATAAGCAGATTAATAGCACTGCTTTAAGGCCCTGGGGCTTTAAACTATCTACCACATCAATCAATGGTGTGCCTAATTCTCAGTATTTGCACATACAGTGGTTGAACAAGTTCAATTATTTGTAGCAGGTAAAACAACATTTAATATGCTTGGTAACATCAGGATTAATAATAGATAGGTTCTTTTAATCTGTTTGGAGGGGATGTTCAGCTTTGTAATAACACCTTTTCTACATTCTGCAAAGTTATTTCTGTTTGGGTTAGAAGCAAAGGATGGATGAGAACATATATTTAATTTTTATGTGCATGTGGAATCTAAAAAGGGCAATGTTAATCCTTGTTAACAAAAGTCTCAGAATTATAATGAGTTGTGTGCATTAGCAAATGAAAAAAAATGTGGAACTGTATTTATGATGTTGTTTAATATCCTTCTGACTCAGTATTTTATAAATTTTAATCATTAGGACAAATTTTTATCATTATCATCAAATAGAATGATATATATATCTCTAAAATAGGATGGTCTTCTATTTCTATCTTCATGATAATTTTCAGAAGATGAAATATTGGTGGATAAAGCTAAACTTTCACTGCAATCTGTGTAGAATTCCCCTCTGGATTGAAGGGGAATATTTATATTTTATATATATATATATGTGTGTAATATATAAAATATAATATAATATATATAATATAATACACATTATATATATAATATATAAATATTGTATGTAAATATGTAATATTTATATATTCTATATTATATATGAAATATTATTATAAATAAATAAATATTTATTTATTTTATTTACTTCCTTAGTCATTCAGCCATTTTCAATAAAGTGTAACTGATTCTATTTTATAAAAGTATCTTCAAGTGATCAAGTAAAATCTTTAGAACCATATGATTCATCTCAAATTAAAATCTTTGCCCTGAAGTTTCATGCTTCCAACATGGCACAATATGTCCATCATGGGCCATGTTTCCCACTGATTACAACTAAAATCTATATAAAATGCAAACAATCAATTACCTGAGGAGACTGAAAAATAAGTAAGAGCAGGTAGATTGTGGAAAGTCGTCCAAAATCAGAAGTGAGCTATAAAGGGGTGAGTGTCCTCTGTTGTTGTTGTTACTGTTCTCTTTACTCTTTAACTTTGCCTCAAAGGTAGAAGCCAGTACCATGGGTATATAAAGTGACAGCTAAGCCATAGGCTAAAATTAAGAAAAACAATAAAAAACAGTGGAACTGGACAGAGGGCACTGTGTGGGTCAGAGAATGTGGAGACAGCTAGAAAAGGGGATTCCCTAATCCTATATGGGAATCCACCTCGCCAATGAGATGTACGCATGCGCATTAGACTCCGTGCAGCATACAAAGGCTCTGAAGAACTGAGATTAGAACCAGCGCTTAAAGAATTTAAGACCAATCTTGTGGTTTGAAGTCACCTGTGCTAATTGCTTGAAAAAATAAAAAATGAAATTCTCCAGAGGATTATAACAGGACCCATAATCTAAGTATCATAGTCAAAACACTGCCGAGTCAATCCAAATTACTCGACTCACAAAAAAGGAGGAACATGTGGCCAGTTTTCAAGGTAAGGGACCATCAACAGATGTTAACTTCAAAATGAGTTGACATTATTGGGAAACGACCTTAAAATGTCTTTCATAATCGTGCTCCACAAAGAAAAGATAAACATACTGGAAATGAAAGAAAAGGACGGTTCTGAAAACAGAAATAAAAACTACAGAAGAGAATCAAAAAGAAATCTGGGAACAGACTGAAAAATAACACCATTAGACGGGCACAGCAGCAGGATGGGAAGGAGAGGGGAACATTAGTGTATGTGAAGACAGATCAATAGAATTTACTAAATCTGAAGATCAGAAAGAAAAAAAAAAAAGATTTAAAACAAAAAAGCTAACAGTCTTGGGGATCTGAGGGACACCAAGAGCTCTAACACACGTGCTGTGTGAGGAGAGGTAGCAGTGATGGAGCAGAAAAATATTTGATAAAAATTCTCAAATTTGGGGGCGCCTGGGTGGCTCAATGGGTTAAGCCGCTGCCTTCTGCCTTCGGCTCAGGTCATGATCTCAGGGTCCTGGGATGGAGCCCCGCATCGGGCTCTCTGCTCAGCAGGGAGCCTGCTTCCCCCTCTCTCTCTGCCTGCCTCTCTGCCTACTTGTGATCTCTCTCTGTCAAATAAATAAATAAAATCTAAAAAAAAAAATTCTCAAATTTGGAAAGCAAAATATACATTTAGAGATTCAAAAATCTCATCAGGCCCCACCGGGATAAATTAAGAAAACCAGTCAGGATCCATCAAAATCAAATGTTTTAACAACCAAAAAAAAGGGAGGGGGAGAGTGGGAAATTTGAAGGAAGGGAGAGGAAGAAACATTCATTCATTCATTCATTCACTCAGAAAATAACGTTTTGTACACATGAAGAAAATTATGTCAAAGACTCCAGAAACCATGGACGTCAGTAGGTAGTGGGAAAATGTCATAGATAATTGTCAGGCCACATGTCTATATTCAGCCAAATTCCATTTCAGAAATAAAGACAAAATAAAGATGTAAATGAGAGAATTTGAAAAGTTTGTTGCCAGAAGCCCTGCCCTGAAAGAATGCTAACAAAGTATCAAGCTAAAGAGAGAGAGAGGTTTGGATTTTCAGAAGTGAAGGAATAACAACAGAAACAGTAAATGTCAAGGTGAGTTCTTCAAAAGACAATTTTTGAAAGCAAAAATTAGGTTATATTTCTTACTGGTGATCTATACATAAAAGCTTATTATATACATTTAAATTTACATATAAAATAATTATGATAAGTACAGTGAAAAGGAGAGATCAAAGATATCTACCTAGGGATAAAGCTTCTAAATTTTATTTGATGTGGTATAATTTTAAATCAAAAAAGTAGAAGTTGGGGCGACTGGGTGGCTCAGTGGGTTAAGCCGCTGCCTTCGGCTCAGGTCATGATCTCAGGGTCTTGGGATCGAGTCCCGCTTCAGACTCTCTGCTCAGCAGGGAGCCTGCTTCCTCCTCTCTCTCTGCCTGCCTCTCTGCCTCCTTGTGATCTCTGTCAAATAAATAAATAAAATCTTTAAAAAAAAAAAGTAGAAGTTTAATTACGTATAATCTGTGGAGGAAGAAAAACTGATAGAAAGAGATACAACTAAAATACACAAAGATATAGAAAAAAAACCCCAAAACCAATAGTTTTTCATTTACTTAAAATGGATTCATCAATATTTCAACAGTACAAAAGAGGGCATACAAAGGAAATCAGAAAAATGAAAAACAGAGGAGAAGAATCAGAAAAAAGAAATGGCACTCCTAAATCTGACAATTTAAATATTTGCAAATATAAAACTTTCCCTATTCCTCCCACTAAGTGCAAAGAGTAACTCAGCATGTTGATGTATAAAACAACCCCCAGAGGACGGTGAAGGGTGGTGAGCAGGCGTACTTGGGACTCAACAAAGAACACGGTGTGAATACCCCAGTTTTTCCTTTTTTTTTTCTTTATCCCAAATTTGGAGATGAGAAGCCAGGAAACCAGAGAGGCTAATGGACATAGATTAAAAACAAATGAATAAAACTGACCCAGCGAAAGTGAGCATCTCTCTAGACAAAGAGCCAAGAAAGGGACTTCCTAGGTAGACACATACTAGAACTGCACGACTCCAGACAAATACGCAGGAAAACCAGAGGCTGCTGTGCTGTATGAGCTGTATGAGCTGTATGAGCCTCCCCAGGCTATGATGAGGCAGACCCCCCCACGGACCAGCCTAAAGGGATAGTGTTCTTATTACTCAGTCCTTTGTAATAAACCACTGGAAATTTAATATATTAGTGTAACTGCCATTTTATTCTATCTTGTGATTTTGTGCATCGGGAATTCAGTTGGGTTCAGCTGAGTGACTTTGCTTCAAGTGATGTTGATGGGGGTCACTAGGCATTTGGCTGAAGGCTTGATTGCAGGATCTGAGACAACAGCTGTCTTGCATTGAGCCCTTTGGGGGCAGCTGGAAGGCTAGATTCATCTGGGTCCCTTTCATCCTCCTGGGCCTCTGCGTAAACTTTTTTTTTTCCTTAAAGATTTTATTTATTCATTTGACAGACAGAGATCACAATAGGCAGAGAGACAGGCAGAGTGAGAAGGAAGAAGGCTCCCTGCGAAGCAGAGAGCCGGATGCAGGGCTCGATCCCAGGACACTGGGATCATGACCTGAGTTGAAGGCAGAGGCTTTAACCCACTCAGCCACCCAGATGCCCCCTGCATGTAAACTTTGTAGCAGAATGTTCAGACAACTTACACGGTAGCTCAGCACCCAAGGAGAACAGCAGAGACTTACCCGGAAATGCTCTCAGTCAGTGGACAGACTCCCAGTCCTCCGACATACTGGTCACTCCCACAGCATGTTGTTTTTCAAAGTAGTGACAGGCCAAGAGAAGGGAATGGATCCTACATTTTAAAATAAAGTGTGAAGGAAAATACAACTCTCTTAATTCACCATCAAACTTTGCTCAATATTTCATTGTAACAATTACTTCTAAAATCTGAGAATAATCCAGAAAAGGGGGGGGGTATATGAAATGCAAGTGGATATTTAAAGAAATATTATCATATCAAAAGTTAACAGCAGCTTATAAATCACCACTCCTTCCTAACAGCAAGTAAAAAAGCTAAAGAGAAAAATTAAGCACTCTTCCTAGATCCATCAGAGAAGGTCATAGGAAAAAAAACACTGGAAAAGTCTCGAGAATCAGGACTTACTAGAGTAGAAACTGGTGAGCAGAAACCTACCTGGAAAGCAGAGCTGGGACAGGGAAATCTGAACCACAGCTGACAAATTCCTGGAGGCACAGGGTGGACACATCCAAGAGATAAAATCTTCAGGCAGATATGGTCATCAGGAACCCCCGTAATTTTGTATTTACCTCAAGGAGCTCTACCAGATCTTCACCCTCAGGCTTCCACAAGGGGAAGGGGTAAAGGAACTATTTTGAAATACACGAGAGTGCTCTGATGTTCTTAACAAGAACTTATCACAGGGAAAACTACTTTAGCAGAGCCTAACCGACTTGGAGGAAGCAATTTGCCCAACCGCCGCCCTTGGTAGCCACGCTTTCTAACTTAAGGGATGGGCAGAAAACTGAGAAGCTCTTGTGAAGGTCACAGTCCAGGGACACCGGGGTCACTAAGGGACTGGGAGCTACTGGGACCTAATCACAGAACTACAGAAGAGTTTCCCTCCCCTCGCCTCACCACCACATTACTAAAAGCTGATTCACTGCAGTACTTTTACCCAGTACATCATGTCCCCATCTCCACAAAAAAAGTGACAAGACATGCTAAAAGGCAAAGATCATGATTTGAAGAGAGTGAACAACCATCAGAACCAGAATCAGAGATGGCAGGGATATTGGAATTATCAGACAAGGAGTTTTTTCTTTTTCAACTAATGCTAAAGATCAAAAACACTAACAGAAATGAAGAATGCCTTTAATGGGCTCATTAGTAGACTGGAAATAGCTGAAGAAAATCTGGCACTTAAGGATATGACAAAAGAAAGTTCTGAAATTGTAAAGCAAAGAGAAAAAAAAATGGAAAAAATACAATACCCAAGAACTGTGAAGCAACTACAATGTGTGTAATGGGGATTCCAGGAGAGGAAAGAAGGGAACAGAAGCACTATTTGCAGTAATAATCACTGAAAATTTTCCCAAATGATTGTCAGAGTTTAAACCACAGATCCAGGAAGTTCAGAGAACACCAAAGAGGAAAATGCAAAAACCAGAAACCCTAAAACCTACACCTAGAGACATTAGACCCAAACTTCAAAAAATTCAAATATAAAGGAGAAAACTTGAAAGAAGCCAGAAGGGAGAAAAATACTTACAGAGGAGCTAAGAATTACATCCAACTTCTTCTGAAAAACTGTGCAGTAAGATGAGAGCAAAATATTTAAAGCAATGTCGTGGGGGAAAAAACAACAACAACAACAACCTAGAAATCTGTACCCTGTGAAAGTATCCTTCAAAGGTGAAGGAGAAATAAAGACTTTCTCAGACAAACACAAACCGAGGGGAATGGTTGCCGGTGGGCCTGCCTTGCAAGGTGAAAATAAGCCCTTCAGAGAGTTGTAGGTAAATGACATGGGTCAGAAACTGGGCTCACCATAAAGAAAGGGAGATCATAGGAGAATGGGTAAGTGAAGATAAAATAAAATTAACCACCAAAGGATATAAAAAAACCATTATAAGGTTTTCAGCAGGGATGTGACAAGATTATATTTTTTTGAAGGGCTTACCTAGGGACTCTGCAGAGCTGAGATTTTGAGAGGTAGGATTTAGGACACTGGTAGGCGACTGTTTTAGTCATCTGGGTGAAAAACATGAAGGCTGAAATTAAGACCAGAGAAGTAGAATAGAGACAATGAGATTGGGGCATCGCTACTTTCTAAAAAGCTTCTCAGCGGATCCTAATGGGCATCAAAGGTTGAAAATCACCATGCGTGAAATTGAGAGCTCCGGGGGAAGATTGCCTGGAGTGGCCCAGGGAATCAGGGCAATGTAGAAATTTCCAAGAGCCTGCTCGTGCCGCTGGCGAAGGGCAAGGACCCGAGGCACACTTGTGATGGTTTTTGTGGACTGCTTTCCCTTTGATCGAGAGCGCAACTGTAACCCAACCTGACACTTTGGACGAGGAAAGAGACTGATGAGACCCTACTATGTGTTTCGGGTTGGGTGTCTTCCTGGCGCCGTAAGCAATGGGGGTGGTCACTTGTGGGGTTTCCAGCGATACCTGGAGACACGCCGCTCTGGGTACAAGGCACCTGAGATTTCACTGAAGCTCCTTGTGTCAAGCAGGGAAGCAAGGACAGACTGCACTTGATCTTCTCTGCCGATCTATCAAGTGTCTGTCATCTCGCCTTCACTACCAGACTTCTTAAGTGAGCATCTACATTGGCTGTGTCTGTTACTTCCCGCCCATGGACTTTTCTGCCCCCAGATAAGGGCCCAGCCCCCATCGGGCAGTCATCCTCTCTCTCTGAGCACTTGAACCTCCTTTTCAGCTATAAATGGAGGCGATCCCTTGTGCTTTACCTCTTGTCCTGAACGCCTTCCTGAGATTGCTACACAGATCCAACCGTGCACGAAATCCTCTTGCTATGAATCTTGCTGGCATTTAAAATTCCATAATGTTCTTTTGAATTAATCAAATGCACCATGCTTATCTCAGATTTGCTTTCCTTCCTCTGTCCTCTGGTCTTAGTTAATGGATCCACTCATTGGAGCTAGATTCCTTCGAGTTACTTTTGACTCCCTCATTCTGTCACCAGTTTTTACCTCCCACAAGTCGATAAATGGTTTCCGAGCTAACAAAAACTGAATGATACATGACTGGAAAATAATTAACTTGAAAAATGAAAAGGTAATAAGAATTAAACTCTGAATTTTTAAAACTGTTATATTCTCTACCATTATTGAATTAACACGGAGAAACAGTTCCTTACTATTCCTTTCACTAAAAAAATTTCATGAAATATATTAATTGTGGGGTACTCAAATAAAAGCTGATTCTGCAAGGTAATTTAAAAATATGTTATGAGAGGTGCCTGGCTGTTGTTGGTAGAGCACACAACTCTCAGTCTCAGAGTCGTGAGTGCAAGTTCAAGCCCTATGCTGGCAGTAGAACCTACTTAAAAAAAAAAAAATCATCAGTGTTTTGACATCCTGGATGTTCCAAATCCTTTGCAAGAGTACACTATAAGGGAGCTCCTGTGTGGCTCAGTGGGTTAAAGCCTCTGCCTTTGGCTCAGGTCGTGATTTCAGGGTCCTGGGATTGAGCCCTGCATCAGGCTCTCTGCTCAGTGGGGAGCCTGCTTCCCCCTCTCTCTCTGCCTGCCTCTCTGCCTACTTGTGATCTTTGTCTGTCAAATAAATAAATAAAATCTTTAAAAAAAAAAAAGAGTATATTGTAAGATGCTATGGGAATGACCAAATCCATCCTTTACTCCTTGGTGTTGGCACTAGGTTCAGAAGATGAGGTAACTAAATTGGCTGGTTTGTTTTAAAAATATTTGTCTTTCTGCCTTCATAAAATGGAAACAACTAGACTCCTGCTTCCTTAGCCTGTCTTGTAAGGCAAAACTTGCTGCCGATCTTTGTTAACGAATCTATAAGTTTTAAGTGGGGAAAAACTGAAATTAAACTTGGTTAGAACACAAGCCCACATTTTCTTCAAGTGGACCTATATCCTTATCCCAAGTCATGTCATGCACATGGCATTGGGAGAATTGAATACCCCAGGAACGCTGAGTGATGTGTTCAGAGATTAAGTATAGCAGCTTCTACAAGCATTAATAAGACTATCACTGCCCATTCCTGAGGTGGCTTGCTGAAAATGCACTGTTCTCTGTCTGCAGCACTGTCCTCTCCATACAAAGTAGACGCAAATGAGAAGTTGCTGCTCCATTAAGCTTCATATCCAAGTAAGGCAATCGTAGGTCTGTTTTGGACTGAACACCGAAGGTGATCTCTGGGAATTGTTGACTGAGTAACAATGGCCTGTTGTACATCATTTTTATGAATAAGGGAGAAATTATCTATGTGGCATAGGTAGTTGTAAGTTGCTTTAAAACAGTAAGTTTTAAAATAATCATAAAAGTATGATTAAAAATTCAGTTACGTATTTATTTACTTTCTGAGATGGGATTGTTCCCCACATTATCTACCAGTCCTGTTATCAACAATTTTGATGTGTCTCTGCATTTTTCTTCTAAAATGGTGAGCTTACACAATACTTTGTTTTAAAAAAACTGTCATAGCAGTCTTTGGTGTCTGAATTTTCTTTAGGGTTTTTGTTTGAGCTAATATTATTATATGAATATAGTTGAGAAAAACAAATTGATTCTTTTTCTACTAAATCATATAATGTCTTTAATACAAGGCTCTAAATTTGCAAATATAGCATCTTTTCATACAGAGTTTTCTTTGATTTATTCATCGAGGTCATGTGCCAGGAAGTTGTAGGTCCTAGGCATACAAAAGTCACTGCACTCATTGAACTTACACCCTAGTATGGGGAAAATGAAAAAATAAACAGACTATCCATATCAGGTAGGGATAATTGGTATAGAAAAAAATAGCATGTTGAGGGAAAAGGGTAATGATTATGAAGCCCTCTCTGAGGGGATGATCTATGCAAAAGGGCAGAACAAAGTGCGAGAAAAATCCATGAAAAAATCTCATTTAAGAGCTCTGTGAGAGGAAACAGGAAGGAGCTACAAAGGCTAGAGACAGGCATGGGGCATGACTTCAAGGAAGGTCACTGAGACTAGAGGAAAAGGACACTGATGGTCATTGTAGGGAATGAGCTTGGAAGGTGTTCCCAGGTACCAGTTAGGTACTGTTTCATAACAAGTTACTCTACAATTTTAGTAGCCTAAAAGAAAGTATCATTTATTACTTCACAGGAGTCTATCAGCCTAGTTCTGTCAATCTCTGTGGGGCTTGATTATGCTTCTGTGCTTACCTGGTGTATCACGCATTCACTGGTTGGTTTGGGTGGTTTCCACCGGGATGGTTCCTCTACTCTACGTGGTGTCTGTCCTGCAGTGGGCTGGTTGAGGCTTGGGCTTGTGCCAGAGGTGGGGGTCTGAGAGCGAGCCAGACTTGCATGACCTGTTGTTTTTTAGCCATGAAACCTTCATGCACGCACTTCTGCTGCCTTGTATTTGATAAAGTAAATCACAAGGCAAACCCCGGTTTATGGGATAAGGAAATAGGTGATCACTTTTTGGGAGTATATTGCAAAAGAAGAGAGAAAGCATTAGTGGTATTTTTGTCATCCATTGACCATGGCAAGAACCAATTCATTAAGATCTCATCGGCCTAAGAAACACATGAAAAAGTTCTTACTATCACTCAGCATCAGGGAAATTCAAGTCAAAACCAGAGTGAGATCCCACCTCACGCCAGCCAGAAGGGCTAAAATTAACAAGCCAGGAAACAGCAAATGTTGGCGAGGATGTGGAGAAAAGGGAACCCTCCTACACTGTTGGTGGGAATGCAAGCTGGTGCAGCCACTCTGGAAAACAGCATGGAGGTTCCTCAAAAAGTTAAAAACAGAGATACCCTATGATCCAGCAATTGCACTACTAGGGATTTTTTTCAAAGTATACAAATGCAGTGATCCAAATGGGCATCTGCACCCCAATGTTTATAGCGGCAATGTCCACAATAAACCAATCATGGAAAGAGCATGGATGTCCAGCAGCACATGGCTGGATAAAGATGAATGTATATATAATGAAATATTACTCACCCATTAAAAATGAAATCTTGCCATTTGCAATGATGTGGATAAAACTAGAAGGTATTATCTTAAGTGAAATAAGTCAGAGAAGGAAAAATACCATACAATTTCACTCATATGTGGAATTTAAGAAAAAAAAAAACATGAACATGGTGGGGGAAGGAAAAATAAAATCAGATAAAAACAGAGAGGGAAGGAAACTATAAGAGACTCTTAACGCTAGGGAATAAACTGAGTGTTGCTGGCTGCAGTAGAGGGTGGTGACGGGCATTTAGGAGAACAGGTGGTGTTATGAGCGCTGGGTTTTATATGCAAATGATGAATCCCGGAATCGGTTGTAACTAATGATAGTTACTTACTTAATAATAGTTAATTACATTTAATAGAATAAATTTTTTTAAAGATCTCATAGTGGGGCGCTTGGATGGCTCAGTTGGTTAAATGACTGCCTTCAGCTCAGGTCATGACCCTGGAGTCCTGGGATCGAGTCCCACATCGGGCTCCTTGCTCAGCAGGGAGTCTGCTTCTCCCTCTGACCCTGTTCCTTCTCATGCTTTCTCTCTTTCTTTCTCTCAAGTAAATAAATAAAATCTTTTAAAAAAAAAAAAAAGATCTCATAGGCCTGAGATTTAAATTTTTTATCCTATATATATAAGAAATTATTATGGCTTTGAATAAGCAAAGGAATGATTTTATTTCTGCTTTAGTTCCATTCTCCTTTTTTGTTAAATGGAGAAATAATTTTGTGTGAGCTGGGTGCTAGAGGAAAAGATTAAGAAATGGGGCTTTTTTCGTAGTCTACCTGAAAAATGACAGTAACGTAGACTCTGCTGTAGCAGATAGTGAAACTATTTCTCTCTGGTTTGTATATTGAAATTAGCCCTGCTAGAATTTGTTGAATGATTATGAGGAAATTAGCAGTCAAAATTGTATCCTAGGTTTTTGGATTGAGGTTTTTTTTTTTTTTTTTTGGAGTGAGAAATTTTTTTTTTTTAAGATTTTATTTACTTATTTGACAGAGAGAGAGAGAGCACTATAGGACTATAGGGGGAGCAGCAGACAAGAGGCAGAGAGAGAGAGGGAGAAGCAGGCTCTTTGCTGAGCAGGGAGCCAATGCGGGGCTCAAACCCAGGACCCTAGCTAGGATCATGACCTGAGCTGAAGGCAGACGCTTAACCAACTGAAGATTGAGAATTTTTAGCAGTAAGTTTTTTTTTTTCAGTTTGGATACTTTCATTTTTATTTATTTTAAACTGTTTTCATTGAAGTTTGACATACAATATTTATTGGTATTGGGTGTACAACATACTGATTTGGCATTTATATATATTACAAAATGATCACCATAATAAGTTATCAACTGTCACCAAAGTTAATACAATATTATTGTTTACATTCCCTGTGTTGTACATTATATCCCCATGATTTATTTATTTTGTAACTGGAAGCCTGTGCCTCCTTATCCTCATTCACCTACCTACCTCACACATCTCCCGACTCACTTCCCCTGGCAACCACAGCCTGTTCTCTATAACTGTGAGTCTGGTTTCTTTTTTTAGATTCCACATGTAAGTGAAATCATGTGGTATTTGTCTTTTTCTGATTTATTTAACTTAGTAAAATACCCTCTATTGTTGCAAATAGCAAGATTTAATTCTATTTTATGGCCATATATATATATATATATATATATATGGCCATATATATATATATCTCCATTATATGTATGTTCATATATATGTATTTCTTTAAATATATAAGATTATATATAAAATTTCTTTATCCATTCATCCATTAATGGACTCAGGTTGCTTTCATATCTTGTTTACTATAAATGATGCTGCAAGGAATGGGTATGTGCATATATCTCTATGAGTTAATGTTTTCATTTTATTTGGATAAATACTCAGAAGTACAATTGCTGGACTATATGGAAGTTCTTTTTTTTTTTTTTTTTAAGATTTTATTTATTTATTTGTCAGAGAGAGAGAGAGCGAGAGTGAGCACAGGCAGACAGAGTGGCAGGCAGAGACAGAGAGAGAAGCAGGCTCCCTGCCGAGCAAGGAGCCCGATGTGGGACTCGATCCCAGGACGCTGGGATCATGACTGAGCGGAAGGCAGCTGCTTAACCAACTGAGCCACCCAGGTGTCCCATATGGAAGTTCTTTTAATTTTTTTGAAAATGCTGTTTGTATAGTGCAAACCATTTTATATACCCAGCAACTGTGCACAAAGGTTTCCCTTTTTCCATGTCCTGGCTGATACTTACTGTTTCTTGTTGTTGTTGTTGTTGTTGTTGTTGTTTTAATAATGGCCATTCTGACAAATACGCAGTAATATTTCATTGTGGTTTTGATTTGCATTTTCCTGATTAGTCATGTTGAGCATCTTTTCATGTGTTAGCTATCTGTATGCCTTCTTTGGAATAATGTTTGTTCAGATCTTCTGCTCATTTATTAGACTTTTTATTTTTTGCTTCTGAGTTTTATGAACTTTATATGTAGATATATTAGGTCCTTGTCACATATGATTTGCAAGTATTATCTCCCTTTTAGTAGGTTGCCTTCTTGTTTTGTTGATAGTTTCCATCACTGTGCAAAAAGCTTTGGTCTTATGTAGTCTCATTTATTTTTGTTTTTTGCTGCTCATTCTGATCAGTGAGCTGATTCTAATTGAGTTATTTATGCTTTGTGAAGGATGAACACCTCCATTTTTAGAAAGCTGCCTTTTATAGAATCAGCTTTATAATTTTGGAGTAATAATTCAGTTTAGTGAAATATACATTTTGAAGATAATACTCCACACTTTTTATGCTGATGTTAAGGCGAGGCAATGACATGTAAAAAAGGAATAATTCTCCTGGAATAGTCCTAAAGCTTTTTTTAATCTCAAGATCCTATACATTCTCAAATATTTTAAAGAACCTCAAAAGCCTATTGTTTACATGAGTTAAAGCTGTCAGTATTTATCATAATGATATTAATAGTGAGAATGATTAAAATAATTCAAAGTAATAAACATACTAATGTTAACAAATAACATGCATTTATGGAAATAGCTACAATTTCTCTGTTTCTAAAATGTAATAAGAAATATGGTGATGTAGTACATCTTTGCAAATTTTCATGTCTACCTTGATAGGAGAGCACAGAATTCTCACATCTCCTTCCAGAATCACTGCGAAATGTTTTTGGATGTTCATCAAGTTGGAGAAAGGTGACAAGATGCCATCATGGTTCTCATGGAACCGCTGAGGTCTTCAGACCCCAATCTGAGAACTGTTATCCTAGAACCACTATTTAGCAGAATTTGGCTAATTCATCAAGTTTTGTGGGGACACAATCCTTTCACTAGAGACCTGCATACACTGAGAGCTTCTCTTACTTTAGTCATCAGGGCACCCTTCGTGATTGGTGGCACGGAAGGGCGGTGTCTGTCTGAAGGCTGGCATGGGTAATTTCTTTTGACTCAAGTCTTGTATCTTGGGTGGATTTATCCTTATTCTGTCAAAAACCTTTTGTACTATTATGTGCTTTTGAAATCTGCATTGGTTTGCCGGGGGAGGGAAAGAAAGCCTCACAAACAGGCTGGTTTCCACGGAAATGTGCTCCCTCACAGGGGCGGTGGCTGAAGGGCTGTCCGGGTGGGGGACAGCGGAGGGTACCCCTAAGAGCTCTCCGGGGTTTGCAGATGCTACCTGCCCTGCCCTTCCGTGGCCTGTCTCTGTCTCCTCATGTCCCTGGCATTTCTATGTGTGTCCCAGTTTCCTCTTTTTACCAGGACTCCAGTCAGACTTTATTACAGCTACACTGATGGCTTGACTTTAACTTAATTATCCCTGTAAGGGGCCAGTGTACACAAACAGATTCTGTGGTACTGGAGGTTAGGACTTGAACACACGAATGTGGGCGGGGGTGCAAAATGTAGCCGCGGGCACCAGGTCAACTTCATTCCTCAGGCAGCTCTCATACCTCTGCCTGCACCGGAGGGCAGAATGCGTTACAGACTGCGTCACTAGCTTTAGAAATGCAAAGGGGAGGAAAGAAAAAAACTATTCTATATTCTGTACCAGAAAAAATTACAGTCTTCAAAACATACAATGCAACGACAGGATTCCTTTTGACTAATGGAAGCTTTGCTTTTGACTAGAAGATAAAATGACACAGCAGTAAATATTCAGTAAGAAAAGAATCCTACCTGGGGCGCCCCTGGGGCTCAGTCCTTATGTGTCTGCCTTCAGTTCAAGTCATGATCTCAGGGTCCTGGGATATAGCCCTGCTTGTCGGGGAGACTGCTTCTCCCTTGTGCCTGCCAATGTTCTCTCTCACTGCCTCTCTCTCTCTCACTCAAATAAATAAATAAAATCTTAAAAAAAAAAAAAAGACTCCTACTTGCATAAAGTTTACTGACTGATGCTCATGGGAGTATCTATGATGCACGCCCAATACCTAAACAATTACACTGATCAAAAAATAATTATTTATTTTTTTTCATTAAACGTTTATTGAAATTCAGCTGGAAGGCTGTCTGAATCCTAAGTGCTGCGTGTATGTTCATAAGTAAAAATCAATAAGTTTCCTTTCAAGTAACACTAACCATCTAATGCAGGAGATGCTCCATAAAAAAGTGTAAACAAAGTTGTCATAAGTGCTGTATAGATACTAATGACCTGTGCATTAAGCTTTTTTTCCCCCTACATTTTAGTTAACAAAAGATTTGATGTATTTATGATTAATGGATTTTCATATATTTATGTCCGCTAGAAAGTTCAACAAAATACAGGTTTATTAAAAAAGAATAAAGGTGTGAGACTTCTCACACTTTTAGGTGAGTGTTGAAAGCAATGTAAAGTGTTTCCTTTGAAAAGAGCACTAAAAAGACAGAAAAGAATGACAGATTACCAACTGGGATAATCTGTATTTTCAATTTAAAACTCCCTTTTTTAGAGAAATTCTCCTTTTTCCACTGATAATAGTGGATGGATATAAGGACAAAATCAGAATGCACAATTAGATTTACCAATTTAAATTACAGAAATGTATATTACAGTGACAGTGTAAATAATGTACTCCTTGAGGAAGAAAAAAAAAAACCCTTTGTTCATTTAAATGTGTGATATAATGAAAGTATGATATTGTGTCTATTTAGTCTTTCACTATGGTAGATGTCTATTCTTTTGTTTATATCAGAAAAAAAAAAAAGAATACCAAATACAAAGAATACTAGTGAAGAATACCACAGCACAGATTAGAAATACACATCTGCATATGCATTTTATTGATTCCTAAAAAGGTATTCTCATAATGTTACCAAATTTACAATCCACATTTTTAAAAATTAATCTGTTGGGGCATCTGGGTAGCTCAGTTGGTTGTGTCTGATGGATTTCAGCTCAAGTGGTGAACTTAGGGTCGTGAATCAACTCCTGCATCAGGCTCTGCTTTCAATATGGAGTCTGCTTGATTCCCTCTCTCCCTCTGCCCCTCCTTTGTGTTCTCTCTCTCTCTCTCTCAAATAAGTCTTTTAAAAAATTAAAAAATAAAAATCTGTCATCTCTTCACATATGTTAATGTTACAGTAGCTGCTCCAAAGATTTCTGCTGAAACCTTTTATGAAAATCACATTAATTGGAGAAATAAGAGTAGAAATAAATGTTAAGTTAAAGTGCATCTTTTCTGTGTCATAATGTTTGAAGACGGAAGAAAAAGGGTTATGAATCACATTTAATTTGGTATCAATAGGCTCAGGTGAGAAATTTTGAGCAACATTTATTGTGAACCACTTAACTTAAAGGGAAGTAAATCAGTTTGCTTTCTTTACCCCCTGATTAAGAGAAACACATGTTTGACAAAAATACCTCTCAAAAAATTTAAATATAAAATCTTAAAATTAAATTAGACTCATTGTCCTCATAACAATTGAATTTTTATGACAGTTATGTTTTTTTCATATAGAAATTTTGAGAGATTGAGAAATTACCTCATTAGTAAATATTTAATTTTAAAATATCAATTGCATAACACAATATTTCATGTCTATCTCCTATTTATTAACCAGAATATCTACAACAAATTATTTAACCACTGGAAGTTCAGTGTGTTTTGCACTTTTATTCAGGAAAACAGGAGGTCACCTTTCCTTCCTCCCCTATGACACAGGGCTATTTTGAAGATGATTTTGTCTTCATAGAAAGTACACCACTGGACTAAAATGAACTCTTATTAAAATCTATCTCCAAATCCAGCCGTATTTGAGAAATCACTCTAGGTGATACAATGATGATCAGATTTACTTAAACACTTATCAGTGGAGATACTAGCAGATGTGATGAGAATGATAATGTGTGGAGAGGACAGAAGAAGGTTGTTTGACATTAAAAAAAAAAATTGGCCATCATTTTAGGGCATTCCTCCACAATAAATATAACAACATCTTCACACTGAAGCTTTCTATGTCAATCACATTCTATGATTTCATTTCCAAGTCTGACTCCACAAATCAAAATTTCTTTTGATTAGATAGGAGATGCTCAAGCAGGGGCAAGTACCCCCTAAGATGGAGATGAGTAGGAAAGGGGTATGTAAATTACAATGACATTCCCCCCCCCTTTTTTGGAAGGGGTCATGACCTTAAAAAAAAATCTATCAAGCTGGGTTTGAAATTTGCACTAATAAATGAATTAATTTATCGAAGCCTTTACTTTAAGAGCAGAGACTGAGAACACATGTCATTATTATAGGAGCTTCAGAGAAACCAGTTACCCCTTGAGCTCTGGATGGTTATGGAAACAAATGATGTTCTATTTTTTAGTTTGGAGTTATTGGAAGGACACCTTCACTTTTAATACCTTGCCCAGGAGCTCTTCTCAGGCAAACCTTAAAATTGTGGCAATAATCTTGCAGTCAGCTACATTGGGGATAAGAGGAAATGGACTAAATGACCCAGCTTTTTAAGGGTCAGCTGGTTACCACACTTACTAGACCATATTCTACCATTTATTTAAACCTAGCTCATGTTCATATGGACCCTTCTCTCAGAAACTATAAAGATAACTAGGGTGGGGACCTCAGCCTATTAAAAAGTATAATATGGGAAGAAATACTCCATTAAATTTCAAGGTATGGATTATCATACCAAGGTATCGATTAATACCAAGATGTGGTATTAATATTACCATAATTTGAACTTCTTTCTATGATTACCTGTCACGAATTTTATCCTTTGTATCATTTTTCTTGGGCACAGAGTCATCAAGACCTCAAAAAATCATGCCATCAGCAGAAATAATTGAGGGTCTTAAGGTATAGTTTTTAGATAAAAATGTCCAAAATTCTTAAGGTCGACAAACAGGGATTCTTGAAATCCTGGTGTATTTTGCTAAATCAAAACCTCTACAGTCTCATTCCTTAATTCCAGACATGTATGATCTACAATAACATTTTCTAAGAGTTCAGTTCCTGGGCGGACTTAATCTTTGAGACAGAAAGGTATGGGCCATGTGCTTATGTTTGTAAATCTTTCCTTAGTTGAGACTGACACTGAAGGGAAAACAAAAATCACATAATGTGGGTTAAAGAATGTTCATAGGAATAAGACTGACATACAAATAGAAAACATTATCATTATTAAAGCAAATCCAACATGCAGATTGGTAGTTTTGAAAAATTATAAAACATTCTCCCCATAGAAATAAGGATAGGTATTGTGGACAGTTTCTCACATCATCCTCCATATGCTAACTTCAACTATAGTATATTTAGTTTATGGTACTTCAAAAATATTCATAAATGGGCCCATTATGAGGCTTCCTTCTGTTATGTGTAACAAGAACAATGAAAGAAATTTGAAACCCCTGGCTAAGGCTGCAGTGTGTAAGAGTGCAACATCTGTTTTGTTTCTTTTCGTTTACAAGAAACTTGGCTGAAACAGGAAATGCCTGCTCAGTTCAGATAAATGTAACAATATCTGGATGAGATCCTTTCACTGTAGTTTCATGAAGATAGCAAGTGTTTATTAGAATGATGGATGCTATCTCTGGAATGAGAGCTATAATTATTTTACCCCATAGTCAACTTGAAGATTTCACACACATGGGTATTTGTATATAGAGAGCATATAACTATACTTACACATATACATACACAATTAAATTCTCATGTTTTAATGAAACTCACATGAAAAGTTTGGTGGGAATATGAAAAAAAGCTGCTATAAATGTTTGTGTGCAGTGTTTTTGTAAACACGGCCTCCGTTTCTAGAGGTTGACTACCCATGAGTGACATCACTGAATCAAACTCAGAAAAAGTCCAAACATCCTTCAATGGGGGAACGGAGAAACAAATTAGGATGCATCTGGACAATGAGGGGTTACTTCACAATAAAAAGAATTAACTGTTGATGCAAGCTACAACCTGCATAAATCTCCACGTCACACTGAGTGAGTGAATAAGTCAGTTTCAAAAACATTACAAGGCATAAGATTCCATTTACAGGATATGCTTGGAAAGACAAACCCATCATGAAGCAGAACAGGGAAGTAGTTTCAAGGACGGAGAGGTATGTGGAGGTTGTTACTACAAAGGCATAGAAAGGAGGTTTTGGGGGGTGGTGGGACTTCACCTTGTGCTGCTTGTGGTGGAGTTACATGAATCAATACCTGCCTTAACATTTATAAAACCGTTAATTAAAAAAATCCCTTATTATTATTTTTTTTTTTAATTAAAAGGAATTGACACCTGGTGTGCGCTTGTAGATGTGCTAGTGAAGATGGGCCAGGATGCTCTTTTCTTTGTTTTGTTCCTGTTTGCCTGATTCCTTCTGCACTACTCTGTCTTTATTCAGTGCCACTGAACATTGGAGTTTTATTTACTTAGTAGACATTTTTTAATATGTATAAGAAAGTCTTAGCATTTTTAGGTGATTAAAAAGGCCTTAAAACAAAATTCCTAGTCTCAAGAATGTTAGCTGCACCCTGGTTATTCTAGTGATGGCTCTAGATTTTTATCACTCTATTTAGTTTTGGGGGGAGGTGCCTTCTTGTCTTCTCTCCATGGAACTAGAGGGACGTTAGGGTTTTCTCAAATTATTATTACTGCTGTTTGTTTTTGCCATAGATCAACCACTCTCTCATGGAATACCCTTGACTATTGCATTAATACGTAAGCATGCTTACGTCTTTCCTATCTTTAGGAAGATAAAATTACCTTCATTCTTTATTTTTCCCTAAATTCTGTCCTTTCCATGCAGCCTGTGACATTGAACATGATGTTGTTCATTCATCTCCTGTTCACTTAGCAATCTGCTATCTAGCCTCCCCCAAAACTTGGCAAAGATCATTGTTTTTTGGTTAAAAACCAAAAGCCAATTTTTTCCTCATCTGATTTAACCTCTTTAAAGCATTTGGTGTTATGAACTATCCCTTTTTGTGTCCTCTCTTGATTTTCCTGTTTTAAGGGGCTTCAGAGTCAGATTGTAGGATTAAGAGAAGTAAAAGCAGCTTAACCCAGTCTTTAAGAAGCCACATGCCTGTAGGGATCAATATGAGCACTAAAGACTTTGATCTTAATTAAGAATGGAGAAACTAATGTATTGGATGTGTCAGTTGCAGAAGAAAAAGGTACCAATCACCATTATCCCTTATCATCCAGCCTTAGTCTCAAGATAAGAAACCCAGTGTAGGCATTCTTCTTGGAGAGGCATGTGCTCCAAGTACGTATGTGGTCAGTCACTCCTGTTGGAACATAGTTTGACTTCACTGGCTCCTTATCAAAGAGGCTTTTGCCAGATACAATCTCCAAACAACCAGAACAGTAGTGGAAATGGTTCAGGACAGTCACCAGAGCACCTCATACAGTTCCTCTCTGCTCTAGTCATTGCAAACATTACACTGTTTTCAAATCATAAGCAAGGTTGACATTTATTCTATTTATTTTATTTTCTTCTTTTCACTATGGTAACTGGTAGACTACTCTGGATAATTGAAACATCTGTAGATGTTTCAGCATCTGGTCCCAGTAAGAATGGCTACAAAGGCATTCACTACATCAAGGTCAAAAGCAAGGCTGGCCATTCTTCAGTCTTTGTGTTATTACCAGGCTTACAATTTTTCCAGGCTTTGCCATGTCTCATGGCTTCCTGTATTTTAGTGCATTACTTAGAAAGGGGAATAAACTAAGATTCCACAGGTACAAACTACAACACCGGCTTGCTGGAATGGGTCTTAGGTGTGACCATTCAGGAAGATGGAAGAAAAAATTCAAGCTCATTCTTACCCCAGCGGGTACCCCACCTCCGTGACCCCAATGGCCACAGGCTAAAGAGAAGTGGGAAGAGTGGAAGTCAAACTGAGGCTTGATCTTTGGAAGAATCTGGTCTTAGAAAAGATGTGAATGATATCAAGAAGAATGTGCCTCCTTCCTTCAAAGAAAATGGAAAGTCTAAATGCAGGAGACTAGAAAGAGAGAAAAACAGCTTCTACAAAGCGTGCAAAATGCAGTCGAGAGATCTAATCTGGAAAAAAAGCATAATTCAAGAAACAGAAGCATATTCCCTAATTGTGATTTGTTTTACAGACAAAATGAACTTAATAGGTATTTTGTAAGTCATTTTGTTCAAATACAAACTGATAAAACCAAAGAATATGTTGAAATAAGATTGCAGAGCTATGAAAGCCAAATGAGAACCAACTAATGCCATTATAGTCCTAACGAACAATTTATAAAAGTGGGACAATATATAATGTGTTTAAAATAAAACTAATGAGATGGAAGAAATGACTGATATATGATCATATTAAAATCAAGGAATAAAAGACAATTTGATTATAGCCATTAGAGGTAACATAGTATGCATAGAGGGCAGAAAAGACACTCCAACTTTTCCTGAAAGGAAGACTCCCCCAAAAAAGTTGGTCTCAAAAATATATTTAGAACAAGATTGAAATCTGTTAATGAAATAAATGGCAACTGGGAATAATTGTTAGAGACCGCTGACCTTGAGGCATTACTTTGAAGATACTGACACACAGTGAGAAAGATGAACTAATTTGAACATCTCAAATAAAAAGCAGTTTGTTACAATTAGCCTACATATATAATTCAGGAATACAAGTAGACACAATGGAACTAAATATAAGCAAAAGCAAAGAGATAATGAACATGGGATTTGGGCAGAAGTTAAAGGGGCCGGAGTGGTGAGGGAGTGGGGTGATCAGATGCATGATATTTTCAAGACTTAAGCTTTGTTTTGGATGATGGATTTACAGGCACTTAATACGTAATTATGGTCATTGCTATTATCATTATAATTTTTAGTTGAGATATAACATAATGCAAGAAAGTACACTAAAATCTGAAACTTGAGAATGTTTTATACTCCACATGTAACCACCTCTCAGGTCAGATATAGAACATTTCTAGCATCAGAGAAGGGTGTTTTGTGCCTGAAGATATTTTCCTCTGCTGTGTTAGGCAAAAAAAAAAGCACTGGGGCTAAATCCAATCCGGCATCGACCTTGCTGTAGTATAGACGGATAGAGCCCGTGCTTGACTTCATCCTGTTTTGTGAATCCAGCTCTCTTGGAATTCTGATTGGCATGCCTTGCTCCTTGTGTGAAATTGAATTTGGTTCTTTGCAGTTTGGAGTCTGGCTCTTCGGGCTCCTCCCTTCTGATGCTTCAGATCTGGCAGGTGTCTCGAGTGTGGGTCTTGTGGTGAATTTGGGGCAGGTGCCTCCTACTGGGGAGGCATTTCTCCCAAGCAGCATCATGAACCGGTTTTCTCTACCTGTCTGGCCTAGAGGGGTCTGGTTTTTCCTGGCAGACCTCTGTCCCCTAGGATCTAAAAATTCTAACTTACAGAGATTACAAGCTTATAGTTTTTTATGCACATCACTGCAGGTTCAAAATCTGGCAGCTAGCATTTATTTGCCGAAACTTCCACACCCTACAGGCACCTTGCTTTCATCTGCCCCTTTGGTCATTAAAACCTTCCTTGATTTCTCTTTCCCCCATAGACTCCTTCTGCCTAGGTTAGTGGTTCTCAACTGGGGACGATTTTGCTCCCCTACCTTCCTTCCCTACGCCTGCATTCTTCAGTGTCTGTTGTGTTTTCAAGGCCATCTTCCTTTTATGGCTTTTTTTTTTTTTTTTAAGATTTTATTCATTCATTTGACAGAGATCACAAGTAGGCAGAGAGGCAGGCAGAGAGAGAGAGGAAGGGAAGCAGGCTCCCCGCTGAGCAGAGATCCCGATGCAGGGCTCTATCCCATGACCTGAGATCATGACCTGAGCCGAAGGCAGAGGCTTAACCCACTGAGCCACCCAGGCGCCTTCTTTTATGGCTTTCTAAACATATACTTGGATACATTCAATTATGTTTATCCTCTCTGTAATCTATTAGCATCCACTCATTAATTGGGAAACTTCAACTAGAAAACTTTATTACTTATCTTACTCCGTAGCAAGGTAGGAAAGGTGTTTTACTGTTAAGCAACAGGCATGTATTAATGAACACCTTTAATGGTGTGAGTAAAGCCAATGACAGCTCTGGTCTTTTTTTTTTTTTTTTAAGATTATTTACACATAACATTAGTTCACATTTTAATAAGTATGCATTTTTTTCTGTTCCAAATATCACAGAGATGTCTTATGAGAGAGACCATTTTTTTAAATATTTTATTTGTTTATTTGACAGAGAGCTAGAGAGAGAGCACAAGTAAGCAGAAGGGCAGGGAGACAGGGAGAGAGAGAAGCAGGCTTTCCACTGAGCAGGGAGCCCGATGCGGGGCTCGATCCCAGGACCCTGGAATCATGATCTGAGCCGAAGTAAGCCGCTTAACCAACTGAGCCACCTGGGCACCCCGTCAGCTCTGGTCTTAAAGCATCATCTCTGCATATATAGTCTTGCAGTGACAGGACCTTCTCTGGATGAGGTTTTAATTTACTTAGATTTGAATTGTAGAAGAGCTGATAAGAAAAGGTTACAGGATGCCAGGGTTAGATGTATAAATAAATCAAATTTTTGGTTCCAGAAATTTCTCCTTAATTAGATCACTGCCTATCTATGTTTGTGATTGGGCTACTTCACTGAATGAGTTTAGTTTGATGTGAGCAAAGTCGCAATATCTGCCACATGAGCAAATAATCTCACACTTCAGTTTTATTATGTGATAAAAACTATAAAATAATACTTACTGACAATGATCAAAATATTAGACAAATTATTTGAAAAAATTTCATTCAGACAACCTGGATTTCCAGATTTAAGCCATGATTAATCAATGCTTTATTTTCATGTTATATAGTTAAGTATTGTTTGAAGATTTCTCTGTATTAAAATAACAAGAAAATCATAGAATATGCTGTGGTTTTACAAAGTTTAATTACATGCTGGTTAGTAGTTCATTGGAGATGTGGATATGAGGACATTTAATTTGCACTTTGCAATAATCTACAGTCAAAAGGTGGTATAGTTAGTGATGATATAGGTATTTTTTAATAAAAATCCATATTAGCTAAAACACTTTAATATTACATTATTCTTATGTTATAGGGAATGGGGTTAAGTGATGAGATTTTTGTTCTTTCTTTTTTTGGGGGGGCAGTCATCAGTGGCACACGAGATGGGCTAACTTTAAGAACTTCCCAGGTGGGGGGTTGGGGGGGTTTGCACCTGGGTGGCTCAGTCATTGAATGGCTGTCTTCGGCTTGGGTCATGATCCCAGGGTCCTGGGATGGAGCTCTGCATCCGGCTCCCTGCTGGGCGGGAGGCCTGCTTCTCCCTCTCCCATTCCCCCTGCTTGTGCTCCCTCTCTTGCTGTGTCTCTCTCTGTCAAATAAATAAAAAATCTTTTAAAAAATAAAAAGGAACTTCCCAGGGGACCACTTGCTTTCATCTGATTTTTCTTATTTTAGACCCCCCCCCAACATATATGTATCTTTGTTTCCCCTTCTAGTATGGGGCTGCATTAGAAAATAAGATCACAAATCATCATGAAAGAAAAATACCACACCCCCCGAAAACATAACTATATTTTTAAAATACTGCTTGAGTGGAATCCACCTATATAAATTTCAATACTCAAAATATGTAATCTTCTACGTCTTAACTGTTTTCAGTGAAAATAGAAAGACAAAGTTCAACTATGTTACAAACTTTGGGATCTCAATAACTAATACAGTTTTTCATTATATCATATTAAAGCATTTTTATAGGTTTAAGATTTGCTGAACTTCACCTTTTTTTTTTTTCATGCTTTAAGAATATAACAGCACCCTGCCCCCAGGGAACTTTCTAAAGCTTCCAAATTTCACTCTCCAGATGCTGAGTCATCTCCATCCACAGTGGGAAGGAACTTCTTCCTGACTCCACTCGTCTCAGGAAGTTAGTGCCACTGTTTACCGATCTGTCTTGGGGGTGGAGTAAGGGTTAAAATGATCCATACCACATACGTTTATGGGTGTTCTTGAGACATGCAAGTTCATCTCCCTGCGACTGATCAGAAATTGACTATACATTGTAAAAAGATACGATATGAAAACACATGATTAGACTTGTAGAATCACTGTGTGTCTTTTATGGGCTTAACTGCCACTGAGATGAAGATGTCATTTAGGCTTCGTTTTGTGCCCTAAAATTAGCAACGTTCCTCCTTGGCATTTTTATCCCCAAAGATGTTAATTGTTCTTGCAGCGCTTTGTTTAATTTCTGTGGGGTTGCTCTTCTGGATGTCATCTGTCTTCCCGAGGTTCTGTCAGTGATCTATGAGGCAACTGATTGTTCCTGTCAGCCTACCTTCAAGATCCAATGAGAACGAACACCTCTGAAACTGCATGCAACTGATGCTGGCTTCTGATGTGTTCATTTTCACGCCCCTCTTTGGCTACACTCTATTACTTTCATCTTATGTGCTATTTTATAATGTGACCTTAGTAATAAAAAAACCCTACTTGAATTTTAAGTGGGAGTTGAGAGAAAGCAAGGAAAATGGAGGGAAAGAAAGGAAAATAGATTTTCATTTGTAAGGCATTGCTTGTTATATGCAAGAGTGTTAATCACAGCCGGAACGAGACTTTCAAATCTCAACAACATAATACATCAGTGCCTCTGAGCCTCTGGTGAGGAAAATGTGCTTATTTTTTTAAATTTTATTTTATAGAAAACATAACTTCTTTGATAACCTTGTTTTTCTTTGTTGTATCAAATATGGGTTTATATATTTTTATTTAGTTTCTGGTTGATTTAGCCTACTGTAGTGTTAGGGTGTTTTACATGAAAGGATCACATGATGTAAAGAATATTGTCACACTAAATAAGAAAGCGTATGAGAACATATGTTTAAAATGTTCCAATTGACTTCCTGAATTTTTTGAAGGACTTATTACTGACTGGGGTGTGCTTTAAAATTAGGAAATTCTATCAGTTATGCTCATTTTGGGGGTAAAAAATGTATGCCCAGATAACATTCGTTTTAAAAATTTTATGAAGCTAAAATGTTTACTGCGTAATTTACTTAAAGAATAATTTGTATTTTGGTGTTTGTATTTTCTGCTCCAGCATTCTACAAATTATAGTTGTTTTTAGGCTTCATTGCTTCAGGAATTTTTTTGGCAGGGCAGAATGCAGGTGTAGTAAAAAGTCAAGGTCTGACCTCTATTTTGTAAAAGCCAAAGCCTATTGAGAAAATGAAGCTAGCTGGGTCTGAGAAGGGAGGAAGAAGGAGAAAATCTTTGAGGTCAAGGAGTTAGAAAGAAAGGGATTAGATTTTAATAGAGTAGGGAGAGGGAAGTCTTCTAGGATCTGGCCCTGCTTCTGTGTAGAGGTGGAATAAAGCAAGACTTGAGAGACTAATGGCAATAAGGAGCACTCACAACCAACTGGGCAAAAGAACGCCCAGTCTCACCCATTGGCCTTTGTCCTTAGTTGGCATGGAAGAGGATTTGAAGGACCTCCATCACTGAAACAGAACTGTGTAAGGCCCTTTATACCCTGATGGCATGTAGAAGTCAGAATATACTTGTTTTAGTTCATTTGCATTGCCCTAACAAAATACTGTAGAACAGGTGGCTTACAGACAATGAACATTAATTTCTCAGAGTTCTGGTGGCTGAGAAGTCTAAGATCATGTCATCATTGGATTTGGCATCTTGTGGAAGGACCAAAGGATCTCTCTGGAGCCTCCTTTATAAAGGCACTAATCCAATTTATTGGGGATCCACCATCATGATCTAATGACCTCCCGAAGTCCCATCTCCTATTACCGTCACTGTGGTGATTTGGATTCAACCTATGCATTTTGGGGGCACACAAACATTCAAACCATAAGGCAGCCTTTGATTTTGAGACAATTGTATTCATAAAACTAATTGAATATAATTGAATAGAGTGATTCTCATATATAAATTTTGAAATCAGCGTTCATTACCTGCTATACAAATACAGCTTGACAAAGAGAGAGGAGAAAGTTTATGCTCAGAAATATTTCTATCCCACCATCCATCTCGATAACGTATTAAGCATAAAGACATAATCAAAAATTCTCTAGAAGTTCTGAAAATACAATGCAGTAGAATCCCACAAATCTTGTTACTTTTGTAACTAATACTTGAATGGTTTCTTTTTGTAAGTATTAATCATGAAAATGAAAGGGGCTGGTAATCAGTTTTCCAAAGGGAAATCATTGCTAAGATCATAAAAAGTCCTCGAAAGAAGACTCAAGAGAAGGTTGAAGCTGAGCTTGTTTTCTTTCTCTCCTACAGCTGGTTCCCTCCATACGGCATTGGCTACGTGGATGCTACCCAATTGTCATCATTTCCCCTAGAAAACATTTCCTTTCCTGACTTTAGACTTAACACAATGGTATGGAAGTTGTATCATTTATATTATCATGGCAATAAAGCATATATTTGACTTGTGTCTGTTTGCCAGTCTACAAGGGAGTGTGTAAGTGGCACACACAAATTACAATGCTTTACCTGCCTAGGCAAATTGAATTCTGTTTCCATTTCCAGGTTTTTCTATTATTTCTCCTCTAGCACCTCTGCTGGAAGGGTTCAAGCTAAATTTTGTTCCATCCATAGGGGATCTTCTGCATTTCTGTCCTTCCAATCTGCTGGGAATATTTTAACCTACATTTGTATCAAAACACTTAACCTTACTAAAATCCAAAGGCATTAGGTCTGATGCAAGTTTAGGACAGAGCAAGGCAAGACTGGGGGTTGCCTTGGAAAAATGACTTTGAACTTGGACACTTGGTAGTTGACACATATGGTGGTGTCAGCTTCAACACAAGCCTGAAATCCATGAGGGACGTCAATGTAATCTTAGATATCAAACTTCAGGGTAAGACAAGACAATTCTCACAGATGGGAAATGTTAAGAGGCAGTTGCTAAAGGTACTAATAATAGTGTAGCTTGTATATTTTTAGAAATAACCTAGAAGTGGGGCACCTGAATAGCTCAGTGGGTTAAGCCTCTGCCTTTGGCTCAGCTCATGATCTCAGGGTCCTGGGACCAAGCCCCGCACTGGGCTCTCTTCTCCTCAGGAAGCCTGTTTCCCCCTCTCTGCCTGCATCTCTGCCTACCTGTGATCTCTCTCTCTCTGTGTCAAATAAATAAATAAAAGTTTAAAAAAAAATAACCTAGAAGTAGAGTGGTCCACATTACTATCAATTTTTATCTTGTGTGTCTTTTATGTGATTGTGCCCCTCACTAAATCACTGTTAATATATGTGCTGGCATATGATCCATTACAAGAACACAAAAAAGTTTTATGATTTATGATTTAGGTTGAGTTTTCACACTACTAAGATGTGATTGAGACCAAGCACCAAAGTTCAGTGTCAGAATTTCATACTGTAATTTCCTTTTAGGGCTTTCCAAGACTTGAGGTATAAATGCACACAGGAAAATAAAGCTTTTATCAAAGAATTGTTCATTACAATTAACAAAAATCCATTTATGCCAATTTATAAAAGGCTTTTTATTAAGTCTGATAAAAATCTCCATTAAGGGCTACATCGTGAAAGATCAATCAGAGTGAAAAAGGAGGAAGGAGGGAAGAGAGGTGTGGGTGGAATAGAAGGGGGGCGAATCTTCTATACTCATCTGCTTAGAGCAGAAGCAAAGGGAATCCAGCTGTGCTGCATGGGGAGGCCAGACCCTGCCCAGGTCCAGTTCAGGACAGAGAGAGCAAGATGCCCCACTGTGGCCATGTGTTAAGTTAAACAGCATCCTGAACTCAGAACCTCTAGATAATTGACCCAAGTATTGTGTTTCTCCTTACCTCTTATTTTAAAAAATCAGTTACAAGAGGGATGACATTTTCCCTTTAAAATGAAAACTGGCACAATTTAACGATAAGTGAGGCATTTTGTTAACTAAGGGCAACAGATGAGATTGTAAATAACTACGTAGGTTAGGGACGTGCTGTACGTACAAAACTTAGTGGAAGCCCTATCATGCGCATTTATATGCATTTTACCTTGTTGGTTCAAGGTCTGCAGAGAGGGGCGAGCATGACTTCCTCCTGGACCCCAGGACTCTAGGAAAGGGAGCGCAAGAGGCAGAGAAAGGCAGTAACTTTCTAAGCACTGTTTGCACAACGACATAGCCAAGTCAACACAGCGTTTGGGCACCTGTGGTAGACTAGTTCTTGTGTGAGTCCATTGACTCAGTGCTAGTCTAGGTTTCCAACACTCTTTTGATTCTTTCCCTACAGTTTTCTACATTCTCCTGCTTTTTTTTTAATTTAAAAGGTTTTATTTATTTATTTGGCAGAGAGAGAGAGGTCACAAGTAGGCAGAGAGAGAGGGGGACTCAGACTCTCTGTTGAGCAAAGATCCTGATTGTGGGGCTCGATCCCAGGACCCTGGGATCATGACCTGAGCCGAAGGCAGAGGCTTAACCCACTGAGCCACCCAGGCACCCCATTCTCCTGCTTTTTAATATTTTTCACTTTATGTTGTGTTATTATGAGAAAAGAGAAATCAAAGCATGTTGCCCACCTGCCAGTGATAATTCTCACTTGAAGAAAATAGATTTTTTATAATTAGATAAGGGCATCTTTGTAGATTTTTTTTCTCTCTTTTCTACATGAAAATGTATATATAACCCATGTCTCCGAGATTGGAGGGCAGACCTCACACAGTGAAATATCTTAGTGTGTTAGTTTTCTGTCAGGACTGTAACAAATTACATAAAGGTAGTAGCTTAAATGGTGCAAAATTGTTACCTTACTTTTTGGAGGACAGAAGGCTGAAGTGGATCTCCCCGGGCTGAGCAATGTGTTGTCATGGCTGCCGTCCTTGTGGTGGCTCTTGGGAAGACTTATTGCTTTGTCTTCTCTAGCTTCTAGATGTCTCTTCCTTCCCTCTTCCACCATCTGCAAAGCCAAAAAAAGGAGGTCATGTGTCTCTTATACTTCCATCAGCTCTTGTTCTCTTTCTCACCTCTGTCTTCTACCCATAAGACCCTTTGAGATTACACTGGACCCACTTGGGGAATCTTGGTGTCATGGCTATCAAATTAACATTTGTTATATGGTGAGTTGAGTTTCAACAACAAATCACAAGAGAAATTGGGAAATAGAGACCTTTATTGCTGAGAGGTCCTAGAGGAGGTACATGGCATGCCTTGAGGGCCCATGTAGGGATGTCAAGCAGTATGTGTGCAGAGAACCTCAGGACCAGGAACACATGCCTTTATTCCTGCTGGTGGTGGAGTGCTTTGGTGTTTCCCGGGATAGGCTGGATTAGTCAATCCAAACCAAAAAGAACAGTTTTGGTAGCTCCCCTGGGGTTTTACAAAGCAGCATTCAAGGGAAAAGCTCCACAGGGGAGGGAAGCATTTTGATTACCAAAGCTGCTGGAGAAGTCATAGCAGGAACTGGCATTTTTGGTAACGCAGGGGGCTGTTATCTTGGGCAAATGTTTGCATGAGGAGTTAAGGTCAGGGTAAGGCCTCCACAGGCCCCGTGGCCAAATAAAATGCATGTAGCTTAGCTAAACTTCAAGCCAGGGTACCCACCTCCCCTCCAAGTCAGCTGATGAGCATTCTCAATTCCATTTGCCACTTTAATTTCCCTGTATTATCCCTATGTTATGCAACTTGACATACAGGTCATAGGAATTAAGATGTGGGCATTTTTAGGGGGTCTTCTCTACACCATCGATAAAAATCAGATATGGAAGCAATAATTTATTCCCTCAGTATCACTGATCACGAGCAATTTTCACTCAAGATGAAGGTGTTGATATAGTTAGGATAAGATGTAAAAGAGGAAAGGGACAGAGAGAGAAAGGAAGAGAAGAGAAATGCAGCTCAAAAATGAATTAAGAAGAAAAGCATCTCTAAATTATGTGTATAAAACCACCAGGTGATAGAGTTTAAGTGACAGAGATCATTGGCATCACCTGTGAGTATGAGGCCAAGGCAGTTTCTGGAGTCACCCAGTATTCCTTACTGAGTAAGAACCTGCACATGGGGCGCCTGGGTGGCTCAGTCCGTTAAGTGTCCGGCTCTTGGTTTTGCCTCAGGTCACGATCTCAGGGTCGTGAGATCGAGTTCCGAGTCGGGCTCCATGCTGGGTATGAAGGCTGCTTTGTAGTTTCTCTTGCTCTCCCTCTGTTCCCTCCCCTCCATTCCAAACAGGCATTCGTGCTCTCTCTCGCTCTCTCTCTCTCATAGAGAAAAAAGAAGAGAGAAAGGATCTGCATGGAAACTCCAGGGAGGACACGTGCAGACATTAACAGTTAAGAAACTCAGGCCTAGGTAACAATATTGCTCTCTCTACTGTATCGTTCAAAACTACAGGCTCTAGATTAAAGGATACCCAGTCTCAAATCCCATGTTTGCTACTTTGAGGAGTTTCTGAGCTTCTCCGAACTTCTGTCCACGAATATGTAATATAGGTTAAGGACCTACTTCTAAGGACAGTTGAAAAGATTAAAGGGAACAGCCCATACAAACTGGTTCAACACGCAGTAAGTGTCAGTGACTTGTATTAGGACTGGAAAGGAAGCATGATGTAGGGGAAAGTGGGTGAATCCAGGAATTTAGAGTCTTGCCCTCCTGGTTACATGCTTCTTGGTTGTGGGACTTTCGTCAAAGAATGCCATTCTGAACTCATGTTTGCTCAAGTGTTAAAATGGAATAGTAACGCTTATGTGAGAGTCTTTTTTATTTATTTTTTTTTTTTAAAAGATTTTTATTTATCTTGGAAAGAGAGAGCACAAGCAGGAGCAGAGGGAGAGAGGGAGAAACTGACTCCCCGCTGAGCAGGGAGCCCGATATGAAACTCCATCCCTGGACCCTGGGATCATGACCTGAGCCGAAGGCAGACGCTTCACTGACGGAGACATCAGGTGCCCCTTGAGAGTCTTTTAAAAAGGAGCATTCTAAAGTATCCTGAAAATGATACTTCTAAAGTGTACTTTAAAATGATCACCAATAATATAAATGCCAGTGGTTATTATTTATCATCTATCCTAATGATAGCTCCCGGGTTCTAATCTGTTTCTGATCAGATGGAGATTGACTACATCTGCGGCAGGTTGCGATGATATTGACACAAATTTGAATTAAGAAAAACACAAACACTTAATCCGAACCATGCCCGCATTCTTGCAAGCACAGAGAAATCTGCACATGACCATGGCCAACGGAAAGCCAATTTGGGGGCACTTATGCAGTATAGAGCCCACACACCAGGCTCCTAATTTCCAGGAATCCTCAATGGGCAGGATGTTTTACAGCAGATAATGATATAAACAATTTATGTTTTTTCATACATGAGAGGAAATGACCTTCATAACTTAGTTGTAGCTTCATTCTTATTACTTATGAGCCATTCAATAAATGATAGAAATAAATTATGTTGTTCAACTGCCCTTTGTTATATATTCCCATTGTAAATGGGTATTTTTCATTGTCCTGACATATTTGCAACAATAATGTGTTTTCAGGCTATAAATATTGATAGAGCAAAGATGTGTATGTTTGCACTTTGAATATTTGATAAGTTCCACAAACACCTATGGAATGAACATTAGAAGTCCTAGGAAGCTTTACTTATCCCCCAAAGGACAGTTCATGCTGCAGGGGTTTAAAAAATATCCTTCATTAAATGAATGGTTTCCACGAAGCAGTTATTTAATTTTAACTGATTTTTAACTAAGTTTGAACTTTTTCCTGAATATTAATCATTGCAGGGAAACTTACAGATAAGCCACATTACATAATCCCCTGAGTGAGGGAAATGTTTGAAAATTTAATATAGAATTATAGGAAGGCAATTTTTATTTAGAATGATTGTTTCATTAATTGACATTTGTCTTTAATCAAAACATGACGGGAAGGTAGATACATTCTCTAACTGCAGAAGATCTGGTCATGTGACACGTGCAAAAAACGAGGCAGGCTGGGCAGAGGGGGGGTGGAGGAGGCAACGGGAGGAGGTGTTTTTCACATCATGATCACTGTTATGCATTTTTGAATAAATGCAACATTTCTGCAATTTAAAAAAATCTGTAAATGTTATGACTGTTAATTTAAATGGCTTAAGAGAGAAGCTTATTAAAAACCTGATGCACATCTTCTCTTGGTTAAACTTTTAATTTTTTTAGGGCTTTGGACAATTCAACTTAACAAATCTCACTTCCTTTTTACATTTCCCTCCTTCCCTTCTTTTACCCCAGAGCTTCCACCAGCAAACAGATCATGTATGTGTTTTCTGCCCCCTTTTCAACTCATAGTTCCTCCTTACTTTCCTGGGTTTTCCTCTCAGAAACGTATTTACGGGAATATACTTGAAGGAAGTTCAGTCCAAATATTTCACTGGGTAATCTAAATATCCGCCACCTGGGGGCACCTGGGTGGCTCAGTGGGTTAAGCCTCTGCCTTCCACTCAGGTCATGATCTCAGGGTCCTGGGATCGAGTCCCATATCGGGCTCTCTGCTCAGCAGGGAACCTGCTTCCCTCCTCTCTCTCTGCCTGCCTCTCTGCCTCCTTGTGATCCTGTCTGTCAAATAAATAAATACAATTAAAAAAAAATAAAAATCTACCACCTAAATTTAGGACTCTCAAGGCATGCAAACAGAATATTTTAAATCGTTGCCCCTTGAAATCCCCTGCAATGCCTTTCCATTTCGTTCTGCAATGAAAAATATCAAAAGACACATCTCTGTGAAAATTACCGCCCAAATTGTAACAAGGAATTTGTTCATTATATTCAGTGTCCTTTCTCTATTTAACCATTTGAAAACTTTGTTAGCTTTAACACCCTGGTTGTTACAGTTTGACCTTTTGAAAGTGATAATAAATGTTTCTGTCCGTGTGCTGATTACTAGTAAATAAAATCTAATTTGCGAATAATTTCTATTTAAGTTCTCAGATTTTTATGGAAAACTCTATACATTCTAAACTCATTCCTTCTCCATCTTGCTAATCTATCCACAAATTTCCTTCCTTATTGCTTTTTTGTTTCTCTTAAAATGTTCTGAGCCTATTTTTAAGTTGCCCTCCACTCTTTTCTGCAAAAGCAAAAGTAAATATATGTGGCAATCATCTCAAGTACTTTCAGATAAAAAAGAGTAATGGATTCATTTTCTAATTTTTTCCCCATTTGCTAAGCATTTTGGAAGTAGCTTACTATCCCAGGAATGGTGGGAAATACATAATTATGACAAGTAAGCGTAATTTAGAAAGAAGTACTCTGACAAGGGTAATTTCAAAACAATCTGTGGAATGTGAAAGAGAATTTTGTTACTTCTTTTCAATGGAGCTTTGTTCCACAGATTTTATGTGCTGTCCTTCGAAAACTGTGATGGGTGAACTACAACGTGCCATGACTCTTCACATATTTAATTGAGAGAAGAAGTGCTATTAACAGCTCTATTGGAGGAAGCTGGCCCTGGGGTGTACTTCTAAGATACCTATCATTACTTATCATGGCACGGGGTACACACGATGAAACTTTTCATCGTGTAGGGCCAGTCCTACACTGGAATAGGCCTTTCCCTTACCTTTTGTGGAGGGTTGGAGAGCATGGTTGATTGAGAAGGGCAGCTTTCCGTCTGGGGGTTCACTAGGATGTTGTCAAAGGTAATACTGGAGACTTTAAAGGGAACCCAGTAAACACTTTTCCAGTACCAGCGCTTTGTGGAAAAAGGTAGAAAAATTTTAATTCCTGCAGGGAGGCTTTTTTCTCTCAAGATCAGAAATGGTGTCCTAGAAAAGGTCTCTAAGGTGCAAATTCACACCCTGATGGTTGAATTGAGGCACTAGAGGTGTCCTAGTGGCAGCATCAGGAAAGGACTGGACTTGACAAAAAAATACTTAGTCTCAAGAAACACACGTTGAGTGTGAGTGTGAAGATTTCAATAATGGGGACTCTCCCTGTTCTTACCTCCCAATCTTGGCTTCAGGCTGAAGTTAGAAGAAATAGAAAAAAAAAAAAGAGAGAGAGAGATATCTGAATGGCTTGAAGGACAACATCTAGGTTTGGACTCTTCAGACTTTGAATAAACATTAAGAAATGAGATAACTAACAAGAATAGGGATGGTCCAGATATTAAATTAAAAGAAACAAATGAAAAGCCTTCAACTATTTAGTTACTAAGTCCTAGCAAATGTGTCTCCTGAATGTCTCTTAAATCATCCCTTTCTCTCCATTCCCACGGACATCGTAGTGATGTACCCATCAGCCTTTCCCTGATGGTTGAAAGAGCTACCTGACTAGGTTCTTTGCTTTGAGTCATCTTTATTGTTTGAATTTAATCTCCTTACTACTTAGATTCCAAATGATCTCTTGCAGTTTCAACAGTAGTTTTGAGACATCCTATGATGTCTTCCCCCAGATTTTTACAGAGCGGGCGAGAGGTTTCTTGATGGAGAGGTCTACCTACACGAGCTCATTGAAAGGCCACTGTAGCCCAGAGTTAATGATCATGTACTGGAACCCCACTGTCAGTGTCTGAAGCCCTTCTACTCATGAATCTGCATGTCTTTGTGCCTTAGTTTTATAGTAGGCAACACAGAGATATAATAGTACATGTCTCACAGTGTTGCTATGGGGATTACATCGATATGTAAGATAATGGGTATAAATGCTAAGAAGGGTGTTTGGTACCTAGGAAGCACCCTTCCATCCATTTTTTTCACTTATTTCATATATGCAGTCTCCCAATGCTTAAATCGCATGGCATTGTCTCCAGTTCCCTGAATGTGGCAAGCTACTTCCCTGTGGGGGCTCTTAGACTTCCTCTTTCCTGCATTCTGGTAGCAAACTTCTCCTCCATCGCAGGACCACTGCTAGATTCTCCTCCGGTCCCAAGTGTTCCCAATGTACATATACCTAATATACAGTCTTGAAAATTTTCTACTCATCTTCAAGACTTATATGAAGCGTTCTTGAACATCTCAATTGTTCATAGAACCTCTTTGGCTGAAATTATACACATGGTGCAAAGGAAAAGCTGACTTCAGAGAAAATTGCATCCAAGAATTGGGAAAACCTTCTCTCTTGTCCTTTTCATTCTCTTCCATGGCAGGTTTTTAAATTTTTTTTTTTTTTAAGATTTTATTTATTTGACAGAGAGAGACAGAGCAAGAGAGGGAACACAAGCAGGGGGCTTGGGAGAGGGAGAAGCAGGCTTTCTGCTGAGCAGGGAGCCCGATGTGGGGCTCAATCCCAGGATCCTGGGATCATGACCTGAGCCGAAGGTAGACACTTAACCACCCAGGTGCCCCACTGGTTTTGTTTTTGTTTTTGTTTTTAATGCAGGCAGTTTGGGACTAATATTCTTTAGGTTTAGGGACCCTAGAGAGCAAAGAACATTAAAAACAGAAATGGCAATGCCATTATTGTGAGAATTCACTATAGTTGCCATTTTGATCCAGCTTTAAGCAATAAGACCCAAAGGTAATTAAGGAGGGTTCATTTAAATTTGTCGATGCTTATGTTGATGTACTGAACCTTATAAGCAGGGGTATGGCAAAGTGCACACAATTCCTTGAGATCTCTATAATTCACATAGCTGTGTACAGGTGCAGGCCTAAACTGGCGTATCTGTGGTCGTTGGCCAGTGGAAAGAAGTCCTACTCCAAAGTTTCATTTTTTTCCTTTTTTTTTTTTTTTTAAAGTAGGCTATGTGCCCAGTGTGGAGCCCAATGTGGGGCTTGAACTCAGGACCCTAAGACAAGACCTGAACTGAGATTAAGAGATAGACACTAAACTGCCTGAGCCTCCCAGGTGCCCCTACTCCAAAGTTCTCTATGTGGAAGTGGGTGCTGCAGAGATTTTCTGTATGACGCTGGAGGAAACCAAGCTGCATACTCCAGAAGGTTAGAACTTGTTTGGAAAAGCATCCAAGGGCCTTTGCTTCCATAAACTAACTTTGACCTGCTGTTGCTATTAAGGGGCCAAAAACCAGGAAGAATGGAGTTGAGGGAATCTTCTTGATCTGCCTCTCCTCAATTTTCCACCAAGCTTGACATGAGTTTGAGTTCTTTCTATGCAAACTATGTTCAAGACGATAGATTTCAACATTTTCAGAAATGTGTAACTTACCGAAAGTTGACCTAAACGTTAAAAATTGTTGCTTAAACTCTTATGTAGGATTATGACGGAACTATTTCGTATGATTGCCTTCCCAACTCATCAATCGTTCATGGCGGATGGGCTCTTGGAACTCCACTCTCCTTCCATATGTACATTTTCTGTCATTTTTGTATGGATCCTTTTATGGTATCTGTACGTTTTAATACTTGCAGGGCTATCATCACTTAACTTTATTTAGTACTGGTAGTTTCACACCTACTTCCAAACAACTGTAATCATGCCAACTCAAATGACCTTTCCTTTCGAGACGGTATATCAAATTCAGTACGCTCAACTGACGATGTGGTTTCCATAGCATATTCTGTAATAGATCAGGTTTAAGCTCTGGTTCTCAAAAACTAAAAGGTTCTATTTCCCTTGCAGCCATTCGCATCTAATTAATACAGTCTTTGTAGACTTCATTGCTATGGTGATAGAAGTTCTATGCTGCAAGAGAAACTTTCAAAAATGCCAGCTCAGTATGTCATATATTTACAACTCTTTGATAATGTCGCCATCTTCTCATTCTAACCTTTTTATCATTCCTAGATAGAGACAAGTATATTTTTTACTTTGAACTTTGCAGTAGTCGCCCCAAACAACAGATTGTATAATGAACTGCATTGATTACTTTTGATGTGACTTGTAATTGTACACTTCCGTTTTAGCAACAGGCTCTGTCATGTCATGTTTGCACTTTTGATGAACTGACCCAGTTTTCAAAATGCTTTCAGACCTAGAGTTGAGTTAATGACCTACATCCCTGCCTTGATGGGTTCAGTGCATTTGACATCTTTCTCATAGGAGCAAGGAGCCGTGATAGTTGGACATGATTCATAACTGCCTACCCTTACCAGGAACTTAATTGAAGCAAGGCTTGCAAGTTAGAGCCGGAAATCAGCAAAAGGATTCAGTCCTCTCTTAGGCTGTATTTGTGAAACTTTAACTATAAAGTTTATTCCAAACTATAACCCAGTGCACATCAATTTATTTGAGGAACAAATAACTTACAAATTAAAATGCATCCAAACACTTTAACTATGTTTAAATTTTAGAAGATCTGGGCATGTGTGCCACGTTACCAATTTTATCACTATAACGTCGTAAGGATCTTTAGCATACAGAATTGCAATGAATGTGGTGGTTCAGGGATTAAAACCTCCTTAAATACTCATTCACATGACAGACTGGAGCAATTAGTGTAGAGTAACAATGGCGCATGGATAACAAGAGTGTCTCATACATTTCCACTGAGAGTCATCTTCCATTATAATCATCCTAATGAAAAAAATCACAGTGGTTGAATGGAAATGCTATTGGTATAGCATTAAAAAAATAAAAAGGAATGAACACTAAAAAACATCATTAAAGTCACATTAAGGAACTGATTGAAATTGACCAGAAAGGGAATAATCATGGAACTGTCATTACTACCCCTTTCCTATCTGGGTCCAGGTGTTACAGAAATCTCAAGTCAGTGGGTGCCCATGCTATAATATCTTTGCAGAACACTGTGGGTAGAGAACAAAATGACAGACCTAATGATTCTTGTAGCTCTTGTAGCTCTCCAACGAGAGTTTGTCAGCTCTGGTTTAATCTCTACCCTGCCATCCATTCTACATGCAGAGCTTCTATTCAGTTATGGAAAGTTACATGAAGGAATTGAGTAATTAAAAAAAACAACAACCAATCATGCTCTTTGTTGGCTCTACACACTTTAAAAAAATTCACATTGAGGCCAGCTGTGTTTAACATATTCAAATAGGCATCTTCCCATATTTTTTTTTTCTTCCTGATCCTTTACATTTTTCCCTTTTTGTGAAAACCACAAATAAAAAAATGTCTATGCCCAAATTGAAGATGAACAGCCGGAAGGAGAGATTTTTTCCGAGACTGACGTCTAGAGGAACAGCGTAAATCAATACAGCATGTGTGTGTAGATTCAGGTCTCTTGTAACATCAACCCGCTGTGAGAGCAGATAGAAGAACAATGTGTATGTGGACTTGGGTGGGGAGGGTTCATCCCAGACAGGGCTGATGATGTTGCAAAGAGAGAACATGTTGACAGCCAGGCTCATTTAGTACACTTTCTCCCTGATTCTTGAATAATGGGCCCAGTATTGAGCTGCCACACTTGGCAGGTAACAAATCGAACGTAGCTCATCTGCAAGGGAAATGGTCTCATTGAATTAGCCAATCTGATGATGTTCTATCCAAGTATATTACTAGAGTATATTGAAAACCTGCTATTGATCGTTAGCATGTGAAGGTAATATTTCTATTGGGATTCTAAGTTCGGGCTAAGGGAAAAGTAGGGATGAGTTATGCCAAGTTAATAAGGCATAGAATATTTAACATAAATACAATGGCCGATCTTTTCATCTATTGGGATTGCTGAATGGAGTATTTGAAATATTCAGCAATTCTGCCCAAAATGCTTTGAGTACAGGCACAGGAGCCTTGCAGTATCATTTTGATATTCACCTTTTCTTCTTCCATCGGGCTCTGGACAGCCCTCAGGACATTACAGTGTTTCTCAAACCTGTCACCAAAAAAAAGAGCAAAGTAAAGATCTCAAGGGAAACTTCCTTTCTCTTACGACCTCTTTGACTTCTTTGTTCATTAGTACACGATTTACTTTCGTGCAGAACTCCAATTCCACCTTCCTGTGACACAACTGAGTGGTGCATAACCTTGGACTGAGCAAATGATCTCAGCATATATCAGACAAACAAGAGAATTCATGTTACAGAAAATTGGAAAATGCTTGCATATAAAATCGAGGACCTTAATGGGAATCCAGCGAGAGGTCCAGGAATCAAAGTACTTGCCTGTCCTTCAAAAGCCTAGGATTCCTATTTGAAGCCCTGCTGTGTGGCTGCCTAATTGTAACAATAGAGCTGAACTCATCAGACTGCTACTCTGTTGATCTATGTTGATGATCACTAATTTGATCTCGAATACGAAGCAGCCAGAGATTTCAGAACGTTTCTTTAAAATGTTTGGCATCAATCTTGTTATTTGTCAGTGTGTCAGTTTCCTAAGGCTGTCATAACAAAGCACCACATACTGAGTGGCTTAAAACCAACACAGATGTATTATCTTACAGTTCTTGGGGCTAGATATTCAGAATCAAGGTATTGGCAGCATTGTGCTCCCTCTGAAGCCTCTGGGGGAGAATCCTTCCTTGCCTTTTCTGGCTTCTGGTGGCCCCAGATGCTCCCTGGTTTGGGGGAGCGCGACTTCCGTCCTCCCCTCTGTGTTTCCATGACCATTTTCCTTCTGTGTCTGTGTCTGTGTCTTCACCTGGTGGTCACTGTTTCCTGTATCTGCACCCAGATTGCCCTCTTCTTTCAAGGACAAGGTCACATTGCATCAGAGCCCACCCTAATGACCTCATCCTAACTCAATGACCTCGAGAAAGCTCTTTTTTTGCAAAAGGGTCACAATCACAATTTCCAGGGGAAGAACTTCCACGTATCTTTTTAGGGAATACACTTAATCCGTTAATAGGATTGATTTTAGTTAGTGTCATGCTCTAATTTTTACCTCGCCAAACCCATCTGTTAAAAATAGGTAATAAACAGATAAACAGTGGGAAAAGTCATTATAAACATATTATGGAAATCATTTCATCCACAAACAAGGAGCAAGTACCATCCTGTATTGAAAATTAAATAGTGAGGTAATATGAATTGTGTAAAAGAAAAAACCATAAGTTTGAATCATTTGTCATTATATTTGAAATGCCCGAATCATTTAAAGCCAGACTCCTCATTTTTAAATTGCTTATTAACCTTTTATGACTAATAAAATAATTTTGATAATCTAATTGATTCTAATTTTTCTTTAAGTTTAATCTCCTTGAAGTCCTTACCTTGAGCTCCAAAATACTTTCCCAACCACATTTTTTCAAGTAAATGGGAAGAGGTGTGGCATGATCTTTCAATATTAAATACGAGATCATTTTTCTCGTTGTAACTGATCTCTTGATTTTATGTTATATGAACACATTATGAACATAACCAAAAGGATGTAGTATGATATGTTTTTATTCAGAATACTAGACAACTTTGATTTTGAATTTCACTAAGAGAAACTTCTCTCAATATCTATAAAGAAAGTAGAGTTATAGCTTAAGTATTTGCACATAGCCTTGTCTAATAAATGTAAGAGAGCTTTCTTAAGGACATTCTTAGGCAATAGGATGGAGTTAGTATCGATCATCAAATAAATCTTGGCTATACTCTGTTCACTATGTTCTAATGGTGAGAACTGAGAGTGTCTTTCACAAATAGTACTCACTAAAAAAGAATAATTTATGAATAGGACAGCTATTGTATTAAAGTAGTATTGGATAGGGTTTAGGAACATGAATTCTAGAGTTAATCTTCCTTTCTGAATGTCACTCCATCACTGAGTAGCTACGTGAACTTGGTCCACTCACTTATATTTCCTGGTCTTGGTTCTATAATCCGATAATAACAATGCTAATCTATTACTATGAGTTGTTAAGAGAATCAAGTGATTTTAAAAAGTCAAACTCTTAGATCATTCTTGGTACATATAAGGCATCATGTTGTGTTAGCCATTTTTCCCATTCCTCTTCATACTGTTGCTGATATTACTATAATTATACAATTATTAGATGACAAAGCTATAGAGAATACAGTAGCCAGCTAAAAAACTCAAGTCACTTCCCCAATCACTCTCTTCTCTCTACTTACCCATATCCCCCCAAAACCCCTATCACATGATTAAGCAAAGAATACAATAAAAATATTCTGGAATGATATCCTGTGACTACGTTGCTGATATGCCTGGCCCCACACAGAGATAAGGATGGTCTTTTTGTTTCTTTCCAGTATTTTTCTGTAAATTCATTCAATGTGTGGCTTGAACTCATGACCTGAGATCAAGCCCTGAGCTGAAATGGAGTTGGATGCTTAACCGACTGAGCCACCAAGCAATTACTGCTGCCCTAGGCAGTAATTTCTAAGCCACACTTTCTTGCATTAAAAATCATAAAGGTCTACACAAACCTGGACATGATTATTCATAAGAGTTTTGTGCCTAATATCCTCAAACTGGGAAAAACTTAAAATGCTTATCAACTGGTGAATCGATCAATAAATTGTGGCATAATCGTACAACGGAATACTTCCCAACAACAGCAGCAACAAACCCAAACCAAACCCTGCTCATAGACACAAGACCGTGAATGAATCTGAGAAAATTATGCTGAGGGAAGGAAATCAGACACAAAAGAGTCCATATTGTGAGAGTCTATTTACCTGACATTCTGTTAAGGGGAAAAACGAGAGGGACAGAAACAAATTAGTGCCTGCCCCGGGCTGAGGATGAGTGGTGAGGGACTAGACTGTACAAGGGCAGGAGGGCATTTTGGGAGGTGATGGAACTGATCCAAATTTTGATTTTTGTGAAGGTTTAGAGATGGTATGTATTCGATGAATTTCACGGATACTTGAATGACTTTCACTCTGAAAATTTCACCCGACACTAACATTATAAAAGGGAAAAGACCCTTTTATTGAGCACCTTGTATGGATTAGACACTAAATTGACTGATTAGGCAGAGACTCGATGTATCCCTGCGTTCATGGAGAACACACACAAGTCAGTTCATATATAAAAGTCGAATATTGGAGGCCATAATAGGCTCCATATAACTTTAGGCTCTATTGGCTTTGTGGTTTAAAACCTAAATACTTTGCAAAATACATATGCTGAATTTAAAGCAATACTATCCAGAGTTTGTAAGAATCACTACAAGGCTTTGCAAATCTATTTAACGTACCCTTGCAGTTTGAATTTTCATTTACCCATGTTTTTCTTATTCTGCTACTTCTAAATGTTTTGTTTTAAAATTCAATGATTTTATTAAATTAGAAGTTATAGTAGGTACTTTGGAAGAGAGATTGCGTGTGTCCTTTTTACACAATAAATGTGTACAGTTTTCTTCATATCGTCATACATTTTTATTTCAAAACTCCCAGATTTCTTTTTTGCTTAACTTTCTAGAACATAAATGACGATGAGACCATATTTATCAAGCACTCATGAACAATGAGTGCTGTGTCCAAAGTCAAGCAGTATCCCAGACCCCATCTTTGACCCGGCCAGGGAGTTTCTCTCATGATGATTTCAATGATATGTGCCAGATGGTTATGACTTTCAGTGATAGTTTTTATACCACATCTTGTCCAGAGAGGAAAGCAAAATGAGATTTGACAGAATCCAAAAAGCAGAAACCTTCACATGGTCTTTAAATTGGACTGAGACTCAAGATTTCTATCCTTTTGCCATATTTTCTATTTGCTTATGTGATAAATATATAAATGATCTTTCTCTTTCTCTTTAGTGTTACTTTTATTTTTTTTAAGATTTTATTTATTTGTTTGAGAGAGAGAGAGAGAGAGAGAGAGCAGGGAGAGTGGGAGAGGGAGAAACAGACTCCACGCTGAGCAAAGAGCCCTGTGTGGGACTCAATCCCAGGATGCTGGGGTCAGGACCTGAGCAGAAGGGAGACGCTTAACCAGATGAGTCACCCCGGGGCACCCAGTGTTACTTTTAGAATTTTGTTTTTTTCTCTTAGTCTCGTGTCTAAGTCAGGTACTTAGTATTCTGTAAATCATAAATAAATAGGCATTACGTTTCTTATAAGGCAAACAAGTATATTAAAACTGTACTCACAAAGAACGAGGTGGTAGAGCCAGAGGAGTGAAGTGTTTTATTCTCATCAGAATTCTTTCACCGCTAATGTGTGGGTTCTGGAATAAGCTCTTTGAGTTTCCTGGGTCCCTGTTGGCTCATTTGAATCGTGAAAGGATTCAAATGAACGGAGTCAAATGACCTCTACTAGCTCTTCAAGCTCTGGAATGAGTGGGAATAAAGACATGTTCTGCATTTGAGCATAGCAGGTAAATAGGTTAATGCCAAAGAGATTTTTAAAAAAAATGATGCTGATATATAGGTGTAGATACAGGTATAGGTACCTATGTAAAATATAGCATCATTCTTTAAAGAATTTACAGAAGAAATGGCAATGATGGAAACTGTTGATGGTTTGTATGAACATGTCACCCTCCATACCTCCTTTACAGTTTTTGGACATTTAGACAAGCACGTTAAAGTGTTTATTTTCTGTTTCAGACTCTCCTCATTTTTGTCATTTAAATATTTAGCATTTTCCCTTTTGATTACTCTTGCCATGGCTTTCTTTACTCCCACTTCTTTGTCCTTCCCTTTATTTCTGCTTCTTTGTTCTTACTCATTCTTTCATCTTTTCTCTCTCTATTTCATCCGTTCCCCAAAGTCTGTTGCTACCTATGATTTGTGTTTTTAAACATGGAGATAACCTTAGGGTAGAAACTCTTTCATTTCTATATTTTGCATATTTTGTAGACTATGGAAAGAATCTGGGGGCGTTAGCACTGGAGGGAACCTTGAGAAGTCAACCCATCAATCCACACCGTCACTCTTTGGCCACCGTATCACTGTCTTCCACATTTTGTGAAACTATTTCTGTGAAACAAAGCTTTAAGCCTGGGCCAATGTCCCACTAAGGGAAATCCTGCTACCGCATCACTTGCCACTCTCTTCCCATAGGAAATAAAATTGGATCTCCCACTATGCACACAGTAGGCTCTTAACATACATGAAAATTCCATGATATAACCTGCAAGTTAATCAACGTTTGGCCTCATAAAGATTTCTGTTGTTTTGCAACTACCTTTCCAGTATATTGCTTCTCCACTATTTAAGAACAAAATAAATATTTCTTCTGCAAGAAATGAGCCAGAAGGCTAAGGCTGAGCCTTAAGGCCAGGTGTGGAATCTAAAGAATGAGGACTTCTAAATTCCATTCATTCTCTTTGACAGTCCGAGGAGACTCTCACTGTCTTAATCCTAGGCTGTGTGTAAAGGACGTAAATATTTCATATACTCATATTATCTTAGAAGTTCAGCACACTTCAAAGGTTACCAAGCGCTTTCATCCATTCACAAATAAATAAAACGTTGTAAAAGAAAAAAATACCGAAACATATATATTACCTACACATCAACAACGTGCCATTTTCTCTTACCACTACTGCACACCAGAGTAACACTGGAACGTGGATCTCACACAGCTGGGCTTTTCCTACCGTATCATAGGGTCCTCATGCAAGCAATTAGAGGTCGCCTTACTCCAAAGGATTGGAGAAGAAGTTAAGTGTGTGCAAGTGAAACCACTGTTGTAAAAATCGTGAGAACTGGTCCAAACTTTGATTTTTCCACCAAACTGTCATATGAGAAACTGGAGACACAATGTTTCGGTCCTTCCGCCCCCCCCCCCACCCCCCGGGTTTCTGAGTATTCACTTAGCCTAGGAATGTTAAAATTCTTTTTCTTAATTCTGATTACTCTGTCGATTCACAAAATAATCACATTTGGGCTATTTTAACTTTACAGAATCTCTTTACGGAATGTTTTACCTGGTGAGTTTGCCACATTAAAATTTGCCAAACGTATTTTGACTCAGATGTAAACTTGGTCCTGAGCCTTACTGCTTGGTCCATTGTTCTGTTCAAAATGGTATTAATTCAGATAGTAGAGACTCCCTGGAGCTCTTTCGTTCAAAATTATGTTGAAAGAAGAATTTGACCTACGCTTGGCATAGATTTCTAGAATGTAACACATGACCAAGAAGCCGTCACTTTCGCTGTTTTTTGCCTCCCAAACAGTCACTAATGAGATGAGGTTTGCACAGATTTATTAAAAAGACAACGTTCTATTATTCAACTCACGGCAAAGAGATAATTGTGAACCTAAAAAAAAAAAAAAGTTCAGTGTCAGGGGGATATGAAAAATAAATCGTGTTCGGAGAAACAGTGTTCAAGGAAATATGGAGCATTTCCGTGTTTCTCAGCTAGGACCCCGGCTTTGCAGCAGGACGACCAAAGCTCAGGGAGAGATGGGGGGGGGGGGGCTGCCGCCCGCCGCGGAATAATGTCCTTGATGGGGAGCGCAATCCAGGCTGAGAGCTACAAATGCGAAGGCCAGCGGCAATGCCTCTGCCTTATTACCACTTCAATAGCCTACTCAGCAGGAATTAACAAGTAGTTTGAACTGAGTCTTTTCCCCCTTGGCCACAACACCCAGTCTTCTCTTTTTGAATCCTTGACTTTCTCACTGTAAATTTCATTACATGAAAGGGATGTGCCAAGTGATATCCTTGATGGTCTAACTGCTCCATCTTGTGATAAATCAATAGTGGATGCGGCTTTGGGGCAATCTCTAATTTAATATATGAAAACGCACATTTACGTAATGCTGTGGAGCAGGATAGCTGCCCGCACAAGGCTCTCTTGGAACCCAATCCCAGATTTCTCTCAGGAACACAAAAGACCTTAAAACACACACCAATACATATGCAACCTGAGTGGCTTTCTTGAAAAGACCTACCTTGGCAAGCAGTGCAGAAGACATCCATTGCTGATTTTGCTGTGTGTCTTTCCTTTTTGTGACTTAACAAATATGCCCACGATAATTCTTAGCTAGTATGATTTTTCCATTTGTTTAAATATTTTATTGTAACCATATTTAAAATCATTTTTCAAATGTTCACTGTGGAAGGACTGGTAGTTTATTACCTATGTTGGAATCTTGACTATTAATTAATGTTATGTTTTATAATAATAATAATGGAACTTGAAATTGCCTACCTGGCTAGCATAGTGGTTAATGTCCAGACTCTGGATTCACACTTCTTGGTTCCAAGTCTTTGTTTAGCCATATTTTGGTTATACAATCCCGGATATGTTATTAAACTTTGCTGTACTCAACTTCTTTATCTGGGAAGTGAGAATAATAAAAGACCTAATTCATGGGTCATATATAACTTATCATGTATGATGCTAGGCAAACTGGAAGGGCTCAGTAGATATTCACCAATTCTTAATACAGCAATTTTACAACCAGGTAAGAGCCTCATATAACTGCATAGTCAGAACTACGTGTTTTCAAACTGTTTTGTTTCTCAGTTCAATACTTTTGCTTTATGTTTTGCTTTTATGAAACTACCTTCCCCGTTCTCTTGGTAGCCCGGAAAATACTCTTTCAATGACTCAAACCAAATACCTTATTCTGAGATGCGTCTGGGGACCCTCATTCAGATAAACTTGGCATCCCTCCTTGATGGCCTGTCATTCTCCGCATGTCTCCCTGTCATAGAACATAGTATATTCTCTTTCACTGATGTATTTATTCTCCTTTTTTCCCTGACCAGTTCTATGGTAAGCTCCTTGACTGATCACTTTCTCCATCCAAGAAACTAAGGTAGTTAGAATGAAATACAATGCAGCGTGAAGGACGGGATATTAACTCATCTTTAATAACTCTGTAACTTTAGCCAGATCACTTAAACTTCTTTTAGTTTCCCGTTTTAAAACGGGACAAATGAATTGCAGTACTGTTCTACATAGAAAAGTAGATACTCACCACGTATTTTCATCTCCAAAGTAGATTAGCATAGTGGGTCTTCCTTGTGTTTTCTTTTAGTAACTAAGTATCTTACTTCAAGAACCCCCCTTAGATACTCAACAAACTAAATTCATGGTGGAAATAATTCAAACACAGATTCCTTGTATAAGTAGGGCAAACAAATAGGAATTAATGTCTACAACACAGCATCAACTAAATCAACTTAATACCGAGAGCATATAAAACAGTATGTGGGGCATTATAGCTAGTATGTGCTGATGGACATTATTATTGTATCGCTTAGAGGGTGTGTGTCACACTCACTGACACATACATAGACACGCATATGCAGGTTCCTACTAAATTCATGTTTGCAGGGGCACCTGCTTGGCTCAGTTGGTTAAGCATCTGCCTTCAGCTCAGGTCCTGGGATGGAGCCCCACACCGGGCTCAGCAGGGAGTCTGCTTCTCCCTCGCCCTCTGCGGTTCCCCCTGCTTGTGCTGCACACTCTCTCTCTCTGTCAAATGAATAAATAAAATCTTTAAAATAAAAAAACAAACAAACAAATAAATAACTTAAATAATTCATGTCTGTAGCTGCAGAGTAGGGTAATGTTCAGTATGGAGAATTTAAGGACAGATTTCTCCACCCCACATCATTCCCAGGGAGCTATGTTGGAATCTTGGCTATTAATTAATGTTATGTTTTATAATAATAATAATAATGGAACTTGAAACTTGCCAGCAGCTCCAGGAGTCTCCGCAGTAAGAGACCAGTGGTGAAGATCACTTAGGAGTCGGAGGTCCTGAAGCAGTGTCTTCTGACTAACTAGCAGGAACGCTTCCCTCTATGTGGACAGAGCCTTACTGCTTATCAGAGGTCTTCACAGATCCTGTTGGGACTTGGTTATGTTCTTTGAGTCTTTTCACAGGACATGCAAGATATTTGTAAAAAAGCAGCCAACAGTTTGCAAAAAGAAGGGGAGGGGGGAGAAAAGAGAACCAGGAAGTGGGGAGACATAAGCAACAACAGCAGTTACAAACTGTTCCAGAACCGGTGAGCAGAGCCCCTCGGGAAGCCAACAGGAAAGCCAGCTACGAAGGGGAAGGACAGAGGAGACCCTTGGCAGGCAAAACACCATCCAGAATATTCTTCACATCATGGGACTTGAGTAAACTCTGTTTCCGTAAAACAACTTGATAGATAAAGATCTGATTCTTAGGCAGGTGGATCGTATACAGTGCAGATTAACAATCGATATTGAGGAATCCTGTGTGGTTTAGGGAGTATGTCCATACATGTTATCTCATTTTCTATTAATAGTGGTAAAGGTATCAACTTTGGCTCAATAAACCCATTTTACGGATGGAAAAACGAATGTTCAGTTGTTTGAGTTGGCTTGCGGATGGCAGGTGAATATTTTGTTTACCACTTCTGATTTCATAAAATATTCTTTGCAGAGAAAACTTTGAAAAATTCTACTTAATATTTATACACAATATGAGCAGTTCTCAAAATTCATTGACTAGCAGTAATTAACAAATTCTAATAGTTCAGCCAGAAACAGTTCCTAATCTGTGCTCTGAAACCTAGTGAACAATCATGATACAATTGGGTAGACATGGAACAATATACTGCATCTTTATGTATACACATCTTTTCGGGGTTGCACACAATACATTTGGTTCAAATGTGGTTAACCTGAACAATTTGCCAAGTAGAGCAAGAACTGGAATAGGCCAGTGAGTACTAGCAGATCCATTTTTGGATCAAAAGATGTTGATTCTTTTTGCGGTTATTGTCATCCTCTACTACTGCTGATGTGCAAAAATCAAGAGTGGAAAATATTTCCATGTACTCTGGTTGGCAAAAATTTAAAAAAAAGCTATTTCTGATACAATCACCGATTCTATGTTAAACATGTATTGCTTCATTAAATTTGGCAAAGCTTGTTTATTCCCTGATGGGTTTGCAATAAGGAGAGAAATTTAAGTGGATGTGTAGAAGGAGTAAAGCGAAATTAAATATTTGTGTGCTTGGAGTTACAGGTGAAAAGTGCTTAGAGTGTGAAATTATTGTTATTTCAAATTCAGGAACGACTCCAGTCATTAATAAACAAACTATGTATCTACTCACTTTGTTTCCCCCGTTGTATCCAATAGTTAGCAGAAGGTGTTTGGAGATACATTCTTAGACCTGAAATATATGTTTTAAAATTTTGAATTATTTTCTTTAGTTTTTATTTCAAACCCATGATTTTAATAAATGTTAAGCTTTGGTGCTCACAGCGCAGAGCTCTAAGGCACTAGACCCAAATTTTCTCTCTACCCCAAAGATTTGGTGCAGAATCCCTCCTTTCCTTCCGTTTTTCCTTCCTTCCTCCTCCCCATCCTCCTCCTCCTCCTCCTCCTCCTTCTTCCTTGATAATTTTGTCTGAGATTGTTCGGTTGGAATAAATACCCGTAGGCTTAGGTAACCTTATGGCATTTTTCTAGCGGTAGACCTTAAGTGGGTTACTCGATCCATCTGGATCTCAATCTCTTCAACTATATATAGGAACGAACACCTATCCATTTCTTAGGTTTATTTTGAGAATCAGATGAGATGATATGTGCCCAAAGACTGCAAAGTCCAGGGCAATTTGTTACTTTAAAATAATATCGGAGCAGAATATCTTATTTCAGGAAAGTGAACAAAGTGCCCTCTGCTAGGATTGGGCAGGAAGATGCAGATACTATGGTTGAAAAGACCTTCTGGTAGTTCCAGTTTCTAGGTATGGATCTGCCCTGATGGTCACCCATCACCTTCAATTAAGAAACCGGTGTGTAAGGAAACCCTAGATCAGAGTGTAGTATTTACTGCGTCTCTCAAAATGTAGGACAGTTTGAATTTAAGAAATGGAAATTTTAAAATACTCTATTTCTGGTCAGTGAACAGAGATTTCTTAAAATTTAAGTTCACTTCATACATTTAAAATGACCCCTTTATCTTCCATAGTCTTTCTTTGTACTTCTGCTTTTCTTTTTTTTTTTTTTTTAATTTCTTACAGAACTTTCCAAATATTTGATCACTACATCTCTTTCTTTTCCTGATCCCTTATGTCCAGAGATTCCTTAAAACATATCCCAATGTTTCTAACTCCATGTCTCATAGTGTAATTTAAAAAAAAAAAAAAAAAAAAAAAACCTCATTGTCAGGAGGTCAATTGCAAAGTATTAAAATCCATGAATATACAGAGTAAACTGATAGGAACATACACTTTGAGTTGTTTTTCATGTAGAAATGGTACTTTGGGGGAACCAGGGTGGCTCAGTGGGTTAAAGCCTCTGCCTTCAGCTCAGGTCATGATCTCAGGGTCCTGGGATAGAGCCCCACATCAGGCTCTCTGCTCAGTGGGGAACCTGCTTCCCCCTCTCCCTCTGCCTGCCTCTCGCCTACTTGTGATCTCTCTCTCTGTGAAATAAATAAAATCTTAAAAAAAAAATAAAAATGGTACTTTAGTCTGGGAACACTTGGTTAGCCTCTGTGGTAATCCAAGGATGTGTTTCTCTGATTTCCATCTTGCTTTAGAAACATACATGTCTACAAATGAGGTACATACTATTTTTATACCCCAAATGCCTGGCCCATATCATGTAGAATTTGTGCCACCAGAGATTAGTATCATCATCAAAAAAAAAAAAAAAAGCACATATTATCTTCTCTAAATCTCCTTCTACTCTCAACCCAAATACTTTAAAGCTACTCTTCAGACCTCAAGCATTCTTGCGAATTATTCTCTTTATCCCTCTAAATACCCCGTTTCATTTACTAGAAAGCCTCCATTTTTATAGTCCGTATCTTTGGGGATGAACAATGTTAACCAGTTGGTATAGAATACTATTTGATATGCATTTGACATTTATAGTTTTTCCTGGTTCCAGCAAACTGTTACTGCATCCTGGGTTCTGTTCGCTCGCCAGCTGCTTCTCCTGCTTGAAATACTCAGCAGTTGAGGAGGGAATGTTCACATCCAACCTCTGGTGGATTGCAGCTGTGATCTGTGAGCTCATTGTTCTCCTCTGTGAAGCTGGTTATGGCCTTCACACTATGCCTATTAATTAGAACATATGAGCACTTACTGGCATTTTATGAGGAATTTAACAATAGATATTGAATATTAAATGTGGAGCTTGCAAAGATATGCTATAGAGCTAAAGTACTGAAAGGACAGACATGGGCAGCACATTTTTAGCTCTGATTTAAAGGAAACTGAAAAAAAAAAAAAAAGAGATTTTTTTTAAAAGCATTAGTAGGCGACGTCCATGCAGAAAGAATGGGGTTATTCTGAGAGGAGAGAGGAAGGAAATTAATTTCTCTAATGGAATCAGAAGTTGAGAACAGTAAACATTATTATTAGAAATATGGGACTCTGGATTGTAATCCTGATAGATCAAGAATATAATATGAACGTATAATGTGACTGGCAGGGTTGGCAAGGGCTTGACAAGAAGTCTTTCTATATATTTTATAACAGTAAAACATAGCTCAGACTTGGAAGTTCATACGATTTCAGTGTGCAGCAACTAAAAAGTGTAATGTACACTTAATACAGTGACTGCAGTAGGGCTGTATCATGAATACGAAGCTTATATATGGCCATTTATCCAAACCTTGCAGAATTCTATTGCATAGAAGAAATTGAGTTTTGATAAACATAGTGTTCTTTAAACCCAGAGGTTTAATCTGAGTCTTAACAGGGGCCCAGCAGTCCATGAAATATTTATACTGTTTTTCTAAGTATATACATTATTTACTGAACAGTCTATAAAGTATTTACGTTGTTTTTCTAAATACAGTATACATTATTTACATTTCACTGTACTTTTTTCTGATTCAGGTAGAACGGAATGCTTGGAAATCAGTATCTAAACAGGTTCAACTGGAAATTGGAGTACGGGTGCGTCAAAATATTTATTATCATTCTTTGCCTCAGTTTCTGATTACCCACCAACCATGGGGTTTTCCTCTTGTGAAGGTCCTGGACAATATGATATTTAAATTATACTAATATAAGAGAATGATGCTCAAAGCCTACCTAAACTAGCTCTTTATAGTTAAACGTCTTTATAGAACATATAGTATAACTTGTCTTTATCAGTTTTAGTAAAATGCTTGTTTTCTCTTACCCAAATTATGAATTTTAGGTATAGCTTTCCTTAAAAACTTTCAGATACTTAATCCTAAACACTGATATTTTTAAACTAAATAAAATATATCTCTCCCTAGCTTTTTGCTCCTTAGCACTGCCGAAGACTACAGCCCCCACAGTGACTACACTGTGAAAGTTGTGATTTAATAACACATACTCATAAACACAGGTACTCAATACAATTAAAACTATATTTATATGCATTTAAAAAATGGTATGTACATAATGACTGATTTTTTTTCATAATGACTGATTTTAAGTGTTCTGTGAAATGCTACAAAAAACAGAGTTTTTTGTTTCTTGTTTTGTTTTGTTTTAATTCCTGAAACTAAATCAGTACTTCCAAGGCTAAAGTTACAGTTTGAAAGTGGCTTGAAAGTTTGAAAGTTTGCTCTGTAGTGAGCAAATGTGAAGTCGGCCATGTTGGAATACAGCTCAGCAACCACACTGCCCTGGGCCACGCTGATGGTTTTTCTTTGTGGAGACAGGTTTGGAAGAAAGTTTTCTATTTGAATGTATTCAGAAAAGTGAGCCCGAATCCACTGAGACACATGCAAAACAAGTCATCGGGATTAGACATTAGCCAAGGAGACAAGATAAGCATAGCAACTGATAAATAAGAATCAAGAAATTTCTGCAAAGCTTTAATATTTGATTTACAAGATAATGTCGTTGAAACGACAAGGACCAATGAAATCCTGCAGCAAAATGGTTAAGTCTTTCATAGCTTTCAGATTGGTTTTCATTGGCCATTTACTTGGAAAAATAAAATATTTCAGTATCGTTTTTAGGATCATATAGGAGGCTTATCTGATGACTGTATTTAAGCCTCACGAAAGGCACAAATTAACAAAATAGATCATCTGGGTAGAACTCTTTGCTTCATGTGTATAGCGTTCTTTGTTATGCATATGTATAGATGATGCCTTTGTGTTTGTGTTTTTGTTTTTCCTTCTCTTCCTTAGAAATAGAAGTGAGACGTAAACTTGGAAGACATCTCCTTCAGGTCTACCTTGCCTCTGAAGTCAGATCACCATCAGAGACTGAATCTCAAACCAATAGAGACTGACGTTCGCCCCACTGAAATCAACGAAACGAGGACGTGAGACCAGTCGCCTTTCCCCTCCAAATCAAGGCTCTTTTGACAACCTAAAATTACAACTCCATAATAAAAAAGGCTATGGGAACACATTTGTTATAGAGCTGGGGCAACTATAAGATGGACTTACAGCAAAGAAGAGAAAAGCTGAAACACTCACTAAATTGGCCCTTGACCAAGTATCCAGTGAAAAGACCTAGAAATATACACCCTGCCCCAGGAACTCAGCTGTCAGGGTGACTCCTCTCCATTTACACTAACTTAGTCACAAGATTCAAAGTCCCGTTTCCAAGTTATGGATGACACACGATGGAGAGTAGTTTTCTTGGATTAGCTGTGAGTTTCATAATAGAATAGGATTGTTGAATTACATATTGAAGAATGATACAATTAAGGTGACCCCATTTTAATTTGCTTAAGGATCATCAGGATCTTTTGAAAGACATGTAGATTTTGAGGACTTGTGGGTGAGAAAACAAATTATATAGACAGTTCTGGCGTAGTTCATTTGAGGTACAGTTCAGAATCTGCATGTTTTACAAATGCCCCTTATAATTCTCATTCAGGTAGGCTTAACGCTGGAAACTCCAGAAAACTCCTCTGTAGAGTCATGGATGTTAAATTAGAGTTACAACCTACAAAAGCAATCTGTGATTCTGAAAACTATTGCCAGCTAATATCAGCCAAATAGATTTTGTGTCCTAGAAGACCAATAAAATACTAGCCATCTCAGGAATGGATGTAGGGGAAAACAAAACAAAACAAAACAATAACAAACAGCACACACACAAAATTACTTTGTTTGTTGAATGGTGGTTGCCAGGAGCTGGGGGAAGGGAAGCAGAAATGGGGAGTGGTTGTTGAATAAACAGTGTTTCAGTTTTGCAAGACGAAGAATTCTAGAGATTGGCAGCACAGCAGTGTGGATGTTCTTAACAGTTCTAAACTGCATGCTTCAAAATGGCTGAGGGTAAACTTCATGTTATGTCTAATTTACTACAGTTAAGAAAAAAAAGAAAGAAAACTAGTGTATACACATCAGTGGTCTGTGCAGTATAGGTCAGTGTTCCTGAAAAAGCTCTTACAGATCTAAAAAATAAAATCACACGTAGGCAAATAAAAAATCAAAAGAACACAGAAAATGAATTAACTAAAATAAACAAGATGGAGCTACATCAAACTAAAAACTGCACAGTGATGGAAACAAAGTACAAAATAACCTACGGAGGTATTAAGATCCAAGACATGTAAACAAACAAACCAACCTCGTACAACTCAATATAAAAATGAAAGAAAAAATCATTCAATTTAAATATGGGCAGAAGACATAAGTAGATGTTTTCCTCCAAAAAAGACATTTAGATGGTCAACAGGCAGATGAAAAGATGTTCAACATCACTCATCGTCAGGGAAATGCGAATCAAAACCACAATGACATATCACCTCACACACATTAGAATGGTTAGTATCCAAAGGATTAAAAAAAAAAAAAAAAAAGGAGCGTTGGCAAGGCTGTGGAGAAAAGGGATCCCTTGTGCACTGTAAGTAGGAAAGAAATTGGTGCAGCCACTATGGAAAGCATTATGGAGTTTCCTCAGGAAATTAAAAATAGAATTACCATAGGATCCAATTCTACTTCTAGGTATATATCCAAAGAAAACAAAAATACTAACAAAAAAAATCTCTACCCCCATGTTTATTTTAGCATTATATACAGTAGCCAAGATATGGAAGCCACCTAAATGTCCAGCAATGATAAATGGATCAGGATAATGTGAAATATATATGTGGAATATTATTCAGCCATAATAAAAAGAAAGCATTTGATACAATATGGATGGACCTTGAGGGTACATGCTAAGTGAGATAAGACAGAGAAAAAGATTCAGAAGGTGAATGTGATCAATATTTTGTAAGTCTTAAAGATTGAAGTAGAATGATCGTAAGCTTGCCAACTTAGGTAGAATTTTTAATTTAGATGGCAAAAAGCAAATTAATATAAGATTTGTGAAATAATTAGACCGGATAGAATATTCAGAATCTATACCTTGGGACGGAGAATGGTGGTAGCATAAGTAAGTTATATGGGCACAGTGAGATGACACAACTGGAAAGTAGTTCGTTATCATTATTGTCATTATTATTATTATTATTATCATCATCAAGAAGGAAGAAAAAAGGTGTTGGATATAAGGTAAATAACCAAGGATCTATGTTACTATCTTTCTGGGTGATCTAAGCTTACCAAAGAATTGAAGGACACTGAGCTTGCTCCAAGAATAAGAATGGGTTGGCAGAGACGGATTTTCTAAATTGTTGTTTGCCTCCTAAGCCAAACTTACTTGCTATTATCTACCTATTATGTTATTCATTTGGAATATCAGAGCTTTATGCCACTTAAGTACTAGTAATAAAGAATCTAGGATCATATTTCACCAACCGCATTTTTCTTTTGTAGGTAAAATGATAGCACAGTGGAAATAACAGAGGATACAGCTACTCTGATGATGTTTATTTTGATGCTTTTGAGCCAACATTTCAGTCTTCTTTTTTTTAAACCGCTGTAAGAATCTTGGGCACAGTTTTCACTTGCTGTCAGTATTGACCTGTCTTGAGTCCCTCAGGGCACTAGGCAAAAGCCATTTACATGGCTTTCCTTTCTTTACTCTCATACCTCTATCTTCCCAGGTTTATTGAAGTTGGGTTCACTTCCAGAAACCCGACATTTCAGTATCAAAATGTATATCCACTTCCCCTTCCTTTATCTTGCTGTCAGCTGCTGAGGACTGGCTTTAGGTGGATCTCAGGCTATTAATCCTGCTAATAATAATATTAACACTTATTAACATTTTCTGTGTCCTTGACAAGGACTTCAAAAGATCATCTCATTTAATTTTCACAAGAACCTTACTGGGTAAGAACTATTGTCTGTCTTTTGTAACGGAAGGAACTTAAATCTAGAAAGTATAAAAATACCTTTGATTAGGTCACAGACATGATGTGGACAGGGGCTGAGATTTGATATCAAAAGGTTAATCCCAATTCGCATGTCTTCAACACAAAGCTGGTGGCCAATCACTGTCTGAGAAACTCCTTTTTCCCTCCTGCCAACTTCCCTGTCTCTCACTCTGGGATCTGGTAGGTGTTGATTATCATGAGCCCTCAGTAGGTCTAGACTGTAGCCCGTCTCCCACTCTCCACTTCCAGGATGTTCAGTCACAAGGATTGACTATGACTGAGTGATTTCCCCTCCTTAGTCCTAACCCATTTCCTAAATATAGCTCCAGTTTCTCTGCCTTTGACCCCTACGCTGTGTAATGGAATATATCACATTTTAGAGTATTTTTAAATATTTTTTTTATAAGATTTTATTTACTGATTTGGTGGGGGGGTAGGTCAGGAGGAGAGGAAAAGAAAGAATCGCAGGCAGGTTTGGTGCAGAGATCCACTCAGGGCTCGATCCCATGACCCTAAAATCATGACCTGAGCTGAAACCAAGAGCTTACGAAGCCACCCAGGCGCCCCATATCACAAACTTCATACCAGACCAAACCTCTGAAATGTTACTTCAAATTGTTGGTACACTTTGAAGACATTTTTCAATTGGCTATTTTCTCTGAGTTCACCTGAGGATCCAAACTAATTTTTGCTAACTTTATCCCGAAACATTTAATGAATTTCTACTGCTTTCAATGTATTTATCTCCATAGAGATTTTTAAAAATCAAAGTCAAGGATTTGAACAACTTTATACCAATTAACTTGTAAACTTGAAAAGAAATAGACACTCTTTAAAAGAAAATTATGAATTAGCAAAATTTTACTCAAGAATAATTTGAAGTCTGGAAGAAAGTAATTATGAAAATCAAACTTTAATTAGCCAAAAGATCCATTCCTGTCATTACCGAGATTTGACAATGCATTGAGCTCTCTTCCCTTTGCATTCTCTTCAATACTTAGTGTTCATATCTATATATTGGGATTTCTCTCTTTTCTTTTAAGATTTTTTAATGTATTGAACTATATCTTGATTCCAAATTATCTGGTATTTACCTGTCTTTGTAGCAGGAAGTTGTAAGTTTTCCCGTATCAGTCCGATCTACTATAGTGACCACAAATCATTAAATCATTATATATATGTTATATAATGTGTTATATATATATATATATATATATATATATATATACATATATATATAGAGAGAGAATATTTAAAAATACTCTAACTATGCTGAATCTATATTAGGACTCTCCAATATTATTTGCATTAAGTAAGTACATTTCTTTCTTACAGATCCTATATTTTTGGAGTATTTACTGAAGTTCTCAAAGTAATATCATACAATGTACTTAAGAAATCCAGAGGCAGACTCTTTCTATATGTAAGAATTTCCCAAAATTCTGCACAGGAGCAGTCCAGTAGACTTTACTTAGGAAAGAAGAGTTCAGGGTAAAGTATCATGTAAAGAAGATTTCTTTTAGAGAGTCACAACCAGTATACTGAAGGCTCGAAGACGTCTTCTGATAACGAAGCCTGTTTCACTTTGCTTAAATAGATTTACTGTTCTCGAATGAAGGAATTAGCCATTATTTTGAAAACCCCCCACAAAATAGTATGTGGGAAATACTGTCATCTCTAAACAGTACTGGACATCCCCGAGGCACACATCCTTCAATGTAGCTCAGATCTTCTACTCTTCTGTCAAGTTCACTAAAATATTATTCCGAAATCTCCGATCATGTAACCATCCATGAAAAAATTACAGATAGTAGAAATATGCTTTAATTCTGTATTGCTAAGGGCCCATTTTATTTTATTTTTCCCTAAGGGCCCATTTAAAAAAAGATATTCTTAAAAGGACCGTGCAAGAAAGGTATGGGATACAGAGAATGCTAGCTTCTGGGAATATTGCATACATAGTACAAGAGCATGGCTGTTGATACTTTTTCATACATTTTGTTTTGCCTTAGCTTGTCAACAGGAATAAATGAGTCCTATTGAAAGATGTTTCCTTTTCATGCATTTTGGTTACTTTCATCTGAGAAGATGACCCCCACCTTAGAGGATGATGATGGGAAGGTTATGAGGAGTTGTAAAGGATTTTGTTCTCAGTTTGACATCAGTTAACTCTTAAATTCTTCAGTGTTAAACAGTATCTAATTCTGGCAGAATTAGAATTCTATGGCTTAGATAAAATGACAACTGACAAAACGTTTCCCCACAGTCCTAGTGCTGGTGCTATACACCCTCTGGGGAGCTCAGTCGGAACAGCTGCAGAAACTGAATTTTCAGCAGGGGGACTTGCGTATGAAAAACCGCACATCACACACGCACCATCTACAACAGCACTGATGCTGGATGCTGCACCCATTCATGTGTTGTGACCCTACCCAGTTTTTGTATACCTTGACAACCATCAGGAATAGCTACCCCAGTGTAGATAATCTTCAGGTTTCATTAGTAACAAAATATTCCTTATTAAGGTAGCTAAATAAACTCTTACTGTATTCAAATCAATTTGTATCCGTGCCATATCTGTCCTGGGGTCCTGGGGTCATAGAGTGAGGCTACTTGGATAGCTGCCTGGCTAGAAAGCAAGCTTTTGTAGATCACTGATTCTCAAATGGAAAAAAAAAAAAAAAAAGTACAAAATTTGCTTAGAACCAAAGGTTTGTCAAAAGAAATAGTGTCTGTAAGGAAGAGACTACACAAATCGCCTCTTAGCAGCCAGAAGTATTACATACCCAAAGGAAACTATAAGCTTTTTGTACAGATGCTAGATAAGCTTGCCAAGGAACCATATGCTGCCGCTGGAAGAATATTCTCGCAGTTTGGCATCTGGATGGTAGAATTACCATTCAATAGGGAAAACGAGAAGCATATGAAGATGAGGAATAAGATCATGTCCACACTGCATGAAAATCCAAGTTACACGAAGGTGAATTTCAAATGTCATTTTAATGGCGAGGAAATTTAATTAATTGCCGTGACTACTGTTTACACATTTTAAGTGGATACAAAGGCTCTGTCCTTTGGAAACAAAGGAACTAGATTAGAGAATTAATATCCTAGAGCATCAGTAGCATGACTTTTTGTTGTTGCTTAGTTTCAATCTGATAAGCCCAAAATTGTAAGACAGAGAGGACAATACAGGATTTTTTTGCCTATTGGTTTCACTCCTTTCCTTTAACGACTTCTGTATTCTGCCTTACTTTTCAGGATAAAGAAGTTCAGTGAAATCACTCACTTTTCACTTTTTTTATTTTTGTTTTTGTTTCTAGGTTATCCAGCATAAAACATGGCTCACCAGGTCGCTGTACTAAAATGTCTGATACTCATTTTGAAACAGCATTCAGCACCAAGAAAAAGGGAGTGAAAAGGAATTGATTTCGGCTGATATATCGGGTAGCAAAATGAGATGTGAAGGCTCCATAATTATTTGGGTGTGAGATCAATAGATACATTGAAACTGGCAACAAACAAAACAAAACAAAACACAAACATTGCACCAAGGATTTAATTTAGTCACATTATATTGTATAAATGTGTCCTTTGGAAAGAGAATGGTGAAGTTTATACAATTGTGTGAGAGGAATCTGTAGACATCCTAGAATTTATTCTAATTCTCACCTTTGGACTATTATACTCTAGTGGCTAATTAATAGCACTTAAAATTTTCTGTCCCTAGTTGTAGTAGCTAGTCAGTCATAGGTCAGTATATCTGCATGAAACAGCTGAAGCACTTTCATGTTAAGAAACCTTGGGATAATGCATGGAAAGGGTCAGACATTTCTTTGCCCTTTGCCTTACGCATACTTTAGAAACAGATCCCATGTTTTTTAATTACAATAGGGGTTGTCACTCCAATAATGAGTTCTCCATCTGCATTTGGTTTCAAATTCAGATAGTTAATGGAGGTTAGAGAAGGTGAAATTCTTCTCTGGCTGTGTTTACAGTATTGCCAAAACAACTCATCTTTTCAGTCATTTTAGGGGGAGAAATCAGTGAGATAATTTATTTATTGTCAGGTAGCAGCCAATTGACAGAATTTCCCACCTTGACCCGCTTAATATTGTGTAAAACACAATTACATCAGGTAGATTATTGCAGTTAATTCTCTCTCTTTCCATTACTAATCTCCATTTATCTTGTTCATATCTGGTTCTAAAAGCAGCTAATTAATTGCAAAATACTTTATGATTTTCATTTTGAGTTCATACATGTCATATTATGATTGTGGCCAACAGGGCAGATCTTGGTGTCACCATTTTTCTGATTAAAAATATTGACCCAGATGGAAGGTAAATGATTTCTATGAAGTCATTTATCTAGAAGCACGCACAGTATGGGTCATCTGATTTCTAGACTCACACACACACACACACACACACACGCACACACACACACACACACACTTCCTTTTATCCTTTAAGTAATTCTATATGACTGTTTCCATAGTGAAAAAAATAGTGAGATTTTCAATTTGATTATATAGTACTAAATGTGCATCTTGTGGAATTAGTCTTTAGGCTAAATTGATCAGTTTTAAGATATGCATCTGTAATTATACACACACGTATATAACATATACACATATATGCATATATAATATGATAATTTAGTAAAGCGTTTACTTTGTTAAGTATGTAAAAGGGATTTTTTTCTCATAAAATGATTTGACATGATAGATTTTGTACATTTCTGAGATTTTATTATTTATAGATGTCAAAATGATGCATTTAAAGTAGATCTAAATAGCTGCATATCTACTCATTTTTTAAAAAGATTTTGTTTATTTATTGGTCAGAAAGAGAGAGAGAGAGAGAGCGCACATATGAAGGGGGAGGGGCAGGTGAAGGTGAAGCAGACTTCCTGCTGAGCTAGGAACCCTTTGCGGGACTTGATCCCAGAACCCTGGGATCATGACCTGAGTCAAAGGCAGACACAACCAACTGAGCCACCCCAGTGTCCCGTAACTAGTCATTATTAAGGTTAAATGATTCTCAATAGTCAATAAGATTAAAACTTTGTTTAATGCTTATGTGAAGAGTAAAAGGTTAAGGACCAAAGATTTAAAGAAAATGAATTTTTTATAAAAGGATAAAATCTACAGATAACAAACATATCTGATTTCACCAAGCTAGCACTCTATTTTTCCCATAAAACATTTTATATAAGAACTAGACCTTTAAACCATGTTTCTGAGGTAAGGCCTCCATCTGATTCACATCTGATTTACAAAAGTCATGCAGGTGATTCACAGGTTGGTGAATCTTATTCACCTTTTGGAACCTGCATTATAAACCTACATGTAGAAATGTAAAGTTTTTAGTTGTTTTTTGTTGTTGTTGTTACTGTCACTGTTGCTATTGTTTTGATTATGTGAGACTCTCTTCCTACTGGCTCCAAAACCACTCCCTAAACTTACATGATTTGAATATTTTTCTGGGATAAGGCAGAAAACATTTATGTCTAAGTCACAAAGATCAGTTCTCCATTGAAAAGGAGTTTCAAAGTTTGATAATTTTGTTTGTCTCTTACTACTTCTACCTCACAGCATACAAAAAATATGCATTGTATCTCTACTTATATGTGATGATGTTGGTGTCTCACACTGGATGTTCAATGACATCCAACTGTCAACAAGAGGATGTTTCAAATTGTGCTCAGGGGCTTTCACTCATCTTCCACTCCCAACCGCCCCTTTGTAAGCCTCTGCCACACAAACATGGATTATATTATTTATATATAAAGAGCATATGTTTGAGCAATACATGTTTTATGTATGTTGCCAAAGGCTATTCCCAAAGAAAAATGTTTATTTAAAGCCATATAAAAATGTGAATATTTGGTATATTACTGTTATCTGCATAATATTTTCTTAATCTACTAGCTTCAAGGGAGAAGTTTGGCCATTACAATAATATAATATTTCTTTATCCTCAGAATACAATTTTTAGAGATTCTTATACATAAAAGCAACCAAATGGGAACTCCAAATTATCATCAATACTCTCAATATGTTCTTATATTAAAATTAAAGCCCCTGAAGACAAGACGAGTCTGGCTGCCTTTTGAGAATAGACTTGCATCTTCCTGTCTAAGCCATGTCACCTTTCTTTGTGGCAGGGATCTGACACAGGAGGGGTGCTGGGAGCTCTGCCTGTCAAACGAAGGCAACGCGTGGCCCCTCCCTATAGCGAAGCTTGAAAACCATTTTTTAAGAAAAATGTTAAATGCATTAACCTTGTTCTGATCTTGGGCACATCACTGCAAAGCCATTCTCAGGCAGGGATAATTGAAAGGTATGAATTTTTATATAGGTTTAGCTGTTGAAGTATTTTTCCGGAGGCAAAGCCAAAGGCTAAACGTGTGCCACATATTCACCTACTGGAGAGTGGGCTGACCCTGGTGTGTCAGCTCCGCGATCCACAAACGAACAGGGGACCCGTGATTGAGTTCTTGGCATAATTTACATGCCCCTTTTGCTTCTTTCTTTCGTACCTACTCTGCCCATGTTCTTGGTTATGAAACTTGGGAGTGCTTCTAAACTTCAGCAGTAAGCCGGGAAGAAATACAAAAGGTTGCTAACTTGGTCTATTTTCAGGATATGTCTTTCTATTTGTCAACTTTGTAATTTTGTATTGCTAGCAATATATGACCTGGTAAAATACTGGTCGTACGGAATTAATGATACTCCTAACAGGCGCTATTAGGCTAGTCCACAGGCTGTAGCTCAATTGTATGAAGCCAATCATGCCAATTTGCTGCTTTCCCACTTTAAATGAAAACGTATATTCAGCCGAAGGATCATGAACATTTCAAAGCAATTTGTTTGTAGTTTGATTCACTGAAATGCGAGTGGGCTTGACCTAACAAGACGCTCACCGCAAATTTCTGTTGTGTTTCCTTCAAATACACCTTCGGTGGACAGAATGCAAAGGTCGGCTTCAGAGAGGTGAAGCTGTCACTGTTGTCTAACTCTCAAAAGGGTAATACCATTGACGAAAGAATTCCTGGAGAGAATTCCTGTCTCTAAAGACGTTTTGATTCAGGAACCATTAATAAAGTTTTATTGATCGTATCAACCTCATATGAAATTTGGCTCCTTGAAGACTCAATCACACTGTATGAAGAGAGAGATATTTTAGGATTTAGAGCCACTGTGTTTCTTCTTTAAAAAAAAAAAAATCAAAACCACAAACAAACCTCCATCTTCTGGCCCATATTCCTTCTCAGTACCTGTGTGCTTTGTCAAAGGGCACATTTTCAAAAATGAAAAGCTGACTTGTGTGGGCAACAAGCCTAATATTTAAACCATTATTTAAAAAATAAGAAAAAAAAACAAGGATGTGAGTTTTAAATGCTGTTTTTAGCACCCATTCGCTACATGGCATAGAATGATTTATAATTAATTTAAAATTAAAGTAGCAAAGTGCTAAATAATTTTTTAAGTTGAAAAAATATTCTCTAAAATCTTCACAGGCTTTTTAAAACAGAAATCCATTGAAATGACACTGAATCTCAAATTAGCAATAATAGAACATTTTCATAGTGAAATCTGTGCTTGTGCTACTTGTACTAAAGGAAAAAGATGGCACTGAGGTTCACACAGAATTTATGTTTGGATATTTCTTAACAGTTAATGGGCTCCTGGGCTGGCTAATGCTTTGTTGTTCTCAAAACATTTTTGGAATTGTTAGAAAGAGTTCTCACAGAATCAGCACTAAATATTTGAGAAGAAAGTAGAAATTATGGCTGCAAGTTCAAACATTATCTTGATAAAAAAAAATTCCCGTATCACTCCATTAAGGAACAGAATGGAAAACTCTATTAATTATACCTGTTTCACACCCTCTCTTTCATCTATATGCAAAGAATGTAATTCCTGATTTCTTATGTAAACCTTTGGGGTCAGTTTTAGTCATGGATCTGTGGGTAGACAAAATAAAACTTTCAAGAGTAATCGGGACAAGAGTACGTGGTCCAGATGAGAACCGGAAGAGTGGAACAGACTCAACTAGGCAGAGACTGTGCAGAGTTGAGGCAGCAAGAGTTTCTGTCCACAAGGCACTGTTTTTCCTAAAAGCTGGGGACTGACAACTTCAATGACTAGGGTTGGCTTTTTTTTTTTTTTTGTCCTATTATTACTGATGCACTATTATTGTTTGAGATTCTACAAAAACCAAAAATGTTTTGCTCCCATATTTCAGTTCTACATTGGTTGGCGCTATCTTCAAAGAATGTCTTCCCTGAAGAGATTACCTATGGTTGTATTAGCTCCCTAGGGATGCCGTAACAAAATTTCACAAACTAGATCGTTTACAGCTACAGAAATTTATTCTCTCACAGTTCTGGAGATTAGAAATCTGAAGTGAAGGTTTTGGGAGGGTTGGTTCCTTCTGGTGGTTCTGAGGGAGAATCTGTACCCTATGTCTCCCTTGGCATCTAGCGCTTCCCAGCAATCTTTGGAATTTCTTGGCTTGTAGATGCATCATTCCAATGTCTGTCTCTTTCCACATTTTGTTCTCTTCTTTGTGGTGCCCAAGATTTGACACAACTTTCTCATAGGGACCCTAGGCGTCTCATGACTTCTCATCAGTTTAATCTCATCTTAACTATTTCTATACACAGTGACACAATTTCCAATTATAGATTCAGGTTCCAGGTAGATATGAATTTTTTTGTGGGAGGGGACAAAATTAAAGCCAGTGCCATTGTCAATATTCAGTTAAAAACAGCATCTTGTCTTAAAAAAAAAAAAATCATTGAATATGTAGTTTTTCCTTCCACGGCTGGAATTCCCATTTTAAGGACAAGCACGGATCAATCCAGGTATTTAGATTGGAGGCTTCTACGCTGCTGATCACAGATTCTGTAGAACTCTCATCTCTTTTTCAATGGTTTGTAAGAACTCTTCCAAGGAGTACTTCCTTATAGCGACATGCAAGGAAGAGATTTGTACTGTAGATTTTCCATGTCAGAACGATTTAGGTCAATAAGGTGATGGAAAGGAGCTTGAGTTGGGTTAGAAATGTTAGTGCTTCACTGGGGCATATGTACATTCCTCTGCCCCCAGCACGTGGTTATTTGTGATCCATAGAGGGAAGGAATGTCTAGGGGCAATATTCTGATAATTAATGCTCAATACACTATGGATATTGAAGACCCATCCTGATAGTCTTCTTCTTGTGAGAGCTAAATCACATTTTTTTAGTGTTCAGAAAGTAAGGGTAGCAGACTTCAAAAACAAATAATGAAACTTACAAGTCTACTTGTAACTAGAGAGTAACCAGACATTGAGCGTTGAATTTATTAATGAAGAGAACTGTTTTAAAAATTGGAGAACCTGAATTCACTTGAAGTTCTGATGAGTCTATTTTGTCATGATATATCTGTACTTCCAGATATATAGGTCTGACATAAATGGGGCTCATTTATATCAGCAAAGTAGCTGATATCGGAAATGTAATCACTTGCCTTTTGACATCTAGAAGTGGACCAAAAATAAGCCAACGAATTATTAAACATTTGCCTTATCAAATTACAAAATAGCACACTCAGTAACAAGTACCTTAACAAGTCCTACACACCTCTAATGTTCTGTCTCAGGAATGGAATGGAGTATGTTCAAAGTTGATTTCGGCTTGCAACCAGTCTTTTTGTATCAACTCCTGACCTGAACTGATGTGAAACTATTTGTATTTTATGTTTCACCTGTAGTGTGAATATTCACACATCTCTCTGCAGAATCCTCATGAGTTTCATTATACCCTGTGGCCCCAGTCCACTGCTGGTGTTTTACAGAAGTAACACATGTTCTAAAATTTAAAAAAAAAAAAATAAAATCCAACTCCAAATCACACTGAGCCCCTTAAAAAAAAAAAAAAAAGAAGATTGTGGACCTATATCTTTATTTTAAAGGCAAACATTGGCAGTATATTCATTTTCTAGGGTTTCCATAACAAAACACCACAAACTGAGTGATTTGAACAACAGAAATTTATTTTTTTATGATTCTGGAAGCTGGAAGTCTGAGATCAAGGTATCAGCAGACCTGCTTCCTTCTGAGTTCTTTCTTCCTGGCTTGGGGATGGCTGTCTTCTCACTTGGACTTCATGTGGTCTTTCTTGTGTGTGTGTGAGTGAGTGTGTGTGTGTGTGTGTGTGTGTGTGGTGTGTATGTGTGTGTATATCTAATCTCCTTTCTTTTCTTTTTTTTTTTTTTTTTTTGAAGATTTTATCTATTTATTTGACAGACAGAGATCACAAATAGGTGGGGGGGGGAGCAGGCTCCCCACCGAGCAGAGAGCCCAATGTGGGGCTCAATCCCAGGACCCGGAGATCATGACCTGAGCCCAAGACAGAGGCTTTAACCCACTGAGCCACTCAGGTACCCCCCTAATCTTCATTCTTATAACAATACCAATCATACTGGATTAAGGCCCATCTTCTGTTTGTTCATTTGTTTCAACTTTTTATTTAAATTCTAGTTAGCGAACATAAAGTGTAATAGTAGTTTCAGGAGTAAAATTTAGTGATTCATCGCTTTCATGTAACCCCCAGCGCACATCAAGCAAGTGGAATCAGGTCCCATCTTAATGACCGCATTTTAAACTAATGCCTCTTTAAAATCTCTGTCTCCAAATACAGTTCCAATCTAAGGTACTGAGGGTTAAGACTTCAACATAAACCTTGTAGAGAACAGAATTCAGCCCACACTAGGTCATACTTTGTTAGTGGTTGCCTTTATTTTCACTCTAGTATCTTTTGATTCATCTAAGAATATCTTTCACATGCTCATCATGGAATAGGACACTGTGATGGTGTGTTTCAGAAATTATAGAATAAAACAAAACAATGTCCTGCTTAAATAGTTCAGACCAATATTAGAGAAAGAAGGGGATTATTCGATTTTATTCTGTTTTTACTTTGTTAATGCAGATATTATATAGCCTGTAGTTGGAGAATCTGGGGAAAAAGTCAAGTCTGGATTTGGAGATAGTTGGAGAAAGAAGTTTCAATGCCATACCAGATCTTTTTCCAGGTAGCTGACGTAGTCCACATAAACCTTCCCTGCATGGTCTATGTGATGGATTTGCAGTAAAGGACCATTGGATTGTGCCTGCAGGGACCAACTATTAAGAAAGAACTGGAATGTACTGTACCATCTCTGCCCACCCCACCCCCCTGACTACCGCCCCAGAGAGAGAACATGAGTAGAGAGGGGCAGAGGGAAAGGGAGGCTGAGAATCTTAAGCAGGCTCTACCTCCAGCAAGGAGCTCAATGCAGAGCTCAATGTCACAACTGTGCATCATGACCTGAGCCAAGATCAAGAGTAGACACTCAACCTACTGAACCACCCAGATGCCCAACTGTATCATTTCTTTTTTAAAAAAATTTATTTTTTTTCAGTGTTCCAAAATTCAATGTTTATGTACCATACCCTATGCTCCATGCAATACGTGCCCTCCATAATATCCACCACCAGGCTCGCCCAATCCCCCAACCCCTCCCCTCCAAAACCCTCGGTTTGTTTCTCAGAGTCTACAGTCTCTCATGGTCTGTCTCCCCCTCTGATTCCCCCAACTCACTTCTCCTCTTCTCCCAGTGTCCTCTGTGTTATTCCTTATGCTCCACAAGTAAGTGCAACCATATGATAATCGACTCTCTCTGCTTGACTTATTTCACTCAGCATAATCTCTTCCAGTCCCGTCCATGTTGCTACAAAAGTTGGGTATTCATCCTTTCTGATGGAGGCGTAATAATCCATTGTGTATATGGACCACATCTTCCTTATCCATTCATCCATTGAAGGGCATCTTGGTTCTTTCCACAGTTTGTTGACTGTGGCCCATTGCTGCTATGAACATTGGGGTACAGATGGCCCTTCTTTTCACTACATCTGTATCTTTGGAGTAAATACCCAGTAGTACAATTGATTTCTTAAGGAATCACCACACTGTTTTCCAAAGTGGCTGCACCAACTTGCACTCCCACTAACAGTGGAGTGGGGCTCAATCCCAGGACCCGGAGATCATGACCTGAGCCTAAGACAGAGGCTTTAACCCACTGAGCCACTTTTACCACATCCTCTTTTTTACCACATCCTCTTTTACCACATCCTCTCCAACACTTATTGTTTCCCGTTTTGCTAATTTTGCCCATTCTACCTGGTGTAAGATGGTATTTCAATGTGGTTTTGATTTGAATCTCCCTGATGGCTAATGATGATGAACATTTTTTCATGTCTGTTAGCCATTTGTATGTCTTCTTTGGAGAAGTGTCTGTTCATGTCTTCTGCCCATTTTTTAACATGATTATCTGTTTTATGTGTTTTGAGTTTGAGGAGTTCTTTATATATCTTGGATATCAGCCCTTTGTCTGTAATGTCATTTGAGAATATCTTCTCCCATTCCGTGGGTTGCCTCTTTGTTTTGTTGACTGTTTCCTTGCTGTGCAGAAGCTTCTGATCTTAATGAAGACCCAAAAGTTCATTTCTGCTTTTGTTTCCTTTGCCTTTGGAGACATATCTTGAAAGAAGTTTGCTGTGGCCGATGTCAAAGAGGTTACTACCTATGTTCTTCTCTAGGATTTTGATAGATTCCTGCCTCACATTGAGGTCTTTTTATCCATTTCGAGTTTATCTTTGTGTATGGTATAAGAGAATGGTCAAGTTTCATTCTTCTACAGATAGCTGTCCAATTTTCTCAGCACCATTTATTGAAGAGACTATCTTTTTTCCACTGTATATTTTTTCCTGCTTTGTCAAAGATTATTTGACCCTAGACCCATATCTGGGCTCTCTACTCTGTTCCACTGGTCTATGTCTCTGTTTTTGTGCAAGCACCATGCTGTCTTGGTGATGATAGCTTTGTAGTAAAGTTGAAATCAGGCAATGTGATGCCCGCAGTTCTGTTTTTCTTTTTCAACATTTCTTTAGCAATTCGGAGTCTTGTCTGATTCCATACAAATTTTAGGGTTTTTTTTTTCTAGCTCTTTGAAAAATGCTGGTAGAATTTTGATCACGATGTCATTGAAAGTACACATGGCTCTAGGCAGCATAAGCATTTTAGCAATGTTTATTCTTCTAATCCATGAGTATGGAATTCTCTTCCACTTTTTTGTGTCTTCTTCAATTTCTTTTATGACTGTTCTGTAGTTCCTCGAGTACAGATCCTTTACTTCTTTGGTTAGGTTTATTCCCAGGTAGCTTATGGTTTTTGGTGCTGTAGTAAATGGAATTGATTCTCTAATTTCCCTTTTTATATTTTCATTATTAGTGTATAAGAAAGCAACTGATTTCTGCACATTGATTTTGTATCTTGCCACATTACTGAATTGCTGTATGAGTTCTAGTAGTTTGGGGGTGGAGTCTTTCAGGTTTCTGTATAAAGTATCATGTCATCTGCGAAGAGAGAGAGTTTGACTTCTTCATTGCCAATTTAAGTATCTTTTGTTTCTCTTTCTTGTCTGATTGCTGTTGCAGGACTTCTAGTACTATGTTGAGCAACAGTGGTGAGAGTGGACATCCTTGTCATGTTCCTGATCTCAAAGGATAGACTGTCAGCTTTTCCCCATTGAGGATGATATTCACTGTGGGTTTTACATAGATAGATTTTATAAAGTTGAGGAACATTCCCTCGATCCCTATACTTTGAAGCTTTTTAATCAGGAACGCTTGCTGTGTCTTGTCAAACGCTTTTTCTGCATCAGTTGAAAGGACCATGTGGTTCTTCTCTCGTCTTATTGATTTGTTTATCATATTGATTGATTTGTGAATGTTGAACCACATTTGCATCCCATGGATAAATCCCACCTGGTCATGGTGGATAACCTTTTTAATGTACTGGTGGATCCTATAAGGTAAGATCTTGTTGAGAATGTTGGCATCCATATTCATCAGGGATATTCTTCTTTCTGGAGAATATCTGGAATTCTTTTTGGTGAGGTCTTTGCCTGGTTTGGGGATCAGCGTAATGTTGGTTTCATAAAACGAGTCTGGAAGTTTTCCTTCTGTTTCTTTTTTTTTGAAACAGCTTCAGGAGAATAGGTATTATTTCTTCTTTGAATGTTTGGTAGAATTCCCCAGGGAATCCTTCAGGTCCTGGGATCTTGTTTTTTTGGGAGGTTTTTGATCACTGCTTCAATCTCATTACTAGATATTGGTCTATTCAGGTTGTCAATTTCTTCCTGATTCAGTTTTGGAAGTTTATAGGTTTCTAGGAATGCATCCATTTCATCTAGGTTGCTTAATTTATTGGCATATTTAACTGTTGATAATAATTTCTGATGATTGTTTCTATTTTTTTGTTGTCAGTCATGATCTCTCCCTGTTCATTAATAATTTTATTAATTTGGGCCTTCTCTCTTTTCTTTTTGATAAGTTTGGCCAATGGTTTATCAATCTTATCAATTCTTTCAAAAAACTAGCTTCTAATTTCGTTGATGTGTTCTACTGTATCTCTAGTTTCTAATCTCATTGATCTCTGCTTATAGTGTGTGGGGTTGGCTTAATTTGGTGTTGATTCTCCAGCTCTTTAAAGTGTAAAGAGAGCTGGTGTATTCTGGATTTTTTAATTTTTTTGAGGGAGGCTTGGATGGCTATGTATTTCCCCCTTAGGAACACCTTTGCATATCCCATAGGTTTTGGACTTAAGTGTCCTCATTCTCATTGGTTTCCATGAATTGTTTAAGTTCTTCTTTGACTTCCTCGTTGATCCAAACATTCTTAAGCAGAGTGGTCTTTAGCTTCCAAGTGTTTGAATTCCTTTCAAACTTTTTCTTGTGGTTGAATTCCGGTTTCAAAGAACTATGGTCTGAGAAAATGCAGGGAATAATCTCAATGTTTTGGTGTTGGCTAAGCCCTGATTTGTGACCCAGTATGTGGTCTATTCTGGACAAAGTTTCATGTGCGCTCGAGTGTTCTGTTGTTTTAGAGTGGAATGTTCTGTATATAACTATGAGGTCCATCTGGTCCAATGCGTCATTCAAAGCTCTTGTTTCTTTATTGATTTTCTACTTGGATGATCTGTCTATTACTGAGAGTCACGTGTTAAGATCCTCTACTATTAATGTATTCATATGAATATGATTCTTTAACTTGATTAATAGTTGTCTTATGTAGTTGACTGCTCCTGTATTGAGGGCATAGATATTTACATTTGTTAGATCTTCTTGGTGGATAGACCTTTTAAGAATGATGTAGTGTCCTTCTTTATCTCTGACTTATCTCTGACTACAGTCTTTAAAACCTAATTTAAAATCTAATTTATCTGATATGAGAATTGCTCCCCCAGATTTCTTTTGAGGCACATTGGTATGAAAGATGCTTCTCCATCCCTTCACTCTCAGTCTGGATGTATCCTGAGGTTCCAAATGGGTCTCTTGTACACAACATTGTTTTTTAAATCCAATCTGCAACCCTGTGTTTTTTTATGGGCACGTTAGGCCATTCACTTAGAGAGTGATTATTGAAAGATACATTTTTATGACATCATGTTGCCTGTGAGGTCCCTGTTTCTATAGATTGTCTCTGTAAATTTCTGTTCTATGTCATTCTTGGGTTCTTTCTTCTTTTATAGAACCCTCCCGCCCCTTAATATTTCTTGCCAGCTTGGTGGTACTTTTTTACTTTTTTAAACCTTGCCAGTCTTGGAAGCTCTTTATCTCTCCATCCATTTTGAATGTCAGTCTTGCTGGATAAAGTATCCTTGGCTGCATATTCTTCTCATTTAGTGCCCTTAATATGTCTTGCCAGCCCTTTCTGGCTTGCCAGGTTTCTGTGGACAGGTCTGATGTTATTCTGATGGTCCTTCCTCTGTACTTAAGGAATCTCTTCCCCCTAGCTGCCCTTAAATCCTCTTGTCTGAAATTATGATTTGTGAATTTCACAATTAAGTATCTGGAGGTCTTTCTAATGAATATATATATAATGAATGCCTATTATGCACAGGGCACTGTTGAACATTGGGGAGCTTGCTGTGAGGTACAGAATCTTTATATCAACAACATAGCCCTCTCTTAATGAGCCATATAATTGGGATCATTTTAGGAGAAATAGAGCTTTGCTGTCATAATTTGTCTTGGGAAAATTTAGGGGAGGGGATACTGAGGGCACCGTCTTTCTCAACTGTGATCTTCTGTGACTTTATTGCTATATAACTGTAGCTTAAGGGTTAAAAGAAGAGTTTAGCTGTTGTAGCTATTAATAGTTGGTATATAGTTAGTAATAGTTAGCTATTATTATTTATCAATCGAAAAACTTTTTGTTAACTTTTGTTAATAATGATCCAAGCTGAAGAATGAGTAGAGTCAAGATTTAAAAAATTTAAAATAATAACAAATGGTTAAAATGGAAGTAATTGGGAATTCTCTGATGTTTGAGAAGTGGATTGTTATGTTTTAATTGAGGTATGGCTTGATGGTCTTAAACCAAAAGATTGCAAACTTGTTCAGGAATGTGATAGCCTACACAGAACAGATATTGATGAAGCACAGTTTCATCCAGCTTCTGGGACAGTGGATATGCAAAGAGAGCCTGCAATAAAAGGACACACTGTTTATCTGGGGTGGAGGCTTACTTAGTCCTCTACCCTAGAGTCACTTTGCTTGTTTGAAGACCCCTGGACACTAACTCTGCTCTAACCCATAAGGGAAGAATCTGGCTACTGTGTTTGAGAACATGATAGAGCAACACTTAGAAATTTATCTGAAAATGAATATACACATTCTAACATAAAAATATTACAGAGGGCATCGGGGTGACTCACTTGGTGAAGCATCTGACTCTTGGTATTGGTTCAGCTCATGATCTCCAGGTTGTAAGATTGAGCCATCCAGGTCCATACTCAGAGGGAAGTCTGCTTAAGAGCCTTTCTCCCCCTCTCTCTGTCCCTCCACCGCCACCCCCCGACATGTACACTCTCTCAAATATATAAATGCAATCTTTTTTTTAAAAAAAAGATTGCATTTATTTATTTGACAGACAGAGATCACAAGTAGGCAGAGAGGCAGGCAGAGAGAGGGGGGAAGCAGGCTCCCCGCTGAGCAGAGAGCCCAATGTGGGACTTGATCCCAGGACACTGAGAACATGACCTTAGTCGAAGGCAGAGGCTTAACCCACTGAGCCACCCAGCTGCTCAATATAAATAAATATATATAAATACATATGAAAATAAATCTTTGAAAAATATATTACATAGGTGAAATGGCAGCATAAAGAACTTTGCAGAACTAATCCTCAGTGAGAAAACTATAACCGATAGAGATTATAAAACAACCACTTGGGATCTCTGGAAATTGTTCTAAGTGCATAAAAGGAAGTGAAGAAGCATTGATTTAAGAAAATCTAATAAATTTCTGTAGTTACTGTGAGATTATGGTACTTGAATGACAACACGCTCTCTCCCCCCAATTCCCAGCTTAGACAGAAAGAGCCTCCATTCTGGGCGCATATAGCCAAGAAGATGACGCTCCCTAGTCCCCAGTTCACACTCAATAGAACACTCCCTTTAGGGCCAGTTATCCAGTATTTCTTTTCCTCCCCTCAACCTGTGTTAACGAGGCTAAAATCTAGGCAAGTGTGACCTAAAGGCAGGGCGCCCCCTTTCTTCACCCAGTCCACATTCATAGGGCGTATGTTCTACGTTAGGCATGGCAGATTCCTCAGTGTACAGGGATCTGTGCTGCCCTTCTCTCAGCTCCTAGGGCAGAGTCCACAATTGGTGAGGCAAGGCAAAACCAGAGGCTCCTGCCCCTGGCAATACCTTGCTCACGAAACAGGAGAGTTCCTCTTAGAGAAGCAGACCCCTGTGCAGCCCCTCACTCCAAAGAAGTGGCTTAGAGATCTTTCCTAGGACAAGAGGAGGGCCATAAGACATATAGTTCAGAATTCTTCCCCAGAAGAACTGATTATACTTAGAAAAGCGTATGAGGAATTTCAAGCTGAACAGTGTTCTAGAAAATAATGAAAAGTTTGGTAATAAACAATTAGGAGGAAGTTAGCACCTCCATGAAGACAACAAGCTAAACTATAAATAGTCTATCTCACCGATGAGAACTAAGAAAAGAGGCAGGTAAGGAGTCTTCTTTGAGTCAAAATAACCTTCATAAACGTGTTCAATGATACTATTCCTACAAAGAGGCCCAAATTTAATCAAATCAGACTGTGGAGTTTTGTATCACAAGGCATATGGTTGAAAACAACGTAGTATTATTAATAGGTACTCCAGCTGAAGTAGGATCTCAGATTCAGGCTTAATACCTCCATATGAGCAAATCAATGTTGTAGTAATGTGTTCAATGTTAAACATGCTAAGGAGCTCACTGGCGATATTCAGAAATAAGAAAAAAACAGTTCACTCAGCAGAAAAAAAAAGAAAAGCTAGTTCCTTTACAACTTAATTTGCAACTCGTAAGAACTAGAAAATATTGAGATTTTCTATTAGCATTTTGTGAAACATTTATTACTTTCAGTGTATCATTGCCATCTTTTGTTATCACTGAAATCTCACTGAAATGTTCACTGTTGAGGGAATTTTGAGACAAGAGCCCAGGAGGAAGAGCAGAGCGGGAAACTGATCATTTCCTAACAAACAGATGAGGTGACAGTGGGATTGGCAAATGTTGAGGGATATAAATAAGATATAGGTTCAACCACGAAAAGAGTAACAGGAAGGAGTGGAAAGGAGTGATTATGAATATTTGCTTTATTTCTAAATGAAAAAGAAGCAAACAAGACAGATCAAGCTGGCTAGATTTGGGAAAGTAAGTAGCATTACTTTAATACCAATAGTCTGTGAATTCCAAAGTTGCTTATCATGCATTTCCATTTAATGTTTCATAACTTGACCTTGGATAAATCGCCTACACTCTTCTTATCACAATGTCATCTTTAATAAAATTGTAAAAACTTACCTCACAGAATTGCACTGAAGAATTTCCTTTGATTGGATGTAGAAGTCTTCTGAGTCTGTTTATAACTGATGCCACGATGCTAGATTGATGAATGTAGTCATTGCAATAAAGCACCTGTCAATTTGATAAAATGATAACAATTGCTATTTTCTCATGTCTCTACTGAAAACTCGTTGCTTCCATTTTCACTTTTTTACAATCTATAATACTGGCCAGTACTTAGAGCATGTATTCAATTCAGCCATACTCTATGCTGTGTACGTATGTGCACAGTACTTCTGTGTCTCTTAGGTCTTTAAGACTGTGTAGACTAATGGCAATCAAATATCAACTAATTTGTGATTTTTGGTTTATTCCCAACTCAAGTTTTTTCTCAACTAATTCCTCACTAAAGACATTGCATTTGTTTTCTTGACTAGGAGACAGAAGAAGATAGATAGGCTAGAGTCACCAAATTGTGGAAGAACATCATTTTGGACGATACAAGAAAGAGAAGGAATATTTAATCCCATTAAGACGAAAACTTGGCATTTACTTTAATTCATCTACATGGCAAAAAACCAGTGAATTTGTAAAATAAGTATGTAAAATGAGAAGGCTGGGCTCACTAAGAAAAATTACAACTTCCAAGTTGTTTATATTATTACTAATTAAAAATGTGCTTGGTAAAAATTACTATGGATCTCCAAACTCAGACACAAAAGTTTTGTAATTAATTTAGGCCCTAAGAAACGAATTTAATTTTTTAACTCCACCTATGAAGATTTAATCAAGATTTAATCAAATTTTACTGAGTTTATGTAAAGTGTCAGTAATTTTAAATTATCTTGAGAAAAATGATCACGCCGTTGATATTTTTTGAAGTAACTTCTGCAGTTACTAGTATTTGACATGCATATTTTCCCATCTTTTTACATGATTTATGTCTGTTGTCCCTACAAAAATATACTACTTTAAAAAAGTCTATTTTATATAATCCGAACAAATATCATCTTACAGAAATATTTTATTCATTTAAGTTTAAATAGTACAATACTAGTTTAAAAAATCAGAGTATAGAGTGGTCCTTTTGGCAAGTTTTGGATCATTTTCACATCTCAAGATATTTATTTATTTTCATCAGCAAACTCTCTTTTGCCATACATGGGTTTCAGGAATTAGGACATGACCATCTTTAGGAGGCCATTATTCCGCCTTTCAAAAGTTCCTGGCAGTTTTTCTCTTGTGTATTGATTTTGATTTTCAAATGTTGCATGCATTTTGGCTTCCTTTTTCTCACTCCATTTTGGTTTTATGGTCACGTTTCCATTGACCTGTTCATCTTAAAATCCCTAACGACTTTCTTTTACCAAGTATAACTAAAATATGTCATTATTCATCTTGCTTGATTTCTTATTAATTTTTGGCACGGTTCACTACTCACATCTTTCTCCAACTATTTCCATAACACTACAGCTCAAACTAGGTAGACGGCCAGACTGGCGTGGCTAGATCTTCCTCCTCTCCCGACACTGAAATGCCGGATCTCAGAAATAGTTCCAGAGGAGCTTTAGTTGATATTCATGTACACGTTCTGTGAGGAAATATTCTCTAACCTCAATCCTTCTGTTCTGGAAGATAACATTTTTGCCTGCCTCACCATCATTTCCCACCTTTATCTCACTGTAAGAACTCCTTTTAAAAGTTAGGTTTAAGCATCTTTCATGAATGGGTGGCCCTTTCCCAGACCAGAAGCTGGATGAATCCTTATTGGCATAAACAAAACATGGTAATTATAGTCCTCTTGGCACCAATTGGCTTTGATATGGAAAATGTAAACAGATATTTGCATCTGGGCAATGCAAAATGGGAAGGGCAATTCTACAAGAAGTTGGCTTGAAAGTTCATGGTAAGTTTTCTTCATGTGGAAAGAGACATTTCTCCTTCTGTATGAGAAAGAGATGACCTGAGTTGCAACAACCATCTCAAAAATTGCATTCTTGTGGATGGCATAGTAGGTAATAGAACCTTGACTAAGCATCTGATTCACCTGAGTTCATGCTGTCCTTAATCCCAAATGTCTTATTATGTGAGGTTATTTTTTTCCTGTTTGAATTTGTTACTCATACCCAAAAGAAACCACAATGGACAAAAATAATCTTGCAATCAGTGATTGCATATTAATACAATTAGATACATAGTATCATTAGAGAAGTATGAGTATACAGGTGTTGTCATTATGTGTGTGTGTGTGCGTGCGTGTATGTGTTTGCTCTCCCCCCCACAAAGAGCATTTTTCTAAATACAGAGAAGATATTTCTTTTTTTTAAAAATTATTTATTTATTTATTTGAGATAGAAAAAGCATGAGAGAAGAGAGGTCAGAGAGAGAAGCAGACTCCCTCTTGAGCAGGAAGCCCAATATGGGACTTGATCCCAGGACTCAAGGATCATAACCTGAGCTGAAGGCAGTTGCTTAACTTACTGAGCCACCTAGGTGCCCAGAAAAGATTTTTTTTTTAAGATTTTATTTATTTATTTGACAGAGGGAGATCACAAGTAGGCAGAGAAGCAGGCAGAGAGAGAGAGAGGAGGAAGCAGGCTCCCCGCTGAGCAGAGAGCCCGATGCGGGGCTCAATCCCAGGACCCTGGGATCATGACCCGAGCCGAAAGCAGAAGCTTTAACCCACTGAGCCACCAGGCGCCCCAGAAAAGATATTTCTTGGGAAGAAATGATCTTGAGCACTTTCTCAAATTATCTGTGATGGAGTACCAGTATTACTTTTTCCCTAATTCTTTATAGCCTAATATCTTGGTAATATAAGAAATTACATCCTTGAATGTCACTACAAGGTCAGATTTGCTTTAAAAATGTTTAAATGACTACTCTCAATTTCTGTCCATATTTTGAAGCAGACCAGCAAAAAGACTATATCTTTTTTTTTTTTTTTAAGATTTTATTTATTTGAGAGAAAGAGATCACAGGGGCAGAGGGAGAAGCAAACTTGCTGCCGAGCAGAGAGCTCTATCCCAGGACCCCGAGATCATGACCTGACCCAAAGGCAGATGCTTAACCAACTGAGCCACCCAGGCGTCCCTGTTTGTGGACTCTATCTTAAGAGGACCTGATTTAGTGTGAGTCCCATGTTCAAAGTAATTACCATATGCTTTGGATTTAAATTCTTTTAAAATTTCTTCTGTAGTTTGGGTGTTTTGTTTTTGTTTTGCTCATCAAGCTAATAATGAAAATGAACTTTTAATGTGAACAAATATACATGAGAATCTAAGTATTATGTTTTTTATCTCCTCAACAGCTAATGCTAATACAAACAAGTGTTATTTTTGTGTGGTTCATATGTACACTTACAGTGTATGGTTATTTAATTTTTTTTCAGAAATTTTTTTTCAGAAGGGTGGTGCACGTTGTTTGTTCCAATTCCCTATGTAGAATTACATCACAGTTCCTAGAAGTGGCCCTAATTTACAGTTTTTGTCCTTAAGTTAGTTTAAACTGTTTATATCATCAATATTGTTTCAACAAGGCACTGAAATTGTCCCCCCTGTGTCATTTAATTTGTTTTGGTAGTGTGGGTTAAGTCTTACAGCCGGTGTAGGGCTAATCCTTATATGAACCCTTGAGATTTATAGGTAAATGACCTCTCTTCCTGCTCACCGTCTCTAGGATCAGGAAAAACCTTAAACCAGACTGTGTTAATCTGGGGAAGTTGATCAGAGAAGTCTGTATTTGTGTCTGAATATTCTGTATTGTTTGTCCCTCTGTAGGTATATCCTAAATTTATAAATCTTAGTTCATAAAATACTTCCTAGTTCAAACAAAAGCTAGAAACCCACATCCAGATTTGCCTACATGCATAGCTTTCCAGCCAGATGTATAAAAGCCTGGATTTTGAAGGGCCAGTGGAAATTTCTGAAGCTCTGATGTGAGTCTTAATTATCTAGACTTTATCATCTGAATCTGTTCATTTACCTGTGCCATCCTGTGTCCTAGAAGATGTAGCCAATCTTCTTGCTGAAGCACTGACTTTCCTCTGTCATTATTTAATTCATATAGGGGAATTTCTTTCTGGTCCTTTTGAGGGGCATTGTAATGCATATTTACTTATATCCATTCACATTTCTAAAAACATTTACCGTGTTATTTGGTAGGTCAAGAAGATAAATATTTCCTATACAACACCCACACAATTCAAGGCACAGGTTATCAAGGAAGGATTTATTTGATGGTAGGTCATTTCATGAACGGCAGAACTTTATCAGTAAAAGAAAATATACTATTTGCTGTCTGTTCCTTCCATCAACCATAGAACAGATGTTCACCGAGCTATGACTACCATGCAATGTGGGTGGCATACAGAGGTCAACAAGACACCCTTGAACTTGTTCATTTAACAGGAGGAAGATGAGGCACATTCTCAGGTCTTTAGAATGTGTGACAGAGAAAGCATTTTTAAATTAAAAATGTAATAAAGCTTATTTAACATTCTTCCTCAAACATGTGTTTTAAGGGAAATCAATCAAATTATTTTAAATTCACAAGGTAGATATGAAAAATAGTTGATCAGAAATATATGATCACTTTTTAGTTTGTGTTGTTTCTGCCTGTTTTTGAATTTTTTTTGTTATGGTAAGTTTTATTAAAAACTGCAGTTAGTTCACAAGTGGGGATTTATCATCCTGCTTTTGATCCCACTGCCTTAAATGATAACACTACCACTCAATAATCTCCAGGCTACCTTCAATCTTGCTCACTTCAAGAAATTACTGTGACCACGGATATGCTTTCTCCCTGCGTGATCTTAATTTCCATTGCATTTCTTCTTGTGATTTGCTATATAATTCCATGTGTTTTCCTCTCCAATGAGAGATGTTTCCTACACCCGATGCTTGCTAGAAGGTGGGACACACAGTCCCTGCTCAAAAAGTAGCTCTGAATGTACGGAATTAAGATTTCCTTGGCCAGAAGCACCTGGGTAGCTCAGTCAGGTGAGAGCCGTACTCTTAATCTCAGCTCAGGTCATGATCTCGAACTCATGAGTTCAAGACCCATGTGGGGCTCCACGCTGGGCATTCATTTACACGCCGGGCATGGAACCTACTTAAAAGAAAAAAATTTCTTGGGCCAACTTTGGGGAGTATCAACACTGAAATGTTAACATCCTCTTGAGTGTCAATGACAGGAGAGGAGAGCACTGATGGTGTACAAAGCCACATATATTTGTTCACTTATATTCATGCAGGATCAATCATTACGTAATCTAAGCATTTGTTATTTTTAAATTCCCAGAATTGAACTGAATCTTTAATGATTGGCTATATTCAAGAGATAGATGAATTTTGTGAACTGAAAATAAGAACACTACTTTGAATAATTGTGGGCTGTCCTGCAAACGCCTAGACATGTCTTTTAATTTAATAGGTTGAAAAAGCAAAACCACATTACAAAGGAGGGTTTCCTATTAAATATTATGGTTACACTTATCTACTGGCTGATACTCTTGTCTCATATTATACAGGTTCAGATCGGTTTCTAAACGAAAATATTGAAATGGTTCGACTCGGGGTTTTCCTCTGGTACTAATTAGGTTAAATCTGTGTGAAATGGGGCATGAGCGTACATTGTATGCTGGGTTTTTATTTTAATTCTGTTGTAAAATATTTTGGAACTATGTCACGGTGTTTTTTATTGAGTGGGAGTGAGTAATTTCACTGAAATCTGTACGCCCGTTTGGAACGCACGAGGTGTTTAAGTTCTAAAAATTGTGATCAGCGAGTTAACAATTAGTGTGCTGTTAGGGAGTTATATAACACAAATACGGATAATTTATGAATTGAACACTTATAAATAAGTTTAACCCTGACTTGAATTTCAACAGGAAAGACCTGATTATTATGTTTTGTTTATATACTCTTCTGGTCATTAAAGCTGATAGTCTGCAATTTTCTGGTGGTTTTAAGTAGGACAGTTACTGGATTATGGGCTTACTCATTAGAAAGGCTGAGCTGTTGTGATGAGAGCAGAGACTGGTCCTCCCACTTGAAGCGTGGCCCACCACCATTTGCTCCTTAAATGGCAACTAGCAAAGGCCAGGACCCTTCTGAAGATGGGGCTACTTAATCCGAATGTCACCGTGGATTCTTTTTTTTTTTTTTAAGATTTTATTTATTTATTTATTTATTTTAATATAATTTTTTATTTTTTATAAACATATATTTTTATCCCCAGGGGTACAGGTCTGTGAATCACCAGGTTTACACACTTCACAGCACTCACCATAAGCACATACCCTCCCCAATGTCCATAATCCCACCCCCTTCTCCCAAACGCCCTCCCCCCAGCAACCCTCAGTTTGTTTTGTGAGATTAAGAGTCACTTATGGTTTGTCTCCCTCCCAATCCCATCTTGTTTCATTTATTCTTCTCCTACCCACTTAAGCCCCCATGTTGCATCACCACTTCCTCATATCAGGGAGATCATATGATAGTTGTCTTTCTCCGCTTGACTTATTTCGCTAAGCATGATACGCTCTAGTTCCATCCATGTTGTCGCGAATGGCAAGATTTCATTTCTTTTGATGGCTGCATAGTCACCGTGGATTCTTAATGTGTTAATCACTTCATTGGTGGTGACGTCACTCTTCAGTTTCATTTTACCCATTTGTCCTGGACACAGAGATAAACAGAAACCCCGAGCCGCCCCCTCTTTTATCCGGATGGTCACAGACGCATCACGGAATGAATCAGCCAGTGCAGAGATTGAAGGGGCCTTAATGTTTCCTTAAAAGCCCTTCACCCCTCTGAAAAACAAATCCATAGAAATAATCTATCTTTTTGGGGGCACCTGGGTGGCTCAGTGGTTTAAGCCTCTGCCTTCAGCTCAGGTCATGATCTCAGGGTCCTGGGATCGAGCCCCACATCGGGCTCTCTGCTCAGCAGGGGAGCCTGCTTACCCCTCTCTCTCTGCCTGCCTCTGCCTACTTTTGATCTCTCTCTATCAAATAAATAAATAAAAATCTTTAAAAAAATTTAAAAAAAAAAGAAATAATCTATCTTTTAAAAGATTCAAAGCTCCCTCCACGTTTCTCCCCCCCCCTTGACTGATTGGTAACATATTTAGGCCCAATATTATTTCTTCCGCCTTCATAATTTTTGGAACCTAGATCAGCTACCACTTTTTGCTTATTGCAAAAAGCAATAAGCAAATTACTGCAATAATAGCATTTCTGGGATAAAAATATAAAAATATAAAAGCAATGGTTTATTTTTTGTCGCTTTACTTTGATAGAGTGAAAAAAAACACACAAACTCCAAAATCTGTGCATGAAAATCATCATTATACATTCTCTTCTCGGCAGCAAGAATGCCCCTAGTAATCATGTACATCTTACTTTGTTGTGGGACATAGGATACAAATCACATCCCGCTCAGTATGTGTGAGCCTCTTTAATTGATTAATCATCGTGTTTATTCTACATTATAATACACTCAGCCAAAATTGAAAACACTGCACTTTGCTTCCCCTTTCACCCTTTAACAGATCAGACTAATAAATGATACTAAATATTTGTTGAGTAATTACCAGGTGTTAAGAACTGTTTCAGATGCCGTTGAGGTCCTCCTAGTGCCCCTTTTCGTGGGTGCTGGGAGCAACTGGCTTGTCAAAGGGCTCACTCACCACCCATCTTCTCTGGAGAATTTTGTTTGTTTAGTCTGGGAGGTTACAGACCCTGCTCTCTCCACCCCCAGCCCCACCCCCAGGGGCAGCCTGCTATCTGAGAGGTGGTTACACAAACTGGAAACCCAGGAAACAAAGCCTCTGTCTTCTTGCTCTCGGTGCAGGAGTCAGGGGTGGGGGAGAGCGTGGTACTTTCTGTTCCTTATGTACCTGTAGATTGGGCCAACGCTACACTACACCTGAGGCCACATCATGGCACTGTCCCATTATCTGACCTACTGTCCTCGCTCCCTGTTGTTCCTGGAGAGCATCTCCTCAATCAATCAAGCCTCCTGAATCATCGTCTCTGACTCTGGTCCTTGAGTACACACCAAGGGAAGAGGCCACAAGACAGGAACTAAATTGTTCACAATGGCAAAGCAGGCAGATGTCATCTCCTTCTATAGAAGATGGTTGTGTGCACAGTGGAGCCAGTTCTGGGGGCAGAAGCCTGTTTGAATCTGGTCTCTGCCACTTACTAGCTAAATGGCCTCACCAAGTAACAACTTGACCATGAAGTGTATTCATTTACCTTAGAACATGCTTTGAACATTGCCTGGAAAATAAAAGGTACTATGTATTGTTTAACATTAGGTTTACGATAATGAGGGTTCAAAGAAGTAAAATAAATTGCCTCAGGTTACACAGGTAATAAGTTGTAAGGTTTTCTTCTGAGTGATGACAGCAGGCTTCCTTCTGGACTGTTCCCTTTTCCTTCAACATTCCATTTACGAACGGACGCTTTCTTCAGATTCATCTCTATTGTCTGGCTTGTTCAAGTTTGCCTTCAAGTCTCAAGTCTCGCAGGGGGCAGTTCCTGGGATGGCACGGACGTCCTCCACTCATAATTCTGAGCTATTTATTCTTAAAAGTCTACTCTCCTTATTATAAGCTCCGGGAATCACAAATCCCGGATCCTCACCTGGTAGAGAGTACTACCGAAGAGTAAGGTACTAGAGGATGGTTGTGTTGTACTGTTGATCTAATACTACTCAGTATCTTTGATTCATTGCAGGAAAATCAGCCACTGTTATGTCAGGTCTTTCCCTGTGGAGCTCTGACTTTCTGTCGGTCCTTCACTGGTTTCTAAAAATTCTTACCATTTATTGGTGACTTACTACGTAAGTATCAGAGTGGGCTGGACACCAGGGGATATGAACATGAAAATAAGTGTGCTGGGAGTGTGGCAGGACACAAAGAAATGACGACAGTGGTAAGTTGTATTCACCAATGAAGTGATTTTCAAGGACCAGTGACAACAGAGGAGAAGGGGTGCTTCTAAGACCTTGCTGGGGACAGGAAAAGGTGTGCAGAAGCGGGGGCAGCTCCGGAAGGAAGCTTGAGTTGGTGAAAAGGTGAGAGAACACTTGTTTCAAGGTGTAAGGATAGGGAGGGGCAGTGTGCTTGGCCCCTTTCACTCTGCTGTTGCTTACACACAGATCTAGCGCTTGTGCGTCCTGCCACCGTCCTGAGACTTTCTGCGGCAGCTGAAGAAAATGCGCATGTATCTGGTTTAAACGGAGCCGGGTCCTGTCTGGGTCACCTTGGAGGCCTGTAGAGAATGGTGGTCGTGGACTCTGACGCACGACAGAGTGGAGGGCAGTTGGGTCCCACCAACCAGATCGCAGAACTCTTCTGTCTATGAACAAACATTCGTCTCTTGCATCATCGTCGAAGTATCTGAGATGGGGTCCACCATGCTCTGTCACATACTGAAATTTTTTCCCTTAAATTATTAAAATAAAATTATACCCACTTAAATTTTGAATTATTTTTACTTAATTACAGTATGAATTTCCTCAATATTTGGAAATGCCTATTTATAATATTCTATTAGAGGAGTAATAGATAGTAACAGTAAGTGCCTTCCTTCAGTTTTTTTTTTTTTTTTTTTTTTTTCTTCCTTCAGTTTATCAGTTGCATAGATAATGGTAATCTATTCAGCTTTGGGAACCTTGAGGAGGGCAGAATCGACAAGTAATTTTCATTCTCCACACAGTCTTGTAGCACATTTAAACAAATTAATGTTAAGTTGCTTAATAATTTAACAAGAGGTTGAATTTATTTCAACAATAAAACACTATTATATACGAATACCTGTATGTAAATAGATAATGTGTTTTATTCTCTGTAATAAAGATGATTTCTGAGATCTGTTTGCTGAATTTCTCCACAAGAAGGTTTTTTATCATTTGTAATGTGGGAGATTCTATTTATGAAGCTTAGGTACATCATTTTCCTATTTGCAAAATATAAACCTGTTTGACTTGAGAAAAAAATAGACTATTATCAAGATTTAAATAAAACTGGGAGCAGATTATGAAATGCTTTAAAATAACTTTTTTAAAAGGGTAGACTGTGTGTGTGTGGTGCATGTACCTCTCTATCAGTCCCTCCACCTCTATCTGGTACATAATACCTTGGAGTAAATTATTTTTCTGTCTTCCAAACTATATATATTAGTTTTCTTTTTCATGAAATGCACAAAAAAGAGGAAACTGTCACTTTATCATTAAAGAGATCATATTTTTCTTGATATTTTACTTTATTTTTTGTAAAGATTTTATTTATTTATTTGAGAGAGAGAGAGAGTGAGAGAGAGCATGAGAGGGGAGAAGGTCAGAGGGAGAAGCAGACTCCCCGCTGAGTGGGCAGCCTGATGTGGAACTCGATCCCGGGACTCTGGGACCATGAGCTGAGCCGAAGCCTGTCACTTAACCAACTGAGTCACCCAGGTGCCCTATTTTTTATTATTTGTTTATTTAATTAATTTTTTTAAAAAAATTATTTATTTATTTGACAGAGTTCACAAGTAGGCAGAGAGGCAGGCAGGCTCCCCGCTGAGCAGAGAGCCCGATGTGGGGCTCGATCCCAGGACCCTGAGATCATGACCTGAGCCAAAGGCAGAGGCTTTAATGCACTGAGCCATCCCGGTGTCCCTATTTTTAATCTTCTTTATTTTATACCATGTTAGTAATTTCTCTCCTTTACCATGTCTTGTCCAGGTACAACTAACTTCTTACACTCTACTATAATATTTATGTAACAGGAGCATCAAAAATGAAATCGAATGTGGACCATAGGAAATGTGTCTTGTTTTAGTTGTATATATTGCACACCTGTTTAATTATTATCACACTTCGTCTGGGAGTACCCTAAAGACTTTCCCCTTACACTGAAGGGTTAGAGGAAATGACATGAATATAAAAAACAACAACCAATTACATTTCGACCTATGAGAAGACTTCAAGGAATGAGGAGAGATATGTCTTGGGGTTAGTTCAGCAATGCTCTTTTGGTACCTAGCCATGCTTAATTCAAACATATGTACATCACTCAGCTATGTAGAAGTAAAAGTGAACGAGTGAGTAGATGAATAACTAGATAAGTAAAAATACTCACAGTAAGATAAACAAGGATCACCAACCTTGAAAGGAGAAGTCTGAAGGAATGAGGGTAGGCGATTCACAGTAAATGAAACCATGTCCCTCTTGTGGCTCCAGAAGGTACTATGCTGTGTTCACCTGAAGTAGAGAAGAAGGATCAGGCTGATTTGTTTCCACTGTTACAGTATTTATATCGTGGGTAATTTCAGACAATGGAATAGTTTACAAAAAATAAGTGCCACATAGATGGCCCAAATTCCTTCTTTATCTTTGTTTTACTCTTTATGGGATGTTGGCTATAACTTCCTCAATGTGAGATAGGCTGAGTAGGGAATTTCTTCCATATATCTGTGCTGAGATCCTTCCGTATTTTTGATGAGTCAATTATCCAAAGGATTTGTAAATATCTTTATAATAGACCTCATATCTACCAAGTGAAACATCACCAACACTAATGCTCTTTTAATATTATGCTTGGGAGTACAGTGTTGCCTTTGTGTAAATCTGACATCCAAAAGAGGGAGTTGTACATCTGTTTTACTCCCCGTAATAAAGGTGATTTCTGGGAATTGTTTGCTGAATATCTCTACAACAAGATGTATATCATTTTTATTGATGATATGGGAGATGTCATTTATGAAGCTCAGGTACATCATTTTCTTATTTGGAAAGTATAAAACTGTTAGACTCACAGAAAAACAGAACAAAACAAGACACAACTGTCTTTATTTTTTTTAATCAGAAATTTAAATAGAATGGGTAGGAAATATGAAATGATCCCAAAATCTTAAAAAAGGTTTGACTGCAGCTCCCCAAAGATAAATATTTAGGTCTTTTCAGTGCAGAGAGTAACTCCATTAGCCCTAACTGACACATGAAAGTCAGAGTGCCATTTAGTCAGTAAACTTCCTAAGAGGAAAAAAAGAAAATTGTCTACCAGTTCTTGACTTGCTCTGCTGCCCATGCATTTTATTAGTGAACCTCCACGACAAATTAGTAATCAAATATACGGTATAATCACACTGCATATGTATAGGAGCTAATATTTAATGTTGAAAATATATATTAAAATATATCATTGTATATCATTGTAAATATATCATTATATATTAAAACACATCATTATATATTAAAATATATCATTAACCATACTAAAATAATCATTTCAGAGAAAATTTCAATATTTTATCTGGTTGCTACATGTCAAAGTATGTGATTAATTTACATTAATACACTGAACTTGTTTTTTATATTCATATGTTAACTATGACCACAGTGTGTCAAAATTTGAGTTTTACACAACAGACACAGAGTTCCTAGTTTTGAAGAACATACATTAATACATATTAGCATGTGCTAATTGCATTTGTTTAACACTAAGTTATATCACTAAAATAAACACTCATAGGTTCCTGGGTGGCTCAGTTAAGTGTCTGCCTTTGGCTCAGGTCATGATCCTAGGGCCCTGGGATCGAGCCCTGTGTCAGTCTCCTTGCTCAGTGGCTAGCCTGCTTCTCCCTGTCCCTCTCCTGCCTGCCACTCTCCCTACTTGTGTTCTCTCAAATAAATAAAACCTTTTAAAAAACCCAAATACTAAAATAAAAGGAAAAAAATCTATTAAAATTGGTAGAAAACCTACATTCATGAACTGAGATGATATTATAAGAATTTTTAAAATTTATAATCTCTGACACCTGTGTAGCACAAGGAATACTGGCTTTAAGTAGTGAATTTTACTATTAAAAAGGTTAAAAATACTACTTTTTTAGGCCAGCTTACAATAGTATGTTTAAAATTTCAGCTACTAGAGTTGATGACAATCGACATATAAATGTAACATTGCCAAATGAGCTAATTGAGAAGAATGGCTGATTTGTCCACATGTATCAATTACCCTAATGAAAAAGTGCCAGATTTTTAGGGTGCTCTCTCTCAATCTTTCTCTTTTCCATAAACACACACATTCATACGTGTGCCCCACACTTGCTTGTGCTCATACATGTACCCGCATAATTTTACTCAGAACAAAAGTTGAAGAATGGCTTTCAGCAAATACTGCTAGAGCAGCGTTAAGACAGTTATACAAAGATATGTTCCTTGAATGCAGCTAATAGGTCCAGATTCTATAACTTACTTAGTTCACTGTTTTGAAGGATATGTAAATTAAATTGACTATAAAAAGTTCTAATATATACTCAATACAATTTTGGTTGCTCTATGTACATCAAATCCTATGTTAACCAATTTAAAATCCTTCACTGAAGGTAATTTCTTCACTTAACAAAATATTTAGTTTATATGTATTATTTAAAGTTTCAGTGCCACTAGATATCAAATAGGAAATGTTCAACTGTTTTCTAAATATTCCTGATATTGCCTATTTTTTCTAACATAATTTTCATTGGAGAAAAAGAATATATAATTTCATATATTAATTGATGAAATTGGATAAAGAAAAAAGCTAATTGTTAACTTCACGTTATAATAAAAGTGACATGGTCAATCTCTTCTATTTTCATAAGATTTTAACACTGTTGTGAAGTTTGGATGAAAGTGTCTATTTTTAATTAAATTGTAATCAAGGTTCACAAAGGAACTCATAAATAATTCTTAGTAGCAAACATGTTATTGACGTATTTGTCAACAGGTGTTTTATTTGATTACACACATTAAAGTCAAAAATATCCCAGGCTTCTTTAGTAGTTTTGAGAGGTCACAATGTGGTCAGTGCTAAAAAACTAAATCTGACTGCAAAGCCTCTGATCTGGAAAAACTCTGGGTATTCCAAGTAGAGGACACCCCCCCGCCCAGCTTCTCTTGAAAGAGTGTTTGTTTCTCTTTTGTCTTGGCCTCATCCAATATCCACGTAGAAGGGTCTCTGTCTTTTTGTGGGCATTTGTCCACTCTCTGTGTTTTCTATCATTACCCTAACATTTAAAAATTCATTTAAATTTGATTGCCATGCTAAAAAAAAATTAGCAATGTATAAAATATACAGCTTTTATTGCGAAGAATGATGGTGGGTAAATAATCATGTTAAAAAGTATTTAACTAATTTTAGGGGTGTCTGGCTGGGTCAGTTCATAGAGCATGTGACTTTTATTTTTTTATTATTTTTTAAAGATTTTATTTCTTTATTTGACAGACAGAAGTCTCAAGTAGGCAGAGAAGCAGGCAGAGAGAGAGAGAGAGAGGAGGAAGCAGGTTCTCTGCTGAGCAGAGAGCCCAACGTGGTGCTTGATCCCAGGACCCTGAGATCATGACCTGAGCTGAAGGCAGAGGCTTAACCCACTGAGCCACCCAGATGCCCCGAGCATGTGACTTTTAACTCAGGGTTGTGGTTCAAGCCCTATGCTGGGCATGGAGGACACTTAAAAAAAAAAAAAAAAAAAAAAGGAGGAAAAAAATAAAAAGTATTTACTACTTTCTATGATTACATGAAATCATTAGCTAGGATGGAGTCCAGGCTTACTTTATATTGTGGTTTCTGAATGTAATAAAATTTTTGCTTATTTGTTTTTTTCTCACTAGAGCTATTGTGTCTTTCATCTACTTTCAGCAATAATTTAAAACCAAGTTTCCTGGATTCATATCTTTGGGGAATGACTGTCATCTTGCAGAAGAGGAGGAAACTCACATTTTTTTGAAGGCCTACTATGTGCTGTGATTTTGATATACCATTTCATCATTAATGCCATGTTCTGATATTCCTATTAGTTATTACAGATGAAAAAAATTGCAACTCATTGATGTTGAGCAACAATCCATGTCACACAAACAATCATTTAAGAAATCAGGATTTGGATTCATCTTTGTCTGATCCTAAAGATTGTGGTGTTTCTAGTATTCTCTTGAGTAAAAGTATATACCCAGTTATCCCAACATAGGTTCTGTGGCAGGCAGGGGCTGATTGGTCTAAGCTCAAAGGATGCTGAGTTTTTCACGATAAGCCTATTTGAAGGCACTGTTTTAAGTTTCTTATATTTGACTATTGATATCTTCATTGAACTTATTTGTATTTAAACTTTTCCCTTAAAAATATTTTTCAAAACATAAGCAAAAGGATGAAGTTAAAAAATTTGAAAGAGAGAAGCACTGAAGATAAAAAAAAAAACAAAATACAAAAAACCCTCCACATATATTCAGAGATTGAGCTTAAAATTGTTCTGCCTATAAACTAGGTTTATAAACTGTGAGCTATAATTGTCTGCACTGTAATAAAGTTTTTATGTACTAACTCCGTTTGAGTGTCACAAGAGCTCTCTACAGTGGATATTATTATAATGATGATATCACTGTTTTGCCAAGTGAGACACAAGAAATAATGACACTGCATGGTGAGGTAGCTCTTCTAGTACCGGTGGAATTGGTTTGCAGGCACAGTTGGTCTAGCACCAGAGCCCACAGTCCTTCAGATCATTATTATTAAATGCAGTTTGTTACCTGAGCACTTTTAGTTGTGCCAAATACTCTTTTAAGCCTTCCTTCTATTTCTTGAAAATCTTGCAGTTACCCTGTAAAATATGTAGTTATTATTTCCAGGTTCTAGGTGAGGAAATCATTTAATAAAGGTCACACAGATGGCCAGGGACAGAGCTCACATGCAAACTCAGGACTATTTGCTTTGCCTTTCTTAAGGAATTTATGATCAGGAAATTTTCAAGTTGGTCTAAAGCAATTGAAACACTCTCTATTCCTTCTATTATTTTCTCAGAACTTAGACTAGTCCTTTTTATTTATTTATTTTTTTAACTTTGTTAGGGTGATTTTATCTATTTTCACGAATTTCGCTGCTGACAGCTTCTGGAGTCCATATCTGAACTGGGACTACAGATGAAATTTCCAACTGCTTTCTGCACATCTCTCCTTTAATTTCCTGAAGACAGCTCAAAGTCTAACCTCTGAACTCATCATCAGACCTTCTCAGAAACACAGACTTTCTCCTGCTTTCCCTCCCTCAGAAATGGAGAATAGCTCTCTTCTCTGGCCAAATGATCAGGCAGAAACACTGGCAAAATATTTCACTCCTCCCTAAATCCCATGGTTCACTCAAATATGGGGTCATTATTTTTATTTCTTTTTTTTTTAAGATTTATTTATATATTTATTTGAGAGAGAAAGAGAGAGAGCATGAGAGAGGAGAAGGTCAGAGGGAGACGCAGACTCCCCATGGAGCTGGGAGCCTGATGTGGGACTCGATCCTGGGACTCTAGGATCATGGCCTGAGCTGAAGGCAGTCGCTTAACCAACTGAGCCACCCAGGTGCCCCCCATTATTTTTATTTCTTACTTGTCACACTGCCTTTAAGGTAAAGCCCAGACATTTTAGTATGGTTAATAGAGCCCATTTTGATCAGACTTCTCTCTCTCTTTCTAGCTTCATGGTCACAGTTGCAGGGGCTGGGACTAGGTGGGGCACTTGACTCAGGTATGAAATCTCAGGGGTCACAAAATTTAGCAATCAAGACAAGTAACATTTAAATGCAATAATTAGAAAATTTAAAAATCAATGCAAAAAGAATCCTTGATGAGGAAATACCAAATTTTAAATGAAGGCAGTGCAACAGAGTCAGAGGGTAAGGAAGGTGGATGATTCAGGAAAAAAGCTCCTGTTTAAGAAAAAAACATCAAATTCATGGAAATTCACAATCAATTATTTATTTGTATGGCTTTGCTATTGTGATTCTAAAGGCAGAAATAATGTAATTACAAGCTTAGTTACTTGAAAATACAATATATATATACATATGTGTATATATATATATTTATATATTTAACTTGAGAAAACAAAAATTATTTGACACCAGAACGGACTTTACGCCATCTGTGGTGAGAAAATGGAAAATTCAAACTAAGGCTCGAATTCCTCATCTATAAAATAAACAATAAAGTAAGTTACCAGTTTAAAAATAATATTTGCGGGTGCCTAGGTGGCTATCAATGGATTAAAGCCTCTGCCTTTGGCTCAGGTCATGATCTCAGGGTCCTGGGATCAAGCCTCACATCGGGCTCTCTGCTTGGCAGGGAGCCTGCTTCCTCCATTCTCTCTCTGCCTGTCTCTCCGCCTACTTGTGATCTCTGTCTGTCAAATAAATAAAATCTTTAAAAAATAATAAAAATAATGTTTGCATAGTGCTTCCTGTGTGAGTACGAATGTTCTAAACCCAATGCAGATGGTCACTCATTAAAGTTCCAATGACTCCATTTTAGAGATGACAAAACTGAAGGAAGGGAGGTCAGCAAGTTTCCTAAAGTTACAGTGTACAGAACAATTGTTAAGATCTAGATAATAGATTCACCATCCAAGTCTGTCATCAGGTTAGTATCAGAGACAGGGGTTGTACCCCCCAAATTAGGCTTAAGAATCCAAGGTTTTAACAGGCACCTGGGAGCGGTCTTTCATGGATCTTTGTGGGGATTGGATGAGAGCATATGTCACATCTACACATTTATTTCCTTCTCTGATCCTCCCATAAATAGTATTCAGGCTGCTGAATTTTGTTTGCATCATTACCTTATTTCTTCATGGGTCAGACAGCAACTGTCTGCAATCTTAAATGCAATCTTCCTGCTGAACTATTCATATGTAAATGTAATTAATATTATTCATATTTAAACTCAAGAATTAAGTTTGTATCTGATATTTATTAAAATACTTGCTAATTGTGGTACACCTTATTCAATAAATACGTAAAATTTGAAAAAGGGTCATAGATCTTTGATCCTAAATTCATATGCAAAGCGGTATAATTTAATTTTTTTTCTGTTATGATAATATTATGAGCTACTTTCCTGAAAAGATTTACACCACAATATTAATTGTAGATACCTCTGCCTGAGGAGGTAATGAGCAATTTTTATTACTTTTCACCTTTTATTTTTCTATCATGTTGATTTTTTTCTTATTTATTTATTTATTTATTTGTGAGAGAAAGAGAGCAAAGGTGCACAAGCAGGAGGAGTGGCAAAGGGAGAAGAAGAAGCAGGCTCTCAGGTGAGCAAGGAGCCCAATGCAGGACTTGATCCCAGCAACCCTGTAACACTATATTTTAGTATAAAAACAAAGAATAAATTTTTGCATTATACACTGTTTATGATTTTTATTCTTTGTTTTTATACTAGAATATTCCAAAAATGAATGAATGCTGAAGAATTCATATAAGGACATTGCCCAAAATAGGTGTATATTGTTGCAAATCTTGTTTCAAATTTCAGACATAGTACTCATGCAAAGAAGAGTATTTTATTACAGATTAAATACTTAGAGAGAACAAAATAATGTAACTGAAAAAAACAATGTAACTAAGGATACCTTGATCTAATAATGTGAATTATTTTATATTTCATATTTACTATTACCTCCTGAACTTACTTCACTTTCACTGATTTAAAAAAATATTTATCTCATAAATATTGAACTTAATTTCTATCGTAATGAATATATTTCATCATAGCCTATTCTTCGCTCACCGTTCTCAAATCAGTCCAACATATTTTAATGTTTTGAACACTTTCTGAACACTTTTTTCAAAGGCAACTAGATATGAACTATTATGACCCCTCTACGCCTCCCAATTTGTACCCTAGTTCCAAGATATAATAGACGGTTAACAGCACAGAACACACGGAGTTAAGAATTCTTGAAGAATGACTTTGTTGTCAAATCATAGGTTACTTTGCCTGGAATATACTCCTGCATTAAGAACTGCTTTCAATTGATAATGGACTTTCTAAAGATAAGGAAAACTCAGAATAATCCGGTTTTAATGGCTTCATCAAGCCCAGTAGTTTATGACCTTACATTTCTGCATCATTTTCCAGAAAATGCTCCTTGTACATTTCAATGGTGTTTCAAGACCCAATTTCCCATTCTCAGATGAGACAAACACTTTCAGGTGATGGAAGCTATATCTACAGGAAGGATACAGACCAATGTCATTTTTTAAAAAGCCATGTGCTAATATCATTTTTAAATGCAACTGTATCCTTTACTCCTCACTGCCAAGGGTGCGAGATGAAGGATCTTGCAGACCATTAAGTCCTTACATTTTTTTCTGAATCAGCACAAACTCTTCAGCGCAGGTGTTTCTGTAATTATGATACATTGGGAAAATTCTCTGTGTTCAATGGCCCTCAGACTCACACTTCCACCTCATCAGTCACATGTCAGTCTGACCCCACCCCTTGCCCTAAATCTCTGGTGTCATTAAGAAGCTGAAAACTTCAGAGGGCAGATTTGCAGCTGTGATGTATAATACAGAACATTTCATGAAAAATGTATGAGTATGAGATTTTTTTCTAATATTTCCTCTGTAGCGATCTGCCAGAACCATAACCATCTAGACATGTTTATTATACAGATTTTTTAAAAGAGGCTTTCATTGCTCTTTGCGATGTGATGTTCCCTTGTTATTTCATAAACACTCCATTGATATTCTTTCTGCAACAAACTGCTCTAACCTCAGGAACACAGCTGCTGCTTCCTTCCAGTGAAATCTGTATTTTCAATCATAGAAAAGGCTTCACCTTAATGTAACTGTAGTCTTTTGGTATTTTTTCTGACTTGCTAACCAAAACCAAGTAGCTTCTATACATTTAAGAGGATGCTAATATCCTTTAACAAATACTGGGTGCCTGGATAATCAGACTTTTTTTGGAGATTATGTTAGGGAAGAATATAATAGTACTTTGAATCACTGGATTCCATAATGATATATATCCATATATATATATATATATTTATATATATATATACACATCCATATATATATATACACACATCCATATATATATCCATGTCTATCATTATGGAGTCCAGTGATGGATATATATCATTATATATACTGATATATGGATACACACACACACATATATATGTCTATATGTATATGAAATGATGCACATATATGATACATAAAGTATTTGCATTTTTGGCTCTTTTCTCTGAACTCCAATAGCATTTATAACCTTCTCGGCTCTCGATGATTGGCCTCTAGTATCTTGTTTTATTACTTACACTTTCACATATGTTTACAGACTTACTACTTGTGTTTTAATCTCTTTAGGGGCAGCAACTGTGCCATTAATCCTCCTTTGGCCATGCAAATACTGTAGTGAGTTCTCTTCCTTTGTTTCCCTCCCTCTCCTCTTTCCCTCCTTCCTCCTCACGCATTCATTAACTATTTCTAGAGAACTCCAATGATCCACGCACTCTGCAGAGTTATCATCTTAAAAATATAACTTTTGAAAGAATTGTATAATTCTATGGTAATTCTGTTTTTACCATTGACATTTGAGACTTCTAGGCAGATAAGAATATATTGGCAACCACTGAGAAGAGAAAAAATACGTACATTGCAGAAAACTGGAATATGGTAACAGCTTACCATTGATACCTGCTATCAAAGGCATGTCTGTTCAAGTGAGAAACTTGTATTCCATGAAAAAATAAAGATTTCAAGGTTTAATACTATTTGCCATTATTTCCACGATAAACAGTAATAGGCAAAAGTGTTTTTTTGTTTGTTTGTTTTTATGTGGACTTTTCACTTTCTTTTGGAAGGAAACACAAAATCCAGGAGTAGCTTTGACAACGAGAATCAGTAGTCAACAACATATGCAGAAAAATGCGGATACTTTCTTTAAGGCAAGTCCAAGCCTGCTCTAATTCACCTGCAGCATATAGGAATGCAATCTTCACACATAGTTTTAAGAACTACTTCACTAGTTCTGAAGAGTAATACTTATGTGGTAAATGAAGTCATCCTGTCATAGGAACAAAATGAAACAATTCTTTCCAAGGAAAGGCAATATCTAATGCTCCTTATTTTTTTAAATGCTGGCTTTTTAGAGAAAATTTTAAAGGATTAGTGATAAAGAAGGGACATTTCAGCATATATAATGGGATGCTAAAATAAGTTTTTGGCAATGATTATAGCCTATTGATTCATTACAGAAGAGTCATAAAGAGGGCTGCCTTTACAAGTACATTCCATTATTGCATTCAATCTTTGGGTTAAACAGTAGTAACAGGGGCATCTGGGTACCACAGTCAGTTGAGCATCTGACTCTTGATTTTGGTTCAGGTCATGATCTCAGGTGGTGAGACAGCCTGTGTAAGGATTCACTCTCTGCATGGAATGTGCTTGAGATTCTTTCCTTCAGTCCTTCTACCCCTCACCATGCTCACATTCAGGCTCTCTTTCTCTCTCTCTTTAAAATAAATAAATGCAATCTTTAAAAGAAATTAAGTATGGTGTCTACATACTTGAGTTCATTGATAATCATTGCAAAGAAGGACGCCTTTGCTGAAATTCATCATCAGTGTAAATAACACTATAAAAAGCATTGAGAAGACTAGAGAGTTTGATATTTTGATGTTATAATCTTGAAGCTACTATTTCCTGAGCTCTCACTCTACGAGCCAAGTCTTGTCCTTGATACTTTACATGATTCATTGTGTTGAAACCTCTAAAGAAACCTATGAAAGGGAGTTTTTACTCCATTACTTCCACATGACAAAACTGAAATGGAGTTGGTTCACTTGCCACACAATTTTCTTAATTGGCAAACTTGTGAGAAATTCTTGAATGATCACAGTGCCAAGAATAGGTATATTTCTCTTAGGAATCCTTGTTTTTTAAGTTAGATATTTGCATGGGAATTTCAGTTTCCATGTTTATATTATTGCTAAAATGAATGGAGCCAACACTAGAACATATCTGGAAAAATACACCTATTATTTCAGAATATATATGTGGTTTCTTTTCAGTGTCCATTTCAATAGATTCCCAGACTTACTTTTCTCCATTATTTTTAATTCAAGCTACCTTAAAGTATAGACTTTAACATAGGCAAACAAATACTATCAAGTTTCATAAATAAATGCATGAATACATTCACCTACAGGGACTTTTCCTACTGTCTGAATTTATCTTTCTTTTTAAATCATCAGCTAAGTATTGCCTGTTAAATTGGCTTCACTTGCTCTGTGGTGTGGTAAGCCAGTTTTTTTGTTTTGTTTTTTTGTTTTTCATTTTTCCTTGGAGTTTGATTACTCCCTGGATAGGGTGATAAAAATATTTAGAAGGCCTAGGGATGTAGCAAACTGTAAAGCTTTGTAAAATAGCTATTTTTTAAAAAAGATTTATTTATGTGAGAGACAGAGGGAGACAGAGAGGGAGCCTGAGCAGAAGGGAGGAACAGAGGGAGAGGGAGAAGCAGACGCCCTTGCGGAGCAAGGAACCCAACTTAGGACTGGATCCTAGGACCTTGAGATCATGACCTGAGCCAAAGGCAGACACTTAAATGACCGAGCCACTGACTGAGCCTGACAGAGCTAGGTGCCCCTGAAATAGCTAATTTTTATCTTGACTAGCCTGAAGGAGTTCGCAAAAGATTTCCCTTCCTTTGTTGGTAGAGTGCTCCACGCACCAGGTAAAAATGAGTTCTGCTCTTTGTGCCCTCTTGGCCCACAGTCACAAAAGCCAGCCTTATACAAAGCACGAGTGGCATACTTTTATTTTGGTCAACACCTTATTTCTGCTCAGCTTGCCTCATTTTCAATTGTGGCTCTCCCACTCCTTAGCTGCCTGACTCAGGTCAGATTCCCTGCCTCAGATTTCCCGCCGATTATAGGGAAATAACCGTACTTCATCCTAGTGTTGTTGTGAAGATTAATGTGAGATATACCGTAAAACATGCCTGATAGAAAAAAAAAACCTCATTAAATATAAGTTGTTGTGGTTGCTGTTGATAGAACTATGCCGTCATTATTATGGCATTTAGTGTCATGTCCTATTTTTTTTTTTAAGATTTTATTTATTTATTTGACAGACAGAGATCGAAGACAGAGAGGAAGAAAGGGGGAAAGCAGGCTCCCTGCCGAGCAGAGAGCCCGATGTGGGGCTCGATCCCAGGACCCTGGGATCACGACCGAGCCCAAGGCAGAGGCTTTAACCCACTGAGCCACCCAGGCGCCCCCCACATCCTATTTTTAAAGGTACCACAGTGAGTTTGTTCTCACCCTCTGGGAGAGAAAGTAATTTTTTAGGAAGTATGGGTGGAGCATTTTCAGTACTCCTAATTGAGTTTCTGTGAAGGCATTATTTTGTTTTCATTTTTATTTTATTTATTTTATTTATCATTTGGCTTTTAAATATGAGTTATAATCTTTGATTGATAAAGATATTTAGGTACGTTGTGAAATCAGATGCTTGATATGTACTATTTGTCTTATACTTTCAAGACAATTGTGGTATTAGTAACACAAATAAGAGTGGCTTATTGAGTTTCAGCCAAAATTCTGCTATCTCAATATGTGGAGTTTTGGCTTATTTATAAGGACATTTTTGAGCAGGACTCTGCTACACCTCATTGGCCTGTGATGATCTGCACATTCGTCATTTCTGTTTCTCTTTCAGTTGTAATTATCTATGTGTATGTCTGTCCTTGGGTTCATTTTTATTTCACACTTTTCTTTGCCTTTGTAGATATGTCAAATGACACAACTTGTTTATACTAGATCTTTGTGAATTATTTTTGTATTTACATAAGTAATTTGATATTTTAAATTTTAAGATAGACTTCCTATTTAAAAGAACAGTTTTTTTTTTTTAAGATTTTATTTATTTATTGGGGGGGGGAGCGAGCACAGACAGACAGAATGGCAGGCAGAGGCAGAGGGAGAAGCAGGCTCCCTGCTGAGCAAGGAGTCCGATGTGGGACTCGATCCCAGGATGCTGGGATCATGACCTGAGCTGAAGGCAGCTGCTTAACCAACTGAGCCACCCAGGCGTCCCAAAAGAACAGTTTTTAAAACAATAATTTATAATAAAAATATTCTCTCACCAACTTATCAGTTATCAGTTTCATATTTGAATGTTCACAAATCCAGTTTTTTTTTAACATTCAATGTATCTCAATTATAGTGTCTATCATTCTAAAGAGGACTAAGAAAAAGTTCTAAGTAACAATACTAACTCTTGGGAGAAATTCCATATGTACGATTATTTTAAAGAAAAGTATATAGCAAATGGATAATTTTCCTCATTCATGAAGAATTGATTTTCAAAAGAATGTTGACCTAAAGAATTTTACCAAGAAGAAATAGCACAACTTACGTTTCTTGTTACTAGAAGCACTTACTTACAGAGTAGAATTAGTCACTTGCTACCTTAGAATGGAGTGGATCACACAACTCTGTCATTTATACCTTCTGACTGGAAAGTAAACTTAGGCATGTTTATTTTATTTTTTCATTTTTTTATTTTTATTTTTTAAGATTTTATTTATTTATTTGACACAGAGAGAGAGATCACAAGTAGGCAGAGAGGCAGGCAGAGAGAGAGGAGGAAGCAGGCTCCCCGCTGAGCAGAGAGCCCGATGTGGGGCTCCATCCCAGGACCCTGGGATCATGACCTGAGCTGAACGCAGAGGCTTCATGCACTGAGCCACCCAGGTGCCCCTAAACTTAGGCATGTTTAAAGGAAAAAATTCAATATGCCTTTACATGAGAAACTTGGTAAGTTTCCTAGAATACCAAAATTGATACAAGTTTTAATATTCATAGGAATATTAATCACATCTTGAGTTTAGAAATTGCTATTATTTATGTTAAATACACTTATTTTTTAAACTGAGTAAGGGAAATTTACACTTATTAACAAATGTTCAGTGAATGTACCCAATCAAAACTTATTTGTTATTAAAGTCCTGCAGCTTGTTACAGGAGAAAGTAGGAAAATAATTGTCAAGCTACAATGTGTTGCTTAATCTCAGGTGCAGACTATTATTTGCATTTTTGCTTGTTACTTTGGTAGGAAGTGGAAACCACATTAAATTTTGTGACACAGAAATCCTACAAACTCAGTCCTTTTAGGAACATTAGATTTGTAGTATTCGCATAATTGTGACTATATGCAGCAACAACATAAAAGACGTCGAGTAGATAAAGTTTACTATTACTGACTTCTAAAATAAATTGTTATTGTATTCTTACCTCAATTCCATGGCAGTGTTATTTTCCCAATATCATGAGAAGAAAAATTTAGTTTCGGGAAGATTGAGTAATTTGCCAAAGTAATGGAAACAAACACCTTTCAAAGCTGAGATTTGAACTCAATCCATTCTGGCTTTGAAGTCTATATATCTGATCAATACAAACATTCTCTTATTGCTGTACACATCAGATGTTTTTTAAGGAAGAATTGTTACAATATTAGTGCATTGTAGAAGACATTGAGGATATGGAAGTAGATTTATTAAATACATTAAAACCTCATAATACTTTGACTTGGTAATAAAATAAAGCTTATTAAGGTGAATGAAATAATGCACTGTTATATATTTTTTGTTGTTTCTAAAGGGCAAAAGGAAATTTCCTTAAATATTATAGAATCAAATTAGTATTGAGTGCCATTTTTTAAAAAAATCAATATTTTGTCTGTAAATTTACTATCATATTAAAAATTTCCTGCAGCTCAGTAGATGAGGTGATTGTCACCAGACTCTTTTTAACATATCTGTGAGGTTTTTTTTTTTTAGCTCAAATTACCTATTTAGAGTGAGTTCCTACTTAGAATTGGTCAAAATTAAAAATTCAATAAATGTTTTCTTCTTTATTTCAACTTTAATTTTGAATATGTTCTTTCTTTCCATTCACTATTCTTGATGATATTAATAACCGGTATTGTAATTGTGATCATGTATGATTTATAACTTATCTATGAAATTTTATCTTCAAGCCTGTAGGCTTAGTAGTGTATCTTTATACCTGAAATGCAATAATAAGATGCAGGATTTGTATTTATAAACATTTGAGTGGTGTGGGGTAAGCCATTTAATCTTATATATCAATTACTCATATGATAATTGTTCCTTAAGTTCTTCCTATTCCAGTAGATACAAGGTCATTTGCAAGGATTTGGGCTTAGTTATTTTTTAAATCTTTAAAACAGTACCTGGCAATTAGTTGGTTTACTCTAAGAACATTAATTTAAATGAATGAATGTCTCCTGTAAACATTAACAATATGTAACATAACCTATAACTGGAACAAATTCTATAAACCTTAGAAATACATAATATAAATAATTATACAAAAAGAGAAGCAACTTTAGAGGGTGAAGCCTGCTTAAGATTCTCTCTCCCTCTCCCTTTGCCCTCCCCCTGCTTGTGCGTGCGCACTAGCTCTCTTTCTAAAAAAAGAAAAAAAAAAGAAAGAAAAACAGAAGCAAACTTAAATTAAAAAAATAGTTAGATTCATGAGTTACCGATTTTAGAAGATTGCTGAACTGAAGTATTATACTAGGAAGGGGTAGAATAACTTACTTTGGTTATTCCTAGAAGCACTAATGATGGAATGGATTTCGTCATTTGTTACATACAATCTTTCCATGAGATGTAAGGATGCACTGAAATGTGAACATTTCCTAGTCCAAAAGCTCATTATCAATTAGTAAAAAATTCAGAATATATATATATATTTTTCAGTGACTAAAGTTCTGTTTAGATTCCAAGGACATTCCATGGAACTTTATTGTCACGATGCAGCCAGAATGTGTTCTTACTGTGTTTTATCCAGGCCAGTGATTGAAGTCAAGAAATCCTTGATTCTAAACTGGCGCCAGTCAAGCCAGCAGAGGAAAAATCCCTTTAGTAGCTAATTATCATGAACAAAACAGGCATGTATCATTAACATGAATAAGCATAAATGCAGAACCTCTAGTGAGCCCAGTTTATGCTTTACATGGATACCACAGGACTCTAAAAATGACTGGGCAATGAGAAACCATGGAAAGTGATGGGAACATTTATGATTATTGGGCTTTAAATGTTTTTATCACAACATTAAAAACTCTTGCTCTAGGTTATAAATGTGTAGAATATTGAAAAAAATCATAAAACTAATATCATACAGTACACTATCATTTAAACCATTAGAAGCATTGAGAGGTAACTTTGTTTTTGTAAAAATCTTTATTTTTTAATTTTTTATTATGTTATGTTAATCACATACAGTACATCATTAGTTTTTGATGTAGTGTTCTAAGATTCAAGTTTATGTATAACACTTCATGCTTCATGAAATCTATGCCCTCCTTAATACCTATCACCAGGCTCACCCATCCCCCCACCCCCTCGCCTCTAAACCCCTCAGATTGTTTCCCAGAGTCTCATGGTTCTTTCACCCCTCCAAATTCCTCCCCTTCGATTTTCCCTTCCTTCTCCTAATGTCCTCCATTTTATTCCTTATGTTCCACAAGTAAGTGAGACCATATGATAATTGACTCTCTCTGCTTGACTTATTTCACTCAGCATAATCTCCTCCAGTCCCGTCCATGTTGATGCAGAAGTTGGGTATTCGTCCTTTCTGATGGCGGAGTAATATTCCTTATCAAGAGTAGTTGAGGGATGCCTGGATGGCTCAGAGGGTTAAGCCTCTGCCTTTGGCTCAGGTCATGATATCAGGGTCCTAGGATAGAGCCCAGTCGGGCTCTCTGCTCAGCAGGGAGCCTACTTCCCACCACCCACCACCCCTGCCTGCCTCTCTGCCTACTTGTGATCTCTCTCTGTCAAATAAATAAGTAAAATCTTAAAAAAAAAAGAGTAGTTGAACGATGCTTGCTTTGCTCTTCATCACAGAATTTACAACATGGAATTGAACAATACCTATATTTGGCAAACTGCCCTATCTTTTTTTTAAGTATGGATAAGCTTAGAGCACTTCATCTTTTGCATTTTCAATGTCGTGAACTATTTCTGAGAATTCCTTTAATAGGAGGGATTTTGCCAGCATCCCTTCCTGTGGGCCATCTTCAGTTTTTGTATTGTAACTACTTTCCTCACTTATGTTGATCCTCATGTCATTAAGTTCTTCTGGTTACACATCCAGCCTCTCCTGAAGGGGCAGCAGGGCCAGCATTCCAGGGGCAGCTCTCTCCTTTATAACTCCATTTCAATTCAGGCATTATTACTTATCTTTCCCTTGTTGCAGTTTCTGCTCTGTTGGTCATTCTCTCTTTTGATTATCCATTTTTTGTAAAATATCATGGGGGAGACAAGGGTGGCAACACAGCTACAAACTTTGCTGCTTGGGTACCCACTGAACGACAGATTCATGGTGACCAATCACAGGCAGACTCTGAAAGATGTGAGGTGATACTTCCCTTACCATGATGTATACCTTGTGATTTATGTCGTGACTTGAGGAGCTAGCTATAAAGTTGGTGCATTATACAATTCTAGTAGTTAATATGTCATGGTAACTGAAACTTGAACCATGTTGATGGGAAGATCAGAGTTATTTCACACAGATCATGGCAAGTGGAATGTATGCATGCATTTCTGAATTATCCAAATCCAGGACCGTATGTAATTATTATTCAAATATATGAAAGCTACTGATTTTCTCTATCAGTTTTATAGTCTGCTACTTTATTGTTTGTTTATTTTTGGATATTCTCCTAGGTACCATTGGGTTTTCCAGGTAACTATTTGATTAGCTGCATGTGGAGATTGTGCAAATTTTAGCATTTCAAAATTATGAAAAAAATTGTCTTATTATGCTCATTAATTCCTTCAATAGAACATTAAACAGTGGTAAAGAAAGTGGACATTCTTTGCTTATTTTCACTTCAGCAAAGATGCAAACGGTGGCTTCCCACAAAAGAGGATGTTGGCATAGCATCTGCCAAGGAAGAGAGCAAGATGCTATTGTGAATGCATAATGAGTTTAAGTACCCTTTCAGCAACTAAGGTGATCATATAGCATCTGTCCTCAGATACCTTCATGAGGTGAGTTATGGTAAAAGCCTATTAAAATATCAAACTATCCTTATAATCCAGGAGAAAATAACATTTGGCCATAATGTATTTTTTTTTACAAGTGAAAAACTTTTTTTTTTTTTTACCAATATTTATTTCAAATTCTTATTTTGAACTTTCTAAGAGGAAAGTTCTGTAGTTTATTTTCTGTATGTTGTAGTATTTTCACATTTAGATGTCAATGTCATACTAACATCATAAAAAATTTTTGGAAGATGTTTTCCTCTCTGCAAAGTTTAGCGAGTGCTGAAATTATCTGTTCCTTTAAAATGGAACAATTTTCTTTTAAAGTGTCTGGACTTAGGCATTTTTGCAAGTGTTGTTTGAAATTTTTTTTTTTTCTACACCTGCTATTGTCATTGGTTTCTTCTTCTTCTTTTTTTAAAGATTTTATTTATTTGACAGAGAGAGAGATCACAAATAGGCAGAGAAGCAGGCAGAGAGAGAGTGGGAAGCAGGCTGCCCGCTGAGCAGAGATGTCAGGACCCTGGGATCATGACCTGAGACGAAGGCAGAGGCTTTAACCCACTGAGCCACCCAGGAGCCCCATCATTGGTTTCTTCAGACTCCCCGTACCTCATAAAGTCATGGCTGGTGAATTATGTTTCTTCAGATTATTATGTATGGCATCTACAGTTTCTAATTTATTTGCTTTGAATCATAAAATATAAGGTATTAAGATTTACTTTATTTTCTTTTCATTTTTTATACGTTGGTAGCTATTTCACCCTTACTTTTTCATTTTTTATTGTGTTTCTCTGCCTTTTTGCTGCTTCTCCTTCTCTCTCTCTTTTCACTTTTTTATATTGTTCAAAGGTGGAAGTCTACTGAATTTATCTTCTTCTCCCATTTTATTGTGATAAGATACAGACAACATAAAAATTCCTATCCTAACCATTTTTAAGTGTACGGTTAACTGGTATTAGGTACATTCACAGTGTTGTGCAGCCAACCCAGACGTCTGTTTCCAGAACTCTTTCCGTCTTGCAAAACTGAAACTCGGCATGCAGTAAACAATAACCCTTCATTCTCTCTGGCTTCCCCCAATTGGCAACTACCATTCTACTTCTCCTTTCTATGATTTTGACTAATCTAGGTGCTTTATATAAGTGGAATCATACAATATTTCTCTTTCTGTGATTATTTCATCTCATTTAGCATAACATCTTCAAGGTTCATTCACGCGGTGGCATATACCAGAACTTTCTAGCTTTTTAAAGTTGTGTGATATCCCACTGTAAGTATAATACATTTGACAATGTATTGTACAATGTACAAAGCTGCTCCTTTAACAGGTCCAACTCCACTTCTATCAGTTACTAATGTCACAAAATTTAAATGCTGTGTCCAAAAACATAAACTAATAACTTTTAATGAAAGTCTCTTAAACCATGTAGCAAGCAAAAAGTAGAGTTGCATACTGTTGTTTAATAATGTTAGCTTTCATACTTGCCCGTGTATTTGCCTTTACTGAGATCTTCACTTCTTCAGATGGCTTCAAGTTACCATCTAGGGTCCTTTGATTTTTAACTGGAGGATTCCCTTTAGCATCTGCTGCAGGGCTGGTCTAATTGTAACAAACTCTGTCAGCTTCTGTTCCCCCGCAGGACTAATTTTGCTAGACCTAGGATTCTTGGTTGTTAGTTTTTTTCTTTCTTTTGGCACTTTAAATATACAAGCCTACTGCGTTCTGAATTCCAAAGTTTCTGATGAGAAATCTGCTCTTCATTTTATTGAGGATCCCTTGTATGTGAGGAGTAGTTTTTCTCTTGCTGCTTTTAAGATTCTGTCTGTCTTTGGTTTTTGACACTTTGGTTATAATGTGTATAGCTGGGGGTATCTTTCAGTTCTTTTTTACTTGGAATGTGTTGAGCTTCATGGATGTTTATATTCACGACTCAACAAATTTACGGAGCCTTCAGTCATTATTTCTTCAGATATATTCTCTGCCCATTTCTCCTTCTCCTCCCCTCTGGGTTTCCCTCGATTCATTTATCGGTGGGCTTGGTGGGATTACACAGATCTTTTAGACTCTGTTGTCTTCCACCTTCTTGTTTTTTTCCTTCTTTCTGCTCCTTAGACTAGAAAAGTCTACTGTAATTTTCAGCTCCAGAATATCTTGTTGGTTTCTTCTTAAGCTTTCCATCTCTTTATTGATATTTCCATTTTATTCACACATCATTTTCTTGACCTTCCCATGCCTTTAATTCTCTGTGTACATTCAAGACATTGTTTTAAATAGAGTCTGTCGCTACTAGATCTGTCATTTCTTAGTATGCCTTGTGATTTTTTTGGTTGAAAACTAAAGATTTGAGTGTAATAATGTGGTAACTCTGGAAAATCAGATTTTCCCCTTTCCAGCATAGTTTCTGGGATTATTTTTGTTTGTTTTGCTTTTGTTCCTTTGATTGTTGTGGGTTGTCTCTGTGATGATATCAGACTGATGTGTAAACTTAAAGTTTTATCAGGTCATTTCTGAGTTTGTACCTTCCTCTGAGCATGTGCAATTACTTTCCAATTTCTCCCACACATGTGGTTGCTTTGTAATGTCCTAGTTTTCAATGTTTGGCTTCCAACAGGATAAAAAGAGAAAAATGAAGGTTGGGGAATTTCCAGAGATTTTAATACTTTGGAAGTCACTTGGGCCAGAGAAGGAGGGGCTTATTGCAATGGCATTCTCTGATTAGAAGTGATAATCGATCAGTAGAGCAGAGGTCCCTGATATTTGGAGGACAGGGTCCATTTTTTCCCACCGTGGTCCTGCAAGCTATGTGGAAGATGCTGTAGAAACATGTGTACAGCTGTCTGCCAGGATGAGAGACAGAGGGTAGATAGGTGTATCTGTGCAAGAGCTAAAATTGGCCAAAATCTAAGCTTTCTCCTGGAAGTTACAAACCTCCAGTAGACTCCAGAGTTCCAAAATAGTTGTACTGGACAGATTCTGCCAGTGTGATTGTGACACATGCTGTCCTTCCTATTCTGCTATGGCCCCAGGATCCTGTATCTAAAGGTGTCTTTTATATATGCATTTAGTATGTCATAATTTTGAAAAATATTGTGACTAGTTTATGCTTGGTTGTAAATGGGTTATTTGTACCTTTTTGAGCAATTAGACTGTAATAAAATGCTAGTATAATGTACTGATGGTTCTGAAGAAAATGGTGTGCCTGACAATGTTTATATTCCTTACTGTCATTCTATATTATCCACCAGGTGGGTTCTCCTGTATTGTTTTGAAGAAACAATAACTATTTTTAAAAAGTAAATTGGTGTTGCTAGTCATCCTGGGGTCCCTTATGAAGAATTGTGCATTATAATTTCACAAAATTGCAAATAAACACCTGCAGCTACTCAAAGGGAGGTGCCCCTTAGGATCCCCTAAAGTGAATTTCTTGAATGCTGTATACCTCCGACTTTACATTAGCTAATCCCAAACATATCCTTTAAATTTGGCAAAAATCTACTAAGTTTTTATTTTTTTCCTAGTTTCTTAGCACAAAGAAGACAAACAGACACTTTTTAAAATTTATGTAAAGTATTCCTGCCAGTATGGAAAGTATATTTTCTGCAGTGTGGAACCAGAGTGGCTCAATATGTAAATAAAATAGGGAAAAAAAAGTCACAGTTATACACATAATTTGTGAAGATATGAAATTAGATTAATAGAAGTTAGAGAAAGTTGAGGTTAACAAAAGACCCCATTGTACAACCTAAACTACTTTGTAAAATATTGGAGAACACTGTAAGTGCCATTTACTTAATGGGCAGTGATTACACACCACAAGTTTCCTTCTTTTGGGGAAAAAACCAGTTTCAGTAATTTGCCTGGCTTTTCTTTACCACTTACTCTTCACAGGTAACTGTATCCTCAGTGCTACAGAGGATAACAAAATTTGTATAACATTCTACTGTGTTGCAAAATCACGTTTGCACATGCCCTTTTATATGTTTATAAAATATTCTTTCATATGATGATGACGACGATTAATTCTGCAGATGAGGAAAACCATAGCTTGGGTGGCTTGTGAACCTTATCAAGGTCAGCTTAAACATATAAACATCACCGGCCCCAATATATAAACACTCTATAGTTCCTGTCTTCCACCAAATTACAGATTAGTACTTAGAGCATGAAGAGAAAAAAGACAATCCTAAAGAACTAGTGATTCTATTAACATTTAGTTTTGGCTCTCCGACAAAAGGCCAAACTTACGAGTCAGCATCCTCTGCCACAATTCCTAAACGGATAATAGTGATCAGCAGCAACATCTTCAAGTGAAAATAACCACACGATATACAGGTTGCTCTGGTGTTGCCCAAATTATCATCAGACCTCCCTGTGGATGCATAAATACAAGGAAGTTTAAAAACAAATGTCTCTTCCTGGAGAAATGAAACATCTTGCAAATAACTCAGACTTTAATGACCAGTGCTTTTAAGTTTCTCTATATATGAAATTCTGTCCCTTTAACTTCAGAATCCTATGGCTTTTTCTTAAGCCAACATGTCTTTGTTGCAGTCAGCGTGGCTTGTCCAGCAGCTGTCACTTCGTAGCAATCAATGGCCATGTTTTATTGCTTTGGGTTGTATTTCCTTGTAACCATTATCTCTAAATTCAGCCTTCAGAAAAATCTTTTAGGTCTCTTGGCAGAACATTATGTTGTGGAAATTAACTGAGAAATGGCAAAATAAAATTCAAGCCTGCGCATCTCAGGGCAGTATGAACTACATGGCCAAAGTGAATTTAAACAAGTCAATTAATAATATTAACAGACAGAAGTGATAGTCTATTATAATAAAGGGGGTTCATGTTACCAATGAATTCGTGTGGTCATACACATTATATATTTCCCCCCAAACAATGTTTAATACCAATTTGGGAAATAGTCATGAAAAACATGTAAATGTTCAACTGATTTCTTTGACAAATAACATAACATATGTAGTTGCTGGCATTATATATTCTACTTAAATTAAAGAACAAAAAACAGTGGCACCTGGGTGGCTCAGTGGGTTAAAGCCTCTGCCTTCGGCTTGGATCATGATCCCAGGGTCCTGGGATTGAGCCCCACATTGGGCCCTTTGCTCAGCAGGGAGCCTGCTTCCTCTTCTCTCTCTCTGCATGCTTCTCTGTGATCTCCGTCTGCCAAATAAACAAATAAAATCTTAAAAAAAAAAAAAAAACCCAAAAACAAAGATGGGCCAGTCATTTCTTAGAGGTGTTGGTTCCTCAAGTTGGAACCATCAGGTATCTATACCGTGGTAAGTTCATTTGATGGGGTTAGAGCCTCAGCGTCAGCTTCCAAGGTCAGAAATTCAGTTTCATCTGTGAACCTGGAATTATAAAGTGCTTAAGTGCTGACTTGCACAGACAAAAATCTACACGTGTATTTATGTCCGGGTGTCCTCTCTACATCTCTTGACATATCATCAAATTTTCGTTTGTAGCAGGGGGATACATTTCATGGACCAAGGAGAGCAGTGCTAACGTATCAGGGATCCGCATGCCTGACAGCAAACTACCCGAGTGGCCACATCAGAAATCAGATTACTTAGTAAGTACGGAAATGGTAATGGGGTTAACACAGATTTGGTAATCTCTTAACTGAGGACGTGAGAAGCCTAGTCAATCACCCGTCTGGTCAGTATGGAGGACCTGCTGTTACTCGGAACGCTAAAACCCTCCTCCCCTTACAGAGCTCTGTACATACAATAGGGCTCTAGCAACAAGCCCTGTTTCTTAGATGTCACAAAGAAATCCTCTAGAACCATTGTTTTTCTACAGTCATTTAAATACCACTGAATCAGCTATAGGTTTTGTATTTTTTTTGTTATTCACATGAATCGGCTTATCCCACTTGTATGTTTCTTGATTTCTCATACTACACATTTGGGCTTACATCATCGTGGCCTGGCGTGTTCCACTTCTATATGCTAGGGTCTTTTTTTTTTTTTTTCATTATTTCTGTATTTCTAGTCAACAAGCATAAATTATACCAGACTAACTAAGTTATATTTGGAATTCAGATGGCTTAGAGCTATTATGTTGATGTTTATCATGGTTTTACATGTTAGCTCTGGAATAAAAAGAGAGAAAAGATTCAGAGTAGATTTACATTACAATATGTTAAAAAGCAATAACCATGACATATCTTTCAGAGATAGCATTGTATGAGGTATTGAGCTGTGTGAGCAAAGGTTTGCAAAAACGGATTGAAATTTTCCCCGCGTGTCCTTTTGCAATACGGTCTTGCCGCTCCTCCTACCATAGGTGGTATCTGTTTCCCACAGTCTTGAGTTTGGCCTCACCTTACGTCTTGCTGTAGCAAAAGTGACACCGTGCCAACTCTGAGCCAGGCCTCAAAAGGCCTTTCACATTTTTGCTCTCCCTTTTGAACACGTGCCCAGTCACCATATAAAAAATTCTGGGTTAGTCTGTTGGATGATGAAAGATTTGTGGCCCAACTGCTCCCGTTTTTCCAGCTGACAGCCAGCCAGCCCCAGAACAGAGTTGCCCAGCTGACTGGCCGCTGAGTGGTTGAATGAATGAAACGCTGTGAGGCTGACCCCTGCCAAAACTGCTGACTCAGTACCATGAGCCAAATCAATCAATGGTGATTGTTTCAAGACATCCAATTGTGCATGGTTTCTTCTGGCCATGGGTTGAACTGTGTCCCCCTCTCCTCCCCACCAATTCATATGTTGAAATCCTTAAACTCTAGTATCTCAGAATGTGACCTTATTCAGAAATAGAATCACTGCAAATGTAATGTTAAGGTTAAATGAAGCCCTATTGGAGTAGGGTGGGCCCGAATCCAATCATCCACTATTGACTTGTATAAACAGAGGAAATATAGACACAGACACACACAGAGGGAGAACACACGTGACCATGAAAGCAGAGATCATGCTTCTACATGCCAAGGAATGCCGAAGGTTGAAAGCACATCACCAGAAGCCAGAGGAGTGGCATGGAACGCATTCTCTCTCAAGGTCCTCAGAAAGAACCACACTAGCCACACTTCTAGAAGCTTCCAGCCTCTAGAACTTAGACAATGAATGTCTGTTGTTTGAGCCACTCGGTTGCCAGTATGTGTTGTGGCATCCCTCACAAACTAACGCATTTATGCAACAAAGGCTAATTCAAGCTAGGTACTTCTCCATCAGGAGATACACAGTAAGACATTTGCCTTCAAGATGTTAGTATGTATTTCAAAGTCATATCCTATTCGGAAAATTAAGAATATCATGGGCTATCTTGTATTGCTGGTGGCAAATGAATGACGAGGGCTATGCATTTGCTGTTCCTTAGAGGAAGGGTTTTTGCCTAGATACGTAAGTCTTCATGGGAGGAAAATGCTTGCATGCTTGTTGCTTACAGAATAGGCAGATCATGGAAAATGGAAGAGAACAGAAAAAATAGTAGAGATGGAACTTCAGGAGCTCAGATGAAGGGCCATTTTTGGAAAGAGGCATAAGTCTAATCAGCTGAGTTTGGAAGTTGATAAATTGTGGAATATGACTCTGCAGTATGTAGACAGAGTAGCAGAGGTCAAGGTCCCATAATGCCTCGTTATACTATTTGGACATTATTTATGAATATTAAACCTTTATAAAATTTTAATATACGGGGATTTCATATGCTAGAGGTTACAGGAAGAAAGACCACTTAGAATTGTCTTGCCATATTCTTCTGAGGAAGTCCTGAACAAAATGTTGGTAATTTATGTGAAGGAAAGCATGACATAAATATCCATTAAGAAAAATATTTGCAAAGCGTGGTAAGTGATAAATGTGGTTTAACCCTGAGCATGTTTTTAATGTTTCTACCACTCCACTAGTATTTGAAAAGAGTTCTGGTTTTCCTGAAAGATTTTAAGTTTGCATTTTAGTTATTCTCAAGTTAAAGTGTTTGCAGAATATGTGAATAAAAATATTCAGCCTTCAGTAATCATAGGCTAACGACAGAGAGTTCATACTTGCTTATGTATTTTGGTAAGTCTTTTAATCCAACTGCCTGTTCTCCCCAGGCAATCAAAGTTAGGGTGGTCAAATATAAAATGCTACAGGAGAATTCATACTGAAATTGGCACCAAAATTTAGGTCACCTCTGCTCACGTGTGCATGTCCAAGCAAGTTGGTTCCCTGAGCAGCCATGCACATCCTCATGTATCATAAACTAGGGGTCCTGCTAGCATTGTTCATGAGAGTTCTAAATAGCTTGCAATAAATAAGTATGTGTTGTCATAACCTGGAATATGATGCATATGGTTGCCGATCAGCAAAGTAGCTTCGTCATAAATCAGCATTTACCTTTTATGGTGCAGAAAATAGTGGAAATGGCTATTTATTTTGCATGTCTCTCAAAGTTGGAAGTCACATATTTTACCTTGGTTTTACCACCCTGAGGAATGCCTTCCTTTCTTTTAAAAGACATCTTCTGAAGCTCACCAATGTTAATGTGAACATAGGATAAGCGATTTGATCTTAAACAATTCTTTCAAATTTAATTTAAAAAGTCACCTAGTGATATTCATGTTATTCAGTTTTATGATTCTGGCTATTTCTTAATTTTACATCATTAGTACATGTCAAAAATGGTTTGGATCTTGCTTTATCCCCTTTTGTCAACAGTAATGAACAATGAAAGAGAGATACACAGCACAGCTGGAGAAGCCAGTCATCTTGTCCAAATAAACTGACCTCTTTAAAAAACAAAATGAATGAATACTATATCAAAATATATTGAGAATTTCAACTTGTGTATTTCCCTTGGAAAGGAAAGCTGAAGCTCTAAGGGGTGTAGAGATTTTCAAAGAAAAAGAACAGGAAACAGTGTATACACAAGGTCAGAAAGGAGTGGTAGCCAAGGAAAGATATATTGATGTTTTAAAAACAGAATGTGCTTCAAAAGGTTGTGGCAGGCAGATCTGGAATTATTCACATAGTTTAAATTTAAGGACAAAGACGTTCACATGGTTAAAGCTTTCTAGGTTTCCAACGCTCATATACTAGAACTTAGAAGAATACAGTTTGTATATGCAGCGATGTTCTGTATCCATATGCGACGTTCTGTCCGAAACTCATTTGTGGAAATTTGTGTTTGTGTGTGTATATTTATATAATAAATTATATATATTTATATAATAAACTGTATATTTATATAATAAATTATATAAAATAAATTATATTTTATACATTGTCTATAATATACATATATATTCTATAAATATAATTATGTATTATAAACTTTATATGTATACTTATAAATTCATACACTTATATATATAATATGACAGAACAGAACCACATTAGATATATATTAGATAAACATGTAATAGTGACAATCTGTTAGGATTATTTTTTAAATTGCAAAGCTCCAAAAGCAAACTGTTGAAAAGCAAGTATAATAAACAGCACGTGTGTTTGTTATACATAATGGATGGGTTCTGTGTTTAACATACGATGTATAAAGATAACTTTTAAAATGCTCCAGAATATTATCAACCCATGTCATTTGTCATCACTAGTGCTGAATTCCTCATTGTGATTCACACACACTGTGTGCTCTCAAAGAAAGGCATTTCATAGCAAGTCCTTTATCCTGTATTTTTTGTATAGACCAATCTCTAATGGAAGGCTCAATTTATGGTTAATAAGCTATGCATACAGATTTTTAATCGTAACCATTACTTTCTCGAAAAAGGAGGAAATAAAAATTGAACAGTAGAAATCAAAACAACTGTAGATTTTAGTTTAAATCAGATAGATTCATCATAGTACCCAAAATAATATGAAAAATATTCTGCTGGATATTCATGAACATGCTTTTAAAACAACTGATTTTCTCTAGAATTTATGGGATTTATGGAAATATAATCAAATGTTTCATCTCTCTGTTGAAAAGCCATATGATTATTATAGGTTTCTTTCACCGGCTTATGAAAACAAGCGTTTGGATGGGAAACTCTCAGTAATAGACTGGTAAGTGTTGTGCCAATACGAAGGAAAGAAAAAAAAGCTGGTGATTAAGTGAACTTTATAATTTTGGTAACAAGGGTCTTATGTTGAGTACTGTTTATTTCTCATATTCTATCTCTAAAAGTTTTTTTGGAATTAAGGAAGCAGAGATTATATCTGAATGTTAAGAATACAGCAGCAGACGTTGAGGGTATTACACTTTTCCTGATATGAAGTAAAGAAAATGATGCTGTTCATATCTTGAGAGGATGCCTGTGCCTGTCCTTAAGTTTATTTTATTTTTTAAAAGGTTTTATTTATATGAGAGAGAGAGAGAGCAAACAGAGAGAGAGGGAGAGAGAGAGCATGAGAGGGAGAGGGAGAAGCCGGCTCTCCACTGAGCAGGGAGCCCCAAGTTGGGGCTGGATCTCTGGACCCTAGGATCATGACCTGAGCCAAAGGCAGATGCTTAACCAACTGAACTACCCAGGTGCTCCTGTCCACAAGCTTATTATTTATTTATTTATTTAAAAAAAAGATATCATTTATTTATTTGACAGACAGAGATCACAAGTAGACAGAGAGACAGGCAGAGTGAGAGGGAGAATCAGGCTCTCCGCTGAGCAGAAAGCCCAATGCAGGGCTCGATCCCAGGACCCTGGGATCATGACCTGAGCCGAAGGCAGAGGCTTTAACCCACTGAGCCACTCAGGCATCCTGTCCATACATTTACATACCTAAGTGATACAGGGGAATATTGCTGTTTCCAGAATTCGATTTGAAAATAAACAATTCTATTTTAATTGAGTCAAGCCACTGATTATGAACCACTTTTTCTTTTTAACTAGGTTCAATATCTGTCTCGCTCCCCTCTCAAAAAAAGAAAAAAGGTTTTACAAGTGTAGGCACAGATCAAGACAACAAGAACCTGTGGTTTAATATTCATGTTATTTTTACATTACTGTTTTGTATCAACATCTTATTGCCAGAGTCATGCGGAGCACTGGGGTCATTAAGCTTACCATTTCCAAAATTAAAAAAAAAACACAATCTGGAAAACAGCTTTAATTTCCATGTGGCTTTGGCAAAAGAAAGCTGGATAACTTGTGGTATTTTGTGCCAATAACATTTTAGAGCTGGATTCACATCAAGACCATTAAACATCTTTCATAAAAACGAAGAAAAACTGGTCCTTCAGCCTCCTTTCCGTACTGTATCTTTCGGAGCTTGACTTCCAGAGTTGCCAAGTTGGACGTGAACACATACAGCAGAACATTCCTCTATTCCAACCGTCTCCAGCATGTGTTGAAATTTGGCTGAATGAGAAAACTAAATATGCCTACAGTTAAACATCTTGAGCCCTTTTTGTAGTGAGCTCCTGGCATTTAATGTTGATGGCTCTGTCAAGTGCCAATTTTTAAGCCATGACTACGGAAATGTTCACGTGTCAACATTTTGCAATTCTCTTTTCTACACATGTAATTCATTAGGTTATGGGCAGTTCCATTCATTTTCCTAAACCTGTAAATGCCAGAAGGACACAGGGCGAATTCTGTGGGGGAAACAATCGCCTTTTCTCTTACGATTAGATATAGTTGTTTTAGAATAGCCATAAACCCTCACTGCTTGTTTTCAACTCATAACGATTATTTGTCCTTAGTGGTAACTTCCTGAGAAAGACTGTCTTTTGCCAAGGTTCAAACCTTGCCTTGAACTTTCTACTCTCCATGCTTTTGCAGAAGGAGAGCTTTCGAGATGATGGTAAGGAATAAATTACCATAACATTTAAATGACAATAACAGCGTTATTAAAAGAATTTAAACATTTCTCTCAGTAAGATGAAGATAATTTAATAATTCATTTAGACTTAGATAACATTATATTGTCTACGTTTCTCACGTGTATGATGTCATCAGTTTTATTGTAAGTTCCTTGAGGAAAACCGTTGCGATTTTGTTTAGTTTTATTTTGTTTTGTTTGGGTGACAAATGGTATTAGCACAGTGTGACCACATTATACTCAAACTATATTTGCCAGTTAGTTGTTTGGTTGAGCTTTTAATTAATCTTTTGAAGGATAAAACCATTACATATCTATATTACAAAAGAAAACCATTACAAATTACAAATCTGTAGCTAATTTTGTAGCTAGTCGTAATTGCTATAGAATATGTAAGAAAAAATTTGATTTTTGTTCTGTTCTTTCATTAATTTAACTGGAAAAAGTTACCTTAATGACCATGTAAAAACAGGGGTGCCTGGGTGGCTCAGTGGGTTAAAGCCTCTTGCCTTCTGCTCAGGTCATGGCCCTAGGGTCTCTCTGCTCAGCAGTAAGCCTGCTTCCTCCTCTCTCTCTGCCTGCTTGTGATCACTGTCTGTCAAATAAATAAATTTAAAAAAATCTTTTTTTAAAATTAAACAAATCGTTAAAAAAATAACCATGTAAAAACAGATTCAAATATTTTAATTGTTTTTCCACAAAATACATATGGTTTTCAGGAAAAAAGAGTTGGCAGTTGAACATGTATTACTATAATTAGAAAAACTACCAAAATCAACCTTGTAATCAGAAAAACTTGAGTTTAAATTATGATTTTGTCCCCAAGAAACTTTATAACTTGCTATATTAAGTTACTTAAAAGTCTTAAAGTTTCATCATGCTTTTTACATTTTATTTATTTTGTTTTACTTTATTTGGTAATTTAATGAAGTGAGTGGTACAGTAAATATACGTTGTGGTTTAATAAGAATTTGTTCCCTTCTCTGAGTCAATCAGAGGTCGCTAAGCAATAGTTTAAGAAACACAATGGCTCACTTAGTGTTGTTAAAAAAGACTATTCAAAAGAACACTATTATATTTGAGACAATAAAATATTATTGAATAATTCACTCTATTTTTTAAATGCCATACAGAAAATTATCAATAGCTAGGAATAATCAGTGCATGATAAAAAATAAATGGCTGCTTAAATAGTTTAACTTAAAACAGGGACCAATATTTTGTAGAAGATGGTATAAAAGTGGCTTGTATGTTTTTCTCTAGAAATAAAAAAAATTTGAAGAAAATTTGAAATGTTTTATTAACAATTTATTTATATTGAAATGTTAACTCAACAAAAATTACTCAAGTATAAATGTTTTATATAATTTTAAGATAAAATGTATGAGATTAGCATATTTTAATTCGTATTTGACTTTCAGCATGATCATAAAGGCTGCCATTTAAAAAAAAAAAGAATATTGGAGGGTTTTATCAGATTTTCCAAGTGTCTAACTTAATCTTTGATATGCACATCATTGTCTTTTTATAAGCTTCATTATCTTTTTTTTTTTCTTTAATTTTTAACTGGTCTCACTCTGCCAGATAAATATTCATTGTCAATGGCTTTAAATGTAATTCTATCAGTTCTTTAATGCTTCCTTTGCCTTTATGGACCTAGATTTTTAAAAATCAATTCAAAATTTATATTCTGTATTTGCAATACACTAATTTTAGTTTCCATCACCAGGACAGCATGGTAAATATATTAGTATTAAGTGGTATGTGATTGCGTTAGTCAGGATTCTCCAGAGAAACAGAACCTGTAGGATCTCCTTCTTTCTCTCTACATATCTGCATGAGGAGATTTATGAGGAGTTGGCTCACGCTACAATGGAGGCCAAGAAGTGACGCCATCTGCTGTCTTAAAGATGGAGAACAAGGAAAAACCAGTGGTATAATTCAGTTTGGGTTCAAAGTTCTGTGAACTGGGGGAGGCCAATGGTATAAGTCCTTACTCCTAGTTGAAGCCCAGAAAACTAGAAATGCCAGTGTCTGAGGGTTGGAGAAGAAGGAAGGGCCTGGCTCAGAGGAAACGTGAATGCACCCTTCCCCTGCCTTTTTGTTCTCCTCAGGCCCTCAATGGATCGGACCATGCCCACTCACATTAGGAAGAACATCTGCCTAACTCAGCTCACTGATTCTAATGCTAATCTCCTCTGGTAACACCCCCTCCTAGACAGACCCACAGACCTAGATAGACTCCTAAATGGTATTTACCAGCTGTCTGGGTATCCCTTAGCCAGTCAAGCTGACAGCTAAAATTAGCCATCACAGTGATGTTTGAATAGTGACTAAATTCGTGGAAATGATCTGGTTAAGGTACTTTTTCTTTTTTACATAACCTTCATAGTTGTGTAGACTCAAATACTGTATAACGAGGAACACTTACACTATTTAGTCATAGTTAAGAACTAACTTATAACTTCAAACCTGGCAACACTGGGGAGCTGTTTCAACCTCGTTTTAAACTGTACTGGGTTAGAACTGGAGTATCATAAAAAAATAATAGAAGTCCAATCTTGTACCAATATACACCTAATTTCCCGAATGCGATGCAAATCTTTGTGCTGAAATCTGAAGCCTTAGCATGTTTCGAATGCCAATGGCAGTATATTTTCCTTATGAAATATATTTCTGCTCATTTAAAATTTTATTTTAAAAATAACGTAAAATCAATTAGTCAACTTATTTATTGAAGGCCAGACCTGGTGCCGGACCCCTTAATATTGGCTTTGACAAAACAAGGATAGACATTGCTTTCGTGGGTGATATGGAACCAGGAATGGAGGGCTTCCATTCCACGGCCGGTTTTTTCCATCCCTCTATCCCATTGGTTTCCCTTTGCCCATCAAGAGGTCCCCATCCTCCCCCACAACCTGTTGTTGTCACCTCCTGTTCTGTTAGTTCCTTCCTCGTTTGTGACCCCCCCGTTTATGGAGTTTTCCTGCTAATCCCAAGTATGTGCTCCTACAGGAATGCAGTTCTAGCTGCTGCTTCTGCCTAAAATCCTTTCCTCACATAACACTCACACTCACACAACTTCGTCGATATCTGCCATAAGAACACCTCATTGAATGCCCAACTGATCACCTTTTATAACACAGCAAAACCTACTGCTTTCCCCTATCCCTATTTTATTTTTCTCCATAGCACATGTTAACTTTTAATATGCCTTATGGCATGCATCTAATTTTCTCAATGGCATGTTTTCCCCAACTGTCTCATGAGCTCTCCAAGGGCAGCATCTCTTTGTGGACTAATGTATCCATAACACCTGGTACAGTACTAGGTGCTCAGAGAAGAAACATGGATAGATTAATGGAAAGAGTCAAATACACATTCTCAGAATCACTCTAGTTTTGACTGTCGCCATTAGCAACATGAGCTTACAGAAATGAGAAAAATTGTAGGTGTTCCCCCATCATTTCAAATAAAGAAAAGTCCAGATTTCTTCCAGATTTTAAGGAAAGACAATGGTTGTTGTTCAGTTCTGACAGGTTGGTAGTGGCGGCTTTTAAAGGACCCCATCACCGCAGAGAAGAGTGTTGGGTTAGCACATGGAATGGAACGTGATCAGGGAAAAACCGTTCCCATCACTGGGCGGCTCCCCCCACTTCAGTGGGTTCTACTATTTTCAGGCCTTGATTATCTCCTATGAACCAACCAAGGAAATGGTGTTTATGTGCTCTGTGTATGTCCAGACATTTGTATCTATCAAATTGGTTGTTATTGAAGTTAGAGGCTGATGTACTTCCATACATAGCAGAAGGAGCCAGTAGCCTTTGTCTAGAACACAGAGCAGCTCTAGGACCTCACCACCATTTGAAGAAGCAGTATGGACCTGTTGCTTTCTGAACACGGCATGCGTAGACATAGGTAAACATGGCCCTATCTATTTACCTTTTAATGAAGGTTTGGCCCTTTCTTAATGAGTAAGATGTGAGTTGAACACACACACACACACGTGCACATTCACACACATCCTTGTAGATTATTGTATGTATGTGTATGATATTTATCTGTATGTGTAATGTATGGAAGAATAAAATATGCACATTAAATTAAATAATGAAATTATATATGCTACAGTAGCATTGCTAGCGATAGATGCCTTCGCCTGCATACTTAAACCTGGTTACTGAATATTAGAAGAGACAAATGTCCTTTATAATTAAGTGAATTAAAAAGTAATTTGCAACTGAGGGAACCTAAACAAGATGTTTACATAATTCTTTAAGGCTGATTGTACACAAAGTGGGCAGGAGAAATATTGGAAGGATACACTGAAACATCATTTAAAGCATGCAATTATAGCATAATTATCTGGGAAGCAGCAATGGCAGAATGACAACTTGTTTGAAGAATCTGAAATGGGCACACGGGGAGGAAGGTTTGCCTCTGATGCAGGGGACTCAGGTTCTCTTCCCAGCTGTGGTGTTCATTAACGGGGCTCCTCCTTGGGTAGAGAATTGTTGTGTTACTGTCTTTGCTTAATAGCAAAATCTGCAAAATAAGAATAACTAAACCCATTCTGCCTGTCTTAAAATTAAAGCAGCTTAAAGCAGGTATATATATCACTGCATTAAGTCTAGGATATTCTGGGTTTCAACCCCCTGGTTCTTTCATTTTTTGCCATGTGTGAACTTAAACCTGATGGAGTTCCATTTCCCGAGACTACTAGTCGATACCATGTAAGATTAGCGAAGACTGGAACGCCCAGGTGGCTCAGTGGGTTAAGCAGCTGCCTTCGGCTCGGATCATGATCCCAGCATCCTGGGATCGAGTCCCACATCGGGCTCCTTGTTCGGCAGGGAGCCTGCTTCTCCCTCTGCCTCTGCTGCCACTCTGTCTGCCTGTGCTCGCTCTCTCCCCCCTTCTCTCTGATAAATAAATAAAAATCTTTAATAAAAAAAAAGATTAGCAAAGACTAAGGAAGATAAAGTCTTACTCATATACTTAAATATTCACAAAGTACCTGGCACACTCAAAGTATTCAAATATGTTCAATATTTTTATTGTTTGCATTGCTTTGAGCATTTATGGTTACATTTTAAAGTCTTTACCTATCATATGTCTTATATACATTATATATGCTAATTTTATTTCATGTCAATGAACAGAAACAGCATTTTACCACAATTAACAACTTCATAAAGTTATTGATGGAGTAGATATAAGTGGCTTCTGAGTAATTTGGTAATGGGAGTTAACAAACAATCAGAGAAGAGGAGTTTGCATTTATTCTACATTTAGCTGAATACCTCTTAAAAACAGTCAACTCTGGGTAGAAATGTCCTCAAGTCCTCATGTCTCACTGGGTTTTGGCAATATTATTTCTTTCTTTTATCTCTTTATTCCAGGAGGTGCTAACAGCTTTATACAATTGATGGTCCCTTGGGGCTATGCCTTGACAACTCCTGTTTCATCCCTTAATTATTTCCACAATTGTGTATGTAGTCCTTTCATTAATTTATTTTTATTCGAACCATGTGGGGTCGATTCCATTTTCTGTGGGAGTCTGATTGACAGTGTTCTGTTCCAGAAGTAGCCCTCAAGATGGCATTCAGTATTGGATTGGGAAATACAGAGATGGCACTGATACCCTTGCCAGGCATTATTATCATAATTATTCAAATTATCCTTATCACGAAGTGGAAAAGAAAACTTTTGGAGATCAAATGCCTGTTTTACTTGATTGCAGTTGAGATTATAAATGCTACGAGTTAGACAAGTTGCCTCTCTCTGACTGCTCTGGAGAGTTTAAAAAAAAATAACAACAACAACAAAATGGGCCTTGGATTTCCAACTTAAGTAGGAAGTAGAACAAAAAACTGTCTATGGTGACCTTGAAAATCCTTACTGTTTCTTATATTTGCAGACACATATGACTGAAGATCAGGTTTAAAATTTAACTTAGCAGTTGCAGTATCACAAGGCCAATTAATTCAGGATTTCACAAGTCTTATGTTGAAGAGAAGGCACTGAATGGGGAAAAATAGAGCCTTGCGATTTGGAAGAGGAATATTTGGATAGACAGAATAGACAATCTCGAGCAACCTAATAACCTTGAACCATCATTGCCAAATACATCTACCTGCTCTCCCCTGTCTGATGATTGTGTAATGATCTTGAATAACTTCACATAAAACAAGTGCTCCCTGCTTTCTTTTCAAGTTTCTATTACCAGCCTTTTCACGGTCACGGTTTGGCAAGAAAATTAAAACTTTCAATGACTATTATCTCAATTTTCCCAAGGATGATACATAGCTAATACCATTCTGGATGGGTAGGCAATAAGTTAATTCATTACATACAACATATGTACACACAATGTTTGGTTTTGTCATGGAACATTCAGATGTGAAGGACTGGCTTTGAGCTTACTGTGTGTTAAATAATAGCCCAGAGGAGAACAGCAAGGTCTTTCCTGGGAGGAGAGAACAGGTACGCCAAAAAAATGCAAGACCGACCATACTACTTTTAGGGACTATAAGATATTGCTACTAGGTTCCACTGGTCAGAATGGAGATTTATGGAGGACAGATGATAAATGAAAACCTAGCCTAAACTCAGAGATTCCAGTATACCAAATTGTTGTCATACCAAATTTACAGATGTGTTCCTAGTTCCTGAGTATGTAATATGGATTTGATGGATCTGGCTCACCTTGGTATTGCATAGACCACCGCACAGGATCAATGCCACCACAGAGGATCTCATGCTGAATGGACATCGTGAGTAGGACATATAGAGTATCCTAAATGGTTTTTTAAAATATATGTGTGTTGAGACTGGAAGAAAAACTCAATGGTAATTCAGGTGCCTGCCATTTTGTTTCTAGAGAATTGGTGTTCTCTATCATGTTATGTTATCTCACAGAAGTTAAAGGCAAATGGCTCTATCTCACACTGCCCACCATAATGACAGGCTTTTTGTATGTACTGAATTAATATATCTACTAGGTACTTGTAGGGTTGGCAGTTTGGGGAAGAATTCAGTGTAAAAGAAGAGCTCTGTAACAGGCTTAGTCCCCATCACTTGGATTTTTGACTCTGAAGATCCAAAGGTAATTGAGGCCGAGTTATTTCTTCCTTTCTCTCTCACTGAACTGTTAAGGTTCTGGCCATTGCTGTGCCCCTCCAAGACTAACTCCTGTGGAGATGTTCCTGTAAGTAATAGCTAATTTTCTTTTTAAGATTTCATTCATTTATTTGACAGACATAGATAACAGGTACGCAGGCAGGCAGAGAGAGAGACAGAGGAGGAAGCAGGCTCCCTGCTGAGCAGAGGGCCCGATGCGGGGCTTCATCCCAGGACCCCGAGATCATGACCTGAGCCGGAGGCGGAGGCTTTAAACCACTGAGCCACCCAGGCACCCCAGTAATAGCTAATTTTATGTGTTAACTTGGCTGGGCCATGCCACCCAGAGAATTGATCCAACATCATTCTGTGTACGTCTGTGAAGTATTTCTAGATGAGATTTACATATGAATCAGTGGGCTTTAAGTAAAGTGACCCCTTTGTAAGTTTCAAAATGTTGTGCACTGGGTCCCCAGCACAATGATGCTTTGGATCTTTCATGAAGTTTTGATAAAGGAAGTCATTCCTTAAAATGAATCTCTCCATTTGAAGAGATATGAAAATTCCTTTGTGAACTAATTAAAATTCTTCTAGGTAACCTGTGCCAACCCAGATATTCACTATCATAAAACTTACACATTTAGAGCTGAATTAAATTAATTTGTTAATTTTCCATTTGCAAATCGGACAACTGATCTGGCAGTTTCAGGTAAATGAGTAATAAATTCAGCACTTAAAACTTACAATAAAGTTTTAAAATACTCAAAATATTAAATAAACATGCTTATGTAATAAAGTATATGTATGTATTTTGTTATGAACCTTTATTCTCCTTATTGGATAATAATTTTATTTGGAGGAAAAGAAACAAATGATTTCAAATAGTGAATGCTACTTGAACCTGTAAAATGACAAGATACATAAAAATACACCGAAGACGCATAACTTTTTTATTGCCATATGTTTTAAAATAATTACAAGAACATAAAATACATCTGGGAACTTGCCTCAATTAGAAGCCTTGCTCCTCAGGGAAAAATGGTAATTTAGAAAGCAGGAGTTTCTTATAAACTGAAAAGATTCATATGATTTATTAATGTCCATTACTTCACGAGTAAAGAAAATAGATCTTTAGGATATCTGATTGAATGAGGACAGATAGATTTCCAGCACGAAAACAATAATGTTTTTAAAGAATTATGACTATGATCAGGTTTTAGTGATAAAGTTAGATGATTAACTCACTACTTAGAACACAACGGAGAGTATATTGAGGTCTGGAATGCCATTCTATTTCTGCTAAATCTGTATGCCTTCCAGGTCATTCTTCAACTATCAAAAGCAAATAAATAATTTTTTCCCATTTGCTGCTTACTTATTTATGGAGTTAGTTATTTAGTTAGTTAATTACTTAGTTATGGCAAGAAGCCCCCTTCTGTTGGAACTTGGCTTGGCTTTATAACATCAAGTAAGGGTAGGCAATCTGGTGGTTTATCAGCATACGACACTAATCCAAAAATGCAAAATGGCCCTATGAATTTTATTTTTATGTACTAACCATATCTTTCCCTGTAGAGATAATATAGTTCTTTGTAAAAAGATATCTGATGGCACCATTGACTAATCTTGGCTCAAAGGGGAAGAAAAAAGACTTATAAACACTTTGAGAACTGACTTGTCCATCTAGTTCCCCACATAGGTAATTACAATGAAGCTTTCAATGTGGAAGATCCTGAAAATTTTTGCTGAAGGACCCCCACCCCCGCCCTGAAGCATTTCTTCACAAACCCAAGCCTTGCCCATTCTGTCTCCAACTATCTCTTTTCTCATCTTTGTTCCCACCATTTCTCTCTGAGCCCAATCACTGCTGTTTCTGATTTGAACCATTTCTTTTTCTTTAAAGATTTTATTTATTTGAGGGAGAGAAAGAGCATGAGTGGGGGGAGGAGGAGTGGGAGAGGGAGAGAGAGAAGTAGACTCCCCACTGAGCAGAGAGCCTTGGGGATGGGGCTCTGATACATGACGCTGGGACCACGACCTGAGCCAAAGGCAGCCGCTTAACCGACTGAGCTACCCAGGCGTCCTTGATTTGAATAATTACAAAAGTCTTAAAACAGATACCTTCTGTCCAGTAAGACTTCCATATTATCTATATTCTACTCTAGCAGCATATCTTTTTTTTTTTTTTTTTTTTTTTTGGTAATGTGAATCGCTCATGCTTTACAAAATCTTTAATTCCCCGCTCTGCCCCCTAGGAGTAAGAGTAAAATCTTGGCAGGCGCAAAGTGCCTTTTCCACTTTAACCTTTCCAGCACCTGTCAGCCTCACTCTGCCCCCTCAAGCACACCGCACTTCTTTCTCACTTTAGAATCTTTACACAAATTGCTCCCTTAGTCTGGAGAATTCAAACTTATTTTTCAGTCTTAGCTTAAATGTCATTTCCTCGAGCAAGTTTCCCTGACCTTCAGTCTAGAATAAAATGTCTTGATATATGCTCTTGTAGCATCCTGGAATTTCTAAACTTCACTTTCTGGGTGCTCGATAGTGTCTTCTTCCCTGAATTGTCCCAGGAAGACAAGCACCCTATGTGCTTTCTGTAGGACTGCCTCCCTTGTTCTCAGCTCAATGTGTGGGATATGGTAGGTATTAAATTTCTTTTTTAATCAGCAAAACTTTCATCAGTTCCTCTTAGAGCTGCCTCACAGAACTCTGATGCAGTGAGTAGTCAGCTTTTGATGGAGATTAATATAAGAAATGGCCTTTAGAAGAATATGTTTTTGTAACTCAGAGGCTGATTTTGCATAAAATACCCAGGGAGGTTTTCCATGTCCTTTATATGAGATCTTTAAAATATTATGTGACTTATTGTATTATTTAGGATATTTTTTCCTCTTTGCTAGTTAGCCTGCATATGTGTATTGTTCAGAAATAATAGCTTTTTAGTCAAGATTTCTAGCACAACTATATTTCCTCTTTTCTCCTTCCGTCTACCCCTTTAATTATTACTCAGTTGTTTAATGGGCCTTTTTGAATCTGTGTCTTTTATTGTACTCAGCCTCGGATCCTTTTGAAATTAAGCATATTATAAATAATAAATTAAGAACAGTTGAAAATCTATTTCAGGCTTAAACAATTTTCCCAGCAATCATCTCTCATATTTTAGTCTTCTTTGGAAGCGATCCCTTAACCAAACAGGTGAAACACAAGGGATGAGGAATTCCTCAGGTTTTCCAGTGTTATTGTGATTTACAGAAGCATAGTGAAAATATGTATTTCTGCACCTTCAATATGAGATTTCTGTAATAGTGCATTCCATTAAGTCACACTAACAATCTCAAGGCTTAAGGAAAATAAGGCTAGAGCCTGTGTAATCAGAGAAGGAACAGAAATAATTCTAGTATTACCAGTGATGTTCAAGAGAGATGGCAAAGTTCTGATAAAAAATGCAATGATCAATATATGATTGATCTTCAGGAATAATAGGAAAATCAGTTGTTAGAAGAGGGAATGAGGGAGGGATGAAGATACTCATTATGAAGAAAAAATGAAATTTACAGGGATCAGGGAGAACCTTCCAGGAAATCTGTCCAAGACAAATCATGGGACTACACTGAGACAAAAGGGAAAAAAAAATCAAAGTGAATGGTAACATGTTGCCAAGGTCCCTGTGTGCTTACTGAGTTAGCTCTGTTAGGATACAAGGTGTTACTATGTTGTACTTGTAAAAAAGTAACAGGCATGTGCTAAAAAATGTTAGCTGGAGGAAATTGTGTATAATATTCAATGTGAATTCCATGTTAAACAGATATCATTTCCCTATTTACCAAACTCTTGTTTTCATGAGAGTTTTAAGCTCCAATTTTCATTACCAAACCATGTTTTGAAACTTGCAGTACACAGTATATTTGATCTTTGCTGTAGAGGAACTAATGAATATGAAAGTAGCTTGAAGCAGTGCCTCTCAAGCTACAATATTCATACAAATCGCCTGGAGATCTTGTTAAAAAGCAAATTCAGACTCAAATTTAGTTTGCCTGGGATGGACCTCAGAATATGCATCTAGATGACGCATATATTATTAGTCCACAGAACATACTTTAAGTCTAGCAAGGCTCTGGAGCAGCATTGTCCAGTGGAAATGTCAGTCAAATGTGTTGTTTTATATTTCTTAGTAGCCACGCTAAAAATAAAGACAAGCAGGTGAAATTAATTTTAGTAATACACTTTACTTAACCTAACATATCCCAAGTAGTATTGCTGGAACACAGAACCGATATAAAAATTTTAATGAGATATTTGGAGTTCTTTTTTTTTTCAATACATCTCTGTTGGAATGTTACCTTCTCATTAGAAGTATCTGACATTTTCAGATTCCATAAAATTTATATTAGAAAAAATAGTCACATACCCACTTGTTCCAAACATACTTAAAACTGACCCAACGACTGACTAAAGAATCTGTTTTTAAGCTTTCAAATAAAATAAAATAATAAAAATAAATAAAATTTGGCACTTGAATTGTCACATTTCAAACGCTCAGTTACCATATGTAGTGAGCGCCTACCATATGGGGCAGCAGAGAAACATAGAATATTGTAACAGAACAATTGATGGCAAGTTTCAGAAAACAACATCCAATTTCTCTTTCCATAAATATTGTTTGATTTTGTGCTAGACATTTTGCTAAGTGCTTTTGCTAGATAAACTTAAGAGGAGGGAGGGACTTCGTTTTAAGGATATAAAAATGGCTTGTAAAATCCAAGATGGGGAATTTAGCTGGGTCTCAGTGGTTGGAACTTGGAAATATGAAATGAATAGGAAATACATGTTCATTTGCTCTGTATCCACTTGGGCAAAAAAAAAAAAAAAATCTCACTCTCTGTAAGACAGCATCTCTCTCCCTCTGGACCCACATCGTGTATGGAGGAGGTTTATCCCCAAACTCCTCAGGGTACGTACTCTGCTCGTTATTTACCTGTCGTCCTTCCCTGCTGGGGCCACTCTCCTTCTCTGTGATGCTAGAGCTGGGGCTTGCAAATTATGTTCCTCAGACTTTCTTGCTAGATGGCACTAGATTTCTGTCCAGAATCTGGAGTGACAGTGAAAGCCTGGAGCATGGGAGAAGGGTTTTTAAATTTCCATAGCTTGTCACTCTCACTTGGGCAGCAGAGGGCAACTATAGCTCTCTCTCTCTGTGGAAAATGTTAGCACTTCTTATCACCAGATGCTGGTATGAGGGAGAGGATGAGCCCTGACTCTTCTGAGTGGTGCTTCAACACGTGGTGCTTTCCTCAGAGATATAAGGTTCTTCCAGCTCCCAGATGAGGTAGCACCATCTCCTTACTTTTGTCTGTGGGAGCTAGCTTCTGGGCTAACTCCGTCTTCTGGTGGCAGTTTCTTCCTGGTCATCAATACAGGAGCTAGGTCCCCTCAGCAGTCGGTATCCGCTTGGTGCCAGTGGTAACACTCAGGGTAACCTCAGGGCTTCCTTGTTGGCTCTTTCAGTCTTCTAATATCTGAGGGACCGATCTGTCCTATTCAAGCTTCTCTTCTCAAAAAACTTTGCATAGTTTCTCTTTCCCAGTGTTACCCTGACAGGTACATTTCATATAGAGAATAGCTCACAGCAATCCCTCAGTTGCTATTCCAAATGATAGGAGAGAGAATTCTGCTAGTGTATATGATGCCAGATGTCCATTCTTGATCTATCCAAGTGCAGCAAAGATAACAGTTCCATGTATTTCAAAACAATGGCTCCTGAAATCCACCTATATGATGTTGTGTGTGTTTTTTTTTTAATTTTATTTATTTATTTGACAGAGAGAGAGATCACAAGTAGGCAGAGAGGCAGGCAGGGCGGGGGGGGGGGGAAGCAGGCTCCCCGCTGAGCAGAGAGCCCGATGGAGGGCTCTATCCCAGGACCCTGGGATCATGACCTGAGCCGAAGGCAGAGGCTTAACCCACTGAGCCACCCAGGCACACTTGATGTTGTGGTTTGACAGAATTTGTTCCCATACAAGGTAAAAAATGGGTTGTACAGAAACTTCACAATATTTCTGCCTGAGGGATAATTAAAATGCAAAACTCCATACAAAGAGATATATTGATTTGATAGCCTTGATTCACTTGGCCATCCTTCCAGTTAATTAAACTAGTTTCATAACTCTCACCTACTGAAGTACTTTGCTTTAGAAATTATTCCATTTCCCCTGCATTATTGTCAATTAAAAAAATAATCTCTGTATGATGTTTCCTGAGAGCATAAAGTCATGATGCCCTTTTCTGTGTGAATAAAATATTATTTCGTCCACTTCCCCCTTTAGCTAATGTACCTTTTCTTTTTGTCTTTACATGACTGTTCTTCAAGAGTTCCCTGTATGAGTTATTTCTAACTCCTTTCTTTACATTTGTTATAGAACTCAGTACTTTTAGGAATTCGCCCCAGTATCTACACAGGAATTGCTCATTAAAAGTCAACAAGGACCCCTCTTTTGTTAATTCTATGGCCCAGTTTTATTGGACCAGTCAGTAACAGATGTGTACCTGATTACCTCTTCCTACCGATTTACTCTCTTCACTTGGCTTTGAGGCCACCACATACTTCTGCTTTTCCATTTCCTATATGCATCCTTCTGGTCTCCCTGACATCTAGATGTTGAAGTGCCCCAGGATTTAGTGCTCCTTTCACTCCCTCTGCGACCTTATCGGTTCTTTTAGCTTTGGACAGGCTAACAAGTCACACATCTATATATGGTTGGCTCTAAACTCGTCTTTGAATTCCACACTCATATATGTCCCCAATCTTCAACATCCCTACTTCAATATCTAACAGGAATCTCAAACTTAAAATGTTACCAAAACAAAATAAAACAAAACTTGCAAACAAATTCAAATGAACTTATTGTCCAAACTGAGAACATGGTCCAACTCAATACCCAACCTGCCCTTCCTCCTTCTTGCCTTTTCCATTTTAATACATGAAAACCAGAATTGCCAATCACTCAGCCTAGAACCTTCCACTCAAATTTTGCCTTTTATCTTTTATACTTCAATCTAAGCTAAGCACATTCTCTTGGCTCTACCATTAAAATATCTGCAGGAACTGACCACTTCTTTCTACAACTTACAGTTCTACTGCCCTAATTCAAGCCAACATGGTTTCTTTAAAAATAGATTATTTAAAGTTTCCTAACTGGTGTCTTTGCTTTGTCTTCTGACTCTCACAGACCTTGTTTTAACACAGCAAACATAGAGACTCTTTGTTTTTCTTAACATACACTTAATATATCCACACACTTTATAAATACCAGATTATTTAATATTTACGATACTTCTATGGAGCAGATAAAACCGTTACCCCCACTTTACCCATGAGAGAGATGAACCACAGTAAGGCAAGGCAAATTGACAAAGACCCCATAGCAGATTAACGTTAAAAGTAAGGGCCTGGGCTATCTCACCCCAGAATCCATTCTATTATCTGTTATGTTATACTATAACTCCTATTCTGAGAAAAATCACATCATGTCACTCATCTGCTTAAAACATTCAAATGAATTCCCATTTTTGCTCAGATCGAAAGCTAAAGCTTTGAACATTGGTTAAAAGGCCTTGCGGAGGCTAGCCTCTGGTTATCTCTTACCTTCTCTCCCATGCTCTTTTCCTTGCTTTCAGTTCCAGCTACGTTGCCCTCCTTCAAGACTTTGGAACACATGAAACACATTTATGTTTTGGGCCTTCAAACTTGCTACTCCTTCTGCCTGGAATTCTCTTTTCCAAGTTCACTCACTTCTATTAGATCTGTATTTGAGTATCTATTTGCGTATACATATTTGAGTACATATATTTGCATATATATTTGAATATATATATATTTGAGATATATATATCTATATATTTGAGATCTATATTTGAATATCTAATTAGATCTATATTTAAGTATCACCTTCTCAGTGAGGCTTTACCTATCAGTCTCATCTGTCTAAAATGCCCCATCCTCAACTCTGTCCTGCTTAACTTCTTTATTTTTCTTTTGGGAGCTTTTCCAGTACATATACAATTTACCTGTTTATCTCATTTTTGGTCATCTTCTCCCCCGTCAGAGTACAAGTTTCATGAAGGAGGGGACTTGGCTTGGTTTTGTTAATTGTTCCATCCCCAGTGCCTGATAAATAATTGCTCAATTTGCTGAATAACTAAACTTTAAAAAAATTGGGATTTATTTAATGGACAACTGTCCTTTGAAAGTATCAAATCCAGTTTTGTACCTAGGTATGATCTCTATCAATATGTCTTCTATGTTGATTTCTAATTAATTTATTGAAGAGAGGGCCCGGTAAGCATAAAAGATTTGCAAATTTGGACACAAAATACTACTCAGAATAGTAGGGATGTAGGGAGAAAACATATGGAAGTGGAAGGTTTACAAGAGGTAGGAGCTAATAAACACATGGGCTTATCTGGATCGCACACAAAACTGATTGTCTCAAAGCAGTGTAAGGTACATAAATGAGAGAGTTATTATTACGATTTGATTTTATTATTTCCCTTAAATAATGAAATTCTGCTAAGGATACTATGTGTCCCCAGCAAATATTTCAAAGCAAAACATCAGAGTTTGATGACTTAAATCTGATAATTGCACTCTGTCATATAAATAGTTGGTGATAAATCAATATACATATTTCCTTTGAGAACAAACAAACAAAGAAAAGTAAGAAGAGCGGGAGAGAGTGAGAGGAAGGGAAGAGAATCTTATTTCTATAGTCAGGAGCTCCAGGGAAGACACATCTTGAGGATTCAAGGAAGTTTATGGAGTAAACACAGTAACAAGTTAAAAAACAAAACAAAACAGGAAAACACAAATCTTTATTATAATGATTAGCTCAGGGGTTTTAAAGGTGAAAAATTGCAGTGGAAACTGCTTATGTTTAAAATCCTCTATTTTCTTTTTCTGATTCTAGAAAGCACTTATGAATCATCACTTTACACAGGGAGCAAGTGAGACAAAGAACAACTCGAACCACTTGGCTAGGAGAAGTGTTCCTGAGCTCAGCTGCCAGATTTGCACTGGGTTCCCTGAAGCAAGTTGTTTCGCGGTTCTGCGTGTTCCTCCCATGTAGGAAAAAGAATTTTAACTCATTTAACGTTTAGCACAACCTCAGAATATATATTTCTATTTTGTTTAAGCTAAAAGAATAAAAAGCACATTTAGAAAAACAATAATAAAGCCATAATTTGCAAGAGTAATTGACAGGATACCATTATATTCCATTAACATATGGTAGCAGGTAATTAGTTAATAAGTGCATTTCCCAAATTTTGGCTAGTGTCCATGTGTGGGGGAAAATAAATCAGACATCCTAATATTGGGGGGAAAAAGTCACTTTGCTCCTCTGTCATTTCCTATTTTAAAAAGCCAATATAATTAAAGTAGCTTGGATAAGTAAACTTGCTCGATGTTTTTGGAAGTTTATAGCAACAATTTAAAGGCCGGAATAACAGCACATTTGTTGTTTGCCTTACAGCTAACAGATGTGCAATCACGCCAGAGTTGTATATTTTTACTTTAAATAGCAGTAAATTTAATTCTTTCTCTTCCTTAAAGTATAAAACAAAATAAAGTCTGTTACTAAGTTTTCTTGCAGCTTCAAGAGTAATGTGCTCCAGCTCTCATCAATGTGTGTTTGCTGTGACTGGTGAGGAACTCGGAGTAAAACAAAGGTGTGCACAGAGCTGGACAGATGTGCATTGGACACTTCTGAAAGCAAAAAGATTTGCTGGGCACACAGTCTCCAATTTCCCCAGGGATCCGAGAACAGTAGAGGAATTTAATTTTGCAGGCTCTGTATAAAAGTTTCTAAAATATGTTTTATACAATAGATATAAGACAGTCATTGATTCACTGGAATAAGAAAAAGGGATTCACAACCCAGTTACCTATGATGCAGTTGTCCACTTCCAGGCAGACTCTTATGGCATCAAAGAACATAAAAATACAACAATCGTCTGTAACAATCTTCTATAAACTAACCGAGGACATTCTTCATTCTGTTGGATAATATGTCTGACAGTTGTCGGTGCTACAAGATCTATGAAAGTATTGTCCACGAGTTCGAAAGCATGAAAAAATTGTACAGCAAAGAAGCTTATAAGGGAAAAATGCAATTCCTAACACTGTGTCCAATAAAAAAGACATTTTCTTCTGAAATGTGTCTTCTTAATTAATTTTTTTAGTGAAAAATATGTGGGTCCAAATGTAATACAAACCTACAGCGTACCAGAAGAGTCATGATTGGAAAGGGACACTTGAATGTTTAGTTGTTAAAGAGAATTAATAGTATTTGGGTGGAAGCTTTTGGACTATTTCCTAATTGCTTACCTACCATTATTATCTAATATTAGTGATAAATTATATTTTTCCAGACATAGCTATTTTTCCTAGAAACCTTAAGCAAAACACTTCCAAGATTTTGAGCTGACAGATAAAGATCGAGGCTCAGATGAGACCATTTTCAAACTTTAAATTTCAGCTTTTAAAACAGTACAATAAATAAGACTTAAAGAAGAGCTTCATCTCTATCACAGAGTTGGAAAATACTTGATCTCAGGTTCAATAATACTGGAGTTGGTTTATAAGAATGTAGGTTTTGCTTTAATAGTTGGTAGTACTTTTCTGGTCACATAGGATTTTCTTCCCACTTCCTACCTCCTCTGAGATCCTATGACACGGTGGGAACAGGGAAGGGGAGAGGGAGATTTTTAGTGTAAATGGCTCTCGGACTTGTTCTGAAGGGTGGTTACAATTGGAAAGATGACTCTGTTTTTTTCTGACAGATGAAGAGATGTAAAACTTTAAACTTATTTCTATAATGCATAGCAAACACCTGCATCAATCCTGCTAGATGATTTTATTTTTGGTAGGTGATTGTGGGCATAATGAACATTTCATTATGTTTCAACGTAGTAATTACCCTTACATATGTGATATGAAGGAGCATTACCCACTCTGGAATTCTGCAATTGGCAATTAAACACCTTTTTTTGGCGGCGGGTGGGGAGGTAGAATTTGTGAAAGAGCTTAAGGTCTCAGTTAACAAACACCTACGGATTTTAAGTAGGATATCATGGATATACATCATGGATGTATATTTCAGAGAATAGTTTTGATTCATAATCAGGAAAGTAAACTCAAAAAAGTAAGAAAAAATTAAGAAGGCAAACTTTAAAAACTTTAGAAAAAGATAATATTGTCCTAATTTGATTTATCTACAGCAGTACATAAATCATTTCCATAAGCAAAAGAAAAACTTTTTCAGAATCAAATGTATTACAGAATAATACTTTACATCTTTACATGGTACATACTATACACATATATATTCTTTAAAAATAATAAAACAAGGAAATGAAACATGGTACTTCTATTGTTCTATATCTCTATCATACATGATTCCCAAATGTGTATACCATTTGGTTAATGGAATTGTGTATTATGTGATGGCTCCACAGAACAAATTCATCTCTAATAATGGCAAGAGGCCAAGAGAACTCTACTTTCTTTTTTTAAAAAGTAAAACCCCAGGCACTTGGGTGGCTCAGTAGTCTGAATGTCCAACTCTTGGTTTCAGCCCAGGTCATGATCTTGGGGTTGTGAGATGGAGACCGACATCAAGCTGTATGCTCAGCATGGAGTCTGCTGAAGATTCTTTCCCCTCCCTTTCCCTCTGCTCCTACCCCTACTCTCTCTCTCTCTCTAAATAAAAAAAAAAAATAAAGAAGAAGAAGAAGAAGAAGAAGAAGAAGAAGAAGAAGAAGAAGAAGAAGAAAATCTTCAAAAAAAAAAAAAAGTAAAACCACTTTCCTCACACACACAAACACATATGGACACAGAAGTACATATATCTTTATGCTTCCTTGTCTTTCATATTTATCTCTTCTCAAGAAAGATAGAAATATCTAGAGAAAATCTGTATTGGTACACTACGAGAGTAAAGATTTATAAACCTAAATGATTATACACCTAAAGCTGAGAATAATGTGGCTTCACTGAGGAGAGTGACTCAATATACAAAATTGTGAGAGTTATTTCATTTAGTGCGAAAGTTTTTATTGGTAATTTTGGTCATGGACTGGAAACAAATTCCTTTAAATGTACACAGTTCTTAGTAAACAGATTATATCTTTAAAAAATAAAATTTAAGAAGTATCCCAGAATTAAAATATTATTTAGAACACATACTATGATGTGATTATATTCAGATAGTGATTATCTTTACTTTCTAATAATGTGATCCCAGGAGTGCCTGACTGGCTCATTCAGTTAAGCATCTGCCTTCAGCTCAGGTCAGAATCCCAGAGTCCTGGGATCAAGACCAGGGTCAGGTTCCCTGCACTACAGGGAGCCTGCTTCTCTTTCTCCCTCTGCCTGATGCTCCCCCTTCTTTGTGCTCACTTTCTCTGTCAAATAAATAAATAAATAAAATATTTAAAAAAATACTATGATCCAACTTACAGTGTCCAAAGAGCTCTATATTATTAAAAAAAGATTTACTTAACTAGTATGGATTTCATTTCAAAGCTAGCAATTCATAACTAAGAATTCAAAAAATTTGCTGACTTGATCATATTTTTTTATTCAGATCATTTGGTTCATTTCATCCATCAAGTGGAATTATAAATTGTATGACTCTAGAAATTAATTTCAAGAAGGGAACAAGAAAATCCACAAATATGCAGAGATTAAAAAAAAATCCCACTGTACAACCAATGGGTCAAACGAGTAAAAAAACAAATCACATATCTTGAGACAGATAACACTTTAAATACAGTATTCCAAAACTTATGGGACACAGCAAAAACAGTTCTAAGATAGAAGTTTATAATAACAAATGCCTACATTAAGAAAAAAGATCTCAAAAACAACTGAATTTTGTACTTCAAAGCACTAGAAAATTTAGAACAAATTAAGCCTGAAGTTAGTAGAAGAAAGGAACTAATAAAGATCAGAGCAAATAAATGGAAAGGAGATTAAAAAGACAACAGAAAAGATCCATGAAACTAAGAGTTGTTTTTTTTTTTTGAAAAGGTAGACAAAATAGACAAATTCTTAGTTTGACTCAATAAAAACAAACAAGAGTACTCAAATAAAATTACAAATGAAGGAGGAGTCATTGCAATAGATATCACAGAAATACAAAGAATCATGAGGCCACTAAGAATAACCATATGCCAATAAATTAGAAAACCTAGTAAAAAGGGGTACATTCATAGAAACATACAATCTGACAAGACTGAATAATGAAAAAATAGAAAATTTGAACAAACCCATCACTAGTAAGGAGAATATATCAGTAATCAAAATTCTCTCAACAAACAAAAGTCAAGGACCAGATGGTTTTGCTGGTCAACTCTACCAAACATTTAAAGAAGAACTATGTCAATAATTCTCAGAGTTTTCCAAATAAATAAAAGGAGGAAATATGTTCAAACTAATTTTATGAAGGCCAGTATTATCATAATAACAAAGCAAGAGAAAGATAATACAAAAAAGTTACAATCTAATGTCCCCGATCAAGTGGGCGTTGGTGGTATAGTGGTGAGCATAGCTGCCTTCCAATGTCCCCAATCATCCGAAATGCAAACATTGTCAACAATATATTAGCAAAGTATATTCAACAATACATTAAGAGGATTATACACTAAAAAATTAAATAAATAAAAATTAAATAATAAAATAAAAGGATCATACACCATGATCAAATAAGATTTATTCTAGGGATACAAGGATGGCTTAGTATCCACAAGTCAACCAATATGGTATATCACATTAATAAAATAAAGGATAAAAATCATATGGTTAGCTCAATAAATGTGGGGGGGAAATGTTTTACAAAATTCAACATTCTTTCATAATAAAAACTCAACGAACTGGTTATAGAGGAAAAGTGCCTCAATGTAATAAAGATCATACACAACTCACATTATACTCAATGGTGAAATGCTGATACCTTTTCCTCTAAGATTAGGAGCAAGACAGAGATGTCCACTTTTAACACTTTTATTCAACATAGTAGTGGAGATTCTGGTTTGAGCAATTAGGCAAGAAAAAAAAAATGTAACCAAATCAGAAAATGAAAAAGTAAAACTCTCTCCCATCTGCAGATGACATAATATTATATATGGAAATTTTTGAGGCCTCCTGGGTGACTCAATTGTTTAAGGATCTGACTCTTGATCTCAGCCTAGGTCTTGATCTCAGGGTCATGAGTTCAAGCCCCAGTATGGGCTCCACAATGGGTGTGGAGCCTCCTTAAAAAAAGAAAATATGGGACACCTGGGTGGTTCAGTCGATTAAGGGCCCAACTCTTGATTTTGGCTCAGGTCATGATCTCAGGATAGTGAGATCAAGCCCTGAGTTCGTCACTGTACTCAGCAGGGGGTCTGTTTGAGATTTTTCTTTCTTCCTCTCCCTCTGCCCCTCCCCCATCTCTAAAATGAATAAATAAATCTTAAAAAAATAAAATTATTTGAAAAGAAAAGAAAGCCCTAAGTATTTCACCAAAATACTCTCAGAACTAATAACCTCAGTAAAGAGTCAGGATATGAAATCAATATACAAAAAATAAGTCATGTTTCCATTCACCAATTAACCATCAAAAAGAGAAATTAAGAAAACAATTCCATTTACAATAGCATCAAAAAGAAAAAAATACCTAGGAATAAATTTAACCAAATAGATGAAAAATCTGTACATTGTGAAAATTGTGACACTTATGGCCAAACAAGATACAAACAAATGACAAGATATACCATGTTCATGGATGAGAAGAATTAAGATTGTTAAAATGTCCATACTACCCAAAACCATCTACAGGTGCACTGCAATCCCACCAAAATTCCAACAGTATTTTTCATAGGGATAGAACAAACAATCCTAAATACTACATGTAATGACAAAAACTCCAAATAGCCAAAACAATCTTGAGAAGGAAAAACAAAGATGGAGGTATTACACTTCCAGATTTAAAACTATGTAACAAAGCCTATAGTAGTCAGAATGATATGGTATTGCCATAAAAATACATATTTAGATCAACTGAAATAGACATGAGAGTCCATAAATAAAGTCACTCATGTATAGTCATTTTATTTATGGTAAAGAAGCCAAGAATACAGAAGAGGGAAAGGGTAATTTCTTCAATAAATACTGTTGGGAAAACTGAACATATCCATGGAAAAGAGTAAAATTGAACCCTATCTTATACCACTCACAAAAGTCAACTCAAGGGGCACCTGGGTGGCTCAGTGGGTTAAGCCGCTGCCTTCGGCTCAGGTCATGATCTCGGGGTCCCGGGATCGAGTCCCGCATCGGGCTCTCTGCTCAGCAGAGAGCCTGCTTCCTCCTCTCTCTCTCTCTCTGCCTGCCTCTCTGCCTACTTGTGATTTCTGTCAAATAAAAAAATAAAATCTTAAAAAAAAAAACCACTATTTAAAAAAAAAAAAGTCAACTCAAGATAGATTAAAGACTTGAACGTAAGACCTAAAACTATAAAATTCCTAGAAGAATATATAGGAGATAAGCTCCTTGACATCAGTCACACTAATGAGTTTTTGGATTTGACACCAAAAATAAAGGCAACAAAAGCAAATCAAATGAGTGGGACTACATCAAACTATAATGTTTCTGTTAAACAAAGGAAAGCATCAAAAAATGAAAAAAAACCCCTGTGAAATGGGAAAAAAATATTTGCAGACCTACAATAACAAGTTAATATCCAAATATACAAAGAACTCATACAACTCAATGGAAAAAAAAAAAAAAGAGGAATGATAAAGAAAAAGGGGGCAAACATGAGAGCAGATATTTTCCAAAGAAGACATAAATATGGTCAACAGGTACATGAAAAAGTATTCAGCATTACAAATCATCAGGGAAACGCAAATCAAGATCACAGTGAGATTACCTCACACCTGTAAGGTGGCTATTGTGAAGAAAACAGGAAGTAATAAATTCTGGAAAGGATCTAGAGAAAAGTGAACACAGGTACACTGCTTTTGGAAATGTAAACTTATTTTTTTATTTTTTTATTTAAGATTATTTATTTATTTATTTGTCAGTGATAGAGGGAGAGAGAGCAAGCGAGCACAGGCAGACGAGAGGCAGGCAGAGGCAGAGGGAGAAGCAGGCTCCCCGCCAAGCAAGGAGCCCAATGTGGGACTCGATCTCAGGACGCTGGGGTCATGACCTGAGCTGAAGGCAGCCGCTCAACCAACTGAGCCACCCAGGCATCCTGAAAATGTAAACTTCTATAGCCACTATGGAAAACAGTATGAAGTTTCCTTAAAAAATTTAAAAATAAAACTACTCTATGATCCAGAATTTCCACTTCTGGGTATATACCCAGAGGAAATGAAATCATTATTTTGAAGACATATCTGTATTCCTATATTCATAGCAGCAGTATTCACCACAGCCAAGTATGGAGAAACTTGCCTGTCAGTGGATGAATTAATAAAGAAAGTGTTAGATTCTGTGTATCCCTTTTGTGACCAGAAACTGAAGGGCATTATGCTAAGTGAAATAATAATTATTAATATTAATAAATAATAAATAATTCAGACAGAGATACAAAAATATACACAAATAACATATAGTATGACTTATATGAGGAACATTTAGAAAGAAAAAGAGTTGAATTTCTAGAAACAGAGTAGAAAAGTGGCTGCCAGGGGATGGCGGTGGGGAAAATAGAGAGAAATTGGTAAAAGGGTGCAAACTTTCAGTTATTTTCTATATTTTCTATATTCTTTTAACAGAAGCATACGATCTTACACTTTTGTCCAAAATGAAGTTATAATATCAAACAACTGCCTTTATTTACATGAGATCTCATATTTCCCTTTGGTTACAGATAAACATTCTTAATTTTTGTTAGAACCTAACAAACCTATTTTCTTTTTCAGAGAAGGGGGTATATTTCCTTTCTTGTTTAGAGCAGGTTTCAAATAAAATGCATTCCAAAATGGAAGAAGTTGATGTCATAGTGAACACTTGGGTATTTTATCATGGTAGCTGCATTTAATCGTGTCCTATAACCATTGTTACAGTAAATTAGCATATTTTATTTCTATATTTCCTTTTTTCTTTCCTTCTCTCCAACTATCCCCTTTGTATTCTTATTTTAATTCCTTTTACATTTTTTTTCTTTCTTTAATTCCTTCTTTTCTCCACTCTACCTTTCTTTAGATGGTGGCTATTCTTGTTCAAAGAGTGCATTGCCACTTAACTTCACTTGTGTGCACTGGAACTCAAATCTGACAGCTTATTTTCTTATCCAGATGTCTGAGGGAAAACCAAACATGTCCTAGTCTCTAATAAAAAGGTGATTTTTCAAAAAGAGGCTAGTCAGTGACTGATTTGATTTTTGTTCTCCTAATATTTGCAATGAAGATTTTGAAGAAAAAAGAAATCCTGATTTTGTTTCATGGGATTTGTGAGCACCATGTTGGACCCACCTCTCACAGTGGGGAAATCCTGAACAATGTTAGCATTATTTTGAGATTTTATTATTCTCCTATATATCAGAAACATTAATTAATAAAATAAATGATACAACCCAAAATGGTTATATGAAGACTGAGTTAAAATTTATGCAACCATAATTATAATCTTTGGAACCAAAGAGTGAGACGGATTGAGAACTATCTCTGGTTGTATATCAGTTTTTCTGTATTTCGGACTGAATAATCTTTTCTGGTATGGGAATAAAATAAATAGCTAATAGATGGTGAAACAGTGTATTTAGAAATTAAATGACCCCGACCACAAGGTAAATATATACATGGACCAAATTAACTAACTAACTGAATCAGTGAGTGCTTAATTAGTAGAATAGCAGCCACTCGAGGTGTTTCAAATGAAAAGAAATTTAACATAAAGGATTGGATACCCAAGAATCTCTGGAAGGAAATGGGGAATCGAGATAAGGGACAACCTCCACTGTTGTTCAAGAGATCAAGAAAGTGCATGATTCGCAGGAAACTACTGCTTATGATCCCAACTGCGTGCAGAACTGAAGTGAGAGGATAATCACAAGATGGTGCAAATTTACGCCGCGTTGTTGCCACTGCTGCAAGAGAATAATTGTGTCACCTTCCCTTCTGTTGGCTAAATATAAATATCCCACAATTTTATTTGTCAGTTATCCCCCAATAAAGCTGTAAAAAGATATTTTGAAGCCATCTTTCTGGTGATTACAAAAATATTTGCAGTACGTGGGTGATAATAAAATTATTTTCTAACAAGAATCAGCAGAAATTGCCTCCTTTAAAAACAGAGTCAAGAAATCCACTCTTGGGGTGCCTGGGTGGCTCAGTGTGCTAAGCCTCTGCCTTCGCTCAGGTCATGGTCTCAGGGTCCTGGGATCGAGCCCCACATTGGGCTCTCTGCTCAGCAGGGAGCCTGCTTCCCCCCTCTCTCTCTCTGCCTGCCTCTCTGCCTACTTATGATATCTCTCTCTCTCTGTAAAAAAAAAATAAAATAAAAAAAAAATCTTTTAAAAAAAGGAAAAGAAATCCACTCTTACAGCTTAGGGTTATTGCAGATAGGTAGGATTTTGGCTGCTAAGAAGTATCTTTGCTGCTTTTATTAAAATATGGTATAAAGAGTAGACAAATATAATCCATTCCCTCAAGCCATTATTAAGCCATTATTTTATATAAATGTGTTGTCTACTTAGAGTTCACTCATAAATCTGTGTGAGTTAACATGTATAAATAATGCAAAATATAAAAATTGCCTTAGTTCCTGAATATTTTTACTCAAGAAACTGTTGTCTACTTGAAATAGTTATTTTGTTCAAGTCACAAGGTGAAATTGGGGCTTATCCATTCATGAGTTTTTGTGAATGAACTCTGTTACCTTATGAAAAATTATATTGATAAGTAAAAGAGAATGTTCAAAGGTTATAACAAATATAATCTGAGATTATATGCCCCTCAAAAACTAGATTTACATAATGAACTGTATGATTATATATTTATGCACCTATATGCTGTTTTACCATTTTGCCTATGTGACATTTATAAAAATTATAAAAATACCAAGATGCAATTGAAAAATCGAATGCATTCTCTATGTAAGTCATGCATTCAGATTATTGTTAAATTGAGTTTTAGAGGAAATTCTGTTTATAGTGCCTAAGATCTTTCAGACACAGGCTTACTGTTATTTGATTCTATATAGAAATCACAGAATTCTTATTATATTGGCTCTTCCACTGGGGGGAAATTTTAGAGTCAGAGAGAGACTCTTGGAAATTCCCTCATAATTCTTGCTTACCTGTCTTTTTAAGATTCTGATAAACTCCTTTTAGTTCTTGTGATATGTGAGCATGTATAGTTAGGATATACATTCCTATAACTGATTTTGTTGCCACCAACAGAAAAATGATTTATTTTTTTTTGTGATAAAATCTTAGAAAACTGAGAGGTAATTTAATATCAGTTACAACTTAAAAAGCTGTAGTTTGTGGCAATCAGGGAATGAAAGAAATTGCAGCCGACCCAAATTGGAATGGTTTGGGGATACATGCCTTATTTGGAGTCCAATCTTTGAGTTCAAGTGCTAGTAGCCACTAATATCATGAGTTTCCTATCCTGAAAATTGTGTTTCAATCTTCTTAACCCACATGGTTAATGTGATGGTTTATGAAGTCAGAGTTTCTGAAAACTTTAGTACTATTCCATTTATGTACATAGATTTTAATTCCCATTTCCTTATCTTATTCTTTTTCTAGCCATGTAAATTGAAAAGAAGAAGAGCAGCATGTATGGATAAGTTGAGGAAAAATTTAAATATGACAGAATAACTTTAATTCTGTTGTTGACTCCATCTTGACCTAAAAACACAAGTTAATCTATCATCAAGGGAAAATTAGATATAAATATTAGATACTTAATGGATCAAAAAGAAATTAATGTCTAATCTCTTTTTTTCCCTAATTTCTTGAAGACAGAGATTCAATGGAGCACTAGAAACCAATTATTAACTTAAATGTCAATTTTGTTGTCTTTAAAGACATGTCAAAACCCATGGGAAAGTAGAGAACTTAATATTCCCTTCTTTTATTCCATATTTGCCAAGGAGTATATAAAATCTAGCTTACCATGACTCTGTGTAAGACAAAAAGCCATATGTGCCACTGCAGTTACCTAGCATGAACTGACTGACTGCTCAAAGAAATACTAGCCTCTAACCTAAGTAATCATGGACAGCTCTATTCCAGATATGGCACTTGAAGGGAAGCATAATGATTGCATAGCATATGTATATGGAGTTGGGTTCTGAGGCACAGAAATTTGGAAACAAAAAACAAGAGCAGATAAAAGTAGACATTAAACTGGAAACAGTAAGTAGCACTAACCATGGGCAAAAATACATTGTGGCAATGCTGGGAAGTCATGGTGGAAAGAGTGGTGGTGTCAAAGTATAAGGCTTTTATTGCTAATGAAGACATTGTGGAAAATGGCGAAGATCTGAAATTTTGAACAAATGGATGTTTAAATGGATGTGTGATCATTTAAAGGAGAGAGAAGATGGGGGCCCAGAAATCCAGTGTCATACCAGGAGTCTGAGGAAGCACCGCTTAGAAGAGGTATTGCTTTGGAAGAATTCCCATTAATATTAGTAGTCTGGATTTGGAGAAATGGTATGCAGAGAAACAGAGTATTCTCTGAGATGTTCGGCTTCTGTGAGTGAAGCCCATTAGCAGAGAGTGTGTGGGAGAGAGAGAGAGAGAGAGAGAGATGCCCAAGAAGAGAAGCCTATATACTTACAAGAGGAGGTTAAGTTCTGGGCTGTATTTATCTTGGGGAACCAGCATCAGAACATTCCCCTTCTGATGCCCTTGTGGCTGCTGAAAACGTAGGGTAAGATGAAACCCCAGGAAGACATAGGGCAGCAGAGATATATGAGCTAAAGTATAGAAGTTAAAATCAATCATTCTATTTAGGAACCCCCAAAGAACTGGACTCTAGTGGGAGGGTCTGCTCCGGAAGGGTAAAGGAGTCAAAGGACAGCTAGAAGGAGCCGCGTTTGTGAGCAAAGGCCAGGGAGGGCAGTTTTGGGAGAGAGGGGGGTGGCCTCAAGCAGGGCAAGTTGCAAGGATTAGAAAAGCGACTAGGTTTACTGATTAGGAGCAAGTGGCTGCAGGAGAGTCGTTCAATACCTTTGGAAGGATGGAGACAAGCCTGGAAAAGGATAAAGCATTAGCAACTGAGAAAGATACTAACAACCCTGAGCGTTTAGAAGATTTCACATGGTTAGTTTTTTTTTTTTTTTTTTTTTTTTCAAGTGACAAGTCTCCGTTTACGGAATTGTGCTTTCTTGTAATAATTAATATTCACTGACTATTTTGCCAAGATGGATATTTCAGAAAACCGAACAAGCAAAAGATAATTTTAACAGAATCCCTTCTGTCCTTGCCTGCTGCAACTTTTGCAATTGTTCTGAAAGCCTTTTTAGTGCAGCAAATCATCCTTAATCAGCTTCATGATACCCTATCACAAGAGTGACTGCAGGTGGCTTTCTTTTGATTAGAATAAATTTAGGGAAAGCTCTTCCTATCTGATACTTTGAACTATAAATTCTGGATCGTAGTTTCTGGTGGCAGCTTTTTACAGACAACTCAAAACAAGCCCATCTGCAGGAATTAAAAGAACTCTTTTTTTTTTTTTTTTTTGGTTCTTCAGATAGGAAGAAACATCTTAACTTTGAAATAAAATTTATGATATTGGAGGTTGAGAAAAATGCTCTCAGTGAAGTATCAAGTGGTAATGCTAGGCTAGCGCGTGGTGCTTTTGTAAATGGAGAAGTCGTCGTCACCTGTGCCTGGATTCTCTGTGGGGCACTATATTAGGAACAACACATGTAGTAATGCTTGTCAGAACTGTGCTTACATCTAACGGCCTATTTCTGGAGATTTATATTAATTTACTGCGTTATTTCTCCCATATCTCTGGTTGAACCACGCAACTTCTCCTAATCTGACCATTTCCTATCTCTTGCACCTTTCATCTGTTGCAATTTTCACTCTATCAAATTGCATGTTCCATTTGTTTGGAAATCTCCTTCTGGCCTGGTCTGACATCCTTCTATTAATCCTTCACAACTCAGACCCAGGATAGCTATTATCATTAAGTATGTCCTCTGAATCTCCCTCAGAGCTAATCAGTCACTTCTCTATGCTGACTTTTTCTCTTTATTGTTTATTGTTTAGTGCATACGTTCATTGGTGAGTGGTATTTTTTAGATAGCTGTCTTCTCAAACTGACTTTCAGCATCTTGAGAATAAAAGGTTCATGGCTTGTTATTTTTCAGTTTCTAGCCTGGTACCTGAAACAGAATAGCCATTCAATTATTTTATTTTTCATTGATTTGAATTGAGTGAAATATTTTGGCTGTAAATATTACAAAAGGAAGTGCAACATACTATCATCCTTTCCGTGTATGAAAAGTTCCAATTTTCTCCTAATTGCTCGTATTCTGTAAAAAATTTGGACCTATATTCTGGGGCTGGAAGACATGCTAATTTAGTATCAATGTATCAGAATAGCATTTAACTCATTGAAATCATTTGAATGCCTCTCCCATTTTTTTAAGACATCATGGAAAGAAGATGGTCTGCCTCAGTGGACCAACTCTTTCTGAATCTAGTGATACTACAGTCAGGAAGTTCTTTTTTATGCTTGAATAAATACCCTTTTCTTGTAATTTTAAGAGGTGATGGGAAGCGTTTTTAAGGCAATCAATAACATATATCGAACACCTACTTTACACAAAGAATGATTCGAACTGAACTGAACTAAAAAACTTGCATGGCTGGCACTGGCAGTTTACTTAAAATGGAAATAAATGTAAGAAGTGAAAACAGTAATTTATGAACATATTTATGAAGACCATTAACATAAAAATAAGCATCTTTTCTCTGCTCAGCAGGGAGCCTGCTTCCCCTTCTCCCTCTGCCTGCTTCTCTGCCTACTTGTGATCTCTGTCAAATAAATAAGTAAAATCTTTTTAAAAAATCCTTAAAAAATAGGCCTCTTTGTAACAAAGTAGTTGTTCATGAAAATGCATTGTGTTACATCGTGAGGAAGTGAACGGAGGGAGTGACAGGATGGATGGGGAAGAACCAGGATCTGGAACCATTTCCTGACCCATCAGATCTCCTGAAGAAAGCAGAGTAAGAGTGAGGTCACGGGGGAGAGATGCTCACAGCAAGCCTCTGTTTAAAGGGATGAATTAAAATCTTAGATTAACTCATAAACCCATGAGTTCTAGAAGCCGGCGGAAAATCTGTGCTTTTATAGATAAGAAGATGTAACGACTGTCATGCTGTTTCCCTTTTTCTACGTATACAGCTGTCGTTGATAGAAATTACCCTTGGATACTTAGCATGTGCCAAAAGATATGCTGTCACCTTATATACATAGTCAGATTTAATATTTTTTTAAAAGTGCCTGTAATTCCCATATTCTAGGTAGGCATTTTGAGTCCTAGGTAAATAATTTGTTTAACAACACAGAGCTAGCAAGGGGTAGGGCAAGATTTATACTCAGACAGCCTGATTCCTGAAACCATAGACTGAAGCAAAGGTTTATAATTTCAGTTATTCATTAATTCCTTTATTTATTCAGGAAGCTTTCACTAAACGTCTATATGTAGAAGGTGTTAGGAAAAAAAAAAAAGGAGACACAGCTGCTTTGTGAATAGCTCAAGGGTATTAGTCAGTTAAATAAGACATGACACCTACAAATGCCAGTTGTTAAAGCAAGACTGAACATCAAACCCAGGGAATTTGGGGGAAGGGAGACTGCATGGCAGCGAGATAGCACGAAGTTCTGGGACTGCCAAGGGACGTGTGCAAAATTCAACATGCAAATACAACATTTAGATAGCGCAGTTTGTCAACATAAGCCTTGGTTTTTATACATTGTGTTTTAATCTTGCTCCAAACAAAACTTTTTATTTAAATAGCGCTTCATACCTTTTCAAGTTATTTCAGATGCCCTAACTTGCTGAATCCTCTCATCTACCTCTAAGGCTTCTGGTATTCCCCACCCCACCCCGCCATTCTGCAGAAGGAGAAATTGAAGTTTTAAGAGTTTAGGTGACATAGCTCGTAAATATCAAAGCTAGAATTTGTTCTCAGTTCTCCCAGCACTAAGTTTATTCTTCTTTCAACTAAATCACTGCTTCTCCAACTTTTCCTCTGAAGTGCTCCTTAAAGCAGGGGACAGTGTATGTGCATATCCCTGGAAAGTCTGGGCAGAGAGCCTGAAGCAGCCCTGAAAACACAGAGATTTCCTTTGAAATCTTCTGTTTTATATAAAACATGAAAATGAATGATTCTGCTGTTTTTATATGCACATGCAAGTGAAGAACCTTTTAAAAGTACAACATTCAAAACTTTTTCACCTTTAGTTCAATTCGATTCTCAAGGAACTAGCACTGAATTTCTCCTCTGACATTTAAGGCCTTCTGACTGGCCTTCAGAAAATCTTATCAGAGATGGAAAATTTGCTGAATTATACTTTGGCAGAGAACTTTAATTTACTGTTTAGGTCAATTAGGCAGTTTGCCACAATAATAACTATTTTGTTTTATTTTATATGGGAGTGGTTTGGAGATTTGGTTCTTTTGCCTTTAATTTACTGGAAAGATTTTGAGCTAATAGTGGGGTGAGCTTGGTGTTGTGTTCACTGTGAGCCTTCTTCCTTAAAAATATACAGAAAAGCAAGTTATTAGTTACTCCCAAATCTAAATCATGAATGGATCTTACTGAGCAATGATTGTGGTCATTTCCAATAACAGGCCACTGTGATGTTCATGACTTTTCTGTAATAAATGCTTTATACTCACTATAATATTGCTTTGCAGGGCAGTTGGGATGTACCAAGCCTCAAGTCAAACAATGCTCACGTTATAAGAGGAATGGAAAGCAAATAGGAACATGCAACAGATGTAAGGGCAGAAAAATAGATCCACAACAAGGAATTCAGAAATAATTAATGGAAAAAAATACCGAGCATGCAGTTTAAGAAAGGAATCCTTATGGAAGGATACCTAGCGGACTGTGATCCTCAGAACATCATATAACACAATGTAAAAGAGGGACCATGACCCATTTTGGAAGCAGACCTGGCAGAAACATGTTCAGGATGTCCAGGAAACTCACAGATTTCCTGACATCCTCACCAGGTGCTTGGTGGCTGCGTTTATAGTGTGATTAACTAGTCAGGGTTTCACTGCAACATGACATGGCTCTTTTCCAGTCTTGCTTTAGAGCAGGAAAAATAACTTGCAAAGTGATGTTTTGCTGTCCTTTCTGATTCTAGGGAAAGAAAGTTATCTGAACCTGATTGCACATGGTTAGGATGGGCAATGGACTACAATTACAGAACTAGGAGGGACATAAAAATTCATGTAACACATGATAAAGCTGAGGTACTGAAAGACTGAACAATGTATCCAGTAAAATACAGAACTGTAATTACAGAACCAGAATAAGAACCCGGTCTTTCTGGGTTCTTTTGGATGAAGTTCTGAATATAGAAAGCAGGAAAACTACTAAAGTACTTTAATTTAATATCAGATTGCTTAGCATGTTCTATTTTTTAGGCTTTATCATTTAAAAAATGATTATTATTGTTTAAAGTAATTTATGATCTATGAGCACATAGAATATTGGATATATTATAGCAAGGAAGATTGGCAATGTTTTGTGAATTGCAGATTGAAGCTGGTAAGAAATCAGAGTTGGTCATAGGAAACAAATACACAGGATTCTTTATTAAAACACAAAAGTTGAGGGAAATTGGAAGGGGAGGTGAACCATGAGAGACTATGGACTCTGAAAAATAATCTGAGGGTTTTGAAGGGGCGGGGGTTGGAGGTCGGAGTACCAGGTGGTGGGTATTAGAGAGGGCACGGATTGCATGGAGCACTGGGTGCAGTGCAAAAACAGTGAATACGTTACGCTGAAAAGAAATAAAAAAATAAAAAAAACCACAAATGTAATTTTTTGTAATTTCATAAATCAATTTGATACTCTGCAACATTCCATGTTTTTTGGAAATATTTTTATTTATTTATTTGGCAGAGAGAGAGAGAGAGACAGCAAGAGAAGGAACACAAGCAGGGGCAGAGGGAGAGGGAGAAGCAGACTCCCCACCAACCAAAGATGCCAACGCGAGGCTCAATCCCAGGACCCTGTGATCAGGACCCGAGCTGAAGGCAGACACTTAACCAACTGAGCCACCCAAGTGCCCATAACCTTTCCATCTTGATTACAGCCCACTTACTTATTTTGAAATCAAGAACCTACCTATATACTTTCACTGAACTCCTTGATTTTTGGGGATGCCAATGATTACAATAAATTAAACCATTAATCTGGGAAAACCTATTTCTCAACATAAAAACATCATTCTGCACATTTAAAATAATCAGTTTGTCAGAGTTCCTTTCTTCCAAGCCACTCTCCTTAGCTTTTTCTCACTTTACAAACTGAACTTTTTTTCAGAGTATATGACATATTCTTAACAACTGAAGATAATTTACAAAGTTCAGAAATTTAGAAAGAAGAAAGTATATATAATAGTACCACTAAAGGATAGCTAAAGTTTAACATACTGATGTAACTTAATATACAATAATCATAATTTTTGCTATTATAAGTAGTGTGATGAACAGCTTTTGGTTTAAATATTTGCCATATAACTTTTATTGGGATAGAACATCATATGCCAAAAACTTTAAAAACTGTAGCCTACTTATTTGTGTGTTATGGACAAACAATTCTTCCACACCTGCTAATCCCCACTTGCCCATACTTAGGTTCCGAATGTTGGACCTAGCATAGAATATAGAATATTTATATAGTTCAGACACTTCCCCCCTCAGAGTCGAGGTAAGTTCCATGGAATGTTATGACAGAGTTTAACTCAGTCCTTAATTACGCAATCTCACCCTGTCCCCTTCACCTGTTAAAAACATGGTTTTGAACTAGACTGTCAAAGCAAATCATTCTGTGACCAAATACTTGAATTTCTCTAGTTCTACAACCTTTATCTTCACTCCGCAGGTCCTGTCAATGAAGGACTCGAAGCTAGCTTCTTTCTAGCATAGCTGTTTCAGATTTCTGTCATTGGTGTACTTCTTTCTAAGACCAGTTTGGAGAATGGGAATCTGTTTGGATTGGTTTAACTGTTTGGAATCAGATCTTAATTTAAAAAGAAAATCTGTTTGGAATCAGATCTTAATTTAAACCTGAAAATTCCAAAGACAAATTTTCTAAATATGTTTATAAAAATTTTTTAAAAAAAAAAAAAAAAAGTCTAAAACAAATTTCTCAATGGACACCACAAAATTATTTTTATCTTATGATTCTTATTTGAAAAAGCACCCTTGTGGCACCTGGAAGTCTCACTTGGTTAAGAATCCTACTTTTGATTTAGGCTCAGATCATAACATCATGGTCCTGGGATAGAGCCCTACATCAGGCTCTCCTCTCAGTAAGGAGTCTGCTTGTCTCTCTCAGGCTCCCTCCCTACTCTCTCTCTCTCAAATAAATAAACCAACTTTTTTTTTAAAGGACACCCTTGTTTTAGTGATAATTAACTTTTCACACACACACAACATATAAGCATATATACATATTGTGTGTATATAGCAGAGCATTTGTAAAAAGTGAAAAACATAAAAAAGAAAAGCAAAATCACCCCTCAGAACAAGCAACTGATCTACTTATATATATATCCAATTTGTTATGTTAAATACATACAAAAATTTTAATTTTTCTTTAGTATGTAGAATGTATAATTAGTATGTATATGTGTACTGTGCACATATTATATATATTATATATATAGTGTTCTTTAAAAATTAAAAAATTAGTGTTCTTTTAAAATTTTCAAAAAATTAGAAAAAAATTTTAAAGACATTATTTATTTATTTGGCAGAGGGAAAGAAAGCACAAGCACGGGGAGTAGCAGGCAGAGGGAGAAGGAGACAGGGAAACTGATGTGGTGTTTGATCCCAGGACCCTGGGATCATGGCCTGAGCCGAAGGCAGATGCTTAGCAAATAAGCCATACAGGCATCCCTAAAATTGTTTTGATAATATACTGCACAACTCTTTTGGCATTGAGTTTTTCTTCATAGTTGTTAAAAATAATATATTCATCTCATTTTTCTGTCAAAACACCATACCTCATGGTTTCATATTATTTATTCAAAAGAGTATACCATATTTTTAATTAACTCATTTTCTCAGATATTTCGATTATTTTAATAGTTTACCACTCTCAATATTATATCTAGTATCAATATTGTTCATAGATCTCTTTGTTGATTTCTGATTATTCTATTAAGATAAATTCTAAGGAGTGGAATGTCTGTATAAACACTTTTCTTTTCTAAATATTCCTCAAGAAAGTCTATGACAATATGGACTGATCCCAGCAATGCATATGACTGTGTGTTCTTCTGCATCTCATAAGGCAATATTAGTATTAGTATTAGTATTAGTATAATTAGGGTATTAGTACTGAATAATGAATAAATAAAGTGACATTTTGGTAGGTAAAAAATGGTTTCTTAGCTAAGATTCAAAATTCATTTTCATGACTATTAGTAATATTAAACATGTTTATTTTTATTGAATATTTGTAGTTTTATTAATGAATGCTACTTTACATATTTTATCAATTTATAAGAACTTTTAAAATTTCATGGTATAAATTCTCTTATATTTGTTACACATGTCTTTCCTATAATTTAGTTTAATTTTGGTTTCTTTCAAAATAAATTTAGAAATTTCCTTTCTCTTTTTTAAAGATAGGAATAGTTAATTTTAAAACTGTATCTCAGGTACATAGAATTGTATTAATTGTACACCTATTCAAAGTGCATCATTAACATTGGTTCATTTAAGGTGATTCTTGTAACTGAATGATGGAAGGATTGATTTCCTTTTGTCTGTATTCTCCAATCTTATTCCTCTCCATATTCATTATGCAACTACTTTATTATTGTATTACAGATATCTAGATGATAGCTAGGCGATAGCTAGATAGATCTCTTTTTGCATTTCTTCCCATATTCATTTTCATTTTCATCCATTAGGTTGTACATTTCAATCTGTTCTATTTTTCACTCCACTGTTTTAAGAGACTTAGCCATGTTGCTGTGATTATGTACAACCACTGCACCGCCTTGCATCCTTCAGTATAAATTCATCCACTCGCTCAGTAATTAACACCAAGATCCCCCTCTCTCTTCAACATAATTGCAGTATACATCCTACTGACAGCTCCTTTTTAGATCTGTATGAGAGGGTGGTGGTGGTGGTGGTGTGTGTGTGTGTTTGTGTGTGTGCCCAAGAGAGGAATTTCTAGGTCATATGGTACTTTTTTTTTTTTTAATTGAACAAATTGCTCTTCAGAACACTGGAGTCTATCCTTTCATCAGCTAAGCATAATAATTCGTATATTACCCACTCTTTTTCATATATCTAGCTCTATAAACTTTAATGGTCTAGTCAATAAAGTGATATTTCATTGTTGTTTTAATTTTTATTATTCTGATCAGTGACGAATGTGAGTTTCTTCAATTGGCTTTTTAGTAGTCCTTCTTAAATTGTCTGTTGATATCTTGTACACATTTTTATTATATTCTCTAATTTTGCTGATCTACAGTAATTCTTAAATATTTATTTATTCCTTCACTAAATCACGTAAATACTCACTGATTACTTCCTGTGTACCAGATACCCTTCTAGGTTCCAGAGATATAGTAGTGAACAAAATAAATAAATAAATAAGATCATATTTCTTAAAGGTTTCCTTTTGATTAGAAAGATACACACTTCTTCCTAATCCTGTTTTGATTATTGGGAATTTAGTAAAGAAGATACATAATAAAATACCCCATAATGTTGTAAAAAAGCATCATGTTGAAGAGTAATAAGTATTTAGAAGAAAAAAGAACACAGGCAGAAGGGAAAGATGAAATTTCACCAAGAGGAAGCAGTACTGGCACTGAAATTTTATATAAAAGGGACAGAGAAATGATCACATTGAGAAAAATGTTTCTTTTTTTAATGAAAACATGAAAAAAGTATATTCTGATATGACTTAGTTTGAGTACTGTTAATATATTTTTTCATTAGGCCAAACCATTGCATGGTACATGGTATCTTGTGTAGCACAAAAATTCTTAATTTGGGTATTAAACATTAATCAATTTTTTGGTTTTTGGTTTGTGGTTGAGGGGTTTGTTTTAGAAAATGCTTCCCAAGTCCAAGTTACAGATGTTCTCCATTTGTGTTGCTTACAAATGTAAAATGATTTCCAAATGGACTTCCTGTCAAACTACTCTATCTTCTTCCTTGAATCACGACTCCAAAATATAATGAAATGAGAGGTTCTGACAACATATAGGCTCTTTAGTTCCCATAACATTATATACCACCTTTTCAAAAATGGGATTGTAGAAAATCATTTTCTTCCAATGCATTATGTATGGTAGAAATTCCTAAATGATTGCAATACACAGACATTTTGGTATTATTAGAAAATCATTAAGAGAGAGATAAATCAATTCATATATCCTAGACAAACTTTATGTGCCAAATCAGAGCTATTTAATTTAATCCTTCAAGCACTTCTCTGATAAAGATATTATTATTATAATTTTACAGTTGGTACTGACAAATTTTGAGTGGTTTGGTGCCAAATAATCACTTTTGATATAGATTGATTCAAACTCAACTTTCTGACAAACCTACCTTCTTTCCACTATCACAGTCTTAAAGGTAACACCTAATATTTATTAAATGGTAAGTTCACTAAATATATGAGTATATTTTTTCCACTTAATCTTTAAAGCAAGATATAAAATTGAGGAATTTGAGACATGTCAAGATTAAGTGAGATACCAAAGTCAAATGCCTCTATTTAGTTGAGGATTTCAAATTTAAGGCAATCTCTTTCTAGGACTGACAGTCATAATCTTTATTATCTCTCTCTCTCATTCCTTCTACTCTTTTTAAAATAATTTTTTGTTTTATTTAGCAACTTCCTATACTATTTAAATTGTTCAAGATTGTATGCGTAAGAAGTTTACCAAAGATTCTCAGTTCATCCTATTGGAATATGAATCGGACATTATTTATTCCTTCAAATAACCAACCCAAATTCACTTTGAAAACTCCCTTTCCCATTGGGTAGACTTCCAGAAATAATATCTGGCATGACAAATTTCTGTTACAAATATATTTTCCCTACTGTAACATTTTAGTGTTTAAGACTTGGTCCTTTGCTTTTAAATATTTATTTATTTGACAGACAGAGAGAGATCACAAGTAGGCGGAGAGGCAGGCAGAGAGAGAGGGGGAAGCAGGCTCCCCGCTGAGCAGAGAGCCCGATGCGGGGCTCGATCCCAGGACCCTGAGATCATGACCTGAGCTGAAGGCAGAGGCTTAACCCACTGAGCCACCCAGGTGCCCGGTCCTTTGCTTTTAAACCCCTATATCTTAGTCGGGTGTAGACCCCTCCATGTGCAGACCGTTGTTGGAGCTCTGGCTCCCAGAAATGAGAAGGCTATCTTCCTCTACCTTTCTGAGACTTCCACTGTGTCTCCTGGAAAAGTAAAGAACGAGAGGAGAAAATAAGATATTTCCTAAACTAACCGGACATCATTAAAGTCCTGTCCCTGGTTAGCTGTAGATGTTATTTTTCATTTGATATTCAGTATCAGTCATTTGCTGAGGTCAATTCTCAAGCTTCCACCTCCTTTGTGCCATAGGAAAAGGAGAATTGTGGAGGAAAGAGGAAAGGAATGTATATCTTTCTCTTCCCCTACCTTTAAACCTGGCTGTCCCTGGCTTAAAAAAAAAAAAAACAAAACAAAAAACTTTTCCATTAACAAAAAGGTAACTGTAATCTAAATAAATGTCCTAAAAGGCCAGCAAATACCAGCTATTGCTTTCTGTAAGTCCCCTTCCTTTACTTCAAGAAAGGAAAGCACGTCTCTTGATAACCCTAAAGTTGGTTCCACTTTTTATTTAAATACTACACTTCCCAAATGCATTTATCTTCCTAATCTTATATTTCCCAGATGATGAAAACATTGATGATGACAAACACATTGACCCCTATCATGTGAAGGACTAGGGCAAGAGGACAAATGGTGACCAACTTACTATGGATATACATATACAAGATTTATAAAACATGGAACAGAGAGTTAAACATCATTTCCTACCTTGCAAAATATGCATTCATAATGACTTGAAAAACCGGGGTTAATCATAGAGCTCTCAGGCTTTCTTAGTATTCCTCACTGGAACTTGGTTATCTGGAGAGCTGTCTCCCTTCCTGGGGAGATGGAGAACGCATTCTCCCCACCCCTTGCAATCACCTGTACTCAGTCCAGCCTGCACACGTAGGCTTGGTTCATGCTCCTTCTTCTAGGCTACCCCTTCAGGCACACATACCTGCTGCGGAATCCAATCTCAGGAGATCAGACAGAAAAAGAGAAACACACTGGCACAGGAAACAGGCTTAAGGCCACATGGTCACAGGATCTGGGAGTCCTGTGAATCAAGAGAATAGGCTAGAAAGGAGGAGATTGTTAGCTCAAATCTGAACTAAGCATATTTCCAATGTTCTTTGTTCCACTGGGAAGTAGAGAAAAGGGCCAGTTCATGGTCCTCTCAAATGCAGGGTAATGGGCTGGCAGGGCTAGTTCTTTAATCTGTACTTAATAGTCCTTTTCTTTTTTTCAAAAGGAGGGGAGCAAGAGACAGCTGGCCCCAACTGTGCCCACTTCTCAAAACTCAGAATGGGTGACACTTGGCCTCTGTTGTTCTCAGTTGTAAGCTTAAATTGTATTTTCAGGAAAGCCAAGACAGTCTTAAATGCTGAATCACATTTTTTTTTCTTTTTGAAAATGTCAAAAACTAGGAATGATGGCCCATTTTGTCTTACTTTTTCCCTCTGCATCTTTCTGTATTAAAAAATTATCTAGTAAAATTATGTCTAATCAAATACATGTTGAATACTAAGATGCATAATTTTTGGCTCTGAAGTTTAAGTTGTTCATGTTCTTTCTCCTTCAGGATACCATAATTCAGTTCATATGAAGTAAGCCTCCATTCACACAGTTTTTAATTTAATTTATTTTTTTTATTTTATATTGTCTAGATCTTTATTTATTTGAGAAAGAGAAAGCAGGAGAGCACCAATAGGGTGAATGGTAGAGGAAGAGGGAGAAGCAGGTTCTCACTGAACCAGGGAGCCTGAAGTGGTTCCAATTTTAGTACCTGGGATCATGACCTGAACCGAAGGCAGAGGCTTAACTGACTGAGCCACCCAGGTTCCTCCACCCCAGTGGCCACAAATAGAATTAAAACCTAGAAACACACATCGCTTAGTTACCTTTAAATAGATATCTTTCTGATTCTAATTCAGCAATGTTGGCCTCAAGAATTGCAGTGTAACAAGAAATAAGTATTTGTCTTTCATACCAGGATCCTGGCTCTCCATCTTCAAAACCCTTAGAATTTCCACGGTGGTTAAGAGTGCCTTTTGTATCTCAAAATGTGACTGGTGACTCTGGTCCTCTAGATAATTTCAGGATGGGGGTTAGTCACCAGATATAGCAAGGCTGATTAGAAGGTTGGAACTTTAAGTTCCACACTTGAACTCTGGGGAGGAAAACGTGTCTGGAGGTTGAAGGAATCACTCATGGTCAGTGATCTGTTCATGCTTACTTAATGAAATCTCCATAAAGCCCCCTGAACTATAGGGCTTTGGAGATCTTCCAAGTCGATGCACACACTGAGGTCCTGGGAGGGTGATGTGCCTGGAAAGTGCTTGGAAGCTCTACTCCCCTTCTCCTACACCTCGCCCTGTTCATCTCTTTCTTTTGGCTATTCCTGAGTTGTATCTTTACAATAACTGGTAACAGTAAATAAAGCACTGTCCTGAGTTCTGTGAGTCATTCTAGAAATCCCGAGGAGGGAGTTGTGAGAACTCTTTGAATTTATAGCTGGTAGGTCAGAAGTATAAGTGACTACTTGGGACTGATGACTGTGGGTGTCTTAAGTTGTATAGGAATAGTCTCTTAACCTGTGGCTCTGATGCTAACTCCAGGTAGATAGTGTCAGAATTATATTGAATTGGAGGACATCAGGCTGGTTTTGGAGAGTTGGAGAAGTGGCGTTGGAAGAGACACCACTCATCAGAAGCACTGTAAAATCAGTTCATTCTTATTGTTTCAGTTATGAAAATCAAAAAAATAATGATGCAGGCATACACTGGGTATCACTGGTAAAATTATCCTTATATATTGTGAATACCTGTTCCATAGCAGAAGTATGAGGCTTGCTGTTTATTGTGACTTGAAAATTTAAACTTAAACTTTTAATTAAATTTTGCAAATTAGAACACCACATCTAAGCCACAGCACCCTGTTATTTTTACAGAAGTGTTGCCACAAGTTTTTGTCTCCTATAGTTTGCTTGCTGCTGGTAAATTAGGTAGTTATTTTATTCTGCATTTCTGACTTCACCATGGCAGCTAGTACATAATTCATTTTATGATTTCTTTTTGTGGGCTGGTCTGTCTTGTCTGAATTACAATGGATACACTAACACCAGAAGAAAAAAAAAAAAAAAACCCCAAAACTGAAAACCTTCTGTTCCTAGATCTGAAAAATACTGAATTTGTGATATGGCGATTTCCATGAGGAGGTAGTGGGATTTTAAGGTTTGCATTTCTCTTCTGCCTCATTCATTAGCTTTTTGTAGACAACCAGCCAAGAGTTCTCATGCTGAGAAATGGAAAGCTGAGGAAGATTGATTCTTATTTTGGTCTCTCACATAAAAACAACTTTGGTTTACTGAACTTGGAAAAAAGAAATGTCAAAACTGACATATTTGAGACAGAAAATTTTCTTCATTAAAATGGCACTTTAATTCTTAACAACACAAAAAGGTAAATGTGTTGCTGAAGGAATAATGTGTCATCTTTTAGAATGGTAAGACTATGAACTGTTTTCCCTGTGAAGTACTTCTATTGATTTATCAAATACACAGAAGAATCTTAAATCCATTAAAAAGGACTGAGATGTCAGTGCTAAGTAATAGTAAGGAAAGTATGAATAATAAAAATAAATGCTGTTTTAAGGAGAACTGTGCTCTTGTGGTTTGGCTGTCAGTAATATACTTAAGTGACACTGCGGCCATTTTGCCATGCAGTTATATAAATAAGCAAAGAAAATCTTCATAAGCTGATATATTTTTCCTTACCTGCCTCACCATCCACAATAGACTGATTTTAATACCAACAATTCTGAAAATAATATTCCTTTTATTTCCTGGCATAACTGACTTTTTTTTTTTTTTAAAGGCAACTAAAATGAGGTCATTCTTGAGGCAAACAAATGTTGTTTATTGGTGTTACCTGGCATCCACATATTCAATCATATTATTTCATAAATATAATTAACCAAATATCAACCATCATCATAATAGAAAAGAGGAAATGACAAGCCTATTTCAATTATATAACTCAGCTGATAGTTCTGATTTTTTAAATATCTCATTAATCATGAATACTTGCTAGAAAAGGGGATATCCTTTCTGTACTGATTTCAGAGTTGGTGCATGAAATGTTATTTGAGATGGTAGCTGAAACAGGACTTTGCATTTAAAATAAAAATAAATGTAATATTCCTTTGCTCATTGTTAATTATTATTTTAATAAAAATGTTAAAAGTCTATTAAAAACACTTATTCTTCTAAATGAAATATGATTTGTGACTCTAAAGATGCAAGCTGCTTTGCAGGACTCATTTATAAAATGTTCTTTGTTATTCATCTGTGCATTATCTTTTCTGATCTTCCTCTGAAAACACCCTGATTTTTCTCCCTCACTCTCAGCCTATGCTGATTTTGTCCCTGGATCATGGCCATGTGACCCAGACTTGTCCAATCAGTGCTTCACTTGCTAGAAATGACAGTTTTTGATAGAAGAAAGATCGCATGATCCAATCTGAGCTTATTCCAATATTTTTCTTAACATACTCAGATGAGAGCTTAAGTTGGGAACTTTGGTGGGACCACCATGAAGGGAAAGCCTTTCTAGAAATGAACAAGTGGAGATAGAAGCAGTAGAATTGAATGATTAAAAAAGGGGTAATTTGTTGTTTGAGTTTCTGGATCTAGCCATACCTAAAATTAATGACAGCTTCTGGACTTTCTAGTTACTTAAGTCAATATATTCTCTCTAATTTTTAAAACTTTTTCTTTCTACAGTTTGCAATAAGGAGAACTATAACTAACACCATTTAGTCATATAATAGCCATGGATAAATTTGAGAAATCTAATTCATTACCCTCTAAGTAATTTTCCCTGTTGGAAACATTTGCTAATCCTGGGCAACTGTGCAACAAGATTACTGAAGAGATCATTGCTTTGAAGGAGTCTGAGTGCATTTAAAAAAACAAAAACAAAAAACAAATAAGGTACCATATAAGTTTAAATGTAATTTTTTGCATCATCATAAAGCTACGTGATCTTGATATTTGAATATTGGCCATGATTAGAACATTAGTTTACCTCTGAGAAGTTCAATTTTCTTTTGTATTCTGACACAGTCAAACTATACTGGCCACTGAAAATGATAGGAATGATTGCATTTAGAAAACAATTGAAGATGATTTCCTTGCATGCCAACATGCCAACATTGAGTGCAAATTGATAGCTCCTAAGGAAGTGGCAACCTATATAAGATTGTATAGTTTGTGAATCTCTCTCTTAATATTTCTTTAATTGTGCTTTGTGGAATGTGACTGTGTTTTCTTCCATTCCATGGAAGCTCTTCCCCAAATGTACTTGATCAAAGAAGATGAATTTCAACATCCTTCAAGGTTTTTTTTTTTTTTTTTAAGATTTTATTTATTTATTTGACAGATAAATCACAAGTAGGCAGAGAGGCAGGCAGAGAGAGAGAGAGAGGAGGAGGAAGCAGGCTCCCCGCTGAGCAGAGAGCCCGGCACCGGGCTCCATCCCAGGACCCTGGGATCATGACCTGGGCCGAAGGCAGAGGCTTTAACCCACTGAGCCACCCAGGCGCCCCCCTACTTGGGTTTTTTAAGTGGAAATTTCACAACTTCTTGTTTGAAATAGCAAACATCAAACCACATATATCCTTTGGCTATTTAAATGGAGCTGACTGGTCCAAGCAACAAAAGTTAGAATCTTACAAAAGCCCAGTAATGGGAAATAGCCGTGTAGAGTTTACCCTGACTTAAAACCTGATTGTTCATTGCAATCTGCCCATTTTTTTTCTGTTTTTCTTTCTCTTTTCTTCCTTCCTTTCTTCTCTTCTCTCCTCCTATCATTCCTTCCTGATCTCTAACTCTCCAACACTGAGGTTCTTGATATGTGTTCAGGAGGAATTTTTCTTGATAATCAAAGGAACAGGCCTTTGAGTTAGCATCCCACTCTATAATTATTGTTTCTGTTTAGTTTTCTGGGAACTTTGCAGTGATACTCTTTGAGCTCTGGTCTCATGGGACCTACATTGGTGCAGACAGTTTGGGCCAGTGATAACACTGTTGGCTCCTACTGTGGAATTAGACATCTGATTCCCTTCCTCAGTAATTATAGTTAAAGGTGTGATGATATAGGGGAAATGATGCCATTGTTATCATTTGTGTCCAAGAAGTCTAAATTGTTTCAAGGTAAGGCAAGGTAAGAAGTGTCTTCTCCTAAAGATATATTTACTTGGCCGGCAATCAGAATGAGGCTCTTGCTCTTTTTTTTTTTTTTTTTCTTCTTTTGCTGGGAACTCAGTTTAAACTATTACAGAGCTGCCAAGGAATGAGTGTTTACTAGATTTCTACATGTGGATGTGAAAAGAAAAGCTTATCATTTGAGGAACATGTGTGGGAGGGTATTGAAAAATGTTAAGCAGTATGGGACTAAAGAATACTGTTTATTCTTAACTTGGAAAAGTAGTTCACTCTAGACATTCGTGCACACACAGTAAATAAAACTCATCTTTTTCTTCTCAAAATCATGGCTTAGGGTTCAATACACTGTCTCTACAATGACAGTCTTTAAACATTATATGGAGATAAATACTTCTTATTTATTATTTAGCTATCTCCTAGCATTATTAGAATCTGAGATTCAAATAAATTATTTCATTTCTACTAGAGGTTTTACTGAAATAGTCTTCTTAAAAATAATTATTTATACACATTTTAATTTACATTTTTAACCTTCCTTTGGGTTCTCAGTAGCTGAGAGATTTATTGATTAATAGTTGAAATCTCTCTATACTAAATGGATAATTTCCCCATAAATATCTACTTGTTCAAATAATCCTGTTTCCTGTCAAGTTGCTTCTGATATTTTATAGAAGCATAGGATTCCCCTTTCTCCTATTTTCTATTTGTGTAATTTAAAATGCAACATTTATTGAAAAATGGGCCCATGCAAAATTCCCTGATCTAACTGATCAGGTCAGATACAAATGAAAAATATACCTTCCCGAGTCTTTCATCATTAAGATTCATATATTATCTCCACAAGCATTTGCAAAGAACTGCTCATATGCAATAACTCATATTCACTTTTGACCAGACCCTCCTGAATGCAGTATATTAATTATCTGATACTCATGTTTGGGATCAGTTATTTTCATGCAGTGTCTGTGTTCTCAGTTGAGGAAGCCTTTGCTTCTCCCAATTTAAAGGACAAACAGCAGTGTACTAGAGATTCATAATCCCGAGTAATTTTTTTCTAAAAACATTTTAACAAATCATAAAACTAATGATTTGAATACTGAAAATCTAAAGTTATTAAGTTTTGAAGTTTTTTTTTTTTTAATTTACCTTATGCCTAAATAGTTGGGAGACCTTAATATAATTTTAATACCAAGATCATAAAAAATACTTGCCAATGAAATTATTTAATTCAATCTGCCTGCCTTCAAATTCTAGCTCCCGTATTTCTTCCTTGCATGACCTGAGCTGTTTATGAGTCCTGTTGCAGTGGTAACTGAATGAATGATACAATGTGGAAAGGCATTCCCACATCATGTTTTGTTTTTATGAATAAAAGACAGAGTAAAAGAGTGTTTAGAATATTATCAAGCATGTTATAAATATCTAATGAACTTTGACCAGCAGTTTCAGCAGTTGTGACAAGTGTTGTGGTACATGTGTCCCAAGTGCTGTGTCAGCACAGAGGACAACTTTGGTGGCACATATGTTGACTAGAGGCACAGAGAAATTTCTTACATGACATGATTCTCAACTGAGTTCTGAAGGATTGGAGCTTCTTACAGAAATCAAATTGTATATTTTTAAATATTTCCTTAGTACACAGTTGTAAAATTGTGGATTCAAAAGATATATAGTAAATTAGAAAAATTAAGGTTTTTTTTAAAAACGGCTAAAGGGTTATTACCATGTATTGGTAGAAATGGAATTATTACAATTTGAGAGAAATTATTAATCTAAGATGCATTAAAATCCTTAAATATTTTCCTACTATCATATTTGGGTTATTATGCTTTTGGGACTTTGCCCTATAATAAAAAAATCAGAGTACAATAATGCAGCATGAAGCTTTTTAAGGACAGACAGCATCCAAACAAATGGTGGGGTAGAGAGGAGCAAAGATTGTGAAGTAAAGCAGAATATCAGGGTATAGATGTAGATAGGATGGTAGCTTTGGTGATAGGAATTTCTCTTCAGACTTAACCTAGTTTTAACCGTAGGGTTTTGAGGAGAGCTTATCAGGAGAGAATAGGGATACTGTCTTCAGAGGAGAAGAGAATTGTGCAGTATTTTTCAAAGAATGTATTAGACACGTGTAGAAGGGTACTTGGACAGTGTATAGACTGTATTTAAGATCCGTGGCCATATGTTTTGTGGACATCAATCAACCTATCTGTGTCACTTTCTTAGCAAAATTAAGCTGTCTGAGTGCAAGGGTAGAATGGGTGGGTAGTTAGGTTTATTGGGGAGAAACTGGAACAAGAGAGTCTAGGAAGGCTGAAACACAATGATTATACATAGGGATGTTCACACAATCTCAACAAGGAGACATGTACGGAGGGCAGCAACAGAGAGAGAAAAGGAAGGAGACCCTCTGGATGGAAAGTTACTGTGCTGACTGGTGAAAAAACATGGGCGTCAAAGAGCTCGAAAAGCAGGAAGTGGTGGCAGGAGAGGTGCATCATAGAGATCAAGATTTCTGAATGTTTGGGGTGCCTGAGTGTCTATCTCAGGCTCAGATCATGGTCCAGAGGTCCCTGGATTGAGTGGCAGGTCAGGTTCCCTGCTCAGTGGGGAGCCTGCCTCTCCCTCTTCCTTCATCCCTTCCCCTGCTCATGCTCTCTCTTGCTATCTTGCTCATAAACAAACAAACAAACAAACAAAATCATAAAAAAAAAAAAAGAATTCTGAGGTGTGAGAGTGAGGAGCGTAGACTACAAGTACCTACTTATTTTCTGTTATTTGGCAAGTATTATTCTAGTCACTAGATATATCAGTTAAAAAAAAATAGCTTGTCCCATAGAGAAGGGACTAGTTACCATAATAAATCCAGTACTAATGTAAGTTAGTCATTTTTATGTTATGTTAGAAAGCTATACACACTCCACTTACAACCAAGATGGAGTAACAGGGACCAGATTTATCCTCCAAAATTAAACAGCCCATATAAACAGATGGTATAAAAGAAAACAATAGTTTGCAGAATACTAAGCCTCAAAGAAAGAAAGAAAGAAATTCCCAAGATAGCAGAAACAAAAAAGGTGAATCCTTTGCCCCAATCTACTTTCTTGAGAGACTTTTTCAGGTCATAGTGCAAGGAAGGGCATCAATGGAGTCCAGCAGCCTCCCTGAGTTGAGGACAAAGAGATGAGATTTTGTGCAGAACAGAGACAGAGTATACAGGACAGATTGCTGGAAGAAAGAGCTGCATACACAGAGCTCCCAGGTTTTCAGCTGAGCAATGCTCAACACAGGTACGCCAGGAAACAAGAAAATGAAGAAAGTCCAAAAAGATTAGAGTTAGCAATGTCTGGTGTTTTCAGAAGGCTGGAAATAGTGCTTATTCCCAGAAGACAGACTGGAAAACCTCAGCTTCAAGGAACATTGGGTAGAATACAGAGAAAGATTTGGTTCAGCAGTGGAGAATCATTAACTCCAGATTGACTACTGCTCAATTCCTACCTAACAAGTTTTGAAAGTGATACCCCAAAGGATAAAACTATTTCCAAATAACTTAACTATGACTCAGGGAAAAAAAAGATCACAAGGATACTTATAAAAATGCAAAAATATAAACAAACTATGGAAAGAACCAAGATGCCCTTCAACGGACGAGTGGATAAGGAAGATGTGGTCCATATACACTATGGAGTATGATGCCTCCATCAGAAAGGATGAATACCCAGCTTTTGTAGCAACATGGACAGGACTGGAAGAGATTATGCTGAGTGAAATAAGCAGAGAGAGTCACTTATCATATGGTTTCACTTATTTGTGGAGCATAACAAATATCATGGAGGACATGGGGAGTTAGAGAGGAGAAGGGAGTTGGGGTAAATTGGAAGGGGAGGTGAATCATGAGAGACTATGGACTCTGAAAAACAATCTGAGGGGTTTGAAGTGGCGGGGAGGGTGGGAGGTTGGGGTACCAGGTGGTGGGTATTAGAGAGGGCACGGATTGCATGGAGCACTGGGTGTGGTGCAAAAACAATGAATACTGTTTTTCTGAAAATAAATAAATGGAAAAAATTTTTAAAAATGCAAAAATATTTCATATGTGGATTCCTTAGGATTTTCTAAGTATGCAATTATTAATTTATAATTCTTCCCCTCTTATCTTTAATCTTTTTCTTGTTTTACTGTTTTCAGCTATCTCTTTAGATTAGGGGTTAACAAACTATGACCCACAGGTCAAACGTGGCTTACCCATCTGTTTTTGTAACCAGTTTTACTATAATATAGAAGTCCTTATCCCTTTATATGTTGTCTCTGTTTTGTACTAGAAAGGCTAAATTGAGTAGATGTGACAAACTGCTTAGAATCTGCAGAGACTAAATATTTACTATTTGACCTTTAACAGAAAAAAATTACCAACCTCTGTCTTTAGGAGAATACAATTTGTGTCACTGGGAAACTATATCTTGATATCAGAAGTAAAGCTTTTCAAAAGGCGTCTTTCTATATGACTTTCCCTCAGTTTTCTGTACATGCATTGACTCTTTAGACAGACCCCTCTATCTCTTGTTTCCTAGGAGACAATATCAAAGAATGTGTGTTGAATTTGTTTCAACTGCACTTTAGGATCTGTTGAGAATATCATATGATATTTCCCCTTGCGTTTGTTAATGAAATGTCACAGGATAGATCCCATAGGATACATATTTTGAGATAAAAATTTGCATGCAGAGTATTTGTAAGGAAATATTCTTAGAATCCAAATCTGTAGAGAGATAAAAAAGCAAGGATTGGACAATGGGAGAATTTGAGCTGCAGTACAGGGAAAACAAAGGTTTTAGACATTTCATGGGAAATTGTGGAGCTAAAATGGCCTTACAGAGTTTTCCTGAATTGAAGTAAAAGTGGTGTAGGATTCAGAATGCTTCCAAAAACATATATGGATAAGGTGGCTTTCTTCAGCCAAATGCAATTTCCTTCAAAGAAGACAGCTAAGATCTGTCAGTCACCAACACTCTCAGCAGCTGGCTAAGGTACTTCCGTTTCGGGGATGAATGTATTCAGGTGACTTACCACAGTATACATCCCATTAAAGCAAATCATTATACTGATTAGTTTACAGATATCTCACCAATCTTGCATTATGGTATTACTACCCTAATGATCATGATATGTTTTCCTCTATATACCATTGTTGGAATTAATTTTTTAATATTTGGGTAGGACTGTTGCCTGTATATTTATGAAAGTAATTTGTATACAGTTCTTCTTTTTTGTTGTTCAAGTTTTCCCATTGAACATATATTCTCTCATAAAGAGAGTTGAAAAATGTTCTATTTTTGTTCTCCAAAAAGGCTTTATAGAGGATTAGTTTTTTAAAGGTTGAGAGGAATATACTTGGGAAGCTATCTGGGTCTGAAGAGTATTTTTTAGTTAAATAAAAATAAGCTAGTTTAAGTTAAAAGAACATATTTAATTAATTTAAGTATGTATGAGGATAGGCATACTAATTCCTGGAGACCCAAAATGTCATCATCCACCAGTCAAATGTCAGTCAGCTGATCAAAGAGCTTAGCTTAGGTCAGTCTCACGTTGGGCTCAGCTGGTTTCCAAACTTATTCTGTTGTTTTCCCAGTTACAGAATGCATATAGTTGGAATAGCCACATAAGCAACCAGCAGAATCTCCACACTGTTCCCATGACCTGTGGTTTAAAGACTTACTGTGGTAGAAGAAGCCAATTGAAAATTAATACAGCTTCCTTTACCCACAAAAAATAGTAAATCAAAAGCAATGGCACATTCCTCAAGGACCGCAGAAATCAGTGCCCCCATCAAGGATACAGGATACAGGCGTGATGATTTTCAGCACATTCATATTTAACTCACCCTGCTGGCCTATACAGTAAGCAGAGAATGACAGCAGATTACTGTAAATGGAGTCAGGTAGTGTCTTCCCTGCAATTACTGTTCTGGCTGTGGTGGTGTTGTCTCAGCAAATTAACACATCCTCTGGTACCTGGCATGCACCTATCAATTTAGAAAATTCTCCTTTTCACTCTAGACCACCAGAAGCAATTTGTTTTTAGCTACCAGTCTAACTTAGAGGTCTACCAACTCTCCAGCTCTTTGTCATAATTTAGTCTACAGGGACCCTGATGGATTTTCTCATCCATAAGATGCAATGGTGGTCTATTATATTGATGATATATTTTTTATATCAAGAAGTAGCAACTACTGTAGAGATGTCAGAAGTGGGAAATAAAACCTAGAAATTCAGAGACCCTCCCCATCAGCGAAATTCCCAGGGAGCTGGTGGTGTGGGGCATGTTGAAATATACCTTCTAAGGTGATGATACTTCATGGCATCTAACCTCTTCCACCACCAAAAGAGAGGCACAGTACCTTTGTATTTGAAGGCATATATTCCTCATTTTTATATGTTACTTGGATCCTTTTACTCAGTGATCCCCAAAGCTAATAACTCTGAGTTAATAACAACAGAAGGGTCTGCAACAGGTGATGAGCAAGATTCTCTGTCACGTGAGTTATAGGATCCAGCAGATTCAATAGTGCCTGAAGAGCCAATTGTAGATGTACTACTTGCATCGTTTGCAGTTCCCTATAGATGAATTACAGGGCAGACCCTTAAGATTTTGAAGCAAAGCTCTGCCCTCCTCTGTAGATAAATACTCCCTTTTTGATAAAGAGTCGGGTCTGCAAAAACGAATCTTAGTAGAAATGGACTGATGAAATATGGACCACCAAATTAATATGAGATGTGAGCTTTCCATCATGACCTGGCTGTCGCCTGATACACCAAAATATAAAGTTGAGCATGCATTATAGCATTCCATTATCAAACGGATGTGGTATACACAAACTGGCCTTCCTCACATCCTAAAGGCATATGTAATTTATGTGAAAGAGTGGCCCAAATGCCCATGGTCCCACTTCTGCTGCTTTCTTTCTCCCATCCAACATGTATGAGCTCATGGGGAGTTCTCTGTAACTGAGGAAGTGAAACTTCAGGCTTGGTTTGCAGATGGTTGAGCATAACATGTAGGCACCACCTGAGAGGGGAGGGCTCAGCTCACACTATACCTTTGTGGGATATTAATGAAGAGCAGTGAAGAGAAATCCTTTGAGCTGGTAGAACTTTAAACAGCGCATCTAGTTGTTCATTTTTCTTGGAAGGATAAATGATCAAACATAGAATTTATATAGGTTCATTGGCTATAGCCAGTGGTTTTACCTGGATGTCAGGAACTTGGAATGAATATGATTGGAAATTGTGACAAGGAGGTCTGGGGAGGTATATGGATAGACCTCTCTGCAAGGTCAGATAATATAAAGATATTTGTGTCCCATGTGAGCTCTTATTGAAGGGTGATCTTAGAAAATAAAAATTTTAAGAATCATTTTGTAGATACCAGTCAGCCTCTTTCCCCAACCATTCCTGTCATTGTGTAGTGGACTAATGTGCAAGGTGGCCACAGTGGTCAGGAGAGAACTTATGCCATTGGCTCTGTAACATGGACTTCCATTCACTAAGGCTGACATGGTAATACTACTACTGAGTGTTTAATATGCCAACACCAGAGACCAACACTGATTCTTCAATATAACACAATTCCCTGCAATCAACAAGCTACCAGTGTCATGTTGATTATAGTCATGGACTGTTTCCATCAGGGAAAGGATAGTGTTTTGTTTTTTACTAGAATAGGTACTTACTCTGGATATGGATTTACCTTCCCTGTATACAATGCTTTTTCCAAAACTACCATCCATGGACTTACAGAATACCTTATTAATCAACATGTTCTTCCACACAACATTAATTCTGATCAAGGAATTCATTTTACAGCAATCAAAGGGTGGCAATGGGCTCATATTCATGGAACACACTGGTTTTACCATGTTGCCCACCAATCTGAAGCAGCTGGCTTGATATAATAGGGAATGGCTCTTTGAAAACACATTTACAGTAGTAACTAATTAGCCATAATCTTGTAGGATGGGGACAATGATATCCAGGATGTCATACGTGCTCTTCTTAATCATAATCCTACATATGGTGCTATTTCTCCTACATATGGTGCTATTTCTCCTTATAGCCAAGTTTCACAGATCTAGGAAAATAAGAATTAGAAGTTGTTCTATTCATTAATACCCCTAGTAATCTACTAACAAACTGTTTCCTTCCCATCCTCACAACCTTATACTCTATTGGTCTAGAGGTCTTTGTTTCAGAGGAATGAATACTTTCACTAGGATTCACACTGATTCCACTGAGATGGAAATTGAGACAGCCACATGGCTGTTTTGGACTCTTCATGTCTGTGAATTAACATGAAAAGTGTAGGGCTCCTGTAGTGTCTGGGGCCATTGTTCCTGACAATCAAGAGGGAAACTGAATTTCTCCTATATACTAGAGATCAGACACTACATGTATGGAATATAGGAGATGTCTTAGACCATATCTTGGCACTACAATAATCTGTAATTAAAATCTACAAAAAGCCCCCCAAGACTACAGGAAGGACAGTCAATGGACCTGCCCCTTCAGGAATGAACATCTAGGTGATCGCATTAAGCAAAGAACCGTGACTAGCTGAGATGCTTGTTGAAGACGAAAAGGATATCATAAAAGTTAGCCAAGATTGTAACCACATGAAGACCATAGTAACTATGATTATTTCTTTCCTATTTTATTATGATTGTGTTTGTGCATCTATTAAACAAATAGTTTTGCTTTATTCCCTCTTTAATGCTCTTATCTATCACAAGATAAATTGATAATAGTCAACTTTATATCACAGTATTTATAGTCAGGATATCAAAGGTGAAGAAACAACATCACCTAAGGAAATTGCTTCCTTTTTTCAAGAAAAGATTAGTATACTTTTGGTTTTGGAAGGAGAGTCATATAAGGCAAAAATACGACTTGGTTATTGTCTTAATTTGGAGCATAAGAGTAGTGCAAGATGTATAGGGAAGCCAACATAACAAGGGGTAGGCTAGGATGGTCTTTTGATGTATCATCTTAATTAGCCTATAATTCAGTTATTCAATCAAGCAAATCATGGTCTTGCTGTGAAATATTTTGTGGTTAAAGTTCACAGTTGGTTGAATTTAAGTATAGATTTTCCCAGATATTCTGGATGTACCTCTTTCATTCAGTTGACTGGCCTAAAAAGCAGATCTGAACTTCCCTGAAGAAGAAGAAAGTCTATCTGTGGACAACAGCTCGAGCTTAGGATCAAGAATTCTAAACTACCCTTCCTGATTTTGGACTTGCCTAATCAGTTTTCACCATCATGCAAGCAAATTTCTTGCAATGCATTTCTTAATATGTGTCTCCTGCTGGTTCTTCTTCCCTGCTTGAACTTAGATCGGTGCAATATATAACCCTGTAAATTCAGTGAAACATGTATTTCCAGGAAGGTGAGAATTAGGCATTGAGTATTCGATTTTGTTCAAGTGAGCCTGAAAAATAGAATCTTGAGGAATTTTGGAAACAAAACTCAAATATACTGAATAGCTTCAACGAAGAAGAGAAAGAGAAATCTTGGATACCCAAATATAAGCAATTCTTTCAAAAGGAGTAAAAAGGATGATAACCAGAATTGGAATTCAGATCAAGGAAGAGCTTCTGTTTTAAATAAAAATATCATACTTTTATGATAATGAATATTTGCTTGTAAAAATCATGTTAGGGCTTGGAATTCCTGGTCATGATTCTGAAAGAGTAAATATAATGGCATTTGTTGCACAAATTGTTATATTGACATCAGATACAAGGACAGCTCAACTATATTTATCAGAATAAAATGAATAGTATATGAATCCAAAGCTGGTTGGTGGGTAGATATGGATATGGTGATGGAGACTTGCGGTTCTCTTCCTCGGAATTCTCTGGACTCTCTAATCTCAGTCCAGTAAGATAAAAATTCATCATTAAGAATGAGGATGAAGGAGAATGTGTGGGAAGTTTGATGAGAGAAGAAAGCATATGAAATAGTAAGCTAGGAAAGTAGATTATAAAGAATGGATAAATATTATGACACAGTCGTATTATTAGTTATGGCATAATAGAATGTAATTAGACTAATTGCTCACATGAGGTCTGTTGCCATTCATGTACATGTAGAATAATGGGCACAGTTGTGGCATTTTTTTTTTTCACAATACAGTGGTGTAGGCACATTGCAGTTGAGAGGTTAAAAACTAACCAGAGTCTGGTTTTGTTTGGTACATAAGATGACAGGAGAGGGAGAGATATTAGTAAAGAGTTACAGACAGACAAAAAAAAAAAAAAAAAGAGAGAGAGAGGTGGGGAGAGAGAGAAGGAATAAATATGAGAAACAAAGTCGTGATTAAGAGAGTAGGCACAAGTGCGGTTGAGAAATGCATTTTTGTTAGGAATAAATATCTCAATGAAATGAGAGTTTGTGTACATTGCATTCATTAATGATTATAAAAATAGCAGTGGTGGAGAGAGTGTTACTTATCAAGCCAGGAGTGAATAAGGGGTAATAACCAGGACATCAGCTGATACCCAAAAGAATAAACTGTCATTAGTAAAGTCTGATGGTCCATGTTCCCATGTAGTTGGGGTTTTGAAGGAGGATGATAAAGACATGTTGGATCTTTAAAGATCAAGACAGAAGAAGGTATCAACAACAGTCAGACCTTTTAGAGAATTACAACATCATGAGAAAGCTTTAAATAATTACCCTGTGATTTAGAAGCTTTAGATAGATACGTTCTGATGTTAACATGTGTACTGTGAATGAATTATTTGCATTTCTACAAATTAGTGGTCTCTATGTGGACTTACTTTAGATATCAAGGATATCCATTTGATTTTTCAGTTTCTGTTTTTGTGTGCAGTTCAAATACTTTACCTTTCTCTGTATTTCTTAATGTATCCCCAAGTTCTTTATTTCCTTGTGGCATAGTACCCTGCAAATCTCATTGCATGATAAAATAAATCTCTTTCTACAGGTGAAAAATGGGAAATGTATTTAGATTCCTACTAGTGCTTCTAGTTTAAGTATTGTTTTTACTAAACTGTAATTTTTGTATTAGAGATTTGTTTTCTGATTTTATAACTATTCCCATATTTATCCCAAATTATTGTGTAATATGTTTTAAATTGCTATGAAAATTTCTACCATGTTTATATTTTAAGTAGTTGAAATTCATGTCAAAATTATATTGTCAATCATTATTACCACTGAAGGTTTTCCGAGCAGAACTTATTGCTAGTGTGTAAAAAAGTTAATTTTTCTGAATCTAAGTTAAAGAAAATGGAGACAATTAAAATAGGGAACAAAGATCCATGTGGGGATATCTTCTCTAGGCTGGAAGACAGGAAAGCCCATGTTGTTTATTTTTTGTTTCTATTCATTCCTTTAGTATTTATTGAATACTTGCTATATCTCAGGTCTGAAGTATAATACATGTTTAGTATTTCTCATTGAACATCTTGGTGGTAGTCCAAGTTTTTAGCTGCAAGCAACAGAAATGACTGTGTCTTGTTCAAATAGAAATAAGTTTATTAAAATTATATTGGGGGGATGCCTGGGTGGCTCAGTTTGTTGAACATCCAACTTGTGGTTTCAGCTCACCCCATAATCTCAAGGTTGTGGGATGAAACCCCAAGTAGGGCTTCTTGCTGAGTGAGGTGTCTGCTTTGGATTCTCTCTCTCCCTCTGCCTCTGCTCTCCTCCCCCACATAAATAAATAAAAATAAAACTATATTGAAGAACTGATTTTATTGAGACATGCTAGAAACAACACCCATATCATGCCAAAGATCTGTAACTATGATACCACCTGAGAAACTGCGCTTTGATCACCCACACCTCTGGCCTCCTGTACTGGACCCAATGGCTACTGTAACAACTTACTCCTGCCAGAAATGACTCCCTGCTGCCCTTCTATTTTTTGTGTCTCGCTTCCTGTTTTGCACATCATAAGTGTATCTGATTGGCAAAGTCTGAATCCTACCTGTGAGGGAGTCTGAAAGTGTAAGTGTAGAAAATTATTAGCTTGTTTACTGGAAGAGGTCTTTTTCTCCAGATACACTCCTACGTTTAATAAGAAAGCTATTCAGACATCCATAGGCCAAAACAAATGCTAGCTATGTGTTATGGAGCTTGTTTTTTCTCTTGATTATTTTTTCTTCCCTTTATGTATGATGATCTTAGCTTATTTTTTCCCCAACATTACCTCTTTTTCAAAATAAATTATACTAATGGAGGATTTTAATTTGTGATTTTTTAAAAGTAGAGAACATGTCATTGATCATTTTTGCTACATCCACTCACCAATTACATGTTGCTTAGTTAATATTTTATTTTAAAGTAATATACATTTTAATACCAAATTAATAGTGTTAAAAAGAAAATTACGAATTGTTACCATACAGAGAAAAATAATATGTCATGCCATAAATTAAAGTATCTCTAAACACAAAACATCATCACATTTATTTCAATTACCATTACTCATGGAATACTTTCAGCCACTGACTACCTCTCTCCTTTTTCACATGCCATGACAGACCACTTGTTACTGCTTCCCCTGTGCATTTTTGCTGCCTCCCAAAATGTTGCCGAAGGCTTTGTTTTTCTTCAAGTTTTGTCTTCAGCACCTCCATTAATGCCCAGCAATTAGCAGGTCCTCTGTAAATATTTATAGATTAAGGTAATTCACAGAGTAGAAGGTAATGTAAAAGGGGAGAATTTTCTCAATCTGCAACAGTTCCTTAGTGCTGAGGTTTTGGTGCTGGATACTATTACACTTTACATTTATTTTGAGAAGACTTTATCCAAAGACTAAGCTGAAGTATTTGACACAGTATGTACTTAGCTCCTTCTGCTACATAAAATATGAATTTCCAGGGAAATCTTGATGTTTTGGTTAAGTTTACTTTTCTTGGATGTTATAAAAATATAAAATCTTTTCATGTATTCCTTAACTGCATAAATAATTATAAAATACCTGGTTAACTCTGGACTATATATGCATGACAATATTCTGCATCCATATAAATATTTTAAAGCTTTGACTTATCCATTATTTCTCTCTGTCTATATCAGTAAAAATCAGTGCGGTTTTAAATCATAAACCAGATAAATACAAATGCAAGATAATATTTGGACATGTGCTAAACTATGTAGTCTTGCCTGTAAAAAGCACTTAGAAAATGTCTGATAAATAAAAAAATATATAATTTCTAAATGTACCTACTTTGAAAGGCATTGCTCATTGAATGTTTAATATGTTTCTAAATATGTTACTAAATGTTACAAAATGTTTAATATGTTACTAAGTTGTTACTAAATTTCATATGTTACTAAATTGCTATTCTTGGCAATCTTAAGGCATCATTTAATTTTTTTAAATGTATTAAGGCAGTTTAATACTTTGCCTCTAAATACTACTTACACTTAAGAAGCTAAAACAAGTTAAACTAACTTTGTCAGGATACCAGGAATGATTACAACACTGAGTGTAAATTGTGTCAATAAAAGTCATTATATTTGTTTAGATTTAGAATATCTCTGAGGAGGTTTAAATGAGCTGAAACATTTAAATTTAGGGAACACTGGGGACAACACTTGTTTTAAGAGTTTAGAGCAGGTAGCTATGTGTTTAGAATTTCATGATTTTTTTTTCAGGTTATTTTAAGAAGATAAAAACAGAAAAGAAAAAAACAACATTCTGTGATTTTTCTCTCTCTGAATTGTTCTGCCAATCTCTTTAAATCCTAGTGTATCTGAGACAATATAATAACTCCCACACAAAGAGTTGTTTGGATAAGTTACTTGTGATGTGACAGGTCCAAATTAAATAACAGAAGGAAACCCTTGACAGCAGATGTCAAAAGAGCCATTGTTTCTCCATAATAAATGTCATAATTTCATAGAAGGTATCTAATGGAGAAAAGGCACCTTTACATATTAGTGTCTTACAGTCCTTTAGCAAGACTGGCACCTGATTAAGTGACCTTGTCTACCTTTAGCAAATCTTTCAAGTGAATTCCCTTTTCATTCTCAAATGTATTTCCCTATTACCCTGTTATCTATTCAAATGAAACTAAAAGAATTGTTAAAGGAGACAGAATATTGCAGTGGAAGTAATAGTGACTTGAAATTTGAGCTTAGACACTTACGGAACTATTCAGCCCTTTTTGGATTGGTATCTTAATCTAACACTCTCAGCTAAAACCTGAACTTGTGAAATGGTTTTATTTACTCTAGCTTCAGTTTCCTCATGTATAGAATAGAGATAACAAAAATTATTGACCGGTGTGTTCTGAGAATTAAATGAGATGCAACTTTAAAAGCACCCACTATTGCTCGGCACATAAAAGTTGACAAATCAATACAGGCTACTTGCTCTTGTTCCTTAAGGTGTAAGGTGAGGTAGAAAGCTGGTTCTAGACTAACCTGCCAGCCACATGACAACTGATATAGTTATTTATAATCCTTCATGTACAGCAAAATTACTTAAAGAATTTTCCAAAAATTCAGATGTCTTGATGTTACCTCAAGTACTCAAAAATTTTTTCTTGAGAAAATACTAATGAACAAACAAATAACAACAAAAAATGTATCTTTTGGGTAATGTAGATTTGTACTATTTTTTTTTTTTTTTTTTTTACTATTTACTAGGTGCTAAGCACTTAATTTGAACTATTTCAATTTATTTCCTCCAAAACCTTAAGAGGTGGTACCGCAGTCATCTCTGTTATTCATGTAAAGAAACAAGCATGTCTGAGAAGTTAAATATCCTCTCCTCATCCGCGCCATGAATACACCGTTGGAGTAAGCCAGGCTCCAAAGCACGTGAGTGCGAGTATGCTATCCTCTCAAATTACATAATAACAGGAATATGAAGAATTTGTTTAGAATATATGCCCAAAGGAAGCAAAATGGCCTCACTGGACATCAGGTTTCTGTTTCCTCAGTGAAAACTGTTCACTCCCCAGATCCACAGGAGCTAGAAAAAGCAGCTGTAGGCTTGTCACCCCATAGCATGAAATGGTTTCTCCCCTTGCTTCCATCTGACTTTGAATCATTTTGCTCGTGTTGTGTTCCGGTTCTCCATCTTTTATTTGCCTATCTGGTGTTTTTCCTCTTTGCTTCTGTTGCCCCTTCACACTGTCAACGACTGTGCGCGACCCCACTGAGTTCCTGATTTGCTGTAGACTCACTCTTCTGTCTTAAATCCCCTCGGTGCCTCCATTCTTTGACTCAAAGATACTGCGTCACTAATTCAGTCATGATTTATAGAAGGCCTGATCCCAAATTTCTCAATCCAGTGGATTATTTTAAGTCACATTTTACTTGATTTTTGTGACGGTACTTGATCCCACTTTCTTTAAGAACCATGCTACATTGATTTTTTAATTACCCATCCCTCTTGCATGAATCAGTATCTGTGGTTTTCAGGTATCTGCAGCCTGTTGTCTATGGGACAACCCATCCTAGATGGCCTCACAGGTTACTTTGTGCCTAGTTTCATTATCATTCATTTGTACTCATTTTACTGTTCAACCACTGGTCACCCATGCGGATGCTTAATTTACAAACCTCCGAGTCCTACTTATCTCTCACATTCTAAAATGATTTTATACCTAAAGTTTAGTTTATTGTGCTTTTAACACCACAGTTTTACAATCTCTCCTTTTCAACTTCACTGATACCAAGTAGTTTTTGATGTAAGAGAGTTGCTTCACACATACTTACTTGAAAAATAAACAGGCAAATTAATAATATATTATTGAAAGAAAACTACCATTTTGAATTTGGAAAAAAAAATAAAAGTGTTATTGTTGTGAAGGAAGAAAAGTCAAGTAAGGACACTAGAACTACTCGTTAGACTCCCAGTCTTGGAAGTATAATATTTTGGAGCAGAAAGGTGAACAAAACCAATTATCTGTATTATTGCAGATGGACATAGTTTGGAGGGGAATGATCCTGAGTTTGTTAGTAAATGTGTGCTTTCCAGGGCAGCTGGGGAGAAAGAAAACAAATCCCACATGTACAAGCAAAACAATTTATTGTTCTTGAACGAATTGGGAGAAACTCCTGACCTGTACTACTTTAAGCTGAATATAGAAAATATAAATGTCTATTTACTCTTGTTTTATCATTTTTGTCCTCAATTTTTAGAGGATGGCATGCAGATTGATGAAAATCAGTCACTCACTATTGCTGCTGAAATATTTACTTTCTCTGTCTATTCTCCAGCTAAGCTGCTTGTGTGGTTGTCCAGTGTATTCGCTAACGTCTGCTGCCAGCTTTCCCTTAACATTTATTGGGTCAGATAGTTCTCCGTGCCTGTGTTGCCTGTGGTAATACAACTGGTCATTAAGAATAAATTTTTCCTTATCTGAAGTGTAAGTTTGGTTGAATTCTAAACAAACGTAAACAAACAAATAGCTGTAGTGATGTCTTCCTTTTCCTTCTCTCCTAAAGATACATAAATCATTTGAGAGAAGAGAGTTTATTAAAATACTTGATGCTTGCTTAGAAATCCTTATCACAAATCCATTAATATTTCATATTCATTCTTCTAACACATACTTTTGAATTCTAGATCATATAGAGAATTTTAGGCGTCTTTGAATATTACCTTTCTTCTTTCATCAAATGATAAAATCAGTATTTTAGTCTCTTTTAAGCCCTCAGGGCAATTTTTCATTTGAGAGACTTGAGATTTAGATATCTCTGAACAACTGGGGTAAAAGGAGATCTGATATATTTCTTTACATTATTAGAAAACATGTAAAAATTTTCCACTCTAACTTGAATTGTTAGACTTCTTGTCTGAATATAAGAAAATACATAAATAACTTTAGAAGGCTATTTCACACTTTCATTTTTAGGCATTATTTATTCATTTAATTTTATTTGTAAAATATTTGCTCTGGAAAAAGTCACTGTGTTTATTGCCGGCACACCAGATGAACATTGAATGAAGTAATTCCTTCTCACTAGGAGCTAATGTCTAATGGAGAAAGGCATTGATTAAAGAATCACATAAATAACTATGAAATTAGAATTAAGATAAATGCAATAAAGAAGAAGGTGTATCATTTCATTATTAATGAAAGAGTTTCATTATTAATGCAGCAAACACTTATTGTGTGTCTTCTCTGTGTTAGGCACAGCTATATCCCAGGGCTGAATTCAAAACTATTCTCCCCTCCAGTGAGGACAATGGTCTAGTCAGACAGATCAGAAAAAAACTCATTGGGAAGGGATAATTGAGCTGAGATCTGAAGGAAGTGTCAGATAAAGCTAGATGAAAGGTGGGGTTTTAGGAGAGACAGTGCTATAAATAAAGATAACACCTACGTGGGAAGGCACAGTGGTAAGAAAGAAACAAAGTGCTTGAGGTAGGAAAGACAGAGTGGTCAAAACTGAAGGTGCGGAGATAAGTAAAGAATAGATTAAGCCAAGACTTAAATGTTGTGTTAAGCAAGCAGGTCATCCAAAAAGCAACAGGAAGCCAAGTCATTTTAAATATGACCAAAACCGTTTTTTTTTTTTTTTTCTTTTTAAGGTATTCCTGCCTTATAAAGCAGCACAGAGATTCGAGAAGGATGAAATTGGCAGCAGAGGAACCCTCCAGCACAATCCCCTACTTGGCCAAGTGAGAGAGGATTGTGCTTTGGACCAGGCTGTTGGTATCTCAGTGGAGAGAACTAAGGTGATTGGTTACATATTTAGCAGAAGATAATGACAGGATTTGGAGTATACTGGATGTAGAGATGAGAGAGGTTATCAGGACTGATTCTTGGGCTTCAGACTTGCATTCCTAGACAGATGAGTTTGAGAATCACTAAGAGATGTTTTACAGAGGGACTTAATTTGATGGGGAAGGCAAAAAAGTTAAAATTTGACCTTTGAACAAGCTAAGTTTGAGAGATCTTTTACCTATTTAATTTGAGCTGTTACATAGTTGGTTATCCAGGCTTATAGTCTGGAGCAGCTGTGTTGGTTAAAGATATGGTAAGATATCCCTATATAAGTGGCATTTGAAACCACAGGAGTGAATTAATGGGAATGATTATCTAATAGAAGCAAAATGTAGTGAAGTCTAATTGCAAAAATTCCCCACATGTCAGGGCTGGACAGAAGAAGACAAGGTGGCAAAGCAGAAAGAGAGGTTGTAGCTGAAAACACAGGAGTAAAACAACGTGTGAGCCGTGTGAAACAAGCCACGTGATCCACACCAGCCAAGGGAATAGTGTCTGAAGGGTATGGGACTCGTTATTAATGTTGAACACTATTGAATAATAATTTAAAAAAATAGGCTGGAAAATGTCAATCGATTTGACAACACGGAAGTCTATGGTTGAGCTGTGTCCTAAATGATAAATAAAGGTATTCAAGGAGGAGAAGAGAATGAAGGAATACTTTCCCTTCATTCTCTTAGTAAAACATCTCTTAGTGATTCTCAAACTCATCTGTCTAGGAATGCAAGTCTGAAGCCCAAGAATCAGTCCTGATAACCTCTCTCATCTCTATATCCAGTATACTCCACATCCTGTCATTATCTTCTGCTAAATATGTAACCAATCACCTTAGTTCTCTCCACTGAGATACCAACAGCCTGGTCCAAAGCACAATCCTCTCTCACTTGGCCAAGTAGGGCATTGTGCTGGAGGGTTCCTCTGCTGCCACTTTTATCCTTCTCGAATTTCTGTGCTGCTTTATAAGACAGGAATACTTTTTTTTTTTTTTTTCCTGTGTCACAGGAAAAAAAACAAAAATTAAAAAAATATAATAAAATATGAGGATAAAAAAACTCATCAAGAGGTAATGAGTTGCTTTTTGGCTTTCTTCTCTTTCTTTCTTTTTTTTTTTTTTTTTTTTTTTTTACAGAGGGAGGGTAGGGACATGGGGAGGGTCAGAGAGAGAGAGAATCTTAAGCAGGCTCCATGTTCAGCATAGAGCCTGAGGGAGATGATCTGATGACCTTGAGATTGTGATCTGAACTGAAATCAAGAATCTGATGCTTAACCAACTGAGCTACCCAAGCATCTCTTCCCATTTTTATGTGAGTAGAGTTCAAAATTATGGTAGTGGGTTATAGAGAATGAAGGTGAGACAAGCAGCAGATTGAAAAACAGTGAAACATATGGAAATGCTTATGTATCAACATATATATATATATCACATATGTGTATGTATATATATATATATGTATATACTGTTATTCATTTATATACTCATTATAAACTATTTTGTTCTAAAAATAAACTCCTATAGTGATGGATCATGCTGAGAGAGAATCTATTAAAATAATAGTAAAAGTTTGAGAATATCAAGACAGCAAAAAATAAGGTCATAAAGATATAAAGCAATGGAGATGTTGGTACAACAGAAACAGAAACACATTCTAGAATGACAGATGGTAGCTAAAGTTTTGTTCAAGTGTTCTCGCCATCAGTGCAAAAATAGATACACATCTACTTATATGACTGATTAGCATTAATAAGCTATAAACAAACTTAGACATTTATTTTAGTTGTGGCAATATAATCGACCCTCAGTGGGTGGTGGGAGTACCCTGTCACCATCCTCGAATGATTCCATCTCTTTCAACCCTCACATCTGACCCAATAGGGTCTGACATAACTACCTCTAAAACACATCATATAAACTATGAACGTCTCTCCATAACCTCTACCACTATTTTAGTTCATAGTACAGACTATACCATGGTGATAGAGATGATTCAACGATGGCTCCCTGAGAGTCCCATCAATGGGTATATAAGCTCCAGATGATGATATGAATGATAATAAAATAGAGATAAAATGAAAGATATTTTGTAACTAATAACAATCTTTGCCTTGAGTGTGAATATAACACATATATACGAGATATTATCATTATCGTGATTAGGTTACATCATATAGCAAAGCTCAAAGAATTTTAATGGGATAGTTCAAGACCCTAATCAGGTGAATTTAATTTAATCAAAAGGAAGATTTCCCTGGGTTGATCTACCCTAATTGGTTGACCCCTGCAAAAGAAAATCTAGAGGTAAGAAACAAGAAGCAGCAAAGTTCTTCTGTTGGCCTTGAAGAAAAAAAACCACCATGCCGTGAAGAGAGCCACATGGTAGAGATTGATGGGCAGACTCTAGGAGCTGAGGTCCTCAGTCCTACAGTCATAAGGCAGTGATTTCTACCAAAAACCAGGGAGCTTTGAAAGGTACCCAAGTCCCAGATGAGACTGCAGTCCTAACCAACATCTTCATCTTGACCGCACTTTTATGGCTCTGACATTAACATAATATACTAGAATATAAATAATATATTATAAATATATTAATAACATATTATATATAATAATATATGTAATTTAATATATTACACATATATGTACATATATATGTGCATGCATGTGTGTGTGTGTGCGCGTGTACATATTACGCAGTGTCCCAGCCCACAGATACTGTGAGGTGGTAAGTGTATATTGTTTTTTGTCTTCTGAACATGTGCCATTGGGTGACTCAGATTTTAGTAGCTAGAAGTGGAGGCAACTGTGATAAATATCTAAAATGCTGGAATGGTTTTAGAACTGGGAAGTGGGTAAAGACAGGAGGGATTTTGTGGATTATGATATAGAAAGCCTAAATCACTTTAGAGAAGGTCTGCCTCATCTCCATCAGGCTCCTAGTCACTATCTGGACTTGACGCTAATGCTGCCAGTGCAGGCTCAGAAGGAGACGAGGAGTAGCTTCTGCTGCTGGGAACCAAGAAGGGGGATACCTGTTATGTTGTGGCAGAAAACTTAAGGAAATTGTGTCTTGCAGCTATGGAGAAAGTAAAATTTGTGAGAGATAAAGCTGGATATATAGCCAAAGGGACTATTAAGTAAAATGTTTAAAAGTGATTATAGCATAATGTGAAAGGAAAGATAAACTGAAGGAAGAACTATTAAAAAGAAAGGAACCAGACTGGATAACTTAAAAAAAAAAAAATGTTTGTTAAGCAAAGGTCACGATCTCACGATCTCAGATCACGATCCCTGTGTCCTGAGATGGAGCCCCACATTGGGCTCCCTGCTCTGAGGGAAGCCTGCATTTCTCTTCTGCCTCCCTTACCTGTATTCCCACTTTCACTTTAAAAAAAAAAAAAAAAAGTTTGCCTTTCCATATGAAGAAGACATCAGAAATGTCTGCAAAAAATCTATAGTATAAACAAAACAAATTATGTGAGTACAACCTTTGGTTAAACCTCACAAAGGTCAGAGTAGTCAGTCATAAAAATTATTTTTTCAAGAGATGAAGGATGTGTCTGACATACCTTCTTCGCCAAACCAGAGGCCTCTAGAAGCTTAAGGGCATTGTCCTTTAGCCATTTGAGCAGAAGCCTAAGATCCAGACAAGATTATCTCAAAATGATCTGTGAATGTGGCTTTGGCAAACTCAGTGAAATTTACACAAGACCCACAAAGATTTTGAGAAATTTATTTCAACAGAAACACTGACAACGTAGACTAAAATAGGCAGAATCCAAAAATGAAAGGTTTTTGGACCCACAAGAATTCTGCTGGTAGGAAGCAGAATTACCTTCAAGCTTGTTCTACCTTTCATGAAAAAGTAAGGGAGACTCAAAGGTCAGAACCAAGAGCCTCGCCATAAGCCCAGAGGATTTGACCCAGGCATTGAAACCTAATCGAGGGAAATCCAACACTTCCCCACTGGATTTCAGAACTATCATGAACCAGTTGATTCTTTCTTACTCTTTATTTCCCCCCACTTGAGTGGAGTATCTACCACAGCTATCTGAGACCTTTCTTCTCGTTGTTGGGAGTGTTCTGAGGTATAAATGGACTCTTCAGTTTCATGGGTCCACGGGTAGAGAGGAGTCTTGCCCCAGGATCTGTGCATTTATGTTACACCTGGGAGCCTCGTCCAGGTCTCATTTAGAGGATAAGATTTTGGACTTTGAGTTGAGATTTAGACAAGATTTTGGACATTAAGTTGATACTATAAATATGCAGCTTGGGGTTATCTTGGGAAGGGGTGAACATAATTCGCATGTGGGAAGGGTAAATCATTGGATGCCAAGGGGGACTGTAACAGGTAGAATTCTCAGATGGTCCCCAAGGCTTGCGCTCCCTGGTGTACATACCTTGCATAACTTCCTCCTCTTGGGTGTGTGTGGAACCTGGGACTGTGATGGGAGCCTGGGACTGTGACATGAGAATTATTCTCATAATTCGATTATTTCAGGTGGAAAAGGTGACAGAATTTTGCAGATGTAATAAAGGTCCCTGTCAGTTGAGGTTTAGTTAATCAAAAAGTGATTATTTGGGGTAGGCTTGGCCAAATCTGTTGGATCCTTAAAGAAGGGTCTAGAGCTCAGAGATTCTCTCTCCTACTGTCTTTGAAAAATGAGACTGCTGTAACTTCTACAGCTTTAAGGAAATCAATCCTGCTAACAAATACATGAAATTTGAAGATGAAGCCTCAGCCCCAGCTGTCACCTTTATTTTTGCTTAATGAGATTCTATGCAAAGGATCTAGCTAAGGCATGCCAGGACTCCTGACTCTTGGAAACTGAGAAATGACGGCTAATCTTTTAAGTTGGTGGTAATTTGTTATATGGCAATAAATAATAAATAAATGGTGCATTACTATAATAACTTATTTACTGGTTTCCCCATGGTTTTTGTTCAAGCTATTCCTTAAAATGCAACATATTTATAACATTGAAATAAAATTAATATTATGGTATTCCCTGCTTAAAGGTCTTCAGTGGTTTTACATTGAAATGCAAGTAAATCGTATGCATAAGGAAAAAATAAACCCAAAACAAAACAACTACAAGATCTTTGCATTTGAAATTCTGATGATTTGCCAGATTTAGATATAAGCAGTTTTTCTCTTCCTTCAATGCTTCAAATACAAGTTACTTCCATCCAGTTATCTGATGACAACTAATTCTTTTCCAGTGAAGGGTGTTCACTCAAGTTATTCCCTCTCAGGAATGTTTTTAATTTTTTAAGGTGTTTTCTTAACCTTTCTTTTTTAAAAGATTTTTTTAAAAATTTACTTATTTGACAGACAGATATCACAAGTAGGCAGAGAGGTAGGCAGAGAGAGAGAGGGTGAAACAGGATCCCCACTGAGCAGAGGGCCGGATTCGGGGCTCCATCCCAGGACCATGGGATCATGACCTGAGCAGAAAGCAGAGGCTTTAACCCACTGAGCCACCCATTTCACCCCTGTTTTGTTAACCTTCTAATGCACTTTTCTTTGCTCATGTTACCTTTTGAACAACCTTCCCTATCTCCCTGTGTAACTTGATATGCCCCAACAATAAACATAAGAAACATCTCCTCTATGCTTTTCCAAAACTTTGTAATACATATAACAACTTGTTATTACTTGTTCCATTTATTTATTTATTTATTTATTACCTGTCTCTTTACTACATTGTAACTATGTATTCTTTTTTATTTACAACTACATACTAAAAAAAAATATTTTAATTGAATGCAATCAAATGTCTAAAACAAACATCACTATTCCTAGAAGTGAAGCTGGAGGAAAATATTGTCCAAGGACCTCAGTGGAACAGAGTGTAGTGCAATGGAGATATCCTCAAAAATATGGTTGGAGTAACTATTGAGTCAATGTTTTTTCTCATGCCATTTAATAGACTTATGGTATCATGGCAAACCTCAGTTCTACTAAAGTGACTTCACGACCTGAGGTGAGAATTAATATGATTCTGTATAAATATCAAGCTTATTTATATAATCAAAGAGTAATTTCTAATGAATCTCATTGAACTGACGTAGTAGATGGCCTTCATAAAATCTTTCACATTATCTTCTTATTTGATATTTTGGTAAGCATTGAGTGCCACAGGAAAAAAAATAAGCTTCTTTTAATATTGTTAGAATTAGAACACCTTGATTTGTAAATTAGTGTTATTGTTGACATATTTTAATTAAAATTCAAAAGAATCCCTGTTTGACTTAATCTTTATAAGAAAGTGGATCAAAAGGTAATTGCAATCAAAGTCAAATTTGTTATCAAAAAGTTAAGTTTAGTTTATTCTAAGAAATCAAAGAGAGCTTCAGTGCTATAATAATAATGCAATGGTCTACAAATATTTCCGAGTAAGTACTAATTAGTAAATCATTGACCACATACACCTAATAGAGCTATATTATTTATTTATAAATTAGATGTATCAATAGCTTTGCTAATATAGGTTGAAGATACATATTTCACAAATGCTTAAAATCCTCCTAAAATAATGAGATAAAAATTACACATACTTAAACGCTAAAGTACAAAACCCTTTCATTCTAAAATACTCTGTGTTTTGGATACTCAGTTTTCAATGGACATGCTCTTCAGGATGACTTACATAGATATTGAAGAATGATATGCACCCTTGCTTGACCAGGGTGATCTTTAACAATAAAACATTTAAGTCTACACTTCAAATAGATTTTAGAAATGTTTAATATTTTGGTAGACCTCCTTTTAGATCTGGTTATATTGTTATTTTTATTTTAAAATATGGCAAAAAGTAGTATTAGGAAGACAATTTTCATCTAATTGCTTTCATATTTAATATCCTTAATTTTGTGTAAGATTATTCAATCATTTGACTACTTTGTATAATGAGTAGTTTAACTAAACTAGAAAATGCAATCTGCCTATTCCCTTAAACATTGATACATTAAAATCTGAGAAAATTTACAGTGAGAGTGCCACTATTATGCATTTTCCATGACACATGATCATCTGGAATAGGCCAGTGATGGACCTGTTGACTACCGTATTAAATATCAAGAAATACTTCTATTGTCATTCCATTTTAGATAGGATATCAATATAAATGCCGTTTTCTACAGGTTAATGAAATAGTGTCAGAATTTGCAGGGATATGTCACTCTGGGACTATTTCCTTTAAGTGGGGGTAGCAATAATGTTATCTAGATATCAAATTTTAGTGTGCAAATTTTTAAATCCAAATTCCTGGGATCGCTTCTAAGAGATTATTAACTGGTCCTTACTATCAGCATTATTAGCATACTCCCTGGGTAATTCTGATGCAGTATCTCTTTCCACCACAATTTAGGAAGTATTGTTAATAGTACTGTTGAGATAAGAAAAATATTAATAAGAAGAATATTATCAGTTTTATGCAGAGAATGGTTTTGGAGGAAACACTAAGAAAGATTCAAAGACATTAGGAATCTGGAGCAACAGAACCGGAGGTAAGACGATGAATCCCTGGGATCTGAGAGGACTACTGGGTTGTGAGAAGAGGTATACATGCAATATTTATGAGGTCAAATAAACATGAACATAGGATTGAAGATCAAGGGAAAACTGGTCCTAAATATCTCCCAGGTTTCAAGCTTGAGTTGAGGCACACTTCACTGTCAAAATCAGAGATGAGGAAACATGCGTATCTTCAGGAAAAAAACAAAAGTTTACCAAAGAAGAATATGCCTAAGAGAAAAGGATAAAAACTGTAATTTTATATTGCCCCAGTATTCAACTGAATGGGATGAAGAAAGAATTTCAGAGGTCTATGCAAAACCATTAGATTTTAGAAAGTAAAACAGGAAAAAATGCATATTGGATGCCTACTAAATAGAAATAGGGTGTTGTTGAAAGTTGAATTTAGGACTTTAGGATGACATTGTTGACTTTAATGTAATTAATACTGTGGCGTTGAAAGCCAGATTACTTTTGATTGAGGGGAAGAGAAACAGGGAAAAGAAATGGACTGACCTCCTGAACATTAATCCTCAGGGAACCTTACCCTTTCAAGAGAACTGATTAAGAAGGATGGGGCGCCTGGGTGGCTCAGTGGTTAAGCCGCTGCCTTCAGCTCAGGTCATGATCTCAGGGTCCTGGGATCGAGTCCCGCATCGGGCTTTCTGCTCAGCAGGGAGCCTGCTTCCCTTCCTCTCTCTGCCTGCCTCTCTGCCTACTTGTGATTTCTCTCTGTCAAATAAATAAATAAAATCTTTAAAAAAAAAAAAAAAAGAAGGAAAGGTAGGAGGTGAGTTTTTGCTAGACAATGATTTGGTTATGAAGAAGTGGAGAGCATAGAGTATGTATACAGACTGAGAAGAGATGTGGAGTAGAGAAGAAATGGTTGGAAATATAATATTGGGACAGAGACACTTAACTTGCTTAGGACTCCAGATTAGACCAGTTTCCTAGAAACGGTGCTTACTGCCTCTTCAGACTCTAAGAAGTGACTATAAGAGAGAAGGAATATTGGGACCAGCTTTCAGAGGTGCTGAATGCTAAATGATTTTGCTCATACGTGGACTCTACAAACAAACGAACAAAAAACAAACAGCAAAATCCGACCTGTACATCCAGAGAAAGGGTGGGAGGGGCGGTGCCAGAGGGGAGGGGGATGGGGATCCGGCAAAATGCATGAGGACGAGTGAGGAGAGGTAACAGGCTTGCATTTAAGGAATGGATAAGTCATGGTAATAAAAGGCAAAGCATAGGGAATATAGTCAATGGTGTTGCCACAGGGTTGTATGAAGAGAGATATTAGCCACCCTTGAGGTGAGCACAGCATCAGTCTGTCCATGGGTTCCTTGTTCCCCTACCTCCTTGTAGACACACCCACCCCTTAGTTCCCACCATGAACCCTCAAACCCCTCCTGTACCTTCTTATCCTGAGAATCCCTGACCAACCACCGAGACTGGAAAACTTCTCTCTGAGCTCTCCATCGAATTCAGCTCAGCAGCACAGAGAGGGGCATACCTAGATGTGTATTTAATAAAAAGCAAACAGGCAGCTTGTAATCAACTCCCAGGGGGTAATTAACACACTCTAGATGTTTCATAACGTAAACCACCCAAAGTTTGCTGGAAATTTATTTTATAACTATTAAGTCACTGATGCAAAAGAATGAAAATATTCAAAGGGCACTTGGTAAAATACCGCTTTGTCCTGAAGGGCAGGGAGAAAAGGTCATGGCACAAAGGATGCTCAGAGAACAGCAAAGAGTCTAAAGAGTAAAAACAATTTATGGGTGTCCACGCTTGCCCCCTCCCCCAACCAGTCAGCCAAGAGTAGAGAAGTTGAATCACTATGTTGTATACCTGAAACTAGTGTAACACTGTGTGTCAACTATGCTCAAAAAAATTTTAATTAAAAAAAAAACTTGTATTGGGGTGCCTGGGTGGCTCAGTGGGTTAAGACTCTGCCTTTGGCTCAGGTCATGATCTCAGGGTCCTGGGATCAAGCCCCGCACTGGGAGGCTCAGCAGGGAGCCTACTTCTGCCTCTCTCTCTGCCTGCCTCTCTGCCTGCTTGTGATCGATGTCTGTCAAATAGATAAATAAAATATTTACAAAAAGAAAACTTGTATTAAATTGCCTATGAATAGCAGACATCTCATTTAACAGACCCAAACAGGTCAGATAAGTTCAGTATCAAAGCTGAATTGGAAAACAAGAGAGAGAGGTGAAAACTTGTGCACAAAGCAGCAGGCTTTTTCTATGCTCTCTCCAACAGGTAATGCTATTCCCCCTCCCCCTCTCTCATTTTGAAGAGCACTTTGTAGGGAAAGACGAATCATACACTCAACTGAAAAAGCCTGATTATAGCAAGAAGTTTTCTCTTATTTTTAAGCTGGGAAATAGGTGAATTTTGCAATATTCTCACATTGCAAGACTGAGATAGGTAAGTCAAGGGAGTATGGTTAACTTAGAACTTGGTGGATTTGAGTTAAGCTGTTTTCAACACTTTCAACTCCAGTTTAGTTCCACTTTTTTCACATTTTTCTTTAGAAGAGGAATCTATGGCAGAAGGCAAGGAACAATGGACATCCCTGGGAAACCCCCGCCCCTCCCAACCCCCAGAGAAATCAGGAAAACTTAAGTCTGTTTTTATGGATAAACTCACTGAATTGAGAGAGAGGTACGTAGAGTGTTTGGGGGAAGTATTGAGAAGATAAACTTCTCAGAGTTAAGAGCACTGAGAACAGGTGCAGTTATCACTACAGCGATAAAGGCAGTATAAATATCCATTTTATATTAAAGGAGGTGGTTTTGTTCTCAAATCTCAGCGGGCTGTTCCAAAGTGAACCTTCTCTACTGCTTTAAAGAGTTCAGGGCATTTTGGAACACGGAAGAGAACAAAGGGAAGATACAGAGCACGTCAGCCTGTGTGTCATCAGAGAGTGATGGGCAACAGGCTAGACCTGTAGAGATCAACGGTCCTGGTCAATCAGAAGACTTCTTCACTGGCCAGAGGTGGGGAGTGACAAAGGCAATCCATAAATATGATAGGATTGAGCAAACTTAATGTACCAGGACCACTTATGTCCCAATTGTGACTGATGTGTATGTTTACACCAGTTCATTTTTTTGCACAAGTTTCTTCAATTAATTTCTTATATTGAATAACAGAAGCCACCAAGACATAACTCTCTTTGGTACCTTTCTCTTTTTTTGGCTTGGAGACATTTTAGTCACTGCTATCAGTCAGAATATGCAGCTACCCCTGGCTGTTATCATTAGCCGAACTCTAGAACCTTGGGCTCTCTCCACCATACTAAGCCAAATTTCCTACAAACCATGATCCCCCTCTACAGATCTGCTTTGGCCTCTGGTACTACAACTTTGAAGAGGTCCTCTTGTTCTTGAAATTCATGGCTATTCTAAAAATAATAAATAATGCAGGGCTGGCTTCTGTCTTTATATCTGTCTCTAGTAAGAGTGTTAACATTTAAGCAACTTAATCAAAGCGTAACATCTCTATTAAATACCACTTGATTAGAATCTGGTCTCAGTACTAAGAAAAAGAGTGCATCATTCAAGAAAATCATTCAGATATTGTTCTCAGATACTGTCTTTGCTCATTGTTCCAGCCACGGCTTTTATTGTTCTGTTTCAAGTCAACTTAACCAATATCTGCACATAACAATACTAAATTAGTCTTTCATTCTCTCTTTTCCTTCCCCATGTGTACCTTCCTTTTCTCTCTTTCCTTTTTGAATGAAAAATTGTGATTAAAAATTCCCAGGGCCATCAAACTAAAATCTGAACTCTGCAGAATCACAAAGATGGCAAATGATAGACCGTGAAATGTTTTTTCTTAGTGTCTGCTAAACCAGATGTCCAGGGGATTAAAACGTGTTAAGAAAGAGCTCATTTCTTTATCCTATAAACTTTTGTATAAACCAGATAAATATTTTATGTTGGGAAATACTGAAGAATTAAGGAAAAATAAAACCCACTTTCATGGGTTAGGAAGCTGGGGTCAAGAGCTATAGATTTTTATTCTAAAATAAAAAGCTAAAAATGTTACTGTATTATAGCAGCCTGCAAGATGATATTTTCAAAGATCAGGCTATTGACAGTTGTAGAAGCATTAGCCACAGACAGAGATTATCGATATAACTTCAAACCTGACATTTGATAAGCTGTTAAACACTGACTGCTATGGTAAGGAAGTGCTGTCAGATACCATGCATTAAACATAAATAAACTAATTTTCATGGTGCCATAGCGAAATATGTCAGGCATAAAGGTGGAGAAGTCAATGTGCACTGAAGTAGTTTAAGTCTTGTCCCAGCAAGAGATTATGGGCTACTGATGAGATCGTATCAGGTCATAGACAATGTGAGCTGAACTTCACAGGAAATCGGTTCGAAGTAGGTTAAACCATTTTCAGCGATGTGATGTGCGACCCTGTGGCAGTGACTTCTAACCCATCAGTAGACAATGCAAATTGTATTCTTTATTCAAAGATAAAAATGAGACTTCTTCAGATGATCTATATTCCTTGTCTCAAAGAATTAAAATGATTCTCTGCTGTGTTAGAATGTTTCATTTGTCTGAGAGAGAATATTTTGGATGTGTATCAAATGGCCTGTGAGAGTAGAGTACATTCATATCTAAACACATATTCTAGATGACAAGAAATAACAGCAATTCAGTGAGAGTTTCATCAACAAAGAGAAACATTTTACATCTAAGACATCAGTTGACACAAAGAGTGATCAACTATTGACATAACATGAAACTTACATTATGCATTTAGGGAATATTATTTTTGTAGCTATTGCATAACGTTATTTTTAGAAAATCAAAGATAAATGTATAAATATATGATTTCCCAGAAATTTCTTGACTCTCCTTAAAGCTCAATAGGCAAAGATACAGTCTTTAAAAATAATAGTATTACTGATCCCAGGATGCATTTTAGAGTCTTGTAATAAGTCATCATTGTAATCTGCGGAGGGAAAATCAAATCTAAATAACTTCCTTATTCGAGTTAAAAATAAAAAAGTAAGGGGATGATAAATTTCAATCTTATTACTATAGGCATTTTTGAGTTCCATCTTAAATTACAGAAAATGGTCTTATCTAATTTCAAGTACATACACAAAATGACGAAAGTCTCCTGACAATTATTTAGTGCCACGAGGCTTTCTGTGTACATGAACTCGAATTCAACTGCTCGCAAATCACACGTCAAACAAATAATCTAGTCTCTAAATCAAGGCCACCTACAAATTTAAGAAATGTGGATGATATAATGACTGTCATATTTTGAAACAGTATTTTGACAAACACAGATCACAACTACTAATATTTCAAATGAGAGCGAGCTGGCAAAACCGAAAGTTCAGCTCCTCGTGAGCAGAGTTAAGAGGAGCAGTAAATTCTGGAGAGTAATAAAAAGCTTTCAAAAAGGGTCATCAATAGATGTCAACCTTTAGAAGCCAAACATTAAAAAATGCAAAATGAATATGATGTAGGCTTTTCAAAAAACTTCTTTAGAAACACACACATACCTACACATATTTTTTTTTCCAAATCAGATAATGGTGTACATGTGCCAAAGTCCTTAACATTATAGTGTAAGATAAAAATCAGTTGGCTATGAACACAATTCAACCGGAAAATTCAAACATAAACAAAGCAATAAAGAGAAACTCAGTAATCATGAATAAAAACAATAATTAGAGCAAATAATAATTTTACAGATTGTGTGAATGTTATGTGTGTCAGCAGAGTTCACATATATTCTTAATCTTGGTACAATATTCATCTTATTGTGATGAGTCACACTTGCTTCTTATTCTGGTAAGAAAAATAGTAGCATGTTTATTTTATTTCAGTAAGGTAAAAGGAATTGTTTTGAATTTAACATCAAGGCTTACTTGATGATGGATGGCATAAGTATTATTTTGTTAAACTTTTTCATATTTTTTGGCTTTAGATTGTTGTAACTTACTCCAGAATCAAAACTGAATCTTTAATGTTGACAAGGAAAGCAAGCTAAAACTGTGCCATCAACAGTTGGTTTCACTCTACACATTTTATTGACTATCTACTATATACAGGTTTATTTGCTTATCCCTACAGTGATCTTTCTCGTACTGTAATAAGAACTATTAGACTCATTTCTTTTTTATCTAATCAAGTAGTCTGTGTAACATACATTGTGTATATTCCATAGAAAACATTTGTACAAATATTGGGCTTTGGGTCAGGGAAATATAGAATATTGGGTTTGGGTCAGGGAAACATGTATTTAATATACTATAAATGAAAATTTTTAGAAGACTGGGGCTCCTGCGTGGCTCAGTCAGGTAAGCAGCAGAGTCTTGGTATTGGCTCAAGTCATAACGTCCTGATGCCCTGTCATGAGAGCCAGCACCCTGCCCATATGGTTCTCTCCTCTCTCTCCATATGTCCAGAGGAAATATGCATTTCCTCTGCACCACCCTCACACTATTCCAGTGCACACATATGTGCTCTCTCTCTCTCTTTCTAAAAAAAAGTTCTATAAGACTAATGAGTTAGAAAAATACATGATGTAAGTTACTGATTTCAACAGGCATAGAATGTAGACAGGTTAAGTATCACCAGGTAGATTTCTGGGCAAGTAGAAACTGAGAGGTAAGAGTATAAATGTTTGGGGGCGCCTGGGTGGCGCCTCTGCTTTCGGCTCAGGTCATGATCCCAGGATCCTGGGATCGACCCCGCATTGGGCTCTCTGCTCAGCGGGGAGCCTGCTTCCTCTTGTCTCTCTGCCTCCCTCTCTGCCTACTTGTGCTCAAATAAAACCTTAAAAAAAAAAAAAAAGCATAAATGTTTGTTGAGAGTTCTAGCTGGTACACAAGGTATCAGTCAAAGCCATAGGTTTTTGACCAGTGAGACCACTGCTATGTCTGCCAGGTGAATGTCCTCTCCGTGGAGCAAGCACTTATGCCTGAATCAACTAGACTTGTAGGTGTGGGGACGGCAGAGTCAGCCAGTGGATCACTATAAGTGGTATTAACTGGGGCCATTCCTGCTCGACATCTTGGTCCTCAAACCCATGGGTTCTCCCTACAGGGGACACAAGGTAAAAAAAAAAAAAAAAAGTCTCTGAATTGATATGCATACTGTTCCCAGAGTATGGGAACACCTTCCCCTCATGGTATTGTTTCTGAGCTGGCTTTTTTCAGGCCATCCCCATGCTTTAGCTAACGGGCAGCTTCTGGGTGGTGTGGTATGTGATAGGCATGTGAGTCCCGAGGTGACGGGCCAATACCCGTAACTGCATCTCTGTAGAAGGCATTCCTCCTCACAGTCTGATATATGCTCTTTTGAGGAGGATTTGAGTTAAGCATCTTTGTATCTGCCACATCATGTAACCTTTTAAATTTACTGTATCTCTCCTTTCAAAAAGGAAAAGAGCCCAGTCATGACATACGATAAAACACATTAATAAAATTGGGATATGAATTAAAATGACTTGGAAGGAAAGAAAGAGGAAGTCAATTTGTTTACCATAAGGGAAAGCATGTTGTTGTAATTGAGGATTAAATATGGCCCTGAGCCTCCTGACAGCCATATCAAAATTAGTAATGGCATGCATTTCATAATTGTCATCAAGAAAAAGGGCAAGGAGCAATCTCTCAAGGATGATGACATTCTGTTACAGCAGTACATTTTAAAATTTATTTCTCATGCATTACCATTTAAAGAGGAAATCTATTAATAGAAGGAAGAATATTCTTTCTTGCAAATATTTATTTGACAATAAACATGATTGTAGTAGGAAAATTTCCACAGCCTCAGTTAAAAACTAGAAATAGAATTGTGCTATATCTACTAAGGAAATGAATTAATAACTTAAATACTTCCCGGTAAATAAATCTCAACTCCCAACTCTTTTCACTGGAGAATTTGACCAAATGTTTAGAAAATAATTAATGTCCACTCTACTTAATCTCTTATAGAAAAAAGAAAAGAGAGAATAATTCCTAATCAAATTTATGAAGTTAGTGTTACACTTATATAAAAGTAGATCTTGTCTACAAAAAATAAGACAGCATAACAATATCCCTCACGAAGATAGACTTAAAAGTCCTTAAGAAAATAATAGCAAAAAAGAATTCATAAACATAAAACTGTAAAACTTTTGGAAACGAAATACAGGAGAAAAATCTTTGGGATCTAAGGTTAGGTAAAGAGATCTTAAACTTAACATTAAAATCAGAAACCAGAAAAGGTAAAAATAATATATATATATTAAATTAGACTTCACCAAAGTTAAAAAATTTGTTCTGGGAAAGACCCAATTAAGATGAAAATACAAGCTACAGAGAAGAGAAAAACATGTTTAACCTATCTGACTGCCAAAGTACCAGAATCTAAAACATACAAACTATCAATAAGCAATTTAATTAGAAAAAGATCAAATATCTGTTGCAGATATTGCAACAGGATATACATATGGCAAATAATCCAATGGAAAAATGACTGACATCATTAGCCATGGGGGAAATGCAAATTAAAACCACAATGATGTTCACTCTACCCTGTTTAGAACGGCTAAATTGAACATAGTGACCAAATGTCACTAAATGCAAAAATAAATGCAGAGGAACAATCATTCATATATTGCTGGTGGGAATGTAAGATGGTGCAACCACTCTAGAAATAGTTTGCTGGATTCTAAAAAATAACAACAAACAAACATGTAGATATAAACTACCAATTGTAATCTCAAGCTTTTATCCCAGAAAAATTAATACTTAAGTTCATGCATAAGCCTGTATACAAATGTTTATGGCAATATGATGCATAATTGCCAAAAGTTGAAAAGAACCTAAATATCTTCAACTGGTGACTGGTTACATGGCAGGTGGTGCATCTGTACCGGGATGTTTGATTCAATAATACAAAGGAACAAACCACATGACAGTCTCTATAAATCTCCAGCAAACGGTGCTCATTGAAAAGTCCAATTCTAAATGCCACATACTGTATGATTCCATGTCTGTAATATCCTTAAAATGACAAAATTATAGAGATGAAGAAGAGATGAGTGGTTGCCAGCGGTGAACAGAATGAGGGCAGGTGTGCTTTGAGAGAGGCTATGAAAGGGCTACAGGAGGGATTCTTGTGATGGCAGAAATGTTCTGTATCTTGACAGTATCAATTTTAATATTTTTGGATGTGATATTGTACTGTAGTCTTATAGTATGTTACCAGTGTGCAAACTGGATAGAATATTATGTCTTTCAAATGCATGTAAATTTACAATGATCTCAAAATAAATGTTTAATTTAAGAAAATGTCCTCAAGGGGTGCCTGGGTGGCTCAGTGGGTTGAGTCCTCTGCCTTCGGCTTGGGTCGTGATCCCGGGGTCCTGGGATCGAGCCCCGCATCGGGCTCTCTGCTTCTCAGGGAGTCTGCTTCCTCCTCTTTCTCTGCATGCCTCTCTGTCTGCTTGTGATCTCTGTCTGTCAAATAAATAAAATATTTAAAAAAAAAAAAAAAAGAAAGTGTCCTCAAGATACCATGTATATTCTGCTGATATGAAACCTAAAATACTACCTTAGCATTTCTTGTAATTTTTCACATGTAACTATGTATACAGCTATGTAAATAGATAGGAGGAGAGATAGAGAAAGTTATTTATTTTGTGTAATTATTGAACAGTCTCATATTCAGGTCTAAAATATTAACAGGTCTAAAATACTAACAGAGGTTGTATGTCCTGGTTTATTTTCAGAGATGAGAGTAAAACTCGGCTTCAACCATTGATGAGAAGTTTTATTTGCTTTATTTTGATATGAGATAATTACATAATTGTCTCTTGTTACGATTTTTGCACTGCTGCTTAGGATATTGGGAAAATGGCAAACCACATGCAACTTTATAATGGAAGGTATTCATCCATACAGGACAAGATATTTAAGAGATTCTTGAGCCTCTAAAAAACCCATAATTTACAATAACAACTTGCATATAGAAAGACTTCTTTGAAATGTGTATATTATTAAAATGACTGTGTCTGGTGAACCAGATGGCCAAGATGAAGCTCTGCAAATAATAGTAATTTTACTTGTAAGAAAAGGTAAGTTCAGATGTGCTCCTTATGTAAGCAATCTTGTCACAATGCTAAATAAGATATCAATAACTGAAATAGTTACAATTATGGAGCTGAGGAACATTTATTTAAAAAAAAATGATCTCTGCACAGGCATTTCTGGGCTTTGATTGCTATTATTTTCATTTCATATAATGCAAACACAGTATGATTAATGTTTATTTAGGGATTGTTTTTTGAAGTCTATTATTTGACTTCGAATTTCTGTGATGTGGCAATATTATCAAGTATCTTATTACAGCATATAAAATATGCTCATGACATATTGGAAAATGTATCCCATATGCCTTTAACAATATTATTCCAGGCCCCAGCAAAAAGCTGCCTCTTGTGATATTTCATGCTAATCAGAAACCCTGAAACCTAGTCACCTGGAAGAAATCCTAATCATTTCAGGTCAGTAGGTGTTTGGTATTCATTCAGAATTGATATTTGGATTTGAAGTTCATCTGATCAATCTTCTTATTGAGGCCTTAAATTCTATGAGATTACACACGATCTGTAGGATGTCTCTGTTACGTGCTGCAAAGCACTTTTCTTCAGGCCCTATGTGAGTTGTATCAGTGTGAACATGCGTTACCCTTTTTAAATTTCTCTATTACTTCTATGTATGTTTTACTTTTCAGATGCAAAATGAGTTTTTCTCACTTAACCTTTTTTACTCTTTTTAGTTCCAGAGCTCCCGAACATTACAATCGTCTACATTAAGATGAAACTAAGACCAGCGTGATCTTGGGCTGTCCCTATATTACATTGCATTACATTGTTTCTCCTTTCATACTTCCACACATCCTGTTCACCTGGATGTTAATATCATTTATTTCTCTAAGACTTCACTGCATTTAACCACCAAAGGAAAACCTGGAATGGGAAATAGTTTTGCTTAACATACTCTGTTCCTCTTCATACTCCACCGAGAGATGACTGGATCAGGTTTGGACACATTATTCTACAGGTGGAACTATGCATGGTTTGTGGTTGGCTCACAAAAATTCTATTTAAGGCTAGAGAACAACTAGAATAACAACTAGAATAACTATTTAAGACTAGAGAACACAATATGCTTGGAAACATGTCGGTCCAAGAATAAAGGCTCAATGAAATGTCACACTGTCCTGAGAGATAAACCCACAGATATAAGAATCTGAACTAAGAGATGCAAAAGTTTGAAGTTGGGACAAAAGACAAGTTTGAGATACTATGTTCAATTTGAGGCTGGGATACCTAATCTGAGTCAACTACAAGATGAATTACCAAATACAAAAATAGAAATGCCCACACTTTATGACACAGAGACGTTTGTAGAGGAAACACGGGGAGAGAGAGTCATCAATGGAGTGAGAAAAGGACATGTAAGTGTCTTAGGGCTGTCAATTCATACACTTCCTTGTGCTTTGTTGTATATTTTTCCTGTGTTCTCATGAGGCCTGTATGGTGCAGAATGTCTCTTCAAATTTCACTGGTTTGAGTGGATTTCCTTTCTAGGAATCGAAAACAGTCTGATTACAATGAGTATAAAATCCAAGTATAAAGATTGTAGCTTCTAAAGGCCGTAATGCAAACATAATCGGAGCAGGAGTTTGATGATAAAAGCAAGGACAGAAGTACCCTCCATCATAGAGCAAGTATTTGCTTTAGCCAGCAAATGTTACCTCTTTTTCTTGGTACCGTCTCCTTTTCCTGGCCAGACATTCCAATGGCTCTCTACCGTCACTGAGACTTAGTGAAGGCTGAACTTGGCCTAAGTGAATGGTTCATCCTTCCATGCAAGGAAGAAAGGGAAAAGAATCATTACATATAGAGATGAGGATGAAAACAAGAAGTTTCCTTAAGCATGTAAATTCTCTTTATGCCTATAATTGTATATCATAATAACAACAAGAAAGGAATGGGAAAGTCTAAAAGCATGGCAGTAAAGATGCTGGTATTTAGGAGGCTGTCTGATACAAACAAGAGAACCAACAAATATTATTTAATTTATTATTTATCCATTAATTTTCACTGTCACTAAATTACTGAGACACAGTGCCCAGTTGCAGAATCTGTATCTTACAAGAGATGAAAAGGACGTGGAAAACAAAAATCCAGAGAAGATATATTAAAATGGCTAATGATCTGGCAAACAGTATTTAGGAATATAGCCTAAGAAGAGATTTAGTTGGTAGCTGGCAGTGGAGGTGATAGATGAGGTATTTCTTAAAATTTTCTTTAAAGTCCATGAAGAGTGATTTTTGGAGATAGCGGTTCTATATTACTTTTGACAATATTACAGGAGGAAATGGGATTAAACTTATGTGATTTATGTTAGGTGTCAGGAAAACAGAAGAGACTAGGAAAGGTAGTTAGAACATTTCCATTATTGGCAGTCATGGGATGAGTACTTTCTCCATAATTATTACACATAATGACAGCACACAGTGACAAGAGTCTGAATAAAGGCAATTTCAGTCCCCTTTTGTGACTCTTTAAGATAGATATTGTGAGGATCTCTCCTTATCAAATGTACCTATGAAATGATGTTATGGAGTGTGAATTATACTTCATGGTTCTAAATATAGATATTTTTGAGTGAGTCAAATACGTGATGTCTCTAAAAGTCACCATATTTGGACATGATAAATTATATTGTAAAATGTTCCTGGATTAATCATTTATAGTACTAATACCATCGGTTGTAGATATCCTGAAGAAAACCCCAAATCGGGTTCAGATGTCAACAATGATGATGCCACACATATCCCAATATAGTCTGAAAATTTGTATTACTTACATAATAAGACTTTTGAAGCCCAACAAGACAGGATTTCTAAGACAATCTACAAATGGCTTCAGAAAGGAAGGAGAGACTGGGTTGAGATATTAGGAGAGAGAGTAATTATTCAGGGCTAGGGTATCCATGCTTGGGCAGGCAAGGGTTTGCATTGCCTGTTGGGAGTATCGCTCTCCCTGGAATTAGACCTCCCTGGGCAACGCTAGGCTTGCACTTCTCAGCATGCTCAGCTGACTTGTTCTTCCCTTGCTTCTCCTTTCTTTGTGATGAGCAGTACGGCAGTTCACCAAATATTTCCAAGGATCTGCTTTCCACACACTTATAAGATCACTTGAGGAACTACTGAAAAAATAGATTTTTAATTTTAACAAATTTAAACTTAAATTTATACAGCCATATGCGGTTGGTGGCTAACTTGTTGGAAAATGCAGCTCTAAGCTCCAGACATTGGTACCAGTTCTGCAGTAATTGACAGGTGATTGCCTCCACGTTTGAAAGCACATTGCCGAAGAACCTTGCTATGGAAGATCTGAGTAAAGTAACATATTTGATCCTGGGAATTGTTTTGGAAGAAATATTATCAAAACCTTCCAGAAGCCCACATTGCTTCATTAGATTCTGTTTGGACTTTGAAAATATCTGAATCCAAAATGTCCTACCAGGGTATTTCATGACGGTTGCTTCCCAAGTCAACATGAAGATATTGACTGAAATTTGGATGTTCAATTTCCTCTCAGATATCTGGCTAAATGAACTTTTTTTTTCTTTTGTCTGAAATTGCCATTGTTGGCTCTAGGAAATTGCAACAATTTTGACTTCTCACATTTTATTGACAAGTTGATATTGAAACTACTTATCTCAGATATTTCTTGTAATAAACATAGTCTCTTCCTATTGTTGTCTTATTGAATTAGTGGAAAATTTAAAGATACTGTACTTTGCTTATCACAATCAAAGAGAAGCATATGGAGAATAGTATAGTACTTGTATGTATCATAGTTATGGTTTTTGGAAATTGACTAGATATATTTGTTTATTGCTGGAAAATAATGCATTATGAGTAATAAATAAAATCTTTCCACTATCTAATGTGCTCTTTGAGATTTATCTAATAATATATTTCTTTCCTTCTATGTTTCTTGTCACATGTAATTGAGTCATGATAGATTATATTTGACATTTTGGTTCTGCTTGCCATGTTTTGCTGCTTTGAGTATAGAATAAAAAGTAGCCACCAGTCCTTTGTTGCATAAAGCTCTGTAAAACACCATTCTACTGACAAGCTCATTAGTCACTGTGTGAGGAAAAAGCTGTATTTCCATACTTGACGTGCAAAAGTAAATCAACCCTTTCCTAAATGCCAGCCATGTTCCAGTTGTAAAAAGTAAGAAACTAAAATTCATGCTAAAGGCATTAGAGTGTGCACTGATGTACCCACTATATATACACACACACAATTACCCAGAAACATTAAACCGAGACAATGAGAATTTGCTACTTAGTACCTAAAATTTTACAAATTTTGAAAATATTGACCCAACTTTTAGAATTTTTCTACTGGTTTCTTAAATAAAATTCAGGGATGCCTAGTAAAAATATTTTATGTTGAAGTTTCTGATTTAATCAGTGAAACAAACACAAGTAATCAGACTAAGTTTGGTGTATATTTTAGTGCAAAAATCTTTACTGATTCATTGTACCATAATCATCAACAGGTATGCATAGTATGTCTAGATTCTAATTGTTAAATTGGAGAAAAGTATTGTTTTGGTCTGAAAACCTTGCTTTGATGAGAATATGAGGGACACGATCCTTCAACAACTTCCAGTGTGGGAGGTAAGACAAGACAAGAAGACTGTAGGAACACATTATTCTCTCAGTTGAACCAATCCATGCAAATGATTTGCTTCTTTGATCTATTTCTGGAACATCATTTAGAAATGTACCTCATGGAATGAACTGTATTTTCCCCAAGTCCAGATAAGATTCAAACAAAACAAAACTATTTAAGGCTAGAGAACACAATATGCTTGGAAACATGTCTGTCCAAGAATAAAGGCTCAATGAAATGTCACACTGTCCCGAGAGATAAACCCACAGATGTAAGAATGGCCTCTGATTAAAGAATTGAGGGTTTTTCTCCTATATGAAATTTTTGGAAAGGAGAGTATTTTGTATATGACTTATACATATAAATGATCACATTAAGATGTTTATATATTTTAGGCTTTATCATACTCTTACCAAAATTATTCCAGTATTAGTTTTTATTTTTTTAAACTTTTTTTTTTTTAATTTTTATTTATTTATCAGAGAGAGAGAGGGGGAGAGAGCGAGCACAGGCAGACAGAATGGCAGGCAGAGGCAGAGGGAGAAGCAGGCTCCCTGCTGAGCTAGGAGCCCGATGTGGGACTCGATCCCAGGACGCTGGGATCATGACCTGAGCCGAAGGCAGCTGCTTAACCAACTGAGCCACCCAGGCGTCCCTCCAGTATTAGTTTTTAAATAGTGAAACTATGCTTTGCCAGTGATAATCCAATGTATATATATTGTGTACATTAGATGAGTGATTGATTTTTTTAAAAGATGATAGATGTATTACTTTTTGTCTGACTTCTCATATCATACAGTTAAATAACACAAACAGTGAAAAAGCAACTTTGTTCCTCAAAGTGTCTCTGAAACAATATGTTATCTTTTTATAGGCTTAAAATGCATTTTCTATCATTATAAATACATTAAATTCCAAATTTTTATATGGCATAAAGTACCTGCCTGATATTTACTTTCTACAAATGGTAGAAGCTGTGGGCTTTTTATGCCCAGTGGGTACTCACAAGGATTTTTCAGTGAGATAAAAGTTTGAACATTACAGCCTTCTTTAATTTGTAATGTAAACTTCTAGAAGTTATCAAATCTCTCTGAAACTCAGTAGAGTTGATCCAAAAATGGGTCTAATTATGTTATCTCTCATATGCTTTCTAAAGACTCAATGACTGAGACTCCCAACTCAAAGTTAGTTTGTTAACACCAGTTTCTTCATCCCTCCCCCCAATACTGCAGATAGAAAAGAAAAAAAAAAAAACTTGAATTAATTCATAATCATTCTCAACTACACTTCATTTCTTTCCTCTTTTAATTTTATATCTTGGTTATCTCCCAATTCACTGATCTCATCAGTGCTGGCTTAAATTTACAGAAATGTTGATACGCTGGTTACAATGGTTGGCTATACTTACAATAGGCTTCTATTGGTAAACATTAGGAAAGAAATTATACCATCTTGGATGGTAGGGTGGGTGGTGGGCAGAAATAGAGGAGAGCAGTTGGCCACAATTAAGCTTCCATAAATCAACGTGAGTTGCCAGTACCAACTATATGTGCAAAAAAATAATACTTAGGTATAGATAACTGAATACCACATGCCAAAAATACAATTGCTAGCTGTTGGTTCACTGTAGAGACCTGCCTTCTTCAATAAATGTTGGAGTAAATGGTTATTAATTTTTAAAAGATTTTATTTATTTATTTGAGAGACAGAGAGAGCATGGCAGGGGGGCTACAGAGGGCAAGGGAGGGAGAGAATCTCAAGAAGACTCCCCACTGAGCCCAGAGCTGAAATGAGCCTGCATTTCAGGACTCTGAGACCATGATCTGAGTCAAAACCAAGAGTCAGACACCTAAACAATGGAGCTACCCAGGCATCCCAAATGGTTACTAATTTCAAAATATCTCCTATTTTGATAGATAAATGATATTGGCCTTGGTGTTTATCTGCCTTGTAAAAATTATAACTATCATGATGACAATAATAAAGGAAAACGTTCTGTTTGAATTTTAATTGTTTTATATGTTAATAATTAGCTTCGTGTTAATCTATGTTTTAGAAGTAATTTGTTTTGTTCTTATGAAATTAACCTTGTTAACATAATTTAAATGTCCCTAAGTCACCCAAACTTGTATTGTCTCTTCCTGTTTCTTGGTTACCATTTCTGTAAATCCAACACCCTCTCAAAGATATCAGTGAAGGCACACTCTGGAGATGGGAATCCATACATTTTTGTATTAATCACCCATAAAGTCTTGCTCTGAGTTTCAACCCTAAGGATTCTTTTAATCACCGTGGAATCCTATTATTATCAATTACTGATACTCACATTGCTTATGATTATCCTCTGCCAAAACATGAACATATTCCTTTCACCTAATCAGTTAACAACATTATAGACGTTTTCTGACTATTTGAGTCTAATGGATGTCAATTATTATCCTGGAGAGAAAGAAATTTAAGTTTTAATATTAGTCATTGTAGCATCATTAGAATTTACCTACCATATAGGATTTCTTACCGGCCATCTCTCCCCTTAGAATTCACGATTTGACACATTCTCCTTTTAGCATATTTTTCCCCTTCATTTCCTTCCCTTCAACCCTGAGTTCCAGTTTTCTTCTCTGAAAATTCCTATTTCTTTAATAGGCAAAGCAATTCATTTGTCTTCTATCTCAGTTTCTCCATTTAGTCTAGATCAGGAAGGTGTATTTTTATAAAGCAACATAGTGTGTTTGTAAACATGCCAAAAGTCAATAAAGCTGCATTCTTAAACAAGTGTATTTTCCCAAGATAGATTATAAAAGTCCAAAATAATCATGAATGGCAACTTTCTTCCTGGCTATCTGATTTTATTTTTTTATAAGCACATCCAATATATGTGAACGATTACGTGTTGACAGTTTTCATAAACAATGTTCCATCTGATCCTCACAGAAACTGAATGAGATCGGGAGAGCCCACACTGTGATCAGCTTTTTACACTAGGGGGACCTGAGGTTAAGACAGACCAAGCCCCTTCCTAAACCACAAAGTGCCAGCTAGCTTTATGTTATACCACGACTTTTATATTACACCACTTAAGTGTAAATAAAGTTCATTCTTTAAATGGAATCTGGGCTGCATATGGGTATGGTCTTTATACATTTTATTATCTCAATAGACATAATGGAGTGAACATATAGAGGTCAAATGAGAGGCAGTCTGTTAGAAAAGCTAGCTCCATTCTTCCTAAATCATTATCTGTCCTTCCTCTTCTCAAGTTTGGGAATGGGAACCAAAGCTTCCTCCATTTTCAGTAAACCTAATGTCATGTTGGCCATTTACCCCTGTAAATATTTACATTGGAAAGTATCTAGCAATGTCTGACAAATTGATAGCATTGAGTAAATTATGTCCATTCCTTTTTAAGATGATTATATGGATTTTGTCTTTTAAAAAATTTTATTTATTTGTTTGAGAGACAGCATAAGAGAGAGCACAAGCAGGGGCAGGGGCAGAGGGAAAGGGAGAAGCAGAGTCCCAGGAGAGCAAGGAGCCCAATGTGGGGCTTGATCCCAGGGCCTTGGGATCATGACCTGAGCCGAAGGCAGACGCTTAACTGACTAAGTCATGCAGGTACCCTTGATTTTATCTTTTGTTCTATTAATATAATGTATTATCTTGATTGATTTTGGATGATTAACCATTCTGGCATTCCTTGTCTGAATCTCATTTGTCATGTATATAATTCTTTTTAAATGTTGCTGGATACTGTTTGTTAATACTTTATTAGTTTTTGTGTGTGTGTGTCTCTATGCATTGAGATATTAATCTGAAGTTTCCTTGTAATGTGTTTGTATGGTTTTGGGATCAGAGAAACATGTTGGCCTTACAGAATGAGTTAAGAAGTATTCCCCGTCTTTTGTTTTTTGGAAGAATTTGTAAAGAATTGTATTAGTGGTAGAACATACCAGGAAAGCATGTAAGCTCAGGTGTTTCTTTGTGGTAAGTTTTAAAATTATTATTATTAATTAGAAATCTTTAGTTTTTAAATGACTGTTTTCTGATTCTTCTTGAGTCAGTTTCAGTATTAGAAAAATTTTTCTGGGAATCTATTCATTTCATCTGACTGATCTAACATGCTTACACACAGCTATCCATCGTATTCTCTTAAACATTTTTTATTTCTGAGAATTCAATAGCAGTGTCCCCTTTTTCAGTCCTGATTTTAGTAATTTGAGGCTTCTCTCTTTCTTTTTTTTCTTGGCCAATTTAGCTAATTGTCAATTTTGCTGGATTTTTTTTTTTTTTTGAAGAAACAAATTTTGTTATTGTTGTTGATTTTCTCTATTATCTTTCTACTCTCTACTTAATTACTTCCATCAGACTTTATTGATTCTTTCCTTTAGTTACATTTAGGTTTGTTAGCTTTTTCTAATTTCTTAGATTGGAAATTTAGGTTATTGATTCGTACAGACTCCATGCTAAGCACAGAGCCCAACTCGGGGCTCAGTCTTGCATCCACTAGATCAGGACCCGAGCTGAAACCAAGGGTCGGATGCTTAACCAACCATGCCACCTGGGTGCCCTGTCTTCCTTTTTAATATAGACGTTCATGCTATAAAATTTCTTCCAGTTACCATATTAGCTCCATCCCATGATTTTGGTATGTTACCTTTTCATTTTCATTCAATCTCAAAGGATTTTCTATTTGTCTTCTCCTTTCTCCTTTACCATCAATTATAATGATTAATCTTTACTTTATTTCACTTATCTTTATCACCATCTCCAAGAAGCAGGTCTTGTGCTGTTTCATGGAAAAAATTATTAATGATTTTATTTTTATTTATAATAATTTTATAAAGTATAATTTTCTAGTGTATTTTATATATACACAGACATCCCTTTACAACTGATTACATATCAGAACACATATACGACTCTGCACGATACACTTTTTTATACACATACATTTATCATGCTTATAGTTGACGTTTTCTTTCCCGGGGTCCATATTTCCCTTTATACCCTGGCCCTTAGAAGGCATTCAGTGAATGTCATGTTTGAATCGATTAATGAAACAATAGCAACAATGAATGTTTAAATACTTTAACATTCTAGTAGGTATGGATTAATTCCTCAGTTCTGTGAAACAGAGCACTAATATTAACTCATGTTCAACTCTGCTGCCAAATAAGCGTTAGCAAAGTAAAAATTCATGACCTGGTTATTTCTTTACTGCTCTCTGTGAGTTTTATTCTTCATAATGATTTCTCTCAGGACTAGAAGGATTTAAACTGGATATGAATAATCAATCTCATTTCCTGATCAGGCTCAGTGTTTGGGTTTTAACATTACTATATGATTATGAAAGCAGAGAAGCTGCATTGAATTTTAAATTAGCTCACACGTAAATTCAATAGAGTGTGGTGTTTCAGAGCCTTCTCTTTGTTATTTATGTTCTTTGTCACATGAAAGTCATCTTACACAAAAGCAAACAAATATACTTTTTGTAATTGCAGATATTCTAAATAATTTTGTGTAGGTACGTTTAAAATTTGTTCCAAATCAGTGTTTTATTAGTAGCATGCACTATTTATTTTTATGATGAAAATATATCAACAGAACTCCTTTTTCTGGCATAGGTTTTTCCCTTCTTGAAAGGAATACATTGTTACAAATGGATGTCTTTTGGATTAAGTTCAGGACTGAACTGTTTTCAGAAAATTACCTCCATTTTGGCTGACATCCCAGGGGTATCAGCACACTGTAATGACATTGTTGTACATGGGCCACCCATATTTTTTCATGATCAACAATTCTGGCATCTATTTAAATGTCTTCAACAACATTCTGTTGCCCTTATCTTACAGAAAGAGCACTTTTGCTTTTTTTTCTATGTTCTCCCACTGAAAATTTGATAATCTAAGACATAAACCACTTTTTTTCTATTATCAACTCATAGTAGTGGATTTTTTTTTTCAAATTTTAACTTTTAAGTTTAGTTCATTTGTTTTTTCCTGTTATGATTTTTTTTAAGATTATTTATTTATTTATTTATTTATTTCCTTAGAGTATGAGTAGAGGGAGGGCAGAGGGAGAGAGAGAATCTCCAGCAAACTCCCTGCTGAGTGCAGAGCTCAATATGGGGCTCAGTCTCAGGACCCTGAGATTGTGACCTGAGCCAAAATCAAGAGTTGGATACATAACTGACTGAACCACCTATGCACCCCAGCTATGATTTTTTTAAAAGCAGACCTTATCCTTTATTTTCTTCATATGTGCATGGCATTAAAACTCTGAGGCCACAGTTACCATTAGCAATCTGCACCCTCCCCACTTTTTAAAATTCTTTAAATGAATGACTCATAAATCATATGATGCCTTGACATCAGTCATGTTCCTCAATTATGCAATTCCACAAAGGGCCTCTTCTCTTACAGCTTCCCAGTTAGAAAATAGAAGGAAATGAATATTATGGACTATCAAACGTTCCCCACATTTTTAGTTACATAAAGGTTACCAACAAGATTTTCTGAAAAAGTAGACTCCTGGGGCCTGTCCCCTGAGATTTTTGTTTCTGAAGTTCTGAGATGAGGTATAGTCATTTGCCTTGTAAGTAGCTTGCCAGATATTTGATACAGGAAACATAAGTTATTCCACTATCTTATTCCAGTGACTCAAATTGCATTACATTTGTTGTCTCAGGTCTTAGAAGGAATCATTCTTCCTGAATTCTCTGTATCTTGCTTTTAAATCTGTATATACTCACCCATATAATTAGTTTTCCATTTTATTCATGAGCTCATGTCACAGAACTATCTCAAAATTAGCTTTAAACCTTCCTTTTGTCACTTTTGTATTGTCTGCTTGACTAACGTTTGTAGAGCCAAGGTTTGCCTACAACTCTAATGGGAGGAAAAATGGTTATAAATTGCAACAGCCAAAGACAGTCCCTGAAAAATGGCTATAAATTGCAACAGCCAGAGACACAGTTCCTGAATATCACATGGTGCTTGCCATTCTCAAGCAACTCATTTCCGTCATTTGAAGTTTAGGAGACATGTAGGATTCACGTGCGGTGCTTAAATCACTTTTTGGATATAAAAATACAATCTACTATTCTGGGTTAAATTTTATAGGAATACTTTTCATACTTTCAGAAAGCCTCAATGTTGAACGTCCCCATGAGATCCTTGTATAAATGAAGTAGATGGATCCCTGCCCCCAGGCTCTTATTGAGAAATCCCACAGTGCAACCAGGCTCATAAGCCACCAGGGAGAAGAAGGGATAGGTGTTGTATTTCTTTTACACATGGATATGGATTTAATTTTCATCTTGGAAGGCAGAGAAGACTCTAAGAAATTGGAAGGTAAAGCAGAGGATAGTAAGAGAGAAGGAAAGCTAGAGTCAAGCTAATGACAATGAAGTTGCAGACAGAAGAGATGAGAATGTAATAAGGCAAAGTGGTACAGCTCAGGGAGCCTGATGTCCTAAATAAACAGAGCACAGTATATCCACTAATATCCAGCCTACAGGTTCACGATTGCACAGAACGTCATTTTATCTCAAGAAACATGGGATGAAAATTCCTCCAAAAAGCCAGACAAGGACTTCTGATCTACAATAGGACATCTCCTCGCTCTTCCCTTCCCTCCCCCTACCCCTGCTGGGCTCTTATTCAGACCTTCAACTTTCCCATTCTTCTTTTCCTGTATTTCTAATTAGCGAAAGCTCCTTCGATCTGAGATAAATCCGACTTTATTGGTCTTTAACTCATGTCTGGCAGGAGTTAAACAAATGAAAACTTTTTCTTAGTGACATTTAAGAGAAAATGTCAAATGACAGTACAATTCTGAGGTCTATCAATTTCATTTCTATCTTATTCCTGAATATAGTAATCCAATTAAAAGAATAAATTCTGGAAACATTACTCAAGGTTAGATGAGAAAGAACAAATAATTTCTACTCATTATGTATGTATGTGTATATATATATATTATGCTTATACACATGCGCACACACACACACACACACACCATATCATCACACACACACACATAATCCTTTGGATGAATAAGCAGAAATTTAATAAATTAAAAAAAAGAAATTTAATACATTTATTAACTATTCCTAGTGTATAAAGAGTGACATATGGAGGCACCTGGGTGGCTCAGCTGGTTAAGTGTCTGCCTTCGGCTCAGGTCATGATCCCAGCAGTCCTGGGATCCAGCCCCACATCCCTGCTCAGCAGGGAGCCTGCTTACCCCTTTCCCTCTGCCACTCCCCTGGCTTACGCTCTCTCACTCTCTCTCTGTCAAATACATAAAATCTTTAAAAAAGAGAGAATGACATATGAAAAAAAATATTTAGTTCGACTTCATGTGTTAGCATACAAAATTTATACTTCCTTTCATGGAATTTATTAAAAAGTTAATTTAATAATAACCTATATAAATATTTGTTAATCCTATTCCCCTTCTCCCCAAATACTTAGATACCTGAGAAGCAGGGCTTGTGTGTGTGTGTGTGTGTGTGTGTGTGCGCGCGCGCGTGTGTGTGTGTGCTGTTATGCTATTACTTTATTCCCAGCAACCAAAGAAAGACTAACATCTCACTTCCTCAATGAATAAGTTGTTAATTGAATGACTGACTGAATGAATGAAGGGCATCTATTATCTAATTTGCTGTGGTATTTCCCATCTAAGTTAATGCATATACTCATAGAGAATGTTCCATTTAAAGCCATTAGTATTTCCATGTAGGGCAATTTAAATCCAGCCACTTATTTTAGAATTCAGCTATTTAGCAAAAAATAAGCTCTATAAAATTGAGACAAATTGAATAAGTAAAGTTGAAAATTATAAAGATGTAAATGGCTAGCTGGAGTATTCTTTTACACAAAGAAAATAAGTATTGTGACAAATCATGTTCAATTTATTAGTGGACAAATTTAGCAAAGTAAGAAATACTTTGATCTTGTAATCAGCAAATCTCGTGTCCAAATGCTGTGGCTGATAGAAATAGGAGGATCTAGGAGTGGAACAGAAACAAATTTTGACACGTTTGAGTCAGAAATTAGCTTACAAAAAATTCTTCCAATTGTTAGACATGGAAAGTTGTCATCAGAGGTTCATTCTTAGTAACTCCTAATTAAAATGGAGGTTGATTCCAATCAGATATGAAAACATAAATCCCAGGGAATGAATTTCCTATACTCGCTCTTTGACAAAGCAATTAATGACTATTACCTATTCAAACAGTAATTAAAAGGTTAGACCCTGTGCAAGAAAATTTGAAATACAGGAAATCTTTTTGTATATATGTATATATATGCATATACATAAAATATAACAATATAAATATAACATAAAATAAACATAAAATAAACAAAATAAAATATAACAAATAAATAAATAAATAAAACATATATAAAATTATTTTTCCTCTAATTTGAGGAAAAATCCAAACACTTACTTGAAAAATTTTCCCCCTCATTTGATAGAATTCTTTATTATGAAGCAACATGTTTGTTTTTATCATTTGGTAATTTTATGTCCTGAAACAATTATCTGGAAGTTTTTGAGGAAAAAAAGGTAAACTAATAAAAACAGAAACAAATTTATATTAACAATGCTAGAAGAAAAGCTATTTTTTTTTTACTTTCCCTATCAAAACTATTTTACTTTGTTGTCATACAAAAGACTGGTAGAAAATTATGCTACTAAAAAGAGAAGGGAGAAGTGTTACAGAGTTGCAACATTTAGTTAGTTAATGAAAATGTTATAGTATTTTTCCAGATATTGTGGTGTTTTTGTAATTCATTGCTTTTTTAAAAAACTAAAATTTGTTGTGTTATCTTTTTTCATTCTAGAAAAATAAAATTTCACTACAAATTTCACCCATTTTCACACCATTTTTTCATACGTAATTTGACTTAGACTGGTCTAAATTTTGTAAGCTTCAAGTCCCCAAACATCTACATTCTTCCTAGATTAAGAGGATATATCAACTTTTAATTGCGTAAGTATAAGGATTACTCACTGGCAGGCATGTAGAATTTTAGTATTCCCATGAAACTAATACACTTGGAACCACATTAGAAGAATAGCTTGAAAGTGAAAGAAAACATATTTTAGAGGATTTGGTGGACTGAATGTTTATACCCACACTCCTCCACATTCATATATTAAAATTCTAGCTTCAAAGGTGATAACATTAGGAATAGGACCATTGAAAGGGGATTAGCAGGGGGGTGGAGCTCTCATGAAGGGAATCAATGACCTTATAGAAGAGACCCCAAAGAGCTCCTTCACCCCTTCTGCCATGTGAAATTTACAGAAAGCCAACTATGACGAAGCCAGTTCTCATCAGACATTGAATATACTGACACCCAGGTCTTGGGACTTTTCCAGATTCCAGAACTCCCAGAAATAAATTTCTGTTCTTTATAAACCACCCAAATCTATGGTATTTTGTTAGAATAGCCCTAACAGATTAAGACAGAGGACATCCAATAGAATGTATTTAAGAATAAAATAGAGTGCAAACATAATAATGTAATGTTATTGGAGTTTGATAGTTTCAAATAACTTTTGAGAAATGAAGAAGGGAAAAATGAAAAGATACCTGTGGGGGTGCCTGGGTGGCTCAGTCAGTTGGGCAGCTGACTCTTGATTTTGGCTCAGGTCATGATATCAGGATTGAGAGAATGAGCCCTGAATCATGCTCCACACTAAGCACAGACCCTGCTTAAAATTTTCTCTCTCTCTCTGTCCCCAAACCATGCTTGCACGTTCTTTCTCTATCTCTCTAAAAAAAAATTTAAAAAAGATATCTTTGGATATGGTGTTAATGATAAGAAAGTATATTGCAAGAAAAGGATTGTTTCTGAAGACTGGCGAAGTAGTAGAAGTTATATTGTAGTAACGGGAAGAAAAAATAAATGTGAGAATGAGGTCAAATACTATTTAAAGTGGTTGGTCAGTAAAATGATAGATGCAATAAGAGTTGAAGATAAATTAGGCTGAAGACAAGATTTTTTAAAAAATATTTTTGTTTTAATGGATTCCTTTCTCACATTGAGGTCCTTCATCCATTTTGAGTCTATTTTCATGTGTGGTGTAAGGAAATGGTCCAATTTCATTTTTCTGCATGTGGCTGTCCAATTTTCCCAGCACCACTTATTGAAGAGGCTGTCTTTTTTCCATTGGACATTCTTTCCTGCTTTGTCGAAGATTAGTTGATCATAGGGCTCTCTATTCTGTTCCATTGATCTATGTGTCTGTTTTTGTGCCAGTACCATGCTGTCTTGCTGATGACAGCTTTGTAACAGAGCTTGAAGTCCAGAATTGTGATGCCACCAACTTTGGCTTTCTTTTTCAATATTCCTTTGGCTATTCGAGGACTTTTCTGGTTCCATATAAATTTTAGAATTATTTGTTCCATTTCTTTGAAAAAGGTGGATGGTACTTTGATAGGAATTGCATTAAATGTGTAGATTGCTTTAGGTAGCATAGACATTTTCACAATATTTATTCTTCCAATCCAGGAGCATGGAACATTTTTCCATTTCTTTGTGTCTTCCTCAATTTCTTTCATGAGTACTTTATAGTTTTCTTAGTATAGATTCTTTGCCTCTTTGGTTAGGTTTATTCCTAGCATATGACCTCCCTGATATGAGGAAGTGGAGATGCAACATGGGGGGTTAAGGGGGTAGGAGAAGAATCAATGAAACAAGATGGGATTGGGAGGGAGACAAACCATAAGTGACTCATAGTCTCACAAAACAAACTGAGGGTTGCTGGGGGGAGGGGGGTTGGGAGAAGGGGGTGGGATTATGGACATTGGGGAGGGTATGTGCTATGGTGAGTGCTGTGAAGTGTGTAAACCTGGCGATTCACAGACCTGTACCCCTGGGGATAAAAATATATTATATGTTTATAAAAAAAATAAATAAAAATCTAAAAAAAATTTTTTGTTTTAGAATGACAATTGAGTGTGTATGTAAGATAATTTTCACCCTGTACATCCTTTCCCTTTTAGATCTGGTGTCTAATTTGAGACACTAAATGCAAGTCATGTGACTTCAGCACACACCCCTTTCTTTCTTTCCATTGGATGCCTTCAAACATGGCTCCCATATTCATCACTAATTAGCACCCGTCTCTCAAGGTCTCTCATCACATGAGTCTTTCTAAATCCAACAGGAAATCTCCCTAACGCCATCCTTTCTGAGCTCACAACTGCATTGTGTTAATCACGCTTTCCTTCTAAAAACAAGTTCTTTCTTTGCTGACCATGCCACGGCAATGTCCTTGCTTTCTTCTTACTTAGACATGTTTGTAGGCTCATCTTCCTCCAATTAGCCACTATGTGCTGGAATTGCTGGAGGCTCTGAACCAGCATGTTCATGTCTGACTCTTTATCTTTCTGCCCTTTCTCATAGCTGCGATTACCACCCAAGCAGGAATGACTCTAATATTCATGTCTCTTGGAGATATCCTCACTGCGCTATACTTGTCCGCCTGACATTTTTGCAAAAGTCAAACTGAACTCCGAACACTTACTATTTTCTACCCAAACATGGCTTGTTCAATTCTAATTTGTCCTCTCATTCTCAGTTCATTAATAGGTTTAGTCATGTGCGTTTTCTTTTTCTCATAATATACCCTAATTTTGTCTATTTCTTTCCAAATCTATTGTTCCATCCTAAGGCCAATCTTCCATCACCTCCATATTCACTAACCATCACCCTAGTTTTCTTCTCTACAGTATGGCCACAGTGCGTATTTTGAAAAATAAATCTAATTATGATTGCTTCTTTTTAACTCTCCATTGAAGTTTTCTCTTTAGATAGCTTTGCTCTTAGATTAAAAATCAAGGGGCGCCTGGGTGGCTCAGTGGGTTAAGCCGCTGCCTTCGGCTCGGGTCATGATCTCAGGGTCCTGGGATCGAGTCCCACATCGGGCTCTCTGCTCGGCAGGGAGCCTGCTTCCCTCTCTCTCTCTCTGCCTGCCTCTCCATCTACTTGTGATTTCTCTCTGTCAAATAAATAAATAAAATCTTTAAAAAAAAATCAAAACAAGTGATACAGGCAAAAATGTCATATAAAGTCTCACCTGTGCTTAAATCTGCAGTTAGCTCTTGTACCATAACACGTCCCTGGAGTGTGTGCTGAAGCCGTATGACCTGCATTTTAGTGTCTCATAATTCGTTTTCTTCTGTCATAGAGTCTTCTACATTGTGATACTTCAGTCTAGAATGTTTTTTCTCCTTTGCTTAATGAACTCTTACCAGTGTGTCAGATCTTAACTCAAGCCTGATTTCATTAGTGACAGCATACTATATTATGGTTTTACATCTATCTCCAGATATATAGTTATATATTTGTATATAGAGAGTTTCATATGTACAGGAATACATTAGGATAAATACAGATGTATATTTATAGACAAATAAAAGTAGATTAATGGATATATATATAAATATCTTGTTTTATACATTGGCAAAAATTAACAGGATTAAAATTATGACAACTGTCCTTAGGAAATTATGCCACAAACTCTTTGCCCATTCCCCAAATGCAGAAAGGACTGAAAAAGAGATGAGTTAAATCTTTACATCATTTTTAGAAAGGCAGAATAGCTTCTCCTTTTGCTGGGATGGTCAACTAATATGCCCTCTTGAGACTAAGTTGTAGGCTACAGTCAGTCAGTCATCACTGAGCAAAAGTCCAGGGTCATTCTGTTGCTGAACTGTCCCAAACAGATATTGTTTGGACATTGCATTTGATGTGGGATAATGAAACACCTTTCACTTTTCTTTCTTTGTGGTGTCCTGAACACATGATGTATTGCAGTTGAAACATCCTAGTCTAGCCCCATTGGAAGTTCTTTCTCAAGTTTTCAAACCTACTGAAAGGATATAGGCTATAATAAGTTTTATATTAAAAAGACGTGTGATCCAATGGTAAAAATGCAAATAAGCTTGACAAATATCCAAGTGGAATTTATTGGTTAAAGTCATGGACATATATTTAGTTTTCCATATATTTTGACAAATTGCTTCCCAGAAAAGGGGTAGCAATGTGTATTTCCACCGGAAGTGAGTAATACTTCTGTTTCCATAAACCCTTGCTAGCATCAGTTACTATTTTTATCAACTGAAATTTGACACTGGGATTATTACAATTTTACTATTAATTCCTTTAATCAGTACTAAGTTAAATATTTTCTCATATGCTAACGCACTTTGTGCTATTTCTATTTGTGAATTTCAAATTTAGGTTTTTGATTTATTTTATCTACTGTTTACACATATGCATCCATTTTGTTAGAATTTTAATGTAATTGTGTCTATCAAATCTATAGTAAGGATGCTACCTTGGTCTGCACTTTAAACAAATACCTCCGATTTGTCCTAAAAATTTATTTCCCTTGTTTCTTCATTTTCTTTCTGAATTCATCTTTTGCCATTATCAACTTCAACCATTCTGCTCCAACATACTGGTCTTACTTCTGTTCTTTCTCTTGATGTTTATATAAATGTGTTCTCCCTGTCATTCCTGTCCCACCTGGAAGAGCTTCTCCACAGAAATGGTTTCCCATCACCCAATCTAAAGTAGCCTCCTGAATGGATACTGGGGCAACCACTCTGGAAAACAGTATGGAGGTTCCTCAAAAAATTAAAAATAAGACTACCCTATGACTCAGTAACTGCACTACTAGGTATTTACCATAAAGATACAAAAATACAGATTTGAAGGGATACATGCACCCCGATATTTATAGCAGCATTATTTACAACAGCCAAATTATGGAAGGAGCCCAAATGTCCATCAACTAATGAATGGAGAAAGAAAATGTGGTGTGTTGAACCATCAGAAAGAATGAAATCTTGTCATTTGCATGACATAGATGGAGCTAGAAAGTATTATGCTAAGTGAAATAAGTCAATCAGAGAAAGAAAAATACCGTATGACTTCACTCATATGTGGGATTTAAGAAACAAATGAGCATGGGGGGAAAAGGTGGCGGCAAACCAAGAAACGGACTATTAATTACAGAGAACAAACTGAGTGTTGCTGGTAGGGAGGCGGGGGGGGGGGGAGCTAAATGAGTGATATATTAAGGAGGGCCCTTGTGATGAGTACCAGATGATGTATATGCATGATGACTCATTAAATTCTACACCTGAAAAAATATACATTAAAAAAATAAAAATAAGGTAGCCATCTAGTCACAACTTGCCATACCATTTCCTTAGCCTTTACCTTTTTTGTTTATTGAGTTTTTAGCATATTTTCTCTTTCCTACAGAATTTGCTAACCCCTTAAATTCAAAGGTCTTTTCTACCTTCACTTAACACTATGGACCCAATGTCTAGAACATATGTGCTTAAGAAATACTTGCTTAATGGATGAATGAATCAATCTTCATAATTTTTAGAATTTCAGTAAAAAAAAAAAAAGTGAATATATTTCCCCCCCATATATTCAAGCCTTTTTTGAACTCCTACCAGTACACAGCCTTAGGCGTAGTGACATAAAACCAGCTCACATGTTTATTTTTCTTTTCTAAAATTTGCATTGCTTTTGTGAATGTGACTTGTTTCACTTTCAGGGAGGGGGAATTTTGTGTTTAATAATAGGATAGGCTAAAGCTAGCCATTAATATGGCCCTGTTTGCTCATCAATAAGTTTAATAATAATATCAACCTCGTATTTTGTGAGTGCATGATAATTAGATAATATGCATAATGTGGTTAATCTGTTTTCTATATAATCTATTCCCTTTGAGTGGATATTTCTCAGTTTGGAGGCAGCAGGAGCTCAGGAGAACAATGAATTTAGCAAGCTTCTCGCAGTCCAAGTCAAATAACATAAATCTCTATACCAATTTAAGGATGGATACTAATTCCGCAGTATCAGAGAATTTCCCAAGTTCTTTCTTCTCATTTACATTGCCAGGCTTCTACTTATTTATTTTGTGCTCACTACACAAACCCCTGTTTAATTTTGCCAGAGGGTTTAGCCATTCCTCTGGAATGTGCATATTGCATGCAAAATCTGCATTAAAAATCCCTTTACAGGTAAACTCTCAAAAATTTTATCTATTACAACTTGACAGTAATAGAAATATCAGGTCAATTTTAATGCAATAAATAGAATCTAACATACAATGCACATAGTTGTAGACATTCCTAAAACAATTAAGCAATATGAAGTTTGATCTAATAGACATGAAGGCATAGTGGTCAGTGGAGTTCCCAACCATTAAGAATCTCAGGTTTGTTAAAACTATTCTTCTCAAAAAAACCCCACAAAGCCCCAGCTACATAAAACAATAACTTCTAGAAGGGGGATTAGACACATAAACAGCATGAACAAGATGTTAGCATGTTGTTCTCAAATTTTCTAAATTTAACAAATGCTTCTTAGCATGAATTCATCATAAATCTATTCTTGTAAGTTTATAAAGAGAATTTTTAATGAGCAAGAAATACCTTTAAGCTGCTTAAGTTGTCTATACTAATTAAGAAAATTGGCTGCAAACCCACACATAAAACCTGTTCCTCATGTGATGCACAAGAGTTCTATCTACATAGTTTATCTTTGGAAAATGACTAGACATTTTCACTTTACCTCTGCAATTGGCATATTTGAAAATATTCCGAAAATACATTCCATATTTGACCAGAGCATTTAACAACCTAACTATGCCGGTGCTTTGAATTTTGATTTAACAAATAAAGGAAATCGTGTTCCCTAAGTATTTTTCAGTCATTAATTTGATCTAACTGGGGGTAGATCTAACTGGGCGTAGGCTACATTTGGTAGCCTTCCACAGTGGATGCACTTTTAAGCCAATGGAGGACTGGTCTAAGAGGGAAACTAATGGATGATATAACATTTTAATTCAAAAGATTCCCTGACATTATGACATATTGATTTTTTTGCTCTCAAATGTTTTTAAAGGCAATCAGAATTTGAATTATGTCACTTTAAAACATGTATCTGATAAGCTTTGACAGCTTTATATAAGTTCCCACCATTACTTTCTACATGAAAAAAAGAAGAAAATAAATATACTCTAAGATCGTTATTCTCTTTGTCCTGTAACTTCATGTAATGAATGACTTCACTCCAGTGTTATTCTACTTCCCCGTATTTGCTCACTAGCAGTTAGGGATTCTTTGATCTTCAAGGCTGCTATTGTATAATTGATCAAAGGTTTTGAACCTGAAGGTAGAGCGTAAGAGATTGGATTCTGAAATGTCAGTTCACCCACTAACTTTGACCAAATACATTTCTGGACAGATTATTAAATTCATAAAAAAAGGAAAAGAAAAAAAAAAACTTTTGCTCAATTAAATATTTTTGGACACAAAAAAACATTTTAATTGCCAATTACAAATGACAGTTTAGGCATATATGCTTGGATTTCTTAAAATACATTATTTAATGGACTTCTGGGGGAATATTCATATAATTAATTGTTTCTTTTGTTATTAAAATTAATAACAATGCCAAAAATGTCATACAAATTCTAATCTTCTGGTCTGAAATTAAATCATGCCTGTTGAATTTTGAAGAGTTTGGGCATTATGAATTATGCATAATATTTCATGCCAGAAGAGTTCTGACACAGGTCATTCTAAAACCTTGGAAATTCAATGTTAGCCTTCACTCTGTACAAACTGATAGTGTAGCTATTAAAAAAAAAAAAAAAGTGAACTTGCAAAGCAAATGTCATTGTAACCTCAAACTACTCTTAGTGTGTTTAAATATCCAGCAGTGATACTGACCAGAGATAGAAATGATATCTTGCTCATGCCATTACCAAGAGAATATTGATTGCGTTGCATCAACCAAGCTTAATTAAGCTGTAGTGGGAGCTGTTACTGAACCTACCATATCGAAGGCTTGAAAATCTATTGTCTTGGAGTTGGGTCTAATGTCAAGATTTGAGAGATGCAGAAACAGTATTTCCTTGTATTTCCCCTACTTCTTTCTTTTTCTTATCCATTTCCTGACATATCATACATTCAACAGCTTTTACTCTTTCAGTACAGTTTTGAAGATTAAATCAATGTTGTTGAGGTGCGAAAATCTATCACAAGCTCCAGTTGCCTTTAATATACTGGTGGAAGACCACGTGATTTTTCTATTTGTAGAGATACCAAAATAACACGGAGCAAATGCTACCATTTTAGGGGAGACACCAAAAGAATTCAGCTCCAAATGGAATTTAATTTTCCCATTGTCTTTTTTCCAGTTACTCTTCTCCTGATATTCCTTCTATATGTGTTCTAATAAACAAGTTTATTTTTAGAGCCAAAACCACCAAGAAAATAAACACAAAGTATATTATCTTTAGAACACAAAATGGTAAAACTTAGTCCTGATCTATCAAGGCTTTTAAAGTATAAATAAATAACAGAGTATAAGTTGGGGAGATCTTTGGTACTGTTTACTAGGAAAAAAATTTGAATACACCTTATTGAGCTGCTGTTTTATATGGACTCTCTCACTCTCTTAAGCCATTCATTCCATTATTTTTACTTTTCTATAATTTGTTTCTTTTCCCATGACAATAGGTTTCAGCAATTTTGGGTAGCATATTTTGTACCATAAAGAATGTATTTCTGAAAGGTTGAAAGTATCATCACAGTCCTAATAAAAATTGAGTTATTATTTTGAGCCATTTGATCCATTTGCAGGCATTCAGAACAATTTAGACTTCATCATTCCGTCTTTTCATGCAGGGCTGACACCATGTTATTATCCAACATAAAGCTCTTTTACAGATCCAAAAATAAGTCCTGCATGGGTGAGTAACTGACTCCCACCACATATTTTCAAAAACTATACAATAATTACATGAACATGGTTGATGTATGCAGCATACCAGCTCTCTGAAAAATGAATACCAGTTTAATGGACATTTTATTTTTATGTTTTCCATTGTATTCTACTTCTTGCTATTAGCTCAGCATAGCCTATAGCACAGGAAATAAAATGTCTCTGTTTCCTTCTCTCTCTTTCTTTTCTGTAAAGTTGGAAGGGAAATTAACCTTTCCAGCAGTGTATTTATAACTTCCTATAGCTCCCAAACTTTAACAACATTTACCTAAAAATATATCTTGATGAATATTTATGGGATGATGGCAACATTTTAATCTTCATTTTGTTGTAATTTGCCTTTAGGTAAAATGTGAACAAAACACAGACATCACACTATAGTGGTGTAGTATTAATACACAAAAATACATCCTCCTGCCTCCACATACATGGGCTGTAATGTTAAAGGCTATCGAATAAGAAAAATAGTATCCGAAAATGTTAAATATATGTCTTGGTTTTATTTTGCAGGTAGCATTCTTGATTTTTTCAAATGACATTTAAAAGCCATTTTCCAGGACAAATAAATCTTAATTATAAATTATAATATGTTTATCACAACTATGTGAAAGCGAATTTATTTAAAGTTTTTAATTCTTACAACATCTGTACATCATTTAGAAACTCGTTGATTTAAAAAAAATAAGCATACATTACTTTGCAAATGGAAAACTTCATGACTGATAGTAAATGCATGGATTCATTTTTTTCATAGGTTGTATATATCAACTGACAAAATTCCTAGAGTGCTATTATTCTTGAAGTGTGGGCTTGTTACAGATTTGAGGCAAAATACCACACCTTCATCTTCTCTGTTCAGGGCTTGCTTCTCTCCCTGTGATTTTGGGAGAAGAAATGATTTGTTTCAGTTTGTTCATTTCCGTTTTCACTCTCAAGGGAATGATATTTGCAAACCTAATTTGCCTGCAGAGCACATTCTTTTTTCTTTTGTTTTTAATAAGGATTTTATTTATTTATTTGACAGAGGGAGAGAGATCACAAATAGAGAGGCAGGCAGAGAGAGAGGGGAAACAGCCTCCCTGCTAAGCAGAGAGCCTGATGCAGGGCTTGATCCCAGGAGCCTAGCATCATGACCTGAGCTGAAAACACAGGCTTAACCCACTGAGCCAGCCAGGCTCCCCTGCAAAGCACATTCTTATGCTATGCCTTGGGTCTTTGTTCTCACAATGCCAGGAGTGGGCTTTTTGTTTCAGATGGATGATGCTCAGGCCAATCTCACCTAGATGGCTGCATATTGAAAGACCACACATTATTCTGTTCAGGTCCTGTACTTTGAATATATATATATATATATATTTTCATCCTCTTGGCATATACTGTTTGAGCATCACTTACTACTCATTCACTCATACAAGAAATATTCTTGAGTTTACAGGAATACAAAATCTTGCCTGTACCTACAGTAGAAGAGCTAATCACACAGTACAATCAGATTTCTTTCCTGTGACTTTTCCTAGCTGTTATCTTGGGGACTTCATTAGAGCAGGGTGCAGCTGAGGGCTCACCAGTCTGGAGGGGTGTGCTAAGGTGGTATTAAAGCAAGTTGGTCACTGGATGTGTTCATCAAAAGAAAGGAGGCCACGGCATCATCAGTGTTTCTCGTGCAATAAAACAGTTCTTGTGGCTTGTACAAGTAGAGAGTACAAAGCATCTAAAAAGCCTGGATGCAGAAACCATGAGAAGGCTCCCAAAACTAGGCCTGAAGAGATCAATAAACCAAAGCAAAGGTGCAAGCCCTGAACTGAGAATTCTCATCAGTTCGTAGTTTGAAGCATAGAAATTGCATGGCTTCTAATGTGTGCATGGTAAATTCAGAGTGGACACATTACCCGATAGGCAATAACTACAACTCTCAGGGCCACAAATTAACCTCTGTGAACAGAATCTTGACAATTTTCTAGCATAGAGAAATGGCACAAATAGGCACCAATAAAAGAAAATTTTTTACTCTTTATTTAATAAGTAAATTTAAAAAAAAAACAGCCCTCTGGTATCACCTTTTAAAAATAGACTTAGTTTATCAGGCCAAATACATTTTCTGAATGCAGCTAAAATGAGCTTTGGCAAAACTCCAAAAGGAGTTTATTTTCTATGAAGCGGTGCTCCAAAAAGAAAGCTCTAGAAATGAATTAAAGAGTCAAAAGGGGAATCCATCCCATCAACTTCTACTCTGCAGATTTTCAGGAATTCTGATCCTTCAAAGAGTCCAGTCTCAGGGCTACGTGCCTTTTTTTTTTTTTTTTTTTAAACAAAAAAATCAACACAGTAGCAGAATGGACCGGAAGCCTGTATCAAGGAGGAACTAGTGGGCTGTGTATTTGGCCAGGAAACTCACCTATTACTATACAAATCTTTCCTTGAGACTCGTGTTTCTTCGAGTTTTTAAATCTAAATTTTGCTTCCTAACTATGCACACAACACTGGACAAAACACACGATTGATTACATTTTACCCTTCACAACAATCCTGCAAGGTGTTGTTAGCCCCATTTAAGATTAAAAAATACTGAGGTCATCAGAAGTTTTAAAATCTACTGTAGTTAAACTACGGACAAGGACAAGATTGCAAAGTCTATCAAATTATGAAGTCAAGTCTCTTTAGACTGTACCATCTTGTCCTACTTTGTGCCAGAGAATGGGCTTCATATTTTCATGCATGGAACTGCTCTGAGTCCTTTCAAAACTCTGTGAAGTAGATAGCAACATGTCTCATTCAGATGAGGAAACAGCACTCAGAAGTATTGCAAAATGCCAGACTACACTCAGCTAGTAAACATCGTAAGTTGCACTGGAACTCAAGCTGTTTCTCCAAAGTTCATGCTCAATTTCCATGTATCCATTCAGAAATAAATATTAAACTAACTGAGATGAGTTGCTCTTGCCAGTTTCCCAGACTTAACAAATAAAACAAATGTAACAGTGCAATGCCTAGTTAGGAGTTCCTTTACTCTTCAATTTCTCTGGAAGACCTACTTGTGCATCGTACTGAAAAAAAAAAGTGTGCATTTTATTTTATCGACATTCAATCATCACTGGTTTACTTGTACTTGGCATCTGGGAGTCTCTCTGTGTAACAGCCATATTATGGTCACGACTGAGTTTGTCCAAAGAGGAAGGCATGGAGACGGACACCTCTTTCCCTAGCACTCATTCTCAGAGAAATCCAGACATAAATACACAGAGAATTTCAGCACATTTGGTCATGATGATTCTAAAGCAAAGATGGCAGAGAGAAGCACTGATTTCTTAATTCTAAAATATTTGGAGGAGGAACTGGAGAACCCCAAATGTGTGGTTTTTCTGTGGGTCCAGAGCAAAGACTGGCATCATTGGGTGGCAGAATTCCTGTACCAGAAGGACAAGATGTGGACATGGATGGGCTTCCAGGCCTTCATGAGCCACTGGTACTGTGGGTGGCTTGTCTTTCAGTGGTTGAAGACCTGCAGGGTGGAGGAATCCTCATTGTCCTACATGACCCCACCAGCTGCAACTAGAACAGATCCCTATACCTTCCACATCCACCTGAACTCTCCACCATGCCCTAACCACAAACATTTTAGGGCAAAGAGCAGCCCATCTGCTTGACCACTGACAGTCTCCTGGTTGTGGCCCCTGTGGTCTGGCAGTGTTGGTCATGTCCCTTCCTCCCAACTTGCAACGTCTACCCACTCTGACTCTGGCCTCCTGTAATAAACTTGTGTCCATTAGACACCAACTATCCTTTAAAAAGATGGCTTTTTTAAAAATGTGAGAATCTTTATTTGACAAATAATTATAGTATGAAAAATTTGACCTGAATAGTAAACAAACAAACAAAAAAAAGAGGCAAAAAATAAGTATGTTTACACATTATTGCAGAAATAATACAAAAGAGGTAAAAATTCTCAGTCAGGAAAAACCGAAATGTGTGTGCTGTTAGGTAAAGGCTCTTCCCTTGAAAGAAAAGGGGATAAAGCTGAAGACCCAGTTTGGTTTCCCCACTGGAAAATGCACAAAATGAGAAAGAGTAGTTAAGATAAAACACTGTGAACCCACTGTTTTCTTTTCACTGCCTACTTTCGATCTGAGGAAGGCGGATGACCACAGGACAAAACAGCTGACGGTAGAAGAGCCCCGAATATCCATCAAGGACTTCATCATTCTACATTCACCTGCAAGTAGAAACTGAAATAAAACAAGCCCTTAGAAAAGTCTGAGCTCTGCCACTGGCTGTCAAGATTTCCTTTATTGGGGACACCTAGGTGGCTCAGTGGGTTAAAGCCTCTTGCCTTCGGCTCAGGTCATGATCTCAGGGTCCTGGGATCCAGCCCCACATCGGGCTCTCTGCTCAGCAGGGATCCTGCTTCCTCCTCTCTCTCTCTCTGACTGCCTCTCTGTCTACTTGGGATCTCTGTGTGTCAAATAAATAAATAAAATATTAAAAAAAAAAGATTTCCTTCATTGTAGTGCTCGAAATGGTTTATATCTTGGCCAGCAGAAGCATGACCAACAACATCAAAAAATGCCTTCCTTTTGGAGGAAGAGTTACTAGACAACTAGATTTTCCATCTATTTCTCTGGTGGTGGGGGACCTAGGATAGAGAGGTTGTCAGTCGATCTGTCAGTAAATCTGTCAGCCTTACAGATTTCATTGTGTTAATATGCCCGCCATGGCCAATTTCAAGCAGCTGATGTGACTTCACTAAACATGGAGTTGGAAAAAGACATGCACAGTTGGTACACAGGGGCCAAAAGGAGTCTGCAGAGGCCAGCTCTTGCCTGAAATGCTTATTTCCATATACGATCTGGTCCTTCAGCCAGCTTTCCGGTTTCATCTTCTCTCCTGCCTTTGAAGTTCACTCTTGAAAACCACTCTGGTGTTTCCGTCTCCAGAGCCTTTCCTCTCAGTGTTCTCTCCCTGACTGCTCACCCTCAGACACAGGCATTTCTTTTCATCTTTCAGAGGATGTTTCAAGTGTCATTTCCTAAGAGAAGTATTTTTTTTTTTTCCCTTAAAAAGCCTATGTTAAGTAGCTCCAAGTCTCTTCCCACCCACCAGCCCACATAACTATTGACTCAAACATTTTGTTTTCTTATTTAGTTTTATTAACGTTGTGATTGTTGTTGGGTTTCTCTGGCAGAACTTAAGCTTCAGAAGGCAGCGAGGGTTCTGTTTTATTTACTTCTAGGTTTTGGTGTGTAATAGAGTTTTCAGAATGTACTAGGGACTCAGTAAATACTTGTTAAATGAATAAGTAAAGAAAGAGATTGTTTACAAATGCTTCAGTGAATGTACTAAACTTGACTTTTAAAAAATGTTGGAAAGGATTATAATCCTTTTAAGAAGTAATTGTCTACAATTTTAGCCCGCTCACCTGTTACAGTGGCAGCTTCCAAACAAAAGGAACATCTATGAGAAATGGTTACTGAGCCTACATTCAGACCAAGTTTTATGGAAAACCTACTATCTATCTGTTGGACTGAATTATGTTAAAAAATTATTTTTAAAAACTGTGTATGGATTTCTTCACATTAAAACTTTTCATTTAAATAGCTGCAGATACAGAACATCTTTCAACCAAAAGATATTAGAGGTAGAGATGTGTTGTTTCTGGGTAAAAATAATCATTGTAAATTTTATTTCCAAACTTGAGATTTTCCCCCTTATCCTATCCTAAAGGGAGAGGTGGCCCTTTAAGTTCTGTCCTGAGAGCAAACATAATCTCTGTCTTTCTCTGAAGCTTGGTAGGGCACTGCCTCCAATGTGTTACCCAAACCTTGTCTGAGCCTACCCTCCCTTACTCTGCGCCTTGACATGGCCCTCCCTCCAAATGTATTAATGCTTAAAATTTGCTCAAGGCTTCGCGGTGCAGGTCATTCTATTTTAGAATTAATATATTACTAAATACATTTGTGGGACAATAAAGCCCACGCTTAGTAGTGGTCCAGGGCAAAATGGTCCATTTACACATTTGGCTTTACATTTACTAAAGTTTGTTTACATTTTACTTTTAGGTTATACATTTAGTAATTATACATTCTACGTCCTGCTACAAGTACCAAGCCTACTGCTGGGACGGATTTCTGTTCTCTCGATCTTTTTGCTTACTTCGTGGGCTATACCAACCTCCAATTCTCATTTTATATTCTCAATGGCCTCCTCTTCCATTAGTGCCTTCTTTACCACGAATATCAAAAAAGTAATGGGTATTAAGTATGTATATATCTTTGAATGCATAATTAACGAATTGATTATTTAATTATTTAAATATTAAATAAACAACTCATTAATTATCACCATTATTTATCATATAGTTTGGTGCCTCCTACACTGTGCCCAGGTCAGGAAGATGACTGAAATACACATAGGATATGATTTCTAACCATTAAGATGCTTACTCTATAACACAGAGTATAAGTCTAGTAATAAATACAGCCTTGGAGGTGAAAGAGATAACCTTTTTTTTTTTTTAAGATTTTTATTTATTTATTTGACAGAAAGAGATCACAAGTAGGCAGAGCAGCAGACAGAAAGAGAGAGGAAGGGAAGCAGGCTCCCTGCTGAGCAGAGAGCCTGATGCAGGGCTCGATCCCAGGACCCTGAGACCATGACCGGAGCAGAAGGCAGAGGCTTAACCCACTGAGCCACCAGATGCCCCTGAGAAAGATAATCTTAATTGAGCTACACAGTAAACTTCGGATCAATTGTATTGTCCTGATTTACAGATGCGGAAAAGAGGCTTGGAAAACTTAATTTGCTCAATGTGTATACTCCAAAATTTGAACCTAAAACTATTAATCACCAAGACTCCTGGGTTAGCTTTTCCAAAGAACGCATAACTTGAGTTGATTAGCCTTTCAGGGTTTGAATGGATTAGTGCGACAGCTAGTTGACCGACTGTGAACAATTATGTCCTAGCAAACCTCAGGAAATGAGTAGGGGTGCATTAAGACATGCCACCATTAGTATGTATGTAATAGTACGTAAAGTAACAGTAACGGCAGCATGAGTAGTATGAAGAGTGGTATTAGTTGTAATAGTGTTAGTAACAGCAGCACTATGGCAATAATAGACCGCAATCTGTCAGGCACTGTCTGCGTCTGCCTAAGTCTTTGTTATCTAATTTGAGCCTAATAATCACCTTTTATTGTTAGACAAGTTGTGAAACCTAATTTTTGTGTCCCTTGGCTTGGTTATTGTAACCAGTTATTTGATCACACATCAGTTTAGATTCTATAGGGAAGTATTTTTCAGATAACTTTAACATATATCTGTAGAATCTGAGTAAAACAGATTACCCTCCATAATGTGGGTGGGCCTCATACAATCAGTTGAACACCTTAAGAGTCAAGATTGAAGTTTCTCAAAGAGGACAGAATTCTGACACCAGCCTGCCTTCAGACTCAACTACAACATCAACTCCTGCTAGAATTACCAGCCTGAAGATTTCAGGTGCTTGACAATCACACAAGCTACCATCTTAAAATGTATTCCCTTCCCTCTCTATATAATTGGGCTCTGTTTCTTTGGACACCCCTAGTACAGTTTCATTGTCTGTTGTTGAGATTCAAAGCCAATAAAGTACACCAGACAATCTATGTGTCTTCAGTGTTTCAGTTTTTCTATGAAAAGAGTCCTTGTATTTCAAGGCTCAACAGATTAAACTATGCAATACATGATACCACTCAAAAGGGGATGAATGCTCCATTCCTGGGCACCCTGGAGAAAGAGCAGTGAAGAGAAATCCCCCAGAGGTGCAGCTTCAAGCAGCACAGCTGGTTGCACATTTACTCAGAAAAATAAACAGCAGATATTTGTGGTAGGTTATATACGGACTTGTTGGCTGTGGCCAATGATTTGACTGGTTGTCAAGGACTTTAAAAGAACATCACAAGGAGGTCTGAGGAAGAGGAATATGGATGGAACTCTCTGAATGGGTGAAAAATGTGAAGGTATTTGTGGCCCATGTGAATCCTTACCAAAGAGGAGGATTTTAATAATCAGGTGAATAGGATAAACTGTTCTGTACACATTAGTCAGCTTCTTTCTTTAGCTACTTCTGTTATTACCTAATGGGCTCATGAACAAAGTGGCTATGAAGATAGCAATGGAGTTCATACATGGGCTTAGCAACATTGACATTCACCTATCAAAGATGACCTGGCCATGGCCACTGCTGAGCACTAAATCTGCTTGCAGCAGAGATCAACAGTGAGTCCATGAAATGGTACCATTCCCTGGGGTGACCAGTCAGCTCCCTGGAGGCCGGTGTGGATTACACTGGATCACTTCCATTATGAAAGGGGCAGTGTTTTGTTCTTACTGAGATAAGCATTGACTGTGGATATGGATTTGACTTCCTTGTATAGAGTTTCTGCTCAAACTACCATCCATGGACTTGCAGAATACCTTATCCAGCATTCATCAAGCCATTCCACACAGCGCTATTTCTGGTCAAGAAACTCATTTCACAGAAAAAGTAGTGCAACAATGGGGCCATCCTTGAGGCATTCATTGGTCTTACCATATGTCCCACCATCCTGAAACAACGTTTTGGCAGATCAGTGAAATAGCCTTTGGAAGACTCGGTTAAATTACCAAGTATGTGGCAATACATTGTAGGATCTGGCAAGTTTCTCTAGGAGGCTATATATGTTCTAAGTTACCTTTCCAAAATATGATACTACTTTTTCCATAGCCAAAATTCATGAGTCTGAGAATTAAGGGGCAGAAATGTGAGTGGCACCACCTACTATCACCCCTACTGATTCAGAAACAAAATTTTTGCTTCCTGTTGTACAACTTTGTGCTTTGCTGGCATAGAGGTCTTAGTTCCAAAGAGAAGTGCGGGCTTACCAGGAAAAAGTCAGACAAACACAGGTGGATGGTGGCAGCTGCGGTTGCTAGTGAGGGTAGAGGGTTGTGGTGGAGGATATGTTTATTTTGTTGGTCCTTGAAATACAAGGACTCTGCAGAGACAAATTAACCAACTAAAGGCCAATATACCACTTGATACATATTGTTTGCTTTGAATTTTCCACAACAGACTGGATTTGTATGTCAGGTTCTCCAGAGAAACAGAATCAAATGGATCTATGCATGTGTATATATATATGTATATATTTGTATATACTCACACACATATATATGTCTGCTACAACCTCTATATTATCTATTTAATATATATACAACACATTTCTCTATTATAGATTATATAATATCCATATAATATATATACAATATATAGCATAACATTTATATAACACAACACTAAGACTCTATCTTTGCATATGTATATGAATAATCCATCTATAAATATATACATATAATTAGTATTATAGTATTACTCAACCTTACAAAAAAAAGAGGAAAATCCTGCCATTTGTGACAACATGGGTGAACCCAAATGACATTATGATAAGTGAAATAATCTGGACACAGAAGAACCAACACTATATAATATCACTTTTATGAAGAATCTATAAAAATGTCAGCCTCATAGAAGCTACAAGTAAGATAGTGGTTGCCAGAGACTGGTGAGCAGTAGAAAGAGGGAGGTATTTTTCAAAGGGTACCAAGTTTCAGTTGCACAAGTTAAATAAATCCTAGAGATATTGCCTATAAAGTAGTGCCTATAGTTAATAATACTGTATTGTATCATTAAAAATTTACTAAGAAGAATAGATCTTATGCTGTTTTATCACCAAAAGAAAAATAATGAATAAAGAGGACAAAAAACTTCTGGAGCAGATGGGTATCTTCATGGCACAGACTGTGGTTAGGATTTCATGGGTTCCAGACTTACCAAGCTATACACATTAAATATGCACAATGAGTTGTATGTCATTCATACCTCAGTAAAGTGGTTTATAAAACAAACAATTAAAACTATGGTTTAAGGATTGAGTGTGGATATGTGCATGGGCTATATGGACCACAGAAGGCTCAAAAAATTGAAAAACAAATCATGGTTTAACATTTTAAAAAGAAAAAGGTTTATTTTATTCTTTTTTTTTTCTATTTGAACAGCCCAAAATATTATAAGTGAAAATATTAAGACTTAGACGTTCAAAGACATGTTTGGTTTTTAGAGATATATCTTTCAAAACTTTTAAAGTAGCTTCTGGTTCTTCACAGTATTATACTTTTGGTATATTTATGATCTATATTTTTTTAAAAGCAGTTTTTACTTTTCATATAAATGTAAACTTTAGTTTGTGGTATTTGTTTTTCTTCATTACTTTGATATTTGTCTGAATTCTGTGTGTTCTAAGACTATATATATATATATATATATGATTGCACCCTTGGCTTTACCTTTGACTTATAAATTATTCACCAAAATTTCCTTTCCAAGTTGGTCTTTGAAGGTGGTATACTGTGAATAACTAAGTTGAAATTTTATGGGAGAAGGGATGATTTTCTTTCTCATGCATTTGATATAGAAAACTTTAAAGGTGTGGTTTTATCTTTTCAGTATGTGCTTTGACCCCATGATATGTGGAACAGAATTATGAAGGCACAAATGCTATGCTGACATCTTTCCTTGAAAGTTGCTATACTTTGCTTTACTTTTTCACATTTTATAGAAAAAGTCAGTAATTTTTCAAATAAAATTATAGTTTTGTAATCAAAAAATCAAATAAATCAATTCTCAAATATCATTATGTATATTATATATATATCCAATTTTCTTCCAAATATAATCAATAAAAATCATTTGGGGTGTGTGTGTGTGTGTGTGTGTGTGATGTGTGCACAACCAGAAGAATAACTATAAAGTTTAAGAATTAGAAATATCATTATCAGATAGGTTTTCAGATTGAATCTTTCAATTTTGTGAATTTCTTAGGAATATATATGGATTGCCCATGTGTAGCTTCTGGGTCGTAAGGTTTCACTTTTAAACAAAATATCTTCATATTGCTTGAATACCACTAAAAATGCTTTGACATTCTTTATTGGCTATATGGAGTCTTATCAAAATACCTGTATATTAAATATAGACAAATTAAATTTGAGCCATTAATGGGAGAGAGACAGCATATAGTTCTTTCCATTTTACCTTTCTTCAAATAAATTGTGAGCTAGTTTAAGTATCTTATTTGGACAAGTATGTATGTTTCAGTGTGCTTAATTACACAGTAACAAAGCCTAATATACACACATAAATTACGTCTAAGCTTGTGTGTATACATAAGTTGCAAAATAGATAAGACTTAGTTAATGGAATGGAATGTTTCACAGCAATCTTTTCAGGGATATAAATTTAATAACATAGCTTTTGTGGAAAGGTCAAAGCTAGACATCTATTAGGCACAAATTATTGTTAACTAGCAGGAACAAACAAGTTATCAGATAGTTACATCAGGAGGTTAGAGTGGACAGCCAATCTTAAAGTCAGTAATATCCTTGAGATCATGAGTACCAGCAAACAGACATAACAAACTGTCAGCGTGACTTGGCAGAACACAAAGAGAATATAGGAAGAGTCAGAAAGGACTTGAGCTTAACTTGAAGAAGTGTGGACACCAAGGAATCTATTTAAGGAACCTTCAGGGTGTATGCTAAGTTTGTCTTTTGTCTCAGGTGGTCACAAATTATGTATGCTATAAATGCAAGCTAGTCTCTGTGCTAAAGGATAAGATTAAAGGGCTATAGGAGCATCTCTCTGTGCACTGAGGTTTTTAAAAGGCTAAAAGGCTAAATGGTATCAAGAAAGAATAAGAAAAATAATGCAAGAATAAAACCAGAAAGAAAAAAAATTGCCAAGGAGAAAGAGACAATCCTAATGAAAACAGCATATAATGGAAAGACCTATTTACAGAAGAAAAAATAAAAAGAAAGTATGCATCTGGATTTATGAGCTATTACAAAGTCTTTCTAATAAAGAGGAAATTGGGAAAATTAGAAAATAAACAGAATTTCATGGTTTGTATACTAATAAAATCCTAATAAAGATAAACACATTCATGGGATCATTTTTTTTACTAATATTCATCCATTCATTGACTCATTCAATTACTTGGGTATTTTATTAATTCAGATATCACCAGGTTTTGTAGTATGTGGTGCCACCTTGCTGAAGAACATGTGGGGCTTCATACGTAGATACGACATGACAAATGACATGCTCTTTTACTAGAGAGTAGACATGAAACATGAGAGAGATGGCCAAGACTCATTGAACTTCAGGTTTTTAACATTTTCTGCTTATCTGAACTGTTTCTTTAGTGATTTTTATGATCCTTTGCAGCAAAATGCTTGAATTAGGCACATATGCTTTCCTTTTTTTAGTCTAGAGTAGAGATTTGGGAAGATGAAATAAGCTAAAGAAGTGGAATATTTGTGGGGTTAAAGATATTTGGACAATGAATTTTAATAGTAAAGAATCTTATTCTTGGTAATAAGCTGAAGGAAAAAGGACAGAAAATAACGGGCCAGTTGAAAAACCATCAACTGAACAACCAAAATTTTAAGATACACTGTAAAGGAAAAAGAAATTATAGGAATATAAGTTTCTGAAATTAGATATTATAGAAGAAATAAGGTATATCAAGTTGAATTGAAGTGGTTCCAGTTACATAATAATTTTTAGTTGGGAATAATAGGAATAAGTGCTAAGAAATATTACTTGTGAGTTTACATATGAATAGTTCATACATATACACATGTACATATTAATTTAAATAAGAAAGGTAAAGCATTCTAATGTAACAAAGTGAAAATAATTTTATATACACGGATCTGAAGACTGGGAAAGAGCAATGGTGAGAAATAACTTGTTCAAAAGAATCTTTAAAGAAAAAAAAAGTCCAAGAGTAGAATTTTATAGGCAAGGACTATTGAACAAACAGGACGTTAAGATCAAGTGTCGGTTACTTTAGTTAAAATCAACAAGACCTAATTTTGTTATGAAAATGCAATCTTGGAGATTACTCATCTAAAAAAGAAAAAAAAGACTAGTTTTCTTTCCTAACTTTGATTATAAAATGTGTGCATGACCCAAAAAATTTGAAGCATCGGTCTCCATGCATGTAAAAAAGTCTCATCCTGATAAGTGATAACATATGATAAATCATGTATTTACATTTTCATGTATATTGAGGAAGCAACAAATAGAATTTACTTTGAATCAACAAAGTTGGTGATTTAGATGTAATGAGCAATGAGTTTCTCAGAGATCTTATTAATGTCAGCTTTTCTCAAATCTCAAGGAATATTGTAAATAACAATATATAGCCCAACTATACGTCATATTTGTAAGCATATGATAGAAGAAAAGATATGAGTAGTCCTGGCATCATAAAGTCAGGATCCAGGGACTTACGACGATCTCTATGAATTGAAAAGGATGAGCTACTATGTGAGCACGTAGCAACTGCGACTATCTGGGCAAATGGGACCCATAGGAGGCCAAGAGAGAGATGCACACACTGTTGTCCAGCCAAGGGATGATTCCCAATCAATCTACTCTCCCTAGGTAAGGAAGTATTGGCTCAGAGGAAGGGTTAGTTTTGTCATTTTTGGCCTAGAGAGTATGCTTTTCTATTTTAAGTCATATGAAAGCACTACAAATGCTAGATACAGCTCAGAAATTATTTGCTTAAAAATATTTATCTATACCCTTAATTTCCTATAGATAGATAGATAGATAGATAAAGATAGATACAGATATATTTAAATATATATATATATTTATATATATATATAAATATATCTGTATCGATACAGATATATTTATATATATATATTTTATATATATATATATTTATATCTATCTATAAAGGTTGGATTGCTTAAAGGAAATTGTTAAAAAGTTGTATGACTATATATAAAAATATATAAAGAAAACTAAAGTTCCAAATGTGTTACACTTAATGAAAAACATGAAGGAAAAAGAAAGCACATTTTCAAATCTACAGTAAGAGCAAAAAGAGAAACAAAACATTTCTTGGTGTGGGGATAATATTTGTATGTTAACAGATGATAGAGGAAAAGCAGAACTTCTCAATGTCTCAGATTTATCTTCTTATATAGTCATTTTCTTCACCAGTAATAAATATCCATGGTTAATAGTTATGATATGAAGAGACCATTGAAACTCTAGATAAGCCAAGATACAGTAAAATTAAGCTGGCTGCTTTAAAGATGTGAAATCACTATGACTTGGTGAATCACATCCCAGACTACAAAGAGGTTTCTACAGACAAGATCAAAATTCCATTATTAATAACCTTTATGAATATGAATGCCATGATATTTTAAAGTGGATAAAAGTGGACATTGGAAACTGCACACTAACAGAGTTGATGTTGATTCCAAGGAAAACCACAGAAATATGTATACATAGCATGGAAGAAAAGAACAGGACTCTATAGTTAAACAGATATGTGTCTGATCTCTCATTTCACAATATAATAATCATGGTTCTTTGTGAAAATTTTTCTAAAATTTTTTTTGAGTTCATATGAAAAGAAGGAATAGTTTCTACCTAATGAGGTTGTTCAGAAGATAAAAAGAACTAATATCAGGATATAGCTTACAATGTAATTTGTACTGAAAATATGATTTTTAATAGTAATATCAATAAATAAAATGTACTTGGACATCCAGGAGAAAAAAGTAAAGCAGAACTTCCTAAGAGTTATCATGAGGTCACAAAGAATAAGCCATTCTAAATTGAACTCATTTCTAGTTCTGATAGAATTGCTAAATTGATAAATTAAAATAGAGCCATATGCATAATCTGTCTTGAATTCACAAAGACATTCGACAGGACCTTTTAGAGCTGAGCACTCTAGGGAAAACAAAAGTGTCTTGGATGAAGTTAGAAGTAGTCATAGATGACAAAATAAAATATACTAACAGTGATGACCAAAGTTAGCACAGAATGATTTTTTTCCAGTGTTACGTTGAAAAGAAAAGTGCTTTGATCATGTTCTAGGTAGTATTTTAATCAGCAGCATGAACTTAGAAAGAAATGCCAGGCTAATCAAAACATAAAATGATTAAAGGTTAGAAACTATAGCTGATGTGATAAAAAAGAATTGAGATTTTAATATGTCTTATAAATAGAATGGAGCAAAACAAAGTACAAATTGTTATAGCTGTAAGTAGAGGTTACTATTTATATTAAAAAATAAAGTAATTTTACCATAAAATACAGTGTACCTTTAAGAAGAGCAGTTTATGGGGGGAAAAATCTTTGAAATTTTTAACTATGAAGACAGTATGAATTACCTGAGTAAAGTGACCCTAAAATAGCTTGTGTAATCAGAGATAATATGAATAAAAATAATAACATTTTATAATACTTTATTACATGGGGCACCTGGGTTGCTCAGTGGGTTAAAGCCTCTGCCTTCGGCTTGGGTCGTGATCCCAGGGTTCTGGGATCGAGTCCCGCATTGGGCTTTCTGCTCAGCAGGGAGCCTGCTTCCCTTCCTCTCTCTCTGCCTGCCTCTCTGCCTACCTGTGATCTCTGTCAAATAAATAATAAAATCCTTAAAAAAAACTTTATTATAAAGAACTCTATCCCAATAATGTTCTTTGATAATTGACAAAGTGAATAGAACAGTTAGCCTGGCATAAAGTAGGTACTTGGTAAAAATTAATTTCCTTTTTCTTACCTGTGGAATAGTCAAAAATAATATGTATGGGTTTAGAGAAGTAATTCATAACTAATGAGGTACCATAATATCAAAGAGAAAAAGCATAGTTTGATAGAATATAGTGATTTTTAACTGTGATACTTTATTTTTTAAGATTTTATTTATTTATTTGAGAGAGAAAGAGAGGGTGCACATGCATAATTGGGGGGGGATGGTGAGAGGGAGAGGCAAAGGGGCACACAGACTCCCCATTGAGTGTGGAATCTGAGGCTGTGAAGGTCCACGTGGGGTTAGTCACAGGGCTTGACCTCAACAGGGGTCTTGATCTAAGAACCCTGAGATCATGACTTGAGCTGAAATCAAATGCTCAGTTAGCTGACCGAGCCACCCATGTATCCCCTTCAACTGTGATTCTTAAAGGAAGATGATATAATATTTTCCTAAGACATTTCAGCATTTTTGGTAGTGTAAAGAAATTGGAGAGATGAAGTCTTCCAAGTTTGTATAATTACCAGGAGAGGACATGAATTAAAATTGTTAAGAACTGTCTTTCTAAGGACAATATGGGGATAATTTTCCTCAAATTTGGAGGGGAACACATTTTAGTAATGCACATGCATTTTAATATTTCTCCACTATTAATATATACTGTGGTGCCATGAAAATAGGGAGTATCACATGAAGTCACAAACTTGGCTGGCCAGCTGCTGTGGGTCTTATTAAAGAAATGATACTGTAAGTATGAGATTGTCATCCATGACTTCTAATGCCTTTCTCTTTTCAAGCATCTCTGGGGAGAAAACACCAGCTAAAATAAATAGATATTTGGAAGTTTTCTGTGTGTCATTTGTAATTTTAATGGTAATTATACCTAATTCCATACTCTATGAAAACCAATAGGGCTATGGAATGAGGATTATTATTGCATTCTATATTAAAATAGGGAATCTCAAGTACAATGAGAATGCTACCTGTTGTAGTTCTCACATGCAAAGGAAGTTGAGATAACAATCATTACGACTCAAAGCCTCTGAGATTTCCAATAAACAAATTTCCCCATAAATGTATCTATCATCTTCCTTAGTAAACATGAACTTTTTATTAAAGTATACTGCTTATTGCTGATGCACTAGCAGCAATGGACATAATTAAAACCACTTATTTTATTTTCCTTTTTAAAGACTGATTTATTTATTTTGGGGAGAGAGAGAGCACACATGTGTGTGGTGGGGAGGAGTGGAGGGAGAGGGAGAAAGAGCATCTCCATCAAACTCCCCGCTGAGTGAGGCGTGTGATGCAGGACTTGATCCATGACCTGAGATCATGATCTGAGCCGAAATCAAGAACTGTACACTTAAGGGGTGCCTGTGGGTTAAGCATCTGCCTTTGGCTCGCGTCATGATCTCAGGGTCCTGGGATGGAGCCCTGCATCAGGTTCTCTGCTCAGCAGGGAGCCTGCTTCCCCTTCTCTCTCTGCCTGACTCTCTGCCTACTTGTGATCTCTGTCAAATAAATACACAAAATCTTCAAAAAAAAAAAAAATACTTAACTTCTTTATTTTAAAAAAAAGAGAGAATTGTACACTTAACTGACTAAACCACCCAGGTGCCCCTAAAACCAATGATTTTAGTTCTATTATCAGTAAATGTAAAGAGTCCCAAAGGGCTTTAGAGAGTTCTGCTCATCCTTCCTTGCTTCTTAAGGACCTGAGGGTCATAATGCAATGCCTTTCTGGAATTTGAGAAAAGTATATTTCAGATGTTAAGTGAGTTACCTGTAGTAGAAATTAATGTTACTTTCATATTTAAATATGTTAAATTCTTTGCAAGGTAAAATAATTTAATAATGTAAACTCATTTAAAAGCTTAATTATAAGGATAATTATGCTTTATTTTCCTGAACTTTCTCTTTTAAAATATTTTAATATTTAAAATATTTTCCACCAAGTGACAACTATAAGTTATAAATATTCAAATTTGTCACAACTGAATATTAAAATTAAAAAAAACACATAACTGGAAGACAAGGAAAACTATTGCAGATATATTAATTTAATATTGTTTTATAGTAAACAAAATACCATTGAAAGAATTAGAAAAGATATTGATATTAAGTGGTACAAAGACATCATGAATTCTTTTCCTGCCAAAACAAATAGAAATGTAAGATGGAAGTTCTATAGTATAAAATAAAATGATATTGGATCTCCTCAATGACTGTTGATTTTTATTGTCTTTTGTTTTTTTATGAATTTTTTTCTTTTTGATCTAACTTCTAGGAGTTATCCTCAATTTTATTTTCCAGATTTTTAAAAAAATTAAATTATGTGATATGAATAATATAATGTAATGCAATATAATGTATATCTGGGCTCAAAAGAAAGAAAATAGGTGGTATGATAAACTGAGAATTCCAACTTTCATAATGCCAGCTCCCTAAAAGAGCTGCTTCTCAGGAAAATTATTACTAACAGTAAAGTTATCTACTGACCTATGAGATTACAAGGAAGTTCACCTCTCTACCTGGAGCTCTTCATTGAGAAAATAAAATATCATTTGTGAGAATGATACAGAATCCAATTTATACTATCCAAAAGAAGCATGATTCTTCAAGCCTACAAATTAATGTAAATCCCCCCCAAATATAAGTATCTATAGGGAAAGGGAAATATAAACTTGCTGTGCTATAACATGTCTACAACTCAGTAAGTAAAGGTATCCTAAAACAAGACTCACTGAGATATTAAATAGAATACATGTGCAAGTGATGAAGATGTCAACATAAAAGGCAAGAAAAAATAATAAGAATCTGCTTCAAATTTCAGAAGGTGAGACTAAACGAAGGTTGAGAGACAATATTCAAAATGATTGTATTGATAATTTTCTAGGATAGATAAAATTTTGAACCCTTTAACTAGATAAACTCAACAGGCTTTAGACTGTGAAATTACATTTTCAAAATGTTGAGAAAAAAAATCATAATTCTAGAATTTTATACTTAGCTAAAGCATCATTTAGGAGGGAGAATGGAAAATCATCTTACGTATTTTGGGGTTGGGGGGACAAAGACTGAGAATGTACATTTCGTTGAAGCCTATATGAATGAAACAAATAATTTAACAAATAATTATATACTCTCAATATTTGCTTTTGTTTTTCCTATACTGTATCTGCAGCATGAAAGAAACTGAAAACCTGAATTCAAAAGGCAAGTTTGAGATTTAAGAAGCAATTTTGAGCAAATGTCAGTTGCATGTTGGTTAAGCTAAATAACAACTAGCTGAAAATTAATGATTCAAATAATATCTACTTTGGGAAAGAGGATAAAAATACAGTAAAGTAAAACATTGGATAATAAAATCACAATAGTTTCAACAAAGATACATAGATGTAACCCCTAATTGTTTTTACAGTTCTTGAGGAGGGTACATTTTCGAAAAAATTCAACTTAATGTTTATTAACAAGTATATATTTTAAAATTTAAAAGTAAATACTAACATACCATCAATAAGATATTTAAGTTAGTGAAAGCAGAAATTTAATTTAACAAATCAGACACTAGGAAAAAAACGAGGGATAAAAGGAAGGCAGTATGACAATTAAGGAAACACAAAAATGCATCAGTAAGCATAACATATAAATGGGTTTAACTTAGTTTGAAAGATGGAGTTTCTAGTAGTAGAAAATCAAGAATAGAATCTAATATTACATTCTTTGTAAGAACTACACATACACCATGGTAACCCAGAAAAACTGAAAGGATGGAAATATCAGACAAAAGATTTAATGCAAAACATACTATTATGAGAAGTCAGTTGCTATATAACGATAAAAGGAACAGTTTCTTAGAAAACATAAAAATCCTTAATTTATATGCCCTGAAAAGTCATATCCTCAAAGCAAATATTGGACTATTTGGAATAGTGGAATGTTTTAAATGTACAAATTCTATAGTGGGGTATTTTAACACAAATAAGCAAAAATACTTAAAAGAGAATAGTTGGAAATAAAAAAAATAATTGAAAACTTGAAAACACAAGGAATAAGCTGTATTTGGTAGACATATATAGACTCCCATAGCTCAAAATAAATAAGCATTTCTTCTAAGCATCCATGAGAAATGAAATTGAATTGGCCCTGTATATGTCCCAAAGCCAAACATAAAAAATACGAAAGAATCAATCACTTACTGACCACATATTTGGCCCAGATGAAGTATAATTAGAAATCAATAACAAAAACAAGATTCATTTAAAAATATAAGCTGGAAACTTAAAAATTCAGTTGACCAACATTATTCATGGATTCCATATTTGCAAATTAGCTTACTTGGTGAAATGTATTTGCAACCCCCAAATCAATACTTGCAATGCTTAAGCACCTGCCATGCACATTCCTGTTTGAGGTTAAAAAAAAAAAAAAAAAAAAAGTGACATTGCCTTCTTGTTTTAGCTCTTATATCATAACAAGTGCCCTTCCCATGGTGTATTTAGAGCCACAATTTTTTCATTTTGTCTTTTTTTTTCGTTGGTTGTCATTATGTTTAAAAAGGCCCCCAAGTCCATTTCTAAAGTGCTCGTGTTCTTAATAAGCACAAGCACCCTGTGATTTGTCTGATGGAGAAAATGTGACAGATAAGCTTCATTCAGGTATGAATTAGAGTACTGTTGTCCATGAATTCAACATTAATGAGTTAACATATATATGCAACTATGTATTTATTATATGTACATATATGTAAATATATATAAACACACAATATTTAGTATTAAGTACAATGTATTTGATGTTACACTATGTGTTTGATATATATATGTATACTATATATATAATTTACATATATAATATATAACATATATAATTAATATATATAATAAAATAAGATGTCTTTAAAGAGAAACACACAAAACAAGGTTATGTATCAATGATCAGGTCATGAAAATGTGAACAAAGTTTCACAGAAATCTAACTTTGTATTCCCCCTAGGGACAATAATTTTGTATTTGCTAATTTAGTCTTCACTGCAACTTGATAAAATAGAACATCTACAAATAAAGAGAATCAACTGTACATTTCCAGTTAGTTATCAGTCCAAGGAAATAATTATATTTGGAATCAGAGAATATTTGAGGCTCTTTAGAAATGATGAAAACACAAATAGCTATGCCTTTATTTCTACACACAGCACTGCCACTGTATTTTCCCTGCATTAACTGATAAATCTAGTCACTTAGTGGACTTAGTTATTTTCCCAAGAGAAAAGTATGTTGTCTATATTACACAGTTCATGAAATCATTAATTAGATTAATGTCTTCCCCCAAACCAGAAATCTGGGTTCAAATTCATGTTTGTATTAACTTTGTCAACATTCCTCTTGAATTTTCCTGGTAGTTAGCACATCGAACAGTTTCAGTTAAAGCACTAATAATAGATATATTAGAAGCTAAGGTGTAGTGATAACTGGAAATGGAGAAAATTTCCCAGTGTTTGCCGAGATTAATCCCGCAGCCGTCACACCAACCCACTTCCTTGCATGTTGATTCAGAGGCATGAGGAATCTAGTGTCCAGGTGGCAGTCTTAATTTTGAGTTCAATGACTATTGCTGTCCCTAATCTAGTGTAGGCATTCCTCCCACTGTAACTAAGACCTTAGACCAGAAAAGCATAATGTCATGGAACAGGAAAGAAGAATTTTTGTTAGTAGATCACTAAAGGTAATAGTGAGTGATGATACTCATGTTTCCATCCTTTGATTCCTGGACCTATGGAACCCGGCTAGGGCAGAAACGGCACCATACTGAGGATGCTGATTCAAAACATACTTGGCTCTCTGAAAAACCTTCCCTCACCTTGCAAGTTACTGCCATCTACCTGATGTTGTAACTGACTCTTCAAAAGGCCTTTCCAAAGTTCTATCAAGCTGGCTGCTTTAGGATGGTGGGGAACAAAGTAAAAACCAGTGAACCCATTAGCATGGGCCCATGGTGGTACTTCTTTTGCTGTGAACTGAGTTCCTTGATCAGAAGGGACGCCGTGTAAAATAACATGATGATTAAAAAGGCATGCTGCAAGTCCACAGATGGTAGATTTGGCAGAAGCATTGAATGCAGGGAAGGCAAATTCATATTCCAAATAAATGTCTATTCCATTCAGAGCAAAATGCTGCTTCTTCCATGACAGAAGTGGCCCAGTGTAATCAACTTGCCGCCATCGGGATGGCCGATTACCCTGGGGAATGGTGGTAGATCAAGGTATCCCAGATCTGCCACTCGAAAGATTTCCCTACATCACTGTGCTGCAGAGTTGGCCTGGAAAGGAGTTATAGGACCACAGTTGTTCACTTTTGGGTAGTACATGCGTACCACACAGATGCATGTATAAATCAGGTTCAAATCTCTTTCTCTGCCAGCTGATGGTGAATGCCCCACAAGGCCATAGGTGCAGTCTAAGAAAGAGAAGGAACTGCAGCCAAGTGAGGTCCATTGCATCTGGGCCACCTAGTCATGTACCTTACTTGTGCCTTAAGGACCTGCTTGGCCCAGTGAGGTACACACCTCTTAAATTTCATAATAGAGTACTGCTGTGCATACCCAACTTTATAGCTTGGTAGATCACACACCACCAGTTTATGAGGGCCTGTCAGGTCAAATGTTAACTTGATGGCCCATGGTCAAGGGTTTAGTCTGTATCAAGGCGAAGAAACAGGCCAAAAACTGTTTCTCAAATGGAAAGTAGTAGCCTACAGAGGATAGTAGAGTTTTGCTTTAAAATCCTAAGGGTCTGAGCTGATTCACATAGAACCCTGCCAAAAGCTCCAAACAGAGATACTTCCCTACCTCTCATTGATATTTTAAGCAATACTGGATTGGCTAGACCATGGGTCCCAGTAGCAGGTGTGCACAATATCCTGGACCTGCGCAGAGCCATTCTTGTTCTGGGCCCCACTCGAAACTGGATACATTCTGGATCACTCAGCAAATGCACTGAAGTAACACCCAAATGAGGGTTATGTTGTCTCCAAAACCCAAACAGGCCAACTAGGCATTGTGTTTCCTTTTTTATTGTAGAAGGGGTCAGATTCAACAACTTATCCTTTATATTGAAACATGCTCTATGTTGATGGACTTCTAGAAACTTCATTATGTTAGAAAGAGCCTGAATTTTTGTCACATTTATTTCCTACCCTCTGAAAAGCAAAATGTCTTATCAATAAGTCTAGAATAGTTGTCACTTCTTGCTCCAGTCAACATAATGTCATCAGTATGATGGACCAGTGTAATACCCTGTGGAAAGGGCAGGAAATCAAGATTTTTGTGAACTACATTATGACCTTGGAATGGACAGCTGATACACCCCTAATGTAGGTCAGTGAAGGTATATTGTTGGTCTTGTCTATTGAAAGTGAACTGCATCTGGTGGTTTTTACTATAGGTATTGAGAGAAAACAAAACAAAACAAACAAACAAAAAACATTTGCCAGATTAATAGCTTTATACCAGGTACCAGAGGATGTGTTAATTTGCTCAAGCAATGAAACCACATTTAGTACAGCAGCTGCAACTAGAATCATCACCTGGTTCAGGTTATGATAATTCTCCTTTATTCTCCAAGATCTATCTATTTTCTGCATAGTTCAAACAAACAAGTAGAATAGGGACGTAATCGAAATCACCACCCTTGCCTCCTTCAGCTCCTTAACAGTGGCACTAATCCCTGCAATCTGTCCAGCAATACAATATTGCTTTTGGTTTACTATTTTCCTAGGTAAAGACAGTTCTAGTAACTTTCTCCTGGATTTTCCCATCATAAATAACCACCCTTACTTAATAGCTAAATGAACCAACGTAGGATTCTGCCAGGTGCTGAGTATATTTATTTTAATTACCTTCTAGAGCAGGGAAAATAATCACAGGGGGGGTTCCGGGACCCACTGGGTCCCCTGTGAGATGAATCTGAGCCAAAACTCTGTTGATCACCCAAACGTCTTAAACCTCTACTCAGACTGGTGGATCACAGTGGATCACAGTCCAGTCTCTTGGAATTGGTAATTGCTCAGAGCCAGTGAAGCAGTTCCCAAAAAGCCCAATTACTTCCTTTTCCCCAGTGCAGTTACCCTGGTAAAGGGCTGTAGATCTTTTTGGGAAAGGCTGAGAGAAAGATGAACACTATAAATTTTGGGAGTGTTCAGGAGTTTTTTCTTAAGTAACCTATGACTCACTGTTGTTATGATTCAGATTAGACTTTCGTTAACTCGATCTGGAACTTTTTAGCTAAATTCTTCTAAGAAAAGTTTTCCTATTTTTTTCATGTCTAAAACACCATGATCCAGCTTCATGTTCTTTCCACCACTACCCCATATCCTTAGTATCCATTTCCACAGTCCCCAAGGTTTTGTCTGTATAAATTAGAAAAGTTAAGTAGTTATTTTGTATTGTAGTATACTACCTCATGGGTCACACATAGCACTTTATTATTAGGGGCTTGCTGGAATTTGAGTCTAGTTGGAGGTCTATGTGCAAAGAGAGGTGGTAAGGATGGGTCCTGGAGAGAGTCAGCATGATTCCCTCCTTCAGAGGAGGGTGTTGTCATTTCCTTGGGCAAGTCAGTGTTAATCCTTCCAGACAGAGGTGGAGAGGCTTTTTCTATTGAGGTGTGAAGGTCATTTCTTGTACAGATGGTTGGCTGCTTGCACTGTCACATAATACTCATCAGAATTTAGGGGCTCAATATCCCCAGGTTTATTACTGTCTTCACACACTTCCACATTCCAACTTAGAGTATCCCATTCTTTCCCAGTCAACGACCTCAGTCAGCAGTAGTCACCCTGTGAGACTGGGAGTTCCACTGACATTGCAGCCAGTCACAGGATGAGATTCTGAGTCTGTTTTTCAGCAATCTCAGCCCTGAAACCGCAGGAGATAAAAGTATCCTTCAGAACAAACAAAACATTCAGGTTATACATATGGTACCTGAGCAGGGAATTTGAATCTCCAGCTCATCCTTCCTTTTTACCACTTGGTCCAGCATTAGTAGCAACCAAACTCATTAAACCCAAAACATTGTGGGGGAAAAAAAAAGTTTCAAAGCATGATATGCAGTCACCCAGTTCCTTGCTTCTTATAAGTGGTTTCTTAAAAGTAACCCATGGGAATGTAGTACGTATCTCTATTGCCAGGTTGTGCTATACACTATTGGTCCTATCTCTTTACTAGTGGAAATTAACATCTCTCAATGTAATTGTATTAGAGAGCCAATTCTAGAAAACACAGAACCAATTCAGGAAACTCATCCTTAAAATTATGTTTCTCCATCTACCCTTGGTACCAAAATCTGTATTAGTGTTGGTTTCCTAGAGAAGAGATCCAAAAGGAGATGATATAAAGATAGATAGGTAGATAGATCGATCCATAGGCGATTTATTCTAAGGAATTGGCTCTTGTTGCTTTGGAGACTGAGAAATCTAACATTTGTAGCCAGGAAGCTGAAGTTCTAGGAGAATCAGTGGCATAGTTCCATTATATGTCTGAAGGTCTGCAAACCAGGAAAGTATACGGTATAGGTTCTAGTCAGAGTCTGAGTTGGAAGACACAAAAAGGCAAATGTCCTAACTGGAAGACAGAGAGAGAAATAATTCATTTCCTCTCCCCTCCCCTCCCCTCCTCTCCTCTTTCATCCTTCCTCTCGCTTTCTCTTTCTCTTTCTTTCTTCCTTTCAATTCTTTCTTATTCAGTCTTTTACTCCATTCATGCCCAAGACAGATTGGACTGGATGAGGCCCACCCACATTTGAGGAGGGCAAAGGGTTTTGCTCAGTCTACTGATAAAATGTTCATGCTATTCAGAAACCGCTCATCAACATAACCAGAAATATTGTTTAACCAAACATCTGGCACCCTGTGGTCCAGTTATGCTGACATAAAATTAACCTTCATGATGCATCGTAATGAAGCTGTCAAAAGCAAATTGAAAGATAAATTTTCAAAAGGAGTGAGAAGGCAATGATTTATATCTTTAGAATCCATGGAGGCCAGAGGTAGAAGAATGACATAATCAAATTATAAAAGACATATATTCATCCAAAAATTCTAAACCCTGCAAACTCCTTCAAAATTAAAGAAAACCAAGACATTCTTAGATGAAGGGGGAAAAAATGGCAGAATTCAATGCATGCAAACCTGTCTTACAAGAAGTTCTAAAGTAAGTAAAACTAGGCCATTAAGTAGAAATTCAAATCCACATGAAGAAAAAAAAAGAACAAATACAAATAACTACATAGGTAAACACAGGACATTAAAAATAATATTATTTTATATATCTTTTTTAAATTATATGATTAAAAAAACAAATTTGTATAGTAACACAAATTTTGTGTTAGTGGGTATATAATGTATAATTTTGTGGCAGGAAAAAAAATGGAGAGGGAATAGAACCAAAATATGTTGTATAATATTGAAATCAATTTGGTGTTAACTTAAGTAGATTGCTATAAGTTAAGATGTTAATTTTGATATACAGGGCAACTCCAAATAAATGTTTATTTTCCTTCCTTCATATGAGTTGCTCTCTTTAAATACAAAAAAACCAAAAAAGCAAAAAAACAACAACAAAAAAAAACCAACAACAACAAAAAAAAAACAACCAAAAAACCAAAAAAACCCCAAAAGCTGGCATCTATATATATCTACCTATACCTATATCATCTATATCTACCTATAGAAAGAATGCAAAAATGTAACAATTAAGCTTTTTATATATTTGCTAGTCTAATGTGTTAATTCTGAAATTAATGGTATAGTAACTAAAAAATTTGAAGAGTTCAGGATTTCATTAGCATTCATGTACTACTGAAATATTAGGATTTTCATGAAAATATGACTGAAATATATGTTTATGTTAGATTTTTAAAACTAATTTATCTCACTTTCAGTACAGTTAAGTATTTTTTCTGAGGACTGATTATTTTACTGACTTTAGAAAAATCCATTATTGTTGAATATGTAAGGGAGACTATAATTTTAGTAAAACAAATATTTGGGTGTAGTAGGGTTTTATCAAAATGAATATACAGAGAACATTATGTTTTCCTCTGATTGTTTACATATTATATGCATAACAGTGTCCTCTGAAATTTTATGTCTTGAGGGAAGTATCATATAAAATATACAAACAATCCAATCCATACCTGACTATGGTACCTGGTGGTAGAAAACCAGTATATTTAGTAAACCCATTTATGCATATAGGTTTGGCTTCATAACTGTGAGCTCTTTGAGGCACAGAATTCTTCATATTCACTTATTTTTCACTTATTTTAGTATCTAGCACAGAAGATAACAAAATATGCTAGGTATTCAATAATTATACATGAAATAAATTAAGGTGATCAAATCTGCACTTAAAATTTCACAAATTTGATCAACTTTATTTTTGAACCAAGTATTTTATTAAAATAGTACAAAGACAGATTTTTATTTTTAAATTTTAAAGAGTTGTTTTATTTTATTTGAGAGAGAAGGAGCGAGAGAAAGAGAGAATATGTGTGGGGGGAGGGGTAGGGAGAGACGGAAAGGGGGGAGGATCTCCAGCAGACTCCCCACTCAGCGTGGAGCTCACTGCATGGCTCTATCCCAGGAGCCCGAGATCATGACCTGAGCTAAAACTGAGAGCCAAATGTTTTCCTGACTGAGCCCCGCAAGCACCCCCATCAACAGATTTTTAAATGAATACGTAGACAAAAGCTATAAGTCAAATATGGTCATCTGTCTTATATTTTTAAAGTTGACTTTGTTTCTTTCTTTGTTTGCTTTGTTTTCAGAGAATTGAGCATAGGAGAGAATTTTTCTAAACCTCCTAGGATATATTTTGAATACACAGGAAATAATATATTCTGGAAGGACAATTGTGTTTTTGTATTAATGTCAAGCATTCCATCTTTAAATCTACTCAGCATGCTTTTAAAGAAAGAAAAATGGATAAATGTGAGCCAAAATATAATTAAACATTAAAAATTGTTTGCTTTCCTCAGGCAAGAGAAATAAAAGCAAAAATAAACTATTGGGACTATACAAAAAAAAAAAAAAAAAAGGGTTTTGCATAGCAAAGAAAATCATCAACAACAACAAAAAAAAACCAAAAAGGCCACCTACTGAATGGGAAAAGATATTTGCAAATGACGTATCTGATAAGGGGTTAAGAACCCAAATATAAAAAGAATTCATACAATTTAATACTGAGAAAACAATCTGATTTAAAAAAGGGGCAGAATACTTGAATAGATATATCCCAAAGAGATATAGAGATGGCCAAAGACACATGGAAAGATGCTCAACATTACATCATTAAGGAAATATAAATCAAAACCACAGTGAGAAGTAGCCTTACACCTGTCAGAATGGCTAGAATCAAAACCACAAGAAATAAGTTGTGTTAGTAAGGATGTAGAGAAAGGAACCTCTGTGCACTGTTGTTGGGAATGTAAATTGGTATAGCCACTGTGAAAAACAGTGTGGTGGTTCCTCAAAAAGTTAAAATGGAAATAGCTTATCATCAAAAAATTCCATTACTAGATATTTACCTAAAAAACAAACACACACACACTAATTCAGAACAATGCACGCTCCTTTATGTTTAATGCAGAGTTATTTACAAAAGCCAAGACATGGAAGCAATCCAAGTGTCCACCAAAAGATGAGTGGATGAAGAAGTGGTGTGTGTGTAGACATATATGAATACTATTCAGACATAAAAACAATAAGATCTTCCATTTGTCCTTTGTAGAGCACCTATCATATGTCTGCTGCACCCGTGTGCTCCAGCACTTTGTTCCTTTCTCCGGCATGCCCACACCAGCCATATGAGTTTGGTTTACCAACTGAACAAACTAACCAACCAAAAACCAAAACTGGAGCTCACAAACCTTAGTTATCTTCCCCAAGTCACACCCACAGTGAGCAGAAGCCCAGAGATTCATCCCAGATATCGCTGGCTCCAGCAGTAAACTCTTTTCTTTGGTTACAGAGGAAAGGAATTTGTGGGTGACTGGCCAGAGTGACTTCTAAATGTAGAAGTGATATTTTCTACGTTGAGCCAATAAATCAAATTTTATAACATATGTTTAATTTTTATCCAATAATTTGGAGTGAATCAATCTAGTTTATGTAGTTACTGGACAAAGAAATTTTTAATAATAGTTTTTTGTCACTTGTGGAGGGAGGAAAAATAAATTCTGAAAATAAGTTATCCCCATGTTTTTTTTTTCTCTTTGTTGTAATAACAATATTGAAATAATCTCTTTACCTCACCTACTTTTCCTTTCCACAGTGTTATTAGTGACCCCAACAGAAAATATTAATATTACATTAGGCTCATTAGTATTCAGTTTCACATTTCAATCATTATACAAGAAAGTATTTTCCATATAATTGCCAACTACTCAATAATCATGATTAATCCAATTTTCAAAATTTGATTTCACTAGGGAGGGACACCTCGGTGGCTCAGTTGGTTAAGCGTCTGCCTTTGGCTCGGGTCATGAACCCAGGGTCCTGGGATAGAGTCCCATATCAGGTTCCTTGCTTAGCGGGGAGCTTGCTTCTCCCTCTGCCCCTCACCTCACTTGTGCTCTCTCTTTCCCTTGTGCTCCCCCTCTCTGACACACAAATAAATAAAAAATTTAAAAATTTTTTTTGTTTTCCCTAGTAAAATATTTATGGCAACTCAGCAATTGTACTACTGGGTATTTACCTCAAAGATACAGATGTAGTGAAAAGAAGGGGCACATGCAGCCCAATGTTCATAGCATCAATGTCCACGATAGCCCAACTGTGGAAGGAGTTGAGATGCTCTTTAACAGATGAAGGGATAAAGAAGATGTGGTTCATATGTACAGTGCAATATTACTCGGCCATCAGAAAGGATGAGTACTTACCATTTACATCGACATGGATGGAACTGGAGGGGATTATGCTAAGTGAAGTACGTCACTCACAGAAAGACAATTATTATATGGCCTCACTCATATGTGGAATACAAGGAATAGTGTAGAGGACCACAGGGGAAGGGAAAGCTGAATGGGAAGAAATTACAGAGGGAGACAAACCATGAGACACTCTGACCCTGGGAAACAAACCGCGCCTTACAGAAGGGAGGTAGGTGGGAGATGGGGTAACTGGGTGACGGGGATTAAGGAGGGCACGAGCTATGATGAGCACTGGGTGTTATACGTGACTCATGAATTGTTGAACACTATATCAAAAACGAATGATGTACTATATACGTTGGGTAACAGAACTTAAATTTTTAAAAAGGGGAAACAATGGATATGGTATCCATAATACTTTATCAAAAACACTGACGCCTTGAAAAAATGGTTTTTATGCTTTAGTTTGAATCAGAATCACCTGGACAGTCTGTTGAAAAGCATATCACTGGGTATGTCTTTCAGAATTTCTGATTCAGTAGGACCTGGGTAAGAATTTGCATTTCTAACAAGCTTTCAAGGTAAAGCTAATGCTGTTGATTCCAAGAACTCCAAACCGAAGATCACTATCATAGAGGACCACTGTTCCTATATTTGGAGTCAGTACAATCAAAAACCAATTTAAGAACTTATCCTTTTTAACCTGAGGTCCATTTCCAGCTTCTCAGCTGGGACTCAGGCTTTAGTCTCAATAAACATAGTTGGTGCTTACACAAGGTCTTTCAGCTGTTAACAGGACCACTGTAATGTATTTGGATGGCATTTTGACAGCTAACAATTTGATTGAACTGTTTGAATAGACCTTTGGGTTAAGTGGACAGCCTGCTTAACACATCAAGGGCACAACCTTGTCTGGGGAGAGCCTCCTTTCCAACAAGATTCAAATACAACCAGCAGCCAAATTTCTCATTTCTGTGTAAAACTTCACTAGCCAGTCTTTACTGCAGGGATAAGCTTTTAGTTCCAAATTGCAATTTTCAAGCTGTCAAAGGAGAACTAAACTTTACTGGCATCCGGAGATTGTAGTAAAATAGATTGTGCTGCTTGTTTGCTGTATTAGCAAGCAAACATCCTGGCTTTTGTGTTTCTAAGACGGTGGTATAAATAACTCGTTCAAGGGGAAAAAAAAAAAGGCAAAACATATTTAATATCTATGAAGGGTCAGAATATATGAGAATCAATGAGATACATGATATGATTGGGATCTTCCCAGAGTTGATCATTTATGCCAAAAGTATAAAACTCCTTAATTTATATTCAATATTAGCATCTACATTGATAAAACAGCTTCAACATAGTTTTCATTCTCTTTTGGAAATATATATCAAAATTCTAGTAACCTTAAGATCTGATGGATTTACACCCTCAAAACCTCAAATTTTTAATCCTACATGGTTCTGTCATCCTTTCCTTTCATTTATATCATATTAGGAGATGAGCAGAAAGCAAACAAACAAACAAACAAACAAAAAAGGACCTTTTTTTAGTGTCATAGCCATTTAATTTTAAAGTAGTTTTTATAGGGTTTTATCTGGATTAAGGGATGGAATAGTGTCACTCAAGGTGAGCTGAAAGAAAGGTACTTAGTTTGGCTATTTAAGATTGGGGTTTAGAGCAACAGATTTGGTTAGAAGTCACCAACTCCCTGACTGGTTGTTATTCTTGGAGTCTGATTGAGGGGAAAGCCAACTAGGAGGACAGCAAAGCTGTCCTGCTCGTGGCCATGTTTCATGGCCATATTGGTTTTCCATAGCGAAGCATCTCCATTCAGAAGACTTCTTCAACTTTTATGGATGCTTTTCAAGGACAAAAGAGGCGCTGCTTTCCGGGATCTGGGTATCATGAAGAATAAACACCTGGAAATTCTTCTGTACTGTGTTGGCACAAGCCAGAATAGGAGGTTGAAGAGGCTTTAGAAGGATCATGGCTAGTCCTGGTTCCCCCGTCAGGCATTCTGCTGCATAATCAGGAGTGAAAAGGGAGTCACAGTACCCTCCACCCCTGCATTCCTAACACTCATGCCCTCCTAGTACCCTTCTTGAGTCCTCTAGGTATAATTTTCTCCTGTTTATCTCAAGCACCACAAGTGTCCCAGAATCTCAGGCCACCCATTATGGCCTGGAAACAGGAGACAACTATGATCAACTAAAACCGAAAAGGCAACAAAACAAAATTTTTTTGGAGTTTTTGGAGAAAAGATGGGAAGGTCACTTTTGGACTTGTTATTAAGGATCTGAGTGGAGAATTCCAGGAAGCAGTTGCATATATGCGATTGCAGTGTGGGAGAGAGGTCCCAAACGGGAAAATCAATTTGGGAACTGACAAGATACAGATGGCATTTTATACCATGGGATAGGATGAAGTCACCATGAGAATGAGCGTAGAAGGACAAAGGAAGAGCAAAGTTTGAAACTCGAGACCCTTAATATTAAGAAATCAAGGGGCGCCTGGGTGGCTCAGTGGGTTAAAGCCTCTGCCTTCAGCTCGGGTCATGATCCCAGGGTCCTGGGATCAAGCCCCGTGTGGGGTTCTCTGCTCTGCAGAGAGCCTGCTTCCTGCCCACTCTCTCTCTCTCTGCCTACTTGTGATCTCTCTCTCTCTGTCAAATAAATAAAATCTTAACCAGTTAGAATGGCCAAAATTAACAAGACAGGAAACAACATGTGTTGGAGAGGATGTGGAGAAAGGGGAACCCTCTTACACTGTTGGTGGGAATGCAAGTTGGTGCAGCCTCTTTGGAGAACAGTGTGGAGATTCCTCAAGAAATTAAAAATAGAAAAAAAAAAAAAGAAAAAAAAAGAAAAGAAATTAAAAATAGAACTTCCCTATGACCCTGCCGTTGCACTCCTGGATATTTACCCGAAATATATAGATGTAGTGAAAAGAAGGGCCATCTGTACCCCAAAGTTCATAGCAGCCATGGCCACGGTCGCCAAACTGTGGAAAGAACCAAGATGCCCTTCAACGGACGAATGGATAAGGAAGATGTGTTCCATATACACTATGGAGTATGATGCCTCCATCAGAAAGGACGAATACCCAACTTTTGTAGCAACATGGACGGGACTGGAAGAGATTATGCTGAGTGAAATAAGTCAAGCAGAGAGAGTCAATTATCATATGGTTTCACTTATTTGTGGAGCATAACAAATAGCATGGAGGACATGGGGAGATGGAGAGGAGAAGGGAGTTGAGGGAAATTGGAAGGGGAGGTGAACCATGAGAGACTATGGACTCTGAAAAACAATCTGAGGGTTCTGAAGGGGCAGGGGGTGGGAGGTTGGGGTACCTGGTGGTAGGTATTATAGAGGGCATGGATTGCATGGAGCACTGGGTGTGGTGCAAAAATAATGAATGCTGTTATGCTGAAAATAAAAAATAAATTAAAAAAATAAAATCTTAAAAAAAAAATCGAGGAGAAGAGAAGGAACCAGCTTTAGAATCTGAGAGGGAGGCTGCATCCAGGTCTCTCTGAGTCTGCACTTGACTCTGTTGCAAGTCGGCTCTTAGTGAAGTCCCAGGGATCCATGGAAAAGGCAGACCAGATCCCAACACTTCTGTGCTCCCACTCTAGAAGTTTGTTCTTGACTCAGAGTAAAAGTCAAAAGGACAATCAATGAGGTCTGTAGGGCCACAAGTACTTTTGGACCCCATGAGCCCTGACCTGCTCTCACCTTCATACACTTCCTCTATGTTCCTTCACATGTTCGGTATTAGTGCCTTCCTTCTAGTTTTGTCGTCTTTTGCCTTCAAAGTCCTCCTCCTCGATGTACACTGGACTACTTCCAGTCTGTGTTCAAGTCTCTCTCAATGAACTCTGCTCTGACTTCCCTCTTCCATATTGCAAGCTGCTCCCCATCCATATCCTGTCACTCCAATGTTCCCATTATCTTCTGCTACATTTTATTTACACCCACTACCTTTGTCACCGATTAGCATTCTGCCTCATCTATTTGTTATGTTAATTGTTTTATCCTCTGTGCTCCTTCTAAAAACCTAAGCACCTTGAGACAGAGGGAAGGAAATCCTCTTTCTGTATATTGGGATGTCTAACCTATATACTTTGAAAAAACTTCTGTCACAAAACTCTTGAACTAAGGGATTTTAAACTCAATTTAAATAACTTTTTTTTTCCCCCCAGAATTTGGTTCCACCAGAAGTGGGAATGTTGAGTAGTCATCCATAACAGGATAATAGATGGCAAGCAGATAAAAGACTGCTTGGTCCGGGGTTGGCATTCAATACACATTAAATTTCTTTCATCTCCCTGTTTTCTGGCAAAGAGAACATATCTATAAGCCTACTATTATGTAACAGAACATAATATTTTTACATATAAAACCTCTTGGTCACTTTTATTCTTCAGGTCACTTTGTTAAAATTCATTACCATGTCTTCAAAAAGGCTTTTTTGTGACCTAACCAGGGTAATGTGTGTACACGCACACACAAACATACACACACGTACAGCCTACACGGATGTCATACCGATAGAAAGGCAGGGCAGGCATTTTTATTCATCATTCTACATAGAACTGTACCTTCCACAAAATAGGCCATGACTAAATTAGTATTGAAATTAAGCTATAACTTATGTATCTATGAAGAAATCAAATTCTTTCTTGATATTCTCCTATAATTCAGTAAATTCAGATTATCTCAGTGTTTAACTCCTTAGAACAGAAGTATAGAGTAAGACACCATATGATGTGTTGGAGGAATTAATGGTCACCTTCAAAACCTCAAAGAGTGTTTACCTGGCCTGTGTTTCACATATCTTTTGGATAACTTAGAGCAACAATGCAATAAAAACTTTTGGCTAAATCACTAAGTACTGTAAAATACATCTATAAGCAATTTCATAAATGGAAATTCTTATTTTTCAGTCATTGCTACTAGTTGGTACCAATTGAACTACTTTCAACAGAATCACTTAAGAGTATATGTTATAATTTTAGAAATCCAGGCTCCATCCCAGATTTGTCAAATCAGGGTCTAAGGAAACTGTTATAAATAAGTTTCTATGATAATTCATTAGCCACTGTTTTGTAAGAGAATAAGGCAAGAATCATCTGAGAGAATCCAGATTGTTAAGGAAATAAAAACATTTCAAAATTCTTGGTTTGAGTGTGTGACTGTTTAAAGGGTCAGAATTCAGTTATGTATTGAGAACTGAATTGAATTTCAATTTATGCTTGTATTCTAGAAGAAAACAAGAAAAACACAAAGTATTTTTCATAGGATTTTTGGCTGCTTTTCAAATTCACTTGATGTTAATTATGTGGAAATTTTTTTAAAAAGGTATTAATGTGATTCACAGCTTTTCTTCCAATTTCTAAATGTAAGCTGTATTTTTCCTTGATGTTTAATTTTCAGGTACCCCACAAAGAACAAAAAGAATTCTAAAAATATTAGAACTCTGTTTTCTAAACATCATCAGGCATGACAGAACAAGTCTATCTCTAGCACAAGCAATTCCAGCCCCATGGAACCCTTTCTTGAATCCTCTTTCCTTGACTAATTTTGTACAAATATCGTATTTCATAAACACATGCTGACTCCTTCGAATTCAATACGGTAGATTCAATGATAGTTCAATAGGTACCCGATCAACAGGTCCTTGATGTCTAGTCTAACAACTGTCATAAATAAAGAAATAATATCCGTGGGTCAGACTTTGTTCGGAGGACACATATATTGTTTTCTCTGCTATATTGTTGTAGTATTCAAAGGAAACATTCTTTTCTAATTTACATGAAGGGGCAATAGCATTTTATTTAACATTGTGTAGATCTTGTATTGTTCCCCTTTTAAAAAATCAAAACTCTAAAACAAACACAAACAAAACCCCTCTACTGATGATTTTAAATGCACAATATAAAGCACTGCCTTGCCTTTTACACCTCTGCTGTGTTATATAGGTGCACGAACTGAAAACACATCAGGCTATACGCTCCTGATTAGTGTTCTTTTAGGTATAAGTGGCATATTTTAACAATTAACTACCTACTGTTAATCAAACAAATTTGATTGATTTTTAAATCTAATTAACAATGAGTGTTTCAAATGAATAACTGAATTATTTATTTAAAAGGTGCTCATTTATGAATACTGTTGCAAATCTGAAATAGTTTGTCAACTTTAAATCATAGCTGAGGGGTGCCTGGGTGGCTCAGTTGGTTAAACCTCTGCCTTCAGCTCAGGTCATGATCTCAAGGTCCTGGGATCGAGTCCCGCATGGGGCTCTCTGCTCAGCAGGGAGCCTATTTCCCTGCCTCTCTCTCTCTGTCTGCCTCTCTGACTGCTTGTGATCTCTGTCTGTCAAATAAATAAATAAAATCTTAAAAAAAAAAAGTCACAGTGGAAAGCCTCTATTCGTCACTTAAAAATAGGGTTAGCTATGAATGTTACTCTTAAAGATGGTTTAATCTTAAATTATATATTAGGGTCATCCTCCATTTACTTTTTTTACACCTAATTTAGAATTGTGTAAATATCAGTTTTGATAGAACATTCAAATTAATCTAAACATGTACGTATATGTATGTAGGTAAGCATATAGGTAGTATATATATAATATGCATATGCTAAAAATAGCAAGTTAGCTGTCACTTTGACATTAAAATATTGAACATCAGTTAAAAATAGGACATCAGTTAAAAATGACACAAAACATAAAAAGTTAATAATAAATAAAAATAAATAAATGAAACAAAATAAATTGTTTGATGGTTGCCTTCAAATGGATAGCAACATGCGGAAAAGCCACTGACTTTATCCTGTATACATTCTTCGTCTATGCTTTTTTATTTCTAATTTTCTTACTCCTTTTGACCTAGTTGACAAATGCCTTCTTCTCACTTCAGAATAAGCTATTAGCTGATAAAAAAAAAAAAATCCTGTATTACAGGATTAGGCAAAATTTTATGCAAGATTAATTGTAGTTATTGTCATCAAATATCCTATCTGACAAGTCCCAGTGCTGGCTCTCTGAATTTAATGAGACTAGTGTTCCAGTCTTTTATTGTAATTCATCATGTATTCTATTTCTTTTTTAAAAAATATGATACTGTGCTTATTGTTTTACTGTGTCTGGGTTTGGTAGGATGGATAATTAACTTTTGAAGTTAAACAAAATTTGCAATGATAGAAAGTGAGAATATTTTCTGTATAAAACAAATAATGTCTAAAGGTAAATAAGATATAACTGTGTATGTACAATATAATGTTCTGTCCAAAACAGGAGCAACCTGAAGGCACTACAGAAGGCATTTTCCCAAGAAGAACACTGCATGTCAGTGCAAATCGGGTCAGTTCCCAGCACAGCGAGAATTAACCTCCGGGAACCTCGCGGGCACCAGAATATCTCAGACCAGTTCAGTGTGCGTTATATGTGTTCTGTAGTTCTGTATATTACCCCAAGTGGGAAGAAAAATGTGTCTTCTTCCATGCTACTGTAGGTTCATGAATCAGCTGGGTTCTGGTGGCAATGACAATTATTTTTTTCTTCAGAATAAATAGAAGTCCTTTTTTTCTTTTTCTAAAAAAATGTTTTCTTGAGGTAATTATATAAGTAATATCATGGCAGATTCATTAGAGCAGTCCATGTTCCATACCTTTTGTTCTGTGTCATTTTTTCTTTAGATATTTTTTCCTAGACAGCCCTGGAATCATATAAGTGCACAACAACATAGCACAAAGACAATGGTTGTAGGATGTTTTATGTGTGGGGAGAGAGAGGTTATTATTAGAGGATGGGTTATAAGAGAAATGAGGATCAAACAAAAAAAAAAAAAAAGAGAGAGAGAAGGAGGTGGTCAGGGAACAAAGTCTCCTGCTGAATGTTTGTTACGTCATTCACAGACTTAGTGCAAGGCCACAACATGTTTAGTGTATCTGGATGGGTCAAACGTATTTCCTAATTGTCTTTTGCTACTTAACATATTACCACACAGATTTAGTGGCTTAATATAACACAACTTCATTATCTTGCATTTGAGGAGGTCAGCAATGCAAAACAGGTATCAGTGAGCTAACATCAAAGGGCTGCACTGGAGGCTTCTAGGGAACAATCCATCTCATTGACTTTTCTAGATTCTAGATACGCTCCTAATTCCTTGGTTTGCAGCTTCCTTTCATCTTCAGAGGAACCAATGGCTAGTGACTACAGTGCTCAGAATCCACCCCTTCCTTCTGCATCTTCCACATTGAAAGGAACCTGGTGGTTACCTTGTGTTCACTCAGGTAATTCAGAGTAAGTTCCATCTTGTAAAGTTAGGTGATTAGGAGATGTAGTCAATCAGCAAGCTAAATCCCTTCTTGCCGTGTAAAATAACGTATTCACAGGTATTCGAATTAGAATAGTCACATCTTTGGGGAGCTAGAATTCTACCTATTTTATCATACCAGTAAAATCAGTGCCCTCTAAATGTAGTCTTATCTACGTGGTAATGTGCATAGTAGCCATATCAAATTTAATACTCTCGGGCCTTTGGCTTAAATTTGGCCAGACTGGTATATGAATATACGTTTCATTTTCTCATTCCTCAACATGAACAATTCTCTTCGTGCTTTAGGAAGACTAAGTAGCTATAAATAAATACCGGGAACTCATTAAGAGACAACAAATGCTTGGGAGAGAGAGTCCTAAAGAAACACTCCAGCTGTTATCTCCTGAGAACTATGAGGAGTCTCACATCAAAGATCCTAGACTTAAATCTCTTTCTCCAACTCATGTACTCATCACACATTCTCATTGAAATTTCTATTGTTAAATGTGAATTTGATCATATTATACCTCATCTTAGTATTTATGCTAACATTTACATGGATAATACAACTCTCGAGCTTTCTGCCACATCCTCATGTTCCTGTCCACTCTGCTATTTGTGATCTTGTACATGTCACACTTTTCCAATCTTTTTTTTTCCAGTTTATCTGTCCTCTTTCTTTCAAAGTTTATTGTTTTTCTACTAAGCACACAGGTGGTGCTTCATAAAAGAATATCATTTTGAAGAGCCACATTACTCATTTATTTTTGTAAAGGGGAAGTTAACTCCTTTTTGATGTTTATATTTAAACCCACTTAAAGAATCAACAAAGGCATCAGGCTGGGGGCATCCTGGGTAACATTAGCCATTAATACAGAGGGCAAATGTGCAGGGAAAAAAGTTAACTGCAAAATACTTAAGCTAGCTTAGACGCCCATTTTTACTAGATTTTTCTACATGTACATGTGCCAATATTCTATAAATGGAATGTTACTGTATCTCACACTTAAAATTCTTACTAAGGTATACAGATCCCTAGAAAAAGGTTTCAAATGAAAGCTCTTTTTGGTTGTGTTTTCCCTTCCTTATCTTATAAAGGCTATTTTCAATCATCATTCTGAGACAGCATTGTTCAGAGTGCTACCTAAGCACTCCATAACTGTAGAAATAACTGTAGTGCTACCTAAGCACTACATAACTGTAGAAATCATTCATGACACAATTTTTTCTGAACAAAATTCTTTTAATTTAGAACTTTTTCTGTTCTGAACAAATTTTTTTTAATTTAGAACTTTTAATTTGTAATAAGTCTTTGTATTTACCTCAAGTTACATTTAAAAAACTAGGCACATAAAACCATTTAGAGGGCTTAAATTTTATATATATATTAAGTAAATTTCAAGTAATCCTCTATGTAATCATATTTTAATAGCTTGGTTCTCCTTGTTTAACAAGTATAATTTTAATTGTATAGCTAAATTTTTTTAAAAAATTACTTGTGAATCACCCTTTTTAAAGGATTTTTATTTTATTTTATTTATTTGACAGAAAGACACAGAAACAGAGCAAAAGAGCACAGGAGCAGGAGGAGCGGGGGAGGGAAAGGGAGAAGCAGACTCCCCACTGAGCAGGGAGCCCAATGCAGGGGTCCACGCAGGGGCTCGATTCCAGGACTCTGGTATAGTGACCTGAGCTGAAGGCAGATACTTAACTAACTGAACCACTCAGGTACCCATGAATTACCTCTTTAAAAGAGATCTCACGGAAGTCCACAACATTACACAGAAACACAGAAAAAAAAAAATCTAGTATTTTCATACTTTTAGGTTATAATGAATGAACATCTTTCCTTTCATGGAATATACTTTCTCAGATACTGAGAGCCTTGAAATTATTTCAGAAATCATGACTTATACCTTTGGCAATTATAGCTAAACCTAAGATATTTTCCTTGCCCAGAAAAACAGTTTCTTCTAGTCAGATTTCATATCATCTGATAATAATTAGGCCACATTATATGAAAGGGCAGAAATAATTTTTAAAATATTTTATTTATTGGAATGCCTGGGTGGCTCAGTCAGTTAAGGTCTGCCTTCGGTTCAGGTCATGGTCCCAGGGTTCTAGGATCAAGTCCCGCCTTGGGCTCCTTGCTCTATGGGAAGCCTGTTTCTCCCTCTGCCTGCTTCTCTCTCTCTCACTCCTTCTCTCTGACAAATAAAAATATTTTAAAAAATAAAGTTATTGCCCATGAGGAAAAAAAAATTATTTATTTGACAGACAGAGGGAGAGAACACAAGCAGGGGGAGCGGCAGGCAGAGGGAGACGCAGAAGCAGTGTCCCCTTCTTTCCTCCCCTGCTCCATTCTGTAGTGCAGGGAGCCAGATGCGATGAGGCATGGCCTGAGCAGAAGCAACCAACCAACTGAGCCACCCACGTGCCCCTTGGAGAGGCAGAAGGTTATAAGGATAAAAGGGATTGCTTTCATGAATCCATATCCAGACTTTGAGGTATTAAGCATTTGATTAAATACAGAGAAATTTCTGATCATATTTCATTTGGAAAATTATATTTCAGAAATTCAATTTTTGCATATTTATTTACAAACTCCTTTCTAGAATTATTTCCATGTGTAATTATATAATACAACATAAAGTGAATATGTTACAATATCTTATTAAAGTCATCCAAAGAAGCCTGAAGGCTTTACATAGTGTTCAAGAACCTAGGTCAGTGCTTCTCAGTGTGTTCCTCAGACTGATGAACTTTCTGTAAACTTACCCTGAAAAAGGGTAAGCTGTAAAAAAAATTTAACTGTAAAGTTACCCTGATGGGATGAGATGATGAGCAATGCCAGAATATAAACTGATTGTATCACTAAGTGCCCTTCTGGTAGACTATGATTCTAAAGATTGTTGCAACAATATTTCACATCAAAAATGGTGCTTCTCAGAGTGATGGTGCCACTTCCCCCAGGAAGAAATCCAGACTTTTTCTTGTCCCCTTAGATATGGGCTGGCTCTGTGATCTATTTTGAGCAACAAAAAGTGGCAGAAGTCATTTCGTAGGACGACTGAGTCTAGGACTTAAAAATCGAAGCTTCTGACTCTGACTCTTGGAAGGGCCCTTCCCTGCAGTAGCTGGCATGTAAGAAGTGTGACTACGCTAAGACTTCCACGCAGGGGGCCTGCGTGGGGAGAACAGACGGTCAGTATAGCCGTAGTGGAGATATGAAGGAGACAAGAGAAGAAAGGAGAATGTGGAGAGAAGAAGGAAGATAAGGATAGGGGAGGGGAGAAGGAATAAGAGGATGGGGAGGGATGGGGGAGAAGGGAGAGAGGGACAGGATGGGGAAGGGAGAAGAGAAGGAGAAAGAAAACACTGAGGCACCAGACACCTAGAGCACATGGGTAGAGGGTTTTCCTCTACTCATCCAAATCCATCCAAACACCAGCTGACTATATCTGAGCGAGTAATCTAACCCATGTCATGTGAAATAGAAGAAAGGGTTTGCTTTAATTCCTGAACCACAATTCAAGAGCAGATGAACGGTTATTGTTTTCAATGCACACTTCCTATATCACCCCAGAAAGCATTTGTGCTAGATCAAGGGTTTACAAACTTTTTCTTTAAAGAGTCGTATAGTAAACATTTTAGGCATTGCGCACCATGTGGTCTCTATTACTGCAAAAGCGGTCATTGGCAATAAACAGATTTCTACCCCTGCGAAGTGTCAAACTTAATTTTCTTTAGGGTTGTACACTTGTTAATCCCCTCGTTTAGGCAAATATTCACCTAATGCTTGCATGACCTGCTCCTTCTGAACATTCAGTTCCAGCTTAAATGTCATCTTTTCCAGCTAACATACCATCCCACTTGAATATGACATCATCTTATTTCATTTTCTTCACAAATCTTAAAAATCATTTGGCATTATCTTATTTATGAATATACTCACTAACTTAGTATCTTTTTCTCCTACTAGGACGGCAAGATCTATGGATCAATGCATGTAGATCAATGTTAGCACAGAGTAGGTGCTCAAAACTATCTTGTGAATGAATGAATGAATGAATGAATGAATGAAGCAAGCTGATATTGAGCCTAAAGATTGCTGTCCTGATTTAGTTAATTATATTAGCTCATTTAGTATAATAATGAACAAATAAACATACCTAGTAACATTGTTTTTAAAGTTAAAATTCCCATTTACATTAAGATTCTCTAGGTAAGCCAGATGATGCAATTATTATTTCACAAAAGAGGAAAACAAAAAGCAGGTTTTATGGCATGTATATTTTCACTCATCTAGAAAAGATATGCAACTTAAAGTTTTCCTAGCAATAACAAATTAAAACCAACCATAATCACAGAGAGAATCTCCTCATTTCTGAAAGTTACACTCAACCTTAGGTCCTTAATTTTTCACATTTTCAGTTATTTCTCACAACCCAGTAAGGTTAGAGATTATTATTTTCCCTAATTTAGAATGTATCAGATTGAAGTTCAGGTGTTTTAAGTAACACCCAAATTAAACAGTAAGAAGAAATCAAGACCTTATCATAGTTTGATTCATAACTAGTTAGTCCTCTCTTTCCCACCATCCTGTTTCTAAACCCTCTGTCCATGTGTCAGTGACACACCTCTGCCCAGCATCTTCAAACTCAAGCTGAGATAAGTAAGCATAGTTGTAGTTCTATTTGAGTCTAATCTTGCAACATTCTCACCAAGTGAAAGGCAATATGGCAGGGATGGAGTATGTATGGTTTCTTTCCTCTTATTTACTCATTAATTATGTGTCCGAGCCAAATAGGGGGATTGTGTTTCCTTGCTAGCCTATGCTTTTAGTTTGAATTTTATGAGCAATAAAAGAACCTAACCATTTACTTGATTTTTCCATAATAGTAATAAAAAGGAAAAAAAAAGGCAGTGAAACTTAACCAAATATTGACTGAGATGATTTTCTCTTCTTCTCAGTCAATATTAGCCACCATTGAAATGGTGGAGTCATGACTTATTTTGGTTCAGTTTTTGGCTTTCTTTAATAGGTTTAATGTTGACACTATTGATATTAACATCAACGTGGGGACTATATCACTTAATTGTTGATTTTTTTACTAAGGAATCTCCTAGAAATTGGATATCCCTGACAAAATCTTTTTCCTGAATAACAGAAGGATGACCAGGCCTGGTTCGTGATACATGCATTCTCCGAAGATTTTCTTTGGATCACAGCTTCTTTGACCATTGGTGTTTGACTTTGTGGCCAACGGTTGAGTTGTAGAATTATCATTTTGAAAACAGAGATCTTTCTCAGGTATCATGCTGACAATATTGCCAGATGTGAGGTAACCTCAGTGATCTCTGCCCACACCAAGTGCTATATTAGGTTCATGTATTTCTTCCTCCCACTATGAGTGAGAGCTGAGGCTATAGAAAAAGTGCACACTCATGATCACCGTGTAAAAAGAAGTTTCCCCTCCTAGAAGCTATTAAGAACCCGTTTTGTTTTGATTTTTCATCTTTATTTGTCATCATGACAATTATAATGTAAACTGTTTCCTTTCATGGCTGCAGGACTCAAGGGATAGAGATGCTAGAAATCGATATGCTATAAACAAAGAGTTATTGTCATCAATAATCCCCATGGAGAAACATCTTTATGAGCCACACCAACCAGGCTACCTCATGGCTCATAGGGTCTCCTAGTCTGCTGTGATTTTCCTTCTCAGATTTCATTACTGCTTTTGTCTTTCTCATAAGTCTTGAGAAATCATTATTTCTCTAACCTGAAGCTATTCTTCTCTACACAATTTACATACCTAGAGTGATTTTTCATAGTCATATTTAAAACAATTTGTGTCATTAAGTTCATTATGACATACAAAGACAGCTAAATCAGTAACCAACTCCTTGATTTTAGCCACTTTTTCAGCCAAAGTGAAAAATTACTGGAAAATTCACAGTTATTGTGTCTGACTTGGAGTAAATGAGTATGTGGCATTAATTTTCATGAGATATGGATAGGTTTAAACATTCAGAAAACTTACTTTATGAAAATACATGCAAACCTAGAATAGTAGCAGAGGTAATGTGATACCATAAAAATACGAGACAAACTGCATAAATAGGCTGTGTATAGGCAGCTGGGTTGAAGAAATGCAATACTTCATCATACAATCAGGGTGTACTTAATACAAAACTCTTATGACAGTGTTCATCTTAATGTATTTTTTTATTTCAAATAAAAGAGATTTGGAACACCTGGATAGCTAATAAAAAAAAAATACATCATGTGCCTTCAGTATGTTCTTTTTTATTTGAAATTTAAAATAAAACTGTATTTGGGGGGGTGCCTGGGTGGGTCAGCCAGGCATCTGACTGTTGATGGTGGCTCAGTTCATGATGTCAGGGTCCTGGAATCGAGCCCCGTATCAAGCTCCAGGCTCAGGGACGGGTCTGCTGGACATTCTCTCTCCATCTCCCTCTCCCGCCCCCCGCAAAAATAAATAAATAAATAAAATCTTTAAAAGATTATTTTGGAAAGGCTGAAATGATTCTATGCTAATTTCAGCAGTATATTGTATAAGAAATGACCCCCCAATTCCCTTTTTGATATCTTCTGAGAGTTGGAATTCGTTATATTTCTCTTGCTCTTTCTTCAGATGGAAAAAATATTTACTGATCCCCAAGAAATGATTATTTCTCCCTTTCCCATGTCTAGAAATCCTATGCTCCCTCAGACAGTTCCTCCTTCAATGAACTTTCCTCCTTCCCCCACTCAGCCCCAGAGGGTTTATCTTTATAGAATCTGGGACTGGGACAAGAAGTATGTCCCCGGATGTTTCTTCACTGGGACTTCCACGTGTTCTTAATGTTTAGACAAAAGCTAGTCTACATTACTATGCACCGACATTTGTATGCATACATACACGCATATATGCATATGCACTTTAGTTATTTTAATAAAGAATTTTCAGTAAAAAATAAAATTTATTATCACCATATTTCATATTTATCACTGATTGTGATGATACAACCCACATGGTTTCTTCATCAACAATTGAAAAAGGCTCAGTATATATCTGTAATGGCTACTGAGATTTCAACCATAAAGCTTGGAGGAAACTAATTCCATTATACTCTAGTACAATGTCAACTCTGGCAAATGGAACAATAAGCTATAATAATCATAACTGACTTATCCAACTGAAAAAATAAAACCTCTACAAATATAATGTGTAAAAAACATGATTTCACATGCTTGTCTTCACATTACCTGAACCCACAAAGCCTTCACACATACTCAGTTATATTCAAGTTAAGGCATCTACTGTTGCTTTTCTCCTGAAAAGCAATATATATTTTAATTAATTTCTCTCAGTATTCTTCATTTTCAAAAACGTAAACTTTTTACAACTCCTTTCTCAGCTTTCCCCCACCATATATACTGAATGTTTGCCATGTATATACTATATGTATATATAACATAAATATATACAGAAGCACCCACCCCCCCACATACATATATTAAACCCTACACATATATACACCTACAATTCAAACTACTGGAGGTGGAATATAATATGTATTCATATGTTTTGAATCTTCTACATTTATTTCCTCCTGTTAATAACCCAATATTATAAACTTAATCATAATTCCAATAAATACATATTCCTTAAAGTTAATGTTTATACAAGATTGTTAAAAATATATCACATTGGAGTGCCTGGGTGGTTCAGTTGTTCAGCATTTGCCTTTGGCTCAGGTCATGATCTCAGGGTCCTGGGATCAATCCCCATGTTGGGCTCCCTGCTCTGTGAGAAGCCTGCTTCGCCCTCTCCCTCCCCCACCTCCCTGCTGTGTTCCTTCTTTGGATGTCTCTCTCTCTGTCAAATAAATAAAATCTTTTTAAAAATATACATATACCACATTCATTCATTCAGTTCTTTAAGGAGAAAACTCATCTACTCATACTTGACTGAATTTATCTGTCCACTTAAAAAATTATTTCATTTGACCATGATACAGCATTATGACACTGAAATAAATTAAAGCATGCCATTATATATGACTCTTCTCTTTTCTTCTCTTAAAATGGTGATCCACTAGACATATGTTCCATTAAATGCTCCATTATAATATACAGCAAGATGCACATTGTATAACCACTGTTAGGTAACAATAGCTAGGACTGTGTGTTAATTCCCTAAGTGCTTATATGATTTTCTAGTATAAAAATACACATTTTTATGAGAGAGAAAAAGAATAAATTGAGGGTCATTAAGGTCCAAAATCATAAAGCAAATACATTCAGAGCCAACTCTAGAACCCGTCTCATTGATTCAAATTTTGTGCTCTTTACTACACCACAGCCTTGATGAAGAGGCTAGCAAAGTTCACTGTATTGACAAGAAAAATCAGTAGCTACAATACAAATACAAGTGTGGACAAACCAAAGCTTGACTGTTAAAAAAACAAAAATAGAAGGAACTATTTCTATTTTATTCTCAACTCCCAAACTTCAAGCAGGAAGATATCAAACAGGGAACATAAGAGATAGGGATGTGTGTATAGTTTTTTAAAACTAGGGTGTAACCTATTCAGAGAAACACTCCAACTCTCTAGTTATGTCAGATTAGCTGAGAGAGAGAGAATATACCAAAAATTTCCCAGAACACTTGTATTACATAGAAATGTGTTAAGTGTCACATTGAAAGTGAGGTGTAGTCCCATCTAAATGACCTGGGGTTTTGTTCTATGGGGGAGGAAGCAGATATCCCTGAAAGCAGAAAGTAATATTAATGGCTTAGGGCCATCTTATACATGCACCAAATGCTAGTGCTGGGTAGACACAAAGGAGCACAACATTTAAAATGACCTACTAACAGAATCAGAAAAATAAAGACTAAAATCTGCCTGATTTCTTAAGAGAAAAATAAGAGTGATTTCTATAAAATAATAGCAGAAAACCAAAACAAAAGGATACTTTTTTTTTTTGTAGAGGCTAAAATTAACACTGAGATAACAGAAATAAGGAAGAAATTGAAGCAGAAAAATAATTAAAAATAATTAATCAAATATAATTAATTAAAATAATTTAAAATATTCATTCATTTGCATTTGCCGGTTGTAAGAAATATTATTGGCTTGAGAAAAAGAAAAATTTTTTTTTGGTTTCTTATAAACAGCAAACATCAGAAATTCAAAATATGAAGGAAATATATGGATAAATCAGAGAGAGGAATAATGATGGGGAAAGAAAGAAGAGAGAGAATTGAGAGAGAAGGGAGAGGGAAAAGGTAAACAGAGAATAAATATGCAATTAACCAAAATTGTTCATCAAATTTTAAACAGAATCAATGAAAACCAGCATCATTAGATACAGTGTGGTGTTTATAATTCTAAGGCTCAAAAACAACAACAGAAGTAACTTACAGTCATTCTGACATTACTATAATGATTTGTATTCTCATTAAGCTTTCTGGGGTGGAAAAGAGTTGAAGGGATAGTTAGCCCTCTGGGAACCACCATTATCTACAGGTGACCTTGTCAATGAGAGAGGTTTTATCAATGGGACAAAGATTAATCTTTAAGAAACTAATCAAAACCCAGGACTCAGAATGAAATTTCATAGTAGTAAAGAAGTAAAGTGTCATGCTTGTTATGCTTACGACTTAACAATAAGGTACTGAAGGTAAATAATAATTTCTGGAAAATAAATAATATTCATTTCTTTAAATATTAAACTTCATAAAATTGTATTATGTTTATAAGGGTATGACTGGGAAGGGTAGAGATTGATTATTAGTGGACTAAGGGTGGACATTTTCTTGCTTCAAATAAGAAGAAAGAATAAAAATAAAAATAATCAGACTTGTTTATTCCTTGGCACTAGCAGACAACTTTTACTTAAGTATGAATTTTATTAAACTAAAGCAAACAAGAAGAATGAATAGTATACAAGAATAACAAATAAATACAATGGAGAAAATGAAATAAATACATGTAGCATTAAGAAAATAAATATGATAATGAAATAAAAATATACCAATTATAAAAGTGAATATGATGGGCTAAATTCTCCAATTAGAAGACATAAATTCTAAAACTGGGATAATAGAAGCTCATACTCCATAAGAAATAGAATGAAAAATAGCAGTAAATAAAATTAGAACTCAAGAGATAAAATAGTAAATAAAATACATATATATATACACACATATACATATATATGTATATATATATAATTTTAGAATAAAATTTAGAGTAAATAGAATTCAGTTAAAAAGCATTTAATACCCAAAAAACAAATAATCCAGTCAAGAAATGGGCAGAGGAAATAAACACTTCTCCAAAGAAGACACACAAATGGCTAACAGACACATGAAAAAATGTTTGACATCACTAGCCATTAGATAAATACAAATCAAAACCACAATGAGATATCACCTTACATCAGTTAGAACAGCCAAAATTAACAAGACAGGGAACAAATGTTGGTGAGGATGTGGAAAAACAGGAACCCTCTTACATGGTTGGTGGGAATGCAAGTTGGTACAGCCACTCGGGAAAACAGTATGGAGGTTCTTCAAGATATTAAAAATAGAGCTACCCTACAACCCAGCAACTGCACTATTAGGTATTTACCCCAAAGATACAAATGTAATGAAAACAAGGGGCATCTGCATCCCCAATATTCACAGCAGCCATGCCCACAATAACCAAACTGTAGAAGGAGACGATCTAGATGTCTTTCCACAGATGAATGAATAAAGATGTGATGCATATATACAATGTAATACTACTCAGCCATCAGAATAGATGAATATCCATCATTTACATCAACATGGATGGAACTAGAGGATATTATGGTAAGTGAAATAAGTCATTCAGAGAAAGACAATTACCGCACGGTTTCACTCGTAGGTGGAACAAGGTATAGTGCAGAGGACAATACTCGTAGGTGGAACAAGGTATAGTGCAGAGGACAATAGGGAAGGGAGAAAACTGAAGGGGAAGAAACCAGAGAGGGAGGCAAACCATATGAGACTCTTGACTCTGAGAAGCCAACTGAGAGTTGCAGAAAGGGAAGGGGGTGGAGGGATGTGGTAACTTGGTGATGGGTATTAAGGAGGGCATGTGCTGTGATGAGCACTGGGTGTTATTTGCAAGTAATAAATCATTATTGAATGAATCATTATTATACATCGTACCAAAAACGTGTTACATGATGTGTTACATGTTGGCTAATTGAATTTAAATTAAAAAAAAAGCATGAAATAGAGAAAAAGGATTACTTTATATTTATAAAGGCAAACATACTTGAAAAAATATGATATTTTTATATAAGTACATACGCACATAGATTTTATAATAATTGCATAAATTTTCAAAGAAAGTCTTATGAAATTGATTCCACTAGATTTTTTATGGGATGTTATGATTTTGTTACATGTGATTATTTTAGATAAAGTAAAGATTAAGGTGGATACATAGATGAATCAAAATCAAACAATCCTAAAAATCTGTAGATATTAAAACCATTATTCATCTTCAAAAAATTTCAAATAATAGGAATGCCTGGATGGCTCAGTTGGTTAAAGGGTTCAACTCTTGGTTATAGCTTAAGTCATGATCTCAGGGTCAAGATCGTAGGGTCCTGAGATTGCACCCTACTTCAGGCTCCACACTCAGTGGGGAATCCACTTCCTCTCTCCCTCTCCCTCTCCCAGTTGTGTATTCTCTCTCTCCCTCTCCGAAATAAATAAAACTTAAAAAAAATAAAATCCAAAGAATAGCAAAGAGTAAATTATAAAGTAAATGCTTTGTTTCTTCTATATACCATCCCTAAAAATCAAACACAACCACCATATATATGTTTGAGCTCCTTATATGAAGATACTAAAATTTCAACATTTATTCATGTATATGTGGATTTATGTATCTAGGTTAACTTCTTAAAAAATGGGATCTGACAGTAAGTTTTTATCTTAATATTTTCTTATTTCTGGTAATTTTTTTCTGTTTCTTTCAAATAACTGCATTATTATTTTAAAATTAGGTTAATGCTCAGAAATTGTCCATCCTTCCTAGGACATTTACTTTTCAGTTCTCTCTCTTAACGGATTTATAGTTTCACCAAATAGCAGCATTTTCTTCCACAATTTCAAGATAGGACTTTTAAATCTCTTTTTGGATATACCCTTCATACTCTGCAGTAATAGCCCGTGTATCCTTGATTGCAGAGAGGCCCTGGCTGTTTGGTATTCATTTTACCTTTTTTTTTTTCTCTCAGTCTCATCATTTCCAGAGGGAAGCAAAAATTTCCATTCAGGAAATCTTATGGCTTGTGTCATTATGTCAGTCTAAAGATTATTCTGCAAACAAGCAAACAAAGTAACAAAAACACTTAGGACTCAATAAAGCATTGAAATTCTCCTTCACAGCACAGCAGCCAGTGATACAAATTGAGTTTCACCCCATGGAACTGAAAAGTAGCTAGTCTCAAAAAGCTGGATTTCAGCATTAAAAGATGGTGGTTGTCATGGTAGGTACCATATGGGACCCTCTTAGCACTTTGCTCTTCTATCATGATGCTTTAAGAGACTCAGTTCATCTGGATTCTGTTTCAAACACTTTAAGAAGTCACATAATTATATGCAGCTAAAGATACATCTGAGATTTATTGAAAATACAAGAGGAGATGATAGTTCTCTAAGAAACATTAGGTTCTCAGAAGAAATCTTTGTAATTAGAGATGGGTGGATAATACGGTGATTTTTTAATTTCACTGACAGGGTATATTACTCTAGCTGCTATGCTTTGTCACAGAGTTGGTTGGTTTATTTCTCTAGTGCTAAATATGACAATATGCTCTGTAAGAAATATTTTCTCTTGGAAAGTCTAGCTATTAATGCAAACCAAAACATCTGGATAAATGCATGGTAGAAACATATAGGAAAAACAAACAAAAATTGTCAAAAGAGATTAGTTTAGAAAGATACTGGAAGCTATTGAGGGAGAGTTTTTAATAAATACCATGCAGAAGCAAAATGTGAAAAAGTGATTTCTGATCTTTTACCCTTTGTTGACAGAGAATAAACAGACTGTAGAAGGAGCCAATTAATTTCTTTTTTCTTTTTTTCTAATGATACAGACCTGTTTGGGAAGTAGAGCATGGTGATTGGGATAGCATATTAAAATTCATGTTACCTTTAGATGAATTCTCACTATACATGGGCCAGATTCTGGTTTAGCAATCTCAAAGCAAATTAGCCCTTAATTTCTATTACACCTAAAGTTTATAACAAAATGTAAGAAGTTTCTAAAACAAAGGTATTCCTATTCCCTTGGTCCACATTACTCTCAACATTTTGATAATTTTTCAAAGCATCCATTAGCCAAATAAATAAGCTATAACAGTAGTCCTTTGTGTCAAAACATGCTGTTGTTTTCCTCAAAAATTGAAAATATGGCCACAGTGTCCCTTCAATTCAGTGCAACATCCCAGGGTACTAGTTTGGGAATCACTAAAGTAATTTTGCCTATAAACTATTATCTAAAATTTGTTCGAAAATAAGTTAGGTTTTAAAATTTGTTATATCAACTTTTATTATATTTGTAAAGTAGTTTTTAATAGTCTTTTTTTTCCTTATCAGAAGCAGTGCAAAAAGCTGGAGATAATAATTTTTACTTCTCTTCACTTTTTCCAGGTTTTTCCATTTATTCAAATGTATATTATCAAATAATTCAGACATACCTCATACAATAATATTCCTATCTCGGAGGGGTTTTTTTCCTCCCATAAACATCTTTCCTGGACATGTATAGGTCAAATGAACTTTCCTCAACTTTAGCTTTATCAAAGAAAGGTATCATTTAAAAAATCCATAGAATTAAACAAAAATGTTATTTTTATTCATGAGGCATACTTAAATATTTATGACATAGGCAGTGAGAAATAAGCCTCACATAAGGCATTTGGAATTGCTAAGCATTTGTACTTTACTTCAAACTGGGAACAAACTCAACACCAACATTTTATTCATTTAAAGAATCACCACCTAATGGAGATCTATGCCAGTGTCAACATCATAAAACACAGCATAAGGAGATGGGTTGTGCACTAATTTTCTTATTGCCAAAATTGTACTAATGCTTGTGTCTTTACACATTGCATACATTTACCCCCATATTCAAATGTGAAAATGCCAGAAAGAGTCATGGATAAACACAGATATGCTCATATACTGTCAAGAATATTGTTGACAGTTACTGAATTTAATGGTTTGAAATAATAATGAGTGAAATGTTATAGAGATACTGAAGCAGATAGCTAGACAAGTATACATACAGATGGACTGTGGCAGAGCATAGTATATTCTTGTCAGGGTGTGTGAAGAAATGTCCGGAAGTAATGATGTGTGCGGATGATTTGTCAAATCCTAACACTTCCTAGCTGTGTGATCTTAGACATCTTCTTCAAGCTACTTGCCTCTCAGGACCCTTTGTGTAAAGTGGGGACCATACAATACATAACTCTCAGGTTTGTTACAAAGATTAAATTAGTAAATATACGTAAAGAATGTAGGGGCGCCTGGGTGGCTCAGTCTGTTAAGTGTCTGCCTTCTGCTCCGGTCATGATCCCAGGATCCTGGGATCGAGCCCACATCAGGCACCCTGCTCAGTGGGGAGTCTGTTTCTTCCCTCTGCCTCTCCCCTGATTGTGCTTTTTCTGTCTCTCTGTCAAATAAATACATTTTAAAAAATATAAATTAGTGCCTGCAACTAATAAATGATACTGAAGCATTAATAATTGCCAACATTATTGTTTTTGTTTTTTAATAAAATAAAAAATAAAATAAAAAATGTCATGTACAAAATGTCAAAGATCCAGAAGTGAACAAAGGCATATTTTAATTTTAGAAAATAAATCAAAGAATAATCTTAGTTATTTATATTTAGTGTATATAAAATTTAAAGATGTTTCATATTTTATTTTGTGTCTTGACATAGAATAATATTCAGCCATTAGTAATGTTTCTGCCCTAATAAAAATGTTTGATGACAGATCTTAGCATTTAATTCACTGAAAAGCTACTGTAAATTAGTTAACATTTTAAATTACATTTCTCAAAATTTATACCTGCTTTTCAAAATAATAAATGAAAGTGATTACAGAAGATTAGCAGAATATGAATAATTGTTTTAAACAATTATATAAGCAATGAAATTTGAATAAACAGGATGAATAGAAAGTAAAACTCTCTAATATTAACAATTTTAACTTACTTTTTTGGCCATTCTAACTGGTGTAAGTTGGTATCTCAATGTGGTTTTGATTTGTATTTTCCTGATGGCTAGTGATGTTGAGCATTTTTTCATGTGTCTGTTAGCCATTTGTGTGTCTTCTTTGGAGAAGTGTTTCTTCATGTCTTCTGCCCATTTTTTGACAGGATTATTTGTTTTTTGAGCATTGAGTTTGAGAAGTTCTTTATAGATTTTGGATATCAGCCCTTTATCTGTAATGTCATTTGCAAATATCTTCTCCCTTTCCATGGGTTGCCTCTTAGTTTTGTTGACTGTTCCCTTTGCTGTGCAGAAGCTGTTTGTATTGATGAAGTCCCCAAAAGTTCACATTTGCTTTTGTTTCCCTTGCCTTTGAGACGTGTCTTGAAATAAGTTGTTATGGCCAATGTCGAAGAGATTACTGCCTATGCTCTACTCTAGTATTTTGATACATTCCTGTCTCACATTGATGTATTTCAACCATTTTGAGTTTATCTGAATAGACCAATAACCAGTAACGGAATTGAAAGAGTAATCAAAAATCTTACAAAAAGCAAAAGCCCAGGGACAGGTGGCTTCCCAGGGGGAATTCTATCAAGCATTTAAAGAAGAAATAATATCTATTCTACTGAAGCTATTTAAAAAAATAGAAACAGAAGGAAAACTTCTAAACTTCTATGAGGTTAACATTACCCTGATCCCAAAACAAGGTAAAGATTCCATCAAAAAGGAGAATTACAGATCAATATCCCTGATGAACATGGATGAGAAAATACTCAACAAGATCCTAGCCAACAGGACCCAAAAATACATTAAAAGGATTGTTCACCACAGCTAAGTGGGATTTATTCCTGGGATACAAATGTGGTTCAACATTTTCAAATCAATAAATGTGTCAGAGCACATTAGTAAAAAAGATAAGAACCATATCATGCTCTCAACTGATGCAGAAAAAGCATTCAATAACATACAACATCCATACCTGATTAAAGCTCTTCAGAGTACAGGGATAGAGGGGACACTCCTCATAAATACCATTTATGAAAAGCCCACTGTGAATATCATTATCAATGAGGAAAAGTAGAGCTTTACCCTTAAGGTCAGGAACATGACAGGGATGCCCAGTCTCACCAGTTTTGTTCAACATAATGGTCTAGCCTCAGCAATCAGACAACGAAAAGAAATAAAAGACACCTAAATTGGCAAAGAAGAAGTCAAACTCTCTCCTTTCACAAACGACAGGATACTTTACGTAGAAAATCCAGAAGACTCCACTCCCAAATTACTAGAACTCATACAGCAATTCAGCAATGTGGCAGAATACAAAATCAATGCACAGAAATCAGTTGCTTTTCTATACACTAACAAGGTCACTGTAGAAAGTGAAATTAAGGAATTGATTCCATTTACAACAGCAACAAAAACCACAAGATACCTAGGAATAAACTTAACCAAAGAGACAAAGGATCTATACTCTAGGAACTACAGAACACTTATGAAAGACATTGAGGAAAACACAAAAAGATGGAAAAACATTCCATACTCATGGATTGGAGAAATAAACATTCAGCATTTTTCAAGGAGGTGGATCAAACAATCCTAAAACTTGTATGGAAGCAGAAAAGACCCGAAATCTCCAAGGAAATGATGAAAAAGAAAAAGCTGGGGGCATCACATTGCCTGACTTCAAGCTATATTACAAAGCTGTAATTACCAAGATGGCATGATATTGGCACAAAAAAAGACACAAAGACCAATGGAACAGAATAAAGAGCCCGATATAGACTCTCAACTCTATGGCCAACTAATCTTTGAAAAATCAGGAAAAAATATCCAATGGAAAAAAGACAGTCTCTTCAATAAATGGTGCTGGGAAAATTGAACAGCTACATATAGAAGAATGAAACTGGACCATTCCATTACACCATACATCTTGACCATTTTTAAGTGTACAAATCAGTGTTGTTAAGTATACTCACATGATGATGCAATAGATCTCTTAAAACCCAACATGGTTCTTTAATTGACAAATATAGAACTAATTGTATTTTTAAAATTTATTTATTAGTTTTTAAGCATTTTATTTATTTGAGAGAGAGACAACACGAGCTGGAGGGAAGGCAGAGGGAGAGGGAGAAGCAGACTCCTCGCTGAGCAGCAAATTCAACAAAGGGGACCAATCCCAGGACCCTGAGGTCAGGACCTGAGCCAAAGGTCAGAGCACTGAGCCACCCGGTGACTCCTAACTCTACTTTTTTTTTTTTTTTTTTTAAAAACCAACTCCTTCCAGACAAATCACTTAGGTATTGCCCACACAATTTTCATGTTTAGTTAAATTTGAACACATAAGTAAGTTTCAGAGTTGTATTATAGAGTTTAGCTCATGTCTCTGTAATTTTCTCTTTGGACAGGGATGCAGTTTCAGTCTATCTGCTTTAGGCAGATAGAGAAAATGTTTCCAGGGCATTTGCTCCTATTGGTGGAAGTCATTGTCAAGGATGCAAAGGAGCAGATCTGCTTCAGAAACATAGTAAATAGAAAGAGTTGGCCAAGAATGCTTTAGAAATAGAGTGAATAGAGGTAGGAGCACAGTATGTATATATATATATATATATATATATATATATATATATATATGTATGTATATATATATTTTTTCTTTTCTTTTTGTTGAATGAAAGATTTTATCTCTGGTAGTTAACCAGATCATTCCTACTTACAAATGAAACATTCTGCTCTTAGAAGGCTTCATCTATTTCCTAGTTGGTGCTTTAAAAGTAAAAGGGATTTAAAGCCAGTGAATTATTAGTGAATAACAACTTTACCATTATCTCTGTGATCCTCAATAATTTACTTAAGCATCATTTGCTTCAGTTTCTTCCATAAAAAAACATTAAAAATTCCCTTTAAGAGATTTGCAGTTATATGAAGTACATTGAAGAATAAGTGAATTATATTAATCTATACCTTGTTACCTCTTGCTCTCTACCTTCTTATCCATACCTGAGCATTCAATATCTGTCTCTGATCTACCATTTTAGATTCAATTGAGGGCCTTCCTGGGAATATGTGCTCATTTCGAATAAAGTAGAATGAAGTCAGGAGGAAGAAGAAAAACCCAAAGCTCATGGGAGATGACCTATCCCTTCTTAGTGTTAATGTCATCCTCTGTGACAGAGTCCGTCTTTGTGTTGGGATAAAAATTCACAATACTGAGATACTGACATTTTTATATTATTTAAAATGCCTAGAGACATTCAGGAAGTTTCAATTCTGAAAATTTATTCTGATAGGGGTCCTTCCCTAAAACACTAAATCTTTTGCCAAGTTCATGACATTTTAACCAAGAAAAAATTCCCTGCCTAAAACTCTTTTCTTTTGAGATTAATTTTAAAATTCATAACAAGTAAAGACTGATAGTTGATATTTGAAATAATATTTTATAGTTATAAATAGCACAACTTTTTCGTTAGGATTTTGAAATTTTTTTTAATAGCTCATGAATTTTTGGAAAATTTTTGTTTGAGAAGAAGCAAATATTACTACCTTTATTTTTTTCCTATGTAGAAACAAAAGTTAAAGAGGTTTGTCTGAGGGCATTTCATAGATGATAGAAATTGGGATTAAAATTCATGACTTCTGATGTACTTCTCTAGGCATGAGAGACTATGTTACCTTCTCGAATATCTACAAGTCTCATACTTCTAAAAAATATTTTAAGACTATGAAATTCTATATTCATTGTCTTATTGATAGTCATTTATATAAGTTTCCTTGCTATCTATAAATATTTTAGGAATATATTTTATAAAAAACATTTCAGAAATGCAAAAAAACCCCATTATATATTCTTTCGGGGTATTCTTGAATGGAGTAATGAATCTTCACTGGATACAAAACTTGCTTTCTTAATGTTAGCTTAATGATTTTCTGTTTTCGTTGCAGTTGTCAGCTTCGCTTTTTTTTTTTTTTTTACACTCACTTCAAGTAGATAAAAAAGGTTAAGTATATATATTTTTATCTTTCAGTAACAAAATGTCAACATGTTTATAACGTGCTAAATGTAAAAAAATGTATATTGAGCATTTTCTCACCTACATACAGAATACTAACTACTGAGTAAACTTTATTATATATTACTACTTTATTGTGAATTAAACTTTTAAAACTGATTATGTCTTATTTGTGAAACTTTTGAAGAAATCATTAGATATATAGAGATAACTTTCTAATATGAATTTCCAGTTATACCTATACAATATATTTGTGTTTGTTTCATTGCCTAATGTCATATAAATTGTCGCTTTTATATAACTTATGTTGTTTGAACTTCATTCAATAAACAGCTCACAATAAAATAATTTTTTAAAAGACTATTTACTTATTTGACAGAGAGAGCAAGAGAGGGAACACAACCAGGGGGTGGAGCTGAAGAGGGGAAAGCAGGCTCCTTGCAACAGGGCTCATCCCAGGATGCTGGGATCATAACCTGAGCCAAAGTCAGACACTTACTGACTGTGCCATCCAGGCAACCCACAATAAAGTAATTTTAATAGAATATCACGGTTTTCAGTGAAATAGTCAATAATATATCTCAATGACCGCTTAAAACATTTTGTTATAAATGTTAAAGGTATTAAATCATGTAGTCATTTTCATTTTTAAATACATCTTCATTTCTAGAATTCATTTCTTTGTTACTTCTGTGTACTAGTTAGGAAGATACAACAGATCTTCTCATTTCAAAGTTCAAAGGGCATCAAAATGCAGTCAGTTGCAGCTTTGAATTAATTATTGCTATTTTTGTAATGGATAAAGAAACTGTGTCAAATTCAGTAACCTTGATCTTAAAATCAGTGCCATATCATCTCGTATTAAAGTACCAGATGTTGTCAATTTGCAGTTTACACATTTAAATACTACACTAATCTAAAATATGCCCTTATTAGAATTATAAAGAAAACATGATTCCTTAGCTTATCACTATTGTATGAATAAAAGGGACTGATGAGTTATTTTAAAAATTATAATAGCATTTTTAATTCAAATTCATTATTAATGTATTTCTATGTTTGTGGCTAAAATATTTCAGAACTAACAATTCACAATATTATTAATTTTCCTATAAAGTAGCTCCCTAACTATGGAAATGACCCAAATGAAGCAAACTGTAAGAGAAATAAAATACATTCCCCGTTGATAAACTAAAAGCAAAGTGACAAAATTCTTGGCGTACTTGGTAACATCGTATCAACATTTGATACCTGCCTAATTGCTGCCCTTTTATGTTGGATCTCTCAGTGTTCATTAAAGCCATAAGCAACGGCACATCAGTAAGCAAGCTACATTTGCAAACCAGAACTAAAAGTAGGGGTGCCTGGGTGGCGCAGTTGGTTGAGCCATCAGCTCTTGGTTTAAGCTCAGGTCAGGATCTCAGGGTTGTGAGATCAAGCCCCACATGGACTCTGTGCTCAGTGCTGAGTCCTGCCAGAGTTTCTCTCTCCCTCTCCCTCTGCCCCTGCCCCCCCCCAACGCACACCTCCTTGAGGGAAAAAAAAATAAGTAAAAGTAAGGAATCTTGGAAAAAGAATTGGGTTTATTGACCTTAAAGTTGCTATTCTGAGCCAGGATGTTTCAGTTTCTAATTTCGTCACGGATTTTCTTTCTTAGCATAGGCAATCTTTATTGTCATGTTAATTTTAGAATGAGTCACCTTTGAAAAGAAAATATGTGAAGTCTCCCCATGCTTCTGAGCTGTTCTTTCCCAACCCTGCATATGGAATTACAGCCCTTTCTGACTCCCACATAAAGAATCATGTGTAGATATCTGTACCTGTATCTACATGTATGTATGTCCACATCTAAATCGTCTATATAATCTTATCCATCTGCAAGTAAAACTATATCTGAATATGTATATGCATTTCCATGCCAACATACAGACTACTGTTTGGCTACTCAAATCTCAAAAGAAATGGCGCTTCTTTGACCCATTTTGCTAATCTGCTTTCTTTTTGTACATCAAAGCAACTGAAGGCTCAATGATGTGAAGCCAAGTCCTTTACACTTTAGTTTCCAGGAATTATACGTACAAATTCCTGTTATTGGGTTGGCTTTCTGAAAGGATCTGGGGCCCTGTGGTTGTCACCAACTTCTTGGGCTGTGACATCTCACCAGAGATGTCCTTTGAGAACAGCTTCTTAGGAAGCTGTAAGTTTTACCCGTGTCAACACGCCAACCATTCTTCTGGAGATTGCTTGAGCATTTTAAACTAACCTGAAAGGGATTTATTGTCCATCCTTTGAAAGCATGGTTAGCAAGAAATCTGAAGTAGCTGCGTGTCATTGCTAACAAAGAGTGAACTTTTCAATGATAGCAGAGTGACTTTCAGTGACCTTCGTAACACTGTTTCCTATTTTCCTGTCAAGACACTGTGCAGTATGAAGTACTCTTAGGGTGGGAAAATTTGACAATGTTCTATTTCCCCAAGAATTTAGGACCATAAAATTTAAGTGAGTGACAGACCTACTCAGTTTTAGTAAACAATAATCTCACAAAATGTACCCCCTGCCTTTCTTCTTGAGAGATCCAGGATTTAAGCCTGACTTTTTCTTTTCTTTTTTTTTTTTTTAATTCCAAAATGATGCTGGTGTGAGATTCTAAAGTACTGTCCTTTTTTTAGATGTTGGATTTACTATTTCTTGAAGGAAGTAATTAATGGGCTACTGAGTTGTTTACAGAGTTTGTTCCCAAATATTTAGAGCTCTAAATAATTGTACTGGGGAGATTTAGAAATGTTAGCATCACTACCATCTAGAAAAGAAAAAAGAACATGCTGACTAGCTATGATGCTGAAAAGCTGGACTGCTGACAAAAATATATTTTTTCCCACTGGGGGAAAAAAAAGTTCATCCGTCTGAGATAAATAGTTGTACAGGTTAAGAAACGAAGACATATGCTTTCAAAATTTTATTATGAAATTCTGAATTCAAATTAAGAATTATTTTTATTCCAGTACAATTTTAGTCCTTTTACTCAGTAGTTTTCTGAAAATATTCTGGCTCTACTGTGTTATTTCTCTAATTTTGCTTATATCCTTACATAAAACTCTGTCTGCTAGTTAGTTTGTAAAAATAATTGATTATTTTGAGTTGAATGGGAATATGTTCATTCAAAAGGAAGAATAATACATACACAGCTGTTGGAAAATAAGTTTAAAAGTATTACTGTATATAAAGACTCTTCTTTTTCCCCTAAGAAAAGAAAAACGATGCTAAGGAAATAAATCCAAAGAGGAAAAAAAAAAAATCAAGATGTGCTGAGTATTTTCTTTGACTATGATCCTAAAATGATGTTCTTAAAATAAGTACAGAAAAGTACACACAAATTGCATCTGCGATAAATCTCAAATTAAGTCTAGTCATTAAAGTAGACCTGGTCTCATAAAAATATTTTCAAATGATTGGATCAAAAATAGAGAAAACAAGAAGGATAGAGTAATAATTCAAAATTACAGAGCTGGCCAAAATGAGAAGTTAAAAATGGCACTGATTTTCTTTATTTGGTAATTACTGTCTTATCTCTATTTAGACTTCTTCCCTTTTGTGCATTTTTTGGATGGAAATTCATTTCTACTGAATCTACATCTACTGTTAGTTTCAAATCCAACCATTAAGGCTCAGTACTTCTGAGACTTAGTATTTTTATTGATTCCTAATTAATTCACATTTATAGGCACCAACACGGTTTTGCAATGTAGTTATTTTCTAGCTTGTTTGAATGACGGAGAGAGAAAAAGAGAGGGGTGTTTCAGAACATGTAATCCTTGAAGCACTTCCACTTTATACTACTGGTAAAATATATTGATATCCTGTTGTCCCAATGTTTAAAATTCTTTTCTTTCCTTTTTAATTAACCATTGTTTATTAAGTGTATATAATGTGTATACAATCTTTCTAGGGCTCGAATTAGAGTATTTTGCTAGTAATAAACTCTTCTCCATTAGAAAAGGTGAAGCTGAAGGGCAATTCTTGGTAGAATGGCAGAAAAATGGTGCTCTGAGCAGTTAACTCTTTTTTTTTTTTAAGATTTTATTTATTCATTTGACAGACAGAGATCACAAGCAGGCAGAGAGGCAGGCAGAGAGAGAGGAGGAAGCAGGCTCCCTGCCGAGCAGAGAGCCTGATGTGGGGCTTGATCCCAGGACCCTGGAATCATGATCTGAGCCGAAGGCAGAGGATTTAACCCACTGAGTCACCCAGGCACCCCTGAGGAGTTAACTCTTATTTGTAACACATTAATGCTGGCATCATGGTGACTGACACATACCACGATTTGTATAATCATTTAAAAATAAAAAGCGATAAGTAGTATTGGTCAGAAAATAGATCACTTCTTCCCCTCAAAGAACACTACATACTTGAGGCTTAAGTAACTTTTCCCCAGGTACCAAAACAAACAGACAGATACGCCCCCACAAAAAGTGGTGAGTAAGGTTTCTCTTTGCCTAATGCATCACTAATTCATAGGATTTACAGGCTTTATTAATCTCCTTAAGCATGTTAGGAAAATACACGTATTCTTTCGGATGATGATAAAAGAAATCTGCACAGCTAAAACAAACAAACAAACAAAAAGGTAGAGCCTGAAGTACAACTACCACCCCAGGACAGTCCCTTCCTCTTCTCTGCTGTATCACTCTATGATGAGCTGACACACTATATAGTTTATTTATTTATTGTGTTTTTTGTCTCTCTTTTCAAAGTTCAGTGTGAGTTCCAAGAGGCCAGGGATTCTGTGTGTTTCCTTCACTGCTGTTATCTCGAGCGCCTACACCTGTTGCTAGCACACGAAGGAAGCTTAAAACAAATTTATTGCATGTTTGAAAAAACATATACTTCGATACAGTTCTTCCTTCTACTTAGATCCTAGAAAGTGCCATAAGTACTCTCAATTAGTGATACATGATAATTAACTCCATCAGGATTTAATTGGGTAAAACCTTCAGCTGTAGTTTGTGACATAAAAATATAATAAACAGATGTCCCTTTCACAAGGACCTACAGCATAGCTTATCAAGATACCACAGAATTACATGGTAGGAAATGACACTGGACAAATGTGGATTTTATAGAACTGCAAAAGTGGGATTTATACAAGATAGGCAGACTTGTAAGACTGAGAACACCAATTCTTATTCCTACACACATATATATATATTTTTTTCTCTTCAAATGGATTTTTTTTTTTTTTTTTTTTGCTTATAGGACTTCTTATTACCCATGAGAGATTATTCAACACAGAAGCAAATCTCAATGTTTCTTCTACTGATTCTTTCTTGCAAGAAATGATGCTCTGAGAACATCATTTCTAGCTCAGTCAACTGTCTCTTACTTTCCCTTCTGCTTTGTGAAACAAAGAAAGCTTCTCGACCCAATCACTGCTGCTTTCTTACCAACAAGAAAGAGTGGATTTACATATAATTCCTATATTGTTCTATGGAAGCAGCCTACATGTGTAAATTGCTAGAAACCCTCCATTTCCTTTTGGGGAAGTTGATTCTAAGTCGGAATCTTTTCATTTTATTTAGGTGCTGGTGATGAAGCAGTGGAATAAAGTAAAGATCAGAGCATTACCAATATGGAATTAAAAATAGGACACATGGAATCCCAGTTTTAGGGTCTGTGGTGAGTCACTGAAGTGTGTGTTGGGAACACTAAAAATGAGATGATATAACAGAATTGAAGTTATATTGGCACCAGGTCTCAGTGAGCTGATTGATGTTCAATTCAATTCTATATTTTTTTATAATCAACTTTTCTTTGAATTTTATTTTAGATTTACAGAAAAAAATTTTGAAAATTGTAGAGAGTTCCCATATATTCCACACCTCATTGCCCCTATGAGTAACATCTTACACTAGTACTACTACATTTATCAAAAACAATGAACCTGTACCATTATATTATTAGCTAAAATTCATGCTTTCTTAGTTTATTGCCAAACGCCCTTTTTCTATTCCAGGATCCTATCTATGATACCATATTATTCCAATTAGTTTAGTTTTTAATTAAACAAACAAAAAATTCTGATTTTTTTTTTCATTGACATACAGTGTATTATATGCTTCAGGGGTACAGGTCTGTGAATCATCAGTCTTTCACACTTCACAGCACTCACCATAGCACAGACCTTCTCCAATGTCCATAACCCAGCCACCCTGCCTCTCCCTCACCCACCTGCCAGCAAACTTCGGTTTGTTTCCTGAGATTAACAGTATATTATGGTTTGTCTCGTGGTTCAATTCTATCTCATCAGCATTGGTTATTGCTTTTTTTTCCTTTCCTAATGCTTTACAACAGTTATGTCTACCTGAGTGATTTTATGCATTTTCTTTGTTCTTAGAAATGTTTTTAAATGTATATTATGTTGAAAAGTGCTGAGTTTCAAGGTTTAGTTTAAGGACTACCCAGCTGTTTTTATTTTTTTTTTCCCTCCTTACTAACTAAATCAATCCATTCACACCATTTTCTGAGCAACTATAGCAAGTCAAGCACTAACCAGGTACTGAATTCTATCTATATGGCCACAGAAAGAGAATATAAAATTAGTTATACATGCTCATATAAAAGTTGCATAAGGAGATATGAGCATAAATTACTGAAGTACTACATAGGTTTGGAGGGTCAAGTTGGATAAACACCTTCTGGCTGCTAGAGGGATTCATGAATGGCAACACCTGAATGTCAAACATAAACCACACTTCTGAGGATTTACTTTCTAGGCAGAGAGTCCTAAGGCAGGAATGAGCTCATGCCCAGTACACAATGGAGGGGATGAGGACATGGCTCCAGTGTGGTAAGCAAGGTGGTCAGAAGTGACAGCGACAGAAGATTGGATGGAGAGGTAAAGTCCAGCTCATGTAAAGCACCGTGATTTCATTTTTTTTTTTTTTTTAGTTCAATCCTAGAGGATAATTTTATAGCCCTTTCCTGATGTAAGTCTATGATGGTGTGGCCACAGTTGGAATTGTTAGTATTAATCTAATCTCAATGTCCTCTTTATTTTAGTTAAGGAGATTATCCTGAATAATAATTGTTCTTGATAACAAGATTCATAGGGAACCCAAGTCAGAGGGGGACTTTGAATTTGATATATCTGTGCCCATGAGAGCACAGAATCAAACAAACACAACATATGCACCCACACATACATCCCTCCTCACAGTGAATTAAGTCAAACATCACAAGTAGGCTCCACTGGTCTTCTCTGGCAATACTCAAAACAACAACAACAATGACAACAAATCCAACCAAAACAAACAAAAAATATTTCATGAAGAGAAAAGCTTAGGAGATAGATAACTAGATACGTATATCGGTAGATACATAGATACATAGATCTGATACACTGAGTTCATTGAGCTGGACATTTAGACATAAGATATATACAAGACTGGTCTGTCTCTTGACTATGTTACTTCGGACATTCTGGGCAGGCCAAAACTACCAGCAGGTTTGGAGAATCATATGCTCCACAGGAAAACTTATCTGATCTTTAAATAGCCGGCAGGATAGGTAAGGTCATTTTCAGTTCCTGCCTAGTTGAATTAAAAGAAGACAAAGTTTCTCTATAAGAGAATGCAGCAACTGCCCTATAACTAAAACAGAGGTTCCATAATCTCAGTGTGACTTCATTTCTATAACATTTTGATACTTTCTTAAATTGTTTATTTCTTATTTTTTACATTGTCCCAACTAAAAGTTTTTTTCTGTGACTCCTAATGTGTTAAATGGTTTCCGAAAAATTTCCCTAAAATTCTCAATGTTGATAGTGATGTAAATCTAGTCTACTATAATAAAAATAAAGAAAAATGTTATATGAACTTAATCTGAAAAGTTTCAGAACTTCAGATCAGCAAGGTAAAAAAAAAAAAAAAAAAACAAACCCAAACCCAAAAAACAGTAGGAATAGATGAAGAAGATGGAACAGATTTCAGTAACCAGATGGACTAGGTGATACATGAAAGATGCCATATTGGTCCAGATCGCTTGCTTTGGACTCAGAGAACATCAAATTTTAGACTGGAATAAAATGAAAGTATGCCAGTAAAAATTATTAGCATGGCGACTAGCATATAGTAAGCTATCAAAAACTGGTATTTATTAGGTTTTCAGCATTCAGACTTTTATCATGCCTTGAGTATAACGTGTATGCACATTGTAATGTGAACTTTAATAAGTTATGTAAAAGGAGATTACAAAGTATTTATGTTTAGCCATGTCTACATTGTTGCTTGCTTTCTATAGCACATCATTACAAGAATCTAACATCCTGTTTCAAGTATTTTGTTTTTATTTGAGATATGAATATCATTCTGTATAAACTTACATTTGAAGTTCATATTAAACATTTACAGTTTTTGTTTTTATAAATATATGTTACTTTAGGTATAAAATTTACATATAAATTGAAACAAAAATAAAACTTCTCTGAAAGACAAATCTCCAGCCATAATTTAATGTTTATCTTCCTGTATTGAATTTAAGCCCAGAAAAATTGATGCGGATAATTCTTTCTTAATAGTACCTTATAAAACCTCTTAAAAGGATTCATGACAAGAGCTTAGCTAATCTAAATTCATTTGTATTTGGCCATATGAAACACACTTAAAGTATGCCTGTTCTTTTATTTTTAATATATGTTTCAACCCTGTAGTACAATATGTGTGTTTTCATATATAAAATGTATTCTGTGATTGTCATGTGTTTTCACATTTTTGTGAAGAAAGGTTTTTCGTTGTTGTTTCTTTAATATCTTAATTGAACTCAATGTTTCTTGAGAATTTTTTCATATCCTAATAAAGGAAATAATCAGTGAAACAAGTCTCTTTTTATTCTAGAAAAATATATGAAATAGCAAAAAAAAAACCCTATACATATTGCTATTCAGAAGTTTGTACATTCAGTCAATGTGTGTATTTCTGGACATCATCACAATGATAAAATAACACTCATTTAACTCACTCTCTTCATCATCTCTCCTTGTGTTAAATGTAGGTGAGGAAAAAAAGTGCTACTTAATAAAGATGTAATGAATGTTTCTTTTCATTAATGTGTCTTTTCATAATTAAAATTTAAAAATATTTACCTCCTATTTATTCATAAGCACACCGAGCATTATAAAAAATAGTAACATTTAATATTTGGAAAATAATGCAAAATTTGTTCCATCCAATTAGTATTAATTATGATGTGTTCTTAATTATATTTGTATAATTTGTTTCATCCTATTTGTATTAATTATGACGTGTTTTAACTACAGCTGAGGGACTTTACTTTGGCCATTTGGGCTAAAGCATAAAGTATACATTTAATCCCAGAAGAATAAAATGAGAGAGATGAGACACCGCTTTTTTACAGACCTGTAATACCAGGATACCATAGTCAGGCTGCACTGTGTGGGCAGGGAAGAGCTATCAAAATACATGGGTAGGAATAGAGAAAATAACATTTCTTCAAGAATATTAGCCTGGCCTTTCTCGTGAATAAAGACTAACAGAAGATGAGAAAGGGAAGGGGAAGGGAGGAACCAGAAAAAGAAATTAAGTTGAAATGTCTTTGTTGTTAGATGATTTGTGTTGCAAGTTATGGGAATTACTAAAAATAGTAATGAACAAGCAGTTGAAGATGGGTCAGAGGAGATGGAACCACCAGTTTGGGGCTGGAAGTATAGATTTTAGAGCCATATAGCTATATTTGGAAGAGAAATAGAGACATTAGGAGGAGGAGAATAACCCCTGTAGTTTAGTATATGGAGGAAAAAAATGAACAAGAATAGTATATTAAGAAATTATAATGGAAGGAAAATTGAAGGAAGAAATAGCCCCAAAGGAGATGGGGCAGTTGCAACCAGGGACTGCAACGAGTCCCAGGAGACTAAAATAACATGAAGGACGGAGAAGCAAGAGTCTCCAGGCTTGAATGAGCTTTTATATCTTGTTGATTATTTTTGACAGCAAAATGTCCCTAAATGTGTTATTCCGATCTAGTATTTGTAAATTATGGACATTGTTCATAAATCTGAAAGCCACCAGAGGATTATTAGAGCGAATTTGAACTTTTAACCATCAGAATGTTTTTCAAGACATACTAAAGCTGCAAATAGTAAGAACAAAATCAAACTATCTTATACTGTAGGCAGTAAAACGTAAATCAGTTGATCAGATCACACTGTATTTGGGAAGTGGGTATTTGCCTTTTACCCAATCAGATTTCTGTATGTTCACTTAAACTCCTTCAACAACTCCGGTAGAAGGACAACTGTTAACATCCATATATCAAACTTACTGTAACAACTACCACAAACATTGTAGCTCAAAAGAAGACATTTATTACATCTTACAGTTCTGTAGGTCATAAGTGTGGGTGCAAGGGCTGCCTGGACAAATATCCTATTCCAAGCTGTGTTAACAGATGTTATTTGGCAGCATTTGGTGGACTGTTCATCTGGTTTGGATGATTCAGTGTAGCTTCTGCTCTTTGTGAGGATAGCTAGGAGTTTCGGCTCAAATGGGGTGCTATCAACTAAATCTTACATGTGGGATATCTATGTAGTTTGGTATCTTTAGGGTAGATGACCTTAATGTATTTACTCACAGCTCCTGAAGGGCAGTGAAGCTGTCAGTCTTCTTAAAACCTGGGACTAAAATTAGTATACCATCACTTTTTATTTAAAGTTTTTATCTTAATACCAGTTAACATACAGTGTTATATTAGTTTCAGGTGTATAATAGAGTGATTCAACACTTCCATATATCACCCTGTACTCATCAAACAAGTGTACTCCTTAATTTCCATCACCTATTTAATCTATCCGTCTAAACCCCTCCCCTCTGGTAACCATCAGTTTGTTCTCTATAACTAGGAGTTGGCTGCTTGATTTACCTATCTCTTTCTCTTATTTTTTTTTTCATTTTGCTTGTTTTGTTTCCTAAATTCCACATATGAGTGAAATCGTATAGTATTTGTCTTTCTCTGACTTATTTTGCCTAGCATTATACTCTCCAGCTGAATCCATGTTGTTGGAAATGGCGTAACATGACTTTGACCATTTTCTTTTGGCTAAGCAAGTCCCCTTGAACAGAATGGAAATTTAATTCCACTCCTCAGTGTGGGTAACAGCAAAACATTTCCAAGTATCTTTAATCTACTATAGTTGAGAAAAATAATGATTAGTTCTGTTTCTGCCTCTGTCATACCCTCACATGCACAGGAAAGAGGAGATTCATCAACAGATAAGAAGGGAAAGGAAAAACGTATCATGTAGTAAAATTAAAAAAAAAAAAAAAACACCTTATAAGCATCCTCCATAAATAGAGTGACTCAAATCATTATCTCATAATGAATCTTCTCCCTAAAGAATTTAGTAAATATATAATAAGTTATTTGGTTGTGGACTTTCTGAAAATACTACTATAATAACTTTTTTCTTTTCTACTCTGACAGTCTGTATAATACAGTCTAAAATTGAAAAGAAACATGAAATAAGCCTTCTCCCTCAACTTTAACATAAAAGACCAAAGTAATTAATTTTGTGTTATGCATTTATCTATTTTTTTAGAAAGAAACAACATTTTCACTGAATTTTGCAATACATTTTTAAATTAAAGGCAATAGTGACATATTTGATTAGAAGTTCATGGATATACATGACTGACCAACCAATGAAAACTCTTTCATAATAACTAAGAATTAATGAGAAAGAAATGGAAATACAATAGTTAGGAAGAAAGTGGTACTGTGGATTTGACATTTATAATGGATTAGCTGTTAATTTTTCCTCTTCTATATGTTGCTCTAATAAGATTTGTCAGAATACTGTACAATTTATCTTCTTGCACATTTCTCTTACAAATGATGGATCACTGCATATTATAAGCCAAATTTTCAAATAAAATGAAGAAGAGACTTGCTTCCAGCAACAGATGCATTTGAAATAATGGCATTTATATGATTATAACTATGACACCTATGTCCTACTTTTCTTTTTTCAAAAATATTTATATAATCATGGCTAGACTACCAATTAAATTATATTAGCATTTTGGGGGGGAGGGGGTTAGAGTATCGTAGTTCATGTGTAAAGCAGGTACTATTTCTACCTCTTTCTCTTTAATTTTCTTACCTTCCTTTTTTTCTGTTTATTTTCCTTCATCTTTCTTGCTCACTGACATGCTGCTCTATTTCTCTTTCTCTCCCCAATGTCTTTGTCCCCCTTTCCTTGTCTGTTTCTGTATCACCATCTCTGTCTCTAGTTTTCTTTGTTTCTCTCATTGAATTTGGTCTATTTATGCCAAAAGAAAAGAGATTCTAAAACACCTTTTAATAGAACATTCTCAGTAGATTCAGTAGATGTTTGCTGAGTCAATGTCCATGTAGAATGTAGTCCAAGAAAGACAGTTCCAGTGGGTCTGCGTGTATGAAGCTAAAGCCAAGTGGACCAGAGGTACTGCAAGTATAAAACTTCAGTACTTCAAAGCCAATATAATTTTGGTCCTGGGTCAGTCTATGTCACCAAAATTTTAACCTGACCTGTCACTCTCTTTGGGATTAGGTATTAATCCTCTATCCTCTCCTTCTTTTTATTCCTCCCAAAATAAATATGCAATCGTGACCACCTATTAAGAAACATCACAACCTCTCTACTCATGAAACAATCCTTGTGTGCTACTCTGCAACAAACATATATGGGCAGAAAGGTCAATTTTTCAACCAGCATAGACACATGAAGTCTAGTTTTCTATAAATCTAATTGGATTTTCAATATTAGCTAAAATTTACTCTTTAGACCTGGATTTGGAACCCTAACAGCACTATTCATACTTTGCTGTAGAACTTCATCAGGAAAACTACTAAATAATAAAAACTGATACAGAAAACTTGTTATCGATTATTTATTAAGATATTAACACAATGTTCTCTTAATTATATATGTAATATTTCCCTCTTTAATTTATATGTAATATTTAAAGATATTTGAATAATATAAGACATTTATATGGGTCCACATAAATTAAAATGAAAAAGAAACTTTTTTTTCCATTTTGACATCTTTCTTATGTTCAGTTAGCTAGAATATAGTACATCGTATGTTTTTGTGTAGTGTTCAATGCTTCATTCGTTGTGCATAACACCCAATGCTCATCAACCTTTAAATTTATTCCTACTCTAAATTAAAATTGTTTCTATTTTACAAAATCTAAATTAATTAATTCTTATTTGTAAACTTTATCATTGATAAACATGGTTATGCATTAAATGATTTAGCTAGAATAATTGTTTCTTTTTAAAAAAATCTCATTTTCGCCCAATATATAACTTTTAAGGAAACGGGGTTATAACACACTTAACATATTTAACACCATTTATTTCAGGAAGTTTTAAGGGGCATTAGTATGAAATAAAATAAATTGGACAAGATATAGATGAAGTCAAGAAGGACAAATGAGTGGAGGGCTACATAAAATCTTTCCAACATGTATGTTGGCCTTTTGTGAGTTTTGCCAAAGGGCAAAAACATTTTTATAATATCCATAGTAGAAAGCAAACCTAACACTTAAAAGAAAACTATTTATTCTTCATATTGAAACCAAAAATTGCAGTGAGGTGTTTTTTTAAGTGACCATTAGTTTATCAAGGAGATGATGTTCATAGTACTATTTATTATACTATTCCTGACATAGATTCTTCCCAAATCACTATTCCGTAGGCAAAATTCATACATGTCAAATCCATACATTCAAAGTTTGTGGCTCTCTCATTGTCTGACTCTAGGTATGAGAAAGTGAATTTAAAATATGGCCTTTACATTTTGAAAGATAAAACTTGATAAATCTTTTTTTTCCAGAAAAAGGCACAAACACCTTTAGGATGTTTTGGTTCCATAGAAGCACAGTTGAATAATGACGAAAAACAGCATTTAGTTCCTGACGAGTCTGATTATGAAAATAACCTGGGAGTAATTTTTCTTTTGAGAGAGCAATGTTATATGATATATTATATTATATTATATTATATTATATTATATTATATTTTTGGAAAGAAAGAGAATGCACATGCATGAGACAGTGGGGTGAGAGGGTGAGGCAGAGGGAAAGGAAGAGAGAGAATTTAATTTAAATTCAATTAATTAACATATAATTAGTTTCAGAAGTAGAGTTCATTGATTCATCACTCATGTAATACCCAGTGCTCATTGCATCATGTGCCTCCTTAATGTCCATGATCTCATTACCACATCCTCCCAAATCCCTCTCCTCCCGCAACCCTCAGTTTGCTTCCTATGATTAAGAGTCTCTTATGGTTTATCTCCCTTTTTGACTTCATATCTTGTTTTATTCTTCCCTCCTTTCCCCCCCAAACCTGTTTTGTCTCTTAAATTCCACATATGAATGAGATCACATGATAATTGTCTTTCTCTGATTGACTTATTTCACTTAGCATAATACTCTCTAGTTCCATCACATTGTTCCAAATAGCAAGATTTCTTTCCATAGTCAGGCTATTGTGAACATTGCTGTTATGAACATTGTGGTGCAGGTACCCCTTTGGATCACTACATTTGTATCTCTGGGGTAAATATCTAGTAGTGCAATTGCTGGGTCATAGGGTAGCTCTATTTTTAACATTATGAGGAACCTCCAGAATATCTGTATCAGCCTGCATTCCCATCAATGGTGTAAAAAGGTTCCCCTTTCTCTGCATCCTTGGCAACATCTTTCATTTCCTAACTCGTTAATTTAGCCATTCTGACCGATGTGAGGTGGTATCTCAGTGCGGTTTTGATATGTATTTCCCTGATGCCAAGTGATGTAGAACATTTTTTTCATGTGTCTTTGGCCAATTATATGTTTTCTTTAGAGAAATGTCTGTCTGTGTCTTCTGCCTATTTCTTGACTGGATCATTTGTTCTTTGAGTGTTGAGTTTGATAAGTTCTTTATAGATTTTGGTTACTAGTCCTCTATCTGATAAAACATTTGCAAATATATTCTGCCATTCTGTCAATTATCTTTTGGTTTTGTCAACTATTTCCTTTGCTGTGCAAAAGCGAAGTCCCAATAGTTCATTTTTGCCTTTGTTTCCCTTGCCTTTGGAGATGTGTCTAGCAAGAAGTTGTAGTGGCGAAATCACAGAGATTTCTGCTGAGTTCTCCTCAAGGATCTTGCTGGATTCCTATCTCAAATTTAGATCTTTGATCCATTTTGAGTCTATTTTTATGTATGGTGTAAGAAAAACATCCAGTCCATCTTTCTGCATGTGGCTGTCCAATCTTCCCAACACCATTTGTTGAAGAGAATGTCTTTTTCCCATTGGGTATTCTTTCCTGCTTTGTTGAAAATTAGTTGACCATAGAGTTGAGCATCCATTTCTGGAGTCTGTTCTGTTTCATTGATCTATGTGTCTGTTTCTGTGCTGGTACCCTACTGTCGTGGTGATTACAGCTTTGTAACAGAGCTTGAAGAACAGAATTGTGATGCCATCAGATTTGGTTTTCTTTTTCAACATCCCTTTGGCTATTCAGACTCTTTACTGGTTCCATTAAAATTTAGGATTGTTTGTTCGAGCTCTATGAAAAATGTTGATGGTATTTTGGTAGGGACATTAGCATAGATATATTAACACAGACATAGCATAACAATATTTATTCTTTCAATCCATGAACATGGAATGTTTTTCCTTTTTTTTTTTTTTTTGGTATCTTCCTCAATTTCTTTCTTATTTTTATTTTTTATTAACATAGTGTATTATTTGTTTCAGGAGTACAGGTTAGTTGTTTCATCAATCTTATGCAATTAACACCCCTCCCCATAGTACTGTGCATTGAATTTATATACTGACACTTTGCTTAACTCCTGTATGAGTTCTAACAAATTTGGGTAGAGAGAGAGAATCTTAAGCAGGTTTCAGACCCAGGGCAGAGCCTAACATGGGGCTCAATTCACAACCCTGAGATCATGACCTGAATGGAAATCAAGAGTCAGAGGCTTAGCCAACTGAGCCACCCAAGCATATTTAAAAAATTAAAAAAATTAAAATATATATATATATATATATAATTTTATTTTTTAAAAAGATTTACTTATGATGGCTGCATAGTATTCCATTGTGTATATATACCACATCATCTTGATCCATTCATCTGTTGATGGACATCTAGGTTCTTTCCATAGTTTGGCTATTGTGGACATTGCTGCTATAAACATTCGGGTGCACGTGCCCCTTTGGATCACTACGTTTTTATATTTAGGGTAAATACCCAGTAGTGCAATTGCTGGGTCATAGGGCAGTTCTATTTTCAACATTTTGAGGAACCTCCATGCTGTTTTCCAGAGTGGCTGCACCAGCTTGCATTCCCACCAACAGTGTAGGAGGGTTCCCCTTTCTCCGCATCCTCGCCAGCATCTGTCATTTCCTGTCTTGTTGATTTTAGCCATTCTGACTGGTGTGAGGTGATATCTCATTGTGGTTTTGATTTGTATTTCCCTGATGCCGAGTGATATGGAGCACTTTTTCATGTGTCTGTTGGCCATCTGGATGTCTTCTTTGCAGAAATGTCTGTTCATGTCCTCTGCCCATTTCTTGATTGGATTACTTGTTCTTTGGGTGTTGAGTTTGCTAAGTTCATTATAGATTTTGGACACTAGCCCTTTATCTGATATGTCGTTTGCAAATATCTTCTCCCATTCTGTCAGTTGTCTTTTGATTTTGTTAACTGTTTCCTTTGCTGTGCAAAAGCTTTTGATCTTGATGAAATCCCAATAGTTTCATTTGTGCCCTTGCTTCCCTTGCCTTTGGCGATGTTCCTAGGAAGATGTTGCTGCGGCAGAGGTCGAAATCTTGCCATTTGCGACAACATGGATGGAACTAGAGCGTATCATGCTTAGCGAAATAAGTCAAGCAGAGAAAGACAACTATCATATGATCTCCCTGATATGAGGAGGTGGTGATGCAACATGGGGGCTTAAGTGGGTAGAAGAAGAATCAATGAAACAAGATGGAATTGGGAGGGAGACAAACCATAACTGACTCTTAATCTCACAAAACAAACTGAGGGTTGCTGGGGGGAGGGGGGTTGGGAGAAGGAGGTGGGATTATGGACATTGGGGAGGGCATGTGCTTTGGTGAGTGCTGTGAAGTGTGTAAACCTGGTGATTCACAGACCTGTACCCCTGGGGATAAAAATATGTGTTTATAAAAAATAAAAAATTAAAAAAAAAAAAAAGATTTACTTATTTATTTGCCAGAGAGAGAAGGGAGAGAGATCACAAGTAGGCAGAGAGGCAGGCAGAGAGAGAGGGGGAAACGGGCTCTCTGCTGAGCAGAAAGCCTGATTCGGGGTTCGATCCCAGGACCATGAGATCATGACCTGAGCTGAAGGCAGAGGCTTAACCCACTGAGCCACCCAGGTGCCCCATATTACCTATATTTTAAAATATAGATTCCTCATCTGTCACCTAAGACATAGTAGATCAGAATTAAGGAAGCCAGTGGTGGATATTTTTAGAAGTGCCCAAGTAAATATCATGGCCAGTGAGGATCTGGAACTACTAAGGAAGAATGGGCTGCCATTATTCAGACAATCTTCCACATATAAAATAGATTAGAACCAGACCAAATGATAACAACTAGAAAACAAAAGGTAATATGTGAAAACACTGATAAAGAAAACAATAGATTACTTTCATTTATCTCTCAGTGTATGCTGCACAGTATGTTAATTCTTAGTATCGGGTACCTCATTAATTTCTCAACTAAACAGAAACAACAGGTACTATCACTGCCATGCTCCCCAAACCACTTCATCTGATAAAAGTAAAATTTAGAAAGGCTCAGTAACTTGTTCCAGATTTCAGAACAAGTAAGGGGTAGAGTGTGATTCAACTCCAGGTAGCCTGACTATAGAGGCTGACTTCCTAACCACTGAGCTGGGTGGTAGTATGGGTAAAAGATCTCAGTACAACACAGACAGGAATCACATTTTTTAGAAAATTTATTTATTTATTTGAGGAGGGTTACAGAGGGAGAGAATATTCAAGCAGACTCCCTGTGGAGCACAAGTCTCAATGCAGGGCTTGATCTTTAAGACCCATGAAATTATGACCTGAGTCAAAGTCCAACAGTCAGTCATTTAACTGACTGAGTCACCCAGATGCCCTGTGAGTTACATTTTTATGAAGGACCACAAGTCTGTGGAATGGAGATCCCTATGGAACAAGAATGCCCCTGCTATCTACTAAGATAATCTACGTCTAGGTGAAGGCAAGATTACTCTACAATCATCTCTAATGAGAAGTTCAAGGTTACTTATTTATTTATTTATTTGGTAGGTCAGTTACACAAATTCTTTTTTTATTTTTAATTATGTTATGTTAGTCAAGGTTTTTTTTTTTTTAAGAAATAGGCAGATTGCTGGGTGTCAATGGAGCAATATATGCATTTCTTGGCCTGACTTTTAGAATCTTTCCAAACAAAGCCTTACAATATGTCCAGCTCTTTGCAAAAGTTCAAGTGAAATGAAAGATTTCTTCTATTAGAAGATGAAAGTTATGATTATATTTCATAGAGTCAATTACGGTGTCAAGTTTCTTTTATTTTGATTCTTGGTTGGATAAAGAAATTTACATCTACACATGTGTTTATAAGGTAATTAGATAGACAAAGATGAGTCAAAAAAGAAATGACAGAGCTATCTTTATGTATGTTTTCACAAAGGTCATCTGAAACAGAAATTTTTCAATTAATTTTCTGCAGATACTTCATTTCTATTTATTCCTGAAAAATAGTTAATATAGGATTATATCCCAATCATAGTAGGTAATGTTGTCACACGGCAGCTTTTTGGAACCAGCGCACAACTCTGATTGTCAGGGTAATGGAGGACGCCTATACATGAATTATTCAAAGGCTTGTATAATCAGTACAGCATTCAAATTAAACCCCAGAATGTGCAAATTAGGCAATTATTCATAAAAATTATTAACATTTTAATTTTTCAGAGCTCAATGTGACATTTTGCATAGCTTTGCTTAAATATAGCATGGAACACTGTAATTAGAGCCATAGTTCCAGTTCCCATACTTAAGTACTGTATGTTTGGATGAGTGATTACAAGTCGATAAGTAATATTATTGAAATAAAAAAAAAGTAATAAAAATATTGATGATTCTGCAAATGTGAACACATGTCTGATTAGGTGAACTTGTCTATTATAATCAATGAAATATCTTGAAACTTGAATTTAATAACTTGTCTACCATTGGCCCAATTTTTTTCCCTTGGAGAATAAAGTTCACAATAATTAATGTCTCACCTGTCACACATACTATAGGCACACATGCTTGGATATAGCATATGTAGACATTGAAATACAAGAACACTTTTATTCACTTTAAAATATCAGTATATACAATTTTTCAATGACTTAGCAAAAAAAATAGTGAGGGGCTGAGAAAATGGTGAGGGGGAATTGTATTTGGATGCTAGAAGGATTGACTGACACTGACTTTTCTGGGAGAGGTATATATTAAGAATAGCAGCAGAATTTCTGCCTTATCAAACTAAGTGGATTGTAATACAACTGAATAGCTTAGGGAATTGAAGAAATGAGCAATTTGGGAATATAAAAATTTGGTTCTTGCAAGAAATCAATGAATTTGATTTTGGACAAACTAAGTTATGGTATCATGGGAATTTCATGTAGTCATGAGCTGTTCAAAATGCTGTTGGGGTGCTATTTCAGGATTAGGCATAGGCAACAACAGATATAGGAGATTACTTTTTGGCATGGGATGGAGTAGCCCATATAGAAAGTAGCACAATAAGAAAAAAGCATTGCAGAAATCCTCACCCAATAAATAAGGGTGAAGACAGAAGATCCTGGAATACAGAAGAGAAAAAAATTTTGAAGCAGAAGGAAACCCAGGAACAAATAATATCTGGGTTAGAAAAAAAAAAAAAAAAGGAAGAATGAATCTATTCGTTTTCTACTTTGCTGTAACAAATTATTATAGACTTGGTCACTTAAACAACAGAAATGTATTACTTTATAATTCTGTAGGTTAGAAGTCCAATTTGAGTCTCACTGGCCAAACTCAAGGTGTTAGGAGGGCTATATTGTTTTCCAAAACTCTGGTGGAAAATTTATGTCTTTTTCTTTTCCAATGTCTAAGGTCTACCTGCATCCCTTGGTTTGTGGTCTCTTTCTTCCATCTTCCAATCCTACAGGGTTGCACACTTTGGCCATTTTCTTATAGTCCCATCTCTCTCTGTCCACAGAGATGGAGGGTTCCTCACTTTTGAGGACACATGTGATTAGACTGAGCCCACCTAGATAATCCAGAATAATCTCCTCATTCAAGATCTTTAACTTAATTACAGATGAAGAGTACCTTCTGTCATGAATGTTAGCATGTTTACATGCTCTGGGTGTAAGGATGTCTTTGGGAGGATATTATTCTGCCTACTACAAATTTCAAGACAGACATCAAGAAATGCAAGTTTAAGGAAATATTATGGGTATAGTATCAAACATTGCACAGAAGGCAAATACTGGAATGTTGCTGCTAATTTTCCATCTTTCAGAGATGCATATTAATCCATTCTCGAGCTCTTCCAACTATGAAGATGATTTGGTTAAGCATAATGTTAAGGATATGTAAGTGAAACCAGGGGGCCGTTAGCACAGAAAGAGATAAAAAACTTTGAAGAGAATTCCCCCCCCAAAAGACTTTACCAAAGTACTTAAGGGTAACTTTAAAAACCAAAGTCACTTGAAACAGGAAACACAAGGCAAATCAAAAGTGTTAAAAACAAGGTATACAATGTCTTTTTTTTTTTTAAGATTTTGTTTGTTTATTTATTTATTTGAGAGAGAGAGAACAGGAGCAGCAGAAGGATGGCAGAGGGAGAGAGAGAAGCCAACTCCCCACTGAGCAGGGAGCCCGATGTGGGGCTCCATCCCAGGACCCTGGGATCATGACCTGAGTCTAAGGCAGAGACTTAACCAACTGAGCCACCCAGGTGCCCCTACACAATGTTTTTAATTCTTGATAAAACTGTAGAATCTGACCGGCTACTGTCATGTTGCCTTTAACTATCTGTGGGGAATTCAGCCCAGCTGCTGTTTCAGTCACCGAGCTCTAGCTGGAGAAAGAGCATACATGAAAGGGGCTGGACATGCTTGGAGGCTGGTGTCCTCAAACACCAGAGTGGCTCATAATGCAAACTCCAGTACTGCCAGTGCTGACCAATGTACACATGAACACCATTTGATGGAAAGAGAAGAACTGTTCTTCCAAGAATTGACATGATACATAGGTAGAGTTAAATGCTGAGAAATCAAGCCCTCAAAATAACTTTCTTCAATTATACTTTGAAAGCTGCACAATGTATTAACCATTCATTATTTTGTGGTTTTTTTAAAAATAAATAAATCCTACAGAGAGGAAAAACAGAATCTTTAAGCATATGTAAGGCACATTTCTCTCTTAAATCTAATTCTGTTTAAAGAGAGCATGAAAAACACATTGAAAAAGTAGAAAAATGCCACAATGTGGGGTAATCTTCAATTTGATGATGTGATTTTTTCCTAGAATCATGATACAGCAGAAGTGATTAACTTTTGAAACAAAAAGCTCAGAAATAAATCTCTGATCTCACATTGTGCTGTGTGATCTTATCCAATATATCTGTTACATCTTATCCAATATCTCTTGTTATTATATAAATGGATACAATGATACTAATTCTGAAGTAGTGATAAGAAATTAGAGAAATACAAAGTACATGTAACAGTTTCTGTTGAACAACAGGCATTCGAAGTTAGGAAACAATAAGAGCACTAGAAGTATTTATCTCCCAGAGTCTTGAGATACCCACAAGCTTATACTTAATTTTTGGTTGTTGAAATATGTTTATTATATGTATGTTATTGTTTATTCACCTAAACATTGAAACCAAATTGAAATATAAGATACAGAATGCGAGAAAATATTTGCAAACTACATATATGTTAAGAAGTGAATAACCAAAACATATAACTCAATAGCAAAAGAAAAAATCCAATTAGAAATGGGTAAGGATAAATGTAGTGATCTAAAGGGGCATGTGCACCCAAATGTTTATAGCAGTAATGTCTGTAATAGCCAAACAATGCAAAGAGACCAGATGTCCATCAACAGATGATTGGATAAAGAAGAGGTGGTATATATCTATATCTATATTTATATTTATATAGATATAGATATAGATATACACACACACACACATAGATACACACACACACACACACACACACACACAGAGGAATACTATGCAGCCATCAAAAATGAAATCTTGCCATTTGCAACAACTTGGATGGAATAAAGGGTATTACGCTGAGGGAAATTAGTCAATCAGAGAAAGACAATTATCATACGATCTCACTGATATGAGGAATTTGAGAAACAAGACAGAAGATCATAGGGGATGGGAGGGAAAAATGAAACAAGATGAAACCAGAGAGGGAGACAAACCATAAGAGACTCTTAATCTCAGGAAACAAACTGAGGGCTGCTGAAGGGGAGGGGGATGGGAGAGATTGGGTGGCCGGGTGATGGACACTGAGGAAGGTATGCACTATGCTGAGTGCTGTGAATTGGCTAAAACTGATGAATCAAAGATCTCTACCCCGGAAACAAATAATACATTATATGTTAATAAAAAGAAAAAAAATGAAAATAAATAAAAATGGACAAGGGACTTGAACAAACATCTCTCCAAAGAAGACATACAGATGGCCAGCAGGTGCATGTAAAGGTGCTCAACATCACTCATCAGTAAGGGAATGAAGATTGAAAACCACAATTAGATCTCACCTGAACCCTCTTAAGATGGCTATTATCAAAAAGACAAGTGATAACAAATGCTGGAGAGGATGTAGAGAAAAGGGAGCCTTTATGCACTGTTGGTGGGGATGTAAATTGGTGCAGGCAATGTGGACATTCTTTGAAAAAATAGAACTACTATATTGTCCATCAATTTCACTACTGGATATATATCTGAAAGAAATGAAAGAATTGTCTTGAAGAGATTATCCGCACTCCTATGTTCATTGTAGCATTATTTACAACAGCCAAGATATGGGAACAACCTAAATGTCCATCAGGAGATGAATGAATATAGAAAATGTGGCGTGTGTGTGTGTACACACACTTACATATGTATATATGTTTATACACACGTATACATACACACACAGTGGACTGTTAGTCATTAGGAAAGGAAATGTGTGATCAAAAAGTATATAAGTGTAGTTTTTGAGTGGCATGGCGCAGAAGCAGCAGCAGGACTGGCGATGAGAAGAAATGAAGAGTGATGTCAACAGACGCTACCTCCTGAGAGTCTTGGAGAAAGGCCGTTTGTCTGATGGTCTGATGGTCTCAATTTCCTCATCAGAAAAACTGATACAAAAAAATACCTGACATTATTTCTGTGAGCTACTTTTGTGAAAGTATTTTTTTTTGTATTGTTACTGTACAAATGCAAGATATCATATTATTTCTGATTATTCTTTACGGTATGTTCAAGGGAGTAGGAAAAAAAACATTGTGTATGACTTTTAAAAAATCCGATATAATCAGGAGATATGAATGTTAATCTATGATTTTCCCCTTACAAGATGAGAGACCTTGAGTAAGTCTTGTAAAGTCTCAGAATCTAATCTGTAAGATGGGTATAATCCTATCTGCTTTATAAGGTTTTATGAGAAGTTAATGAAGTTACTTGAAGGAAATCCTGTCAAGTGTGACATGGATGGACCTTAAGAACATTACGCTAAGTGAAATAAGTTAGACATAGAACGACAAATATTGTATGATCTTACTTAAATGTGGAACCAAAAAAGCGGAACTCATAGAAACAGAGTAGAATGGTGCTTGACAGAGGTGGGGGTGGGGAGTGAGAGACACAGGTGAAAGTGGTCAAGGGGTAAAAACTTCTATCTATAAGATGAGTAAGTTCTGTGGGTTTAAAGTTTAGCATGGGACTATAGTTAACAATACTGTATTGTATATTTAAAATTGGCTAAAAAAAGAAGATTTTAAAAGTTCTTGTCACACACATAAAAAATTGGATTTATTCTATATGAGATGGGTAACTTGGATTAAGGTGGGGATAATATATTTTATTTCATGAATTTCATATATTAAGTCACATTATTTTTGAGGCATTGCCATACATAAGCATGCCACATAGGGGGAACCCCATTTTAATCTTAACTGTGCACTCACAGGCAAATATTTAACACAGCTTTTAGTTTCAAATTAAGACACTACAAGGGGTTAAACTTCTGAAAGAACTTACATCTCAAGTGTTGATGATATCATTAATTCTATATAATATAAAAAGATAATTATATTTCATTTTCTTCTGAAGGTTTAACTTGGCAGTGAAGAAGATTTCCATGCTGAAATGTGAGATTAAAATAATTAAAACAGCCCATAAAACTTAATGATTTTTAAAAGGTCTATTTTTTAAAGTATATGACTTAAACTCTAATTTTCTTTCAAAAGTCATTGCCTTCATAACTAATTTGAATTGTCTGACAACACCTAATAGTGGACAACGCATGTTTCAAAAAAGTAAAAATCGTGAGTAAAAGAAGATTACATTCCAGATGTAACAAAAATATGCAGTGTCCACTAAAGACTACACATTTCAAATTTGTTGATGTATAAATAAATATGCCCTCTACTGCAATCCTCTCCTACCTAACGCATTCATATTCCAACTTTGGCATGGCTTAAAACATAATCAATGATATTGGGTGCCAAAGAAGGACTGACTGCTTCATAATGAAAAGACAGATTGAAGTATAGTTTTTGAGTGGCATGGCGCAGAAGCAGCAGCAGGACTGGCGATGAGAAGAAATGAAGAGTGATGTCAACAGACGCTACCTCCTGAGAGTCTTGGAGAAAGGCCGTTTGTCTGATGGTCTCAATTTCCTCATCAGAAAAACTGATACAAAAAAATACCTGACATTATTTCTGTGAGCTACTTTTGTGAAAGTATTTTTTTTGTATTGTTATTGTACAAATGCAAGATATCATATTATTTCTGATTATTCTTTACGGTATGTTCAAGGGAGTAGGAAAAAAAACATTGTATGACTTTTAAAAAAATCCGATATAATCAGACGGTATGAATGTTAATCTATGATTTTCCCCTTACAAGATGAGAGACCTTGAGTAAGTCTTGTAAAGTCTCAGAATCTAATCTGTAAGATGAGTATAATCCTATCTGCTTTATAAGGTTTTATGAGAAGTTAATGAAATATTTGTAGTGAGTCAGGATATATAATGGCTTATATAGGGTAGGTACCCCATAAATCTCAGTTTTCAATCCCTCATACTATCTAATTTATGGAAGTAATATGTTCTATGTTCTGTGTATTAACACTCTTATCAAAAGACTTATTACCAAAACTAGTAAGGCCAGGTGCCGGGAAGGCTCACTCAGTTAAGAGTCTGCTCAGGTTATGATCCTGGGGTCCTGGGATGAAGTCTAGCATTTGGGGCCTTGCTCAGAGGGCTCCCAATGCGCCTACTGGTGCTGTCTCTCTGGCTCTCTTTCAAATAAACAAATAAATAAAATCTTAAAAAACAAAACAAAACAATAAAATAAGATATTGTGAAAAAGAAGCAGGGAAAAGCCAGTGAATATTTTCTCTGTAATTGTCCTCTTGTACATTATTTTTGGCCCTCCTTGTAATTCCTTGTGATTTAAAAAAATATATTTATTTCATAAGAGAAAGATGGCTTGAATGTGAGCAAGAAGAAATGGCCATTTTATTTGGGGACTTCAGATGCAGAAGCTAGGAACGGTACCAGGGAAAAAACACTTTTTCTCCTCCTGGCTTTTTCTAGAATTTCTCCAATATAAAGTACAGGGAGAAAAGAGAAATATCTTTAATAAAGATAGTTTTAGGTCTTTTAACAATGTGAGTTATGGGCTACTCATATATGCAATTTCCCATGGGATGATAATATGTCATCTAATAAAGTAAACTGTTCAAAGTTAGATATAGCTCAAACGCGTACATATAGACACAGTATCTGTGGGCAACCCTTTAAATAGAGGTTCCATAATTCACAGTAACATCATGTCTTCTAAATAGCTTTGCTAGATTCTCTCGTACTGTGTCAAAGAGGAAGCTATCAAATTCTCTTTATTTTAATATCATGAATGCTGCCGGTCCCAACCTACTTCTAACTCTCCCAGTCAAGTCATGATTTATTTTCTTGACACTAAACACGTTAAAAAGGCTTAATATAGGACAGTAAGTAACGTTCTTAAGTTTACTTCTCAGAATTCTGATTCATAAGGAAACATGGCCCAGATAAGAGTGTACAAAAAAAGAACTCTTAATAAACCATTAAATCTCATGAATTCAAATGGGTGAAATAACTCAATATTTCATATTAATCACAGGTTAACTTGTGACAGAAATGCCTCTGCAAAACCTGCTCAGTCAGTGCACCTGGGTGCCCTAAGAATAGCTTGTCTCCTCTGAAGGTGTGATAAACTAGGTCAGTTGGGAGGGGTAACTTACAGAGACACTTAGGCCACCACTGAGCTAGCTTTGCTGACAGGCGCGGACATCTGTGGCTCCCTGGGAAAAGAGGCAGTCCAATTTTCTTACAAAACAGTAAAATGGGAAGTCACTATAACTATAACCATGTCTTCTTATTTTTTAAGGACAAAAGCCCCGATTCACCTAACATTTTGATTACATCTGAATTTTGAGGCATCTATATTTGCCTAGAGAAATTGACAAAAACATGTATGTGTGACTGGAAAAATAAGATATTCTGTCTGAATCTGCTAAATAAAATGTGTTCAGGAGAAATTAATGTTGATTCTAAAATGCTTCTTAAGGTATCCCATCTTTAATTAGTATATGTCCAGTTTTACTTCTGTTGTCTGAACATTAGAAATCACAACTTCAGAGTATTTGGTTGTTCTTGGCTGTCACTTTAAACAACCTTAAATACTACTGAGGAAAAATGCCACAAGTACTAACAACTGGTGTTTTAAAGATCTTATGGTCTTTAAAGGTCTGATTAAAAGATAAAGACATAGAGAAGTTAGAAGCAATTTAATTGGGAAGTGGGTATACCAAAAAGAGAAATGAGAATAGAATAATGCATACATAATTAATTCATTAACACAACAAACATAGTTTGCTAGGTGCAGAGTATTGCTCTGAATACCACCTTGGAAATGGCCCTCTTCATGGAGCCCTGCATCAGGCTCCCTGCTCAGTGGAAAGCCTGCTTCTCCCTCTCCCACTCTCCTTGCTTGTGTTCCTTCTCTCACTGTCTCTCTCTCTCTGTCAAATAAATGAATAAAATCTTAAAAAAAAAAAAAAAAAGACAGAAATGGCCCTCTTCATCTAACAGAGAAGAAAGACAAACAAGAAATCTCAAGAGAGTGCAATGAGTTTATGTTAATGAATCACCATGGGAACACTACCCAAGGAAATCAGCATTTGGTAAGGATAAGCATCTCAAAAGCAGTGACAACTCCAATAATATATTTGAATGAAGAGGAGGGCCCAGATAGGGCAGTTTCCAATTTAAGGTAAGTTTCCAGGAAGAGCAATGGCATTTGGTAAGGTCCAGTAGTAGTGACAGAAAATACAGGACTCGAAGAATCAGAGTCCAAAAGACTTTCAACATGGCCACAGCAGATAATGTAAGTGGTGAGAGATAAGCTGGATGGGAAGTCTAGGTGAGGCTAGATCTTGAAGGACCTCATAAACCACATCAGGAAATGTTTATGCATCAAAACTCTAAGAGGTCACTGGCCAGGTTTAAGCATGGTGTGGCATTTCCTCATTTGCTTTTTAAAAGAATCACACTGGTTATAGTTTCCAGAATGTAATGAGGTAACCCAAACTCATTAATGAAGAGACCAGTTGCTTAGGGATGATTTTTAATTAGATTGGAAATAGGAAATGGGAAAGAAGGGTATTTTTCATTTTTAATATTAAGGAGATAGAAGTGACAGTACTGGAGATTAAACCTATGGAAAAGGTACAAAAACAGAGAGGGTGAGCCAATGATGACATCTTTTTACTGGTTGTCAGCTAGGAGAAGGAAATGTCGTTTGTACAATTGACAAAAAAGAGGAGCAGTTAGTGTAAGAGACTGATGAACTCATTTGTGGTCATGATGAGTTGAACAACTTGTAGGATACTCAAGGGCAGACATAGTTAGCTATTTAAGGAGGGGACCACGGACCCAGAAGTCATCAGACTATAACCGCTATTTGAATGCCTGGGAATGAATACCATCCTTCAAAGCAAATGTATGACTGAGAATAAAATAGTGTCTAGAAGTAATATTAAAATAGGCTAAACCTTATAGGAATGGAAGAATATAAAAAGTTTTCCTACAAAAAAGATTGAGAGGGAGCAACCCCAACTAGAAAGAGAGCCAAGATAGTGTGTTGTCGGGACTATCATTAGTGTATTTTAAGAAGGAGGAAGGAGGTAACTAGTCTGAATATCTTTAAAAGATCTATGTAAGGTCTGAAATTTCCTGGATATTAATAATACAGGAGTCATGGATGATTTTCTTGGGAGGGGTTTTTAATGGGAGTGGTAAATGTCAAGGTGACCTTGCAGATAGTTACGGAGTGTTTGAGCTTAGTAAGTAGAAATGGTCAAAACATAACAAGAATTTGATATGAGGCACGTGTTACAGGTGAGGTTCCTCAGGAAGCAAACACTGAGGAGGAGTTATCAGGAGTTTTGTTAGGGAATGTCCTTGTATGAACACCTTTAGAGAAAAGGGGAGGGGGAGTAGAATCGAGAAGCAAACCTATGATTTAATACTTAATACATCTTCAGCTAAATCCGAAAAGCTCTGGAGTGAAAATGGCCCATTGCTGGTCTAAAATGGCTGGATTTTTATACCTATTCTCTGATGAGTCATTAGTTGTAGACTGTTTTGGGAAGAGGATAACTGTAAAAAGGTACTTCTGCATTTGAGGCAGTTCCTGAAGGGTTTTCAACAGCCCTCAGAGCAATTATACAGTAAGTGGTACATGCTCGGGGATCTGGGTGGCTCATCATTGTGCTCAATAGGGTTATCCCTCTCTCACTTCCTGAGTGACCAGGGATGGGCTTAGTAGAATGGCCCATGTGAACTGCCAGAGGAGTTCTAGGTCAGGATCTCTGGGCCCAGACCCCGAATCTCTGTGCTGAACGTGTCAGGTGAGAAGGTGATATCATGTGTGTCTAATTCTTAAGGGGCAGATCCTCTAGGATACTGGCAGGACTTTTTTCTTGGAGGAACTTTAAAAAAGAGTTTAGTGGGAACTTATACCCCCTCCAGCTTACACCTAAAGTCCATATCTCTATTATCAATCTGTATTCTTCTAGCCATCCGCTATTACCTCTACAGCACAGGGGTTTACTTGGACATGGGACCAAACTTCTCATAGCCCAACATCTCGACCAACATGCCCTTCTCAGACCAGGACTGCAATGTTTATACATTTATGATCAAAATTGGATGAGAGAGACATCTGGCTTCCAATTCTCATGTAAGGGCCTTGGAAGTCACAACTCCACCAACAAGTAAAAAGGTAAACAGACTGAAAAATCAATACTCTTCTTGAATCTGGAAGTGAGGAGAGGATATAGGGCAAAGGGATGCCCCCACAAATTGGAGACACAGAGAGCTGAGGCTAACCAGAACGGACTCATAAGGGGGAACCAGTACAGCAACCAGGTCCATAGTAGGAAAACCTGAACTGTAGTTGACAAATGGCTGGGGGCTCAGTGTGGACAAGCCTAAGAGTTTCAAACTCCAGGGGGATGCATTCATAGGGTGGGGGGCACAAGATGGTAAGGTTTACCTCCAGGATCTTGACCAGGTCCCCACAGTAAATATCAGAGGAAAACTCCCTTCCTGCTTCTGGCAAGGGGAGGGGAAAAAGGAACCAGTTTGAAATATGCCAGAGCTCTCTGTTCTTCTGAACAAGGCAAGATGTCAGGAGAAACTTGTTAACCAGAGCCTGACCTATGGAGTGTTGTCAGAGCCTGACTGCCCCAGAGGAAGGGAGACACCTGCCTAGTCAGTTCTGGCCTTCTGTGTGGGCAAAGGGAAATAGGCATGTTTGGCCAACTCTGGAGCCATTCTGACCCACCTCAGGAGGGAGAAGAACACTATGAAGCTCTTAGGAAGTTCACAGTCCAGAGGCAGAGGCTCGCTCTAAGACTGAGACCTGGTCACAGGCCTATAGAATGCTTCCTCTGCCCCCACAGCTCACCCCCACATTACTAAAGACCTATTTGTGGCAGTTCCTTTTACCTGGTGCCACAGGTCTGGCTGTCAAGAAAAAAAGTCACAGCTTAGTCAAAGTAAAACAACATAGTTTGAAGAGAGAGAGAGAGCAAGCGTTAGAACTAGACATGGCAGGGATGTCAAAATGATCAGACTGAGAATTTAAGACAGCTATGATAAATATGCTTAGGGCTCTAATGACTACAGTAGACAGCATGCAGAAATAGTTGAGCAATCTAAGAAGAGACACAGAAATCCCAAGAAGGAACAAACACAACAAAAAAATGCTGGAGATAAAAAAAAAAAAAATTGTAACTTAAATGAAGACTGCCTCTGATGGGCTTAATAATGGACTAGAGATGGGTGATGATGGAATCTCTGAGCTCAAAGATATATGATCAGAGTTCTTCAAAACCAAAAACAATGTGAACAAAGACTGGGTGAAAATGAACAAACAAATAGCACAGAACATTCAGGAACCATGAGACAACTAGAAAATATGTAACATATTTTTAATGGGAAGATCAGAAGGTGAGAGAAAGGAACAGCAATTCTCCAAATTAAGAAGACCCATAACTGATTAGTCTGATACCATTCCACCTATCCAGGAAGCTGACGCAGGAAAAATGTCATCACCGAAATGCAAAGAAAAACAACAATGAGATATCACTATACACCCAACAGAATGGCCAAAACCTGGAAAACTAACTACACCACTGGATGCTGACAAGGATGTGAAGAAACAAGACCTCTTCCTCATTGCTGCTGGAAGTGAAAAATAGGGTAGTCACTTTGGGAGTGAGAAGTAGTGCAGCTGCTTAGAAGACAGTTGGTTTCTTATAAAACTAAACATACCCTTACCATATGATCCAGCAACTGCACTCGTTAGCATTTACCAAAGGAATAGAAAACGTTGGTCCACACGAAACCCACGCACAATATTTATAGCAGCTTTATTCATAAGTGCCAAATCTTGGAAGCAACCAAGACATCCTTCATTTGGTTAAGAGGATCAATAAACTGTGTTATATCAAGACAATGGAGTATTTTTCAGTGCTAAAAAGAAATATGCTTAAGGAATGTGCAGACACGGAGGAAGCTTATATGCCTATCGGTAAGTGAAAGAATCCGATACGAAAAGCTTACATATTGTATGATTCCAGCTACATGACATTCTGGAAAAGGCAAAGCTATTGAGACAGGAAAGACATCAGGGATTTCGAGGGGTTAGGGATGGGAGAGATGAATAAATGGATTACAACAGATTTTCAGAGCAATGAAAATATATATCATTATGATGGATTCATTTCATTATATATTTGTCCAAACCAATGGAATGTTCAGTGCTTAACTGCAAACTGTAATATAAACTATGAACTTCCGATGATTACAATGTATCAGTGTAGGTTCATGGGTTGTGACAAATGTCCCACTCTGAGACAATGTTGATAATGGGGGAGGCTGTGCTTGTGTGGGGCCAGGGAGTTAGTGGGAAATCTCTGTACTTTCCCCTTAATGTTAATGTGAACCTTAAACTGCTCTAAAAAAAAGAAATAGGTCTAAATAAAAAATAAATAAATTAATAATAATAATAATAATAATAATAAGGGAATACCGAGTATTGCTCAAGTAGACTATTTGCCACATGTTCTTCTCTGTTACTGTGTGACAGCAGTCCTGTGCCTACAAAGATGGTGACTCACTGTCTTGCCGTCTGGTCCCAGACACAGCATCCAGGAAGCAGCTATAGTTCATACTTGAATGGGCCTCTTGCTATGTTCCCTGAAGGACTGCGAGTCTCTTCTGAAACTGATTCATCTCACTATGCAGAGCCCAGGGTGTGGAGATGATTAAATATGAATTCCCCAAGTATGTGATTGGACGTGATGATAAAGAGAGCCACTCTTGCTTTTCCTCTTGCTTCCCAAGTCCTCATATTTTTCCTACGGAGGACAGAATGCCGTCTGAAATTTAGTGATTTCAAGTACATATTGAATCTTTTGTATGACATGAATCCTCCTAAAACACCTCCTCCAAGGCCGTGCTTCAGTTGTTCTTTTAGCAGACATCCCCAAAACTCTATTAGGCTCACAACTTCAGGGCCACGGCCCCATACCTACATATCGTTTTTTGTAAGATATTTTCCTTGTCTGATAGAATGTTACGTGGGAAACTCTTCCAGGATATAAAACACTTGGTAAACCTTCAGGTACGGGTGTTGGCTAGACTACCCAGAATGTGTATTTACTCGTATGGAAATGAATTTCTGGCCCTTCTGGGGTGGAAGGAATCAATGTAGTGAACTTGCCATCAGGTGACTGAATGTCTCACAGAGGAATTAAGCCAAGTAAGGGGTCAGGGCTCAGCCCTGGTCTCTGTTTCTCATAGGCTGGGCATTCAACCTTGCATTTAGTATCCGAAAAGCACATATTGTCAGTCTCTTTGCTACCATGGCCGCTTTATTCATGTGCTTGTGGTGTCTGCACAGAGCTGGGGAGGCTGAGATGGAGGTTGAAATGGAGGCTGAGTCATTTTATCTCATTGGTTGTTTAGTGCCTGTTCTACGGTGGGTATTCTTTGCTGGACATTAAGGCATGATGTAAAGATTTTCAGACTTGTCCATTCCATTCCATTTAGAATCTGTCTTTAGACCCAAATCACTTTGCCCCAGATCTTCCAAAATTATTCCTTCCAGAAGACCTCTGCCTAGAAAGGCTCATTTGCCACTATCCAGGAGACCATGAATATCCTAATCTTATGTGACTTTTCTGTTCATACAAAGTGGATGACTGGTGCCTGGCAGGAAGCTCGATGAGGAGGATTTTCCCTGATCATCCTTGCATTGCTACAGGGCAGCCACAATCCTTTTTCTGCTAATAGCAACATACTGAGATGACAGGGGATGTAAGGAAGTTCCCATTTGGTCTCTGGTGTCAGCTGGAGAAGGGGCATAGTTCAAATTTGGTGGCTAACGTGAGGGTTTAAAGGCTACTTGCTCATGCAGCTTCTAGGGTCTTCTGGTCATGCTTGGTTTGAACCTGAATGTAATTCTTTCATTTTATGCGATATCTGCCTGGTTCTACCTTTCTTTATAGAATTGTGTACCTGACAGAATATATCTGACAGAACTCCTGTTGAAGATAAGTCAAATCTCAAGTAAAGTGGTGAAAACATTTTATTCCGTTAACTACTGACAGTGGGGGGGGGGGGGGGGGGAATGGAGCTCCATTCTGACTTGTGCTGAGGTTATGGGCGTGATAAAGAGAGAAGAAAGGAGCAGGGAAGGGGAAGGGAGATTCAAAAGAAGTTTCAAAGGGTTGGTCAGTTTAAATGGGATTAGGCCAGGGGTGTCTACTCCATGGCCAGTAAGGAAGTTAGGATTCAGTTTTCCCACAGAGACTGAGATACAGAAGCCCTTTTCTTCCTGATTACATTTTAGGCCTTTGAAAAAGACAATCCTGAATTGTAAGAGATACATATATACGTGTCAATGGGCAGAAAGAGAGTTCACAATTGTCAGCCATTTTTAGTAAAAGCTCTAAGAGGTCAGGGGTCTATTGTTAGTTGTTGGCTGGAAAAAACCGGAAATTCTTTTGACATCCCTAATTTATTTTCCAGACAGGAACTTCAAAGAGGACAGGGTTTTCCCAGAGATACATCCTCAGGCTGATAAAAGTCTTGCTCCATCTTGGCCAGTCTCTTAGCACATAAGCTTGAATGGAGTGTCTGTACCAAGAGACTTTGCAATTCTCACTCATGAAGAGTACTTTTGGGGACCCAGTGAACTGGTGCCCTGCAGTCAGGTACTGTGTCTACAAGGTGCTATTTCCAAAAGGCATATAATCTGCTCTTGCAGATGTCATAACTTTGCTCCAGACCACTCGTGATCTGTGTTCTCTCTCTTGAGGCTGGCTTTACATTCCACACTACATCTTGCCCCACCACGGATTCATTTAAGCTCGGAGTGTTTTCTGGATCAAATGGTACAAGTGTTAGTTCGCACTTCAGCCTCAATCTGCAGGATCTTATACCCCACAACAGAAGTTAGTAGCCTTTTGTTTCTGGTAAATGGGTCAGGAGAGTGTTTCTAGGTGTGGGCGATATAGCCTCCATAATCTGATGAGGTCTACTAGGCATTATACTTCCTTCTTTATGTTAAGGAGTGCAGGACACAGTACAATTCTTTTTTCTTTACTGAGGATGGCATATTTACTTTCCTAACCATTGGAATTCTGAAATTCTCTTAAGATATCTCACCCTCTGGAGTGCATGTTCTCAGCAATTCATCTAATGTGATAGATTCTTCTTGATCATCTGGTCCAATTTGTATGATGTCTTCGCTATGGTGCTTTAATGTGGTGGTGTGCAGGATGTCCAGATGGTCCGTATCTCTTTGGACTATATTATGACAGAGAATGGGAGAATTAATATAGCCCCAGCCAAGAACTATAAATGTGCACATTTATTCATGCTTGGTGAATGAGAGCTGTTTCTGATTTTCTTTCCTGGTCAGAATAGAAAAGAACACATTCACCAAAGCTATAATCATTTACCATGTACCTGAGTCTGAGGTAATCAGCTCTGGCAAAGATGCTACATCTGACCCAGCAGCTGCAGTGGTCTACTATTGTTCTTGAAGATCTACAGAATGCCTCCAGGGGCCATGCAATGAATTAAATATAGATATGATGGGAACCATAAGCCTTGCAACTTTTAGGAACCTCAAGTCTGACACTAGTCTGTTCCCCTTTCCAGAATGGAATATCTTTCTTGACTTAATACCTTGTCTGGTGGAGGGATATACTTTCAGAGGTCTATCACCATGATACACTTTACCCTGGAGGCCAAGATACCCCTTTTGGGATTTGTACCAACTACCAAATAAGGACAGATCCTTGAAGGGAAGGAAAAGGTAGATATTTGGAGTAGAAAATGGTATAAAAGGCAGTGGTTCCTTTTTAACAGGAGATCGATGGGTATAGCAATCATACGTTTGAAAATCCAGGGAACTCCCAACTGTTGACCCATTTGCTCTAAGAAGAGGACACAGGATTGTCATCAAAAAGGGCAAATCCAGAGTTCTGAGAAGGGTGGAGAATGTTTTGCAACAGGAAGTGTGGAGGCGAGGGAAATAAAAGTATCAGAAACATCCAGAGCTCAGTTGAAGCTGGCAAACAGGAATTCACCGTGGCACGGATTACCTGTCCGTGTAATTATTTCCAACGGTGCTCCCATCTGGGGGTAAGCCCTGAGAATTCTGGTGAGACTGAGAGTTCGCTGACGTGAGGGAGCAAAGGACACGACCGAGAGGATAATTAATTGACTAAATGGTGAATAAGTATTTGTAATTATTATTCACTTTCAAAATGGTTCAGTTTGCATTATAGATTTTTAAAGACAATTCTTAGAACATCTGAGGTATGGAAACCTTCATTATTCTAGAACTAATTTTGGTTGATGCAAACTCAAGGTAAAAATAGGTATAGGGTTAGTACTGAAGGGAGGCAGATGTCTGGTGCTTATTCCCATGTACTGCCGATCACGGTCCCTGCATGTAGCCATGTAAATATTGAAGGAAAATCAATGCACACATAGAGAGTGTATTCACTATGGGGAGTTACAGATTACTTTTAATTTATCTCCTATATTGGGTAAAGTTAAACTTTTCTCTTCATCTTTTATGAGGAAAATTGTAGTCTCCTGATTATAGGATATAGAACAAATGGATAAAAACGATCTGGTTCGCCCTACATTATAATAGGTAAACAGTTAAATTGGTGGATGGCTTTTTATTTTTCTTTCTGGCTGCTTTCAGATTGACTGATAGAGATGTGACAGTTGATTCAAACACTTCCTGATTAGTTCTTAGAATCTGAAAAATTTGCCTTTTCAAAATGTATTTAGCTTTCCTTTTATATAAGAAAAACTACACACACACACGCACACACACACACACTACTTTATCCTTAAGAAGAGCACATTTTAGGGTAGAGTTTTGCTTAAATGAAGATGAAATCAAATTTATGTTGAAATAGTCAAAAGAATAAGTAGCTGACATCACTAAATGTAGACAATGCTGGTGAGTATTTTATTTACTTATAAATTTCAATCACTAGAAAGAAGTTTGAAATTCATAATATCTGTCTGATGAGTATATAACTGAAATTAAAATGAGAACACTGTTGCAATTATTTTTCTTAATTTCAAATAATCCTGTGCAATAAAAATTAAATTTGAAATGACAGCAAGTCACGAGATATAAATCTGTTGGTGATGTGCTCAGCAAAGATTTGCCAAAAAACATTAGGAATCATATAATTACTGAAAGAGATGAATTATTATGAATATTTTAAATATGCATGAAAATGTAGACCCAACTTATTCATTTTCAAGTTCTGAATTACCTTGTACTTTGATGCTTGCTCTTAACTTTTTTTTATCCATTTAAAAAATCTGCCTTGTTATAGTTCCATTGCCTCTAATAGAGGGAATACTTCAGTCATCAACTAAAAATGATGTAATACAAACTCCCTATTCTGCAAAGTAATCGTTACCTGGTTGAAAATTACACCCTTAGTGCCAGTTGTTTATTCCAAGCATGTGAACAGTATAATAATTCTATATAGAAAAAATAGCTTTATTTTTAAAAGAGATGAATTACACTGTTGCATTAAAGAAATAAGACTGGTGTTCTGAAGTTGTATTCTAACAGCTACTACTTGTGCTTTGGATAATACTAGCATATACTTTAACCTCTGACTGGATTATAGATTCTATGAATGCAGGATGGGTATCTGGTAATGCCTCCTAATGCTTCAACCAGGTCTAGAAAAACACATGACATAAGCTGGTGTCTAATAAATATTTTTTGAGTGAAATAATAAATAGGCACAAGGTTACACTACTGGGAGCAATAAAATACATTCTAAGCAAGACTTGCAGCAAGAAGGTTTGCTAGAAGTAGGATGCTTAAGATGTGTATTGAGATGATGAAGAGACTATCTTGACAAGAAGCTAATGGATTCTATTAAAGGAAAAATGGACAATTAAATTCATTCATTCATACAGCCTTGGAAGATTTTGAGGTTTAGAGAAATTAAACATTTTGCCCAAGGTCAAGCAATGACTAAGTGGCAAAATAAGGGTTGTCAGAGCTGTCAGACAAAATATTCTGAGTTCTTAACTAAATGGGCCAGTGGAGAGATCACGGAGATGCTAATCAGGAAATCTGGTAGCTCTGCCTAATTCTGTCACTAATTATCTACAGCCTTGGGCAAGTGCGTCATTACCTCTTGCCTCCATTTCTTCATCTCTCACATGGACTTAAAAGAGGACTATCCTACATCCTTCCTAGGACTGAGTGAAACCCAAGAGTCACAAAAAAGTTAGAAGGACTACATTACACATGTTGATATCACTGTTGATACTGTTAGTCTCAGTGGTGAAATCATTCTCTAAATACAGATAACTGGGATCTTCAGTACCTTGAGGGTATCCTGACTCCTGAAGACCTACTTAATTCCAACTGAAGAACAAATAAAGGCAGATACATTTTAATATAAAAATTTAAAATGGTCAAAAGTCAACTTGCCAGGTTTGCAGTCTACCTGGCATTCCTTGCCAGATAGTGGAATGTCCCTCTAATTGACCACTGAGGTGTGGGTTTCAAGTGTGTATCACCAGTCCTACCTTCCTTCACCCCTACTTTGGAGCAACTTAGCATTTCTTCTTTCAAGACGCACTATTTTAATCCATCTAGAAGATTCAGATGCAGTTAAAAGTTCCAAATGGAAGGGTCAGAGTTAACATATTTTCTTCCCAAAATATCCCTTGTTCTGTACATGGTTTTACCCACCCATTGATGCTCAAGGAGAAGACTCTAGCATTCCAGGCAGTGTAAAGCAATACATTCACATTTACCGAAGTCGATAACAGCCCACTAGTTACTCATGGTATAGAAGGGGATTCCAAAGTGATTTTCTGGTTTCCCTACATCAGAGAAGTTGCTGACAAATTTAAACATTAGTGTTTATCACTATAAGACAACATAACACAGTCACACACTACAATAATAGAAATATTTTATTTGTAACTTGAATTGTCTTTCTTGTCCAGTATCCATTCCTTTTCTTTTTTCTGTTTATAACAACCCAATTTTCCTATGAAGAAAAAGATTTGTGTGTCATTTAGGGTTCTGTTCAGGAAAATGAAACCCTGGAGATATTTTCATCAGAAGTGTGGTTTCTACAGGAAAATAAGTGCTTATAAAATTACTGGAAGGGTGAGAGGAACTGGAGTCAGCAGAACTCTACTAACCGAACTGAGTCCAAGCACACACACCACAGTTGTCCTCCAGGGATCAGAAGGGCCCATCACCCCACAACACCTGTCAATCAAAGCTGGCAACTACACAAAGAGTGCTCAATAAAACCACCAGTTACTTTGCTGCCTTTGGAGGTTCAGGACTTCTTTGTCCTCTCTTTCAGAAACCCGAACAAAATTGTGGCAGCAACAGCAAGCCAAGACAAAAAACAAAGCAGGAAGATGTCTTCCACCTCACGTTCATCTTACAAATCTCATTCTAGTGCATACAAATAGCAGGCTCTTATTTGCATTTCAAAATCTAGCTCTAAGGGGGTCTAGTAACACAGTCTTTCAGCTTTTCTGCCACTTCTGCACCCCGAAGTTCAACTAAGAATATGCAATGAATACGAACTTCCCATCAAACTTAGATACCCTATTCTTTGGAAACTCTCCTTTTGGAAATTCAACAGCCACACACACTTAATTCATCTACACTTTTAAACAATAAGATAAAATAAAAGCAACAACAGAATATGCTGTTGTGTTACACAACTTTGTGCCAGAATGATGCACCTTCAATGTTTCTACCTTCGAGGAACGTTTCTTCTTCTTTTCTAGTCCAAATCTTAGGTGAATTTTATGTAATCCAAAGAATAAATTATTACTATTATTCATAGTCTGTAATGATTTGGGTGGGATTGAGGAGTTTCCTTCTGTCTCTAGCAGTATGGTATAGGATCTGTCTAATTAAGGTAGCCTGCTCCTCTAAAGATAATAATGAGAACAATACCATGAGAGCCAACCTTGGGATCTTAGGGGGAACAACTGAAACATGGACACAACTCAAAAAAAAAAAAAAAAAATCACAACCACATTACAGAGACATGACATTGCTGAATATTGTTACCATTTTGCCTAAAGCTAGCCTTTGCCTTTGTCTTTTCATCTAAGTAAACTATTCCATTTCTTCTTTTGTTTAAATCTATTTGAATCACAGTTTTACAAATTCACAACTAAAATATTGTTATTAACAGAGATATGGTTCCTTAAAGAATTTTGCTGCAAATGAGAGGACCTAAAATGTGGAATTGACTAATTGAAGCTTGAGTCTGAGGGAGGGTGAGCTGTCCTAACCCATGGCTGGGAAGTTTGCAATTCTTACATAGTAGCAAAACAGCAGCTTAATATTGGTTTCATCTTGAGACTCAATCAAGTATTTATTTTTTTTTTTTTTAAAGATTTTATTTATTTGTCAGAGAGAGGGAAAGAGAGCGAGCACAGGCAGACAGAATGGCAGGCAGAGGCAGAGGGAGAAGCAGGCTCCCTGCCGAGCAAGGAGCCCGATGTGGGACTCGATCCCAGGACGCTGGGATCATGACCTGAGCCGAAGGCAGCTGCTTAACCAACTGAGCCACCCAGGCGTCCCTCAATCAAGTATTTAAATGGGTTTGATATTTAGGAGATATTATTTCTATAAAATATATTCAAGGATGTTTGTTATTTCCTGTAGCCTAGAGTAATGCCCTAGAAGAAAGAATGCTCTAAACCATAGCCCATCTGAAAGCTGAAAGAAAGAAATATAGATTTTATTAAGGGGCAAATTCTGCATCAGAACAACAGGAGAAGGATATTAAAAGTCAATCTTGAGGATTTGAAAGAATAGGGAGTTAGGGAAAAGTGGGATGAAATTAGGATAATGAAACTCTGCTGTATTCATTAAAGAACCACCACTTTGCATATATCTTGAAAGACTAACAAATTAAATCTGCCTTTTCCTGTCAAGCTAGAGTTCTAAATTGATGGAGTCACATTTCAAGATGGAGGACACTGAACCGAGAGCTAGGAAAACCATCAACTCTAAATGATAGAACTCCCTCTTTCCTCTTCTTCCAGGCTTCCATGTCTTTCTGGCATGGATCACGGTCTCGTACAATTTCAAAACTTCTAGTAAAAAGAAAGCCTAAAAATGTTTAAGGGTGTTTTATTCCTGAAGATACTCTAAGCCTAGAAAACGGAGACTCTTAATTTCTTAAACACAAATGGAAATATTCAGAACCTCCAAACTTACACTAAAATTAAGTTGACTCTGATAGCAGGACACCCTTAAGCAAGAATACTCAGTAACATCAATTCGATCAAAATCCCAGAACAATGGATAAGGAAAGTCCTTCAAGAGAAAAGAATTAAGGGAGCTATACTGGCTGTCTAAGAAAAACACTGCATCTGCCAGACTCAAAAATCTTTGTTTTTCTTTTGTGACAGGATATCACTGATGCTTAATGATGCAAATGACCATTCTATGCTGTTCCTATCTTTTCTTTTTTAAAATGTGATTTTTTAATTGTAATTATCCTGAAATGTAATGCGGTTGGCTGGGAGATAATTTATTATTTAGCCACACATTTCTGAGTCTTGGGGACCTACCTCTGAACCTGATGTAAATGTATGAATTTCATTTAGAGATTCCTGACGTGGACCGGGATGCAGTAACTGGGTAAGACTGCATATAGGACATGACTGCTTTCAGTTTTTGGAATAGATGCATGAAATTAGTCATTGACTCTTTAAAATTTGAATTACCAGATTAAGAGTGTATGCTGAACAGTTAGACTGTAAAACTTATTCAATCCCCATATTTCTGCCTTTTTGTAATGGTTCTAAAAACTTCCCTTTGGGAAACCCATTTCCATTCCTCCTATCCATGTAATTTGGGTGGAATTGACATGATGCTCCACCTGTGGGAATAGACATATACCGCAGGGCTGTTTGGTCAAAATGACAGTCCCAAAGGATTGACTGGAAAATGGGCTTCCAGCTGAAGGAGAATCAGCATTGGAGTCCATATGAAAATCTTATGGATGTTAGTGAAATGGTAGGATGCAATCCTAGAGCCGCTAGGGTCATTGTTTAGATTTCCATAAAAGTGGTCTACTTACTTGAGAATAAAGTCTGTATGAAAAAAGTAATGCTTCTGAAGCTTGATATGCTTCTTATGAAATAATGGTGAAAGAAAGCACTGGCCTGATCCCTGTGGATGAACCATCACTGATATTAACATAAACACAAGGTAGGGTTTTGTTGTTGTTGTTGTTGTTGCTCTTTTTTGGGTTTTTAGGCTTTTTGCTTGAACTAGTTTGAGTTTCCATTCCTTCAGTTGAACTAGTATAGACAGACACATTTATATATCCATTGGCTACAGGTATTTTTTAAAAGGCAATACTACCAGCTTAACATCTGAATTTTTATTAAACAATTTGACTTTTCTAGAATTTGTGGACACACACGGACATCTGTGCACAGACGCTAGCATAACTGTACCTGGCATCTCTAGTAGTTGTATCAGAGGACACATGGGATTTCTCCCATCTATATATTCAGCAGAGCAGTGTAATGACTGAAATGTGGAAAAAGCAAAGTCCAATTTCATTTTGGACTAGAATTAATTTCTAAAAGCAAGCAGAACTATAGAAAGAATTTGAACATAAATACAATGCCATACTTCAAATGTGAACTAATTCTCTAGCTCAGAAATAACTCTCTATATAACTACATTAGGAAAAATGTGGAAGGATTCTTTCCAAGTACTTGATAGCTGCTAAAAGAATCAGGCTACAGATCAGTAATAATAATAATAATAATAATTATTATTATTTAATAGTCTAGTTAGGAGAAGTGAATCATGTTTTACCTTACTTTTGATGGAATATAATTATTATAAAATAACTATTTGGTAGAGAAAAATAGAAAAATATACAAGAGACACTTTGCTCAAAACAATGCTTATGACTTCGGTTTTATTAGATCCCTCACTATCCCACTTAACCTAAAATATTTGTAGATTCATGGTGAATCTATTCCATGGAACAATAAAAAGCACTTACTCCAAAAGAGGTAACAAACAAATCTTGTGTATAAGCAAATGTAAATAGTATTTAATTAAAAAGGTACTATGTTTTCTTTCTGTTCAGAGTGCAATGGATCCTTAAAATGGACACTATCTTTCTTGGTGGCTTGGTACTCAAAGCCAAATGTATTTTTTTGATAGCAAGCTGTAATAATTCTTCCTCTTATTATACATAAAGAAAAGGATTTCTGCCATCTCAGTGTAATACCTAAAGTGCTGATTATGACAGCAAGATTCTACAGACGAGGAAACAGATGACCTACGTGAGGTAAACCCTGCAATTAGGAAATCTGCTGAGATCAATTAAGGCTTGATTATAAATGGAAAGAGATACTCTGGTATCTCCCTCCTTTTCCTGCCCAGAACTGAACTTCAGAGAGATTACTTTAGGTAGGAACCAATGACCTGTAAAAATGTACTTGAAGCTAAAACTGCCTTGACTGGTCATGATAATCTTCTAAGCAATAACCTTTTTGATTTAGCCCCCCACTGAGAATCATACCAGCTCACATACCTCAGACATCGCTAGGAAAATGATTCAATAAATTTAAAAATTAAACTAATAACTTCCCTGACTCAAAGTTATCTAGGACACATGTAGAAAAAGGGTTGACCTAACAGTGCTTTAACTTTGCTAATGCACAAGAAATGGGCTGCATAATTTTAAATTGACATAATGTGTTCTTATAGCTACAGAGTAACTGTTTCCCTTTTATGTAATAAACTAAGATTTGTTAACAATAGTCCAACTGAAAACATTTCAAAATAATTTTTTAGTTTATGGTCAGGTTAGAACATAGTTCCATAACTGCTGAAGAGTGAGTGCTGTAACCATAAGTGAATTATTGATGTATGGGAAGTCTCTTAAGTCCTGGAAGAATTTAAATCATGACTAGAGAAAGCTTTGCCTCATAAAGCCAATTGTTATCATTTTATTGTGTATTAAAAGTTAGTCAATTTTAGATCATGTTAGTATTTTCTCCTACGTTGCTTCCCTCCACCCGGCCAATAATAAAGTTCAACCAGAATCTTGAATATATTTCGTCAGAAAGAAAGAAGAAATGTTCCGGTTCTGATTTGACACTTTTTTTTTTTTTTTTTTTTTGGCCACTCTTAACTATAAACTGATGGTTATGTGACTGAGGGTTAGTGAGGAAGAGATGGGTAGAGGAATGGGTTATATATGTGATGGGGAGTGAGGAGGAGGGTGTTTGTGATGAGCACGAGGTGTTGTATGGAAGTGTTGAATCACTAAATTCTACACCTGAAACTAATATTACATTGTATATTAACTGGAATTTAAATAAAAACTTGAAAAAAAAAAGAAATGACTGGTTCTCATATTTTTCAGAATCAGAATATATCTTCATATATGTATTTCCTAGGACCATATAATAATATTTAAAATGTTCAAGAAAGCTATTTATTTCCTACAATTCCAAAGTATATAGATAATTTTTTTAAAAAGATTTATTTATTTGAGAGAGAGAGAGAGCAAGAGAAGACAGGTGTGGTGGAGGGAGGGAGGGAAGAGGAGCAGAGGGAGAGAGCACAGCAGGCTCCCCGCGGAACAGGGAGCCCAACCGAGGGCTCACACCCAGGACCCTGGGATCATCACCTGACCTGAAGGCAGATAGTTAACTGATGAGCCACCCAGGTGTCCCAATGGGTATTTTACATACATACATACACACACACACACACACAGAACTGACAGAGATTTCCATGATTTCAGAAACAGAAGAGTAGAAAATGTCCTTCTGCTCCCTGACAAAGAAGAAAGAGAGTTTCCGTGAATTATGCTTTGTAAGCATAATTCTCACTTTATTGTGAGAATATATAGCAAGGATCAGATCCCTCTATCTTTGGAGCACGATGAGGATAATTCAATAAATAGATTAACCTACTACATTAGAATATGCCAGCCTATTATCCATGCAATGTTTATCAAGTAAATTAACCCATAACTTAAAAACTCATTTGCATTAAAACCTTGCTTAGATTGACTTAAATTCCACTCCGCAATATAAATATGTAACTTCCAAAGTGTCTAAATAATACCTTGTTTTTTCTGCAATAAGAAAACAGCCAATTTTTTTTTTCTATAGCAACTCTATACCCTTAAGATTTCAGCTTGTCATTAACACAATAAATGAATAAACACAATTATCTGGCTAGCAAGAGAGGTGGAAATGGGGCAACATACAACGGCAACTGAATGCGAGCAAAGGACCTTCTAGGTATAAACCAAAATAGACGACTCTGGTCACTTCCGGGAGTTAATCCAGCATCTTTACCCCCTATGTTGGCTCATAGTTGATAAATACATTTGAATATTTTAAAATGTGCATGAGCACATCTTATTCTTTTTTAGCACATCTTATATGATTCCATGTCTCCCACCCCTATTCATAGTAATTACAGTATAAATAAATATATTTATTTATAAATATAAATACACTATTCACAGTATTTACTAGTATAAATACCATTAGCTGCTACATATATCATTAAAAATGCATCTTTTTTTTACACAATGAATTTTAAAATAAATCTCAGTTTTAAATGTATGCCTTTTTACATCTGATATTCATATATCATAGTTAAATATATATTCCAGGGTTTGAACTAGGGGAAAAAAAAAGAACAAAATTGTTAACTATACTTCTTTTGTACTCACTTACTTTTCCAGAAGTAAGACATTCTTAAATGAAATGTATTTGTTTCCCCCAACTTTGTAGTAACTATCCCCAATCTATGTAGACAGATACTAACTCTTTAAAATATTTTCAATTATCAGCTGCTTTAATAATGATGAATACTTTTAAAACTAAATGCTGTGCTCAAGCATAATTCATATATTAAATAAGTTTGCTGATTAAGCCCCTTGCTCTGAATACTAGTTTTTATGGTCTATATATCTATATTTCACATGCACATACACACACCACTTAAATCATTTGTACTTTTCCAAAATTTTAATTGATGGAATCTAGCTTTTATTTATTTCTTCAAATCTAGCTTTTAAATACATGTCATGATAATAAGTACAGATATGTTATTAATTCCATTATAAGAATAAAGTGAAAAAATAATAAAGTGAAACCAATTTTATAATTTACATTAGACATATCAGAAAACATTTACTGATTTGATAACAAAATTAAAACAACTCAACAATAAATTGAATATTCATTGCTCTAAACTATAATTCATGTAGCTGTTCTGTCATCTAATTAGTTACTTGATCAAAACCAATAGTGATAGTTGTACTTGGTATTTTGTTTTGATATATAATCGAAAGGAAGAATTATGTCCCATGAATATTGAATGTGACTAAAAAGAAGTTTCCTTGTTTTTCTTATTAAAAAAACATGCATCATTTTTCATGACATTTTAAGCATCACCGTTATAACTGAAAAATTTATAAGTGACAGAATACATTCAGATTTCTTCCCTAGGTAGTATATTACTTTAATACAATGACAAGGAATATGAGCAAAGGCAACGTTAAAAAAAAAGAAAAGGGACTAGCTTACATAATACTAGTAATGTGGCTACATAGAAAAGCCACATGATCTGGAAGATCATGCTTTCATGCATGTTGAGTCAACAGCATATATTTTATTGATTGACCAGAAATACTTTATATCTCTTTCAATATGGGTCTATTTTTTCACCTAACTAAGTGTATCAGAAAAAGATGTAAGCATCCCTGAGCATAAACATTTAGAAGGAATAGGTTGAGGGAGCAATGTTTTAAAACAGATTTGTTTTGGAGAGTGGTATCATAAAATATCGTCAGCTTTGAGAATAATGATGAAATATGTTCCCATTAGAAAGTTTCTATTAAGAATTTTTAAATTAAAGAAGATCATATAATATTTGAACTGTTTCTGAAGAAAACAAACTTCTCTACTGAATATGTCTCATATGGTCAAAGACAGATCGAAAGAGGCAGAGAAGCCAACATGGAAAGCAAAAGACCAAATACGGATTTGATACCAACAAAGTGGCCTTTAATAAACCCTACTCTATCAGATGTAGAATTTCTCTACTTTTCCATCTATCACTGTCTACCATACGTTTATATCAATGAGCATCTTGCACACAAACGCTGTGGCAGTTTATATTTTGGAAAAAGAAAGGTGAAGAACTAGTGTCACTCTAGGAAAGGAAATAGCTGTTGAGTACCTAGTCGATACCTGCACTGTATTATAGGATTTACATGTGATATTTACGTTGATCATATTAAGAGGGCATTTATTAAGATGGTATTCGTATATAGTGTTTCAGAAAATAAAACAACTATACAAGTTAATTCATGAAAGTGTTTAAAGCTAGTTACAGCAAACTAATGACTGACTCCAAAATATTCTGATTTATTGCAGATTATTTTTGAAATATAGTACTCATATACCATTTTAACATAGCTGTTAATCTTCTTAAACTTTACTTTAGGTGTTGAGCATTGAACTCATGAATTATCTTGCAAAAGTCCCTGTCCAGCAATTAGTAATTATTAGAGTAGTTCAAACATATAACATTCATGGAGTGCTTCTTCTGGTCTAGGCACTATTCTTGTGCTTTCATATGCATTGGCTTACTGAATCCAAACAAAACCCCTATGACCTAAATCACTGCTGCTACATTGTGACTTAGGCAACATGCTGTCCTCAGAACAGAATTGCTGGATTTTGTTGTCCTACACAGGGCCTGCATCAGGGGCCTGCTACACCAGAGCTCTGGTGTCCATCAGCATTTGATGGCTGTGCTGGAGGTGATGGTGCCAATCACTGCCCTCGTCCACCACTTCCCAGCCATGTAGTAGCAGGTATCCCTACCTTGTGTGGAAGTAGGTGAGTGGGCATTAGAAGTAGAGGCAGAAAAATCCTTTAAGCAAAGGATAAACCGTAAGGGAAGATGGGAACCAGTAAACTGGGCTGAAGATGCATTACTGGGTCCAATACAGCAGTAAAAGAAACTGCACATATTATAAATAAAAAAATAAATATTGGTTACAAGATGAAAAAAAAAGTCGTATGTCATTAGCGCACACATTTTATTTATGTATAATCACATTTTTATGCTGAGTGACTCATTTAACTTGGAGAGAAAAATTTCATTATGAAATAGGGTTATTGATATATGTTACTGAGAGAGAATTAGTAATAGAGAAGATAGGCCTGAAGAAAATATCCAGATAGAAGTACAGAAACATAGATTGGAGGATAATCCAGAAACGAAGATCTCATGAACATACAAACAAAATATATGAAGCATAGTAAAAGGATCTAAGATTCAAAAAAGTGAAGTAAAGAATGGGCAGAAGCCATATTTGAAGAGTTAACGGTGAGAATTTTCCAGTATTCATGAAATATATTAATCCTCGTGTTCAAAAAGTAAAGGCAAATAACAAGCCAAATAAATACCTTATTCCCCCAAAAGATACATTTGCCTGAAAACAAGCAAAGAGAAAGACAATATAACAAGTGGAGCCTGTTATTGGAAACAAATATGAGAGAGTAAACTGAACAAACATATCAGTAATTATACTGTATATAGTGGAATAAAATCCTCAATTACAAGAGAAAGAAAACTGACTTGAATATTAACTGACAACCATGAGCTTTCTCCAAGAAAGACAATAGATACGAGGCTATGGAAAGGCTGAGTATAAATGAATGGACAAATTACTCCATAATTTTGTTTGCCTTAAGCATGTTAAAATATTCCACAATTCCATATCTGAAATTCTGAAATCCAAAATTCTTAGTGTACCAAAAATTTAGAAAACAGTTTCAGTTCAAATATTTGACACACTTTTGGCAGAAAACCTGACCTTAACTGACTCAAAGTCGTCTTTATGGTCTTTCTTAGGCTTCATAAGATTAAGTTTCATATTGCATAAGATGTATTTATGAATTTCCTAAAGTTCTGCCCATTCCCTAAAGAAAACATTCCATAATATGGAAAGTGTAGGAAGTTGCATTTTATTTACAAATAGTTAATCTACCATCCCCTTCTTAAAATAGTACTATTCTCTGTTGCCTTGATATAGGGCCTGACCGTGCTATTTCTCAGCCATTAGGATGTGACCAGGTAAGGCAAATCCCATCTCTAAACAGAACTTCATATCCAAATACAAGTCTGCATTGATTATTTTCTCCTTCTGTGGTACTTCCTCTGTAAACAAGAGAGCAGTATGGACTAGATAGAACCCATTCTTTCAGCCTAGATCCTCAAATTAAAAAAAAAAAAAAATGCAGAATTACTGCAAGCCAGCCCATAACTACCAACAATTCTCACCTAAAAGGAGTAAGAAATATTGTTGAAAAACTGTGTGTTCTTTGCTTTGCCATGACTATGCTTTCTATTACCATGCAAAAACAGACTTACAGTAATATATCACATCGTGTTTCTAAAAACCCATCCTAAATAAAAATAAGAATAAAAATCCATCCTATTCTCAGTGCTAAAACATACTGGCCTCAAGAGTTTTGGGTAGGCACGGAGTTTACTCATACCAGTCAAGTCAGTCTTGGCCCAAGTATCTCAGCAGCTTGGTGAACCCCTGGAGAAGGCCCTTCTTTATATCCATCCATGATGGTCTTTACATAGAAAGTAAGGTAAAAACAAAACAAAACAAAACAAAAAACAAACAAAAAAATAAAAAAAAAAAACCACCAAAAACGATTGAGGGTGTTTTTCAATATACAGAAGAAGGAGAAATTTCTTTTCATTTCCAGAAAATTTCTTTTGCTTATCTTTCTGTCCCCTCCCATTTTCTAGCTATCTCTCCCAGTTCCCAGGACAAAGGAGTACCAAATTTGATTTGAAATAATCAGACACCTTGATTTGCTAGCAGGAGGGACCACTGACTGATTTTAGAAAAGACTCAATTCTGTGTCTTTCATTGGCTTTTCTTAATCATGCTCGAAAACAATGGTTATTGTACGGGTTCCTGAACAGAGTAGAAGGTGATAAGATGTTAGCATTTATATTGGAGGAAGAAGGGTGTCTCATTTATGTCTTACATATTGAATTGATTTCTTTACTGAGCTTTATCATCACCATTTCTGTTAGGGTTCTTAACACAATAGTAATAATAAAGTGTTATTTATTTTCCCCATTGAACCCTGGAATAAGGAAGGTATGAGTTAAGCATTATTTAGGCGTTTCTGAATATATAAGCATAACATTACTAAAGACATTAAATCCCCATTTAATTCCATCAGGCAAGGGAGTTATTAAAATAATGCATCTCAGAATGTACTGAATAATATAGGAAATATGAGATCTGGAAGGGTTGAAAAACAAGGAAGAAAATTTATAGCCAAATGTAAATTAACATGGGGTTAATTTACATGTGAGTAAAGTCATGTAAAGCCATGTGAGTAAAGTCACAATCTATTTGGAAGGATAGGATATTACCGTATGCTATTAGACATTTTTAGTGCTGGATTTTAAAAGTCTATGAGGTGGACAAGGAGTGGATGGTTAATGATGTAGATATCAAAGCTACTAGAATTGCTCAGGTCAGCAAACAAGGTTAAGAACCATGTATATGAATACTGAAATTCCTCAGTTTAAAAGTCAAAATTAGGATGGAGTGCAATGGTGTTAAATTCACACATTTTCGGTGGGCTATTCGTTAGTAGAATACGAAAATAGACAACAAATCTTATAAAAGTAGGTGTGAGGATTGAAGAGAAAGCAACTGCTAGTGGTTAAGGAATGTGATGGAACGAGTGGTCTTCCTTGAAGACTGCGCAGGTACCAGAATTCTTGGTGAGAACAAGTCTTCAGCAAAGAATTGGTATGTGGGTCCTGAAAAGGGACTGATGGTGACCAGACTCAGTTTATGAAAACAGTCTGCTCTTGAAGAAGTAAGTGTGAGGATTGGTAGGTCACTTGACAACAGAAAACTACTGGGAATTTAACTTGGATGACTTCTTGCCCTTAAACTAGTTAAAATACAAAAGTCATCTTCAATGAGGATTTACTAGATGTACACTTCATAGAATGTACTTGAAATCGAGGGATCTTAGAATCTTGTCCAGCATACTTAGCAAGCACCCAAACATCTATTTTACATTAATTTCTTCTAATTTTATTTGGAGTGGCAAACTATATCCATAGATGTAACTTTAAGAGCTAGTTCTCTTCTCCAGTATCCGTCAACACTCCCTGATCAGCTCAACAACATTTACAAGTTCCTGTGTTATTCTTTGGGATTCTCATTTGTGAGGGAATCTGGACTCATTTAGAGCTATGGGTATTCTTTTGTAATCTCTTTATGTATCATGGGCTTCAATTACATCCTCTACAAATTTGTCTTAATCTTTCTTTTTCACCAGTCTTCCTAAAAATTTGGAAAGCAAAGTAAGTGTTGGTTGCTTATTTCTTTGTGTATTGTGTATTATACTCCCAGCAGAGACTTTTATGTATATTTTAAAAATTATTTTTGTGGATATGAATATTTTGTTGAAATATCTGTAGAAATATTGAAAGCCTCTGAACTTGTTATGGCTTACTTTGAAAATATCATTATGATATGCATACTCTATTTTGTCCATCATTTATTATGCTTTGAAACTTTTGCTTTTTCTGTATTTTTCCAGAGCCTCATATTTTGAGTTGATTAAGGTTTCCTGTACTAATTTCCTCCTTTTTTTTTGGTAAGTTATTTTCTCATCAGGATCATTGATATATACAACATAAGAACTAATTATTGCAAAAGATTCACACAATATATGTATGCTTCTCTGTATCTGTTTCCTAAAATCTGAAATCTCTCTTCCTAAAAGGTGCTATATAATAGAAGGTATTTTCTGTGGTATTTAAGAATGAAGGCATAGGAGTCAGACAGGTCTGAAGTTGAATTCAGGGGTTTCTGTTTACTGTATGTGAACTTAGTGATACTTAGTAAGCATCAGGAACTTCAATTGTTGATAAAATAGGGAAACAATATATACCTCTTGAGTTGCTGGGACAATTTTATATAATTCCTATATAGAACAATTAATCATATATCTGGCATCTCACAAACATTAATTAGCCTTTGTTTTTATTGCTATGAAAATATCTTTAAAAATACATGTGCTATGATTTCTTCCCCTGAAATTTATTTCGATTCAGGAATTAGCATTTTTAAAAATTTGCATTTTTAAAAAACCTCACAGCAACACAGAATTTTGGAATCTTGTTTACTTTTTAACACCAATATATTAGAACTTGTTTAGAGTTGCCTTTTTTTGTTTTGTTTTTTTTCTGGCTTTAGATATTTCTTAATTTATCTCCTCTTGTTTTTGTTTACTTGTTATTCATTTTACCTCTCTGTTGATGATTGCTATTCTTGTTTTTTCATCATTTGTCTTTTCTTATTTAGCACCAGGGTTTTTTTTTTTTTTCCCCTCACTTTTCCATATTATTCTACATGAAATTCCATTATTTTTTTTCCCAAATATCATCTTTATTAGTTTTGAGGTTTTACTACATGTGGAAAAAATCTCCTACATTATTATGACTGGAGGGCAAATTACAATTATATCATGCTAGTAATGTTTTAATTAAATTGTATATAGCAGGGGTCAGGACCACATAGACTACTTAGAGGACTCTCGAGGGATCAGCAAAGATCCATTCATGACAAATGATTTTATAGTTAGTGCAGACAAATATCATTGTGAAGATGATACCTGGCTAGTGTTTCTTTCTTCTTCTAAACATCTATTTGTTTTTACTATTTATGCCATTAAACTTCATTTACTGAATGCACTAAACACTAAATACTAAAAATACCAATACACTAAAATGTTAATACTTAGAATTTTGTGGAAATAAGTAACATTGTAATCTATTTTATTTTATTTTTTAAAAATTATTTATTTATTTGAGAGGAAGAGAGCACATGCACACACGTAGGCGTAGCGGCAGAGGGAGAGAATCTTCAAGCAGACTACCCCCAACCCAGGAGCCCAACCCAGGCTCTATCACAAGGTTCATGAGATCATGCCCTGAGCAAAAACCAAGAGTCATTCACTTACCAATGGGCCACCCAGGTACCCCAGTAACATTTTAATTCACTAATTAATTAATTTTTAAAAAGATTTTATTTATTTGAAAGAGAGATGGCACAAGCAGTGGGAGCAACAGGCAGGGGGAGCTGCAAGCAGGGGGAGAGGGAGAAGCAGGACCCCTACTAAACTTGGAGCTCCATCCTGGAATCATGACCTGAGCTGAAGGTAGATGCTTAACCGACTAAGCCACCCAGGCACTCCACATGTTAATCTAAATAAACAAAATGTAACCCTGACTAAACTTAGAGTGAGTGGGAAATACAAGTAGTTCTAGGTTATGCTATTCTACAATAAGCATTCTTGGAAGTCAGGCAGCGTGAATTCTGTGATCAGCGACTGTGGGTCCACGAGGTTCTTCTCCGTTTTTGATTTTTCCCATTTTACAGCAGCATTTGCTTCTCTGAAAGAAAGATAACTAGAGAGTGATGTTCCAGTAGTCAGTGCTTTTTGCTCACAGGTTTTGTGATGAGATATCAAGTGGTTCAGTCAACCCAGCTACTAGAAGTTGGGAAATATGCAAGAGCACATGGGTATTTGAGAACTAGGGGATATCCCAGCCCCATTAATCTTTATCAGACTTTTCAGTTTCCTTCTATTATCAGTTGGCTTGGAATTTTTCAAGGTGATAGCCCAACTGTATCATTTGCTTTCATGAATCTATTAAGATGCTCAAAAATGATATATATATGTATATATACATATATATAACACATATATTATATATGTATGTTTTTCATTTTTCTGTTTGTCTAAGTAATTAAATAAATTGATTTTATAACAGTGATTCTTCCTGTCACTCTGTGTTCATATCATTATTAAAATATATCACTGGATATGGCTTGCTAATATGTTAACATTTTTCCTGTTTGCTCATATAATAGGTTAGTTTGTAATTTTATGTCCATGCAATGGTTCTTCAGATTTTTTTTTTTTTATTTTATTATTTTTTTTTTAAAGATTTTATTTTGACAGATAGAGATCACAAGTAGGCAGAGAGGCAGGCAGAGAGAGGGAGGGGGAAGCAGGCTCCCTGCTGAGCAGAGAGCCCGATGCGGGGCTCGATCCCAGGACCCTGAGGTCATGACCTGAGCCGAAGGCAGACGCTTTAACCCACTGAGCTACCCAGGCACCCCCAGATTTTAATTTCAAAATTATTTTGGCTCACTGTAGCAGAGTTTCCTCTTGGTTTTTTTTTGTTGTTGTTGTTTATTTTGTTCCCTAGAAAAGTTCACATATGATTGGTGAAATATTCTCTTTAAATATGAATAATTCATAAGATAAGCTATTTTGGAACAGAATTTGTTTAGGTTAAAATTCAATTTTTAAAAAAATATACAGCAAAGTTTTCAAATTTTCTACAATTTTCCCCTTCCATCACCATTTAACTCTAAGTTTACTGCTAAAAAAGTTGTTCTAGAATGCTAGATTCTTGAAATGTCTACAGAATTTATAGGGATATTGTGGTTTTTACTCTTGATAGGTAACATGTTTTCTTTCTTGATTAAACCCGCAGTGTTCTTTTCCTGTGTGTATGCGTGTGTATGTTCAAACAATCTTAAATACTATTCATTTATTTTGTAAGAATGTACCCCTCGTCCAAAGTAACTATGTTTTAAAAAACTGGGGGCCAAAAATTCTATAAAAACCTTTTCAGTTCAAGCTAATAAAAATGATTTCCAGAAAATATTCCAAACTATTAAATCTGTCTTAAGAGGTCCAGATTCTAAAGCATTCCTAAGGCATGATGTTTTGGAAGACATGCTTCTACTGCTGTTGTGTGATACTTTTGTTTGTTTTCTTTTATGATGATGATGATGATGTTCAATTAGCCAAAATATTTGAAAACATGTTTATTTTCAATTTTAACCTTTTCAATGAACAACTGTTGCCTTTAGAGATTTCCTTACTGTATGTTCATTTTATATATACTTAATTATTATCTTTATCATCATAATTTGCTTTCATTCTTTAGGCTTACCTGATTTGGGGCGGTAACTTGTTATTAGCCATTAATTTCTACTATGTGCACTTAATGCTGTAAATTTCCTACTGACCACTGTTTTAACCTGAATTGGAAAAGATCTTATATAATACATATTCATTTTTTGAAATTTATGCTCATTTAAAAAACTATATAATTTTCCAAAAGGATACCAGTGAATTAAAAAACTTCAGTAAAGCTAGTATCTATTTCAAAAATTTTCTCTTTAACAATACCTCATAAATTTGATTTCTAATTATATATTTAATAATAGTATATTATTATGGAAGCACCCCCAAGTGTACATCAACTGAAAAATGAGTAAAGAAGAGGTGGTATGTATATGTGTGTGTGTATATATATATATATATATATATATGGATAGATAGATAGATATAGAGATATATATACCTGTATAGATACAGATAGAGATATAAAAGAGGTGGCGTATATATACACCACCTCTTTTTTATTAACATTCTATTATACTAATATTTCATTATTGTAGTATTCCATTTAATATATATATATAGTATTACTCAGACATTAAAAAAGAATGAAATCTTGCCATTGCAATGACATGGATGGAGCTAGAAGAGTATTGTGCTAAATGAAATAAATCAATCAGAGAAATACAAATACCAAACAATTCCACTCATATGTGAAATTTAAAAAAAAAAGAATTGAGCAAACGGAAAAAAAGGAAGAGAGAGAGGCAAACCCAGAAACAGACTCCTAACTGCAGAGAACAAACTGGTGGTTACAAGAGGGGAGGTGAGTGGGGGACGAGTGAAATAGGTGAGGGGGATTCAGGAGGGCAGCTGTGATGAGCACCAGGAGTTGTATGGAAGCGCTGAATCGCTCCATTGTACACCTGAAACTAAGATTACACTGCATGTTAACTAACTGCAATTTAAATGAAAACTTAAAAAATATATTAGGCCTGCTCTTTGAATTCCTGAGAAGATTATATAGGGGAAAAGAATATCTGTTTTTTAAAACAAAAAGCTCAACAATATTAATAGTTTAATTCTCTATTTAGAAATGCGTATCTCAATGAAAAACCAGTTAGGATTTTCAAAATAAATAATATTTCATAAAACATGTTAAGAATTACTCAAATACATATATTAGACATATGTAAATATAATTCTATATTTAAATCCACTAATATAAATGCTTCCAGATTTCTAATATTATGTTACAGACAATATATATTTATTTATTTACTTTTTAAAGATTTTATTTATTTGTTTGACAGACAGAGATCACAAGTAGGCAGAGAGGCAGGCAGAGAGAGAGGGGGGAGAAAGCAGGCTCCCTGCTGAGCAGAGAGCCCGATGCGGGGCTCGATCCCATGACCTGAGATCATGATCTGAGCTGAAGGCAGAGGCTTAACCCACTGAGCCACCCAGACCCCCTACTATAGACCATATTTAAAGTAAGTTATTAAAAAAAATAAGTTATATATGTTGATATTAATCAGATCAGTGACTGATAAACTTTTTTTAATGCAGACTTAAAAAATATTGTTGACTAGCATATTGTAACAGTCTTTGTGTGTGCATTCACATTACTTTAAAATTAAATACCTAAAGAGAAATAGTAAGTTTTTAATAACCTATTCATCATTTACTATCAACTTATTTTGTTATATATGTCATGTTTATTTTTATTTTCCACACTCTGAAGGTACTAAGTTGCACATCTGCTATCTAAATATTTTCATTGAAGTGCTGCTGAAATTGAAATCATTTCTACTCGTAGATACTAAAATATCAGCTGCTTCTGGTTAGTTAATTGAACTAGTGATTATTCTTGAACATGTGGGTTGGTTGTTTTCTGCCTGAAATAATTACCCAATGAAGCTTACACTAAGGCTATCAGCAGGAAGCTAACAATTGGGGTGTTGGTGAGAAGAATGTACATAACACTTCTGTGTCTGCTGCCAGATGGAGAAGCAGATGGGTGTGTAATACATTCAAAACTAACTACATGACCTCAAATCTTCTCAGTATCTATTACCAACAAGGTCAAGGTTTTTGAAAATCAAATATTCCAACCAATAAATTACTAAAAATTTGCTATGAACAAGTTTCTGCTTAAAAGTCTGTATTTTTACCTGCAAAATCATGATTGAACTAAATAGTACATTTGTTGCCTAAAATGTGTAGCAGTATTAATTCTTATTAATACATATGACTAAATAAACAGATACTTACTAAAAAAGAAATGGTTATGTCTTAGTGTTTCACCTTTATATTATTCCCAGGGTAAAGATTTAAATAATTTTAGTACAATTATTCTTCTAGACTATGGTAAAAAGAGGTTTTAACTTAAAGACCAATTTATATTTGTTCAATGTGTATGAGGGTATAGGCACATCTATTATCCCTATGTATCTAAATATATGACTTGTTATTGTACTAGGCTGTCTTAGAAAAAAAGTTCAAATATTTCCAACTACTTGTTTAACATACCTGTTGGAATTTTAATCTTAATTATATGAAAACATTATTTAATTCAAATTAAAACAAAGTACATTCATTCCTGAATATTCTTAGTTATCCATCAGTTTTTCCTCAGGCATATTGTTATTACAAAGGAAAATTAAAACTATAGAAGAATGTGTTCATGTCACTGATCTGAAAAGGTATATTAATCATAATACGCTGAACATAGCACTCAGAACATACATTTACAATCACAATAATACCTGCTACGGTATTTTCCTGTGTTTGTCATGCTATTATTTACATTTGTTAAATGTAATTACTGCATTGTACTTTGTGTCACAAACATATAAATGCTTTAATTCTTCAAAGTTTTATTTACCAAATTGGAAAATAGTGAAGGAATCATAACAAATCCAATTGACATTAGTGCCATAAATTCATACCACAAGCATAGTATTCAAAGAGCAGATATTTGCTAACAAATGAATTTGTGAAATTTGTTTTATATAATCACATATTAAGGAAAAGTTCAAATAAGTCAGTAACTTTTAAAAGTGGGAGGTTTACTTTTGCATTGTTGATCTATTATTCCTAATCCTAAGAGAACGCACAATACTATGAAGAGGCTTGATATGTATCTTCAAAGTTATTGACAGACATGGCCAAAAATTGCAACGTTTTCTGGCAGTACTTGTCAATCAAATCACACTACTGCATAATGACACTAGATGTAAAACACTATTATTACTTTGCTGTGAGATCAGATATTTTATTTTGCATGTGAACAGAAGTGGAAGATCAAAACATATCCAGCTTCTGGCATGTGTTGTGTATATACAAGGGATAAATGTTAATGCTTTTTTATTCTTTCAGAAGTAAAACCCAAAGCTCAGGACTTTTGGTTTTAGTTCTCATGTGTAAAGGGCTTGCAAATTTTCTTTCCCATCTTTGCAACAAGAAAAATCGGACAAACAATGTCCTTAACTTTTCTTGGCCCTATCAGAAAGACTGGGCTTGCAGGGCAAAGTACAGCCTTGAAATTCAGGGAAAGAGAGAAGAAAATCCAGAGAATTACAGCCAAGATCTGCTTACCTAGAGAAGTAATTGTCAAACCCACAATCTAGTAAGAACACTTACGCAGTATTTTGCTTAATTACTGGAGGTTTAATGTGGTTTTACATGAACATGAGTAATTTATGGGGAATGAGGTCCAGAAGGCCCCTCACTTCCATGGGTTTTAGCTCAAGGATGCCTACTTCTTTCTTATGTTAAAGATTTGGGTAAGATCTCCTTTTGGCCTGGCTAAGTGTAAGAGGAGAGTAATCCTTGTAAATATGTCTAGAGCCATCTCCATTAACAAAGACCTACTATCAGGGGAAAAACACTACCAGAGCATTATTCAAGGTGGGGGAAAGGTATTCCTCTAACTCCAACCTCTGTAGTCTTCCTGTCTTACTAAAGAGGGAAGGAGCTAAAACTATATAAGAAGAAACATTTGTGAAGTTCAGAAGCTAAAAACAGGCCTACAAAATGACAGAGATTTGGTCATAAGATTTTAGAACATTCCCCCTCCATTCTACACCCAGGTGATTCCAATAGACAATAGTGGATTAGAGGTGAAAGACCAGCAAGACACAGACACTTTGTGAAAAATCACATATGGAAGTCCAAAGTCTCCAGCATCTATAGAAACAGCAATCATTAAACAAAGTCAAACTCCTAGTCAAATACACAAAAATCCTCACAGGATAGGCTTCCTTATCTCAGTTGCTATTACCATGTGTCTGGCATTCAACAAAAAAATTGCAAGGAATACAAAAAGGCAAAAAACAAAAAACAAAACACTGTGTGAAGATACAAAGTAAGTATTAGAAACCAGATTCATATATGAAACAGATGTTGGAATTACATGATAGAAAATTTAAAGTAACTAGGATTAATATGCTAAGAACTCTACAGGTAGAAGGGTAATGTAAACAGGGAGATAAAATTTCTATGAAAGAGTCAAAGGAAATGTCAGAAAATAAAGACAATTACAAAAATGAAAAATGAGTTTCATGAATTTACAAGTAGATACACACTGCCAAGTACACAATTTTTGAGTCTGAGACGGTAACTATTAACTTCTCAAACTAAAATGCAAAGAAAAAGTTAACTAAAAAACAAAAAGAAAAACAAGACAAACAACAAAAACAAAAACAGAAAAGATCATCCAAGAATGGGACAATTTCAAAAGATGTAACATACACCTAATTAAGATACCAGAAGAATAAGAGAGAATGGAGAAGAACCATTTGAATGGGTGATGTCTGGGGCACTCTAAAATCAATAACACACCAAATCACAGAGAGTCGAAGCTCAGAGAACATCAAGGAACTTAAGACAAACAAAAACACACTACATCTAGACATATAATATTCAAATTATAGAAATCCATATCAAAGAGAAAATTTCAAACCAAGATACAAGAGATAAACACCTTACCTACAGAGAAAAGGAATAGAAATCACAATGGACTACTCATCAAAAGCCATATAAACAATAAAAAGTGAAATAGTTCAAGTGTTGGGAAAAAACAAGAATAATATGTCAAGTGGAACTATCCTTCACAGTGAAGAAGAAATAGAAAATATTTTAAGACAAACAAAAATGGAGACTTCATCATCAGCTGACCTTCTGATTTTTTAAAAAAATTTAAATGGAAGGAAAATTATTTAGTTCAGTAACCTGGATCTACATAAAAAAGAAATATTAAGATAAAATTTGTTTATTCTTAATTAATCTAAAATATAACTGTTTAAAATACTAGTGTGTGATTATAGCATACTGATAAGTGAAATGAATGAGAGCAATATCATAAGGGCCAAGGGGGAGGAACTGGAAGGACTCCATTATAAGATGTGTGCAGGCCAAGTGGGGCAACACTATTTGCAGGTTAACACAGATCACTAAACTCAAGGCAGCCATGTAGTTTTTAAAGGAAGTAAATTGAAATAATAAGAAATGACATAAATGGAATCATAAAATAATTAAAGTATGAGAAGGGTGAAAAAGAGGTGCCCAGAATGAATAGAAAACAGATATAAATATGGTAGATACCAATCAAAACATATTAACAATCAGTTTAAATGTGAAAGATTTAAATACAGGTGTTGAGAGAGAGAACTAGGGGCACCCGGGTGGCTCAGTCTGTTAAGTGTCTGCCTTCGGCTTAGGTCATGATCCCAGGGTCCTGGGATGGAGCCCCATGTCAGGCTCTCTGCTCAATGGGAGTCTGCTCTTCCCCTCTCCCTCTGCCTCTCCCCTCTCCTTACGCATGCTCTCTCTCTTAAATATATACAATCTTTAAAAAAATTAAAGAACTAATCAAAAGTATAAAAAAGACAACTGTATGTTATCTACAAAACATCCTCTAAAGATAAGGAATCTGATTAGGTGCAAAGTGATGGATGAAGACATGTTATGGTAGCACTAATCAAAAGAAAGTTGGACTAGTTATATGCATTTCAGACAAAACAGACATCAGAACAAGAAAAATTATGGGTGACAAAGAAAGGTATTACAAAATAGTAAAGAAGGTCTAACAATCCTAAATATATATGCATTATATATATATATATAAATATATATGCATTTAAGGACAAAGCATCAAAATATCTAGAATAAACACTGTCAACTTACTGTAATTCATAAATCAAGTATTCAGAAAATCTATCTCATGAAAGACAGAATTGGCCCGAATAATACTGTCAATCAATTTATCTAATTGAGTATTCTAAAAATAGTCCATCCAAAGAACAGAATATAAATTCTTCTCAAATTTGCATGAAATAGTCACAAAACCAGATTACATTCAGGGCCATAAACCACACCTTAACAAATTAAATCAAACAATAAATATTCTTAGATCACAATGAAGTCAAACTATAAATCAACAATAGAAGCCTACCTGGAAAATCCTCAAATATTTGTAAAAACACAATTTTTTAACAATACAGAGGTCAAAGAAATGTCAAGAAAATTTTAAATATTCTTAACAAAATGTAAATAGGATGCATCAAAAATGTGCTGAATGCAGCAAAAAAGCAGTGCTTAGAGGGAAATTTAAAGCATTAAATGCATATGTTAAAGTGTAGGAATAACTTTAACTGTCAGTTTAGGAAACCAGAAAAAGAAGACTAATGTAAGCCTAGAGCAAGCAGAAGAAAAGAAACAATAATTTTGAAATGAGCGGGAATTAATAAAATTGAAATTATGAAACAATAGAGAAAAATCAACCAAAGCAAAATCTGCTACTTTGAAAAGATCACTAAATTCGATAATCCTCTAGCTAGGCTAAACAAGAAAAAAGAGAAGATGTAGAAGGAAGGAAGGAAGGATGGATGGATGGATGGATGGACGGATGGATGGATGGAAGGAAAAGAGAAGATGCAAATTAAAAATGCCAGAAATAAAAGTCAACAGCACATATACCATGGGATTAAAAAAGATAACATAGGAGGGAACCTGGGTGGCTTAGTCGTTAAGCATCCGGCTCTTGATTTTGGCTCAGGGTGGTGAGCCAATTCTGCTTTCAGGATCTCAGAGTGCTGAGATCAAGCCTGGAGTCAGGCTCTGTGCTGGGCATGGAGCCTGCTTAAGAGTCTTACTTTCTTTCTCTTCGCACTCCCTCTCTCTCTCCCTCTCAAGACAAAAACAAAAATAAAATGGAAGAGATAACACAGGAATACTATAAACAATAATTTTATGTCCACAAGTTTGGTAATTTAGATAAATGCAATAATTTGTGAAACACACAAACTACCACAAGTCTCAGAAAGACAAAGAGATAAAATGGAGACTGTTCTATCTATTAGAGAAACTCAGTTCAATTCAACCAACCATTTAAGGAAAAAAATGAAACCAATTTTCAACAATCACTTAAGTCAATAGAATTAGAGAATTCACTCTCTAATTTATTCTATAAGGTTAGTAATATCCTAACACCAAAACCAGATAAACACCTTATAAGGAAGAAAAACTATACATTAAGACCTTATAAGACACATCTATATATCTCAAAAATGTAGATAAAAGGTGAATTAATTCATTCAATGAAATATTAACATATCAAATCCAATAATGTATAAAAATTACATACTATGGCAAAGGGAGATTTATTCCAGGTTCAATATGTGAAAATCCATCAACGCAATACACTGCTAGTGTCATCTTTAGTCCATCAAAGACTAAAGAAAAAAAGTAGTATGACCATAGAAATTGATGCAGAAGAAAAAAACCTCACTAAGTGTAAAAATCTTAATCATCTCTGCAAAGCAGGAATAAAGGAGAACATCTTCAACTTTATAACAAAATCTATTTTAAAAAACCCCAAATAGCTTCATATTTAATGGTGAGAAACTGGACATTTTCAACTACGACTGGGAACAAGGGAAGGAGGATGTTTTCTCTCATTACTTCCATTTGATGGTATATAAAAACCCCAGTTAGTGCAACAAACCAACCACACAAAAGGAAATAAATGGTCTGCAGATTGAAAAGGAAGATAATAAACTGTCTGTATTCACAAATAATTTTGTTGTTTTTTAAAAAAATCCCAAAGAATTAATAACTCACAGAATTCATAAGTGAGTAGAAGAAGATGGTAAGATACAAAATAAGTATACAAATAACAATTTTATTTTCTTTCCAGCAAAAACAATTAGAAGATTTAAGACGTGAACCAACTTTATCAAAGACATACAGATGACAACAGACAAATGAAAAGGTGCTCCACATCCCTCATCATCAGGGAAATGCAAATCAGAACCACAATGATATATCACCTCATGTCTGTCAGAATGGTTAGAATCAGTAACACAAGAAACAAGCGTTGGTGAGGATGTGGAGACAACAGAAGCCTCATGAGCTGCTGAAGGGAATGCAAACTGGTGCAGCCACTCTGGAAAACAGTATGGAGGTTCTTCAAAATATTGAAAATTGAATTACAATATGATCTGGTAATGGAATTATTGAGTATTTACCCAATAAATACTAAAACACTAATTTGGAAAGATATATGCACCCTATGTTCCTTGCAGCATGATTTACAGTGGCCAGATTATGGAAGCAGGACAAGTATCCATCAGTAAATGAATGCATAAAGAAAATGTGGTGTACACACATACACACACACACACACACACACACACACACAGTGGGATATTATTCAACCAAAAAAATGAATGAAATCTTACTAATGGAAAAAAAACATGGATGGAGCTAGAGAGTATAATGCTAAGTGAAATAAGTGAGTCAGAGAAAGACAAATACCATCTGATTTCATTCATATATAGAATTTAAGAAACAAAACAAACAAATGGAGAGGAAAAAAAAAGAGACAAACCAAAAGACAGATTCTTAACTATAGAGAATGAACTGATGGTTACCAGGGGAAAGATAAGTGGAAGGATGTGTGAAATAGGTGAAGGGGATTAAATGTATACTTAACTTGATGAGCACCGAGTACTATGTACAGTTTTTGAATGATTATATTGTACACCTGAAATTAATATAACATTATATATTAACTATACCGAAATTAAAATAATATATTTTTAAAATACCATTTATAATAGTACTCCAACACTGAAATTCTTAACGATAATAAATTTCACAAAATGTATACGGGAAATGTATGCAGAAACTATAAGATACTGCTGAAAAAACTCAAAGAAGATCTAAATAAATGGACATTTATTACATAGCTATGGATTGGAAGACTCAATATTATTAAGGTATCAATTTTCTTAACTTGATCTATAGATTCAACTCAATCTCAATGCAAAAAGACCTAGTATAGCCAACACAATACCGAACAAGAAGAACAAATTTGGAAGACTCATATACAAAATTTTAAGAATTACTGTAAGCTATAGTTATTAAGATAATGTGACATTAGAAAGTTCAAAATAAATAACTGAACAGAGAGAGCAGCAAAATAAGACATAAAACGTCGTCAACTGATCATTCCTAAGTAGTAAAGGGAATTCAATCACACAATGATAGGCTTTTCAACATCAGCCGAGTGATTAAATGTCCATATGGAAAAAAACCCACCTCGAAGCAGAACTTACACAAAAATTTGTTCGGCATGTAGCAAAAACTGAACAAGTATAAAACGTCATGATAAAAATGTGAAACATAATGAGGAAAATCTCCTTGATTTTGTGACCTTGACCTTGACCTTGGCTTTGTGAGTTTTCTAATATAATAGTAGCATAATCAATGAACAAAAATTTGAAACATTACATTAATAGAAAACATTTAAATATGCATCTTCAAATAGTACTAGCAAAAGTATGAAGCAGAAAGTCATAGAGTGGAAGAAAGTATTTTCAAAAAAAATATGTATCTATTGCAAAATAATGATTTTGTATCTAAAACTTATCAGGAACTCTTCAAACTCAGGAATAAGAAGAGTGACAAAATATTTTAAAAGCGCAAATGTCCTGAACAGATACCAAAACAAAGAATATATACAAAGAGAAAACAATAATATGAAAAGATATTCTATTTTTTCAATTAGGAAATTACAAATTAAAACCACAATGACATGCTACAACATACCCCTTTGAACGGCTAAATAAGAAAAAAAAAAGGGCGCCTGGGTGGCTCAGTTGGTTGAGCAACTGCCTTTGGCTCAGGTCATGGTCCTGGAGTCCCGGGATCGAGTCCCGCATCGGGCTCCCAGCTCCATGGGGAGTCTGGTCTTCTCGCCTCTCATGTTCTCTCTCACTGTCTCTCTCTCAAATAAATAAATAAATAAATAAATCGTTTAAAAAAAGGAAAGAAAGAAAAGACAATAGCAAATGCTTATGAGGGTATGGAGCAACAGGAACTCTCATTCCCTGCTTGTGGAAACGCAAAATGAAACAGATGCTTTGGAAGACAGTTTGGCAGTTTCTTACAAAGTTAAGCATAGACTCACCATATAATATGGTAATACTACTCTTGGGAAATTGCTAGAGTAGTTTTGAAACTTCTGCACCTACACAAACCTGCAGACAAATGTTTATAGAAGCTATATTTATAATAACCAAACACTAGAAGAAACCAAGATGTCCCTCATATGTGAATGGATAAATAAACTGTGATATACTTCAAAACAGACCATTACTTGATAAACATTTTATAAGAGCTAACAAGGCACAATAACACTGGGTAAATTAAAAATGCATTCTTCTGAGTGAAAGCATCCTGCCTGAAAACGAAACAAAACAAAACTATATGATTCCAATTACATGATATTCTGAAAACATCAATACTATAGTTATGGTAAACAAATAAATCAGTGGCTGCCTGTTCAGAAAGATGAACAGGTTGAGTAAGCAAAGGCCAGGACATTTTTTCTTAGAAGAGTGAAATTACTATCTATAACACTGGAATGGTGCCTATAAGACATTAAACAATATTATTTATGAATCATTCAGGAAAAAAATTCAATAAGATTTAATAGGATAGATGTGTGTTTATATTTCAACATTTAAAAATATATTTAATGTATTTTGAAATGCCAAGGTTTCCATTAGGACAACTCATGAAAATGATCTGAGAACTGTCATTAGTTAATAATTGCTTAAAATTGCAATATTCTATCAATTTATCAACCGCACATGTTTTTACATTTTTAACGTCTGTGACATTAAATTGAATCTTATAATGGATAGCATGTCATACTCTAATTGGCAAGATTTTTCTTCCTCAGTGGAATATGTAAAAGGATACATATAAAAATGTAAGGAAATGAAGCATTTTGCTTATTAGACTTTGCTTTATTTTGTGTATGAATTTTTCCCCAAAGTAATTAAAGAAAAAGTATAACAGCAAAAAAAGTTATAGTTAGCCTCACTCCAGATGTTCTATTTTTAGTATCTTTAAAGTGATTGTTCTTGGGGCATCTGGGTGGCTCAGTGGGTTAAAACTTCTGCCTTCGGCTCAGGTCATGATCCCAGAGTCCTGGGATCGAGCCCCGCATTGGGCTCTCTGCTCAGCAGGGAGCCTGCTTCCTCCCTCTCTCTCTGCCTGCCTCTCTGCCTACTTGTGATCTCTGTCTGTCAAATAAATAAAATCTTTAAAGAAAAAAAAGAGATTGTTCTTTTCTTTTGAGAGAGTGTGCATTGGGGGGAAGGAGGATGCAAACAGAGAATCTTTTTCTTTTTTTTTAAAGATTTTATTTATGTATGTATTTGACAGATCACAGCAGGCAGAGATGGGAATGTGAGGATACTGTGATAAACTAATACTGGGAAAAACTAAATAAAGTGAAATAAAAAGGACAATCTCTTGGGGCACCGGGGTGAATCAGTAAGTTAAGCATCCAACTCTTGATCTGCTAGCGTGTGACGATGTGGAGCTTGATCTCATGACCCTGACACAATGACCTGGACAGACATCGAGAGTTGGATGCTTAACTTACTGATTCACCCCGGTGCCCCAAGAGATTGTCCTTTTTATTTCACTTTATTTAGTTTTTCCCTTCAAAATCAGTGATATTCTCAAGAAAGAAACCTTGAAATGATGCTTGGAATTAGATCAAAATACACATTTGGATACGCTAAAACTATATTAAAAACTTTCATGGAAATATTGGCATATATTATTATATTGAAATGGCATTGACTGGAATAAGGAATATAACATACCCATGATAGTCACTTCTACTTCTAAATGACCAACATCAGTTAAAGACCAAGTATTATTTCCGTCTGGAAATCAGATAAAAAAAGACTAGATATTTGCTCTCAGTGGAATAACAATGGGTAAAGAGATGTTTTTGAAATTCTTCATCTATAGACAACCATAAGTCCACATAAGGAAAACATTTTATTCCAGTTATGTTTCTATTTTCCCTGAAAAGGAAATGCACATAAAATATAGGGAATTTAGGACACAGGTTAAAAAACGAACTATGATCATTCTTAAATTAATGACATAGAAAAATAACCTCTAATATTAACTTGGAAGCTTTGACTGAGGCAATAAAATATGATAGGTAAGAAACTCCCTTTTTAAAAAATTTTATTTATTTGAAAGAGAAAGTGAGTGAGACAGAGAGATAAAGCACAAGCAGTGGGAGGGACAGAGGGAGAGGGAGAAGCAGACTCTCCGTCCAGCAAGGAGTCCCAAATGGGTCTCAATCCCAGGACCCTAGGATCATGATCTGAGCTGAAGGCAGATGCTTAACAAACTGAGTCACCCAGGCACCCCTATAATAGGTAAGAAATTTTAAAAGTATAGACCAAGATGCAAATTTTCAAGTGACATTTCTGAAGATTTCTGGAATCTTAAAAATCTTTCACTTATATTGAGAATAAATGCTGTCCTCATGGTGTATGCAATCAAATACATATTCCCAGCCCGGAGAATACACAGCAAATGTATTTTCTGTTCCATTTATCCAAGACTGAAGAGATTAAACACCATGCTTACCAGAATGAGGAGAGGAGGGAGCAAAAAAAAAAGGAAAGAAAGAAAACAGAAATGTCTCCACTGCCTTCCAATACTAGAAGTTGCTCCTGGAGTAGACCTCACTGGGGGAAGAAAAGTCATCGCAATTTTTAAGGAAGTTAGATGTTGGCAGCTTAATTATTAACTGGTAACTGACAGTCAAATCATTAAATTTAGATTATTTTGCAATTGACAGTGACATTAGAATTTTTCTAGTTTTACCATATATCCCCGCAAATTTTAAGGTTGACATTACTACTAGTGTTTTCCTTATTTTCTATTCTTTTAAATATCACGTATCAAATTAGAAAACTAAATTGTAGCATACATATTTAAAATATATGCTAGGTTTTTAAATAAACTCTTTTCATGGTGTTTTTAACAAATGTATCTTTTCATGTATGTATTCTGAGCTACATGCAGGAACAAATTGGTGTGTCACTCCGCACTTTCCCTAGGATTAGGAAGTTTTTCACAACCTGAATTTAGTTTCAACTACCTGGAGGGCCCTGTTTTTAAAATAGAGTCCTGTAAGTGGACCTGGATAATTTTCCATAGATTATTTGTGTAAATGTTGTGTTCCTCAATCTTCAGCCTTCTATCTGTGGGGAAAGCATCATTTTCAGTTCCTTGTCATTCATGGTTATTTACTTAAGGACTGTACATGTTCTATAAACAAGGTAACATGACTTTCCAGGCATTAGGGACTGTTTTAAGCACTTAAAACATTATTTATTTAATCCTCTCAACATCTATGAGTAGAAAGTATTATAATTACACCCATTTTAAAGCTGAGGAGACCAATATCCAGAGAAGCTAAGAAGCAGCCCATGGTTACTAAGTAACAAAGCTGGAATTTGGCCTCAGGCGCTCTGGCTGTGGTGGCCACCACAGGGCCTACTGTTCGGCACTGAAGAGGAGTCCTTTCTAGAAACTTCAGCAGGGAGTATGCTTTGATCATTTTAGAAAGCTCAGGGGCCGGCTGGTGGAACCTGAGTGGACGGGCTTGTTGCCAACAAAGAGGAGAGCTGATAAGTGGGAATGTATCCAGACAGGAAGAAATGAAGAGCTGAGCCAAGACAGTGGCAGTACAACTGAGACAAAATGGCGGAGACGGAAGGGAATGAGACCACAGAATTTAGAGGGAGGCGAGTAGGAGGAATAAGTCTATCTTTGGGTTTCTGGCTTTAAAAAAAAGAATTCCTTCATCTCCTGTTTACTTCTAATTGGTTCCTTCCACTCTGTAGAGAGAATATTTTAGGAAATTTATAATTTCCCCTATATATGTCCATGTATCAGTTTGGAATAGTTAGGTAAATTAACTCCAACTATGAAATTCAGAAAGAGAGAATCAGAAAATTTTTTTATGTGTTATAAGGCCTATACCAAAAGAGGTACCTTGTTCCCAAGGGCACAAGTTTATAAGCTGGATCTATGAACTTGGTCTTTGGATGGGCTCTAAAGGATCTAAACCACTTAAAACTGCAGGCGTCATTGTGTGTACCTTTGCCTCTCTGCACTTCTCCGGGGAGAGTGTCCCAGCCTGTGTTAGAGTCTCAGATGGCTTTGTGACACAACAAACTCCTAAACCACCGTCCTAGATCCTTAACAGAAGTGCCACAGGTTTTCATAAGAGTGTCGAGTCTGCAGATGGCCACCTCAGTTTAAGGCACGGCTCTGCCACCTGCTTTTTTTTTTTTTTTTTTAAGGATTTTATTTATTTGACAGACAGAGATCACAAGTAGGCAGAGAGGCAGTAGAGAGAGAGAGAGAGAGAGAAAGAGGAGGAAGCAGGCTTCCCACTGAACAGAGAGCCCAATGTGGGGCCTGATCCCAGGACTCTGAGATCATGACCCCAGCCCAAAGCAGAGGCTCAACCCACTGAGCCACCCCAGTCTCCCCTGCCACCTGCTTTTATATGACTGTGAGCAAATTTCTTACTCTCGCCATGCCTCAGTTTCCTCACCTGAAAAATGAGGAGTCTACTCTAGTCGTTTTGAGAAAGGTTAATTTAATTCATGCAGATAAATTTAGTAGGGCAATGCCTGGCACCAAAATAAACTCTGTATGATGTAACTCTTCCCTAGAACCAGCCAGATTTTTTTCTCCACATAGAACTACATTTTGCAAAACATTCCTGCCATAGAATTATATTGAGAGAGATTATGTTAACATTATATTACGTAAAATCATTAACTCAGTAACTGTTGTATGAAACTAAAAAACTAAACCCCCCTCCGATAGGCAACCGGCATCACTCCTCTTCAAAGCCTGCACAAGGGCAAAATGCACAAGAATCATCAGGACTGAATTCTGGATGGATTCCAACCTAGAAATATTCACATTCTGTAGATCTGCGTTCAGGCCAAGATTCTGCATGTGTAATACGGGGCCTCAGATATGAAGGATTTAGGTGATGCCGAGAGCAGCCAGAATATTACTTTTAATTGTTCTACTTTCTGCCCAAAGCCAACAGATCATACATAAATTGCCCATATATACACACAGAGGTGGAATGGATAAATAAATGTCTTTTTTCCCCCCCAGGAAAACTAGTTTGCTCTCCCCTGGGGCGGGGGAGTGGCCTATCACTTTTCTACTTCCAAACTAGCTCTTGTTATTTAAAATGCTTCTTACTAAAATTATTTCTGTTACAATTCGGAGGTCCTTAATTTTCCATCTGGCTATAGCTTCATTCCCTGTCATAGCAAAGCCTTTGCCACACAGCATCCAAGAGATGATTATGCCAATCAGTCATGAATTAGAACATTTTCTGTTTTCCCAATAGCATGTCTAAGAAGCGAAAATTAAAAAAAAAAAAAACACACCCTCTTATGGTTTATAATCTGATTTTGCATAAGAAGTCTGAAAAACTACAATGATAATGAAAGCTTGTGAGCATCTCACACCAAGACATTGATGGTATTCTGGCTTTTCAACATCATGTGGATTTTTTAAGAATTAATTTCTCATCTTCTGAGTAGCTAAATATTTTGAAACTATGTAATTTTTCCATCATAGAAAAAGGAATTTCGGAACATATTTCTTGGCATATCATTCCAATGGGAATTTCATGCAAAAGTAATATTTTAACAGCAGGCTGGAAGGAAGACTCATTGCCTTGTCAAGTGCCAGTTACAAAATTAGACACAGCCTTAAAGGGAATAAATGGAGGATTAAAATGTTTTTGAAGCTGCTCATTTGTCTAAACTTTATTAAAATTTCCATGAAAGGGTAATGATATTGATCGATATATTGTCATATATACAGAACAAAAACAAAGTGAATGGAAGAATGATAAATTATTTCATCTTAAAAATTAACATTACTGATGGCCAGTGCTATCTGAACTATATTTAGATGAATTAAGCAGATGTTACCCTTCTATTTCTAAAAAAAAAAAAAAGAATTTAATCCAAACCAAAACATAGGAAGGCAAATCTCAGAAAAATACGCGAAGGTTTAAAACAGTCACGACTCAGAGATGTCTTTTGCAAACAATTATTTCAACTAACACATCGTTTATGTCATTATCATATTTACTACCAATATGCAATGTTTATACGTTGTATTTATCTCAGTGACTAATTTAGGTGACCGATCATGAATTATTATATCACTTTTTACTTCCATTTCTTTTAGGGTCTGTGTCCTTTCTGGTTTCAGAGTGACAGAGTCCGGGCTCTTCTCTAGCCTTTTGGGCTCGTACCTTTCTACAGGGAGGGTCACACATTGGTACTTACCTGTGATGGGTTCTGCTTTGTAAACAGATCGACGATCACTTTTCAATTCTCTTTACAAGTTGTGTTTTCTACTCTGAATATTTTCTTCTGTGTGTGAGTGTATCATCATACCCAAGAGTAAATGACCGGATAGTGCCGACCATGGGTCTACCCGAGTAGTTATTTATCTGAAGATGTCACCGACCGAAGAGTGCAGGGTCCCAAGGGCCCGTTCCATTGGGGACCCTCAAAGAGCTGTCTGGGGGGATCTTTAAGCAACAACACGGGTGTTTTGCTCTGTAAACTTAAACGCAACCTCATTTAAGAATAAAGAGAACATAAAACCTTGCAACAGCGGTCAAGAGAGGCCGCAGGGAGGTCGCGTACGGGTCAGGGACTTACGTGTCAGATCTGCCACCGCTGGGAAGCGAGCTGGTCCCGGACTCCGGTCACTTTGCGGCTTTTTCGGGCCGCTCAGGGGTCTTCTCCGGCCGGCCGATGAGCCGCTGGGCCTGCCTCGGGCTCCCCAGGAAGGCCAAGGGCTTTGGTCACCTCCTTCGGGTCCTCACGCTGCTTGCCACCAGGTCACAAAAATATATTTTTCCCCCATAGAGTTGTTACTTTTTCTTTCGGAACCTTCTGCAGTTCCGCTGTGGCAAGGTCCTCCGGTGCCTGAGCCCCTGCACCAGCGGAGCTCGACGCCCTCCAGGCGGTGCGCGCCCCCCACGCGCGCCCCAGCGCAGGGGCTTCACGAGGGGCCGTCAGCGGCGGCTTCTCCCTCCGTGCGGCTTCCACCGCCCGGTGCAGGTCCTCCGGCCACGCTGCGGCTGTGCTGGGCCAGAAGGCGGCAGCGGGTCCCGGCGCGAGGCCACACAGACGCCGGGTCCGGCCGTGGCAGCCGGATCGGAGGTGAAGCAGGTTCCACCGGCCCCGCGTCGCGACCGCACCGCAGACGCGGGACCCGGCGCGCGCTCCCGCCCCAGGCGCAGCGGCGCGCGCGGCTCCAGGTGGGCCTCCGGGAGCCGCGCACCTGGCACCTGGCGTCCGAGGAGGCTCAGAAGGTTCCAGATAATCCCCTCCGCGGGCCACCGGACCCGGTGCGCGCCTCTTTCAGGCCGCAGGCGGGCTCTGCCCCCCGCCGCGAGACGAGGGGACTCTGCTCAGCGGGAGGGGGTCCCTGCAGGAGGCCCGCGGACCCCGCCGCCTGAACAACTCGGGGTTCCCTGCTCCAGGCCGCCTCGCTTCCCGCGGAGTCTGCAGCGCCGACTGGCCTCGCCCAGGTAGGCTGCGCCCCTGCTCGAGGTTAAGTCTCTGCGCCCCCGGGCTCACCCGCCTGCTCCGGGAGGGTGGGGGGCATCGTGCGGGCTGGGCCCCCCCCCCCCGCACCTCAGAGGCCCCTGGTTGGGTGGGGGCGACCCTCATGGGTGGATGGCTGCATCCTCAGAGAAGGCAGATTCTAGCCTGGCGGGCCCAGTCCTCCCAGAGGGAGCACGGAGGGCGCGTCTTCCTTCTGAACACTGGGGCGTGGGGCCGCGCCCTCCTGCAGGGGGCCCGCCAGGGGGCCGGCCCGGGGGTGTTCCCAGGAGAAGCGGTGGTCTCGGGGGTGCGGCCCCCCGGGCACATTGGACAGGGTCCTCCCTCATGTGCTCTTTGGGGGCAGTTCCAGGAGGCCCGTGGAAGAACCTGTGTGAGCTTTGTCCTCTGCTCTGGCCTGAGACACCAGCCCAGGAGGGTCCTCTAGCCCTCCCCTTGTCATAGCAGGAGCTGGGATGTCCTACCACCACCTGGCTGCCGCTAGACCCTACGAAGTTTACCGACGCAGCATTCACGGCTGAAACAGTGCCATCCCTCTTCTGATATGATCAGGACCTAGGGTTCAAGTCTAGCACCTCGTTTGCGACTTCAGCATTCCTCGGAGAGGGGACAACAGCTTTGCCTGTGACATGACCAATTATTCTTGGTTGGGTTTACACCGTATTCCTAACCTTGGCCTTGGTCATTTTTCAGGGAGCTTTGTGGGAGTCTAGCCTTTTATTTCTGAGAGACCAACTTACAGGGATCAGTCTTTGATTAATTTATACATTTCCTGGTTTAAATATATTTTTTTTCATTAAAATGTGAGCAGTAATTTTATTATAAAGCAAAGAATATATTATACTTCTTCATTTATAATGTCTTTGAAATTATGGCTGGGTTATAGGTTAATATGCATAATGATATAATTAAATCATAATTTTACCTGTGTAAATATTTGTCATGTGGGTGAAAGGTAGAAGAGAAAGCTCAGAAATTATTATAAATATGACTGACAATACAGTATAATTATAAAAATTATAGTGTCAACAAATAAACTTTTACAACTTCCACAATAGAAAACTATTCGTGGAGTTTCATTCTTGTATTGTTTTGATAGAAAGAATATATTTACCTGGTAAAGGTAAAATTAAATTGTGCAATAATAAATTATATAGATTACAGTAGACTACCTCCATAATTGCCTAATAATAACCTGTTTTCTAGAAATCACCACTCTGGAAATCACCAGATATTTTAAAGTTTTAAAAAGGTTTTTAAAGAAAAATCTTAAAATATCTGGTTTTGTTTAATTTGATTATTACCACCAACATTCTAATGAATGCAATTAAAACATAATATAGCAGTTTGAGTTTACATATCCTGCTATCAGTTCTTATAGGCAATGAACACGGTGATCCAGCGTTTGGAGACAAACTTAGATCTTGAGAAAAAAACCTGAATTTTCTGTGCCTACATTCTCTAACTTTTAGGCAGAATAATATTAATTTATGTCTTATAACTTTGTGGTTAGGATTCATTAAAATGCATTAAATGTTCAAACTGGTTCTTTTACAAATCAGTAACTGGTTCTTTTGCAAATCTTTTACAAATCAGTTTACTGATTACATATTATAATAATATGTAAATATTATTAACGACAAGTAAGTACAGTGATGGACTCAAGTAAGGAAACATCCTTTTCTTTAAGCCACTTGAAGGAGCATGTTCAGTCTGTCAGTTCAATTCATTCTCTTTATTACATTTTATCCACTGCTCAAAACTATTGTCATATGTTAGATGGCTTTATAATCTTACCATAAATATTGGTACAGTATTGTGGTTTTCCTGGAGTCTCTAGTTATTACATTTTTGGATATAAAAAAGTCATATGAAAATATTACAGTTTCTATAACCTACATTTTTTTTTTTATTGGGAACTGCATTTTCTTAACCAAAGAATCATCTTTATCTTCTAACTTTTAACTATATAAGTGAATTAGATTGATTGTGCTAATAAGACATTCTTCATGGAGCCCCTTTGTCTTCCTTTTATTTTAATTTGTTTTAATTTTCCTGGAGTACTTTCTTATGTAAGTTTGGATACTGGAGTTGGCTGAGTCAGAATGACTCCAAATAATTGTTACTTTACAAAAGATAGTTTATTTCTCAAATAAGTGTAAGGTAAAGTAACTCCATAATGGTCAGACTGCTGTTTCATTTCTCCGTTATCCTCAACACGTGGCTTCATTTTCGTGGTCCATTATGTCCACTCCAGTTTCCTCTATGATATCCTGATGTATGCATGAGGAGTGAAGCTATGGGGAGGCAGTGATGTAGGGCAGAACCTCTTTCTGTTAAGGAAAGAACCCTGACAATTCATATGTATTTACATTGCAGTGGTTGGAACCTAGGCACAGAGCCATACCTGGCTGCGAGAGAGATTGGGAAGAGTTTTCTTTAGCTGGGTGACCGTTGCTCAACAACGTTCTCTTACATTGTAAGAGGAGGTATTAGAGGGCAGCTAGCTGTGTCTGCCACAGTTCCTGCTCTTGAAAAGCCAATACCTGCGCATCTCTCTTTTCACATCCGGAATTCACAGAGTTCTCTCCGTTCTGTCACGCACCTCAGTATTTCTAGCTAATATGCCGTCTTCTCTTTCAGGACCAGTTGTAGTTCCATGTGGTCTGAGCGTATATAAATTAAACTTAAAAACAAAAAAGGACGAAAGCAGGTTATTTATATACACAGGTGCCCCCGTGCCAAATATGCAGTGGTTTGGTTGACATAGGCAATTGCAACACAACGTAAAATTTGAAAAAGGGTAAATAGAAACAAAACAAAACACTGAAACAACCACTTTATAACTATTATCCTGTTTTGCTTGGTCAGAGTTATGAAGCCCTTTGGCAGAGGCCAAGTGGTAAATCTTCTGGTAAACCCATTTGTCAGCCCTGTACTGCTTTCTAGGATAAATCCCTTTGTCCTTCGCTGTTGAAATTGGTTGTGCGAAGTGGTCCTTCCTCTTCTGTTGCTTTCTGTACCCTTTATGAGATCTGCAGAGCATTTGCAGCTAAACTTTTCCTGATTTAGTTTTGGTGTAGAACATTCACAGGCTTTGCAGACCGGCATGTAGTCTCTTTAACAATATATTTTTAGCAAAAGAAAAAAAAAAAGGAGGTTTCCAGTGTTTTTGTTTTTCACCAACTTCCTCTGTAAATGAACGCAGACAGAGAGCCTCTTTGGACAGGAGATTAAACCTGAACACTCTTACCTTCTGTGTTCTGGTGTTTGGGGATTATCCTTCAGGATGTCTCAGACAACAGGAAACTGTGATTGGGCTAGTTGTTGAATATTTACCAGTTATCATGGAGTTTTTCTTGTGGTAGAAAGCTGTATCGTCAGTGACAAGTTTGATGGTTGTTCAATTTTTACTTCTTTGCAGGTAACGCATTTTTTCAAAGCCTAGATCGTTTAGAATTATGTATGTTTCATTCATTGGAACTGTGTTGTTTTTTTTTGTTTGTTTGTTTTTAAAGATTTTTATTTACTTATTTGAAGGAGATCACAAGTAGGCAGAGGCAGGCAGAGAGAGGAAGGGAAACAGGCTCCCTGCTGAGCGGAGAGCCCGAGGTGGAGCTCCATCCAGGACCCTGGGACCATCACCTGAGTCGGAGGCAGAGGCTTTAACTCACTGAGCCTCCCAAGTGCCCCTCATTCATTGGAACTTTGAAAACTCAGGTGTATGTGTTTATGTCTGGGAACTCAATATGCTTTTCAATTAAAAGATGGATGGTTTATTTGACAATCGTCTAATTAGTTGCCAAAGGTACTACATCTATCTTCCCTGTCTTCATCAATGTATCCATATTCCCTTAAACAATGTTAGTAAAAATCTTCCTTTTTTTTACGTATTTACTAATTTTGATGGGATTTGTAGTTTTGATGCAATTTTAAGGGTGACATTAAATTTACCATGTGTTCTCAATGCACTTCCATTTAAAACTTCAAAAGCATACACAAATGTGAATAAAGACTAGAACTTTACAAATGAGAATATTTACCAGGACTATTTCCAACTCCCCAACTATGTAGGAAGACAGAGAAGTATTTTAATAAGATAAATATAGCATTCTTTTCATCTGTAATAAGTATAAGTTATAAATTTGTGTATTTTTAGTTTTAATTCTTTGTTGTCATTCATTTATTTAATATGATGTTAATCATATTAAATACATGATAATGTATTAATTAAATTATAATTAAATTAATATAATTAAATTATATTTCCTATTCCAAAGTTAGATAATGTTACATTCTGAGTATTTTGAAAAATAGAGGAAAGTTAAAAATGATTGACTAAATATATCACAATCTCTCCCATGACTGCGACAGCATGAAAAGCAGAATGTATTTTATATGTAAATAAATGTGGTTTGGGCCTATGTTTTTCACTCTGAAATGATAGTAGAACTTTCTGATTGATGGCTTTATGTTAATAAATTTCTGGACTTTGAGAGACTGCTTAGGCTGCTGGAAACCACAAAGCAACTGAGCAGTGGAGAAGAGCGTATGTGTGCATTGTGAATGAAGTTACATATTTATATTTAAAATGTTTTTGGTCACACATTTTTAGTGCATTGACCTCATATGAAACTTTATTGATCAGTTTTCAGAACTATATTTTGTGTATTTCTGTAGATACTCACATATATTCATCTATCTATCTACCTGGATATGATTTGATTAAATTAGCTTATTTTGATAATATACCCACATTTTTTTCTCTAAAGCCCCTAAAGAACAATGTTCACCAAATAAATATATAAATACTCAAATATTTTTCACTTTGTTTTGGTGTTTGACATAAATCCGATAATTTGCTTCCCTATAGGCCTGGCCGTATATAATGAATGAGGCAGATTGTTCCGATGATAAAACTTCTTCCTCGTGTCTATTACTCTTTCAGACTTTGAACCTGTTTATATCATTACCAGTCCTTAATTTTTTTTTTGGAAGAATATGTTGTAAAATATCCCTATCATTGGCTAACTTTGCACTTGAAACTATGTTTTAGTGAGTCTCAGAGCCAAATTTGAGTGAATTTGGGAGAAAGGATAAGCTGTTTTGTGGGGCACCTGTGTGTTCAGTCACTTAGGCATCTGACTCTTGATTTCAGCTCAGGTTGACCTCAGGGTTTTAAGTTCAAGTCTCACATTTCTTTCCATGCTGGGTGTGGATTCTACTTTTTAGAAAAAAATAAAAGATATTTTGCAAAGGGGAGAAAATAAATTGTATAGTAACTGGGAGAAATGGTGTCAAGCAAGTTTGTATTGTCCATTTCATTTTGTTTTCTTTCTTAGTATGTAGGAAGGAACTGGGGTGTGTGTGTGTGTGTGTGTGTGTGTGTGTTTAATTTTCCTGAGAATAAAGTAGCATAAAATGTAAAATCAGTAAAGAAGATTAAAAAACAGAGATTGGTCTAGAAAACAAATGAAGAGATTGGGTTGGAATAGTAATTTTGACAGTTGATTCAATTAACAGTGCTAAAAAGAGAACATAGAGTTCAGAGCCTAATAGGTGGGTGTATGTGATAGTGGGAGTCTGTGGAGCATCTTTTTAATATTAATTAAACCGGCAACGGTTAAATGAAGACATTTCCTGAAATTAGGGAGAAGGGAGGAGAGCTAGAATTTTGAGGGAAGTAAAGACAGTAAAGGAGCCGTCTAGGAGAGTGGGAGATAAAGGACCTGGAGTAGTGTGATGTTTGGGCAGCCTAACAGACCTTAAGGCTTGCGCCATCCCGTAGGGTAGCTGTTCAGTTGCAAAAATGCAGAAATAAAAGTAGACAATTGGGTTTAACCAAGAAATGGTGCTTATTCCAAGTGAGTTTAAACCCCAGTGGACAAAAGGTGGGGAAATCAAGCAATTAGGTACAAAAGAAACATTACTTTGATTGATCTTAAGATGACTGAAGACAAGAGGATACCCAATAGGTAAAGGGCAGTGGAAATGCAGTAAGATTTGTAGCCCACATGATGAAGAAAGATTATCAAGTCCTAGATACTGAAAGACATGACCTCAAATACTAGTTGGCAATGGTCAGAAAACGGAATGCCTGAAACCGAGATCGATCATGAAAGGTGTGCAGATAAGGTCAGGATCTGTGGCCAATTGCTCATGTAGGGTGAAGAATAAGAGGGTTAAGAGAGAGGACTCAAGATGTGAGAGGTTAGGGTGTTGATAGGATCATCTTTATGCATACTGAAATCTCAAAATGTTAAGACAGGTAACTTGTAACAGGATGATGGTGAATTAGAAACTGAAGTCATTCAGAAATAAGGGTTAATAATGCAGGTATTGGGAAATTACATCAGTGTGTTTCATAATCGGAAATACAAAGTAATGACAAGAATTTTAAGGGCAGATGCTTTTAGGGAAGTGCAGGAGAAAATAGTTTTAAGGATGAAATGAAGAGCAGGAAACACACCTTTCCTATATCCAGACCCAGCAGTTCAAGATCTTTTCAGTGGCATGGAGAACAGTTACCACAGATAAAGACTGTGCGAAAGCATTGACCTCTCTGTCAGGGTGCAAGCTTATTGCAACAAGAATAAGGAAATGATCAGAGAAAACATGAAGTTAAAGTGGACTTTGCAGATGATTGGTCATTTCAAAAGGCATGGTAGAAAGAGTTTAGGAACTGGAGAAGACTTAAAAGGAAGATTTGATCATTTAGTGAATCAGAATGTCTAAGAGGTCTAGTAAAATGAAGGGTTGGGCTCCCTGTTATGATAATTTACATTGTATGAGAGAGAATAATGAAATCAGTTTCAACATATTTAAGATAGATGACAGTGGTGAGGCTATTGAGTGTTGGAAGGGAAGGAAATTCAGCTGATGTCTGCAGCTTACTCAGGATCCCTGTCAAGGGAAGTCAAGAGGCAGAGGGAAAAGCAAATGCAGAAACTGCGAAAAAAGTAAATAGCACTTGGTATGCTCAAAAACCAACAAAAAGACCAGACAGGATGAAGGTAAATGAGGTTAGGACAGAAATGTAGCTGAGGGCCAAATCGTATAGAAACCAGCAAGCTCGAAAAGACTTGAATTTAATTTAGAGTGAAGCGAAGAGTCATTAGGAGGTCTGGGTCAGAGATGATTTTATTGGACTTAGAATGAATAATTTGAGATTTGTGTATGGATTGGTTTTATAGATATCCAGGTAGGCAAAAGCAGGAGCTTAGAAAAAGATGCAAGGGATAGAGGTGTTGAGAATTGGTAGGATATTGCATATATTTTGAAATGAGAGCCGAGTTAGATTTTTTGTTGGAATGGATATACACTTGAAGGACAGAGAAGAGGCAGAGATAATTTAAGATCCTTGTTCTAGCCACAGGCCATTGAATTTCCATTTATTTAGGTGTAGAGAGCTGATGGAGAAGCTTTGCCCCTGTGGGGAGAAAGCCAGGAGTTCTGTTTTCAACACACTGCATTTGAGATGTCTATCACCCACGCTAATGGAGATGTTAAATGAGAAGTTGGTTTTATGAGTCTGAAGTTCGTGGATAAAGTCAGGGTTGGGGATTCAGTTACACAAATATTTTAGGCTTTTGTTTACACTTTTTCCTTAAAAATGTCAGTTATGCTATTGGGATTATTTAGTCAGCATTTTAACTTTTCTCTGTATGTTTTAAAAAATGAGTAACACTTTCCTCTTTTCACATTTCTCACCCTCCCTTCTGCTTCATTTCTTCTAGAAGTTATAATTTTACTTCTATACCTATTAACTCTTCAGTCACAATTTCGTCTCTGCTTATCTTGCCCTTTCCCTGGGAATATGATCTCATTTCATTGCCTGCACATGAAGGTCTCTTTTCATTCTCCCCTCATTCCATTATTCAGCTCAAAAATGAGCTTTTGTATTTTTCCAAAATAAAATTTCTCCCTTGAAGCATCTGTAGCATGTGTTCTTATGAATGCAGTGCCTTCTCATATCGCTCTGAAGTTATTTTTTTATATTTATTCTAGTATTTTTATCTCGTGCTTTATATACATTAACTTTTATTTTGTTATTTAAAAAATTATTTCCTATTTACTGAATTTGATATCTTACATTTACAAAATTATCTTTTCTGAAAGCCTTGCTGATTCTGGGTTTTATACTCCGATTTTGAATCTGAGATTCTCACTGAGCTGTTTTAAGAGTATTACATAAGCTCCACCCTGCCTCCGGGTATGGGGATGCATCTGTGGCGACATATACTGATAGAGGGTGTGCCTATGACTGGGCTTTTGGGCATGGAATCTTTTTGTTAATCTGTGCCTCTTGCACAGGGTTCTTTCCTACTTTCTAACCCCAGGGCCCTCAAGCTCTGCTCCTTCCCTTACGGTAGATGTTTTTGTTGTCCTTTGTTTAGTATGAGTTAAATGAGGGATAAAAAGTCTGATTAGCCTAGCTGCTCCTCCAAACGAACATCCCAGGACTCTTCCCTACTCTCAAGATAGCCCACATTTTAGTTCAGAGTAACACTCACAGCAAGCAGGATTGCCGCAAAGATGAGAGCACATTTTGAGTTTAGTACCAATCTTCCTTTTGAATACATGCCAAAAATGTAGCAAAATACTTTGTATGGAGTTAACCATCAGACCCATGAAATAAATCATATTATCATCCCCAGTTTGCAGAAGAGGATAGCATCAGAGTCCAGATGATTTCACCAAGGTCAATATGAAATAAACTATCCAATTTCAATTTGGCAATAGAGTCTGTGCATAATCCACCGTGATTTACTACCAAGTCTCAGTGATAAACTATGTGTGTTTCTTTTTCTATAATCTGGGTGGTAGTTAAGTCTTTCTTCCTCCCTGGATCTCCCATTTCATTTTGCTTCACTTGTCTTTTCTTGGTGGTGTTCTCACGTCTTGGCCTTTTTCTGTGGAATCTTCTTTTTCTGAATTTTTAGAGAAGTTATGATAATATCATGGGTAAGGTATTTTTTTTAGCAATTATCTACATTCAACATTTTAAGTCTAGCTACAACAATGAAGTATTTAAGTTTTTCAGCACTGCAATCATGGCTGTTTTCTTGTTTTAATTGTTACCCTTTGTGTTTGAATGTGAAAAGAATTCAGGATAAGTCTGTATTCTCTTAAATTATATATAGTATTGTGTTTATATCTACATTCATATTTTCTTTTCTTTCCTGTGGAAAGGGTCCAAAGATTTCATTAGTCTTCAAATTGTAGTAAACCACAAGAGACATTATATAGGAAAAACATGTCCCCACATACACATATAATACCATACTTCTATTGTCTAAGCAAAATAGGAAACTAAAAAATGCATACAGATCTAGCTACATGAAATGAAAAATAAATATTCTTCATTGGATTTACCATTGGAAATGAGAGTAAAAAGAGATCAGTAAAAGTACAAAAATGCTAAATCCTAAATCTTGCAAATATATAAGAGGACAGCAAATGAACATTTCTCATTTCCTCATAAAATATAACATTACTTACAGACCACATAAAACACACAAAATAGCTGTAATGGTAGTAAATATGTATTATCATTCTAAATCAAGCTATAACTAATGACACTCTGGGAAAGGTTTAGTTTATACTAAGGCTAGGTGTCTTGCAAATGAAAAGCTATTTAAGTGCTAAAATCAATTGACTATATAATACCATGTTTTCTGATGGGAATAGTGCACAAAAGATGCCTGGAAGTTGTTTGTTACAATGGCTAAATGAGATTCTACCTCTGGTTATTATCAACCCATACATTCGTCATTATAAACTGCTTCATTTTTATTTTATTATATTGATTTACTTTAGCACCCAAGACAGTTTGTACTCCTACAAAATTCAGAAAACATTGATTTACTTAAATTATTCAATACTTTACTGTATGGCTATTATGTCATTTAACATTTTAGACAAATCAATACAACTTTTTTTAATTGCCTGTCACATACCTAAGGTATCGCAAATGTGTTTCGCCGGAATCATTAATTTGCACTATGTTGATGACATTTTTATAAATCTACTAGCTTAAAACAATGAAGTTGCATATGTGGGGGAAAAAGTACTAGGATATAAAATGAATAATTTAAACTAGTTGGAATATATAACATTGCAGCATACTTTATTAAATTTATAATAATTCTATTTCTCAAATAGCTGAAAAGTGGACTGCTGTCTTCTGAGGACATCGTGTATGATTTTTTTCTTCTCTTTTAAGTCTACATAATAGATGGGATGCTAAGTAACCCTGATGCTATGTTTTCTATTTTGAGACATCTGCGGTACAGACTTTTGACTACAAGGTAGAGGGACCACTATAATTGTGAAGAAAGATATGCTTCAAATGGTAGTTTGCTGTCTTTGTATATGAGAAGAGACCAAAAGGTTAATAATTAAAATGGTTAAAAGGTGCTCATGCAGCAAGATGATCATCTGAAAATGTTATAAGTCAACTTGCCAATACAATCTTCTTTTTGATCATTCTAGAAAGAGTTGTCTGTGGCTCATTTTTCAGCCTAGAAAAGCAGCCCTGTATGGGTAGGGATCTATGTATGCTTTACTTATCTGGTATATATGTAATGTCTGAGACATTCCTGACAAATAGTATGTAATTAGTAAATATTTGTTGAGAAGCAATGCATCAGAACGTACAATTTTTGTTCTATTTTTTATTTAACTGGGGTATTAGCACATACTGCTTGAGGAATCCATATTTGTGTCTTCCTACTATTTCTAATAATATTGAGTTAGATAAAATATGGGCAACATAAAAAAAAAAAAAAGGTCGTGTTTAAGTAGACATGGTGGCCATATTACCTTGGAGCTGAATTTTAAGCCAGGATTACTGTTGCTAAGATATCAGCTATACATTATAGACTGAAGGAAAATATAGCAGACCTCTTAGAAGGAAATAACAGTCACCCAAAGTCACAGCAGTCAGAAGATAGCAAGATAAATACCATTGGTATTTTGGAGAATCATTTTGCATATGCATATAAATTTTTACATCCCAATGACTGCCCTAACAATTCTAATACTATCACATATTAGAATACATTTAGTATTGCCCACTTTAAATTCAGGGATATTGTAGCCTTGAAGAGTTTATATTGTATGAATGAGTGTGTTGTTACAATTATACTTATAGTAATTACTTATATAACTATTTACTCTTTGATTTTTCTATATAACTGTGTTTGAGGCACCTATTGTGATCTAGAAATAGTTGCCGATAATTTCTTGCAATTGAAGAACTTTACATCTGGGAAAGGAAAATACCAACAAGAACCTCAAACAAAAGAGTTTTTAAAGTATTAGACTACAGGAAGAATATGGTGTGGGGATACGAGCCATATCAGTGCTTCGAAAACCATGTCTAAAGGATCATTCTCTCCTCCCAAAGTCTGTCATAAGCCAATACTTCTGAAGAATCCAAAAAGAAAATGAAATTCCAGAAAAACGAAAACAAAATATGGAACATATCAATTTTCATTATTAAATTTGGCAGGAATAAAGTGTATCCAATAAATCAAAATAAGTATGGCATTAAAAATATTCACAAAACATATACTTGTTGATCATTGAAAATGAACAGATTGGAGATGAGTTAAAAGACTCAGTATTGCTCTAGTAACGCTGGGTCCTCACACATCATGGCTTGTCAGAAATTTATGAAAGAAATAGCAGTTCCCTTTATGGATATCTTTAGGTCCACTTTAAACAGGTGTATCAATATTTAAAGTTTTTATTGTGGCAGAAGTACTTGCTCTTTACTTACTATCAAATCTAGACTGGATTACAATCTCACTACTTGCAGGAGATAATACATATTTAACCTCTTATATAGTTTTTTTGAGAAAGAAGCCAGGCAGAGGTACATGTTGACAGTAGTAGGAGAGGAGATTATAAAGCAAGTTCAGCATACTAATTTATAATTTCTGTCCAAATGTAGAAAGTTATATTTGGTTTTTAATGTATATTCACCTAAAATTTTATAAATCTGTTAAATTTAAATAAGCTTTTTGATAAAAATGTTTAGAAATGGATTCCAAAATCCATGAATCTTTTACTAATTGATTTAATTAATGAAAAATACAAAATATTATATTAAATTCATAAGGTGATTAGTAATAACTTTCTTCATTGATTAATTTTTCTATAACTTCCTCTTTAAAAAGTTTTAATTTTAATTTTTTAATTTTAATTTTAATTTTTTCTGTGTTAACATATACTTAGTTAACATATTAGTTTAAGGTGTCAATATAGTAATTCAGCACTTCCATACATCACACTGTGCTCACCGTAAGTGTAGTCCTTAATCACCATCGCCTTTTCAACCCGTACTCTCCTATCTACTCCCCTCTGGTAACTGTCAACTTATTAGGTATATTAAGAGTTTGTTTCTTGATTTGTCTCTTGTTCTTTCTTTTTTTTTTTCGCCACATTGCTCCTTCATGTGTTTTTTTTCTTAAACTCCACATATGATTGAAATCATTTGGTATTTGTTTTTTTCTGACTGACATTTTGTTAAGGTTACATTCTTTAGCTCCATCCATGTTGCTGCAAATGGCAAGATTTCATTCTCTTATGGCTAATATTTTATATATATATAAAATATTGTTATTAATTATAATTAATGATTATTATATTATATTATATATAAATTATTAATGATTATTAATACATATTATATATAATAATATATATAATTGTAGATAATAATTATATAATAATTGGTAATAATTGATAATATATATAATTATAGATAATAATATATGATTATATATACTATATATAATTATATATTATATATATATATATTTATAATTTTAAATGTATATATTATCTATATGTATCTGTATATTATATATCTATTATATATTATCTATAATTATACATTATTATATATAATTATCTATATATTATATTGTATATTATATAATTATATATAATATATATAATAACACATATATTATATATTATATATTATCTATATTATATATATAGATAGATAATATATAATAGATATATAATATACAGATACATATAGATTAGATAATATATACATTTAAAATTATAAATATAACATAATATATACATTTATAATTATATATAATTAATGATTAATTATTTGTTAATTAAAATATTCAATAATATGTATAGTTAATGATTAATGATTTTATAGTTAATGATTAATTATAATTATATATATTATATATATATATATATGTGCCACATAATCTTTAGCCATCCTTCATTCAGTAGATGCCTTGGTCTGTTTCTGTATTTTGGCTATTGTAAATAATGCTGCTGTAAATTCAAATGGATTAAAGACCTAACTGTGAGCCCTGAAATCATAAAAATCATAGAAAACAACACAGGGAGTAACTTCTTTGACATGGGTCATAGATACTTTTTTCTAGATATTTCTCCTGAGGCAAGGGAAACAGAAACGAACTGTTGGGACTATGTCAAAATAAAAAGCTTTTGCACAATGAGGGAAACAATCAAAATGAAAAGGCAACTTACAGAACAGGAGAAGATATTTGCCAATAACATATCTGATAAAGGGCTTGTATCTAAAATATATTAAGAACTTATGAAACTCAACACCCACAAAACAAATAATACATTTAAAAAAAGGGCAGAAGACATAAATAGACATTTTTCTGAAGAAGACCTCTAGATGACAGACACATTAAGAGATGTTCACTACTTACCATCAGGGAAATGCAAATCAGAACTACAATGAGATAGCCCCTCAAATCTATCAGAGTGGCTAAAATCAACAACACAGGAAACAGGTGGGGAAGATTGTTGATAACTTTCAACAAAGTGCAATATTAACACCATGACTGATTTTACTCATAATTGTTGTTAAACTACAGAACATGTCCTAACAATCCCTAGAAAAGTTTTTCTCCCTGACTTCCAAATTTTCTTTGCGCCCTTGGACCTTATCTGCCGTGTTGCATTCCCTCCTTGTGTGAAAGGGTTAAAATCATTAAAAATACCAAAGAAACAGATAAGGAAGTTTGACTATCCAGTTCACATCACTAAAGAGTTGAAAGCAAACTGGCTTCTTATTATCTTGCAGAAACAGTGAGAGTTTATTCTACAGTTCAAAATTTGCAAATTGCAAATTTTGAACTGTAAAACATTTCACTTTAGCATGAATTAACATTTGTTAAAAATCACTTCTTATATTATTATATTATTATCTAATTGAGCAAAAATTGATTTTAATACATAAGGCTTTATATATTCACAATTTTAATACATGTGACTAATCATAGTTTGTGCAACTTATTTTTTATGCCAAGTCTATCTTACTAAAGAAACTATATTTGATTTACATTTTGATGTGCCAATATTAAATTGGTGCAAGCTTCTGCCATTAAAACATATTTCTACTCAGAACTTAAAGTATGAAGTCCATTTCACATCTCAGAGCTGGCTGTGTTTGTCAGCAGTGGATCCCCCCACAAAAACAAACAAACAAACAAAATACCAAAAAAACAAACAAACAAAAAACAGTCCTTACTTCCTGTCACCATTATGTTAAGATAATATGCCCAAATAACTATATTGAAAGTATCCTGTATTAACAATTTCTGTGTATTTGTCAAGTTGCAATAAAAAAGGCTCTTCTAGTTTTATTTGTTCAATGAGTTTTTTTTTTTTTTACTGTAGTCATCTTTTTTTTTTTAATTTATTTTTTATTTATTTTCAGCATAACAGTTGGTCTTTTTTATCTTTAGTCAGTTCCTGACTATGCCCAGGTATAGTGTCATTGGAGGGTGTCCCACAGGCTTCCTTCTTGCACAGATTCACCTAACATTTCTGATCAGTATTGTCTTTCGCAAGTGTCATGACAAATGTATGTATTATATATTAGTTTGTTGGTCTTAGAAAACCAAAGTGCTACTTTATAAGAAAAACTGGAAAATAACAATGTTTATTTGTAAAATACAAATCTCCTTCTTTCAGTTTTTTTATTCAATAGTTTTTCAAGAAACTTGCTTTGAATTTATCCCTTTTACTATTTTGGATGTAATGCTGACTAAGTTTTGATCATTTCATTGCTTCATTGCCTGGTAAATCTCTGTAAATAACACAGTGAATTTCATGCTTCTACAACAGTTTTGGATACAACAGTGAACTCAGTACTTAATGAAGTTAGGACAGTTAATGGTTGTCTATACATTTTTAGAGTCCTTTCCAACATTATTATTTTGCTTAGCAATATTGCACATTCAGAAGTTATTTGTTTTTTTCAGGAAAAAATTCTAATGAAGTTTGTTGTTATCATCTCTGACTTGGAGTTCAAATACACATTTTACTTTTCTAATTTATCTAATATTTAATAAAAAAATTTTTAAGAAGATTTTGTTAAAAATGTTTAATAAAAATATTTTTCTTGGAAAACACAAAATGATTAGCAGAATATTATTTTGTATAGAATTTAGAAATATATCAGAAAGTAGAGACATTTTAGGGTAAATCTATTTATCATAATTGACTTGAGTTGTACTATACTTCTTATTCTGTAGAAAAAAGGGAAAGATAAACGTGCTAATGTGAGCCATTCAAAATGTTGTCTTCATGATTTCTGAAGTATCCTAGCCAGAAGCATATCCCATAAGCATACTCTGTAGGTAATATTTTACGTATTATGTTTAATCTAAATTGTTAAGACATGAGATATACTGTATAAATATTGTCACTTTTTGTATTATCATGTGCTTATAATTTATCCCTAATGAATACATATTTTTTTCCACTACCTGTCATGCATTTTGTCAAACCTATTTCCACATCACACTCCTTGCTTATGCCTCCACCCAAAATTCTCCACAGCCTACTGCCCACTCTTAGCTGGGGGGTAATCAACACTTCTATTTCAGATATTAGGGTAGATGTTTCCTTGGAGAGGCATAATCAAAGTTAAGTGATTTCTATTTACTCTCCCACAGCAACCTATCTTTGGAGAACTTAATCCAATTTCAAATTATGTAACTGGTATGTATAATTCACAGACTTCAATGAAGTCAGGGACTGTGTCTCATTCCTCATTATGTATCCAGTTTTTAACATGATGATGATGCATAGGAGATCTTTAATGATTACATGAGTGAATAGTTGGATATGATTATTTGTGATGACATAGGTTAACCATATAACTATGTGCTTTCTGGACTTTTCAATGATTTGCACCCCTCTCAGTCTCTCAAATGGATGGTTTAAATTGGTTTATTACTGCATTTCTGCTTGCATTTGACTCATTAGAATCAATTTACAACAAAGTTCTGTTTTTGAAAATGAAGCCAAATTAAGTCACCTTGCTCTGAAACTTTTCCATGGAGTGTAATTAAAATGAAGTGATTTACAAGGCCATCCATAAGTTGATCACTGACTAATTCTCAGAAATAATTTTGTCACCTTTCTTCAAGCTCATTATTTGATGCATACTGGTTTTAAAATATTTTCTTCTACACATTGAGGTTATTCCTGCCATGGAATCAGTATCAGGTAGTTTAGAACAAACTTACAGAACCAGTAGAACAAAACATTCAGTGATTCACACCAAATAGAAATGAATTTCTCTCTCATGTAACAGACTGGGGTAGGGAAAGGATCCTTCCAACGCACTGATCCAATAACTTCCTCAGGATTTGTCTTTGTTTGCATTGCTTAAGCTAGTCATTAGCACCATATGTGGATTCCTACCCTAGAGAGGAAGAAAACAGAAACTAGCTTCTTTAAGAGCCATGACTTGTAGGTTGAGCACATTTCCATTCATAGCCCATTGGTTGCTTATTTCAAAGGGCCACCCCCAACAGTCTGGTAAATGTAGTTGGTAGCTTTGAGGATATGTGTCCTTAAACTCAAGAAAGAGGTTTTATTTACCATAAGGAAGGAGAAAACAAGTACCAGGAAAAATGTGCTGGCTCTGTTACAAAGTCTTACATTTGGTATTGCTTTTAACTAAAATGAATGGACTCCAGATTTTAACATGCGTAGTTCCTAGTTGCCATTCAGATTTCAAATAAAACTAATCTCCTTAGATAACTTTATTTTAAGAAAAAAGCACATATAGTCTCATCATTACTATTTATTGCATTTTTTTCATAGCATTCATCTCTACTTGAAAATACCCAATTATGCGTTTACATTTTTATTGCATGTCTAAATGCCCTACTCTCTGGGTTTCTGTATCAGAATGAATGCAGGTGAGACCCTTGAGAACAGAAATTTTGTCTGTAGAATGCTCTTTTTCCTATGTTTTCTGCACCTAGAATGACTGTCATAATAGTCTTTCAAAAAATTATGGGCTAGCTGAGTAGAATGTTGTGCTTCTGACACAAGTTTAAGACATGACATGGAGAAAATAGTATTCTTCTTTTTCTTTCCTCTCATGTTTATATGGAACAGTGATGCATTTCATAGCATGATATTCTGATGTAACATGAGGAATTAGAAGCAACTAAATACATATTTTCAGTTTTCAGTTTTATGTATGTATGGGACATAATTAGGTCTTTCATAAAGGACCATGACTCATAACAATACATTCTCTTAATGTTGTATCTCAACTTATTTCTACACAGTGTAATTAATTACCTAAGGATCTTCTATCTAGATATTTCTCCCAAAAGGTCACGTGATTTTTGTGGGACATGCATTTTCACTGCTAATACGCAGCTATTGCATTAAACAAGTGCGGTCACATCCAAAAGAGTGTGCTTCTTTGTAGGGATTGACGGCTACTAAAACATAATTGAAATTTAGGCTAGTAATGCTGTGTACACATGTGACTTTTTAGTAGTTTTGAAGAAAAACCAAATTGTACATAGGAGAACATTTGAGAAAATAGAATGATCCGTGTAATTTCTAGAAATAAGAATGGCCTACCTATATAGGGTCAAATGACCAAGGAGACTCAGTTGTTGATGGACTTGAACATATTTGTCTTACAAATGTTTTTATTGAACATACAGTTACTTTTATTCTATCAACCACCCAATCTGCAGATTCTAGGCTTTGATCCTAAAATATGTTCTTTCATCAATAGGATCTCTCTATGTTACTAGTTAACTCTTTTAAAATTTTTGTTTGTGAAGGGCAAATTGAACAGTAATTAATTTAATTTGTGTCAACATTATCTCTAAATAATCTGATTTGGTATGATCCCATTACCAGATTCCCTTCCCTAAGCACAATCTCATTAACAGGGCCCTGAGATGTCACTTTAGATCCATTTGGTAACAGAGATACAGACTAAACTCATTACACGGTGCACCCTCCATTCTTAAATTGATGAGGTTTGATCTGGCTATTGTTTTAAAGTAATATGCCTATAATCTAGTATTTCTGGAAGGAGTAAAGAGAATTATTTTCTAAGAGGAAAGTTTATAAAGAGAAGGGAAGAGGCAAGAAAAGGAGAGAAAGAAAGAATCAAAGACAGACTGAAAAAGTAAAGATATAAATGATTTCTTAATCACATTACACAGTAAGGTGTTATGTATTTATTAAGTTATAGAAGTATTTTTACCTCATTACACAACCTTATAGACATATTGATTGATTCAATAATTCTATTAAATTATTTGAAGACAGAAAAATATACTTTGTCATTGTTCTTGAGACTAGTCTTATATCTCCAACGGAATTAATATGAAATGTGCATCTCTTGTTTGAATTTCTGTTAAATTAGCAATACATTGAGTCCACGGAATATATTGAATTAGTAAATCTAAGATCCTGCATTATTTCTGTACTCTTTTCTTATGCTATATTGGGATGTAGTGGTGATTGAGTATGGGTCTCGACAGGAGAGCCAATGCTCAGGGAACCAACCAGAAAGCAGAACTTCTTTATTTCCTCTATGTTAGGATCCAAAGTGAGGTACTGTGGGCAGGAAAGTCTTCTGATGCTCTTCCATTTCTAAGCAGGTAGAGAATCTGGATTTTTATGTGGCTGAAATGAAAGCAAGAACTTTAGGAAGATGAGTTCTTTTTTTTTTTAACTTTTTTTTTTAATGTGTAAATTTTGTTTATAAAAACAATAACAGGAGCAACTGGGTGGCTCAGTGGGTTCAAGCCTCTGCCTTTGGCTCAGGTCATGATCCCAGGGTCCTGGGATCAAGCCCCGTGTCGGGCTCTCTGTTCCAGGGGGAGCCTGCTTTCTACTCAACTCTCTGCCTGCCTCTCTGCCTACTTGTGATCTTTGTCAAATAAATAAATAAAATATTTAAAAAAAATAAAAACAATTAACAGTATAAACTAACAAAGAATAGCAGTTTCTGCCTCACCCCTTCATATCTCTAATTTCCTCTCTCCAGAGGCAAACCTGTGCAACTCATTCATCCATTTCTTCTGGCATGTTTCATTGTATTTCTAAATACTGGAATCACTTCTATTATCCTATCTAGGTTCTTCCATTTATAAACAGTCGACTACCTACTGTAGATGGTGAGAATGTAACCTTATTCAAAGTCTTGTTACCCATTTTTCTCACCACACAATTCCCAATACTCATGCCTCAGTTCTGGCTCAGTGTTCAGTGATTACATTTTGTTATAATTATAATAATGTGTAAACTGGTTCCCATAATTTATTGTGATTACATTTCCTGTTTGGGGCAACTTTTTGCTTTTTTTGGTAGCTAATGATTATTTCATGTGTGTGTGTGTATTTTCTCTCCTCCTATCTCTGATTAATTAACCCAGACTTTCTGAGAGAACTGTGAAACTCATCTCAACATGATCAAATATTTTATCAAGTAAACTATGCATTCCTTTTTTTTTTTTTCTCAGACTCACCTTTCCTGAAGCATTCAGTGTTCATCTTGTATTTTGAATTGGTTGTGTTCTAGACCTGACAAACAGCTATTGGAATGGAACTTTGTATTGTGCTCCTGGGAAGTCTTGTGCCTTTTTTCTGTATTGAATACTTGTCTTCTGGTTCCCACATTATTTATTTTTATGATTTGCTTTTATAATTCTTATCAAACATATTCTCTAGTAGCTTTCTGAAAAGCAGTGAATAAAGTTAAATATTTTGAGGTCTTGTTATCTTTAAATGGTCCTTATATCATTTGATATATTCTTTATAGACTTTGATATTTTGGTTACAATTGATAACCATTTCTATTTATTTATTTATTTTTAAAGATTGATTTATTTATTTGACAGAGAGAGATCACAAGTAAGTAGAGAGGCAGGCAGAGAGAGAGGGAGGAAGCAGGCTCCCTGCTGAGCAGAGAGCCCAATGCGGGACTCGATCCCAGAACCCTGAGATCATGACCTGAGCCGAAGCAGCGGCTTAACCCACTGAGCCACCCAGGCGCCCGATAACCATTTTTTATTTAAAGTAAAAAATTTATTAATATTTTGGTCAAAATTGCAGATTTTGTCCTATTACCTTTGCGACATTCACTAGTTATTTGCTCCCAATATACATTTGCATTATTCTCCCTTTTGTTTCTTTGTGCTATCAGTATACTAATCGAAGAGACATCAACTGTCTACCATTACCAGTCAGATTTGATTTCTGTAGAGACTGAAAAACGGTGACTTCAATCAAATATTTCTCTCTTCAGATAGCTGTCTAAATAACGTCAGTTGAAGGTTGCCATGATAGCGCCACAATATTAGGAATTTAGCTCATTCACTCTTAATTCTCTGCATTTCAACACATGGCTTCTATTTTATCATTTGCCACAGCTGGTCCAGCCACTTGCACACATGGCAGTCGGCAGGAAGAGGAGAGGGGAGTAGAGGACCTTTCCCTTTAATAGCATTGCCAAGAATTCACTCATGTCCCAAACTTCGTACTTCGCAAGCCAGAAAACATAGTTTTGTTGTTGTTGTTGTTTTCTGAATACCCCTTTTGCATAATATTGTGATGCATTTTTAAAGAATGCATTTCTTTTCTTATATTGCCTTGATTTTAAAGATTTACTTGAATTCTTTAACCTAAAATCTCTGCTTGTTTCTTCTGAGTTCTTCTACTCTTGATATGGACATATACATGGTGATCTCTGGAAAACTGTAAATAGAAGTAAGGCACTAAAGTGGCAATTGGAGACACTTTGTAGATGGGTATCATTTACAGAATAAAGAGTTTTACCATAGAGTAGTTAGTAAGACCTGTGTTAATCCACTGGGCAAATCTAAAATGTCATTATCTTTTGACATTTGGTCTGTTCCCACTGCCCAGAAAGAATCCTGGAGGGGTGCCTGGGTGGCTCAGTGGGTTAAGCCGCTGCCTTTGGCTCAGGTCATGATCTCAGGGTCCTGGGATCGAGCCCCACATCGGGCTCTCTGCTCAGTGGGGAGCCTGCTTCCTCCTCTCTCTCTGCCTGCCTCTCTGCCTACTTGTGATCTCTCTCTGTCAAATAAATAAATAAAATCTTAAAAAAAAATAAAAAAAGAAAGAAAGAATCCTGTAAAGTATGTTGGAAGAAGATAGCAGGAGGGTATTACCATGCACTCTGCAGGGTTGCATTAATCCTTCATTCCATTCCTCTTCTGCGTTTAGTCATTTGACTCTGGAGCCTTACCGACCAAGCCTTCTCAGAGCGTGTACTCCCTCTGTGACACCGCGGTGGGGAATCTTCCTTTTCTTGGCAGCAAAGCCTTGGAGAAAAAAATCCGGGAGCCTTAGTCAAACTGTTCTCAGTCTCAATTCTTACACCCCGACCTTCAAAGACAGTTGTTGTGTCCAAGGTCCTGAGACTTCTAGTTTTCTGTTGGATAAATTAGCCAGCTTTTAATGAGCTCTATGGCCTTGAGGATGATCTTTCTCAGTTAAGTCAGTTGCCCTCATCTATCTACTTTCCTTCAAAATTCATTGAAATTTCTTATCTGTACTTGTCACCTTTTCCCTTCTTTCTGCCCTTACTAGAATACGATTTAAGTATTTTATTTGTATTTTTGTATTTGTGGGATTTGAGGAGGGAAGAATTGAGAAAAAACGTGGGATCAATGCTACCTATGGAAGTGGAAGTTCTCTGGATTTAATTGTAGGGTAACTTTGAGGGCAGCAAAGGAACAATTCCTCCTGAAAACGACAAGAGGAAGGAGGAGAGGTGTTGGCTCCCAAATGGCGAACTGCTGAGACTGGACCTGTATGACATACCTGGAGGCCAGATCTCAGGTATCTGAACTCTCATCCTCCACAAGAGGACAGGATGCAAAGCAGAAAGGCAAGACATGAGGCCGGGAGATCGGGGTCATTATGGCCAAGTAAATCATACCATTTTTTTCAAGTTGTAAGCCACCCACGCAGAGAGAGGCTCCTCCTGACACAGTCATGTTCTCATGTTCCATCTCTCTGTTAGAACCATTCAGCACAAGCTACCTGGAATCCCAGGTCTCTGATGAAGTACTGTCCCTCGTCATTACTGCTGAAAGTCGACCCTTAATATGTCACAAGACTCCTTTTTTGTGTGTGCATATTACTCAAGTCCTCCTACTAGAACTTGACTAGAATCAGGATTAATCTAATTACTGATTCCTTAAATGTGTGACAGGGAGTCCTGAGAATTTGCTTACTCTCTCTCTGAAATGCTTTAATCAGCTTAAAAGAATTACCACTAAAAATTATAAACTAAACAATTTTGTGTGTGTGTGTGTGTGTGTGTGTGTGTGTGTGTGATGTAGCCACTATCATGGGGAAAAAATTACTAAATGAAGTATACTAGCCTGAATATGGCTGGTTACATTAAAATGCACTTGGTGTCATGGCTTTTTGTTACTCCTGTGATAAGTTGCCACAAACTTAGTAGCTTAAAAGAACCACAGAAAATTCTATGTCATTGTTTTGGACGTTAGAAATCTAAAAGCATGCAGAAGGGCTTCATTGCTGTTGAAAGTGAAAAAGAGACAAGAATTGGAATCTGTTGTCTTTGCCTTTTCCAGGTTCTGGAGAGCAACTTCATGCTTTTCTCATGATCCTATCCTCAACACCGTCTGCACCTCTGCTTGTCATTGTATCTTCTTCTCTGACTCTAACTCTCTTGCCTCCATTTTATAAGAACCTTTGTGATTATGTTGGGCCCACCTAGATAATCCAGGATCATGTTCTCATCTCCAGGATTCTTCATGTAGTAACTCAAAGTCCATTTGCCATGTTAAGGTAACATAATTATAGGTTCTGGGTATTAGGAAACAGACATCTTTGGGGAACTATTGTTTGGTCTACAATGCTTTGCAATCATGAAATTATTTCTAATTATTAGATCTAATTACAATACCTAGTATGTTGTTACACACACAGCCACGTGCATGTGTGTGTGCACATACACATACACACAGTATCCCAAAGACAGGGCCCCATCTTAATTTCCTTTAGGCAAACATTTTTCTTCCAAGGTATTAAGGGATTTTGTCTTAAAAATATGTAGCTATCATTTTAAATAATAAACAGTTCTATTAAATAAAATCGTCATTTATAAATGGGTTTTAACACATGTATGTATGTGTGTGTAGTAACAGAAATGACAAATCTAGGAGAAATCTCGTACTTCCTTTTGGATACAGTACTAAATGTTATACTCTGTATTAAAACAAAAATATGGGCTGATCATTAATTCTAATGTTAAGTGTGTATTTTGTCCTAAGAAGCACATTTGGGTTTATTGAGCTCATTTTGAGACTTTTGCCAATCAATTACAAATAATGGAACATATAGTTATTTGGTTAAAATAACCATTGAAAAAATAGATATTTGTGCAATTCAGCTGCTAAATTCACAGAAAAAAAAAAACTATAACACATTGGACATGCGTCTGTTAATTACTCTAAGCTTAACAGTTTAAATTCTAACCTCAATGAAATTTCCATGTTAATTGTGTATTCCAACCAGGTATCTAGCTATTCTTGGAGTGTTGTAATTTCAAATATTTGGTCACCTTTTCAGACCGTTTTGTTTTGGAAAATATGCTCAGAATGCAATTAAGATACACTTTAAGGTACTGCAAGGCACATACCAGGAGAAATGTTAGCACACACAGAAAATGCCAGAGCCACTTACTTTTGTATTATTAAACAAGCAAGGACTTACTTTGTATAAGAAAAAAAAAAATCCACATAGGCTTTTTGTGAAACCTCAGTTCATATGCTTTGTCAATTTTTTAAAAACCTTTTATAAATAAGATCTTAACTAACTTGATTCTTTTTTCTGACATTCTTTAAGCTTTTCCTCTCTCCTGGATTGCCTCAAAACAAAACACCTGAATCTCTCTCATCCTTGACTTTCTTAGTTTCTGCACCATTTCCATCTCTGCCACGTTTCTTGGAAGAATAATAGGTTGGTATAATCTCAATTCATACTCTAGTGTTCTGTCTTTAGATTTATAACGCCATTTTTCCTCTGAAATTTCTTTCTAAAGTGAATTCTATATATTCAAAACAAATCGGCATTTTAAGTGCCTGTCTTGCTCACCAATTGTTTTGTTCTGCATTTGTGTCACCCTCCGTTTTGTTTTTTTCTCATGTACCCCTTCCTATTCCTCTTTTTTTAATCTCAAGATCTTAGAATCCACTCCCATGATATGCAGAATTTCACGATGGCTTCCCAAAACTGTGCCACTTTACACCTGTGGATATGATGTGTATCATCCCATGATCTTATAATGTTAGCTAGTACAGGAGTTTATTTGGTTGGGCAAACCATTTCAAAAGCAGAGATTTTCCTCTGGCTTGGCAGAGGAAAGATTTGAAGCAGGAGAAGAATTTGATGCACTGTTGCTGGCTGGAAGATAGAGTGGATTGTTTGGTGTGGAAAATAGGTGGCTTCCAGAAGCTGAGAGCAACTCCCATTTAATAGCCAAGAAATGAGGACTTTAGTCCTACAACTTCACAGAACTTGTTTTCTTTCAAGAATCCAAATGAGCTTGAATTCCAGGTGAGAACACAGCTAGTCAACATTTTGATTTCAACGTGAACAGAGAATCCAACCAGCCCTGCTGTACTTCTGACTTACAAAAACGTGAGTTAGTAAGTGGGTAGTCTTTTAAGTCACTTGGCTTGTGGTAATTTATTACACAGCAATAAAAAATCAATATACATATTTTAAAATAAGATGTTCCTTTTGACTATTGATGTTTTTATATACATGATTTCATGGATGATGCCATCATTTCTCATTGTTTAAAAACCATTTGAATATTCATGATCACCAAATATATATCGGTAGAATTTGAACACTAGATTTTATTCTGATTGCCTGTTTAATGGCTGTATTTGGCTATTGGTGGGATGACTTCTACTCAGTTGTTCTCAGTCTGACTGTATAAACTGACCACCTTCAACAACTGTTTCCTGTTTTTATAAATGAACGAGAGTTTGCTATCAACCAATCTACAAATAGTCAAAGCTTTATTCATGAATTTTAGTCTAGAAATTTCCATTGATGTGAAACAAAATTGCATAGATAACCCTCTTATCCTTCTCTTCACACTTGCTAATCTATCTCTGGAGAATTATTTCCAACATACCTATAGTAACTAAAAGTATTTAAGTTCACTAGTCTAATATAATACTTCCAAAAATGATTTTTACTTTTTGAATTATGAAAGAATATGTGAATAGAGATGCAAGCTACCGAAGAGTTCTCATCTGAGTTCACTGATGATATCTCTCTCTGTAACACTATACCAATCTATAGTGACTTAAATAAAATCTAAAAAGAATGAAAGTAATATGGAAATTGCAATAAAGAATTTACTATCCAAAAATTTATGTTTATATGTTGAGACACTTGTCACACATTCAGAGTGCCAGAAGTGTGTTTTTTTTTTTTTAAATGGAATCAGGACAATTTAAAGAAATCAAATACAAATTCTAAGACTATGTTGTGTTGAAAAATTTTTAAATATATTTTATAGACTGTAGATCATAGATGAGCAGCTATATTTTCTCTACATTTTTATTTATATTATTTATTGAGCTAAAGTCAAAAAAGGAAAGAGAGAAAGAGAAATTAGGGGAAAAAAGAACCTAGATCCTGAGCTATACATTATACAAGTTTGAGATATTAACTTCATGTCTTATCAATTTTCAAGTAGTATAAATATTTGTTTTTTGTGAATTTTTTATAATTAAATGCTTACAGAGATGAGCTTAACATCTTGATAGGTTAGTTGTTCAACAGAATTAAATAGTTCAGACATTTGTGACTGGAGCAAATATCCTTATTTTGAAAAAGATAAAATTCAGTTTGTTTTGGATACAAATAAATCATATCTGGTTTCCCCTGCCTTCCTTTCTCATCATTTAGGAAGGTTTAATCTGGGCTAATGGGCCTGCAGATACTCTAGGTAAAGAACTGCTGGGCTTACCTATTTTGAGGCTACTATTTCCTACCAATCCATGAAGCTACATCATTAAATTTGTAACTCCAAATAAGTCTTATTCAGATAGCAGGCCAAACTGTAGCCTGATATCATACATGGGAGTCGCCCAAAAATACGCTACTTCAGTTCCACTTTGTTACATCTTTTCATGTATGAAGAATAGTGTGGAAATAAAATCGAGCATAATTAATTCCCTATGTTTGTATGCCATTTAAAAAAAAATAAACTTCGAGTGATTCCAGCAAGATGTCTGGACCAGAGACAAGGAAAGAAAAAAGAATAAAAATGAGTAAAGCCTACAGGAACTGTAGGAAACCATTAAAAGAGACAACCTGAATATTTAGGAGTTCCCAGAGAAAAGGGGAAGATGGGCGCAGAAAACTTATTAAAAGAAATTATGACTTAAAATTTCCCAAATCTGCAGAGAGATTTGCTTATCCAAATCCAAGAAAATTCCACATAAAAAGATTTCCCCAAGACACACTATATTAAAACTGTGAAAAACTGGAGGAAATTTTAAAGGTGGCAAGAAAATAGAAGCTTATAACTTTTAAGGGGGCCCCAACCCATGAGACTTGCTTTATTTCTCAACAGAAGTCTTACAGGACAGGAGAGGGCAGGATGATACATTCAGAGTGCTGAAATAAAACAAAGCAAAGCAAAGGGAGACAAACCATAAGTGACTCTTAATCTCACAAAACAAACTGAGGGTTGCTGGGGGGAGGGGGTTTGGGAGAAGGGGGTGGGATTATGGACATTGGGGAGGGTATGTGATTTGGTGAGTGCTGTGAAGTGTGTAAACCTGGTGATTCACAGACCTGTACCCCTGGGGATAAAAATATATGTTTATAAAAAATAAAAAATAAAAAAAAAAAAAACAAAAAAACAAAGCAAAGCAAACATTGGCCCAAGAATACTATATTTAACAAAATTTTCTTTAAGAAATTAAGGAAATAAGATATTTTCAAACAAGAGTTGAAGGAGATCATCACCACTAGACATATCTTGAAGAAATACTGAAAAGAATTCTTCAAGCTGATATAGAAGGATGCTAATGAGTAACATGAAAACACATGAAAATATTCAATGCATTGGTAATGGTAAGTATACAATCAAAATCAGAATAATCCTAAAATGTAATGTGTTTATCTTTAATTCTATTAAAAAGTCACAAAAGTATAAAAAATAATGATAGCTGCAGTAATCATTTAACGAATACACGATGTAAAGACAGATAAATTGTGACATCAAAAACATAAAAGGCGGGAGAGTAAAGGGTACAGTTTGTTATATGATCAAAGTTAAATTTTAGTGGTGTAAAATCGACTGCTGTATCTTTAGTATATTCAGATAAGCCTCATGGTAACTCAAACACAAAACATACAGTAGACAGAAAATAAAAAGGAAAGGGAACCAACGAATACTGTTAGGGAAGATCATAGTTCACAAAGGAAGGCAGCAAGGCAAGAAAAAAGGAACAGGAGTAGTACAAACAGCCAGAAAAGAACAGTAAAGCCCTTGCTGTCAGTAATTGCTCTAAATGTAAATGGTTAAATTATCCAATCAAAAACCATAAAAATAAAAAGCAAGCATAGAGTGTCTGAATGGATAAAAACTTGACTAAACTCTATGCTGCTTACCAGAGATTCACTCCAGTTTTTTGTTTGTTTGTTTTTTTCAGGATTTAAAAGGTTTTTATTTCTCTGCTTATATCCAACCTCTTTTGTAGAATTTCCTATAGAATGTTGGTAATAGAGTTGTATCTCCCATTATGGAAGTCAAAGATGGCCAGACAGTCCCTCTCCCTTCTTCCTGAAAGCTACCATTTCTTCAGAGACCCAGTATGATCCAAATGGATGTTGTTCTTCTTTTTTTTTTTTTTTCCCACTCCAGTTTTAAGGGCGTAACATATAGGTTCAAAGAGAACAATTGGAAAATAATATTTCATGTAAGTAGAAACCAAAAGAGCAGGCATAGCATACTTATATCAGACAAAACATACTTTGAGCCAAAGATAGTAATGAGATACACAAAATGTTATATAATAATAACAGGGTCAATTGATCAAGAGGATAACATTCATAAGTATATAGGCACCCAACATGGAAACACCTAAATAAATTGAGCAAATGTTAAGTGACCTGAAGGCAGAACAGACATAGTAATAGTAATAGTTGAGGATTTCAATACCCTCATTTTCAACAATGGATAGATCATCCAGACAGAAGATCACTAAGAAAAGTTTGGACTTAACTATATAGTAGACATCCTGATAAGCATATACAGAACATTTCATGCAACAGCAGAATACACATTTTTCTCAAACACACAGGGCACATTCTCCAGCATAGACCATGTGTTAGGTCACAAAACAAATCTTAGCAAGTTTAAAATTGAATTAATAACAGGTATCTTTTTTTGACAACAGTGGTATGAAACTAGCAATCAGCAACGGGAGTAAAAGCAGAAAATTCACAGATATATGGCAATTAAACAATACATTCCTGAACAACAAATGAGTCAAAGAGAAAAAAGGGAAATAAAATATATCTTGAGAAAAATAAAAACTGGGGCGCCTGGGTGGCTCAGTGGGTTAAAGCCTCTGCTTTCAGTTCAGGTCATGATCCCAGGGTCCTGGGATCGAGCCCAGCATAGGGCTCTCTGCTTAGCAGGGAGCCTGCTTTCCTTCCTCTCTCTCTGCCTGCCTCTCTGTTTACTTGTGATCTCTGTCTGTCAAATAAATTAAAAAAAAAAAAAGAAAAGAAAAGAAAAGAAAAAGAAAAACTGAAATAAAACATCCCAAAACATATAGGATGCAGGAAAAACAGCCATGAGAGGGATGTTTATAGAGATAAACATCTAAATTAAGAAAAAATAAATATCTTAAAAAACATACTTTGCACTTCAAAGAACCAGAGAGAGAAAAAACCCAGTGAAGATTTGCAGAAGAAATGAAATAACAAAGATCAGAGCAGAAATAAATGGAACAGAGGTCAGAAAAACCATAGAAAAAAACATCATCAATGAGACCAAGATCTGGTTTTTGAAAAGATTTTACAAAATTTGACAAACTTAAGCTAGATTAAGAAAAAAGAAAATTCAAATGAATAAAATCAGAAATGAAAAAGCACATTACAACTAATACCACAGAAGTACATTGGAAGAAAACCAATTCATTTACAATAGTATCAAAAACAATAAAATAATTATTAATTTAACCAGGAGTTGAAAAATCTGTACTGAAAACTGGAAAACTTTGATGAAAGAAGTGAAAAAGGCATACATAAATGGATGATACCCCATTTTCATGGACTGGAAGAATTGATACTAAAATAACAATAGTACCCAAAGCCATCTATAGATTCAATGCAAAAGCTTTCAAAATTCCAGTGGCATTTTTCATAGAAATAAGAAAATTCTAAAATTCATACAGAGCCACAGACAACTTTGAATATCCAAAGCAATCCTAAGAATGAAGAGCTTGCAGATTTGAAACTATACTACAAAGTTATTGTAATGAAAGCTGTATGATACCGGCATAAAAATAGGTCAGTAGACTATGGAACAGAATTGGGAGCCCAGAAATGAGCCATCAGATGTATAGTCAACTAATTTTTGATTAGGGGGCCAAGAATACTTAATGAGGAAAGGATAGTATCTTCAATAAATGGTTTTTGGAAAACTGGATAATTATATACAGAAGAATGAAATTAGACTCCTATCTTACAACACTCACAAAAGCTACTCAAAATGCATTAAAGACTAAAAATACTTAATAGAAAACATAAGGAAAAGCTTCCTTTACATTAGTTTTCACAATGATTTTTGAATATGATACCCAAAACACAAGCAGGACATTTTCATCACAACTGACAATAAAATTGATATAAAATTCAAATGTGCTTATCACCTAGTTGTTGATAACAACTTTTTTTTTTTAAGATTATAAATACATTGTGAAAAACTAAAGATAAGTCTCGTCATTATTAGAAATATGTTGACTTGGGGTGCCTGAGTGGCATAGTTAGGTAAACAATGGACTCTTGGTTGTGGCTCATGTCATGATCTCAGGGTCCAGGGATCCAGCCCCGTGTTGGGCTCTGTGCTCTGTGAGGAGTCTGCTTAAGTTTCTCTCCCTCTCCACACTTGCCCCTCCCCCATCTCTTTTTAAATAAATAATTAAATATTTTTAAAAATATGATTGACTTAAAGTACATATAAAAATACTTGGCCTTAAATGTAAATTATCTTTACTGTTTTTGATTCAGCAAGATGGTTAGGGATAGAAGAAAGTCGTGGTCTCTTAGGCACGTAATGTTTATAAGTTCAGGATTTTGTGTACTCAGAATTTTTTTCTAAATGACATAATCTTGCTTAAAACATCACACAGAAACCCATTTGCTCTCACAAGAGACTTTTTAATTAACAGTCGCATCTGTGCTAGTACACTATATTTTTGCAAAGCTAGCAACAACTTAAACCACATTATTAAATTATGAAAAAAATGCATAAATCTCAATGGACTTGTTTGGTGTTTCAAGAGCCAGAAATAGTGATCCCGTTGCCTCTAGGGTCTGGCCTTGAATTACTTAAATTTTTTTTTGTAACGGATATTATTAAATTATTTAACAGTAGAATATTTTGGCCCCTTTCAAATATAAATGACATTAAAAATTAACCTATGTAAGCTATTAAAGTTTACCTGAATAAAATTGATTAGAAATATGTTTCAAATCTATTTAAAGTAGCAGTGGTGCTAGAGGATGCAATTTTCCAAGAGACCAATAAACCAATAGTTTAATATTAAAATTAAATATATATTAAACATTTAAATACGCATATATTTAGGTCTGGGGATGTTTAAACATGTTAAGATAAATTGTTATTGCTACATTGTCCTCGTCTAACTTCTGTATATCTTTATTTTAAAAATAAGGCTGACCTAGGGGCACCTGGGTGGCTCAGTGGGTTAAGCGTCTGCCTTCAGCTCAGGTCGTGATCTCAGGGTTCTGGGATCGAGCCCCGCATCGGGCTCTCTGCTCGGCGGGGAGCCTGCTTCCCCCTCTCTCTCTGCCTGCCTCTGCCTACTTGTGATCTCTGTATGTCAAATAAATAAAATCTTTAAAAATAAAAATAAGGCTGACCTAATTATATATAACTTTAATTAATACCATAAGATCAAGAGTCTGCTATATTTTCCTCACTTTCAGAGTTTTTATATCCTTTCTTTTCTTTTCCTTTTAACATTATTTTCTAATCATTCACTGGCAGTGTTCCTAGAAATTTTGCAAGACTTTTTAATCTTTCAATTAGAATGCACACCCCAGCTCATGAATTCATATTTAACATTTGATAATAAAATGTTATTGAAATAAGAGAAATATGAAATCTGTATTTAGTCAGTAAATTATTTTTTGAAGTCTTTATCAAGTTAATTGCTATATTCTGCACTTAAAAACTATAGGATTTCAGAACCAAAATGAGGTACATATTGAACATATTAATATTAGGTCTCATTAAGAAAAATATGATTATTCACAGTGGAAAGCATTTAATATTATGTCAAATATTTCAAATCACTTCATAGAAAATTTTTGAAGCTTTACTCAACTTTAAATCACATGCAAATCCAAGAATTAATTATAATTGATTTTATGGAACAGTAAAGCAGAACTTTTAAAAATCTGTTGTTTTTAGAAAGTTTCGAATAATACAATTTAATTTGTCATGATATCAGTGGAGACCAGAAAAGCTGTTTTAATTTGGTAATGATAAGATTTGTCATCTTTTTAAATAGAATATTTAAAATATGTCAGCTAACTCTAATGATTTAATGATTTAAATAAAAAATTCAGTGTAGCATACAATAATATTGTTCTAAATAAATAAGAAAAAAAGAAGCAAACAAATCATGGAGTGTGGTTCTGTATTTTAGAAATATGAATATGGGAAAGTTAGACCTTTTTAATGAATGGTATGATATTTATAATTGGCTTGTTTAATGCAATCTATACAAAGAAATTTATATTTTTAGCAAGGAGTATAAGTACATGAATTTAGACTGTACCTTTTTCCTTTTTCTTTGTGAAATACTTCTTTTAAGTTACCTTTTCTATTTATACATTCATTAAATAAACCTACACAATATTTTATTATGTCTAGATACATATTACACATTTTCATTGAGGTGAATTATGCAACATCACGTCTCTCTTCTTGCAGAATTGTAAATGTTCATATATACCATATAATTGAGATTAGAGTTGCTAAATGCATCTCATTGTTAAAATGAAACAGACTTCAGAGTAATCCAAGCCAGAAAAATAAAATGGGGATAGCCTTTGATTTAAAAAGAAAAATAAGGGGGCGCCTGGGTGGCTCAGTGGGTTAAGCCTCTACCTTCAGCTCAGGTCATGATCTCAGGGTCCTTGGATCAAGCCCCGCATCGGGCTCTCTGCTTGGCAGGGAGCCTGCTTCCCCTCTCTCTCTCTCTCTGCCTGCCTCTCTGCCTACTTATGATCTCTCTCTCTGTCAAATAAATAAATAAAATCTTAAAAAAAAAGAGAGAGAGAAAAAAGAAGAAAAAGCAAAACAAAACCAAGAAACAGAAAAAAACACATCTTTCTCTGAGATGTCAGAGAAAAAAAGAGTTGTTTCAGATACAGCAGAGGTTATAGGTGTTGAGTATGTCTGGTGACAAGAGGAAGTATGAGAGTCTCAGAAAACTGAAGGTATCAATAAACATTTTACAAAGCTGACTGGGAAACTGGAAGAATGTGGAAAGATTACTGATTCTGGAGTCCCTGAATCTTCAGTGATGCCCATTGGCAGGGCTATATGATTTGCCAAGATAAGGTTTAGAATCCTGGGTAAAAGAAGAGGGAATGATTATTGTAGGATTAATACAGAATTGGAGTATGAGGGATAATTTATCTCAGGGGAAAGGGAATTTTATAAATCATCAAGAAAGTGATTGGAAGGGGTGGACTGTATTGTCTGCATTGGCCAAGGGGGGGGAAAGTCAAACAATAAATGGGGTTGTTAAATTAGGAGAAAATTGTTATTTCAAAGACTTGGGTATAACAATAGGGCTGATAAGCACAAGTGGTGAAAGGAAGGGTTTGAGTGAAATAGTGTGATAAAAAGTACTTAATAAAAGTGGAGAATAGGACGATGACATTGTACAGTCAAGGACAATTTTAGGTACAGCTGTAAGAGTAACTAGAGTGAGGCTATTTGAGTTTACTTTAAAATATATTTCTCGTGGAGATGAACTCTCTAAACCTTTGTTTCTTTATATGACAGAAATTAAAATAATGTGGTTATTGAAGTATCATTAAAATTATACAATAGTAAGTGATTGATACTTCACTGGGCACAGTGTTATATATCCCATGTATGGATGGATTCTTAGAATTCATTCGTTAGTTTTTTTCCTTCTTTCCTCATGATTAGTGATCTCTTTAGTTTTGTTTGACAGATTTGTATTTTTCAAATGAAATATTGTCTCTGTCTGGAATCTACTTTCTACTGGATTTCTATATGTCTTCCTGAATTAGTTTTGTCTATCCTTTTACAAATGCAAATCAGTATCAAACCTATCTCAATCATCTTTCATGTGCAGTGCCTTGGCCACTAGCCAAGTCATAAAGTCTATCAGACTTTCTGAAAGCTGTTTTTTGGTTTCTGGGTATCCAGCCTACTGTGATTTATTTAATGATTTGGCATTGTGCAATACATCTTCTCTAGGCATTGTAGATTGTCTCATTACATCAATCTTACATTCTTGGTCTAGTTTCTTGAGTTGCTAGCAAGCATGCAAGAAAATTCTTCTTTTCATTGTTCTGCAGACTCTTCTGCTTGCATTGTGAGCCATCTATCAGAAAAAGAAAAAAGAGTAAAGTTAAAAGAGTTTCTCTTTATCTGCATCAGTAACTTCCCATCTAGCAGCGAAGTGTTTATTTTCATGTAGCTTGCTCAAGTGTTCCTTTTTTTCCTATTACATTTTTCATTAAAATGATTTTTGTTTCTCGGCATGGAGTCAAACTAGAAATAATTATTGACTGATTTCTCCGTCATTAACTTTGAGTGTCTCTTGCTTGTTGCTCAGCCATTGGTTTGTAGATATATTAATCACGGAATCTATTTCACATTCTTTTTTCTGGTATTTGTTTTAACATCTGTGTCTTCTTGAAAAACCTAGAATCTATCAGCCAGATATATATATATATATATATATCTAGATATCTACATATCTAGATATATGTATATATCTATATATCTATGAATTTTCTATCCTGTCTTACTACACAGAAGGTGGGTTATATATATATATCTAGATATCTAGATATATACATATATCTTACTTCACAGAAGGTGGGTTGTATATATATCTAGATATCTAGATATGTACATATGATATATTCAGGTTATATATATATATCTAGATAGCTAGATATATATAAGAAGGTAGGTTATATATATATCTAGATATCCCACTTTCTAATATATATCTAGATATCTAGAGAGAGATATATAACCTATATATATCTATCTATATATATATATATATATATACACATATATCTAGATATCTAGATATATATATAACCCATCTTCTGTGAAGTAAGACAGGAAAGAAATTCATGGCTACACTGAGATAGTCATTTGAACTATTCCTCTGTTTATCACTCCTACAATAGGCATGTCAATCTCAAACTCAATTCTCATTTTTGTTTCAAAGTGAAGATTTTCAGGGCAGTATGAAGTTTTATTAACTCTTTCAGCTCAGTAGGATTCCATTAAAGTTTGTGCTTTAATATGTGAGAATTAAAGACTAAGAGATAGTGTGAATTTCCAATATCACTTAGATACTGATCACATTTCCATTTACTCATTAGATTTACCTGGGGGTACTCAGTGTTAAATTTAAGTTGCTCTTATGTGTACTAAACAGTACTCTGAGGGTATAAAAACAAAACTTCCTGAAGGTACCAGATTGGTGACCAGACAGTAACTAAGACCCTGTGAAAATCAGATTACTATATTGACCTCTGCTTTGCTATTTTTTTCTCTCACTAATCTTTGTTATGCAACTATTATATGATCCATTGAGTGCAAAACAGTATAAGTATATAAATATATACTAGCTTTTTAAACACCGTTAGTTGAATAATAATAGACATATTAGATCTTTCTGCAGTCATTTCTTTGATTCAACAGGCAGCCATTAACACTGTAAGACCTAGAACTGTAAGGTCACAAACAAGCTATTTGCATATTTCAGCATTAAATTAGTTTTCTTTTGATTCAATGAAAGTAATGCTAATGATAAAACCTAATGAGTGAACATGCATTTTCAAGCCTTTTTTATCTCCAATTCATTTTATTTTCCTTTATCACGTTGATTCAACAGCAAAGGGGACCCATTAGGGAAAACACAAAGATATTAATGTAAAGATTTAAGTGATATAAAGAGCACTGCCCAAGGTACAGGTACATATCACATAATTTTAATTAAAATAATGGCACTTGGGAAGCATTTTAGAAGATGGTAATCTCTAAGCTTGATAAACTGCAGAGCCATTTAGGTATAGTTAAGTACAGTCTTCTCTCAGCACACTTACAATGAAGAAAACGAAAGATATTTAATTTACCATTGTATTAAATATTTTATGTTCAACAAAATTTTTACTTTAACATTGAGATTGCTTTTTAATTAATATTTTTAAATAATTCTTTCTAATGACACAAAACCTTCATTTCAGTTCTATTCACGAAGGAATTTCATTCACTAAGAAACCTACTAATTCTGATTTATTAAAAAAATCCCTTCCGTATACAGATAGATGAATCTAGCAGTTATGAAAGTATTTCCATAATTTAAATTCAGCTAGTCAGTCATGGGACCATTTGGCATAGTTGTTTTGCTGGACTCTCTAGATAACTTAGCTGATTAAAGCATTACTGCAGATTCCCTGGCAAAGGTGTTTTCATGGGAATAGTGAAGAACTCAGAAGATTTTTTTCAATAAATAGTGGAATGGAATTTGTGATCTGTGATAGCAAATATATGATGACAAGATGAAGGAATTATTGACACAATAAAAGGAAAAAAATGTGAAAACATGACTCACAATTTCATATCAGGAGTTTTTAAAAAATCATTTTATCAACATGCCAGCATTTTATCAACAATCTCCTAGCCTTGAGGCACATTTCTTGTAAGTCAGTTTGATTTTCAAGGATTATGCCTTGCAGTGCCACCCTTATACCTGGCCAAGAAGAGCTTAGAGCTTCTGATATGGGCCCGGTTTATTTGAGAGACTCATTCTGGCTCTTTGGCCATTCTCTTTCCTGCAGGGCTGAAGAGAGAGGGTTAAACCTAATGAATGCCCATCTGCATTATGGCAACATTGGAGGTACTCTTCTGCCCGAAATGAGCCTCAGTTTGGCTCCATGACCTACGCCAGCTTCTTTGTTAGTGTTGTGATTTTTTTTTTTAAGTTAACATTTGTTAAGTAGACCTGGGGTGAATATTGAGTCACTGTTCAACAAAGACCACAAGGGAAAGTGAAATAGAGAAGCTTATGACTCATAGTCTTGGAGGAGGTACATGGCATGCCTTGAGTGGCCACATGGTGTGGTCAGGGCAGGGTATGGGCAGAGAGCAAGCAGCAGGACTTGGGGCACATGCTTTTGTTAGGATCTGTGGGTAGAGTGCTTTCAGGGGTTCTCAGGCTAAGGCTGGATTGGTCAATCCAAATAGAAAATAGGAGGTTTTGGTAAGCTCTGTGGTGGTCTAATCTCAGAGGTGTGCAAGAGAAGGAGTTGGGAGTGAGAAGAGACTGTCCATTATCAGCAGCATTGGGGAAGTCATAACAGAAACTTACACTTTTTATTATGCAGGCTGTCGTAAAGAGTATGCAGTATGAGAAAGGGGCTGGTGTCAATTCGAGGGTCCTGTAAGCCACTTAGCTTACAATCTGGATGTTGAGGCAGTAATATCATAGAATAGGTTAGTCTTCCATAGAATAGTCAGTCTTTCATAGGTCAGACCACACATGTAGGTCTACCTAATTCCAGAAAGTTCTTTAAAAAGGAATTGTTGTTTGTAGATACTAAACTATAGAAAGAGCTTGGATGAATAGCCTAGAGTCTCTGCATGTGTGAAAGGGAGGTTCTTCATGATGCAGGAAGGACCTAGAGGGAAGAAAGAGAAGACAGATGGTCTGTGAGCCTCCTGGATAATAATAAAGATAAATTTATCAAAATAGGAGTAGTATTTTACTTAAAGTTTGATAAATAAATATCTGGACATATGGTGTGTGATTTTTTTTCCTTTTTGTTTCTTTCCTGGTACTGCAAATGTTAAGAACTTACCCAATACAATTTTCATACAACCAGAAATGCCATAGAGTATAATTGCACTATTTCATTTGCTACAAAAAATAATTCAGAAGCATTGTCAAGTAAACTATTACACAACATTTCTATAACTTGTGTTTTGTACTTTTTGAAAGAGCTTTTTAGACTTAAAGATATATTCTAATCATATATCACTCTTGTGCTTAATTTTAAAAATAAGTGAAAAAAGCTCATTAAGATATGTCTTAATCTTTTCTATATTCACATTCTTGAATTTTGAATCAGTTGCTGATTCTGGTGCATCCACATCTGTGTTTTTCTGTACAGTATTTTCCTCTGTGTTTTGAAAACCTCAGTAATGTAGGATTTCTGAAAGTGTACTTCTTTATTTTCTTTAGAAATTCTTTAGGCTACTGATACCCCTTTTGTAACATTTGATATTGCCATTTTCTTCATATTATTATTGTCCACAAAAGAATTGCAGACCAAGGGGCGCCTGGGTGGCTCAGTGGGTCAAGCCGCTGCCTTCAGCTCAGGTCATGATCTAGGGGTCCTGGGATCGAGTCCCGCATCGGGCTCTCTGCTCTGCAGGGAGCCTGCTTCCTCCTCTCTCTGTCTGCCTCTCTGCCTACTTGTGATCTCTCTCTGTCAAATAAATAAATAAATAAAATCTTTAAAAAAAAAAAAAAGAATTGCAGACCAAGTTAGCGCTTGTAAAGGAAATAGAAACATCATTACGAAATTCTCTTCCACCAACTGTGATTGCAAGCCATGTTCTAATTTAAGAAATGTTACAGCACGTGTGTGTATGTGCATGTGCACACTTAAGTGATGAAACAAGATCATTCACTTATAACATACTTAACAACACTGAACTTGTAAATCCCAACAAATTCTCTTTTAGCCAATCCCTATTATCTCAGCTTTGAGTTTTATTTTTTTATTTTATTTTATTTTATTTTTTTAAAGATTTTTATTTATTTGACAGAGAGAAATCACAAGTAGATGGAGAGGCAGGCAGAGAGAGAGGGAGAAGCAGGCTCCCTGCTGAGCAGAGAGCCAGATGTGGGACTCGATCCCAGGACCCTGAGATCATGACCTGAGCCGAAGGCAGCGGTTTAACCCACTGAGCCACCCAGGCGCCTCTCAGCTTTGAGTTTTAATATTTTTCTCCTTTCCCTCCTTCTTTTCTTCTGCCTCCTTCTCTCTTCTTATTCTCTGCATATATTATAAAGGCCATTAGGGACATTTATTTTATTATCATGCACATTACTTACATACACTGGATTCATTACTGTCAGGTGGTTGGGAGATATTGCTGAAAATGCTCTGAACCCGAAAAAGATTCTAGTTATCAATAGATGTTAATGAAACCTGTAGTTTATCCAGCTACATTTTATCATATGGCAAATTGATATTCACAAGGATCCTTTAGGTAGGCTTAATTATATTAAACAACTAAAATGAGGTATTACATGTGTTTATATTTTAATTAGTAAAATTGTGCTAGGTATTTTATTATATGCCAATTATAGGTTTTATAGTATTGAAAGGAATCTTTCATCATTTTCCCATTGTTTTCTAAGGTTAAACCACTCTAGTCTTTTTAAATTCCTGTCAGTCACCACGGCACTGTTCTGCTTTCCTGTTCCATTTAGGAATCCTTTCTCTTAAAGTTTATTCTTTTAGAAATTCTCATTCCTTTGCTAGATCTATTCTCTATATATGATTCCTCTTTGGTTAGTCAATTAATGATTAATATTTGAGTTGTTTTGAGTTTTTATATCAAGTTATCATGAAAAAAAAGATAGATGCATTCTTGCAGTTTTTTGTGTGAACAAGAGTTTTAATTTCTCTAGGATAAATACCCAGTAGTGTGAATACTGTGTTTAATTTTATAAGAAACTGACAAATTATTTCCCAGAGATGTTGTGGCAAGCAAAATTTGAGACCCCAGATTCCTACCTACTAGTGGACCAGTGCTCTCTATAAACTTTTCCTCTTGAGTGCCAGTAACAGCTGTGAATATGATGAGAAATACTCCTGTGATATGGCCAAAGGAATTTTGAAGACCTAATTAATGTCCCTAATCAGTTGACTTTAATATGATCAGTAGAGAGGTAATTCCTATGTGGACCAGACATAATTAAGTGAGCCCATTTTAAGAGAGACTCAAAGCAGCAGAGATTGATCTGTTGGTCTGAGAAGCAAATGGGCATAACTGTTAAGTGGGCCATGTGACAAAGACCCAGAAGTGGCCACTAGATGTTGAGAATGCTCTCCAGCCAGAAGCTAGCAAGAAAAAAAAATCACATATAAAAGAATTTTGCAAACGACCTGAGGGAGATTGAAAGTACCTTCATTCTTGATCCAGTCTCCACTTTTAGATGACACCTTAATTTCCACCTTGTCATACACTGAGCAGAGGATCTGTAATATAAACTACATGGCTGTATTTTATCCTCAGTTCTTGGGAGAGAACTTTTAAACTCTTGGAATTTGCCAAGTGATAGGAGTGTCCATTACTCATCATAAGACAATCAGATTGCACCCTAGCATATGCTAGCAAGATGACTCATGGAGGGCCTCTAGGTAGTACCTGCTAAGGAAATGGCTCAGGACAGGGTCTGGTCAAGACAGAAAGACGATGTGATCAAAGAGTTGAGGCTTTAACAAGGGAAGGGGGCTGGCTTCAACCTGCAACTTCTACCTGAGGAATAAAGAAAAACTGAAGCTTGGAAGGTACTGGTCTTTTAGTGTACTACCTGAGGAACCAGTTTCTGTCTTGTCTCACATGGAATGTTGATGGAATAGCCAAAGATCAGATGCCCGAAGGCAGTTAAGAAAAAGGTTAAGTGGTAGATTGCTTGTGTACTGAAATTGCCATGACTCTGTGAGATTGAGAGAAGACACAGAATCTGAGGTTTCTTCTTTAGGAAAGAGATAAAGTGTTGAGCATGCCCACTAAGACCCTGACTTATCAGTGGGCTGTCAAAGGAGGTAGTTCATTTCTTCTCACATGGAATGCTGAAGGAACTGGCATAGTTTAATGAGGGCAATTCATAACAGAGGGAAAGGAACTGGTGGCCTACTGTACTCAGTCTGGCTCAACAACACAGAGAGAAGGCACACAACTAGAGACCTATACAAGGAAAGAGGGACAGAAATAGAGCACACCTCCAACATCCTCATGGTACAGCAGTCAGACACCAAGTCTTATATCACGGAGCAAGAGATTATGAAATCCTGAAAGAAAAAGAAACCAGTTAATCTCTTATTCAGTAATTTAGGTAGAGAAGTCCAGAGAAGATACATATATAGAGAAGGTTTGAGAGACTCCCAAATCTCTCCCTGGACTGACTGGTGAAGATTTTGCTTGTCAAAGGTGAGAAGTAGACTCAGATGGATACTTGTTCAAATGTACAGAAAATAGCACAGAGCTATATGGAACACAAAGAATAAGGAAGCCATGACACAGCAAAGGAAAAAAAAAAGAATCTCTAGTAATAGATCTTAAAGAAATGAGATTTATAAATTACTTAACCAAAAAAATTAAAATAAAAAAGATTTTATTTTTAAAAAAGAGCACAAGCAGGGTGACTGGCAGGTAGAAGGAGAAGCAGTCTTCTTGATGAGCAAGAATCCTGGTGTGGGACTCAATCCCAGGACCTGGGATCATGACCTGAGCTGAAGGCAATGCTTAACTGACTGAACCACCTAGGTATCCCTACACAGAACTTTTTATACAGCAGCAGAATACTGTAGTTTTCAAAAACATATGGACCATTCTCCATGAGGGATCACATATTAATATTAACATATTAACTCAAGAAGAATTGAAATATAAGAAGATTGAAATCATGCCAAATATCTTTTCCAACAACAATGGAATGAAATTAGATATTGATAATAGAAGAAAGCATGCAAAATTCACAAATATGTGGAGATTAAACAACACATTCTTGAACAACCAGTGGTCACAAGAATCCAAAAAAGAAAATAGCAAATAATCTCAAGATTAACAAAAACATAACATACCAGAATTTATGGGATATGGCAGAGTTAGTACTATGAGCAAGTTTATACTGATAAATGTCTACATTTGAAAAAGAAGAAAAATTACAAATACTTATCTTTAGATCTCCAGGAACTAGAAAAAGAACAAATTATTCCCAAAGTTAACAGAAGAAAAAATAATAATAGAGATTAGATAAGAAATATATGAAATAAAGATTAGTAGGAAAAAATACCAAGGAAAATGAATGCTTTTTTTTAAAATAAACAAAATAGAAAGACTCATAGCTAGATTAACTAAGAAAAAAAGAAGACTCATATATATAAAATCAAATGTGAAAGAGGAGACAATACAATTGGGACCACAGAAATAAAAAGGATCATAAGAGATTATTATGAACAATAATATGCCAAAAATTGTATAACCTAGAAGAGATTAATAAATTCCTATAAATATAAAAGCTACCAGCACTGAGTCATAACTAAATAGAAAATCTGAATAGACCAATAACAATTAACAAGACCAAATAAGTAATCAAAACTTCCTAACAAAGGAAAGCCCAGGACCAGGTGATTGCACTGGTGAATTCTACCAAACATTTAAAGAACTAATGGCAATCCTTAAACTCTTCTAAAAAGTAGAAGAGGAGGAAGCACTTGAAAACTCATTTTATGATGCTAGCAAACAAGATGAGGGCTACCAAACAAGAAGAGAAAACTATGGGCCTATATGCCTGATAGACATGGATACAAAATGATGAACAAAATACCGGCAAATTGAATTCAACAGCACATTGTAAGTATCAAACATTATGACCTTGTGTGATTTCTCTTCGGGATGTCAGGATGGTTCAAAATATGCAAATCTAGTCCTTGTGGGTTTTTTTTTTTTTTTTTTTTTTTTGAGTAGACAATTTATGTCATCATCTGCTACAGATTTTTTTTTTCCATTTTTCCAGTCTGTAGATCTTTTTTTTTTTTTTTCGTTTTCTTGCCTTATTGCCTTGTTTAGGATTTCCTGTACTGCATTCAGTAGGATGCTGAGAGTAGACATTCCTGTCTTGTTTAGGGGAAAGTCCTCAGTCTTTAACCACCAAGTATGATGTTCAAGCTTCCTTCTTCCTTACTGATATTCTATTTTTAATGTTGACCATTCGTAAATAACTTAGTAGTGATTTGTTTCTTCAGTTCTGTTTTTCAATATATTCTGTAGTCCTGTTATTAGCTTTATAAACATTTAGGATTGTTATATTTCTGGCGAATTACTCATATCACTATTAAGTGACCATTTTATCCCTAATAAAATTTTTTCTCTTAAATTTACAACATGTTATTTAAAAGAGCTACTCCACTGACAATCTCTGCTTTTTAGTTGGGGTACTTAGCTCATTTAAATTTGATTTGGCTATTGATATGGTTAGGTTTGCAGCTATCATTTTGGGATATGTGTGTATGTATGTGTTTTCTTTGTCCCATTTGTCTTAGTTTTTCTTTTTCAACTTTCTTTTCAATTAGTTGAGTTTCTCATGATTGCCTATTATTTGCCTTATTGATTTATGAGTTGTAATTCTTTGTATGTGAGATAGATTACTTTAAATTTCTAGTATACATTTTTACTTATCACAGTATGCTTTCAAATAATATTGTATCACCTAAACCTTACATAAATCATGAAATGAATATTTCCATATCTACCTGCCTGTACTTTTTATACATTTATTTCTATATATGCCATAAATGACATGCATATTATTATTTTATTGTAAAAATTATTCTTCAAGGAAATTTAAAACAGGAAATTGTTTTATATTTATTTACTGATTTATCTTTTTTTTAAATTTATCTTTTTCAGTGTTCTTCATTCCTTTGTAGAGATCTGGGTTTCCATGTGTTATCACTTTATTGTCTAGTAATTCATGTTAACATATTTTGATGCACATCTGTGGGTAATGAATTCTTATAGCTTCTCTATATTTGAGATAGTCTTTATTTTGTCTTTGTTTGGAGGAATCTTTGTACTGGATATGAAATATTGGTTGACAGTTTTCTTCCCCAGTCCATAAAATTGTGGCTCTATTGTATTTTGTATTACTTTGTTTTTATCCCTGCATTTGCTCTTCTATACATAATGTGTCCTTTTTCTCTGGACACACATGTTTTTCTTGAATCTCTAGCTTTGAAAAAACTGGTGATCATGTGCCTTCATGTAACTTTATCTATATTTTTTGTGTTTGGAGTTTGCTGATCTTCTTGGATCGTGGGTAAATGATTTTCATAAAATTTGGGGAATTTTTTTTATATTTTTCCTTACCCCTCTGTCTTCCATCTAGCAACTCTTTTTTTGGGTGTGCCCTGGACACTGTCCTCAGGTAATAAACTGAAACATTCATAGGTCTTATTTCCTATCTCTCAGAAATCACTGTCCTGCACTGACAGAAATTATCCACCATTTGAAAGCCATTAATTTAAATATTGTGTTCATTTTGGGGGAGCATTTTAGGAGGATGGCTAAAATATTGCGGTCAGAAGTTCTCTCTCACCCTCTTAAAATTTTATTTTGAATGGTTCTCCTCAGGCTTTCCATCATGCTTGTTGATTGATTCACTCATTTTTGTGAAACATGATTCATTATTGCCTAAATTTGAAGTACAAAAATAACCCCTGATACTTAATTTCCTGATAATGTGCGTCATGAAAATGTGCACTCACTTAAAAAAAGTTTTTGCTTTGTCTTCCAAACTTCTAAATGGAAAAACATTCCAAGAATCAGTTTTTGTGCAGGGAATCTCATCTTATTTTTACAGATTTAAACAGTTAGATATGTAATGATTTGAAATTTATAACTCCTGAACATTTTCTCTTATGAACGTTGCAGATTTTTACATGCAGCTGTCTACTTAACATTTTTGGTTGGATATAAAACACAGATCTCAAATTTCATTAAGAACAAAAGGAAGGGAAAGGAGTAAACTGGGTGGGAAATGAGGAAAGAGAGGAAGGAAGAACGGAAGGAAGGAACGGGAGAGAGAGGAAAATAACTGTCGATTTCATACTCTGTCTTCTTACATCTATTCACCTATCAGCTTTTCAATCTTGATAAATTGCAAAACTATATATGCAGTTGCTTGGGTGGGAGGAGGTGGGGAAAAGTCTTAATAGTTTTTTCTTCCTTTCCTCCAACCTCAAACCATATCTACTCTATAACTCCTAATATGTTACATATTTAACCAGTTTTTACTCCCTATCTCAATATGGTTTTTTTAGACTACTTCAAGGATTTTTATATTGATTGACTTTAGTTTGCCTACTTTTATCTTCTGAAACTTTCACTGACCTTCCTGAAGCCTTCCTAAACTTTACTTCCTGAATTTATTTCTCACCAACAACCAGAATGTGCCTTCCCATTTCTCAATAATCTTGCTCACATTTGATTATTCCTAACCATGAACCCCAAGATGACTTTTACGAACAAAACTCACTTGAATCTACTCTTCCTTTGACTTATCCCATTTTCGAACAACTGAATTGGTTTTCTTCGAACAGTTTAATCCTGTTCTGAACTCAGCGCTTTTTGACTTTCTTTCTCATCTGTCTGGAATTAACTTACCTTGAATCTCATACAGATGTTTTATTTAGATATTGTCTTCTCATTAGTAACTGAATCAGAACTGGTGAGTCCATACTGATCTCACTTTGATTGTATAACACATTCCATTTTTGTGGGGAAAGAAAAAGCATAATTTTGGATATAGTTATTTGAGATAAGAAGGCCAAAGATATAAGTTATTCTTGAGAATCCATTTATGTTCTGTCTTCATTGTATTAACATCTACAAATCCTTTAATCAGAAAAATGACTCTACTTGAAAAAGTAGTTGGTAGATAATAAAATACAGTCATTTGAAGCAATTTCAGTAAATGTAATGAGTGAAATCCTTAATTATACATTTTAAAGACAATAAAAACTTTTTGGGTTTTGCCTGTGAAAAGTAACAACATAAATTATTTTTTTTTTGAATAATAAAAGTCAAACTGCTTAATAAGAAAATAAAAATCATTACTAAACTTCTCTATTATGTCTTCTCTATAATAGATACTCTATCAATAGGCACTATAAAATAATTATAACCTTTTATTATGTAAAAATTAAATGCAAAGAAGACTAATATGATTCCTTATGTCAGCATCATATAGCTTCAATAATTACTAATTGAAGACTAAAATTATATTATATATATACTGACTACTTCATTAAACTGTAAGTTTATGTAAACCATATTTAAAACAAATGTAAGTTTAAATATGTATCTTTAAAAGATAATTTCTTTTAAGAATCCATAATGTCCCTATCATATGCAAATTTTAAAAATAACATATCCTTTAATAATCATTGTTCTTATGTTCCCATTTGTCTTAAAGAATCCATTACTTTTATTTTTTTATTTTTTTTTTTTATTTTTTTTTATTTTTTTTTTTTAAAGATTTTATTTATTTATTTGACAGAGAGAGATCACAAGTAGGCAGAGAGGCAGGCGGAGAGAGAGAGGAGGAAGCAGGCTCCCTGCTGAGCAGAGAGCCCGATGCGGGACTCGATCCCAGGACCCTGAGACCATGACCTGAGCCGAAGGCAGCGGCTTAACCCACTGAGCCACCCAGGCGCCCATCATTACTTTTATTTTTTGAATCAAATTCTAAATAAATTAAAACTATTGTAATTTGTATATGTACACACATGTTCACACATGTGAACTGTAAGTTTTGGCTCTATTTTTGTCTTATAGCTTATTTGTTGGGAAAATCTTTTTCCTGTAAGAATGTATGCAGTCTGGACTTTATTGATTACATCTTCATACTATTTTTTAAGGACATTTCTCTGACATCTGTATTTCTGTAAAAGGGTAGCTGGGTCTATTACTTTCAATGAGTTTAACATTTGGGCAAAACTACTTAAGTATTGTTACGTTCTTCTATCAGATACAAGATTGTGTCTGATTGTATTTTGTGATATTATCAGTTGTGGTGATTAATGTCTATGTTTCCTTTTCCATGATAGCTTTATTAAATTGAATTTAATTTTTCTTAAAAATGTGGATATCTTTCACATCTTGGAATTTAATATTTGATTAGCATAGAATTTAAAAACTTTTGACCATTGCATGTATATAAAATACATGTAAATAATTTTGGAATTTGTTTATAAAGCCCAAATCTAGTAAGATGTTGTTAGTTTTATAGAAAATGTTTTATCTCTTAAATTTGAAGAAGTCTTTTGCAATGAACTAGACCCTAACCCTTTAATTTTCTGATGGGAATGTTCTAAACAGTGATTTTCCAAGCTATCATTTCAGCTAGTGACTGGCACTCTACAGAACAGCATACATTTCTAAGCATGACACTAAGCAAAATTGTGACGTAAAATAAAACTGTCACACATTTTTTAAAGTATAGTTGATAATTCCATTTTTGATGCAAAAGCAGCTCTTCATTTATTTCTATCATAGACCTTTTTTCTTCTATTTCTTCTATTTCTTTAACACAACACTTTGCCCTTATTCTACAGAAAGATGTCTTATGTCACCACTGAAGTTTTCTGTTTTTTGTATTTTTTTCCTAGGGTATTGTCACACACTAATAATACACACACACACACACGATTCAGCATAGTTCAAATTTATATTCTATAGTAGCTAGTGTGCATCTTCTGAATAAACAAAGTAATCTTTGGTATTTTGGGCTTCATACTTTATCTTTCCATTTAAATTTAAAAACTATTGGGCAATTTTCTCTGAAGGTGGCATATTTATTATACATCATGAAATAATGCACATAATTCTTTTTCTTTAAATGGAAATCTTTGGGGCGCCTGGGTGGCTCAGTGAGTTAAAGCCTTTGCCTTCGGCTCGGGTCGTGATCTCAGGGTCCTGGGATCGAGCCCCACATCAGGCTCTCTGCTAAGTGGGGAGCCTGCTTCCCCCTCTCTCTGCCTGCCTCTCTGCCTACTTGTGACCTCTGTCTGTTAAGTAAATAAATAAAATCTTTAAAAAAAATGGAAATCTTTAGGATAAATTTCTTAATTACATAATCTCCTTTTTGCTTTATGTTTAGCAGATATCAAAGTTTCACATAAACAGTAATGCTGTGGAATGATCAGTGGAAGTGTTTTAAACTATGTAATCTACTAGTTACACTAATTTAATAACAATTGTTGAGCTAGGCTTATATAAGGGACTATTATAGTTAGCCTTATGGGAAATAAATTATACCATGTACTATCAGGTTAATAATGGATGCTATGCTAAACCATTTGACTTGTCTCTTAATAAGTATACCTGGTTTTGCAAATAGAAAAAGCTTCTAAGACAGTCCAACTATCATAAAAAGTCTCGCTGTATCTTGAGTACCTAACTGCTGTGTGTTATAACTCCTTGTACATTTACATGTTCCATTTTTATATAACTGTCACAAGTTGTATATCATGGGCTAGATTTTCTCAAAACACAAGTCAATGAATGGTTGACTTACACACTTACATGGATATATTGATTCCTTTAGCTTTTGAGTAGCTAAGTGAAGCTTATATGGAGGGAGAGAGAGTTTAATGCATTGTTTCTTAAAGTACAGCCAACCCAAATTCTTGTGGGTTCTGTGGTAAGAATGCATATTCCTGTGAATAACCCAGGGTTACTGAATCAGAATTTATAATGTGGGTTGCATTTTTGAGGAAATACGTTTTTATCAAGTTCTTGAGAGGACATTTGCTCTGTTTTATTGAATCCCATATGTAAAGATATTATAATTGATTGAATATTCACTTATTAACAAACATCTAAGTGATCCTAACATTTGCTATTCTAAATATGTAATAAAGCATATCTTGGTTTTGCTTTTGTTATATACATGTATAAAAATAATTTGGAGAGTCAGTTATCATGTGGTTTCACTTATTTGTGGAGCATAAGAAATAACACGGAGGACATGGGGAGATGGAGAGGAGAAGGGAGTTGGGGGAAATTGGAAGGGGAGGTGAACCATGAGAGGATATGGACTCTGAAAAACAATCTGAGGGTTTTGAAGAGGTGGGGGGTGGGTGGTTGGGGAAACCAGGTGGTGGGTATTAGGGCACGTGTTGCATGGAGCACTGGGTGTGGTGCAAAAACAATGGATTCTATTACACTGAAAAGAAATTAAATTAAAAAATAATAATTTGGAATATATTTCAAGAAAGATGATCTCTGGGTTAATTTCTATGCTTAATAAATACTACATATTATTAATCGTGTTCTCCAATCCAAAATATAAGAAAGAACCACTAATTGCATTTTGCAATTTCTATATTACTGAGGTAGAGAATTTTCTGTATGTTCATTCGCTATCTGTATTATCTTTTGCATGAAAGGCTTCATTGTGTATTTTACAAATTTTGCATTTGTTATCATTTTTATAATTTATTTTAAATTCTAGTGTGGTTAACATTTTTCATTATTGTTGATATCAAAAGTATTATTAGTTGTGGAAATGAAATCCTTTTCTTATTTTGTAGCAAATGTTTATACCCATTATTCAACTCCTTGTTTTCTGGTGTGTTTTAAGATTTGTCCATTTTTATTTAGTAGAGTGTACTTGTCTCCTATTTTTATTGGTTCTCTGTTTTCTGTTTGTTAAAATTTTCAAGATTAAAAAATTAAGTAAGTCCTAGAGTTTTTAAATTTTATTTGCACTATGAAGTTTTTTCCAAATCTTTATTCAAATGTATGCTTTTACTGACAAACCAGACAAAAATATTATAAAGGATTAGTTTTCTCACTTTCTCCTTCGCTACTTTCTTCTGGCTGTCCCTTCCTCAATTATATTCTGCATGTGGGCAAAGAGGGTTGAAAGATCCAAGATTGGATCAATATTTCTAACTTGTGATCCTAGAGGAATGAAGGCCTTCTCTTTTCCATAAAATATATGTGAAATCTGAGGAAAAACTCTTAATTTGCCTGTTGCGGTTCACAAAAGAAAGGGAGGACTTCTCAGTCACCCAGGAAACATCATTCTGAGGCACGTAGTGGGCGTCGGGAACTTGATAGGAAGTCCCAGGTGGACCCTGGGCACAGAGAGAGAGGGGCATGGAGTATGCGTACACTTAGCCATGTGTCTGAGAGCTGACTGTTTGTTTCACTCTACCTGAATTTCATTTCATTATTCCTTCATTACATAAAGGAACAAAGACCCCTTACCAAATTTAAACCAATTATATAAAGAGATTTTCAGATGTGAACCTTAAAGAGCAGTTCTACAGGGGAAGAGTGCATCAGGTAGCATGTAGAGTTCTGTGACTGAAAAACCCCGTTTTTCTCTGTCTCATTTATTTCTGTTTCTCTGTACTGAAATGCCCATCTATTTACACACATGTTCCTCTTTTTCACTAGAGTGTTTAAGGTACTTTTTATGTTTTTAAAGTTTTTGTCTGATAGTTCCAACAACTAGGGCATATCTCAGACTAGGTGTGTTGCTTACTTTCTCTATTGACAGTGTATTCCGTTTCTTGTTTCTTTGTGTGTTTTGTGATTTTTGGTTGAAGCTGGGATATCTTCTGTAAGCTTATAAGACTTAGGTAAATAGTATCAATGCCTGCAGACAGATACATTTCTTTTTTTCTGCCAGGTTTTTAGTGTGGAATATTGAATTGGTCTGTTTCAGAGTTGACCTGGGTTTGGTTCTGTTGTTGCTCTGGTTACTTACACCCTACCACAGGCTTCAAATTTCTCTAATGTTACCTTGTTTTTAGTGTGAGGGCTGGTTTGCCGTGAGAATTTTAGGAGAGCTACTTTAACCTCAGTTTTAGGTCTTCCTTTTGTGATTACTTCTCAGAAAGAGTGTCCCTCGTGTTCATGCATTTCCTCAAGGGTAAATTGTGTTGTCCTTCAGTGCTTGCTAGCCTGAGAGTGAGGATAGGGGTGGGTAGAATAAATTTCCTGCTGTCTTGGTTCAATGTCAGACTTAAGCAGACTTTGTATTTCTGAGTCCTGGGGGTGAGGTTTTCTCTATGAAGCGTTCCCTGTTCCACTTGTAGGGTGACTTTAATGGACTGAGCCCAGATTTACTCCTTTAGCTGCTAGGAGTGGAGGGAGTAGCTTCTGATCTGTTTTCTAACCTTCAGAGGATCTTCACCTGAGTTTCTAGGGCAACAGGGTTTGCTACTCTTCTTCCAGAATCTTAAGACTGTGCCTCAGGGAAGAAAGGAAAAAGGGTCCTTCTGAGGGCGGTGCCCACAGCATGGGCTGCTCCCGTCCTCCAGGTGTATACAAGGGATCCTTGCGCTGGTCTTTCATCCTGATTCCAGTCTTCCTTATGCATACCTGTCTTAGTCATTTCAGGCTGCTCTAACTAATCACCATGGACTAGGTGGCTTAAATAAAGTTATTTCTCACAGTTGTGGAGGCAGAAAAATGCAAGGTAAGGGTGTTGGGGCGCCTAGGTGGCGCAGTGCCTCTGCCTTCGGCTCAGGTCATTATCCCAGGACCCTGGGATCGAGCCCCCGCATCAGGTTGTCTGCTCAGCAGGGAACCTGCTTCTCTTCCTCTCTCTCTGCCTGTCTCTGTGTCTACTGGTGATCTCTGTCTTTCAAATAAATAAATAAAATCTTAAAAGAAAAAAAATAAGGGTGCTGGCAGATCTTGTGTCCTGTGACCACCTGCTTCCTGATTTGCATATGGTTGTCTGCTGCTTGTATCTTCACATAGCAGGGAGACAGAGAGAGAGTGAGGGAGAGAGTGGATAAGAGAGAGAGCTCTCTCATGTCTCTGCTTCTAAGGGCACTAATCGCATTCAAGAGGGCTCTACCCTTATGATCTAATGTCCTCCCAAAGCCCTACCTCCTAACACCATCACATTAGGGTTAGAATTTCAACATATAAATCTAGGGGTGACATAAACATGCAGTCCTTAACTACCGAATTAGGTTCATGGACAAGATTTGGGAGTCAATGTGGCTCTTGGATATGAGGCTTCCAAAGTTTATGTATCCTCATGATGGCCCACATTGGTCTTTAATAAATTTTTGAAAATAATATCTGTGTTATTCTTAGCAGTTTGTATATCACATAGCACCTTCTGGGGGTGTGGAAATGCTTGTGATTTATAACTCTTTGGAGTTGCCTGTCTTTTTGTAGATTTTAGGTTTGGTTAGCCTGTTGTCTCTCTCATTCTTTTTTCTGAGAGGTTCAAGAAAATTTTGCTTTTTCAAAGTTATCTGGCATTTCTTGTTTTATGGGTGGGACTGACATACTTTCTAGTTTCATTTTGTTTTGTTTCCATCTAAAATAGAAGCTAGAATTTATCTTGTATTTTAATTTATTATTATTAATCATTTTAACTTTTTATATTTTGGTTGCTCATTCATACTTTCTTCAAATTATTTATTGCACAGATAATTTTATAAAACCTATGCTAGTTTCGGACAGTATTCAAAAATAAATATAATCCTGGTAAGGATCATTGGAAACTATCCTGCACTCTTAATATTTTCTTTCATATGGAGACTCTATCATTCTGAAGAATATCTCTGAGGTCTCCCTTCCCTCCTCCTTTTGTAGGAGGAGGAGCGGTATTTTGTCAGAGAGTTTTGCAAGTGGACCTGAGAATGTGTAGCTCAGTCTACTTCTTTTTCTCTGATTTTGCAATTCAGATTACTGGACATCCACATTTTGTTCTTCAGAGCACAAATTTTATACAAGCTGACTGTACGTGGGGTTGCCTGAAATCATCCAGAGCGTCCTATAGCTGGGTGAGTAGTAAGTTGTCTGTAGGGTTTGGTATTAGACTCTGTTACCGCCACTCAACCACATCACGTTCCCTCATAAAATAAAGTAATAATATCAACAAAAATAAAAGTTCTGTTTTATAATGTGCATGCTTATTATTCTTAGCCTATATCAGGTAGAGTTCTAGTAAAAGTAGATAGAAAATGATGTCACTTTTAAGACCCTTCAAATTATCAGCAGCATTATGCCAATCACTGATATTTCTTGCTTGATGTGTTAATTTGCTAAGAATTCAATGCAGTATCTAAAATAGTCCTTACAAACGTTACAAGGTTGATAGGAGTATGTTTTCTTAGGTTATATTGTGGCCACCTATCTTAGTTGATCATGACCCATGATGATAATCCTCTAAAAATCCTACCGTAGAACTTTCAGCCAATCAGTTCTATTCATTCCCTTCCACTCCATTTCAGCTGTGTGCAACACAGGTGTTTATCCCCAGCTGTATAATCGGTTACCCCAACAACGTAGTGGCTTAAAACAACCACAGTCATTAACTCATAGTTTCTGTGAATTGAAAATCTGGGTGAGACTTGATTAGATGCCTCTTGCCCAAGGTCTGTCACAGGCTGTCACTTAGTTGTCAGTTGGGGTTCCAGCCTCCCCGGGATGGGCCTGGAGGAGAACCTGCTCCCAAGGTCACTCACGTGGAAGTTGGCAGGCCTCAAGCCATTCCTGACTTTCGTCCTGAGATAACAGTGGATTGCCTCATGGACTTCTTCACAAGGCAGCTCCCAATATTTTGAGAGACAGAAAGGGAGAGGGAGAAAAGCAGAGAGAGGGAAGGAGAGGAAGAGGGGAGGGGCTGGTAATGTAAGTGACACATCATCTCTGTTGCTATTTTCTGTGCATTAAAAGCAAGTGACTAAGTTAAGCCCACACTCAAGTGGAAGAGATTATAGAAGTGCATGGGAACCAAGAAGTGGGAAACAAGAGGTGGTGGTACTTAGGATTAACCAGAGGATGGTACTGAAGACCTTGTTGTTATTTTTTTCATCACCCCACCTCTGACATTTGAAACCCAATACATCAATCTTTGATCTCAGCCACCTCTCCTTTCCACTATTTACACATGGACTGCTATCGGCTGGTTCAGCCGCACTCTTCACATTTTGGGGGCTTCCACTCCTCTTTCTTCAACTCTCTCTGTCCCTGTTTTCTCTTTTTTTCTAAGTCCTAAAACTCTAATGGAATGTACTCATTCTAGTACTCACACTGTGGTCAAGAACTGAAAATCTTCTCTTACCCTTACCTCACTTTTCGTAATAGAGTTCCTGAAGTTATTAGAGGCAAGGAAAAGTTTGCAAATAGATAAAAATACCATTTCATTTTTATAGATGTGACAAATTTACAGATGTATAGCTTTGGACTGTTCATCTTGAGCCATAATAAGGTCGAGAAAGCACAACTCCCTATAAAGCTCCAAAGAAATCACAAATTTTTAACCATTAACCTTTACTATACCAGTGATTGTGGAAAAAATGATGTGATGGGTTATAGCACTCTGATGATCACATGTTCCATGCGAAGTCTCTTAGAAAAGTCAAGGGAGTATTACTAACAAAATCCATAGTAAGTTTTTTTTTTTTTTAATATCAGCATAAAGTTTTAAAAATATATTTTCTAATGTTTTCAACCTCACCTTCATCCTTCTCAAAACCACATGACGACCTTGCTTCCTATGACTGAGGTTTGGGGGCATGTAACCCATGATTTACTGGCTCATACACGTTTGTCTTATTGGGTATCCATCCCAATTTCTTCATTTTGCCTTCTCCAAAGAGATAAATACCTGCCTATGCAAAGTAAAATCATGTCTCTGTATGGTAAAGACTCACCCTTTATGTCTTTTTTAGCTAAATAAGTGTACTAAATTTCTAGTTCACGTGTATCTTTTCCTTTCCAATCAGTTTCTCTTCCTGAGCACATCAACATGTTTATGTTTTTAAGACCTTAAAAAAAAAAAAAAGAATTCTATCCTGACCCCACAACTCTTTTTATAGTAAGCTTTAAAAAGATAAACTTTTGCTCCCAGACTACATGTTTTTTTTACTTCCTATTCACTATTTAACCCGTTTTAATCAGACTCCTATACTTAACTTTCCAATGAAACTTTTCTCACTAAGGTTATCAATGACTTTTACTACCAAGTACATTGAGCACTCCTTAGTCCTTATCTTAATTAAACTCTTCTGTGGGTATTTGACATTCTTGATCATTCTTTTTCCTTTGAAATTCTCTATGGGCCTAAGATCTTTATGTTGGCTCAGGCAGTCATCAGTTTATACCTGCATTCAAAATTGCTAAAGGTAAAACGAATTCAGCCATGCTTTATAAAACAGAACTTCGTGAGCTCATTCCTAAGTCAACTGTGCAGTAAAGTAAATTCAAAACCATTATCTAAGGTTAATTTTGACTGCCCTGCCTGGAGACACTCTTAAGGCTTATCTCCTCATATGCGTTAGATGTTCTTCAGTTCCAGATGCTTTTATTTTCAGATTGTTCAGCTTTTATGGAAGAGTATTTAGTCCCTGAATGTGTGTTCAATGAATACCTTGTAACAGATTTCAAGCAATCATTTGCTGGGGAATATAATTTTGTGTTTAACCTTTTTAATTTTTTACAAAATCTTTTTTTTTTAAGATTTTATTTATTTATTTGATAAGCAGAGATCACAAGTAGGCAGAGAGGCAGGCAGAGAGAGAGAGGAGGAAGCAGGCTCCCCACCAAGCAGAGAGCCCGATGCGGGGCTCCATCCCAGGATCCTGGGATCATGACCCGAGTCGAAGGCAGAGGCTTTAATCCACTGAGCCACCCAGGTGCCCCAAGTTTTTACAAAATCTTAACCTGGAGAAATGATATTGATATGAATAGTGACTAAAAGATATGCAAAATACCCCTTCTTTTAGAAAAGCCAATGTACCTGCACACAAATCTTTCCCTAACAAGAGAGATCACAAGTGTATCCTATTTGTTGATTCCATATAAATTGCTGTATGTGGAGGACACAATATGATATGCAATTACGACCTTGCATTTTGGAATAAGACAGCTCAAGGTTTGAATTCATTTCAATGAAGTCATTATGTAAAATATGATTTCCTCTCACTAAACCTAAAGAAAATCATAATAATATTCACCTGTGTAAGTTTGCCTTCAATTTCAGAAAACTGTCATTCCAGCAGTATTCCGTATATTCTTTCATTCTGATTCCACTAGTTGTACTCTTACTATTACCATGTATTAAAGTTCTCAGAAATCGGAAGCTTCTTTCAAACATGGGCATGGGTTTTATCTTGAGACTGTCAGGCTTAGTCTTTGTTTATCAGTCAGCAAACTATGTGTAAGGCCTCTTCCATGTCTAGGGAATCCTCTTTTTCTCCCGTATAATCACCATAGTTTTTAAGTTGTATACGGTTTATTTTAATAGCATTCACCCCATATTTCCTAAAATGGGTGTGTGTGTGCGTGCACGCGTGTGTGTGTGTGTGTGTTTCTGTGTGAGAACTTCTCTTCCTCATTGATTCAAGATGTAAACTTTTCTGGGGTAGAAAATTTTTTTGTGTTCTTAGGCTTTTGCTGGATTTTTAGGGTCATGAGTTTATACAATAACGGGTCATTTCAAAACCAATATCTGGTTGTATGCATGAATAAATAAATGATAAAATGCAGTATATGATGACTTATTTGGAGTTTTGTCTTATATATTGTCATATATATTATTATATATATTATATTATATATATAATACATGTATTATGTATAGTCATATATATATATTGGAAAATATCAAGTTTGCAGATCACATTTACAGGATAGCACAACAAAGATATCCGGTAAAAATCTACTTTAAAATTTTAACTTTTGGGGTACTTAGGGTGGCTCATTCAATTAAACACTCAGCTCTTGATTTTGGCTCATGTATAGTTCAAAATTTCTGTAACAAATACACAGTGAAGGAAAATATAGCTAAATAGTAACAAGAATAAAAATAACTTCGGGATTTTTATGTGCTTAAATGGATTTTACAGGACTTATACTTTCAGAAAGATGCAATGGACATAATTTCCTTCTTCTATCATTTTAATACAAATAAATACCCATGAAACTATGTATAAAACAATCAAAAGGAGACTGAAAATTGGGGGAAAGAAGACAAATCATGTAGGGACCTGGGGACACAAGGAACTTCATTGTGGTGAGATGCCTGGTTCTTTTTGTTTTGCCTTACAGAGCCCTGTGTCTGTCACAGAATTTTAGCGTGATCCATAACACCCTTAGTATTTAGGAAAAAAAAGGGATGTTATTGGCATTTATCATGCATTGTCAAAAATTAAGCCAGGATGCCCAGGTTTAATCCTTCATAAACACCTTCAGTGTTTTAGACTAACTGAGGTTTATAATGGAAAACAGGAGTGAGGAATAATTTAAAACTGTATGATAAGTGGAGTCAGCAACTATCTTCAAATATTTGAAAATTTCGGGCGCCTGGGTGGCTCAGTGGGTTAAGCCGCTGCCTTCGGCTCAGGTTATGATCTCAAGGTCCTGGGATCGAGTCCCACATCAGGCTCTCTGCGCAGCAGGGGGCCTGCTTCCCTTCCTCTCTCTCTGCCTGCTTCTCTGCCTACTTGTGATCTCTGTCTGTCAAATAAATAAATAAAATCTTAAAAAAAAATATTTGAAAATTTCTATAGTTATATATATATTTTTTTCTTTAAAAAAAGTAATGGTAAAAGTATTAGGGAAACAGATTTCATTGTTGAATGAGGAAGTACTATTTATAATACTTAACATTTATTAATTGATTTCTACCTGGGGATATTATAAGCATTTGGTGTTTATAATTCATATAGTTCTGAGAGCAATATACTGTGATAACTAATAATACTATGCACATTTTACAGATGATGAATATAGAGTTTAAATAATTTCCTAAGTTTATCTACAGACCCCATAACAGGGCCAATTTTTGAGTCAAGATGGTTTGACTTCGAAGCTTTTGCTGCTAATCATTGAGCTATAGTATTTTCACTATATGTTGGTATGTTTTCCAACTACAATGGAGTGAACTAGAAATACAGAGCTGAAGGAAGTTTATTAGTCTCTTTATTTACTAATCCTGTCAACTGACAACTACAAACATATCCCCAAATTGCCTTAATTCAGTTAATGTCAGCAAGTTCTCCTTCAACAGTACTTGTTCAAAATAAAGTAATTGAAAGAACATCCTATATATAACAATATATAAAAATAAAAAATAAAAGCTATATTTCTTTAAATATATGTTTTCCCTATATGTATATTCCTGATATATATGATATATAATTATTTATTCATGATTTATATATTATGTATTTAATATACATACTATATAAGTGTAAATTAGGAAATATTGCCTCATCTTCATGCTTATGCCTAATTTTGTTTAATAGTGAGTATACATTGTATACTTTTCCATTGTTTTTATAATCTATAAATCCTATTGCCTTGGAGAATCCAGTTCATTGATGTGTAAGTGAATGTATGTCCATTTTATAGAATTGATAATTCATCATTTTAATGTGATTTTGAACTATAGGATTGTGGACTTGAAATCTAATCAGTTTAGAAGGAAATGTATTTTCTAAATTTCATTAGCTCTTGGTTATTGTTGTTGATTATACTAGAATTTTACGAGACAGAGGTCACAATTAGTCAGGAAGGGCAGTGGGGGTAGGGGAGGTTTTCTCCTGTCACATGGAAGAGTGTAAAAAATAAGAAGAGAAAACAAACATTGGCCTATAATATTACTTGGGTCTGAAACTCCTCTCTTGTTCGTAAATGGTGAGATAGAGTAATACTGGAGGATTTAAGGAAAGTGCTTGAGGAACAAAGTTTTCATCTTTCTTCTTGTCTAGTTCTCTGCCACCATCTTTTTGTGGACATATTTGTGGAATCTTATTTAGTCTAGTTTTACAGTAGGAGAACCTTGCTTTAACGATTCTAAATTTCCCTCCATTTTTATTTATGTGAATAAAATGCACATGGGAGAGAACTGTCTTGTTAGGGGGTAGCTCTGTTGCCAAAAGTTATGAGTGAACCTCCTTTTTTTTTTTTATAATAATATGAGAATCACAGCAACCCCAAGAAGGCAAACACAGTTTATATCAATAGACCCAAGGGGTTCTGCAGAAACAGTGACAGCTGATGTTAGCTGACATGTCAAGTAAGTCGTATGAGTCTACTGTGAATCCACTCTATATCTTGGGAAGTAGCAGTAAGATACATATGGAAATTTAAAAAGAAATGTGTTTACCTAAGAGACTGTAAGTTTCCTTATAGGCCTGTATGAGTTATTGAATTAGAACAACTTTAATAGGTTTTAACAATTACTATTCTCTTCTATCATGGTGAGTAACTTAAGGGAGATAAAATGGTTTAGATACACAAAGAAAAAAGGAAAGACAGAAGATGTGTTCTCTAGCTGAATATAGTGTCAGCAAACTTGATTCCCATTACAAACAATGATAATGTGTTTATAAAATAGGGGGGAATTATACTAAAGAAAGATTATAAATTCTATGGAAAAATTAGGGAAATTTTCACATGCAAAAAAAACCAAAAATCCGTGTGTGTAAAATTATTGGGGGTACAGGGATGCATCATTTGCCGCTGACTGGGGAGAACATCTTATTACAGAGTAACCAGCCTGTGTAATGATACTGTGTTAGTATATATTTTAGCTTGTTTTTGAAACAACAAGTTTTAGAATCATTTAAGTTTGAGATGCAAATGGAGCTGTATCAAGATTAGACTAGAGAACTATAAAAAATTGAGTCATAGATAGTCTACTTAAATGTTTCACAAAAAGAAAGGCTATGGTTTAATTTGTGTTTTCCTTTGATCATTCTCCCAATAGTATGCAAATTTGATATGGGGAGGTAATATATTGAGCAGAGGGATCATGTGGGAATTATTTGGAGTAGCCCTGGAGATTCAAAACGAAGACCTATCTAAAGTAAGTAAAAAGGGGCACCTGGGTGGCTCAGTGGGTTAAAGCCTCTGCCTTCGGCTCAGGTCATGATCTCAGGGTTCTGGGGTTGAGCCCCACATCGGGCTCTCTGCTCATCATGGAGCCTGCTTCCCCCTCTCTCTCTGCCTGCCTCTCAGCCTACTTTTGATCTCTGTCAAATAAATAAAATCTTTTTAAAAAAAAGTAAATAATAAACTATAAGGATAATTAGATGAAAAGATACTTGAGAGATATTCAAGAGCTAACTTAATATGAGTCAGTAAGTTTTGTCTAAGCTTATCAATAGAAGTAGAGACCTGAACCATTTCTGGAAATCTGAGTTTTCATGATTGGGTAGAAATTGTGCCATTGCATGAAATTAGCAAAAGCCGGCATGAAGTGGTTTTGAGCTAAGGAATAGGTTTGGGGTCAAGAAAGAGAAAATGAACTCACTTTTTGTCATGTTGACTTTTGGTTATCATTAACACATCCAACAGGAGATGTCCCACAAATATTGTGTTCAGAATCTCAAAACTAGACGTCATAATGTGCTGGTCAGTTACATATCTGTCATCCTTGTATCTGTTTAAACTTCCTGAGAAAAATTAATATACTTTATAAATCTTTGAAGCCTCAAATGACTTAAATATCACATAAACTGTAAGTTCTTATGATTTATTTCTCAAAGAAATAAGTTATAGTGAACTCAAGTTTCTTATACTTTTGCAGTATTCTTATATTGTCTATAGTGTAGATATTGGGATACCTTAAAGTTTTAAATTTGCATAGAATGCTTCAAATTATGGTTACATATTTGATTGAAGTATTCATGATTGTCCAGTTATGATGGTAAAAGTAAAATCACAGGAAAATTAAAAAAGACTCTTATTTTTAGTCCTTGGCAACAGATTGATATATGACTACTCAGTTGAACAAAAGAAATTTCTACATTACTTTATAAATTGAAACTAATGTAGTTATTTAAACGATGTGGTTGAAGCTAAACTTTCAAGATTTTGATTCAGATTCAGTTGGAACAAGACATCAAATCAATATATTGAAATTATTGTATCACCCATCTTTTCTTGAATGTGTTACATTGTTTTAGAAAAAGGTTAGTTTCTGTTTTCATTCATTTTGATTAACTAACAATCTTGCCAAAAGTGGAATGCCATGGCTAATGCATCAGTATACTCACATGTTCAATATTATTCTTAATACAAAGAGCTTGTAATACCCAATAAAATCACTTTTCTTTGACATGAACTAAAATATCTAATAAAGGGGTGACAAAAGCACTAAAATGAAAGCCATCATTACATTGAGTTAGAAAGAGATTTATTTAACTGGTTAGGATTCTGACTGAAATAACTGCTTTCAATTTGTTAATAGGACTGTGAGGTTTTTTTATAGGCTGCAATTCTTTTTTTAACTGTTCCACTGATAGTTCAGCATTCACAAGACTAGCTTTAGTTCTGCCATCAACTCGCCGCATGAATTTCAAATTTACATTTGGCAAACAACAGGAAATTACTTTACCTACAGTGCTTATTCTGAAATATAATTCAGGAATGGTGTTTATTCTTCTGTTTTTTAATAGCATCTACTGAGAAATCACTTTTATTGGGAATCCAAACAATTGGAATTTATTTCACGCTCTATAATTTTCTGAGAAGAAACTGATAATAAACAGTCTGATACCATGACTATATTCATAAAAGCAACTTAGAGACTATGGTCAGTAAAAAACCTATATTAATGATCATACTTTCTGCAATAAAATACTGGATGTGTATGAAACAAAGTCATGCATATTAAAGATGTCTGTTACTGATTGAACCATTAGAAGAAGAGGGTAACCTATTTTCTGAGAATTCAGACTCCGGCATCTAACTGCCTGGATTCAAATCATTATTGTTCACTGTTAATTATAGTATTAGATGCAGGTTATGTGATACAGCTTTAAAAATTTGCAACCTATGCATTATGTGTATGTTAAACTCCAGTTCATTAGAAATATTTATTCACTTTTGAAACATAAACATAAATGGCTGATTATAGTAATTCCCCCTTTATTAGTAAGGAAACTGACATAACCATTTTAGGAGCATGCCCAGGTTTATCATCTAGTATGTGTAGAAACCATGTTCTCAGACCAGCTAAGTCACTATAGATGCCTAGCATCTTTATTTTTTTAAGAATGATGTTGTACATCTATTACTGTAGAATAGGAAACAGGGCAATCTAGAGATCTCATAGGACTCACTAAAATAAATCTGCCATATCTAACTTATAAGAGAATATAATCTGAATTGAAAAGCATAAATATCTTTTCTTTACCTGAAAGGCATTACCAAAATAAGAATTGGGGTTTTAGTTGATTATAAATTTAATGCAGAGTTATTTTAGATGCTATTTATTAGAAAATACCAGATAATCCTAGATAGTTATTGTCATTATTATTCTTTGGGTATACCTAACTCTGCTGTTATAAAAAACTCTAAATTTGCATTTCTTATTCTTCCCTTAATGGAGTTAGTGAGTTACAGTTATAGATTCATTGCATTTTTTTAGCTCTGTTCCTGATCATCATTCAAAACTCTCACATATATTTTACTTTTTTCACATGTAAATGTAGACTTCAGTGGCCATATATATTCATACATATATATATATATATGTATGAATACTTGGCCATTAAAAAGAATGAAATCTTGCCATTTGCAATGATGTGGATGGAGCTAGAGAGTATAATTAATGCTAAGCGAAATACCACATGTTTTTACTTGTGTGGAATTTAAGAAACAAAACAGATGAACATTGTCTGTCTCTTTCATTTTCACCACTTACAATATAACAATTATGGTTTCAAATTCCTTTTTTTTTTTGAATTAAAGAAAGGGAGGATTTTTTTCATGTATGATGACAGTGACACTCTACCGCTGTGGCCTTCCTCTCAAATGCTCATAGCCCTGTATAACTGTAGGGAAAAAATACCAGAAAATCCCAATAGAAAGACATTCTAAAAAATATTTAAGCCAGTACTTCACAAAATTGTGAAGGATATAAGAAGCAAGAAATGTCTAAGAACCAGTCATAGTCAAGAGGAACTTAAGCAAGAGGACCACTAAAGGTAATGCAATATAGTGAGTGGGACCTTAAAACAGGAAAAAAAAAAAAAAGTACATTAAGTAAGAACTAAGGAATTCTGAATGAAGTGTGAGCTTCAGTTAACAATAATGTAAAATATTGGTTCATTAATTGTAACAAATAGACGATATTAATCTAAGATACCGATAATGGAAGAATTTCAGTGTAGGATATATGGGAATTCTCTGTAGTGTGTTTATAGTTTTTCTCTCAAACTTCAATTGCCCTAAAATGAAAAGTGCATTTAAGAAAAAATAGATCACTTATGGTTTGTCTCCCTCCCAATCCCATCAAAACAAACTGAGGGTTGCCGGGGGGAGGGGGTTTGGGAGAAGGGGGTGGGATTATGGACATTGGGGAGGGTATGTGATTTGGTGAGTGCTGTGAAGTGTGTAAACCTGGTGATTCAAATGAACCCCTGGGGATAAAAATATATGTTTATAAAAATAAAAAAAAAAAAAAAAAAAAAAAAAAAAAAAAAAAAGAAAAAATAGATCAGAGTATGTTTTTTTGTTTTTGTTTTTCTTTTTGTTGTTGCTTTATTTCTACTCTCTTGAAGCTCCCACTCTGAACTTTCAAAAAAACATTTAAAAGTCCACTAATAAATATAAATTAATCTCAGGTAAATTAAAAATTGAAGTTTCCATATCACACATGCTTCAAAGAATGAAATAAAATTTTCCCAAAATGCCATGTGAAAAGGTTACTTAAATCCTCAGAGTTCCCCTTTGTAGACTCTGAAAGAGAGAGATCCACGGGAGCATAGATTGCTAAACTGCCTCACTTCACTGATACTCCATTACTGACTTACTGTGACAAATAGTAAATGAGATTTTTCTTAAAGACCACAGTGCCACAGTGACTAGTTTTTCTGCCCCAAGCATCATAGGTAACACAGAAACCAAAAATTGTGTCCTTTTTTTTTTTTTTTTCCTTCTTGGGGGAGAAAGTAACATCACTTTTTTATTTTATCAACACAAGAGATTAATCTCAGCACAGCTGATCTCCATGAATCCATTTTCCTTCAGACATTGCCGAGGTCAATGGAATTTTGACTTGTCTGGTGCATTTGTGCTGGATACACAGCTTAAGCCTTCCAAAAGCAAATATAACTCACAATCTATCAAGTTTACTTTTTAAAGTTCAAGTGGAATATTTCTATTTCGAGCTCAGTCTTTACAAGCTCTGCTGGTTTTTTCTCATTGCCATATTCCTTGGCTTTTTTTTTTTTTAATGTACCTGAAAACTTCAGATTATATTGATTCAGACCTTTCTAAGTGAAGCAGAGATTATTGGATGAAGGCGGTGAGTAGGTATGTGCCCCGAGATTCTAAGCATAAACTCACATTCATGGTTCTCTTAATTAGAGTAATACTATGATGAAGAAATTAGTTTTATGTGTCTGTGTGTGGAAGAGGGGTGATTTGGTGGCCTTTGCAGACCACGGGACTTTACATGATTTGTCTATGTATATTTTTAAATGGCTTGCTTCAAACAAAATAAAAAGTATAATAATGAAATATGATTACTGTGCGCAGCTGAAAAAAAAAGTATTGAACTTATATACTGTTTTACAACATGTAGTTTTAAAGCAAATTTAATATTCTAGATACTTCTCTTTACATATTCAATCCATTTGAAAATACCTTTAAGATTTAGTGATTTGTGATTGATCTGGATGAAGGGCTCGATTGAAACTATTCTTCCAAAGTCCCCCGTTCCCATATACCCAGTTGAACAAAATGGTTCTGAGCTTTGACATATAGGAGTTCTGTTGTATATATACAGAGTAAAATACGATTGGGTCCACCCGTGTTGGTATATTAATAAAGGACTATTGCTTTATTTTTGGTTAGGGAAAAAAAAAAGAAATCTCTTCTTCAACACATGAACTTCTTTTCTTTCTCAATGCACAATATATAAACATCTTTCATCCTTTGGAGATGATGATCTACAACGTAAATGTGAGATTTAAAAAATGCTAATTTCAGACATTGAAGGAGAAAATAGTATTACAGAGGCTAATCAGGCAGATAATTTAGCTTTCTATTGTTTCTTTCAAAACATCTCTTATTCCTTTCCTTTCCTTTGATAATAGAAACGTTCATTTATTCTGAGAATCGTCTCTCCTCTATGTTGAGGTGATCTACAACTGCGGCCTTCAGTATAAGAAACGTCATGGTAGAATTGTGAGACAGGCCAACGTGTGCTGTCCCCTTTTAGTTGAGAAAAGGGCATCTAACCAAAATTGAGATAGATTTATTTTAATGAATTGAAAGAGATACAGGAAAAGGTGACATTCTTCTTTAAATATTTAACAGTAAAGCCTAGCTTTTCTAGTGTTTATTTGTAGAGACCTCTTCCAAGAGCATGGAATGTATACATAGGCACACATAGTCCAAGGACAGATGAAATATTCCTGAAGAACCATTTTGTTTTGTTTTTCCCATCAGGAAATTTTTAGAATCTTTCTCCAGTCCTGTCTAAGGTTATTTATAGCTTGACCTTCCCACTTAGATTTTGAATATGCTTGATGTAGATTCCTGTCATTTTCCCTGGAAAATAACTGACTCATACCTGAAAGTATAAATATAGATACTTCCTTGACCTGTGGCCCTGGTCTTTTCGTGTGTGGAGGGTAATATTGCATATAAAAGACTATGACAATTGGCTTACATAAATTAGGAAGAGGGACCTACAACGCTTTTGAATAAAATGGCAATATAAAATATCTCACTAAATAAAGAGCCACCATAGGCTTTTTTTTTTTTTTTGTAAATTTTATTTTTTTATTTGTTTATTTATTTACTTACCTTAGAGATAGGGAGAGAGAGCATGATTCACGGGGGAGGAGCAGAGAGAGGGACAAGCAGATCTGGTGCTCAGCACAGAGCCCGTCTGGGGCTCAGTCTCACAACCCTGAGATCATGACCTGAGCTCAAAACGGGGGTCAGATGATTTACTGATTGAGCCACTGAGCACCCCTCAGCTTAAGCTTTTTAGAGTAGTTACTAGAAGTTACTCCTAGGATATAATTTTGTAAGATCCACTTTGTGACAATGGAAACTGAAAAATCAGGTTGTTGTTTTTTTTTCTTTAAATACCCTCAAAATTATATAGTCTCTGACTGCTTTTGTACTGGAAAAATACTAATTGGTCTTTGTGGGAATACAATGAAGAAAGGAAAATGTTTACATGCCAAATCAGTAAAATCTAAATGGGCAGAATTAAAGAATTTTGTCACTAATCTACATTTAGCCCCATTTGTCATCCAGTCGAGTTATGACCCCATTATTTTGATGTCGAGTTTAATGTTATATTTTTATGGCAGGGACTCCTTATTTTCTTTCACCTGGTGCACTTCTGGATTTCACAATTAAAGAGCCAGTATTTACTAAGTTATAATTAAATTTAATTAATATGTGTGAATGTTTTCCCTCTTATTAAAGAAAGAAAATATTGGAATTAGTTTTAGAACATAATGTGCCAATCTGATACAGAAATCAGACTCCTAGTTTTGAAATTTTGGCACATTTTGCTTTTTGGAATATTCCAGTGCATCAGATAATTTCATGTGGTCTATAAGCTTAATGGCATTGGAAACTGCAGTGCCCTGGCTTGTTTTAAATCAGAATTAAAGATGTGCCAACCTGTCACAACGTCTATGCACAGAGTACACTATAGTTCTTCACACCCCTTTGAGTTCATATCAATCATTTGAAAATAACATTTTTTCCTCAGAATGAGCTGTCACTATCAATTTGAATAGTGGCTGTTGAACTGGAATTCATCCAAATTTCAGCAAGCCATTTGGTTCATTATATCACAAACTAAATGACTTGCAAAACCATATTTTTTCATACTGTTTTTAAGCAAATACAATACCATCTCTTCAAAGATTGCAGTAATAAATTAAGATATTTTTATTCAAATATCTATTAAGACTTCTATTTTATTCCTGCTATCGTGCCATTTCTGATTTACTTTCCAATAATCAGCCAAATGTGTCAGATGTTTTTCTTAATATCAAATGTATTTGGATGCAGCGGGACTTCAGCGGTGTTTGTACGTGCTCACCACAAACCGCACAGCAGTCTTTCTGATGCCCCTTCTCAGTTCCTGTTATAAATGTGCAACAGCCTGGATGCTGTATGATAAGGATGATGTTCAGGATAAAATAGTATTTGTGAAACACTCATCTGAACACAGAGTGTTTTCCTTTCTCATTTTGCCACATTCACCGTACCTGGCATTTCATAAAAGTCTTATTATTGTATTGTTATCTGTCACTAAGTGTGACACAGTCTGTTGCGTAGAACTGGCAATGTGCAATCAGCTTCAATTCTTCTTAGAAGAAAACATCTATTACCCCCTTCTTTTTGGGTTTCCGTTTCTGTTTTATTCAAGAATTAATATATAAACCTTTACCTTTTTTTTAAAGATTTTATTTATTTATTTGACAGAGAGAGAGAGATCACAAATAGAGAGGCAGGCAAGGTAGGGGGAAGCAGGCCCCCTGCTAAGCAGAGAGCCCCATGTGGGGCTCCATCCCAGGACCCTAAGATCATGACCTGAACCGAAGGCAGAGGCTTAACGTACTGAGCAACCCAGGCGCTCCTAAACTTTAATTTTTTTCAGGAGAAAAATAGTTTATCAACCACAGTGACTTCAATTTGTATAATTTAACAATGAAACTTAATTCATATGAACTCTGGAAACCCCTATGTGAGGCATACTTCCAGGTAAGGTTACTACCAGTGAAATCAAAGAAACATGACAGAAAACATGTTTCACCATTTGTGGCAAAGATTAATACCTATTGTTGATGTATTGATGTTGATGTATTGCATTGTATTGTTGATGTAGAATAAATAAAGGCCCAGCTGGGATATTCATTTGCAAGCCCAAGATCTTAATCTGACCACTACTTGCTGTGTCACCTTGAGCTCCGTAAGTTACGTATCTTTGTAGACATTGACTGCTTCACCCAGAAAATGGGGCTCAAACACTACACCGCGTGGATCACTGGGATGCTGTAAAGGCAAAACAGTACATGAAATGCAAAAGAAGTTCAGGTACTGACAGTGTCACAATTCAGGAAAAGTGGAGAAATCACCCGTTACGAGGATGCTGAAAAATCCAACATAATTTTATCTACGTGTTCTCAAGTCTGAAATCGCATCTCTCATGGCACACTTTCTCCCTACTATCTTTTGACAGCATCTGAAACTTAAGTAACTTGTGTTTCCCTGGCCAGTCAATAACTTCTTTGTTGAATCTGTTCTACTCCTTCTGTTTTGCTCCAGGAAATCTGCCGTCTCATATGAACAAAATTTCTGCTCTTGAACATCTGCCATCATTGTATTGATTCCTTATCCTTTGCTCTCAATCAGGGACAGTGTGTAGCCCACTCCCCTGACTAACTCACAGAAACGGTGATAGGAGTGATCACATTACTACCACTTCATTTTCATTTGCAAATTATTGATCTGTGGGATCATTAAAATTACTTCATGAGAGTTCATGTCCACCTACTAAGGCATGACTCTATATTCTCATTATCATTATTTACTTACCCTCAAGTAATGCTTGTCCTATCCTTATTTGACTCTATGGTACACTATTTAAATTATATTCAGGTTCTTGAATTTTTTGCCCATCCACTTTTGGGGGTTTTATATTTTTACTTCCTACTTCAACTTTATCGAAGTGTAATTGACAGTTAAATTGGAAGATGTTTTAACTATGCATTACAATGACTTCATATACAGCTGTCAGTGTCAAAGAAATTATTGCTTATGTTTTCTTGTAGGAGTTTTAGGGTTTCAGGTCTCATATTTAGGTCTTTAATCCATTTTGAGTTTATTTATGTGTATGATATAGAAAGTGACCCAGTTTCATTTTTTTTTTAAGATTTTATTTATTTATTTGACAGAGAGAGATCACAAGTAGGCAGAGAGGCAGGCAGAGAGAGAGGAGGAAGCAGGCTCCCTGCTGAGCAGAGAGCCTGATGTGGGGCTCGATCCCAGGTCCCTGGGATCATGACCCAAGCCAAAGGCAGAGGCTTTAACCCACTGAGCCACCCAGGTGCCCCATTTTTTTTTTAATGTTACTATCCAGTTTTTCTGGCACCACTTGTCACAGAGATCCCCCCCCCCACCAGTGTATTCTTGCCTTTTTTGCTATAGATTAGTAGACTGTATGAACATGGGTTAGTTTCTGAGCTCTCTATTCTGATCCATGGTTCTATGTGTGTCTATTTATACCTTCCTGTTTTGAATCCTGTAGCTTTGTGATATATCTTGAAATCTGGGATTGTGTTACGTCCAGCTTTGTTCTTCTTTGTCAGGATTGCTTTGACTATTCAGAGTCTATACAAATTTTAGGTCTATTTGTTCTTGTTCTGATATTTTAATAGGAATTGTATTAAACCTGTAGATTGCCTTGGGTGGCAGGGATGATACGGGCATTTTTGTAATATTTCTTCTTCCAATCCATGAGCATAGATTATCTTTCCATTTGGTTGTGTCATCTTCATTTTTTTTAAAGATTTTATTTATTTATTTGACAGAGAGAAATCACAAGTAGACAGAGAGGCAGGCACAGAGAGAGAGAGGGAAGCAGGCTCCCTGCTGAGCAGAGAGCCCGATGTGGGACTCGATCCCAGGTCCCTGAGATCATGACTCGAGCCGAAGGCAGCGGCTTAACCCACTGAGCCACCCAGGTGCCCCTTCTTTATCAATTTTTTAATAATTTTCAGAGTATAAGAGTACTTCGCCTCCTTGGTTAAGTTTATTCCTGGGAATTTTATAGGTTTGGTGCAATTGTCAATGAGATTGTTTTCCTAATATCTCTTTCTGCTATTTCATTATTAGCATATAGAAATACAATATATTTCTGTATATTAATTTTGTATCCTGTGAATTTACTGAATTCATTTACCAGTTCTTCTTTGTGGTGGAATCATTAGCGTTTTCTATATATGGTGTGATGTTGTTCTAAATAATGAAAATTTTACTTCTTTCTTATTAATTTGGATGTCATTTATTCCCTTTTTGCTTCTCTGTTTACTTGCTGTGGGTAAGATGAGCAGAGGACCGGAGTAGACATTTTTCTGAAAAAGACATACAGATGATTAACAGACACAAGAAAAAGTTGCTTAATATCATTAATCTTCAGGGAAATGGAACTTGAAATCACAATGACCTATCACCTTACACCTATGAGAATGACTACAATGAAAAACACAAGAAGCAACAAGTGTTGTCAAAGATATGGAGGAAAAAGAATCCTTGTGCATTATTGGAGGGAATGTAAACAGGTGTAGCCATTATGAAGGTTCCTCAAATAAATTAAGAATAGAATTATCATATGAGTTGGTAATTCTACTACTAGGTATTTACTCATAGAAAATGAAAACATGAAAAAGATAGATGCACTCCTATTTATTGTAGCATTATTTACAATAGCCAAGATATGGAAGCAACCACATCCATGGATAGTTGAATGGTTAAAGAAGTGGAATATATATATTCTGCCATATATATGGTGGAATATTACCCAGCTATAAAAAAAGAATGTTTTTTTTTTTTCCATTTGCAAGTACATGAAATGAATGTAGAGTGTATAATGCCAGGCAAAATGTCAGTTAGAGAAAGTCACAAACCATATGATTCCACTTATATGTGGAATTTAAGAAACAAAACAAATGAACAAACACATAAAACAAGAGACAAACAAAAAAACAGATTCTTATATTTGTAGAACAAACTGGTGGTTGCCGGCATGGATGGGGCAGGGTGGCTGTGGGATTGTTGAAATAGACAAAAGGGACAAAGAGTATATGTATCTTGATGAGCGTTGAGTAATACGTAGAACTGTTGAATCATTATATGGACATCTGAAACCAAAGTAACACATATGGTTTCTTTTTTTCAGGGTCCTGGGATCCAGCCCCAGGTCAAGCTCCCTGCTCAAATAGATAAATAAAATATTAAAAAAAGAAACCATATGTGTTACTTTGGTATCTATTTGAGAAAGAGAGAGAGAGAGAGAGATTGAGCAGGGGGACAGAGACAAGCAGACTCCCTGCTGAGCAGGGAGCTTGACCTGGGGCTGGATCCCAGGACCCTGAAATCATGACCTGAGGCGGCAGTCAGAGGCTTAATGGACTGAGCCACCTAGGCGCCCCCTAAAAGTGCATCTAGCACCTGAACAGGGACACATTTGTTAATTACACTTAAAGAAAGAAAAAAAAAAGAGGATCACATGGGTGGCTCTGTTGGTTAAGCATCCAGCTCTTGGTTTTGGCTCAGGTCCTGATCTCAGGGTTGTGAAGTGCAGCCCGGTGTCAGGCTCTGTGCTGAGTGTGAAGCCTACTTGGGATTCTCCCTGTCTCCCTCCGCCCCCCGCCCCCTGCTCGCATTCTCTCTCTCTCAAACACAAAAACAATAATGAAAACAAAAAAGCACACACAAAAAAAACCCAAAGAGCCAAAAACCTACCAGAAGAGATAAACTTACAGAGACCCAGAGCATACTAGTAGCTGACAGGGGTTGGGGAATAGGGGAGGGATCGTGACTGCTTAATGGGTCTTTCCTCGTGGTGTTTTCCTTCGCGGTGATAAAAATATTTTGGAGCTACAGAGGTGGCAGTTGCACAACACTATGCACATACCATATGCCACCAAGCTGTACAATTTCAAGAGGTTATGATTAATATTATATGATTTTTACCTCAATTTTAAAAAGCTTAATGTCCGTTATAGAATTTTCTAAAACTGTGTGTCCTAAAATCTCTTCTATCTAACAACTGTCTTGGAGTATCCAGTGATCTCTTTTGTCTCAGTTTTCATTCCTCAGTAACCATTGATCTCTATCTTATCTAAGATTTTCCTTTCTTCAACCACCAAAATAGCATTCCTTCTCTTTCCAGCAAGTAGTGTCTCATTTTTTTCCCCAAAGTTAGTTTCCCTATACAATATGTTCTCCCTTTCTTCTAAATTCTTGTTTAATCAATTAAGTGTATCCTTCCTCCTTTAATTTTTTTTTTTTTTAAACAGAGAGATCACAAGTAGGCAGAGGGGCAGGCAGAGAGAGGAGAAGCAGGCTCCCTGCTGAGCAGAGAGCCCGATGTGAGGCTGGATCCCAGGACCCTGAGATCATGACCTGAGCCGAAGGCAGAGGCTTAACCCACTGACCGCTCAGTCGCCCTCTTCCTCTTTTATATAAAACTTACATGTACATATTTTGTCCTCTCTTCTGTCTACACATTTAATTTAGTTTATTTAAAAATGCATCTTTCTTTAACCTTGATTCCATATAAAAATTTCTCCTATCCTGCCCTTAATATTAACAATACTCATCCTTAATGGGAATCAAAAAATAAGGCTAAGGCATTCGATTTTTCTATTGGGGTCAAATCTGGCCCCACCCCTAATTTTGTAAATAAAATTTTATTGGAACACAGTAATGCTCATTTATTTAAATGTTTTCTGTAGTTACTCTTACACCATAATCACAGTATTAAATAGTTAAGACAGAAACAATCTTCTCACAAAGCCTAAAATATTTGCTATCTGGACCTGGCCTTTTATAGAAAAAAAATTTCTAGACTCCTATATTAGCATAACAATAGATACTTTAAGAACAAAAACTCTAAATCTCAGGGCATTTGCATAATGAAAATTTATTCTCACATAAAGTCCACCACAGGCAAGGTAGAAGTGATAAAGGAAAAAGGCAGTTATAAGATTTCCCAAAGGTGTCTGTACTCTGATATCTAACTGGCACATGGATAAGAAAATATGTAACTTCTTCTACCAAAATTCTTTGTCCAGAACTCATCAATTATGTGAGTTTCAATCTAGATATAAGACGGATGCAAAATTTTCCGTTGGCTGGTAAGATTTTTTCCCAGTAACAATGCAGTACTATGGCAGAGAAGTATATATTTTTGATGGGCAAGTAACTGTCTCTGCCACATGTATTTATAATGTTCAGAAAGATACTATGAAGCGTTGATTTTACTGCTGAGTTTGAAATTGAAAAATTTTGAGTCGCCAAGTTCAGAGCATCTCCTTCTACTCTTTGTTTTGTGATGCCGAGACTGAGCCTCTGAGCATCACACTTCTCTCTTTCCAGCGTTGGATAAGAGCAGCAGTTGTTTCTAGCACCGTTGGGGTCAGTTGCTACCTTCTTTTTCAACTTGTAGAACTAACTCACTTATGCCTCTTCAGAAGTGAAAAATTACAGAATCTCCTGGAAAGTGCTCTCTCCTCAAAGGTCTATATCCCTGTCCCACAAAGAGAGAAAGGTCTCCAGGTTCATGCGGTAGCAAGGGAGTCAGTGACAATTCTGCTATAAGTCCTTATATCACTGGAGGGGCCCTTTGCTAATTTCTGGATTCTCATAGCATCAGTTCCTAGGGAGTGTTTCCTGGGTCTGGCTGAAAAGATAATGGTGACTTATCACATTAGGTCCTACTGAAATAGAATGCAGTAGATTCAAGTCAGGACTGATTTGGGGACTTTGCATAGGTCTCATGGGTAAGAAGAGAATTAGCCTTGGAGAAGGCTGGAGAACAAATAGCTGAGAAAAATCCTCCACGCTTTTTCAGAAAAGAAGAGAGAATTGCTTTCCTTACATCTCATTCTTACACCAAACCCACTCCTTCAAATATTTGGATTCATCTTGTATAAGAACCAGTTACAACGTGCTTATCAAGTGATAAACAACATCTAATTGATCAGTAAATAAACATACTAAATGTTTTGCTCACCTAATCCTCAGGCTTCTAAATATTGTTCTTATATTTCAAAATTTTGGTGACCTGTCACTTACTAAAATCTTTGTTCTTTAAAGCCATTCTGTCCCCATCATTTACCTCCATTGTTAATCCATATCTGTACCCTTTGCTGAAATCTGTATCCTGCCATCAACTGAAATGCCCACTGCCTCATCTCCCTTTATGACTAAATTCTGTGCTTAATTTTAATATCTTTTGTCAGCGTTTTCTTTAGTCTCCTACTTTCAAAAAAAACCCACCATTAATGTTATCACTTATTTTTCTCTTTGTTAATCATTAATGTACTGTTAAATTCTTAAGTTTAACTTACATAATGAAATATGTGTAAAGCATGTGAATACATTTAGAGAAATAATTATAGAGTAAGCAAATGTGTGAACACCACTGTGACCAGGAATTAGAATATTACCGGGACCTTGGTAGACTCCTGGATTCTTTTTCTGGATTTTGAGTCCATTCCCCTCAGGTATTTACTCTCCTGACTCAGATTTCTTCTGTATTTGATTCTCTTCGAAAATTTATCACATAAGTTTTCATTCCCAAATCATAACTTAGCTTTGTCATATTTTTAACTTCTATTAATGCAATCACTTTCCATATTCTTTTTGACTAGCTTGTTTTCTTCAGCATTTTACTTGTATAATGTTCCCATGATCTTGAATACTGCTGTAGATTATTCATTTTCACAAGTGCATTATATTTAATTGTAGAAACATGCAACAGTTTAGGGGCACCTGTGTGGCTCAGGGGGTTAAGCCTCTGCCTTTGGCTCAGATCGTGATCCCAGGTTCCTGGGATCGAGCTCTGCATCCGGCTCTCTGCTCAGCAGGGAGTCTGCTTTCCCCCACTCTCTATTTGTCTACCTCTCTGCCTACTTATGATCTCTCTGTCAAATTAAAAAAAAAAAATCTTTAAAAAATTAAAACAAAAGACATGCAACAGTTTATACATCTATAACATTCCTGGTGGATTTTCAGGTTATTTCTAGGTTTTTGTTTTTAACAATGGTGCTAATGAGCGTTCTTGTACATATATCACAGTGTGTATGGCAAAATTTTTATAGGACAAAGGAGAATCATTATGATATAATAAGATATGTATTACTTTTTTTAAAAGACTTTATTAATTTATTTGAAAACAGGAGAGGCAGAGGCAGAGGGAGAGGGAGAAGCAGACTCCCCACTGAGCTGGGAGCCAGACATGGAACTGGATGCCAAGATACTGAGCTCGTGACCTGAGCCAAAGGCAGATGCTCTATCATCTGAGCCATCCAGGTGTCCTGGGATATGTATTATTTTTTAAAAAGATTTTATTTATTTATTTGACAGAGAGAGACACGGTGAGGGATGTGTATTATTTTAATGTTATTAGATAATACCAAAATGTTTCCTAAACTGATTTTTATCACTTGACATCCCAACCAGCAATAAATTAGAATTTTCATGGCTCCCTATCTTTCTTGGTTTCTTTTTTCTTCCTCTATATTTCTTGTAATTGATTTGGTATACAAATACAGTTTTAATTTTACATATTCCACATCAATAAAGGAACCATTCATTGAAATTCTGTCTTTTCATTACTGTTTTCTTTCATATATTTTAATTTCATTAAAAATATTCCATAATATTTTTCATATCTGATTACATATATTCTGAACATTTCATATACTTTTTAATGTTATTTTAAATAGTAGCTTTTAAAATCTCATTTTCTGATTAGCAGACTATGTATATAAATGAAGAAAATAATACTTATTTTCTTTACATATACTTGTATATAAAAACACAATATTAAATTAAAAACACAATAGTCATACTAAAATTCATGATTATAATATTTTGAGTTATTTTTAAAGATTTTCTTTATACATAATCTCATTTTTGCAATTGCCATTTTTAATCTAATTCTTTCAAATTTTATTTTGTCTTCTTTGTCAGATTTATTGATGAATAATTTACATAAAGATAATTTATGTGACCTAGATTATAAATTTTGCCCATTTTTTAGTGTCCACTATTGTGATTTTGATGAACATATGCAGTCATATAATCACCATTAAGTAAAGAACATAGAAAATTTCTGTCATTTCAAAAATTTTTTTCAAACTCTTTTGTAGTCCGTTCCCAATGCCATCTTAAAGTCCCTGATAACACTGTTTCCTTCCAGTAATTTTGCCTTTTACTCAGTAATAAATCAGTGAATTCATATATGTAGAGTCATTTAGACTTTGAGCCTGTCTTTGTTCACTTAGCACGATACAATTGATATTCATTAAAGTTGTTGCATGTATCACCAGTTTATTCTTTTTCATACCTGAGAATATCATTATATGGATGTGCCAGCACTAATCAGTTGAAGGATATTTAGGTTGTTCCTAGTTAGGGTACTTTGGGAGTAATTATGAAAAAAAAATTGATATATATAGTCACAGCAATCTGGAAAGTGTTGTCAATTTTAACAATATTTCACCTCCCATTTATTTAGGATACATGAATCACCAGACTATATGTTTTATAGTTTTGTGTTTGTTAGTATATTTTATAACTCATAAATTTCCTGCTGTATGTGTAATTTTTTAGGCCTCTTAGGGTCATTTATTTTCCTCACATAAATTTTTACTATATTTAAAGTCATTTTCCCTTAATTACTTCAGGAATATTATAGTGAAAATGCACAGTACATTTAAATAATTGGTGTTCAGAAAATCATCTAACATATGCCTACCATGCAGTGCAGTATGTCTTGTTACTCAAATTCACCTGAAATTTTAATAATTTTATAGAATCTGCCTACAGATCCACAGGAACAGTTTTTATATTTAAATATTACATTTCAGATAAATATTTATACACTATTACAATATGTATTTGGTTAATTTGATGTCTAGTGTATAGATCTAGTTCCTCGGGCTCATGGGTGGCTCAGTGGGTTAAGCCTCTGCGTTCAGCTCAGGTCATGGTCTCAGGGTCCTGGGATTGAGCCCTGCATCGGGCTCTCTGCTCAGCGGGGAGCTTGCTTCTCTCTGCCTGTGTCTTTGCCTACTTGTGATCTCTCTCCCACTCTCAAATAAATAAATAAAATCTTTAAAAAAGTAAAATAAAAAAATAAAGATTTGTTCCTCAAAAACTGTGTAAATAAAGCATTAAAGAACATAATTGTAAAGAGAAAGACGGAATATAATCAAAGAAATCAATGTATATTTCAGGAATGGCAAGAATTTTAGCATACTTTAAGAAATTCAAAGTACTTTTCTCAATTTTCAAAGAATATAACAGAATGATAAACAACAACAACAACAACAAAAGCCAAACCCCTGAAGCCAATAAACAATTATAGCAAGATTGGAGGGTGCAGGTTAATATAAAAAAGTCAGTTGTGTTCCTATATATCAGCAATGAAAGAATTTGAAATTAAAAACAAAATACTATTTATATTAGAACTCCAAAAATGAAATGCTCAGGTATAAATGAAATAAAATATGTACAAGAGCTATATGAGGAAAATTACAAAACACTGATGAATGAAATCAAAGTATAGCTAAATGACTGAAGAAGAGATATTCCAAGTGCATGGATAGGGAGGCTTGTTATTGTCAACATATCAGTTCCGCTCAACTTAGATTCAATGCAATCCTGATCTACAATCCCAGAAATTTATTTTATGCATATTGATAAACTGATTCAAAAGACCCAGAATATCCAAAATATTATTGACACAGAAGAAGAAAGTTGGAGGACAGACTCTGACTTTAAGACTTATTATAAAATGACAGTAATCAAGACAGTGAGGTATTGGTGAAGGAATAGCCAACTAGATCAGTAGAATAGAATAGAGAGCCCCAAAACAAAGGCAGTATAGTGGAACAGTAGAGTCATTTCAAAAAGTGGTAAAACTGGGAACTGGATCTACATGCAAAAGAATGAATCTGGACATAGACCCTGCAGCCTTTACAAAATTAACTCAAAATGGATCATAGACCTAAATATAAAACATGAAAACATAAAATTCCTGGAAGATAACATAGGAAAATAATCTAGGTGACCTTGGGTTTGGCAATAACTTTTTAGAGTCAAAGTCATGATCCATGAGAGTAATAATTCGTAAACTGGATTTCATTAAAATTAAAAACTCATGTTCTGTGAAAGACAATGTTAAAAGAATGAGAAGACAAACCACAGACTGGGGGAAAATGTTTGCAGAAGACTGTTATCAAAATACAGAACGAGGCGTGCCTGGATGGCTCAGTAGTTAAGCATCTGCCTTAAGCTCAAGTCATGATGCCAGGGTTCTGGGATCGAGCCCTCATCAGGCTCCGTTCTCCGGGCCAGCTTCCTCTCCCTCTCCATCTGCCTGCTGCTTCCATGCTGTGCTCTCTCATTCTGTCAAATAAATAAATTAAAATCTTTAAAAAATATATATATATATATACAGAGAGAGAATGAACTCTTATAACTCAACAAAGAAACAAACAAACGTATTAAAAAATGGGCCAAATTATTTAACAGACACCTCACCAAAGAAGATATGCAAATGGAAAATAAACATATGAAAAGATTCTCCATGTCATATACCATCAGGGAATTATAAATGAAAACAACAATGGGCTGTCACTACACATCAATTAAAATGCCCAAATTCCAGAACACTGACAACACCAGTACTGTTGGGAATGTAAAATGGTGGTGTAGCCTCTTTGGAAAGTGTTTTGTCAGTTTCTTACAAAATCAATATGCTTTTACATTGTGATCCAGCTATGATATTTTTCAGTATTTACCCAAAGGAATAGAAAACTTAAACCACATGAAACTGGCACATGGATGTTTTTAGCAGCTTTATCATAACTGCCAGAACTTGGAAGCAACCAAGATGTCCTTCTGTAGGCAAATGGATAAATATGAAATGTGGTACATTCAGACAATGGAATACTACTTAGTGCTAAAAAGAAATGAGCTACAAAGCTATGCAAAGACATCAAGGAAATTTAAATGCATATTACTAAGTGAAAGAAGCTAATCTGAAAAAGCAAGGTACCCTGTGATTCGAACTATATGACATTCTGGAAAGACAAACTATGCAGATGATAAAAATGTCGAGATTGCCAGGAGTTGGGGGAAGAAGGGATAATGGGTAGAGCAGAGAGGATTTTTAAGAGAATAAAAATAATGTGCATGATAGCATAATGATGGATACACGTCATTGCATATTTGTCCACACCCATAGAATGTAAAATACCGAGATTGAATCCTAATGGAAACTCTGGACTTTGGGGTGGTTATGATGTGTCAGTATAGGTTAATCAATTTTAATAAATGCACCACCCTTGTGGGGGATGTTGATAATGTAGACAGCTATGCATGTGGGGGGGGTGGTTTACAGAAGTATACAGGAATTTTCTGTACTTTTGCCACAATTTTAGTTTCAGAGAAAAATGAGAAAAAGCTACAGAGATTTTGCCAGATTTTTCAATTTTGCTGTGAGCCTCACATTACAATATAAAATGTTAAACTATCTTAAAATATAAATATAATTAAATATAATAAAGTATAAATTATATATGATTATATATTGTAATATATAATAATATATTATATATTGCAATTAATCATAGTGCATAATACCAATAGCCATATAATTTCATATAATTGTATTTTCATATTTCTTTGATAATTCCTTCCTTAACTTTTATTACATTTTCTCTTTTTGAAACCACTCAGTAAATGTTTTCTTTCCAATGTTTATTCTCTAAACATATGTGTGTGTGTGTGTGTGTGTATTTGAACTTACATTATTATCCATAAACTGTTTCTCAGAAACTGGGGGTTGTACGTCAGCATATCAAGGAGAACATGAAGTTGGGAATTTCACAGAGAGGAGCCGTGTGGTATATGGCTATTTAGTTTCTATGTAGGACCGCTATGATCTATCCCACCCCACATGCATCTACAGTAGGACACTGATACTCTTACCAGTGACTGTAAGGGTCCACTGCTCTCTAACTTTGTTGCATGGTTTGTCTGCCTCCCTCAATGGAGCATGGGAGAAGAAAAGCTATGTGTTTTCCAAAGCAGGTATAAAAAAAAATCATGAAATTCTTCCCTGTTGTTTTGAGAATCCTGCCTTTGAAACACAGATATCATGCTGTGAGGACGTCATATAGTGCGCCCATGTAGCTGTTCCAATCTGCAGACGTAGGAGATCTCAGCCCAGAGCCTGCATGTGAAGGAGCAGATCTTCATGCATACGTTGACCTACCTGCCTACTCATCCTTGGCATTCAAATATCCGCAGCTGACAATGTGTGGAGAAAAAATAAGGGGACCCTGGGTGGCTCAGTGGGTTAAAGCCTCTGCCTTAGGCTCAGGTCATGATCCCAGAGTCCTGGGATCCAGCCCCGCATCAGGCTCTCTGCTCAGCGGGGAGCCTGCTTCCCGCCCCCCCCACCTGCCTCTCTGCCTACTTGTGATTTCTGTCTGTCAAATATAAATAAAATCTTCAAAAAAAAAAAAAAAGAAAAAAATTAACTATCCTTGCCAATTGGTACTGAAATTACAGTTTCATTATTAAACTATTTACTGATGGTTTTAAGTCATTAAGTCTTCAGTAGATTTTATACATCAACAGACACTGGGAACATTATGATACCTATGCAGCAGGTTTAAAGATCAATTTGACCATATTTCAACAGAAATTTGGAAGCTTCAAAAGATATTTTTATGAGAGAAATATGAAATTAGTAGGTTGAGTTGTATTTGGAAAAAATATTTTGTTTAGTATTTTAAAGACCTGTATAAAATTTGGAGAGTACAAATTTATAATATGTTTATAGAAATTTAGGAAAATGTAAAATAAGTTTCAGTTATTAGCTTCAGGGAATAAAAACGTTTTCAAAAAAGGAATCATGATCATAATATATTTTTGACTCATCATTTAACATTATTATAATAATAATATTAACTGATGATTTAACTTTAACAATTCATCTTTACTGGTAGAAAGGATCCAGTGGATTTTTTAAAGAACATGCTTGTCTAGTAGAGGAATTACTTAGATGGTGTCTGAAATTGATCAACCAAAAATAATATGGATATTTTTATATAGGATGATGAATTTAGATACCAAAAGAATTGCTAACTTCTTTAACCTTCAGCACTATTGTTTTTTGTAATACACACTTCTATTACTCTAATAGAAATTAACATAATATTTGAAAAAGTATGAACTATGGTCTTTACTTTAACAATTAGCTTATTAGAGTCAGTGTTATTTGTAATAAATTAAAGAAGATAGAATATCCTCAAAGTCCTGTATCTTTTGCTGTAGATAATAAATATGAATTTCCCAGGCATTTACTAAGATCTCTGCTACAGTCATAAAATATAACTGAAAATACCTATATCCCAGTACTAAATTTATTTCCAGTTATCATGATTAAGCCTGTGTCTCCATAGAAAAAAAATCACTGTACCTCAGTCATTTTTTAGGGACAAAATGTACTTATAGTATGTTTTAAATAAGGTGAGAACTGTGTTTAATACTCTGTTCTGAGTACTTTTCATATGTTATCTTACTATTGTGCATAAAATTTTCAGTTTCCTGAACATTTTTATCAAACCACAAATTATGAGAGAGTGAAACACTTGTAACAAAACATAGACCAACTTATAGTAGTATTTTGTTAGCTTGCCATTGAAAATAGCAAATGTATGGTACCTGGAAGTGTGGGAGAAGACTGAAATCATTTGAAGACAAAAAGAATGAGGTATAAAGAGAGTCCTGTGTGCTCCCCAAGAGGTTAATATCTACCTGACAATATTGAATTTCCATCAATTCATTTTGTAATTGGCTGCAAAATTTGTACATTTTCAGCAACTGAAAGTACTCACAAGGGGCACCTGGGTGGCTCAGTGGGTTAAGCCTCTGCCTTCGGCTCATGTCATGATCTCAGGGTCCTGGGATCCAGCCCCACATCAGGCTCTCTGCTCATCAGGGAGTCTGCTCCCCCTTCTCTCTCTGCCTGCCTCTCTGCCTACTTGTGATCTCTCTCTCTCTCTCTCTCTGTGTCAAATAAATTTAAAAAAAAATTTTTTAAAGTACTCATAAAATGCCACAGAGCATTTCCATGCAAGACTTTATTTTTTTTTAATTTTTAGTTTTTTATAAACATATAATATATTTTTATCCCCAGGGGTACTGGTCTGTGAATCACCAGGTTTACACACTTCACAGCACTCACCAAAGCACACACCCTCCCCAATGTCCATAACCCCTTTATTAAAGGGGGATGGTATGGTATTGCTGAAGATCCAAGCAAGCAATGAACAGACACTTGGGATTTTCCTCAGTTGCACAGACTGTGCTTGGTTTTTGGAATATGAACCACTAAGATATGTGCAAGAAATCTTGTATTAGAAGAGCTTCCACAAAAGATCTTGCTGGAGTCTTTTCATCTCCCAGGTCATGTAGCCAAACCAAGCTGCCTATCAGGTTCCACTAGGTAAAAGCCATCAACAAACGAGTCTGCCCTGCCCAAGGAAGGTTCAAACTGAAGAATGCTTTAAATATTATTAGTTAGTTTATTCATCTTTATCTTACCAAGAATCAATACCAGAATCTCAAGTCATCCCTGGAGCTAAGTATGGAGTTTTCCAATCTAGCTAGGAAATTATTCTACTTTATATATAGTAGGCATTATGTCAATATTTTTTAAATGCCTGTAGCAGTGTAAAGACCTACCAAGCAGAAACCATAAGGCCCAGTAGCTGAAAAATATGCTCTGATGCAATCTATACTTGATTTAAAAATACAAAATTAAAGCCAGAATGAATAAATTCCATTCTAGTAATATTGGACTCTAGTAATCATTACCAATAAACAAGGGAGGTCGGTCTATTCATTCATTAGTTTCTTCAGTGAAATAAACAAATATTTGTTGAGGACCTGCTATTTCTCCACATAGCACTTTCCCCGCTGCTGTATTAATTTTTAAAAACCATTTAGCTTGGATGTTTAGCAGGACCTAAAACTTTTATATATCAAGAAGTAGGCTTTCGGCAATTCAGTTTTCTTAAAACAACTTTGCATTAATCCATAAAGCCAATCCATTATTTCAAGAGTGTTTTATTTGGATGCCAATAAAACACATCCCAGGAGAAGAATATCAGTCACTGGGAAGTAAACTTTCAGGAATTAAAATAGTCATACAAACATAGCTAAAGGCTATGGCAAAAGGATTATTTTAGCACTTAAATTACCATGTAGGTGTTTCAACTCAAATTAGGCTGGGGCCAACATTGTCTGGACCCCACAATGATCTCTAGCCAGTTTTTACAAAATGAAGAATGTAGCCTTAAAGTAAATTCACTGAATGAATACATGTTTTTCTGAAGATGGGCTTACAGGTCAATCAGCAGAGGCCACTTAGCAGATTGTTACTGAGGTACTGACTTAGAATAGGTTAGTAAAGAATAAGTCTATAAATATGTCACTTTATTTTGTAGTCTTGGGATATATTTTATTATTAAAAACCTTTAATGTGTTACAATGGGTTTGATACATAATTTTAGTATATTTCCCAAATTTAACATCTATTACTCATGTAAATTGCTTCGTGAGTGCAATATTTTAGTAATATTGCTATTTCAATCAGTGTTCTGAAGGTCTCATTTCATCTCATTGGGATGTTTTAACTGGGTTGCCTGGCTGGCTCAGTTAAGCATCTACCTTGAGCTTAGGTCATGATCTCTTGGGTTGGAGTCCCACAGGGTCACACGCTCAGCAGGCATCTGCTTGAAGATTCTCTCTTTTCCTCTCCCTCTTCTCCCTCTCTCCCGCTCACTGGGCTCAAGAGGACTCATGCAGTCTCTCTTTTCCTCTCTCACATAAATAAATTAAATCTTAAAAAAATAAAGTTCTTGTTGCAGAAATCTAAAGAATTAAGAATAAATGAAATAAGATGGGATTGGGAGGGAGACAAACCATAAGTGACTCTTAATCTCACAAAACAAACTGAGGGTTCCTGGGGGGAGGGGGATTGGCAGAAGATATTGGGGAGGGTATGTGCTTTGGTGAGTGCTGTGAAGTGTGTAAACCTGGCGATTCACAGACCTGTACCCCTGGGGATAAAAATATATGTTTATAAAAAAATAAAAAAATTTAAAAAAAAGAAAAAAAAAGAATGATTTTGTAATTAGTTTGCATGTTCTCTATATGTAACATCATAATATTCCACCAAAATGACAGTTGAGCTCGGAACTATCAAACAAGTAAAATCTGGAGTCATGTCATAGCAAGAATAATAATAATTAAAAAGCAAACAAAAACAAAAAACGATTTCTCAGCCGGTCTGTACTACCAGAAAAAACACCCCACAAAATTAAAACTAGAAAAATTTATTATCTGTACAACTGACCATAAGCTCAATTGAGGAAGGTCATTTAGTCCTTTAATAATGTTCCATTTCTCCTACCCCACATCCAAGCAGTAAATGTGAGCTTTACTTGGAGACTATGATTCAATTAAAAATTCACGTTATATTCAAATGTCTGTTATTATGGGAGTATTTCCATAGGGTTTCTTAAATTTAAGGTGTTTCTAAAAACGATAACAAGAAGTCTGATTGAGTATCACAGAAGAAAAGCATTTTGCTGTACCATTTCTTTGTTTATTCCATTACTATAAATGCTTATATTCTCTAGCATTTGATTTAAAACTGAAAATATGATTCTTGGTTTATGGCAATGAATTTGTACACTCTTTTATTTTCATTGAAGATCTAAAATTATATCAATAACCATAGGCCCTGTATAGACTTAATATCTCTGATCTCTAGTCCATCTTGATCATCTATTAGGTATTATAACTCATAGAGGTTAGCAGAAAGGCAACACGTTCAATTGTTCTCATAGGTTTGTTTGTTGAAGAGATAATTATGCAAACCTCAGGAGGTTTTTGAACAGCACAATCCTGATTTTTACAAGAGTGTCATTGATGGAACCTAAGATATATTTTCCAAAATATTACAGATTGATATTATATACTTTAAATTATCTACTACATGTAAATACATACCTCTGCTTTTTTTTTTTTATTTATATTCAGAATTTCAATTAGTAAGTAATCTTTTTTTTTTTAAGTTTTTATTTATTTATTTATTTGACAGAGATAGAGAGAGATCACAAATAGGCAGAGAGGCAGGCAGAGAGAGAGAGAGAGAGAGAGAGAGGCAGGCTCCCTGCTGAGCAGAGAATCTGATACGGGACTTGATCCCAGGACCCCAGAGATCATGACCTGAGCTGAAGGCAGGGGCTTAACCCACTGAGCCACCCAGGTGCCCCCCTCTGCTTTTCTATTCTCCATAAAATGCATACTTGTATTGTTTTTAGAATGAATATTTTGACTTCTCACTCATAGCTCTATTGCCAAATATGTATTTCTTAATAGGGGAAGAAAATAAAAAAATAGGAAGTTAAACTGCCCTATGTTTTTCAGAAGACTATATTTTTATGGCCATTTAGAGCACTTTAACTACTTGTTTTTTGCTCTCCTTGCCAAATTTTTTCCCAAGCCACAGATGTCAATTCCTACTCATCTGCTGCTCTGTTTCTTACTGACACCCTACAGATTGCATGGATTGTATTCCAGCTCAAATTGGATCATTTGAGCAAAAAAGGAATTTTAAAATCTGTTGCCTGTTTCTTTAACTTCTTTTTACCTTCTACCCACACAACTTTATACTATTGTACATAGACATTTTTTATTTCAGTTTGTAATGTTAGGCAACTCAAATGTGTGAACCTTGTTTTGGCTTTTGGAAATTCTCAAAATACAAGCAATTGTCCTTCCAACAATAATTTAAGATATGAAACTATGTGTGTCCAAGGCTTAAAATGCCAGTCAATTGTGTAGACGTTTAAATTAGTGGACACAATAATTCTATAAAAACAACAACAAAAAACATTTTTATTAAAATGCATTTTGATAGCATTTGGGTTATAACAATCCAGTTGATATTAATTCTCAATGATTTTAAGATAGTTTAAGCTAAACTATCTTTTGGTGAAAGTAAATATAAAAAACCAACATTTTAGAATACTTTAAATGACTGATGATCTTTTGCAGTATTTTATGAATATTTAATTACAACAAAAAGTTAATGATTTGCAATCAACCACATTCAGTCACTGGCTTCCATTCATTGGTATTTTAAGGTATGCAAGAATTTATTACCATTTTACCATATCTTCTGTGTACACAATCTCCCATCTTCAGCAGCATTGTAGCTCAACAACATAAGGGATCAGTATCTTCATGCTCACTCCAAGTCTTACTTTTAGGATTAAAAAATAAACAAATATATAATTCATTCATATTTGAGCCAACTTTGATATTTTACTCTACATATGTATTACCTGAGAAATTGTTTAATAACTATTTTCAGCCTCCGTCAGCAGAAATATAATATGAAATATGTCCAGGAGTGTTTAAATAATTAACAAAATTCATAATTCTGATTCCAGGAGTCCTTGGGCCCTGTTTTAGGAACTTTATACAAAACAGTAGGTCATTAATTACAGCACAAAGTATTTACCACCCGTAAGCATTTTTATTTTACTGTGTTATTTTAAACAAAGGGAATTAGTCATCTATTAAAGAATTGAAAATAAAAACAATGAGAAAGAGCGAAGAGATTTTTCGGTGGGAAATCTTTAGGTTGTATCCTATTAATACTTTTATATCATTTTCTACGTACTATGCCAGTACTGTCTAGAAACTTATTTTATTTTTTTTAAAGGATTTTGTTTATTTATTTGACAGTCAGAAATCACAAATAGGCAGAGAGGCAGGCAGAGGGAGAGGAAGGGAAGCAGACTTCTGCTGAGCAGAGAGCACAATGCAGGGCTTGGTCCCAGGACCCTGGGTTCATGACCTGAGCCGAAGGCAGAGGCTTCAACCCACTGAGCCACCCAGGCGCCCCCTACAAACTTATTTTAGATAAAGATAGTAACTTGACTTACTGGTATATGGAATAAAACAATTCACAAGAAGTTTCACAGAATAACATACTCTTTATAGGCTCAGGTTTTGGAGTCAGACTACCTAGGGTCAAGTCTCCGCAACTCAAGGCACCCAGGGACTTAAGCTGTCAGTGTTCTGGTTAACAAATCCATAAAATTCTTTTAAAATAATAGTGTTTCATAAATATAATGTGCAGGTGATATGGGTTAAACACTAAAACATTCAAAAGAGTATTTTATGTATCCTAAGTGCTTATTAGATGATTGACTACCTGCCATTTTGTCTATTTTATCAATTATTAACATTTTTTAATTTTTTACTGAGAGCACAATGAAATATGTTGGTATCTTTGTACTATTTAACGCAACAAAATTTTATAGTAAAACTTCCTTCTTTTTAAACATTTAAATGGAAATTGTTGATGTTTTTAAGAAACTCCATCTCTATTATTTTTGCAAACCCAGGGTGTACTTAGAAATAGAACAATAATATACTGTTGGGATATAAACACTCTGAAAGTTTGCTACCCACACTTAGACTCACAAAAACTTCTAAGAAATGAATCATGCAATAGATGTAGACAAAATTAGATATCCCATTAAATTCCTGCTATGCTTTAATGGCTTCAAAAGTTTAAAGATGGTGTATGTAATTAGGGAATTATAATGTATTATGGCTTGATTCCATGCAATTATTTTACCTTAAATCTTTCTCAGATCACGTTATCTTTATTGTATATTTACCTAAAATAAGGTTTTAGCTTGATTCATATATTTATGAATATATATAAATGCAAAATATTTGTATTTAAATAATTCGAGCATCTGTCTTTAGCAATATCATTTAAATCATGATAGTGTATAGTCTTTTGTTACAGATGGCTGAAAAATGGAATAGTCCATGTGGACCATTTCAGTTTTCTGGTCACTGCTTTATCATGTAGCATCCCTGGGGCCCCTATGCCTCCGTTATTTTGTTTCTGGCAGCCTTGTGTAAATTGGAGTGTTCCTATTCTCATCTGCTCATTCCTTTACTGTCATAACAATCCCATTTTGTATTGGAAATTGGTCTTCTCTGAGGCTTAAATATTGTTTTATGTTCTTTATAGTTTCTATATTCTAAATGAAAACTAAGATTTATGATGCCCTGGAGAGACCACTTGGTTTCAGTCCTTCAAAGAAAAATGTTACATTAAAGACAGTGTTGGTAACCCTGCAGTGTATCAGAACATTTTATGAAATATTAACTGTGCTAGAAAGAGAGATAACAGCATGCTTAGTTATAGAGCTGAAAATTATTGTATGTGTTAATGGGATATTATGAATATTCACAACTTTTCTTAAATTATTTTCTTTTTCCTCAGATGCCGCTCAATACTAGACCTTCCCTAAAACTAATACCCTCCTTTCCATCAGTTCTTAAAGTATTCTTTGTGTATCACTATACAGAAAGTGCAGAATAACCTCAAGGGAATTCATCTGTTGTCTTGTAGAAAGAGGATCTGTCTTTTAGGATAAATGTGAAACATTAGTAAATTCCACAGGATGCCATATAAATTGCATTTCCATTCAAAGCAAAAACAACCATTATTTCTCAGGTTTCTCTTCAGTGCATTATTTTTATGTTATTTTCCTGATCTCCACTAGCGTAGTTATGAGAAGCCCACACTAAGTCTTTCTACTTAAGGTCAACAGATGAATATTATCATTTAAATCACTGTGTGTAATCCAGCATCTTTTTCTTTTTTTTTTTTTTTTCTTCCCCTTTCAAGACTTAAAACATATGATGTTACAGTCAAGCATGGTCAGTTTTGGATAATATTATTTTAAAGAAGAATTGTTTTTGAGACATTCTAAGCATTCTTTCCAAGTCTGCATGTTCTCGCTACTTCACCAAAATTCTTTCTGAAGGTCATGAATGACCTTCCTATTGATAATGAATTTTTTTTCACTTCTCTAGTTCACTTTATATCATAATCATCATATTGGATTTCTCTCTTCAAACTGTTGCTTCTTAAGTTATGTGACACCATTTTTCTGTTGTTGGTTGCCTATCAAAGGTCATATCTTTCATTTTTTGCTAATAAGTCTTCAACTTTATGGAGACAATCACTACTGTGTTTACTGAGGGAAAGTATTTACCACCCTGTGTGAACATTAAGAATCTTAGATCATCTAAAAGACAATTGTGGTTTTATTCTCCTTGCTAATGATTAGTATGGGGATACACACATTGGCCAGTTATATCCTCTGAAACCTGAGAGATATGCTTGTTGCTTCTGGGAAAGGTTTTCTTTACCAATAAAAATCCTTGCATAGAGGGAAATACCCCTTTTATTTGGTGGATATTATCCTGGCTTCATGGAGTGCTTAGAATTGCTGAAGCCATCTCATGACCGTAAGGGAAGGGAGTATCAATATGATATGCCAGGGCACCTGGGTGGCTCAGTTGGTTAAGCGTCTGACTTGATTTCAGCTCAGCTCATGACCTCCAGGTCATGAGGTCCAAGCCTCTCAGCCAACTGTGTGCTCAGTGTGGCATCTGCTTGTCCTTCTCCCTCTGCTCCTCTCCTGCATGTTCTCTCTCACTCTCTCTCACAAATAGCTAACCAACTAAATAAATAAATAAATAAATAAATAAATAAATGAAATCTTTAAAGAAAATATGTGATATGCCAGAATAGAAAGAACCTAATTCCTTTATGACATTGTGGAGTAATTGAATCAGCAAATCTTAAAATATTCCTATGTGCTCTATCTATCATTATTTAACCCACATATAATTCTAGTGTTTCAGTAGTAAGCATTCTAAATCATATGGCTGGATTTGGGGTTAATCATTTTTTAAGTAGAGAATAAAGTCCTGAGGGATGTTAGATGTCTGGACAATTCCAAAGCCCAATTTGAAGTCTGATGCTATCCATTGCCTATCAGCAGCTTAGCAGCAGTCACAAAGAACACCAACAGCTGGGGCACCTGGGTGGCTCAGTGGGTTAAAACCTCTGCCTTCAGTTCAGGTCATGATCCCAGGGTCGTGGGATCAAGCTCTGCATCAGGCTCTCTGCTTAGTGGGGAGCCTGCTTCCTCCTCTCTCTGCCTGCCTCTCTGCCTTCTTGATCTCTGTCAAATAAATAAAATCTTAAAAAAAAAAAAAAAAACCACCAACAGCTGGATTCGTCTAGGAATTTATTTAATTTTTTTTTTACTGCTATACATTTTAAGTATTTTAGAAATTGTAGTATAACATCAAAGCAATAGTGATTTAAAACACAGCAGATTATAAGTGCCATTGTTATTAAGAATAATACAGTAGAAATAATTGAAGAGGAAGGATGATTAGGAGGTTGTATTCAGAGAATGTTTAGTGGCTGACATTTTGGTGGTATCAATACCCTTGGCATGATGATATTAGGCAACTGAAATGGAATGGGAAAGAAAGTTATTGAATAATATTTCCAGAAGCAGAGATACCAAATTGCTGGATGGGGTATTCCCCAGTAATTTTTAAGCTATCAAACTATGTTACATGAAGTTTTGTGTAAAGAAAATTAATAAACCAAGTGTCAATATCACTGTTTCCAAAGAAAAGTGTCCAGAAGATTCTTTTTTTTAAAATTCATTGCTTTGAAAAATTTTATTGACTATTATGTGCTAAATACTCTTTCAGGTACTAGCACTAACAAAAAAAAAATGTGCTCATTGGATTCATATCCTAAGAGCTGATACAGACAAATTGAAAAATTATACATTACTGAAGTAAACACATTTTTATGAAAGTATAAAATAAAAAAATATAAGATGAACAAACAGTTCAAGATTTCTCAGAGGAATGAGTACTTAATCTGAGAACTGAAGGGTGAGGAGTTAAATAAATAATAAAAAATTAAGAAACAGGTTTGGAGTAGGGTGAGAGAATCCTTAGTAGGAATGAAATAATAGTAAAAGATATGTGTAAGAATGTTGTATGACGTAATTCATGATAAAAATACCAGTCCTATAGTCGGAACATAAAATGGCAAAGAAAACAGGGAAAGGTGTACCAACCTTACAGAGCTGAAAAAGCAGGTGTTGTTTGATCATATAGGATAATAAAATCATATGAAGGATTCGTCTTAATCATAATATAATTTGGCAGTTATTGAAGTGCTTAAAAGAAGGATGTAACATGATAATAGCTTTTAAAATATTAAATAATTCCTGTAAAATGAATATTAAGGGATGCTTTTATTTTTTTATTTTTTAATAATATGAGTTTCAGTGTGGAAGAGGCATTTACAATGGAATTAGCATTGGGATATAAAGTAATGCAAGTACCTTTATGTTATTGTCTGGATCCTAGAATTTTCTCCAAAATAGCCATGCCAGCTCAAACTCCAACCAGCAATCTAACCAGCTGGAAAGAAGGGAAGAAAATAGAAGAATATGCCAATCTCTTTAACACCTTCCTGAAAGGCACACAGAACTCTTTTATTTATTTGTTTATTAGCCTCCCATTGGCCAGAATTTAGTTACATGGCTAAAACTAGATTAAAAGAAATCTATGAATATAGATTTTTACCTTTTTCCCAGAATGCTGAGAAACAGGGAAGAAAGGGCATGGGGGTCAGCTTACCTGTGTTTGACATAGGATAGGAAATGAACATCAATCTAATACTCCAGTTCTGAGATGCATGGGAAATTCATGGACTATGGGAAAATAAGCAGTCCTTATGTATTTACAGGCCAGTAGGAAAGCTCTTCTAATGTTTAATACATATTACATATATACTACTAAACAGAACAACAATTGCATCATATTGTTTTATAAGTGCAAATTTAATTTGACATATGAGAGAGAAAATGAATGCAATTTTTACAAATCTGAAAGGGTAATGTCTTGCTCTTCATTTAGTGGGTGGTTTAGTCAGGGTCTGTAGGAGTCATGTGTTATCTATAAGTATCTATGGTCATCTCTGTAAGATTTCATTTGAAAAATGAGAATTGGGCTTACTAATAATCAATTGGTTTAAGGAAGAATTAGCTAACCTTTGTGAACTAGATTCTGAATTTCTTGAGGTTATTAAACTATATTTTGCTGTATTAGTAAGCATGACTTAGAAATGTGGTTTAGAACTCTATTTTTTATTGAACGTTTAAAAAAGAGATGAAAATTACAAGAGATAGATGCATAAACACTATAATTAAATATAGCAAGAAGAAAAAAAAAATGTTTTGGTGACCCACAGAAAGTGAAGAAAAAAGAAACAGAGGGACATCCAACAGAGGAAACAAATTTAAAAAACCAAAATGGCAGAGCTTTACTATCTCAATAATTATATTAAATATAGATGATAGCAATATACCAAGCAAAATAAAAGACTGGTAGAGGGGATTAAAGAACATGACCCAGCTTTGTGCTCTTCAAAGATTTATTTATTTATTTGAGGGTGGGAAGGGCAGAAGAAAAGAGAGAATCTCAAGCCGACTCCCTGCTGCATGTGGAACCTGATGAAGGGCTCCTTCTCAAGACTCTGATATAATGACTTGAGCCAAAATCAAGGGTTGGACACTCGACTGACTGACCCACCAAGGTGCCCCCCAATTTTGTGGTCTTTACAAGAAGCTTTCATTGAAGTCAAATTAATGACCTAAAAAACAGAAAGAAAGAAAGCGAGAGGCAAACCAAGAAACAGACTTAACTATAGGGAGCAAACTGATGGTTGTGTGGGAGATCGGTTAAAAAAAGAAAAACCAAGAAAACCAAACAAATATTGACAAATAAAATAGCAGGCATTATACTAATAGTCAGTGAAGTAGATGATAGTAAAGAAAATTGCTGGAGACAAAGTGGAGATAAAAGAACCAAGCAATCAGGAAGATAAAATGATTGAGATAAGTACATAACAAACAATAAAATTTCAAAATAAGTGAAACAGAAAATGATAAGCGTTGACAGGAAAGGGGTGTCTGGGTGGCTCAGTGGGTTAAGCCTCTGCCTTCAGCTCAGGTCATGATCTCAGGGTCCTGGGATTGAACCCCGCATTGGGCTCTCTGCTCAGCAGGGGGTCTGATCCCCCCTGCCCCCATCTGCCTCTCTGCCTACTTTTGATCTCTCTTTCTCTCTGTCAAATAAATAAATAAAATCTTTAAAAAAAAAAAGTTGACAGGAAAAATAAGCAAATTCACAAGTATATGTTGGACTTAAACAGTTTCCAGTCAGTAATGGATAAAACTGCTATCCAAAAAATCAGCAAATATTTAGAAGGTTTAGCCAACACAGTCAACCAAGAAAACCTAACTGAATTATATAGAACACTATTCCCAATAAAAGACAAACTTTTTTTTTCAAGCAGCCATGAAATATTCATCAATATAGACCATAGTCTGGGCCATAAAACAAACCTCTACAAATTTAAAACAACTGAAATCACATAGAGAATATTCTCTGATTATAATAGAACTATACTTGGAGAATAAAACATTAAGAAAATATCTAAAATGAGAAAATTTGAGTAATGTACTTATAATTATGAATGGATCCAAAAGGAGGTCTAAAACTGTGTGTGTGTGTGTGTGTGTGTGTTTATATGGGGGTGTGAATATATACATGTGAATATATATATGTGAATATGTGTCATATATGTATATGGAATATGTATATGTGAATATATCACACACATATACAATATATACATGTATATGTATCATATATGTATATGTATACATATATATCATATATGTATATTTTGAAAACCCAACATATCAATGCATATGGAAGGAAGATAATTTAAAGTAGCATTTTGGGGGAAATTCATAGCACTGCACTAACTGTTTACATAAGAAATGAGGAAAAAAACTCAAATCAATAATTTAAGTTCTCACTTAATTACTTTGGGAAAAGAAAGCACAATAAACCTGAACAAAACACAAGGCAGAAATAATAAAGATCATATAAGAGTGATCATGGGGTGCCCGACTTGCTCAGTCAGTGGAGCTTACCACTCCTGACCATGGGGTCATGAGTTTGAGTTTCACGTGTGGCATGGAGTATACTTAAAATAAGTGACTGATTATGCTTGAAATTTTGTTCCTTGAACTTGTTGTATCTGTAGAAAATTCCCATCAAATGTTTTACTGCTGGGCGCCTGGGTGGCTTAGTTGGTTAAAGCAACTGCCTTCGGCTCAGGTCATGATCCTGGAGTACCAGGATCGAGTCCTGCATGGTCTCCCAGCTCCACAGGTAGTCTGCTTCTCCCCACTCTGACCTTCTCCTCTCTCATGCTCTCTCTCAAATAAATAAAATCTTAAAAAAAAAAAAAAGAGCAGGAAACTATTAAATGGAAAATAGGAAACAATAGAGAAAATGAAAAAAAGTCTGGTTCTTACAAACAAAATCAATAAATTTGATAAATCTCTAGAAAGACTGGCAAAAATAAAAATAATAAAATATAATGAAAAATAATTTTCCTGAAATGTATTTTGTATATTCATTCAAAAGTCTGAAAAATGCACATAGCAGCTTTAATCATAATAGCCTTCACTGGAAACAATCTAGATATCTTTTAGTGAATAAGTGGTAAGCTGGCACATCTATTACTGTGGAATAACCACCCAGCAATAAAAAGGAGCAAACTACTACACACCTAATAACTTAATCTGAATAAATAAAAAAGCAAATTAAAAATTTTGTATATTGAGAACAGATTGGCTGTTGTTAGGAGTTACAACACAGCGATGATTGCAACGTAAGAAATGTGGGTGTGGTTATAAAAGGCAGTAGGAGGAATCCTTGTCCTAATGTAACTGTTCTGCATAGTCGCTAATGACAGGAAATTCAGTGATAGGGAATTGTCATGATTAACTAAATACTGAATTCACTGCCATCATACAAAAATCTTTTTTTCTCTTCATTTACCAAATTTGATATCTGTCAGACTAATTTCCCTCATGGTAAAAAGAGGAATGTAGCATTAACATGTATCATAGTCAGAAACAAAAATGTTTAGAGGAAACAGAGCTTATGTATTATATATTCCTCTAGATTTTTCTTTGAATTAAGGAAACTTTTCCTAGGAACGTACACATGCCTATCTCTAACCCACCCATTATCAGCTGGCTTCCTGTAATTCCTGACTGTCATCTTTTTAAAATGGGAGTTAAATATCAGAATTACCGAGATAATTTAAAACCAACCCCAACCTCCTGTCTGGGTAAATTGTAAAGGCAATGAAACAGATCCCATAAGGAGTAGGATGTATTTCTCTAAGTTGTAGGCTGCATTTCTCTAAGTTCTAGGCTGCTTCCTGTTCACTAAGACTAGTGAGTACTGTGTCATCATGGCAGTGGACATGCATGCTATTTGCAGGAGATAAATAGTTTTGCAGGCAATTTCAGCTGTGGAATGTTTACCTGGACCATTTTATTTAGACACAGAGAGATACTTGATTCATCCCCAAAATTCCAAATATAATATTTTCTCTTTTATTCCCCCTAAAGTGTGGTACACTTTATTGAGTTGACTCCAGACTCTTTTTAGGTGTTCTCTCTTATTGGGGATGGGTGAAGGAGACTTTTACTTCCGCAATAAAGGGAGGTAAATGAACTCTTTCAGTAATTTTTAGGCCACAGCAAAACTCTGTCTCCAGATAACTTGCTCCCCTATTTGGTCACTTACTTTTTCAAGTCTCAACATTTAGTGTTAAAGATTTTGTCATTTTCAAAATTCTTGAAGGCAAACACCTCTGTCTCTTTTCTATCCAGCCAATCCAAATTAGGCATTTTACTTTCAATTCAGAAAAATACTTCTAAAAGCTGCAATAATTGGGTTCAGATGTTAGGAAGATCCATGGACTGACATATTTCTAGTCTATGACATTTCTTTTTCTCTCTTGTTCTCATCTGTGACTTCAGACATTGCAAATTACCTCTCAGAAGTCATTCGTTTGCCTTATTCTATTAATAGAGACTGAAAGTTCTATTGTCAGCTTCTGAGACTCCATTCCTGTGAGGATTGGTCATGTAACCTTTCTCTGTTAATAAGATGGAGACAGAAATCCCAGGTGAAGCTCTCAGCCAAGCTGATGACAGGGACAGTCTTGATTGGTTCATAAAATTGTGCTCTTTGTGTCTCTGTATCTTTGTTCATCTCTATTCTTCATATATGTAGTATAGATTTGATGCCAGGAGAAGCTATAGTCATATTGTAATCTTCAAAAGAAAAAATCTGCACATTAGGAATAATGGCACTGGAAGACCAAGTCACCTAGAGTAGTAACAACTACTTTGGATTGTTTAGAAACCTTTTTAAATGATAAAAATAAATCTCTATGTTGTTAACCTTATGACCAGATTATCTGTTGCTTATAGTTACTTTGAGAACTAACTGAAGCAGTCGGTAAGTTAGAAAGTGTTCAGTAGAGTTTTCAGTATGTCTGTTACACAGCTTTGGTTATATAGTTTGGGTTGTACGTCACTATTTTATTAAAAGTTATAAACTAGCTATTGAAACGTCCCTGAAAATGGTGAGGATGATGACAAAAAAGAAGGTGGTGTTGACTACAATAGAAAGTTATTGAACATTTACTTTGCATCATATGTTCTAAATATTGAAGAGGTATTATAGCCTTTAATTATTCAAATAATCATTTAATTTAAAACCACTCAATTTGATTACAGAAGGTAAAATGAAACTTTAAATTATTTGCTCACGTGGCAACTGGGTGGCTTAGATAGTTAAGCCTCTGCTTTGGGCACAGTCATGATCCCAGCGTCCTGGAATTGAGTCCCATGTTGAGCTCCCTGGTCAGTGGGGAGTCTGCTTCTCCCTCTGCTTCTCCCCTCTCCTTGTGCTCTCTCTCTCTCTCTCTCACATGAATAAAGGGAATCTTTAAAAAGTTTATTTGCTCAAAATACGAAGCAGGGAAGTACAGAGGCAAGTTTCAAACCTGAATCTGTCTGACTTCCTAACTGTATGCTGTTATTGCTAGTCCTAACTGCTTTATGACTGTTTGAAAGCCCTGAAATCTCTGGCATTTGTTTTCCAGTTTTTCTAAATATTGACATTATTGGATATTTTTGTTTTCTTGTTGCAGTTTTATATTTTCCTCAAAGTGTCATGCTATGGTTGAGCCACCTAGAATTTCTCTGAGTTGGGAACTTACTTTTCCAAATATATAAATATGAATACAGATAAGTGAGGCACATTTGAAAGTGTAGATATTATTAATTTTGCTATGGTAGTCACTAGACACTTTTTTTTCCTTTTAAATTTTTATTTAAGTTATAATTAGTTAACATGCAGTGCAACACTGGTTTCAGGAGTAGAATTCAGTGATTCATCACTTACATACAACACCAGTGCTCATCACAAGAAGTGCCCTCCTCAATCCCCATCACCCATCTAGCCCATCCCCTACTCACCTTTCCTCCATCAACCCTCAGTTTGTTCTCTATAATGAAGAGTTTCTTATGGTTTGTTTCCCTCTCTCTTTTTCCCCCTTCCTGTGTGTTCATCTATATCTGTCTATTTATCTATCTATTTATTTATTGTGTTATGTTAGTCACCATACAGTACATCATTAGTTTTTGATGTAGTGTTCCATGATTCAATTTTGCACATAATATCAGTGCTCCATGCAATCTCTGCCCTCCTAATACCCATCATCAGGCTTACATGTCCCCCCACCCCTATCCCTTCTAAAACCCTTCGTTTGTTTCCTGGAGTCCATAGTCTCTTATGGTTCATCTCCCACTCTGATTTCCTCCCCTTCATTTTCCCCTTTTATTTCTTAAATTCCACATATGAGTTAAACCATATGGTATTTATTTCTCTATTTCACTTAGCATAATACACTCTAACTTCATCTACATCATTGCAAATGGCAAGATTTCATTCTTTTGATAGCTGAGTAATATTCCGTTATTCATATACACATTTTCTTTATATTCATCAGTCAATGGATATTGGACTCTTTCCATAGTTTAGTTCTTGTTGTGATAATCTGCTCTTAACATTGGGATACATGTACTATTTTAAATCTGTATTTTTATATCCTTTGGGTAAATAACTAGATACTTTTAATTAATATTTTTCTTTCTCAAATCATTTTCTTGGTTAAAAAAAATCACAAAACTATAGAAGCTCAAGTAGTTAGGGGAAGTAACAGTAATGGTTTTAGAATTTTTTTTGAGACCATTATTTATTTGAGAGAGAGTGGGTGAGAGGGAGAGTGTGAATGGGGCTGGGGTAGGGCAGAGGAGGAGCAGACGGTAATGGATAAGTAGACCCCTAGTGAGCAGGGAGCCTGATATGGGGCTTGATCCCAGGACCCTGCACGTGTTCCTTCTCTCACTATGTCTCTCTCTGTCAAATAAATAAATAAAATCTTTAAAAAACAGTACTACAAGGTACATAAGTATGGAAGTATCTCTTTGGCATTGTGATTTTGTTTCCCTTGGATATATACACAGAAATGGAATTGTTGTGTTGTATAGTAGGCCTATTTTAAACTTTTTGAGGAACCTCCATAGTGTTTTCCATAGTGGCTGCACCAGTTTACATTCCCAACAACTGTGCACAAGGGTTCCATTTCATTTACATCTTTTCCAACATATTATCTCCTTTGTTTTTAATGTCAGCCATTCTTATAGGTGTGAGGTGACATCTCGTTATGGTTTTGATTTGCAGTTCCCTGATGATTAGGTGATATTGAATATCTTTTTATATACTTGTTAGTCATCTATGAGCCATCTTTGGAAAAATGGCCATTCAGTTCTCCTGACCATTTTAAAATCAGGTTGTCTTATTGTTATTGTTATTGAGTTCTATGAGCTCTTTATATATTTGGGATATATGATACATGATTAGTAAATATTTTCTTCCATTCCATAGATAACTATTTCATTTTGTTGATGGTTTCCTTTGCTGTGCAGAAGATTTTTTTAGTTTGATGTAATTCCATTTGTTTATTTTTGTTTTTGTTGTCTTTACTTTTGGTGTTAACTCTAAAAATGAATTTCTTTTCTTTGATTAAGTTGTTATTTCCACTACTCATTGTACTCTCTTGATAGTAACAAATTTCATAATACTTTCTAGATTTCAAATCAATTATTGCTATATTGAGATGTAATAAAAAATAAATTATGGATGACAAAACAGAATAGCTATTAAATAAAATGTTTTGCTTCCATGTGTCACATATAATAATTACTGTGATATGCATTAGAAATCATAAAATAGTATAATGTCAACAATAAATATGAATGTATTTTTGAAAACATATTCAGAAATACAAAAAAAATCCCTACAAACCTGCCTATGAAGGTTTTATTCTTTGAACTGCATAGTTAAGATACCACAATATGATCTGTGCACTCTCCTCCTTTATGAGACTCTTTCATACATCACACTGGAATGGATTATAATACTGGCACAAGGCTAAGCAATACAGTTCTTCTTCTGTTACCACAACAGTAATTTCACTTGGCTTGGTTTTCATTCTGTGTTCCTGTTAATCTTTCTTTCTTTAGTCCTTTTTAAAGACATTGGTAGAAGACACGTTATCTTTGTATATAGTAACATTATATTTTGAATAACTATGCTAAGGTGGAATTCTACATGACAGTAGGGATTTTACATGAGAGCAATTAAAACACACCACTTTATTATACTTATGGATGTAATACTTAATTTTTATTTTATCACTGGGTGTCTGGTGCCTAGCCTGATTCTGTTTCCAAGCCTGTAATTTTGTAACTCTTTAAAATATTTTTGTTAATTTATTTTAACAAAATTTTTTTCAAAACTATAATAAAGTCTTATTAATATTATGATTACCTCAAATTTTGAATGTCTTAGATAATTATTGTGTTTAATGGCTTCATAAAAAGAGGATGTCTGAAGTTATTTTTGTTTGGTCACAGTGATATTTCATGAAAATATTTTTCATGTTATTATAAAATCTGGTATGTATATTATATGTTTAGGTACACATATATATCTTTATGTCTAGGTACATATATTTTTCTGTTATTGTTTTTATTATTAATAACTATATTAAATTTAAAATGAAAATTAAAACACAACTCTTTAAGGTTTATTTGTATTTTTTATATTTTAACTATATCTCATGTGTCAGGGAGATGATACTATTGCTACTTTCTTTAATGTATGAAAAATGTGACCAGAAAAATATTTGAAAGACACATGAGAAAACAGGTGGAAGTGAAAAGTGAATTATTTTTTCTTTAATTCTGTATCATCAGGCAGGATTATTGTCTTCATCTCTGATTGTATGAAAGTTCGCAAGTGTGAAAGTCATACTCTTTTACAATTTAATCTATCACAGTTCCCAGACAAGCTGAAAATGAGAAGAGAGTAGTTGTAAGTTAAATTTAGACAACTAATTTATGTTTTTTTCTAAATTTAAGTTAGAAATTTAGTGAAAAAGAATGATAGTTAATAGTCTAGGAGTTCTATATTATGGAAGTGTGACATACAAATGAAACAGAACATGTATGTGAAGATTAATGTCAGGAATGAGAACACAAGGATGCATGATGAAGTAGGAGAGAAAATTTGGAAAAGACAAAATAAAGTTCAAATTGTGATACTTCGAGGGACCCTGATATATCGTCTTAACAGGAGTCTGAATTTAATGCTGAGTGATTCTGAACTATTGAATTAAAGTGAGATAGAATCTCTTAAACTACATCATTCATCTTCTCAGTGTAATACAGTGAATTAGTATCACCTTATATATTATTCTTTGCTCATCTCAGCCAGCAGTAAAATTGTTCACCAGAACTGCTCTATATACCTTTTACAAATATCACTGCAACTCTTTTATATTCCTTTGCTTAGCTGTGGCAGTAATACTTATAAACTTCATTTCCACCTTATCGGAATAATAGTAGGAGTAGAGTTTGTTTTAATGTCAATTTTTGAAAAATATGCATGAAACAAAATTTTTTATTATCCTCACAGTGAATTTCAAGACAAGGAAAAATCTTGCTTATTCTATGAATGACAGAATTGAATAGGCAAAATCGTTTTTTTCTTTCCATTTATTTCAATTCTAAACAATTAACTTGTGATTTTAGTAAAAATAAAATTTTTCCCATTATTGAATTAACTTTTCCCTCTATTCATGGAGTAAAAAGAGAGTCAGCACAATCACAATTAATTTATGATTCTCCCGAACAGAGTGAAGAGTAAACTCATCCTTAGGGTAAGATGATAGCTCCCAGGATGTCTATCTACTTAAAAGAAGATCAGGAAATTCACACAAAAGAGTAAGGCCATAACTTCTTATGGTTTCCTTTTCTTTTATTACGGGATTAAAAAGTTTTGACATCAAAATAACATCCTAATTTCCTGAAGGTGCTCAATTCCATCAACAGAAGCTGAGAGGAGACATGACCTTCATGCAAGCTTTCCTCCCTCCCATCCTTGCTAGAAATACTTGTCTCCACTAGGCCATTGATCATTATCATCATGGATTAAGAAGTATCAATATGATTAAAATAAGAACCTGCCTCCCCAGGCTCACATGTTTGCCTATACAGGGGTCAAGAAAGATCTTAGATTCCCACCCTTCTATCAGTCCTTTCACCCAGTCTCTCCATCACTATATGCAACAATTCCACCATCGCTAGAACTTCTATTTCTGTCCATGTCAATAACAACAGGAAGTTCCGGAATTGCAAGTCAATCTTATCTCCCTGACTCTACCTAAGCTTATAAATTTTGGATGTTCTTTCAGTCCCTTTTCCCTATTCCTCCCTCATACTCTTGAAAACTTTTCAGTGTTCTCTTATATTCGAAGTTGCCCAGATCCTCAGTGTCTTCTTTGAGCACTCTTAACATTTCCCTCTATTGTGACTTTGGCTTTTCACCACAGATAATGTTTTCCCTGAAGTCCACTCAAGTGCTCGCTCATTTTGGTTTGTTTGTTTTCCAACTCAGAGAACACTAATAAGGATAAATGCTAAAAAATGACACATGGGTGTATACTTTTCAAACAACAAGAAAAATAAAGCTAAAGAAAAAACCCTGGAAGGAACCAGACGTAGGGGAAAATACCTATAGACAGACAAAATTTACAATTACATCATACTTCTCCTAAGAAATGAAGCATGTGAGAGTGAATTACATATTTAAAATTTTGAGAGAAAAACAATATCAACCTAGAATTTTGTATCCTGCAAAATTATACTTCAAAAGTGAAGGAGAAATAAAGCCCTTCTCAGACAAACACAATTGAGGGAATTAGTTGCCAGTAGATGTGCCTTGCAAAAAGATGTCAAAAGAAGTAATTTAGAGAGAAGGGAAATGATGCAGATTGGAAACTCATATCTACATACAGAGCATTAAAGGAATAAGTGAAGTCAAAATTAAAACATTTCTTATTGTTATTCTTATTGTTAATTTATCTAACATTGAACATATTCAAAATAATATGACAATGAATTTGATTATATATGCTTATGTATATACCTTTTTAATGTATACATGCTGTGTATGCCCATATATAAGTGAAATGAAGGACAAGACAAGGGACAACAGGGAGGAATTAGGATTATTGTGTTCTTACAAGGTACTCACACTATCTGTGAAATGATATACTGTTATTTGTAAATGGACATGGATTAGTTGTAAATGTATAATGCAAACTCCAGGGCAATTAGGGAAAAGAAAAAGTAAAACAAACAAACAAACCAACAACTGATATGAAAAAAGAAGAGAAAATAGAACCATAAATCTTCAATCAAATCTATAAAACACAGAAAAGGAGTGAAAAACAAAAATAACAGAGCAAAATAGTAACAATAACTGTTAAAAGAAAAATGTGTATATATGGATTGATATATGATTGAGCCTCATCTTATTTGAATGTAGACACTTTTTTTTTCTTTCTTTCTTACTGTCTGGTAGGATGAAAATTCCCTTAAATTGGCTTGATGGCTCTATAGTTTCCAATGGAATAGAAACGTATTTGCCACCCTATGGAATAATTGCTAGAGAGATGCACAATAAGACCTTGTAGGACAGTAAAAGATAAAAGTGTTCAGAGGTATATTTAAAGAAGAGACAACATTTAAACTAACAATTAAGGATGTGAAAGAATCCTATAAATTGGTGAGTTCACATGATCTAAGAATAAGAATATTGAGGATATACATCTATTTCTATTTTTTAAAGTGGGAGCCACCATCATTTAAGAAAAGAAGCAATTTGTTCAGTACTTGGTATAGACTCAGTATATACTGTTGGAACCCAGACTAGAGTAATTTGTTGAATTTCTCTGTACAACATAAAGGATAAATTTATTCCATTTAGTAAAAAAAGGTAAAAATCTGAGGACTGTGTGAAGGATAGCTAGGAAGATCCAAAAATTAAAGAAAAAAAAAAAAACAGCACAAAACCAATAGCAGCATGAATGAGAAAGGTTCTTGAGGAAAGAATATTTTTGCTGTGTGATGACTGAAATAAATACACTCTTCTTTGACATTATAAAATTTTAATAAAGTACATATTATTTACTGATGTTTATTATTTTAGGAAATTTTTAAGATGGATTGAACTTAGGTAAAGAGCTTATATTTACACCTTTATAGTATCATGGTAATGTCAGGCGAAAAGCTAGAGGAAAAAGATTTGAGTTGGCATCAGGATTAACAGAGTTAATTCTTTTTAATTGAAATTTATTTTTGAAAATAAAAGTTTTAACTTAGCAGATGTTTTATAAACAACATTAGCTAATTCTGTAGGGTATTTCTCCCCTTAGAAATTCCTTTTCTAATATATTATAGACCTAATGTGTTATGGAACCTGCTTTGGGGAAGGGTGGATTCACAACCAAAAATGCATACCAACATAAAGAAAGGTATTTAAATGCAAATGGAATCTATAAATATTTATGGAAAATATAATCTACTAACTAACCCAGTAGAAATAGCTAGAACAAAGGGAAGGGCTTTATTTGCAATGTTTTGATTCTTTAAAATAAATGCCCACTAAAGACTTTTTGTCCTTCCCTTTATTTAGTCAATGTTATTAGTCAGAATAGTCCGGGTTTATGTAATAATAAATAAATCCTCAAGATCTTAGTGTTTAAGACAAGAAACATTGTGTGGGTATGTGTTTCATAGTTTGATGATTTGGGGAAGAAAAGTAATGATATAGAGAAGTAGCGAGATAGGTGAATGAGAGTTGAATGACTCTTCTTTATGAGATGATGACTCTTCAAAATTCACGGTGCTAGCATGTTCTAATTCCATCATCTCTCAAATGTTCAGATAAGGAAATTTGGAAAACACATATTTATAAACAATTATACTATATATTTGCCTTACATCAAAAGTAGCAAATAGGGTGGCTAATGTCCACTGGCAAGAATAATTATATGACCCCATCTAAACATATGAGAACAAAGAAATGTACACAGATTTTTGGGAAGACTAAAGCTCTTTTGCCAAAATATTATTTTCTATAAGTTTTGGGAAAGAATTTTAGATGATCAGGAAATAAAGTGATCACCTCATCACTAATTTGAACATTGAAGATTACTGCCTCTTACCATATTTTGGCATTAAATTCTATTGATCAGATTTTGACATTTATGAATAACTCACTGTAAAAGATAAATGAATTTCAAAGGGAGAGTTATGAGTGAAGGGAACTGTCACCCACCTGACATGCAAAAGTAGAAAATGGGGCATATTGAAATTATATACCTAATAGGAAATTCTTATTTGTTAGAATATTAATACATGTGGTATCACTTCATACGATGTAATAAAATATAAAAAAGCTTAAAAGTAATTTGAGGTTGGGATGCCTGGGTGGCTCAGTGGGTTAAGCCACTGTCTTCGGTTCAGGTCATGATCCCAGGGTCCTGGGATCGAGCCCCAAATCAGGCTCTCTGCTCAGCAGGGAGCCTGCTTCCTCCTCTCTCTCTGCCTGCTTCTCATCTCTCTCTGTCAAATAAATAAATAAAATTTAAAAAAAAAAAAGTAATTTGAGGTTGATAACTGTTACATGTTATGTATATTATTGACATTTATATATCTGAGTATTTTTTTTGAGCATTTACTTTATTCAAAGCCCTATACTAGACACTGGGAATTAAAAATATCAAACTGCTGCCATATTCTCCAAATATAGAAATTTACATTCTACTAAGGGAGATAAACAAAATATGGCCACTTCAAAAAAAAAAAAAAAGCAGATAAAAGATTGTCATATTAAATGTGTGGCTTTCAATGGCAAAATAAGAAACAGATTACTTCTGACCCAAGGAATTGAGAATTTTCCTGGGAAGAGGTTCTCCTTGAATAATGGTCAGATCATGTTAAGCAAACAAGTGTATGAAGATGTTATCTATAACGATATCCGTGGACAAATACACAAGAAGAGAACATTTCAGAAGATGTTTTGGAAGAATACATGTTTTGTTTAACAGCAGCATATGATAAGATAGAATAATAATATTAGCATTATTTATTAGTGGTGGTAAATTGTTTAATACTTGCTCTATGACAGACACAATGACTTCACATATATTAATATAATTCTTACACAATTGTATCATATAGCTCTATTAATCTTCTCATTTATAGAGGACAAGTTGTGAGGTTAAGTAACTTTACAATTTATATGTCTAATGAGTTATAGATCTGAAGTTCAAAGCCAAATTCTGGCTGGTGAGTCAAAAAAAAATGTGGAAATGAATCTAGTATTAGATAGAATGCTTTGATTATTGGGCAAGGTACTTTTTTTTAAAACTTCATTTGGCACCTATTGGTCTATATTTGGGTCAGATGATTATATCTGTTTTCTATTATAACAAAACCCAAACTAAGAGCAGTCTATAGGGTAATTGGAATAGGAAAAACCAAAAGGTTATTAACAGCTTCTAGTTCTGAATTATTGTTAAGGTGATTTAGGAAAGTGCTAATGAAGTCAAAGAAAGAAGTGAAAAGCATGATTTTTGTGAAATAGACTCAAAAACAATATTCTGGGGGGAATATACTGCTAACCAGAGGAAAATAAATAAAGTATCTTTAGAATATCAAACACAGGTCAGAGTGGAAATTGTACTAATTTACAATCCCAATTAAGACGTGAGAATTAGGGGCACTTGGATGGCACAGTCGGTTAAGCATCCAACTCTTGGTTTCAGCTCAGGTCATGATCTCAAGGTCATGGGATTCAGCCCCATGTTGGGCTCCTTGCTCACTGGGAAGTCTGCTTGAGATTCTCTCCCTCCCTTTCCCTCTGTCGCTCCTGCCCCTGTGCTCTCTCTCTCTCTCTCTCAAATAAATGAATCTTTAAAAAAAAAAAAAAGGTGAAAATTAACATATAGACATTTAATACATATTTAAGGAAGGAAGAAAGTTTCAAAGGATCAGAGAAAGAGCAGAAGACAGGTAGACATCAGGAATAAAAGAAAGCTAGGAGTTCATCTGAGTAAAATATTTTTGTTTTGTTTTGTTTGTATTGCTTTATTTTTTTTTTATTTTTTAAAATTTCTTTTCAGTGTTCCAGAATTCATTGTTTATGCACCATACCCAATGCTCCACACAATACATGCCCTCCATGATAAGAGTATAATATTTTAAATAATAAAACATTTTGAAAAATCTAGCAGAATAACCAAATATAAATGCTTAGGATTTGGAATCACAGTAAAATATCTTTTAAAATACATTCAGACCTTCTTCAGTTTCCTGGCTGTGATGGGCAAGATTACTTAGACAGATTATCCTGCTAAAAGCAACTGAAAATACTGGATAAAGTATTTTTAAAGTATTTTATTAAAGGTCTAGTAAGGGATTATCAGGCCTGTATGTAAAAGAAAGTAGCGAGTGGAGCAACATAGCGCATTAAAACCCTGAAATCATTAATTAATGAGACAAATTCAAACTCACTTGGAAATCCTTTGGTTTGAAGGATACACAAATGAAAGCTCAACCCAAGGCCACCAAGGATGAGAAGAAGCCTACTAGACTTCCTGCTCAAAAGCCATGCCCTCAAGGTGTAGACTAGACCCAGGATCCCACCGCATAAGAAGGTGCCTGGGAGGTTTTAGGAATTTTGTTTGTTTTGTCAATTTTGATTTTCAGTCATGGGACTCAAATACTGGCCATGCACTAACTTATGCAATCTCCAGTTAAAGACCTGAGATGGGAGAGTCTAGGATATACACGAAGAATAGAAAGCAGGCTAAAATACAAGTTACATAAATTGAAAGTAAAATGCCTTACATTTATACAATGGTTAAATAGCCCTTAAAGTATGCTTGTCAGATGTTAATTTCATCTTTATGATATTTTTATAAGAAAGTTTATTCCTATCAACACAAGTTGATAACTAGTTATAGTGCAGTTCAATCACATGCCCAAGGTCAGAGAACTAAACAGGATTCGAGCTGGAGGACAGAGCAGTATATTTTGACTCCAAGTTCCTCAATTCTTCAGTTAAACCAAATTCTTGAGTATAATCCTGGAAGAAGAGAAATCTTCATTTTACTCGTTATAATTATCATTCTTATTACTGGTAAATCTCTCTTTCTCTCTCCATATATGTATATACATATACACACTATATATGCATGTAGCATAAACTTATTATTATATATTGTATATATTTAGTATGTGACTACAGATAACATATACTATATATGAACTATATTGTATATAATATACTTATTATTGTATTATAATATAAGGAGTTCCATATACGTTTATGTAGTTTATTATGGAATATATAAAATGGCAGTGAAACAAGGAGACAGTTTTTGCTTTGTGGGAATAGACAAATTATAAAATGAAGGCTGAGAAATCTTAACAGTTGGTGTAAATAAATAGTGTAGATTACCAATCAAATTCAAGCAACACAAGATAAAGGTGTAGCAAGAAAGCAAATTGTTGGCTAAGATAAGACACCCAGTGTATTGGATTGAAACCTACAACAGTCAGACAAGATGCATTATTCTTTCCACCTGTTCATTTCTGACTTTACAATATCAGTGGCTCTTCTCCTTGGAAGTGTGAAAATCCCGTTGGTGGAATCTGAGGCAATAATTGAGGTTCTGCTTACCACACCACCTCTCTTACAGAACGGAAGGGAAACATAAAGGTACAACTGAACGCTGTGGTGGCAGTATTTGTTAGAGCAAACTATTTAGTTTACCCTGACCTTGACAAAGACAGCCAGGATGAAAGCAAAAGGACTAGAAAAGTTGGATTTGGGAGTAATGTGTCTCAAAAGATGACAGCTGTGACAGAGATTGGTAGTGTTTCAGGCAGAATTTTATTTAAAATCATGCCTTACCTATTTTTGTTTTAAATAAGAAATGCTTATGAGTTTATCTCACTATCTCCACCCCATTACTAGGTGTATGATAATCTTTTTGATGTGAATAATGTCCATAATCAAAACAATTTCCATGCAATTTAAGAAATGTATATAATAAAGCTCTCTGATGATAAAAAAATAGCAGTTGAAGGCAGGTGTATTAAGGATATTATTTTAGCTTCATTAGTTTAAATGTGCTTATATCACACGGGGAAGGGAAAAAAAGATATATGTTACTAGATTTTTAGAATTTTTTTACATTTTTAAAAACCTAAAGCTCTTAGTTTTATCAGTCTTACTCACATTTAAAAACAGCATTAACTTTTGCAATAACATCTTTAAATATGAAGGACAATGATGCATTTTACATAAAAGCTTGTCATGGTGTAACATTTTAAAATGCAGAAGGGAAACCATTATGATAAGATGAATTACTTTCTCAAATAGCCCAATGAATGGAATCCAAAAGTTATTAAGAATGACATTGGTAAATAGTGTATTGGGGATTTTATTATACAATTTTAGTTTTAAGAGAGTGGTCAAATTTTGTCTGGTTTCATACTTAAGACATCCAACCATGAAAATAAGTGCTGACACTGGATGCAGAAACTAATTAGGGTGTGGTTAATGGAAATAAGTCAGCAGTATTAATAAGGAGTCATCCAGATGAAAATTTCAATGTGTTTTGCTTATTTTTCTTACTCTTTTTAAGATTAGGTTCCATGACATTCACTGTAAGTGCAACATATTTCATATAGTCATGTGTTATTATTAGTCATCTGCAAATACTACTTGTGTCAAATTAACACACCCCATCATGAATTGTAATTATTTCAGACATTGAATCACCTTTTTTTCATTACTTTTCTACTATGACCTTCACTCCAGTTAATCAAACCTGTCTATTCTTTTCTCTCTCTTTCCTTTATTCCTTCAATTCACCATTTCCCTAATGGTATATTTTTCACAATTCTGTCCCCCAAATCATGCCTTTACTAAAATGCCTATTGTAATTTTTTGTTGGCTTGTTTGTCTTCTGTCGAATACCAAAAGGAGGTCTGTAAAACTGACCAGCTCTTTTTCTCCAGCGAACTGCCTCGCCTGAGCATGTAAGAGCAAGAAGCAAGAGAAAGGAGATGAATGAGGAAAATATAAAGGAAACTTGAGTCGAGTCTTCCATGAGGAAGTTGAACTGTGGGCATCTGGACACAGAATTTAGGAGCCATTTAACATGAATTTAAAAATGTCTGTGGGAGGAGGAAAAGGAAGCAGAACAAAAGAAGAGAATTTCAAATTGGTCAAAAAAAAGAGAAATGAGAAAACCAAAGAGTAAGCGGTAATGTGAAAAAAAAAAAAAATCAGCAAGATCTTTCTTCCATCTGTGAAATAAGAAATAAAGAGTAAACCAGATTCAGAGGAAGCACTCTAGCTGTGGTGACAAATGTCAAAGTCGGGGTTCAGAGCTGGAAGAGAAGGGAGGCAAGACTAGAAGGATTAGCATCTGAAAAGAAGTCCAAAGGGAAAGGAGAAGCGAAGTCTGAAAAAGCAGGAAGTTTATAGATGGATAATGCAAGAAAAAAGAAAATAAAATTGGATAGAAAGGAGGAAAAGAAAATATAAATGAAACTCAATTAGCAATTGATTAGATCAATTAGACATTGATTGGGGCTAACGGATGGTATTTTACGATTAAAAATATGAAAACATTAGATACAGAAGTCTTAGAAAAGAAATCAACTGCAATTAATATACATAATATTAAAAGCCAGATATTTGATTATATTTTTAAGTGTAGAGGTGCATGCCTTCACGAAAGTAAAGATCTCTAAATAGCTACAAAAGAAAGATTAAACAAAAGTTTTATAAACATCAGTTCCCTGGATCAGGGGAAATAGACCAAAACAGGTTATTGGTTGACAAGTGAGGTCATTTTCTATCTGTGACCAAAAATAAGTATGTAATATTTGAATGGTGCCTTACATACATAATAGAGAAAACTAATCAAGCAATTGACATTGTAAATAATGTTCAACCAAAGAAATTTTGAAAAGACATTTTGTTCATGTCTTAAAATTAAGACCAACTCATAAGGAGAAGCAGAGCAAAATGGTTTGAGAAGACCTTGAACTGTATGTAATAAGTCAAAAACAGTTTAGAAGTTTTAGAAGCTTTCAAAATAGAGATGTGGCAAGCAAAGATACAAGTTGAAGCTACGTATTCAGAAGTATGTGTTAATTTGTCTGCATGTGTTTTAATTGAAATAAATGCAGAGAAAAATAATCTATTAGGTTATATAAAGTGTAAAGGAGCATTTATGAATGTTCCAGCTACCGCCTGGGTGGCTCAGTCCTTTAAGCCTGGGACTCTTGGTTTTGGCTCCTGCTGTGATATCAAGCATCCGGAGATCAAGCCTGTGTTCTGTCTCCGTGCTCAGCAGAGACTCTGCTTAAAGATTCTCGTCTTCTGCCCCTCCCCCCACTTGCCCGCATGCTCTCTCTAATAAATAAATAAGTCTTTAAAAAAGTTCCAGAAACTGATGTGTTCCTTAATTAAATTATAAGTACAAATAGATAAATACAAAAAGTTGCATGCATGAATATACATGTACTCATAATACACAGAAAGAGGAGAAATGACAAAGTCCATGATTTATGAGCCACTAACTTCTTTTAGCATAAGAGAGGGACATATCAGAAATATGCCATTTCCTAAGATATTGACATTATTCAAAAAATATTGTTTTATTGCAAATATTAATCCAAATATATTTAAACTTCTCTGTTTGATAAATATTAAGTATGCAACTCACCCCAATAGGTACCCATTTAGTAAAGAAAACATCTTCTAAAAGTCCTGATGGCATTGTGATCCTATTAGGAAGATAATCTTTAATGTAATACACTCAGCCTTTGTAGGGATGTATCTTTCTATAGTCTTTAGTTATGTATATAGACTCGGTCTAAACATTGATCTGTAACAATTGACTTAAACTTAAGACAACATAAACATAGGAAAACATACTTATTTATTCAGTAAAAATACAATAGGACTATGCTTTATTTCAGGACTGTGTTGTTCTGTTGGTCTGAATAGTCATTATTTGTTAACACTCCATTGTCTTGATTACTGTAGTTTTATGAAAAATACTGAAATTAGGTGGTTTGGTTCATTGATTTTGTTCCTCTTTTCAGAGTTATTTTTCTATTTTAGCTCCTTGGTTTTCCCCTCTTTCTTTCTGCCTTGCTTGGATTAATTGAAATTTTTGAAATAACTCCATTTTATTTCCACTATTGGATTATTATTTATATCTTTTTACTTTTTAAAATGGTTGCCCTTGATTTTACATAATCACTATTAGTTAATCAAAGTCTACTTTTAAGGAATATCACTTTCACATGTTGTTTAAAGACTACACATGATAGTTCAAAGTACTCTCTGCAATCCTCATTATTCTCAAACATTTTATTTTTACAAATGGCATTGAAACACAATATATTATATTTAAATATTTAGGCAGATATTATCTTTTACAGCAATATATACAATTAAAATAATTTTTATTTTGTCTTTATTTTACTTCTGGATCTCTTTTATTATTTTGTATAGATTCATGTGTTTGCTTGAACCATATGTCTTGGCCAGAGTCTTAACATTTCTTATAATGTGAGGTCTGATGATAATCACTTGTATCATTAATTTTGTCTGGAAAATCTTTATTTCCTCTTCATGCTTCTAAAATTAAGAAACTTGATTTTTAGAGCAGTTTTAGGGTCACAGCAAAATTAAGCTAAAAATATAGTTTCCAAACCCCCACCCCATTTCTTGACTATCAACATCTCACAGTAGAGTGGTATATTTTTTATCATCTACACTGACTCATTGTTAACAGTCCAAATCCAAAGTTTATATTAGAGTTAGCTCTTGGTGTTGTATATTCTCTGAGGTTGGATAAGTGTATAATGACATGTATCTATCATTGTAGTCTCATACAGAATAATTTTACTGTCCTAAAAATCTTCTGTACTCTATTCATCCCTTCTTTTTTAATCCTTGGTCATCATTAATTTTTTTTACTCTCTCTAGAGTTTGCCTTATCAAAAATTCATATAATTGTAATCATGCAATACATAGCCTTTTCAGATGAGCTTTTTTTTCACTTAGTAGTATGCATTCCAATTTCCTCCATGTCTTTTCATGACTTGATATCTCTTTTCGGTGCTGAATAGTATTCACTTCTCTGGACATACCTCCACTAATTTACCTACTCACATATTAAAGAGCATCTTGGTTGCTTCCAAATTTTAGCAATTATAAATAAAGCTGCTGTAAATATTCATGTGCAGATTTTCATATGGCTATAACCTTGCAACATTTTTGGGTGAATGCCAGAGAACACATTGCTGGATGATATGGCAAGATTATGTTTGGTTTTATAAGAAACTGCCAAGCTGTCTTTGAAAATAGATGTACCATTTTTCATTCTAATCAGCAGTGAATGAGAGTCCCTATTATTCCACATGCTTGCTAGCAGTTGGCATTATCAATGTTCTTGTATTTTAGCTGTTCTGATGGGTATGCAGTGTTATCTCATTCTTTAAACTTGTAATTCCCCTATGACATACGATGTGGAGCATCTTTTCATATGCTTACTTGCCGTGTGTGTGTGTGTGTGTGTGTGTGTGTGTGTGTGTGTGTTTTGGTGAGATATCAGGATTATGCCCATTTTAAACTGGGTTTCTTGTTTTCTTATTTTTGAGCTCTAAGTGTTCTTTGTATATTTGGATAACAGTCCTTTATCAAATGTCTTTTACAAATATTTTCTCCCACTCCGTGGCTTGCCTTCTGATTATTTTTGGCATTGTCTTTTGCAGAGCAAAATTTTCCATTTTAATGAAGTTCAGCTTCTCAGTTATTTCTCTCATAAATCGTGCCTTTGGTGCATCTAAAAAGTCATCACTCTAACAATTGTCATCTGCATTTTCTCCTATGTTATCTTCTAGGAGTTTTATAGTTTTATGTTTTGCATTTAGATCTGTAATAGATTTTTAGTCAGCTTTTGTGAAGGATGTCAGGTCCAGATCCAGACCTTTCTTTGCATGTGGATATGTCCAGGTGTTTCAGCATCTTTTGTGAAAGAGACTGTCTTCTCTCCATTCTATTGCCTTTGCTCTGTAGTCAAAGATCAGTAGATCAGTTCATTGCATTTGTGTGGATTGATCTCTGGACTCTCTCTTCTGTTCCATTGATCTGTATGTCTGTTCTTTCACCAATACTGGCTTCATTACTGTAGATTTTTATTAAGTCATGAAGTTTAGTATCTCAGTCCTCTGCTTGTTCTTTCCTCCGTTATTGAGTTGCTATTCTAAGTCTTTCCCTTCTCTGTGTAAACTTTAGAAACAGCTTGTGGATACCCACAAAATAACTTGCTGGGGTTTTTATTGAGATGGCATTGAGTCGTGATCCAGAAAATAGAGAATTCATTGAGAGTGTTGTTAAGTTTTGCAGAAAATATGATAACTAACTTGAGAAATAAAGGGAGAGCAGGAGCTAGACAGGTAAACAAGGAGGGGGAGAATGTATGTTTTAGGCTGAGTGCATCGTGTGTGCCAGGCATTTCTGTATTATTAAGGCAGATAAAAAGCCACCCCGTTTTCACCCATGAGGTGACATTTCCAAGATATTGGCAGTGCGAGTTGGAGCAGCCTGAGTTGGGGGTCCTGCTCTGAGATGTTTCAAAGCCTTTTTATAAATGTCTGGGTACCGCTGATGCGCTACTATACCCAAGTTTACTGGGAGATTTGGGTAGGAATGGGGTTAATTGGCTTTGCCATTTATAAGAGCAGGAGTGCTGATTAAAGAAGTAAAGGTTGAAAGCTCTGAGTCCTGCACCTGCTTGTGGTCATCATTAACCAGCTTTATTTGGAGTACACATCAGATGGAACGTCAGTCTGGCTCTATTCTCAGGAAGCTCCAGTATGTGGGAACGTGAAGCATCGCTCTGTACACTTGCAGATGGGCTGTTCCTTTTGTGGCATAAATAAATGCAGTTGTAAGGTGCACCACTACCCCCTGAAAAAATCAATCCCACTTTCAGTAAATTTATACTGTACCTTAGGAAATAATATTTGAAAGCCTAAGATTCAAAATGAAGCTGCAGACCCTAGGACCATGAAATAACAACAATAATACTTCTAAGAAAATGTCTTCAGTCCAAGCATTGTGATTGGGAATAGTGGAGCTTCTCAGTAGGTCTCCAGCAGCCCAAGATGAGGCTCACATCAAAAGCAGTGTCATGATGATATTTACAAGAAGGAAAATCTATATTTTCTTAAAGAATGAAAGTCTAAGTTTTGGGTAAGATTTCTCTGCATAGAGAATGTACTAGCTCAACATATCTTAATTTATCCAGCTGCATTTAAAGTGCATAGTAAATAATTTCAACTATTGTAAATAATTAGTTCTTATGCTAGGAGAGAAAGGAATAGTTACAAAAAGCTGGATATGAGCAGGGGTGCAAGTTGTGAGGGGAAAATGCCATGGTTTTAAAATATATTACTTAAACAAAAACTGGCAGAGAAAGAAGTAATTTTAAGATTCCTCTTTGGCATCTGAAATTTATGGGAAAGTTCAGAACTCTTACTAAGGAAAGGGCTAAAAACATAGAAAGTGGGGAGAGAGAGAAAAAAAGAGGGAGATGAATGTTAGCTTTAATAGAAGTCTTAGAAGACACTAAAATAGAGGCACTATGCATAGAAAACACATACTGGAATATTCTGAAGAAAATACTTGGAAAGCATGAAGAACATATGTTAGGCTGAAGCCAAAAGAAGAGAGAAGCATCCTGTGCTTCAACTTACATTGATAAGTATGTAGGGAAAGATTGAAACTGTGAGTGGAAGGAAAGAAAATGTTACAAAATAGAAAGACATGGATTGCATGAAAGCACTTAGAGCTATTTTTTTTTTTATTGCTAATGATTGCTGACTTGGTATATGTTTATATGTAAAATGTTGATGAAAACTAATCACTCTATCCAACATGTGGAAAAATTTATTTTCAAAGTTAACAAAACTGTTGCTGTTTTGAAACTAGTTTAGCAAAAAAAAAAAAAAATACTTTAGAAAGAAGATACAAAATCTTTTCAATAAAAATGTGGTAAGGATAAATGAGATGTCACTGCAGCAATTTTTTAATAAAAATCTGTGAGGATAAATGAGATAATATACTGAAAGTACTATGAGCATGTTATACAAAACAAAATAAAACAAAAACCAAAAAAAACCAACACTATATAATTTATTATATTCTTATTATGATGGAATTTTCCTTACCTGTTAATCATTGACTCCTTCGTGTACATATTGAAAAATAGAAGATGGGTGCTAAGACTTTTATATAATTATTTAAATAAGATTTATATTATTTAATATTTAATAATTTATATAAATTAAATTATATATTTTTATTTAGAAGTAATATTGTGTTGCAACAAGCAAACCTACCATTGGAAGAACTGAGTAGTGGATATTAGAGTATTATAATAATTTTGTTCAGGTATAAATTCATCAGTGTACTATTTATCAATAATCCAAACACTCCATTGTCAATTTTAAGGAAGACATCCTTTGTTTATCTGAAGGGAAACGTGGTTTATTGACTTACCATTGAGGTATGTTACAAAGTACATACTATAAATTTACAGCAGCAGGCCTACAAGCTGTTATTAAGTATGCATATTTACTCAATGTGAAAGCATGTTACCATATAAAGATCAAGTTAGAATAGGTAGAGATAAACTTAATTAAGTCATTTTCACCTTTTATGAATATAGACATGAAGTGTGGTCAATAAATCTCATTGTCAGTGCTACCTAAATTTGAGACAAAACATGATCTTTGTTCAAAAATAATACACAAGGGGGTCTGGGTGGCTCAGTGGCTTAAAGCCTCTGCCTTCAGTTGAGGTCATGATCTCGGGGTCTTGGGATGGAGCCCCACATCAAGCTCTCTGCTCAGTGGGGGCCTGCTTCCTCCTCTCTCTGCCTACTTGTGATCTCTCTGTCGGTATCAAATAAATAAATAAAATCTTTAAGAAAATAATAATACACACAAGAAAGTATCAACAATATGAGCAAAGTAGAAAAGTATTATGGTTGGGCAATGTCAGTCTGAGTTGTAGTTATTAATTACATTTAAATCAAAGTCACTGAATTTCACTTCTCTTAGTTTTTAAATGTAGAATTACAGATACTGTGGCATTTTTCATCAATGATGAAGATCATCTTCATTCTTATAACTGTGACACATTTTGGGTTAGAAAAGCAACACCATCTTTTCAAATGCTGCCTCGGGTTCTCATTGGAAGTAAATTAGATCTTCTTTGGACTGGAACACTATTGTAATAAGTTGGCGATGAACACCTTTGTGACCTGACAGTTTTGTTGTTGTAGCTTTTAAGAGAGGTGGGGAGGAGCAGTGGGAGAGGGAGAGAGAATCGTAAGCAGGTTCCATGCCTAGTGTAGAGCCCGAGGTGGGTTTTGATCTCAAAACCCTGACTGAGATCATGACCTGAGCCAAAATCAAGAGTCAGGCGCTTGACCAAATGAGCCACCCAGGCGCCCCCAGTGACCTGACAGTCTTAAGTAAAGCTTTCAACATGGCCTTGCACCTAAATTCAGGTAGTACTTTATTCTGAGATCAAATGCTCACTAACAACTACCCTGGGGTAGACAGTAAAAGGTAGTGGTGAAATGTATTAGAGACAACCCCAGGATTCATTCCCCCTCTTTTCCCAAGATAGCATCTAATATCCCAGATGCCAGTAACTGTTTAGGATGTGACAATAAAAGAAACTTCCTGTGACATGTGTCTAGGAAATATAGCAGAACAGAGCTGTGTGTGGGCTTTGGAAATTGACTGCAAGGATTTGAAGGCCGGCCACACTGTCCTCAGGGAAGCTACTTAACTTCTCTGTGTTTCGGGTTCCTGGTACTAAATGTGGATAATCTTTGGGTTGGTGTGAGCAACTGTAGGTAGGTTTAGGGGCTCCAGGTTCTTCTGTACCCCTAAAACCAGCTTTGTTTTACTTATCTTGTTAAGGGGACCAACCACTGCCAAGAGAACTCCCCAGAAGCCAAATTACTTCAAGACCCTTGCCAGAGCTCTTGTTGCCCAGGAGGACCAAACGAGGTAAGAAGCAAATGTGACGGAAACCTAGTGAGAAAGAGATCACGAATAGTAAGTAAGGTCAACGCCACTCAAAAGAGCCTTAAAGACCTCCCTTGTTCCTATCTGTCTTTATCATGTTGTCATTGCTATGTGAACGACTATTTCCTTTACTGTTCACAAACCCGTGTTTGTAATTACGTTCAAGATTTGCCTCCTTTAAGAAACCTGTCTTGACTAGTCCGTGATGCGTATATGCAAATTTAATGTATGATTTCTGTTGTGTGCTGGGTGATTCTCAAATGCCATAACTTTTATTCTTAAATAGAGATGCATATATTCTTAAATAAAGAAGCTGGCTTCCACAGGATTTTAACTCCTCTAGGGATACAATCTGTGCTTTCCTGTTTATGCCCAAACTCAGGGTAAGGTGTTGCACAAAGGTAAAAAACTCAAGGGTTTGTTAAATAATGCTATGAAACTTTTACCATCAGCCACTAAAAGGAGGTATTCTAGTTTCCTTCCCTATACTCCTTGTTTGCATTCTTTCCCGGACTTTCCATCAATGCATAGTTTCCCTAAGAGAATTTTGTCTGTGTGTTCTGAAGCCAAAGAACCCCTGATTCCCTACAATTGTTTATGTTTCCTCAGGAAAATGTAATTTGTACTGATATTTTATCAGCTTATTTTTAGTGTGGAAAAGAAATATTCTGAAGGGTAGAACTCCAGTCTACAATATTTTACTTGACATCAACATGTTTATAGTAAAGGAGCATTTTTTTTTAAATTAAGTATTATTTATCACATTATTTATTTAAGGAACTTTACAGAAATAATTTCATTATAACACCTGGTACTAGATGGATTTCACTTGGGCTTAATATAGATTATCTGAAATCTTTTGCCCATATACTCAGTTGTCAATTCATGCAGCTATATTTAAATGAAAATTTGTGGTTGGAGGGAGGCTCAGTATCAACCGGAGTTGTTGTACAGCTGTTGCAAGCCCTCAGCTGTTTGCGCTTTTCTGTTCCTTTCTATCCAGAGAAAAAGAATGAACTGCTCTTGGGTCCGAGAGAGAGCATCTCTATTTTACATTTCATTATGTGTGCTGTTTTTTAGCAGAGGAGTTAAATGCTAGCTGCCTGACTTTGCTGCACTGGACTAAGATAATTATTGGTATTCTGCAGCTGTTCGAAGAGCATTTTTGTAGACAAAGTGTGAAGAGCTGTAGATTTCCATTATTTTGTCAACAATCTATGATCAAATAAGATCATGTGCATAAGAATATAAAGCTCAAGAAATGGAAACATAGAATTCTGTTTCCTAGTAGTATTGAAATACTAAGAATAAGAAACAAAGAAACAAAGTTCATCATTCATTGAGCATACCATTAATCTTTAAGCTATTTTGCTGTAAATCTAAAATTTTAAGAGATATATTTTTATCTTTCCTTTATCTGTATAAATGGAAACTGCCAATTTATCTAAAATAAGACACAATAAAGTCCTGAGATGATATTTCCTCATTAAAAGAAGCATGATTTTTAGAATAAAAAGTTCTTGAAGCTAAGAATGTTCTTTTAAAAATAAGAATTTATGAAATTTTCAAAGCTTACTAGGCTCTTAGAAATATGCAAAAAATGTCCTTTAAGAAATATGCAAGAATTTAGAACTATGCAAGAATATGCAAGACCTCTATTCAGTCAATCCTGGTGGTGAAGAGTAGAAGGATCTAAGGTTAGAGAAGAGTGTGAAGCCGGATTTTGAGGGTCCTAAGATGCAAGCTTTGCTAGTGGAAGTTTATCCTCTTATCTGCAGCGAGGCTGGGAAGGCTCTGCATCAGAAGAGTAACAGTGGGGAATAAAAGGCAGAATGTTAGGAAAATTTTAATGCTGAAAATGTGCAAGAGAATTAGAATTGGAAGGCAATACCCAAGACTGACATCATATTCGGAAGTAAATGCAACAATTAACAACTCTTAACTAGCTCCTTTTAGGAATAGTTCTCTCTTGGCTTCCACAATACTGAGATTTTCTGGTTCCAAGTCTACCGTGTCTATGTGTTTTTCAGGGTGTGACCCCCCCCCCCCCGTGTGTTACTATTACGCACTTCTCACTGCTCTCTGCCTTCCTTCCCGCCCCTCCCTGTAGGTTTTCTCTCCTCTCTCCACTCCTTTCCTGTCTGGATCTCCCCTCGCATCTTCTCCCCATAACCTTCTTCCTTCCCCTGATCTTCCAGTTGTCTCTTTTTCTCTCTCCTTCCTCTTCCTATCCATCTCCCTTCCTCTCTTTCAGTATATCTATATCCATATCGATACTATATCTATACTTATATCTACATTTCTACCATTTATTTCCTTCTGAATTGTTTGCCAGTAACATGCCTCCCGTATCAGCGCTACCTGAACAACTACTTAATAGATAGCTCTGGCTCCTGAGACATGCACTTCTGTGGTCTTTCAAATTATAAATTGCAATTCCCCAAACCAAAACACAGAATACCAGTACTCAGTTAGCTCTCTTTAAAAAATAAAGCTCTAGGGCGCCTGGGTGGCTCAGTTGTTAAGCATCTGTCTTTGGTTCCGGTCATGATCCTGGGGTCCTGGGATGGAGCCCCATCTCCAGCTCCCCGCTCAGTGGGCTGCTCCTCCAGGAGCCCCTGCCCCTGTTTCTGCAAGTGTATGCTCACTCTCTCTCTCTCTCTGTCCCTCTCAAATAAATATATAGAATGTTAAAAAATAGAAAAGAAAAGAAAAGAAAAAAGTAAAAGCTCCTTCTGGTATGTCTGACTTACCATGTAACCTTGGCAAAATAGTAGACCTCCATGAATCATAGATGTCCCATCTGTAAAATGAAGAGAATCATAATGCCTATATCCAAGTCTTCTATAAAAATTAGATTATTAATATAAAGTGAATAGTCCTCTCCCGTGTATAAACTCTCAAAAAATTTGGTCTTTCATTATTTTATAGTGTGCAAATAGAATAGAGAACAATTTCCAGCTTCTCTGGTTTCTATTCTCTACCTCAGGGTTCTGGCTTTTACTTAATGATTGGTTTTACTCACAAATTACACAGATACTATCACTTCCTAATTAGAAATACTATAGAAGGTGGATTCAACTTAACACTGGATAAGGCAATTATATGCCTTATTTTATTTTATTTATTTATTTTTTTAAATTTTATTTATTTATTTGACAGACAGAGATCACAAGTAGGCAGAGAGGCAGGCAGAGAGAGAGAGGGGAGTTAGCAGGCTCCCCGCAGAGCAGAGAGCCCCATGCGGGGCTCGATCCCAGGACCCCTGGGATCATGACCTGAGCCAAAGGCAGAGGCTTTAACACACTGAGCCACCCAGGCGCCCCTATATGCCTTATTTTAAAACTAATATTAGTTTACCTCTAAAATTACTTCATCAAGGTTTTTTTTTTTTTTGTTTTGTTTTGTTTTGTTTTGTTTTGCTAAAAAGATATGATATTTTAAAACATAACCATTTAATTTCCAGAAATGATAAGTTATAGACTGTTAGGTATATAAGACTTAGAATAATGATATAAAGGACAAAAAAAATCACACTGTATTGTGACTTAAATAAACTAAAATAAATAATAATAAAATAAACTTAAATAAACTTAAAACATTCTGGAGTTTAAAGTATTTTCTTAGATATAAACTTGGAGAGGAATATAGACCAACTGTTTTTTTTTTTCTATTTTTTTCAGAGGTGAAGAATGATTATTCAAATTATTCTTATGTTTTTTTAAAGATTTTATTTATTTATTTGACAGAGAAAGATCACAAGTAGGCAGAGAGGCAGGCAGAGAGAGAGGGGGAAGCAGGCTCCCTGCTGAGCAGAGAGCCCGATATGGGGCTCAATCCCAGGACCCTGGGATCATGACCCGAGCCGAAAGCAGAGGCTTCAACCCACTGAGCCACCCAGGTGCCCCCAAAATATTCTTAATTTTTATTAACTACTTACTAAGTATATTTTAATGAGGAGTTTATATTAAACCCCCCAAAGTTAGAAACAATATAGGATAAAAAATTTCAAAGCTTTAGTTCAATACCAAATAAGTACATATAACTCATAAAAATGCTGTGTATGACCTAACTATGGTTAAGTTATCATTCATGCTCTGTCCCAGTCTCTTGGAATACTTGTCTATCTTGAGTTTTAGATATTAGTTCAACCCTCTCCTTTTACTATCAAAGGAGCAAAAAATTGGGGACCCAAAAAAGGTGAGTACTTGTACCAAAACCACCAAGGTACTTAGTGTCAGAATTTGAAATGGACCTCAGGTCTCTTGCTTCAATTTGAGGTGGGTTTTTTTTTTTTGTTTTTTTTTTGTTGTTGTTGTTGTTGTTGTTTGTTTTTATAATACTCCTCTAGGATATAATTCATGCATTTCAGGCATTAACCAAGTTATTTTTTTAAGTTCTCTCAGTGACCACTGAAGTTAGATAATCTCAAGTATTCTTGAGAAATGCTCTTAATGTTGATCATTTAAATAATTCCCCATGAGCATCTGATTGCTTTACTCATGGAGCCTTAGTTTGGGGTAAATTCATTCAGAGGTCCAACAGAACCTTATTCTAGATAGTTTCATTTTATTTATACTTTGACTTGATTTAAATAATGTGAAAAATATTTAATGCTATCTTCTGTTTGTGTAATATGACTGTTAAATCACTTTTATAGTCAGTTACTTCATACAAGTTTGTTATCCAGAAAATATTGTAACCTATCATACCTTACCTACTATTTTTAATATGGAGGTGGCACTTAAGTCAATTTGCATAGCTACATTTACATAAGCAATCTCTAGAACATGGGAACTCTAAAATATGGGATGTTGATATTTTAAGGGATCATTATTGAAACTATCTTATGAATTTAATTATAGTGCTTAGAAAAGAGCTTTTTTTTAGCATAGAAAATTTTTCATTTGAATAAAAGCTAAAATAAACTAAGAATCACATCAAAATATTACATCATTATTTTTATTTTCGTTTTTCTTTTTGAGTTAATAAGTATAATAGCATTTATGAGAGGTATACCTACTTCCTTACTCTTTTAGTTATTGTGATAGATTTTTTTTTTGCTTTATTTTGTAGTCACAATGCACATCATTTATTTGAAATCGCCAAGGGGTATATTACTCAGTTATATATAGTTCCTTCAAGTTTAAACATTGTATTAGCTCTGTGAAATTCAGGTTTGAAACATGTTTCCTCTTCCTTATCACAATATTCAAAACATTATGATATATATATATGTGTGTGTGTGTATACATTTATTACTTATTCTACATAATATGTTAATATTACATATTCTCATGCATTGATATGTAATTTTTTTATACACTGATATTTCAAGAGCTGGTGTGGTACAAAGAGTTGCTAATCTCAATGCAAAACAACCATTAATTGTATTATTTTTATTTTAATCTGGACTCGTAAATTTGATCCAGTAGTTTTGATGCGTAAAAGTTTGTGCTAATCCTTCTATCCTATCTTCATATTCCTGTTCAAACATTAAAAGTTTTAAGAAATAAGGAGCTTATTAAACTTGAAGTTGTAGGTAAATAAAAATACAATAAATTTTTAATTCACAGAAATGACTTGGGAGACTCCACACTGCCAAACCAAATATTTAAAATGTATTAATACAATTTTATAAATTTCTGGTTTCTTTCTTAGAATTACTGTACTTACTTTTAGAAAAAAAATGCTTTAGAGATATGACAGGTGTGGTCAGTTTTTTAATTAAAACCCACCCTATTCCTTCCTCCTTAGCCATGTTACAACCATAATGAAATGGATTACCATCATGCTGAGAATGGCAGGGCAGAGGGTTGCAAATGGGTTGGATTCATAATGACGGGATTATGTTGAAGTTTGTTAATTGTTATCTGAAGCAGTAAACATTCTCTCCAGCACAAAGGGCAAGATTGTGTCCGAGGTAGTGGAAATGACTACCATCAGTGGATTCTTGACAGACGGTGTGCTGCTGGATTGGTACTAATATTCAAGGGTAAACAGAGAGGATGTCCTTCAAATACAATTCTTTGCTCCCACATGTCCTCTTTCTCTTCTCTCTCCTGGCTAGATTTCCAAGAATTGAATAATGAGAAACAGTAGATGCAACATTGCAGCAGACTCACAGACTGCAGGGCTGGGGTGGATGCTCTTATCCTTTAATTTTGTGACTCCTGTAGGAATGCTGTGTCATTAGTATTTAAATCACTTCATAAATATTTCACTTTAAATACCATTGTAATGTCTTGTGTATGCCTTAATTTGTGTCGAACATAATGGTTTTGTATAGTGAAACAATTTCATCAGGGCACTTATACGATTAAAAAGAGATTTAATGGAACACTTTATCTTTGCTTTGAGTTGACCACGGAACAGAAAGCAAAAGGCTATTTAATTTCTGCAGAAATAGCTTCTTATATTTAGATACTTTTTTTTTTAAAGAAAAATCAACATATTATACATGTCTCACAATACATGCTCAGGAAAGTTGTAGACACTGCAGCTTGGGTGAGAGAAAAATACAGAGAAGCAGGGAATAAATCCCTCAAAGTCCTGGGCTGACCTTGCATACGGCTAATGAAGAAAGATGCGGCAAAAGAATCGCGGGCAGAGATGAAGGTTAAAATGTGGAGAAATTACCTACGGTTCCATAAACTTTATTTTCTTTGACTCCTTTTCATTGTTCTTCCATTAGCGTGGCATTCTGTGGTATTCAAGAATTTGAGGGTCAGATGGACATATATGGGAAAATTTCTGAAAGTTAGTATCCCTGGCATTATGCACATGATGGGAGAAAAATGAGTTTTGTATTTTTTTTCTTATTTCCCCACTAAAGGTTTTTCTGATGAGGACTCAAGAGGCACATTTCTTTCCTTGAGCATCCCATTCTTTATATCGTTTGTTCTATTTTGATTGAAATTCCTTTTGAACTTATGAAGGAGGGGATTCTTACATCTTATGTCTTGGCATCATTTAGAGTATCCAGAAAGAGAAGCAATAATTGTTGATTCATTAAAAATTGTCCTTTTGTAGATTTGTGTCATGATAATAGAAAAAAGTCATCTGCTCTTGTTTGCTTTTAATCATTATATTCTTAATTATGAAATAAAGATTTTGAAGTATTTTTGAGTTCCATTCAAATATGGGGAAAGTAAATTTGGAGGAAATAGGACACCAGATATAAACTTCAATTTTAATTTGCAGAAATCATTCAATAAAATTAAAATCATTAAGGCTGCATGCTAGTATTTTGATATCAACTCTTTTGTTTAATTCTATAGTATGTAATTTTGATCTTGGAAACAAAGGGACACTATAGAGAGATGAGTTACTGTTTTTAGGGAAAAGCACATTATTTTCTTTTGAAAGTTACAAAGTGCAGCAACATTGAAGAAAATCACAGATCACTGTAAATTTGAAAGGAAGTTAGTGCCAGTAATTGTATATTTAAATCAAGACTGATTTATCTCCAGAGAGCAGAAATAGGTTTTCCTTCTTAAATATTGTCTATTTTTTCCTTCATAACTGATATCCCAGGGGTAGAGGCTATGGAAGACAATAACATCAAGGTTGTATTTCTTGTAAACTTTGCTCGAAAGGAAAGATCAAGGCATAGGCAAAATGAAAGAAAATTTAGGAGACATGGAGGCAAAATGAGAATTTCCAAAGAATGAAAAGAGTCCCAGAAGGATAGAATAGGCAGAATCGGGGGAGATAATATTCAAAGAAAACAATGACTGAGAGCATTTTAGAATTGATGAAACATGTAATTGTATTGAAGTTTAAGAAGTCCTGACAGTTCTTTTTTCGTTGAATTCATTTCTATACATATCCCAGAGAGGCTTGAAAAACCAAAGTGAGTTGTCCTACCGCAGTCAGACTTAATAGATCGCCTGTAGGTTTTTTTAGAGGCAACAACAGATGTCAGAAGATACGGGAACACAGCCAGGTCATATCTTACTTGTATAAATTCCAGCAAGTTCCAAACAACCATGTTCCCCTGCACATACATACAGATGTATGTATCAAGGAGAGAGAGGACTGAACATGTCTATACTGTTCTTTGATTCAATGTGATGGCACATCAAGTAGCAAAATAATAATTGTGTCAGTTTGAGACAATTGAATATAACTTTTAAGTTGGAGAAATAAGGTAGCTGTGGAGTGAACGTCATTCAAATTGGAATATGTTTAAAAACACATGCATGTAAATAAAGTGAAATAAGTGGAATATAACACATTTACAACAAATTTACATTAAATTTCCATATGGTGCAAACATACTCAAGCATTTTCAGATTGCTGAGAGTAGAAAACAATTGTATGATTATGTGCAGAGAAACCGTGACTTGACAAGAATAGATGAAATTAAAAGTCACTTTACAAAAAGACCAAGGGAATTTACTTCCAATAGAAGAAACCTGGAAAATAGTAATAAAGAATTTAGGAAGAAAAAGATTGGCCCTAAATGAAAAGTGTGAAAGGAAATATTGAAGACCAAACAACTGACACTTTATGACAGAAATAACAATAGTGACCAATTCAACCAACACAAAATGAGGCAGAATTATAATGCTGATAAGTGCAGCATTTACCACAGGGGCTGGCCACCAGAATTAAAGGAGTCTATGCTCCCTATGATTTTTTCGAGGAGAATAATGGTAAAATTGACTTTTTAATGTTAAAATAGTAATTTAACTATAGTCAGCAAAGAATAGAAATATAACTTCAAATGTCTGAAACAAGGGTAGACAAAAGGTGAGACTAAGAGTAATCAGTTCTAAGGAAAGTTGACAACTGAGTCAGAGAAAAGCAGGGTTAAAAGGACATGTGAAGAGGAGATGGTAGCAACAAATCCAAATGCTTCAATACTGATGGCAAATTACTAGTTAAAAGGAGATTGTAAGTTTACATTCATTTATTTGCTTATTTAAATCCAGTTGTATTTCTCTTACAAGAACACAGAGGAAAGATTGTATTTTAAAAGTGAGAGGATAAAGTTAATCTTAGTGCTCCCCCCCAAAAAAAAATCATTATAGGGATTATGATGATCACTACAGAATGATAATGCAACATTCACCTGGAGGGTTCAACATTTTAAATTAGAATACAACCAATAGCATATCTATTTGACATAATTACAAGAAGAAATTGTCAAATTCATATCATGGTAGAAAACATTTTCTATGTATCGAGAATATAGGAAAGGTTTTTGGGGTAGAAAGTTCTACATTAGGCTTGAAGCAATATAGAGCATAATAAAAGCAATCATTCCTGAAGACTTCTGAACAGTCCACTTGACATTTCCAAGTTTCAGGTGTCTCAACTATAAAGTGATTTTCTTGTATTACATTTTTTTTTCTGAGCTCAAATACTGTCATACAAATAATACTATATATGATAATAATTTAAATACCATATTCACAACTTCTGCTTCCAGGAAGATGGAATAGACATACTTTTCCCTATTCCTTCCATTAGATACAACTAAAATCCCTGTGCATTATACATAAAACTTTGTATTTAAGAAGAGTCTAAAAGGTGTACAGTAGAAGACAGACCAACCAGGGATGTCAGGACAGGGATGATGTGATGGTGATGAGTTCTCTAGGTTTTCCTATAACCCAGAGTATGTAGGAGAAGGTGGCAACCCAGAAATGCCAATGGGTACAGACAATACAGGTCCTAACAAGATCCCACTCTTTCTAGCCAGATGATCAGGAAAGGAGAAGATAATGATATAGAAAATGTTTAGCTAATACTGCTCTATTCCAGCCGTAAACCCCAGGAAAAAAACAAAAACAAAAACAAAAAACGTGTAGCTCCATCCATACCCAGTATTGCAGACCTCCAGTGAGTCATCTGGACTTCCACACTTGTCAGGTTGCAATGAGGTAAAAATCTAAATACCCCTTGCCCCGCTAGGGTGAAATCAGAGAAGGCTATATAAGGAATTGGGATTTTTCCCCCACCAAGAAGTAACCAAGAACCTCTTCCAACAGTGTCATTGAAAATTACATGGCGGGGCTAGACTTCGACCTCCACGTGACAGAAATGGGGTGTCTCACTCACATCTTCCCAAGTAGGGGGCATCAGAGGAGGCCTAGAGGAGAATCAGGACTTTCTTCAGTCACCTGTGATAACAAGGAAACCCCGTTGTGTCAGTTGAGGCCGTATATGAAACAGGTGCAAGATTCCCTGTTCTTTCCAGTAAGGTAGTATCAAGAGAGGCATCAGGGGAAGTCCAACTTCCCAGTAATTCCGTAATTAGAGAGGAGCCTCTCCCTCCTTGGGAGTCAGTGGCCTCTTTATTTTCATAGTCCATTCCCTCTGTTTGAAGGGCTAAGCCTGATGATTATAAATATAAGTGGGGTCCTTATAACAACATATAATTAGTCAATTTGAAGGCACTTTTAAATTAAAGCCCTTTTTTTTTTGCCCAAACTCCTTGTTCCTTGGGCAATACACTTTCCTCAGAACTGAATTGGTCTAATCACTTAGCTGTTTTAATAATCAATCCTGAAATTCTTTGTTAGACATAACCTTTAAATATCCTTTGTCTCATTGCTTTCTTGCTCCATGTCTCTCTCTTTGGACCGTACCATGGCAGATCGCTATCATCTTTTTCATGAGAAGTATCAATGATCCTGTGCTGATCAAGGCTTTTAAAATTATACTTTCAACTCTTTGACATAAAGTTGCAATCTGATTTTTAACACTGAAAAGTAATGAATCTGTAGAACCTTTATAGACTCTTTCTACTTATATATCACATGATTTCTCCCTGAACTCATCTCTGCCTTATCATATTTTGCCAAAATAGTATCAACCAACACATACAACTGTGCCATTGCTTTCCAACTTTTTACCTTATTGCTTCTAGCAGAGAGACATATAATCATTCTATGAAAGTTGATAATTTTACTAAAAAATTGGCTGATACAAAGCATAGATCTTTCCAGGATTCAGTGTGAAATTCCCCATCATTCATTAACTGAACACTAAGCCAATGACACATGAAGACTTATTGTTAACAACCAATTTCTAGATGCAAATTTCTATTTTATTTATATTTGGACAAGCTACTCTGTATAAACAGAGAAACCTAAATATTTTAGGTAATTTAATACAACAGTATTTCACTTCTTGCACAAACAAATGCAGATGTTCTTCTTTATATATGTCTTCTGGATGATTCTCTTCTGTGTAGTCACTCATAAACCTGGACACTTTCCATCAGTGTTTCCATTTTTCCTCAGAGTCTTGGGGACCCACTTTGGATTCTTTTTTTTTTTTTTTTTTTTTTTTTTTAAAGATTTATTTATTTATTTATTTGACAGAGAGAAATCACAAGTAGATGGAGAGGCAGGCAGCGAGAGAGAGAGAGGGAAGCAGGCTCCCTGCTGAGCAGAGAGCCCGATGCGGGACTCGATCCCAGGACCCTGAGATCATGACCTGAGCCGAAGGCAGCGGCTTAACCCACTGAGCCACCCAGGCGCCCCCCCACTTTGGATTCTTGATAACTAGTGTGCAGTGAGCCAACCAGGACAGGGGTGGATGTTAAAGTGTCCATGGCTGGGTCAGAAGTTCTCAGACATTCATTTTATTGGCATGATTGCATGATCCCAACAGAAGGAAATCTTGCTAATATAGCTTCACATGTGCCCAGAAAGAAGAGGTGAACTACATATTGATCAATCCAAGGCTCACTAACATGGAGCTTGAAGAATTTGATTTCGTGATGGACAGTCCACTTAAACCAGTTACAAAATTACAGAAAAGTGAGTTTTGATGGCTAAAGAGCAATCTCCATTCCAAATCCCAAGTATAAACTGAAATTTCTTGAGAAGTTTGAAGAGACTGGAAGCAATAGAATCACTATACATGAAAAATGTCTTTGAAGTCGCCATTTTATTTAGAAGTTCATCTATTGCAACTTACTACATAATACATCAACACTATTTTCTCATAAAAAACACTTTTGCAACTATGCAACTTTTGGTAAAGTCAGTACCCTCAAAATATGAAATGCTTCAATCTCTGTTCATTGATGTACACTGAGTACCTGTTCCGTGAAATGCATAAAGCAGGGATATGAAAGACAGTTGGGACTAGGACAACATGGCGTCTAACCTCATGAGGTCCACAACATGGCGTCTAACCTCAGGAGGTTCATATTTCTCCAGCCACATTCGCAAATATCTTGTAGGATAATATATCCCAATTTGAGAAACTATTTTATACACTCCAAGGGGGAGGGGTGTATGTTTAATTATCAAAAGGAATCCCAGATTTTATACTGGTTTAACGGTCATTCCAAGTTTTACAACTCATTAGTCATTGAAACAGGATCAGATCTCAGTTGTTCTAGAATCTTTGTAGGTGGCATTTCCCATATTATACCTCACCATCTGTCTTGATATTAAAATCAAGAAGACTTAGCGATATTATGGAGTGTCAGAAGTGAAGTGAACTACAAATGGAAGTCATATCTAAAAACTGGGAGTGTTTGAGACATTTGAAAGAGATCAGGTTGGGGTATGTGCATGTGTGTGTGTGTGTGTGTGTGTGTGTTACATATTATCTCACATTTTTTATCCTTGTAATTAAGTTTTCTTTTTCATTTGATGACAGAATATGAACTAAATCAAAATTATATTTTATAGCCTTTAATAAAGTATTGCTTAATAAAAATAAATTATTTCTGCAAAATGTGTGAGATAAGAGCACATTTTCGTTAAAACATGGAAAGATCTATTTAATGACATATAGAATTTTACAGCACTTGACAGTGTTAGTTAAGAGTAAATAAATTGGAGCGCCTGGGTGGCTTAGTCGGTTTGGTGTCTGACTCCTGATTTCAGCTCAGGGCATGATCTCGGGGTCGTGAGAATGAGCCCTGGTCTGTTCATTGATGTACCCTGAGTACCTGTTCCATGAAATGCATAAAGGGGGGTGCTCAGTACAGAGTATGCTTTGGCATTGTCTCTGCCTTTCCCTCTCCCCTGCTCTCTTTCTCTCTCTCTTCGTCTCTCTTGCTCTGTAAAATAAATAAAATATTTTTTAAAAAGAGTAAATAGACTCACTTGACTTATATTTGTCCTGGTTAATATCCCCAAAGATAGTCTACCACATCTAAAACCTGTTTTTTGGAGCTAATGACAGATGTTAAAAAGTGTTGTCCACTAGATTTAAAGCTGGTACTTTCCAAGAAAATTTATACTCCATTTAGATCTTTAAAGAGAAGAAATACAGTAGATGTAATGCCTATGACTATAATTGTCTTTTATTTTCATCAGAGACATTTTGGCATTTTTACTCATATGCCCCAATAGTTAAAAGCAAAGCCTATAATAATTTCAAACTCATCTGCCCTTATAAAATTAGTATTAGGACTTTGCACACATCAGACATGCACTAAAATAATACCTTACTATAAGATATGAATGTTAAATATTAATTGCTTTATAATGTATCAAAAGAGTTTATGCTCCTTGTAATTACTTTTTAAAGGCACATATGGAAAAAGTGAAGAAAAGAAAAACCCTTTATATCTCATTCTAAAGATTCTTGTCCTTTCTATCAAACAATGTTGGTTTTTACCCACCATTTTATGTACACAGCAGCATGAAGTTTGTTAGTTTGACTTACATTTTAAAAGTAGGAATCTTTTCTGTTTTAGCTCAATGCCAGTTGTGTGCTGACTGCCTGCTGCTTCCCAAGTACGTATCTAGAATTTTGTAGTTTAATTGCCACTTGCACAGTGGTATTGTACATAAACACAGCAGCTGCTACTGTATGTTGGAAGTGGCTCAGAAAAATCTATGGACACTGTTCAGCTTTGACTAAAAAGCCAAAAATTTTAGACCCAGCTGCATTACTCTAACAGCTTGGCAATATAACACCTTAACAAAAAGAATTCAACTCATTGGAAGTCGACTTACAATATGTTTGAGACCACACTAGAGAAAATTGCATGGAGCCATGTGGTCTAGTGGTAAAACTTTCCAAAAATGAAGATCATCCTTCCCTTTTTTGCTAGCCACAGAGGTCCTTATATTTTGTTCGTTAGTATTCTGTATTGCTAGAGATAGCCACTAGAGATAAGAAAGCTAATATGAAACTTGGATATCTTCCTGTTACCAGGTAGAGATTATGTTCTTTTTGGTTAAACCAATTAAAAATGTGAAACCAAAGGGGAAAAGCACAGAAACCTTGACAAAAGACCTCTGTTGCAGCAGCTTGCAGACTTTAATGAACACTCTGTTATGTGGAAAAAGTGGACTGATGTCACATTTAAATGTAGTCATGAAAAAACCTTCTCAGTTTGTACTTAAGCATCTTTACCTAAGTATTTGTTTTTTGAAGCAGAAAGATTAGAAAGATATCCCCCCCCCCCTCAACACACAAAGAAAATGCAGGGCATTGCAAAAAAAGAAATCAAGACAACTTCATTTTTTCCACTGCCTTGATATCTATCTCTTTCTTACCTAGGGTTTTCCGTATTTCAATATTTAAAGGTATAAGTAGAATTCTCTGAAGAATAAAGATTCCCATGCAAATTAGAAATGAGATACTTTAGATTTACTGTGGGATATTATTGTTACCTTCATATTGTGTTTTGATTACATTTTAGAATGCCCAAGCTTATCTAGCAAGATCTTGAGCTCAATTCCATTAGAAATACGATGTTTTTAAATCTTTAGGTGAACCAGGCTATTCAAGTCCAACAAAATGCTCCCAGTAGTTAGTGTTTTTCAGTTTTGGTGCTTTAGTTTTGTAAAGGAGAGAGAATATTAAAGTCTACTGACTACAGATTGCTTTAGAGTACAGTAGACCTAAATCCATTGTCTGATTACCAGGACTTGAAGAAATAATTAGAGCTATTTATTTCTCTCACTGTTATCAATATTAAGAGACAGCTGTGGTAAGCATAGTTTAGAATCACATTAAGAAATTTCTCTGAGGTAAATATTATGCAGTAGCAACCAAGCTGCAAAGAATTTTCAGAGCTTTTATTAAATCGAGAGAAATATCTTTTAGTTTTTACTTAATTAACTCAAATGACTATAGTTCAAAATTATAAGAAATGGCTAAGTAAGTCAATTTATAAATTTGAATGCAATGGAACTATATCTGATTTAATTAACAATTCATTATGCTACAAATTTTAAGTGTATCACTGAATATTATACCATGTTTTTTGGGGAAGAATTCATGTTAGTATTTCAGTAGTGGTTATCAGTATATATTGGAATTTTAAACACCTTTAATTTTCTTGCTTGGTTTATCTTTGGTTCTCATTTTCTGCAGTTATTCAGCTGTAGAACTTAAATTTCATAAATGATTTTCTATAAAATTCAATCACCCCAAGATCAACTGAAGATTTTTAGTGACTTGATTTATGTAATAAGAAAATGTTAGTCACATTAGTATCTAGGCAAAGGGATATAGGGTGAAGACATGAATATGTTCCATGTAAAAAATACACCTGAAAATTTACCACAGTGTAGATAATTGCTACCACAAAAAGAATCAGCAAAGCTAATGGAAAAGCAAAGATAGAGAACTATATTCCAAGTCTATAAATTCCATCGGTGAATAATTATCTATAGGAGAGAGGCATGTTGAATAACAGAATTTAGTGATAATGGTTATCAAGAACTAACTCTGACTGTCCCATTTGATCTTTTCATTTAAAGAGGCCCCTTACATTAATATAATATAATTTATGTAATCTTTTGATAAATCTCTAGTCAGTCAACTTTTGTATTTATGTCAAAACAAACAAATAAACCCCCACCCCAAACAAACAAACAAACAAAACCAGTATCTTTGTGCTTCCAATGAAGGGTATTTATTTCTTTTTCATGTGACAGCTGCAGTTTAGTAATGCCTTTGGTTTTTCCAACGGGCTTAGGGAGGACATTTTGTTATCAGAGTGGAAGGAAACGAAGAGGGCCTCAGGGAAACTACATGAATAGAATGTATTTAAAGCTTTTGTCTAGACAATGCAGGTCAGGTTTGTTCAAAATCCAATGAAGAAAGCAAATCCCATGGCCAAGGCAAAAGTCAGTGGGGTAGATATATCCCACCTACCATGAAACAATGATGGAGAGAAAGTGATTTTGAACAAATAATATATGATGTATCATTAATCCCCATCCAACTTGGTGTGTGGTAAGACTATTTATACCCACTATTTAAAAGTGATTCATTCCATTTCCCTTTAAGTAACTTGGCTCTGTAACTGTTATATTCTTTAGATGTTTTTCCTTTCGTTTTTCAACTGGAGAATGTTTATAGACTTATATGCAAAATAGGGGGCTTAGTGACATCATGATGTTCAGAGAAAGATTGGTCTGAATTTACAAATGTATTATACTGTTTTAGAATTGGTTGTTTTTGTTTTATAATTGGATTCTATACGTTGATATCCTCTAAAATATAACTGATGAAGTTGTGGCTTCTCTTCATTTATTCAAGGTGAGGTCATCTTCCTCGGGGTCTTAGCCTTTTGTTGCTTTCAATGTTGCAGTTCTCTTTAATTTGCTGCTGCATCTTCTAGCTGCGCTCTAATTAGACAGTGCTTCCTTCATCTACTACAGTGGCGTCATTTTTCCTTCATGGGAGTGGTCCCATGGAGATTTGTTGGCTCTTATTACAGTTAAATTAAATTATTCCCATTGGGCGCCTGATAATCCAAGATGTTTTGCACTCTACAGAGGAACCGGGGTAGGCCCAAGGCTGTAAGTCCTTTACAGCTAGCTGATCACTGTCAGAATCCACTGAAATCTTTTCTTCAGCCTTTCCCCAATTGGTTACGAAGTACTGTTTCCTTCCTTGAATCAATAGAAATCTACTGTTGTTATTGTTTACCTCAATGCTACTATGCTTTTCACTATTTTATTGAGACCTTTCCCTGTTGCTCCAAATCAGGAACTTAGAGGCAACAATTTCCATGTGCTTCAGTCACCATGGTTATTAGAGATAGCTGCTGCCCTATCTTTAAGATATCTTCCATTTTTGGAAAATTATTAACATTTACTTGTTCTACATTTTCCTCTTGCCTTTTTCCAAGAGTATTTTATCATGTTTAACCACTTCACTTCCATCCCATTTGGATCACTTTTAAATGCACGCGCATTCTGCGTCTCCTCACTATTTAGTTTGCTCCCGCACAAACATTGCATCCTCTAACCGCAGATTCTTTTCCAACTTCTCTCATTTTCTTTTTCTGCTTTATCTGCTCATAGTCATGGCAAACCCCAGTTCTGTGAAATATATCACTTTTCTCATCCACTACTACTGTTAAATTTGACTTGATATCCTCAACCACTTTTTTTTTAATTCAAGTTGGTTAACGTGTAGTGTAGTATTAGTTTCCGCGTAGAGTTTATTGTTTCATCAGTAGCAGAGAACACCCAGTGCTCATTGCCTCAAGTGCCCTCCTTAATGCCCACCACCCAGTTACCCAACCCCCACCCCACTTCCCTCCGTCATTGAAAAATGATGAGTTTTTCCATTTTAAATCCCTGCCACTAAAATTTCTCTAGATTTTTTTTTTAATTTGAATTCCATTTGTTCTCTTTTCTCAGTCATATTCTTTTATAGTACCTCTTTAAAACATCTTCCGTGGTTTTCAGAAATATCCATACTTTTACAAACCTCAGTGTCAATTGGTTATTTGACTTCTAACTATTCTCAGAAATGGATATGAGGTGTATGTAAATTTCCATTTTTACCTGAAGCAAACATACCATATCTCTTTACTACCAGTCAATCATGCTAATTTTTGCAGTATGGCTGTGATGTGATTACCTAAGGGACAACGTTCTTGAGATTCTCAAGTATAGGAGATAGATTTTTTCTAAACCAATTGTCAAAATATATGATCAGCGAGGTGAATTTTACTCAAACAGAAATTTTAAAATGTTTTAATTTAGAGTTGTCCCAAAAAAGCCAGCACCAATCATATCACAAAACTGTGGATCATTCATAGTCTTCTCCAGGACACATCACCCAATTTCTGTAATGCTGTACATGCTCATGAACTTGATAAGTGTGTCTAGACGGAGACTCTCCTGCCTGCTGAGCACAGCTGGAATATTGCTTCAAGCAATCACATCATCATTCTCTACTACACCAGAAAATGCTGGCAACAAATAAAGGGAAGGTCATCTTGGAATATATTTTTCTAACATATTTTAAAACATTAAACAACCTAATAAAAATATGTAAAAAACAAAGGAGAACTTTAATTTAAAAGTTATTTTTATAAGAAAAGGTAACAAATACAAATTTGCAAGGCACTCAATGAAAATATTTTCTATGAAACTTTTAATGAATTATCTAAGGGAGTAACATATTTAATGCATAGAAAGAACATCAGCACCATTTTTGCAATGCCAATAATAAATTGAGTTATTATTTCAGAAGTCTTAAATTCCAGATTTTAAAGTTCAAAACCTTGCAGCTGGCATCGATTATACCTCTGTTGTCAAGTTTATAATATAATTCCCTGAGTTCTAATTAGATACATTAGAAAAACATTTTGCAAGGACAAAAGACAAAAGTCTTTAAATTTAATAAATATAACATAAAATATGAAGAAATGAGGAAAACCATGATTACTGTTTTCTTTAATAAATGCCATAGGAAACCATCCTGAGTAATAAAATATTTACTCTGAAAATGCTAGAAAATTCTGTGTATTATGATGTTGAATCCATGTAGGAGAATAAGTGCCCACATTAGTCTGTAAATGTTTAAAATAATCTGATCTGTTTATATATTCATCAGAGTTAATCTTCATGGAAGAAAATTAAATTATTCATGCTTAATGTAAAATTGGTTATGCTTACCTTTTTAATTTGAGAATGTGACTCAAAAAGTGGAAATTAAAGGAAGATATAATAATTATTTTTTTAAAGATTTTTATTTATTATTTGACAGAGATCACAAGTAGGCAGAGAGGCAGGCAGAGAGAGAGGAAGAAGCAGTTGAACAGAGAGCCTGATAGGGGTTTGATCCCAGAACCCTGGGATCATGACCAGAGCCAAAGGCAGAGGCTTTAACCCATTGAGCAACCCAGGTGCCCCAAGAAATATCTAATTTTAAAAAGGCAACTCAATGCAGAAGAAATGGGAAAGATGAGAGTAGATATAATCCTGTGCAGAAATGGGTAGACTAGTCACTGTCTCACATAGAAAAATGGGATTAGATCAGTTTATAATAACATAATGGAAGGAAAAATATGGTGTACCAAGATCCAAAAAGGTGTGTGTTAAGTTTTTTTTATTTTTTGTTTGTTTTTTTTCTTCTGTTGAACTTACTCTACCCCACCTCCAGTGAAATTGGAAAGAAGTTATCATCTGAGAGTAAAGATTGGGAAGGAGTTGTTGGACATAAAGAAGAGAGAAGGTAGGGATAAGTCTTCCAGCCATGTAGGAGTGTAGTAAACTCAGAATATATAGATGTATGAACCTATATTGAAAATTATTTATAGTTTGACTTTATGATAAAGAACTCACAAGAGTTTAACCAGTGTGTGGTGTTTTAATTACTAAGATGTCCTAGAAACCTCTGGTCTTTGGGGATCAGATGTAAAAGAAAAAAAAATATTTTTGGTTTACATATAATAGACAATTTTACTTTATACCACAATCTATAGGAGACTGTGATATTCTGATCTAAATCCAGCAAAGAATTTATGGATCCATTGTAACAATTATCTTTTACTGTATGACAAACCATATTAATAGTTTGTGGTTAAGAATACATCCAAACATTTGGTTCAAAATTCCATATTTTGGCAAATGAGGCTGAGCTCAGTGGACATTTCTTTTGCTGGCCTGTGGACAGCTGTTGTTCAGCTTCGTGCTCTATGTTTGGAGATTGTCATTGGCTGTCAGGGGATAAGAGTTATTAAAGTCGTGTGGTTTTCTTCATCCAACAGGCTGAATGAAATGGTGATGGTGCAGGGATCCCCAAAGCAGTAAGACAGGAAGCCTAATGGCCTCATAAAGTTAAATGAAGAGCTTGTACAAACCATGTCTGCAATTTTCTATGGAGGTCACTTTTATCATCTAACACACTTTCTGGTTTACTGTTACAAGATCTTCTTTCTCATTTGTCCATAACCAATTTGTAGAAAAGTACTATCAGCTCTACCCTCAATATATATCCTGGGTTCAGCCATATCCTTCCATATTTCCATTGCTATCATCTTATTCCAAGCATCCATTCCCTTTTCCTGAGATTAATGCAATGATTCCCCACTGCCTCCTACCTTAATTTGTTCCCAACCAAGCAGCTAATGATTAAGACCACTACTCTTTCAACATGAAACTCCAATACCGCCAATACCTTTCCTTTTCACTTGGAATAATAGCTTAAACTCCTTACAGTGGCTTCAGTCACAAGCATTGCATTCACCATTTCCCCATGTACTGTATCATGTCTCTCAGAATTTAACACCTGCTGTTATTCTCCTCATTCGCCCTAGTCACAGCAGTTTCCTTAACCCTTCTCAAATATGCTGGATACCTCCATTTAACTTTGTATCTGTCTACCTATATAGACAGAAATATGTAGGCATATATTTTTATTGCCTATTTCAAACACCTACATGATTTGTTCCTTATCTCTTCAGGTGTCATCTCAGCATGGTTTTTCTTAACCATATTATTTTAACTTGCACCCCTCAGTCATGCTTCTTTACTTCCCCTGACTTGTAAAATATGAGATCAAACTTCTAAGTAGGTAGGTAGGTAGAAAGATAGATAGATAGATAAGAGGACACATCGTTAGATACATATATATTACATATATATACATACCTAAAATTTAAAATTAAAAAATGTTGAGCTGTTTTATATGGTAGACAATTTTATGTGGGTACTTTGAACATACAAAAACTCATTAATTCACATAAGGTAACTATGTAACGTACTATTCTTCCACATATAAAGACATTGAAGAGGCATACAGTCAAGTGTCTCAACGTGAGGTCATGCTGTTATTTAGGGGCAAAGCCATGATTCCAATTTAAAGTTGTCTGTATTCACATCCACATCTCATTATTTCAGTGAATTATCCCATGTTAGTTGCTATATATTTTAGCACTGTCACATTTTATTAAGTAGGTATTATTACTAACACAAATTGAAAAGGAAAAAGTGGACATGACAGTTGAAAGTATGTCAGCAAGCTTACACTGTCTGTGCAGCTAAGACTCCAACCCCATCACTTCAGGATAAAGCCCATACTTCTGTCTCCATGCCACACTATTTACTTCATGATTCTAGCTTCTCTTACAACCATTCAGAATTAATTTTAGGTTCCAAAATATGCTCTGCTCTTTTAAGCTTCATGATCCTTTTACATGTTTTTTTCTTCTGCTTGTACCATTTATCTCAATTACTTTTTTCCTATATGGCATTTATCCATCATATTTCTGTATTATATTATCCTTTGAGCACTTCAACTGGGTGAAATGGCCTTCCTATCTGTATCTCTTACTAATTTTAAAGTCTTCCTCAATTACCTATTTCTCCCTGTCCCTCCAGGAAGGAAATTAAAGTCAGAGACCATATCTTGATTATCACTGTAGCTCCAGGATTTTACACTGTATCTGTTACATACTAAAAGTTCAAATGATTTTTTGAAATAATACAAAAGTTGCATTTATTAAGAATAGTAGTATATGAGTTAAATGCATACTCTAATGCTCTTAATTTTGTGCAATTACAATTAAAAATATTAAGTAAAACAATCTTTATTTTTCCCATTTAACAAAAAAAAATGTTTTTCCAAAAGTAATTTCTGAAAGTCTAGTATATAGTAAATCTTCCCAAGTCAAAATGAGGAGGAGGGGCTGGAGGACCTCCTGCTTGGTCTTTTGAGCCACTTCTCGAAGAACTCTAGTACTATGAAGAAGAACTCTAGTACTATTGACTGAAACCTCTTGCTATGGAGGCAAGAACACTGGTTTGACAAAAGACTTGAGGGAATCTGAATTTATCATTTATTAGGTGTGTGACCTTGACCAAGCCAGGCCGCTTTGCTCAGTGTGCTCTTTCACCTGTAAACTGAGGAGTTAGAGCAGGTAATAGATCGTGTCAATTTCAGATCTAAAATTCTTTGTGTAATGATTAATTAATTTTCTTCCTTCTTAAGATATCTTTCCCCAGTATACATTTACCATAAGTCACACATAAGATATACCATTGAACACACATACAACGTAAAAACAAAAAACAAAAGGCAAACAAACAAAAAACCAAGGAGCATAAAATGGCTCTGCAGGAGAGTTGTATTCAATCTGAGCTACAAAGGTAATTTGAACACGGTTAATGTCTGGGGTCTTGTGTGTTACTCTCATTCAATATATGAACACAGGTCATAGACTAAAAATATCTGAATAAAGAAAAAGTTGGGGTATTTCAACTTAATTCAGGGACCTAATATTTTAAAGATTTATTTTTAGAGCTATTTTGTGCCTCATCATTTCTACTTCTCTCAAGGCTAAGTACCAATCTTCTCAGTGATCTTCTTGGAGCAGTGATATAGCCTTGTTCAGTAGGTTTTTGAAGTGGGAGTTTTTTCACCAGTGGCTGGTCTTTTCTTGAAGATCTGTTGTGATTGAAAGGTTTCTCCTGCTTTTTAGGTACTGAAAGTCATGGTGTTTTTGTCCTGAGTTTTCTAGTAGCCAGGCCTAATAGGTTAGTTAGTGTTTCCAATTAATGAGATTCTTCTTTTCTTCCTCTTTTTTTTTTTCTTTCTACCTAAAAAGAATGGTATGATTACCATCATACAATCTCCTGGGAAGCAGGAGGATGGCAGCAGTGTAGGAGAACCCTAGGCTCACCCCATCCCATGAACACAACTAGATAACTATCACATCATCCTAAATGTCCCAGAAATCAACCTGAAGTCTGACAGAACAAACTCCACAACTAAAGAAAGTAAAGAAGACACATTAAAGAAAGTAGGAAGTGCAGAGAAGTGGTTTAAGGGAGAAATGGATCATGGGTGTTGTTTTAAAGGTCAGTTGGCTTGGCTGGCATAGAGTCCCGAGGGTACCACACTGTTCCTAGAAAGAAAGAAAGCAAACAAACTGCAAGCAGAGAGCATGGAAACAACAATCTGAAGAGCACCCGCTGCACACAGTGGAAAGATTATTAGTTCTTCTTAGAGCATGTCCTTGACAGACAACATTCATGGAGATACCTCTCCAAGAACAAAGGAGCTGGCTGGGTGCCATATACTTCCCTACCCCTCAACATAAACACAGAGACACCTGTGGGAAGAAGCACAACACGAGCACTACATGCCTAAGTTGCTTTTGCCAAGTCCTTATCCCTCATTGCCCTTCTCAGACATGCTTGCCTCAGTCTCAGCATACAGGGCCCCTCCCGCAAGAAGACCAGCACGAAGCCCTGCCCACACCACATCTCTGAACAGAGAGTTTTTCAGAGCCTCAGTTCTGGTGGAGGTGGTGAGGGGTCTTATTGCACAAGCAAACCAAAGCACGTCTAGTTAAAATTTGCCCCATTCAGGCCAGGGACCAAACACTGCTCATACCAGGCAAGAAAAGCCTCTGCAGACAACGGGCCTGAAAGATAGAGCTGCCAGAACAAAACAGCGGGGTGCACACAGCACACACCAGGGACATTCTCTGTACTGCCAGACCCTGGGACTACATGATCTCTTCTTCATAAGCCAATATTTTCAAGGAGCAAGAGACAAACTGGTTTTTTTAACATAGAGAAGAAGGCAGACACTTAGACAAAATGCAAAAATGCAAAAACAAAGGAATTTATCTGAAGTGAAAGAACAAGATAAACCCATAGCCAGAGTTCTAAACAAAAAAGATAAAAATCACATGCCTGTTGGAGAAGTTAAAGCAACAATTGTTAAGTATACATTCTATGTTTGAAGAAAAAAACAGAAGACAGCAATAAGGCCCTTGCCACAGAGATTAAAAAAAAAAAAATTTAAAAAAGAATTAATCAGAGATGAAGAGCGTAATAAATGAAATTGGAAACATGCTTGATACAATAAGATCAGGCTAGAAGAAGCAGGAGAATGAATTAATGACCTAGTAGACAAAGTAATAGAAAACAATGAAGCTGAACAAAAAAGAAAAAAAGAATTATGGAAAATGAGGATAATTTAGGGAACTCAGTGACTCCATCAAACATAAAAGCATTCGTATTATAGGAGTCCCAGAAGAAGAAGAAAGAGAAAAGGGGCCAGAAAACTTATCTGAAGAAATAATAGCTGAAAACTTTCTTAAACTGGGGAAGGAAAAAGATATCCAGATTGAGAAGGCCCAGAGAAAGCCCATCAAAATCAACAAAAGCAGGCCAACACCAAGACACATTGCAGGTAACTGCAAAACATGAAAAAAATCCTAAAAGCAGTAAGATGAAAAAAGCCCCTAACTTACAAACGAAGACCAAGTATAAGGTTAGCAGCAGATCTTCCCACAGAAACGGGCAAACCAGAAGAGAGTGTCATGATATATTCAAAGTGGTAACAGGAAAATTTTGCAGCCAAAAATATTCTATCCAGCAAGGCTAACATTCAGAATAAAAGGAGAGATAAAGAGTTTTCCAAACAAACAAAAACCAAAGGACTTCATGACCATTAAACCATATATTAAAGCCATATATTTAAAAAAAAAAAACTAATAAACGTACAAAGAATAAAGAAAAAGAAGTTCAAATATATCACTAAAGAAAGTCAGCAAAACATTAAAGAGAAAGACAAGAAAGGATCTGAAAAAAATCCCCAGAAACAACAATAAAACAAGTAATAAAATGGCAAGAAATACATATGTATCAATAATTACTTTGAATGTAAATGGACTAAACACGCCAATCAACAAACATACCATGTCAGAACGGATGAATGAATAAATAAATAAATAAGTCCTATCTAAATGCTGCCTACAAGAGACTCATTTTCAACCTGAAGACACTTGCAGATTGAAAGTGAGGAGATGGAGGCACATTTATAATGCATATACATGTCAAAAGAAAGCTGCAGTAGCAATACTTCTTTCAGATAAAACTCGACTTTAAAACAAAGATTGTAACAAGAGACAAAGAGGGGCTTTGTATAATAATAAAGGGGAGAATCCAACAAGAAGATATAACAGTTGTAAATATTTATGCTCTCAGCATAGGAGCACCCAAATAAAAATATTAATAACAAACATAAAACAGTTAATTGACAATAATAGAATAATAGCAGCGGACTTTAACATCCCATTTACATCAAGGGACAGATTATCCAAATAGAAAATATACAGGAAACAGTGGCCTTGAATGACATGCTGAACTGGATGGACTGAACAGATATATTCAGAACATTCCATCCTGAAACAGCAGAATATACCTTTTCAAGTGCACAAGGAATATTCTCCAGAATAGATTACATTAGCACACAAAACAGATCTCAACGAATAGAAAAAGCCTGAGATCATATTTTGCACCTCTTCTGACCCCAGCACTGTGAAACTAGAAGTCAACCACAAGACAAAATTTGGAAAGACCACAAATCCATGGAGGGTAAACAACATAGTACTAACCAATAAATGGGTCAGCCAGGAAATCAAAGAAGAAATTTTTAAAAATTACAAAGAAAATGAAAACACAGTGGTCTAAAACTTTGTGATGAAGCACAAGTTGTCCTAACAGGGTATTACATAGTAATACTGGCCTGCATTAAGAAGCAAGAAAAATCTCAAATAAATAACCTAACCTTACACCTAACGGAGCTAGAAAAAGAATATTATATGAAGCTTAAAGTTGGCAGAAAGAAGGAAATAATAAAGATTAGAGCAGAAGTAAATGATAGAGAAACTAAAAAATACCACAGCAGATCACTTAAACCAGGAGCTCATTCTTTGAAATAAAATCAGTGAAATTGGTAAACATCTAGCCAGACTTCTCAAGAAAAAAAGAGAGAGAGAGAGAAAGGACCCAAATGAAATCACAAATGAGAGAGGAGAAATAACATGACCAATGATGTTGACTATCTCGTCATACATTTACTACATTTTATTTTTTTTTCTTTGTAAATTAAAACGATTTAGGAAGGAAGCAGTATTATTATTTTTTTCATATGGTTTGACAATTTTTCCATATTCTGCTAAACTACCTTTTCTCCCTTTTTCCATGGTGCCTAATTAAATAGATATTGACTCCATCTCTGAATTTTCCCATTTTGCGCATGGGTCAGTTTGTCTGTTCTTGTGAAGATGCCACACTCTTTTTATTACTATGACATAATAATGTCTTCTTTACTGCTAGTGAAGGATTTCCTTCATTTTTCGTTTTTGCAGCCTGAATCATATTCACAGTCTTTGGAGTGTAAGATAATATATAACATATACATGTTTATAAATGTTATAAATATATAAATGTATAAGTACATACATGTTATAAATTTCAATAAATTATCTAAGAAGGTTTTCATATTTTTATTAATATTGGATTTATTTTTTAGCTTGTGGAATCTTGACTTTGCATTATGTTACCTGAAGGTTACAAAACAAAAAAAGGCCAAGAATCTTTGCTGTGGCTACTTTCCCCAGTCTTTCCAGTTTTTCAGTTCCTCTTTTGGTTTGTTGTTATAGCTAATAATATCTTAGCTTTTGTTTCTTTACTAGTTGAACATTGGAAAGAAATGCTCTTATACGTTGATCATTTTACTTCAAAAATTGGGATTTTTTCTTATATCTACTGTTTTGGCTTATTGTTTCTGTTAGCTCCTGCTCCAGCATTCCGCCCCCCCTTGGCTAACGGCACTGCCTTCTTTAAATATTGATGCTTTCATTATGTAATAATAATAGTCCCTTCCTTCGAATCCATTTACCTCTACTGCAGGGAAGCCTGGGAAATATTCTTATACACGTGGGTAGGTGCCATGCTAGGGATTGTATATCTAAGTAAGAAAAGGAGAAGGAGCATTTGATGACAAGAATATTGCCTTTATCTAGTCGAAATGATATTGTTTTTTATTTTTTAATTTATTGTTTAAGAATAATGGACATAGATATTTCTTAACAAATTCTTTTTTAAGGATTCATACCTTGAATAAAGAATTGGTTCCCAAAGTTCCTGCTATATTATTAATTCTGTGCTAAATTGAAGGAAGAATCTAGAGCTAAGTTGTTCATTTGAAAATGTGTGTTTTTTTTTAAATATTTTATCTATTTATTTGACAGAGTGAGACACAGCAAGAGAGGAAACAGAAGCAGAGGGAGTGGGAAAAGGAGAAGCAGGCTTCCCGCTGAGCAGGAAGGCTGATGCGGGGCTCAATCCCAGGGTCCTGGGATCATGACCTGAGCAGAAGGCAGTGCTTAATGACTGAGCCACCCAGGCACCACCTGAAAATGTAAGTTTTACTGTTTCATCGAGCAATAATAGCACTGCTAAAAATTAATGCTGTTTTCATGCACATTGTGTATTAACCAAACTATAATTTCTAACAGGTAAAATACAGTGATTTTTTTTTGGCACATAGTACTATTTAGCATTGAAAAAAATAATCATTTACCAAAACATATTCTAGTGGAGCATCTCCATGAATTCACATTTGTAGATTTGGTATTAAAAACTAAAATAATGCAGAATGTGAAATTTCTGTGTGTGTGAATATAAAACGTGAAATGAGCCAATAGGTGACTGCAAAGCTACTTTGTCTACCTTGTTTACTTTCAGTTATGTTAGCAAATAATGATGGTATGTTTTATGTAACATTTATGCATGCCTGCGGCCACATTAAGACAATTCTTCAATTAGCTTAAAAGACATATTCTAAAGAGAGAGAGAGAAAGAGAGAGAAAACCTCTTAGTTATTTTTTATATGATTTAGCAGGTGTAAAAGCCACAAGCAGAATTGGGAAAAGAAAACATTGATGGCGATCCACAGATGTTATTTCAAGGACAATATTGGAATGGTTATTTCAAAGGGTATCATCCTGTTAAGAGCTGAACTCTAAGTTCTTCTCCTTTCCTAAGATCACTTTGAAATGGAAATGATAAGAACCTTTAATGTCTTGCCCAAATAGGAAGGTGCGCAGAAATCAGAGCTATGCTTGGCAGGAGATAAGAGGCATTACAAATAAAGCTGGGATGAGTAGTCCCAACAGAATAATGGGAAGATAGACTGGCCTGGGATTGCAAGAGGCAATACAGAAGTAGTCAGAGATGCCTTTTTTATGTGTTATCTTCTAATAGTGGCTACATAAATATTTATTCTGTAAGTAGGAGTATTGTGGTAAAGCTGGATCAAAATTGATATGCACATTCTTATTTCCCTCTAGAAATAGCCCCAAAGATTTTCTACGTGATATTGTTTCCTCTATGAAAACTGAAGTAGAAATTATTTTAATATTATACAGCCTTGGTTATATCATGTATTATGCCTATCTGCGTAGAAAAAAAAAAATAAATTGTGGAAGGCTGCACTCAGATTTTATGTTAACTCAAAGTACCAGAAACAAAGAAAACAATATACTTAAAGTTGTACTCAGGAAAATGTCATAGATCTAGCAAATAGAGTTGGGTACTTTCCTGAACTCCAGGAAAGTTTGGTTGTTCCTGTTTGTTTTTTTCCTTCTATTTATCAAAGAGCTTGTACACGGGACGCCTACAATATTGATACTTGTTGTCTTTCTTTTATTGTTATCTAGAGGGAGCACTTTTTAAAAGAGTAAATGGAGTAGCCACTGTGTATCAATGGGGAAACTGATAGCTGAGCACTGGACAGCTGAGACCAGCAGGGTGCTTCTGCTGAATACAGATTCATCGATTTTCCTCGTCCTCAGAAAGATGCTACTCCATTTACTCTGTCAAAACCCTCACTTCCAGGCTATGTAGGTACACGCTGGGTGTGAAGTAAAATCACACTGCTATTATACAAGTGTCTGTGACTGTTCCTTATTCACACAAGAGTTTCAGAAGGCAAATAATCTCATGTTCACTTAGGTTATACAAATAAATAAATAAACCCCAAAACGTATAGATTAGCTCACATAAGTTCCTAAGAATAATTGTTTAACCCATATTCACTTTCTTCTACGTGTAAGTTTTTCCTCTCCAACATATAAGCACATATTTAGTAAACGGCCATTTCTTCCAAAATATAAAAAACCTTTAAAAAACATTTCTACTGAGAAAATAAGTGATTTTTAACAATTGCCATCTAACAAAGTTTTTAGAATAATTAACTTTTAGCTCTATTTTAACTTACTAAACCAGGTCATTGAAATCAAGATCTTAGGTTGTAAGCTGAAGCTTAGTTCATCAGTCAGAATTCTATTGGATTTTTAAAATTCTACATTTTCCATTTTATAAGAATGTAAGCTTGAAAATGAATAAGTAAATGTTTATAATAAACTTACTTAACTTAAATTTTAAAAAAGAAGTAATGTCTATTGCATAACTGTAGTTGAACATTTTATTTCTAAGTCATTGCAATAATTCTAATTGAATTTTATAGCGCACCATCAAAGATATATTTTAAAACTCTAGCTATAAGTATATTCCTTACCTGAAAAATGTCTTCAAATAATTATTTCTTAAAATGTTGAACATAACTATCTGTTTTCTAAATCTTACTGATTATCAGATATAAGCTCAAGAGTATAAAATTAAGAATACTAAAGTAACTAATAATGTAGACACTTAAGGGACTGTGAAGCAAAGTTTTCAAAGAAGATCCCAGATAAATACATCAATACATTCATTACAGACGCAACTAGATATTTTTGTTTATTTGTTTTCATTTTTGTTTTTAATAGCACAGACAACTTTCTCTGCACACTTTACTGATTATTGTGACGGAGAGCCTTGTCTGCCGTGATTTTGCCAACACCAACCTAGGTTTATGCTGCCACCTAAATTTAGAAAGGACTATTTTTGTTTTTCTCTCTGTGGCAAATCTCGATTAGTCTGAAATTTCATCAGAGGTATAAAGCAGCATGTCATCTTTAGCTAAGTGACAACTACTGAATACAGTAGGGATAGCAAATTAGGACATCATAAAATGTTTAGGAAGGCATGATAAAATTGTTAGGTAGTTGTTACACTAGCAAATCAGACACTCCCATAAATTATAGAGTTGTGATTATAAATAAAGTAGATATGATGCAAATGGATAATGAGATAAGGGCCTTTAAAATCATAGAGACTGCTATAGCTATATTTATATTTATGCTCCATATCCATTAACTGTTTGATATAATTGGCAATGAAAAATTGAAATTCTATTCCTCAAATCAGTGAAATTCAGTATTATTCGTTAATAGGTCATAATATAGATGAAATAACTAATATAAATGAAATAAATACTAAACTCATATAAATATACACACATATATAGATGTATATATACTTTAAATTTGACCTTAAAAATCATTATTTTCAAGTCGTCGTATCTATAACAAGTCTCTAGAATTTATCTGGATCTTAATTCCTCTCAGGTTGTACATTAAGTTTTTAGGGAATTAAATTAAATCTTTTTGGCCATTAAATACAGTGTAGTAAAAAAAGACAATGAATACAGTGTGGTGAGTTATTACTACAAGAAAGATTTTGAAGACCTAGAAAATATATTTTTGTTCTGATCTTCAAGAAACCTTTTTGGTGTTCATTCTGAGGAAGTGACAGTTTATCTTGATTGTCATTTTCTGTTCATAAGGAGAAGGGCAGTTTAGTTAACATGTATATGGCTAAATGGTTATAAGAACAAGCTGAGTCACATCGTCTTTAGACACTTTTGTAAATTATTTTGTACTATGAGGTGAGTAGTATTATGGTTCCTTGGGGATATGATCTTGACACAAAAATGGGAACAGTTCATTTTCATTAAAAATGCAAGAAACTGTAAATATACTTAGAAAACATCATCTAGAAACTTCATTTATTTCTCGCCAATGCAACTGAGGTGTTCTGCATCTTCTATGACAGCTCTTCTCAAACTTTAATGTAAAAGCAAATCACCTGGAGATCTTATTAAAATGCAGATATCATCTAGTAGGGCTGAGTTAGAACCTAAGGCTGGATGTCTGGCAAGTTCCTAGGTAATGCCTACTCTGTTGTTTCCTTAAAACACATTTTGGTAGATTCTAGGTAATGCTGTTGCTTCTGGATTCTTAAATCACACAGAATCTATGATATCCATATATTTTTATATGAAACGTAAAATTTAACACCCTTACATTTACATGTGATTATAATCTGAATTATAAGAATGGTTTTACAGTCTTAATTTCTGTGTTCATTAAGACTTATAGTTAATGCCCTATTTGATTTAAAAAATAACCAAATTAAATTCTATGATTTTAGATATTTTGATCATTTTTTCTCTACTGGCTGTCTTCCACACTTACCATTGGTTTGACGTAAAATGAACTCTAATGAAAGATTCATAGTTCACTAACAGAGTACAACCTAAAAGAAAATTGTTGGATATTTATACAGATTTTAAAAAGAGGAAAAAAAAAGCAAATTTCTTTTTGGGAAGATTTAGAAAACCAGAATACTTGTGCTTGTTATCTTACAGGCTTCATTCATTAAGTATCCTTGGTCAAACAGATTTCTATGATTGCCTAGTTTATCACCCAAATCTATAAAGCATGTATGTTGCGAACGGTAACAAAAAATGTGTTGAGTTCATGTGTCTTTATGTGTATGTGTGTGTGCTTCTGTGTGTATACAAAGTGTAGATGAGATCAAGAAAATACAGGGAGCCGAGACGAAAGAGAAAAAAAAAAGAAATCATCAGAAAAGTGCGAGCGTAAATTAACTTAAGCAGCTAAGGTCTAGAATATATATATTTGCCCCGTTTTGTTCTCTAGGACCACAGTTATTGTGCCTCTGCTGACTGCATTTTCTAACTGGGTAGAGAATGACCTGATTCACCCTGCCTTTTTGCCTTTGCCTTGAGTGACACGGAGTGGGGCGCCTGGGTGGCTCAGTGGGTTAAGCCTCTGCCTTTGGCTCAGGTCATGATCTCAGGGTACTGGGATGGAGCCCCGCATCGGGATCTCTGCTCAGCGGGGGGGCTCTTCCCTGATCTCTCTGCCTACTTGTGATTTCTCTGTCAAATAAATAAATAAAATCTTTAAAAAAAAATAAAGTAAATAAATGACTTGGAGCATCTATAAAATAGTGGGATTTAATTTCTTACCTGAAAGTCAAGAAGTGTTCAAGAGATATTTCTGGTGCTATCTTCATCAGATTTTTAAATTAAATTAAACAGATTCCACCCGAATCAAGTTGTTAGTATATTATTGTGTGTGTGTGTGTGTGTATGTGTTTAAAGAGTTCCATCAGTATTTCTGTTTGATACAAGAAAACCTTTAAAATTAATTACAGACAGTATGATTTTCTTCTTTTTCCCATATTATACCCCAAATGCACCATGACACAAAGCAAGACCTGGTGCTACATGCTTTATTAATCCCGAGACAATATGCATTGATGGACTCATTCCTGCAGTGCATTATTTCACTTGCCAAAAAGTCAACAGTAGAGAACAGTCCTCCAGACTAGCTTGATTTACAGTGACATGGGGTGATTGGTTGAAAGACATTTGGACGGGCTGCCCCACTGAAATGATCTAAGCCTAAGGCACCGTTTCCTGGGTTGGTTCCCAGATCGCATCCATCCAGTAAACAAAATTTTATCTAGGGCATTTTCAATATCTTTTCCCCTTTAATCATTTATGGAGAATCTCTGTTTGTAATATTGTGTTTTTTTCTTAACAACAATTCCTTTATAAAAATGTGTGCTGCTTAAGATCCAGTTTTGTGACTTCCTTCTTCACAAAGAGGAATGAAAGGGGCTCAGCTCTCGTGTCGGCCTCATCACACCATCCATTGGCTCTCGTGTTGCTATTACCAGGAAAGGAGGGAGGCGTAGCGTTCCCTCTGCTGCTGGAAGTTTTCCTCTTACCTGTCGACTCCCTCTAACACTAAAATTTCAGCAAACGAATCTCAAGAGACCAGAACTCATCTCACCATGGTTTTTTGCCTATTTATATCAATAACTACAAAAAGCCCCAAGTCCCAGACTCTCTTTGAAATCTCAGCTTCTCATGCCCTTACAGATGCCACCTTGACATAGCCCTAGCACAAACCCATATTCTGTCTCTCTCCAAATATGGGAAAACGTCCTCTGAACTTTCTGGAACGCACATCTCCTCATTAGTACATTATTATTATGACTCCTTCCGTAGTCTTGCCCTATGTGAAACCTGGAATCTGTTTCGCCCTCTCCCACCCCCCTGCTTGTGTTCCCTCTCTCTCTTTTTTTTTTTTTAAAGATTTTATTTATTTATTTGACAGAGAGAAATCACAAGTAGGCAGAGAGGCAGGCAGAGAGAGAGGAGGAAGCAGGCACCCTGCTGAGCAGAGAGCCCGATGCGGGACTCGATCTCAGGACCCCGAGATCATGACCTGAGCCGAAGGCAGCGGCTTAACCCACTGAGCCACCCAGGCGCCCTTGTGTTCCCTCTCTTGCTGTGTCTCTCTCTGTCAAATGAATAAATAAAATCTTTAAAAAAAATAATGAAATTACACAGGTATTTGCCTTAAAATATCTTCTATAAAGTGGTATATATGCTACTAAGTGGTTTGTTTTATAATATAAAAGTTTAATAAAATTTCTTTGAGCCTGTATTAGTTTGCTATTGCACCAGTAACGAAATACCACAGGTTTAGTGGCTTAAAACAATACAAATTAATTATTTACCAATTACTGTTTTGTACATCAAAATCTGAAATCTTTTTCATTGGCCTAAATTCAAGGTGTCTGCAGGGATGGTTCCTTCTGGAGGCTCTAGGGGAATCCATTTTCTTTCATTTTCCAGTGTATAGAGTTTTCTCATTCCTTACCTGACCATCTTGTCATCTTCTTCTGAGGACCAATGTGATCAATTATATTAGGCCCATCTGGATATTCTGGGATAATCTCCCCATCTCAACCTCCTTAATTTAACCACATTTGCAAAGTTCCTTTGCCCCTTAAGGAAACATAATCCTATGTCCTGGGGATTAAGATATACATATCTTTAAGGGTCCATTATTCAACTTACAACACCTCAAAATTTACTTTTAGCTACTGACCCATTGGTTTTCTCACCGTTAGAGTAAAACTTGTCAAAAAAGTTTAGGGTCAAAATCTCCATGTCTCCCTTCCCATTTAAACCACTTCATTCATGCTTTTCTTTCCACCACAGTACGCAGTCAACCCTTAGGTACCATTTTGATACCCAATTCAGCAGTTCGTTCTCTTTCTTCATTATAATGTGTAAGGGAACAAATTAGTTAAGTCTTCTGTGCTTCCTGGAACACTGTTTCTGTTTGCTTATTTCTAGTACAACGTGTTCCTGCCTATGTCTCTTTCTTCCTACTGCAGAGCTACCTCTCTGCAGTCTTCTCTGGTGATTCTTCCTCGGTATGCTGCAGTGGTGTGAGTCAAATCCTCGGGTGGCTTCTCCTTCCTATTTAGAGAAGTCTCTTAAGTGTTTTCTTCCAGTCTCATTTCTACGTTGGTGACTGTAAGATGTTTACCTACATTCCAGACGTCTCCTGTGAACACAGCCACCAGAATCATCCTTTTGAAAGCAGGAGGCCCCTGTTGCTCTCTCCCTCTCAGAACTCCCCCGTACCTGCCTTCCGACTGCACTCCTGTCGAAGTCTAACTCTGCCACCGCGGACAGAGCCCTCCATAATCCAACCTTCTCCAGTTCAGCTTTCACTCTCTCTACTTTCCTCCTTATGCTACTTCTCCCACACTGGCCGTCTGGTGCTCCATTCACACAGTCAGTCTTGTTCCTCCCGCAAGACATTTCCTCTTGTGGTTTTCCCTCTCAGAAAGTTCATTCCCCACCACCTGCCATGGTCTCCAGCTGCTTTCTGATCTTTGCTCCTGAGCCACCCAATGGGTGAGGCATTTACTGAAAACACACACACACACACACACACACACAAATAATAATAATAATCCTTGACCTGTTCAGCCACCACTAATTTTGCTGTATTTCTTTTCAAAGCATTTTTATCATCTAACATAGCATTTACTTACTTACCTTTTTAAATGTGCTATCTGTTTACACCTGTGTGGCTATAGAATTGTTTGGAGCAGGGTCTTTGTTTGTTCACTGGTTGTTACCTCCAGTGCCTAAAGTGTGGTAGACACCAAATAACTGTGAAATGTGTTATTAAGCAATTAAATAAGTAATAATTCTCTATACTTTATGCCAAAGAGATTAGTTCCCCGAAGTAACAATGCGAAGATAACAGAAGGACCAGGACTTAATATAAAAACATTTAGTGACCACAGACATTTCTGCTGGGTCACAAGAGACCGAAAACTTACTGAAATTTAGGATCTCTGAGAACAGGCATCTTTAAGTTGAGGTAAATATATTAGTATAAACCGACTCTTTATCATGTTTTGTGGCAATGCTCTGCTGGCATTTTTGGCACAGAGGGTTTTATGGTGATATTTGGAATATAGGGTGCTACTAAAACAGAAATCCGAAAAGTATTCCAGTTGGATGTGGGAATTATGTTACTATCTGTCATCAGTAATATCCACTTCTAAGACATCCTGAGGCCTTTTGGCAGCCTACAACTCCAATGCACTTTGGATTTATAAGGAGAATTAAATCACTACACCATACTGCAAGATAGTGTTTGTACATTCTTATCAATCCTATTCTTATATCATTCAAAAAGTCTTTCTGGTATATATACAGTTGCAGTTGAGCTCTGTCAACCTGGGTGTGACCCACAATAAACAAACAATTTAGATTTTCACCTAAAGGGTCTCTTTCCTGCTGCTGGAAGTGGCCTTTGATGACTTGCTGGCTTCAGTAGGTAAAGTCTAGCATCCCTAAGGCCAAATACATAAAGGCATTTTTCTTTTGCCTATTATCTAGCTGTCTCTTCCTTTTTCTTATTGATTTTCCGAGAGCCAACACCTTGCCGGCCTGACGAACAGATGGCTCCTTGTCTTCCTCCTGCACCGTGTAATACTGTGCATTGGACCCTTGGTCTCTGACATTTGGCCAGAGCCAACTTCATGGCTGTGCTACCAGGGCAGTTTCACAGAGCCCCAGGCTTGGGTTTTAATACTCTGCCCTTGATGTCTTGAAATCTGATTTTGTGTTTTGTATATGAAGTCAGGTGGGACAACGGAGGTGTGGAGAATCAGCATCTTTCTTTCTGCCATCACTCCCGGGTGACTTACTAGCAGCCCAAACTCACTTCCCGGTGCCCTAGCCCTGCCAGGTCTTTCCTCTTGATCCTTATGAAATGAGAGCTGCTGTCCTGCACGCCTGACAGAGGCCTGGATGCGAGCATGGGGAGGGCGGGATTGGGCGGTTGTCCTCTGTGGCATCTCAGTGCAAACAGTGGTGTTCCATCCACATGGGCTGGAAGCACCAGCGGACAGGCATTCAGAGGTAGTGTCTTGACAGCAGGAAGCCTCTCACCCACCCCACCCCCCTATTCCGATAACTAGTGTGTCCCAGTGTAGAAGGTAAAAGATCTTTGGGAGGCATCCATCTAGCATGGGTCATGATGGTAAAGGAAAGCTCCTGGTTCAGATTCCCCGAAGCCTTCTCCTCACTGGGATAGGGAGTACCAGTTGGCAGCGGGCAGGTGTGCGTTTCTGTGCATCTCCCCCATCGGACCTGTGAGGGTCTGCTCTCATCTTGAGATCATCTTCCTACCTGGAGTGCTCTTTCGGCTAGCTTCTTGCCTGGAAAGAGCCTTTCGTTTTCTTCCAACCCTCTTGAGCAGGACCTGTGAGTTTTCCCAAGTGGTCTGTGAGATGCAGGCTCCAGGATGAGCTTCTTCCGGGCTGACCATGTGTAGTTACAAAACTGTCATTGATCTCATTTCTCTAGTGTTGACGATGGTGTTTATTCACGCTTATAACCTTGGGGTAGTAATCTCTTTCTCACCAATGAGGTGAAGAGGGGCCAGATGTTACAGTCCTGCTTTGGGAATAGAACACGAATCATCTTTTAGTTCAGTTTCTAATTATATCTCTATATACATATATGTGGCTCCAACCTTGTGAAAAATATAGTTTTCTTACTCTTTTTTTTTTGTTTTACGAAATTACACATTTTACTAAATTCAGCAAGAAAAATTAAGAAAATACATAATAAATGTATAACTTATGGAAAAAGTAATAATGCAACGTCAACCAATAAGAAAAATAAACCAGAGGAGTTATTGGAACTTACATTAGAAGTTTCTCACATCAGTATTTAGCAATCCATTATTGAAAGTAGGAATATTGAACATGTACATATTCATAGTTTATTGGGAGAATGTAGATGCTGGTTCTAAAATGCAAATTCATGCTTGGCTTTTATTTAAAAATTCTTAAAAGATATAAATAAGCATTTACATATGCAGATCTACTAAGCCAATTTATTTAGGCTTCAGTTCAGCCAAGAGTGTGTTCTGACTCAAGTAACAGAAAATCCAGCTTGCTACAGCTTAAAAAATAAGTATTATTTTTTTTCCTCACATAACAGCAAGTTTAGAAGTAAGTGTGGCTTACATCAGTTCAGCTGATCAAAGATGCCAGCCTTTGTCTCTCACTGTATTCTCCCCCGTACAAAGTGTGATGGCTTTATTCCCCATGCTTGTTACTTTTTGTTCACAAGATGATTGCTTTCTGCTTCAAAAAAACCACACTCATTTTCAAGACAGAAAGACAGAGAAAAAGGACAATACCATCTATGTATGCCTTGTTTAGGAGGGGTACAGGCAGAGAAATAAACTCTTTCTAAAAATCTCCCACTGAGAAATATTTGTGTCTCAGTGGCCAGAGTGAGTCCCAAGGCCACTGGACTCATGAAGACTGAAGTAGCAAGTGACCACAATTATCCCAGTAGCGATCAGTATTAAGTGAAACTGTTGATTTCACTCTTTTCTCCAGTATCTAAAACAAGTTCATTTCAGTGCAAAATGCAGCAAAGCATAAAACAAGAAAGAGCTCTGATTCAAAGAAATGACTCTTTGATACATTAAACAGTTTGCACTAATATGCAAATACCACTGGTGGTTAACCTTAAACGACAGAAAGAAGTTAGACTTCTTTCTAGCCCCAATATCTTGTCCCACACTCTTCTGTAAGGAATAACTAGGTGATATTACATTGCTGGACAAATGACAACATTGGCCCTGAGGATAATCTCATTGAAAAACAAGAAATGTTCAAATAAAGCTCAGACTTCTTTGGCGAAGGAGAAAAATCGAGAATCAATTTTTGGTATGTTATTGGGTCCAGGTAGAAAATGGTGTCACCGAGTCCCCATGAGTCTTAGAAACTATCAGTATTCCACATTGAGAATGAGAGTGTTGAATGTAAATGTGACTGCAGAAACAAGAGAAGTAGAGTGACTCATGAGGCTGTAGCCTATCTTTTTGGAGACAGAGTATAGATGTTTTCTTTTGCAATAGCAATATTTAAATTATATTACACAGGATAATGTTGTTGCTGTATCTTTTTTAAAGATAGATCTGCAAGTTGAGTTGGATATTAAGTAGTTAAATTGACTGTAGAGGATATGATTGATTTGCACTCTGTCTTCTTTCAGATCTGCTTCTTCGCATCACATAGAGGATTAAAATCTAGAAACTTTGCATCTTGGATTCCTTACAGCTTGAGTCCTTGACACACATTGGGTTTTATCACTAAGATGCAGCAACTAAAGTTTGGGAAAGCAGAAAAGCTAATTTCTTACTGCTTTTTCCTGTCTCTGCTAGCTAGTGGCGGGATCCACTATTCCATATTCATGAATGTCCAGGGGTAATTGCAGAAGTGGTGCTGGTGACTCTAATGTGATGGTTTCCTGATCCTGGGAGAACCACTACACAATGGCATGAACTATTTTCACAAGAGTTCCAGTCAGAGCCACTGGAGAATATTTCTCCAATGTCTTGATAATTTTTATAAGCACTGAGTTCTCGTATTAAATGTCTTTCTCTGCTTAATACACTTCGCATGGTTTCAGTTTCAGTCACTGAACCCTGACTGATCCAGTTTAAGTATGTGTTACAACTACAGAATATAAACAGAACATATATGTTTCAAGGCAATGAACATAAAAAATAAAGTGAGAAAAAGAGCTCCATTGAAGAGAAAACAAGAAAAAAGTAGTATAAGAAACATTAGACAAACAGGAAGTTCTAAATTTGAGTTTAGAAAAAATTCAAATGTAGTACTATATAAAATAAAATATATACTATATTAAATTTACTGAATTTACATTGATGGAATAAAAAATCCCAGTTGCATGATATTTTTTAAAAAGTGACTAAATATAAATAAAAAGGTGTTTTATTTAAAGTATGAACCAAATGTCACATAAACCCAAACGAATGAGAATAATTTATCTTTTGTGCACCTCATAATATATATTCAAGACATATAAAATTGAAAATTGATAGAAATACACAAAAAAATTAAGAAATGAGTAAATATAGTGAGAGATTTGAAAATAAGTTTCACACATAATTACTCCCTGCGGCATACTTATCAGTGTGTGCACAAAGATGGATTTAATAAAATATGAATTCCTAAACTTAGTAATTGTGGGATATACATTTTAATACATATTTAATAAATTTAAGAAAGTCTGTGAATTAGTCATAAAAGTAGCTGTAAAAATCCTACTTTCCCCTTATCCCCCAAAAAACAAACCCATAAGTAACAGGCAGAATGCAGTGTGATTACCTTAGAGGTGAGGATTGGACTTCTTTCCTTTGGCTTTGGATTTCTAGTTGTCCCCAAAGTATTTGTAGAAGAGACTCTTCTTTCACCATTGTATGGTCTTGCCACCCTTGTCAAATATCATGTAACAATTGTTGTTTAGTTTTATTTCTGTACTGTCAGTTGCATTCCATTGATTTATATGTCCATCCTTGTGCAAATACCAAACTGTTTTGAATATTATTGTTTTGTAATACCATTTTAAATCAGGAGTGTGAGTCCTCCTATTTTATTCTTTCTTTTCAAGATGGTTTTGGCTATTCTGGACCCCTTACAATTCCATATGAATTTTGAAATCAGCTTATCAATTTCTGCAAGAAATACCAGCTAGGATGCTGAGAGGGACTGTGTTGAATCAAGTTGAGAAATAGTATCGTGTAAACAACGTTAAATCTTCCAACCAATGAAAATGAAATATTTTCCCAATTACTTAGATTTTCTTTAATTTATTTCAACAAGGTTTTCTAGTTTTCAGAGAATAAGTTTTTGTTCTTTTGTTAAATATATTCTCCAAGTATCTTATTCTTTTTGATGTTACTGCAAATTGAGTTGCAAGTATATAGAATGCAATTGATTTTTGTCTATTGATCTTGTATACTGCAAAATTGCTGAACTTGTTTATTCTAATAGATTTTTAGTGCAATACTTACAATATTCTATATATAAGATTATATAACCATGAATTTAGATACACAATTATTTTTGTCTTTCCAATATGAATGGCTTTTATTTCTATATGTTGCCTACATGCCCTCACTGGAACATCTAGCACAATGCTGAATAGAATTGGTGATAATTGATACCACTTTTGTGTCCCCTATCTTGAGGAAAGCATCTAGGCTCTCACTGGTAGGTATGAGGTTGGCTATGGGTTTTTCATAGATGACTTCATCAGGTTGAGGAAATTCCCTTCTATTCCTAGGGATCTCTTTTCTCTGTTTCCATGAACACACCAAACTGTTAAACTCCACTAATTGCCTGTTAATTGCACAATTATTTTAAATAACATCTTAGGCATAAATTCCTCTACAAAACAATCCGAATTGTGGCCTTATGAAAGAATATTTTTGAGGTAGTGTTTTGTATTTGTTCTGATCCCAACACGGCTCCTCTCAGCAACCCTATTTATTAATTCTCTTCTCAAACTAGACTGCCTACAGTTTAACTTGTGTGTTTAATTTATACCTGATTCTCTTCCATTATAGCCTCCACTGTTCCTGAGAGTATCTTTTGGCTTTGAGTGTATCCAGAGTCTATTTCAAATGAAGTCAGGTTCTTTGTGAAGAGATTAGGAAGAATTGTATATTGGTCTTCTTCTCTCCCCTGGTAAAGTCTCTGAGTCAGTTCTCTAGATCTGTGGTTAAGCACAAGGCAAATTTCTCTCTGAGTGACAGAATGAAACCCCAGCTCTAGAGACTGAACACTCAGTGAAGGATGAGATAGGGCCTTGAAGATCTCTCAGCTTACCTTATCTGGTTTTGAATCACTGCTTCATGACTTGGTTTAGTGTTATTGGGGCTCCTGGCTTCCTCCCTGCCCCTCACCTGCCAAAGCTGTGTTGTTTCCATTCAGTAAGGTCCTGGTCTTCTTAGCTCACTGTACTCAAGGTCAACACTGTTCTCAAGTAGAACAAGGCAGAATAAGGGATCTTCAGTTGTCAAAGTTGCTCAAGACTTAGCCTCAACAATAGGTAGGTGGGGCAGGATGAGAAAATCTGATGTCTTGCTCTTCTAGAAAGAAAACCCTTCAACTGGGATCTGGAGGGAGAAGGAACCCTATATTCTTGACTATAGTAGTCTGGCATGGGATATGTGCCTCATTGACTGAGCTAAGACTGGGGAGCCAGGGAGTAGTCTTGGTTCAGACTCTCAAATTTCTTATCAAATTTCTTATCAAATTTACATAGATTTTTTTCAAATATATCTAGTTGTTTTTTTCATTTGCTGTTTTCCCTTGGGATGATTTCTTTACGCTTTAAATGGTGGCGTTTTTTGTTTGTTGTTAAAGATTTTATTTATTTACTTGAGAGAAACAGCATTGGGGGTGTAGGCAGTGGGGAAGGAGAAGCAGACTCCTTGATGAACGGGGAACCGCATGTGGGGCTCAATCTCAAGACCCTGGAATAATGACCTGAGCCAAAGGCAGGCCTTAACCAACTGAGCCGCCCAGGTGCCCCTGTTTGTTTCTTTAATGTAGGTTTTCAGCAGTTTCACAGGAGACAGGTCAGCTGTTTTGTCAGAGGTCAATCTCCCTTTGCAGTTGTTCTTTCTTATATATCAATAACAACAAGAAAACCAAATTTGAAACAAAATATTTATAATTTTCACAAAAATATTAGCTTCTTAGGAATGTAACTAGAGACAGGTGAATATGCTATTTGTTGAGACATCAACATTTTATTATAAGAAATGTCTTATAAAACCTGAGTAAAAATATGTTTATAAAAAATTCATCAATTATAACTTAAATGCCATTCCTTTCCAAACTGATTTTCATATTTCAATACAATCCCAATCTGAATTTTTGTGATGCCTGAAAATTGGATTCTAAAAATTATATGGAAAACCAAGGAACCCAAACACTGAAGAATAAGAAAAAGTTTTAAGGCAGACATTTAACATGATAATGAGACACAGACACATACACACACCCCACATAAAATGATGAGGTCTTTCAAAGGGAGTCAGGAATGAACTGAAAAAGCTCCCAATCACCACAGCTGTAATGAATTGAGCAAGAAAACAAATAAAGCAGATTAGATTATAATACAATGCATAAAAGAAATATTTATAAATATATGCTAATATAAATGAATTAAAAATATAAAACTGTGCAAGAAAAACACATCCTCCAAGCAGAGGCATTGCAAATAATTAATATTAAATATTTCCTCTTCAAAGAAATGGAGAATAACTTCCTCTTTTGGTGAGGGCTTCGCATAGTACTTTCTTTCCAAAGAGACTAGTATGGAAAAAGGGAAAAAGACTAACTTTACTGAGTTTAAGCTTTACTATTAAACGTATTGCATCACAGATGGGATCTTGGAAGAGAAAAACATTAGGTGAAAGTAAGGGAAGTTTGAATAAAGTCTGAAATGTGGTTAACGATAATGCATCAATATTTGCTTATTAATTGTGATAGATATACCATAATAATATATTAATAACAGAGGAAACTATTTTTGGGTTATATAAGAACTCTATTTTATCTTTACAACTTAATTATAATTCTAAGACTGTACTAAAATGTACGCTTTCAAAGTAGATGTTTTTCTTAAAACTCAAAAGCACTATAAAAATTTGGATAATACCAGATGGAGAAATTAAGTCTGGCAAATCCAAGTGTATTGAAGATGTGGAGCCATTATATAGTTCATAGTCACTGCTGGAAGAAATGTGGATTCGGACAAATACTTGGAAAACAATTTACATTATTTTCAAAAAGACCCAATAGTTTTAAAATAGAACACAGAATACCCAGTCATCCCTGTATGTATACTGGGGAAAAGTCTATAAAATGCTCAACTGGGAACATTAACAAAACAAGGTTATTACAATATTATTCTTTAAAGTAAACATGGGAAGTCCTTCAAATGGCCGTCAGTAGGAGACTTCAAAGAACATGGTCACAGTAAAGTGAAATACGGCAATTAAAAATAATGCCAACCTTAAAAAAAAAAAAAAGTTATAGAAAAATGTTTTTAGTATGATACCACATTTGTAATTTTCTCAAATAATAGACTGAGTTTTGTATATGTATGTGTGTAAGTAATAATCATTCGTTATAATATAAAGAGAGCAATCATATGCCTTAAAAAAATCCCGGTATTTTTTGTGCTTTAGGTAGAGCAAAACAAGTGAATAAAAATTAGGGAATAACACACAGAAAATATTTTGTACGGTGTACTTCTTAAACTTATATTTAAAAAACAAATGGTTGAAACAAGTGTTGGTGAAAATGTGGAGATGAAAAAACCCTCTTGTACTGTTGGTGGGAATGCAAACTGGTGCAGCCACTGTGGAAAACAGTACAGAGCTTCCTTGAAAATTAAAAATAGGAATACCCTGTGATCCAGTAATCACATAATTGGGTATTTATCCAAAAAGTACAACAACATTAATTCAAAGGGTTATATGCACCCCTATGTTTACAGCAATATTATTTACAGTAGCCAGATTATGGAAGCAGCCCAAGTGTCCACCAACAGATGAATGAATGCGTGAAGAAGTGGTCTAGGGGCACCTGGGTGGCTCAGTCTGTTATGCATCTGACTCTTGATTTCTTGATTTCAGCTTAGGTCATGACCTCATGGTCTTGAGATTAAGCCCTGCATCAGGCTCTGCACTGGGCGTGGAATGTGCTTGAGACTCTCTCCTCCTCTGCTCCACCCCCCACTTGTGCTTTCTCAATCTCTCTCTCTCTCAAAAAAAGTGGCATATATGTATTACTCAATAAAAAACGAATGAAATCTTGCCATTTGCAACAACATGGATGGACCTAGAGAGTATAATGCTAAGTAAAATAAGTCAGAGGAAGGCAAATACCATATAATCTCACACACATGTAGAGTTTAAGAAACAAACAAATGAACAAAAAATTAAAAAGCGAGAGAGAGACAAACCAAACAGACTCTTAATGGGAGGTGGCTGGGGTGATGGGGGAAGGGTTATTAAAGCATTCAGTTACCATAATTTAAAAAAAGAAAGTACTAAAAAAATTAATTTAAGATAAACAATGAAAAAATTTTTAAAGAAAAAAACATGTTTCATATATTCTTAAGTTGAGCAGTTGAAACAGGGTGCTAGTTTTATTATATTGCTTACTTATTCACTCATTTCTAACATACATGTGGCTATTTAAAAAAACTATATTTTGCATGATTAATTTAAAACATACCAAGGTAGGAAGGATTGTTATTTAAGGATATTTTCTACTACAAATATTATGAAAAATTATTTTGAAATATTTAAAAGCATTTTATCTTAATTTCCAATTAAATGAGAGGGAGAGACCCTTTATAGGATTCTTCATCTGATAAACATGTCCCTAAAAATTATTTCTATTTTTGAGCATTAAAAAAAATTACTTCTAATGCATTCCAAATTTTAAAATATTTTTTTAATGAGGTACTTCTGTGAGAAAAAAATTAACTTGTATAGAAGGGTTGGGGATATTTTCATAAGAAAAAATCAGATATTTTCCATTTAAAAAAAAGACTACAAGAACTTTTAATAATTCATTCTATCATAATAGATAAAGTAGCAAGGAAATACTTCCAGAGAAGGAAATATCATCACTTCTCTTTCTTCTACAAGCAATTAAATAGAGGTATTAGATTTTGCAGAGATAAGATTTCCTAGCTTCATAGTTGATAAATGGATAAATACAATTTAGATTTACTTAATAAGGCATAACTTATCTATTAGCAAATATCTAATTTCACTTAAATTCTTTATTTTTAATTTTAACAGTTACAGTTTGCAATTTGTTTTACAATTTATTTTTTAAAGTAACATACCTGTTAAAGTCACTAAAAGAAAAAAAATCAAGAATATCAACTTTTGATTTAACTCTAGGTTAGATTAAATTTAGAAACAGCTCGCATAGAAGTTTTTTAGATCAGCTAAGCCAGGTTTAACCACGGATGTGTATCACTTTATATATATTTTTTTTTTTACATACATTGAATTAAAATAAAAAATTAAACTTGATTTCCTTTAGTATTTTTTTTCAACTTTTAGCTTTGAGGTGTAATTGATGCACAAAATATTGCATGCAATTAATTTAGACATCTTTCTGAGTTTGGATATATGCAGATACCTGTGAAGGCATCATCATGATCATGGTATTAAATATATACATCAGGGCACCTGAGTGGCTCAGTCAGTTAAGCATCTGCCTTTGGCTCAAGTCATGATCCCAGAGTCCCCAGAGAGGGTTCCCTGCTTGGTGGGGAGTCTTCTTCACCCTCTGCCCCTCACCTCCTCACCCCACATGTACCTCATCTCCAAACATTTCCTTGAGTTCTGTGTACCTTTTTATAAATACTTTCAGCTCTAATATTTTATACTCTGAATCAAACCCATTGCTGCACTTCTAATTCCATTTTTTGATTCCAACCTAAACATATTGCACTTCAGCAAAGCATCCAGAGTATAAGCAAACCCATTCCTGCTGTTTCATGTCGCTTTCTCTACTTCTTGCTAATTTCCTTAAGGTGGACTTCAGGGTTTGCCATTGTTACGTCTTTTATTCATTTCCCATAACATCTTCAGAGAAGTATCACAATTTTGGTAGAAATCTCTGCTTTCTTCTTTCATTAATAAATGACTCAACATAATTGATATAATTGTGTGAGTTTATGGATTTGTGTCTTACAGATTCGTGTTTATTTATTTACTTTTTGCTAGGTTTCCCACTAGATTAAAAACAATACCTAAGCAGAAGGAGTGACTATCTCTTTACTACTGAATTTTGAGAATTCACACAAGTAAGTAGCATGTGGTCACATCCCCATAAAGTGCTTCATGAATGTATTTATAATCTAATAAATATGAGGCTGAATAGTTTTATGTCTATTATTTATCTGTTATTTCGTTTTTAAATTGTTTTTTCTTCCAACTATCATGTAAAATCAAAGAGACATGATGTTTTGTCTTAAGTATTTACATAAATTATTACAGAGCTTAAAATATAGACTATAATATTAATATCATGCTATTTTGTTATAATTTGATATCCAGAAATTTCTTCAATTTTTAAAAAATAGTCAAATGTGGGGCGCCTGGGTGGCTCAGTGGGGTAAGCCGCTGCCTTCAGCTCAGGTCATGATCTCAGGGTCCTGGGATCGAGTACCGCATCGGGCTCTCTGCTTGGCAGGGAGCCTGCTTCCTCCTCTCTCTCTCTCTGCCTGCCTCTCCATCTACTTGTGATTTCTCGCTGTCAAATAAATAAATAAAATCTTAAAAAAAAAAAATAGTCAAATGTGTTTATCCTTTTCTTCATGAATTAATATGTATTAGTTATATAATGGAAAAGTCTGTTCCCATTTAGATACAACATAAATATTCCATGCTATTTTCTTAATCATTTATCATTTACTTTTTATAAATGTAAACGTTTCAAAAATTTGAATAGTAATTGATGTAGCCTATGAGTTGAAGACATAATTTTTGCCAAAGAAGGTACTTTTCAGAGAATATTTAATGAGAAACATACCCTTCAGCATGGATCAGGATGCTTTCTGTATATTGCATTACTTCATAATATTCCATATTTTTCATCTCTCAGGATTCCATTTGGATGTTCTCCCCTTCTTACAATCTTTCTGCACTCTATTCCACATTTTCAAGCAGATTTGGCTTAAAATCCCTTTTAACAAGCATACCTTTAACAAACATGTAGACTGGAAGCAATTCTAGAGAAGGACTCAGCTCTGAACCATCAACACACAACCTTCCTGGAAGCTGAGGAATGAGTACCTCTGTCTTTAGTGGGGGATGTGGTAGAGAGGATTAGGTGATGAACCACAGAATTTCTTACAGCACATCCCTTGCGATTCTCAGACCCACTTACTGAATGGAATTACAAAGACCTCAGTCAAAACCATGAGGAGCTTTAGAGCTGGGGTGGCCTTTCACTGTTGTCTTCCACTCAGGCAAGGGAGTCAGGAACATGCATAGAGGTGTCAGTCAGTTGGGTATCAGCCCCTTTCAGAAGAAGATTTAACATTGGGAAAGGCAGTTCCCTTGTCCCAAGGCCATTCCCAGGAAAACCTTCATCTGTGAGGAGTCAGCAGGTGATTCTCAGAAACTAGGAGGATTCAGCAGGAGTCGCCTGACAATGGAGAGCATGAGTTCTCTGCTTCTGGAGAGGAAGCAGGGCAGAGCACTGTGGATCCACTAGAGACTTGAAGAGTTCATCAGTCAGGTCAGTTGCGAAATGAGAAAATAAAGACTAGAGAGTGGAGAGATCAACTGGAGACAGTTCTTTCATTAAATTTTGATATACAAGAGGATAAGTGTTTTTCTAGAAGAGTAAAAGAAATGGTGGGTAAAATGAATGACCCTTTAAATCCATTTTTAGCTGTAAGAATGTATGGGGTAAGATATATAGTGAATGGCTGTGAAGGGCTTACAAAAGCAGAAACTATGGGTATTTTTTGAAAGGAAAGCCGTGGTGATGATGAGTATAGTACAGAGAAGTTACTCTTGGAACAAACAGGTGATTCAAGGAATTGATTTGTAGTTAGTTTTTAGATTGCAGTTGATTTTGAAGAACTGTGTGCGATGTCAAAAAATCAATACTTCTGTGATTTTTTTTTTCCTTCAAAAGCCTTGGGCAGTGTTGACATACAAGCAAAGGATCGAATGATTGGTTTGATTCAGTGTGAGATTCTACAAAACAAGTGAAATTATCCATTAATGAGGTATATAGTTGAAGTATTGGAGAAAATACAGCTGGATACTTGCTTGATGAGGAAGGAACAAAAATTAGTTTTAAAACACTGATAAATTGGGGGAATATGTAAGTGTAAAGGCCTGACCATTGAGTGAGATCAAATAAAGTACTGGGTGTAATATTTTATAAAATCCATATTGAGCATACTAGTTTTCTTATTGGTTATGATGATAATAAGGATGGGTCACATAGAATGCTTAACCAAAACTAAATGTGTATAAAATAAATTCCTTATATCTATAGGGGAAAAAATGGCTGTATGATTCAGTTATGTATGATTTTGGCTGAAGTAAGTAACAAAAGAAGAATAAGAGTGCTGAAGGGACTGTTGGATATGCTCTCGAGTATGCTCAGATGAGTTAGAAGATACACAGAATTTGGAGATTATAAAGAATTTGACAAGAGTTATAGCTTTTATTACTATGTATTATTCATTTTTATAGTTCAAAGTACAGTAACTTGTCTTATAAAAGAATATAATTTAGGATAATGATAACCTCAGTTATGTAGAAAGATGTAAGCATAATTGCATTACACTTCAATATCTGATTTCTTGATATGTGAAAAGATGTTAAGTATAAAGTATACTTAAAAGATGTTACGTATTAGGTATTAAGTATAAAATTTAGGTTTATAATCTCTGAATAAATTATAATTGGAATAAATCAATTATCTGAATTTGAAAAAAAAATAAGGTCCATTGAATTAACTTTGCCTTTGTGGTAGAAACATTTAGTTTACCTACTGGATACTAGTGCTGACTATGGAATGAATAATCCACTTGCGTAAGTCAGTATCAATGACATTAAGGGCATAGAATGGAACTTGACAATGGATGAATGGCAAAATGGAGGAAAAAATGGAAGCTTATAACAATTTAGATTTATAACTACTAAGTCATAGTAATTTCATATCCACAATTTGCTCCACACCATCAACCAGTTCTATCATTGTATGATGACGGGCAGTAACGGTTTTGGGTAGTCTACACTCATACAGGGTATATACTGCTCTTGTCACACCATTATGAATTTAGTTACTGCTCTTCCAGAATTTCATTACACCTCTCTTTGTCTATAAAGTAGACTCAATAATAACTCTTATTTGTTTCTCATAAAGATCTTTTTTTTTGGGTCATTTTTTCTTTCTAGGAACTTATTAGAATTTTAACCTCCATTTGATTAAAGATCTCTTTCTTCTTAAATCATGGTCATTTTGCATCATTTATGCTCCGTGTCTAAAAATAGAGGAAGTTTCTATTTCCTCCAAATTGGCGATACTCCCATAAAATCTATCAACATGCTACACATGCATTTAACCCAGGAACTCTCTGTGATTACATTGGGGTGGGTTCAGAAATTCTTGGATTGGTATAAATAATTCAGTAGTAAAGTAGAGTGCTGCCATTATACATCAATAGTCTATATTGAATTTCCTATGAAATGCACCTGGATTTTGCTTCCTCCTTCATGTTGTGCTATTTCATTTATTCATTTAAATTTATTTATCAAATATTTATGGACTGTCTAAGATGTCCCCAGCATTTTATTAGACACTTTGGAAAAAATGACAAATGAAGGCAGCTGGTTGCCTGCCTTAAACTCAAAATGAAAGTAAATGGAAATGGAAATTTCAGTTGTAATAAATGCCATGAAGGAAAAGTATATGATGTTATGAGATAATACAGTTGGGAAATCATGGAGATTCAGGGTAGGATTGAGAGAAGAAGAGGGGTTCAAATAAAAAGCAAAAAGTGTGTGTGTGTAGTGATAGGTTGGCGGTGGAGGAAAAGACATACATTGCCGGTAGACGCTGATAAGAAACTTAATGACTATTTTAAGAACAATGGGAAACCTGTAAGTGTTTGTTAGATGGGGAAAAATGATTTTTCTTTATGGAGAAACTATGTCATTGCAGAGAGGGAGGCAAACCATTAGAAACTCTTTAACTATAAGAAACACACTGTGGTGCCTGGGTGGCTCAGTTAATTAAGCGTTCAGGTCATGATCCCCAAGTCTTGGGCTGCTGCCCTATGGGGGGCTCCCTGCCTGGCAGAGTCTGTTCTCCATCCCCCACTTCCCCTCCCCCCACTCATTTTTTCTCTCTCTCTCTCAGATAAATAAATGACATCTTAAAAAAAAAAAAAAAGGAACAGAGGGTTGCCAAAGAGGAGGTGGGTGGAGATGACGTAACTGAGTGATGGGCATTAAGGAGAGCACTTGATGGAATAAGCAATGGGTGTTAGATACAACGGGTGAACCACTAAATTCTAACCCTCATGCTAATAATACAGTATATGTTTACGAAACTTAATTTAAATAAAATTAAAAAAATAAAACAGAAACCCCCCCAGAACCAACTCTGTTGCATGGGAGGGTAGAAGAGAACCAGAAAGAATGGAGGCAATTCAGCTAACGTGTTACTGCACCAGTCACGATGGAGAAAATACAGAAATATATTTGGATTAGGTGGAAGTGATGGAAATGGAGAGAAGTCAAAGATTGCCACACGTGTTCAGGAGATATAGAAGTCCGAATTGATGACAGACTGGGGAGAAGGGGTGATAGAAATGGAGGCTCTGGTTTTGGAGGGGTAAAGTGATTTCATAAAAAATTGAGTCATCTGCAATTTCACATTTTTTTTAAAGATTTTATTTATTTATTTGACAGAGATCACAAGTAGGCAGAGAGGCAGGCAGAGAGAAAGGAAGGGAAGCAGGCTCCCTGCTGAGCAGAGAGCCTGATGCATGGCTTGATCCCAGGACTCTGAGATCATGACCTGAGCCGAAGGCAGAGGCTTAAACCACTGAGCCACCCAGGCACCCCTGCAATTTCACATTTTTGAAGAAAGCCAGTGAATTTGATTTTTTATATACTCAAAAGTGCCGATGAAATATTTAAGAGTTTAAAATATGATGCTTAAAAAAATTTACAAACAGCCAAATTAAAAAAAAAATAGAAGGTGATTGATTATGTCATAAAAGATGTGGAAAAAAAGAAACAAGATTCAGGTCAAATGGAGTGGTGACTCATCACATTAAATGCTGTGGAGATCACTGCGCACTTTAGCAGAGTTGTTTGTTGACATGAAGGGACTGAAACCCCAAAAGAATAGGTATAAATAACTGTTTGGACATTTTTTTCCCACTAGCATCAATGTCTTATTACTTATTTGTCTGGTAGAATGGAAGTATAAACAGGCATGTTGTCACTAATATTGTGAACATGTCACGTACGTACTAGATTTGCAATATGTCACATTACAAAATTATAGTTACCTGATGGGGAAAATATAAGTATTATGATATTATAAATGATAATCTGAAGCTCAGAGAAATTAAACTTTCCTTTCAAAAATATCATAGCTAATAAGTAACAAAGCAGGAATTGAAATAGAGCCATCTGACTTCAAATAGTTAACCTTCAACTTGCCTTTTAACTTCTTTGTCAAGTAAACAAAAATCTGAAATATGAATGAAATAGAAGTTGATTTTTTAACAGAATAATTTACACATCTTGGTCAATTATTAGTATCCCTTCTACACATACACATATGCATATATGAATATAAAAATGGATATGTACACATGCATATATAGGGCTCTGTATATATATATATGTGTACCTGTTAAGTAGAGCTCAATTTCTCAATACCTTCCCATGAATTAAAGAATAAAAAAATTCAGGGATGGTTAAAATACTATATTTTGTGCATATATAATTATGACTAACTAATAATGGTTTTTACTAATAAGGAAAAAAAAATAAAACTGGGACGCCTGGGTGGCTCAGTTGGTTAAGCAGCTGCCTTCGGCTCAGGTCATGATCCCAGCGTCCTGGGATCGAGTCCCATATCGGGCTCCTTGCTCCGCAGGGAGCCTGCTTCTCCGTCTGACTCTGCCTTCCACTCTGTCTGCCTGTGCTCGCTCTCGCTCGCTCTCTCTGACAAATAAATAAAATCTTTTAAAAAAAAAATAAATAAATAAAAAAATAAAACTTCCGAGTAGTTATGGGATGGATATTAAAACCAAAGTTTCAAAGGATTTAAAATTCACCCATCATAAGGTTCCTGGACTTGACTTATTGAGTAGAGATTATGACTTTATCATGACATTTTTGTGATTACATATTGGAGATGACAGTAGAGCCCTAAATCGTTTCTGATGGCCAGCCTAGAAACATCCATTTCTTAGATTCTTAATCCTTCACATAATCCCATTTGACAGACGCTGCTCAAATTTAGACACTATCTTTTTAAGATAACTTTGATTTTTAAAGGAACATGGATTATATGAATGTAGCAATCTAAGCTTTCTCTTTGTACTTATAGAATAGCAATACTTAAGAACGAGGAAATGCTTCAGATATAAGTCAGAAGTCTTCAAAGGGAAACATTTTCATGTTTAATATACTTAATATGTTATAATGCATTTAATGTAAGACATTTAATGATTGTTAACGTTTTCTAGAAGATTTTATTTATTTATTTATTTGACACACAGAGAGAGAGATCACAAATAGGCAGAGAGGCAGGCAGAGGGAGAGGGGGAAGCAGGCTCCCTGCTGAGCAGAGAGCCCAATGTGGAGCTCCATCCCAGGACCCTGAGATCATGACCTGGGCCAAAAGCAGAGGCTTAACCCCCTGAGCCACCCAGGTGCCCCTTAATGTTAACTTTTTAATTCAATTTAAATTATAATCACACCAGCACTTGTAACGTAAAAGCTATTTCATGACAGGATTTTCTTTTTTTAGTCCCAACCTGGCAAAAACTCCTTATTCACTTTTGTACGTGAGCTATTGAGTATGATTTGGGAAGGTATTTTTCAGGTCATCTTTAGGCAATCTTAATGAATTATTAACAAAAACTTTTTAAAAATATAAACAAACATCTTTGTATTGCTCTTACTAATTTATGAATTACTGATTTATCAAACAGTACATTGGAGCCCATTTTACAAATTCCACTGCCTCTTCTCTGAATAGGACCACTTTTTGAGACTGACGCGCTACCTACTCGCTAATGAGGCACCTTAAATAGGACCACTTTAAATTGTATTCCTGAACCTCCTGTTTAGAGTCCTTACAGAAAACATCACATGTAGCATCTTGTGAGATTTTGTCCAATATATGTCACCAAACTTTTATTGGTCCACAATGGACTGTTGATTAGCATTAATAGATAAATGAATGAGATTCTCATTTTCTACAACAGAATATTGTACTTATGTTTATAACATTATATGGTAGTTACCAAGAAGATTATAAAAAAGTTTACCAGTATGAAAGTTAATAATAACCCCTCTCCTTATTTCAGATAAAATGTCATCCTTGGGTCCAAAAGATTATAATACTGTTTTGCATTTGACTGAAGTTTGAGTTTTCACATTATTATCTAATTTGATTCTCTCAAATAATGCTAGGACAGGACGAAGCAGAAATACATTTTTTTTTCTACAAGTGTAGGAAAAAAGGTTCAGAGAGTCCACATTGAAATCCTTTACTCCAATATGTGACTGTAAAGAAATTAAGAAGAAAGTAAACCTGTTAGTTTAGGTAGGAATTTTATTCTTTTTTTTTTTTTTTTAAAGAGACGGGGTCTCGCTATGTTGCCCAGGCTGGAGTGCAGTGGCTATTCACAGGCGCGATCCCACTACTGATCAGCACGGGAGTTTTGACCTGCTCCGTTTCCGACCTGGGCCGGTTCACCCCTCCTTAGGCAACCTGGTGGTCCCCCGCTCCCGGGAGGTCACCATATTGATGCCGAACTTAGTGCGGACACCCGATCGGCATAGCGCACTACAGCCCAGAACTCCTGGGCTCAAGCGATCCTCCTGCCTCAGCCTCCCGAGTAGCTGGGACTACAGGCGCGCGCCACCGCGCCCGGCAGGAATTTTATTCTATGCCATTATTTTTTATTTTCCTCAATTTTATTTTATTATTCCCCAGTTTTACCTCTTATTCTGTGAGTGTGTGTACATGTTTGTGTGTGTGTTGAATATAATAATCATTTTTAAAAGATGGAATTAAATTTAATCAAGAAGGTTAATATCTGTACAATGGAAACTATAAGACATTGATGAGAGTAACTGAATATACAAGTAAATGGAAAGAAATCCCATATTCACTGATCAGAGCAATTAATATTGTTAAAATGTTAATACTACCAGGGCGCCTGGGTGTCTCAATGCGTTGGTTAAACGTCTGCTTTTGGCTCAGGTCATGATCCCAGGGTCCTGGGATGGAGTCCCACATCGGGCTCCTTACTTAATCCTTATGCCAAGAGTCCTTTTCTCCCTCTCTTTCTGCTTCTCCTCCCCCAGCTCTTGCTCTCTGTCTCACTCACTTTCTCTTAAATAAAGAAATAAAATATTAAAAAAAAAACTTCATACTACCCCAAATTACTTGTAGATTCAGTACAATCCCTATCAATACTCTAAGGACACTTTTTTACAGAAATAAAAGTAATTCCAAATATTGTACAGATCACAAAGACCTCTAATAACCAAAGCAATTCTGAGAAAGAACAAAAACAGTCATATTTCCTGATTTGAAACTATACTCCAAAGCTGTAGTAACCCACAGAATGGCACTGGCATTGTAGTCGACACATAGACCAATGGGACAGAATCAAGAGCCCAGAAATGAACCCTCAAACATAGAGTCAACTAATATTTGACGGGGAAACCAAGACTACTCAATGGGGAAAGGAACATCTCCTCAATAAATTGTTGGGAAAACTTGATAATTACATGTAGAAGAATGAAATTGGATCCTTATCTTGCACTACTTAAAAAAATTAACTCAGTATGGATTAAAGACTTAACCACAGACATGAAACCATAAAACTCCTAGAAGAAAGCATAGAGGAAAAGCCCCTTGACATTGTTCTTGTCAATGACTTTTTAATAAGGCAGAAAAAGTGCAAGCAACAAAAGCAAAAAGTAATAAATGCAACCATGTCAAACTAAAAAGAAATTTCTGCATAGCAAAAAAACTTAAAAAATGAAAAGACAACATATGGAATGAAAGAGAATGTAAATTATACATCTGTTAAGGTGTTATTAGTCAAAATATATAAAGAACTCCTACAATTCAGTAACAAGAAAACAATCCAATTAAAAAATTGTCCAAGGAATTGAATCAACATTTTTCCAAAGAAGATTTACAAATGACCAACAAGTACATGAAAGATGCTCAACCTCACTAGTTACCCGGGAAATGCAAATCAAAACTACAACGAGATGTCACCTGCTTCCTGGTCAAAAGGTACACTCAGTTATAAGATGAATGTTTTGGGAATCTAATATACACTATGCTGATTATAGTTAATAATGTATTAGATGCTAGAAAGTTTCAAAGAGAGTAAATATTTCATAAAAAAGAAGAAAAAAGAAAAGGAAAATAAAAGAAAAATAGAAAAGAAAACCAAGATGGGACACCTGGGTGGCTCAGTGGGTTAAGCCTCTGCCTTTTGCTCAGATCAATGATCTCAGGGTCCTGGGATCGAGCCCCACATGGGGCTCCCTGCTCAGCAAGGAGCCTGCCTCTCTGCCTACTTGTGATCTTTATCTGTCAAATAAATAAATACAATCCTTAAAAAAAAAAAAAAAGAGAAAAAAAAAAAAAAAAGATAAAAGTAAAGGAAAGAAAGAAATGGTAATTATGTGAGGATGCGAGCTATGGAGATACTAGCTGATAGTGCAATGGTAATCATTTGACAATATAGAAGTATAGCAAATCAACATCTTACACATCTTGAACTTACACAATGTTATATCTCAATAAAGAAGATAGAATTATAACTTGTAGGGCAAGGATGGACTACTTTGCTCTTTGAAAAGACAAAAAAGAAAATGAGCATAAGGTATTAATTAGTATTTTTCCTTGTAGCGTTGCTCTACAAAGTATTTTCTCTACTACTGTTTTATGTTATTTTAGTGCCTCACAAAGTCTTACTGATGTTTTTCTCAAAGGTTTCTGTCACCAAATCCACTTAGGAAACTAAGTTCAGAGATCATGGAAATTGTTTATTTTCCTCTAAAAAAGTCTCATTCACATGGACTTTCAAATACTAAGATGAGCAACTTATAATGCTCTGATTGAAAGTAGATTCATTGGTTTCTCTCAACTGAGTTTCCAGTCTTCATAAATACATTAGGCTTTAAAGTATAAAACCAAACTAACCAAACTGTGACAAAATCTACTAAAAAATTTCCTATTCCCTCCTATAGGTCTTGGGTTCAGATATAATGATCTAATTGAAGGATTTGCTTTTTCTTTTTAAAGGTAAAATTGCTGATTCACGATATTACAGTGACAGTATATTTCACCTTTGGAAGAGCCTTAGACATACCTTTGCATTACTATAATAATTAATGTTCATTTTCCCTTAGAAACATTAATTTTACAAAATGCACACACACATTTTAACTCCCTTGGGGGGGAAAAACACACTTCTACCTATGGCAAGTCTATGCAAAAGCTGTTATAAAAAAACAGCAGCTTAGTATCATAACTTACACGCTGCTTCAAACACATTACTAGTTTTCCTGACTTACTGAGTACTTACATGAAAAGTGTTTATATATACGTCAGTTCTGAAAAGCAGTGAGGATTATGAAATACAACAATGCTATCAATATTTTTAACTGTCAAGGTTGTTTAAGAAGCAACAAGGAACCATTGGATATCTGAGTGTGTGAAGTAAAAAAAAATTTTTGCCAGTAAAAACAAGATAATGTTACAGTGATATCATTAGTCATCCTACAACCTTATCTATCCTGGTTCTATATTCTTTACAAGACACTAAATCAATGTTTTCATGTAGCTAGGAAGAAAGTTCAGAGTTTTTACTTTACTATCATTGAAAGATAGTGCATATGTGAAAGGCAAATATCATGAAATGAAGGAAAACTTTGAAAGTATTGGGGAAAGAACATTTTTTCAGGTATTCATGGAATGCAGACCCTACTATTAATACTTCAAAACAAATTAGAAATCCAACGGAAGTTGTTACAAGAAACATCATAACTATGGCAAAAATAATGTCAGAAATATAAATTAAAATGAAGACCTACATAATTGCTCAATTAATTTTGATATCTGGGAAATCCAGGAAAACTCCACCACTGCATACTTGCCTGCTACCTCTCTCCAAAAAGCTAAGGTAAAAAACAAAAACTCTGTATTTAGAACAAAATACCTATTAACTTTTAAATTCTTATGATTTTGATTTAATCTCTTTGAATAGTTAGATGGATGGGATATCTGGTGGCTCAATTGGTTAAGCCTCTCACTCTTGATTTCAGGTCAGATCATGATCACAGGGTCCTGGTATCAAGCCTAGCATAGTGCACTGCCCCCTGTCCTGCCCCCCAGTTGAGAATAAGCTTGAGATTCTCTTTCTTGCGCTCTGCCCTTCCCCCATTGCTCTCTCTCTAAAATAATAAAATAAATCATTAAAAAGTTAGATGGGGAAAGAAATGAGTTTATCTAAAATCTTTAGGGAATTTTCATAATAGCCATAAAAATATTTCTCAAAAGTGTAGTTTCTCAAGCTCTCCTTGACACTCCTAATGGTGAATGTGGGAGAACTATCAATCTCTAACTTTGGTACACATGGTAAAATAACCTAGAATCACAGAATAAAGAAGAACAAAGATTTCAGGATAGGAATAAAACAGGAACTGGAGGAAAGAAAGTGGCCCCTTGTTTTCTAACAAAAGAAAAAATATGTATTATTTTGCAAGTGAGCTGATGCTAAATCTTGCCTAAGATGTAGAATTATCTTACAAAAAGGTTAGGAGAAAAGAATATTTTCACATAAGATTGGTAAGTAAGCTATATAAAATTATTTGGCAATTTGAGTATGCTTTTTAATGCATGCCACATTTTAAGTTTAATTTTAGAAATTTCTCAGGAGATATCTCAAGACTTAATAAATGGGATTTTTGCTGAAAACATTTTTTCTTGAATTATTATTCCATGTGGAATTATCTGTAGGTTCATTTGCATAGCATAAACAAATTATGTAAATTTTTAAATCTAATTGTTGTGATTATCTCAAATCCTTTACTAAAGGATATTTATTTATTTATTTAAATTTTATTTATTTATTTGACAGACAAAAATCACAAGTAGCCAGAGAAGCAGGCAGAGAGAGAGGAGGAAGCAGACTCCCTGCTGAGCAGAGAGCTCCATGCGGGGCTGGATCCCAGGACCCTGAGATCATGACCTGAGCTGAAGGCAGGGGCTTTAACCCACTGAGCCACCCAGGTGCCCCATTAAAGGATATTTAATAACTACACAAAACTCTATACGTTCTGCATTCAATTCCTTTGTCAGACATGTGACTTCCAAATATTTTCTCCCAATTTGAAATTTATCTTTTTGTCTCTTAATGATGTCTTTTGGAAAGCAAAATACATATATTTTTTAACTATTGTTATGATTTTGATGGAGTCAATTTTTTTCTTAATTGTTCTTTTGGTGTCAAACTAAGAAATCTTAAGTTAATCTTAGTTTGTAAAGTTTTTGTCTGATTTTTATTTTCTCTAACAGTTTTATAACTTTACTTTTAACATTCAGATCTTTGGTTCCTTTTGGGTGAATTTATAGATAAATTATGAGGCTCATGTTGATGTTCTTCCTTTTTTTTTTTTGGATCCATTGTTTCAATATCATTTGTTAAAAAGATTATCCTTCTAGAATTAAATTCTGTAGGTATTTTATTAAAAACCAAATGCTATATTTGCACAGATCTTTTTATGGACTTTCTATTCTGTTCCATTGATTTATTTATCCTTTTCCCAGTTCCACAGCATTTTGAGTACTGTATCTTTATTTTAAATCTTAATGTCTAACCTCATTCTTTCTTTTTTTTTTCACATTGTTCTTATCTTGTTCCTAATCCCTCCTTGTATGTTTTAAAATAAATTTACCTAACTAAAAAAATGCATCACTTTTGATCAGAATATTATGTTGTATTAAATCAATAGATCCATTTGGGGAGAATTAATGTTTCCAAGACAATGAGTCTTCCATTCCAAGAATATAGTATATCAATTTATTTAGATTTTCTTTGATTTTCTTTTTAGCATTTTGTAGACTTTAGTGCATAGATGTTAGAGATCATTTGCTACATTTATATATAAGCATTTAATTTTGCTGGGGCTAATATAAGAGCTATTTTTTGATGTTTTTATTTCCACTTGTACATTGCTAATATATAGAAATAAAATTGCTTTTTGTGTACTGACTTGTTATCTTGCAACCATATTAATCTCACTTCTTAGTCCTGGGAGTCTTTCTGTAGATTCCTCTGAATTTTCTACATACAGAATCACATTGTATATAATGGATGCTTATTTCTTCCTTTAAAGCTGAATGCTCTTTCCTATTGCAGTTGCTAAGATTTTCATCACTGTATTGAATACAAGTGCTTGGGACAGGATATTCTTGTCTTGTTCCTGATCTTAACAAATAATTATTAATTCTTTACCCATTAAATTTGATATTATATGTGCATATGACCATGGGTATTTTTCTTCCTTAGACTGTTACTAAGGTGGGTTATATTGGTTAATTTTCAAATATTAAATGGGCCTTGTATTCTTAGAATAAATCCCATTTGGTTATGGTATACTGGTTCTTTTATACACCTGTGAATTGATTTTCTAACATTTGTTGAGAACTTTTTTGCATGTGTCTAAATTTATGAAGTATATTGGTATATAGGTCTTCTTTTCTGCTTTTAGTGTTAAATGTGTCAAGGGGTGCTCTTTTCTGCTTTCCAGAAAAGATTATATAGAATAGGAATTATTTCTTCTCAATATTTGAACTGTGTTCCAACCCAAAAATTATCCAGATACTTTTCTGCACATTTTTAAACTAAAAATTTGGTTTACCTAATGGTTATATATTCAGATTATCTGTTTCATCTGGAGTGAATTTTGAGAGTGCATAGGGTTGTTTGTAGCATTATATTAGCATTAACATTCATTAGTATCTATTTAATGGATGCAGGGTTTCTAATGGTACATCTTTTTTAATCTTAATTTTCAGAGTTCGTATCTTTATTTTTTTCTTTTTCATTTTATCAGTCTTGCTAAGAAGTTTATATACATTTTATTGATCTTTTCAAAGAAATATATTGAATTCATTGATCTTTTCCATTATTTTTCTTTTTTCAATTTTATTGATTTCTGCTTCTATCTTTATTAAATTAACTATATTTGGTGTCAATGTGTTCTTCTTTTCTAGTTTATTCAAGGGGAAAAATGGATTACCATTTTGAGAACTTCTTCCTTTTCTAATATAACACTATAATTACCCTTCTAAGAACTCCATTTAGTTATATTCCACAAATATTTACATGCTATAGTTTGATTTTTATTTAATTCAAGGTGTATTCTAATTTCCTTTGATAATTATACTCTGACATTCAAATTACCTAGAACCTTATGGCTTAATATCATGTTTCTGGTTATTTTCATCTTATTTTGTATCAATTCCTAGTTTAATTTTAGATGGTCTGAGAACATTTTGTATGATTATCTTTTTTAAATTTAATTGTCTTTATGAAAGACCTGAAATACAGCTTGCCTTAGTAAATGTTCCATGTGTACTTGAAAAAAAAAATTGCTATTTTGTTAAGTGGAGAGTTCTAGAAATGTCAGTGAGATTCACCTGGTTGATGGTGTTCAGCTCTTCTGTATATTTGCTAATTTTCTGTCTATTAATTCTATTAGTGAGAAACTGTTAAAATATATATAAATATATTTATATTTTTAAATTTTGCCTTCAGTTTTGCTTCATGTATTTTGGAGGTCTGTGGTTTAGTTCATCAAGATTTTTATGTATTCTTGGAGATTTTCTCATTTTATATGAATTCTTTGTAATTTGCTTTTCTCTGAAATCTACTTTACCTGATATTAATATAACTGCCTTACCTGGCTCCTGATTGATGTTTGCATGTTAGAAAGCTCTCCTCTTTTTACTTTTAGTCTGAGCTCTTGAAAGATATTGTTATGCATTTTTCTTTCTATTTCATTTTAAGTCTTGCTTGTAGATAACATATAGTTGATTCGTTTTCTTTTTTAAGCTATTCTCTTAGTTTCTGAATGCTTTGACCATTTTCAGCTAATATGTATATTAGCTTGTACATTTAGACCATTTAGAATTGATGTGGTTAATGTAATATGTAAAGTACTGATATGGTTATAGACATGACCATATTTCCCTAATCTCTCTGGCTTTACTCTCTCAGACAAGACTCCAGGCAGAAATCTTGATGCAGTCTTCACTTGTCCAACTACCTCAGCTGAAATGTTCTAATTTTTATCTCCTGCCTCTACTTCCTAAGTAGCTAATACCAAGTTTAGTTTTAGCCTATCTTCACTTAAGTTTTTTAGTATTCGGATTTTCTATTTTACTTGATTTTATAATGTTTTGCTCTCTTACTTCTTGAGCAAATGCTTCTCAAAACACAAGTTTTACATCACTAATTTCACAAATTTTATCGTCATAGGAAGAAAAACTCTTACCCTTTGGTGTTTAATATATATTTTGCCTATTATTGCTTTTTTAAACTTTTTCTCGGTATCTTTTTAAAATATTAATTTTGGGGACCTGAGTGGCTCAGTAGGTTGGGCATCAGCCTTTGGCTCAGGTCATGATCCTGGAGACCCGGGATGGAGTCCTGCATGGGGCTCCCTGTTCAGCAGGGAGTCTGCTTCTCCCTCTGCCTCTCACCCCCCTCTCCTGTTCTCTCTTTCATTCTCTCTCTGTCTTTCTCAAATAAAAATAACATCTTTTAAAAAATATGAATTTTGTTATGATCTCTGCCAGATTTCAAATTTTAAAAGTTCCTTTAGGTACACAATTGTGTAGTGAGCTATGAGCAAACACTTTTTCTAACTCTAAACATAAAAAGAAGTATCCTCCTCAAGTGACTATAAACTTTAAGAGATACTTGTTTTCCTTCTCTCTTAGTGCAAGTGAAGTCCACCTTTTATAGCATAGTCCAGCCCCTCTTATATTACTAATCATGAGGCTTAGCCTAGCTCTTTGATTTATTGTTATGTTATAAAGAACAAACTTTCCTTAAAATATTCTTAGAGTATGTTTAATGCATCAGTACTTTCAATTCTTTTCTGTAACTGGTTCTTTTTTTGTAATCAGTTTTAGCATTAAATTCCCTATTTCATACATAAATAAAAGTAAAATTAATAAGCTTTTTAATAGTTAATTTGTAAAATACATTATTGGAAAATATATAATTATATTTATAAGTTCAGTAGCACTTGTAAATAATGTGAACAATAATGGTCCTATAAACATTTAAATGTATTTTTTCTTATGTCAGACATATTTGGAAAATGTGTATCTTCTTGAAGAAAATGCAAAGTTTCCAAGAAATAGTTTCTTTATATTATGCTGTTTCAAATATTTTAGTATTAGGAATTATTTAAGCTTACTATTACTTCTATAAAGAAAAAAAGTATTGCTCTTTTCTTGAAATTTATCTCTTTAAACCATGAGATAAAAACTGCAGTATTTGCATTTTTGCAAATCTGGTTAGGATCAGCACATTAATTTTGCCAGTTTTGCTGGCTGTGCATAATTTTTGCTCCACTATTAATTTTTGTAGGTATATGCAATGAGACTGTTCCTTCCTTGGCCTTAAAAACTAAGTTTATTTGATATATATTTCAAAAAGATATATCATGAAAGATGATACACTTAAAGGGAATTAAATATAAGTTAAAATACTAGGAACTTATATATGAAGACCTTAGCTTAAGCTTGAGGTTATTAATGGCATTCATTATAAGACTGAACAACTTTATATACCAAAAATAAAGTACTAAAAACTTCTTAGAAAAATGTAAATTTAACAAGGCTTATCTTGTTTACTTCTATAGCCTCTGTACCTAGAACAACATTTATTATATTATAGGCAGTCAATAAATATTTAAGGAAATATATATATATGTCTTTATTTGTATGTGTGTGTGTCTTAAAAACAACAATAAAAATAAGAGTAAAAGCCTAAAATATCTCAGGATATTCACACATACTTAGGAAATAAACACAGTGAATATTATTGAGACATAAAATAGGTAAAAAATGCAAAAGGTTTGGAGTTTAAAATATCATAATTTAAAATAAAGCTGTTTTTACCGCTTTTACTGTTTAAGAAATAATTTTATTTTAACTTTTTGAACTCAGTGTTAGGAGTTATATGTAGTGAAATAAGTAGTGACAGATCGAGTCTTCTTTAAGGGACAAGTGTTCAGTATATCCAGATTTCCAGTGTTTAAAAAGAAACTGTGTTCAGCAGACAAGAGCATTAAATATGAGATCTTTAAATACTACACTTGGCTGGCAAGTGTAATAGGTTCTCTAGATGATAATGAAATAAATAATTTCAGAAATATATAAAAAGTATAAAATATCTTAAAACTACATGCAATCTAAAGTATTTCTATATAATCTATTGTTATAGTTAGTGTTAAAAAGTGGTAATAACCACGGAAGACCCTGAAGTGAATTGACAGAAAGGAAAAAAATATTAAAATCCTACAAGTTGAAGTGATTGGGGGGGGGACACATCTATTTCTTAATAAAGTTATATTTATTGATAGAGAAAGATGAGAGGTTGATTGACAAGAAGGAAACAAAGGCCTATATTAATCCTTACAATTCATAAAGTGATGGAGGGATAGCCACACTGAGTGTCAAAATCAACACTGACAGGGTAGTAGTATTTCTTAACTTTTTTTCTATTATTGGTCCTTAGAGAAATTACCTAAGTATCGCAAGTTATCGACACAATGAAAATTTTCAAACTCACTACCTTTTAATATTAACAAGAATGCGAACTTCTTAACTTCTTCTCGGATATATTTTTTAAATGTCTTCTTGCAAATTATTTTTCTTCCATGTTAACATACAGATTCTTCCTCCCCACCCCCAACCCCCCAGAGTCTTACAAGCAGAATTTTCCTTTTTTTTTTTTTTTTACTGTCTAATGAATTTTTGGAAATAAATTTGTATTGCAAGATTTAGATGACATAGGCATCTATATTATAAGTAATATTTATTCATTTAAATAGCTCATCATTCTAATATATATAATCAGTGGTTCCATCTCAAACAAAGGAAACAAACCAAACAGAATTTTATAAACATGTAACCCAAAAGGAATTTGCTGTATTATTCAAGGCATTTCAGAGTATAAATTTTAGAGTGATATTTTAAGGGACACCTGAGATACATAGAATACCCTAATTCTTATATTCTACATTTATAGTATAATAAAATTTGTGATAAAAAATCTTAAAAGTAATTTGTCTTTCAAGTGCCATGATCCTTAAAGTGTTCTTTTGCAAAATTAAAAATAATAAACAAACAACTGTTCATCAACATTTTTACTGATCATATTTTAGCCTATACACAATTTTATGTGTCTCACTCCAGACTGGGGGAAAGATTGTCATAGATTCATTTCCCTTAATAGTAAATCTATCTTATTATCCTTTGTGTGTTTTCTTACTCTAATTCTTTCTCATGAAGAAATGTGCTAAAACTGCAATTTGGTAACTCTGCTTTCCATTGTTTTAAATGATAATTTAGTGAACACATCAATTTACTAAACTTCGTTTATCATCCATCTAGAAAAGAAATCCAGCAATACTCAAGTGACTCTGAGAATTTCTTCATTGTCTAGAATTTTATGTAGAGACATATATATAGGTTTTTTTCTAACTGGAATTACATACAGATGACTACCCATGTCCTTATAAAGAAATATTAGTCATACTTTTCTAGAAATACCAAAATAGTGTGTAAAATCATATCAGCTCTTTATATATAAAGATAAGCAAATTAGTGCTCCCATCTCTACCTTTAATTTTGCCCCAAGGCTCATATTTCGTCCTAAGCCTTTGCACAAACGGGAAAACATATTCTCAGGACCACATACACAAGCAACGACATAGACCACTTACTCTTCTCTTAACCTGTGTTTGGTCTCATTGCTCAAGGCATTATGTTAAAATTTATTTACTTCAGCTGACTATAAAATATTCTTGGTATCTATTCTTATCACAACTATATCTCTATATATGTGTAACATATCCACCCTTTAAGGCTTTTTAAAAAATGAGATATTATTGTTCACCCTGTGTATCCAGACACTATAGTATAATGGTATTTGGAAGCCTTGAGCAAGTCACATCACCCTTATGAATATCAGTTTTCTAGTACAGTAATACAAAAATCTCTAGATTATTTTAAATATTAAGTTATACAATAAGAATAAATCATCCAATATTACATTAAGGATATAATAGTTATTCAATTAATACCAATTTTATTCCTTTGCTATTCATTGTAGTTAATGGGTCAGTTACACCTTTTTATTAAGACGTGTGGAATATATCAGAAGACATTAGCTACCAGTATAATGAAAAAAGTTAACATAATAAAGATGGATGGTGTGCATAAAGGAATACATGATAAATATTATGTACATTTAATTTTCTATACACAATTCATTGTCTTTCATTGTCAACAGGGTTTAACTGTAGTGAGTTATAAGCAAAACAGTTAAATTTACTGAGCCTTATGATAAATAAGAATTAATTGGAAGGTTCTATGTATGTAATGAATGGATTACTTATATTCAAAGATTGAGGATTTCATGACAAATTAAAACTACTCACTTATACTATGTTTTCTGTGTGTTTATATATAAAGATTAAGTTGTTATAGTGTATCCTTATGATTGGTAGAATGTTAAGTTTGAATTTAACGTTATTATAATACTCGTTCTACTGCAGATCTACTGGTGGATGGTAATAGTTAATATTCAGGTAATATCAGTGTTATTATTCAAGGACAATGAGCTTGAAAATTAATCTAAGACACTAATCCTTAAATATAAACTGTATTAATTATATGACAAATTTAAATACATTATTTTATTAAAACATAATTATGGCCTGATTCCATCAGATATAGTTACTATATACTATAGTTACTATAGTTATTTTTGCTATAACTCCTTTTGAATTATTACATAATGGAATATTTCAATAGATAGAAAATATATACTAATATATTCCACATAAAGAGTTGGTGCTTTATGGGCAGATAATACTTCAATTAAGATTTTGCATTTTTCTTATGACCTTCATTTGTAATTAAAGTGAGAAAGAAAGGGAAGTAAGTAATTAATGAGAAAGAAGACTTTCCATTATTTATTTTTTATTATTTTAAAATGGCAAGTTAGTATATTTAAATGAATTAAAAATATAATTTCTACAAATATTAAAATTTCTTTTCTATTGTTTCTTACAAATAGTCTTATATTACAATGTTAACCAAATGTGGATTGTTCCCCATTTTATAGAAATTACAATACTTGTCAATATGCAGTTGTCACTTGAGCAGCTGTACTCCACAAAAGATTTTCCAGCATAATGATAAGAACTTCAGATAGCAATTTTTTCTCAGCAGGGCTCAGAGCGGGAACAAAAGCTGTGAGTCTGTCAATAAATAAATAAAATCTTTAAAAAAAAAAAAAAAAAAAGTTTTCCAGCATAATGATTTTAGCAATTTTTTTAGAAAATGAAGTAATAAGTAGTGTGAAATATGTATGAGGACATATGTTGTCTTGGAAAAAAAAATGAATTGAGTATATCTTCTTACACGCATATTAATGATGATGATGGCATTTAAAATAAAAATGAAATTCTGTAACTGCAGAACTATAAATCCAGAATATCAGCTGGAGAATACAGGTGTCTTGACAGCTGCGAAACTCAATAAAATAAATTTCAAAAAGCAACAAAAACTGAAAGTCTCTTGCCAACCACACAGACCCACACACACATACATGTACACACACACCCCCTCACACATCAAGGTCTCTTCCCCATGTCTGCCTACATAGCAGAATCAACATAAAACCTGCATGTAAAAAAATTAAAATCTAAGCTCTTTGTGTACAGGATATACTCAGTAAACTAATTAGTACTGAGGTATTTAAGAAATACTAGTTTTTAACATTTACACATATCAGCATTTATTTTACATTTAGATAACTATTTCATGAAAATACATTATTTTTTACAGAGGATCCATATATCCAGAGTATGTAATAGCAGATTTCATAACTTCTTATTAAACATGGGAATTTTGTTATTTTGAAGTGTCAGATGATTATTAGTATATCCATGTACATATACACTTATCTGTTGTATTTTTGTAAAATGCCCATTATATGTGGAGTTAAAGTCTCTCACTACATAGAAACATACAGTTGAAACAATTGTGTGCATTTTGATTCTTTTCTTTGTAGAATCATATATAACTAGCTGGAAGACCAAAATCTAATTTCTTTAAGTCTAGTAGTTAATATAACGTGACTCAGAAAATTTTCCACATATTTCTTTTCAATGCATTTTTAGACTTAATTTTTCAAGCACAACTTATAAATCTTAGAAAGAATAGCTATGATTAATTCATTCACAATTTGGCACTCTGTAAATCCTTCATAACTTGATACAGTGATCCCTTAATGCTAATGTAGAATCTCTTTCTTTATTGTATTAGTAACAGATTAGCCCTGTTATTTATAATTCATTCAAGTGGAAAAATGGCTTTCCATATTATCTTTTGTAAAAATGTTTTCTGCTTTCTTGTTGTAGGTTGCTAAGTTAGCAGTGAAATATATTTTTTGACACAATACATCAATTTTGATATTAACATAATACTTAGTGTAAAGTAGAAGTTCTTAAAATGATTGTATTTTTATATCTATAATTGACGTAACTGTTAATTCCCCATAATGCTTTGTTTCCCAAGAGATACAAATATTTTGTGAATAAAGTTTCAATAAATACAAGTGTTAAACTAAGGCAGTTCCTTAAAATTACAAATTCAAGATTCTCGGGAGTGGAGTGTAGGGTGATGTCTGTTACCTGTTCTTTTTTAACATAGAAATCACAGTGAAGAATGATGAAGGTCATATCTACTGGTTATATTTGCTGTTTTACAATATGTAAAATATCTTACATAAACAGTATTTATACCAAATAAGAAGCAATAATTAAAATTTTCCAAGTCAGACGTTTGTTAAAATATCAACAAAATTCTGTTTGCGGAGATATATTTATAGACTTTAGCCTGAAAAAAAAAACAAAAAACAAACAAACACATTCAGTGCTAAAATTGGATAAATCTCATCCAAAATGATAGGTATATTTAGGCAGTCCTGAGCTAAACTGAGCCTTGCGGAAGGGAAGATGTGGAAGAACCAGTTCTTATGATATACAGAAAAGCCATTTAGAAAAGCTCCATTTATAGAGGAAATCAACATGCTAGCCATATGATTTCATTTAAAGTCCATGGTGTTGCCTTTTCTTAAAAAATAACTTGTCCGGGTCAAATGTTTCAGCAGTTTTATTGATGCTGCTCTTTTTTTAGCCATTCCAAAGAATTAGTTAGAATTTGACAAAGGCATATGGACAACTGTATCAGGACTGGATATACCCAGAGTAGATTTTTACCATAGCACCATAGCATATCGACTTTTTATTTTCATTTTTTTTAACCATAGCTCTTCAGTTGGGCAATCTTAGTTTAAAAAAAAATGAATTTTTTTATTTCTCTAAAACCTGAAAATCTTTTTTTTTTTTTTACTTTAAGTTCTGTTTATTGAAATATTTGTTGTCAACAAAAATTAGCATCTGAACGGAATGAAATCAGTATTAGTTATGTGGGAGATAGAAGGGAACTGAAGGATTAGGCCCCGTTCAGGAAGGGCCGGGATCTTGGGTACAGTCCTCAGGTAACATAGGTGTGCTTCTGCACAAAAAAAAATTAAACTTGGTTCTTATTTTTATAGCATGAAAAAATTGCGGAGTTAGGTAGCGATGAGAGTTGCTTGACAATGTGAATGCACTTAATGCAAGAGAACTGTATACTTCAAAATGGCAAGATATAGCACTTTTATGTCTGTATACTTTTCTACAGTTAAAAATATAGTTTATTATTTGAAAGTAAAACTTTTATTGAATAGCTTCGTTCACAGGGCATGTTTCAACATGATATAGATGCTTATCTACAGTGATTTGCCTTTGCTTATCAGCTAGCCTATGTTTCATCACCTTCTGTCTAAAAAAAGTTAGATTAGCTCGTAAACTTATTTTAAACTTTGTAAGCAAATTACTTATAAATCTTTTTGCAATATTGAAATAAGCTTTCATTTGGGTCTTCAAATATATCACCTTCTCTCATTGTCGTTTTTTAGAATTCAGTTACATCATTTTCCCTCTTTCTTTGCTTTCCTTTTTGATTCACATCAGGTACTAATTTCTCTGTCTTTCCTACACTCTCTGTTCTACAAAGATACACAAGCTCTTTCCTCTGCCCCCAGGCTTCTCTCTTCCTTTCTTTGCCTTATATTCTGCCTATTTGTCTCCTAGGACACCATTTCCCTTCTGGCAGTTAAGCATTTCAGTTCTTAGAGTTTGCATTTTCTTTGTCCTAGTTTTAACTCTCTCCATTTCATTCCTGCTAAAATATAATCTTTCTCTCCTTCATTGTTTTTGTTGTTAAAAACCATTCTCTTCTCTGCTGATCTTTCTTTTTCTAATTGACTTGAAAATCAGACCAGCCCAGAGGGTATTTTTGAAGCAGGGGAAGATGACAGACCACAAACTTCTTGGGTTCATTTTCCTGATTCTCTTAGACTTTATTGGATCTATTGGTTTTATGGTGATGGCCCAGCTGGGTTTGTCTATACCCATGATACCCTTGAAACCACATGTTCCTGTCCTCATCCCCCTATTTTTAATACTTAATGAAGTCTTGTTTATTTCCCTTAGGCACAAAAATGGCTAATTAAATAGTTAAGAAGATAGCATATATACTATTAAGGGAAAAGCATCAGAGTCAGGCATCTTGTGGTCAAATTCTGGTTTTAATGTATTTTGATTTAGTGAACTTGAACAAATTCATTGGTGTGTCCTAGTGCTTAGCACACTAATTCACTAAATGGTCATAATAATAATGCTCAGATACATATTTTGAAGATGAAATCTTTAAAACTAGGCCTTGTCTTCATGTGTTCGGGCTTCCATAAAAAGAATTAAGAATTATATTTCTCACACTTCTGGAAACTGGGAGTCCAAGATTACGGCGCCAGGAGACTTGGAATCTGGGGAGAGCCCACTTTCTGCCTCACAGACAACTACCGTGTTGCAGTGGCTTGACAGGAAGAGGGGGTGAAGGACCTCCCTGGGCTCCCATTTATAAAGGCACTAATCTCATTCACGAAGGCTTTATCCTCAGAGCCTAATCACTGCCCAACGACTCCAACTCCAAGTACAATCACTCTGGTGGGCTAGGTTTCAACATAGGAATTTGGGGAAGACTATAGGAATATTCCTATATTCCTATAGGAATTGGGGAAGACTATGGGAATCCTGAAAAACAAAAATCAGTAAACATTTATTGTTGTTATTATATTATTATTTTGTTATTGGTTACAATTATTTTATACTGTGGCAGAAATTCTATAATATGCCTTAAAATTATATTATAAATGGTTCAAGCATTTTAAATAGAGTTATTTCAAATGTCACATCTGTGCATCACATATAGGACCCCATGAGGTTTTAAACAATTTAAAATTTCATTTTCTTATTTTATTTTATTTTTTTAAAGTAATCTCTATGCCCATGTAGGGCTCAAACACATAGCCCTGAAGTCAAGAGTTTCATGCTCCCTTATATGAGCCAGCCAGGCACCCATAATCCAAAGTTTAAAAAAAAAAAAAAAAAAAAAATATATATATATATATATATATATAGTGTATAGTGTATATATTTATATATGTATATTGTGCATGTGTGTGTACATATATATATAGTGTTTTAATTATATTCAGTACCAAAAAAACTAAAAAATACTTCAAAAAAATTACAACACCCCTTTTTTAGTACAAGCTAAAGCTACTTGAGAAAGGACAAAAACTTCCACTTTTGGGGCGCCTGGGTGGCTCAGTGGGTTGGGGCTCTCTGCTCAGCAGGGAGCCTGCTTCCTCCTCTCTCTCTGCCTGCCTCTCTGCCTACTGGTGATCTCTGTCTGTCAAATGAATAAATAAAATCTTAAAAAAAAAAAAAACTTCTGCTTTTTAGCACAGTGTGTAAGATAGATCATGTAGTATATAAAACATTTTATCAGTTTGATATTAAAATGAAATTAACATAAAATGATAAAGAGAAATATATGACTAAATAAAAATGTATAAAATGTATATCCCCAAGGGTAAGGAAGAAGTTGAAAAAGAGAGTTTAGTGATGGTTACTTATAAAGTAGGGTTGCTTATCAGAGAAATGATGGTCATGTTTATATGTTAGTTAGTTACTAACTGAACAGAACTGCAAGAAAACTTACTGCTTTTTCCACTTACATGCAATGTTGTAGAAATTGATACAACCTGACATCAATTAGAATGTGTAAATATACCCAATAAACCCTCAAGGGACAGAAGATGGTCTGAGGAGAAATGAATCTGGGTGTTAATGAGACTAATTTTCTTTCCTGTTGTCAAATTTAGTAAATTTGCTCAATTAATTCAGTAGAATAAATTCTGGGTTAACAAGTCTGTATCTCTGGTCAGGCATGGACTTTTGTCATATAACCAACTACTCAGTTGGGTGTTCTATGGCCCTTTTCCACGTTCCCCATGAATTTATATAGTGGTGGGGAGGCTAGGTCATTCCCTTGGAGCACTTTCCACAGTGGTTTCTGATACACCACTCTGAGGGCAGTGCACAGATGGTAGGAGAGCTGTGGGTCCTCTTGACCCTTCTTTCTGTCCCATGAAATGTGCGCCCATCTTTCCCAGATTCTAGTTTCTTTGTCATTGTTTGCCGTACTTCCCCACTCTTTAGATGTAATAACATAGAATAGATATAAAGTAACTAGTTTCTCCACTGTCTGTTGATAAGCATTGAGGATCGAGAACCTTTATTATTCGACCAGCTGGCATGTTTACCGTTTACTCTTGGTGAAATTCTCACTACAGACAACTTCGAGGAACTGATCTATCACGAAACACTTAGAAGATTCTGTTAGTGCTGCTAATCACCTTAGCTCTTCCCCTCCTGCTGGGAAATCATAATTGGAGATGGAATTGTTCCACAGTGTGAGCAACTGATCAGATTCTCATTCCTAGATTTTTAAACTTGAACTGAAGCACAGGAAGGTGCCACAGAGCTGGACTTTAGTGCAGTGAACATGATGAAAATGTATGAGCTCCTTATGCTGAGAAACATAGCTGTTTTTTTTTTTGTTTTGTTTTTTTTTTTTTTTAAGATTTGACAGGCAGAGACCGCGAGAGAGGGAACACAAGTAGGGAGAGTAGGAGAGGGAGAACCAGGCTTCCCACTGAGCAGGGAGCACAATGCAGAGCTTTATGCCAGACCTGAGCAGAAGGCAGATGCTTAACAACTGAGCTACCAAGGCGCCCCTATTTTTTAATTTTTAAATAAACTTTTCTTATTAGAAAGGACACTAATTATAATTGTACAGATGGATGTATTTCACAGTTTGAACACACCTATGTCACTCACATCCAAAAATAAAACTTTTTTTTGTAGGATCACCTACGCTTACCAGTTTGCTCTAGACTTTCATGTAGGTTCCAGTGAAGGCCCCACTGATAGATTAAATAATTTTCCCACATTCACTTAAGCATAACATATTAGAATCAGGATCCCCCCGAGAGCCCTGACACTGATGCTTCTTCTAACTCATTTGCATGCTGCTTCACTATCTTAACTAACATAATTCTTCCGTTAAATCTCAGGCATTAAACATTTTTTTTTCTTCCTAATTTGCTTTATTTAGATTAAGGTGTTGATAATCTAGGGGAAATTTTTCAGACATGTCTTAAATAGTTAAGCAAAGGCTAACAGGACAATATTGAAAAGAAATAAGTAAGAGTTAGTTAAGTATCAATAGGGAGCGAAGGAGAGGAAGGAAATGTGTGGGTCCGTGGGCATGCGCAGTGTGGGTAAGTCAAGGTGGGCCGTCATGATGACATCAGTAGGTCCAGTAAAGCTCATTATGCAATAGCAGAAGATCTGTATCTTCAGTTTTATTAAACACTATCAAAAGAATTTTCAAAATTTATACTCTCATCAGCCGTGTATAAAAGCGCCTATTACTTCATATCCCTACCTAAAATTGGGCAGGTTTTTTTTTTTTAAGATTTTATTTATTTATTTATAGACCAAGATCATAAGCAGGCAGAGAAGCAGAGAGAGAAGGAGGAAGCAGGCTCCCCACTGAGCAGAGATCCCGATGCGGGGCTCGATCCCAGGACCCTGAGACCATGTCCTGAGCCGAAGGCAGAGGCTTTAACCCACTGAGCCACCCAGGTGCCCCTGGGCAGTTTTGTCTTAAAAAAACAAAAACAAAAACAAAAAAACATACATACACACACAAACACACATATATTATATTTTATATATTTATGTATTATATATATTATTTTATATATTTATATATCCTATATATAAATTTTTATATATAATATATATGTTTTTGCCATATTATATATGGGTATATATCCATATATATATAATTATTATTATCCTACATAATACTGACCTTTCTAATAAGTTTTGTTTCTGGAAGTCAAGGTTCTCCATACTGGTCCTTCTTTAAAATCTTCTTAGCTCTTCTGATACTTAGTCTCCATATATATACGAATGTGCTGAGATAGTCACTGGCATGTCAAGTTATAGAAATATCAACATGCGTAAAATTGTGTTCTTTCTAATACTGGTTTTTTAAGTAATGAGCTTAGTATATCTTTCCATTTATCTGAGACTTCTTTTCTCTTTCTGTTATTTTTGGCATAAGGATCTTGTAGCAGTTTCATTAAGCTTAGAAACCACCTAGAATGTGGTGTTTTTGATGCTATTAAAATAGTAGTTATGGTTTTTTTCTTAACTATTTAGAAATAATAATTATTTAGAAACAATTTAGAAATTTCTAAATATATTGAAATAAAATTATTATCATACCATAATATGATTATATTTAATACATACTAGAAGAGTAGAAGTGGCAATACCGGGTATCAGTGTGTCATTTCCGACCTCAGAAAGAAAGCTTTTAATCTCATGTGTACGATAGGATTTTTGGTGGTCCCTTTAACAGAGAAATTTTCTCCTGTTGTTCAGTGGACAAGAAATTTTGTGAAATGTATGTTGGATTTTATGAAAAAGCCTTTTTTCTACCTCTACTGAAAATATAATGCATTTTTTCTGTTTGTATTAACTTTTATTCTGCTCTTTTTTTTTTACCTCTATTAGTATGGCAAATTACAAATTGATATATGGATATTAAATCCATCCCGCATTTCTGAAGTAATCCCAGCTTGTGTATGATATAGGATTTTATTGTTTCTGTCGCTGCTTTCATGTTTCTGCCATTGAATTGATGTTATTAAGATACAACCCATTATTTTGTTTAAGGTTTTTTTCTTTCTTTCTTTTTCTTTTTTTTTTTTTTTTTGAGCATCTCTTTCAACTATTTTTGTCATAAATGTACTCATATAATCCTCTTACTAGCCTTTTGATGGCTATAAATTTATAGTAATGTTCTCTTCTTATTCCTGGTATTTGAAAACTATGCTTTCTGCACTTCTTTTTTTGAGGGGGGATGGTGTTTATTTTTTTGTTTTGTTTTTTTTTGTTTTATATTATATGACTATTAATCTTTTCCAAAAGCTAAATTTTGCTTTATCTTGTATATATTTTTCTATTTTATTAAACTTTTATTTTCTTTAAAATTATTTCTCATATTTTAACCTTGAGAAAACTCTTTGAATCATAGATTTTCAGCCTTTCTTCCATTGTACAATAATGTCTAAAAATTTTCTCCTATACAAAGCTTTTAATGAATCTCACATCTTTAGGTACTTATGCTTTTTATGCTTCAATTCAATATGTGTCATAACTTCCTTTGTGATTCCTTCTTTGAGACATGTGTTATGTTTCAAAGCATTGCTAATTACCAGACACTTTGGGGATTTTTAAATTATTGCTTTGTTCTTAATTTCTGGCTTAGTTCTACAATGGTAAGAGAACATACTCATTATAGTTTCATTCTTCACCATTATTAGAACTAGTTTTATGGCCTGCTGTAGACCATAAAGTTTTTCTACGTGTTCTGTGTGCACTTGTCAAGCATGTGAATGCTGCGATATTCTGTATACTATTTATATCATGGTTTTGGTTATATTTCTCAATGCAATTCCAATTTCCTATATCCTTATCGAATTTTTATTTGCTTTTCATACTGTTTTATGTTAATTACTTATATTCCTTCAAGAGTTCATGGACACAGTTTGAGAGTATTTTGTGTGCATATAAGTATGAAGTTGTTATATTCCCACAGTGGACTGACTCATCATTATGAGGTGTCCTTCATTAGCTCTAGATACGCTTTCTGGCTTCATGTATACTTTATTTTATTTTAGTATAATGACACTCGTCTCCTTAGGTTAGTGATGCATGCATACCTTTTTAATGTACTTTTCACTTACATCATCTTTATTTCGAAAGCATTATGCAAACGGCTGGTGTGTGTGTGCATGTCTCTGTGTGTATGAATCTTTGTCCTTTAGCTGGGGAATATTTGGTCTGTTTGTACTTAATATTATAATTAACTCATCTTTTTCTTTGTTTTCTACTGGTCCCATTTTCTATATTTTTTTCTCTACTTCCTTCCCTTCTTTTGATCAGTTACTTTTTATTTTTTAAAAGATTGTATTTATTTATGACAGAGAGAGGGAAACATAAGCAGGAGGAGCAGCAGCAGGAAGAGGGAGAAGCAGGCTTCCCGCTGAGCAGGGAGCCCAATATGGGGCTCGATCCCAGAACCTCAGGATCATGACCTGAGCTGGAAGCAGACACTTAACAACTGAGCCACCTAGGCACCCCTGATCAATTTTATTTTTTTTAAATTTATTCCTGAACTTTATACTAGTGTACTAGTAAGACCCCTACTATTCCTTTATTATTTCAATAAATTTGGTAACATGCGCCTTAGCTTATTTTAGTCTGATATAATTTAAAATATAGCCTACCTTAGTTTCATTTTGACATATCTTAAATTTTTCACCTCTTTTCAGAAAAGAAAATAATCTTAGAAACTTTAATTTTATTATCTATTGCCACCCGTAATTTGTGTGTATAAGTTATATTTACATATATACAATGCATATCTCACCACAATATATTAACATTCTTGTTTTATAGTTGTATTTAGATTTATCTATATGTTTATGCTTTGTATTACCTTTAATTCTTTGTTTTCAACTTCCATTTTGAATCGTTTTTATTCAGGCTGAATGGGGTTCTTTTTATTTTATTTTATTTTAGTGTAGACCCACTGGAGACAGTTCTTCCACATTACTGTGTTTCTGAAATTTTCACTTTGCTTCCATTTTGAGAGAGATTGTCACAGAGTTTGGAATGCCACATCCTAGTTTTCCTGTCCTAGCACTTTGGAAGTAGCACCTGGCTATTTTATAGTTTTCCTTGAGTAGGAAAAGGCAGTGCAGATATATGAAGCTGCTCTCCCTCCTTGGGAGGCCTTAGGGTTGTTACAAACAGCCCTATGTTCCCAGCTGGCCCGTGCTGCTCTCCCAAAGGACCTAACACCCACACCAGAAAGGTCACTCTGCAACCATGATGGGGTGACACAGCAACAATGACCACTTTATAATTTTGTCCAAGCACAGACGAAAATGACACCATGCACCCCACAAAACAACAAGCAGAACACACTTGCCTAATACAAGGGACTGCTCTTTTTTACCAACGAATACCCTCAGTCCCACCTTGTCTGTTACAGTCTGCTTATTTTGGTAAAATAGGTATCATATTGGAATATGACATTGATGTGTTTATTATGTGCCTCGGGTGGATGTCAAAAGCAGAAATTTTATTTATTGTCTGCATTGTAGAATTCCTGTAGCCTAAAAATAAGTCTGATGCATTGAAGGTACTCCTAGTAGTTTTTGAAATGAATGAATGAAAAAACCTCTATTGCTTTAAAGACTGTTGTAATTTTCAGTTGTGTAGAGGATAAAAATCTGAATTCCATAATGTGCTGTGGATCTGGAGATCTCCAAAACCATGCTTAGGCTCAAGAATTCACTGGAAGAACTCAGAAAAGCTGGTATGCTCACAGTTATGGTTTACTGTAGTGGAAGTCTGCAGATTACAGTCAGCAAGGCGAAGGTACAAGGGTGAAGCCCAAGAGAAGTATAAAGATAGACTTAATTCTCCCAACCCTGCTGTGTGACAACACAAAAGTGCAGCCAGCCAGCAAAGTTCACCAGAGCCTTGCTGTGCACAGCTTTATCGCCATCAGTGACATAGGTATGCAAGTCTCCCGTGACTGCTACAAGCCGCTTGGATAGCTACTCATCCTCCTGACAAAAATATTCACCTTAAATCACATAGTTAGGAGACATTTATCTGATCACACTGGTAGACCATGGCCCAAGGCTACAGGCTTACAAAAAACAAAAACAAAAACAAAAAAACACAGAATATTCCACGTTCCCAGATCACCATCTGGAGGCTGGCCGGAGCACGGACTTGGTCCTTTCACTCTGAATACAGCGTTGACGCCCCTCCGAGCTACAGGTCAACTTTTCCCCTCTCACATAGCATGGCACAAACAGCCTTTATGTAATATTTTACCATATTTTTTGTAGAAACTTTATCTCCCACCTCTGCTGCCTCAATCTCATTATCACCCCATTATCAGACTATATCGGATTACTTTCATTTCCCAGGACACATATGTTATGTGCTGTTTCCATGTTCTCAAACCTCTATTACATTACATATCATGAATCCTTTAATGTCAGCCTTTGAGGAACTGGGCGACTTGAGATTCTCAAGTACTGTGAGGTTATAAAGTGATAATTTTAATGCCTGTCTCATAGGGAATTTTTATTTTATTTATTTTATTTTGTTTTAAGTAGGCTCTATGCTCAATATGGGGCTTGAACTCAGAACCCTGAGACCAAGAGTTAAACGTACTCTACGCACTGAGCCAACCACATGCCCCTTATAAGCAAATTATGAAACATACTGGTTTAGTGACAGTGAGAAATATAAGTAAAGATTTAATGGGAGGGTTAGATACGTGTTTGTTTGTATTTGCTGATATATTGTCAGAAAATTAGATTTGACAAAGTATTTTAATATATGCATACATATTAAATTCTTATTTTTATTACACAACACATTAAAATATAAAAAACTATATAAAAAGCTTTTGTTTAAATCTGAATATCTGTTAATGCAACCTGTAGCAAGAGAAGAATTATTTTTAATTGCACATTATTATTAGGAATAACCTCGCTCTGAATCTCCTTACAATGCTTTTATGATAAGGAAAAAGGTGAGTAGCTCAGCGAAATCACCCTGTGACTCTTCTCTGTTGTATTAAGACCATGCAACTTTGAAATGGAGCTAAAATGGAGAAGCAGAATGTAATGAACGGTAGCAGGTATTTTTTTTTCTTCCTTATTCATCTCTGCAATTTGTGCCAAAGCTGAAAACAATACCAAACCCAAATCCTATGCTGTTAGTCTGAAGGATATAAGTTTAGTTTGCTCTAGTTCCCTTTATTTTTCTGTCTCTGTCCATAGCCCTCTCGAATGAGAGGAAATATGACATCAAGGGATGGGGCCCATGAAGGCCATGAAACCTCTTGGCCAAACCCTGCTGAGCTGCTTATGTCACTTAGTAGAGTTACTGTGGGTAAGCATCTCATTGCCCGTGCTGCAGTTACAGTTTTAAAACTATGACTAGGTTATTTCTAGCAGATATTATTTTGCATGACATAAAATTTGTTTCATAATTCAAGAGAATTACATATCTATCAAAACAGCAGTAATAATGGAATGCTAGCAGAATGAGAACCGCCCTCTGTTTTGTATGTGAAAGCTATTGTCAGTACATTTTTATCACAGAAAGTGTCTTCCAACAAGACCTACCTAAAGATTTGTTCTGTGAATGGCCACTCCCTTCTTTACTAAACTGATGTATATTTATAACCTTTTATACGAATTTGGGAGGAGAAAAATAAATCACTTGATTACAGAGATAGAGTGTGTGAAACATTCCCTTGGCCTGTCTTTCATTTGAAACATTTTTTTTTTTTTTAAACATACAATGTATTATTTGCCCCAGAGGTACAGGTCTGTGAGTCATCAGTCTTACACAATTCACAGCACTCACCATAGCACAGACCTTCCCCAGTGTTCATCACCCAGACACACCATCCCCACCTCTCACCTCCATTCCAGCAACCCTCAGTTTGTTTCCTGAGATTAAGACTCTCTTATGGTTTATCTCCCTCCCCTGTTCCATCTTGTTTCACATGATCTCTCTGATATGAGGAATTTGAGAGGCAGGGTGGGGGTTTGTGGGGAGAAGGGAGGGAAAAAAATGAAACATAACTTTTATAGAATTATTAAAAACATTGCTGTTACCATTAGTTCCTTTAATGTTCAAAGTCGGTTTTATATGAATCCTTCTTCAAGATTTCTCTTTCATTGTTTCACATAGTTGAAGAAAATATTGATGTTTAGTCCTGCAGATGTTTTCCTATTATTACCTTATCTCATAAATCTCATACTGTACCTACTGAGTGACACAGAACAGTCTCTGTCCTGTGCCTTCTAACTTCCACTGTCCCCTTAGTCTTCATATTGTCTTCCATAAATGAGACACCATGAACTCTGCCCATTGTGTTTCTTGATAGATAGATGGTATTTCAGTGAGGTTGAACACTGAAGTTGACACTGCTGTATTCTGGTTAATTCAAGACCAGTATTACTTCCTTCAAAATGTCTAGCTTATCACATGTCAACGTTGTTCTCACTTTCAGGAGAACGTTAAGTAGCTGAATTATCTTCATTTTGTGGTAAATGTTTTTACTTCAGTATGCTGATGATTTACAAGGAAGGTATTTCCTCCTTCCAAGGAAGAACTTAAAATATTTTCAGCTCACTTAATGTGAGGGCGCCTTTCAGAGAACAATAGCTTCATTAAGAGAAAAGTTCGCAGGTTATTTTAGAAAAGGTATTGTTAAAATACCATCATAATAATAAACAAGCTGCTATATCCTGAGAGGTTTGGGACTCTGGGTGCTGTCATTTTTTATTGAAGAAAATAACATTAAAATTTTTACATTTATTTATTTATTTACTCTCACACCCACATTGTTGTTGCTACTAATTGCCACATTTAGTCCCTAGGGATATACTAATGAAACATTTCATTAACATAATAGAAATACAACCAAGAAAATAGTCTGTTTCATTCAAAGTAAAAAGCTCATTTCCTATATATGTCTCAAAAGAGAAACAAGAATAAATGGAAATTGTAACTTGCCAAATACTAGATGGATGGATACATTCTGTCCTGGGATTTCTGATGCTTTCAATATTGGAAATGTTTGTAACAAAGCCACATTCATTTAATTGGTTAAATTACTTACAAAAAATCAGGTAGTATAATTCTCCAGGCACATTAAAAAAAAAAAAAAAAACTACCTTGAGCATTAAACCAATATTTACTATCAATGTAAGATTTGGGGAACAACAACAACAAAAAGCACAGTTTAAAATATAACATGTGTTACATTCAGACTGTATCTATATGTACATTTGTGCATACACATATATCACATATATTTTATATATGTTTATATGCATATTTAAGAAGATAATAAGCAGAAAAGAATTCAGAATACATAATTCTATAATATTTATAATTTCCAAATTTGTGTTTCGAAATCCCGAATAAGAATCTGGGGAATTCAGTCACTTAATTATTATACATCAGTGCACCTGTTAAAGTACTGGTAATTAGTACACGTTGGCTTTAACAGATTCATAATATAGTTTTCCAAAATTTCCCCCCAAATATTAAAAATAAAAATATATGTATTACAGATATAATGTCAAAATTCTCTTTGAAAACAAGATTACAGAAATGCAGGCTATTCATTATAAAATTGTTAAAGTACAGCTGTGTGTTTCATGAGGAAAGGAATGATCATCCCAAAGTTTCCAATAAACCAAGATTTTTTTGTTAAAACACATAACTGTGTATTTCAGAGTTTAAGTGTAATTTTGCTTTATCATAACAAAGCTATAAAGTTTTAAATAAATTTGTCCTAATTTAAACTTGTCAAAGTAAGTCCTAAATTTTAATTTTAGCATATGATTTGACAATTTATCAATTTGCTTCTGTTCTATATGGAGTAACCAGGAACACAGTTAGTCTCCTTCATGACACACCCAAAACCTGGGAAAAATATTTTAAACATTGCTTTTTCAATTACACTGCACATCAGTAAATGAAAGCCAGTGATTCCTCAGAGACAAAAACAAGTTGAAGTGAAGTCCTCTGTTTGCTCAGCTTCTTGACCTAGGGAGTCTCCAAGTGGGGTTGGAGACTCATTTGGGGCCCCAGTGGGCTGCTGCAGATAGAGTAGTAGGAGTTGAGAGTCTAGGTAGACCAAGAAGATTTGAGTTCCTTGGATAGAGGGCCAGGGAGGAGAAAAATGCAGAGAATGAGATGATCATACTTTCAAAGAAGATCTCCATCAAAAATTGAGCATAACAATCACTGTACATCTGCAAAGCAAACTAGTCAAAGTGGGGGAAATAGACTTGATTTGAGTAGAGGTCCCAGTGTCTGGTGACATAGACATTTGTGAATAGTACTCTTTTCCTCCACCTGGACTGTAAATCCTCATGATACACAGGACATTGGCTCAATAAGGACATATAACTAGCTCCAGATTCAGTGTGTTCCATCGATCCATAAAAAATCCTGAAAGTATTATAGAAAGAATCCAGTGGTTTTTGAAGTAACTTAAATTTGTCCTAAAATAAGACTCTTGTTAAGAATACAAACCAATAAAATAATAATCTCTAAAATCTAATAAAAATTATCAGCCACGGCGAGAAACAGGAAAATAAGTCCCAAGATGATGAGAAATTCAATCAAAATAAAGCTAGTGTTACACAGATATTAGAATTATAAGACAGAGATATTAAAACAATTACTTTTACTACATATTATATGTTCCAAATGTTGAACTAGACAATGAAAACTGCATAATGTTGAGTGGAGATACGGAGTTATAGAAAGGTAAAATTCTAAAAATGAAAACTTCAGAATTTGAGATGGAAAATTCACTGGATGCATTTAATTATAAAGACTTTGCAAAAGAAAACCTTGAAATTGAAAACTCAATAATAGTAACAATTCAGAAAGAGAAAAAATAGAATATAAAATATGAAAAGAGCATCTGCAGACTATGCAATGACCTTAAATGAAATTATATAATGTATGTAATCATTCCATTATTATATATAATGTCATATACAACATAATATAATATTATTATAATATGTATTATAATATTTTTATAAAAGAAAATGTTATATATATATTTTATAACGTTATATAACTATAGTTCTCAAAGTAGAAGGGCATGGATAAAACAAATATTTTTGTAATGAGTAATGATGGAAATTTTCCTAAATTTATGAGATCTATTTTGAAAAAAAGTTCATAGGCATTATTTTTCCAATAATTCTCATTTTAAGACTAATATTTTCAAGGATACTGTTAATTAGGTCTCCCTTTACAATTTTCAGGTTAATTTAGGTGCACATACCCTTGTCCTTTTTATGAGATTAAATTAAGCAATTCCAATTATGTCAATTTTATCTCTTCCTCTAAGTATAGACTAAAATCTGCTCTCAGGTAACACTGAAATTAATAAATTAAATAATTAAATAATAATTACATTTCCAGGGAATTTACTTTTAAATGATCATAAAATTGATCATTTGACTTAGGGCTGTGAATTTTTCTGCCAAGTCACACAAATACCTATGTCAATATTTAATTTTAACCAATAGTCATTGGAAGAATCATATGAAAGAGTTTAAAGGAAATAATTTTTGTGTAAGTGGGAATTTGGGTGAGAATAATGACAGGTTGGGTGGATGACAATAACAATTGTATAATTGTGCTAGTTACTGATGTAATATATGCTTATTGTCAGACATTCCCCACATATATGTTCTTTCATTTAATCCTCATATTAGGGGAGAGGCAGTGTGGAGATTTAATTGAGGCACGTATTTTTCTGTAGCTAAATACTGAGCAATCAATGTCACTCTTCTAGTTTGCTGTAGAAGTATCAGTAAAGTCTTGGAAATTTTGACAGATAAAGAGATAGCTTACCATTGCATTTAGATTTTTCATTAGTCTCTAATCTTTGTTCTATGAGAAAAATCACCTTAATTCTTTAAGTTATAAATAAATATAAATGTTAAATCATATTATGAGTCTTTATAAATAATTTTGAGAATGCATTCCTTTAATAAAGCTTTTTGAAGATTTCTAGAAATTATATGTAACTTATTATTAAACTTCATTTTTCAGGAATCCCTCACTAAAGCTTATATATATATGTACTCCCACACACTTTCTAATTTGTGTATTTCCTATGTCTCTTCATTTTCATTGTCATGTACCTTCTTTCAGGGGTGTGTTCTGATTCTTACTTTGGTTCCAATATATAGGTTTGGCTTTTATTATTCCCAAATTAATTCTTCTTAGTATTAATTACTATAAAGAATATAAACACTATTGTGCTCAATGTATGTATAGAATAGATAATTTTTTAAAAGATTTTATTTATTCATTTGAGAGAGAGGGAGACACAGCACAGGGGAGAGGCAGAGGGAGAAACAGACTCCCAGCCGAGCTGGGAGCCGTATCTGGGGCTTGATCACAGGACTTGGAGATCATGACCTGAGCCAAAGGCAGATGCTTAACCATCTGTGGGTCCCTGTGTTTTGGACTTAAGTATAACTGTCAAACCATATTAGTTTCATATGTACAGCATAGTTAGTCAACATTTGTAGACATTGTGAAGTAATCACAGTAAGTCTAGTTAGCCTCTGTGTATATACCATGAATACAAAGTTATACTTTTTTTACTATATTCCCCATACTATACCGTATATTGTAATAACTTATTTTATAACTAGAAGTTTGTATCTCTTGATCCCCCTCATCCCCTGATCCTCTATCCCAATCTCCTTTTCCCCTGACAACTACCCCTCTTTTCTCTCTGTTTTGTTTTGTTTTGCTTGTTTGTTTGTTTTAAGTTAGAACACTGAAATGTGATAGGCCATGTTCTAACTCGTAATGATATAGAGGTAACTCCTTATGAGTTCTTTCTCTTAGTGATGTATTTCTATCAACATGCACTATCATGGTATTCTACTTTTTTTTTTTTTCCTAAATCATTCAAACTTGGTTCTTCCATACATTGAACATAAAACACAGTGTCTGTGTCTATCATACTTAAGACTTGCTTTACCATATTCTCCTTCTAGGTGTACTTTATGCTATTAGAAATTCTAAATAATTATAAAGTAATTTACTTAATGTGTTCTGGGGAAAGTAATTTTATGAACTGACAGGTTCAACCACTTTTTAAAGTTGCTACAGCTATTTTTTTTTTAAATAATTCCAACTCAGATGGAAGTAAAAAAAAAAATAACTAAAATGCAATGAAGGAGATGGTGGTTCATATTTAGCTCACTTTTGGTGAATAAAATTCATAGACCTTACAAGATGTCTACCAAAGGTATCAGGTCTTAACTGCAGTGTTATTAGTTTTAGTGAGTATTAGTGAGATGAGTTTCAAATAATCTTACTTTTGGAAAAAAATTACCTTCACTATTATTCCCATAATAATTTAATAGTCACACATATCTCAGTAATGCTTTCATACATGAGGGTAACAGGGCTGAGATTACAATTGACTCAATATAAATAATAAACTACGTAAGTTGGTTGAAGGCAGTGATGACCAGGGTTATACTGCCGCCTTCAAACAGAGGTAACATTAATTATCATTGTGCTTTTGAGTTATAGTCTTTCTCATTTCTTGTAACTGACAGTCATGATTACACATCACTAAAGGAGAAGGAAAGGGTTGTTGAAGAAAACGGCAAAATTATACATGTATGGTGAATTAGCAAAGAAACATGAATGTGTATATTTTTTAGTAACACTAAAAAGCTGCTCTAACCCAATTAAATACAAACCGCAGTGGAAGTGGAAGTTCCAGAACAGGATTTATGTCAAATTCTGTAAAGCTGTTAATATTTATTATAATTTTGAACATTATTTGCCTGTGGGTTGTTCTTTAATAATTAACATAGCTCACTGGGCAACATAAATATTACCTTTGGAGTAGTTCTAGAAAGCACACATGAAAATTAGCTTAGCTATATTTTTTCTTGCAAACTGGTACTCTTAAGAATTTAACAGGACGGGGCACCTGGGTGGCTCAGTGGGTTAAGCCGCTGCCTTCGGCTCAGGTCATGATCTCGGGGTCCGGGGATCGAGTCCCGCATCAGGCCCTCTGCTCGGCGGGGAGCCTGCTTCCTCCTCTCTCTCTCTCTGCCTCTCTGCCTACTTGTGATCTCTGTCTGTCAAATAAATAAATAAAATCTTAAAAAAAAAAAAGAATTTAACGGGATTTATTAAAATTACAATGAGATGTATACAACATTCTGCACCTAGTATGGAAAAGTTGCCTCTGATGATTCTAACCTATCTTCTTCATATGGGGATAGGGGCCATGTTGTAAAGTGAGGGCATATCTTTGGAGGTCTCTTACAGCTGGGATTATTTTTAAAAAATCAACCTTAACCAGAGAAGGCCGTGAGCCACGGACTCTAAGGCACAGATATTTATGGCTGAAAACCGAAGACAAGGTAACAGACAAAATGCCATGTGGTATTCAACAGAATATTCAACAAACTTGATGGAAGTTATGTGTCTTCTAAAGTATACTAAAGGACTACACTGAAATTATTCCTATTTTTTCCATATATCTATGTTTGCTAATCTTCACATGACTTATAATTTCCCCAAGGAGCCCTTATCTCTCATATATGCTGGTAACAATTCGAGTAGCATTCCCAACAGAACCATAGGACATAACATTTGTTTTCAAAATTAAACATAAACTCTAAATTTTAATGTAGGAATATGATTAATAATATATATTTTTAAGAAAGCTGATGTCTTGGGGCACTTGGGTGGATCAGTCAGTTAAGTGTCTGACTTTGGCTCAGGTCATGATCTCAGGGTCTTGGAATTGAACCCCACCTTGGACTCTGGGCTCAGTGGGGAGTCTGCTTAAAAGACTCTCTCTCTCCCTCCCCTTTGCCCCCAAATTTCCCTGCTTGGACTCTCATTCCTTCTCTCTTTCAAAAAAATAAAATCTATTAAATATATTTTTAAAAAAGGAAGCTAATGTCTTATAGGTTTCAGGAATGCCCTTTTCAGAGCTTCTAAAATTGAGGTTTATGCAATTTAGTTTCTTTAATTTTGAGGGTAATCATATTAAATCTTAGCTTCCATATTCATCATCAGTCGCCCCCATTTGAGTGGGTCCACTTCCCTTTTAGCACCTTTTCATTGGTAAAAATATGAATAAGCATTCAATGGCCATCTCTATAAATAAATAAGAACATTGAACAGAAAAGATGTAAAACAGTTTCCACAAAGTTTGTTGTCATCTGACTCTTATCAGGTACTCTATTATTGAAACTAGAGTTTTCTCTGATCTGAGTCATTCCTTTTTCTTCAAATGTACCTAATCAGAGGTTGACCATTGAAAGATTACTTTCATTAATAAGGATAACTCTAAGAAAATTATTTCTACAATAATGTGCTCTATTCTTTTCTCTGTAGGGATATGTTAAGGTTGCTGCAGCTTGGCCATTCTTGGTTTGGGTAGAACGTTAAGTTCATCTCCCACCAGCCCAGTTGTAGAAGGAATGGTGAGTCTCATCCTTGATTGAGGTTGCCAGATGGCAGGTGAGATCTACCATTGTCTGTAAAAGTCACAAATAAGAAGAGCATAAGGGATGATTTCCAGTACTTGCCCTTTAGGATGTCATATTTTGTCATTTTGAATCTATATCTTATTTTTTTGTTGGTTTGGTTTTTGTTTTTTTTTTGTTTCATTTTAGAGTATCACAAGATCTATAGGAAACTCACTTGGAGAATATTAAAACTGTAAGATCTGTATATTACATAATTCTAACCTTTATATAAAATCAGTTGAGCTATAAGCAATAGGTAAGATTCTATCAGTGCTACATGGTTATACAATGTCATTGCAAATCAGAACACTCCTCTAGCATATTTATATTAATATAAATATTAATTTATATAACATATTTAAATTTTATAATTTATATAATTTTATAATTATATATTATAATCATATATTTACATATAAATATATGATTATATATTTATATATTATAATTATATATGATTTATGATTATATAATTTTATAATAAAAATAATTTATATAAATATAAACATAAATATTACTTTCTGAGAAGTTTGATGTCTCCATGCCTCATTTTTCTCAGGTGGCAAATAGGAACAAAATGCACTTATCCGCAAAGATTGTTGAAGGAATTTAGCGGGTTAGTCAGTGTAAAACATTTAGAACAGATCCTGCCTCAAGATAGGATTTTATAAATTTATTTCCATTTTAAGTAGTATTATATTTTTAAAGATTTTACTGACTTCTTTTTCAGAAAGAGAGAGAGAAAGAGAGAGCACAAGCAGGGGGAGTGGCAGACAGAGGGAGTATCAAGCTCCCCACTGTGCAAAGACCATGACCTGAGCCCAAGGCAGACACTTAATCAAATGCGCCACCCAAGTGTTCCTCAAATAATATTATTTTTAAAGTAGTTGAACTTACATTATTCAACACAATAGCTTTGACACAGGTACAGATATTATTTGTCACATTTTAACAAATATGCTAACACATGTTGATTGAGTGTAAAACACCACGCTAATTGCCGTGGGAGATTCCAGAATACCCTAAAGAAATTAGCAGTGAAGGCAACGTGACGAACAGGAACCCGATGTGGAGGAGAAGGGAATATGTAGTATATTGGAGATTCAAAATCAGGCTATCATGGGGAGCAGAAAAGAGAGATATTAAATGTTACCTCCTTGGCTTGCAAAAAATGCAAAATATAGTTTTAGAATTCCTCATTAAATTATTTTTCCCCTCTTTAAAAATGATCTTGAAAGAACAATGATTTTATGGTAAGCATCAACTCATTTTGTTATAAATCTAGACAATCTCAAGTCATTTAGGCACAGTTATATATTTTACATTGCTCCCAGCCTAACAAGAAAATATTCATCACTCCTACCTTTAGCCAGTGGGCTTTCACCTTTTATAGTCACTCTGGAGGAAGGTTCTCAAATCAAAACTCTGAACTCTGAATCTCACAATTTTTGGCTGATAAACTTTTTTTCAGAGAGTGGAATTTTCCATCCACTCAGTTATTATTTTTTCTCTTTGGTCCAAATCTAGAACTTTATTTTTGCCATTTTTAAAAAACTTTTTATCTTTCCTGACTTTCTGAGAATGTCATATTTTGCCTCTGATACTCACAGCGTAGCCACTTCCAAAGACCTCAGACTGGATTCTCCTTGGGTCACTATGTTTCACTGAAATTGCCTGGAATTGCCCATTAGAAATAGAGAGTTGTGGCTCTCCTCTTTAGGCTCCAACTTCCCTCTGGAATATTCTTTTTTTTCTGTGATTATTTATTCTAATAGGCTTTGCTATCACATCCCTCCCTCTGGTTTTCAATTCAAAAGCCAAATAACAATTTGTTCTTGATTCTCATTTGAAAATCTGAATTAAAATTAGAAACGAAGATATAGGTTCTATTGTTAGTTCTAGCTGGCTTTGTAAGCTTGAACAGTTTGGATGACTTCTCTAAGTGTTGTATTTCTTATTTGAAAGATAGATTATCTGAATGACTTACATTATCCTTTTCAGGTAAAAAATATAATGAATTCATAAAACTCAATTCTTTGAAATAATGTATGGTCTAAACTCTCCAAGAGCACAAATGTATCACTATGATACTTAGCTACCATTATTTTTTCATGCTTTTATTTAAGTTCCACAGAGTTAACATACAATTTAATACTAGTTTCAGATGTAGAATTTAGTGATTCATCACTTACATACAACATCTAGTGCTCACCACAAGTGCCCTCCTTAATAGGCATCACACATCTCGTCCATGCCCCACCATCTCCCTCCATCAGAGTTAAGAGTCTGTTTCATGGTTTGCCTTTGTCTTTTTTCCTCCTCTATGTTCATCTCCTCTGTATCTTAAATTCCATGTATGAGTGAAATCGTATGGTATTTGTCTTTTTCTTACTTATTTCACTTAGCATAATATGTTCTAGTTCCATCCACGTCATTGCAAAAGTCAAGATTTCATTCTTTTGATTGCTGAGTAATATTCCATTGTATATATGTACCACATCATCTTTATCCATTCATCAGTCAACGGACATTGGATTCTGTCCTTAATTTGGCTGTTTTTGGTAATGATAAGCTGCTATACAATGTTACTGTGATATGTAAAGTTACTAAACTGCTGCCTTTTGAAATGATTTAAATGCCTAAAATATCCTTTTATTATAGGAGTAAACCAGGATCAGGAAAGAGACCAGACAGATACATTATAATGCTATGCTTTTGTGAACTATTATGCTGAATTATGTGAGTGATTTCATGATTTTTAATCTATAAAATGGCAATTTTGCATGGTTCAATCTAACACAATTTGAATATAAAATCTTTCTTCTTGACATGTGTAAAACTTTGAATTATAGCAGCCTACACATTACTAAGAACTCATTTTGCCCCATTCTCACATATATATATTAGGAGGTATTCATCTTTGTTATATTTTAAATATCATGTAAAGTCCTACATTAATTTTTACACAAATTTTACTTTATTTGGATAATCTATCATATTTTAATAATTCACATTTCCTCATCTCCTCTGTACTTTGAACTGCTCATTATTTTTATCATAACATAATGATAAATATTTAAATGCTTATTTTAAATTGTAGTTCCATAACATATATTAAATTCATATTTACATAGAAAATAAGTTCTTTAGGGGCACCTGGGAGGGGCACCTGGGTGGCTCAGTTGGTTCAGCATCTGCCTTTGACTCAGGTCATGATCCCATGGTCCTGGGTTCCAGTCCTGCATCAGGCTCTCTACTCAGCCAGAAGCCTGCTTCTCCCTCTTTCTCTGCCTGCTGATCTGCCTACTTGTGCTCTCTATATCTCTGTCAAATAAGTAAATAAAAAAAATCTTAAAAAAAAAAAAAAAAAGGAGGCACCTGGGTGGCTTAGTTAGTTAAATGCCCCACTCCCCATTTTCTCTTGGGTTATTGTCACAGGTCTGTGGAACTGAACTGTGCTCTGGGTCCGTGCAGTCTACTGGAGATTCTCTCTCTCCTTCTCCCTCTGCCCCTCCTCCAACTCTCTCTCTAAAACAAATAAGTAAATCTTTGGTCAGGGGAAAAATGTTCTTAAGGAAAATATAAAATACTCATAGAAAAATATTTATTATAATATAAATTAAATGGCTATTCCATTAATGTAAATGAGATGATTACTGAAAAGACTTTCTATCATTTGGGGTTTATTAGTATTTAAGAACAATGATGTAAGAATAAATACACTTGACACATTATAGCACAAATAATTGTGACCAAAAATGATACACGGAGCAATACTTACTAGATACACGTACATTGTCTAAAAGTTTTGCTTTGAGACTTAAATCTATGGAGAAAAAGGAAAGTGAAATTTATACTTATTTGAGAGAATTTTCTCTTTTCTATAACACAAATTGAATTAAAAGCTCAAAAAGAATGAGAAATACACATAACTATACATACCCAAGCTGGGTAATAATTTCTAAGATAGCTTTTCCCTGTATCTGTGGTGGAAGGAAAATTTACCAGGCTAAGCTTGGTATTTATGACAAGTTTTCACATTGTCATTTTACTAATCCATGAATATGAGGATTAATCACTTCTTCCAGTGACACAATATGTTCCTGTCAAGTTGAATTCTTTTTAAAAGAAAATCCACTAGCCTGAACATTTAAGATAACAAAAATCAACCTAAGTTTGCTCAACTTTCTAATACTTGAAAGTAAATATGTCTTATTGGTACATTTCTTAAAATGATGTAATCCTGATGTAAAAACTGAATCACATTATAACCCAAAATGGCATGTGGCCAATAATATTAATAACTAATTTTTATACTTCCCCGATTCATTTGATCTCTTTAAATGAGTATGTTACCATTTTGTTCAACCAGTGATATGAGTTGATATAAAATATGATTATAAATGACAGCATAATTTAAAACACTAAATTGATGATGCATAAAATGTCTTATCCTTCAGCAATCTGATTATAAAACATTCACAATGAAAAATATTTATATCAAAAATCCACCTACTCCCACCTCCCAATGTTGTGAAATAAATTAATTACTAGTAGTTGACTGCAGATTATTTAATCTCAAATAACATTTCACATTTTATAGGTCAAATAAAAAACTTAAATTTTATACTATTAAAAAGATAATCAAAATCAAATAAAAGAAACAATCAAAATAAGATTTTCCCTATGATGACAAGAATAATAACATAATTATGAGCCCTGTGTAACACAAGACTGACCAATTCTTACTTTACTTATTTCAGTTTAAATTGAAACAAGTATTGAATATTTTTATGTTCAAAGCAATAGGCAAAATGCCAAAGAAACAAAAGTGGTAAAGTATTTAACCAGTTTACTTTAGGTTAGTTCAATTCAATAACTTACTTTGAGCACGAGCTGGTTTAGGTACTTAGAGAGTCCCTAGGTACTCTCGGGGAGAACAAAATAAACTGTTGTGGAGACAAATCTTGAAAAATTACAACGATGTAAATTTCCAGATAGACATGATCCATTAAAAAATTCTAATGACAAAATTGTGCAATGATGATTTTATAATGATGAGAAAAAGCTAATGTCAAAGAGGTGTTTGTATATTAACCCTTTCCTTGGAAGATTTCTCTGTAATTTTTTAGATTGTATTCAATTTCACTAGATCAGTAGTGCTAGAATTTTAAAATAGTATGTTTTCTCACATGTACTTTTAACCATCAGTGTATATGTACAAGTCCTGTATTATGTTTATTCAAGTATTAAGAAATTAAATTAAATCTTTATCTATTAAGAATAGTCAAAACCATCCATTTGACTTGTCAATTACATTATATCTCATTCAGGAAAATCATGACTAGGCAGTATTTTTTTGAACCTGGATAAGTTATATTATGCAATCAACTATTAATAATTTAACAGAAGACATAAAACTTAGAAGGATTTTTTAACTTATTGGAATCTATAATACGTCTCAAAAACAAAAGATTTGTAGACTCATTTCAACTCTAAGGCATCATTGCGATTTCTTGAACTAGAGCTGGATTTCTTGACCTGAGCTGAATTCCAAACTGAAATGTGAGATAATCCATTCCACTCCATTGAAACTTCTTATTTATCCAGAGCAAAATAACATAAATAGGGAAAAAATGTAAAATAACTGTTTTTATTTCCTTTTTCCCCCCAATATTATTAACAAGACAACTGGAATCAAAATATGGTTTTGGGTTTACCAAATTTTAGCTTGGATCTATATTTAATGCAGTAAAGTACAATAAGTATAATTTATTTATGTGCTTTAGTGAATATTTCTTGTTTTCATGTTACTTCCTGATTTTGTTTATATTATAATCTTAGAACCTATTAGCTATGTATCTGAAATTCTTTTTAACCTATGATAGTGATATATGTAACCTCAAGAGTTATCTTTCTAATGTATCATAACTTATTTTCTTTTCATTACAATATTCAACATATTATAATGATTAGTTGGAGAATTTATTTGTAAGTGCAGTTAAAATATTTAAGTTAGTGTGACATGAAGGAAAACAGTTTTGAAACTGAATTACTTCATAAATTATAAAGTGTATGTTTGTTGTAATGCAAGTTTATCATTGCAAGCATATGGTAATGCTATATAAACCATATGTCTTCATTTTCAGGAAACATATGGAAAGTGTTCAAAATAAGTACAGTATAAAAATATGACAGGGTTGATAAAGGGTACTTTTCCAGTAAATAAACAATTCCCCATGGGAGTAAAACATGAATAATGGATAATAATGTAATTCGCCTAAAAATCTTAGCTAGATAAAATTGACAGTTCAAGTATATAAAGAGGATTACTGCACTATGGTCATCGTTGTTGTTAGCTGCTATAACCTTTAAGATTATGTGTGTGTGTGCACATGCATGCGTGTGTGTGTGTGTGTGTGTGTGTGTGTGGATGGGCGGGTGTGTGTGTTTGTATGTGTGTAATATGTTGAGACAAGATGATTCTAATCCCATTCAGCAAATGGCAAAAATCTTTGCTAATATTAATTGAGTAGTGGTTAAAACCTTTCTGTGATTTAAAATATCAAAGGTACTGTCAACATAGTCTTCCAGATATATACTTTCACCTCTGAATTGCAACAATACCAACAATAAAGGTATTCAGTAATCTCAAATCCGGATGGTACATATTTGAAACAAAACAGCACAACAATGGCTGCATTCATGAACTGTTGTAATGGCATCTGCTAAGCAGATACCCAGACTTGGGCTCTCTTCTTGGGTACTCCAGTTATTTCATTAAAAAACTTTCCTGCATGCACGGTGAAGCAGTGACTTTTATTTTTTTCCTTTATTTTATTTAAGATTTTATTTGAGAGAGAGAGCGAGTGAGTGACAGAGCACAAGCACAGGGATAGCACAGGGAGAGGCAGAAGCAGGCTCCCTGCTAGATCCCAGGACCCTGGGATCATGACCTGAGCTGAAGCCAGATGCTTCACCGAGTGAGCCACCCAGGCACCCTGTGAAACAGAGATTTTTGATATCATTTGGCAATATTGGCATTAGTCTCATTGTTTACCTCTGAATCAAACATAATTACTTCATGGCGTGCTTCACCGCCTTATACCAAACTTCAATTTCCAACTTAATATGTGTTGAAATTATAGAAATATATCTCATCACTGCGATGTACCTACCAAGTAGTGACCCAGAATGTTTGTGGGTTATGGAACATGATTTTAGATTGTTTGGACATCCTTAAGCTCTGGTTACATTCTTAATTCTAAAACAGAGGGACCAATTGTAGGAAAAAAATATAACAAAAGTGAATTAAAGAACAGAGTAGGTATACTACATACAGCTAGAAATTGCTTTAAATCTCACACAAAGTATTTTTGTAAATCTATAATTTAAAGGAGAGCAAATAATTGACCTATGAAGAAATCTAAAACAATCACAAGCATAGGCAAGGTCAACCTCACACAATGCTCCAGATATGAAAACAAATGGAAAGTAAAATGAGAGATAAAGTATATTTCTTACTTAAATGCACAGCCATTAAAATAAAGACATATTAATATGTTTATAGTTACATTTTTATGTTATATTACACATATATTAATATTTTGTCATTATATTTTATATATTATCCATTACACATGTGTGTAATTACATATATATAACCAAGGAATAAAGCAAACTGACGTCATCTTTGTTTTCTTCACATCCTGGCTAATATTTATTATTTCTTCTCTTTTTGATGCTAGCCATCCTGATATGTGTGTGTTGATATCTCACTGACATTGTGACTTGCATTCCCTGGTGATGAGTGATGTTGAGCATCTTTTCATAGGTCTATTGGCTATCTCTGTGTCTTTCTTAGAAAAGTGTTCAGGTACTTCTGATCATTTTTTTAATTGTTTTTTGTTTGTTTGTTTATTTTTCAGTGTTGAGTTGCCGTAGTTCTTTATATATTTTAGATATTGACTCCTTATTGGATATGCCATTTGCAAATATCTTCTCGCCTCCAGTAGTTGCCTTTTCATTTTGTTAATGATTTCCTTTGCTGTGCAAAAGCTTTTTAGTTTGATATATTACCCTTTGTTTATTTTTACTTATATTACCTTTGCCTGAGGAAATAGAACCTCAAAATATTCCTAAATCCAAAGAAGTCTTTATTGCCTATGTCTCTTTTCAGCTTTATGATTTCGGGTCTCACATTTAATTCTTTCATATACATTTTGAGTTTATTTTAGTGTATGGTGTAAAAAAGTGCTCTAGTTTCATTCTTTTGCATATAGTTGTCTGTTTTTCACAAAACCATTCATTGAAGAGACAATCTCTTCCTTACTGTATATTCTTGCTTTTTTTTTTTTTTGACACAGATAATTGACCATGTAAGTGTGGGTTTATTTCTGGGTTTCCTATTCTGTTCTATTGATCTATGTGTTTGTTTTTGCACCAGAGCCATATAGTTTTGATTCATATAGCTTTGTAGTATAGTTTAAAGTCAGGACCTGTAATACTCTGCTTTGTTCTACTTCAATGTCTTTATCTGCTAAGGGAGCATTAAAAATTCCCAATTTATAGGACTACTATGTTGAATAAAAGAGAAATTATGTATAATGTTTAATTCTAAATTAAGCACTTAATAAATCTGTTTTGTTTTGTTTTGTTTTTAAAGATTTTATTTATTATTTGACAGAGATCACAAGTAAGCAGAGAGGCAGGCAGAGAGAGAGGGAGAAGCAGGCTCCCTGCAGAGCAGAGAGACGGATGTGGGCCTCTATCCCAGGACTCTGGGATCATGACCTGAGCTGAAGGCAGAGGCTTAACCCACTGAGCCACCCAGGTGCCCCAATAAATCTGTTTTTATATATTGGTATATATTCATACATGCATGTAGATCCAAATTCTTATATGTATGTGTAAATATTTTTCCAGCTTTATTGATATATAATTGATGGCATTATGAAAGTTTAAAATGCACACTGTTATATTTTGGTACATATATACTGTAGCAGGATCACGACAATAAGGATAGTTAATGCATGTCACCTTACATAATTACCTTTTTCCCCCTCTATGTGCTGGGAATATCTATATCTACTCCTTTAGCAATGTTCAAGGAAATAATACAGTCCTGTTCACTCTAGTTGCTGTCCTGTACAGTACATCTCAGAACATATCCATCCTATAAATGGAAGTTCATATTTTTTGACCAACATCTCATTGTCCCAACCCATCAGGCCTGAAAATTACCATTCTTATCTCTGTTTCTAGGAGTCTGACTTTTTAGATTCCACATGTTAGTGATACCATGCAGTACTGATGTCTCCTGGTCTAATTTTATGTCAGTTAGTATAATGCCCTCAAAGTCCACCACGATATCCTTTTTTTTCTGTGCTAAGTAACATTCCATTATATATATTCTCACATTGTATTTATCCATTCATCTACTGATGGGCACTCAAGTCATTTCTTTGCTATTTTGAATAATGCTGAAGTGAACATGGGAATGAAAATATCTTTTCAAGATACTGATTTTTTGTTGTTGTTTTTGGGGTTTTTTTGGTAAATATCCAAATGAGGGATGCCTAGGTAGCTCAGCTGGTTAAGCATCTGCCTTTAGCTCAGGTCATGATCCCAGGAACCTGGGATTTAGTCCTGCATTGGGTTCCTTGTTCAGTGGGGGCCTGCTTCTCTCTCTGCCTGCTGCTCCTCCTGCTTATGTTCTCTCTCTCTCTCATAAATAAAATCTTAAAAAAAAAAAGGCGGGGGGGAATGAGATTGCTGTCCCAAATTGTGTCTTTTGGAGAAGATTGCTTTAGGTTAAATTGTTGGAAAACTTCTGAGTTTCATGAACTTGGATATCCAAAGATCTTCCTACATTTTGGAAGTTCTTAGCCATTATATCTTTAAATAAGTTTTCTACCTTTTTCTCCATCTTATCTGAGACTGCAATATTGTACAGGTGTTTTTTTAATGGTATTCTATAGTCCATGTAGGCACTCTGAAACTCTTTTCATTCTTCATTGTTTTCCTCTAACTGGATAATTTCTAATTACCTGTCTTTTACTTCACAAATTCTTGATTTTGCTTGATTTAGTCTGTTATTTATGCTTTCTCTTATAGTTTTCTTTTCACTTATTGTATTCTTCAGCTCCAGAATTTCTGTATAATTCTTTGTTATGATTTCTCTCTCTGTTAAACTTCCTTTGTTCATGTGTTGTTTTCTGATTTCATTGAATTGTCTTTCTACTCTTTCTTGTACTTCCGTGAGCTTCCTGAGAACAAGTAATTTTGAATTCTTAAATGGACACATTGCGATCTCCATTTCTTTAGAGTTGATTACTGGAAAATTATTGTATTCTTTTGGTGATGTCCTGGGGCTTGATTTTTTGTGTTCTTTGAAGTCTTGTTTTGCTCACTTTTCATTTGAAGAAGGAGTCACCTCCTTAGTCTCACTGACTGGTTTTAAGTGAGAAATACCTCTCATCAGTTGTGGGCTGAGGCTCAGAATTTTTCTATTCTAGGAGAGAAAAAAGTGGGTCTCCTTGGCAGCATCTTTTACGCCCAGGAACCCAGCGGCTTACTCACATGCTCTCACTTTCCCCATGTGGGAGAAGTCCCTGCCCAAGAGGTGTTCTCTTGTCACTGATTTATGGCTCCTTGGAGAGGAGTGACATGTGAGGTGAGACTGTGCCTTTTACTCTCTTCATCCAATCTCAAATTATTTTTATTGCAAAGGTGTGCTAGAGCTTCTCCACTGGACTCCTAGACTTCCACAAAGGCATTCTTACCTGTGAGTGATTGCTGAAATCAGAATGATTTGATGGAAAGATGATAGAGAGATGATATATCTCCTTTTTAATGACGTAACTCCTATATAAACTTTTTAGGGTAACTATTCCTTTTTTTAAATAGGCTTCAAGCCCAGCGTAGAGCCAGTGGGACTTTAAATCACGACCCTGAGATCAAGACTTGAGCAGATCAAGATTTGGACATTTAACTGACTGAACCACTCAGGTACCCCTAGTGTAACTATTTTATTATTACTTATATGTTATTATCAGTAATATATGACATATATTAACTATATTAATATTTAATTATATTACACATATGTATTTTAATACACACACCCATACACACACAAAGATTTTCCTCAAATAGAAATAGCTGATCAAATGAAACAAATTTCTTGACATGTTTGTAGATGATCCTGCGATTATTGTCTCAACCCATAAATATGGTGAATATTATTATTTGCATCATGTTGAACTATTATTCACATATCATTTTTAAGAGTACTGTAGAGTTTTAGTCACTGAGTTTTAACTTTAAAATTTGCAGTCTTATTTGTAAGTGAGATTGCCTGATTATATATGTTAGTAGAATTTTATGGAAATGTATCATTGATATAGACAGGATCGCAATAATGATTGCAATAATTGGTAACTTACCACGTAGTGAACATGTGCATGTCGTGGCTCCTCTGATCAGGACTTAGGAATGTAGTGGATCTCTGGAAGCATCTATTTGGCCCCTTCTAAAAGTGCTTCCCTCCAGTGATAAATATATCCTGATTTTTGACAATGTGAATTAGATTTACTTGTTTTTACCTGTTTTATCTGCGTAAATGGAATCATGTAGTTACGTAATTAGTAGTGCAATCTTAATGATGTTTTATCTTTAATACTATTAAATAGTATGGGGCACCTGGGTGGCTCAGTGAGTTAAGCCTCTGCCTTCAGCTCATGTCATGATCCCAGGGTCCTGGGTTCTAGCCCTGCATTGGGCTCTCTGCTCAGCAGGGAGCCTGCTTCCTTGTCTCTCTCTGCCTGCCTCTCTGCCTACTACTGTCAAATATATAAATACAATCTTTAAAAAATATATATTATCAAATAATTTTAGAATTTGGGGGTGTTTTCATAGTCAAACACAATTCTCCTCTTATAACCTCTTTCCCATTAGAAGAATCAGTTTATATCTGTTAGATCAAAGTAATTTTCTTATATTTTCTATACTTTAGTTTTACTTAATGTGGCAAAAGATAAAGATTCTTATTCCTGATGACTCTATTAACTCCTTTATTGTTTTCTCTGTCATGTAGGCATTATGAGTAAAAGGCTGTGCTCTTTGATTCATAAATATTTGTATTCCTTTCTCATTGTGCATTGTAAATGCCATCGTATTAAATTACATTTGTTACTTCCTTAATACCATTTGTCTAATTTTAGAAACAAGAATGATATTTTAATTTTCTTTATATTTTCTAATGTTTTCAAAGTAGTCCCTGGTTATATTTGACTTTTAATTCAAACACAGATTAAGTGATTAAAATCCACATTTTATAATTAAACAATCAGTCATTTGCTTTATGTTACCTGCTTACTCTTTGAGATCTGTTGATAACCTTGTATTTTATAAGCAATTAAATGAAATAGTTAAATTAACTAGATAACTTGCCAGGTGTCCCATTCTTTCTTCCCAGTTTTCTCAGACACGATGGCATATTTGGAAGTCCTTTTGTTTAATCAAAAGCATAAAAGACAATAATACTTTTCTACTAAAACTACCAATCAAATTTTGATGATTTCTTTACTAGTAATAAGTAGCAAGCCTTTGGGTAGATTCTGGATGTGAAATGTAAAGTAATTATCTTAGCAGAAACATAATGCAATTTATCAACTTCAAAGTATATTAAATTAGGACACATAACATCTTTATAAATTCTGATATCCACAGACAAAATTATTTATGGAGAAGTTATTTGTGCGTTGGAAGAACAGTTTTCAAAATCACCTTTCTTAAATAAAAATGACCCATGTAATTTTGTATTAGTTTAAAGTTAAATAATATATTTTGTAACAGCTAGAGAAGTAGTGTATTAAATACCACTTCTCTAAGTATAAAGTGAGCTTTCAGTTCTTAACATACATATTTTATCAAAAATTTGTTCCATCTTAACCTGTCCATGATTTTGCTTACACTTTTACAAAGCTTCTTAAAAAAATTACTAGAAACATAATAATCTTGGGAGAACTGGAATATCTAAATACTGTTATGCATTTTTCAAGTGATATATTTTAAAATATAACACTACTAATCCTCAGAAAGCTCCATGACTCCATTATAGGACAATTACAGATTTACCATTGAAAACATTATCTTCCAGATGCTATGAGGTATCATGGAAGAAACATTAAATTGGCATTTAATAGAAAAACGCAGGCCCATAGTTTTATGTGTGCCATTTATGACTTAACTAATTCTAATTTAGTTCCCTATTCTGTAAAATGAGATTAATAATGTTTGACCAGTATCCTCATGTATTTCTTGGGAAAATAAAATAAGGTCTGAAAAAATTATTTTAAATTATAAAGCACCACTCAAATATTAGGTGGTATTACATGGGCTTAGTGACAGAACTCCAACTGAATTCATTTAATTACCATGGTCTGTATATTTAATCTGTATTTTAAAAATATGACTTCAAAATTCATAAAATTAAGTTCTTATTAAAACTGACTTTTTCCTTCAATTATACTTTTGGCAGCAATGTGGGAAATGAGGTAAAAATCATATGAAAACAAAATTTCTTAGCTTATTTGTCTAGATTGTACTTGAGTTTCTCTTCTATGATGTTAATTTAAAACACATTAATTATTACTAGTATTATTAATATTCAATACATCAGAGAGTCTGCTGAACATTATCAAAATACATGACCACATTTTATTTCAAATCATGTCAATATTTATAAAAAGTAACATATAAAATAAAACCTCAGGTTAGATATTAACATTTTAATAAAGGTGTTATTTTTATATGCATACATGATTTAACAATGCTCATTAATTGAAATATTAAAAATGTATTAAGATTTCAATAATTTTTTCTTTAGTAGCAACTCTAATCTTAATTCTAAAAGCACTTGTTTAGTACATATTGATAGAAATTAGCTTGACATTTAGACATTTCCCATTAGCCTTAGTATAATCAGATGGAATTATTATGTCTGTGTACTGTTGTGGGCAAGGTGGGAATGAATCTTTACTTATTCCCCCTGTATATTTTCAATTGTAAAGTCTATTTACATTTTGGTTTAGTGATAATCACAGGCTCACAGCTGTAGTTGCAATAGGAAATCTGGAAGAATTTTAATAGATTAGAAAAAAAGTAGAAAGTATGAAGATTGCTGAGTTTCCCCCTAGCAATTTGTGACATCTACATACTAAAAAGACTGGTTCTTTTATACCACATGGATAAAATTGTTCTGTTACACACATTAGCCAACTGTTATTTTCTATTCTGAGAAACCAAGATAATGTCTTTCAGGGAACTTCACAAGAAAGAAAATTCCCACCATGAGCAAAAAGACAACAAGGCATGCACTTAACATTTGTCTAAATACACATTGTATTATATTATGGCACATTTCCTCATAGTAAAAATAGCTTTTATTTTTTAGTGGCTCAAAGATAAAGTGAGGTACATTAAAATTTAGAAGGGTTTATTTGAGTAAACATTGGTTTCAATTAGGTAGGATGAAACCCCAAATGGTTAGGAATGCTCTACTACAGGTGGTAAGGAAAGGTTTTATAGAAAAGACACGAAAGTAAAGTGAAGGAATGATCTAATTGCTCTAGCTTAAGCATTTGCCTCTTTGAGAAAGCCTAGTTGACTGTTTATGATTAGTTCTTAAATTTTGTGTATGTGGATTTGAGTGCATTGACTCTGGTTTACATTTTGATTTGCTTGCATAGGTCACCAAGGCACTAGAGCCAACTTAATCTAATGTCCTTCTTACTTAATTATTTTAGCAATTCCCCTCTTTTGGTCACCTCTCCTACATGCGATATAGAGCAAATATTTGGTAGACCATCAGGGTTAAGCTGTTTTTGTCTAATTGTGAAATGTATAGTTCATCATGCCATGTCTATGGAAGCATTTTTTTGCTGTTCATCTCATTGATCATCTTTTTTCTGTTACTCCAACATTAGTAAGAACACTGGATACACTGCTGATGGATACAAACATCTAACACTCTTGAGAGAACACAGTGTCACCAGAGAGACTGTAGCAGTGACAGTTAGGAAGGAAATGCCAAGAGACTAAAGCATGCTTCTTAGCCAAACCCCACAAAAACCAAACTCACTAGGAACAAATAAGTCAAAGAATGTATCCAAAGAGCCATCAACCCAATTAAACAAATGGTGTCTTAATTTCTTATATTTGAGTTTCTATAATAGCAGGATTGTTGATCATATAGTAGGAGGCATTTGCTAGGGTATAAACTTCTCCTTGTTTAGCCAACAAGTAATCTAAGGCAATACTATTATTTAAATAAATAAATTGATGCTCCAGAGGCATATTTTTAGATGACATATTCTGCTACCTTTCATTCCCTGCTCTTGAAATTTCCCCATGTTTCACAGCCCACACAGTCCAGAAGTTCAGTTGGTAGACTGCTCCATCTCAATGCACCAGTCTCTTAGTCCTAAAGATAGGTCAATTCAGTTAAATAGTTGTCTTATTTCAGGAAATGGTGTTGCAAGTAGGCTCCCAAAGCTAGAAACACATGGTGGACGCAATCAGGTTTTAATGAAAGGTATTTCTAGGAAAACAGAAGAAAAACAAAGGGTGGAACAGACTATAAATCATTTTTTGAGTCCAGAGGGCCGCCAGTTGAGATTCCCAGATGATGGGCCTTTAGATGTTGGACTGGAAGCATCTCTTGTAGTATAAATGTCTTCCAGTATTCTGGAGATCTTTCTGAGTGGCCCACAAGCGACAGGCACAAAGGTTGTCCATATATGAGTAGTTGTTTTAGTGATTTCTCTGAAAGTTATGTCAAGTCAGCCAGCTTCAGTTTGCAGAGCTTCAGGAAAAGAGCAGGTTTTGTTCTTGGTTATTTCAAGCCAGAAGCGTGAAAGAAAATTGGGAAAACTAGTTTGGAGAGTTGTATGCAGGTATTGGAGGAAACCAGAAAAATTCAGGATCCAGTTTAAGAATAGTAATTTTATGTATATTCTTAAATACGGTATTCTAGACAAAGTGCCTGGTGTTGATGTCTAAGGGGCTTTATGACTCCATTAAGTCCATCTTAGTTTTTTAAATGTCTGGTAATGAGGAATCTCAGATTAAATTTTTAAAGCCTCTTTAGGTTAAGAAGACATGCCAAAGCCTTGCAAGTTCCTCATATCAGAGAGATCATTTGACAATTGTCTTTCTCTGATTGAGGAATTTGAGAGGCAGGGCGGGGGGGTTGTGGGGAGCAGGGATGGAAAAAATGAAACAAGATAGGATCAGGAGGGAGACTTAATCTCAGGAAACAAACAGAGGGTTGCTGGAATGGAGGGGGGTGAGAGAGAGAGATGGGGTGGCTGAGTCATGGACATTGGGAAGGGTAGTGCTATGGTGAGTGCTGTGAATTGTGTAAGCCTGATGATTCAGAAACCTGTACCCCTGAAACAAATAATACATTATATGTTAATAAAAAAATAGAGATGATTTATAGGAAACAACAACAACAAGAAGATATGCCAAGCAAGGATTTGTCCAATTTTTTCCTATTGAACTTAGGAAAATACTTATATTATCAGGAAAAAATGAGGATACTCAATAAGAGTTCCTGAATTCTGGAGGGATTAGGTAGAGAAAAATAAAGATATATATTCCATTTTTGTTTCCAAAAATATACTTTACCAGATTGCTTAAGTTATAGATAGCTTCAAAGAAAGGAGAAAGTATATCTTTAAATCTGGAAAACAAAACCTTGAAGAACTAGCAATATTTCCAACAGAGTTGTTGAAATTGTAACTATTTTTAGTTTATCCAGTCCCATGTAATTATCATTTTTGTTGTGCTTGGTCTTGGTTTAGCAGTTTTATGAATCCATCAGTTTCTTATTAGAAACTTCTTGCCCATTTCAGTGGTATGACCTTAAAGTTACCAGAAATCTTTGTCAGTCCTTTCCTTGAATCTCTTTGAAGATGAAACACTTTTGCAAAGACAGCAGGGTAAAACAGAAACTGTCTGTAAATGACAAAAGACTTAAAAGTGGCCATGGTCAAAGATTTGATGAGAGTTCATTATAACACAATTGACAGAGTGCTTCATTATTTCTTGGACATGTGATTTTTTTAGAATAAAATAGTAATTATAACTAATAACATCATACTAGGACATATCAGATCTCTAGTAATTTCATACAATTTCAATATTAATAATATGTATCCATGCTAGTAATTTCATACAATTATAATATTAATAACATGTATCCATGCAAATAAACTTAAAGAATATTTAGCATAACTTTTGGGTTGTTTTTTAATTTGGCAATGCTTCTCACAAAATTTAGCTTATCAAATAAACCCAATTATGCTGCATCACCTCTTCTCTTCTAAGGAAAGAGGACACATGCTTTTGAGATTTTTTTCAGGGATCCCCTGGAAAATCTCAAAGTTATTTTGAAGCCAAAAAAGCTTCCATCTTTAGAATATTGATTTGGGAAGTTTGTCAACAATATCAAGAAGTTTAAAACAATGGATTAAATAGGATCAGTACCACTGTTACACAATACTTAGTTTGACCAAAGCGGCAAGAAGAGACTTAAAAGGCAACACGGAAAGTTACATAGTTGTTAAAAACAAAACAAATCAAACAAACAAACAAACACCCCTTCTGCTCATCTAATAGAAAAACACACTTCTCCCAAGTAATCAAGGACCTAATAAAGATGACATAAAGCACAGGAAATTAATTATTTTGGTAAGACAGAAAACCATGGCCTTTCAGATACATTACCCAAAAGTTAAAGATAAACCTTTCAGAATTTTATCAAGAGCAGACCAATAGTCCAAGAAAGTTTGTCCTTTTAACATATGAAATAAAATTAAAATTTAGTTTTACATAGGCACACTATTGATATTAAAGTTTATTTTTTTAAACTCTTAGAATAAATTCATCCAATTTTAGTCAGCCTGACCGGTAAGATTCATTACTCCCTCCTCTCTCCCTTTCTTTTTCTTTCTCTTTCTCTCTCTCCCAACTTCCTATACCCATTTAGTTTTTGTCCTTTATTCTCTTTCCCATTCCTAAAATAAATAGTTATTCTCCTTTAAGGAAAAATTACTTTCTCTTAAAAAATGCATCTCCATACCTTATAGTCTTTCTCATCAAAAAATGCATCTTATTTTCCTTGTATACAGAATTTTCCCCTTATTATTTTTCTTAGTTTAAATTACAAATATTGAATGGAATTCTTAACCTTTAGAAACTTTATTTTCTAATGAAAACTAAGAGGTAAGCAAGTGTGGACTCTTGCATCGATATTCTGTAGATTGGCAAATGAATTCATTTCATAATTTTTGGAAGCATATTCTTCCTTGTATTAATTTTTTCATTGTGTCACAAGACATGTTTGTTAACAGGTCCAGACTTCTTTAGTTCCTCTGTAATAAGCTAAAAGTAGATAAACCTCTCTTTAGTAGTTACTGCTTTAATATTTTACCTTGTTTGAGGATAATACACATCATTTAGCTTAGTATAACTTTAAGCCTTCAAGTTACCAAAAAAGTTTTTAGATCTATTTAATTTACTCATTCTTATTATGTATAGATTACTCATCAGAATTTCACAAGATATTAAACAAGTAGCAATTATATTGTTATTTTTCTTCCTAATTGATTTTGTAACAGATAATAAGAGCTTATTTGATTAGTAAACCTACATAGAATGAAAGTTGTATATCTTTGTATTATATTTAGTGTCAATAACTCTGAAGATATGCCTATGTTAATTAAGCCAGCAGACCTGGAATGGCTTTTATTTACCAGAGATCATCCAAGATCACATGAATTTAGGAAACATTTAGTTTCTGTATTTTTGAAAGAAAACTGAATTTTATATTAAGGCTTAATTTCTTTATGACAATTTAAAAATAGCTCTTTTTCCAATTAATATTGGTAATACCATTCAGAGATGTACTTATACATACAAACAGATGTTTAAAGATTTTAACCATGAGACAAATATATACAAGTATATACAAGATAATACGAAGCTTACTACTTTATAAAAGAACACTTGGATCCAAATAGTGTTTCTGGCATTTGGAATTAGTTCAGATTACCCATTTAGATGGCTGAAGTTTCTATTACTATTTGTGAAAAGACTTTTTCGATGTTTAAATTTGCCTTTTGGATGATAATTTTTAATTAATTTAGTCTCTTAGAAACTTCTAATACAAATATAAAATGTGCCTCATTAAATTTGGAGAGAATTAGGAGGACCTCTTTTTCTCTAGAGCTCCTCATAAATGAATAAACAAGGTTAAAAGTTTCCAGTAGTGACCACTGTAATTCAAGATCATCTTGGATAAGTCTTGTCCACTTGTTCAAAAAAACATAGCTTTCTGTCCATAATTTTTACACATATAGTAAGCGAGTGTAGAGTCTCAGACCCTTTGGACTCAAAGGAACCCATTTTCTTTTTTGTTCTCATACAAGCAACTTTAACTACCTGAGGCCTTGTCCTGAGCGCCCTGTAAAGGCACACACAGGACTTGGGTCTTTCCACAATGGCAGCTCTAGTCGGCCATGAAGCCAAGTTAATCACCATTGTAACGCAGGTTCAGGACTCCAAACTCAACGACATGTCACCACGTGACTGAAGCTGGCTTCTTACCCAGCACGCAGAGCAGGACAGAAGACAACCCACACAACACACGAGCGGACAGGAGGGTGTTAAGTTAAGGAGCCAAACATGCCGTCGGTCTGCGGGCACACACCTGAGACGGCCTGGGTCTGGTCTGGTCGGGATCTGGTCCCAGCACCTAATGCTTATTTTGTTGGAGGGGGTTAGGATCTCGGTTCTGCTCGGAGATCCACCAGCAGAGCCTTCCCAGGCCACCACCCTTTCTAAGTGGTCAGACACAAGGGTCCTGTCTGAGGAGTCTGACAGTTCGCTGCCCAAATCCTCCCCCTTTTCATTTTATTTTATTTTATTTTATTTTATTTTTAAAGATTTTATTTATTTATTTGACAGAGAGAAATTACAAGTAGATGGAGAGGCAGGCAGAGAGAGAGGGAAGCAGGCTCCCTGCTGAGCAGAGAGCCCGATGTGGGGCTCGATCCCAGGACCCTGAGATCATGACCTGAGCCGAAGGCAGCGGCTTAACCCACTGAGCCTCCCAGGCGCCCCAAATCCTCCCCCTTTTAAAGGGATTTAATCGGTCCGGGGCCCCTGCCAACCTCCTCTGCTCCTGCTTCTTACCAGCTCTGGGGTGCCCTCGGATGCTGGTCGCCTGGTTTGCCATACGCCCTAGCTGCCTTACTTTTAAGTGCTTGGTCATTGCTTGTCACGGGCTCCTGGGGGCAGGAGAGACTCCATGATGCTCTCTGTAGCCCTCAGGCTAGACCCCATCCAGTTTAGAACAGAACTAGTCCATCTCCATATCCAGTCCTGAAAAAGAAATGCTCAAATAGAAAGTTCCTATTAAGAAACAGTGGGACTCAGATCTGAGAGGGATTCATCCCGCCCCGACCCACACCCCACTTTCTGGGGCAACGAGTTATCTGTAAACATGAGCAACTGGACGTGTGCCTCCACTCCACTGCTCACTACTTCCTTCCAACCTCGCTTCTGAAATAGAACTTTAAAAAAGATAAACTGAGGTGTGTTAATATTTTGAAGAGTTTATTTGAGCAAACCCAATCAGACAGCTGACACACTGAAAATAGTCAGAAACACTCCACTGACTGGAGCAGGAGAAAGGCTTTTAAAGAGAAGGCAGGAAGCAAAGCAAAGCAATTAGATTAGATTGGCTGTAGCTTAATCCTTTGTCTTCTCTGTGGAAGCCTGGTTACCTGTTTGTGATTAGGTGTTCTTAAATTTAATTTTCTCAGATTTGAGTGCATTGACTCTGGCTTCGGTTTCTGTTTACTTGCATAGACCACCAAAGCATTAGAACCTCAGTCTCACGGCCTTTTGCTTTATTATTTCAGCAAGTGTATTGTTCTCATGTACAGTGATATTTTTCAAGTAATTAGTCACTGTGAATTATATTACATTGAATGTTATTATTCTATGCCAAAGTTAAAATGAATGTAATGCTGGAAAATTGGGGGAGGAAATCATGTGTATTTTAAACTGAATCCTTAAAATAAAATGTTAACCGTTACTTGAATCCATCGCAACATAGTCCTCTAGTTTGTCAGTCTGGCAAAGGAATTGTTATAAATGTGTACCATATTTATTACTTTGAAATTTTTTTTAACAGCCTAAAATTTAAAAATTATCTCATATGTCTATTACCTCCTGGGCATTTGCCCTTTGATCTTGCCTCCTACTTTAACATTATATAAATGTTTTTCTCTTTTTCTTTCTTTTTTTCCTTTAAGCGACTGTGAAATAAGTTTGGTGCTTGACCTCACAGAGCCATAAGGAGAAATAACTTGTAAAAGGATAATTACAATAGAATGTTATTGCTGCGAAATAAGATGCTCGAGTTACAGTAGAAGAACAGATAACACGCACATTAAAACACAGAGGCTGAGTTAGGAAGTTTTTCTGGGGATGATGTATTTAAAGAAGTTAATTAGGTGCAGAACAGAGAAAGGAGAGAAGGGAAGATCTTAATTTTAAGGAAAGACGTGGAAACAAACCTACTAGTTCAAATATGGTCTTCCCCGTCAAACTGTGCTCCATGTCCTCAATCACATAGTCGGGGCTCAACCCATCAGAAAGCAGCTTTCCCTTCTGTAAGGTTTTTAGATTAGCATTACTATTCTGTTGATAAGGATTCTCATTTAGGTTTTTTTGGGGTTTTTTTTTTTTGTTTTTGTTCTTGTTTTTGTTTTTGTCTCTACGTTTCTTTTTAAATTACGGGTGGGTAACCTACAGTGTAATGAATTACTGATTCGTTACTTATGAATTCCTTACTTATTACTGATTCATTACTTATATGCCGCACCAGTGCTCATCATAACAAGTGCGTCCTTAGTCCTCATCCCCTATCTAGCGCATCCCCTGCTCACTCATCTCCCCTCCAGTAACTCTTAGGTTTGTTCTCTATAGTTAACAGTCTATTTCCTGGTTTGCCTCTCTCTCTCTTTTTTTTTTTTTTTTTTTTTTTTATGTGTTTATGTTTTGTTTCTTAAGTTGCACATATTAATGAAATCATATGGTATTTGTCTTTCTGTGACTAATTTGTTTTTCTTGGTATAACACTGGTCTAGCTCCATCTGTGTCTTTGCAAATCCCAAGATTTCATTCTACATTATGGCTGAGTATTATTTCATTGTATATATACGAGAGCATTTTCAGCCATCGTCAAATTAGGGAAAGAGCCCAAATGTTCATTGACTGATGAATGGATAAAATGGATAAAAATGTGGAGAGTGTGTGTGTGTGTATGCTGCCATAAATATCAGGGTGCATATTCCCTTTTGAATCTGTACCTTTTTATCCTTTGGGTAAATACCTAGCTAGTAGTGCAATTGCTGGGCCATAGGGTAGTTCTATTTTTAACTTTTTGAGAAACATCCACACTGTGTTCCATGGTGACTGCACCCGCTTGCATTCCTGCCAACAGTGTAAGTGAGTTCAGTTCCCCTTTCTCTGCATGTTCCTCAATAGCTCTTGTTTCCTGTGTTAATATTAGCCATTCTGACGGGTGTGAGGTGATCTTTCATTGTAGTTTCTATTTGTATTTCCCTAATTATGAGTGATGTTGAGCATAGTTTCATGTGTCCGTTGGCCCTCTGTATGTCTTCTTTGGAAAAATGTCTATTTTGTCTTCTGCCCATTTTTTTAACTGAATTAATTATTTTTGGGGTTGAGTTTGATCAGTTCTTTATAAACTTTGGATACTAACCCTTTATCAGACACGTCATTTGCAAATACCTTCTCCTATCTGAAGGTTGCCTTTTTTTGTTGATTGTTTCCTTTGCTGTGCAGAAGCTTGTATCTTGATGTAGTTCCAATAACTTATTTTTGCTTTTGTTTCCCTTGTTTCAGGGGATATATCTAGTGAGAAGTTGCTACAGCCGGCATTAGAGAGATTACTGTCTGTGTTTTCCTTTAGGATTTTGATGGTTTCCTGCCTCACATTTAGGTCATTCATCTTTATTTTTGCACATAGTGTAAGAAAGCAGCCCAGTTTCATTCTTTTGGATGTTGCTGTCCATTTTTTTCTAAAACCATGCGTTGAATGACTCTCTTTTTTCCATTGAATATTCTTTCCTGCTTTGTTAAAGTTTAGTTAACCATATGGTTATGACCTCGTTTCTAGGTTTTTTATTCCATTGCATTGATCTATGTTTCCGGGTGGTTTTTGTTTGTTTGTTTGTTTGTTGGTTTTTGTGCCAGTACCATACTGGTTTTGTTTTTTTGTGTGTGTGTGTGTGTTGTTTGTTTGTTTTTTGTGCCAGTACCATACTGTTTTGATGACTATAGCTTTGTAATAGAGTTTGAAGTCTGGAACTGTGATGCCTCCAGCTTTGCTTTTCTTTTAAAAGATTGTTTTGGCTCTTTGGAGTCTTTCATGGTTCCATAAAATTTTAGGATTGTTTGTTCTAGCTCTGTGAAAAATGCTGCTTTTTGTTGTTGTTGTTGTTGTTGTTGTTGTTGTTTGAGAGAGAGAGAGAGACAGACAGCGCACAAGTGGGGTGAGGAGAGGGATAGGGAGAGAAGGAGAAGCAAGCTCCCCACTGAGCAGGCAAACTCCTCATCTTATAGAGGCTTTCACAGAACTGGTAGAAAAAATCTTTATACATTTTTTATTAACCCCACTTGTTCCATCTCTCATTTAATGCTATTGATTCTTACTACTACTATCAAACTTTATATTGGTTCCCATTGAATCTAACCCTAGTTGAAACTTGGATTATAGGCTCTGGTTTCAAATTAACTTGCATATATGTATATATATACACATACTTATAGAGAGTTATTTTTAAGGTATTGGTTCATGCGATTATGAAAGTTGGCAAGTTAAAAATCTGAGGGTGGCCTAGAAAGCTGGAAACCCAGGAGTCAGGAGAACGAATCTTACAGATGATGTCTGAAGGCCATCTCTGGAGAATTATCTCTCATTCAGGGAAAGCTGGTCTTCTTGCTCTATTCAGGTTCATCTTATTGGCTAAGATCCATGCATATTATGGAAGGAAGTCTGCATTTCTGCATTCATGGATTTAAATGTCTATTTCATCTACAACATCCTAATAGGAACATCCAGAATAATGTTTGATCAAACATCTTGGGTACCTCCTTATCCAGCCAAGTTGTCTCAAAATGAACTATCACCAAAAGGAGCCTTTGTAGGACACCAAGAAATCATGCATAATATTGCAGACTATCTGACACATATTAAGATCACAGAAGATGTTATCATGGTTATCACTGTTTGAAAATATTTAGTAATGATTATCAGTCTCTCCCTCTCTTTTTCCACAAAAGTGTCATGAAAAGTAAGAATATATCTTGTATAGTAAAGGAGATATTATTACATTTAAGATATATATCTAGGTATATATTTATGTATATGTATCTTAAAAGTAATAATATGTAGGAAAGTATATATACATACATATATACATGTCACTGCATTGTCATTAACTTCCCTTAAATTACTTATCTTTTTGGTGTTTTTAGCCCCTGGAAATTAACTTTAAAACTATAAATTCTAGCAATAATTAAATACTTGATGTGCTTCCAACTATTAAACTTCTACAAGTTATACTTAGTGAACTGTCATTATTTTTTTTTAAAGATTTTATTTATTTGATAGAGAGAAATCACAAGTAGACGGAGAGGCAGACAGAGAGAGAGAGGGGAAGCAGGCTCCCTGCTGAGCAGAGAGCCTGATGCAGGACTCGACCCCAGGACCCTGAGATCATGACCTGAGCCGAAGGCAGCGGCCTAACCCACTGAGCCACCCAGGTGCCCCGTGAACTGTTATTAATACTCAAAGTTGAGTTCATATGTTACCACACCTTGTTAGCTTTTCATGATATCATTAATGCCCTAAACTGTACTCTGAAATCATAGTATCATTTGCTTCTAATTTTATCACAGTATATCAAATCACTTTTAGTGTTCAGAATTAGATTTCTAAAAGCTGTGATTCTGAACATTTCTTTTGACTCACTGAGCAGAAGAATTGAGATTAGGTACTTTCTCAGTTCAATATCTAAATTGAGAAAGTACCTTTCTTTCTTAATTTATCTGAATTAAGAAGACATTTTAGTTACAAAGCTCAGGAGTGATAGAAATTCACCTTGGCAAACACACTCTTCAATCCCAAGAAGTCTCTGAAAGACAGAAGTAAGTAAAGGAGATAATAAATCTTTTTATTATGATTTTGCATGTTGATCTTCCTAAAATAAATACCACTAGAATATAGGGTTTTATCATGTAGGTGCTTATTTGTCTAATGTGGATACAGCTTAGAACCTAAGACCTAGGACCTCCTGGGGTGCCTGGGTGGCTCAGTGGGTTACGCTTCTGCCTTCAGCTCGGGTCATGATCTCAGGGTCCTGGGATCGAGTCCTGCATTGGGCTCTCTGCTCGGCAGGGAGCCTGCTCCCCCCACCCTCTGCCTACTTGTGATCTCTGTCAAATAAATAAATAAATAATCTTTAAAAAAAAGACCTAGGGCCTACTATCCCCCAAACGTAATCCATATCATAGAATTTTCCAATTTTTTTTGTTGAAAAATGAATATATTTTGGACATATTAAAAGAAAAAGTGTTTTTGTCATTTGGAAGTAGCGGTGTTTAATTCCTAGGATAAAGAGAATTTCACATGGATGACAATAAGAAAAATAAAGTAACAGCTGAGACGGCTGTGTTTTATCAACCAAATACAATGATAATGTTGAAAACATTGCAAGAAGCTATTGCAAGAGCTGAATGGTCTGCTTCCTCTTAATGCTAATGAGCCTAGTCCTTGCACAAAATTTGGTTTGATAGAAACTACAAGAGGTAGCATGGTCCATTAGGCTTTCAAAGCTTGAAAATGTTAAAGGGTGTGGGATGCCTGCGTGGCTTGGTTGGTTAAGTATCTGACTTCAGCACAGTTGATGTCAGGGTCCAGGGATCAAGCCCAGTGTTGGGCTCCACACTCAGCTGAGGGTCTGCTTCTTCCTCCTCCCCTCACTTGTGTGCATATGGGTGTGTGAGCTCTCTCGCTCTCTAGCCATAAATAAATAAAATAAAGATAGTTTTAAAAAGTAAAATGCTAAAGGGGGTGAATTTGAAACTGAACCAAAATTCAAGAGTGATTTAATTCCTGAACTACCAGTGTTTAGATCCATTAGAGTGTCATACCCTGTCTGCTCTCCTAGGTTTCTCCTGGAGCAGAGAGGGGGTTCACAAGTTACCAGGAGGAAAGTATAGATCTGGAAGTCCAAAGGCTGACTTTACTTTCAAGGTCTAAATATAGTGGAGTACTATAAAAAGATGTCACTTAGGGAACAAAATAACAATTTTGTTATTGGAAGATTTGGATTTTCGGATCTGCTTTGGACCTAAGGTCAAAATGAAATTCTCCTCCTTGTCCTGACCAGGAGCAATGCAGCAGGGAGATTTCAGCAAGCAGCCCCAACACTAGCCTTGTTGTCTGCAGTGGAATCCCACACAGCCTCATACCACTGAGAGACAACTCCAGAAGAGCCCTATGCATTTAGTGACAGGTAACACAACAGTCTTCACCAATAAAAGACATCAGAAATGGACCACGTCTCCTCCTGCTAATTAAGTGTCAAGGAAAGATGATAATGTACTTTCTAGAGATTGAAGAAAGGCATATGAATAGAGACACAGAGGAAAACCATCTTTCATTCTCCCTTTAGCAGCCCGAAGGAACAGTTTACAGGAGTACAAATACAGGAAATAGATTAAGTATTGCATGATAATTTTTCACTGAATGTATAATCATGGATCCCCCAAAATAATTTAAAAGTATCCTCAACCAAAACATATTAAACAGAAAAATAAGTGTGAATTACTGATCATGTCAGAAGTGTTTTATTTGGAAGACTGAACAAACTGAGATCCAGATAACTTAAATTATTTTGAAATACAGCTATATAATTTTAAATACTTAACATGTGCTGTATGTTCTGCACATGCAGAACTATGTAACTAAAGCAGAGTTGACCGGTCACAATGTATTATGTTTCCTATTAAAATAAACGTTACCATTCAAATCATTTTGTATTAAAATATGACATATCAGTCTAGGGGCTCCATTGGTTAAAGTGCCAGCTGTTGGCTAAGGTCACGATCTCAGGGTCCTAAGATCCAGCCCCACATCCAGCGCCCTGCTCAATGGGGAGCCTACTTCTTCCTCTACCTCTGCCGCTCTCCCACTCATACTCTCTACCCTCTCTCAAATAAAGAAAATGTTTAAAAAAAAAGACATATCAGTTTAACAATTTCGATCCAACTTCTTGGAAGAGTAATTTTTAAGTTAAAGATTAAATACCCATCTCTGTGAAAAGACATTAAATGGATATCCAGTATCGATGCAAGCCTTTTTTGACCTCCTTATATTTCTTATATTTATATCCTATTGGTATACTAAGTCAGAATATGAAATATCTCATCCTTGCTGATATACTTGAGGAACTTTTTCAGTTGACATTAGGTATAAATTGACTAAGTTTCACAAGCATTTTTCATATGCCTGTGATTAGCATAAAAGCATGATCCATTGTTGAGCAAATATTAAATTTTCTGGACATTTTTATTGTCATACGGCCAGAATTCTCTCTGAATTATCTACACATAAATAAATACACATTTATATGATAAAGCAAAAACACATATACCTAGAATTGAACTCTTGGAAGATGGAAAGTTCTTTGAGAATACATATGAGTATTGAAATAGGGCCCTATCGTTTCTGGATAGCACCAGAACTGACTTTGAATATATAATGCATATAAAAGGGAATGGCACTGAATGTCATTATTATCTGGCTATAGAATTCTTATAAATAGAGCTAGAGAGACCTATTTTGAATAAGACAATCAGAAACTCATAAATCATTTTAAAGCATGGGCATAGGGGTACAAAATTAAAAGATAAAGCTAGTATTTTTTAATTTAAAGGCTGGAAGGCAGATTAGCACTTTCTTTTGCAAACAGAAAATATAAGAATTGAAAAAGTGACTTCAAGTTTATACAATCTGGATCATTTCTGAAACTTGGTTTAGATAATTTAAATACAATATTCCTTCAATGTCCATTCTGATGGTAGGACAAGGAAGGAACAGGAAGAGCTATTAGTGCACAGTATATATGAATGAAACCCCCAGCGGAGAGGTGCAGAGTACTATCAGCTAGTCCATTCACCATGGCCTCTTTCTCATGAATTTGTTGTTTTCTTATGTAAGAAATGAAGCACCAGGTGCAAAATAATTTGCTTATGTCAAATTCAAACTTGTATAATTTTTAAAAGCTATTTTTATCATACATTGGAAGGATATTCAAAAGCTGTTAAAGGGCCAAAACAATTAACCAATGCATAAGGAAACAACAGTAGTTCATTAATATTTATTTAATTATTTATTTTTAATATACAGTTGGCCCTTTAAATACAACTTTGAACTGCATAAGTCCACTTATACACAGATTTTTTACTGTACAGTTTTGGAAATGTATATTCTCTTCTTTATGATTTTCTTCATAAAATTTTCTTTAGCTTTATATATATATATATATATATATATATATCATACAAAGTACACATTGATTGGCTATTTATGTTATTGAGAAGCTTCTGGTCAACCTATAGATTGTTAGGTTTTAGAGGAATCAAAAGTTATTGTTGTTTATTCTACTTTGATATTATTAGAGACATTCTAACTTCATTTAGTTTTATGTTTGCATGGTATACATTTCGCTTAAACCATCTTTATCAATATATTTAAGATGAATTCCTAATAGGCAGAATTTATTTGGGTTTTTGTTTGTTCTTTTTTAAGATTTTATTTGTTTATTTATTTATCAGAGAGAGAGAGAGCGTGCACACGCAGGCAGACTGGCAGGCAGAGGCAGAGAGAGAAAGAGGGTCCCTGCTGAGCAAGGAGCCCGATGCGGAACTTGATCCCAGGACACTGGGATCATGATTCGAGCCGAAGGCAGAGGCTTAACCCACTGAGACACCCAGGCATCCTGGGTTTTGTTTTTTGTTTTTTTTTTTTTTTATCAAGTTTATGACTATCTTTTAGTCAATATATCTAAAATATTTACATTAAATATAATTATTGAAATGATTCATGTAGGTTTTACCTGTTCCTTTATTTATTTCTTTTGTTTTTTATTTTTTTCCTCTGCCCTCACACTTTCTTGACTTCATTTAGTGTATTGAATTTTTTTCAATAATTTGATTTTAATGTCTCTGTTTTTTATTCTATATGTTTACACTGCTTTCAGTTGCTACCTAATGTCCATAACTATTCAGAGTTAATGTTTTACCACTTAAAGTAAGACATGGGACACTTACACCATATAAACCCCTCTTTCTCCCAGTGCATTTTATAGTTGCCACATGTACTACATATGTTGAACAACTCCCTACCAAATATTATAATTTTGCTTTCAATAATCACCCTAAGATTTATTTATTTTGAGAAAGAGAGCGAGAGCAGGAAGGAGAGGAGCATAAGGACAGAGAGAATCTCAAGCAGACTCCCCGCTGAGCCTTAAGCAGGGCTCTGTCCCCGGACCCTGAGACCATGACCTGAGCTGAGACCAAGAGTCACTCAATAGACTGAGCCACCCAGGCAACCCAATAATTACACTTTTTTCAAGACTCAAGCAGAGATAATATTCTATTCTACTTATCTAAACATTTGCCATTTCTGAAACTCTCTCATCATTTCTCAAGTTTAGATTTTCCCTCTGATCTCACATTTTTGTAGAACTTCAGCATTTCCTTTAGAGTAGCCCTTGCGATGGATCTTCTTGGCTTCTCATCATCTAAGAATGCCTTACGTGGCCTTCATTCCTGAAAGACATTTCCCCTTCACAGAGTTTTGAGTCAAGAGCTGTTTTTCTCTTGTCCCTTGAAAGGCATTGCCCACCTTCTGTCTTCCTCATTTCATTGTGAGAAATACGGACTTAGCAGAATGGTATTGCCCCTGTATTAAACTCTTTTTTTGTTTTTTCTCCCCATTGGCATTCACTGTATCTGGACATGGTTTTCTTTGAGTCTGTCTTCTTTAAGGATTTCTGTGTATTTTTAATCTGTAAATAAATTCAGGAAGCTTTCAGCTATGATTTCTTCTTCCATATCTGTGTCTTCTTCTTCTCCTTCAAGAAGTTCAGTAAGAAAAAGGTCATGACTTTGATATTTTCCTGGCAGTTTCCAAAGCTCTCATCATGTAATCTTTTGTTCTTATTTCTCTGTTCTTCAGATTGTAAAATTTTTATGTATTTCTTTTTAAGTTTACTTTCTCTTTTTCTGCATCACTATCCTGCTATTGAGCCTACCCTGTACATTATTTAATAATTTCAGAGACTATATTTTTAAGCTCTGTAATTTTCATTTGGTTTTTTTGTGTAGTCTGTATTTCTCTAATAAGAATTTTCTCTTTATTGTTATATTGTTGCCATATCATTTTTTTATCCTAGTTTTGTTTTGCTTCCCCAATTCATGTACTAGTCTTTACTCTTCAATGTATTCTGGTAATTGGCTGTTTTTTGTTTTGTTTTTATAGTTTGTTCACATTTTTTGGCTCTAATCAGAGAAAAACACAGAATGCAGTAGGATTATTCAACCTGATCCAGAAGATGCTAAATCTTCCAATGTTTAACTTTGAAACAAGTCATCAAAAAATATAGTTTAAAAAGATAGAGAAAAAACCCATAAAACAATAACCAGGGTATAGTGACCAGTGTAAGAGATCAGATTTTTAAAATTTTACTCAAGATACAGTTTGTGGTTAACAAATTTTATCTGATTTTTTTCCCTCATTTTGCCTCAGATAAGAAAATTGAGAATGAAACATTGGCACTACATCAAAATTAATCATTCAAGAATTATTTCTTGAAGAATTCTTGAAGAATTTCTTCAATTATGTGTGGGTAATGATGATAATATTTTCAACTCAAACAATATACTTAGTGTAACTATCAGTTTAACCTGGAACATTTTAAGCCATGGTTAGCATGATATCTAGTTTTGGGATGGCTTTAGCAGTCAACAAAATGAGGCAGAAATGTTGAAAAAAATGTGTATAATGAAATGGGGAATTAAGTCTGAATTTAAAAGGATCAGAGTGTATCAAGAAAAATTATTCCATATCAATATAAAATAAAACAGGTCTACACAAATAACTAATTCAAGTACAAAGAATATTACAAATATCTAGGCAAGACCATATTTTTTTATATAAACAAACAAAATTAGTATGTATCAAGAAACATTTGTGGGAAAATATTTAAACCAAACTTCCTTACCTAGCAAAATTGTCATTTATATGTCAGCATAATTAATGCAAGAAAATGTCAAAAATTGAAAGAACATTATAAATATTCTTTATTGAAACTAGGTTTGAAGTTCTCCGGCAACCAGATGTCATGACCTCCAATGCCTAACACTAAACAATTCATTAAAAACAAACTTCAAATAACAATAACAAAATTGTGATTACACAATATTGAAGATCTTACTACTGCTCCATATATATATATGTATATATATATATATTTTTTTTTAACTATCTCTATTATCCATGCACACTGAAAGATTATCATTCCCTGGTTCCTTGAAGTGGGTATGATCATGTGAATTGTTTTGGTAAATGATATTTGAACAGAAGAATTAAAGATATGGCTTATAGTTATCTGTTCTTTTTCTCTTCCACTGCCAAGTTGGAAGACATTTTGAGATAATGGCATGTTAAGATAGAGGAACTGTCTTCTAGTTGGATATTCAAGTGACCATAGTAAGACCAACCTGCCAGTGTGAGGGAGAAGTGTGAGGGAGAAATAAATCTTTATTGTTATTTGTAACTGAGATTTAGAGTTGTCTGTTACTTCAAAATAACCAAATAAAGAATGACTGGTGAACACAATATAGTACGAATGCCTTAGTTCCTTCAGGCTGTTATAATGAAATATCATAGACCTTTTATCTTATAAACAACAGAAATTTGTTTTTTAAATGTATTAAAATTAACTTAAAATCTGTTTTGTCTGATGATAGTATAATAATTCCAGCTCTCTGCTGGTATTTATATGGTATATCTTTTTCCTTCCTTTGCTTTCAACCTCTTTTGTCTTTAAATCTTCACTATTTATTATAGACTGTGTACAGTTGGATTATGTTATTTTTAAAACTATCCTTTCAATTCTTGCCTTGTTTGGAGTGTTTACTGATTTATATTTCTTGCAATTACTGATAAGGTATCAATACAAACAAAAGCCATTTTTTTTCCCCATATGTATTAAGTCTTTCTTTGTTTCTCTGTTCCTCTATTACTGCCTCTCTTTTGTTAAATTGGTATTTTCTATTGTATTATTTTAATTATTTTGTTGTTTCTGTTATTAAAGTAATTACTTTCTTAATGGTTGTTGTGGGAATTAAAATTAATATCTCAACAATAAAACATAGTTTGGATTAATTCCAATTTAATTTCAATAGTGTAAACAAGTTTCTGCATAGCTCTGTTTCCTACCTACTCTGTGGCATTATCCTGTGCAAACTCCAAACTCCAACTTAACACATTAAATACTACTCAACACAGATTTATAATTGTTATTTTTTTTGTCTTTTAAATGAGATGAGGGAAAAAAGAGTTACACAAAAACATAGTCAATTTCAAAATGATTTTTAGTTATGCCTTCACTATAGTTAGTTTTGTTTTCAGTATCACTTTAATTATCCCTAGTGTCTTTTTATTATAAGCTGAAGCATTCACATAAGTGTCTATTGTGTGTCAGGTTTGCTAGTGATTATTCTCTCAGTTCTTATTTGGAGGGGTCTTAAATTTTACTTCAGTTTTACTAATATTTTGTTGGTACAGAATTCTTGATTGGCAGTCTTTCTTTTAGTATATCTAAATCATCCCAATGCTTCTGGCCTCCATGGTATTTTATGAGGAATCATATTTTCACCTTATTGTGGATCCCTTGTCCTTGATGTATTATCTCTTTCTTGCTTCTTTCATAATTTTCTCTTCGTCTTTGACATTCAACAGTTTGATGAGGTCTGGATCTCTTCAAGTTCTAGTCAGAATTCATCGAGCTTCTCAGATGTGTAATTGAGATTTCCATTATATTCAGAAATTTTCTGACCAGTATTTATTCAAATACTCTTTCTGCCTCTTTCTACCTCTCCTCCCATATATAACTGAAGGTGTCCCACAGATCTTGGAGGCCCTGCTATATTTTTTTCTTTTTTTCTATTCTTCAGATTTGATAATCTTGATAGACCTCTGTCCAAATTCACTGTTTCTTTCTTCTGTATTCTCCCAGCTCCATTCGGTTGTTTAGCCCTTAAAGTACATGAAGCAGCGTATCACTGTTTTACTTATTGTGTTTTAACCCCAGGATTGTCATTCGTTTTATAATTTCTATTCTCTATTTAGAAAGACAGTTCCACTATTTTTTAGATATTAATTATTTGAGCACATTAAAGTATTTCTCTATTAAATGCAACACCTGGGATCCCTCATCCTCGGTTTCTACCCACTGTTTTTTCCCCCCTGTTTTTGGCCCATGTATTGTTTACATGGCTTATAATTTTTTTCTTAACTGCTAGTTAAGTGTTTTAAGTAATATAATGTGGCAACTCTAGATACTGCATCTCTGTCCTTCCAAGCATTTGCTCTTACTGCTCTTTTTGTTTGTTTATTTATTTGTTTTGTTTTGTTTTGTTTTAGCAGTTTGCAGAACGAATTCTTTAGAGTACATATTCTGTGTTGAGTAAACATTCTGGGTGGTCGATAGAATCCCTATACATTGTAGCTTAGTTATCAGCTAATAATTTGTCAAAGATATTTTTACATGTTGGAGCCAATAAATCCTCCAGCTTTTGTCACCAGTCTCCATGTTTAGGGGCGTTCATTCAATGCTCAGGCAGGCTGTTTATATTTATTCCCTGCTTGTCAACTCCTGTTTGCACAGAATCACAGCACAAAGGTGATTTTTTTTTTTTTTTTTTTAAGATGGGACCAGTGAGGGAGGCAAACCACAGGACACTCTTAATCTCAAGAAACAAACTGAGCGCTGCTGGGGGATTGGCAGGGAGGGCTGGGTGTCTGGGTGATGACACTGGGGAGGGTCTGTGCTATGGTGAGCGCTATGAATTGGGTAAGACTGATGATTCACAGACCTGTACCCCTGAAACAAATAATACATTAAATGTTAATAAACAACAACAAAAGGTGAATGCTAAAGCCATCTCCATTATTTCTAGGCATGCAGACTCTCCTGACATGCAAATAGCCCTCTATATCCCTGTAACCTTGTACATATCCCCAAATGTTTCAGTCTTCTCAAAGTTCCCCATGGTTATCTGATTCCTCAGTTTTCTTTTTTGGGGTTTTTGTCACTTTTCTGTTTATTTCAACTATCATTGCTACCTCAAGCAGCTACAGTGTTAAACAATGAACTTTAAATAAGTCAATTAAAGACAAGTCTTGCAAGTGAGATTTTCTAGGGAACTTTCAGACATGTCAGATAATGACAGAAATTTTGGAATGTGATTTTAAATGAATTTCCACTTCTTTCTTTCCTTCCCAGCTTCTGTAATACAGTTGATACTCAAGTCATAGAGATGGGTGTATAAAGGAAGTAGCACAAGTTAAAACACAACAAAGCTCACTGTTATTCTTTTCTTTCCACAATTCATCTGATTTTTTCTAGAATAAGCATTCATTAGATAGTTGCAGGTTACTGCTCAGTTTCTAGAGCTATGAAACCTTTGATCTTGACTTTTTCCCCCAAGTTCTCTCATTGCGAGTATGGAGAAATTTTCCAGACGTTCTCTGCCGCTTCTGCTGACATCACTCCTTCTTTATGATTTCTTATTCAAATACATCAGAATTATCTTATTTACTTCAATTTATAACCTTTTTTGCTTCCTCAAGGCTTCATCCATATTACTAACTGCTTTGAACAAATTTTATGCCTCAGTCTAAAAGAATTTAATCTTAAAAAGGGCTTTCTTTATGTCTCTCTTAACATATTATAACTCTCTATAAATTACCATAGAATACTATGTTTTAAATTACAATCATTGCCTTTGAAATGTTTTAGTTAAACTTCTGTTATCTTTAAATGTAAGGTTGCAAGGTCTGAAAGATCATGAATCAATTCTGTCTCATTCCATGCATTATTTGTAAGATCCTGCATAATTCTTCAATAGGTATCACCAATAAAATAATGAAGGTATATGAGTATAACGTATTTATTGAAAATTTGCACAATTTAAGTTATGACAGGTTTAAAAATTGTATGTCCAATCATTTATTGGTTGAATGCTTAAAATTGGTATATATTTGGGACAAATCTGGATTGTATGGTGTTTTAGTTGATATTTGTGAGGAGCATAGTATTTGTAGGGTTTCCATTCTTATTCTTCACTTAAATATTGATTTGAAAAGCTATTGTACATTATACTACTCACACACCTAAGGCCAAGAGAGAGATTAACTAAAAGATATGTCTTTTTTATTCTGGGAATATCATGTGTTTCTCACAAGACAGCTTCCCCTAGTAAATTCTCAAAGGGCAGATATTACTGTCAGATTTATCCTCTGTACATCCCAACTAGTAGTTGAAGATGAAGAGAGAATCTGTATGATCAGAAATGCCTCAGAATATACATTTGGTAGAATATTTTTTCCTAAGAAAAGAGCACATTCTTTTTTTTTATTATTTTATTTTTAATTTTTTGTTTTCAGCATAACAGTATTCATTATTTTTTCACCACACCGAGTGCTCCATGCAACCTGTGCCTTCTATAATACCCACCACCTGGTACCCCAACCTCCCACCCCCCCCGCCACTTCAAACCCCTCAGATTGTTTTTCAGAGTCCATAGTCTCTCATGGTTCACCTCCCCTTCCAATTTCCCCCAACTCCCTTCTCCTCTCTAACACCCCTTGTCCTCCATGCTATTTGTTATGCTCCACAAATAAGTGAAACCATATGATAATTGACTCTCTCTGCTTGACTTATTTCACTCAGCATAATCTCTTCCAGTCCCATCCATGTTGCTACAAAAGTTGGGTATTCATCCTTTCTGATGGAGGCATCATACTCCATAGTGTATATGGACCACATCTTCCTTATCCATTCGTCCGTTGAAGGGCATCTTGGTTCTTTCCACAGTTTGGTGACCATGGCCATTGCTGCTATAAACATTGGGGTACAGATGGCCCTTCTTTTCACTACGTCTGTATCTTTGGGGTAAATACCCAGGAGTGCAATGGCAGGGTCATAGGGAAGTTCTATTTTTAATTTATTGAGGAATCTCCACACTGTTCTCCAAAGAGGCTGCACCAACTTGCATTCCCACCAACAGTGTAAGAGGGTTCCCCTTTCTCCACATCCCCTCCAACACATGTTGTTTCCTGGCTTGTTAATTTTGGCCATTCTAACTGGTGTAAGGTGATATCTCAATGTGGTTTTAATTTGACTCTCCCTGATGGCTAGTGATGATAAACATTTTTTTATGTGTCTGATAACCATTTGTATGTCTTGATTGGAGAAGTGTCTGTTTATATCTTCTGCCCATTTTTTGATATGATTGTCTGTTTTGTGTGTGTTGAGTTTGAGGAGTTCATTATAGATCCTGGATATCAACCTTTTGTCTGTACCGTCATTTGCAAATATCTTCTCCCATTCCGTGGGTTGCCTCTTTGTTTTTTTGACTGTTTCCTTTGCTGTGCAGAAGCTTTTGATTTTGATGAAGTCCCAAAATTTTATTTTTGCTTTTGTTTCCTTTGCTTTTGGAGACATATCTTGAAAGAAGTTGCTGTGGCTGATATCAAAGATATTACTGCTTATGTTCTCCTCTAGGATTCTGATGGATTCCTGTCTCACGTTGAGGTCTTTTATCCATTTTGAGTTTATCTTTGTGTACGGTGTAAGAGAATGGTCGAGTTTCATTCTTCTACATATAGCTGTCCAGTTTTCCCAGCACCATTTATTGAAGAGACTGTCTTTTTACCACTGTATATTTTTTCCTGTTTTGTCGAAGATTAATTGACCATAGAGTTGAGAGTCCATATCTGGGCTCTCTACTCTGTTCCACTGGTCTATGTGTCTGTTTTTATGCCAGTACCATGCTGTCTTGGTGTTCACAGCTTTGTAATAAAGCTTGAAATCAGATAACATGATGCCCCCAGTTTTATTTTTGTTTTTCAACATTTCCTTAGTGATTCGGGGTCTCTTCTGATTCCATACAAATTTTTGGATTATTTGCTCCAGCTCTTTGAAGAATACTGGTGGAATTTTTATGTGAATGGCATTAAAAGTATAGATTGCTCTAGGCAGTATAGACATTTTAACAATGTTTATTCTTCCGATCCAAGAGCATGGAATGGTCTTTCATCTTTTTGTGTCTTCTTCAATTTCTTTCACGAGTGTTCTGTAGTTCCTTGAGTACAGATCCTTTACCTCTTTGGTTAGGTTTATTCCCAGGTATCTTATGGTTCTTGGTGCTATAGTAAATGGAATCGATTCTCTAATTTCCCATTCTGTATTTTCATTGTTAGTGTATAAGAAAGTGACTGATTTCTGTACATTGACTTTGTATCCTGCCACGTTGCTGAATTGCTGTATGAGTTCTAGTAGTTTGGGGGTGGAGTCTTTTGGGTTTTCCATATAAAGAATCGTGTCATCTGCGAAGAGAGAGAGTTTGACTTCTTCATTGCCAATGTGGATACCTTTTATTTCCCTTTGTTGTCTGATTGCTGTTGCTAGGACTTCTAATACTATGTTGAACAAGAGTGGTGAGAGTGGGCATCCTTGTCTTGTTCCTGATCTCAATGGGAAGGCTGCGAGCTTTTTCCCATTGAGGATGATATTTGCTGTGGGTCTTTCATAGATAGATTTTATGAAGTTCAGGAATGTTCTCTCTATCCCTATATTTTGAAGTGTTTTAATCAGGAACAGATGCTGGATTTTGTCAAATTCTTTTTCTGCATCAATTGAGAGGACCACGTGGTTCTTCTCTCTTCTCATATTAATTTGTTCTATCACATTGATTGATTTGCGAATGTTGAACCATCCTTGTAGCCCAGGGATGAATCCCACCTGGTCATGGTGGATAATCTTTGTAATGTGCTGCTGGATCCTGTTTGCTAGGATCTTGTTGAGAATCTTAGCATCCATATTCATTAGTGATATTGGTCTGAAATTCTCTTTTCTGGTAAGGTCTTTGCCTGGTTTGGGGATCAAGGTAATGCTGGCTTCATAGAAAGAGTCTGGAAGTTTTCCTTCTGCTTCAATTTTTTGAAACAGCTTCAGAATAAGTGTTATTTCTTCTTTGAAAGTTTGGTAGAATTCCCCAGGGAATCCATCAGGTCCTGGGCTCTTGTTTTTTGGGAGGTTTTTGATCAATGCTTCAATCTCGTTACTAGATATCGGTCTATTCAGGTTGTCGATTTCTTCCTGGTTCAATTTTGGGAGTTTATAGTTTTCCAGGAATGCATCCATTTCATCTAGGTTGCTAAGCTTATTGGCATATAACTGTTGATAATAACTTCTGATGATTGTTTCTACTTCCTTGGTGTTGGTTGTGATCTCTCCCTTTTCATTCATAATTTTATTAATTTGGGCTTTCTCTCTTTTCTTTTGGATTAGTGTGGCCAGTGGTTTATCGATCTTATTGATTCTTTCAAAAAACCAGCTTCTAGTTTCATTGATATGTTCTACTGTATCTCTGGTTTCTACCTCATTGATCTCAGCTCTAATCTTGATTATTTCCTTTCTTATGTTGGAGTTGGTTTGATTTGTTGTTGATTCTCCAGTTCTTTAAGGTGTAGAGACAGCTGCTGTGTTCTGGATTTTTCAATTTTATGAGGGAGGCTTGGATGGCTATGTATTTCCCCCTTAGGACTGCCTTGGCTGTATCCCAAAGGTTTTGGACCGAAGTGTCTTCATTCTCATTGGTTTCCATGAATTGTTTCAGTTCTTCTTTGATTTCCTGGTTGATCCAAGCATTCTTAAGCAAGGTTGTCTTTAGCTTCCAGGTGTTTGAGTTCCTTCGGAACTTTTCCTTGTGGATTGAGCTCCAGTTTCAAAGCATTGTGATCTGAGAATATGTAGGGAATAATCTCAGTCTTTTGGTATCAGTTGAGTCCTGATTTGTGACCCAGTATGTGGTCTATTCTTGAGAAGGTTCCATGTGCACTTGAGAAGAATGAGTATTCTGTTGTTTTAGGGTGGAATGTTCTATATATATCTATGAGGTCCATCTGGTCCAATGTCATTCAATGCTCTTGTTTCTTTATTGATTTTCTGCTTCGATGATCTATTTCTGAGAGAGGTGTGTTAAGATCTCCTAGTATTAGTGTATTCATATCAATATGACTTTTTATCTTGATTAACAGTTTTCTTATGTAATTTGCTGCTCCCATATTGGGGGCATAGATATTTACAATGTTAAATCATCTTGGTGGATAGTCCCTTTAAGGATTATGTAGTGTCCTTTTGTATCTCTGACTACAGTCTTTAGTTTAAAATCTAATTTATCTGATATGAGAATCGCTACCCCGGCCTTCTTTTGAGGCCCATTGGCATGAAAAATGCTTCTCCATCCTTTCACTTTCAGTCTGGGTGTATCTTTAGGTTCAAAATGGGTCTCTTGTAGACAACATATGGTTGGGTCCTGTCGTTTTATCCAATCTGCAACCCTGTGCCATTTTATGGGCGCATTTAGGCCATTCACATTAAGAGTTATTATTGATAGATACGTTTTTATTGACATCGTGTTACCTTTGAAGTCTTTCTTTCTGTAGATTGTCTCTATATTTCTGTTCAATGCCATTCTTAGGATTTTTCCTCTTTTATAGAACCCCCCTTAATATTTCCTGCAGTGTCGGCTTGGTGGTTTCATAGTCTTTTAAGCCTTGCCGGTTGGAAACTCTTTATCTCTCCATCCATTTTGAATGTCAGTCTTGCTGGATAAAATATTCTTGGCCGCATGTTCTTCTCATTTAGTGCCCTGAATATATCTTGCCAGCCCTTTCTTGCTTGCCAGGTCTCTGTGGACAGGTCTGACGTTATTCTGATGGGCTTTCCTCTGTAAGTAAGGAGCCTCTTTGTCCTAGTGGCTTTCAAGAAATTATACCTACAATTATGATTCCTGAATTTGACTATCAGGTGTCGTGATTTTTTTTGGAATCTAGAATCTTGGGTGGAGACCGTTCAGCCTCTAGTATATGAATGCTGGTTCCATTCGCGAGATTGGGAAAATTTTCATGAAGAACTTGTTCCACTATATCTTCTATACTTCTTTCCTTCTCCTCCCCTTCAGGGATTCCAATAATTCCAATATTGGAATGTTTCATGACATCATTTATTTCCCTGATTCTGTTTTTGTGGTTTCTAAGCTGTTTGTTCCAGGCTTCCTCCTGATCCTTTCTCTCTATCTGTTTGTCCTCCAGATCACTAATTCTATCTTCTGTCTCAGTTACCCTAGCTTTGAGAGAATTTAGATTAGATTGGAACTCATTGAGAGCATTGTGAAGTTCATCCCTGGTAGCTTTCAACTCTTCCCTAACATTGAAAACATGATCTCTGGTCGTTTTCAGTTCGGCCCAAATCAATTCCGTTTGGTTATCCATGGCTTTCTCCAACCTAACTATTGCCTGGATAATTGTTAGCCTGAATTCTCTTTCCGACATATTGTCTGTGTTGATAGCCATTAGCTCTGTTGCGGAACGTCCATCCTCTGTATTTTTCTTCTGTTGGGCATTCCTCCTCCTAGTCATTTTGGTGAGAGATGACTGAGCAGATGTAGCTGGATATATTGACCGTGGTGCAGTCAAGGTGCACCCTGGAACACTTCTGAGCAATCAGGATTCCCCAACCAAAAGAGAGACAAAAGAAAAGAAAAAAAAAGAGAGAGAGAGAGAGAGGGAGACAGGAAAGAAAGGGAAGATGAAAGATAAGGTTCAGCCCAAATGGGCCCCAAGGTAAGATTTATGAAGTAGACAAACAAAAACAGACAAACAAAAAGACTAATAAAAGTATATGATAAGAGGAAAAAATATATATATATATTTATATATATATATATTTGCATATATATATATATGCAAATAAGGAACCTCGTCAAAAAGAACCCCAAGTGTAAGATTTATATACTATCAGGACAAACACAAAAACACAGAAACAGTGGTGGAAGAAAAAGATGGGAGAGTGGTTATAAATTCTCAGTGTGGGCGAGGAAGGTAGTTTTGATTCTTCCTGGATGTATCTTGATATCTTTGTTAAAGGACTCAACTTTCCTAAGATAAAGGGGGATTAAAAATTGGGTTACCTATAGGGGTAGTATTGATTGGGGGAAGGGGATTATTTTGAAGTTTAACTCTATATGAATATTAGAAAATAAAAATAAAAAGGAATAAACTAAACTAAACTAAAAAAAAAGAAATTCAAAAAATAGAAATGCAAAAGAAAAACATAGGTGTATGTTTCAAAAAGTTCAGGTTAGAAGGTTATTATGGAATTTGATATACTGGACAGCTCACTGTGATGGTAAATAGGTTAAAAAAATTATCTATATAAAAAAAATGAACCAGAATAATGGGAATGAGTAAAAAATTAAAGTTTTCCTATGAATTAGTGGTGGTTGTTCTCTTATCGCCCCTTTTTTTTTCTCCTTTCTTGGTTTTTTTTCTGGGGGAGGGGCCTGCCACGTGGGTTTTCAGTCAATGATGTTCCCTGAGTTAAGTCCTCCCGCCCCCCCCCCTCAAGGGGGTGGACTCTGAGGAAACTGTTTTTTTTTTTTTTTAAGATTTTATTTATTTATTTGACAGACAGAGATCACAAGCAGGCAGAGAGGCAGGCAGAGAGAGAGGAGGAAGCAGGCTCCCCGCTGAGCAGAGATCCCGATGCGGGGCTCGATCCCAGGACCCTGAGATCATGACCTGAGCCGAAGGCAGCGGCTTAACCCACTGAGCCACCCAGGCGCCCCGAAACTGGTTTTTTTTCAGGCTTTTGTTCTCTGGCGGTTTTTATGTTTGTTCACTTTTTATTTCTCTCACCTTGACCGCTTTGGGTGGTTTTTGTAGTTTTAGAGGAAAACAAACCGCACCCTGACCTCCCTCTCTGAGCAAAGCCTCAGTCTGGCTGCAGAGCCCAAGTAAGTTCCCCCTTGGCCGCTGGCGGAGCAGGTTCCGAGTCGCGGTCCCTGGGGACACAGGATCTTTTGCTTGTACCCAAAGCCAGGGCAGCGGCGGCGGCTGTCTGGGCGCTCCCGACCGCCAGAGAGGTTCCAAGCAGCGATGGCACACGGAGATTTTGCCGCTGGCCCGGGCTGGGAGCGCCTGGTCTTGCTGGGTCTAAGAGCGCCCGGCTTGCGCGCACCTCTGTCAGGGGCGGCTGTGGGTCGCGCGGGTCTCAGGCTCTGAGAACGGGGTGCAGGTCCGAGAGCGCCAGGCTGGGCCTTTGCACACCTCTCTGGGGGGAGAGTTTGGTGCAGGCGTCTTAGGCTCTGAAACAATGGCGCGTATCAAAGGGCACCGGCTGGGCCTGTGAACCTCTCTCGGGGGAGGATGCAGGGCGCGCGCCTCTCAGGCTCCGTAGCAGGGCGCGCACGTTCTGCCCCCCGGCGTGCCTCCCAGCCCCTCGCAGGAGCCGGACCCCACGCGTTCTCGGGGGCGCTGGCGGCTTGGGGACCGAGAGCCGGTTTCTCCGCCGCACTCTCTCTGCCTCAGTGCCGGGGAGGCTGTCCTGGGACCGGGGACTTAAGCCCCTGTCGCTGGCCGCCCCGATTCCCACAATTTCCCGCCACGATCCTTTGCTCTTTTGGAGTGCTTTCATCCAGTCTCCGAGTTAATGCTGGTCCCCAGGCGCAGGGCACTCTGGCTCGGATTGGGGTATGACTTTCCACCGGGCCGCCTCTGCGGGCTCCCTCCCCTTTTTATCTTCCGCTATCAGTCCGCCTTCCTGCTCTGCTTTACCTGCCCACTGGCGTCTTCCGTCCCTGTAAAGATCCAGACGTGTATAATTCTGATCTCAGGCTGATTTCATGGCTGATCGGAGTTCTTTGGTAGGTAATCAGCTCACTTTGGGGTACCGGCTGAAAAGGCGCCTCCTCCTACTCCCCCGCCATCTTGTCCCCCTCCTGAGCACATTCTTTATAAGGGAAAAAAATTAGCAATGAGTATGTACTTTTATACTTAGGTCATATTGGTATAGTTAAATGATAGATGATAATGAAGATATTTGCTGCTTTTTGTTAAGTGATTTTATTACCAAGCCAATTTTAGTAAGGTTTTAGAGTAGAATTTTGCTACTTTATTTTATGTAGGCAAGTTTTGGGCACTCGTTCAAAGAGCCACAGCCAGCTTTTCATTAATGCCGTATTATACATATGGGCCTGTGCACATTCTAACTCCCAATAAATTGTAAGACATATTATATTTGGAGATAAAAAATGTTGTTTCCTTGATTTCAGACTGCATGTGATTGAGCAAACATATCATGATGCCTTAAAAACAGGTTGTTGATTTTCTCAGTATAAATAATTCTGTTACTACACATGATGGGAAATTGTCCTCCTTTTGTTCGTCATAGGACATGACTTAAAGTACATTCAAATGAATCACTAAAATCACAAAAAGCTGTTTTGCCCCAAACAGTCCAGGATTTGTCTTTCTTCCACTTCCCAGTTGCCATGAGAGCTCCGCCAGAGTAACTTACTGGGTCCTTTAAAAAATACATAATTTCCTGGGGTGACTGGGTGGCTCAGTCAGTTAAGCTTCTGTCTTTGTCTTAGGTCATGATCCATGTGGGGCTCCTGCTCAGCAGGGAGTCTGCTTTTCCCTCTCCTTCTGCCCCTCCCCTTACTTGTGGTCTCTCTCAAATAAATTAAATCTTTAAAAAATATATATGTGTGCATACATACACACACACATCTATACTTTCCTAAAGTTAATTGCATAATGACTAAATCATGAAAAAGTGGATTTAGAGGTAGATAAAATGTTGACCCAATATTTGGGTTCAAAAAATTGACACCCCCAAAAATACAATCAGAAAATCATAAAAATAAGGATATGAAACAGCATCTTGAAACGTTAGACCTAGTACATTTGTTCAAAATGAAGGTGACCCTTTAGGTAAGTCTGTCAACAAAATGGTATCAGAGTGCCTATTTGTTGGCTGCCATAGTTGTGTAAGAGAATTAATGATCACAATGGAGGCATCTAGAATGAGAGTAAGGTTTACTGCTATTCCCGGGTATCAGAATCCTGCATTTCAGTTAATTCACCCATGAGCTCAGCAACACCTTGGACCTCACAGTTTTAGAAATAAGCTTGTATAGGGTATCAGAGGACATTTATTCTGGCTAATTCTCTTACAGTTGAGAAGTGGCTAAATGACTCATATGAAGTCTAAAACAACTTTTGGAAAATGCTAAATCTAGAATTCAGTTTCTTTTCTTTAAAATCTAAGGTGTTTTCACCTCATTCAGGTGTCCTTTCGTCTCAACTGTTCTTTGAGATTGTCCCTATGCTTTATTTTAGGTTTTTGGAAGTTACAAGTGTAGTGATATACATATTCTTAGATTCATTTTTTTCTTATTTTTGTTGCTTCCCGAAGTATAACAATTAATTCAGTCTTGCCTAAAAGCATAGCAATTTACTCTAGGAAGAAAATACACAAATGACCTCATTCTCCTTAAGGAGGCTGCATTTTGCCAATCCAACAAGACTCTTCAGTGGGCCATTACTTCTCTTCCATCCAGACATCCTGTGGAGTGAGAAGATTCCCCTCAGAATCTTTCTTTCTTCTCGGAGACTCCCCAGCAAGAAATCTCTGCTTATAGACACTCAAAAATATAAACTCAGTTGCTTTCTGAGAATTCTTTCCCTCCCCAGCTGATTAAGTGTATTTTTTTACTGTGAGATAAAACTAGCTCATAAGTTGTCATTTTTTTTAATTTACAATTTTGTGGGTTTTTAAAAAATAAATCCTTTATGACATATTTATTTCCCTTCAGAACTCAACTTTCCAACTCTGAAAATTCACAAGTTTTAAAAAGCTTTATTGTGGTATAATGTGTATAGAATAAATTCATCTGTATTAAGGCTTTAGTTCAATAATTTTTAGAAGATTTATGGAATGTATGACTGTCCATGTAGTCCAATTTTAGAACATTTTCATTAACTCAAAAACATTCCTCATGCCAGTTTGCACTCAAGACATTCATTCCTTACCCTCCAGAGCAACTTCTAATCTACTTTATGTCTCTGCACATTTACCTTTTCTAGATATTTCATATAAATAGACTCATGCAATGTGCAGTCTTCTGCATCTGACTTCTTTCACATAGGCTAATGTGTTTGAGGTTATTACTGGAAATTTGATAGGAATTGCATAACATCTGTAGATCAGTTTGGGGACGATAGCTACTTTAATAACTTTAAATCTTCTAATTAAATAATGTGAAATTTCCCTCTATACAGATGTTTTAATGATTTGATTTTTTTTGTTTTGTTTTTCAATATTAATTTCTTCTGCTTAAAAAATTACTTCTAAAGAGTTTTATTCTCTGTGATACTCTTGTATCAGAGAATTATTTACTTAATTTCAGTTTCAGATTGCTCATTGCTGGTGCATAGAAATATAATAGATTCATTTGTAAACTCTGGTTTAATCTATGTGTAAAATCATCTTAGCATTTTCTTTCTGGGAAGATAATTTTAATGACTAAATCAGTACTTTTACTTCTTATAGATCTGTTAAAAATTGAATTCGTTTCAGTAATTGAGTCTCCCTAGGAATCAAGTTCACTAAATATCCCTAATTTGTTGCCATGAAGTTGCTCATAATATTCCCTAATAATTTTTAACTTCTGAAGTCAGTAATAATATACCCCTCTTTAATCTTTCATCCCTGATTTTGAAATGTGTGTCTCCTTTCTTTATCTCTCTCTCTCTCTCTTTCTTTCATCTTCCTTCCTTCCTTCCTTCCTTTCTTCCTTCTTTTCTTTCTTTCTTTTCTTTCTTTCACCTAGCTAAAGATTTGTCAATTTTGCTCATCTTTTCAAACAAATTTCAGCTTTAATTACTCAGGATTTAAAAATAGTTTATCAAATTTCAGTCCAATTGTAATTATTTCCTTTTCCTTTTTTCTATGGGCTGCAGGTGTAGTTGACTATTATTTGTTTGTTTCATAAAGAGATAATTTTGTTATAGATAAAGTTATTTGTTCATTTTAACATGTACTTTACTGTATAATTTTGTTCTAACATTGCTTTAACTGCATATAATAATTTTGTTATGTTGTCTTTCCATTTTCATCCAAGTCAAAATATTTCCTAAGTCTCTTGAATTAAGAAGTAGGAGAATTCTGTTGAATCCCCCCAAATTTAAAATATTTTCCTAGGAGTTAGTTAGAAGTATGATATTTAACTTCTAAATAGCTGGATTTTCAAAAATTTCTTCTATTATTTTGTAGTTTTCACTGTGGTTAGGGAACATCCTTTGAAAGAGTTCAATCCCTGTATGTTTATTGACTTTTTAAAAGTATAATCTATTAAATGCTCTGTTCTAGAGAATATCTCATGTACATTTTGAAAGAATATAAATTCTACTGTTGTTGGATGAATTGTTCTGAAGATAGTATTTAGTTCAATTGGTTGGTATTTTCCAAGTGTTCTATAAGCTCATTGATTTTCTGTCTTGTTAATTCTATTCATTATTGAGTGTAGGCATTACAGTCTTCATTATCGTTGAACTATTCACGATGTCCTTCAATTTGTCAGTTTTGATGTTAGATACTTTGAAGCACTCTCTCTTTCAGTATACATACATACATACATATACATATATAGGGATTTATGCATGTATAAAATTATGTACATATGGTTATTTATATAAAATTATATATATGCATGTAAATATTTATACATATACACTTCCAATGATTGGCCCCTCCTTTTTAAAAGATTTTATTTATTTATTTGAGTGATCGAGAGAGAGAGCACGAGCAGTGGGGAGAGGTAGAAGCAGGTTCCCCATTGAGCAGGGAGCCCGAATGGGGCTTGATCCCAGGATCATGGAATCATGACTTGAGTTGAGCCACCCAGGCACTCCCACTGGCCTCATTATTATTATAAAGTTACTGTTTTTGTCGACTGATACTTTTGCCTTAAAATCTATTTTGTCTGATAATAAATATATTTTATACTATGTATTTTATTTATATGTATTTTTTCAATGAAATATAGTTGGATTTTGTTCTTTTTAAAAAATATCTTCTGGGGGTGGCTGGGTGGCTCAGTCATTTAAGCATCTGCCTTCAGCTCAGGCCATGTTCCCAGGGTCCTGGGATTGAGTCCCGTGTCAGGCTCCTTGCTTGATGAGCAGTCTGCTTCCCCCTCTCCCTTTGTGTACTTTCTCTCTCTCCTTCAAATAAATAAATAAATCTTTTTTAAAAAATTAAGAATAAATAAACAAATAAATAAATCCAGAGATTCTGGAAATCTCTGCCTTTGAAATGGAGTATAGAACCTATTTGCGTTTAATGTTATGAATATATTTAGGTCTATGTCTGTCAGTTTGCTCTTTGCCGTCTATATGTTTTATATCTTTTGGTTTCTCTGCTCCTTTATCACATCAAATTAAAACTTTATTCTGGGGGCACCTGGGTGGCTCAGTGGGTTAAGCCTCTGCCTTCAGCTCGGCCATGATCTCAGGGTCCTGGGATCCAGCCCCACATCAGGGTCTCTGCTCAGCAGGGAGCCTGCTTCCCCCCTCTCTCTGCCTGCCTCTCTGTCTACTTGTGATCTCTCTCTGTCTCTGCTAAATAAATAAAATCTTAGAAAAAATTTTTTTCTGATGTATCATTTTAATATATTAGTTTTTTTAAATTATTCTTAAGTACTATTCTTAGTTGTTGTTCTGTGGGTTATTATGTTATTAATGTATTAATAAATTATAATATTATCATCTATTTCTGATCAATATTAAATTCATTCCAGTAAAATATGGGACAGTTGCTATACATAGATCCATCGTGTCCTCTTCCAGCTGTAGGTGAACAGTGAATGTTGTACAATTTATATCTTTAAAATTCTTGCAATAGTGTTTTCTGGATTTGTTGTACCAGTTTTGCATTCCTTTTTAAAGTGTATTTCTAAATATCCTTTGTGGTGTTCTTCTATATGGAATTTTCTACTGTAGTTGTAAATAATTTTTTGTTTTATCTCAACTTTGTACACTTCTTAGGATTTGTTTTATAATTTAACATACAGTCCATAGTAGGGAATGTGCCGTATGCACTGAGAAGAATGCATTTTTTGCATTGGTTTTGTGGCGTGCTCGATAGGTTATCTGTCATCTATAATTGTTTTATACTGTTTTCAAGCTCTTTATTTTCTTGTTCACGTTTTGCCTAGTTGTTCTAACCATTACCAAGTGAGATATTGATGTCTCAAGCTATATTTTTTAGCTATTTTTTTTTCTTCACTTCCCTCAGTTTTTGTTTCATGTATATTTGGGCCTTGTTATTAGATTTTTTATCTACATTTTATATATTCTATTTATATTCTTGATAGATTGACATTTTATTATTATTAAAAATTCCTCTTTATCTCTAATGACTTCGGTCATTAGATATATATTCTACATTTTATATATTCTTTATATATTCTTGATAGATTGACATGTTATTATTATTAAAAGTTCCTCTTTATCTCTAATGACTTTGGTTTTGCTTTAACATGTATATTTTCAGATACTGGTATAGCTAGCCTTGTCCTTTCATTGTAGGGGTTTCCATTGTACTATATATTTTTTCTATTCTTTAACGTTCGACATGTTTGTATCTTTTAATCTAAGGTGTATAAGAGTATGGACACCGTATAGTTCATTTAGTTCACAAAGCTCATTTGTACATCGTTTTTATACCCAGTTCAGAATCTCTACCTTTTGAATAGATTTCCAAGTCTTTTACATTTAATGTAATTATTGGAAAGAATGGATTTATACCTACTATTTTGCTTTTTCTTAAACTGTCTGTATCATATCTTTTTTGCCTCTCTTTTCTTTCTTTACTGCCATCATTTTATTAAGTGGCTATTTTCTAGTGTAAAATTTTAATTTAAGAGCTGTTAATTATATTTTTGGAATATTTTCTTGATTGTGCTAGGATTATTATATACACACTTAAATCATTCAAATACAAGTCATACTTGTCTTAATTGCAGTGTAATAGAGAAATTGTCTTCCTGAGTAGCTCCATTCATCTGCTCCATCTCTGGTAGTATTATTGTTATGCATATTACCTCTACTTATGTTAAACACAATAGTATGTAGTTATAATTATTCCTTGGTATAATTTTGTATTTCCGAAGAAGTGAGATTAAAAAAAGAAGATAAAGTATTTATACATAAAAACTGCTGTACATTCAAGTTACCATCTGTTATCATGTCCTCGTTCCAAGACTGTTTTCTTCTCATCCATTTCTTTGTGCCATAGTTGTAAAATATAATACATTTCTATATGTTTTAAGACCAAAAATACAATTATATACATATTGTTTTATGGAATTGGCTTATTTATCTATTAACCAACAGGAGAAAATAATACTGTATTTTATATTTTTATATATAATTGCATTACCAGTGCTATTTTTATATATAATTGCATTACCAGTGCTATTTGTTTTTTCATGTGGATTCCAATTAGTCTCTGTATCCTCTCCTCCACCCCCAATCCTAAAGAACTCCCTTTCAACTTATTGTAAGGCCGGTCTGTCAGCAACAAATTTCCTCAGTTTTTATTTATCAATGAAAGACTTCATCATAATTTTGAGAGATAATTTTGAATTATAGAACATTATAAGGCATTTGTGTTGAACACTTTGAAAAGTTACCCCCTGGTATTGTGACTTCCATTGTTTCTGATAAAAGATCATTTGTTGCTTATATTGGGGTTCTCGGAGTCATTTTTCTGCTTTCAAGTATATTCCTTCCAGGACACCTGGGTGGCTCAGCCAGTTAAGCAGCTGTCTTTGGCTCAGGTCATGATCCTAGGGCCCTGGAATCAAGTCCTACATCAGACTCCTTGCTCAGCAGGGAGACTGCTTCTCCTTTTGTCTGCCACCTGTCCCATTTGCATGCTGTCTCTCTCTCTCTCTCTCTGATTAAAAAAAAAAAAAAAAAAGAAAGAAAGAAAGAAAAAAAGAAAAGATTTATTCTTCTTTTTACTTTCACCAAAGTCAAAGAAAAAATTTCATTTACTACAATGGTTTGGACCTCAAAAAATAAATAAATAAAATGCATTGAATTTCTTTATATGTATCCTACTTGGAGTTTGTTGCATTCTTTTTTTTTTAAAATTAATTAACTAATTAATTATTTGTAATTTTTTTAACAGGCAGAAATCACAAGTAGGTAGAGAGGCAGGCAGAGAGAGAGGAAGAGAAGCAGGCTTCCCGCTGAGCAGAAAGCCGGACATGGGGCTCGATCCCAGGACCCTGGGATCATGACCGGAGCCGAAGGCAGGTGCCCCGTTTGTTGCATTCTTAATATAGATTTCTGTTTTCTATCAGATATGTGAAATTTTAACAAATTATTTTTAATAGTCTTTTCTGTCCTTTCTCTCTTGTCATCCATGCTATGTCCAAATAAATTCAGTCTCTTCAGCAATATTGTGGAGGTCTTTATCCATGTGATCTGTCTGACCTCCTAGAAAGAATGTTTATGCAATTGCAGTGCACTCCTGTATTGTTCAAGGATCAAGGAATCTCAAGGTTTTAAGACGAAGAATAATAAAGTCATTCTTATTAATTTGTAAATTCCATTTGGGATGTTTATTTTCTTGCTATTTAGTTTTCAGAGATCTTTGTGTATTTTGCATACAGATTATTTATCAAAATACATCACCTTTGTTGAAAATCAACAGATTATATTTAAGAGTATTTCTGAGCACTATATTCTGTTATATTGTATTTCCTAGTCTATTTCTGGGGTTTCCATTCTAATCTGTTAATCTCTGTCTCACTTTTTCAGGAATACTACCCTGTCCTGATTAATGTAGATTTATCGTAAATCTTGAATTCAGGTAATATCAGTTCTTCAACTCTGTTATTTCTAATATTGTGTGGTATTCTGGATTTTGCCTTCAAAATTTCAGAATCAGTTTATCAATATCCACAAAGTAACTTGTTGGGATTTTGCCTGGTATTGCACTGAATTCATACAACAATTTGGGAAGCATGACATCTTACTAATATTGAGCCTTTCTATGCATGAACATGGAATATATCTCTACTGAGGTCTTCTCAAAATTTCTTTTATCAGAGTCTTGTAGTTTCCCCTCATGTAGCTCATGCACATATTTTTTTTACATTTATACCTAAGTTGTTTTTTGTTTGTTTGTTGCTAATTAAATAGTGGGTGTTTTCAATTTTAAATTCCAGTATTTTACTGCTGGTATGTAGGAAACCAATGTTTTTTGTATATTAATCTTGTATTCTGAAAACGTGCTACAATTGTTTATTAGTTCTATGAGGGTTTTTTTTGTTGTTGTTGTTTTTGATGCTGAGATTTTCTACTTAGATGTTTGTACCAAACACAGTTTTATTTTTTCTTTTCTAATCCATAGACTATTTTTTTTTCCTTGTCTTTTTGCATTTGAAAGGAATTCCAGTATGAGGTTGAATAAGATTAGTAAAAGAGGACATTGTTGCATTGTTGTTTTCCTAGCAGGAAAACATCCTGTAGCATTCTTTCCTTGGCAGGAAAGCATCTAGTTTCTCACCACTAAGTGTGATATTAGTTGTAAGATTTTTGTAAATATTGTCTATCAAACTGCAAAAGAATTGCTCTATATATGGTTTGTTGAGAGTTTTATCATGAATGAATATTGGGTTTTCTTAAATACTTTTCTGTACTTACAGACATAATTACATGATTTTTCTTCTTTGGTCAGTTTTCTTCTCTGTAATGATAGATTACATTAATGGATTTTCAAAAGTTGAACCATCCTTACTTATCAAATTAATTCTACTTGGTCATGGTGTATAATTATTTTTACATATTTAAGGATTTAATTTGCTAGTAGTATTTTATTGAGGACTTTTGCACTTACATTCACAGCAAGTATACATCTGTATTTTTTTCTTTTTTCTTAAATATAGCTGTATGATTTTGATATTAGGGCAATATTGGCCTCATAGTTAGAATGTTTCCTCTGCTTATATTTTCTGGAATAGACTGTAGAGAATCAGTACCTTTACTTCCTTAATATTTGGTAGAATTCACGAGTGAAACATTACAGATCTGGTGCTTTCTGTTGTGGAAAGTTAATTATTGATTCAGTTCCCTTAATACATATAGATCTATTAAGATTATCTGTTTCTTCTTGTGTGAGTTTTGGTAGATTACTTATCTTGAGGAAACTTTCCATTTCAGTAAGTTACTCAATATGTGAACATAGAGTTGTTCCTAATATTTCTTTACTATCCATTTACCACTTAATATTCATGAAATCAGTAGTGACAGGTTCTCTTTCATTTCTTATAATAATAGATTATGTCATCTTCCTTTTGTTTTAAATTTGTTTTTTGTCTCTTTGTTTGGTTTGTTTTTGATTGAGCCTGGATGGATAGTTGACAAAAGTATTTATTCTTTAATGAACCAATTTTTTTGTTTCATTGATTTCCTTTATTGATGTCTGATTTTCAATTATATTGATTTCTGCTCTAGCTTTTACTATTTGTTTTCTGTTTATTTATATTTATTTTTCTCTTATTCTAGTTTCCTAAACTGGAAAATTCTAGTACTGATTCTGGATCTTCTTCTTTCCTATTAAATTGCATTCAATTCTATAAATTTTCTTTTAACCACTGCTCAATGCATCTCATAAATTTTGATGTTGTAATTTTATTTTAATTTCCAAGTTAAATTTTTAAAATTTCAGATAGATTCAAAGTCAACCAAGAAGTTGGTACTCTGTTAGCTAATTCTTGCTTCACAACAAATCACTTAAAACTTAGCAACTTAAATAATTAACATTAATTATCTTACAGCTTCTCAGGGTCAATGATCTGGGAACAGTTCAGCTCAATGATTCTGTCTCAAGATCTCTTAAAACATTTCAGTCTAAGTGTCAATCTGGGATGCAGTCATCTCAAGGCCCAGTTGGGACAAGAGAATCTTTTCCCAAGTTTACTCATTTGCTTTTTGGTAGGTTTTAGTTCTTTAATGGATGTTGGTCTAAGGTTTCAATTCCTTGCTGTATGGACTACTCCATAAGAATGCTCACAAAATGACAGGTTGTTTTCCTCCTAGCAAGTCATTTAACAGAATCTATGAGCTAAGAAGAGAGTACCCAAGATAGAAACTCCTAGAACTTAGCCTCAGAAGTGACATATCATTACGTATTCTATATGCCATTCCTTACAGAGACCAATTCTGTAAGAGTGTGCATACAATGATGTGGACATTACTGTGGGCCACCTTGGAGGCTGGCTACCCTTTGGTAACTTGATTGCTTTCGGCCACTTTGGTGAAAATGAAAATATCTGATATGTATGTATATATAAGAGATGTGATGCCAAAAGGGAGTTGAGTCAGTATTTCCTTTAGTTAGAAAACAATCTTGTCTCACTGAAAGTTACATTAAAGACTTCGTAGACCATAGAGGAAGAGAATCAAATGACAAAACACAGGGATAATGAGTCAAAGAATTAAGTCACTTTGTGTACTAAAATCAATAGCTTCCGAGTAAGCCACTATTGAAATGGATTTTTTTTTTCATTTATACAAGTGCATTTATGCATTGGTGTGTACATTGGACTGAATGTATGGTTCTCCCAAACTGATATGTTGAAATCCTAATCTCCAATAAGATGGCTTCAAGAGGGTAGATTTTAGGAGGCAACCAGGTCATGAGTGTGAAGGTCTGAATAGTGAGATTAGAAGGAGGACCCCATAGAGCTTGATTACCCTCTTGCTACCACGTGAGGATACAATGAGAAGTCAGCTGTCTGCAGCCTGGAAGAAAGCTTTCACCCAATCATGCTGGCACCCTGACTTTAGATTTCCATCTCCAGAATTGTGGGAGATAAATTTCTATGGTTTATAACCCCTACGGTTATAGAATAGTACTTTTCTATAGCGACTGAATTGACTAAAATAGATATTGGTCATGAGAAGTGGTGGTGCTCTTGTAGCATGTACCTAACAGTGTGGAAGTAACTTTGGAACTGGGTAATGTGTAGAGGCTGGAAGAATTTTGAGATGGACATTATCAAAAGCTTCGATTTCTGTGATCTGAATTTTAAAAGCAATTCTAGTAAGGGATCAGAACAAAAAAAGGATAGCTGTAAGGAAAGTTTACATCTTCTTAGAGAATATCTAACTCATCATAAACAGAATGTTGATATAATTATAGACCGTGAAGTTCATTCTGGTGAGATATCAGAAGGAGTTAAAGAACATTATTGGACGATAGAGAAAAGGTAACCCTTGTAAGAGAGTAGCAAAGAGTTTGGTTGAATTATGCTCATGTTCTAGTGCTTTGTGGAAGGTATAACTTGTGTGTGATGAAGTTGGATACTAGCTGAGAAGATTTTTTTTTTTTAAGATTTTATTTATTTGAGACAGAGAGATAGTGATCGAGAGCATGAGTGGGGAGGAGAGGGTGAAGCACTTCGCTGAGCAGGGGGTCCAAAGTTCGACTCTTGATCCTATGTTCCTGGGATCATGACCTGACCCAAAGGCAGATGCTTAACCAAATGAGCCACCCAGGCACCCACTGAGGAGATTTCTGAAGAAAGTATGGAAAGAGTGGTTTGATTACTCCTAATTGTTTATGGTAAAATGTGAGAAGAGAGAAATGATTTGAAGACAGTCTCCTTAGGCAAAATGGAACTATTACACTATTACTTAAAGATTTAGAAAATTTCAGCCTTCCCATATTGTAAAAAAGTGAGAAAGTGTGTATGGAAGAAAAGACAAAGGCTGTGTTCACTGACCCTTTGATAAAAATTAGTGTGGGTAGTTGCCACAAACGTAAACAGCCCTCACAGTGGAAGCCAGGATCTATTCTTCAAGACAATGGAAGGATGACCAAAGAAGGTGAGTTAGGGATCATTATAGCTGTCATTGCCACCGCAGGCCCAGAGTACAAGGGCTAAAGGAATATAGCAGTTTCAAAGAGTAGGGCCAGCTCACTAGTTCAGGCAAGTTTAGATGTTCCTTCTCAGTGCCTCAGGGGTGAAACCCCCACAGAGAGCTATAGTGTTGGTTGTGTACAGTGGAGCCTTGGGAGCAGGACCATGCAGAGTTGGAGGGTCACAACCTTAGCCTTGGAGAGCCATGGAAGTGCAACCGCCATCTTTGTGGTTTATGGAGGGTGGAGCATCAAGCCAAAGAGGATAATTTGGGGGCTTTTTTGATTAACATTTTCCTTGTTAGGTTTTTAATTTACTTGGGATCCAGTACTCCTTTTCTCTTACCTATTTTTCTACCTAATTTTGCCTATCTTGTTCCATCACTGTATTCTGGAAGTACATAACCTGTTGATTTCACAGGTTCACAATTGGAAAGGATTAAATGTGCCTAGAAATCTTGTTCCATCACTGTATTCTGGAAGTACATAAACTGTTGATTTCACAGGTTCACAATTGGAAAGGAATTTGCTTCAGGATGAAATGTGCCTAGAATATCACCCATATTGGATTTAGATGATATATATTTTTAAGATTTTATTTTATTTATTTGACAGAGAGTAAGAGAGAGGGCACAGGTGGGAGAGTAGCAGGCAGAGAGAGAGGGAGAAGCAGGCTCCCTGCAGATCAGGGAGCCTTATGTGGTGCTCAGTCCCAGGACCCGGGGACAGTGACCTGAACTGAAGTAATGCTTAACCGACTCAGTCACCCAGGCGCCCCTAGATGATATTTTTAAAAAATATATTTATTTACTTATTTATTTTAGAGAGAGAAGAATGAGAGAAAATGGGAGTGGGGGAGGGCAGAAAGAGAGAGAGAGAGAGACTCCTGCTGAGCATGGAGCCTGATGTGAGGCTTTGTACCTCCCAGCCCATGAGACTGTGACGGGAGCTGAAACCAAGAGTTGGCCCTTAGCCAACTGAGCCACTGAGGCACTCTAAATTAGGTGGTAATTAGATGAGACTTTGGACTTTAGAGTTGATGCTGGAGCACGTTAAGACTTTTGGGGGCTGTTGGGATTGAATGAATGTGTTCTGCATGTGAAAAGGATGTGAATTTGCCAGGGGGCATGGGCAAAAAGCAACGAACCATTTTTGTACCCCTAAAAGTTAAATGCTGAAATCCTTACCCCCACAAGGTATGGTATTTTTTTAAGTTTTTATTTTAATTCTGGTTAGTTAACATAGTTTTTTATTAGTTTCAGTTATCCTCCTGAAGTATGATAGTAAGATGTCATTGGTAGATAATTAATTCAATAAAGTGAGAGAGTTCATGAATGGGATTTGTGCTTTTATAAAAGAGAGCTAAGAGAACGTTCTTGCTTTCTTTCTGTTACGGAAGAACACAATAAAAATTCTGCCATCTACAGCCTAAAAGAGGGTTCTCACCAGAATCTGATCTTGGACTTCTAACACCCAAACCATAAGAAATAAATTCCTCTTCTTTGTTAACCGTGGGGTCTATTTTAAAATATTTTAAAAGAATACAAGAGAGGAATCTATAGATCCTCTATAACCGTGCTAGTTAATACCGTGTGAGATAAAAGGTAGAGTATGATTCTGAATAAAAGGCTGTTCAGCATCGTATTGGCAGAAGAGAACTTGAGACTGTCTATGATGGGTAAAAGTCCCACAGTGTACAGTGGGTGAATTTCATTGCAATTACTGGATACTGGTATACAGTGTAGTGCTATACACAAATCTATTGATTAGAAGGCAAATGTAATATGTTAGGGGCATCTAGTGATATAACTAAAAAGCATAAAAGTAAAACTATGGTTCAGAGTAGGAGTTAATGAGGACAGCTGGGTGGCTCAGCCTGTTAAGCAGCTGACTCTTAATTTTGACTCCGGTCATTATCTCAGGGTGGTGAAGTTGAGTCCCAGTAGGGCTCCTCACTGAGCACGGAGTCTGCTTGAGATTCTTTCCCTCTCCTACTCCCCACCCCCATACTTGTTCTCTTGAAAAAGTAGTAATTAATGAATTAAGGTTATAATGGTTTTTACGTCACCCATACATGAAGGTATTACTAGAATGAGCATGATGTCTAAAGGGAATGGGATAGGAATGTGTTTGTGTGAAAACCTGCTGTCTTCTTTTAATTTGTCATTCTCGGTAGAGCCTTTAGATTATAGAAAAGCATTCTTTTGCTTATTTTTAAATTACATGAAAGAAATTATACTAGAGCCCTAGAGGATAAGAACTTTTGTCTTAAATTTAAAAATATGTCAAATGCAATTGTATTAGTACTCACAAATCTCTTTTGTGCTGGCCTGGGAGAAAATAGAGACTGTTAGGAAAACTTATGGGTTCTAAGGCTTAGCTAGAGACTACAGAGAACTGAGTACATGCCTGCCTCCAAAAGCATCAGTTATGTTCCATCACAGCACTAACAGTCCAAGCTGATCAACAAGTTAGAGGAGCTTGGTATTCCATGACTAACTGAGCAAACACATTCTTTTCAATTTGTGTCTTGCAAGAAAATCAAAATCAGGTTGAATTCATGTGGTAGACTCTAATAAATGTTTATTGGGCAGAGATATTTAAGTTTTCTTGCTAATGTCCACAACCTGGTGTGATGAGACTTAGTTTAAATTCTGTTGAAAATAGTTTTTATGTAATGCGGATATCTCAACTTGAACATTAAGCTAAAACTGAATTTCAAGTACCAGTCAATCTTTCAACCACCAGGGAGTGACTATTGAGCTAAAGTACAGGTCCCAAAATGAATGTTCAAATTATAAAGAATAACAGAGGCCAGAGCCATTGGAAATTCCTTAAACAATTAAAAATAGGGTATTGTCTCAGCCAGCTCTGAAATCAAAACAAGAGGCATAAGATATGAATGGGTTGTTTGATTTATGGAGATATCATCTGGCACACTGGAAATTTTAGTGACACCCCTGTAACAACACTATGAGGAAAGAAATGGATCTCTGTGGTGCTCTGGACAAAATCATGCTCTCTGAGAGCTTCAGAAAGCTGTCATCCAGCAGATTCTTTTGGGATCCCACTACTCTGACATTCAAATGACATTGGAATTGTCAGCGACATATACAGATAGGAGCCTTGGGCAAAAGCCCATGACTGCCAACTCATGGTGACCATGAGGATTTGGGATCAGTTTGCCAGTAGGTATATTCTCTTTGAGAGACCATGGCTAGCTCATAGTTGAACTTCAACTGAAATCATTTCTGTTCCTGAAGGACGCAAAAATATGTTAAGACCTGAAAAACTCATCATGTCATGGATTATGTTAGAACAACTTCCCGAAAGGGACGAAAATGCCTCCTCCCGACAGAAATGGTGTATTCAGTAACACACGTCAGGGCATCCCTGAGGGTCCCCATCATGATTGAACAGGAAGCTGCTATGCCTTTAAGCCCTACGCTAGATCCCCCTGATGACTTAACAATTCACAGTCAAATGGAACATTTTCCATTATTTACCAGAAAATGGTAAACAAATGTTATGCTTTTTAGATGTTCGCTCAAGGGCAGAGGGCTGAAATGCAAACTGTAAGACAGCTATTTTGCAACTGTAAGGCAGGCGTCCATTGACAGAAGAAGGGGAAGAAGATCTCAGTGGGCAGGACAAAAAGAAGAAATCACTGTATCATGAAATGCCAGTAAGACTAAACCCTGCAGGCTCCATCCTCCGCTGTTTGTAGCTCAAGGTCCAGAATTGGTCTCGGCAGATTTTAGAAGTTTTAAATTTTGTTTGTGATAGATCCTGCTGCCCCTGGACGTACATTTGCAATAATTCTGATATCACTCTGTCTTCTGGTTTCCATTCAACTGTTTTATTTATTACAGGGGGCACATTTTTCAGGTATAGGTGGGAACTATTGCCTTCTAAATACGCACAAAGGGATTAGTTCAACAGAGATATGGGCAATGTGTAACTGTAAAGCTAATAAATGATCTTTTAAGAAAGATATACAAGAATAATGGTCATAAGCATCTCCTGCTTTCACAACTTATTATAGTTATTATGTGTCCTACGGCTCAAAGTTCATGCTTTGTGGATGGAGAGAAATGACTGGGGCTAAGTGGATGGGGAAAACAGAAACCTGTGTCCTCTGCAGGCTGAGTTGGAGCCGGTGAGTCCTCTCCGTCATCCAGCGCACATGCTGTCTCCGGCTTCAGGCTGCTTCATGTCTCTTCCTAGACACATGAACGCTTACTAATGAGGGTCTCCATAGGTGAAGGCACTATGAGAAACATTTATTTATCTATTTTAATTTTTTTTTAATTGCCATGAAATTCATATAACACAAAATTAACCTCTTCCGTGACATTCAATACCTTTACAGTGCTGGGCAGCTACAACCCTTGTTCAGCTCAAAAGCATTTTCAACGGCTCGTGAGGAAACTCCGTATCATTAAGTGGTCATTTTCCAATTCCTCTTGCTCCTGACAACCACCAATCTGCTTTCTGTCTCTATGGACTTACCTCTTCTGGATATTTCATATAACACATCAAACAACATGTGATCTTTTGTGTCTGGCTTCTTCTTTTTTTTTTTTTAAAGGTTTTATTTGTTTATTTGACAGAGATCACAAGTAGACAGAGAGGCAGGCAGAGAGAGAGAAAGAGAGAGAGAGAGAGAGGAGGAAGCAGGCTTCCTGCTGAGCAGAGAGCCCGATGCGGGGCTTGATCCCAGGACCCTGAGATCATGACCTGAGCTGAAGGCAGAGGCTTTAACCCACTGAGCCACCCAGGCGCCCCTGTGTCTGGCTTCTTTTACTTACTAACATGTTTTTGAGGTTTACCTCCGATCTGGTCCTGCACTGTATTTGATGGTTGGGAAGAAAACACTGAATTCATGCCCTCAGGAGTCTGCAAATTAATACCTAGAGAAAGAATGATAAGTACAACGAATAAAAATTTAAATTTATAATAGGATGGAAGGTGATGATTGATATGTGGGGAAAATGCAAGAGCAGGTAAGAGCTGTTATGAGAGGTGGAGTCGTTGGTTACAGGAGTGGTTGTAGTAATAAGTAACCGGCCATGTCAGGACTTAAAGAATGTGGAATGATATTAAAAAAGGAGAAAGAGGTGATCCCACTGCTGAAGTGAAGAGTGGGTGCGGGGGGTATTCCATGCAGAATAATTAAGTCTAGGAAATGCTCTAGTGTGGAAGTGTGCCTAGTGTAGTCAAGAAATAGCAGAGAGGGGGCGCCTGGGTGGCTTGGTTGGTTAGGCGACTGCCTTCGGCTCAGGTCATGATCTTGGAGTCCTGGGCTCGAGCCCCATATCGGGCTTCATGATCTGCGGAGATCCTGCTTCTCCCTCTCCCTCTGCCTGCTGCTCTGCCTACTTGTGCTCTCTCTATGTCTCTGTCAAATAAAAATAAATTAAAAAAAGAAAAGAAAAGAAAGAAATAGCAGAGAGGCTAGTGTGGCTGTAATCCAAAGAGCAGGTGACAGTGATAGAAGTTGAAGGCATAGCACTAGGAAGATGGCACAGATCATATGCACTGGGGCCATGCATGGCATTGTAAGGGTCTTGTTTTTGTTTTAAAATTTTGTTTATTTATTTGAGAGAGAGCGAGCAAGAGTGAGCACAAGCAGGGGGAGGGGCACATGGTGAGGGAGAAGCAGGCCCCGCTGAGCAGGGAGCATGATGCAGGGCTCGATCCCAGGACCCTGAGATCATGACCTGAGCCAAAGGCAGATGCTTAGCCGACCGAGCCACCCAGCTCTATAAGGGCCTTGTTTTTTCACTCTTGCTGAAATGAGGACTCATGCGGGATTTCGATGTGATCAAACATAGGCTTTAATTATGTAATTTCTCTATTAAAGATAGACTGGGGTGATATGGTAGATGTAATAATCCATAGAAGAAATGATGTTGCCCAAACCAGGAGGGCCCCTGGGGATGGTGGAGGGTGCATGTATTTTCAAGGCTAGTGGACACAATTTTCTGATGAATTGTGTGCGGTAGGAAAAGAATGAAAAACAAGTCGTTTTTAGTCTGAGCAACTGAGAAATGGAATTTTTGAGGAGCATTTGGCTCTCCAGTCACTGGAGATGGAATCTGGGATTAGGATGCAGGAGGAAATGCCTATTCTAGGTGCCCAAGATGCCAATACAGGACAGAGGTGGAGTTTGTGGACCTTCAGTTTAATCCTCTTCTTGAGAATTTTGGCCTTTTACAGAAACTTGTCCTGGCTCCTGACTTTGACTATGTTTGAGGGATAGAAAAAAATCAGTTCATCCTCCTGACGGGACGATGTAGTGTACTGAGTGTAAATGCTTCTGTTTCCATTTTTTCTCCTTTATTTTTAGACCTGTTGTCTCGTGAGCCCTTGCCAAACAAACCCAAGATAAAATTGCAGTTTATGTCAGAACCAGGGCCAATAACACCTGTACACATAAATAGTAGCTGTAACCAAGCTTATAGATTATGAGGCTCTGTTTAATAACTGAAAACGGTTTGTTGAGAGAAAGAATCTGTCAAGGTATTTCAGGCTCAGGGATGCATTCGATAAGGTTCCCAAACAAAACTATTTTTTAAATAAAGTTGTTAGAGCCAGAAAGTAATACTTTTTGGTGATTTGTCTCACTTCCCTTTATTTTCAGACATGAATAAGAAATTTAAATATGAGATCTACTTGGTGGGTTCATGTCCGTGATAGCAATGTTTAAACAAATGAAAGAATGATATATTAGAATCATAGAAAACAATTTGTTTATTTCTCTTAGCTGCTCAGGCAATATCTCATATAGAAAAATATGAGCTTCATAAAAAAGTATTCCAGAACTTGGAGCACACATGGGCACCCTGAAAACATATTAAAGTCTCAAATACATCATAGAAAATGTTAGTCAAAGGCAAAGAAGAATTTTTATTACTGTATTCTAGAATTTCAAATGTCTTTACACGGAAGATATTGGCCAGCTGTTCTTCATCTCCATAGAGAGCAGAGCAATAAAAGCAGGCTTAACTAATAGCAATAAAGTTAGCAGTAAGGAGAGTCTACTAAAAGCAAGAGTGAAAGCATTACAGGGCATATTAAGAAATCTTCTCTGGAGGATCCTTTAGACATGGATGGATTCTTGTTTGTCTGGAATGGTTAGCCTGTGGCCCAGGAGAAAGTTAAGAGAAATGACTCGATGTATTTTCCTGTCCTTCAAGTTCTGTAGGTGACTTTAAAACTCACAGTATATTTTTCAACACTTGCAACATATGGGAACTAATTCATATAAGACATTTCATAAATCACCAATTTTAGTTAGTATCAAAAGCTACTTTCTGCTCTTGTGCCATGACTGGGAAATCGAAAATATTTTAAAGACACATTAGCAGATGGCTCCAAAAATTAGCTTTATGTGTGCTCTGTAAAAGAGGAAGGGAAAAAAAAAAAGTGATGAATAGGTTTTGAAGTTAGCTTTAATGTTCACAATAATTTGAGAAAGTGGGATTAAATGTTTTTCAGTCCCATTTCAAATTTAAAAATAAAGAAAAAAATACAACATATAAATAATTTCCTACACAATATATATATTTTTATGGGAAAATGTAAAAGTATTTGGTTACTGGGGCACCTGGATGGCTCTGTTGCTTAAGCATCTGCCTTCAGCTCAGGTCATGATCCCAGAGTCCTGGGATCAAGCCCCGATCAGGCTCCCTGCTCAGAGGAGTCTGCTTCTCCCTCTCTCTCTCTCTGTCTCTCTCTCTCTCTCCCCCTCCCCCTGCTTATGCTATCTCTCTCTCTCTCCCTCACACGCTCTCTGTCAAATAAACATCTTTAAATAAATAAATAAGGCTCCAGACTAGAATAAAATTAAATATGTGATCAAAGTAGAAGTAAAATATCAAATGAAACACTTTTGAAAAATAAGTGGCAAATATTCAAATTAAGGAGGAAAAGGGTAGAAAAAAAATAAAGCAAAAGGAATTTAGTTGTGATTGCTCATCTATTTTTTAATGCTTTTCTGTCAGAGTAGGTTTGCCCTTGCAGCGCATAAACAGATTTTGGCCTGGAGAGGACACATCTGATTTCATGTTTTGGTTCTAACACATGCATGATTTGTGGAAGCTATCTTATTGTTCAGTGCCTCTAATGTTTCATAGTGTTATTATAAAAATTAAAATAGTTAATAAATACAAAGCACTTAGGATCGTCCTGATCATATGGAAAATATTCAGCAAATGTGGGCTGTTAAAGAGTATGAGTGAGAGTATTGATTAAGAGTGGTGTGATAGTAGTACCAACTGTAGTTATTGGGCTATTTTATTTATAATACAGTAATATTGAGATGCGTGGTTTTATATAGTATAATAAGTTACTGCTTTTTTAAGATACATGTTATGAAATAGTATATATATAATGGAACACTATAAAATGTATATATATATGTGTATGTGTATATATACATATACGTATGTATGTGTATATATACGCATAAGTAATGAAACACTAAACATAAAATAGCATATATACAGACCAATCAAAGAACATTCAATGTGAATGAAAATACAAGTCTCATTTGATTCTTGTATAAGCAGTGGTCACAACAGGACATTCCAGGATTTGACAACATCTGTTAAACAAATAAAATTATTAAGGAATATCTATTCTAACATTATTTCTACTCATCCACAAAGGATAACATGAAACAAAACAAGAGATCACTTAAAATAATTTAAAATGTTAAAATAGTATCCAACATATACAGTGAAAAAAAAAAAAGCAAAAAGAAAAAGAAAATTCAATGCCATATATATCAAAAACTTTTCTGTAAGTGTAACAATCTAATAACAGCACCTAGTAAGTGGTAGAGGCAGGATTTGAACCAGGGAATTAAAAATACATAATGGCTATTATTAATTAGCAAACTTATATATAGGCTACTACGTACAAGTCCAGAAATTAGGGATTGCATAAATAATTTTGAAGTGTTACGTTATCAGTCTCAGGACAATAGAACACTGTATTTACGAGAAGATAAAACAAATTATTGAATTTATATAAACCGTAATGGACTCACTTTGTTAATGCCTTTTTATTGTTACATTAAATTAAATTATTCTATTCCCATAAAGTAAAAAATACCCTTTACATAAAAAAGTTGTATTTATTCTTCACAAAACTGAGCCCAAAGTGAAATCATGTAGTTAGATTAGTGATGAAAAGAATATGATTTTGGAACACCATCTGTCACCATGACAAGGTCGTCACAGTTTTCTTAAAAAATAATGCCGTGTAAATTTGCCATAGGAATAGCTAAATTTGAAATCGTGACAGATCCAGAGATTTTCGGAGAGATCGTCTTTGTGGCTTCTTTTATCAGTCTCGGGTCCTGCATCTCTTAATCCCTCTCCAACCCCAGAAAACTGTTTGGTGTAACCCTACATTAACACCTCCAGCAGGAATGTATTAGGTGGCAGGAAAAATAAGTTCGACAAATACTATAACTTGATTCCAGATTAATTCATTTTTAGACTTTCTTCCTTTTTCTCCTTCAAGATATCTCTAAGTCAGTGACTCACTTGCAAATCATTAGGATTTCAGTTTCCAACCATGATTCCAATTTTACTGCAGAAATCTACACAATAGTTATCTATTATATTATGAGTTATTCTCCAGATTATTTTAAACCCACCAAATGGTGAGTGATGGGAGTATTTTCTAGTAAATAATATCAGACATCCTACCGTTTTTGGTAGCTTGTTGTCTTATCCAATTTTCTTGTTCTATCTAATTACTCAAACCAATCTTCATTTCATTCCAAGGTATCTAATGATTCTGATAATAATCATAAATAAGTTGGCAACAGCATTAAAACTGATTTTTTATACTTTATTTTAAAAATTTAATTTAAAACTTTAAGAACAAAAAGGCACACTATATCCCATGCGAATAGATCGGCTGGTCTACTCTACCTGCCCAGTTTCCTTAAAACTTCTTTCCCAGCTGCTACTGTGATGAGAATATTTATTTTAAAAAATAATAATTTGAGAAAATTTTTGTATGTGCATCATGGTCTTGAGATAATTTACTTTTGAAAATATTCTAGGATCTAAATAGGACTATCTCATCCCTAAAGTCTGTACCTTGCCATTTGGAAATCAAAGGAGGCAGCCTCAGAAAGGGCTTCGGTCTGAAAGAAGCGCTTGACGTTTACATAGTTTGACCAAGTGTGTAGATTAAGCATCAGTATTAAAGCTAGGAAGTTGGAAAAATAGTTAAACTCTGCAATTGCCATTCGGTTGATGCACCCATTACAATCTGACAATGAAAAGAAATAATTTTGCCCCATATGTATTGCTATATGTTGTGGGGTTTATAGATCAGGGTATATGGGACTTTAAAACCCTGCAGTGGCGTGCAAATATTTTATCATCCTCTGAATTATTGCTGGGCAGCTACACTCTGCCGGTGAGGGAACCGTCACTGAACAACATGCAGAGGTTGGTGGAAGTCCCTCGGCCTGCAGAGCTGTGAAGGCGGCGAGAGCTCCGTGGACACCGCAGCCTTGCCCTGCCTGCGGCGGTTCCTCTGGCCATTTCAGACCTGGCGCTGACGGGTTTCTGAGGGAGTGACATTCATATGTCCTTGGGCAAAAACACGTCATCCAGGCTGAGGAATGTAAAGTCTGAACACTTTAAAGGCTAAACCCAAGATCTCTTTAAAAAGTAGCAATTTAAAATTTTTCTTCTTCCCCAAACTATTCATATGAAAACTGAGACAACTTCCTTTAATCTGCATTTCATGTAGCAACATGAAAGGTATTTTTAATCTTGACTCTATTAATTCTCTAGATATAAACATCTGATGGAAAAGTGAACTTTCTAAAGGCTTAGAAATTCTTCCTTTTCCTTCACATTAACTCCTACTTACAACCGCCATATCAAAAAAAAAAAAAAAAAAAAAGTCAATGAAAATACTGCATCCCTTGCTTCTCAAACCTGGCATTCACTCCTCAAATATGCTCTGGAAATCCTGTGATGCAATATGAATTTATACAGGGGTTTTCCTTAACCTCCATGACACTCATAGAAATATTGGTTCAATCTTGAATACTTCCAGGGAATTTTGCTCACAAAATACAGTCATTCTCTTGCATAGAAGAGGAACTGCAAATAGATAAATATAGCTCAAACTCATGATATGTAATTGGTAAGATATTTTAAATGATAGTTAAACGAAAGTGGTTATTGGTCATTTTCTAGCAGGTTGCAAAAAGAATAAAAAGATGCAGAGTACTCAATTCTGTCCAGAAACAGGCATTCTCATTTATTTTTGGTGGGAGTATAATTCATCAAAACCTTTTATTTTTTTTTTTTAAGATTTAATTTATTTATTTATTTGACAGAGAGAGATCACAAGTAGGCAGAGAGGCAGGCAGAGAGAGAGGGGGAAGCAGGCACCCTGCTGAGCAGAGAGCCCGATGCAGGACTCCATCCCAGGACCCTGAGATCATGACCTGAGCCGAAGGGAGCGGCTTAACCCACTGAGCCACCCAGGCGCCCTCATCAAAACCTTTTTAGAGATAATTTAGGAACAACATCCAAAACTACAAAATATATTAAGCTCCAAATTCTCCCCCAAGAGAATAACTGCACTAACTCATGTATATTTTTCGTTAAATCCTTGCTTATAACAATGAAAAGTTTGAAGAAACTCAAAGGGTCATGTTTAAATGATTGGATAAAACAATTTGTGATATTCTCATGCAATAGACTATTGAGCATATATTAAAAAGAAAGACATTCTCTGTGTAAACTCAGCTTGAGAAATCACCATGAAAATCACAGAGTATTATTGTATTATAATTATGATTATTATGTGTAACACACACACACAAACACACGCTTTAATGGAAAATTATATTTCCATTATTATATATATAATATATATAATATATAATATTTATATAATATATATAATATATATTATATATAATATATATTTAAATATATATATATATATATATATATAGTTAATTAATTCACGGTTCTGACAGGCAAAAGGTTTGTGGCTTAAGCTGTCCCATTGTCTTTACATAAACAGAAAGAAAAAGAATAATCCTCCCAGACTTTAGTTTAATATATTCTCAATTCCCTTACAAATAGGCTATTTGTGTCTGCATAAAACAAAGATATACAAAATTATTTTTAAAAACTCTCCAGTAGATATAGTACCTTTATTCCAAACTTGTGCTTTAGCCATCATAAAGGTCCTTAGATCCTAATCAACCTTATCAATGTTTCATAGTGTTATTATAAAAATTAAAATAGTTAATAAATACATGCACTTAGGATCATTCTGATCATATGGAAAATATTCAGCAAATGTGGGCCGGTATCAATGTTGTAAATTTGAAATATATATATTATATTATATAAAAAATATATATTTTATATATTTAAATATATATCATATATGTTTATATATTATATATAATATATTATATATAACATATATTTAAATATATAAAATATATAAATATATATATTTTTATATATTATATATATTTAAATATATGTTATATATAATATATATTACATATATTATATAAATATTATATGTTATATTATATATTATATTATATATAATATATAATTATATATTACATAATATAATTATATATTATATATATTATTATATTATGTATTATATCATATATTTTATATAATAATATATAATATATATCATATATATATTTTATATAATTGAGAATATATTAAACTAAAGTCTGGGAGGATTATTCTTTGTTTTTCTTTCTGTTTATGTAAAGACAATGGGACAGCTTAAGCCACAAACCTTTTGCCTGTCAGAACCGTGAATTAATTAACAATTTTAGCTGCTAACTGTTCCCATCTGAAATGTAACATGATGACAGTTCATAAAAATTGGCAAAATGAAATACAAATACAACACTTAAATTACAGTCTTCTGTTTTTGATAATAAGGCTAAGGATTTTATGTGACAGGATGTGTCTGTTCACATAATAATTATCTGAAGTTTGTAGGTACACCCAAGCATTCATAAAAATCTTTGCAACTCAATATATTGTGTTAAAAGTTATTTAACTGATACATATTTCATTTTGTCAATATCTCAAACTTCCATGATGACTATCGACAGATTTAAGGAATTTTAAGAGTATTGAAGAAATATTTTTTAAGAATTATATGGTAGTCCAATTTTTTCTGATCTATATATCCTTTGTAAATGCAAGGATTTATTTTTTTTTAAAGATTTTATTTATTTATTTGACAGACAGATCACAAGTAGGCAGAGAGACAGGCAGAGAGAGGGAGGGAAGCAGGCTCCCCACTGAGCAGAGAGCCTGATGTGGGGCTCGATCCCAGGACCCTGGGATCATGACCTGAGCCGAAGGCAGAGGCTTAACCCACTGAGCCATCCAGGCGCCCCTGAAGATTTCTTTTATTCCATAGTAAGCCTTTCTTTCTTGCCTGAAAAAATTTCATATTTCTTTTTCATTATCTAGTCTTATAATGAAGTCAGTCTTACGATGCTAGTTAACTTTATTTGACATTTTAGGCCTGTAACTGTTTCTTCTTATTAAAAACAAAACAACAGCAACAATAAAAATAGAGCCATCCTGAAAGGATTGTCAGTATGTTAGTTAAGCACAAACTCCTGTACTTTTACATAATTATTTCTAACTTCCAGCATTTTTTCTAATCTTTCATAGTTATAGTGCATGTCTTACATGAATAAGATGGGGTAGATGGTTCTTTAGAGATAATATTTTTAAAAGACAAAATACCAATAAATCTAAACCTTTGTAATTAGTACTATGCATTATATGTATTGATGAGAGATCCATCTAGATAATTATAAAAGTAAATAAAAGCATTTTGAAATCTTCCTCAAGGGAGGAGTGAGGAGTCCGAGAGTCAGTCTCTCTCTCTCTCTCTCTCTCTCTAAATAGATAAATCTTTAAAAATGATGTAGATGGGGGGGGGGGTGCCCAGGTGGCTCACTAGATTAAAGCCTCTGCCTTTGGCTCAGGTCATGATCTCAGGGTCCTGGGATAGAGCCCCACATCGGGCTCTCTGCCTATCAGGGAGCCTGCTTCCTCTTCTCTCTCTGCCTGCCTCTGCCTACTTGTGATCTCTGTCTGTCAAATAAATAAAATCTTTAAAAATATGATCTAGATGGGAAATAGGACATTTTAAGAGGGATATTACACATTAACAGAGGGAGAGATCTTTGAAAAATCTAGTCAGCAGTTGGAATGAGTGCCTGGTGCTCAGGCAATAGTCACCACTATGAAAGGTATTAACTATAAAATGTGGAACCTCAGAAATAGAAAAAAAAAACATTTCTGGGGACAAAGATTATATTCTGAAGAGCAGAAGGTAGATCACTGGAACATACCAATTCTTATACATTAACTAGTTGGTAAGAAACCTATCACGTAATTGATAAAGGGTTACATAAACCCACAAAAAAAGAGAAAGAAATAAAAATAAAGAGAAAAAGGAGGGTATCTTAGTAGCCATGAAAAAAGGAGTAGTCAACAATGTCAAGTTCTGATGAAAGATCATGTAAAATTAATAAGAATAGGGGCGCCTGGGTGGCTCAATGGTTTAAAGCCTCTGCCTTCAGCTCAGGTCATGATCCCAGGGTTCTGGGATCAAGCCCCGCATCGGGTTCTCTGCTCAGCTGGAAGCCTGCTTCCTCTTCTCTCTCTGCCTGCCTCTCTGCCTACTTGTGATCTCTGCCAAATAAATAAATAAAACCTTTAAAAAAATTAACAAGAATAGTTTATTTAGAGATATTCCTATAGGCTTTCAGCTATGAAGTTAAACCACTGTTATTTTAGAGAAAGTTTACCATAAAAAGCCAAAAAAAAAGGGGGTGGGGGAGGTGGATAAGGTAGGAAAGAATTTGAAATAAAAGGAGGAACATTTACAAATGATTTAAATATATGACAATTTAAATCATTAAGAAATGGCATGGTTTTAATATATGGAAGCAAGAGGATCATTATGGGTACAGAATAAATATCTAAGAAACATCAAAATATAGCCGTACCTGAAGAAATGCACTCATTCCAGAGGGGTCAATTGATCTAGCAGGTATTTTCATCTAGGAGATAGTTTGATTTTGAAGATTGCAGTCTAGTTTTCTTGCAAACATTGATTGCTACACAGAATTTGGAAAACAGAATATAAAACTTGTATATACCCACATAGAGCTCTAGTACTACACAAACCTGGCACCAAAAAGAGCTAAAATAAATGACAAAAGTAAATGAAAAAATATTGGAAACATTAAGGGATAATTTCTCTCTTGAATTTGGCACTAAATGGAGGAGAATAGATTTGCCCCGAGAATTTATAACCATAAGTTAGTCTTCATGAAATTTTTGTTACAAATTCATATGACTAGTATGGCCCATTAAACTTCAGTAAAACATTCACTATCATATTTTTCCAGGTTGGGAATATTCCTGTGGAGAAATTCAATTGTACTCTTTTCCTCAAAAATAGAATTATGGAAAGAAGACACTATGATTATGGAAAACAAACAAACTAACTCAGAAAATAAAATCTTCATCAGTTTTTTTAGAACATTGAAAAACGTAAGGAAGAAATTAAAGAAGTATAAGTAAAGACATACTATACGTGGAAAAAAAAAAAACAAATGTATGTTTTGGAAATGATATCTTTCCCAGTGGCATTGAAAATAACAGGGACACTTGAAACTGCTCCTTCCATGCCCAGTGCAGAGCCCAACACAGGGCTCAATCCCAGGACCCATGAGATGATGACCTGAGCTGAAACCAAGAGTCAGACGCTCACCCGGCTGAACACCTGGGCACCCCAAAAGAGAACTTTTAATGTATGTCATGAAAAAAACGTCTTTCACAGCAGATTTCTGTGACCTTTGAAAAATGCAATTAAAAATATGAGGTAAAATAATTTTTAGGCAAAATAGACAATGAATAAAGGAAATCCTAAAGGATATAACTCAGGAATTTCTCCTAGATGGGAGGTTTGAGATGTAAAATAGGATGAAGAGCAAAGAGATTAATTAATAAGCATGTGGATAAATCCAAATAAATACTGATATTTAAAAACAGTAATAATGTCCAGCAATAGACAGTAATACCTAATGTATGGGGTATGTCGCTAAAAAAATACTGCAAATGATAATACATAATTATATAAGGCTAATGAATATTTTTAAAATATTCCATTTTATTGTTTGAGAGCTGATGACATCATAGGCTTGAAATTAAAGACTTTTTAACAATATAGCAATGATAATTCTTTACACGTTAGAAGGTGACTTAGCATTACCTGGTACATTTGAAATTCCTTACGTATCCAATGGGTTGTTAAGGCCGCCTTGAGGATATAAGCTGCATCTATTCCAAAATCTGGTGCAAATGTTGAGACGGATGATATCATACACTCAGGGAGGGGATACAAAGGTTTTGTTTCTCTTATAATGAGGTATTTTAGGAAGAGTAAACCAGCCTTTCCAGGGGGATCCCACAATGACCAAGGGACCAAGGAAAGAGACTAGGTATTGAGGGAGGTGAGGAGGTGGAGTTAGGCGGATTTGTAGGTCCCACAGCACCAAAGGCAGAAGCACTCGGGTTTTCTTATCAACCTTCTTAGATGTGGGGCAAGAGGGCAGAAGGGAGCAAGAGACTTAACAGCTGTCTGCGGGCAAACACCAGAAATGGAGTCAGACTCCGTGTTAGACTACTTTGTAATCATTTCCTTCTCCACTCCGTATCCTAGAGAAACTCTTGCACATACACACCTGCGTAAGGATTTTTACAGTAATAATACTACTGCTGCTTATATGTTTGCTGGCGCTTAGAAGATGCAATAATAGTATAGATGCATAAATTGTAATATAATCATAAAGTAAAAAATGTACAGCAGAGTAATAAAACAAGCAGTTTTAACTAACCCTTAAGACACAATATTAAGTGATTAATAATCTCATATTTCAGGCTGCCTGCGTGGCTCAGTCAGTTAAGCATCTGCCTTTGGCTCAGGTCATGATCTCAGGGTCCTGGGATCAAGCCCGGCATCCCGGGCTCCCTGCTCCAGAGGGAGCGTCTCCCTCTCCCTCTATCCCTTCCCACAGTTCGTGCTTTCTCTCTCGTTCTCTCTCTCAAATAAATAAAATCTTTAATAAATCTCCTATTTCATGTATCTACCTTTCAAAACTGGAAGATATACTCCATGTGCACATACACAGTTTGGGGAGATATATGTAGGTGTTAAGATGTAAGGAAAATCAAGGTCAGCACTACGCTAGTGGGAGGGGAGAAGGAATATAAAAAAGGAGAAGCTTAAAGGAGACGGTCTCAAGACTTGCTATCCGAAAAGTGATACTTCAATTGGCAAAATCAGCTTCATTTGCAGAATCACTTGGCGGTATCTCAGGTTCTGCCCCAGACAACTGATTCAGGATCATATTAAAGAAAAAAAAAAATCTCCCTGTACACATTAAAGTTTGAAAAGCATAGCATTCAAGTATTCATTCAGTTATTTTTTTTAACCTGGCCATTGCCTATGCTAATGTTAATTTTATGATTAACGTGTTTATGTGCCTTTTTTTTTTCCTTTGCAAATCACTACCTGTTAATTTCCCGTTTTCAAGTTTATAAATAATGACACTGGACTTAATAATTCCTTTACATCTATCAAGGCACATGTGGGGCTGTTTCCACATTCTGGAATAATTCCACTGTTTCAAAATCATTTCAACTTCTAGTAATGGAGATTTTACTGGAATATATAATATAATGGAATTTATATAATGGAGATTTTACTGGAATATGTTCCTTTTGCTGCAGGCATTATTGTATATATATTATTACAAGGGACTAAATCACACTTATGCACCTACTGTTTCCCTACTCAAGCTTCTTTATCTTACACGTTTCCCACTTTTCATTAAAACATAATGTATAGATTAAAATAATATAAAAGCCATCTAAAATTGGAAGCTCTAATAAATTGACCATTTTGATATCACTGCTACCTTGTTAGACCCTTACAGAATTTCATTATTCATAGTAAACTTCTAAATACAGTGTTCAAATCCATTAAAATATGACCCCAACTTCCATTTCTGGCTTTATCTCCTCTATCTGGAGAAAAGTACCGCATGTTCCGATTAAATTATTAAAATTCTTTACCTCTTCTGAGTTATTTGCCTCCATCGTTGGGTTATTTTTCCCATCCGTTCTCTCACCATGTAATATGTATCTCCCTAACTCTATCTTCCATTCTTTACACAAGACCTACCCCTCACGCCACCCCCCAGCCTCTCTGGCTGCTTCCATTCAAAAATAAATTACCTTCCTATGTACTTTTACCAATAGTGTGATTATATCTCTTTCAGCATTTACAAATCATGTCAGCATTATTGAATGTGTATTATTCCCCATCATAAAATTTGTGAGAAAAGGGACCACATTTTACTCATTTTTATAACCTCATTATACCTACTGTGCCTTGTAAATTTTTTAATGCATTCCAGTATACATTTCTACTGATGAAACACCACAAATTCTTTATCTAATATATAATCAGAGACAATAAGAAATGCATCATTCTGTTTGGCATAGGACCTTTGTTTTCTTGGCCTTCTAATTTTACGATTTGGATTTTACATAAAAGAAAAACAGTCATCACTTCACTTAGTGTAGCACAGTATTTACACAGAAAAAGGCTCATTTGTTCCTGTCCTTGATCCTCCGTGTTGCTGAAGACTGCGTGTCAATACACAAAGGCTGTAATTTACTAAGGGGGAGAAAAGCATGGTCTCCAGTCTTAAGTGATCTTGTCTATTCTAAAACAAAGACCATAAATAATGTTTATAATCTTGCATTTGCTTCAATGAAGGATCAAAATATATCATGCATTCTCATAGTTCAATCGTCTCTCTGCTAATAGAGAGCATTTCAGAAAGCCTTACTGACTGCCTTCAGGCGGGTTCACTTAATGAAGTTATAGCAAGAAATTGGTGGACTGGAGGTGGAAGAGGTCAGCTCTACCTTTCCTCCTCCCTTCCTCTTCAGGACCTTGACTTGGTCTCTCTGTGCCATAGAGCCCTTCTCATTCCCATAACTGCTCATACATATGAATACAGGAGTGTCCATATGTAATTTTTATGTAATTCTAAGTATTATTATCTGTTTAGGATTGATTGACATGAAGGACCCCATATCATCTGAGACTCAGTGGATTTTAAATTATATGTTGGAAGGCTCAGGGACATTATCCACATGGAACCAGAATTTATAAGTTGCTATATTAATGCTGGTAAGTATTTTAAAACTTGTATAAAGCCAAAAAGAGTATTTAGGGAAACCCTACATCTGGCTGATGATTACATTGGTAGACACTGTTTGATATTAAGATGTTCTTACTGAAAAATGCTATTTGCAAAATGACAACATCTTGCTTTTCAAATGTAGTCTATCATCATTATGGTAAAATGGAAAAAAAAAAAAAACACCCTAAGAACAAGATTGTCAAGGTACAGTTCTTTCCTACTGAGAGAACAGACTCCCTGAGGGCCAATATTCGCCTTGGTACTGTCTACGTCCCAGGATTGTATTATTTTCTCTTTGCTTTAGTCCTTGAAGTTCCTTTGTATTTTGTCAGCAGAATTATGGATTTTAAAGGGTTTTTTTTTATTACATTTTATCCACAATTTAATAATTTCAACTGGGAAAGTTTTATAATGTATGCTAGCTCCCATCCTTCTAGAACTAGAAAGTGACTATCAGTTTTTCAACTTTGTATTTCCCAGGGAAAGTGCATAATAAACACTCAGTAGACATGCTACATGAATGCTTGTACAGGAACCTGTATATGGCTAATGTCATAATCCTTAAGTGATCTTAAATTCTCTTACTGAAGCTACACCCTTGTCTATGTGTGATGTCCCAAACACCAGGAGAAACTACTGAAATTTCTGAGCCTTAGTCCATTCTATTCGGAGTAAGAATTGGGTAACTCAGTGAACTCCAAACAAACCTTGTAGCGATCATCTTAAAAGAAGAAGAAGAAATGATTCTTATGGGTTTCTCAAGCCAGTACCTATTAGGAGCTTCCCATTTTGCAGGAAAAGAAGTAGGATTTCTAGACTTCACTTAGGCATGCTTCAAAGATACAACGGTACAAGGCAGGGAGGTTGCAGAATAATTTCCTTTACTGCTTACCTTGAAGTATGGTTTCTAAGCTTGGCTTCTCTTAGCAGCTACTCGGTCATGAACAGAAGCACAAAACAAAGAGTTATGTCAAATTGTGACCTTTCTCTAGCCTCTTAAATCAAAAGGAGTGCCGGATTAACTTTCTTAAGATTTCTGATGCAAATTCATAGCATGCTTTTTTGGATTTTGAATAATGGAGATATTTCTGAGTCGATCGGTAAGATGAACATCATGCATGTCATTGTGAAGAACGTGTTGCCCATTTGATATATTTTATATTTCAGTTGAGTTGATAAAATAATCTTATTCAGGATATTTGGTAAAGGAAAAAAGTGTATCTTTGCACCCATGGTAACTTTTAAAAAGTTAAATAAAATAAAGCTTTTGGCCTGAGGCAACATAATGGCAAATTTGCAGATGAAAGGTGAAATAGTCTTCGTTCTGAGAACATGGAAATAGAGATATAAAAGGAGATCGTTTTGCAGCTGTAACTATACCTGTCACTGCACATGACAGATATAATGAGTGTGGTTCCCCCGGGTTCCAGGGAAAATGAAACAGGAACCTCAGGAGATCTTATCATTTACAAGAAACTTAAAAGGCTGACAGGTATTTTTATTGGATGTGTGTAATTGTATTGCTCCATTATGATTCTCCATTCAGCATTGTTAGCATTAATAATGCCATTTATTGTAAACAATTCTCCAGAGCAATGTATCCATCAGTAATGTAATGAGAACTGCACATGTGAGCCATATATGTCATTTAAAATTTTCTAGTAGCCACACTAAAAGAAAATTAATTCTACTAATATATATATTAACTATATATATCTACTATATAACTATATGTACTATATCTACATCTATATCTACTATATTTACTATATAACTCTCTCTATATATCTATATATGTAGAGATATATAGATATATAGATAAAAAATGTAATTTCCCATACAACGTTAATTATTCAACTAGTAACAGTACAGACTTTTTTTTTTGCCATTTTGAGGGGGCTAATCATTAAGAAAATAAAATCCTGAATATTAAAAATGAATGAAGAGTAAAACCACTTTCAGGTGATAAAGCATAATTTTTATTAAGTCACACTCTTCATTGGTTCAGTACCTGTGGAAATATTAATACATAAATTAGGGAAATTAATGAGTATATACCTTGAAGAATAAAGAAATACCTTTGTGAAGATGCCCATTTAATAATCTTCAGTAATTTGATTATTTTCATAGAAAATTATATCATATATTCATATATCAACCCAAATCAAAATGAAGTTATGTAACCCACAGAGTTCATGTTCCCAAGAAAGAAGCTGTGTTCCAAGTATTTGAGGATAGATTAAGGAAATCAGTCAATAGAAATGATATTAATTCTGTTTATTTTTCCGCTGTAGTAGACATTTTCTTCTTCACTATACATAATTCCAATTTCACTACAATTTAAGGGTTTAAAACAGTTTTCAGGCCATACCAGGCTGGTTTTCTGAGTTATCTTAAATACCACTGTATTTAAATATGGGTGTTGGTGTGTATAAAGGAAATCCCCCCTCTAATTTGCACCCTCTGTCCAAATAACCTTGTAAAGTGAATAAACCACATCTTAATGAATGCAAATAAAATGAACCTGAGGCAACATAATGGCTCACACCCAATATTGCAACCATCTCTTTCAAAAAATTAGACAAGGACAGAGAGGAGTTGAAATACATCCTCTCTAGACAAGTGTGATAGAAACAGGAAAACCACTCATAGGAGCCCTGAGTGACAGGCAAGAAGGACATCAGTAAGCCTTCACTCTTCACAATCTTAACCATTATTGATCATACCTGCCTGTAAATTAAGGCTTTTGAGACTCTGTGTCAAAACATATCATTCAAATAGTTCAAAGAAACTACCAATTTGAACAGGAAGTCTATGCAATCGATCACTTATATGTTTAAAAGGAAAAAAAAAATTGTAGTGAAAATTTCCAAAGTTTTGATAAACACAGTGGTGACTGATTATTCTTGCTTTCATTAAAAGTATTCCAGATCAAGATAAGATGTGCCTTGGAAAATTATTCATTATTAGAGGCTTTATTTGTTTTCCCATTGGGAAGCTGTAGGGTATTCAGTGAAGCAAAGAAAGAAAGATGGAGATTTTCAGGGAGAAGCATAAAGGTAAGATTTTGATTAAATATACAATAAAATACTTAAAAATGGTACATTTTTCTTTTAGAAGTGTTTTCTCCAATATATATAAATAAAATTATCTTAGAAAAATTAATATAGGAAAGATACTATTTTTCAATGTCAAATAAATTATAACAAATCTAGAAATATGATGACATCATTAAAATACATGTATGTCTCGAATAAGTAATGTTTTAAGAGTATTGAAAAAACATATTTATGAAACTAGGAAACGTATACTTAGGTGAAATAAAAATGGAGTGCTTTTTTTAAGCCACAGACAAATACGTTCTTGAGTTTAAAATATAGTGCATTCAATACATTCAACTTTCTCTCAAGAACTTTTAAAAAGATCAGTTAGTCCTGGACTATGTAATAAACACTTATTGGTGTATGAAATAGTATTTAGAAAAACCATCTACTTAAGTGGTGTCTGCCTGTCTGAGTTGATTTTATTCAATATATCAATGCTTAATTCTGCATTTCAATATTTATAGTGAGAATTAAAATATATGATCATCATCCTAAGGAATAGTTCTGTTTGTTTGATTTTTTATGAGCTTTTATGCAATATTGAAAAATACTAAAATTATTTTATCTTTTTATATATTTAAGATAGAGAAATATTACTTGTTATTTATAGCTCATATACTGGGATGGCAAATCACAAGATATATAGTACAAAAGATTTAATTAGTTTTATACAAAGTTCATGTGATAATTACTACATTTTAATCAAACTATGATTTTTTTTGTTTTGTATATCAAACCTATTACTGTAAATATCTTTGATCATATTCAGGAGTATCCGTCTTTTTCTCCCTTATGTTTCTGTGTCTGTCTTTATATTGTTTTCACACAGCTCCTACTAACTATCTGAACAGAGTAATCAAGATTGATGTAATAATGGAGGATATTGAGTTTACTGTATTGATTACTACTGCATTCAATAATAATTTGCTGAAGCCTGGGCATACTGTTTTGGAGCATGTATGAGAATAGAATTAATGCCACGGATATGGGGACCTTTTAAGTTCATAAAGGAGCTCTTTGATCAAAGGTGAGGCTTATACTCTTCATCACATAATGCAAATACAAAATCCATTACTAGAAAATATATTTTAACATTTTCCTTTTTTATTTAAATAATATTACAAAATGTGTTTGAAATAGAAATGTATCTCTATTGCTTATTTTTGCTACTAAAAATACAAGAAAACCATTCATATAAGCTACCGGTTACTTATTAGTTTCATTGATAAGATTTTGTGTTGTCATCCTAACATAATAAAACAAGTGATGGAAGTATATATATATATATACACACAGCACTTAAGCATACCTCATTTAAACTTCCGTCCCATTCTTCTCCTAAGACTGTCTTTTTTTTTTATTAGTTTTATTTATTTATTTATTTTAATTTTTTATTTTTTATAAACATATATTTTTATCCCCAGGGGTACAGATCTGTGAATCACCAGGTTTACACACTTCACAGCACTCACCAAAGCACATACCCTCCCCAATGTCCATAATCCCACCCCCTTCTCCCAAACCCCCTCCCCCCAGCAACCCTCAGACTGTCTTGAAGGGTTGCCAGTGATCTCCACATGCTAAACAGAATGGGCAATTACTGGTTCTCATCCTACAGGCAGCATTTGACAAAGACATGTCACGCTCCTTCTCAAAACACTTTTTTCACTGACTTTTCAGTATCCAGATTCTCTTGATTTCTTCCACTATTTTACCTGTTGGTGTTTTCCCCTTTTCTTTTCTGGCTTCTTCTTTCACTCCCAAGGCTTATTTCCACAAACTCTTGTTCTCTGTCTGCACTGATTCTCTTGGAAATCTGTCTAGGTATAAGGTTTTTAATAGAATTTATAGATGACCATTCCCAGTATATAACTCCAAGTCACATAGGTTTCCCAAATTCTAAGCCCATATATTCAGCTACACTCTCAACATCTCTACTTTGTTGTCTCATAGCAAATCAATCAATCCATCAATCAATCAGTCTATCAATCAGTTTTCTACTGAACTCCCATCCTTTTTCTTCTACCTACTTCACTCATATTCTCACTACGTTGGTTGATAACAACTAGTTCCAGTGGTTCAAGCCAATGATTTGGGAGAGTCCTCCTGGAATTCCTGTCATGGACCACATTCTACGGCCATGAATTGCCTTCTGTTATGTCCCAGAATCTGACCCCTCCTCACCACCTCAGCCATCGTGATCCTACGAGTTGGCATCATCCCCAGTTTTCTGTAATAACATTTAACTGTGTTAACTGCTCTGTCCTTGCTTTCCTCCAGCACATTCTTAAGATGTTTGCCAGAGTGTTATTTTTAAAGCAGTCATTAGATATATCATTCATGTGCTGTAAGCCTTGAAAATAATTTCCTATTTCATTCTGCACAAAAGCCATGGTTTTGCCATTGATCAACAAGGCTCTGGAGATCTTCTTCACCTTGTCACTGTTTTCATATCATATTTCATATTTTGCCTCCAACTTAGCCCCAGCTGCACTGGCTTCCTTATTCTTTCTCAAATGCATGAGGCATATTTCACCTCAGAATCTTTGAACTGGCTCTTCCACCTACCTGGCATACTATTCTCCAAGATATTTGTGTGATTACCTCTTTCTCACTTCTCTCAAGATTTGCTCCAAAGTGCCTTGTTAGGAAAGACCATTCTCACATCTCTGTGCAATTACTAACTGTGCTTGCCCCATCACTCTGACCCTCCTTTAGCATGTCTGTATTTTTTTCTTTTTCTCCATTTCCTTTTTTTCTTTTTTTCTGGTGAACTAACTTCATATAACTGAAACATTTGAGTATCATCTTAAAATGACCATATTTTTTTAAAAAATGAAAGCTAACATATGTAACTTTTTGTTGCTTTATAATTTTTCTTACTTACGTTTTTTTAAAAAAAAACCAAACGTAATAGCAAACACTTATTAATTGCTAGACACACCACTGTTATACTTTTTGCCTATAATTTTTGTCTCTCTGCTCTTTCTACATCCCTTCACATAATAACAATTTTAAAATAGTTTACATAAAGAGAGTCAACAGATAATTTGCTCTTTCCTATAGCATTTTTTTTAAGAGTTTTATTTATTTGAGAGAGAGACAGTGAGAGAGAGCATGACTGAGAGAAGGGCAGAGGGAGAAGCAGACTTCCCGTGGAGCTGGGAGCCTGATGCGGGAATCGATCTCGGGACTCTGGGATCATGACCTGAGCCGAAGGCAGTTGTCCAACCAACTGAGCCACCCAGGCATCCCTCCTATAGCATTGTTCATCTTTCCTTAGTTTTTCAAACAACTTTATTTATCAACCACTTTATTTTTTCAGTGTTCTAAGATTCATTGTTTATGCACCACACCCAGTGCTCCATCCACCACACCGGGGCCATGCAAATGGCCATCTGGCAATTGACTCCTTTACTTACTTTTATATTCTTTTGCAAAAGATATTCTCTAAGAATTAATTGTGATGAAGTTAGGAAACAGGATGTTCTCCTTACAGTTTGAAAGAATAATGAAACTATCATTCTTCTGAGAAATAGGGATGGGAAACTTGGTAGAATCAGGTATATCATATTTTTATGAATTTCTTAAATATGGCTAAATGATTTGTTTCTCAGAAATATTTCTTTTAAATTTAAAAATCTTCTATTTTCTTCTAAGTGTTTTGGTAAACAGAGATACATAAGGTTGTAAAACATACCCAAATCATATTTTAAAATATTTATATTTTTGGGGTGCCTGTGTAGCTCAGTGGGTTAAAGCCTCTGCCTTCGGCTCAGGTCATGATCCCAAGGTCCTGAGATTGAGCCCCACATCGGGCTATCCGCTCCGTGGGGAGCCTGTTTCCTCCTCTCTCTCTGCCTGCCTCTCTGCCTATTTGTGGTCTCTGTCTGTCAAATAAATAAATAAAATCTTTAAAAATAAATAAATAAATAAATAAATAAAAATATTTATATTTTTTAAAATAAAAATATATAAAATATATATAAGATAATAATATATATATTATATATATAAATATAAAAAATATTAAAAATTAAAAATATCATATTTGAAAAATTCAGACCATACATTTTTCTTCCGGGAGGAGCTCAGATTCTTGGTTTGTATGCACCATATTCTTGTGAAACATACATACTTTGACCAAAATTGATAGAGAAAGGCAGTTCATCAACTGATCAATTATAGATACTGAGTAGTATGGTTGCAGACTAGAACGCTAAGTGTTATGAAAACTTACACATGAAGTTACAGATTTTCATCCCTTCCCAAGTAATTTAAAAATAAACAGTAGTAAAGCAAATGCAGTTGAAAAAAAAATGGGATATAACAAACAACTAAATTGTAATATTATGAGACTTATACACATTACTAACTAGAGTTTATAAAAAAAAAGGATGTTTGTGTTTAAGATGTGGTGTATAATTAAACTTAGCAAGCATGTACTGTTCATTAGTTGCAAGATCTGGGAAAGGAGTTGAAAGCACATAAGAATTAATTCGACACAGATTTTATCTAAGCTAGTGAAAGAGACAGGTATATAAATATCTAATTGTAATTCTTTTTCATCCTCAGTTATTTATTTATTTATTTATTTTTGGTCTGCAGCCATGTGTAGGGCACTGTGTTTATATACATTGGGAATTTAAAAACATAAGAGGTGGTTTTTGTCCCTAATGGATTTGTAATCTAATTACGGAACCAGAACATACACGTGCAATGCCTGGGGACACACGGAGGGATACACTGACTATATGAGTAGTAAGTGTTTGTAAGCACTGAAGGCAGCAACACTGAGGCTAAGGTAGTCTAACGGCCTGCTTCTTTCCCAAGCACTTCCTGTGGATCAAGGCCAGTGCTAGCCTGGCTGACAGTGATGCACCTGGACGGCAGCACTTCATACAGTAGAGACCATGCCCACCTACAGGTAAGGGCAGCAGGAAGAGGAATCCAGAACTATTGGAAGAGCGAATGAGAGTTAAGATAAAATTCATTTAAAAAAAAAAAATTGCGGAACAAAGAACGGGGAAGGGAGTAGATTCATCATAACTGCATGGAAATCTGTAGGTATCTTAGAGGTATCGACAAGTGACGGCTAAGTAATCAGGGCCAGATCTGGATATTTGGCTGTTCCTCTGAATTCTTTATTTTTTTTTTAATTTTTTTTTTATTTGACAGAGAGAAATCACAAGTAGATGGAGAGGCAGGCAGAGAGAGAGAGAGAGGGAAGCAGGCTCCCTGCTGAGCAGAAAGCCCGATGCGGGACTCGATCCCAGGACCCCGAGATCATGACCTGAGCCGAAGGCAGCGGCTTAACCCACTGAGCCACCCAAGCGCCCCAGTTCCTCTGAATTCTTTCAGTGAGGTTTGGTCAGCCCGTGTAGCTTGTCATTTCATGGAGGTTGGCACTCCAGTTGAGTAATCGTACTGACGACAACATCACACGCCTTCAAATTGAAATTCTTTTTAAATTTTTATTTATTTTTATTTTTTAAAGTTTTTCTTTTAATTCCAGTTAGTTAACATATGGTGTTCTGTTCTGTTGGTCTCGGGTGTAAAGTAGAGTGATTCGGCACTTCCGTATGGACCTGGTGCTCACCACCGCTAGTGCTCTTCCTAATCCCTATCCCCTCTTCAACAAATCTCCCCAAGGGCCTCACCCCACTGGTAACCATCACTTTGTTCTCTAGTTAGAGTCTGTTTCTTGGTTTGCTTCTCTCCTTTTTCCCCCTTTACTCATTTTTTTTTTAAATTTCACATATGCATGCAGTCATATGGTATCTGTCTTTCTCTGACTTATTCTGCTTACCCTTTAATGCTGTAACTCCATCCATGTTATGACAAGTGGCAAGACTTCATTCTTTTTATCTTCATGATTTTTATTCTTTATATATATATATATATATATGTATATATAAAATCTCACATCTTTTTCTAAATAAGTATTGAAGGGCAAGGATTGATACTCTATGTTATAAAAATGTGTATTTATGATTCAGTAATATTTCTTAACTGTATTTTTCTTTTTTCAAAAAAAATATGAGTAAGAGCCACATAAAAAAATCACTTTATATTTAACTAAACAAATCTCTCATTCCTGCTTAATAGCATTATGTCATGTGCTAGTGTCTTCTGTATTTTAACCAACTCCAAACTGATGGGTTAGTTGACAGAAGTTTTTGTTGTTGATCAACCACTAGCATCTTCCACTTTCAAGAAAGAAAGGAAAGAGATGCTTGGCTGGCTCAGTGAGTTAAAGCCTCTGCCTTCAGCTCAGGTCATGATCTCAGGGTCCTGGGATCAAGCCCCGCATTGGGCTCTCTGCTCAGCCAGAAACTTGCTTCCCCCTCTCTCTCTGCCTACTTGTGATCTCTCTGTCAAATAAATAAATAAAATCTTTGGGGAAAAAAAAGGAAAGAAAAGAAAAGGTAAATATTACATGCTATACTTAGAAGGAAAGATTCTTTGTTTTTCTTTTATATTTAAAAAAACTTTTTTCCATTCAATTCACTTACATACTTTGATGGGAAGGAGCAATTTGTGTTTTGTCGCCTAAGGAGTTCCTTGTGAAAATCTGAATTGCCTTGGAACCATATTTCAGAGTTATTTCAGTGATGTTTGAACAGTCTCTGTAGGTTCGTACTCCAGTAGACGCCCATCCAGCCCCGTCCTCACTGTAGATCTAAGTGTAGGAGGGTGAGTGCAGTCCTCTAGCAGAATGCCCAGTTCTTAGAGAGCAGATGAGACATGAGCCTGGCTTTAACTATTAATCGATTATAGCAAAAGAGAAGTCTCAAGGTCATTCAATTAAAGGCATTCCATAGAGGCCAGGATGCCCATGGTAATCCCAGAAATTTTCAGTCTATCCAGGACAAAAACAGTTGAATGGAGATTTATTTAGGATTCAGTACTTCGTGTGGCCAACACCTGCTATCATCCCTTGGACCTCAATGTATTCTAAGTTAAAAAAAAATAAAAAATCCTTATAAACATACATCCGTACATATTCAGGCACAAGTAAACAGAATATCCTGAAGATTCTAATGTCCATTTTCTTTATCTTCACTGATATCACCTGATTGATTCCATATCACCTGATTGATTCCATGCTCTAATCCGCTCTTTCCTCAACAATTCCGGAGTCTCCTTCTAACCGATATCCCTGTTTCTGCATTTGTCCTCCTAAATAACAATGATAGATCGTAGCATGCCAACCGTTTTTTTCAATAAATTTATTGGTTTTTCAATGTACTTAGAATTAAAGCCAAATTGCCTATCATTGCTGTATCCCACATAAATCAGGCCCCGTTAGCCCCTCCACTTTTACTGAAACAGTTTTTTTCTCCTTAATTGTTACTTTCCAAGCAAATAGACATTATTTTATTCTGTTGAATTTCTCAAACCTTTTAGGGATCAAGTCTTTGCATCAGTTTTTTCCATTGCTTAGAACACTTTACTCCTTGATCTTCATGTGGTGAGCTCATTTCCATCTTTCTGATCTCAGCCTGATTACTACCTTCTCAGAGAAGACTTGCCTGCCCACTCCACCCTAGATAGTCCCCTGAAAGCCCTATGCTTCAGATAAAATGTTCCCTATTCATCACTCATTTATTTATTTTTCATGGCATTGTTACCACCTGCAATTACCTCAATATCCATGTTTAGTTTTCGTCTTCTTCCACAATAAAAATATGGGACAGCTCATGGCATGTAACCCAAAGGAAAAGGACATTTATTGCAAAATGTGGTTTATTAAATGCAGAGTCTAGTGATGACAATTTGACTATGATGTGTAGGATGGCTCGTGAGACTATTTAATGAAATGACAGATATAAAATTCTTGACTCATGTCATATGCTATGTCTAGCATTTGGTTCTTACTTACTAACTGCAAGCTGTTACTGTTATTATGAAGATCACAATCTGATCATGAAGAAAGAGGTAGAGGGGAAGGGGGAGAAGAGGGTGTAGAGGAGGAAACTCGTCCTGACATAAGGCCTTAATAGGAGGCTAACAGTGGAAGAACAAGGAAGCGAGAAAGCTGGGACCCTAAAGGTGGTAGAAGAATATGGAGGTCATGGAAATGTACGAGCGTGGTAAGAGCCAGGTTTGCATTCCACCTTATTACTTTTGTTTATGTGACCCTCGCAACCTAAGCTGCAACTTCTTTATTTGTAAAAAGGGGGGGTGTATCTTAATGATCCATTTCTATGTAACGAACAACCCCAAAAGTTTAATGTCTTGAAGTGACCATTTATTAGAATCTATTGTGGTTCTGGAGATAGCTGGGTTCAGCTGGGTGGTTCTCAGCCAGGGTCCCGCCTGAAGGACAGTAAGATAATGGGTAGGACTGGAGTCATCTGAAGGCTTTTCATCCCTATTTCTGACGTTGAGCTAGGATGGCTGGACACATTAGGTAGTCAGGCAGCTCCCTTTCAACATGGCTTTTCTCCATGGCCAACTTGGACTTCTTCACAGCCTGGTAATCTCAGGGATTTGGACTACTTTCATGGCTGCTGGCTTCATGCAGAGCAAGCTTTCCAAGAGACCCAGGTGGATGCTGCCCGAGAAGCCTCGGAACAGCGATTTACCAATAATGGGCATTAAAATGTTATTAAAAAAATCCGTTAATTTTATGAGAATCTCAATGAGATTATTGCCATCTGTATTATGTATCTCTTTTGTAAGCCATTAAATTTCCTTGTTGTCCAATCCATTATCTCTTTTGTTTTGGAAAGAGCAATATTATAATTTATTCTGTTTTTCTGTTAAGACATAATTGAGGAGTTCCTAATTTCTGTATTTTGATTTATCCAGCCAATAAATAAGTCAATCACTTGCCAATTGAGATGGCAAATAAAGATGAAAAAAGATGAAAAGATGAAAGCCCTATCCTATTAAACTGTGCTAAAATTCTCGACCATATTTTCTTATTTACTTTTGATCCATCCATCCACCCCCCTGAAGGAACATTCATTTATACAAGAATATTTATGAAGAGCAAACTGGAAGCTGGATTCAGGGAAATACAAAATGGCCATGGAGTTTATATCCTACCAGAACACACAGACATTAGGTAACAATTTATAACTAAATAATTGACTGCATGGGATTTTTTTAAGTACTATGAGGAAATACAGGATGGTACAAAAATGAGCTGTGTGGTGCTGAACAACTTATTTAAAGTTACTGAACCTTGGCTTTGTTTTGTTCTGCTTTATTTCAGCTTGCTTGGCAGGGTTGGTAAGACATTGGAGTGAGATTGTATCTAGCTCACAGTAGCTTAAGAAAAAACAAACAAAACAAGACATATCCTTTTATTTATTTATTTATTTATTTATTTATTTATTTATTTATGGTCCTGTCTGGACTACTATATTTTCCCTCCACAGATAGGAAATACAGTATGGTATTAGAATGTATACCCTCTTCACAAGTATGCTTGTTTTTAACCCTTCTTAATTTATAACCTTACCAGAAAACGTAATTGTAGCTCATAACGTATTTTCTATATCAGATTCTTTAATGTCTATTCTATCATTCTTATATAATAATAATTATATATTATATAATTTTATAATTATAAAATTAATTTATATAATTTATACATTATATTATATATTATATAATATATAATAGTTCTTATTCTTATAATGACTATAAATTGACATATATATATAATGACTATAAATTGACTTAAAATGACTATAAATTGTGTGACAGTATGTTTTGGTATCTCTAAAATAAACTATAAGAAACTATCAGAAAAAGTTGTCTATAGGTTATGGATGCTTATCACATTACCTGGTTATGAATAACATCCAGGAAATATGGCATCATAATTTAACGTTCCTATCTACTTAAAGCTTTCAGCAAACCCTAAAGTCAACACTAAGGTGTGCATATTTTAATCATAAGCTGTCATGTATTAAGAGTAAACCTCAACTGAATAACTTGTATGCCACAAAATCCAAAAATATATATTTCTTAATCTTTCTTATTATCAATGAGAAACTATTTTAAAAGTGGCTGAAACAAATGAACATTGTAGAGAACTCCACAATGTTTAAAATACTGACTTTGAATTAAGATTCAGCTTATGTTCTACTTCCAGTTAAATCAGTCACATGAAATGAACATTTTGTCATCGTTTAACATCAATTCATGTGTGTCTAAAGCCAATCAGACTATGTCAAAATCACTGGGTAATCTATCGTTGCAAATAATGTAGTCAACTTATTTTAACTGGTTTTCTTTCCTATTGGGCCATTATGCTGGTTTATTAGGTTAAATAGATTAAGTATATCCATATTTGTATTAGAAAGCCATCCGCCTTTATACCCAGTACAGTAATATTATCATCTCAGAGTACTTACAATCTACTTCTCCAGATATTCTGGACTATTTCTAGGGCTTATCTAGTTGCTAAAATAGTAAACTCTACTACCAAGAAAAACGAAATGAAAATTCAATGATTATCTGCCAATATTGAATGAAATCATATTCATTTTCTGAAAGAACTTATATAAGAAAAAAATGAAATTTCTTATTTGATAGATAAGAATTAGTTTAAATGTTTAGCTGTAGTCATTCAAGGGAATGATGGAGGTTATAGCTTGTAAAACACCTTACGTGTAAAAAACCAACCAAACAAAAAAGATCATAAAATATTTTTGCTTTTGATTAAGGAATTGAAGGAATGACAAGTGGAACATTTCAAATCAAGAGAGAAAAATCTCAACATAACTGTTAGCTAAAAGACAATAGATTTCTGTTACTTTTCTTACAGGAGAATGCAATTATGTAGTCTAATTATAACTAAAGGCATGCTATTAAAAATGATTAAAAATTAGTTCAGGTTCTCAGAAATGCAATGGAACATGCTTTATTTGCATTACATAGACCCTATCTATTGATAAAAGCTGAAAAGGGGCACCTGGGTGACATAGTCAGTTACTTAGCTGACTCTTGATTCAACTCAGATCATGATCTTAGGGACCTGGGATCAAGCCCTGCATGTGGGGCTTTGTGCTCTCGGGGAAGTCTGCCTGAGGAGTTGCCCTCTCTCATTCCCCCTGCTCGTGCATGCTTTCCTTCTCTCTCTCTCTCTCAAATAAATAATTAAAAAAAAAAGAAAGAAAGAAACTGAAAGGAAAAACAAGTTTTAACATACAGTTTCTTATTAGTTTCAAGTGTACAATATATAGTGATTTAACAGTATAGTGACTTAACAGTTCCATAAATTAACCTGTGCTCATCACAAATGCACTCCTTTTTCTTTTTCTTTTTTTTTCTTTTTAAAGTCAAATCATATATTTGCTTTCTCTGATGGACTTATTTCACTTAGCATATAATTCTCTCTAGCTCTATCCATGTCCTTGAAAATGGCAAGATTTCACTGTTTTTATGGCTGGATAATATTCCATAACTTCTTTTTTATCTATCCATTAATCCATTGACACTTGGGCTGCTTCCTTATCTTGGCTATTCTAAAAAAATGTTGCAATAATAATAAGGGTGTAGGTATCCCTTTGCATTAGTGTTTTTATATTCTTACAGTGAATACCCAGTAGTGCAATTACTGGATTGTAGGGTAGTTCTGTTTTTAATTTTTGAAGAATTTCCATACTGTTTTCCACAGTAGCTGTACCAGGTTGTATTCCCATCAACAGTGAATGAATGTTACTTTCTTTATTAAATATTTTTATTAAAATATAATGTATTATTTGCCCCAGGGGTGTAGGTCTGTGAATCTTCAAGCTTACACACTTCACAGCACTTATCATATCACAGTCTTCCCAATGTCCATAACCCAACCACCCGCTCCGCACACAGCATTCCCCCAGCAAAGCTCAGTTTGTTTTGTGAGATTAAGTCTCTTATGGTTTGTCTCCCTCCCAATTCCATCTTGTTTCATTTTTTCCTTCCCTACCCTCCAAGCCCCCCACTCTACCTCTTGAATTCCTCATATCAGGGAGATCACATGATAATTGATCTCTTTCTTTGATTGACTTATTTCACTCAGGATAATACCTAATACCATCCATGTCATTGCAAATGGCAAGATTTCATTGCTTTTGATGGCTGCATAGTATTCCATTGTATATATATGGATATAAACAGATGTCCATAAACAGATGAATGGATAAGGAAGATAGATAGATAGATAGATAGATAGATAGATAGATAGATAGACAGATAGATAATCTTCCTTATCCATTCATCTGTTTATGGACATCCAGGTTCTTTCCATAGTTTGACTATTGTGGACATTGCTGCTATAAACATTCAGATGCACATGCCCCTTCGGATCCCTACATTTGTATCTTTAGGATAAATACCCAGTAGTGTGATTGCTAGGTTGTAGGGTAGCTCTATTTTTAGCTTTTTGAGGAACTTCCATGTTGTCTTCCAGAGTGGTTGCACCAGCTTGCATTCCCACCAACAGTGTAGGAGGGTTCCCCTTTCTCCTCATTCTCTCCAACATCTGTCATTTCCTGACTTGCTAATTTTAGCAAGTCTGACTGGTGTGAGGTGATATCTCATTGTGGTTTTGATTTGTGTTTCCCTGATGCTGAGTGATGAGGATTACTTTTCATGTGTCTGTTGGCCATCTGGATGTCTTCTTTGCAGAAATGTCTGTTCATGTCCTCTGCCCATTTCTTGATTGGATTATTTGTTCTTTGGGTGTTGAGTTTGATAAGTTCTTTATAGATTTTGGATACTAGCCCTTTATCTGATATGTCATTTGTGAATATCTTATACCATTCTCTCAGTTGTCTTTTGGTTTTGTTAAGTTTCTTTTGCTGTGCAAAAGCTTTTGATCTGGATGAAGTCCCAATAGTTCATTTTTGCCCTTGCTTCCCTTGCCTTTAGCAATGTTTCCAGGAAGAATTGCTGCAGCTGAGATTGAAGAAGTAGTTCCCTGTGTTCTCCTCAAGGATTTTGATGGATTGCTGTCTCATATTGAGGTCTTTCCTCCATTTTGAGTCTATTTTTTGTGTGTGGTGTAAGGAAATGGTCCAGTTTTGTTCTTCTGCATGTGGCTGTCCAATTTTCCCAACACCATTTGTTAAAAACACTGCCTTTTCTCTGTTGCACATTCTTTTCTGCTTTGTTGAAGATTAGTTGACCATAGAATTTATTGTCTATTTCTGGGCTCCCTATTCTGTTCCATTGGTCTGTGTGTCTGTTTTTGCACCAGTGCCATACTGTCTTGATGATAACAGCTTTGTAATAGAGCTCGAAGTTTGGAATTGTGAAGTCACCAACTTTGGCTTTCTCTTTCAACATTCCTCTGGCTATTCAGGGTCTGATCTGGTTCGATATAAGTTTTAGGATTACTTGTTCCATTTCATTGAAAAAACTTGATGGTATTTTGATAGGGATTGCATTAAATGTGTAGATTGCTTTAGGTAGCATAGACATTTTCACAATATTTGTTCTTTCAATCCATGAGCATGGAATATTTTTCCATTTCTTTGTGTCTCCCTCAATTTCCTTCATGAGTACTTTATAGTTTTCTGAATATAGATTCTTTGTCTCTTTGGTTAGGTTTATTCCTAGGTATCTTATGGTTGTGGGTGCAATTGTAAAGGCGGGTTGGCTCCTTAATTTCTCTTTCTTCTGTCTTGTTGTTTGTGTAGAGAAATGCAACTGATTTTTGTGCATTTATTTTATATCCTGACACTTTACTGAAGTCCTGTATGAGTTCTAGCAGTTTTGGAGTGGAGTCTTTTGGGTTTTCCACAGAAAGTATTATATCATCCCCAAAGAATGCAAGTTTGATACTTCTTTGCTTATTCAGATGTATTTTATTTCTTTTTGTTGTCTGATTGCCAAGGCTAGGACTTCTAGTACTATGTTGAATAGCAGTGGTGATAATGGATATCCCTGCCATGTTCCTGACCTTAGGGGAAAAGCTCTGTTTTTCTCCATTGAGATTTATATTCACTGTGGTTTTTCATAAATGGCTTTGATAATATTGAGTATGTACCCTATATCCCTACAGTTTGAAGGTTAAGAAAGGGTGCTGTAATTTGCCAAATGCTTTTCAGCACCTATTGAGAGTATCATATGGTTCTTATTCTTTATTTTATTAATGTATTGTATCACATTGATTGATTTGCAAATGTTGTACTAACCTTGCAGCCCAGAAATAAATCCCACTTGGTTGTGGTGAATAATCCTTTAAGTACTTTTGGATCCTATTCACTAGTATTTTGGTGAGAATTTTGGCATCCGTGTTCATCAAGGATATTGGTCTGTAATTCTCCTTTTTGATGGGGTCTTTGTCTGGTTTGGGGATCAAGATAATGCTGGCCTCATAAAATGAGTTTGGAAGTTTTCCTTTCATTTCTATTTTTTTGGAACAATTTCAGTTCTTTTAATGTTTGGTAGAATTTCCCTAGGAGGCTGTCTGGCCCTGGGCTCTTGACTGTTGGTAGATTTTTGATGACTGCTTCAATCTCTTACTGGTTATGGGTCTGTTAAAATTTTCTATTTCTTCCTGGTTCAGTTGTGGTAGTTTATATGTCTCTAGGAATGCATCCATTTCTTCAGATTGTCAAATTTGCTGGCGTATATTTGCTCATAATATGTTCTTATAATTGTTTGTATTTCTTTGGTGTTGGTTGTGATCTCTCCTCTTTCATTCATGATTTTATTTACTTAGGTCCTTTCTCTTTTCTTTTTGATAAGTCTGGCCAAAGAATCTTATTAATTCTTTCAAAGAATCAGCTCCTAGTTTTGCTGTGTCCCACAAATTTTGAATAGCTGTGTTTTCATTTTCACTTGTTTCCATGAATCTTTTCAATTCTTCTTTAATTTCCTAGTTGAGCCATTCATTATTTAGTAGGATGCTCTTTAGCCTTCATGTATTTGAATGCTTTCTAATGTTCCTCTTGTGATTGAGTTCTAGCTTCAGAGCATTGTGGTCTGAAAATATGCAGGGAATGATCCCGATCTTTTGGTACTGGTTGAGACCTGATTTGTGACCCAGGGTGTGATCTATTCTGGAGAATGCTCCATGTGCACTAGATAAGAATGTGTATTCTGTTGCTTTGGGGTTGAATATTCTGAACATATCTGTGATGTCCATCTGGTCCAGTGTGTCATTTAAAGCCTTTATTTCCTTGTTAATCTTTTGCTTAGATGATGTCCATTTCAGTGAGGGGAGGTGTTAAAATCCCCTACTATTATTGTATTATTGTCAATGTATTTCTTTGATTTTGTTATTAATTGATTTATATAATTGGCTACTCCCATGTTGGGGCATAGATATTTAAAATTGTTAGGTCTTATTGTTGGACAGAGGCCTTTAAGTATGTTATAGTGTCCTTCCTCACCTCCTATTATTGTCTTGGCTTAAAATCTAATTTATCTGATACAAGGATTGCCACCCCAGCTTTCTTTTGATGTCCATTAGCATGGTAAATTGTTTTCAGCCCCTCACTTTAAATCTGGAAGTGTCTTTGGGTCTAAAATGAGTTTCTTGTACACAGCATATTGATAGGTTTTGGTTTTTATCCACTGTGATACCCTGTGTCTTTGATTCAGACATTCCCATTTACATTCAGGGAAACTATTGAAAGATATGAATTTAGTTTCATTGTATTGTCTGTAAGGTGACTTTTACTGTATATTTCCTCTGTTCCTTTCTGATCTGACATTTAAGACTCTTTGCTTAGAGGACCCCTTTCAATATTTCCTTTAGGACTGGTTTGGTATTTGCTAATTCTTTTAATTTTTGTTCATCCTGGAATCTTTTTATCTCTCCTTCTATTTTCAATAATATCATAGTTGGATATAGTATTCTTGGCTTCATATTTTTCTCATTTAGTGCTCTGAATATATCATGCCAGTTTTTTCTGGCCTGCCAGTCCTCCATGGATAAGTCTGCTGACAATCTAATATTTCTACCATTGTATGCTACAGACTTCTTGTTCCAAGCTGCTTTCAGGATTTTCTCTTTGTCACTAAGACTTGTAAAGCTGTACTATTAGATGACGTGTTGTGGACCTATTTTTATTGATGTGAAGGGAAGTTCTCTGTGCCTCCTGGTTTTTGATTCTTGTTCCTTTGCCATATTAAGGAAATTTTCTACTACAATTTGATCCAGCATTACCTTCTTCCCCCTTCTCTCTTTCTTCTCCTGGAATCCCAATTTTTCTAATATTGTTTTGTGTTATGGTATCACTTATCTCTCGAATTCTTCCCTCATGGTCCAGTAGTTGTTTGTCTCTCTTTTGCTCAGCTTCTTTATTCTCTGTCATTTGGTTTTCTATATCACTAATTGTTTCTTCTTCCTCATTTATTCTAGCAGTAAGAATTCCATTCTTGACTGCACCTCCATTCTTGACTGCACTTCATTAATAGGATTTTGATTTCAACTTGGTTATATTTTAGTTCTTTTATTTCTCCAGAAAGTGCTTATATTTCTCCAGAAAGGAATTCTCTAATATCTCCCATGCCTTTTTTCAAGCCTAGCCAACACCTTGATAATCGTCATTCTGAACTCCAGTTCTGACATATTACCAATGTCCGTATTGATTAGGTCCCTACCCATTAGTACTGCCTCTTGTTCTGTGTGTGTGTGTGTGTGTGTGTGTGTGTGGTGAGTTTTTCTGCCTTTTCATTTTATCCAGATAGGAATATATATCAATGAGAGAGTAAAATACTAAAAGCTGGCAAAGACCCCAGAACAATATATGCTAAATATATCAGAAGAGACCTGAAACTGGGGTGTGAAGAAAGGGGGAATAATTAAAATATATATATATATATATATATATACATATATTAGACTGGTGAATAGAACAGAGCCACCCACTTGATTCTGGGTATATTCTGGTCTCTTAGAAGAAACTGCCTCTCAAAATTTTAAAGAAATAAACACATATATATACAAAAATAAGGGTAAACACAATGAAGGGATGGAATATGACTGTAAAGATGAAAAATTTTAAAAAAATTCTAAAAAAGAAATTGATGATAAGTTGGGTAGAAAAAGAAAAAAAAAAAAAAGGAGGGAATGTGCTCAGGCTGGAGACAGAACAAAGCCATGTGGTGGATTAGGGTATATTTTGATCTGTTCGAAGAAATATATCCCAAAATTTTTTAGGAAAAAAAATACCTATATGTATACAAAAAAAATAAGGTTAAATACAATGAAGGGATAAAATATGACTATAACAATGAAGGTTTAAAAAGTTTTTTTTAGAAAGTTATTATTAAGATAAACTAGTTATTACATATTAAAAGAGGAAAGAGGAAAAGTTAAAAAAATAGAATAAGAAAATAATAAAATTAAAAAAATTTAATTTTGCAAGACTAAAGGATCATGGGGGGAAAGCCATGAATTCTATGTGTTGCGTTCCCCTAGCTCTGGATTTCTGCTGTTCTCCTTCACCTGTGAGCTTGGTCTTGGCTGGATGTTCTTGCTGATCTTCTGCAGGAGGGGTCTGTTGCCATGATTCTCAAATGTCTTTGCCCGAGGCAGAATTGCACTGCCCTTGTCAGGGGCTGGGCTAAGTAATCTGCTTAGATTCACTCTTGGTAGCTTTTGTTCCCTGAATGCTTTCTGTAGAGCTTTGGAGAACAGGAATGAAGATGGTGGCCTCCCAATCTCTGGCCTGGATTAGCTGAGAGCCTGAGGCTCTACTTTTCAGTGCACCCTCAGAGATAAGCAGGCAATCACTCCTGTCTCACTGCTCTCCAACCGAGCTCCGAGCTCACCCAGCCTGTGACTGAGCATTTCTATCTCTGGCACGGCCCCATTTGGAGTCTCCAAACCCAGAATATTCCTGCCTCACTGCCACTGCCCCTCTTAGAGGAGGAAGGTGAGTCTCCCAGATCTGCCACTTGTGGGGTCCCTGCTTGAAGAACAGTGGTCTGAATGTGCCTTGGATCATGGTTTAAGGTAACCCCGAGCTGAAGGTTCCCTCCTCCACTCTGTCTCTGTATTCTGCTTCCCTGCTCTGATACCTGGCAGTTCTGCCACAATCAGACACCCCTGATCTTTCTGTGACCCCACGGGACCTGAAACCACACTGTCCCTGTGAGGGCTCCACCCCCGCTTAGGCTCTGGAGCAATGTCCCTCAGTGGAGCTGACTTCTAAAAGTTCTGATTTTGTTCTCCGCTGCTCCACTGTTTCCCGGGAGCTGGCCCCTTCCCCCGCAATCTATCTTCCTGTTGCTTCAGATTCACTTCTCTGCATGTCCTACCTTCCCGAAAGTGGTTGATTTTCTGTTTCTAGAATTGTTGCTCTTCTTCTCTTCTACCTCCTGTTAAGTTTGTAGGTATTTGGGATGGTTTGATACCTATCTAGCTGAACTCCTGGGATCTGATTTTATTTCAGTCTGCTACTCCTCCGCCATCTTGCCTCTCCCCCTCACTGTTACTTTTTTCCACATCTTTGCCAACACTCATTGTTTCTTTTATTGTTGATTTTAGCCATTCTGACAGTGTGAGGTGATAGCTCATTATAGTTTTTTTTTGCATTTCCCTGATGGTAAATGATGATGAACATCTTTTCATGTGTATACTACCAACCTGTTTGTCCTTTTTGAAGAAATGTCTATCCATGTCTTCTGCCTATTTTTACATTGGATTCTTTGGTTTTGGGGTTTTGAGTTTTAGAAGTGTTCTCTCTCTCTCTCTCTCTCTCTCTCTATATATATATATATATATATATATGTATATATATATATATATTTTTTTTTAGAAGTTCTTTATACATTTTGGATACTAAAGCTTTATTGGATATATCATTTGCAAATGTCTTCTCCCATTCCATAGGTTGCCTTTTAGTTTTGATTGTTTCCTTCATTGTGCAGAAGCATTCTATTTTGATGTAGTCCAAATAGTTTATTTTTGCTTTTGTTTCCCTTGCCTTAGGAGACATATCTAGGAAAAAAAGTTGCTATGGCTGATGTCAGAGTGGTTACTGCCTGTGTTCTCTTCTAGGATTTTTATGGCTTCAGGTGTCACATGTTTTAATTGATTTTGAATTTATTTTTCTGTTATGTGTAAGAAACTGGTCTAGTTTAATTCTTTTGCTTGTACTTGTCCAGGTTTCACAATACCATTTGTTGAAAAGACTGTCTTTTTTCCATTGGATATTCTTTCCTGCTTTGTTGAAGATGGTGGCCATATAGTTATGGGTTTATTTCTGGCTTTTCTATTCTGTTCCTTTGATTTATTTACCTATTTTTGTGCCAGTAACATACTGTTTTGGTTGTACAGCTTTGTAATATATCTTGGAATCTAGAATTGTGATACTTCCAGCTTCCCTTTTCTTTTTCTAGATTGCTTTGACTATTCGTGCTCCTTGGTGGTTCCATACAAATATTAGGGTGGTTTGTTCTTATTTGGTAAAAATGCTTTGGGTATTTTGATAAGGATTGCATGCATTAAATATATAGATTGCTTTAGGTATTATAAACATTTTAACAATATATTTTTTCCCAATCCATAAACTTGGAGTGTTTCCATTTCTTTGTGCCATCTTCAGTTTCTTTTTTTTTTTTTTTTTAAAGATTTTATTTATTTATTTGACAGAGAGAAATCACAAGTAGATGGAGAGGCAGGCAGAGAGAGAGAGAGAGGGAAGCAGGCTCCCTGCTGAGCAGAGAGCCCGATGCGGGCCTCGATCCCAGGACCCTGAGATCATGACCTGAGCCGAAGGCAGCGGCTTAACCCACTGAGCCACCCAGGCGCCCCCATCTTCAGTTTCTTTCATCAATGTTTTATAGTTTTCAGGTTTCATCAATGTTTTATAGCTGTTTGGTTTAGGTTTATTCCTAGGTATCTTATTTTATATGCAGGAGTCAATGGAATTGTTTTCTTAATTTCTCTTTCTGCTGCTTCATTATTAGTGTACAGATGTGTAATAGATTTTGGTACATTGGTTTTGTGTCCTGTGAATATACTGAATCCATTTATTAGTTCTACCAGTTTTTTGAAGTGTTTCAGGTTTCTATATAGTTTATTATGTCTTTTGCAAATAGTGAAATTTTACTTGTTCCTTATCAATTTGGATGTCTTTTATTTCTATTTGTTATCTGGTTGCTGGGCTGGGACTTCCTGTACTATGTTGAATACAGGTGGTGAGAGTGGACTTTTTGTCTTATTCCTGACCTTAGGGGAAAAGCTGTTACTTTTTCCCTATTCAGGATGGTGTTAGCTGTGGGTTGTTTGTATATGGCCTTTATGATGTTGAGGTATGTTCCCTCTAAACCTACTTGTTGAGGGTTTTTATCATGAATGGATTTTGAACTTGGTCAAATGATTTTTCTGCATTTATATGAAATGATTGTATGGTTCTTATTCTTTCTCATATTGATGTGATGTATCACATTGATTGATTTGTAAATATTGAGCTACATTTGCAATCCAAGAATAAATCCCACTTTTATATTTGTATCTTCTAGCCAGCTAGACTGCCAACAAATTCGTTACTCTTGGGTTTATATTCTTCTGAGCTAGAGTCATGTGCTAATGCATTTCTGGGGGAGTGGGGAAGGGGAGAGGGAAGAAGTATAAATACTCAGTTTGGCTATGGTATTGCAATGTTTCATCTCACAGCATAACAACCAGTTTAAGAAACAAAAATAGAGTAGGTGAACTAACTTCCAGAACTGTAATAGCACCTTGATAAAGAGTGATTATGGCAAAATAAACATCAAGTTCCAGTTAGAAAAAAGTAACTTATTTTTCAAACTCCTTAGAAATAAATACTTTAGAATCTCTAAGACAAACCTTTTCACTTCATACCAGATTTTGGTCAGTACAAGATGACAGATCCTTTTTCTCCCTCCTCCTTTCTGCTAAGTCTATAACTGGGTATAAGATATACTGGAAATAAGACAAGATACAACTAAATGAGAAATCTGAAAATTCTTTCTCACTGTAAACATTGATGTCAAAAATTTTTAGATGGAACATTTCAGGAGTTATGTGCAGAAATACAAAGACTATTCACCACTTTGTTAATAGAAGTTTTTACCATGTTGTTGCCATGGGACTGGGAAGAATATGTGTATATATGTGTATATATATATATATATATATGAGAGGAATATGTATTAATTTCTAAAAATTTTATTAGAAAGTTTAAACACATGATGATCCACTGAAATAAAATTTGCCTGAAAAATTTATTTGATGAATGTTCACATTAACAACTGTTCTCAGATATAATTTTTCAGAAATTAATTCAGGAAATTTGTGATATTAATTTAAGAGCAGTAGGTTAATTGATTTTAAATAAATCTGCTTATGCATTTAAAGTCGAGCATTCTTGATTCATTCTATTATTTTTCCAATTTTCAATGTTAAAATTTTAAATATTATAATTATTCATGTATTAATTTTAAATGAATGACATTTTTAAAATTCATATATGAGTAGCATGTATGATTAGTGTAAAAAACATATTACTCAGCTCCTTTCTTTTTAGCAAAAGAAGCTCAACGGAACTTCCTAAAGTGGTATAAATATCTTTTAGCATGTTTTTGGTGGGGCTTACCATTAGTGTCTATGATTGTCAATATTATAAAATTAAAATGAAAACACAATAGTTAATACTGAAAACTTAAGATTATATATTTAATTTCTTATAAATGTTTTATTTCTTAAAAGAAATAACACATCACACACATGGTCCTACTATACAAAAATTTTCCTAGAAATTTAAATATTCCTGGGACCTTCTAAAGTTTACCAGCAATTCATAGTAACAAATCTTTTGTAGTTATTACCTGAACCAAATATAAGACTTGGTATTAAAACCAAAAATAAAAAGAGGCACATAAATACTATAAAATCATTTTTTTTATAAATATGCTAGAATAGAGAATATGGTGGAATGATAAGAAATGAGCATTGCCAAAATTTCTTAGTCCCTTTTGATAAATCAAATATTAAAACTAGGAAAAACAGTACTTCTGGAAACCAGGAAATGATGTTATCCACATGTACAAACTCTTAAGAAAGTCATCAAAAATAATGCAGAAGGAACTAAATTATAGAAAAGACCAGCCTTTAGAAATAGGTATATTTTCCAGAGAAAGAAGACTTTAATCTTTTAGATGAAGGTTGATATCAAGAGCAGGGAAGAAAAACAAGATGTCAAATCTTACTTAATGTGACATAGTTGTAGAAGTCAATTCCAGAGATCCAGGGAACATCAATATCAGCTTAGCCAATATAGCAGAGATCAGCAGGGTTTGGATGAAATTCATCATAAGATGATCAAAGAGGAGACCTTGAGTGACTCTTCTAACACCACAGAAAGAGGATCAAGAAAAGGAGGAGAAACCAAGAAGCAATATTTAACATGCATTAAAAACACTTGAAATGAGAACCATTAAGAAACAGAATAGGGATCATATAATAAAATACCAAAGAACAAAAAATACCAGGAGTCTGGCTTCACTGATTTTCTCCCATTTTCCTCAGGCTACAGATTCTGATAATCTCCCCCAGTAGATTAAGTCTTCTGTTCCTTAGGGAAGCATAGCAGCAGAATAGTAGCAATGTTTCCCCTCCGGCAGCACCATAGGGGAAGTATTCTTAAGATGTTCCCTAATATTCCCTGTGAGCAGTTTGTTGGGCTTTTGGATGAAAAGTCTGCAAAGCCAAAATGGATGCAGTTTTTCCCATAGACCTCAGGAGTTTGACACTTTGATGCTAAGCAAACCTAAGCTTTTAAATTTTTTTTTTTTTTAGTTTAAGATTTTATTATTTTTTTCTCATTGTAGTATATACCCTCCCCAATGTTCATTATCCAGTCACCCCATCTCTACCACGCCTCTCCCCTCCAGCAATACCAAGTTTCAAACCTAAGCTTTTAAAAATTTGTTAAAAATTTTTAGCTGACTCTTTTATTGAAATATATATGGTATTTAATGCTGTCTGTCCCAAGTAGGTGAATGTTTGCTTTTGTTTTTCTCTACACATGACTTCCTTCCTTTTTGGAGTTAGTTCTTTGTCGTATATTGTTCATTCTTTAAATCTTTCAAAATAAGGGATTTAAGGGATTTATTCGTAGTTTATCTGTTCTTTTTTTTTTTTTTTTGGTCTTAATCTTAATTATAAGAAAGGAAGTGATATTTTTCCCATCTTTCTAAGTCTAAACTGAAGCTGGTATACTTTTTATTATGCATGTATGAATGGCTTGAGACTTTGAAAGGACCAGAAACTATCAGGAGTTTCATGGGGACAGGCTGTTTCTCTGGTCCAAGCTAATATGCTTTTCTTAGGATAGAGAATTATATATGCAAGTATGTACTTTATTAAACTTTACTTGAACCCAATAAACTTTGATTGGCAGCTTTTGTTTTGTTTACAATGTAGATTACTTCTTGGAAACTGTTGGGAGCCTTTAAGGCTATGAAATACTTTGTTGTAGCAAAGAAGATATAGTTTTACACCTCTAGATGTGCTAATTATGTGAGAAAGTTACCCTTTTTCAGATTTTGGCATAACTACAACCATCAGCATTTCTATTCAGATGTCTGGTATAACTCTTCACTGCTCTTAGAAGGATGACTTCCATACACAAATTAGTTTGTGATTGTTTTTTGTCTGGTTGCTTTTGTTTAAGATAATTTTAAAGAAAAGACATTTTTTCTTTATTAAAATGCTAGTTTAATTATCGATTTAATTTTTTAGGAAAATTTTATAATTTTCTCTGTAGAAAGTTTTGCTAAATATATTTCTCAAAGGAATGAATGAGATTCCCTTTTATCCTTTGCTGCAGCCAAAATAAATGTCAACTTATGGTATATTCTTTAACAATTTATTGGTAAATAAATGCATTAGATAATGCACTTAAAATTTATATCATTTCAATGAAAAGAAATTAATATCATTATGATACACATTTTTTTTCTGGAGGCTGACTCATTATGGATTTGTAAAAATATTTTTCTTCTCATTTTTCTAACTTTCTGTTGATTCATAATAGTTTTATGAGGATTAATGTATTAGCATTTAAGAAAATATTTTGTGCTCATCATTTTGATTCTTTCTATGATTACAGCGTACTTTGAAAGATTGTCTTTCCTCAGATATCTTCAAAAGTAACCACCCACATTTCTCAAAGTATCTTTGTAGTTTAACATTAAAGTTAATACATTTGAGCCCCTTGAAAAATAGTTTGATGTTATAAATAAGGTTGTACATGTTTTGTTTTATTATAGCTTCCTCAGATAATATTTTATTATATTCATATCAAATCTGCTTTCCCTCCTAACAAGAAATCCCAACAACAGATGCAACAAATCCATTCACATATGCAAGACTTTCTGCATTCTATTGATTTACCCTTTCTAACAAAATGGTGACACTTTAAATCATATTAAAATAACTAGTTGAAAAATGTTTTTTTTTTTCTTTTTTAACTTCTTACTTGTTTATTTCTTTGTGGTAAAAAATGGTTTACTTCTAATTTAAAAAAAATAATATTAGAATAGATTTCTGATTTCTCACTTTGCATGTGAGGCGTTTAGAAATTGCCACTCTGTTCTAACATGTAATAAAGCTAAACAGACTAAAAAGCAAGCACGTTGTCTTGGATGGAAGAGAAGAGTGGAAGAGGCAAACTACTGCCTCTGAGATTGGAGAGACCGACAGTCGTATCTAAGGAGTTGCTGTTTACCTGAGCAGAGACTCACATAGAGCCATGGTGGGGAACCTGAATAGTAATTGATGAGGAGCTGGTGGCTCAGTGCAGGTAACAATCAGAGTGAAAACTGCAAGGGGCCCAGTCATAGGAAGGCCCCCAGTGAGATTAACTTCCTGGAGTTTAACCAGGTGTCCATAGTAAGTATCTGAGAAAAATCCCCTTGAACTTCTGGGGCAGCGGTGGGAAACCATTCTGAGGTATACCACACCAAAACACTCTGTTCTTCTTAACACAGGGAACACTAATTAGCCAGAGCTTAACTTAATTATGAGAGCCCACGGGACCTAGAGAGGGGAAATAATTACTGAAAGCCACCCCTTGCTATCCTGTCATACCTTAGAAGGGAGAAAATACCTGAAAAGTGCTTGTGAAGTTCACAGTCTAGAGGCACAGGCTTAACTAAAACACTGAGATCTAATCATATGGCTGTAGCACACTTCCTCCCCCCCCCCCCACAGCTTATCCCTCATTGCTACAAGCCCATTTGCAGCAGTTACTTTTACCCAGTACATCGTGTTTAGCTATGGAGAAAATACTATAAGGTACACCAAAAGTTAAATCAACAAAACAAAAAACCCACAATTTGAAGAGACAAAGCAAGCATCAGGAACAGACATGGCAGGGATGTTGGGATTATCAAATCAGGAATTCAAAACAACTACAATGACACTAAGCATTCTAACATGCAAGAACTGAGGAGAAATATAAGGAGACATGTGGAAATCCTAAGTACCAAAAAGAAATGCTAAAGGTCAAAATCATTGTGACAGAATCAAACAGCACCTTTGACGGGTATATTAGTAGAGTACAGAGATTAAACAACACACTTCCACATAATTCATGGTTCAAAGAGGAAATCTCAAGAGAAATTTAAAAATATTTTAAACTAAATGAAAATGAAAATAAAACTTATCAAATGTTTGTGATGCAGTGAAAGTAGCACCAAGAGGAAAATTTATAGCATTGAATAGATGCTCATCTTAGAAAAGAAAATCTGAAATAAATATTCTAAGCTCCCACCTGAGGAAACTAGAAAAAGAAATACAAATTAAGCCAAATGTAAGCAGGAAAAAAAAAGAGAGAGAGAAATAACAAGAATCACAGAAGAAATCTATGAAATTGAAAACAGAAATTCCATAGAGAAATCAGTGAAACCAAAACTTACTGACATGAGAACATATTTTCCTGGAGTAGATTTTATACAAAGTTTCATTCCTTATTCTCCATTTTTTTTTCCTTATACTCTACTATATGAAATCACTCAAAATTCTTGGGGAAGGTGAAGAGAACAAATAGAATGTTAAAACTAAATTTATCTAAACAATCAAAAATCCTTAGGCCCCGATGACACTTTACTATCATTAATTCTGTGATATCCTTTTATTTTTTCTTATAAAGAAGTCATAGATCATGCATGTATCATGGCCCCATCATGGGTAGGCTCATGCAAATAAACACAAATCTATCCATACTTGTTTCCACTCCTAACTGGATTAGCCAAATGTTTTAAAGTACTAATTCATATCAGTCCTGTCATAGGTGTCCTTTCCTTCATCCATCTAATCATCCCCTACATGACCTAAATCAGGTGATTTGGTATTCTGGAAAAGAAATCAGAAAAATTCGAACTTGGACATCACCAGAAAAAATACCTTATCAAATTCCCTTAACTACTGCATAAGCAATTAAAGCATAAGTCATTTATCCTTGGGTATATGTTACCCAACTAACAAATTCACCCATTATCAAAGTAAAAAGATTATACCGATAGAGATCAAAACAGTGACACTTCAAAATTTCTACAAATAGGTTACAGAAGGAAACTATAGAACAAATCTTTGGAATATGCATGAGTTGGCCAGTGTTTGCTAAACACCACTGAGATAAGATACTTAGACCTCTGGAACCATGGTTGTAATACTTTCTTTGCATCCATTTGCACTTTATCCTTTTGGCTGTATTTTTTATCTGACCTTTTTTTAAGGCTACAGACTTAATTTAGATGCCCCTTTACTATTAATAATAACTTGCTTAGGTCTGGGTTTTACTAGGGATAGTATATAATTCTGCTCTCCCAAACTATTACTAGTACATTCAATTTATGCAATCTTGTGTATGCTAACAACTACAAAACACAAATGACTCAACACATAATAGGAGGTTGTAACTTTCCAACGTGTTCAGCATAGAAAAAAGATGAAGATTAAGACAAAGGTATATCAAACCCACTTTATGTATAATGATGCTCTTTGGAACATAAAGGAAATTATCTTTGCATCAAAACAAAATAAATGGATATTCTTGAGGTATAACAGTGACAACTCCCAGGGACAATATTTCTAGAACTCCACAAAAATTGTTTATATTTTTATGCATTTACTAGTTTCTTCCCTTATGTGGGAACCATGTATTTTTTAAAATTTATTTTAATCCTAACCTAGGAGCAAAAGAGTAGGGCCTATTTCTCTGTGGGTGAGGAATTAGGCAACACAAGTATGTGAAGTATGCGACTTTCCAACTTTCTTAGAGGACAGTTTTCTTGAAGAGATGGGAGGAATAAAACAATTTTCTTGTGGTATAACTAATAATTTTTAAAACAGGTTCCTGATAATGGTGATCTTAACCTTATATTGTTAATATAAGGTGTTAATATAAGGTGTTAATAAAAAAAATGTATTTCTCACTTTACCTAATAAAAAATAGTTTAACTTACTTCCTGTGGGCACAGCCCACAGATTTAATTCTTTAGCTTAAATAATTATGAATGAAGAAATAGCCTCTGATTTTCTTTTGGCCAATAGCTGAAAGTCTGAACTATTACTAGACTTCATGTACCCAAACGAATATCACAATTAATACCAAAAAGCCTTATCTCTATGAATGGAATGACCACCTGACTAAGCTTTATCTAATTTAAAGAAAAAATATATGCAACTTAAAGAAGAGAATTAGGGACTCATTGGCACCTGTTTTCTTGATTAAGCCTGGAAAATCTTATAAATCATATTCTTACATGTCTTACATTAATTTGATATGTTATCCAGAACCTCGATGCTTTTGTGCAGCCATTATCCCTATGTGATTCACTAAATTATTCAAAGAGGAGAACAGTATGCAATAGTGCTGACCAACATGCCAACGAAACATTCATCTCTGGTAGAATGGGTCATCTGGTGAGGCTCTGGACACTCCCTAGTAATATCTCCTGCAGCTTTGTCTCAGAAGGACAAAGAGATGGATTGAGGGTAAAAAAAACTATCACCTATGGGAAAGGACTGATTGTTCTTTGACTTTGGTAACCTCTAGCCACCAGAACTGTGTAAAAGCAGTTCTAAATGATCCAGGACAACTCAGCATCAGTAGTCAGGCTGCTGAGAGCCAGCCAAAGAATTACAACCTCGTACTTCTGAAAGTCAGCCAATCCCTAAAACATCACGCCACTTTACACACTTCTGAAATCTTTACATTTCAGGCTTCCAAAACCTATATGCAAGCACCCCTGATCCACTTCGCTTAAACAGTGCTTTGTAAGTATGCCCTACAGCTCCCTCTTCATCCTTAACAAGTTCAGCTTTCCTTCCCTCTTCCCTTTTTTCTTTCCTATTTTCCCTTCTGTAAAAGTCTGACCTTTTTATTTATCATTCCTATTTAATGATGCAACTTAAATCATATCAAGGTTATAGCCCCGAGAAACCAAAGGTGAAAGTATATGTTACCTGTTCCTTTATTTGTATATTTATATACCCATATAAACAAGATTTTTATAGAAGTGATAAAAATTTTAGTAGTTACACCATATAATTCATGCATGATATTTTGTCTTGCTTTCATAAATCAAAGAAATACACATCTTGATTCTGTTTCAAAAAAGAACTGTTAAGTCAGGAGTCTTGTGAGTGTTGAAGTGAGCAGTGCAGACAATACAAAAGGAAGGTTATGTTTCATTGTGTCAACATTGGCTACTGGAAATTTGTGGAAAATATTGAGAAAGGTGGAAAACTTTCATCATAGCTGGGACCTATCTTCACATCTCATTGATACTTGGTGAAGATCTACCTTTTCCCCCTCAGGATTTTCTCAGAGAATCTATTGTTCATCCATAAATGAAAGAAAATAAAGAACTATGTATGAAATATTTGAAAGCAGAGAAATGTTTTGGGGGGCATGAGTAGGTTGGGAGAAGAGAGCCTATCTGGCGAGGAATTTGTTCATGTAATGTGTTTGCAAGTTGAAATATATCAAAGGAAATGGAATCTCATGATCTTATCCTAGAGAGACGCCAGCAACTGAGGAAGAACCACTTAAGGGCTTTAGGAAAACTCACAGTATAGTTCAGCTAAATGTAAATTATAAAATACAAAGGTTGATTTTAATCCACTTTGCTTGCTTGGAAGAAAGCTTTAAGCCTCTCAAAATTCAGAGAGGCTCATATATTTAGAGCTAGTTAAAATCCTATTAAACCAAAGAGGGATTATGTAGATTAATAAAAGAGGGGGTTTATTTTTTGTTTGTTTTAATATAATATTCTCTGAACCATTCTTGATTATTGGAGTCCTCTGTTTGAGCCCCTTTCTGAAATTACTATTCATATAACCCTTATAAACTGGATAAGGGAGATTGATAGTTAATACTTTCTTGTGACAGATTTTACCAGGAATGAAGTCATTAAAAACTATTTTGCTTGTAGCTGTATATGATAGAAGAACATATTAAAATTAAAAATAAAGTGTGCAGAAATAACTGCCTAGGCTAGACCCACCAGAGCATTGCATTTGCCTGTAAGATGGGAAATTTTGCCAGGTTCACTTAAACTGCTTGGTTTTGTTGACGTAGTCTTTGGTCTACCTGCCTTTGGTCAAAAAGTAGGTAGATAGAGACGTATCTATATAGACATCTCTGTCTATGTGGTCTCTTGTTTTTTGAACAAACTTTAAAACTTATATTATTAATGTATTAATGACATATTTACAATTCTTAAAGAGATTTTTAATTCTTCAAAAAAATTATATGTATTCCTCTTTATAACAAGATAAAGAGTAATAAACGCAGGATCGATCAATCTGTCTATCTTTATCTTTATCTATAGCTTTTCACCTACTACTTCTCTAAATCTAAGATAGGAAATTAAAATAGGAAATTCATATTTTTATTAGCAGGATGCTGAGTTAAAAGGTGTAATTTCTTTATTAATTATTTTTTATGAGTCCCTACTGTATTTTGGGGAATGTACTATCTACCATGTATAAGATGGACTCTGTTTTTGAGTCCTGCACTAAAGGATGTTGGTCATTGATTTCTTTATTTATTTACATAAATAAGGGTCTGTACATACATAAAGTTAGGGAAGTATAAGCAGGTAGATCTAAGTGTTTATATCGGCGTATACAATGTAGAAAAGACTCAGAAAGACATTAATGTGTAGATAAAAGCATTGTGTGTAGATACACTTAAATATTTAAGTTGGCATTTAAAAACAAAATGGGCTCTTCTCTTAATTCCATTCCTGGGCTGTATTATACCTAAAGAAGAGCACGATTAAAGCCTTTTTTAAAAATATCTCACAAAAAAGACAGTATTATTTAAAAAAAAAAATGCTGTGTAGGCCAACTGGGGAAAAAGTGGTAGAAAGAAATACCTTGGAGAACAATTTTGTTGTACAACATTTGGCATTAAATAAATGCGCAGGCCTGCAAGTGAAAATGTATTACATATGTCAAAGGAACAGTAATTAACCTGCTCCCTCTAAGCTGTGTGGATAGGCCATTTTCAGAATGAATGGTTGAGGCTGAGAAAGGGCACTTGGCATTTAAGATCCCTGCCTATACGATATTATTCTCCTTGATTTTTCTATTCAACATGATTTCTTTTTTCACTTTTATGCCAACTTAGAAGGAAGTTTTCTGCTATTTTAGCAAAAGATGATGTTAGGACCTCATAGAAATCATAAGTTATTCCCAAGGGATATTTAATTAATTTGGTTGTGGAATAGAAATGATTAATGATGCGGATGCATGTACATCTTAAAGAAGGTGACAGATTTTACAGGCTGTCATGGTAAAAATTGCAAATTTCATAGTTTGACTAATGGACATTAATGTATGCCCCTGTGAGAGTTAAAAAATAGTTTGAAATTATTGTCTAAAGTTGTTTGTGTTTGCGCACATATATATACAAATGTGTATAAACAAATACATGAATATACAAATGTATACACATTTACGTTGTGTGGATGAGCGTGTGGTATGCATGTTATATTTTCTCATCACAGCCTACAATTTCTTTTTAGGAATAAGTAATTCATGAATGAAATCCTCACTAATCTTTAAAGAAACTCAAAGCACTGACAACGCAATGAGAAGTGGAAAAGCATACCAGGCAATAAAATACAACATGAGAGATCAATGAAGGTAATAACAAACCTATGAAAAAGGACTCTTAGTTCAGTAATAAGAAAAAGGGAGTGAATGCCAAGAAAAGACATAGAGAAGTTTATTTTCGAACTGAATCTTAATGGATGATCAGTGGGTACAAATATAGAAGGGAATGAGTGAAAACATTCATTTCCAAGCAGGCAAGGAAAGTAGGTCCAAAAGTACACATGTCATAAATATTTTAGAGGAGGTAGGATTAATTGGTTATTCTGTTATTTGTGACATATATCTACAATTCTGCAGCGTCCTAAAGTTCCATTTATAAACAGTTAGTTTTGTTAATGGGTATGAAACCAAACAAATAGAACACACTTATTTTGACAATTCAGCTTCTATATCTAACTGTCTTTATTCAAGAAATTCCTATAAAATGCATGATATTCTAAAACATGGACTAGATGAAGTCTTAGGTGATATAAGCTTTACTTACATGTACAGAATTATCAAAAGTGACCTTAAAATGATCACCCTGGCTTGATCATTTTAAGCTTTATTTTACCAGAAGCTTTATTTTACCAGACAACACTATTTTAACATATCTTTCAAAAGATATACTGACCTCTTATGGATAGATGAATGAAAAGGTCACTTGGTTTCAGAGTGTTTATTCACATTTTTAGATGACTATTATATCTTAAGAACCAAATCTTTAAGAAGTCACTAACTCAGAGTGAAGACTTCAAACAAGACATTCTGGTTCCAGAAATCATGCCATCTTGTGTTACTCAAATTTCATTACCCTACAAGTGGAAGAATAGGTTTCTTCCAAATCATCTGTTTGTAGGTGAGTTGGTGTTGGCAGGAAAAGGAGATCTACAAAGAATGAAATATGCAATCATAATATACAAAACAGACAAAATTGATATCCCTGTAGTTGAAACAAGATTGTAACTTGCTGTTCATGAAGTATAACTTAACCTTTGTAGTCCATGAAGAAGAATCCAAAATTCACGAAAAGGTACATCTCATCATTACTTTAAAATTTTAAGAGGTGATGGAGATCAAGGAAGGCAGTTGTTGTGATGAGCCCTGGGTGTTGTATGCAAGTTATGAATCCCTAAATTCTACATGAGAAACTAATAATGCACTGTATATTAACTAACTGGAATTTAAATAAAAACAAAGCTAGAAAAAATAAATATAAATTAGAGAATTTTAAAAAATTAAAAATAAATAAAAGGCAATTACCACCAGAAATGGGACTTTTTAAATTACCATATTTTTTCACAACTTGCTCCTTGATATAGTGCAAATAAAATGAAACAAAGTACACACTGTAACAATTCAGAAAATACTTTGTGACACAGTAACGATTCAAACTTTAATGTTTTAATACTCACAAACTATAATTTAATGAGAAAAGTTATTGTTAATTGTTAATATTTCCTATCATAAACAGCTTTTATGCATGCTATTTCTTTGCTTATTTAGGGCAGTAATTTTATTTCTTTCCTTTATCAAAGATCACAACACATTGTAGATTGACTCATCGTTTTTTAGGATAATGTTTTCTAGTGCTTATAGTTCTTAACTGTGATCGGATTCAACAATGCAAGGCAAAATATCTATGATTTGATCTTTGAGGTAAACACTTAACATGAGAATATATAGCAAAAATTCCTCTCAATAGCAGACAAAATATTTCAAAAGTGGTTTTACTGATTTAAATAAAATTATTTTAACTTGTAGTCAGAGTTTTTTTTTCATTTGGAATTAGCCAGGTATTCTGACAACTTTATGCAGCAGGTAATTGTAATAAATTTTAAAGGGAACCAAAGTTATAATTATTGATATCTGATGGTTTATAATGTAATTGAAGATGCCTAAAATAGAATTCATTTAGAAATCACTGTGTATATTAGTAAATTTTGCTAAATGTGACACTTGAAATGTTGTCCATCTTCTCTGAGAAAACAAGGGATTTGCTAGCAAGAAAACTAGTGTTGCCTGAGACACTCCTCTGTAACTTGTATCAATTAGGGTTCACATCACAAGCATTTTTTTTAGGTAATTTTGAAGAAATAAACAAGGATATTTGGGTAGTTACATGTGATTTTAATGATATAAAAATCACATATTTAAGAAAAGACATTTAAACGTCAGTTTTAAAACTGAGGAGGCCATCCTGATAATTCATCCTTCCCTTACTGAGGTTCAGTAAAAGCAGTACTTGTCCAGGCAACTTATGCACATTCTTTAATTAGAATGTCACTCTGTAATTTATATCAGGTAGTACATATTTGGTTATAATAAAAAATTCAACTCAAATTTAAGAAATTAAATTAGATTAACTAGACACTGGTTATCTCATGGCATCCTAAGACAGAAATATACTTGTATCTTACAAATCATTGTAACTAGAAACTAGAATGTCTGCTTGACTTGGCATTTCTGTCTTTTCTTTTTATTCTCTTTTTCTCCTTATGTTTTAGGTTTTTTTGCTTTCTTTCATTTCTTAGTGAGGGTGGCTTTATGCATATAACAAAAACCAAAGAAAGGCCTGTATGTGTTTCAAATAAAATTGATAAATTAATAACCTTACACTTTAATAATTCCTAACAATGCCAAGCATTTTTCAACTTAATATACAATAAGTGTGAATGTCAAAGCAATAGGGAAAGATAGATTAATCAATACATATTTGCAGATCACTGACTCAACATTTGTTCCAAAGTACATTTGAATCCATATCTACCACATTACATTCAAATACAACTAATTCCATTTGTGATTTATCGTGATGGACAGTATGAAGCACAACATATTTTACCATTTTCACAAGCTCTATCCAATAAGTAATTTATTGTTTAATGTTACTTTCACTAGACATGCCAACTCCATGGAATACTAATGTTTTTTGTACAAACATGGGTCTCTCTTTTTTCTTGTGCCAATATGATATTATTTTACCAAGAGTTGGAAAATTCCTTAGACTTTGATAAAGTATTTAAATAACTTTATTTTTAAATATAGCTGTTTCATAATACAGCTTTTCAAATATCTCAGCAAATATCTCAGCAGTAGAGTTTCAGATAAAAAAAAAACCTTTATAAATTTTACCTCAAAAGTTAAAATTATAAATAAGTGAATTTAAGTGAAAGGACTATCATAATCAAATACAATGCTTTAAAAAATTACCCATTAATCTCTTAAAAGATATGTGTTATGTTTCATTGTTGACTTATTTCGGCTTTGATACTTGTTCATCTTTTTTTTTTTTTCCTCAAGATTGTATTTATTTATTTGACAGACAGAGATCACAAGCAGGCAGAGAGGCAGGCGGAAGGAGAGGGGGAAGCAGGCTCCCCACTGAGCAGAGAGCCCGATGTGGGACTCCATGTGGGGCTGGATCACAGAACCCTGGGACCATGACCTGAGCTGAAGGCAGAGGCTTAACCCACTCAACCACCCAGGCACCCCTTGTTCATCTTATTTTTAAGGAGGATGTTTGTGCCTGAATAATGCCAGCTTCCTTTCTCATGATGTACATGAGCTTATTCAGTGCTCCCACCATTTTCTAGACTGTGATTCCTTCATATCCAAACATCTGTTTAACCTAATCCAGTGTCGGGAACATAGAAGAAAGTTAACACTAAATAAACATTTTAAGCTAAATATCCTCAATCAATCTGAAACTACCCGCATTTCTTTCTTTTGCAGTGACAGTCAATGAACTACCATAACTTCCAGAATAAATGCCCCAGAGGATCTTTTAAAGGATATGAGTTCCCTTACAATCCCTCAGGACAGGATGTTATCTGAAATGTATTCCTGACTTGGATAAGAAATGGTATACATAGATAGTGTCTACAGGGATATAGAACAAGATAAAGTAACCCTATGGTTCTCAAAGCCCCTCTTTGGCAGTAAAATAAGATAGGATGTTTTATCTCCCCTAGTTAAGGACTTAAAGCTTTAGAAAGAGGCAGGTAGTGTGATAAATGTTTTGTAATCATCCGCGTATACTGTTTTGTTTTGTTTTTAACCAAATGACACTCAGCTGTTCTAACTCCAGTTTACATCAGAGCTACAATGGTTTGAAAATCATTTCATTCTATGGCAGATACCAAGCGCAGTTAGTACAGATTTTTTTTTCCTGCTTCAAAGTAGAATCCATTTAGGGAAAAAATGTTGTTTTTGTTTTTGTTTTCTATTTATTTTTAATTTCTTTTTTCAACTTTACCTTATTGTTAGAAAGCAGTGCCAAAACCGCTTTTTAGAAAGGTCACTTAACCTTATACTATTGCTTATTTTGTGAGGATTAAAAATTGCTACTTACTAATATAGAATGTTCCATTACTTTTTCATAAAAACTGTGTAACCATGCAATTAATATCAGATATTTAGCTGATCATTACTGTATGCTTACTATTATTAATTATAAAATAACTATATGTTATTTCTTTTCCTTCATTTGATCTACAAATAATCGAGAATATCGGGCTAATTTTTCCATCTAAGTTCATGTTCCTACCAATTTATCCTTGTATCTCTAGCATACTATTTTGAAGCTAAATTACTAGGTGGTAAAAGTTCAAGACTATTGTGGCTTAATTTGTCTTAATTTCCTCTTGCAATTTTATCAGCTTTCTTTTGTTTGGTGTTTGCCTTCTTAGTCTTAGTCCTAAATCCTGACAACTCATTCAAATCAACCATGAATTTTAAGTAAGAAAAATACAGAAGCCTAAGTTATACCTCAGGCCAAGGCCAATTAAGTTACCATCTCTGGGAAAGGGGCCAGAGATTACCTTTTTTTTTCTAGAGTCCACAGATAAATCTAATATTCAGTCTTGTGATAATCACTGTTTCATATATGCTTGGTCTTCTTGTGGCACATGAAGCTTAATTGTGTTTTATATAAGAAGAATATAATTGTTTATCAGGACTTACTAAAATATATCTTCTATTTTACTGGGGAGACCAATTCTCTAAGTTTGGACTTACTAATTATATCTTGGTTTTAAAAAATTCCTTTTTTATGAGTTCCTATTTTTTTTCACTTTTCTTTCAATTCTCTCATTTGTTTTAGAAGATTCTATTTATTCATTGGAGAGAAAGCAAGAGAGTGCAATCAAGGGGAGCAGTGGGCAGAGGGAGAGGGAGAAGCAGAGCAGACTCCCTGCTGAGCAGGGAGCCCAGTGCAGGGCTGGATCCCAGGACCCTGGGATCATGACCGAAGCCCAAGGCAGACTCTTAATCAATTCAGCTACCCAGGCATCCCTATTTCATATTTTTTAGAGCAAAAAGATATTCTAAAAATGAGTAGGCCTGATAATCACTTGGTGATCTTGTTAGGTTCATTTCATCAGACCCCATTGTCAGGGAGTTGGCTTCAATAGCTCTGGATCAGACCTGTAACTTCTCAACAAATCACAGTAATTCTGCACCGATGGGAAGGGATCCTCCTCTCACTGCATTTAATCAGAACTCAAAACTGCTGACAGTCCTGAAGTGGACATCCCGACAGGAAGGGGCTGCTGGCCGCCAGGCCAGCCCTGTCCCCCACGCCAGCCCTGTCCCCCTTGGGCTTTCATCTGTTTTCCCTGAGTTACTGGTGTCAGAGGAAGACGGCTCTTGTGAGCACACTGTATCCAGGTGTTTCTCTTAGAAAAGATGAAGGCATCTGCGACAATCAAGACACTCTATCAAACGTTTAAAAGGACAGTAAGACTATGCATGCAGACTATGTCAAAACCGAAACAGCAGCTAGGCAGCTAGGTAGGATTTCTGGCACAGTGACCTTCATGGGATATGAGGGAAAAATACATATGAGGAATAGAGTCTTCCAGAGTAAACCCTCTGCCAACAACACCTCCTTCCCATATCTTACTAGTTTTAACAAGACTCTCTGTTCATAGTGCATATAATTCTAGGATTATGTGTTCAGCAATTTCTAGTCAAAATGGTATTTCCTTGTGTCTTATAGAACTAAAAATGCTCCTATTTTCACCCAAATACATATGCAGTCTTCAGTTACTATGTCACAAAAGAGGAAATAAGTTACCTTCACCTTTTCTCTACTCTTTATGTTAAAGGCTCTCAATGGTTACATAGAAACATATAGCTCCGTTCTACCATTAAGAATTTGATTATATTATTAATGAAAATAGGTATATTACAGATACTCTTCTCTTTCATTAATTCATATATTTATAATTCTGAGATACTTGTGTCTGCACTTTTTAACCAAAATCTGATTTTTTTTTCAAATTAAAAATGCTTTTGAAATAATAATGGAAGAATAACTTTGTAGATTAGGTGAAGTATTTACACTGGTTGTTAATTTTCAAAAGAAAATTTTATTAAATAGAGTCCTTGATGAAAGTGCATGCCAGAGGGATATTGATTTTTATCTACTAATTATGTCCAGTACACGCAGATAGTACTTAAGAATGTTTCTCTTTATTCTTTGAAATGTGTGTGTGTGTATGTGTAATGTTTTACAGATATTGCTGAAAAAAATTGCTATCTAAAATAGAACTGTGCTATCTCAAGGGATGGGAAAAATATATTTTGTCACAGCTAATATTGAAATTAATCTCTGTTGTGATTCTTAATTTGAAGGATTTGTAGGGGTCAGTGCTACTATTATCATGTAAAAGCATTCTTTTTTACCTTTCTTTTGAGAAATAGGTTAGAAAAATTAGAGTGTCCTTAATTTGATTTTGAAAAATTATTTTTAAAACTAATTAAGATAAAATGTCTGAAAAATCAGAAAACCCAATAAATGAATCCCTTCATTTTTCATGCCAAATTACCCTTTGCTATGATAATATAGGATTTTTTTTTCATGGAAACAGTGCTTATAATTATGCATTTGAAAGAGACTTACTATTGGTACAGGGTGGTCATGATCCATGTTCTATAAAACATGTTTATTACTGGATTGAATTTTGTGGTTGGCGTAAAGATAAAATATGCAAAAAAATAAAGTGAAGAAAATATGTTGAATTGAATGAGTGAAGAAAATTTGTTGCATTGAACGAGTGAAGAGAGATGGGCTTAATCTAACAATATCAAATTTAACAGAAATGGAGTCAAATTATCCATCTTGTATTCAAAGAAGACAAAATGAACTGAGAAAGTTGGAAGAGAGATGACATAACTTAGCACAAAATCAGAAACAATTATAAAATAAATGCATACTAATTTCAAAATATTTAAAAGTATGACATACTACTAGAAAGACCATTTTTAATTTAAATTGTACTCATAGGGATAGATTCAAGTCAAGAATAAGATGATGGTCCTCAGGGTGATAATGGAATATGAGATATAATTCAAAACTAATGCCCACATTAGGATGGCCTCCTGAAATCTGCAGGTCCTCTGGGGTAATACCTAATTGAGGTTAAGAGATGCCACTCCACTTGAGCAAGTTTAACACATGAAATCTAGGCTCATTACGTCACCCATTTAGTTTTTCATGTGCCCTATATACTTCGGACAAGCTAATAAAGTGAAAATTCTATTTTCTGACTGAGGACATCTACCATAAAGTTCTCTGTAGTATGGCTTTGCTGTTTCCCTTCTCCTCATCTTTACTCAGAGACTTAGAAGCAAAATCAGTGAAACACTGTATCACACCTCCCACTTGCAAATTGTTTTAAATGAGACCGTCGGGCAGACTGTTCAGTGACCATCCTCCTAATTATGGCAGCTGGAATGGGGGAAAAGAGAGGTGGTTGTAATCGGCGCTCAGTCTTAGGGCCGGTCCTTCTTCTTCTTCTTCTTTTTTTTTTTGTCATTTTTTTTTTTTTTAATTTCCCAAAGAAATTTGAATGCTTTCAGGGTCAACTGCTTCTTCCTAAAATTTGACCATTATTACATTTATGATTTTATACCAGATTTTGAGATCTTGGCTTTCAGGTTTCTCACCTGAAGAATTCATCGCCGTGTGCATCCATGTATAAAATCTGCAATTCCAGCGCTCTCCCTCATGCCACTTGAGACGTAGTGACCCCATGTACTTGTCTTTTCTTTTTCCTCTCCTCCGTCCTGCTGAGATTTAAATGACTAGAAGCAGAGCACAGAAGTTTCACTCCCTTGTGGCTTTTGTGAATAGCAGCAACACTCTTCTGCCTTCCACCAGCCCCATGCTGACATTTCTCAGCCAGGCGTTCAGCCCTCGGTGTCCACACCTTCAGAATGTTTCCAGGCGACAGTGTGCTCCGTTCCACTGTATCCTCATTCTGTGTCATGCAGAACAGCCCTTCAGTCAGGAACTACAGCTTCGTACCCACCATCTGCAGTATCTACAGACCCACTAAAAATTTGTCATCACTGGTTGCTTCATGAGATACCAAAAAGATAGTGAAGACCCTGGGCTCACACTACCCATCCTTTTAACAAAATGCACAAATTGTACCATTGCTAAAATTGTAAAAGTTGTTTATGCCCTTCTGGTGTGAGGCCATCAGTTCCCTCTACTCAGGCTACTTGCCCGCGGAAGACAGAATCCTACAGGGTGGCCTCGGGCACTGACTGACTCTTCACAGGAGAGCTCTGAGTTCTATCTCTGCGTCTGACACAGGCTTGTCTATCCTATCCCAAACCTTGGCTTTCTCCTTTCCTTTCCTCTGAAGGAAATAGGTTTCTTTTCCTGCTTTTTCTCAAAGTACCTCCTGCTAGCTCTCCCTGTGCCTCTGCCTCCCTTACTTCTATCAGCATCTTGTAACGGTGCAGGCTTCCCCGTGCTAACTGCTATGCGGATCACATACGCAGTGGCAACGCACAGACCATTCTGCATTCCCCTTTCTCAGTTACACTTTGTCTGCCACATTTGAAACCCAAAATATAACTTGCTTATGTTGCTTATGATTTGTCTCCCCCAAATGGGGACATAATCTCTAAAAGGACAGAAAATATTGTTGTATTTTGTGTTGTTCAGTGCTGATTCCCCATTATTTAGAAAACAGTCGGACACATCCTAGAGTTCAACTATTAGTTGGTCATAAAACAAAGTATTGGCCCCATGACACCAACCTTAGTTTCGTCTCTGCACACATAAACCACAATATTTTTCTTCTTCTTCAGCAAACTATGGTAAATATTATAGGACAAAATTGATATGGGTTCAAAGGCTTAATAGAATGATGGTTCATTCCTGATGGCACTATTATTATTATTGTGGCATTTATATTATCTCTAAATTGTTAATTATTTTATTATTGTTTTGTTATTGAAAATAAGGTATGCATCCCAGTGTTACTCATGAAAAGATTGGAAGTTCAATAGTCAAGACCATCAGTGGGACTAGCTGGCCAGAATACACTTTACACCAGGTAACAGCTCTAACTTACTACTGAATTTTGCTATTACAGGGTTATATATCTCCATAGTTTATGAATGTCTCTATCACTGAACCAGCAATGGGGTAGATTACTGCCTACTACAATAAACCACAGGAAAATTATAGGCTATCCACATGCTCTGTGCATTAGCTATAATAAGAAACATGGTAAATACAGAGCAATATAACATGAACACGGAACTGATAATGCTAAATAGCCTATTAGCAAATATATTAACATACTTTTAAAGTAGGGGCACCTGGGTAGCTCAGTCAGTGAAACATCTGACTCTTGATTTTGGCTCAGGTCATGATCTGAGGGTCATGAGACTGAGCCCCAGGTTGAGCAGGGAGACTGCTTGAGATTTTCTCTCATCTCCCTCTGTCCCATTCCCCCCACCCCAGCTGGTGTGTGAACACGTGAACTTGCTTTCTCTCCAAAAACAAATAAATAAAATATTTTTTAAGAATACATTTTAAGTAATGGTAATAACAGTTGGGTAAATTTTATTCCTAGAATATTAGATAGTGTAAGGCTGATAACATAAACAACAGTCATAAATAAATAATTTTGCAATCTCAGTAGGTATCAGAAAACTGAATAAAACAATTACCTTACTTATACCCAAAACACCTTAAATCCAGTCTGAAACTAAAATGAGGCAAAAATGTTACATATTTTCCAGTGGAGTTAACATATTAATATTGCAGGATGGGAAAACTATTTATTCTACGTGTTCTACCTTTTCCAAAGCTAAGTATAAATAATTGGTAATCACTATGAAAAATAATTGCTTTGTAATATTTTTTAAATGACAAATTAATTTAATGATCAATCTGAATATATCACCAAGTAAAAATATATACATAATTTCTCAAATAAAGAATAGGAAAATTTAAGGGTGCTTGGGTGGCTCAGTTGTTAAGTATCCACCTTTGGCTCAGGTCATGATCCCAGGGTCCTGGGATTGAGCCCTGCATCAGGCTCCCTGCTCCATGAGGAGCCTGCTTCTCTCTCTTCCACTCACCCTGCTTGCGTTCCCTCTCCTGCTACATCTCTCTCTCTCTCTGTCAAATAAATAAATAAATAATGAAATTTTTTTTAAAAGAATAAGAAAATTTAATTTTATGTGCTGTTCTTAAGGAAAATTAAAAACTAAATGAATGAAAATAAATCATACCAATGCAAATACACATAATCTTTTCAGTAAAATAAATACAGTTATACACAGACCCTTGTATATGATAATTGAAAATGTAATAGTTGTCATATAAAAGTAAGTAGGACAAAGCAGGCCAATTTGTACATTATCAGGTAACTGAAAACTTACCAATTTAAATTTCCCCTTCAAGACACACACTATACACAAGTTGTAAATGGTTTAAGTCTCAAAAATTAAATATTAAATGTACATGTAAATAATTATTATACACTTTGAAGTATTAAATCAACAAAAGACATAGTAATCTACTTCTGGGTATGCTTATAGTACTTTTATTATAACAGTCTTCCTGAAAGAAAAACAAAAAAATTTGGATTGTATATTAAAAACAAGCAAACAAACAAAAATGTTTTTAGAGATTTAAATATCAACACTAAATTGTAAATGATGCTAGAAAAATGGGCGGGCAACTTTTACACAGTCTATGTTGATATTTCTCTCGAGACATTTAATGATTTACTACAAGGGGAAAATCAAGAATCCAAACAAAAATCAATGTTTTTACTGTCTCAAAGAACTAAAAGGCTACAATCAATGAGAAATGAGAGAACAGGGAGAAAAAAATCCTATAAGAGATGCTACCTGACTTCAAGATATATGATACACCTATAATAATCAATATTGATACTGGCAATATCTATCTATTTAGATAAATCAATAGATCAATAGATAGATAGTATCAATGGAAAGAATAAATGGGCCAGAAATAGACCTCCATAAATACAGTCAATTGATCTTTGACCAACTAGCAAAGGCACTACAAAAATGAACACAGATAGACTTCTCTACAAATGGAATGATAGCACATCCACATGCAAAAGAATGAACATAAACAAAGACCTTAAACCCTTCACAAAAATGGGCCATAGACCTAAGTATAATGTGAAAAACTGAACTTCTTTTTTTGAGAGACAGAGAAAGAAAGAGAAAGTGTGTGTGTGTGTGTGTGTGTGTGTGTGTGTGTAGTGGAGGAGGGGCAAAGGGAAACTATCTTTTTTTAAAATTTCTATTATCCTTTTATTTTTTTCATTCCTTTCTTTTTTTATTCCTTTTTTAAAACTTTTTTATAAACATATATACACAATGGAATACTATGCAGTCATCAAAAGAAATGAAATCTTGCTATTTGCGACAACATGAATGGAACTAGAGCGTATCATGTTTAGCGAAATAAGTCAAGCAGAGAAAGACAACTATCGTATGATCTCCCTGATATGAGGAAGTGGTGATGCAACATGGGGGCTTAAGTGGGTAGGAGAAGAATCAAGGGAGACTATCTTAAGCGGACTCCATGCTCACTGCAGAGACCGGGGTGGGGTTGATGTCATGATTCTGAGATTGTGACCTGAGCTGAAATCAAGACTCAGATACTTAACCAAATGAGCCACCCTGGTGCCCCCAAAACTAAACAACTCCTGCAAGATAAAATAAGAGAAGCCTTTCCAGATGGTGATGCCTCTTTAAAGATGACAGCAAACAAATGATTCTAGAAAGAAACAATACATTGGCCTTCACCGAAATTAAAAATATCTGCTCTGCCAAAGACAATATCAAGAGAATCAGAAGACAAGCCATAGACAGGAGAAAATATTTGGAAAAGACACATCTGACAATGGACTGTTTTCCAAAATATACAAATAACTCCCATAACCCAATGATGAGGAAACAAAAAACTATTAAACTATTGGCTAAAGACCTTTATAGACACCTCACCAGAGGAGATATACAGATGGCAAATAATCATATACAAAGATACTCCACATCATGTTTTGCTGGGAAAATACATGTTAAACAAAAATGAAATATCACATAAACCTATTAGAGTGGCCAAATTCTGGAAGAGTGACAAAACCAAATACTGGTGAAGATGTGGAACATCAGGAACTTTTATTCATTGCTGGTGGGAATGCAAAATGGTGTAGACAGTTTGGAAGACCGGTGGTTTCTTAGAAAACTAAATATGTTGTTATCCTGTGATCTAGTATTCATGCTCCTTGATATTTATCAAAAGTAGCTGAAAACTTATGTTCACACAAAACCTACAAACAGTTGTTTATAGTGTCTTTTCTCATAGTTGCCCAAACTTGGTAGCAACAAGATTCTCTTCAGTAAGTAAATGGATAAACAAACTGTGGTACATCCAGGCAATGGATTATTATTTAGCTACTTTAGCTCTCAAGCCATGAAAAGTCATGAGAAGTTAACATACTATATGATATCAATTATACAACATTCTAAAAAATATAATATTTTGATTTGTTCTTGTTGAGAAAGATTGAAACCAAGCATTAAATTAACTTCATGAATAATTGGATAAAGTGACATTGATTTCCTCAAACTGGCTGCCTAAAGATATATGTCTAGATAAGCATAATTTTATCCAAAATCTCTTTACTATTTTTGTACTTAATACCCAGCATCAAAACAAGATTACTAGACTTGCCGGAGATAAGATCATATAATAGAAAGTCAGTAGAACAAATGTAAGTAAAGGGTACTATAAATAGACACAAGAAGGGTGTGTATATTGCAGTTGCCAGACATGGATGTTAAAATTACTGAGTAATATGTTCAAAACTGTGGATGAAAGATGAAGAAATTTCATGCAGAAATGAAATCTCAATAAATCACTCGATAACCAACTAGATTTTTATAAAATCAGAAACATCATGATATGTAAGGTGAATCTGATAAAAACACATGAAAGGCAAGCTGTCTAATGTTAAAGTCCATAAATTGTGAACAGATAAAGAGGTGAAATAATATTAGATATTGTTAATTAATACACACCAATTGTGCTCACCAAAAGAATAGATGTAAGCTAGATAGGAAGCAAACAAGAGGCAAATCATTAAAATGAGGTAAGTTTTTGTAAGATTTTAATTATTTACTTGACAGAGAGAGTACGAGCAGGGAAAGCAGCAAGGAGATGGAAAAGCAGGTTCCTGCTGAGCAGAGAGCCTAACATGGGGCTCAATCCCAGGACCCTGGGATCATGACCTGAGCCGAAGGCAGCAGCTTAACAGACTGAGCCACCCAGGCACCTTGCAATAAAATGTTTAAATTAATCTAAAGGAAGAGCACCTGGGTGGCTCAGTGGGTTAAGCTTCTGCCTTCAGTTTAGGTCAGGATCCCGGGGTCCTGGGATTGAGCCCCATGTTAGGCTCTCTGCTCAGCAGGGAGCCTGCTTCCCTGCCCCCGCCTGTCCCTCTGCCTACTTGTGATCTCTGTCTGTCAAATAAATAAATAAAATCCTTTTAAAAAATTAATCCAGAAGATGTAAGTAAGGAAGAAAAAGAAAATGTAATTTTATTAATGGGGAATGGTGCCAAATATAGTATTATATAATAAAATGTAATATGTTATATATACTATTATATTATAATTACACATAGTTATATATGTTGTGATATACTATGTACATATAATTATATATTAACATATATAATATGTAGTTATAATATAATAATAATATAATATATTGTTAGATTTGGGTCTATAAATAACAGTGATGATATTAAAAGTACATGGACTAACTTGTCCAGTTATGTTATAAAAAATATAACAAAATCTTGTTAACATGAGAAACATCTCAAACATAAAGATCTAGAATGAGAGGGAAAATATTTACCAGATAAGGTTTAATTTTTACAAAATCTTTATATAGCTTTAGGCATGTCAGATAATATAACTTGGAAGGCAAAATTATTACATGGGATAAAGTTTTCACTATAAAATTCAAGATATTCTACTTACCAGGATAACATAAAATTCTAAAATTTGTATAAAACACAAAATTAGTAATAAGCTTGGACTGACACAACAAGGGAAATTAGCTTCAAGCTTGCATTTTTGAGGAACTTCTCTGGCCTTTCTCTAGCAATATCCTTTTTCCCAATTCGGAAAAAAAAAAATCCACGGAGCAAAAAGTAAGTTTTGCTTTTTTAAAACCTCATAAAATTGAATATTACTGGTATTATATTGAGACAAACAACGTGCATTTTTTAAAAAAAAGAATATATGTGATAAAATGGTAAAGCAAAGCAAAGCAATGAATCTCAAAATTGAGGATTGGCGTTACTCTGGCGTGGAGGAGAGAACGTGATCATGGCATACAGTGATCCTCAGATTGTCTTTTAAAGGGTGTGCTGTTTCTTAAGTTTGTCAGTGCCTACATGACTATTCATTTTACCTCATTCTTTAAACTGCCTATGTCTTTGATACCATCTTTCATGTGTATGATATATTCCACAATAAGACATTATTAGAGAAAAAAAGAAATTTGGAGATATATAGATAATGAAGAAAAAAAACAGAATGAACAAAAACTGAAAATAATGAGTTCACAAAAAATGGTCTGAATTAAGTAAAACACATTGCAATTCTGAGTAAGTAAAATATAAGGTAATTTTCAGATAAGCAGCAAGAAAACTAAGGTTGGATTGGTCTTATGTTATTAGGGTTTCTTGAATTTAGGAGCGAAATCAGGAGTTCTCCATGTATACGTTCTTAGGTTCTAAAAAAATATGTAGGTGCTTAATTTGTTTCATTTGCCCAGGGGTAATACTTATTAGATACTTTGCCAGATTTTTAATGATATCACTATCTGTGCCAGTAGTGTTTTATACCAGCTGTACTGGACTAATTATCTGGTTTCCTTAAATGTCTATTTTTGAAATAATTATGGCTTTTGAACACATAATAGACACTATGCTTGGGATCCAGAAGAACACTGCCTAAATTGCTTCTTTAAAAACTTGGCAAGTCATTCCCATATACTTATTTTACTAGTCCATTGCCACCCAGACCCCAGTAATCTTGACCTTATCACTTTACATGCAAATTTTATTTTTAGATATGCATATGCGTAGGTTTATTTAAGGCATGATTTGACTAAGTACAGAATATGTTTTACCCTACCACATAGTAATTAAAATATTATCTAATACCTCCCATGATTGGGGGGAAATGTTATATTTCTTTTTTTTTTTTTAGATTTTATTTATTTATTTATTTGGCAGTGAGAGAGATCTCAAGTAGGCAGAGAGGCAGGCAGAAAAAGAGGGGAAAGCAGGCTCCCCGCTGAGCAGAGAGCCCGATGTGGGGCTTGATCCCAGGACCCTGAGATCATGACCGGAGCTGAAGGCAGCGGCTTAACCATCGTAGCCACCCAGGCACCCCAAATGTTACATTTCTAAGGGGAAATTTGAGACAACTCATAATTGCTCTGTGATGGATTATCTTATCTTAACACTGTTAATTACCATAGCTACTTTATTAGTGTGAAATAAATTTGACAAGCTAAATAAGATGGATTATTGATAACATATGTTACTTATACCTGTAGCTGATCAAATTCACACACACAGGCACCTTTCTTCACACACACACACACACACACACACACACACACATGCACGCACACACACAACAGTGATCATAACAGTAGGCAGTTAGACAATTGTGGAAACATAATGACTTCATCGCATTTAAAGCTTTAATATTTTATAATTTTAAGAATACTGAATATGAGAATAACATTATATAAAGAAATTAACACTGTTCTATTTTTGTCCCTTTCTGGACAATTTAATATGATTTATGTATAACTTCAATGCATAATGCACTTTAAAGTATATTGTTTCACATGACCAATTATACACAATATTTTATTTTATTTTTTACACATACTTTAAAATTTTGGCACTCAAAAGGTATTCAAAGTTTTCAAGCTTAATAGCAAGAATCATAAAAATCATTTCATTCATGATCAGATGAAGAAACATTTGAAGCCTGAGGCACCACTCAATTATTTTTTTCTTCATAATTTTCAATACAACTGACAACCACATTCATATCTTTCTCAAAAAAAAAACAAAAAAACTTCTTTTATTCTCATTTAAATTTAAGACTTTGGAAAAAAGGTCAATAATTTTGTCCTACATTTTAACCTTCTATGTTTACTGATATTACTAATGATTTATTTTAAAATGCATAAATATTAAATATATTTTACTACGTGCTACATCAATCAGTTCTTTTTATTACTTTTTATCTGTATATTTTAAGTTCTTCCACCAATATTTTGCTCCATACATAATATATAGTTTTATTTTTATTTTAGTTTTTATTTATTTATTTTTAAAGATTTTTTTTTTTTAATTTGACAGAGATCACAACTAGGCAGAGAGGCAGGCAGAGAGAGAGGAGGAAACAGACTCCCTGCTGAGCAGAGAGCCTGAATCTGAGCTCAATCCCAGGACCCTGGGATCACGACCTGAGCTGAAGGCAGAGGCTTTAACCCACTGAGCCACCCAGGCACCTCCATAATACATATTTTTTAAAATAGCCACGACAAGCTTGAGTAACTTAAATATGAGAAATGACACCAAAGATTTCTATTAGGGGAAATATTGTTGATAAACATTTTATTTACTGGTAAACAGATAAATAATGTGATAATAGAACACATATTAATTTTATTGTAATTTTAATTAATCCACGTGGATGAGCTTTCATCAATAAAATTTAAATTGGATTAGCTAAAAAATATTTAAAAAGGAAATAAATACCTTTGTCAAGTAGAAGCAACACAAAACCGTGATCAGATTTCATGTCGTTTCCACAGCAGAAAAAAAGCCAGAAAATGTGTATTTCAGTCTTGCCACTAATACTTCTCATCTTCAGTTTCTTCAGCTCTAAAATGAGATTAGCTAAATTAGTTGATTTCCAATACCAGAACGAAATGTTAGACGGACCCAGGAGAAAGCTCGCGAAAGCTCTAAAGAAAAAGAAGAAAGAAAGAGAAAGAGAAGAGGGAGAAGAAAAAGAAAGAACAGAAAAATCCAGCTCTAAAGAAAAAGAAAGAAAGAGAGAAAGAAAGAAAGAAAGAAAGAAAGAAAGAAAGAAAGAAAGAAAGAAAGAAAGAAAGAGAAAGAAAGAAAGGTAGGCAGGGAAGGAAAGATTCTTTATTATTCACTAAGCTACATTTTTCTCTATATTCAAATTTTACTGTTCTTGATACAATTGTAGATATTATTTCTAGATAAAATTACAAACAAAAGGACCTCTTGATACATTATGTATTCAATTTGTTGATACAGTAATAATTATAGTAGGTTCAAAAAAATCAACAATGATTGGTAATGTGCTTTAAAAACATTTCAAAAGGATTTGTATTTTTCACATCTCCAGTTCTGTTCATTTGTGCTGTGTAAGTTGCCCAGAAAAGTTTAGATTGAAGCCCATGGTCCCTCTTAAGTACTTTTGATTTATTGTTTCGGAAGACTCTAAGACCCAATGCTTCCCTAGCACTAAACTCAAGACATGATTTATTATTACAGTTATTATTTTTAGGTTTTTAAAAATGTCTTATTTAGGAAGCCTTTGTACATTTGCTATATTTCCATTGGGTTGCTTCCTTTATATTATTTTGAGTTAATGACTATATTATTTTAAATTAATGAATAAAATCATTTATATCTTTTTGGTACATATTTTATCTACCATTAATTATTTGAGAAATTTTTACTAAAAATACTTTAGTATAGAGCCCATGTAAGATATCTTATGAATAACATCAGCATGAGACTTCATGGAACTTTGTAGTTAGAAAGAATGTTTTAGGTCCAAGACACATTTTTTATTTTCTGTAAGAAGCCAAATGGTGAGCATTTCAGGCTTTAAGGGCTTTCAGCTCTGTGTCACCACTACCCAGCTCTGCAACTGCAGCGCAAAAGCATCCACAGTCAGTATTTAAAAAGAAAAGAAAGACAGAGACTGAAAGACAGACAGAAGAAAAGCATGGCTGTGCTCCAGTAGAACTTGTACCTGACATTTGAATTTCATATAATTTTCATATGTCATCAAATGTTATTTTTATTTTGAGCCCTAAAACTGTAAAAAAAAATTTGAGGGCCTCACATCAATTTTGGACCTCACATCAATAGGTTCCAGACCAGAATAGAGCCATGTGATTTAATTTGCCAGGCTCTGATTTAGACTCACACAGAATATGATTAGTAAAGCTTCACCCAGTTGCTCTTAGTCTAAATTAAAGATTGCTTTATGGGTTTATAACACAGCCAGCATGTCTTCATTTAATGGACTGTCCCTACTTTATGTACGACACTAATCATTATAAAATTATTTCTTGAAAAATGTGCTTGCCAGTTTTCCTCTTATTTACTAACTTTTGATTTCTGTGAAGAAAATAAAGACAATTTGGTAAGATATGTTATGACTTTCCTGACACGTAGATCTTTGGATTGTATGTGTATGTGTGGACATGTATTTGTGAACACATGGATTGAACTTTGGTGTTTTTCTCTTATGGTGAGGCTTTTTTTTTTTTTTTCATTTTTTTCTTCTTCTTCTTCCTTTATTTTTTCCAAGCAGGCTGCCTAAAATAGCTCAAGTGCAAAGTATCACCAGAGATGTCACTGAAGGCATTGGTTAGACCAAAGCATAGGTCTTCAAAAGAATCACAATCAGCTATTTAAGGTTACATGTTGTTTTTCATAACTATAATTATGTCAAAACATATTTGATTTATAAAATTAATTTCTATCATGTATGCTATCACATATTTCCTTGGCCTATAAATAATATTGAATAAGTTAGTAAATCATGCTACTTTTGTAGTCTTACACTGAAAATTGTAATGCTCTTACTCTCGGGTGACAATTCACCATGCCATTACTTCATATCTTGTGTCAGCTTTTGTTCCAGATTATTTTCCCAGGATGATTATATAGGAAGTAGCCTTGAAACGGTGTCTCCCATCTGTGACAGAATGCAGATTTATTTCCTGACTAAAATAGCAAAGATAATGTCTCCTTTAGGGGCAATGGTTGGATAGATCCGTGAGCAGCTTTTAAAAAAATGGAGTTTCCTAAATTCGAGTTTTCTCAGCTGTGACACAGAATTACTGTGTGTACAGCATCCACCTAGGCTGCCTCTTCTCTGTGGGACTGTTGGGATGATAGATAACCAATATGAGCACGAAGTGCAAACTGCTAGCTGTGCTGTAATAAAGTTCTCTCTTTCTGACCTAGGCATTTGGTTTCTCCTGCCAGAGCCGGGGAGTTGGAACTAACTTTTTGGTGTTAAAGTAAGGTAGTATCTAAGACATGTCACAGGTCTTGATATGCATATTTTAACCTAATCCAAAATTGGAATAATCTTTAATTGAATACTGACTCTAAATCAAAATATTTGCCAAATAATTAATTTTTAAAAGATTTTATTTATTTATTTGTCAGAGAGAGAGAGAGCACACAAGCAGGGGGAACTCACACAGAGGGAGAAGCAGGCTTCCTGCTGAGGAAGGAGCCCAGTGTAGGGCTCAGTCCCAAGGCCGTGGGATCATGACCTGAGCCAAAGGCAGATGATTAACCAACTGAGCCACCCAGGCATCCTACCAAATGATTAATTTTATTAGTATACCCTGGTGTGTCTTATTCATGGCTAGATGTTTCATTTGGGATGTTATTTCATTTTCAAAATGAATCTCTGTATTTCATTAAATGCTAAACATCTAAATATTTTCATACATAATTATTTCTTGAAAATGAAAATGCTATAAAACCTGATAATATATGTGGGTATAATTCATAAGAAAGTGATGCATTAATGAAAATGTGATATGTATATTTCAGAAGTGTGTTTTTGAAACCCTAACTTCGACTTACTATGTATAAACAATGATTGAGGTGACAGATGTAAACACTGTTTTCTTTTGTGAGGTTGTGTTTTCATATGATGTATTTCTCAGTAAACAAATTGCTTAATATTGCAGAATTGTGAGATAGCTAAAATGTAGACATATATCTGAAAATATACTTAAGGTAGTTAGAACAGAAAAAATTTCTCTTATTTCTTGTAAAATATATAATTTGGGGGGCTATAATTTTGCTACTTTCATAAAACATACTCGTCTATTTAATCATGTATTACTTTCATCATTTATTACTTTCATCACTTTTTAAATTTTTTTTGAGCTGATAATATAATAGGAGTTGATTTTAAGAAGATAATATATCTATCATATATATATGGTTTTGGAGTCTTTTATAATCGTGCAGGCAAGTGTTGATCTTTGTGGAGAAGAACAAGGCTGTTCTTATAATGTTCTATTTCTTGACCTAAGTAGTGGTATGTTTATTACTTGATAATGAACTCATCATAGCATGTGCACTATCAAAGGTATGTGTGATATTAAAATTTAAAAACTATATACAAATCATATATTAAAAGATTTAATCTTTTCCTTTGTCCTCAAGTTCTGGAATGTGATGTCTAAGCCCTCGGAAGGTCATGCTTGATAGGAGTACCTTTGTTTGCCTGGGGGATTGGACCTGCCAGAAATGAACAGTGTGATTTAGGATGGGGGCTTTGAGCCACACCAACAATATAATTTAAGGTGGGCTGTTTAGATCAGTTGGACCAGTCTTAATGGGACATCTTAAAGGGTTAGAAACCGAGATCAATCCTGTGGGCATGCTACTATGTCACTATGATGTAGCCCCAATATTGACTGTGGACATCAGGATTCCCATGAGGTTTCCTGGTTGTCAGTCCTCTGTGTGATGTGTATTGTCACACATCCATGTCAAGAAAGGAATGCTATCCAACCCTAGTAGGGAAGGACATTGGAAGTTTTGTGTTTGAAAATTTTTCTGGACTCTCCCCTATGCACTTCCAACCTCTACTGATTTTAATATGTATCTTTTCAATGTAATAGACCCCAACCACAAATGTGGGAACTATCAGGAAGCTCTGTGAGTTCCTCTAGTGAGTTTTCAAAACAGAGTGGATTTGGGAACCCTCCACACACACTTTCGGTAGTGTCAGACATGAGAGGGATCTTGAGTGGATTGTTCCTTCAAAATTTAGTTATTAATTTCAAAACTATACACAGTAGTTGTAATTTATGAGGAAATGAAGGAGAAATTTCCCACCCAGAGTTCATTCACAAATATTTGCCCAAAAAGATATAATATGTTCCCACATCAATACACATACATATTAATACACATTTAGTTGCTGTTAGTTGCTACAAATTAAGTATAAATATATGTCATAAGTGCTTGATGATCAATAATTGTGTTTCAGTTCAGTTCACATAATGTACTTTATATCTTAAGTTTAAGTTTTCTGTGACTTACTTTGTATTATCACTGACCTATCCCCTCATGCTGATAACCTAGTTATCATCTAATAACCTAGTTATTCATCTAATGAACATATAGTATTCATATAGTATTCATTTAAATATTATATTATATATTTATTTTTCTTTCATTTAAAAGAACAGGCCTGAAAAAGATATGTTAATTAATGAATGTTGTTATTTCCGACAAATATATTTTCTGCCACTTTTTTCACAATACATCAAATCTTGTACTAGAACAAAGAATATCCAAACTAATTCATCTCATGACCAGCAAATAATAAATTTTTAAAAAAATTGTGTAATTGAAAGAGGGAGAGAATGACCAGGGGGAGGGACAATGGGAAAGGGAAGGATATTTTAGTTTAGTTTAGTTTAGTTTAGTTTAGTTTTTTCAGTATTCCAAGATTCATTGCTTATGAACCACACCCAATGCTCTGTGCAGTACGTGCCTTCCTTAATACCCATGACCAGGCTCACCCCATCCCCTCACCCATCCCCTCAACCCCCTCCCTTCCAAAACCCTCAGTTTGTTTCTTGGAGTCCACAGTCTCTCTTGCTTCATCTCCCCCTCTGATTTACCCCAATTCACTTTTCCTTTCCTTTTCCTAATGTCCTCCACATTATTCCTTATGCTCCACAAGTAAATGAAACCATATGATAATTTACTTTCTCTGCTTAACTTATTTCACTCAGCATAATCTCCTCCAGTCCCATCTCTGTTGATGCAAAGGTTGGGTAATATCCTTTCTGATGGAGGCATAATATCAGAAAGGATAGAATCTTAAACAGAGTCCACTCTGATCATGGAGCCACAAGGCAAGGCTCAGTCTCACAACCTGACCAGAGCAGAAATGACCTGAGCAGAAATCAAGAGTTGGTGGCTCAACACTCTGAGCCACCCAGACACTCCTACCCTGTCTTCTTTAATCAATGCTTACAACCTTGAATTTTAAATATGTAACAAAAAAAAAAAGAAGGAAGAAAGTGTAACATTTTGAATTTGGCAACCTAAACATTACACAATTCACTGATTGTACAACTACCTCATTAAGTCACTTCTATTGTTTTAATATGCCAGTACATAGAACATGTATCAACTCTTTGAAGTGTGACCACTCATTTGGGGCATATGAACTGAACAAGTAGATAAGCACTTATGGAAAAGAAAAGGACATATTTCCAGAGAAAACTATCCTTTTTTTTTCTCTTAAAAATAAAATATATTTTTGAGAGCCTTAGAAATATGAGCAGGATCTTATATTTAGTCTATGTCTGCTATTAGAAATGACCACAAATACATACCTAGTAGCTTAAACAACACAAATTGACTGTTGCACAGCAGGAAATGGATAGGAATAAAGAAATTTAGTTTTTTTTTAAAAAATATTACTTGTTAAGATTAAAATTAAACAATAAATTAATAGAACATAGTTAAAAATATACTTAAACATAATTTCATAATATAGGTTTCTATGACCATATTTGATTTTGTCTGTTATTTTCTGACTTAAAAGTCATGAATTATACTTAATAATAATAATACATTTCTTTTTTAAGTTCCTATTTTTTGCAGTGTATTCTGATTCATTCTTTAAATGGTATCCTTGTTATTAATAAGAATTTGAATTATTAAGAATTATGAATATATGCCTCATTTTACATATAAGGGACTTAAGTACTAGAGGAGTTAGATGCCATGCCCAAAGTCACCTAGTTGAAAAGGGACAGAGATAGCATTCAAATTAAATTTTGTAAAAACAGAAAGACTTGATCCATGAGACAACTGAAAACACTTGTCAAACTGTTGCCTCCAAAACTGGAGAGACTAACAGGCAAACACAGAATCACAACTTAGTGAAGGACAAACCAGTGTGAACCAATGGTGAGTAGGAAAATCTGAGCTATAACTGTTGAATCATTGTAGATGCTGTGTGGGCAAGTATGAGAGCTGTAACCTCCAAGGATACCAAGTCATCTAGGGTCCCCAGCTTTTGTGGATTTCACCTCTTGAAGCTACCAGGATCCTAGGGTGAGGATTAGAGAAAAATCCCTTTATACTTCCTGCAGGGAGAGGGGAAAGGAAACATTTTAGAATACATTAGAGCACTCTCTTCTTCACAAAACCTCCCCTGAAGAGAAACGATTTTACCAGAGTCAACCTGCTGGAGTTTAATCAGAATCTTACTGAACTGGAGCAAGAAAAATACTCAACTTCACCTCTTTCTACTCTTCTATGTGGGAGAAGAGAATTACCCAACTTAAGCTCACTGCCCTTATCCTATCTTACTTAAGGGGACAAGTTTCCACTTGTCCCAAAAGCATCTGTGAAGTTCGTCTTCCAGGGACTAAGCCTCAATAACATACTGGGACCTAATCATAATTCTATAGAATGGTTCCATTCCCCACAGTTAACTACCACATTACTAAAGGCCCATTTACTAAAGGAATATTTACTCCTTTTACCCAATACATCATGTCTGACTCTAAGAAAAGAATTAAAAACATATTAAAAAGCAAAAAAAGAAAATTTGAAGAGACAGACCAAGTTTCACAACCAGACTCATATGGCAGAGATGTTGGAATTATCAGCCTGGAAATTTAAAACACCTATGATTAATATGCTAATTGCTTTAACTGGTTAAGTAGACAGCATGGAAGAACAGATTGGCAATGTAAGATGATACATGGAAATCCTCAGCAAAAAAAAAAAAAAAAAGAAAAGAAAGAAAGAAAAAGAAATGATTAAAATTACTGCAGAAATGAATATCTTTGATAGACTGATCAGTAAACCAGACATGATTGAAGAAAAGTTGTTGAGCTTGAGGTTTTCTCAAAAGAAACCTCCAAAACTGAAAATCACATAGAAAAAAGAATGAAAAAAATAGAACAGAGTATCCAATAACCATGAGATGACTACAAAAGGTGTAACATAGGCATAGTGGGAATACCAGGAGAAGAGAGAGAGAAAATAATAGGATGAAATCTGAAATAATAATGACTAAATATCTCCCTAAATTAATGTGAACTATCAAACCATAGGTACAAGTAACTCAGAGGACACTAAGCAGGATATATGCCAAACTAACAAACAAAACAAAACTACACCTGGGTATCTCATTTTCAAACTATCGACAATCAATTATAAAGAAAAAGAATCTTGAAAGAAGCTAGAGGGAAAAACATCCTAGTTACAGAAGAGCAGAGATAAGAATTACATCTGACTTTTCCTTAGAAACCATGCAAGTGAAAAGAGAATGGAATGAAATATTTAAAGGGTTAAGGAAATAAAGCAGCCACACTGGTTTTCTGAACCTTGTGAAACTATTTTTCAGAAGTGAAAGAGAAATAAAGACTTTCTCAGACAACCAAAATCCGAGGGAGTTTGTTGCAAGTAGACCTACCTTGCAAAAGTATTAAAAAAAAGTTCTTTAGAGTGAAGGAAAAATAAAACAATTCAGTAATTCTGGCCAACATAAAGAGAATATTGTAGAAGGAACAATTAATGATGAAATGAAACTCTTATTTTACTAATAGATCTAACAATAGTCTGTTTAAAATAATAATAATTAAAATGTATTTATAATAATTGAAATGTGTATAATCTCCAAATAGTTGTTAACTATTTTGATAAGGATTGCATTAAATGTATAGATTGCTTTGTTAGTATAGACATCTCAACAAGTTGTTGACTTGTTAACTTGTTAATTTTAGCTATTTTGACTGTTGTGAGGTGATATCTCATTGTGGTTTTGATTTGTATTTTCCTGATACCGAGTAATGTGGAGCACTTTTTCATGTGTCTATTGGCCATTTAGATGTCTTCTTTGCAGAAATGTCTGTTCATGTCTTCTTCACATTTCTTGATTGGATTATTTGTTCTTTGAATGTTGAGTTTGGTAAGTTCCTTATAGATTTTGGATACTAGCCCTTTATCTGATATGTCATTTGCAAATATCTTCTCCCATTCTTTCACTTACCTTTTGTTTTTTGTTTTTGGGTTTTTTTTTTTTTTTGAACATTTTATTTATTTATTTGACAGAGAGAGAGATTACAAGTAGGCAGAGAGGCAGGCAGAGAGAGAGAGAAAGGAAGAAAGCAGGCTCCCTGCTGAGCAGAAAGTGATATATGGGGCTTGACCCCAGGACCCTGGGATCATGACCTGAGCCGAAGGCAGACGCTTTAACCCACTGAGCCACCCAGGCATCCCTGTCTTTTGGTTTTGTTGACTGTTTCCTTTGCTGTGCAGAAGCTTTTAATCTTGATAAAGTCCCAATAGTTCATTTTTGCCCTTGCTTCCTTTGCCTTTAGTGATGTTTCCAGGAAGAATTGCTGCAGCTAAGGTCGAAGAAGTTGCTGCCTGTGTTCTCCTCAATGATTTTGATGGATTGGTATCTCACATTGAGGTCTTTCCTCCACTTTGAGTCTATTTTTGTGTGTGATGTAAGGAAATGGTCCAGTTTCACTCTTCTACATGTGGCTGTACAATTTTCCCAAAACCATTTGTTGAAGATGCTGCCTTTTTTCCATTGGACATTCTTTCCTGCTTTGTTGAAGATTAGTTGACCATAGAGTTGAGGGTCTATTTCTGGGCTCTCTCTTCTGTTCCATTGATTTATGTATGTTCCTTTTTTTGTTCCAGTTTTGTTGTGCCAGTCTTGTCTTGATGATTATAGCTTTGTAATAGAGCTTGAAGTCTGGAATTGTAATGCTACCAACTTTGGCTTTCTTTTTTGACATTTGTGATCTTTTCTGGTTCCATATAAATTTTAGGATTATTTGTTCCATTTCCTTGAAAAAACTTGATGGTATTTTGATAGAGATTGCATTAAATGTGTAGATTGCTTTAGGTAGCACTGACATTTTCACAATATTAATTCTTCTTTAAATGTTTGGTAGAATTCCCCTGGGAGGCTGTCTGGCCCTGGGCTCTTGACTGTTGGGAGATTTTTGATGACTCCTTCAAGCTCCTTACTGGTTATGGGTCTGTTCAGATTTTCTATTTCTTCCTGGTTCAGTTGTGGTAGTTTATATGTCTCTAGAAATGCATCCACTTCTTCCAGATTGTCAAATTTGCTGGCATATAGTTGCTCATAATATGTTCTTATAATTGTTTGTATTTCTTTGGTGTTTGTTGTGATCTCTCCTTTTTCATCCATATTTTATTTACTTGGGTCCTTTCTCTTTTCTTTTTGATTAAGTCTGGCCAGGGAGCTATCAGTCTTATTAATTCTTTCAAAGAACCATCTCCTAGTTTTGTTGATTTGTTTTACTGTTCTTTGGTTTCTATTTCATTGATTTCTGCTCTGATCTTTATTAATTTTCTTCTCCTGATGGGTTTAGGCTTTCTTTGCTGTTCTTTCTGCAGCTCCTTTAGGTGTAGGGTTAGGTTGTGTACTTGAGACCTTTCTTGTTTCTTGAGAAAGGCTTGTATTGCTCTCAGGATCACCTTTGCTGTGTCCCACAGATTTTGAACACTTGTGTTTTCAATTTCATTTGTTTCCATGGATATTTTCAATTCTGCTTTAATTTCCTGGTTTACCCATTCATTCTTTAGTAGGATGCTCTTTAGCCTTCATGTCTTTGAGTGCTTTCTAACGTTCCTCTTGTGATTGAGTTCTAGCTTCAGAGCATTGTGGTCTGAAAATATGCAGGGAATGATCCCAATCTTTTGGTACTGGCTAGGACCTGATTTGTGACCCAGTGTGATCTATTCTGGAAAATGTTCCATGTGTGCTAGATAAGAATGTGTATTCTGTTGCTTTGGTGTGGAATATTCTGAACATATCTGTGATGTCCATCTGGTCCGGAGTGTCATTTAAAGCCTTTATTTCCTTGTTAATCTTTTGCTTAGATGATCTGTCCATTTCAGTGAGGGGAGGTGTTAAAGTCCCCTACTATTATTTTATTGTTGTCAGTATATTTCTTTGATTTTGCTATTAATTGATTTATATCATTGGCTATACCCATGTTAGGGGCATAGATATTTGAAATAATTAAATCTTGTTGGACAGAACCTTTAAGTATGATATAGTGTCCTTCCTCACATCTTATTATAGTCTTTGGCTTAAAATCTAATTTATCTAACATAAGGTTTGCCACACTAGTTTTCTTTTGATGTCCATTAGCATGGTAAATTGTTTTCAAAGCCCTCACTTTAAATCTGGAGGTATTTGGGGGTCTAAAATGAGTTTCTTGTAGACAACATATCAATGGGTCTTGTTTTTTAATCCATTCTGATACCCTATGTCTTTTGATTGGGGCATTTAGCCATTTACATTCAGGGTAACTATTGAAAGATATGAATTTAGTTTCCTTGTATTGCCTGTAAGTTGAGTGTTACTGTATATTTTCTCTGTTCCTTTCTGGTCTATTACTTTTATGCTCTCTCTTTGCTTATAGGACCCTTTCAATATTTCCTGTAGGGCTGATTGGATGTTTGCAAATTCTTTTAATTTTTGTTCATCCTGGAATCTTTTTATCTCTCCTTCTATTTTCAATGACAGCCTAGCTGGATATAGTATTCTTGGCTTCATATTTTTCTCGTTTAGTGCTCTGACTATATCATGCCAGTTCTTTCTGACCAACTGGATCTCTACAGATAATTCTGCTGTCAATCTAATATTTCTACCACTGTATGTAACAGACCTCTTGTCCCGGAGCTGCTTTCAGGATTTTCTCTGTCACTAAGACTTAAAAGCTGTACTATTAGATTATGGGGTGTGGACCTATTTTTACTGATTTTGAGGGACGTTCTCTGTGCCTCCTGGTTTTTGATTCTTGTTCCCTTTGGCATATTAGGGAAATGCTCTACTGCAATTCACTCCAATATACCTTCTTCCCCTCTCTCTTTCTTCCTCTGGAATCCCAATTTTTCTAATATTGTTTTGTCTTATGCTATCACTTATCTCTTGAACTCTCCCCTTGTGGTCCAGTAGTTGTTTTTCTCTCTTTTGCTCAGCTTCTTTATTCTCCATAATTTGGTCTTCTATGTCACGGATTATTTCTTCTGCCTCATTTTTCCTAGCAGTAAGAACCTCCATTTTTTATTGCACCTCATTAATAGGTTTTTTTTATTTCAACTTCGTAAAATTTTAGTTCTTTTATTTCTCCAGAAAGGGATTCTCTAATATCTTCCATGCCTTTTTCGAGCCCAGCCAGCACCTTGATAATTGTCATTCTGAACTCTAGTTCTGACATATTGCCAATGTCCATATTGATTAGGTCCCTAGCTGTTGTAATGCCTTTTGTGCTTTTTATTTACTTATTTGTGGTGAGTTTTTCCTGCCTTGTCAGTTTATCCAGGTAAGAATATATGAATGAGAGAGTAAAATACTAAAAGGGTGGCAAAGACTCCAGAAAAGTATATGCTAACCAAATCAAAAGAGACCTGAAATGGGGGAGAAGAAAGGGGAAAAAATTAAAGGGGGACAAATTAAAGAAACAAATAAAATAAAATAAACAAATAAATGGGATTTGGAGGGAGACAAACCATAAGTGACTCTTAATCTCACAAAACAAACTGAGGGTTGCTGGGGCGAGGGGGTTTGGGAGAAGGGGGTGGGATTATGGACATTGGGGAGGGTATGTGCTTTGGTGAATGCTGTGAAGTGTGTAAACCTGGTTATTCACAGACCTGTACCCCTGGGGATAAAAATATATGTTTATAAAAAATAAAAAATTAAAAAAATATATATATATACATATATTAGACTTAGAGCCACCTACTTGATTTTGAGTGTATTCTGGTCTCTTAGGCTAAAATACTTCCCAAAATTTTAAAAAAGAAAGGGAAGCTTATATATATACATAAATAAAGGTAAACATGATGAAGGGATGGAATATGACTGTAAAGATGAAAATTAAAAAGATTCTGAAAAAGGACTTACTAAGATAAATTGGTTGGAAAAAGAAAAAAAGAAGCAGAGAATATGATCAGGCTGGAGCTAGATTTAGGGTATATTTTGATCTATTAAAAGAAATTATATCCCAAAAATTTAAATTAAAAAACCTATATGTATACAAAAAATATGGTTAAATACAAGGAAGGGATAAAATATGACTATAACAATGAAAATTTAAAAATCTTTTTTAATAAAAAGTATTGATAAAATAGTTTTAAAAAGTTAAAAGAGGAAAGAGGAAAAGTTAAAAAGAATAGAATAAGAAAAAATAAAATTAAAAATATTTAACTTTGCAAGTTAAAAGATCATGGGGAAAAAGCCATGAATTCTATGTGTTGCTTTTCCTTCACTCTGGAGTTTCACAGTTCTCGTTGATGGGTGAACTTGGTCTTGGCGGGTTGTTCTTGCTGATCTTCTCGGGGAGGGACGTGTTGCAGTGATTCTGAAATGTCTTTGCCTGAGGCGGAATTGCAGTGCCCTTGCCAGGGGCCAGGCTAAGTAATCTGCTTGGGTTCCTCTCAGTACGTTTTGTTCCCTGAACGCTTTCCCTACCGCTTTGGAGGACGGGAATGAAGATGACCGCCACCCAGTGTCCTGTTCAGAGGAGCAGATTGCTCAAGTCCCTCTCCTCAGTGCGCCCTCAGAGAAAAGCAGTCAATCTGTCCCATCTCCCTGGTCACCAGCCTCGCTCTGTGCTCACCTGGCCTGTGACCAAGTGTTTCTATCTCTGGAGCACAGCCCCGTTTGGAATCTCCAATACTGGAGATTCCTGCAGCATGCTCCTGCACCACTCCTCCCAGAGGAGGAAGAAGGTGAGTCTCCCAGGACCTGCCACTTGTGGCGTCCCTGCTTGAAGAGCCTGACTGTGTCATATCCATCAGGGCTTAAGGTAACCCTGAGCTGAGAGCTCCCTCCTTGACTCTGTCTCTGTAGTTGGCTTCTCCACTCCAATACCTAGGAACTCTGCCATACTCAGACACCACCAGTCTTTCTGTGACCCCGCGGGTCCTGAGACCACACTGTCCCCGAGAGGGCTGCACCCTCACTTAGCCTCCGGAGCAACATCCTTCAGTGGAGCCAACTTCTAAAAGTTCTGATTTTGTGCTCTGCTGCTCCTTCACTTGCTGGGAGCCAGCCCCTCCCCCCCCCAATGGTTTATCTTCACGTGGCTTTGGATTCACTTCTCCTCACATCCTGCCTTCCCCAAAGGGATCAATTTTCTGTTCTTAGAATTGTTGCTCTTCTTCTCTTCTATCTCCTGTTGAGTTTGTAGGTGTTCAGACTGGTTTGATAACTGTCCAGCTGAATTCCTGGGACTACTTCTATTTCAGTCTGCTCCTCCTCCACCATCTTGCTTCCTCTTATCTTTTCTTTTTTACATATTTATTTTACTCCTTTTTGTTTCTAGTTCTTTTTACTGCTTTTTTTCTTTCCATGCTATACTTTCCCTTGCCCAAGCTTGTCTTGTTCAGTTTACCAGCAATCTCCTGTGATCTTTTCAAGAACCATTTCAAATATCATCTCTTATTTATAAATATGTCTCACGAGTCTCTTGTAGCAAAACTGATAGCTTATCAGTTATGCATGGTGCCATCAAATTTTATTATACTCATAATACTTATGCATGGTTCTAGCAAATATTATTAAACTACTTATTATATTAGATATAGAATTATTTGATTGTATAATTTTCTTATAACCAAAAATTTTCTTTAATTGTAAGAATTATATTCTATTCTTATTTTATATTTAGTGTCTTGCATAGTTATGTTAGCATCACTTAGATGTAGTTATATAGCATATATAGCATATATATGCTACATATAGCACATATAGTTATATAGTTATCATCACTTAACATTGGATATTTAAAATTTAATAACATTTAGATTTGACACTATGATATGGAAGAAGGGGAAAACAAAAAGTTAATTAAAAATTTTACAAAATTGAAAAATTATCAGGAGTAAATGAGAGATTATATTTCCTTTCATATTGTTTCATTGTAGAATATCATATTTGTTTTAGAAATAAATAGATTTTTTAAAAATGCAATGAATGTATAGGTACCAATAATTCTAGCACATATAGCATACCACTAACAATTTTTTTTATATTTTCAACTACTAATAGATTTATCTATTTAGCAAATAGAGAACAATTCCTATGTGTTCTCTTTTTCCCCTTAATTAAATCCTATATCCTTAAATATATTAAGTATATCTTCAAATACTATTAATATCAGTGAAAGTGAATATTTCATATAATTAATACAACATAAATTATCTGCTATTACTTTTTTTCTTGATACAGATATTCACTTTAAGTTTATGTAATAAATAAGGATGCATGGAAATATATTTCCATCTCTGAAAATTTTCTTATATATTCTTATTAAATGGATTATCAGATGAAAGAATACTTCAGTTCCTTTTTGTAGATTAAAAAATGAGGACTATGTAAGTTGTACTCTGTGATTTGTGAAATCATCATCATTATTATATAGTGACAGTTCTTATCAGAATAAAATATTTTGCCCTCCTCCAGAATGATAGGTATTACCAAGACCATTTTAATCTAGGGGAATATTTTATAATACATGAATTGCACGTGGTTTATACATTAAATATTGAAGTAGCTTACAGTGACAGATTTCTGTTGTTTATTAGCAAATTATTTTCATAAGAGTAATGTTCTATTATTTGTAAAAGGAGTTGTTTAACTCAAAATATATTTTATATATTTTTTAAGTGATTCTTGTTGCCCCCACAAAACACTTGGATCTCACACAAAAAGGAACACTAGTATTCTTGGACATAAACCAGTTTTTTAAAGATTTTATTTATTTATTTGACAGAGAGAGAGAAAGAGTACACACGAACAGAGGAGAGTAGCAACTAGAGGAAAAGGGAGAAGCAGAATCCTGGCTGAGCAGGGAACCCAGATGTGGGACTTGGTCCTTGGACCCTGGGATCATGACCCAAGTGAAGGGCAGGTTCTTAACCCCCTGAGCCAGCCAGGTGCCAGACATAAGCCAGTTTTATTCTCAGACAAAACTCGATGGTAAAATCCAAAATATAGAAATAAGGGAGTTAGTATAGAGAGGGGGGAAAAAAAGGAAAGAATAAATGTTGTTTAATCATGTTATGGATTTTCCTGTCTTTATATCCAAGCTAATTCAAATAATTGGCAAGAATCTGGTAATACTTATGACTCAGCTGGGACACAAATACCATTAATTTTGTCTGGCAATGCTGTCTTGTGTCCATTTCCCAGCATATATTTATCACAGAAGCAGTCTTACACCATCAGCCATGAGATTTTCAAATTAAGGGTCTTATCTTTTATATACTTTTATTACTTATAAAATCAGAAAGAAATGGAGCTGTTCTGGGTATTCAGTTAACATACTCTTTTGCAATTATTTTCTACACACTGTACTTGGGGGTCAATAAAAGTTAAACACACTAATAGATCCACTCCATTAATAATAGAATGACCTTTCATGTAAAATTATTACTTTTTTAAAAATCAGCAAGTAGAAAATAAAACAGCTGCTTCTCAAAAGGCTAATAAATGAAATGTTGCTCAAAACTTCTACTTATAGGGCAAATGTAAATTGAAACTCTAATGAGATACCATTCTCCCCCAAGCATGACCGTAACTAAAAGATCAGGTAATACCAAGTGTTGGTAAGGATGGAGAATGGAATTGTCATATATTTGTGGTGATTGTTTATATTGGGGTACCACTTGGAGAACCTATTTGGCTGTACCTATTTAACCTTGAATATGTAGACTTATGCCTCAGCAATTCAGTTTTTTTTAAAGACTTTATTTATTGATATGACAGACAATGAGAGAGGGAGAAGCAGGCTTCCTGCCAAGCAGGGAGCCCAATGCAGGGCTTGATCCCGGGAACCTGGGATCCTGACCTGAACGGAAGGCAGACGCTTAAGGATTGAGCCACCCAGGTGCCCCAGCAATTCAATTTCTGAGTATATGTCCAACAGAAATGAGTGGTTATGCCACCAATTTAAAATACTCTAAAATACGCTTTAAATACTCAACTTTAAAATACTCAACTAGTTTATTCATGTAACCCAATGTTATATACAATGTTAATAGCAATAAACAAAAATGAACTATTTATAATGCAGTAATATATACAACTCTCAAAACCATAATGTTGGTTTTGAATATCATATTTGTTTTAGAAATAAATAGAATTACAGCTACCAAAAATTACATACTGTATGTTTTTATTGCATGAAAGCCAAGATCAGACTAAACTAATAACCTACATTGATAGAAATCAGAATGATGATTGACACTGAGAGATGTATCAATTATAGTTTATGTTTGCTATAACTTAGCTGCTATAGGTTATAGGTTATAATTAATTAACAAGGAACCTCTAAAATGTTTATTGTTTGTTGAAATCACATAAAAAACTAATAGGTAAAGTGGACAAATAAATAACAAAGGGCATAGTGACTGCAAATTTATCAGCAGGTCAGAATATGGGAGACCCATGAGGTGATTCATGAGTGAATGCATGAGGGAGATTCTAGGTTCTGCTAAGAGCTATGTTCAGATTCATGGGTCTGTTTTGCTTGTTTGTTTTTGGTGTTACAGTTGCAAGCAGAGCTACCAATCACCTTTATAAACAATGAGCTTAAAACACATAGTCAAATTTCTTGGATATATTATCTATCTTTTAACATATGTAATAATATGGATAATAAAGTTATTACCCAAGGGGAAGCAAGTCGTTAAAACTCTCTTGAAAACAATTTGTTGGGGTTTCTGGGTCCCTCAGTCAGTTAAGCATCTGCTTTCTGATCAGGTCATGATCCCGGAGTCCTGGGGTCCAGTCCTGCCTCTGGGCTCCCTGTTCAGTGGCGAGTCTGCTTCTCCCTCTGCCCCTCTCACCTCCCCAGCCCTTGTTCTCTCTCTCTCTCTCTCTCTCTCTCAATAAATAAATAAAATCTCTAAAAAGAAAAAGCAATTGTTATTAGAGTTTCAGTTTACATTTTTCTTCAGATACCATGTAGAAAGACAGAAACCTCTGATCTGTGTTATACAAGCTTCCTGTTTTGTCTGTGATGCCAAATTTAGGCTGAAAGAACTTGGAGAAGGGGGAACTGGGAAGTATCAACACCAGGAAAGAATGCTGAACCACTGCTCACCACAAGGAAAGGAAGCGATAGAGACAAAATGTATAATTTCATCTCTTTTCTTTTGACGTTTGGTTGTCACATTACACATTTGGTTTGTATTCATCTTAAAATTGCTTGCTAAATCCAATATAATGTGGTGAACAGATTTTTTCATCAATATTGTGCTTTTTAATAGTTTTTTCATTTCTTATCATATGGTGAGTAATTTTATATTTTAAATATTTGTAAAGTTGTTTACTATTTTGTCTTTCTTTTCTACTTTTAATGTGTCTCCATTTCCTTAGCACTTATTTTTATTCCTTTTTATGATTGACATTATCATAGGCTTGAGGTTTGAAAATGATGTTTAATGTTTCAACATTATTTCTCATCCTTTCAAGCATCCTTGATCTTTTCAAGTTAGTTGAGATCATGAGCTTTCTTCTCAGCTTGTTTTCCATAATTATTAAACTTTATCTGATGACCCCTATATATATTTGCTAGTTTAGCAAGTCACTTCTTGGCTCCTATCTCTTCACTGCTGTACTATATAAGCTCCATTCCCAAAGCTTTTCTGAACAAATTTTCACAAAAGCTGAGTGAACAATGGAAACTGAGACTCAAAACCTGAAACCATGGGTTCAATGTTACTGTCTCATTTCTCTCTGAAATCAACAGTCTTTGAAGATGATGTGTCTGCTTTTAAAATCTTTTAAAGAAAATCATATGTAGCACAATCACAAGCTTTACAGTCTCTGTAATACTTTTTATTTAAAAAGAAGGTAATATTTTATTTAAGTGTAAAATAGACAAATAAAATGTCCCAGATATATTTTTTAAGTCTAAAATTTCAGATGTTGTATCATTTATAAGAGGAAGATATAGAAAAGAATCCAAAGAGTATAAACTAGCTCATGAAGCCTCCAAAAACACTAGTTTGAAAATTTTGTTTTAATTTAATGAAATTCAAATGTGCAGGTGTGTGTGTGTGTGTGTGCATTTTATCAGCTAAATCTGTCCTAATTTCTTCTTCTCAGTATTTTAATCCTATCTTAAGTTATATAGTATTTTTCAAAGAAGACAGACAAAAGCTAACAGATACTTGAAAAAAATGTTCAGTACTACTTGGCATCAGGGAAATACAAAGCAGAACCACTCACACCAGTCAAAATGGCTAAAATGAATAATTCTGGAAACAACAGATGTTGGTGAGTTTGCAGAGAAAGGGGAACTCTCTTACCCTTTTGGTGGGAATGCGAACTGTTGCAGCCACTCTGGAAAACAGTATGGAGGTTCCTCAAAAATTAAAAACAGAAGTACCTACAATCCAGCAATTGCACTACTGGTATTTATTCAAAAGATATAAAAATAGTGATTTGAAGGGGCATATGCACCCCAATGTTTATAACAGCAATGTCCACAATAGCCAAACTATGGAAAGAGCTCAGATAACCATTGACAGCTGCATGGATAAAGAAGATGAGGTATACCTCATCATGAGATATATCTCACACACACACACACACACACACACACACACACACACACACAAACTGGAATACTACTCAGTCAACAAAAAGAATGAAATCTTGCCATTTGCAATGACATGGGGAACTAGAAGGTATTATGCTAAGCAAAATAAGTCAGAAAAGACAAATGCTATATGATTTTGCTCACATGTGGAATTTCAGAAACAAAACAGATGAACATAGGGGAAGGGAAGGAAAAATTAAATAAGATACAAACAGAAGGGGGCAGACCATAAGATACTCTTAACTACAGGAAACAAACTGAGAGTTGCTAAAGGGGAGGCGGGTAGGGGGATGGAGTAATTGGGTGATGGCCAATAGGAGGGCACTTGGTGTAATGAGTTCTGGGTGTTATATGCAACTGATGAATCACTAAATTCTCTCCACACTAACAATATGCTACATGTGAACCGAATTTAATTTAAATTAAAAATGTTAAAATATATAAATACTGCCCGATTAACATAATACTGGATACAACATATGATTGACAATAAATCTTCATGGAAATAAAAAAAATGTTATATTGTTAAAAGTCTTACATGTCTTTTTCTATTAAATTGTGTTTTACTATTTGGGTTTTATTTTTAAGACTCAGATTTTTTGTTTGTTTTTAGAAATATTCTGGTTTGTCAAGATCTATAGCACCAGGAGCCTCTTACCTGGTCATTCAATAGGAATGTATTGTTTAGCATTCAAAATAATATTGATTTGGGTGCTAAAACAGAAGTGATACAAAACAACACCTTAGAAGTCTTACTGGGAAGTCTCAACTCTTAAAAGAAAGATCAAGGACAATAGTAGAGGAAAAATAACTTGTGACTAAAAAGAGAACATTGAACTTTTGGTTATTTCCTCTCTTCTGAGTACGATCTTGAAAGATTCAATCATAAGTTCACTCTTCCCCACTCCTCTTTTCTCTGAAACTACCTGTGTTAGTCAGGGTTCTCCAGAGCAATGGGAAAGAGATAGACAGGAGGTGGGAGTAGGATTAGGAGAAATTGGCTCACATGGTAATGGAGGCTGAGAAGTCTCACACTTTGCCATCTGCAAGCTGGAGACCCAAAGTGATGTAATTCAGTCTGAATCTGAATGCCTACAAACCAAGGTTAAAAATGATTTACATCCCAGTCCCAGGGTAGGAGAAGATGATTTGAGATGTCCCAACATGTGGCAGGTAGAAAGCAAAAATGGGCAAATTGATCCTCCCTCTGCCTTTTGTTTTATTAAAGCCCTCAATGGATTGATGATATCCATTAACATTGGGAAGGGAAATTTACTTCATTGAGTCCATTGATTCAAATGTTAACTTTATGAGGAAACACCAGCACAGGCACCCCAGAAATAATTTTTAATCTGGCACCCTCTATCCAGTGAAGTTGACATAAAAAATTAACCATCACCCTACCATTAATTAAATCCTCTTAGTTTAATATTGCCTGTAATATAATCCAATCCAAATGGGAGTGCCAAGAACATGCTTGAGGATGGGGTCTTTACCCACCTGCTTCAGAGGCAAACATAAACCTTCTCCAATTATCTATTAAATGAATTATATTTTTATTTATTTTTTTTCTTTTTAAGAATTTTAATTCTATTATAGTTAACACACAATGTTATATTACTTTCAGATGTTTAGCTTAGTGATTCAACAATTCCTTACATCACCCCATGCTCATGCTCCTCACAAGAGCTCTCCTTAACCCCCAACACCTACTATTCCCTCACCAGCTCCCCTCTGGAAACCATCCTTTTGTTCTCTATAGTTAAGAGTCTGTTTCATGGCTTCTCTTTCCCTCTCTCTTTTTAAATCTTTGCTCATTTGCTTAGTTTCTTAAATTCCACATATGAGTGAAATCCTATGGTATTTTTCTTCTGACTTATTTCACTTAGCATTATACTCTCTAGCTTCATCTCTGTTCTTGAAGTTGGCAAGGTTTCTTTCTCTTTTAAGGCTGGATAATATTCCAGTGAATACATATACCACTTCTTTACCTATTCATCAGTCAATGGGCACTTGGACTATATCTTGGCTATTGTAAATAATTCTGCTATAAATGTTGGGGTGCATGTATCCCTTTGAATTACTGTCTTTGAATTATTTTGGTAAATACCTAGTAGTGGGAATACTGGATCACAAAGTAGTTCTGTTTTTACCTTTTTGAGGAAATTTCACACTGTTTCCACAATGGCTACATCAGCTTGCATGCCTACTAACAGTGTGAGAAGATTCCTTTATTTCCCCAACCTTACCAACACCTGTTATTACATGTTGTTGATTGTACGCATTCTGACAGGTGTGAGGTGATATCTCTTTTAGGTTCTGATTTGCATTTCCCTGATGAAGAGTGATGTTGAGCATCATTCCATGTGTCTGTTGGCCATCTGGATGTGGTCTTCTTTGTAGAAATGACTGCTCATGTCTTCTGTCCACTTATAAATTGGATTATTTGGTTTTTTGGGTATTGATTTATATAATTTTTTTATATATTCTATGTACTAACACCTTATCAGATGTGTTATTTGTAAATATCTTCTCCTATTCAGTAGTTGCCTTTTATTTTGTTGTTTCCTTTGTTGTGTAGAATCTTTTTATTTTGATGTAGTTCCAGTAGTTTATTATTGCTTTCATTTGTATTACCTTAGAACACATCTAGAAAAATGTTGTTACATTTAATGTCAGAGACATGACTGTTTGTACTGTTCCCTGGGATTTTCATGGTTTTATGTCTCACAATTAAGTATATAATCTGTTTTGAGTTTATTTTTGTGCATGGTGTAAGAAAGTGGTCCAGTTTCATTCTTTTGCATGTTGCTGTCCAGTATTCCCAAAACCATCTGTTGAAGAGACTGTCTTTTTCACATCGGATATTCTTTCCTGCTTTGTTGAATTATTGACCATATTATTGTGGGTTACTTCTGGGTTTTCTAGTCTGTTCCATTGATCAATGTGGCTGTAGTTGGGCCAATGCCATACTATTGGATTACTACATCTTTGTAATATATAACTTGAAGTCTGGAATTGTGATGCCTACAACTTTGATTTCCTTTTTTAAGGTTGCTTTGGCTATTTGGGGTCTTTTTTGGTTCCATACAAGTATTAGGATTGTTTGTTCTAGCTCTTTGAAAAATGCTGTTGATATTTTGATAAGGTTTGCATTAGATGGTTAAATTGCTTTGGATAGTATAGACATTTTAACAATATTTGCTTTTCCAACCCATGAGGACTTCCATTTGTTTGTGTGGTCTTCAATTTCTTTCATCAGTGTTTTATAGTTTTCGGAGCACAGATCTTTCACTTTTTTTAATTAGGTCTATTCCTAGGTATCTTGATAATTTCAGTGCAATGAAATATATTTTTAAAATACAGTTTTCAGATTTTTTTTAACCTACTTACAAGTCTTAATTTAAACTCCTAATTATCTACTATGAAGAAATTGAGTTATTTGGAAAATAAATTCTGTGATACCAAAGACAGAAAATGTATCAAAAATTTTACCTAAGAGTGGTTTAGAAATCAATAGTAAATTATATTTGGGTTGCTTCCTCATTCCTCTTTTATGATGTTGAGAATATGTGCTACATATATGTTAGAAAATTACAAAGAGTGAGGGAAACCATTCATTGGGGGGAAAAAAGACTCTCCTAGTCATGCAACTATATTAAGCAAACACTTATATTCTCAAGGTCTGCTCAGAAAATTTCCTTTACCACTTTGTCTTGTCTACAAATGATTGAAATCCAGGACCCTACTTTTTAAACATTTTCCTCGACATTTGAATATTTATTTATTTGTAATTATAACCCAGTATTGGAGAGGGCTTTTTTTCCCCTAAAATTTTCATATTTAGGTTCTACATTTAGGTTTCTGACTAATTTTGAGGGAAGTTTTATGTATAGGGTGAGGTATGGGTCAAAGGTCATATATTTTTACAGATAGATATCCCATTGTTTTCAACAAATGTTGTTGAAAAGGATATTCTTCCTCTATCCAAATTATCTTTGCATCTCTGCTATAAATGATCCATGGGTTCGTGTTCTGGACTGCCTACAAATTTGTATTTATCTATCTTTCAACCAATAACACACTGCCATGATGACTACAGCCATGTGATATGTCATGGAAGAAGCTTGGTCCTCTTCACTTTGTTCTCTTCAAAGTTCATTTGGCTACTCTGGGTCCTTTTCATCTTCAAATTAATTTTATATTTTTCAAGACTTTATTTTTAAGTGATTTCTACATCCTTTGAAGGACTCAAACTCACAACTCTGAGTTTAAGAGTAGTATGGTCTGCCGACCAAATAAGCCAGGGGTCCCTCTTCAAATGAATTTTAGAATCAGTTAATTTCTATGAACAATTCTGAGATTTTAATGGGTATTGTGTTACTGTGTGGGTGAATTTAGGAGAATTCACATATTTATATTGATTGTTTAGATTCATGAACACAGTACCCTCTCTTTTTATTAAGATACTTTAAAATTTTTTCTCAGGAATAATTTTTAGTTTTTAATGTTCTTTAACAACCATTGTCAGATTCATCCTTAATTCATATTTCTATGCCATTGTAAAGTTTGTATTTATTGATTTATAAGACTTTAGTGAAATTTAAGGTTCACAACATAGTTGAGGGTAAAGTACATGGTATCCAATATACCCCTGTGGCACATATGCATAGTGCCCCTCATGATCTACATTCCTCACCAGAGTGCTGTATATGTTACAATTGATGAACCTGTTTGAAAATTATAATCCCCCAGTCAATAGTTTACCATAGGGTTCATTCTTGGTGTTGTATATTCTAGGGGCTTAGACAAATGTATTATGGCATGTACCTATTATTGTATCGGAATATTTTCACTGCTTTAAAAATCCTCCATGGTCCCCCTGTTTGTCCTTCCCTACTACAACTTCTGGCAATCAAAGATCTTTTGACTGTCTACATAGTTTTCCTTTCCAAGAATGTCATACAGTTGGAATCATATAGTATGTAGCCTTTACACATTGGCTTCTTTCATGTAAAAATATTCAGTATAGGTTCCACTTTTAATGGCTTAATAGCTCATTGATTACAACTCCATTGTCTGGATATACCACAGTTTTTCTGTCCACTACTAAAAATTTGGTTGCTTCCAAATTTGGGCAATTATGAATAAAGCTGCTAAAATATCTGTGTTCTGTCTTTGTGTGGTCACAAATTGCACTCCTTTGGGTAAATACCAAGGAGTGCAATTGCTTGATCTAATAGTAATAGTATGTTTAATTTCTTTCTTTCTTTTTTTTTTTTTTTAAAGTTTGTTCATCCTTCCTTTCTTCTCGTGTTATGTTAGTCACCATAGAGTGACTATGGTTAAGGTTAGGGTTAGGGTTAGGGTTAGGGTCATTATTTTTTGATGTGGTGTTCCATGATTCATTGTTTGTGTATAATACCCAGGGCTCCATACAATCTGTGCCCTCCTTAATAAGTATGTTTAATTTCTCAAGTGCACCTACTACCTTCCAAAGTAGTGTATCAGTTTATTAGTTCCAGTTCTTTGGTCAATTCTTTCATATTTTCTTTACAGAGTATCTTGTATGAAGTTTAAAAAGAGTACTGATAGGGGACATATTTGTTTTGTTCCTGATCTTGGTGAAAAAGTGTTGAGTTTCTTACCGTTAAGGATGGTGTTACCTATAGGGCCTTTGCAATCCTTATCAAACTGAGAAAGTTCCCTTTATTCCTAGTTTATTAAGAGTTTTTAATCATGAACTGGTCACAGATTTCTTGGAATGCTTTTTATGCATGTATCAATATGCTCATGTGATTTTTTAAAAATTTTGTTCATGTAAGGATCACATTGATTCTTTTTCAAATGTTGAGCCAAGTTTACATACTATAGATGAGTCCCACTCGGTTTAATTGTGTAATCTTTTCATACTTTGTTGGAATAGATTTGCTAATATTTTGTTGAGGATTTTTAATCTATATTCACTTGCAATTTTGATGTATAGTTTTCTTGATTTCTCTATATTGATCATTTGTACAAAATCCTTACCAAACTTTTTAGTTCTAGTAGCTTTTTAAAATACAATAATTGGATTTTTCTATATAGACAATATAAAATTTTGAATAAAGGCAAAATTTACTACTATTTTTCCAATCTGGATACCTTTTTTATTTCTTTCTTTCTTTTTTTTTCCTTATGAACAGCCTAGATTCTACTCCAGTGTAATGTTGAATAGAGGTAGTGAGAGGACACATCCCTGGTTTTTCCTAATCTTCACAAAAAACATTGAGTCCTTCACCATTTTGAATGTAAGTAATCTACTTAATGCCAAAATCTAAATTATGTGGCCATTGTCTTTTGGATTCAATTTTTTTATGATATGTGAGTCTACTTTTAATACAGATATGAAGCCTTTTGCTTTTTTGGGATCTTTTAATATTTTTCCTTTGTCTATGTTTTCAAGCATTTTTATCCTGTTACATTAATATTATAATATCACAGCTATTATTTCTTTCTTTTCTTTTTCATTTTTTTAAAGAGAGACAGCACAAGAAATTAGGGGTATGAGAACAGAGAGAATCTTAAGCAGGCTCCATGCCCAGCACAAAGCCCAGTGAAGGTCTCAGTCTCACAACCCCTGAGATTATGACCTGAGCTGAAATCAAGTGTCAGATGCTTCACCAACTGAGCCAAACACCCCACCTCCCCGTCACAGACGTTATTTCTAGAGTACTTTTTACCTTTACATTCACAGAGTTTATTAATTCGGAACACAACATCTTTCCTCTGTCTTAGTAAATTATCAAATACTCTCTCTACAAATCTTGTGTTTTCCATTTTCTCTATTCTAAACTTTATCACCTTTTTTATTCTTTCTATCTAACGTATCTGTTGATCTTCCTTTGTTAACATTACTTATTCACTCATTTTGTTTATTCCATTCTTTTGCCGTCTTGTGTTGATATATTTCTCAACTTAAATATTTTTTTCAGTGTTGTTTTTTGATATGTAGAAGATGAAAATGCCCCCTCTTATACTTCCATCTTAAAATAGAATCAGATATTTAGACTACGCGAGTTTGAAGGGTTTTGTGTTGCCTTTGACTCTTTTGGTTTAGACCATATCATTCCATTTTATATGCAATGGTATTTGGAAGGGAAATAAAAGTTTTTGGTTTAATCTCATCCTGGTTAGTTGAAAATTAGAGGGAATAAATTAGTCTCCATGCTTTGATAATCAAAATGCTGCATATTTCTCCTCTAGTAAGTCATTTACCACAATAGTAAATACAAAAATGATTTGTTATATTATTTGTAAAATACTTTTCAAAATATTTATTAATTTAATAATAACACTAAATATGTAGACCATATACACGCCTTTTCTTTAAGAGTTCAAAGACTTTTGGATAATAGAGCTTTGATAATAGAAAATTGTAGGAAATAGGGCATCATAAATGCAGTCCAAATGTGGTTTATGTCAGTTAATATCTATAAAAAGCATATTTGAATGGAAAAATTATTTTTATCAACTTTTTTTAATTTGGAAAAGAAGATTAATGTTAAATGATTTGCTTAAGGATATCCACTGAAATAATAAATCAACCCAGGAATTCTGATAGTAGATCCAATTTTCTATATTTTACTTGAAATAAAATAGAAACTTATTTATGGACTATGACCTTCAAAAATCACCTAACTTTAAGACATTTTTATAAAATATGAAAATTTACTATCAAGAATAAATTAACAAAGGCTAATTGTTTTACTCTAGTAATTTTTGGAAGGGCATTCACTTCTTTAGATCCATTAAATCAACCTTACTACATGCTGATTCTTGTAACCCAACTATGTAAAATATGTGGCTATTTTAGTGTCTGAAGTATTAACTTTAAAATTAATTTCAAACTTAATATGACTAAGTACATATATTTTAAAACATAATTTATTGAAAATGATAATTATGCTTGAGGCTTTTGGAGGGTCTTGGTTGATATTCCAAGGACATTTGTTGAGTTAAATGTTAAAGCCTTTAGTAAAAGGTAAAATGGGCTCTGTTATCTAAAATGATATAACTATTTAAAATTTAAGAAGTTTGATAATCTCTTGTATTTATAATAAAGTAGACTAACAATGTAGATTTGATAAGCTTATCAATATTATTGATTTTTTCTTTTTTCTTTTGCTTTCTCTGTAGTGTTAATTTTTAGCCTACTATATCTCATTTTCCATAGTGGGTATTCAGTCACTATTTTGTAAATGTGAGAAAGAGAAGTGCAACCCCTGAAATCCAGGAGTTTCCCTGGTCATCAGCCAGGACTAGGTTTTGCTAGGAGCTGGCATGGCACTCTTAGCTACATCTTCCTACTCTTTTATTCAACATAAGCTTTTTGCAGAACATCAGCACCGGACAAGGCTACTATTAACTGTGAAAGATCAAGATGAAAATCAGAATATTCTGTAAACCATGTCTAAATCCAGACAAAACATGACAATTGTCCAAATAACAAAAGTGGCCAAACCTGTTTTCTAAATAGTATAAATGATTGATGCTTCTTTACCAGTTATAGTGCTAATTGCTAGTCTACTCTTCAACTTCTTCTGGATAAGATTTAAGATATCAAATCATACACTATTATCTGCTTTCTGAAAAAGTCTAATCCAGAGTACAGTGCCACTTCCTGAAATGATTTCTAAAATCACTTAATACACACCCAAATCCTATAATAACTAATTTTTAAGGCACTTGTACTGAACACCACATAGTTTCCTGTGGGTGTAATCTCCCTTGTAACCAGAAGCAATAAACCCTGGTTGTTCAGCTACAGGTGTGTTCAAGTATTCTTGGGTTTCCCTGGAGGGCGCTGTGATTTTAGAAACCGGATGTTGGCCCATATTTCTTAATGCTACCATCTTCTCTTCATTTTGGTCCCTTACTTTCTCTCTCTCCCTTTCTCTTCCACCTTTCCTCCCTGTCTTTTTCCCTCTTTCTTTCAATCTGTCTTACTCATACACACTTACATAAACAAATAATGACACCAGTGTAGAAAATTCCATAAAATAAGACTCCTTTAAAATGTCTACAACTCCGCCCACTCTGCCACAAAACTATTTTTAACATTTCTTCTTCTTTTTAAAAAATTTATTTATTTGACAGACAGAGATCACAAGTAGGCAGAGAGGCAGGCGGGGGTGGGGAGGAGCAGGAAGCAGGCTCCCTGCTGAGCAGAGAGCCCGATGCTGGGCTCGGTCCCAGGACCCTGGACCACAACCCAAGCCAGAGGCAGAGGCTTCAACCCACTAAGCCACCCAGACACCCCTACCAAAAAACTATTTTTAAATGTAATTGTCTGTTTCAGAGAAAGATAAATGCTATCAACTGTAGGCAACTTAAAAACATTGATAAATATTATCCACAAAAAAATGAATGTCTACATTTGATTGTTGCCAATTGTAACTCATTATGGATTACCTGGCTCCAAAAATCACTCACAGAAAGAATTGTAAACAGGTACACGAGGTCATTCTGGAGGTAGATTCCACAGTGTGAAATAAGCCTGACATTCTTGGTTTAAAAATCATAACTAAAAAGATGAAAGAGAAACCACACAACCATATATATGTCCTCAGGGGAATAAATGAGCCATCAAGAAGAAGAGTTAACAGTTTTTGCCAAGATTTCTGTCTTCTATTTTTAGTGCAAAATATTAGTGCTGAGTGTGGCGATATCCCCAGGGTTTTTTGTCATTTGTAAGACAATTTATAGAGCTGGCTCGTGCTAGCTCTCTTTCTTTCTCCTTCTCTTTCTCTATCTCTCCATCTGTCTCTTTCTCTCCCTCCTCTTTCCTGACTCCCTTTTACTGTACCCCCTTATCCTGCCTTGTACTTCTCATGGGTGTACACAGCACCAGTTGAGAGTCAAAGACATTCAAGTGTCTATTTAAGAATTTGGGTACTTTAAAAAAAAAAAAAACAGGAGAAATGATTACTATTAAGTCACTTCACAATATAACACAAAATAAGTGATTACATTTGTCACCCAAAATTACTTCATAAAAAAGAAAGTTGTTTTTAATGGCTTCCCCATCCCCCCCCAAAAAAAAAGAAGGTGTTAATTGGGTAATAAGTAAAACTTACCACTTCAAACAAGAACGTAATTTTTCAATGGTGTTTTGAAAACAAAAAACAGTACTTGGTGATAAATCATTTAATACATACGAAGAATGATGTCTTATATAAAATCGTTCTGGTTTAGTTTAAATAACAATCTTGTTAGTGTACATTTTTGTCTAATGGCTTATTCAAAAAATTTTTTTGCACAGTTGACAAAATAACTTTGCATAAAGACATAAGGTAAAGTATGCCATAATAGAAAATAATCACTTTTGTGTATGTAATTTCTTTAAAGGCTCATGTCTGTCTGGAAATTCTCCGTGGAAGAATGTGCTATTTCTTCCAGTGATTTCTCTTTATCACTGAGCTGGGGAACACCGTTGGCAATGTAGAGAAGATGGATGCCCTGCAGGTTAGAGACCAACAGCAGGAGTTTCTCCCATAAAGACAAATGTCCTAAAGATTTATCTGTTTACCTACATAATTTTTTTCCTCTTTAAGATACCCAGGGATTTTTGTGTCCCATTTGGCACTGATTTGTAAGGTACTGTTGTCAAGACAGAAAAAAGAAAAAAAAAAAGAATGTTAAATATTTTCATTCAATGAAAGATTGAATGAAATGAAAAATACCTAATTTTGTAGACATTTAGGGAGTAGCGGAAACTATTTAAAATAGTTAGTGAGTTCCAAAACAATATCATCAAAACCTAATTACCTTTGATAATGTATATACATTAATGACCATTCTGAATTTGCTGTATGAGAAAACAGCATGTTTGATACAATTTCAACCCTCATGCAAAGTAAAAAAAAAATATATTTATTCTTTATATTTACAAAACGTCTGAGCCATTTTGGAAAACATACTATATAAAAGTAACATACTTTGAACATTAACTTTATAAATTGGCATGACCTACACTATACCTATTAAAGAAAAACATGTTATACATAATTAGCAGTAAATCATAAATACTTCACACAATTACTTCCAAAAGATCTACACAATTATCAGAAAGTTCAAATAGCTTCTGTAAAGTGCAAGTGATGTCATATTGTAATGTAAATACTCACATTTTAATAAAATTACATATATTAATACTGGCATTTATATTAGTTGAATGTAGTATTAAGATAACACTATGTGCCAGAAATGGTGGCTAGTGGTCCATTCGTCCCTCACAGAAGGATGACAAGGTTATCTTTTTTTACCCTAATTCCACAGATGAGGAAATTAGACATAGAAAATTTGTGTTTACATATTGATATATACACACATATATGCATATATATGTATGTATATGTATATATATATATATATGTATATATATAGATGTAAAAATGTATCTAAATCTGTATACATATGCTTAGTTGTTAAAAAATAAAGTTATAAAAACCTACCACTCAGGAAGCATTGGTGGCTCGCTCAGTTAAGCATCTATCTGCCTTTGGCTCAGGTCGTATCCCAGGGTCTTGGGAAGGAGTCCCACACCTGGCTCCTTTTTCCACGGGGAGCCTGCTTCTCCCTCTGCCTGCCGCTCCCCCTGCTGGTACTCTCTCTCTCTGAAAAATAAACAAATCTTTGAAAAAACCTAAAAATAAAAATAAAAACCTCCCACTCTATAGCTTCCTTTTTCGGAAAAAAAAAAAAATGGAGGAGATAAAAACTTTTATATGGGGTTAGAGCAGATTCTTTCCCAGTTTCAAGTGCGTGTCTAATTTGAGCTAATTAAATATTAGCTGCATCCTAAAGAGTGATCTCTTTGATCGTTCTCAGTTGGAAAAGTCTTCCTACAGAAACTGTTTCTTCTTCTCTGGTCTCTTTCGTGGCATCCTCTGAGGATTTTATTATGGACGCAGTGATCTCTCCGCGGAGAGCGGCACCCTCACCCCCTCACCCCCTCACCCCCTCACCCAGTTGTTTGCACATCCACCTTCCTAGCTCTGCTGCCATATGTGAGGCATTTTATGCTCCACGGAAGAGCGACCTGCTGTGCACTGAGGGGGCATTATTGTTATTATACCCAGGATACTGGTTTAAGGATCTGTCTTTAAACAACAACTACAAGGCCCATTTAAAACTCACTTTAGCTTCGAACATACTTGTGATTTAACTTGAGAATACCCAGATCACCAGTGCAGTCTTTGTGGGATGTGGTTCTGATTCGGTCTACACAGGTTATTATTGACACCTAAAAATAGTTCAAAGAGATGTGAAATTGGCTCTGTAGAAGGTTAAGTGAATCAAAGGACGATCATCAAATCAAGAGTCAAACACTGTGATTCAGTAAGGTCTTTAAACGTTAGGAAAAATACAGATCAATGTCTTTGCCTTGTATACTGCAGCTACAATTTTATAAACAGTATGAAAATATTTTCTTTCAGTCTTAAATTAGGGCTGTGCGTTGGAACCCATCAATGAGTCAGGAAGTTCATGACCTTTAACAAATAGTAAAATATAATGGATTTGCATCTGTGTTTTTATTTTTTCTTTGTATGTCTATCTTCTGCTGGAGAGGATCTAAAGCTTTAATCAGATTCTCAAAGGTAATCATGAACTCTGAAATGTGTGTATTCATGGATATAAGTGGAAGAATTTCTCATGGCATTCATTACTGTTCACTAGAACAGCAATTGAGAATTAACATCCTTAGAAGTATCTAATCCAAAAATATTTTTTCACTTCTCTAAATTACTAAAATTTTGCCACATTTCTCTAACCTCAATTTACATACATTAAGTCACAATTGGAAAGCAGAGCATATATGAATATTTAACTTTTTTTTTTCAATGTGTTCTTTTACAGCTCAACTTGTAACCTACTTGACTATATGCCTTTACATTTTTTTGGCTTCTTGTGATTCTATATATCTCTTTGTTTAGAACACTCTATACAGCAAATGTGTGTTATCTACTATATGTCAGGTATCGGGGACACAGTTATAAAATAGACACGTGGTCCTTGTTCACACAGAGCAGATATCCTAGAAGGGAAAACAAATATGCAAAAATATTATTAAGTATGGTTGTAACAGGTGGTGTAAGACAGAAATACAGCATATTATGTAAAGCATGATAGATCCCAACCAGGCAAAAAGCAAAATGATCTCAGAATATGAGAAAAAGTATAGATGAGAAAGAGCTTCACTCATTGGACACTACATTCAAGGTACAGTAACTCCAAACATTGCTCAAGTTCCCAGTTTCCAATGTGAAATATATTTACATTCACACATGATTTCATATTATCTTTCAATATCACTTTTTAATTTTGGGTAATTGTTTTCATGGTGTCTTCTCTCAACTGTGGGTTTTTTTTTTTTTTTTTGGCATTTGATTTCTGTAACAATGGAACTCATGATGAGTACACTTTGATGACCTTCTACCTTTTCCAGTATTAGTCTGCAAATACTTATTCTTTTTGTTTTTGCTTTTTAATACAACTTACATTGTATGCCATTGCTGAGACTCTAGTCAAAGCATATCTTTAATACTTCTTATGTGATTGAAATCTCCAACACTTTGACCTATTGTACTGGAATGCAAAATGAAGAAATGAGTGATAACTAGAAATGTAAAGTCTGTCATTTGATATTTTCAAATATTTATATTTATTTTCTGTTACTGTGCAGTGTTTAGAAGTTAGTAGACATTGTACTGTCTTTATGAATGAACTCTGTTGCAACAAAAGGACACAAAATATTATTTATCCCCAAATGACCTTCACTCTATTGCACTTAAAAAGGAATGTGTTGGCACCGGCAACTTTTCTAAAAGCCTGGAGTGTACCATGTAATATATAACTTGCTATTGCATATCTGTTATGATTTAGATTTAATGAGTGATGCTGACACTGAGGCGGAGTTTGTTTTCAATATACAATTTACTAATTAGGTAATTTAAGTTTAGCACATAAAAAGAACTATGTCATGTAAAAGGCCTGTAAGTAGACCAAAAACCATAATTAAGCAAAGTATATTATTTCAAAAGAAATTTTTAAATTATTAATAAGTTATCCTCCTAAATAAGAAAAATAATATATGTGTTTTTTATAGAAGTACAAACAGATATTGGCATTCGTAAGACTGGTTACAACTTGTGGTTAGATGCGTACATTTTTCATTCAAATGCTGACTGTCACCACCCTATTATAAAAATAGACATGGTTTTAATTTTAATCTGACGAGAGGTATGAGTTGAAGTGAAAAAAAACACCTTGTATTGATACTTCATCAAATAGAAATTGTACTTTTTTTTCACATTTTAAGTTTTTATTTTATCTTTGTTTTTGTTTCTTTTGAAGTAGGCTTTACACCTAATGTGGGGCTCGAACTCAAAACCCTTAGATCAAGAGTTACTTGCTCTTCTGAGTGAGCCAGCCAGGTGCCCCTTAAGTTTTTATTTTAATTCCAGTAGTTAACATATACTGTTATGTTAGTTTCAGGTGTGCCATATGGTGACTGAATAATTCCATACATCACTCCACGCTCATAACAAGTATGTTCCTTAATCGCCATCATTGAATTACCCCATCCCCCACCTTCCCCTCTGGTAACCATCAGTTTGTTCTCTGTAACCAGGAGACTGTTTCTTAATTTGTAGCTTTCTTTTTCATTTTGTTTCTTAAATTTCACATACAAGTGAAATCATATTGTATTTGTCTTTCTCTTGATGGACTCTTTTTGCTTAGCATTATACCCTCTGATTTATCCCTGTCTTTGCAAAGGGTAAGATTTCATACTTTGTTATGGCTAATTAGCATTCCATTATGTGTGTGTGTGTGGGTGGGTGTACACACTACTGTTCATTATCCATTTATCTGTCATTGGACATGGGCTGTTTCCACAATTTGGCTATTGTAGGTAATGCTGCTATAAACATCAGGCTGTTGTGTCCTTTTGAGGTAGGGTTTTTGTATTTGAATAAATACCCAGTAGTCTGATTCATGGATCATAAGGAAGTTCCATTTATAACATTTTGAGGAACCTCCATACTATTTGCCACCATAGCTGCACCAGGTTGCATCCCACCAACAGTGCAAGAAGGTTCCTTTTCTTCTGCATCCTAGTTAACACCTCTTATTTCTTGGGTTGTTTATTTTACACACTCTGACAGGTGTAAGGTGATACCTCATTGTAGTTTTGATTTGTGTTTCCCCGATGGTAAGTTATATTGAACATTTTTACATGTGTCTGTTGGCCATCAGGATGTCTTCTTCAGAGAAATGTCTGTTCATGTCTTCTGCCCATTTTTTTTTTAAGATTTTATTTATTTATTTATTTGTCAGAGAGAGAGAGAGAGAACACAAGCAGGCAGAGCGGCACAGCAGAGGCAGAGAGAGAAACAGGCTCCCTGCTGAGCAAGGACCCCGATGTGGGACTCTATCCCAGGACCCTGGGATCATGACCTGAGCTGAAGGCAACGGCTTAACCAACTGAGCCACCCAGGCATCCCATTTTTTAATTGGGCTATTCATTTTTGGGGTTTTGAGGTTTTTACGTATTTATATATTTTGGAAACTAACACTTGTTCAGAAAAGTTATTTGCAAATATCCTCTTTCATTCCGTGAGTTGTGTTTTAGTTTTGTTGATTCTTTCCTTCCCTGTGCAGAAGCTTTTTATTTTGATGTAAACCCAATAATTTATCTTTATTTTGTTTACCTGGCCCCAGGAAACATATCTAGAAAGAAGTTACTACGGTCGATGTCAAAGAAGATACTACCTTTTTCTCTTTTAGGATTTTTATGGTTTCCAGTATCACATTTAGGTCTTTAATCCATTTTGAATTTCTTTTTTGTATGGTGTAAGAAAGTGGTCTAGTTTCATTCGGTTGCATGTTGCTGTGCAGTTTTCCCAACACCATTTGTTGAAGAGACTTTTTCCCATTGGACAGTCTGTCTTGCTTTCTTGAAGATTAATTTGTTGCACAGTAGTGGGTTCATTTCTGGGTTTTCTCTTATGCTCCATTCATCTGTGTGTCTATATTTGTGCCAGTACTGTACTGTTTTGATTACTATTTTGGGGTGTTTTGTGATTCCATACAAGTATGAGGATGGTTTGTTCTAGCTTTGTGAAAACGGCTTATAATATAAGGATTCATTAAGGAATCAATAAGGATTACATCAATGTATTGATAAGGATTACAATAAGGATTACATCTCAATAAAATGTAATAAGGATTGCAATCTCAATTATAATTTGGATTACATCAAATGTGCAAATTGCTTTAGGTAGTATAGACATTTTAACAGTATTTAAATGTTCTTGTTCTTCCAAGCCATGAACACAGAATGTTTTTCCATTTCTTTGCCTAATCTTTAGGTTCTTTCTTCAGTATTTCACAGTTTTCAGAGTATAGCTCTTTCACTTCTTTGGTTAGATTTATTCCCAGGTATCTTATCACTTTTGGTGCAACTCTAAGTGGTATTGTTTCTTTAATTTCTCTTTTTGCTCCTTCATTACTGGTGTATAAATGGTAAACAGTTTTCTGCACATGCATTTTATATCATGTGACATTACTGGGTTCTTTCATCAGTTCTCACAATTTTTTTGATAGTTTCTCTGATTTTCTATATATGATGTCATGTCATCTGCAAGTAATCAAAGTTTTACTTCTTCCTTACTGATTTAGATGGCCTTTATTTCATTTTTTCTTGAATGATTGTTGTGGCTAGGACCCCCAGTACTATGTTGAATAAAAGTGTTGAGAGTGAACATCCTTGTCTTGTTCCTCACCTTAGGGGAAAAGCTCTCGGTTTTTCCACATTAATGGTGATGTTAATTATGGAGGTTTTCCACATACAACCTTTATCGTGAATAGATGTTGTACTTTGTCAAATGCTTTTTCCACATCTACTGAAATGATCACATGGTTCTTTTTTTTTAAACTTTTTTTTTCATTTACTTATTTTCAGCATAACAGTATCATTATTTTTTCACCACACCCAGTGCTCCATGCAATCCGTGCCCTCTATAATACCCACCACCTGGCTCTTATCATTTTTCATATTGATGTGATGTACCATGTTGATCAATTTGAGAATATTAAACCACGCTTGCTACCTAGAAATCAATTCCACTTGATTGTGGTGAATGGCCTTTTTTATTGTATTGTTGGATTAGGTTTGGTATAATTTTATTGAGAATTTTACATCTGTGTTCATCTGGAATAATGGTTTGTAGTTCTTTTTATTAGTAGTATCTTTATATGGTTTTGGTATCAGGGTAATGCTGGCCTCATAGAATGAATTTTGAAGTTTTCCCTTTTTTCCATTTTTTTTTGGAATAGTTTGAGAACAAGTATTAACTCTTCTTTAAATTTTTCGTAGAATTTACCTGTGAAACCATCTGGTCCTGGACTTTGTTTCTTGACATATTTTTGAGTACCGATCCAATATCTTTGCTAGTTATTGGTCTGTTCAAGTTTTCTATTTCTTCCTATTTCGGTTTTGGTAATTTATATGTTTTTAAGAATTTGTCCATTTTTTCTGGGTTGTCCAGTTTGTCATGATGGTCACCAGGTGTTGTATGCAAGTGTGAACCACTGTATTGTACATCAAAAACTAATATCACACTATACATTAACTAAATAGATTTTAAATAAACATTTTTTTGTAAAAAGCATATTGTGAAATAATTGAGTCCTTTCCATTTTGTACCGAGGATTACATATATTCTGTGGCCTTTATTCAGAAAAGATGAGGCAGCATCTGTGATTTTGTGTGTACTTTCCTCATTATTTTAAAACTTATTGGGAGAGAACAGTGCAGGCTGAACAACAGGATCAAAGCAATTCTTTGTCTTTTTTCCTTACTATAATATCTTATAGGTATTCAGAATACCAGGATCCTTTTCTGCAAAGTGGGGATCATAATTGTGCTTATTTCAGTAGACATTAGAGTTAAATGAAGAAGTCTGCATAAACCTAAGAAGTATAACAAACCAACTATTCTTTCATTTATTTTTTGGACAAACTTGCTTTCTTTTAACATTTGGTACCTTCCTACAGTGAGATTCAGTTAACTTTATTTATATAAAATCAGCTAAATCTTGTTTTAAGCTATTGTATGTATTAAAGATAGATCATTTTAGATGTACTGTGTAACTATCAAATATATTATACAAAACTGTTGAAAACTCATTGTAAGAAAATAGTCTTGATTTGCCAAATTGAAAATATCTATTAAGCAACCTGCATGAAAACTCACTGAGATTAATGTTAAGAAAACTGTAGTGAAAATGAGATTTTTTTCTTTTTTTAATTAGCCAGTGACCCTCACAGAAGCCGTTGTGTTCTCTTCTCATCCAGGCTGTCTGGAAACATCTGCTAATACCTTTAATTCTCCCTCTTCTATAAATGCCTAGATTCTTTTTTCCCCCCAGTTCTTTATTTAGATATATTTTAACAATTTGAAATACTTCAAATTCATGCTTCATTGATGTATTAATTCTGAACGGATTTTTTTCTAAGTAGTTACATCTGCATATATGTGTATATGTATAAATTAATATTATAAATTATCACTTGCAAAGTTATGTAGAATATTAGGCAAATTTTGCTAAGAAAAATACTGTTAACTTATTTTTTTTTAAAAACTATCTGTTGGTAAGACCCTAGGTTGAAGATAAACAAACATAATAATCATATGGGATTCCAAGTGACTTTGTAAATTACTTTTTTTAAAAAATATTTTATTTATTTATTTGAGAGAGAGACAGTGAGAGAGAGCATGAGAGCGCGAGAAGGTCAGAGGGAGAAGCAGACTCCCCGTGGAGCTGGGAGCCTGATGCGGGACTCGATCCGGGGACTCCAGGACCGTGACCTGAGCCGAAGGCAGTTGCCCAACCAACTGAGCCACCCAGGTGCCCCTGTTTTTTGTTTTTTTTTTTTTTTTTTTTTTTTTTTTGGAAGAACCATATTATAGTTTTCTCTGTTATCCTCACAATGCACAAGAAATTGTATATAGCAATTACTTAGAGGAATAAAATGAGTGAATTCCTATTCTTCACACTATCACCTGCCTCCATCATAATCCTAATATTCTCTTGCTTCTAATTTTCTTTCTTTTCATATTTTTTTCTTTCTGTCAGCATAATGTTTATGTTACTACCTGGATCATATTCTAAAACACTATTCTGGCTATAGTACTCCAGTAAAGATGGGATTGGGAGGGAGACAAACCATGAGTGACTCAATCTCAAAACAAACTGAGCGTTGCTGGGGGGAGGGGGGTGGGGTTATGGACATTGGGGAGGGTATGTGCTTTGGTGAGTGCTGTGAAGTGTGTAAACCTGGTGATTCACAGACCTGTACCCCTGGGGATAAAAATATATGTTTATAAAAAAAATTAAAAATCCCTCATGAGTCAATAAAATTTATTAGTATGGTGTGAGAGATCACTTATGAAATATCCTAATCCATAATTCTTTTGAAGTTATTCTCCCTCAGTAATTCAGACTTTCCATTCTCTTGGAACTCCTTTGATTCTGTTTCCTCCCAACTATTCCCCAATAAAGAAATAGAAAGTCTATTTTCCAGTAGTTCACATACAAAAATTGGAATCAATCTTAATTCTTCTTCTTTCTTCACACCTGAAAAAATCAATCTATCATAATATACTTTGGGCACAACTTTCAATATATATTTACTATTAATGTCCTTTCAACTCTATTTGGAGTAACTCTCTGAGCAATGTTTATTTCATTTTGGATCATCTTTCACAGAGTATACATTTGACTTTTTTTGGTATAGATTTTTTTACATTGTTACTTTTAGATACTGCTTAATATTCAAGTAGGTGGAAGCTATAAAAAATGGAACAAGATTCAACTTTTTGAATTCTGGTTATTGCATGAGTAGTGATTGCTCATATAATTGGAATGAATTTACCTTATTTATGATTTGCATGTTCTATAAATATATTTTATTAAAATGGAATATCGTTTCTTGGGTCAGTCAAACAGTATTTATCAGTCATTAGGTCCTACCAGTTAGGAGCAGTATGTTCAGAATTTTTACAAATATTAACATGTTGAATACTCATACCCTCTTCCAATAAGTATTATTATTAATGACAATTTTGGATAAGAAAAAAGGTTAAAAGTTATTAAGAGTTTCATACAAGGTTATTGGCTAATATAGGTTCCATAAGTGTTCTAAACTTAGTGTTAATTTGTCTGTGTACATAACGACTGTGAAATAACTTAAAGACCTTATTTTGTAGTGACATGGGCTACCTGTCAAGACAAGGCAGCTTAAAATACATATAATTTTGGGCGCCTGGGTGGCTCAGTGGGTTAAGCCGCTGCCTTCGGCTCAGGTCATGATCTCAGGGTCCTGGGATCGAGTCCCGCATCGGGCTCTCTGCTCAGCGGAGAGCCTGCTTCCTCCTCTCTCTCTCTCTGCCTACTTGTGATTTCTCTCTGTCAAATAAATAAATAAAATCTTTAAAATAAATAAATAAATAAATAAAAATACATATAATTTTGAAATTTACCTGCAAAGCCCTAAAATGATAAAAAAAAAGATTGTCCCACAACTCTATAACAATAAGTGAAATAAACAAAACTCAGAATTAAAATTTTGGATCCTGCATTTCCTAGAATGTTAGATTTTTCCTCATCCCTCAACAGAACTATTCCTTATAAACAATGAATATGTCCTAAATCACCTAGTCTTTGAGTATAGCCATAAAGAATAAAACAGCCAAAAATTATGTGCTCTAGTGCAGTTCATATCTGCCACATGATATTAAAAAATTTATATAGAGTTATGAATTCTCTATAAACATCACAAGATAATGTGCACAATTGGTTTCCAAAGCATTGAGGTTTATAATATAAAATATCAGTTCTCTATCATTCTTAAGTAGTGGTAACATTTCTTAATCTAATTGAAACCCCAATTCTCTGTTTGGGAAACAATTGATAATCTCCATTTTTTTGTCAGACTGAGTACTCGATAGTATCTTATAGTCTATTTATTTAGCTAATGGGAGAGTGGAATAATCTATGCACCCGGGTCACTTAACTCCTGTTTCTTGTTGGGGAAATGATAAATTTTGAGGTTTGAATCATTGTTTAGGGTCCTATTTCATTATTTTGAAATATACCATTAAATTGCCCTGAGTGTTTTGAAAGTTTTCCAGAACACAATTAGTGATATTACAAACACTACTGATAATACACCGTGATCTTAAAAAAAAAAAAAGGAAGGCGGGGAGAAAGAAAAGGAAAAAGGTGACTTTTAAGTCGTGGAATAGTAAATAATATGGTCTTACCAGAAAAGCCATCCATCCATCCACTTTCTCATTTGTAAAGTACTCGATGTCACTATATTATATTACTATAATAAGATGCCATATAAGACTTCTTAAAGAATGAGGGTCCAGGAGTTTTACCGAGCAATGCAAGAATGTTCTAGACTTGAGATCAGGAATCCCAGTATAGCTGGCAGGCAGATACTGAATGTCAACTAACTGTCAGAGACTATGAACTGTGATTATACTCTAAGCATTAGACAGAATCAGTATTTGGAACTCACTGCCCAGTGATAGTAACTAATACATAAACAAATTATGTAAACTGCAATATGTATAAGAGGTCTGATGAAGCCTTTTGAGAGTTTTGAGGTTAAGAGATGAAAGAAATGTCTAGAGCAGGGCTCCTATATCCAAATCTGTATTCACATCTCTCATAAGAATGGGTAGTGGTGAGATGTTGAACTTCAAAAACATGAAGTCTAACTATGATGAATTTGATGGTATTCCTATCCCAGTATCTCTGTCAACAAAAGTAGAAAATAAAAAATAAATAAAATATTTATTTATTCATGCAGATTGTCCCTAAGCACTTATTAAATAGGCAGAATTTATATAGAAGCATCTTCCTACTGACTTTTCAATATTTTTCATTTTTGGTCTCTATACCCCCCCAAAAAAGGGGGGAAAAAGGAAGAAAATAAATGGAATAAAATATAGTAGAATTGAATAAGAAGCAAATATGCCAAGGATTATAATACATGTATTTATATTCACAGTCTACTAATGTAAACTTCAACTTCTTTGAAGCCACTTAAAAAAAGAAGAAATATACCCTTTCCATAGGCAGATTGAGGAAAATCACCTTTTGTTAAAAGGTTTTTACTTTAAGTTTAATATGTAAAAAGAAACGTATACATTTGTATACATGTATACAAATGTTTGATTTCTAATCAAATGTACACATATGTGTAAGCAGCTCAAATTAAACACCCAGAGTCTCCATCGATGCACCGCTGTCTCCCATCCCCCAGTGGAGCCACTCTTCTCACTTCTACAGTACTCTCTCATCTTAGAACCATGTAGCGAATACCCTGTGCCCACTTTCTTTTGCTCAGCATTGTGTATGTAAGATTTATCCATTTCATGGCATGGTATTTACTTTATTTTCATGGTTATTTAGCATTCCACTGAGCATCTGACTTTGTCCAAAACACAAATGACCCTATTCTCAGATCATGATGTGGATCAATCTTGTGGGCAGGAAGGCAGTGGAGCATAACAGTGAAGAACACAGGTTCTCAAGAGTAAATCTGATCTGCCACTTACCGTCTGTGTGGTCTTGGGCAAGTTAACCTTCTGTTGTTTAAAATGTTTTTTTCTTCTTCGTTTATTTGTATCTATTTACTTATTGTTATTATGTGCAATTTAGAATGGGGATGCGTTAGGGGTAACTAATTGCAAAAAAAATTCAAAAGTTTTGTTCTGTTTTCCTATAAAATTCAAAACAGTCTACCAAATATAAGCCTCGATCCCAGAGCAATATAAACCCCATTAATAGCTCTGTATATGGAAATTAAGTGATGCATTCCTTTAACTAGAACTTTATCACATGCTTAATCGGAACTTTAAGTGAAAAGTATGTTATTAAGAATTGAAATCAATACCTTCTTTTTAAAAAAATCTTCAATTTGATATTCTCTCAAATTAAAATAATACAGTTCTCTAAAAATATATATAAAGAAGTTAAAACATTTATAACTATGTCCTTCCGTTATCTTAATTTTCTTTTTTTAGTATCAATACACAAGTGATTGAAAATTTATCATCAGCTTTTTATCATTAAAAAGGATATAAATATATGCCTACTCATAACATCCTGTTTTCATCACAGATTATCTCATCAGATATTTTTTGTTTATCTTTATGAACCCTTAATGTATCCATATATCTGAACACACATATTTGTTAGTAAGTACCCTTTTGTCCCTTGCATTTTTTTTCTTTATAGCGAATTATCTGTCTTGGAGAGTCATGTCCGTGTTTTTAATTATGATTTTAAAATATTTACTATATTTTAATTACAAAACAAAATACACATTCACAGCAAGAAATTCGTAGATAACACTGAGAAAAGATAACAAGCAACAGTAGGTGTCATAGTTTCAATTAGGAAAAAGAAAGATTGAAAAACAGAGAGAAAGAACAAGTGAGAGCAGGACAGAAAGAGAAATAGCAGAAATTGTTCCAAGCAGAAATCTAAGATGACCCCCCAAATTCCTGGTATCAAGTGTGCACACACCCCCCACCTTCTCAATCAAACATTATCTGGGTTGTTCTGTGTTCTCTGAAAAGATTTTTCAGATATAATTAAATTTCTGTTAATTTGTTACACAAAAATAGAAAACCAATACACTTGCTGTCCAGGTGGTCTTTTTCATATTAAGCATTTAAAAAAATCAAAGCCTATTTCAATGTAAAGTTCAAACTTTTCTCAACCCAGATCTCTCTTCCCACGCAAGGGTAATGCCTAGACTTTGTCTAAGTGAAAACAAAGTATACACTTCATAGGTTATGATTTAAATAAAAAATACTCTATAGAAAATATTTTACAGGTTATTTCTTTTTAACCTGTTGATGTCTCTGGGAGATAACTACATTGCAGAAATAAAAAAATAACCTTCCTCTTTTTGATATATGGGTATCAGATATCATTTTATCCATTTTTATACTTTAATTAACCAGTTCTCTGTTGTGAACATATTTGCTGTCAAACTTTAACTATTGCAAAAAAGTGCAACAATAAACTGTCTTCTCTTGCAAAAATTCAGTTTTGATTGAGGTTAATTATCTTGTCTGTAGGGTTACTGGGAATTTGAAATAATATGCTACAAAATTTTTCATGTCCTTTGCATATTTTTCCCATTGATAGCTACTTAGTTTCTTTCCATTTTATCAGCGATTGATATTCTAATTTATGTAAGATAGTTAATCAGTAAGTAAGCCCACTTTAGGCTTTTAGAAAAGTTGATAAATCCCTTACCACAAAATATCCACAATTTAACTTTCTTCATCATTACATGAGGATGTGTTTCCTCTCATCTACATTATTGCTAGTTAAATGAATTATAAGTTAATTATTAGTTTTATTTCCAGAGAGTGATTTATTTTTGTTACCTTTCTGAATGACCCTTTTTAATTTTATTTTTAGGTTACTGACATGCATGTGTAAGAAATTCTTGAATTTCATTAGCTATTTTTCTAATGTGTTGCCATATTGAGCATGAACTTTATTAGTTGTGGTGCATTTCAATTGATTTTCTTAAATTTTCTATATATTTAGCATATCATTCTTAAATGATCACTTTCCAATATTTATAATTAAAAAACCTATCTTATTCACATTGAGTATTAAATGCTAATACTAGCAGTAATAATAGACATTTTTCTTTAAAATTTTTTTTTCTTTAAAACTTTTAGTAAGCTTTTGTTGTCTTACCATTGTGCAATGCTTTCTGAAAGTTTCTGGTATACATAGTTGAAAAAGTTGAGGAGTTTTATTTATTTATTTATATTTAATTTAAAATCTGAGGATATGTGTTGAATTTCTACAAATGTTTTAGAACTGTTCCCATCTTCTTATGATTTTTAATCAAATTATAGAGTCTGTTTTTTTCATTTATTATTTATAGATTGGATTTAATAAAAGCCTTTATTAATGTTGAGTGGAATTATATGCATTTAAATGCCATTGGTCATAATTATTCATTCATATATGGTTTGATTACATATGTTAAATGCATTTTAAAATTGTAACTAGTATTCATGAATGAGAATTCTCATCAGTTGCTCTTATTTTTATTATTTTGGAAAATGTGTTGGAGTAGCTTCATTGAATGATTTTGGTTTCTTTTATGTAGCATGGACTAAACATTTTTTTTAATTTTTTATTTTTTATAAACATATATTTTTATCCCCAGGGGTACAGGTCTGTGAATCACCAGGTTTACACACTTCACAGCACTCACCAAAGCACATACCCTCCCCAATGTCCATAATCCCACCAAAAGAAATGGACTAAACATTTTTTATAGAGCTCACCTTAAGAATATCAGCATATGTTGCATCACCACTTCCTCATATCAGGGAGATCATATGATAGTTGTCTTTCTCTGCTTGACTTATTTCACTAAGCATGATACACTCTAGTTCCATCCATGTTGTCGCAAATGGCAAGATTTCATTTCTTTTGATGGCTGCATAGTATTCCATTGTGTATATATACCACATCTTCTTGATCCATTCATCTGTTGATGGACATCTAGGTTCTTTCCATAGTTTGGCTATTGTGGACATTGCTGCTATAAACATTTGGGTGCACGTGCCCCTTTGGATCACTATGTTTGTATCTTTAGGGTAAATACCCAATAGTGCAATTGCTGGGTCATAGGGCAGTTCTATTTTCAACATTTTGAGGAACCTCCATGCTGTTTTCCAGAGTGGCTGCACCAGCCTGGGGATAAAAATATATAAAATATATAAAATATATAAAAAATAAAAATAAAAAATAAAATAAAATAAAAAAATATTGCATTGCAAAAAAAAAAAAAGAATATCAGCACATGGTTAACTTTTTTAAACAGTGTATATTCACCACATTTTGCCTTTATTCCATGTATATATTTCCTCCCCATTTATAAATTAATTTAGAAGATTGATATTCATCTCAGAAAACATTTGATTCACTTGATTTTTCATAAATTTGCCATAAACTTCCAGATACAGACTTATGTATATTTTTAAAATAGTCTTTTAGTTCACTCCAAGGTAGACTTAATGTTGCTCAAATGAGAAGAGTTCTGAATTCAGGGGCATTATATAGTTATCATGCCACTTTAACAGAACAGTAAACCTAGTATCAAATAGTGACATGGTATACTTTTGGTATGGTTCAGTCTCCTTTATTTCTAATGTTGCTTATAGACCTGGAAGAATGGTTACATAGTCCATGAACTGAGGAAATATGGGGACAAATAATGCAGCATAATGAATGTTTTTGTAGTTGTGTCCTCTCTCTCCTCATCTTATTTATAAAGCTCAAAGAGATTTCAGGCACTGTGGTTAGGAAGTTGTGTTTTTTATACCTTTATTTTAATTATCCAGATGCTAAAATATAATTCAATAAAGTAATTTGATTTAACTTTAAAATTTGAGTTAAAATTTTATAGCAAATAATTGAATCCAGTAATTAAATGAACAGATTAGTATTTAAAAAAATATTCTACTTAGCATAATGCCTTCAAGGTCCATCCATGTAAGTCAGACCAAGAAAGACAAATACCATATGATTCTACTCCTAATAGAACTTAAAAAAAAAAAAAAAGAATAAAAGAATAAACAAACAGAAGGTAGAATCGGACCTATAGATACAGAGAACAAACTAATGGTTGCCAGAGGGCAGAGGGATGGCGGAATGGGCAAAATAGGTGAAGGGGAGAGGGAAATACAGGCTCCCAGTTATGGGTTGAGTAAGTCTTGGGAATAAGGAGCATAAGGAGTGCAGTCAATTATACTGTAATAGTGGTGTAGTGGGACAGATAGTAACTATACTTAGAGTGAAGATAGACTAATGTATGAACTTGTCAAGTCACGAAGTTGTATACCTGAAACCAATATAACATTGTGTGTCAACCACACTCAAAAAAATCATGAAAATATTATTCTATTTTTATATTCATCACTTATCTTCCAATGGTTCTAATAAAGCAGAAGGATGTTAAAGGTCCATGTAGTTAATATACACAGTTCCACTCTCCTACCAAGAAAAGGGCAATGAATGAAAAAGGAGATTACAGTGTGAAATTTTTCAGAATTCAGGGATCAAACCCCCTATCCTTATTCCCAGAGCTTGATTCTACTCTCTGTCCAGGTATACTATAGACTCAGTCAGTGCTTTATCTCTGACCTCAAAACAATGTTAAATAAGTTTGCCAGATAGACATATTCAGTTTCTGTTGTCACACATGTTTTAAGGCAGATAAAAAAACATTTAAATAGGTCACCAATGGAATTTAAAAAAATCTTTATGACATTTTGACAAAAGTGGCATTTAACTCAGTAGTTTTCTATTATTTTGTCATTGCTTTCTAAGTGCAATGGCCCAGATGTCAGGAAGAACTCTAAGAAATGATTTTGCTCTGCTGAGATATGTAAGGGTAGAACCACATGCCCATCATTATTTGTATGTATAACAGATGCTTTCTGGTTCCCTTTAACTTAAAATCATTGTCTCTTTCTTTGAAGAAAAGCATCTGTCCTTGTCCTTAGGAAAAAGTGTTACACTAAACTTTATTTTTCTCTTCAAGTGAATGCTAGGTGAGTATGATTTCTTCTTTACTTCCTTCTGAGGCATGAAGACACAGGCTTAAAATTTTCTCTATCAATTCCTTGGAGGTTCTGTTTGACAACGTCAGATGAAGAATTTACCTCCTCCCGCAGGCTTACAGGTTGTAGGATTTTCAGAGACTTCCAATGCATAGCTTTTAACAAATTGTTGTGTTTTTTTGTTTTTTGAAAAAAATCAAAAGTAAGCAACATAAAGTGTTAGCAACAAATCTGTCTCTATAGACATCATAATCTGTTGTGACAAGTTGCAGTCTGTTATGTGCTAACAGTTAACTGTTGTTCACCTCTGAATATCACAACAGCTCAGAATATTTGGTGCATTCCTAGAAGTGTTTACATAGAGGATTGAATAAAATATAATTTCTAGAACCTTCTACATCCAGACCCAAAGTACTCATGCTTAAAGGTATTTAGCATGTTTTCCTTAGATCATGTTTAAATGAACCTTTTAAATTTGATCATTAATTTTATAAACATGCTTATTTTTAGTACATTAATTTCTTTAAAAGAAATGCTTCTTGAACAATCTATTTTTTAGATAAGTAGCTTCAGTTTAACACTTGAATTATTTGTTTATAAGTTCTTTGAGGATGTTATTTTTATGTATAGATCTGTATTGACTCAAAACTGTTACAGAATCCATAACACCTATACATTAAATTAAATCATTCATTTAATCTGTACTTTTGCTTCTTTTTCCTGTTTTCCTTCCTTCTCAGGTTTCCATGGAATATGTTATAGCATTCTGTTTTATCTCCTCTTGCTATAGAAATTACACTCAAAAAATTTATTTGAGTGGTTGCTCTAAGGTTTAAAATATATTTTCTTAAAAATCAACCTAAGTCTAGAGTGAAATAGTACTTTGTGACTTACTTTAAGTCACCTTACAGCAATTATTCCCAGGAGGTGTCTTGTCTCTTGTAACTGTACTATTATTCATGTCAGATATCCACATCCTATCATCCAATAACTGTTACTGTTATTGCTGTAAACCAACAATTATCTTCTAGATCAATTAAGATAAGGAAAATAAAAAATTTATTTTACCTTTATGTTTTTCTTTTTCACTGCATTTCTTTTCTTTTTATAGATCTAAGTTTCTGACGTATGCCATTTTCTTCTACATGAAATGCGACTTTTAACATTGCCATAGGCCAGGCCTGTTGATAATGAGTTCTTTCAGTTTTTGGTTTTTTGAGGAAAAAAAAAATCCGATTTCTTATTCACATTTGAAGGATATGTTGATATGTGACTCTAGGTTGGCAGGATTTTTTTCTTTAACACTTAAAGATTTTATTCCACTCCCTTTTTGCTTGCATGGTTTCTGGTGACAGGTCTACTGTAGTTCTTATTCTTGTTCCTCTCCAGTTTGTCCCCTCTGTCTTCTTCAAGATTTTTCTGACTTTCTTTCATCTCTTCAGTTTGATTTTGATATGCCTAGATGTGTGTGTTTGGGGGGGGCCGTATTTATACTGTGTAGTCATCTTTCTTTGTGTGCACTGAACTTCCTGCTTGTGTATCTAATGCCTGATATTAATTTTGTAAAGTTCTGTCATTATTGCTTCAAATAGTCTTCTGCCTTATTTTCACTTTCTTCTCCTTTTGGAATTACCATTATGACTATAAACCTTTGATTTTGTTCTTCAGCACTTGGAAGTCCTAATTTGTTTTTTTTTTTTTTTTTTTTTTTTTTTTTTCATTCTTTTTTTTTTCCTTTAGTTTAATTTTGGTAAGTTTACGTGGACCTGAATTCAAGCTCACTAGTTCTTTCCTCATTGTTTTAAAATCTATTACTGAGCTCATTCTTTCTGTTTCAGTGGTTTTTAAATTTTTTTTTTTTTTAATTTCAGGATTTCCTTTTGACTTTTTTCTTATAGTTCCCAATTCTCTGCTGAAGTCATCCATTCAGTATGGCATAATATCTACTCTTTAATCAGATCAGTTAATGTACTAAACATAATTATTTTCAATGTCTTGCCAGAAAAATCCAACATCTGTGTCATTTCCAAGTCTGATTTTGATGATTGCTTTTTCTCTTCAGACAAGATATATGCAGATTTTTAAATTTTAAAAATTAATTTGCTTTTTGGAATGAATATCTTGTAATTTTTTGTTAAAGCCATCATACTGTGTCAGGTAAGTAGGGCTCAGGAAAAGAAGTCCCTAGTGCAAGGATTTATATTAATCTGGCTAGGTGGGTGTTACATTTAATATTTGTTGTAGCTATAAGTAACAGAGAATTTAAATTCCTCTAGTATTTTTTGTTTTCATTTTCAATCTTGACTTGAGTTTTCTCTTTGTATTTCTCCTCAGAAGTCTGTCTTACGGTATTTCTCTAGTTAACTATAATTGCACTGACTTCTGCTAGAAGGTTTGGGGGGAGGAAATGTTCTATAATCCTTGGATTAAATTCTTTAAGCTCTTTTTGCTGAACTATTGTTCGGGTGTCAACTTTGTGTTTTTTATCACTCTTCTAGGATACAGATTTTTATTCTGTTGTTCCTGCTTGTACCCTGAACTCAGACTACCCAATTATGTCCGTAAAGCCTCTTCTCTGGTGATTATGTCAGATTTTTGTTGGTGGTGGTGGGTTTGTTTTTTTCATTTTTTTGTTTTTTTTTTTTGTTTTTGTTCTTGTTTTTGCCTCTTTAGATGAAATACAAAAGCTGAGGAATGTGGATGTCAGCAGGAATTTATTCTGCCATTGGGGTAAGTTTTCAGTATTGTTCTCTAGTAAAGTCATTCCTCCTAGAGAGTAGGTATTTGCTTACAAAAAGGATCCTGAGGATTTCATAATGACCACTTTCCCTCCTCTCTATTGGAACCTGGTGGGGTTCCCAGAGGGAAGCCTCACAAAGTGATGGCCCCAGCCCATCATTGCTGGTAATTATGAGTTGGCTTTTTTGCCATTTATTTTTTTTATCCTAGTTTGGATTACAATTAATTTTGTACTTCCAATTGTAAATGTCTCGTTTTATTTATCATGAGGAATACATTTTACTCTTTAATTAGTTGAATGGACTACAATCCCTAACAATAATATATAATTGGCCCTAAATTTATGTATGCTTAGTGTATAACACTTAGTGCATCAGAAAAAATAAAATGAAACACCTGAAATCAGAGAATTTGGTTATAAGGTCATTTTACTCCAAGTCCCAGCATATTTTTGTGAACTCATTACTTAAAGTTTGTGATCTTATATTTTTCTTTATATTACTGAGTTCCTGGGCTTTAACCATATAAAAGACATAAAATACTATGCAGGAAATGAAATGAAAACATCCAAATTCAAAAAGAGCTATAAAACTTTTAGCATGCTAGGTATTGTATTTTACATAATTATATATTTCTAGGATTATCCCCCCCGGATCACTCTTCTGGAGTTTTATAGTAGTGTGAAACAAAATATTTACGCAAGTAGTTCTTATCATTTTTCTCACAATTTGCTTCTGCTTCTTAGATGAGAAAGGAAAAAAAAAAAGGTCTTGACTCTAGTATATAAAAAAGAGAAGAAACAAATTACCAATATTAAAAACGAACAGAAAACATCACTATTGATCTGCAAAACACTAAAAGAAAAAAAAAAAGAATACTCAAACAACCTTATGCCAGAATTTTTAAAGACATAGATGAAATGTCTCAATTCATAGAAAGAAAGAGACCACCAATACTGACCCAAAAAGTAGATAACCTGAATAATCTTGAATCGAAAGTTAAAAATATTACCATTTTGGTAATTTACTAATACAAAGCTTACCAAAGTAGAAACTTCCAGACCAAGATAATTTCACATGTAAAGTCTTATGGGTTATTTAAGGAAGAAAGTTTACTTTTTATATCAATGCCTTCCAAAAATAGAGGTTGGAGGGTACATTCTAAGCCTTTTATGAGGCCAACATTACATTTATACCAAAATGAGACCAAGAAAATTACAAAAAAAGGTAATATACACAGAAATATAATTCTTGAACCTGGACACAAAATGCCTCAAAAATTAGCAAAGTGAGGGGCACCTGGATGGCTCAGTCAGTTAAAGCCTCTGCCTTTGGCTCCAGTCATGATCCCAGGGTCCTGGGATGGAGCCCCGCATTGGGCTTTCTGCTCAGCGGGGAGCCTGCTTCCTCCTCTCTCTCTTTCTGCCTGCCTCTCTGCCTACTTGTGATCTCTGTCTGTCAAATAAATAAATAATTTTTTTAAAAATTAGCAAAATGAATGAAAAAACATGAGAAAAAATAATGTATAATGAGTAATTGAGTTTATCATAGGAATTCAACAATATTCAACACTTGAAAATTGATCAATGATTTATAACATAATAAAGACATGCAAAGGGGTGCCTAGGTGGCTCAGTTGGTTAAGCCTCTGCCTTCAGCTAAGGTCATGATCCCAGGGTCCTGGGATTGAGCACCTCTTGGGACTCCCTACTGAGCAAAGAGTCTGCTTCTCTCTCTCTCTCTGCCCCTCTTCCCTGCTTGTGCTCTCCGTCTCTCCAATAAATAAATAAAATCCTTAGGGAAAAAAAATGTAAAAGAAAAATCACATAATCTTTTTAAATCTGAAACTGTTTTTTTTTAAACTGAGACAGAAAGATGTGTTCGGTATTTCCTGTTGGTGATATGTAATTAAATTGAATTGTAGCATATGGAAGAACATGGATATACTTGTTTTGTTTGTTTCATTTTCCGTATTAACAGAGGTATGTTTTCTCTGAACCACATTTCAACTTCCCTGTGTCTGGCTTAGTTTCAATGTTAAAAGAAATATTCAGAGTATAATATGTAAATTATTCAAATTAGTAGATTTATAATTGCCTTATTCAATAGTTAAATTTTCTTCATGCTTTTTGTTTGAATTAGAGAAATAGGATCAGTGATTTTACTTTAGAAAGTATAGGTTAGAGTAGAAGTAGAATTTAGTGGCATATATGCCATTATCTTTATATATTTAAATGCATAAATTTAGGAAAAAAAGAGTTAAACATGTTCCAACATTCCAAAAGTTATGTTAGGGTAAAAAGAAGACAGTACTATGAAATGTTTCCGTTGAAATGAGTAAAATTATTACAAACTGTATAACTATGGAAAGAACAGTGTTGGGAAGAACCAAGTAACAGATAATTGAAATACAAGTTCAGACCTTCAAACAAACATCAAAAAGTGGTCAATCTAAGTGTCACGTCTTTTAGATTTCATTCAACAGAGATTCAGAAAGTGCTGACATTTAACTTTGCATTATGTGGTAACATGTATAACTTTGCACTATGAGTTAGCTCTCATTATGAATCTAACATGCAATCATTTTAATAGATGCACAAAACACATTTAACAAAAGTCAACATCCATTCATAAAAATAAATTAACAAAGTAAGGATAGAAATAAGTTCTCATAAATGAATTTAATGCAGGACACTTTTATAAAACTAATAAAACCTAATTCTTACTGGTTAAAGAACACTGCTTTTCCTGAGATTAGAAATAAGTCAATGATATCCTCAAACCAATTCTTTTTTTTTTTTTTTAAGATTTTATTTATTTGACAAAGAGAGAGAGAGATCACAGGTAGGCAGAGAGAGAGAGGGAAAAGCAGGCCTCCTGCTGAGCAGAGAACCTGACGCGGGGCTGCATCCCAGGACCCCAGGATCAAGACCTGAGCCGAAGGCAGAGGTTTTAACCCACTGAGCGACCCAGGCGCCCCTCCTGAAACCAATTCTATTCAGCATTGTCTTTGAGGACCTACTCACTGCAATATTGCAAGAAAAAGAATTAAAAACTGTAAAGCTACACACATATTCTATTTGCCAAATTCCCCAAACTGACAATACCCAATGCAGGTGGGGGTATGGAGTAACATGAGTTTTCATACATTGCTAGAGGAAGTGCAATGTAGTACTGTCACTTTGGAAAATAAACAGGCAGTTTCTTGCATATAACTATGCAACCTTGACAAAAACTCTTGCCATAAAATCTAGTGATTACACTCCTTGATATTTACTTAAATGAGTTGAAAATTATGTCCACACACACACAAAAATGAATGTTTATATCAGCTTTAATTCATAATTGTCAACACTTGGAAGAAAATGAGATATCCTTTAATAGTCGTATTAATAAACTTTGCTACAGCTATACAATGGGACATTATTTAGTGATAAAAAAATGAATTATAAAAGTAAGAAAGACAAGGAAGAACTTTAAATTGCATATTTCTAAGTGAAATAAGCTAATCTGAAAAGGCTAAATACTCTATGATTCCAACTGTCTGACATCCTGAAAAGGTCAAAACTATAAACACAGCCAAAAGATCAGTGGCCGCAGAGGTTCCCGCAGAAGGGGAGACGGATGAATAGGGAGCGCACAGGGATTTGTAACGCAACGAAGTTATTTCAGATAATACTGGAATGGCCGAGACATGTCACTATACGTTTGTAAAAACACAGAATGTACTACATAAAAGGTAAACCCAAATGCAAACTACAAAACTTACTTAATAATCATGTATCAATATTGGCTCATCAAACGTAATGAATCTACCACACGAATACCAGATGTTAATAATAAGGGGAACTGAGGGTGTAGAAGGCAATGTTTGTACGGGAACTCTAATTTTCACTCAGTTTTTCTGTCATACTAAAACTGTTCAAAAAAATTTTATTAATTTAAAAAATAAATACTTTAGTAAAAGAAATACACCTATCTATGTGAACAGGTGACATGATTTGACATGCAGAAAATTCCTAAAGGTGTATAAAAAGGCATCTTAAACTAACAAGAGTGTTTAGCAAGATCACACAATGCAAAGTCAATAATAGTCAGTTGCAATTTTTTTATTATTATGTCATGTTAATCACCATACAATACATCATTAGTTTTAGAGGTAGGGTTCCGTGATTCATTGCCATTGCTCCATGCAATCTGTGCCCTCCTTAATAACCATCACCAGGCTCATCCATCTCCCAACCCCCTCCCTTCTAAAACCCTGTTTGTTTCCCAGAGTCCATAGTCTCTCAAGGTTTGTCTCCCCCTCCTATATCACCCTTCATTTCTTCCTTCCTTCTCTTAATGTCCTCCATGCTCTTCTTTACGTTCCACAGATAAGTGAAACCATATGATAGTTGACTTTCTTAGCTTGTCTTATTTCACTCAACAAAATCTCCTCCATCCCATCCATATTGATGCAAAAGTTGGGTATTCATCCTTTCTGATGGCTGAGTAATATTCCATTGTGTATATGGACCACATCTTCTTTATTATTCATTCATCTGTTGAAGGCCATCTTGGCTCTTCACACAGTTTGGCTGTTGTGGACATCACTGCTCTGAACACTGGGGTGCATATGGCTCTTCTTTTCACTTCATCTATATCTTTGGGATAAATACCCCATCTTGCAATTACTGGATATTGGGTAGCTCTATTTTTTGAGGAACCTCCACACTGTTTTCCAAAGTGGCTGCACTAACTTGTATTCCCACCAGCAGTGTAAGAAGGTTCCCCTTTCTCCACAACCTCTCCAACATTTGTTGTATTTTGCTTTGCCAATTTTTGCCATTCTAATGGGTGTAAGGTGGTATCTGCATGTGGTTTTGATTTTAATTTCCCTAATGGCTAATGATGATGAACATTTTTACATGTGTCTGTTAGGCATTTGTCTGTCTTCTTTGGGGAAGTGTCTGTCCAACAGGTGACCCACGAATAGGAGAAGATATTTGCAAATGACACTACAGATAAAGGACTGATTTCCAAGATCTATAAAGAACTTCTCAAACTCAGCATCCAAAAAGCAAATAATAAGTCAAAATATAGGCAGTCAATTGTACTCTTATTTAAAAGCAATGAAAAATTTGAGTTTGAAGTGTGTGTGTGTGCATATCTCCTTTACAATAGCACCAAAAGGATTCATTTTGGTGTGTATCTAACAAAATATGTAAAGGATGAGTGTGCAAAAAACTAAAAGTTGCTGGTAACAGAAATTAAAGGTCTCGATCAATGGTATGATATGCAGTGTTAGTGTTGGAAGTCTAGATTTTTCCCAGTTGGATCTACAGATTCAAGATAATCCCATTCAGAATCATAGCAAGCATTTTTGCAGACATTGAGAAGCTGACTCTGAAGTTTATAAAGAAAGGTAAAGGAACTAAAAGAGCCAAAGAATTCTGGAAAACAATTCTGGAAAACAATTCTGGGACTAACTCTACCTGATTTTTGGTATTTCTATAAAGCCAAAGTAAGTACTACATACAGTGTGGCTTTGATGAAGGAAAAGAGAAAAAGATCAATGGGTAATAGGCATAGCTCAGAAAAAGACAAACTTGAAAAACATCATTTTTTTTAATAAAGTGAAAAAATATGCTTCAATAAATAGTGCTGGAAAAATTGGATATGTATATTCAAAAAATGAATATAGACATATATACCAAACATTATATAAAGTTGAACTTAAAGTAGATTATAGATGAAAAAGTTAAATATAAAATCATAACACTTCTAGAAGAACAAAGATCTTTATAAACATTTCAGAGAAAAAGATAAGATAAAAGAAAATAAAACATATGAACGACTGCCTTCGGCTCAGGGTCATGATCCCGGAGTCCCGCATCGGTCTCCCCCAGCTCCACGGGGAGAACAAACTGATCTCTCTCTCAAATGAAAAATTTTAAAAAAAAAAAAAAAAAAAAAAAGAAAATAAACATATGAAAAGATGCTCAGTACCATTAATCAGGAAAATGCAAATTAAAACCACAATGAAGAACTATTACACCTCTATTAGAATTATATATATATTATCATATATAATATATATTATAAAATCTGAAAGTACCAAACGCTAGTGAATAGTCAGAGTAAATGGAAATATTATTCATTGTTGAGGGGAATGCAAAATAGTACAGATGCTTTGCAAAATAGCCTTAGAGATTTTTTTTTTTTTTTTGGCAAAAATCAAGCATATGTTTAGCATAATACGCAGCAACTCCAGTCCCAGGAATTCACCCAAGTGAGTCAAAAACCTTTACCTGAAGACCTGTTCAAGAATGTTTATGGTAGTTTTATTCATAATTGCCCAAATTGGGATTGACAAAGTAGTCTTCAGCAGGTGAATGAAAACAAACTCTGGTTCATCCATACAATAGAGTCTGCTGAACAGTGACAAGGAATAAAATACTGATTCTCATAACCCAATGGAGAATCTTGAGTGAAGGTTGCTAAGGGAAAAGGAGCCCCAAACCTACAGACTACAGTTGTATGATTTCATTTATATGTTATTCTTGAAATGACAAACCATATGGATAAAAACAAGTCAGTCAGTTACCAGGAGCTGGGGAGATGATGTGGGAATTACTATAAAAGGCCAGACAAGGGAATTAGGGTGATGGGGATAGTTCTGTGTGTCACTGTGACAATGAATACATGATTTTTTGTATTTGACCATTATACTACAAAGTGGGAAATTTAGTATATTAAAAAACTATGTAAAAAACAAAAACCTCAAGCAGAATTCTGTCAAATACCAGTATGCATTGCAACTATTATGCATGAGTCTAGCTCTATTCCAGTTGTGACTTCAGCCACACTGAGGGGAGTAAGAAAGGAAAGAGCTCACCAACGTGTATTTGGAAAACAGTGTTTTAGCTATGTCTGTAATAAAGATAAAAGTATTACATGCATGTCCTCTACTTTAATGGATATATATTTTTCCTTATGTAGATAAGGTAATTAATTGTGTAACTCCTTCAAAAATAGATAGAGAAGTGAACAAGGAATCAATATTACATAGCACATGAGAGCTAGGTTTCTCACTATCAGAGGGAGAAGTTATAAATTACAGATTACAAGATATGGGGATGTGAATTCTGCAATCGTGTTTTAGATATTAAAATGTATATATATACATGGCATATATATGTGTATATGTGATCTATATGTATATATATGTCATATGTGTGTATATACTGTGTATGTGCATATGAACAGTATGTATTTCTTAACTGTCCTCTGAGAGTACCTAAAAGCAGTGACACCTGGTAACAAGGAATATATCCATGACCAAATCTTCATTTATACATATAATTATTCAAAAAAAAGGGAATGAGCTCTCGTTGGTAAAATGCTGATTCTAGAGCTAAGACTGGGATGGATGAGTGTAGAGCATCTTGTGGTATCAGAAAATAAAGAAGAGTTAAAAACAAAATCAATGGAGCAAGACAAATGAACACAGGATCCAATCTGAAAGTGCTTTTAATGACCAAAGTTAAAACAATTAAAAAACAAATAGTGATAATATTGGTTTATAAAACAAATAAAAGAAATATCCATGATTCCAGAAAATATAACTAATTCAATAAATAATTAAATGGCAAAGAAGAATCAAATCATCTTTATAGAAGAATCTCAAGTAACAAATACAGTAGCAATGAAAGAAATACATGAAAATACCATTACAATATCAGAGCAAAAGAGGAATGAAAATTGTTCTTTTTTTAAGAACAGTTTTACATAGCATGAAATATTAGGCATAACCAACAAGAAATAAGCAAGAACTCTATCTTGAAACTATCATTGATGAAAAAGAGGACATGTATAATGGAAAGATGTACTGTTTTCATAGGTTGGACAATTTAATATTGTGGAGAAGTTAATTTTTTTAAAGTTTATCTGCCAGTTATGTGGAAGCAGAAGCATAATTAGAAAAGCTAACATTACAAAGAACCAAAATTTCAAATATACATTGTTGGTTTGAAGTGTGCCCGAACAGGTACATTTTTTTTAAATATTTTTTTATTTATTTGACAGAGATCACAAGTAGGCAGAGAAGCAGGCAGAGAGAGAGGAAGGGAAGCAGGTTTGCAGCTGAGCAGAAAGCCCTATGTGGGGTTTGATCCCAGGACCCTGGGATCATGACCTGAGCTGAAGGCAGAGGCTTTAACCTACTGAGCCACCCAGGCACCCCAGGTACATTTATTTTTTGACATAGGTTTGTAATTTGGCATAACATATGCTAGAGGTCTATTTAGCAAATCTTGAAAAATAAGTACATATCGCTTTTGATTGAACAGGTACACATCCAAAAGATCATGCCTCTAATATACTTATTACATGTGTGTACACAACAGGCTTGTAATGATGTCTGTTACAGTCTTGAAGGGAGAAAAAAGTCTAAAATATCCAAAATGTCCATCAGTAGAAAATGATTAAATTATTAGGACATATTCATGCAGTTGAGCATAAAACAGTCATTAAATTCATGAAGCAGTATTATATGACTTGATATGAATGGTTAGCCAGATATAGTAGTAAATAAAAAAGAGAAATGGGAAAGAGTTTATTTTGATCAACATTTATGTGATAAGAAAGGATAGGGGCACCTGGGGGCTCAGTGAGTTAAGCATCCAACTCTTGCTTTTGACTCAGGGAATGATCAAGGAATCCTGAGATCAAGCCCTGTATTGAACTCCCACTCAATGTGGAGTGTGGAGTGGGCTTGGGATTCTCTCTCTCCTTCTCCCTCTACCCTTCCCCTACTCATGAACTCTCTCAATAAATACATAATCATAAATCTTTTAAAAAATAAAAGAATAAACTGGGCATAGAGTTCTTGTAAATCTGTTTAGGATACTATTTATATTTATATTATGTATATATATTAAAATTATATGTATTTATATTAGTATGTTTAGTAACATGTTTAAGTGTATATTGATCAAAATAAGCAATTCATTATTTTTTGTTATGAGTGATCTTTCATTGTTTGTGTTTATGTCAGAGATTTGCATACCCTCTTGGTTCACCATGGACTGGGAACATGAAACAACCAATTGGTCTCTGGAAATAAAATGACAGATTCATTGAAAACAGAGATTAAAGGGTATAGAAATGGGAAATTTTTAAAAATGTTTTTCTTCTTCTATCTATGGTATCAAAGGAATAGATCAATATTTTCTACATCCAGCTCACCTTCTACCAGTTGACTTTCATAACAGTGGGAAGCGTATTTCTAACTTCAGTCTCCTCATAAAATTAGCATTCTCTGCTATGTACACATAACTCATGTTTATGAGTGTTAGTAGCCTGAAATTTAAGTAGAATTTGGAATAACAATCTTTGGCAATATTCTTGAACTTCAGCTCCCCTAACCGAAGGATATGCGTTTTAGAATATAGATGTAAATTCTCTGGTCTCCATGTTATTGCCCAAATTGCAACATTTTTTTCCCCTCTCAACCCCTCAATTTTTTTAAAAAAATTGATATAATCATCACATGGAGTGTAGAACATGGGATCAAGTTTATTTGCTATAGAAGTAAGGAAAAGTAAAGGGAAAATATGCAACTATCATTGGTCGTTCTGATAATTTTTGAGCTTTCAGGTTTTGATTCTTTCATAGTCCTGCAGGCACTTAGTGTCATCAACATTGTAGCGCATCCATCGACATCCTTTCCTACATCCAACGGTAATTTATTTCTCCAATAACCCCACATTCACTTATAATTTATGATACTAGCCCACCGAACCACCTGGAATCACCATTCTATCCTCTTAAACACCAAATTCTCTATGTATTCATATCCTAATAATTTTCTAAGTAACAAGAATAGTAGTATTCATTTATTAATTGAACTTATCTTAGGATTCAACATCTTTATGGTACAGTGCTAGATGCTGGAGCAATGCTAACACACACACACACACACACGTATGCACAATGTCGATGCCCTTATGTTATTCTAAATGGAAACACCAGAGTCCTTGTCTTGAATGTATACTTTCAACAGGTCGCCATGCCCTAGGGGGAAGGATTTGAAGTATTTTGACAGCGTATCATGCGCTTCTCACTCGGATTTTATTCCGTCTGCTACCTCCATCCCACAAACCGCCCAATTCAGTGATTTTATGCATGAGCACTCTGGGCGGCAGTTATTTGATGTTATGATCTGTGGTCTCTTAGAAGATGAAAAATTCAAATGGGAAATAAATTAATGAGAAATTCCAACTATTATGAGAATCTCAAAGGAAAGTCCACGGGACTATGAAGATGATAACAGATGTGTCAGAGAAGATTTCTTATAGCAAGAGATTTTGTAAGTTACATTTGAAAACTGTGTCTGAGATTTCCTAGGTAGATTGGGCGATTGAAGTAGAGAAAGAGAAACAGAATAAACGTGAAAATTCTTCTCATGCAGTTTCTCAAAATGTGGTTTGTGGATCCCGAAGGCTCCCTGACAGTTTCTCAGGGCTTCTGTGAGGTTGAAACTAGGTTGTTTCCCTGTGTTGAGGTTTGCAACTGATCATGCAAAAGCAATAATCGTGGAGAATATTACCAGCACCCCATATAAATCAAAGACAGGATGCCAAATTCTATTAGTAGGGATTTTACTATCACTTGCATAAAAAGTAAAAATGCCTATTTCACTTAAGAAACTCCAATAACTTTTTGTTATTCTGTGAGACAAACTGAAGCCACTCAAAAAGCTCTTCTGTTGAAAGTAGAATTCTGGGGCACCTGGGTGGCTCAGTGGGGTAAGCCTCTACCTTCGGCTCAGTCATGATCTTAGGGTCCTGGGATGGAGCCCCACAGCAGGCTCTCACTCAGCAGGGAGCCTGCTTCCCCCTCCCCCCCGTCTGTCTCTCTGCCTACTTGTGCAATCTCTCCGTCAAATAAATAAGTGAAATCTTAAAAAAAAAGAAGAAGAAGAAAGCACAATGCTTATGTTGAGAAGCAACATTTACATGATCTTTTTTGTTGAGAATGCAGCTAGCTACATTTTTAACCTACTTAAAAGTAACAAGGTGGTTAAAAGGAAGTAGAAATGGTTGGTGAGAGACAGTTTGCAAAGGACCTATATTAGACATGGTGCTCTTTCATATGAGAAGGAACAGAAGCCATTACCTGCAATAATTACAAAAAATAATTGACCAATTTCACTTAAAATGAATTATTTCAGGCTGAAAGTTAGGCCTCAATAATACCCTCATGTCCAATATGTTTCTCTACCAAAGTTATTCCCCACTCCATTAGCTAACATTTGCTGCATCGTTTAATATTCTTTTGTTTCCCATATAGATGCCTACCTCTATTCAAATTTTAGACTGATAATCTCACTTGTACCCCAGTAAAAAATAATCCATCAGATAGCACTTCTTTGTCATATTAAGAATATAGTAGTGGTTCTTTATAAACTATCTCTATACTCCTTTACAGATGAGAAAACTATAGGCCTAATTGCCTGCATTATTTAGTTGCAGATTTGAAAACCAGATCTAGGGAAACGTGGGCGGCTCAGTTGGTTAAACGTCTGCCTTTGACTTAGATAAGGATCCCAGAGTCCTGGGATCAAGCCGGAGTTGGGCTCCCTGCTCAGCGGGGAGCCTGTTTCTCCCCCTGTTCCTGTGTCCTCACTCACTCTCTCTCAAATAAATAAATAAATCTTCGAAAGCCAGATCTACTGTTTTCTAACTTAGCAACATTTGTGCCAAATATATTATAAAAATACTATTTTTATTCCAAGATATTTTTAATCCATAACTAACAAAAATATTTATGAACACACATTGAAAACTAGGAAGAAATATATTACCATTGTATTTTCAAAATCAGTTCTGTAGATAGTGTTTTTTCCCTCTTTAAACAATTTTGTCTTCAATGCCGTTCCTAGCCTAGAGCTCATAGACCATTTAGAGACAGATGATACCTGACCAGGACATTTAATAGATATATTTAATATCTCTCTGTATATATATGACTACATTAATAAAGATGTTTTCCTTCATCAAAATTCTAGCCTAAAACTTTTTAAAGCCATCCCAATGAACTAGAGGGAAAAAAATCTTCAGTCCTGCAGGGAAGTCAAGATAAAATTCTTCTTTGCCATCAATTATTACTATTGAAAGTTACTCCTAACTTTCTCTTTACAGTACTTGAAGGTTTTATTTTCCTCATCTAATAATTTTTGTTACTAAATTGCATCAGACGACCCTGAAAACATTCCTTTAGCATGTTGCCAAAAGAAATCACGCACAATCTCCATATAAATGCCCATTTTATGTCTAGATAAATGAAAAACACATATGGATGGATATAAGTTTTATCCCACAGAGGTCAAGTGGAAGATTTGTAAGGGACTTTGAGTCAGACTTTGAATCAAGAAGCTCCTTTATGCTATACACCCATTCTCAGGCATAAACAGAATTGAAAGAAGCTCTTCATGAAGCTTTTCATTGAAAATGAGCACAGTGCCTGTGTGTACCATGGATTCATAATTTTGTACATCCTGATACCATAGCTAGAGTAAGGTATATATACTGTTTTCTATATCTTTTTGTGTTAAAGATATTTATTTGATATATATAAATATTTCAAATATGTTTGGTATTGCCTTTTTTTTTTGGTATTTTTTGGTATTTCCTTCATTTTTCTAACATACCTGAAGCAGATGTAACTCCGAAAGTGTCAGTCTCTGAGAACCTCAGATTGATAAATACACAAGGAAGAATCCTCAGTCCCATTTAAACTACTAAGAATTATGAGGTCAGTGAGAAATAAACACAATTTGGAAATGAAAGCAGCATAAAATCAATAATCCAATATGTTTATCATAGCTATTTCTTCCACTTTTTTTTCTAATAGAAAATTCTTCTGTTTCCAGCTGTGTTAAGTTTCAAAAACTGAGCAACTATTTCACTTCTTTCTTATCTATACACTTTACAACATGACTTGGCATTTCCTCCCACTGAGAGGTGGAATCTAGTACTCTTCCTTTTAAATCTGGTATATCCTGATTTTCTTTATCTAATGGAACTTCCCAGAAATAATGGTGTTGCAGTACTAAGCCTGGTTTGCTTCCACTCCGCATCTTTGGAATTCTGGCTCCCATGTGAGCTTCCTGGGCTAACCTGATATACATAAAATAAGAGACCGATAACAAGAATCACATTGTTTCAATTAATGCAACCAAGGCTCCAGAAATGTAAGCGAGAGGCCTTAAGATCTGTAAAGCCAACACACAGCTCATATGCATTTGACAACAGAAAAATGAGAAAATCCAGCCTCAACCAGAAAAACCGCCAAGCTGAACTCAGCCAGAAAATTCACAGAATCACAACCTAAATAAATCATTAGCTGTTAAATTTTGAAATGCTGTGTTATGGTATTATGTAGTACAATTAACTTATACCAAAACCCATATTGAAATGTGATAACTCAAATGCAAGAATATTTTTCAAATTAATTTTTAATTACTAAAGCTGATTATCTTTTCATTTTACTTCAAGGAAAGTAGCTAAGATAGATACAATTAGAAGATCTGCATATTATCTTATTTTCCTTGTATTATTATTTTTAGCATTTTTATTTTTACATGATTATATTTACAAAAAATATTCTTATTGTATTCTTATTGTAAGCATGAATAGATTCCATTACTTTAGATAGAAACCATTGACTATTTTATACAAATTAAGTGAACAAAATATTATTTCATATAAATATTTAAAAGTTTGTATTTATTTTGCATATTTATTATAAAATTCCATTAGTCATATAATTTATCTTTGCTTAGTTGCAAATGGGGTTTACAAGTAAATGGTATAAATTTAATAAAAGTACATTAAAAATTCATCTGTTGCAAATTGAGGCATACAGTGTACAATTATTAAATAACTAACTTCTGAAATGCCGTATTGTTTGCTTTAAAAATGAAATACACTAAAATACAGTTAAAATGTAACTTTAGATATTAGGTATACTCCATTAATCTGCACTACTTTGGAAAACCTAAAATCTGACAAAATAAAATGTATACAACTGAATAAAATGGCTTTTGTTCTGAAAATTTGGATTTTCCCTCAGCACTTATTTCAGGTACATGAATGTTGGGTAGAACTGACATTATTTAAGTTACGTATGTCATATAAATTATTGTGCTTTTAATTTTTATTAAAAAATTCTCATTATAGTATATAATGTATACTATGATACTATATATTATAGTATGCTATAGTATGCTGTAGTATAGTATAGTGTATAAGTATTGGATTGCATACATACCTAAGTATATGTACATAAGTCTTTATGTGCAATTTTTAATGAGAATGCGGTATATGATTTTTACAACATATTCTCTTTAAAATTGCATAGAAACACTGAACTTCATATAGTTCCTATAAAAAGAATTCAATTTGGTGTTGTGTTCATAAATCATCTGGTGTCAAGTATGTAAAAGTGTAATAGATTCAAATAACATGAAGAGATATTTGCTTATACTTCAATTTATGCTAAAATTCCTGGTCATAGATACTCTTTGAGTGGAGAGAGTTCATCATATGTACCCTGTGTATTATTGTTTCCCTTTTGAGAAGGTTTCCTGATTTATAATCTGCATTTCAATTTGTGAAATATTTAATGCCACAAGATGGTGTTTGATTTAGCAAGAAAAGGGAAATTATAGCATAGAATGAAATTCATAGATCTCTGGGTTTCAGCCCATAATTAAAAACATTATGTCCATTTAAAAAATAAGCTGGAATCCACTTTGCTCTAAGGCATAATTTATATTTTATCTTATTTTGTGACTAACATAATGACTTTTAGGTTCTATGTGTAATTTTTTGAAGATTAATATTTTTATTGTATTACACAAATACAGATATAAGGATGGGTGATAAATAACAATGCAGCAACATCACAAAGACTTGTTTTAATCTGAATATAGCCAGAACATTTGTATCAGTGAATATCAATGATAAAAGTTTTTGATTTATTCTTGAGAACAATGCTATATTTTCCATTTTGGTTTCATGGTATATATTTATGCATTATATTGAAATGAGAAGGTATATTTAAAATATTTGTGATCAATAGCATTTTCTTTAATATGAGCTAAATAAAATGCTGACGTTTATTTTTTTAGTTGAGATATCAATGACATATAACATTATATTAATTTTTGGTATACAATATAATGTTTTATATATGTATATCCTGCAAAATGATTACCACAATAAATTTAATTAACATCCATCATCACACATAATTATATTTTTTGTGATAAAATCTTCTAGGATCTGCTTTCTTAGCAACTGTTAAATATAGCACTGTTAATAGCTACCATATTATACACTATATTCCTAGAACTTATTCATCTTATAAACAGATGTTTGTACATTTTTGCAGTCTTTCCACATCCCATCCACAACTTACTTGCCCAACACCTACCTCTGGCAACCACCAGTCTACTCTGTTATCTATTTCCTTTTTGTTTGGGTTTGGTTTAGAATCCATATATAAGTGAGATCATACAGTATTTGTCTATATGTGCCTGACTTATTTCACTTAGTGAAATATCCTCAAGTTCTATCCATGTTGTTGCAAATGGCAAGATTTCTTTCTTTTTTCTGGCTGAATAATATATCTCACAACTTCTTTGTCCATTCATATTTGAAAATCCTATATCCTCTTGAAAGATTGACCCCATTTTCATGATTATCGCCTTTGTCTTAAGATGCTGAACATATTGTGGGATTATAGTATTTAAACAAAATTACTTAATTTGGTATAATTAATATGAAAGGATTACACACTACAATTAGAAAGAACATTATATGATATATCAAAAACATATTCTAAATCTCAGAATGTATAATTACAAATAAGTTTTACTTTTGATTTTGTTTTTTTCTATATCCTTTTCCATTTTCTTCTTTTTTCATTTTTTTTTTCTCACCATAGAACATAGCCTCCCCAGTGACCATCACCCAATCACCCCATCAGTTTGCTTCTTGAGATAAAGAGTCTCCTATGGTTTGTCTCCCTCTCTGGTTTCATTTGTTTTTCATTGTCATTTGTTTCATTTTCCTCTCCCTTCCCCTATGATTCTCTGTCTTGTTTCTCAAATTCCTCACATCAGTGAGATCACGTGATAATTATCCTTTTCTGATTGACTTATTTTGCTTAGCATAAAACCCTCTAGTTCCATCCATGTCACTGCAAATGGCAAGATTTCATTTTTGATGGCTGCTTAGTATTCCATTGTGTATATATATTTATAAATATATATATAATATATATGCTGTATATATATTATATATAGGTATAATTATGTTATAATTATGTATAATTATATTTATATATATATATGTTGTATTATATAATTTTAATATATATATATCCTCTTCTTTATCCATTCATCTGTTGATGGACATCTAGGTTCTTTCCATAGTTTAGCTATTGTGGACATTGCTGCTATAAACATTCAGATGCACATGCCCCTTTGGATCACTACATTTGTATCTTTAGTGTAAATACCCAGCAGTGCAATTGCTAGGTTATAGAGTAGCTCTATATATTTCAAAATTTTGAGGAACCTCCATGCTGTTTGCCAGAGTGACTGCACCAGCTTGCATTCTCACCAACTGTGTAGGAGGGTTCCCCTTTCCCCTCATTCTCACCAACACCTGTTATTTCCTGACTTGTTAATTTTAGCCATTCTGACTGGTGTGAAGTGGTAGCTCATTGTGGTTTTGATTTGTATTTCCCTGATGCCGAGTGAAGTTGAACACTTTTTTCATGTGTCTGTTGGACATCTGGATGTCTTCTTTGTAGAAATATCTGTTCATGTCTTCTGGCCATTTCTTGATTGGATTTTTTGTTGAGTTTGAGTTTGATAAGCTCTTTATAGATTTTGGATACTAGCCCTTTATCTGATATGTCATTTGCAAACATCTCCCATTCTCTCAGTTGTCTTTTGGTTTTGTTGACTGTTTCCTTTGCTGTACAAAAGCTTTTGATCTTGATAAAGTCCCAATAGTTCATTTTTGCCCTTGTTACCTTTGCCAGGTCTCTGTGGATATGTCTGCTGCCAATATAGTATTCCTACTATTGTTGGTTACAGACCTCTGGTCTTGAGCTGCTTTCAGGATTTTCTCATTGTCACCAAGACTTGTAAGTTTTATTATTAGATGATGGGGCAAGACTTATTTTTATTGATATTTGAGGAAGGTTCTCTGTGCCTACTGGATTTTGATGTTTATTTCCTTCCCCAAACTAGGGAAATTCTTTGCTATAATTTGCTCCAATATACCTTCTTCCCCTCTCTCTCTTTCTTCTTTTTCTGGGATCCCAATTATTCTAATATTCTTTTGTCTTATGGTATCATTTATCTCTTGAATTCTCCCCTAGTGGTCCAGTAGTTGTTTATTTCTCCTTTTCTCAGCATCTTCATTCTCCATCATTTGGTCTTCTACATCACTAATTCTCTCTTCTGCCTCATTTATCCTAGCAGTAAGAGCCTCCATTTTTTTATTATACCTCAGTAATAACTTTTTTTATTTCAACTTGGTTAGGTTTAATTTTTTGTTTTTCTCCAGAAAGGAATTTTATTTCTCCATAAAGGGTTTCTCTAATATCTTCTATGCTCTTTTCAAGCCAACCTAGCATCTTTATAATTGTCATTCTGAATGCTAGTTCTGACGTCTTACGTCTGTAATTGATTAGGTCAATTAGGTCAATACGTCTGTATTGATTAGGTCCCCAGCAGTCAGCCTCTTGTTCTTTTTGTGGATGTGTTTTTTTTTCTGCCATGTCATTTTGTCCAGAGAAGAATAGATGAATGACAAAACAAAATGCTAAAAGGGTATAAATGACCCCAGAAAAATGCACACTAACCAAATCAGAAGAGACTGGGGCGGGGGGGGGGGCGGGCGGGGTATAATTAAATAAATAAAGATAAAAATAAAATAAAAAAATATGATAGGCTGGTGAATAGAATAGAGCCACACATTTGATTTTTGGTGTATTCTGGTCTGTAAGAAGAAACTGCCTCCCAAAATTTTAAAGAAAGAAACACACACACACACACACACACACACACATTAAAATAAAGGTAAACATGTTGAAGGGATATAATATGACTGTAAAGATGAAAATTAAAAAAAGATTTGAAAAAAGGATAAGATAAGTTGGTTGAAAAAAAAAAAAAAAGAATATGATCAGGCTGGAGACTAGAACAAAGCCATATGCTAGATTTAGGGTATATTTTGTTCTGTTAGAAGAAACTATATCCCAAATGTTAAAGAAAGAAAAACTTATATGTACATAAAACATAAGGTTAACTATAATTAAGGGATAGAATATGATTATAAACATGAAAATTGAAGATTTTTAAAAGACACTGATAAGATAAAATAGTTAAAATAGGTTAAAATAGGAAACATTCCCAAAAATAGAGAAAGAATAACAAAATTTAAAAAAATTAACTTTGAAAGATTGAAGAACCATGGGGACAAGCCATGAATTCTATGTGTTGTTATCCCCTAGCTTTGAAGTTCCGCAGTTCTCACTGATTCGTGTACTTGGTCTTGGCGGGACGCTCTTGCTAATCTTCCGGGGTAGAGGCCGGTTGCCGGGATTCTCAAGTGTCTTTGCCGGAGGCTGAACTGCCCCGCCCTTGCCTGGGGCGGGGCTACGTCATCCACTCAGTTTTGCTCTCGGAGCTTTTGTTCCCTGCGCGCTGTCCGTAGAGCTTCCGGGGACGGGAACCAAGATGGCGGCCGCCCAGTCTCCAGCCGGAGGAGCCGGAGAGCTCGGTCTGCTCCCGGATCTGTTCTCTGAGCCGTCAGTCCCTCCCGTCTCTCCGGTCTCCGGCCGCCCTCCGGGCTCACCCGGCCTGTGACCGAGCGTCTCTGTCTCTGGCGCTCGCCCCATTTGGAATCTCCGAACCCAGCAGATTCCTGCCGTGCTGCCGCGCTGCTCTTCCCAGAGGAGGAGGAGGGTCTCTCCAGATCTGCCCCTTGTGGGATCCGTGCCTGAAGAGCAGACCCTGACTGTGCTTCGGCTCAGGTTCAAGGTAAGGCCGAGCTGAGAGCTCACTCCTTGTTTCCGTCCCTGCCGCGGGCTTCCCGGCTCCCACCCCTGGCAGCTCTGCCACATCAGACACCCCCGGTCTTTCTGTGACCCCGCAGGACCTGGGACCACGCTGTCCCCACAAGGGCTCCACCCCCATTTAGCCTCTGGAGCGATGTCCTTCCATGGAGCAGACTTCTAGAAGTTGGGATTTTGCGCTCACTGTTCTCTTGCTTCCCAGGAGCGGCCCCTCCCCCGCTCTGCAGTCTATCTTGTCGCATGTCATCACCTGAATTCACTTCTCTGCACATCCTGCCGTCCAGACAGTGGTCACTTTTCTGTTCTTAGAATCGCTGCTCTTCTTCTCTTCAATCTCCTGTTGAGTTTGTAGATGTTCAGAATAGTTCGAGATTGAGCCGAACTCCTGGGATCTGATCAAATTTAGGTCTCCTACTGCTCTGCTGTCCTACTCTGGCATCTATACTAGTAACTAGCTTTTAATGTCAACTGTATTCCAGGCACATGTTTGTTGATTCACAACCTCAGGAGTTCCTGGATAAAACTGGATATTCACCTCCAAGCACAGAGGGCAGGGAGACACTGAAGAAAGAAGCTGACCACTCCAAATGGGTAGGTGGCAGTTTTAATAAGCAAAGAAATTTAGTTATGATGCTTGCCTTGGGTGCTCACAAGATGAGTAGATTTCAGCATCCACTCAATAGAAACGTAACAGTTTATACACAGACTTTACTGGGGTTCAGTCCTGTATCTGGCCCAACGGTGTCACCAACCCATTACTTTGTTCAGGCTATTTCCTTAAAATGCCTGTGAGTGTGGAAGTAGTAGGTGGAAGATCTATATATTCCAGGGACAGAGGAGGGGGTAAAGAGCCTTGAGTTGCCTGGGCTGAGCTCATGAGTCAACACACACGCACACAATCACACACATGCTCAAAAACAGAAACAGAGGGAGAGAAAGGTTAAATCTATATAAAATTTAAATTATAAAATTTATTCACAATGAAAGGGTAGAACATTATACCATTGTGCATTTTTCTTTATAACATTCTAACCAAGGATTAGGTGTATATTGATACCTAAAGGTCCCACAATAATCATCTAGTTAAACCACGTCATTTCACAAAATAATTTACTGGAATAATAGAATCACTATCTAAGATTCTCTGTTGAGACTCTGGATATAGATATAAATGCTAGTTTTAGGGGGAAGATCTGTGAATTAATTATTTTATTTATAAATTCTCAATTAACTGCATGAACATTTTCACTTTTAAGTTTTAATGGTATGTTGGGGCAATGGGGTGGCTCAGTTGTGAAGTTTTAATGTTACATTTAAGCCATATGTTTTGCTGGTTTTTTATCTGTAGATAGAAATATGATTAATATGTGTATGATCTAATGGTTAAAACAAGGCAAGGGCTCGATGAAACTAAAAGTCACTTGTCTGTGTTGATCATCCACAAAGGCATCCTGAAAAGTTAAACATTTCAAAGGGCGCTGCAGGTGAGGGAAACAATGTTAGAGGGTAAAAATGAAGACGCAAAGCCAATGGATATGATGTTTTATGCTGTTAGTACAATGTTAAAAATAAGTAAGGCACTAACATGTAAACTGTTTTAAGTAGACACTTGTTTAACAATAGAGCCACCCAGGTGTCCTGTTTGTTTTTTTTTTTTTCCAAGATTTTATGTATTTATCTGTAATTAGACACACTTGCAATGATAGTTGAATAAGCACCCAATTAAGTCAAAGACATTGCATAGCATCTTTGCTATTTTTTACATGATTGATGAAATATATTGGTGGTGTTAATATTTTTAAAAAGAGTACAGGAGAACGAATATGAATGATTTGGGAGTCTGAAAGGTTTCTCAACATGTTTAACCTTTGAGAGACATAGATATTAGCTGACTCTATAAGCCAAGATATGTAGCTCTCTGGTTGCTGAGATGGTCTGTGTCATACTGGGTCAGTTTATTCATGCATAACATCAACTGATTTGTGTCAATTGACAAAGATACTAAGGGGAGTACACAAAACAACCAGGTTGCTGCTTTTAAAAAGAATGCATTTTAAAGGGAGGTACAAATAATTTAAAACAAAAACAAAAACTTAGCAATTGTAAGAAAAAAAAATGTGTACCAACTGTGAAACCTAACTTAATGGTACAAATTATGAGGATGATGAATAATGTGATTGAAAGTGATACCAGGGGGGGCGCCTGGGTGGCTCAGTGGGTTAAGCCGCTGCCTTCGGCTCAGGTCATGATCTCAGGGTCCTGGGATCGAGTCCCACATCGGGCTCTCTGCTCGTCGGGGAGCCTGCTTCCTCCTCTCTCTCTCTCTCTCTCTCTGCCTGTCTCTCTGCTTACTTGTGATCTCTCTCTGTCAAATAAATAAATAAATCTTTAAAAAAAAAAAAAAAAAAAAAAAAAAAAAAAAGAAAGTGATACCAGGGTAGTGCTATTTTAGATATGATTACTTCTCCAAAATACTTCTCCATTTTTGCATAGAGACCTGAGTGATGGGATGGAGTGAACCATAAGAATCTTTAAATAAAAGCCACTACAGCCAAAAACTTTATCCAACGTAGATGTCTCTGGTGGGAAAGCTCTACGAAGTGGATGGAGCAGATCTGTCCACAACCAAAGGAAAGGAGTAGGTCAGAGTAAGGGCACTGGACCCTGTGGAATCTTAAAGCCAAGAAATGGATTATTTTATTCCAAAAAAGGTTGGAAAACACAAAGAGAGCTAACATTATAACACAATTTTGACAGTTGCAAGGCTATTGAAGTGAGTTGATATGACAGACGAGATGTTGGAGACTATAGTGCAAGCAGTGGAGGTATTGAGAAGCAGGTGTTCCTGGGTATAATTTAAGACAGAGCACAAGGGTGTGCTGAGAGATTTGGCTGTGGAGTATGAGAAAGTGAATGTCAAAAAAAAAAAAACAAAAAACAAAAGAAGAAAGAAAGGAAAAAAATGACTTTGGCTAGAAACTGGAAAAATTAAATTACTTTTCATGAAGATGTTCAGTACTACACAAGTGGCAATTTGAAGGTGAATATCAAACTTTATACATGTGAATTTAGAAGGGCCTGTTAGAAATACGGGAAATGCTATAATGCTATCAAGCAGGGAGTTAGTTGGGTATTTGAATTTTCAGTCCAAATATGTAGTCAGGATAAGGGGTAAAAATTTGGGAGTCATAATAATACATATATTTACTAGCTTTACTAGATGCAATAGACATACAATAAAGAGCACATATTTGAAGTGTTCGATTTCATATTTTTCTATATATAGACCCACCAATCCATTGTTGTAATTAAGATAATGAGCATATACATTACCCCTTAAAGGTTTCTCATGGCACATTGTAATTCTTCCCTTTCACTAAAAACATTCAGTACAAAGGGAAGAAACTCCCTTTTCTCCCCCCAAAAGAATTATTTGGACCAATGTCAATAGTGCTGCAGTTAAGAAATTCTGGTCTATATTCAAGAGACTTTAAATACAGAATAAGAACCTTACCACAGTGTGCTTCTGTTTTCTCCTTCCAGCCTTTGCTCAGTGTTATTATACGTTTACTTCACCTGTATTAAAAGCACTGCCTTGCAGATGTTACTATTTTTGTCTTAAATATCCAGCTACTTTTTAAAGATCTATTATGGAGGGCACAGATTACTTGGAGACCTGGGTTTATATGCAGACAATGAATATATCAAAAACTAATGAGGTACCATTTGGTGAATAACATAACACAATAAAAGAAGAAAATAAATTAAAAAATCTGTAAATAATAATAAGAAAGTAACTTTAGGGATGCCTGGGTGGCTCAGTTGGTTAAATGTCTGCCTTTAGCTCAGGTCATGGTCCCAGAGTCCTGGGATCAAGTCCCACATCGGGCTCCTTGCCTGGCTGGGAGCTTGCTTCTCCCTCTCTCTCTATGACTCCCCTGCTTGCTCTCTTTCTCTCTCTTTCTCACTTTCTTGCTCTCGCTGACAAATAAATAAATAAAAAATAAATGAATCTTTATAAAAAGAAAATATCTCAAAGTTTTTAGTCATCCTAGGAATTTTGTGTATAGACATTCCCAGCTGCATTTAAGGATTTCTCTTTATAACTCTTTAGTAATATGATTATGATGTGCCACGGTGTTGTGGGTCTTTTTCTTTTCTGGTTATCATTTGTTCTTATAGGTATTTTTTGTTTTGTTTTTGTTTTTCTTTTACTTTTTTTTTTTTTTTTTAAGATTTCTTTATTTATTTGCCAGAGGGAGAGAGAGAGTGCATACATAAGTAGGGTCAACAGGAGGCAGAGGGAGAATCGGGCTCCTCGTCAAGCGAGTAACCCAATGCCAGACTCCATTCCAAGACCCTGGAATTATGATCTGAGCTGGGGGTAGACACTTAACTGACCAGGCCACCTAGGTGTCCCTCTTTTTGCCTACTCTTGGTTCATATTTTAAACCACATTTGGGAAGAGTTTGGCCATTATACTGAAATAATACTTTTTCTCTTACATGATTTACTCTGGATCTCAATTACATGTATGGTACACCACCTGATATCATCCTAAAAATCACTGTAATTCTGCTTTTAAAAAATCTTTATTTGTCTGAATTAAATTTTTAATAGTTTCTATTGCTGTCTGCAAGTTCGCTGATTTATTCTGTCTTACCTATTATAGCTATCAATCTCCCTTGGTAAGATTTTAATTTCAGATGTTAATTTTGTCTCTAAAATTCTCATTTAGTTCTTTATTTGAATATAATTCTCTTTACATTGTGAGGAACATGTCAAACATTAAAATGTGTTGAAAATATCTATAATAGCTTTCAAAGGTTCCTTGTGTGGTAATTCATTATTTCTGTCATTTATGATTGTGTTAGTATTGGCCAGTTTTTTAGCTTTGTAAAGATGGTCTAGATTGGTCATTACTCCACAGTGTACTTATTTTACAGCTAGATCAAAACTTTGGGTGTTTTACTGAATGCTCTAGTTGTGTGACAGGTCTTGTCAACATCAGTAAGTCACATCAGGGGTACATCTCCCTCAAAAGTGAGACAAGAGTTGCTGCTCCTTGAGTTGGTCTTCTTTAAGAAACTTGTCCTTCAGGGCACCTGGGTTCCTCAGGTGGTTGAAAGTCAGACTTTTGATTTCAGCTCAGGTCATAATCTCAGGATTATGTGACTGGATGAAGCCCTGTGTCTTGCTTCCTGCTCAGTGGGGAGTCGGTTTATCCCTCTCCCTCTGTCCCTCCTCCTGATCAAGCTCTCTTTCTCTCTCTAAAATAAATAATTCTGTAAAATTATATAAAAAAAAGGAACTATGTCTTTCAACAGATGAATAGATAAACATACCATATTATAAAATAATATTCACTAATAAATGATCTATGGAGTCACATAACAACGAATATGAATCTTAGATGGATTTTGCTAAGTGAAACAAGCAAAATTCAAAAGGCTATGTGTTGTAAGATTCAATTACTATGAAATTCTACAAACTGCAAAATTTACAGATAGAACATGGAACACATTGCTTGTGGTTGAAGTAACATGGAAGGGCTGACTATAAAGGTGGTTCTGGGGATATTTTAAAGTAAAGAAACTGTTCTCTGTGGTATTGGTATAGCAGGTACATTACATGATGAGTTTTTAACATCGGCAGAACTGAGTAGGGCAAAGTGAAATTTAATGCTTGTAAATTTTTAAAAAATTCATCCAGAAAGTCAGAGGATCCCATGATGAAGTATAGACTGTGACAAGTGAATCTAATACCTTTAAAAATTTAAGATTAACCTCAGTGAACTGGTGGGAGAAAAAAAGCAAGCTGACATAAATAACTTTACAAAATAATATTTTAACTATAAACTCTAAGAATAAAGGCCTTAGAATAAACAAAAATAATAAGAAGAATAGTACTTAAACACTATATTATTGTTTGTAATTTTGTTTTTCAAAATAATCTGGATTAACATATTGAGATCAATTTACATATATTGTTAGACTGAAAGACAAGTAAATACGTGGAAGAAAATAGGGATTAGGGTTTTCAGTGTCAAAGAAATCGCAAGCAGCCCGACTAAAGACAAAAATGAACTTTGTGGTTTGGATTAGAGTTGGCAACATCAATGCGGATTCATGTTTATATTTACAGACATGCATATGCAGAGAAACATAAAGACAGAGGAAGACATATACACAAATAAACATGCACACATATGTGTGTGTGTGCCTGTCACTGTGAGTGTGTGAGTAAAGCTGATAGTTCTTAGATACACTGAGACCCTAGCAGTAATGAGATATACAAAAATAAAGCCCAGATTTGGGTTTCTATATACCATTCTCTATTAAAAGGCACCAGGGCTTCTTTCAGAAATGGGTGATACTAGAGCTCGGAGAGGGAAAATACAAGATGAGCCTGGGACATCATGCATTGCTATAAAGTAAGGAAGTGTTGAAAACCAAACTAATGGAGATACATCAAAGTGATACAAGAGTCAGCCTAAGAGAATTCACAATGGCCAAAATTGGACTAATTTGAGCAATGCAATAGAAAATGCAGTATTGGATTGAAACCTAAATTGTGAAATTAATATCAATCGGTCATTATTTAGTATGAAAATAAATGGGAGAGATAGGAAAGCTTCTTTATTCAGTAATTCCAAATGGTATATTGATATGTATTTCTTTCCCTTCCAAAAGATTTGCCTCTTCTCAAAGATCGGTTGGCATGAGTCATTTTTTTTTTCTGAAGAATGCAATATGAAAATGGGAAAATAGTAACATACAATGGAGAAATCTTATAACCAAGTGATCAGGGTTAATTCCCTCAACAATAATAAGCCATTTTGATATCAAACATTTTGATACTGGACATATTGTGGTGGTAAGGGCACCTCTGTGACATTCTTCCTCAAAATTCATAACCCAGTGCATTGATGGGGAAAAAAAAAGAGAGAGAGAGAGAGAGACATGTCCAAATTGAGAGACTTTCTATAACTCTTCAAAACTGTCAAAATCATGGAAAAAAAAAAAAAAGGCCGAACAACTGTCACTGAACAGTAGAGAAAGGACACATGACAACTAGATGTAATGTGACATCTCTGCCTGGATTCTGGTGTAGACAAGACATTAATAGAAAAACTAGTGAAATTCATACAAAACCTCAAGTTTAGTTAAGAGTAAAGCAACAGCACTAATTTTTAGTTTTGACAAATGTGCTATATATAAGGTGTTCTACCAGGAGAAAATGAGTGATACATCCGTTGAAACTCTTGGTGTTATCTTTAAATCTCTTTTTATAAAGCCAAAATTACCCCCAAATTTTATATGTATAGATATAGATATAGATATATATCACGTATGAAAAAACGTGAAAGAAAACTTTAGAGACTTCATAATCATAGGCCGTAAATGATTCAAAACTTGCAAAACAAAAATTTTCATGGCTGTGTCAGAAGAACGTCATCTGACCAACATGTTGGTAGACACAGTGGGAGAAAAATGACATAGATGCTATAAGAAGGAAGTTAGGACAATTCAGGGTGGATCCAAGACAATTTATGAATTACTACCCTAGCAGCTATATTTTATGTGAATTAATATTTTTTTACTCTCTTCCTTCCCCCATATACTTTATTTGAAGCTTGTTTTTATTTTGAAAGTGAGACTATAACATAATTAAAATCGTGCTTAATAATACAATGTCTGATGCAAATTCATGGTTTCTCTGCACTGGGGATAAAAATTTTTCATTCAGACAAATGATGAATGGAAAAGAGGCCAGCTGTGCTCAATGGATGTATACTTTCACACCTACACTCAGCCCTGGGACTTTGATGGTGGAACTGTGTTGACCAGACTTCTTTATCACTTCTGTTTGACTTCAGCTAGGGAATAAGAAGGCAAAAGGAAAGTAAAATGGTAATTGGTAATGACTACAGAAGGCTCCTGTTGGGCAGTTTTCTCCTATAGGTCAGTTTTCTAAAGCTTCAAGCAATTACTCGCTGCTCTAGGTTGAATTGTATCTTTCCCCAGTTCATATGCCAAAGTTCTAAATCCCGGTACCTTGAACTGTGACTCTATTGGGAGCAAAACTCTTTAAACAGATGATTAAGATTAAATGAGCTCCTTGGGTTGGGCCCTAATCCAAAATGACTGGTGTCCTTACAAAAAGAGCAGATTAAGACACAGACATTCACAGAGGAAAGACCATGTGAAGACACAAGTAAAAGGCAACCATCTATAAGCCAAAGAAAGAAGCCTCAAAATGAAACTACCTCTGCCAATACCTGGATTTTGGTCTTTTATCCTCCAGAATTATGAGAAAATAATTATCTGTTGTATAAGCCACCAGTCTGTTGTAATTTGTTGTGCAGCCCCAGAGAACAAATGCACTTGCAAATCTTTATCTTTTAGACATGACTTCTTACCACTGTTGCTACCTCTGAGATCTTTACCGTCCTTGTGGGTTTCCCTTATCCCTAAAAAGTTGTATAAGTTGTTTTTAATCACTGAGTGTTTTAGTATATTTTATTTTATTTTTTTAAAGATTTTATTTATTTATTTGACAGAGAGAGAGATCACAAGTAGAGAGGCAGGCAGAGAGGAGGAAGCAGGCTCCCTGCCGAGCAGTGAGCCCAATGCAGGGCTCAATCCCAGGACCCCAGGATCATGACCTGAGCCGAAGGCAGAGGCTTTAACCCACTGAGCCACCCAAGCGCCCCTTTCAGTGTATTTTAAATAATTGAAATGCACCTATTCAAATGATGAAACTACCAAAAGAGTAAGACAACATTTCTTTGCCAAGTGTGTCAACTTGATTTTGAAACTTACTTGGAATCACCATTTTAAGTTAAACATAAGACAGTCATTCTTACTATTGTGTATTACATCTTGCTTTTGAAAAAAAAATTATATTATTCACCTGGATTACTCTATTAAAAAAAAATGAGTCCTACTGTCTTCCAGTAATGATGAGTTGTCATCACAGGAGACTATAAAAGAGAAAATCTTCTAGGAATGTCTAAAATTAAATTTAAAAAAAGTGTGTCAAACTGGCTATATTCAGAGAAAGTGATGTCATCAGGATGGTAACATAGGTCATTTCTTGACTTTGCTCCTACTTATAAGAAAACAACTAACATCTATTCAAGAATAAGACACTGACTGAGAAAACGTTAGAACACAGGAGTGAGGACAAAGCATGCCCTTGCACCTCAGAGACCAATAAGACAGACTGTATTAGAAGGTTGAAAGAAATACCTGGTATGCCTGGATGGCTCAGTTGGTTGGGAGACGGCCTTCAGCTCAAGTCATGATCCCAGAGTCCCAGGATTGAGTCCTGCATTGGGCTCCCTGTTCAGCAGGGATTCTGCTTCTCCCTATTCTCCCTGCTTTCTCCCTCACCCCTCTCGTGCTCTCTCTCTCTCGCACACATAAAGAAATGAAACCTTAAAAAAAAAAAGAGGAAGAAGAAAGAAATGGCTACACAGCATCATATGGAGCGATCCCCTCTGAGCCTCCATGACCTCCAATAGGAAGGGTGAGGGGCAGCCACCATGCCCCTGTGGACCACATTGAGGGCCATAGATCTGATCTTACACCACAAGGACAGCAGGCAATTCTATAGGGCTCAGCCACTGGGAGTCTGGCTTTGACAGAGATGGGAGAGGAGTCTACAACAACCAGCAGATGAATCTTGGCAGACTCAGGACATAACCTGCAGTGCCCAAGTAGTAATCCCAAATAGTGGCTTTGCTCATCTGCAGGTCCAAATTGGGGCCACACTCTGGCCAAGAAACTCAGCAAGGTTCAGAATTGCTTGATTTGGATCCTCAAATAGAGTTTTCCCAGCCAATATAGTATTAGTGGTACATAATTTACAACTCCAGTATAAAAATTTTTAAAAACTAATAATAATAATAATCATAAATATGGGACACCTGGGTGGCTCAGTAGGTTAAGCAGAAAACTCCTGATTTCAGTTCAGGCCATGATCTCAGGGTCATGGGATCAAGCCTCATGTTGGGCTCTGTGCTCAGTATGGAGTCTGATTCTCCCCACTACTCCCCCCTCGCTTTGTCCCTCCCTATCCCCCCAACACACTCTCTCTCAAATAAATCTTTAAAAAATAACCATAAATACAATAAACCTGCTTTTTACTCAATATTAAAGACATGTAGATTATAACAGTAATTACCTAAAATATGAGGAGGAAGAGAAATAAAAATGAAAACATACAGGTTCTACAGAAGCTAAGTTGTTATCAATTTGAAATAGAGTGTGAATAAGTTTCAGATGTTTTATGTGAATTTCATGCTTACCACAGAGGGAAATTCTGTAATAATCACACAAAAAATATGATAAAATATCAAACCAAAGGACACCAAAACATGCAGATAAGCACGCACACACACACACACACACACACACACACACAAAGACAGTAGAGTAACAAGAACACGGGATCTATAAAACACAAGAAAATAATTAACAAAATGGCAATAGTAAGTAATTAATTAACAATAATTAAATATAGATTGAATTCTCCAATCAAAAGATGTAAAATGCCCCAAGGGTTTAAAGAAAATAAGATCACCAAATATGCTGCCTACAACAGACTCACTTTACTTTTAAAGACACATGTAGTCTGGGGGAGAAAGAATGAAAAAAGACATTTCAAATACATAGTAACCCAAACATTTCAGGGGTAGCTGTACATAGATCAGACAATACAGGCATTAAACTTTTAATGGTAAAAGGTGACAGAGAAGATCATTATATAATGATAAAAATGTCAATACATAAAAAAGGTCTAACATATAAATATTTATGTGCCCCATATCAGGGCATTTAAATATATAAAGCAAAAATTAACAGAGTTAAAATGAGGAATAAACATTAATAAAATAAGAGTTAAGGACTTTAATACCCACTGTCAATGATGGATAGATCATCCAGACAATCAATAATGAAACTGGATTTGCACAGCACTGTAGACCAAATGGACATAAAGATATGTATATAGAATATTGCACCCAAACAACAGCAGAGTACACATTGTTATATGAACATAAAACATTTTCTAGAATAGATCATATATTAGTCACAAAACAACTGTTAGTGAGTTTAAGTGTCTTCTCGGATCACAATGGTATGGAACAATACCAGAAACCTCAATAACAATACCAAATTCCTTAATAATAAGAGGAAAACTAGGAATTCATGAACATGTGGAAATAAAACAACACTCTTCTGAACACTCTTCTAAGAAGGAAGTTAATAGCAATAAGCACCTACATTAAGAAGAAAGAAAGGTTTCAAGTAAGCTATTTAACATTATGCTTTAAATAATGAGCAAAAGCAGAACAAATGGAGCCCAAAGTTAGCAGAAGAAAGGAAATAATATAGATAAGAGGAGAAATAATTGAAATAAAGAAGAGAAAAACAATAGAAAAAATTAACCAAACTGAGTTAGTTCTTTGAAACAATAAATAAAATTGGCAAACCATTTGCCTAACTAATCAAGAGAAAAGATCCAAATAAACAAGATTATAAATGAAAATGGAAACTTACAATAGATACTACAAAAATTCAAAAGATCATAAGAAGCTACTGTGAACGGTTATATGACAAATAGCTGGGCAACCTAGAAGACCTGAAAAAAGTCTAAGAAGCATAAAACTTACCAAGACTGAATCAGGAAGAAATGGGGACTCTAAATCGATCAATTACTTTTTTTTTTTTTTAAGATTTTATTTATTTGTTTACTTGACAGGAGCACAAGCAGGTAGAGAGGCAGGCAGAAGCAGAGAGAGAAGCAGGCTCCCCATCAAGCAAGGAGCCCAATGCGGGGCTTGATCTCAGGACCCTGAGATCATGACCCGAGCCGAAGGCAGCAGCTTAACTCACTGAGCCACCCAGGTGTCCCTGGATCAATTACTTTTAAGGATATTGAATTAGTAATGAAAAAAATTCCCAATAAAGAAAAGCCCAAGATGAGATGGCTTCACTGTTGAATTTTATCAATCATTTAAGGAGAATTAACACTGATCTTTAATCTTTCTATCACTCTTCCAAAGAATTGAAGAGGAGAGCACTCCCAAACTCATTCCATGAGGACAGCATTGTCTGATACTAAAACTAGAAAGAGATGCTACTTGAAAAGAAAACTACAGACCAATATTCCTGTTAAATACAGGTGCAATTTTTTTTCAGTAAAATACTAACAAATCCAATTCAGTGGCAGATTTAAAGAATAACTCACCATGATCAAGTGGAATTTACTCCTGGGTGGTAAGGATGATTTTATTTTATTTTATTTTTTTTTAAAGATTTTTTATTTATTTATTTGACAGAGAGAGATCACAAGTAGGCAGAGAGGCAGGCAGAGAGAGAGAGGAGGAAGCAGGCTCCCCACTGAGCAGAGAGCCCGATGTGGGACTCGATCCCAGGACCCTGAGATCATGACCTGAGCCGAAGGCAGTGGCTTAACCCACTGAGCCACCCAGGCGCCCAATAAGGATGATTTTAGATATGCAAATCAATCAATGTAATATATCGACCTAATGGACTAAATGAGAAGAATCATATGATCTTCTCAATAGATGCTAGAAAAGCTATTTAACGATATTCTATACCCACTCATGATAAAAATTCAGCAAATTAAGCACAGAAGGACAGTATCTCAACACAATAAGAGCCATGTATGTCAAACCCACAGATAAAATTATACTCAATAGTGAAAAGATGAAAACTTTTCCTCTAACACTAGAAACAAAAGAAGAATGTTCACTTTCTCCACTCCTATTCAAAATAGTACTGAAATCCTAGCTAGAGGAATCTGGCAAGGAAAAGAAAAAAAAAGGTATGAAATTAGAAATAAAGAAGTAAAATTGTTACCATTTTCAGATGACATAATTTTCCATAGAGAAAATCCTATAGATTCAATTAAAACAAACAAGCAAACAAACAAACAAACCTGCTGGATTTAATCAGTGAATTCAATCAAGTTTCAAGATACAAAATTAACATACAAAAATCAGTGATGTTTCTAAACACTAACAGATTTTGTGAAAAAGAAATCAAGAAATTGATCCCATTAACAATAGAATAAAAAATAGAAATAAATTTAGCTAAGGAGGCGAAAGATCTCTGTGCTGAAAACCACAAGACATTGATGAACAAAATGGAAGACAGAAATCGATGCACGAGTATCCCACATTTATGGATTGAAAACATTAATATTGATAAAATGTTAATACACTGAAAAGCATTTATAGATTCAATGCAATTCCTATCATGATTCCGATGGAATTTTTTACACTCCTAAAATTGATATGAAACCACAAAAGATTGTGTATAGCCAAAGACAATCTGAGAAAGAACAAAGCAGGAGCCTTCACACTCCCTGATTTCAAGCTATACTATAAATGCATAGTCATCAAAACAGTATGGTGCTGGCATAAAAACAGACAAATAGAACAGAAGAACACAGTATGGACCTCAGAAAGGAACCCTAGCATATACAGCCAACTACTATTTCACAAAGGACCCAAGAATACTCAAAGTAGAAAAAACTGTCTTCAGCAGATGGTGGTGGGATATTCCTTTATAAAAGAATAAAACTAAACCCAGTTCTTATACTACTTACAAAAATTTACTTGAAATGGATTAAAGACTTAATATAAGACATGAAACCATGAAATTCCTAAAAGAAAACCTAAGAACAAAGCCTCTTGATGTGGGTCTTGGTAATTTTTTTTTTGAAATTTAAAACACAAATCTAAACACAAGCAACAAAATATCAATAAATCAATAAATCAATAAGTGGAAGTACATCAAACTAAAAAGCTTCTGCACAGCAAAAGAAATCATAAATGTGAAAGACAACCTATGAAATGGAAAAAAAATTTGCAAACCATATATCTGAGAAAGAGTTAATACACAAAACATATAAAGAACTCATACAACTCAATAACAAAAAAACAACTTAGTTAAACATGGGCAAAGAAACTTAATAAATAAAATTTAATAATTTAATATTAATTTTAATTCAATATTTATAAATTTATAAATATAAATATATATAATATAATGTAATAAATGTATTTATAAATTTATAAATACATTTATTATAAATAATTTAATTTAAAAATTGATAATAAATTTAATAATAAAAAGCTAAATAAATAAAATATTAAAAAAAAGTAAATCCTAAGAGTTCTCATCACAAGAAAAAAATTATTTTTTCCTTTATTCTTTTCTCATATCTTTTCTTTTTATTGTATCAATTCAAGAAGATGGATGTTAGCAATCATATTACAATATTTGTCAATCAAACCATCATGCTATAGGTCTTAAACTTGTACAGTGATGTTTGTCAATTATTTCTCAATAAAACTGGAAAAAACAGATTATATTCATAAAAATCATTTTAGATTAAGTATATTATATAGCCTGATTATTCTAAACTACTGCTTATTTATACATTTATATGTATTTATACATTATTTATTATTTCTTTTCAGTGTCATCAGAGTATATTTTACTCTATGTTCTATTTGTTTTATTTTAATTAAAAATAATTTTTAAGTAGACTTCATACCCAACATGAGGCTTGACTTCATGACCCTGAGATCAAGAGTTGGATGTTCTACCAACTGAGCCAGTTAGGCACCACTATGTTTACTTTAAAGAAACATGGATTAAGTACTGACAAAACCTGGGTTAAAAAGAAATGTTCTTTATATAAAGAAAGGAAAGAAAAACATAATTAATTTTTTAAAAAGATTTATTTATTTATTTTAGAGAGTAGAGAGTGTGATCAGGGAGTGGAGTAGAGAGAGAGAGAGTCCCCAAGCAGACTCCCCTCTTGAGTGTGGAGCCCCTCACTGGACGTGATGTGAGGATCCTAAGATCACAACCCAAACTGAAGCCAAGAGTTGCCGCTCAGCCACTCCATATAATTAATTTTTCTAATAAATTCAAAATTTTGAGAATCCTAGTATTGGCTTATTTAGGCAGCATATTTTTCATGTATTTATATAAAGCATTTTTTATATATAGAATGTTTGAATCTACTACACATTTTCACTTGGATCTTGCTAAATATTATGGATATGTGGACAAGTCTTTGTAATTAACATGATTAAAGTTGATTTATATGTGGAGAATATATACTTTCCCTTATGGCCCCACATTAAAGAATGCACACTTCCGGAATCTTCCATAAATATTCACAAGCCATTATTGCTTCCAATTTTAGAGAGAGAAAAAATTACTTCCATTCTTTTTATGAAAACATTATTCATCAGGTTGCATTTAGTTATAATGGTACAAAAAGGGTGCCTGGATGACTCAGTCAGGTGTGTCTGCCTTTGGCTTAAGTCATGATTTTAGGGGTCTAGGGATTAAGCCCCACATCAGGCTCCCTGCTCAGTGGGGAGCCTGCTTCTCCCTCTCCCCTTTCTCCTCCCCCTGCTCATGCTCTCTGTCTCTCTGTCAAATAAATAAATAAAATCTTAAAAAAAATACAAAAAAATGCATCTGAGGGAGAAAGAAAACAAGTCTGTCAATTAGATTAAAATGGATACACTACATTTCAAAAAGAATCAAAAAGACACAATTGGGGATGCCTGAGTGGCTCAGTTGGTAGTGCACATGACTTACTCTTAGGGTCATGAGTTGGAGTCCCATGTTGGGTATAGGGTTTATTTAAAAGTAAAATCTTAAAAAAAAAAAAAAGATATAATTTCCCAGTGGATTGTAGGACAAATCAGTGAAGCATCTTAAAACATGTGCTAAAAGTTAAGTGTTTGCTTATATGAAGCCTGACTTTTATTCACAGCCATCGTTCAGAGGGGTCCTGACCAGTATAAAATTCGCTGTTCATAGGTGAGCACAGATAAACACAATCACCAGAGACTAGTGTTGTATTTTCAAAAAGCTCATTTTTTTCTCTTGCACCTCTGAAAGATTAGCAAGTAATAACTGTATTCATTTTCAGATTCCAAGACATAGATTAAATCATTTTGATGATCTCAAGATGAACACACACACACACACACACACACACACCAAGCTTTATATGTATAGATAATAATGATATTATATTTCTTAGCAATGAATAGCCTTCTTGATTCCTGTGTTTAAGTTGTAGAGTTAAAAAGATACTGAAAAAAGAGGGAAAGATTGAGAGCCTGGCCATCATCTTTACTGAAGATTTCCATGTGGCTGGTTTGTGCAAAGGGGTCACAACTAGTCACACATTGGCCTCTCCAAACTCCATTTACAATTTTCTCTGGTCTTTAAATTTAACTCTATTTCACTTCTATTCCATCACCTAACAGAAATAGATATGTTTTAGGAAGGTTATAAAAGTCGTCTTTTAGATTTACGTGTCCTGATAAGTGTATCTTAATAAGATCTACCTGAAAATGTAGGATTAAATTAATTATATCTGAAATGTACTTAGTGTCTGACACATATTAAGAAATAAATATTACCTATCATCATCATTACCACCACCATCATTATCAAAAGAGTAATTTAGTTAACAAGAGAGAATTATGGACATCTACTTTGCTTCATATTCAAAGTAATGCAGTAGCTTATTAAGCAACAGGATAACCTAAAATTTGATTCCTGAGTGATTTGAGCCCTTGATATTTGGGTCTTCCTCAGAGGAATTATCAGAGGATGTTCTAAAGAATTCTCTGGACTCCAGATACTTTTGTCTTTGCACTTAAGTTGTCAGTATCCCTATTAATCTTTATAGTTAAGATTAATCATCTCACCCATCAAGATAACTTACTACTGCTTACTAGTTCAAAAAACCTTATCTTATTAAAGGAATCAACATGTGTACACCAATGAAATACTTTTTACTCTTAGAACAAAAGTTCTAAAGTAAATAATTCCTGTAAGCCAGGTTGGGGTGGGGGGAAGCAGAAATGTTTTTCCCAGTAAATCATCAGATGTGATAGTAAAAAAAAAAGGATTCCTTTTTCCATCTCTTTTTCCTCCCTTTATCTCTTGTTTCTGTTTTTTGTTCTGTTTTTGTTTTTGTTTTTTAGCTCTCCTTTCTGAGAGAGGAGACACCATTATGTGTTGCTACTTTATACCTTCAAGTCTTCAACTGATCTCTGAATATATTATCACCCAACTGGCTTCATTACTAAATTTTCAATATGTCATTTTATATAATATGGGCCAGTGTTCCAATGTGATAGGGAATAGGATAAGCCCGATAAAGAGGTTTTTTAAAAAAATGTAATTATCATATAAATATGAACATTCTTAAGATTCTGATAGAGAAATGAAGATAGTATTATGTATGCCACAAAAATTGGTCAAATCCAGGACTATCTCAGACAAATCTGGATTTAAATACATGGACCTCAACTCATCATATTAAATATATGTTTGAACAGTGAATTATTTACATAAAATCACTAATTATTTGCCATTTTAAGGTTTTCATGATTTGTATAAGACATTAAGCAATCCCAAGTATGCTCAGACTGACAGTTAAATAGGAAAGAGAAATCCACATCCCAAATAACCATTGTTTCAAATGAGAAAATATATATTACTCCAGATGTAATCAACCTTCATGATGTGTCTGTTTTGCATCCGAAGATCCTTCCTTGCTTTTATTTCTACGCAACGAAAGATTGTCAGATAAGCACACCGAACGTGTTTTTTCTTTTTATGTCTGTGTCTCTTCTTCACTTTGGATATGGTTATTTTACATGTAGTACACAAGGCCAACAGAAATTTTATTTGATGACAGACACCTCATTTTTATAGAATTAATCTCCTACATTATGCCCCCCCATAATTCTTAACATTTATTATACCTAATATCATAGGTTCTGTATATGCTATCAGCAAGAAGAGATAAGAAATGTATGCCATAATGCCCTATAGAATGTTAGACAATTAAAGCCCTTTTATTCTATCTTATTTTATAGAACCAAATGATGACTACAACCCAATGTGATAAAATGAACATATACTGTTACCTCTGCTTTCGCGTTTTAGAATTCTCTAACTACTGGAATAAGAAGGCAGAAACCCACATTTGGCAGTTTAATTGTTGTTTATCAGATCTAAGGTTGTATTAGCTTGTTCAATTAAAGAGCACATGCCAGATAATTTCTCTGAATTTGAAACTGCCAATTGATAGGCTATGCTTCTATCTTCTTCCCCAAACCATCTGACTTCTTTTAAGGGTAAACAGAGAATCACATTTTATGTCTTTGATGGTGAAACTAATTTCTGTGATTCCCCAGGTGAAGTAGTATTGCCTTTGTTTTATTATTTTAGGAGAAAAATACTTCAAATTAGTCCCTCATGTTCAAATAATCATACAAGAATTAGAGCTGACATGAGAATTCTGTCAAGTGCTATTATAAATATGTTTAAAAAAATAAAATAATTTAGGTGAGATTAAAACACTTGCTAAGTAAAATATTTATCACTTGACAAAGTAAGCTCCACTCTGAGCAGTGAACCACAGAGGTGTTCGTTTTGCCCAGATGTCACGATTCGGCTCAGAGCCAGGTTCAAACAGTTTCTATAAAGTTAACATCTAGGTATTTTTTGTTTCTTTGTACATATTTATTCTGAAAAAAAAAATTAGCAGCAATTACATTTGAGGAATTCTAGTAACAAGATTTAGGGAATATAGCTGTGATGTTTTATGAAATGCTTTTTCTCATTTTGATATCATGGGAATCCAGAAATTCCCATTGTACTCAGAAAGTCCATTTAATTGAAGTGACTCCCAACAGAGAACATTAATTTACAACCACTTTTTAAAGACCATGATGGTCTCTCTTTAGTGGTTTTCGTAATGATTTGTTGAGTGAAGTCAACTCTGAGACCATTCAGAGGACGTTGTTTGGGGGAACTGAGTCTCTTACGTCTGATGAATCCACTGAAAATTTTTATTTCTTTATGTTCTTAAAGTCTATTCCCTCCATTGTAACCAGGAGCTATTGGTATCTCAAATTTGGTTTTCATGGCCCACTACTAAATTCAAATGTTTCAACCAAACAACAAGAGTGACTATAGATACTCCTATGCCTGTTTGATCTAGCACAGTGGGTGCAGAATATCTACACTTTTTTAAAAAGATTTTATTTATTTATTTGACACAGAGAAATAGTGAGAGCAGGAATACAAATGGGGGAATGGGAGAGGGAGAAGCAGACTTCCCAGGGAGCAGGGAGCCCTGTGAGGGGCTCGATGCCAGGACTCTGGGATCATGACCTGAGCTGAAGGCCGACACCTGAACAACCCAGGCATTCCTGCCAAATGCACTCCTATTCATAAATTCAAATCAGGCTAAAATTTTGCCCCACCCTAATTTAATACAGCTTTCAGAAATTATGCACAGATTTTGATGATATTATCATGATTTTATCCTAACTAATAGAATTTATAACTAATTTATGTTTTTACATGTAAGTATTCTGCTCCTAGGTTTGACTTTGTAATTGATCCACAGAGCATAATCTAATCTAGTTCTGGAGAAAAGAGAGAATACGAGTTTGATGCTTGAACGTTTCTTTCTCCTTGCAAATTCATCTTGTAGGAGAGGTTGCTAGAGGATGTTCAGAAAGTAAAGGAAGAAGTGATTCTGCCAGCTAGGGAGACTCTTCATTATAAGATAACTTTCATGATGGAGTAATGTTGTTTTCTTCAGTGCCTACTGTAAGGTGTAACACAAAATAAACTCTAAAAAAAAAATTGTTGAATGAATGAATGAATGAATCTAAACTTTCAGATGTGTGCCCTTCAACACACTCCTATTCAATCACTTTCCAAATGTGACATAGAAAACTAAGAGAATATAATTCAAATAAGACAGCAGAGGATGCAAAATTTGAATTTTTGGTCTTAGCTTAGCTTAGCTTTATGCCTAAAATAGGTAAGACATTGTTTTAGCATGATCATGGAATGTTTCTGGAATGCAGTCCAATCAGAATTTGGAAATGCGAAGTTTATATCCTTTTTATTTAAGCAAATTATTTGAAAGGATCATCTTTCCTCTATAGTCTTCGAAATAATTAAATAGAAATAACGTTTTCCCCGTGTTTTTAAGTCATTTATCCACTCAATACAAAATAATTATTGAGCATCCATTCTCTTCCAGGCACTGTCCTAGGCTAGAGGGATACAGCAGTGAGTAAAAGATATATCTCTGTGCTATGGAGCTAGTATTTTAATAAAATGAAACAAGTAATAAACAAATTGAGTGAATGTATGACATGTCCATTGATGATGTATGCTATGGAAAGAAAGAAAATCGATTAAATGGGATAAGAGTGCTTCCAAGGAGCATGAGTTACTACAGAGTCCATTTTCCAGGTGATAGTGGTGGAAGATTTGATGAATTGCTTGATCACTGTGCTCTTTCAACTACGATAGGCCATCCCTTAAGATCCCTAGTGACTGGATCTTACTACTTTCAATCTCCAGTCCAGATTCCTTCCCTCAGATTTGCTCAGATATTCTACTTTTTTTTTGGCCTATAATTACTTTATACACCCATTGCTCTATCATTCATGTTTTGTTGTGGAATAGAAATGTAAAAAATATTGTCAAATTCAAGAAAAATAAAAGTATTAGAAAGTATTTGGTAGATCAATGAAAGCCCAACATTATTAGAAAAATGAGAATATGGTTACCCAATTGGGGATCATACCCAAAATAATAACACAAAATGAGTCTATTGTCACATCTCACAGCAACGGTACACTGCAGTTTCTGCCAAAATTTCACAGTGGTGGGATGCTAGATACTGCTACCAAAACTTACTACTGCTACCTCTAAAAATATCGTCACTACCACAACCCTTGCAAAAACTGAAATCTTTGGATTCTGTTCCCGTGAGTGGGATGTGTTTATCTCATTTATTCACATTATGACACGACTGTGACCTAGCTTCAAGGAAGCTAAAAATTGCTGCCTTTCTTAGTCAGGGTTTGGTCAGAGGATAGACTCAACTAAGATACTTCATTCTGAAGATTATAAATACAGAGGATGAGAAGCTTACCAAATAGTTTGAAGTGGAGAAGGCACGCCGTGTAAGAAGTGCTCTAGAACTGCAGGACCTGTAGGAAGCCATGTGAATGGTCTCAGCTGCCTGATGCAATGAAAGGGCTCATTCATAAGGAAGACCCATGAAGCTTGTGTAAAAATATCTCACTGGTTGTCTGCCATAGGTCATACAAGGTTTCTTTGTATATTCGAACCACTCTTCTCAGATGTAACTGATGTGTAAAAAGCTACAACTCTTTAATATGTACAAATGATGAGTTTGGACGTATGGAACCACTTGTGACACCATTAGTACAATCAAGATAGTAGATACATTTGAAACCTCCCATAGTTTCCTGTGTCTCATAGTGGGTTTTCTTTATTTTTTGGGAGGGATATGAGGGTTGGTGGTCTATTTTTTGTGGTAAGAATGCTTGTTGTGATATTTACCTTCTTAACAAACTTTAAGGTGCACAATACCATACTGTTAGCTACAGACACCATGTTGTACAGCACATCTCTAGCACTTGATCATCTAGCGTAACTGAAACTCTAAGCCTCAGACCCAGTTTAATACTGGGTTGGAAGTCCACACACTTTCTTATCACTGTACAGGAGTAGCAGATTCGCCTCTCATTTGGGTTTGTAAATTTCAAAGAAGTGATTTTTATTGGTAAAATCTAACTGATTGCCGTGGCTGTAAACAATGTTAGAGACTACTGTTCTAAAGTTTCCAGACATTTTGATGACGAAAGAACAGAAAACGCTGTGACTGGAACACAGTTGGCAAGAGGCAGTCGAGGAGAGTCACATAATCAGTCTCTTTGAGAGCACATTTACTCTCTATATGTCATTTATTTTTTTAAAGATTTTATTTATTTATTTGACAGAGAGAAATCACAAGTAGATGGAGAGGCAGGCAGAGAGAGAGAGAGAGGGAAGCAGGCTCCCCGCTGAGCAGAGAGCCCGATGCGGGACTCGATCCCAGGACCCCGAGATCATGACCTGAGCCGAAGGCAGCGGCTTAACCCACTGAGCCACCCGGGTGCCCCTCTCTCTATGTCATTTTTAACTTAAAAAAAAAAAAAAGTGATTATGTAGGGGCACCTGGGTAGCTCAGTTGTTAAGCAACTGCTCAGCGGGAAGCCTGCTCTCCCTCCCTGACTCCCCCTGCTTGTGTTCCTGCTCTCATTCTGTCTCTCTTTGTCAAATAAGTAGGTAAAATCTTTAAAAAAGTAATCATGTAATCACTGTTATAAAGAAGAGCATAAAGAGGAACTCTAAAAATCTAGGGAATCAAGATTAAAATGGAATATGCAAAGTGAACTGATGGGTCTCAGGAAAGAGTAAAAGAAGGAAAAGAATGATAGACTCTAGGTGAACACGAGAGCAGCATGAAAAAGCGCGTAGCTCTGCCGACACGGCGAAAGAAACCTAAGAGGCTCAGCGAAGAGCAGTGAGTGAAAGGAAGCAAAAAAATAAAGTGTTAGAAAAATTCGGAATGAAATCGTAGAAGTAGAAGGCAGAAGAGGAGATCCAGCATCTGCCTTGGTATCCTTGAGGAAAGAATTAAGACAATAGATTAAAAAAATAGAACATTGAATACAGCAAAAATTCTAAAAAATAAAAAATAATATTTACACATGCAAATTAAAGGAACATATCTTTTCTAACAAGATAAAGATTCGGCATAGAATGATCAACACAGAGATATAGCTGGTTAAAGGTAGTAAAATTTTCTAATATAAATAATTCTTGAAACAGAGAAGCAAATATTTACAGTAATCTATACTGAGAAATGTTGGTCTTATATCCTACTTCTCCATTGCTACATCTAATGGCAGAAAATAGTACAACAGTGAGATATTACTTTAAGAAGCTCTAGTAAACAAACTATTGTAGTAAAATACAAACTGTTTGGAGTAAACATACTATTGTTCAAGAAAAACCAGTAGTGCAAAATGTGTTTGATTATATAAAAATTACTTCTCCTAAGTGCTTCTTTTAGAAAGTAAATACTAATACTGATATTAAAACAAGCCGGAAATTGAGGCGACTGCTTGGCTCACTCTGTTAAGCAACTGGCTTGCTCAAGTCATGATCTCAAGGTCCTGGGATCAAACCCCTTCCTTGGGCTCCCCATTTAACAGGGAGTCTACTTCTCCCTCTCCCTCTGCCTCCTACCCCCCCACCCCACATCATGCTCTCTCTCTCTTTCTCAAATAAATAAATAAATAAAATCTTTTTAAAAAGCAAGAAACTAATGAAGTGATTTTGCCAAAAAGCTTAGAGGTGACCATTGAGTCTGTTTCCATATTGCAAACAAGCGTTTTAACAGTATAAAATCTGCATAGGCAGAAATAATGTAAAGTCTATGAATAAAGAAAATATATGCAGAAAATCATGAAACAATGATGAAAAACATTTGTGAAAATCTAAATACATGAAAACACAATTCCTGGGGCGCCTGGATGGCTCAGTGGGTTAAGCCTCTGCCTTCGGCTCAGGTCATGATCTCAGAGTTCTGGGATGGAGTCCTGCATCCATCCGGCTCTCTGCTCAGTGGGGGATCTGCTTCCCCTTCTCTCTCTGCCTGCCTCTCTGCCTACTTGTGATCTCTCTCTTTGTCAAATAAATAAAATCTTTATTAAAAACAGAAAAGGAAAACATAATTCCTGTATGTGGACTGGAAGCCTCCATGTTACTAAATGTTAATTTTTCCCAACTTTATGTACAGAATTGGTATAATAATAATAAAAAAAATCTCAGCAAGTAATTCCGTGGATATAAAAAAAACTGATTCTAAATTTTACCAGGAACATAAAAAAACAAAACAAAAAACAAGACAAAAAAAACTAGAATATCAACACAATTTTGAAGAAAAAGAGGAGCATTCACATCACCTGATTTCAAGCCTTACTTTGCACCAATGTGGCATTTGCAAAAGGAAATATAGACAGATTATGTATAAGTGTGTGTGTGTGTGTGTGTGTATCCCAGAAACAGATCTACAAAAAATACAGTCAACTGCTATTTGATAAAGAAGCAATTTAAAAAAAAAAAAGAAAGAAAGAAATTAAGGAAACAATTTCATTTATCATTTAAATTATTATCTTACAGAAATCAGTAGTTTTCTCATATAAAAGCCTCAGATAGAAATATCTATCAAAATAAAGACCCACTAGCAGTTATCAAAACTATTCACATCTCTAGGTATAAGCAACATGAAATGAACTTGATCTATGTGAAAAAAATATTTCAAATATTATTCAAAGACCAAAGATGGCATAAACAAATACAATATATATCTTGTTCTGCATAGAAGTACTCAAAATAATAAAAATGCCGTTTATCCATAAATATAAAATTTCAATAAAAATGAAAATGGTGTTTTGTGGGAAGGAGCTAAAATAGCAGATCTGGATTTAAAGGTCATGAGAAAAAAATTGGGATGATCAGCCAAGAACTTTCTAAAAAATAGATTAATAGTGATGGGGCAGAGGGGTTAACCCTGCCAGATATTAAAGCATAATGTAAAGATGCATGGATCAAAGTCAAAACTCTGGAAATCGCCTCTGCACAATTCCAGGATTAGGCATGTACATTTAAAAATCAGTGGGAGAAGAGACGGATGATTTCATAAATTATGGTGAGGAGACCGGACTGTCAGATGGGAAGAGAAGTTGTTATTTTTTAAACAGGGATGATTTTCAGCTTTTTTTTTTCTTTTAGAAAATATTCACCATGTATAATTGATAAAGGTAAAACTTATATAGGTTATGCTTATAAACATTTTAATTTATATATAACATATCATTGCAAGAATTTTTAAATTTGTATATGTTAAAAAGACTATATTGCGTTATATTTGGCCTAGAAACTAGACATATTTTAAAGTTTAGACAGAAATGTAATACTATATTGCAGGATCAGAAACTGAGCAGACTTCTTGCATGATCTGATGTTTGAATAGTTTTTGCATTTTCCAGTCTATAAATTCATCAGTAAAGTTGCTTGTATAATCTCCATTTTAGTTACAAATGATGCAGTGAGAGGAGGGTATATGACTTCAATTTGTGAGACGTTTTTCAGCAATGCAGTTTGATGGGGAGAATTTATTAGCAATAAATAGTCCTATTGAATGTTAGTCACTACATTTTCTCACCCTAATACTGATTTTTAAAGTTTTCGAAACATTTAATGTTGCTACATAAACATATTGATCACACAAATAGGTGTTATATATCTCTAAATCTTAAAATAATCTATAGAATAATTAAAATACTGGTTTTCCTCATTAACTTCTACTTTGACATAATGTAACTTATTTCTGGTTTGCCTATATGTCAATTTTGGACAGAATTAAATAATATACAATACAAATAAAAACAAATTACAATAGTCTACTAGTTAAAACTACCACGACAAAATTGAGACATTTATGTGAAAATTAAAGGGAAAAAAATGTGTTTCACACATTGAGTGAATTCAGTTAAGTGCTTATAAAAAAAATAGAAATCAATGGTCTTCTAATATAGAAGCAAACACCAATTAGCTGGTAAGACCTAGGTATATCAACTAGTTGAATCCTAAGCAACTGATCTGATCCTAACTAATCTTTACATGAGCTTACTCAGTATGTGTTCAGAAATTCTTAAATGTTTCATTTTGAAATTTTAAATTTCTTAAGGATTTCATTTTTTAAAGATTTGCAAATTATCATATTGCTAAGGAAATAGAAATTTTGATACCTAGGCTGCTATTACCTTAACAAAAGAGCCCCTTTTAACATCTTTTTTTTTTTTTTAAGATTTATTTATTTATTTGAGAGAGAGAGAGAGAGCACAAGTGGGAGGAGAGGGAGAGGGAGAAACTCTTCAAGCAGGCTCCCCAGTGACCATGGAGCCCAATGCGGGGCTCACAGACCATGAGATCATCACCTGAGCAGAAACCAAGAGTCAGACATTTAACCAACTGAGCCTCCCAGGTCCCCCCCCAGGGGGGAACTAAGAAAAGCACTAAGATGCTTTTCGCATCTTAATGAAAGGGTTCACAAGCCAAAAGTTGGCACATGCTACGTTAGACTGAACTGCCACAAGCGTTATTCAGTTGTGCTCCTAGAGCTTAGCCTAGAGCATTGAATAAATGTATGAGGGATACATGAATGATAGAAGGAGGGAATAAAGAAATGAAGCTTCACCAGTATGACTTGACACACAATAATTAATTACAAATTAAACAACGTAAAAGACAGTAACATCTCCTAAATAGAATTTTATTATCAATTACAATTTAAAATACTAATGTGTTCCTAATGATTTTCTTTATAGGTCCTAAGTTTGCAGCAAATAATGCCCTAAGCTTTGAAAAAAGTTGCTGAGTGACTTAAGCTTATGTGTAACAGCAACAGAGCCAGGACCCAGATTTTCACAATTCATGTTTAATATCCTTTAATGCTTTTAAGAATAATTACTAAGTATTTTGAAAAGAAATTAATTTTATACAGAACTCATATTATTTCATAAAGTTTCAGTTTGTATCTGTGTTTCATTTCCTCATTATCTATTCTTTTTTACTTCTTTTTGTTTTACCATTTAAAAAAGCAATTAAAGTTAAAATGCAGACCAACAAGTAACACATTTTTGCAAACATTGATTCATAATATTGATTATGTTTCAAGGTCTTCATATATTAAGGAATTAAAAAGTAGAAAAGGAGTTTTTTTTTCTTTATCCCCAGTTATCTTGCATGATGGATATAGTGCCATACTTTATTGATTAAGGAAGGCTATAACAAGAATTCATATTACATTTTCTATTTTAAATAGTCAACCTGAAATTATTTGTTTTATGTCTTTGTTATTTACCGAGCACTGTTCATGTTCAGAGACTGGTTATGTTATCAGAGGCTAGTCTGATACATAATGCAAAGGCTGGTCCAAAGGGAAAGAAGTTGGATATAGACACTTGTGCTAGAAAGCAAATTTTCTGAAATACCGTAAATTAGTGAGCGGGTAGTTTTGAATGGGATTCTGTTTTTTTTTTTTTTTTTCATATTTTAAAAAATATTTTATTTATTTATTTATTTTTTGACAGAGAGAGAAACAGCAAGGGAGGGAACACAAGTAGGGGGGTAGTGGGAGAGCGAGAAGCAGGCTTCCCTTTGAGCAGGGAGCTAGATGCCGGGCTGGATCTCAGGACTCTGGGATCATGAGCTGAGCTAAGGCAGATGCTTAATGACTGAGCTACCAGGTGCCCCTTTTTAAAATATTTTATTTCTTGAGATAGAGAGAGAGAGAGATAGGAGGGGCAGAAGCAGAGGGAGATAGAGAGTCTCAAGCAGACTCTGTGCTGAGTGTGAAGCCAGATGTGGGGCTCAGTCTCACGACCCTGAGCTCATGACCTGAGAGGATACTGAGAGTCAGAAGATTAACTGTCGGAGCCCGGCAGATGCTCCAGGATTCTGTATCTTTTTATTGAGATCTTCTTAATACACGTGGCATGATCTTTATAATAACAATTATAGCTGAAAGAAATTTCCAGAACTTTAGCATGAAAGAGACAATATCATGACAATTGAAGGAAACGTAGTGCTATACAACAACTTCCAGACTGTTCATAGAATCCCTTCCCTTTTTTTTCTTATAATTAGAAAACTACATATTGTATCTAATAGAATTATAAGTCTAAAATCAATGGAAATACATTGCTATGATTAAGCTAACTGCAATAGTAATTTCAGCTTTGTAAGCCTTATTAGTGACCCTTAATTTTTCATGCATGTATTACTTTAACACATATTAAATTGTACAAATATATCAGTGTTATGAAAACAGCTTTTCATGTAAGATTAGACTATGACCCATGAAGAAAGCCATCATAATTAAAAGTTAAAATTGCACTAATTTCTCTTTAATCATTATATAATGTTTCTCTTCTTCAATACTGCATGAACTAACTGTTTATTTCATAAAAATAATTATACTCACATATGGTTCTCATAATAAAAGTTATTATTTATCTTTTTAAAAAAATGGTACCAGCCAGGTATTATCTGGGGAATTCATACTCCTTTATGTTTAAGTAGGATTGAGTCAAAACTTCAAATCCCATGGCAAATGGACGTCCACATCCATCATCAAATTTTCTGCAGATACTCAAGGATATTTGTTCTCTTGCTTGCCTTTGCCATTGGATTATTTTCGTATAAATGTTATCTCTATTATATGTATATACAGACACACACACACACACACACACACACATACACACATACATATACTTCAGAACTTCTAGAATTGCTTCCTGGTGCCGGTGGCCTTCCAGACTTTGAACTCATTGAATCATACAGTCTTATTTAAGGACTGGCTCTCTGTCCCACTGTGACAATATCCCCAATCTGGACAATCCTGAGTAGGGTGACAGGTTCACAGACATGTTCTTGTGGTGTTTCTCGCAGTGGCTGTACTTTTGGATGTGGTGGTGGTAGTCTTGGTGGATAACAGTGGTCCTCTGCATTGTCATCATCTGGGTCACCACACTAAACCTAATCCATACTCGGAGGGAGACATCACCAGGAAAGGGGCATTTCTTGTCAATATCCATGCCTTCGGTGGCCTCCTTGAGCATCTTGAAGTACAGACTGATGTTTTTGTAGTATCACAGGAACTCCTCCTTGCCATTTCCTATAGCAGGACACTCTTCTTATTTTGAAAGATGGTTGGGTGTTTTTGGTGGGCCTACTCAGTCTGAATGTTGGTCATCTTTCTGGCCACCTAAAGGAAGGATGTCTTTTATATTGTTGATGTAAGCCGTAATTCAGCTTTTTCATTAACCTCCTCATGCACTATGGCCTTTTGCATATTTATCCATTTAGTAACTATTAAAGAGGGAAGAAGTTTTTCAATATGTGAATAGTTGCCCACAAGATATCAAAAAGGTGAACAACTCATATCTAGAATATGTAAGAAACTTCCAAATCAATAAGAATAATTATTCCTAATTAGATAATTACATATTTTAAAAGGTGTTTTCACTCTATAGCTATGGGAATAGCAAAACACAGGGGCACTGGGTGGCTCAGTCGTTTGAGCATCTGACTCTTGATTTTTGTTCATGTCATGATTTCAGGGTCCTGGGATCCAGGCCCCCATCTGGCTCCATGCACAGCAGGGAGTCTGCTTGAGGACTTCAATCCCCTCTCCCCCCCTTCCCTGTTTATTTCTCTCTCTCTCCCTTTCAAATAAATAAATAAATACTAAAAAACAAAAAAACAAAAAAAAGGAGAAGAAGAAGAGCAAAACACAGACATCTGGGTAATGCCAAATACTGTTAAGGATTTAGTGATTCAGGAGCATATGCTTGATAAAACAGTAACTGATAAAGCAAATTTGCAGAGGAAACTGCCCTAATAAAGTTGCCGGCCACCAGTAAGACAGAAAAATCAGTTGAATCAGAGAGAGACAGAGACGGAGCTAGAGAAGTGAAAGGTGAAAGAGAAACTAGGTTTCTTATGCTTAGAAAATAACATGGCCACTGGAGAAGCAATTTATTGCAACCCTCCTACCCATATGGTTCCTGGCCTCATATCCATCCCCTTCTCCCCAGTCTTTTATCTTTTGTCTCTTTGTGTATTGTCTGTTGCACTACACCTCATTGCAGTTTCTCAAAATTTCCTGCTAGGAATAGCGTTATCAATTCTCTTCCCTTTTTTTTTCTTTTTAATTTTTTAATAGCCCCTTGGCTTATACTTTTGGTCTTTCTCCTTCTGACAGAGTTTATCTGGTACTTTACCAAAGGAAAGTAAGTTCCTTCTTAAAAAATCTCTCAGGTGTCATGTAAATAGAAATTTTACTATTTTGAGGGTTATTTCATGAAAAACATTCTTCCACTCATTACTGGAAAGTTTTCTAAGGAATTAAGGATAGTTATTGTAATTAATATAAAGAAGCTATCTATAACACAAAGTACCAAAGTACTGATTTAAAGTTTAGGAGCATTCTGTAGAATTAAATATTTGTTTCATTTTTAAACAATTATAAATATATATAATCTATTAAGGAATTGCTTTTACAGGACAGGTTGGAATAGAAATATTCATTCTATTATATCCTATGAGTATATTTGGGAAACAAATGAAGGATTTTATGTGTGACTCTGCACTAAACATAATTCAATCAAAAGATGCTAGGGTTCCTTCATAGGTCATTGTCCATTTCCTCCTTTACACTTAATATAAAGAACTACAGAAAGCCACTTAAATTCTAAATTGGAAGGCCTTCTTCCCTCCTAGACAGGAAAGAAAAGTTAATTAAAATGTACATTCTAGGGGCTGCCTGGGTGGCTCAGTGGGTTAAGCCTCTGCCTTCAGCTCAGGTCATGATCTCAGGGTTCTGGGATGGAGTCCCACATCAGGCTCTCTGCTGGGCGAGGAGCCTGCTTCCTCCTCCCTCCCTCTCTCTCTCTCTCTCTCCCTCTCTGCCTACTTGTGATCTCTCTCTGTCAAATAAATAAAATCTTAAAAAAAAATAATTGCTTAAAATATACATTCCATTGGTATAATGATTATAGGACTGCAAAGGTTAAATCACTCAGATTTACCCAGCCTGGTATCTAGCATTGATCAAGATTCTCAGGAAAGCAATAGAGCTTTTCAAAACTCACCAAGATTTTGAGTCAGGCTTAAAATAATATCATATCTTTCTTTTAGATCAGAGCTACTCCAAATTCAAGGTGCATTTCAACCTTTTGTCAGAGTGGAGATTCTCACTGGATACCCGATTACTCTAGCATCATTTATTATCCCTTTTCCATAGAATGTTTTCTTGAACTTTTGGAGATGATCAGTGTGCCATAATTCTGTGAGCTCTTGATGAATTCTTTGTTTAGTTCCACTGACCTATACGTCCATTCTTCATATAATACCATACAGTCTTAATTACTGTAGCCATATAATAAATAGTGAATTCGGAGTGATTCCTCCTAATCCTACTTTTTTTTTTTTCCAAAAAGATTTTTAGCAACTCTAGTTCCTTCATCATTTCTTATGTATTATTAAATCATATGGTCTATATCTTGCTGGGATGTTAATAAAAACCTGAATTAAAGGATGGCTCAGTTGGTTAAGGATTCAGCTCTTGATTTTGGCTCTGGTCATGATCTCATGGGTTGGGGGACTGAGTCCCATTTTGTGAATCCATGTTCAGAGAGCTGTCTACTTGAAGATTCTCTCCCTCTGTCTTTCCCCTCACTTACACACATATTCTCTCTCTCTCAAATAAGCAAATCTTTAAAAAAAAAAAAAATCTGAATTAAATCTTGATTAATTAGGGGATATTTGACAGCTTAACTAGGCTGAAGCTTCTGATAAATGAACACGTGTGATTTTCCATTTATTTCTCTATCTTAGCAGCATTTTATATATAAGACTTGTGCACATTTTGTGAAATGTACAGCCAAGTAATCCTAGCTTAAACAATTGTAAGTGATACTATACTTCCAGTTTCATTTTCGACATACTCACTGTGAGTATATAGAAATATATATACTGATCTTATATCCTGTGAACTTTCCTTTTTTTTTGTACTGCTTTCATTAGCTTTTTGTTACTGTAATACCAACTTCATAGAATAAGTTGAGTGAGGTTTTCTCCGTTTCATTTTTTCTAGAAGAAAATATGTAGGACTTTTTAAAATATTTTATTTATTTATTTGAGAGAGAGAGAAGAGAAGATGTGTTGGGGATAGACACAGATAGAGAAGCAGACTCCCTGCTTAGCAGGGAGCCCAATGCAGGGCTCAGTTCCAGACCTGAAGATCATACTTAGAGATGTTTAATAGACTGAGTCACCCAAGCACACTGAGAATCCATAGGATTAAGGTTCATTTTATTTAATGCATTTGGTAGAATTCTTCAATAAAAACATCAAGACTTGACAATTTATTTTTTTAAGAAATATCAAAATATGAGTTGTTTCTTTAATAGTTATAGCTTATTCAAATTATTTATTTTATATTTAATGTTATGTTGAAATAGTTTGAACTTTTTGAGTAGTCTCTTTCATTGAAGTTGTGAAATTTATATGTGTAGCATTGATTTTAGCCTTCCCTTATTATCCTTCTGATGTCTTCAGGTTCTGTAATGATATCCTCTTTTTTTTTTTTTAAAGATTTTACTTATTTATTCGACAGAGAGAGAGAGAGAGATCACAAGCAGGCAGAGAGGCAGGCAGAGAGAGAGGAAGAGAGGCAGGATCCCTGCTGAGCAGAGAGCCCGATGCAGGTCTCCATCCGGGAGCTTGGGATCATGCCCTGAGCCGAAGGCAGAGGCTTTAACCCACTGAGCTGCCCAGGCGCCCCCCTATTTTGTTTTTAATATTAATAGTGTGTCTGCTCTTTTTTCCCTCTTATATCTTTCTTTAATTTTGGCAGTTTTATCAGTTTTTTAAAAAAACTAACCTTTTTTTTTTTGTTCTTAGTTTTCTTTTTCAATTTCAGCACAATTCCCACGCTTATTTTGATTACTTCTTTCCTTCTGCTTCACTTTGACTAATTTTTTTTTTTTTTTTTTTTTTTTACTTATTCGAGACCCTTACTCTTTGCTAATGTAAGCATTTGAGGCTATAGGTTTCCAATTTTATACTTCTTTGGGTGTGTTCTGTATATTTTGATATATCATATTTCCATTTTCATTCATTTAATATGCCTTTTTAACTTCTTTTGATTTTTATTTTTCTCTTAACCGATAAATCATTTAGAGTTTCCAAACATTTGGAAGGTTTTCTGTTATCTTTCTGTGAATAATTTACAGTTTGATTTATTGTGGTTAGATAACACAGTCTATATAGATTTAAACTCTTTTAACTTTGTTGAAGCTTGCTTAATGACCTAGGATATGGTCTATCCTTGTAAAACTTCTGTGATCACTTATTTTGAATGCTTACTTTGTTGTTGGTGAGTGGAGTGCTTATAAATCTTGACTCATGGTGTTTTTGAGTTGATATCACTGTTGATTTTCTGTCTAGGTGTTCATTTAGTTTTTCAGAGTGCTGTGGAAGTCTCCAATTAGAATTTTGGATTTTTTAGTTATTTTTTTAGTCATGTCACTTTCCATTTCAGCCATTTTGTTTAGTGCTTTACACTTAGGATTGCTTTGTCTTATTAGTTGGTTGAATTTCTATGTCTCTAGAAAATTTCTTTGCTCTGAAGTCTAATTTGCCAGATGTTAATATAGCTACTCTTGGTTTCTTTTAGTTACTATTTCAATGGTATATATATATATATTTTTTTTTTTCCATTCCTTCATACTATCTATGTTATCATGTTAACTTTCTTGTGTATAGCATCTAGTTGGCTCACTTTATTAATGTTATTCTCTCAGTCTCTTTCTTTTAATAACTGTGTGAAGATCTTTTACATTTCATGCAGTTATTTATATGCTCAAGTTTAAATATAACATTTTTTTTCCTGTCCATCCTCTGTATTTTTTTTTTGTAATTTTTGCTTTATTTTCACCTCTTTCTTGGAGTTACTTGATTATTCTTAGAATTCCATTTTTATTTATCTTAGTGGTTTTGAGTATCTCTTTTAATGGATTTTGTAGTAGTTGCTATAGGTATTACTATATATATTATATAACTATATATATATATATACATATTTTTAATAAGAGACTTTAGAGTCTAAATGTTAGAATGGCAAATACAATGAAATTTATGTGGGGCAAGAATCATTTCAAGTGAGTGGACTATTAATAACTTCAAAAATTATCTAAAAACTATTATTGTAAGTATCAGTGTTTAGAAACTCTAAATTCCAATTTATTTGGAGTACTTGTACTTCATTTTCCCATTACTGTGGTGCTCGGGTGGTTAAAGTGATCTCTGATCCATAATGTCTTCAGAGTCTTTGCCTTGAGATAGTCTTTAAGATGGAAAGCACTTAAAAAAAAAAAAAAAAGAAGGAAATATTCCACTAGAGTACTCTAATATATAAATCTGTAAATCCTCCCAAGGCCACGGAATGCCATCTAAGTGACATCTGTCCACTACCAAGATATCTGAAAGTATAGTTTCCTATTGTTTCAGCTCTTGCTACTGATCTGCTCTAAAATATGCACACGGACTGCTGCTGTTCATTGTCCCATCCAGCTGTATGCCTATGGCTGAGATTCATACACCAGATTGACTTGTCCACATTTATTACAGCTTTGTTTTACAGCCATAGTCCCTTTCACTCGTTATCACTTTATGGCAGAAAATACTCCCATTACTTCAACTCTGGGAAATTGTCCTTGCCAGACCAAAGCCCACATCAACCATGTGCCATTGTGGTCATTCTTTCATTTTAACTCCCTAGCTACAATCAAAAAAGGAAAAAAAAAAAAACAGTGAAGTATATCTTTGCTTTCCCTATAAATACTTTATCACATCACAGAGGTTGAGAGGCTGATACATGTAAGCTAAAAGAACTGGTACTTTTTGTGAGTTCTCATACCTCTAAGAAGGAAATCTTTTCTTTGCCACTCCAAATTTTTTTCTTCCTCTGAGTTGGGTTTGCACATTTAACTTTAATCTTTTTTTTTTCCTTAAAATTCTCCTCCATTTAAATCCAGTAAATGATTCATAAAATTACATTCATTCATTTTTAAAAATAATTCCTCCAATGAAGGCATTATACATTATCAAAGATATGAAAATGAGCACTGACACTATTTAAATTAATAATGAAAAAGAAGGCGCCTGGGTGGCTCAGTGGGTTAAAGCCTCTGCTTTCGGCTCTGGTCATGATCCCAGGGTCCTGGGATCGAGCCCTGCATTGGACTCCTTGCTCAGTGAGGAGCTTGCTTCCCTTCCATTCTCTCTGCCTGCCCCTCTGACTACTGTCTGTCAAATTAAAAAAAAAAAATCTTAAAAAAAATAATGAAAAAGAAAATAGTAATTTGCACATTTATAGGCACTTCATATATCAAGTAGAATTATACCTGATGACTATATGTCAAAACAGTGTTTCTCAAACTTTCTTGTGAGGATGCTATTAAATGCAACCTCTGTTTTATTAGGTATGATAAAGATTTTATTTATTTATTTGACAGACAGAGATCACAAGTAGGCAGAGAGGCAGGCAGAGAGAGAGAGGAGGAAGCAGGCTCCCTGCGGAGCAGAGAGCCTGATGCGGGACTCGATCCCAAGACCCTGAGATCATGACCTGAGCCGAAGGCAGCGCCTTAACCCACTGCGCCACTCAGACTTTCCATTTCTAGAAACCGGTCAGAGTGATACAATTTGAGTGTTAGGGTCTTAGGAAATTTCAATTGAATGTATCATTGTTGGGCAATCTATGTTATTATTATTTTTTGATACTATAACAACACTTAAAAATAATATAGAACAAGTAAAACACTAACCTGGAAGAAGAGTACACTCTGTAAAAAGTAAATAAATATTTATTTTGTTTTTAACTGTATCACCACCATTTTTCTTTCATTTTTTTTTTAATTAATTCCCCACAACTGGAATTAAGAATTCATTGCTTTGAAAAAAAACAAAAACAAAAACAAAAAAAAGAGAGGGAATTCACATTTTGGTTACCTGGGATATGTCTCCGTGAAAATGACCAATGTGAGAGTTTGATTGTTTAAGTAATATTCTCTTGAAAGATTTCTCTGAAATATATTATTTAAATCTTGCAAGAGATATAGATATACTTTATTTTAAATACCTGATGTATATTAACTTAAAAAAAGACCAGATTATTTGTGTAGAGATAAATTATTGAAATTCAATTTTCTTTAGACCATTCAAGGATCCATTTTCTCACTTGTCTAATAACCTGTCATGTTTAGATCATTTATCACTTGTTTTTAACAATTTCTATAATTTTGTTCATAATATTTAATTGTATTAAAATTATTACTCATTATCTGTATAAGGTTTTTTAAAAACAAACTTCAGATTTCCTAATGATACTACAGCCATAATTATACTTCAAAAATGACAAGACCACTTAGACATACTATTAAAATATATTGAATATTCTCTTGTAGTCTACTTATCCAAAGGAGAAAATTGTTCTTTATACTAAATATTTCTGCATCCTGCTAGAAGTAGAAATAGATACTGGATTATTAAAAAATATGTCTCTAGAATGGTGTGGTGGGGGGATGGGTGAGCCCAGTGATGGGTATTCAGGAGGGCACAGATTGCATGGAGCACAGGGTGTTATACACAAACAATGACTCATAGAATACTACATCAAAAACTAATGATGCACTGTATGGTGACCAACATTAATTAATTAATTAAAATTAAAAATTTAAAAATTGAATGTGAAATCTCTCTCTCTCTCTCTCTCTCTCTTTAGGGGCACCTGGTGGCTCAATCAGTTGAGAGACCAACTCTTGATTTTAGCTCAGGTCATGATTTCAGGGTCCTAGAGCCCAAATTTGACCTCCCACTCAGCAATGGTGTGCTTGAGGATTTTCTCTCTCCTTCTCCCCTTACCCTTCCCCCTGCTAGAACTCTCTCTCTCTCTCTTTCCAAAATAAATAAATAAATATTTTAAAATATATATGTCTTTAAAGTCATTTGTAAGATCTAAGTTACATTAAAAATTTAGCTTTTAAGAAGAAACTGAAATTAACCATCAGCTCTAAAATTTTGCATGGCGCATAATTCTCAGATAGATTGTACCCTTTCAAAGTTGAATTTTTATTGCTATACTAGCCATGTTCAACACCAACCAGGCAGCAAAAGTTTACTAATCTTTTATCACTATAATTCTACTCCAAATACCCCCCAGTGTGGTGGATTGATGAAATGCAGTTACACAGTAGAAAATTTTTAAATAGAGACACTTAAATAGTGCACTTTGGGAAGCTTTCCATTAATTTCATATAAAACTTTGCAATCCATTGTCTTTTATTTCCTTTGGTTACCACAAGGGGCAGAGATACTTTAGTGTAAGTACAGTTTTCTTATTACATTCCAATATTCCAGTATAGTCACCCTCTTAAAAATTGTTCAAGCAAAAAAAAAAATGTTCATGCATAACATAAGTAGCCAAGAATAATGCCACAGTTTCCTAGCTCTTACTATATAATGGTGTCTTGATGGGCATTAGAATTTTGTTGCAGTATCAAATAATAAAGAAGCTAGTAGTTTCTCATTAAATAGAAATTCCATTATTCTCAGTATTTCAGAAAATTTTCTTTGGGAAATAATTGCAATGCCATTGAAAAATAACAAAGTAAAGTTGATATCATTAACTTATAGTTTTGGGGCACCTGGTTGGCTCAGTGGGTTAAAGCCTCTGCCTTCAGCTCAGGTCATGATCCCAGGGTCCTAAAATCCATCCATCTGCTCAGTGGGGAGCCTGCTTCCCCCACCCCCCGCCTACTTGTGATCTCTGTCAAATAAATAAGTAAAATCTTTAACAAATTTATTATTTCAATTCATCTCTGATTTCAAATATTTGGACCCAACTTATTCATCATATTAACTCCCATATTCTAAAAGAAATAGCAACAATGAATGTTAACTTTCCTATACCTATCTACATGCAGACATTTAACTGAAAGTATGGGGTCCTAAGTCTAAGACATTAGGTGAAGCTCAAAATCCAGAGTTCAAGAGTTCATGTAAGTCAGAACAGAATTCAAGATTTTATGAGTAAGAAATAGGAATCTAAACAAGAAAAATTTCCCAGTCAAGATCATTAAGATGACTAGAGTCCATAACAAAAAGTTTGCCACTTCTAATAACCCATGCTTATTATGGATACCTGTGCCTTTTTTTTTTTTTTTTTCATATTATGGAATCCATCTCCTTGAGCTGTTTTCCATTTCTAATTATACAGTTGCTTTATCTTATTCATGAGTGACTGAAGTGTCAGTACTTCCTCTAGGGGTCTGATAGGTATTAAAATACCTCTTTGGTCAAATATTACAATAAGTATCCCATTGTATACTAAATGTTGTCTAAAAAATATGTATTAACTTACTTGTTATAATTGGATTTTACATTGATTGTTTTTCAAATATTCATAGCATAAGAAGTAGAAGTAGGCACAGAAGTAGGCATATACTAGGTATAATCAAAATAATAACTGATACATTGTATAAATAAGCAGCTGAGACCAATGACTTTGCAGCCAAATTGCCTGGGTTTGAATTCCAATTTTACCATGCTCTTGGCATTAAACTTCACCTCTCTGTGGTTCCTGCATCAGTACAGATGAGAGTAGTCTTACCTTTTAGGTTTGTTGTCATGGCAAATGAGCTACTATATTCAAAAACTTATGCCAGTGACAAAAAATAAAATAGTCAGAAAATGGTAGCTATTATTATCTAACAATAACATTTGTGTTGATGATATTTTCATGATATCAAAAGTTATTGCTTACATATATATGTGAACAATTAGGTGATTTGTTTTTAAGATTCTGAGATATTAATTACAATTATCTGAACATCTTTTTTTCTAAATAGTAAATGATAAAATATCCAAATAATGTTCTAACATTTTGGTTCAGATTCACTTCATTTAAAAATAACCTAAATTGATTTCCTCAGTAAGTCCTCTTTATTTAGACAATATCACGTTTATTTGAGTTCTGGAACTCATTCTGTGTAATTCATATACAGTGATTAGGACTAGTATCTTGTCCCTGAGTATCATTGGTCTGTTGCCAGATTATACTTCTACAAAAAAAAAAAAAAATGTTTAATGAGTCAGTGATTCAGCAACAGTCTTGGGGAGAGGATAATTATTGACATATACTTTCATCATCCATGGGATAATTAAAGGCAACTTGATTGTGGTCTCAGATAAGAGCTACCAGAGTAGTCACATCTAAATTCACACTTAGGAAAGCTCATGTTCCTTTGACTTTAGATCTGCATACACATCCATGGAGTAACGAATGCAGAGTGTAACACTTGACAGTATGGAACTGTCAGTGTCTTTGTGCCTGACTAAATACATGAGCAGGGTAAGTAGCTTACAAAACTAAGGTTAGATATTTGAAGGAAACTGTGTAATCAGTTGGATATCACATGCAGAACTCAGAAATTATGGCATATTTTAATCCAGTGTGTTTGTCCATTTGCTTGTTGTTTTCCAAATTAGAATTCCTTTAGCTGAAGGAGGAGGGAAAGTACTTTAAAAAGAAATAACTATGTAGGACTTAGCTATATATTATCATAAAAAGAAACCATGATGCAGAATGGGAAGCAGTGTTAATCAATACATAAGGGATGTACTGAACAGTGTGACTGTTTGAGAAATGCAAATAATTTATAGAAATAGTAGAACACTGCTTTGTGTTAGGCCGAAACAAACAAACAAAAACAAAAAAACAAAAAGAGAGAGACTGAGAGAGAGAGAAAGAGAAATTGTTATTGGGGGATAATGATTTTTCCAGATTCTATAGAATAAAGTATAATTTTAGAAAATATATTATGGCCCCTGTCTAAATTTATAATGAACTATAGACACTATTTTGACAAAATTGCAATGTATAACTACTATCTATTCTAAAGTAGTTGAATTATTCTTTATTTGTGTTATCCTTTTTAAGAAGTCTAATATGTATTCCATATATATTTTTAAAAAGATTGCATAGCTAGAAAAATGATATTTAATGAGCACTTTCCCTAACAATGTTGTGTTATGTAAATTATAAAGTAAATGTATATAGTTGTAAGTAAAACTTCATATTTTTTAGCTTAATACTTTATGTAGCAGGACTCTGTGTAAATATCCACAAATAATCAAAGCTAGCTTAGTGAGGTTTCAGATTGAAGAACTAGATAGCACACTACTGTATGTGAGAAATTAAAACCTCAAGCTAAAATCAGATTTTGTGCATTGTGAACTCTAGTTAACTAAAATTTCATAAGCATATTACCATCTCTGAACTACAGAAGTTTCCTTTTCTATTAAAAAAAAGGACTAATAAGTTAAACAGTATGAAACTACTGTTTTGTATGTCAAAATGATCAAACAACCGCAGAATTCATATATTTTAAACTTTAACTTTCCAGTTTTTTTGAGAATAGAAAATTGGTACATTAGTAGTGCTTTTATTTTTTTTTAATTTTTTTTAAAAGATTTTATTTATTAATTTGACAGAGAGAAATCACAAGTAGACAGAGAGGCAGCCAGAGAGAGAGAGAGAGGGAAGCAGGCTCTCCGCTGAGCAAAGAGCCCGATGCGGGACTCGGTCCCAGGACTCTGAGATCATGACCTGAGCCGAAGGCAGCGGCTTAACCCACTGAGCCACGCAGGCGCCCCATTTAGTAGTGCTTTTAAATGTTAGTTTTTATTCAAGTCAGCAATGTTGTAATAGTGAAAGACTATAAACAACTCAAAGGATATCATAGGAAATTATTCAATTAGATTATGATATCAAAACTATGCCCTAAGATAATAATAATAAAAAAATAAATATAGATATAGTATTAAATACAAAGAGAAAGTAAAATGTTTTTTTTTTACATTTGGTGTTATAAGGGAGTAAAAATAAATATAGAACACTCATGTTTTTCCTTTTTTGATATTAAAAAAAAAAACCTTGGAAGCATGGAGTTTCTGTATGGGGAGGAATGATAACTTATTCTAAGGTGTGCAAGAAGGAAGTTGTGTTTTCTTTTCCTATGGCTCTTTTTTACCTAGTCTTTTATCTCACTCTAACTGTATCAATAGTAATAACAGCTTTTCCTGATTTGTGTTTAATATGTTACTTTTCTTTAACTTTCTCAATTCTTGTAATATTCAGATTTCCTAAGCTGCAGTACTTTCCAGAACTCATACTAAACTCCCTCAATGGCTCATCCTGTTCCAAGATGCAGCAGAAAAACTAGTAGCCCAGTTTACTTTTTAACTTTTTACCCATTTAAATTCTTTCAAATTCCTCCCTTTTGCTTCTTTGTCTCTTGTACATCAATAGCAAACTTTTCAAGAGTAACACTCATTGGGAGCATCTCATTAACATTTAAGGAAGCATCTTCAGTGAGAGGTATCAAACCCCCTGCATGTGTACAGATCCTTACCAGTGTCCTGTGCACAGATTCTTGCTTTGGCTCAAGTATCAACCCATAGAAGAGTGAACTGTGACCATTGCAGCATGGTCACATGGCATCAGACATGTCACACCTACATAGAAAAATTCACCTGTGTATATTTGTCCAAATTGGACATATATTTGGACATAGGCTCTGAGTGTAATAAAATATCAGTTTCTGTGAATATCAATTACTTATACAAACACCAAACCTTACCTTATACAGTCTATATTAATTTTCCCACAGCTTGAGTGACTACATCATGTGGACCTTCAAGACAATAATAAACCATTTATTGAAGAAGATATATTGTAGGATTTGAATAGAATAATGGTGTAAAGTGATTTATATTTTTTAAATGAACCTTTGGCTTCTCTGTTGAGAACATAATTGGAGAGGGAGAAAATGGAATTGAGAGTATTGGTGATAAATTTCTTCTCAACAAAAAACCAAAAGGAAGCCAACTGGCCTAAATTGTTCACTTACTGACTAGGTTGATGTTTGTTCTCAAAATTGAGATTTAGGACATGAAAGGAGGAGAGAATTTTTGATAGTGTTTATGGGATAAATTGGACCGTATTGAGTTTTTTGCCCCTAGGACATCCAAATTGTATTATAGTAATAATATTTTGGCTACACCAGGGAGAGGACTCAGACGAAGATATAAATTTAGGTATCACCACAGATTAAAAACTTATACATAAGTATTCTTTTCAAAAGACACATTTATTCTTAATATAAATAAAACCAATTATGTTTTAAAGTTTCATTTATTTGAGAGATAGAGAGTGAGAGTGAGTGAGAGGATGAGAGTGAAGGAGGGAGGGAGGGGGAAGCAGATCCCCACAAGGTTGTGGAGTCTGATATGGGACTTGATTCCTGAACTCAAGGATCATGACCTGAGCTGAAGGCTGTCGCTTAACCAGTTGAGCCACCCATGCAGCCAGACTTAAATCATTTTTTAAATACTGCCATTTTAAAAAAGAAAGACTTCTTTTACCTTATTCACAAATTTAAGGCCCAGTTCTGATTATATTGGACCATCATGATTGTAGGAATACTCATGTGCTATTCCTGGTGAATTGGTTGAGTGTGGACTGATACAGGAGCAATAATCTAGGGGCCACAGTCTTGGGAGAGGGACCCACGATTTCATTGACATTACCTCTAGGAGCCTGCATCAGGTTCTTATCATGAAGATTCAAGACAATTCCCTTGTAGATCTGGTTAGGAAAAGGGAAAAACAATCACTGTGAAATATATCCACCACCTTCTCAATTATAAGGGCTATTCTCCAGATCCTTATCCCAGCTGAGGGAAGGACACTCTTCCTCTCAAGTTACCTCTAGTCTTTCTGTCTCCCCTAAAGGATGATAATAACATAGTCAGAAGGGGTCTGGACTTCAAGGAAATAGATTGAAAATGTAGTAGTCAGAGAAGGGAGTAGGGGGATGGTGGGAAAAAGTGATACCATTGGACAAATACTTGTGAGGATCTCAGCCAAGAGACACAGTCCTCCCTAAAGAACATTAGAGATTTAATCACAAAGCTATACAACACCCCCTTCCCAACATACCTTATTACCATACCAACAGGGTCCTAATATATTAACAGTAAGTTACAACTGAAAGAGCTTTATGATATAGATGTTGTACGAGGAAATGATAAACAAGAATACTAGAAGAATTTGAAGGCTCTGGAACTCACAGCTACAGCAAATTAATTACAGCCCAACTCATAGCCAGAATAACACAGAACTTCACACTACAGACCTATTTACTCTAGTTCCTTTAACCCCAAATATCATGTATTTCAGAGAAAAGAAAAAAGCAACAACTTTATAAGGCATGCTAAGAGATTTTTAAAAATGTGAAGAACCACGGTATGCATCAGAAGAAAACTCAGATATGACACAGATTTTGGAACTGATAGACAGGGATTAAAAATAACTATAACTAAGATGTTAAAAAAGCTAAAAGAAAAAATAAGACAGCATGCAAGAACAGATAGGCAATATAAGCCAAAAGATGGAAAATCTAAGATTGAGTAAAATAAATTCTAGATATAAAAAATACTTTAATGGTAACAGAATTTCTTTGATGAGGTCATCAGTACACTGGACAAGACAGAGGAAAGAGTCACTGTGTTTGAAGGTACAAACTGAATGCAAAGAGAACAGAGAAGGGAGGGGGATAGGACAAAAAAAAAAAAAAAAGAATATTCAAGAACTGTGGGACAATTTCAAAAGTAGTAACGTATAATTTAGAGAAGTAGAATATGGAGAATACAGATTTAAAATAATAATGGTGAAGTCTTTCCATAATTAATAACAAACAACAAATCACAGATCCAGGGAGTTCAAAGAACACCAGTCAGGAGATACGTAGAAAACAGACACAAAAATTAGGAGTATCGTGTTGAAATGTAAAAAACAAAACAATAAAACAAAAAATATAAAGAAAATTCTTAAAGAAGCCAGAGAAAAGGTACAGAAGAATCATGGTAAGAATGGTAGCCAAATTCTCATCCAAAAGCATGAAAGCAGGTCACCGGGGTGGTTGTTCAGTCATTAGGCATCCGACTTTGACTCAGGTCATGATCCCAGGGTCCTGGGATCTAGCCCTGCATCAGGCTCCCTGCTTATAGGAAGCCTGCTTCTCCCTCTTCTGCTCCCCCTGCTTATGTTTCCTCTCTCACTGTGTTTCTCTCCGTCAAATAAATAAATATTTAAAAACAAAACAGAACAAAAACCAAAAAATGAAAGATGAGTGCAGTGAAATATAGTGTGAAAAAAGAAAAGCCACATCAGCCTAGAATTCTATATCCAGCAAAATAATCTACCGATATTTAAAGAGAAATACTTTCTCTGTTTAACAAAAACTGAGGGCATTCACTGACAGCAGACATTTCCTGCAAGAAATGTTAAAATCTCCTCTGATAAAAGGAAAATGATATATGTCTGAAACTAGGATCTACATAAATAAAAGAGGATTATCAGGGAAGGAATAAATGAAGGTGAAATAAAAATTGTTATATCTTAATCACAAAGTGATCTAAAAGGTAACATATCTTTTAAGTATATAAGTAGTAACTATATACTTATAACTATATGCTTGTAAGTCTATAATAACTATATACTTATAAGTCTATAAGTAGTAACAATATATTGGGTAAATACACCATGTGGATAAGTGGAATGAGTGACAACAATGTCATAAAGGGCAAAGGAGAGGAATTGGGAGGTACATAGAGTACATGTGAAGTGTTATAATAGTAGCTGAACGTCTACTTAGATGAGTTAAAATGTATATTTAAATACTGTATCAGTTGATACAGGAAAAAAAAAGTAGTTGACAAACTCTCTAAATACAAACTATAAGAAACACCCTCAGCCTAATAAAAGGTTACCTCTTGGTTATTTTACTAGAAGATATTTCATGACAAATTATATATTATGACACTCTTTGGAATAGTAATAATATAAGGCATAATAATAATAAAAGGCAGCAACAAAAAACACAGCTAACATCCTCCTTAATGAAATAATGAATGCTTCCACTGAGTTCTGGAACAAGACAAGGATGACTGTTCTCTTCACTTTGATTTATTGTTGAGTTGGGAAGGATAGCCAGTGAAATTAGACAAGATAAAAGTAATGAAAGCCAGCAAGTTTGAGAAGGAAAAAATAAAAACTGCTTCTGTTCATAGGAGACATGATCATGTATATAGAAACTATTAGAATTAATAAACAACTTAAGCAAATTTACAGTATACAAAACCAATTGTACAAAAACCAGTAAATTTTTTATTTGTAAATTGGGAAAAATTCATTCCCAAATGAAATTGAGAAAATAATTTCATTTATTATGGAATCAAAAAGAACAAAATATTTAGGTACAAATTCCAAAGTAAGCTTAGGATTATACAGTAAAACAACAAAACATTGCTTAAAAGAATAAATATGGGTACCTTGGGGGTTCATTAGTAAAGCATCGACCCTCTGCTCAGGTGATGATCTCAGGGTCCTAGGATCAAGCCCCATGTTGGGCTCCCTGCTTTGAGAGGAGCCTGCCTCTCCCTCTCCTACTCCTCCTGCTTGTGTTCCCTCTCTCGCTGTGTCTCTCTGTCAAAAAAAGAAATAAAATCTTAAAAAAAAAGATATGTAGATCAGTGGATTAAAATTAAGAGTCTAGAAATATATCCTTATATTTTTAGTCAACTGACCATAATTCAGTATGAGTGCTAAGACAATTCAATGGTGGAAAACTCTTTTCAACAAATTGTGCTGGGGCAATTAGATTTCCACATGTAAAAGAGTAAAGTAGGATCCCTGCTACCTCTCACCATACATAAAAATTGACTCCAAATGGATCATAGTTTAAATTTAAAGGCTAAAACTATAAAACTCTTAGAAGAAAACAGAGAAGTCTTCATCCATTAGTTTAAAAAATTTTTATTAGATATAATCCTAGAAGCACAAACAACAAAAGAAAATGGATATATCCAACTGCATAAAAATTAAAATATTTTGTGTTGTAAATAATGCCATAGAAAATGAAAAAACAACCCATAGAATGGGAAAAATATTGCAAATCATATATTTAAAAAGGAACTTGCATCAAGAATATATAAATAACTTTTAAGACAAATAATAAATAGATATATGAATAACTTTTAATATAAATAATAAAAAGACAAATAAAGACAGTCAAAAGATTTGAACTGACATTCCTCAAATGAGATATGCAAATGGACAGCACACACATGAAAAAATGTTCCATATCATTAGTAATTAGCAAAATGAAAATAAAAGCACAAATGCATCCTCATATATTATTGGTGGAAGTGCTTTACCTTATGACCCAGCAACCCTACCTCTAGATTGTATCAGTTTCCCAGGTCTACTATTTAAAAAATACCACAGGTTGGATACTGACAACCACAGAAATGTATCATTTCACAGTGTGGCAGCCACAAGTCTGGAGTCAAGACTGCAGTAGGGCCCAGTTCCTCCGAAGGCTGTAGGAGCGTTTACTTCCTTTCCTCTTCCAGCTGTGGTTGTCTTCAGGCATTCCTCAGTGCGACTTCCATCGCTTTCTCCCTCTTCATGGCTTGTCCTCTCTATCAAAAATCTTCCTCTACCTTTCTCGTACAAGGCCTCCTGTTTTTTAATTTAAGACCCACCAGACAATTCTGGTTATTTTATCTCCTAATCCTTTACTAATTATATCTACTAATACTTGTTTTCCCAAACAAAGTGCTATTTGCAGGCCAGGGCATGGAGATATCATTTTGAGGGTCATCATAAGGGCACTTGTCATGACATTAAGGGGTCAGACAAATAATTTCAGATAACTTCATCTCAGGATTTTTTTTTTTTTAAGATTTTAATTATTTATTTGAGAGAGAGAGATCACAAGCAGGCAGAGAGGCAGGCAGAGAGAGAGCGGAGGGGTAAGCAAGCTCCCCACCAAGCAGAGAGCCCGATGCAGGGCTCGATCCCAGCACCCTGGGATCATGACCTGAGCTGAAGGCAGAGGCTTTAACCCACTGAGCCACCCAGGCACCCCTCAGGATCTTTAACCTTAATTATATCTGCAAAATCTATTTTACAAATAGGATCCTGTTTACAGTTTCCAGAGAGTAAGACACAGACATAACGTTTTGGGGAACACCATTTAATCTACTACGTATTTATATATACAAGAGAAATGAAAACACGCTGAAACAAAAACTTAGGAAATGTTCGAGATAATCAAACATTAGAAACAACCCAAATGTCCATCAACTGATGAATGGTTAAATAAAATATTTTAAGTACATACAGTGGAATATTATTCAATAATTAAAAGGATTGGAGTATTGATAGAATGTTACTACATGGATGAACCTTGGAAACATGCTAAGTGAAATAAGTATCAAGTTTCTATATATTACATTCACATTTATATGAAAAAATCCAAAATAGGCAATTACATAAAGATAAAAAGTAGGTTAGTGGTTTCCTAGGGCCTGGCCTTGTCAGTGGGGAAGAGATGACTGCTAATGGATATGAGCTTTTATTTAGGGTTATCTAAAATTAGATTGTGTGGAGAGTATTACATAATCTGAATACACAATATAAATTAGATTGTATAATTTAAATGGGTGAACTATATAAGATGTTAATTATATGTCAATAAAGCTGTTAAAAGATAGAATGGATGCTCTAGAGTCAGAATAGTGTGGCCAAATTATTATACATCTCCAGAAATCTTTAGCATCATCTATATAAATAAAGTGATACTGTTATTCAAATTAACTCTACAAATAACACATGATAAAGATATATAGAGAAAGCACTGAGATAAGTGGCTAGTATATAACGCAGAATTATTAGTGATCAGACATATCTCTTAACTTTGAATATAAAGTCTCATATTTAAAATTTTCCATAAAAAGAAAAATCTCAGAAATACCAAATTCACATTGAATGAACTTGCGGCGGAGTGTAACGTAAAACTGGTAAACTTGAGGATGTCAGGGTCTCTACCTACAAATCCACTGTGGTATGCAGCATTGTCTATCTCTTCACTTAACTGAGAAAGTAAAATTCAAGACTAAGGAAGATTAGTATGAGGGAATCCCACAAAAACAAAAGGTTTTAGGAAAATGCATTGGAATGACACTGGGTAGAAATGCAGAGACCAGAGTCAGCCATATCTAAGACTTTAAATGTTACCCCTAAGTGTAAAAATTGTCTGCAAAGGAGCATATTTCAGAGAAATATTTTCTGTCATCAAGATCTGCTGAAAACACTCTTGACTAATTAAAAAAGGTATGGAAAATAGGATCATTGACCATGATAGAAATAAATCTGAGTTGATGAAGGGATATAGAAAATGTTTTATAAGAGGAAGAAACTTACTCAGAGGTTTAAAAAAAGTGTTGAAGAAATGCGTATATGCGTATTGTATGTTTATTTCTAAAGACTGAATATAGTCACATCAGTTAGGTATACCATATGTTTTAAAGGATCTGTAAAATAGATCCTAAGAGAATTAACCAGAAGAGCTTTTTGATGATGTTTAAAGTTGAGATGATGGTTTGACTCAGTGCTGTTCCACATAGCTGAACAATAAATCATTGCTGGCACTTTCAAAAACATAAAATCTTGTGAAATTTAGTAAATCAGAATTTCTGGTGGTGGGTATTATGGAGGGCACGTAATGCATGGAGCACTGGGTGTGGTGCATAAACAATGAATTCTGGAACACTGAAAAGAAATTTTAAAAAAAGAATCAGAAAAAAATAAATGAATCAAAATTTCTGGAGGTTGGTCATGGATACAGAGGAATTGTTTTCTTTTTTTTTTTTTTCCCACATTCTCCCAATGATTCTAAAATCCATCAGGTTTGAGAATTACTAATTTAAGTAACCCAAATGGTAGAGGGATTATATAATGTTAATTAACAAAAATTAGTAAAAATGGAAGCTACAATGGCTTACATAGCACATTTTAAGGAAATGTTTTCCTTTGTATGAAATAATATTTCAGAATTAGAATGAGTGTAAATCAATGAATAAATATTCATTGTGTCTTTTTCTATGTATTTAAAATATTTTATTTGGTAGATGCAATGAAATCAATAGCAGTTATACTCAGAAATCTAAGAAGTGATTTCTTTTTGTAATTGATTCTAAAGTATTGACAGCTCAGTAGTATATCTTTGTTTTAAGACAAATCAAAAAATTCAGATTAATTTTTATTTTATTTCATTTCACATTTTTTCAAATTTTATTTTCAGCATAACAGTATTCCTTGTTTTTGTACCATACCCAGTGCTCCATGCAATCCGTGCCCTCTCTAATACCCACCACCTGGTTCCCCCAACCTCCCACCCCCCGCCGCTTCAAACCCTTCAGTTTTTCAGAGTCCGTAGTCTCTCATGTTTCACCTCCCCTTCCAATTTCCCCCAACTCCCTCTCCTCTCTAACTCCCCTTGTCCTCCATCCTATTTGTTATGCTCCACAAATCAGTGAAACCATATGATACTTGACTCTCTCTGCTTGACTTATTTCACTAGCATAATCTCTTCCAGTCCCGTCCATGTTGCTACAAAAGTTGGGTATTCATCCTTTCTGATGGAGGCATAATACTCCATAGTGTATATGGACCACATCTTCCTTATCCATTCGTCCATTGAAGGGCATCTTGGTTCTTTCCACAGTTTGGCGACTGTGGCCATTGCTGCTGTAAACATTGGGGTACAGGTGGCCCTTCTTTTCACTACATCTGTATCTTTGGGGTAAACACCCAGTAGTGCAATTGCAGGATCATAGAGAAGCTCTATTTTTAAATTCTTGAGGAATCTCCACACTGTTTCCCAAAGTGGCTGCACCAACTTAAGAGGGTTCCCCTTTCTCCACATCCCCTCCAACACATGTTGTTTCCTGTCTTGTTAATTTTGGCCATTCTAACTGGTGTAAGGTGATATCTCAATGTGGTTTTAATTTGAATCTCCCTGAGGGCTAGTGATGATGAACATTATTTCATGTGTCTGATAGCCATTTGTATGTCTTCATTGGAGAAGTGTCTGTTCAGATCTTCTGCCCATTTTTTGATATGATTATCTGTTTTGTGTGTGTGTTGAGTTTGAGGAGCTCTTTATAGATCCTGGATATCAACCTTTTGTCTGTACTGTCATTTGCAAATATCTTCTCCCATTCCATGGGTTGCCTCTTTGTTTTGTTGACTGTTTCCTTTACTGTGCAGAAGCTTTTGATTTTGATGAAGTCCCAAAATTTTATTTTTGCTTTTGTTTCCTTTGCCTTTGGAGTCATTTCACATTTTTAAAAGAGTGAGCACATGAGCAGGGGTGGCAAGAGGGGAGAAGGGCAGAGAAAGACAGAGAACCTTAAGCAGGCTCCTTGCTCAGCATGGAGTCCAGCTTGGGGCTGGAACTTCCAATCCTGAGATCATGACCTGAGCCAAGATCAAGAGTCAGGCACTTAACCTACTGAACCACCCAGGCAGCCCCAGATTAATTTAAATATTATAATTCCTTAATGACGAGGAAGTAAAAATTGGAATCTTTTGAAATTCCCTCATCATTTTGATATTGGTCATTAGGTCAAAAATTGGCAACCTTTAGTAAAGTTAATGATTATGGGGAAAAATATAGGATTAGTAAAATGCATTGAAAAAGGGGCGCCTGGGTGACTCAGTGGGTTAAAGCCTCTGCCTTTGGCTCAGGTCATGATCCAGGGTCCTGGGATCGAATCAAATCAGGCTCATTGCTTGGTGGGGAGCCTGCTTCCTCCTCTCTCTCTCTCTGCCTGCTTCTCTGCCTATTTGTAATCTCTGTCAAATAAATAAATAAAATATTTTTTAAAAAATTAGAATTGACGTTAAAAAGATGCATTGGAGGAAATGGTAAATACTCTTATACTTGTCTACGTTTCTGTCTATTGAACATTTGCAGTTTCAGTAGTACCCTTTTCTGCATATTATTACAGATTATTTTATTGGCAAATAACAGAAACTGAACTCACATGACCTTAACAAAGTGAATTTTTATCTGAGGTACTGAATACCCACACAGTTAAAAGATCAAAGAAAGAACTCAGATTCAGTCTGTTTTTTTTTGAGGGGGGCTGTTGCTTACATGCCCATATCTCATTTTCACCTTCATTTTGCCAAGAAGTTCTCTCATTAAGTGACTCAAAGTGTACTTTTACAGCATCAGCTAACAGAAGAAAGATTCTTTCTTCCAGTGTTTATAGTAGTTCTGAATTTTTTTTTCTGCTACTTGGTAATTTGTCTATCCCTTGTAAAGATTGGTTTGATATATAGATAGACACACCACATGTCTATTGCTGTGTTTTCTATAACTACAATAAAGAGGTTGGGCAAATTTATATGCAGAGGAAAAAATAAAATGCCACAGTTCACTCTACAATGATTAAGAAAATAGTATAAGTATTGAGTTAACCATCTGTCCATTTTATCAATAACCCATCTTGAAAAATCAATGCCCATTTCTTCCTTTTTGAATTATGTTACTATAAACAATAAATCTGTATTTCCCCTAAAGGCTCAGCAATGTTGAGTGCTACACAATATTAAATGTATTTTATACTGTGAGTTACCAAATAGAAACTACTGATGAGTTAGTTAGATAAAATAATTCTTCTTTTCCCTTAAATCAGTAGTTTTCAAACTTACCTCTAATAAGTTCCCAGATATTGAAGAAGATGCTGGTCTGGAGGTCACAGTTTATTACCTACTATGCCTATCCCTACAATCTATATAAATGTATTCAGAAATGTTCCTTTTCATAGATTTTTTTGACCTTATGAACATCATGGTTACCAAGAAATATATTAAAATGATTTATGATAAATAGTGATAAAAATCTTATAGAAGATCACAAAGAATTCAGGAAATATTGAGGTTAGATCAAGGCACTATAAATATAAAAGCCAACTAAAATTGGCATCAACAAAAATTAATTTTGTGGATTCAAGTATTAAAAAGTTCCAGCTATTGTGTTGGCTTTAGTAAAAAATAAATATAATGACTCAAATAATGTCACCCAGTTCAAAATTTTTCCTTTTTCTACACTTTTACTCTGCAAGTTTCTTCTCAGGTTATGATGAACACCTTTCTCTTGCCCAACTAACACTGGCAGCTGCAGGCACTCCTCCAATGGTCCAAAAGAGTGGACCAGAGCATGTGAGAGAATAGAGCATTTATCTTGTTTGTCCACTGACTATAGCAATATCTTTGTTGTCAGGTCCATCCCTGAGGCTAAGAGGATGGAATATACCAATTCACTAAAGGAAATCAAGACCATTTCTGTGGCCAGAGGTGGGAAAATTTCTCCTCAAACGTAATGAGTCAAAAGTCAGAGAATTACTTCCCCTAGAAGAAAATTGAATTGCCAGTGTATCAAAAGAAGGGTCACTACTATGACTCAAGATTGAAGAGGAAAGAAGCAGATGCCTACTATGCTACTTAATTTAATTAATAACAGTTGCATCATCTTTATGATTAGGTATATAGAACCCTATACATGAACCAATACATTTTAGCATTTTGTTATATATGAAAAGGAGGAAGAGACAAGTTGCTAAGTTCAACTTGCAATTGTATTCTATTTTAATTAGTTACTATTAAGGGAGTTATTGTCAAACTTCATTGAGTTTTATGAACAGCTTTAAGATTTTAGAAACATGCAGATTTTTTGGTTTGTACACTAAGTATTCTTATTCACAAGAATAGAGTGGTTCTTCATTTCTTTATTTTTAAGAAATACCACAAATAACTTTTCAAATAACATGCAGTCTTAAAAATGTTTTAAAGTTAATATTCATCTTTAAGTTCAGAATTTTAAATGCAAAATTGAGGTAAAGTAACATGTGCCACATATGTTAGACTGTTTATATTGTAAGGGAGTGAAGACAAACTCAAATTCATAGAACAAAAACAAGGAATTTTTAGGCTTGTGGGAAGAGGATTAAAATAATCTCAGTTGGATCATTATCTTCTCAGGCTGTTTGTGGAATCCCACTGCTTTAGACTCCCTACTCTCAGGCTTCAGTGATTAAAGTCTCTGAACTTACATTTTTACCCACCAAATCCATGGGAGACAGAGAAAAATGCAATTTTACAGACTCCAACAAATGTATCCAATATCTCTTTGATTCTTATTAGGCAAGGTGCTTATCCCTGAACCAGAAATACTTGCTGGAAGAAGGAAATATACTGAATGACCAATTAGAACTACGGGTAGAGTAAATTGACTTCAACTGTGCAGATTGGAATGGGGGAGATGTCATTTCTCAAACGAAAACCAAAAGACTTTTCTTAGAAGAATGGGGAAATGGATTTTGTGAACAATGTCAACTTGATGGAGTATAACATATTTATTTTCTTTGGCTGACTTTAAAAATTACCACAAACTTAAAGGCTTAAATCAACACAAATTTATTATCTCACTGGTCTATAGATCAGAAGTCTGACATGGGTCTCACTGAGCTAAATTCAAGGTGTTGATGGGCCTGGTATTTCTTTCTGAAAGCTTTGGGACACGGTTCTGCTTCCTTGCTTATTTAGTGGTTGGCGGAATTGAGTTGTTTGTTGCTCTAAAGCTGAAGTCTTCCTTGCCCTGCGGGATCTCACCTATGAGCTTCTCGAGGCTGCCCCATTCCTTTCTCCATCTTGCAGCCCAACAACAGACTTGAATCTCTTCCATGCTTTGTATTCCTCCTGCATTTTCTCTTCCTTTAAAGACTCATCAGATGGGGCTTCTGGGTGGCTCAGTTGGTTGAGCACCCAACTCTTGATTTTGGCTCAGGTCATCATCTCACGGTCCCGAGAGCACGGTCCTGAGATAAGGGTTGTGAGATCAAGCCCCAAGTCCGGGCTCCATTCTGGGTATGGAGGCTGCTTAGGATTCTTCTCGCCCCTGCTCTGGCATGAATGCTCTAGAGCATGCTCTCATTCTCTCTCTCAAACAAATAAATAAGTAAAATGTGTAAAAATAAAGACTCATTAGATTAGCCAGATAAGTCTCTCCATTTTATGGTATCTACTTTAATCACACCTTCCAAGTTCTTTTTCCCTTCAGTTTAACATAATAACAGGTTTTGGAAATTTGGGCAAAGTTTTTTTTTTTTTTTTGATAGAGGGGATCATCATTCAATCTACCACACACTGAATATTGTTCTAAATTGAATCTCTGTTCTTCCTTTTTGTATATTATTTTTGTTAACTCTATAAATATAATTTTGAGATTTATTGTCGTCAGAAACTATGAAGATTTTACTACTTGCAAGCTAACAAGTACCTTGTCACAGCACTAAATGTATATCTTTATAATAATAAATACATATTATATTATAAATACATTATATAATGCATATAATAAATATATGTAATATATAAATATATAATAAATTCTTATACATAATTTTAAATGATAAATTTATATTTCAAATATATAAGAACATAGTCTATAATATATTACATATTTAAATATATATATACACACACACACACACACACACACACTCCATTAACAAACATAAACAAATATAAATGCATATGTGTTACAGAAAGACACAAAATTGTTGGGACACAAAAATGGGCCTTTTATTAGAGCAAAACAGCAGCTAGAAATTACTCGTTGTGATGATGGTTGGACATTACCTGTACATGCAGCAGAGTATACTACTGTAGAGTAACCCCAAAATTAGCATCACTGAGCTTTTATGGAGCTGCTGGCCTATCTCCCCAATCCTCCCTCCAGATATGTAGATTACATTGCGGTCATAAATATAAGAATCTCCTGTTGGGGGAGGTGGGAAGAAGAAGGCAAGTGTCTTAGATTTATTATGATCGAATGTAAGCAAATGTCTCTGAAGAGTAGGAAAACGGGACTTGAATACATCTCTAAATCTTTCTTGGGGGAACACTAACACTTGTTTCTAAGGCATATCAACTACTCAAACATCTTTTGCTCAGAATGCCCAGATTATGCAAAAGCACCCTAAACCCGTGAAGGATTGGCTTCCCACCATTGATGGTCTCATTTTAATAATTCTCTATATAAATCAAAACCTGAATATTTAAAACTTCAAATATAAATAAAACTTTGAGTGGAAGAAAGGTTTTCTCTTTGATAAAATATAAAATATAGATACCTTAGAAGTAGACAACTGCCATGTCTTTGAAATCATAATTAGTTATTCAATATGTGTATTAGACATATATGAATTGGACTATCTCTAGCTATATTCTGTACAACAAAGTTCACAATGGATCACATATTGCAGTTTTCACTATATGGTAGTGAAAACAATAGTGGTTTAAGTTAACTTCAGCCAAAACTCAGTATATTTGAATTTGCCAAGACTTTTTGACCTGGACAATTATTAAATCTTCTAATCATTAGTTGACTCTTCTGGAAAATTACTAAATCTTCAAATCATCAGTTAACTCTTCTGGAAAATTACTTTATAATATATAATGGAATTTCCATTTTTGTGATTTAGATTGAAACATCAAATAAAAATATTTTAAATCATACTTATAATCTATATTACTTATAAATAAAAGTATTTATAATACTTATAAATCTATAAATACGTTTAAATTTATTCTTTAAAAGTTATCTATAAAGATAGCCTCATGACTATTTTTAGTTTTCTCATCTCTTACAAAATGTGAAATTTAAAATAATTTCTAAACTTTGCAGCCTAAGAACAGAAATATTTTCCCACCCATTGTAAAGTGGTTTTTTACATCTTTCATGTTGTCAAAAATGAAGTATAAAGATGTTAACATTGAATTACTCTGAATAATACCTCAATTGTTTTTGCTCTGTAATCTCAAAGCTGTTGTTTTATCTCAGATTTAATCATTATCTGCAAAAAATCCCTACCTTCTTATGAAGTCTAGAAATATCGTTTGTTTCATTTTAATTGAGCAGATTCAAATTCTTATTATTTTTGATGCACTGTTTTCACACCCTTTCCAAAAGCAAATATAGTGGTTGCTACTGCAAAAACTTTGGGCAAAGGAACAATAAAATACAGTAAACTAACAGAAGGAACCAGCAGCTTTTCACATTTAAATATACTCTTTATTCCGCACATTGAAATGGCATCTCATTTTTCAGTGAGTCCCAGAACAGCAGGCATATACAACTCCATCAAAGCACATGAATCAATAGACTAAACAAGTTACACTGTAGCAGTTTATACATCAAAACCACTTGTCTATTTCTTTGAGCAATATCATCAAAATCAATATATCCCCCAATCTACAGCTATTCCCCAAACTACCCTTTCATATTACATATTCAAACAGCTGTAAACAAATTAATAAATTGCTCTGGACTTTTGTTTTCTCTCCTCCTGAATTTTAATTGATTCATATCGCTGGAAAATCCATGCAGGCTTGTTATCTTGGCTTTTTTCCCCCCTCTTCTGGCATGAAGATGAATACGGTGAATAAGAGCTTCAGCCTCACACTTCACTAACCACTAGTAGTTTTGATGTTAAACTCAAAGAGAGTTCTTCTGTTAAACGTTTAGTATGTAATTTTCTTCTATCACTGAAACACAAAGCAAAAGAGTTTTCTTATCCAGACCATAGTGATGAGTCCTATAATGCCAGTGAAGCACAAAATGTACAGATGCCATTAGAAGGCATCCAATCTATGCCAGCTAGTAAAGTAGTGATTAGATAACTGACATCTGCAAAAACTAGAACATGCAAGAACTGTTAATTACTAAATCTCCTACTTGCATTTTATATTAAGGAAATTACCCTATTGAATTCCTTCTTCTTTTTATTGTTTTTGTGTTCTTTATCAGGGCTGTGTTTTGTGTTTTTATAGTGAAATGATATTATTTAAGTGTGGAATAGTACACCTAGAGAACAAAATTCAACCAACTCAACAATTTGATTCTATTTAATCCTTGGTTGGTGTTAAAAATAAGTAAGTTGATATATGATGGGGCTTGGATTTGATACAATCCTAGATACAAAATTATTGATATCGTTTGGTAGTAGACAAGAGAGCATAAGAAGCATAGGTTTTGGAATTTAGATGCAACATAGCTATTAACCTGGCCATATTATGGGGCAGGTGTTAGCTACTGTTGTGCAACTGTTAAGTGTTGATAATGATACATACCTCTTATGGTTATTTTCAAGGTTAAAGATAAGATATTACAATGTATTGTGCATAATATCCAATAAAATATTTTGTCAGTGTATCCCCAGCCCACTGTATTTATTTAAGTAATTGACAGCATCACAGCTCTTTTGTGTTAAGCACCCAATGGACCAGAATCTCAGGGAACTTGTCAGACAGGGTCACACAATATCCAGTGAAAACCACTTTAGTCATTTCTTTGCTTGTATTTGTTCAGAAATACTATATAACATGGGGTGCCTGGTGGCTCAGTAGGTTAAGCCTCTGCCATGCTGATCATGCTCAGGTCATGATCTCAGGGTCCTGGGATCCAGCCCTGCATCAGGCTCTCTGCTCAGCAGGGAGCCTGCTTCCCTCTCTCTCTCTCTGCTTGCCTCTCTTATGATCTCTGTCTGTGAAATACATAAATAAAATCTAAACAAAAAGAAAAAAAAAAAAAATACAGTATAACCACGCTGTCCTAACAAAAAGGAAAATGTAAATATTGGTTGGCTTATGATCTTAATAGTAACTTTGGGCTTTATATTGGAGAGGGAATTCCAGGGCTGTGAACAGGTGATACAGCCAATCAAAGCAAATATAACTATACCTCAACTTTCTAAATCTTTAATAAAGAAGGTGGTGCAATGGATTGAATGTGTCTCCTCTCCACATTCATATGTTTAAATCCTAACCTTTGGCGTGATGGTATTAATAGGTAAGGCCTTTAGGAAGTAATTAGTAACTTAGGAAGGATTAGTGCCTTATAACAGAGATTTGAAAGGTATCTTGTCTCTTTTTTCACATCCTGTGAGAACACAGCAAGAAGATGGCTGTCCTGAACCAGGAAGTGGACTCTCATCAAATACTGAACTGCTGGTACCTTCACATTGACCTTCCTAACCTCCAGAACTATGAGAAATAAGTGCTTGTTGTTTAAGCCGCCCATTCTGGTATTTTTGTTACAGCAGCCCAAATGGACTAAGACGGTCAGGTTGCCAACATAAAAATCTCAACCGTAACTGTACTTGTTTTCTGTTACTCCTGTAACAAATTGTTAAGCTCAGTTGTTTAAAACAGTACAAATTCATTAGCTCACAGTTCTGTAGGTTCAAAGTCTGACACTGGTCTTACTGGGTAAAAATCTCAGTGCTGGCAAGACTACTTTCCTTCTTTACAAAGAACTGAATTCAGTTCTTAGTGGTTGTAGGACAGAGGACTCTTTCCGTGTTGGCTGTCAGCCAGTGATTAATCTTTGGGTATAGGCTGCTAATTTTCAGTTTTGTGATTTCCATTGTCTCCTAGAGGCCTCTCTCCAGTTCTTATATGTGATCCCCCAAGGTCACTAAGCCAACAAGGGTGCATTAAGTGCTTCTCAGGCTACTGAGCTCTATGACTTCTGCTTCACGTCTCTGACTCCAGCTGAAGAAATTCTATGCATTTAAAGGATCAAGAAACTAGAGTTAAGTCAGATAAACCAGGATAATCTTATTTTAAGGTTGGTCCTCGTAAGTCCGTGTAAAGTCCCCTTTTTCATATAAAATAACACATACATGGGTTCCAGAGATTAGGGTGTGTACATCTTGCCTTGTGGGTGGCAAGGTGGCTTTATGAAGACTATTTTAGTAACCATCTTTCCAATTGGCTTTAAATACTCCACAGTGTCATGATAATACTACTTTTCTGTTACATCAAATTGCTTAAATATAGATCCTGTTTATTTGCCATCTGGTAAATAAGGGGGCATTGGATGATCTCTCCCCCTCTGTTTCTTTGGGCAGAGGAAGTGAATGTCATACTTGCTGCACCTAGTAGGTAGGAGTAAATGAGGGTGAGTATTTGCCCTTTTACAGGAGCTAGCACAAAGTAGGTACCCAGAAAGTATTTCCTGCCATTCCTTTTCATGAGGCAGCCTTTCTCTGCATATTTTTAGTGTTGGAGTAATAAACCCTTGTTCAATTCACAAATTTGTGAAGTCAATGCTATTTCTGTCCACTTTTCTGGGTTATCCTGCTACTGAAAAGGACGCAGAAGATACTGATTCTAAAATGGTTCTACTTTCATCAAACCACAGAGCATTTTACTGCTTATAATGGAGATTAACTGAACATTTTGTCCAATGTTATAATCCAACTCCTCCAAGTATTAACTCATGTGCTTCTCAATTGTAGGGAAAAAATGTAATATTTCATAGCCTAGAGTTGTCTGGAAACTGACCAATAACTGAAAAATGCTGAGACAAAAAAATGTCAAAACTATACCTGGCAATGCTATACCTGGTAATTTCTTAATGTAGCTCAGAGATTAAGGCTAAAGACTTTCCTAAACAAAAGTTGTAAGAGTTCATCATCAGTAGACCCACACTATAAGAATTGCTACAGAAGTTAAAAAAAAAATTGCTAAAGGAGTTATTTAAGTTCAAACAAAAGCACATAACATATAAAGGTTTAAAATCACTTGGAAGGTAAGACTGTAGTCAAAATTCCAATACTACAATGGTGGTGAAAAAATCACTTTTAAAGGAGAAGAATCAATGAAACAAGATGGGATTGGGAGGGAGACAAACCATAAGTGACTCTTAATCTCACAAAACAAACTGAGGGTTGCCGGGGGGAGGGGGTTTGGGAGAAGGGGGTGGGATTATGGACATTGGGGAGGGTATGTGATTTGGTGAGTGCTGTGAAGTGTGTAAACCTGGTGATTCACAGACCTGTACCCCTGGGGATAAAAATATATGTTTATAAAAAATAAAAAATTAATAAAAAAAAAAATCTAATATGAAAGTTAAAATATAAAAGTATTAAAAATATCCCTAGATATAGTAATTTATTAAAAGTTACAAAATATGTAAAAATGTAAGTTAGGATGACAATAGCATAAAATGTGTGTGGAGAAGATAAAAGTGTAGCTTTTATGTAAAGTTGATATTAACTCTTTTAAATAAAATAGACTATTACAATTATAACAGGCTTCTGAAAGTATCATGGCAATGACTGAGAAAAAAAATTTGTATAGATACACAAACAATAAAAAAAAGAATCTGTACCACTAAAGAATATCATCAAATCACAAGGGAAAACCGTAAAAGAGGAAGAAAGAAATAAAAGAACTACAGAACAGTCAGAAAACAATTAACAGAATGGCAGTACTAAACTCTTAACTATCACTAATTATTTTAAATGTAAATAGATTAAATTTTACAATCAAAAGCAAGGAATGGTTGAGTAGATTTAAAAAAAAATCCCGACTGTACACAGCCTAAAAAAGACTCACTTTCGATTTAAGGACACATATACCCTGAAAGTGAAGTATGGAAAAAAATACTCCATGCAAATGGCAATCAAAAGAGACCAGAGGTGGTTATATTTATATCAGAAAAAATAGACTTTAAGTCAAAAACCATCACAAGAGAAGTATAAAGTTATTATACAATGATAGAGTGAATTAATCACAAGGAAAACCAATTATAAACATATAGGACACACTGGAATACTTAGATATATAAAGCAGATATTAACAGAAGTGAAAAGAGAAATAAATAACAATTAGTAATAAGAGATTTTAATATCCCACTCTCAGCTATGGGCAAATGATCCAGACAGAGAATCAATAATGAAATACTTAACTTACAACATTACAGAACAAATGGACCTAACATGTACATAACATTCCTTCCAGCAATAGCAAAATACAAATTGTTTTCAAGTACGCAGATATTTTCCAAATGCATCATATGTTAGGCCACAAAATAAGTCTTAAAAAATAAGATTAAAATCACAAATGTCTTCTTCAACCATAATGGTGTGACACTAGAAGTCAGAAGGGCATGGATTGTATACAGCAATGGGTATTATATGCAAAAGATGAATCATGGAATACATCAAAAACTAATGATGTACTGTATGGTGCCTAACATAACACAGTAAAAAAAAAAAAATTAAACCCATTTAAAAAAACTAGAAATCAGTAACAGGAGGAAAATTGGAAAATTTATTAATTGTAGAAATTAAGTAATACATTTCTAAACAACAAATGTGTCAAAGTAGAAATAAAAGGAAAATCCACCTATATCTCGAGACAAATAAAAATAGAAATACAAAATACTGAAACTTAAGGGATGCAACAAAAACAATTCTAAGAGGGAAATTTATTGAGATAAACATTAAAAATAAAGAAGAATCTCAAACAAAAAACATAACTTCATGCTTCAAGTAACTAGAAAAAAAAAAGAAAGGCTAAAATCAGCAGACAGAAGGAATTAATAATGATTAAAACAGAAGTAAATGAAATCAAGACTTGGAAAACAATAGAAAACAAAAAGTAGAAGTTGGTTTCTTGAAAAGTAAAACAAAATCTACAAATCCTTAGCCAGACTAAGAAAAACAGAGAGAAGACTCAAATAAACAAAATCATAAAAGAAGACTTTCAAACTGGTATCTCAGAAACAGAATGGTTCAAAAAGAGACAATTATGTACACTTATATGCCAGCAAATTGGATATCCTAGGAGAAATGGATAAATTCCTAGAAGTTATGACATGACAATCTCTGGAATCTGAGAAAATGTTTGCAAACCATACATCTATAAAGGGTATCCAAATACCCAAGTATCCAAAGTGTATAGAGAGAACTCAAAAAACCCGATAGGAACAAAATGAAAACAAGATTAGGACATTTCTCAAAAGAAGAGAAATAAATGGCCAACACGTATATAAGAAAAAACATTTAATATCACTAATCACTAGGGAAATGAAAATCAAAGCCACAAGATGATATTACCTCACATCTGTTTGAATGGCTATAATCAAAAAGACAAATGATAAGTATTGGCATGGATGTGGAGAGAAGAATGCTCTTGTGATTGTTGATGGGAATGTATCTCAGTAGAACCATTATGGGAAGTGTTACGGAGGTTCCTCAAAAAACTAAAAATAGAACTGCTATATGATTTGGAATCTCACTTTTGGGTATATACCTAAAGGAAATGAAAACAGGATCTTGTAGGGAAAGGTATCTGCACTCCCATGTTCATTGTAGAACTACTCACACTAGTCAACATATAGAATCAACCTACCTGTGTACTGAAGGAAGAATGGATAAAGAAATGTAGTGGGCGTTTGTGTATGCATACATATATACAATGGGATATTATTGAGCCTTAGAAAGGAAATCTTAACATCTGTCATGGCATCGATGAACTCAGGGCACTATGCTAAGTGATATAAGTCAGATCTAGAAAGACAAATTCTGCCTCATCTCACTTATATGTGAAATATGAAAAAGTTGAACTAATAGAAGCAGAAAGCAAAATGGTGATTGCCAGAGGCTCCAGGAGACATGGGAATGGAGAGAGGTTAATCAAAGAAGACAGGGTTTCAGTTAAGAAGAATTAATAATTTTTATTTTATTTTATTTTATTTCTGGTGTTCCAGGATTCATTGTTTATGCACCACACCCAGTGCTCCATGCAATATGTGCCCTCCATAATACCCACCACCAGACTTACCTAACCAACCCACTCCTCTCCCCTCCAAAACCCTGTTTGTTTCTCAGAGTCCACAGACTCTCATGGGTTGTCTCCCCCTCAAATTTCCCCCAAATTACTTCCCCCCTTCATCTGCTAATGTTCCCCATGTTATTCCTTATACTCCATAAGGAAGTTAAACCGTATCATTGACTCTCTCTGCTTGACTTATTTCACTCAGCATAATCTCTTCTAATCCCATCCATGTTGAGCGGGCGTTGGTGGTATAGTGGTGAGCATAGCTGCCTTCCCGCCCATGTTGATACAAAAGTTGGGTATTCATCCTTTCTGATGGAGGCATCATACTCCATAGTGTATATGGACCACATCTTCCTTATCCATTCGTCCATTGAAGGGCATCTTGGTTCTTTCCACAGTTTGGTGACTGGTCATTGCTGCTATGAACATTGGGGTACAGATGGCCCTTCTTTTCACTCCATCTGTATCTTTGGGGTAAATACCCAGGAGTGCAATTGCAGGGTCATAGGGAAACTCTATTTTTAATTTCTTAAGGAATCTCCACACTGTTTCCAAAGTGGCTGCACCAACTTGTATTCCCACCAACACTCACTCCCTATCTAAACTGGTTTTTGTTTGGTTTTCAAAACACAAAACTTAAAATAGTATATGTATAAAATCATTTTCATAGGACACTGACATTCTCTTTAAATATTCCAGTCGACCTGGTGAGTTCATCAGAAAATATCTTTAAAATACACCAAAATTGCCATTGAGATATTCAGTCTAGATAGCAGAGAAAAGGAAAAGAATTTCATTTAATAAATACTTACTTTGATCAGCTACTTCTTCACTGAAATCTTGAAGCCGCATATGAAGTAGATGTCATTATTTTGTTTTAGAGATGAGAAAATGGATTTGAGTCACTCATTTGAAACATCACATCCATTTAAGTGGTGGGACAAAATTTTAATTTCCAAGTATAAATAATATGCACTTACGTTTCTTCTTTCCAGGAATAATTATTATTGCTCTATATGTGAATGTCTTGTGGACTACAGCCAGGGCCATTTTGTTCTAGAACTATTATTTCTGCAGCCTTGTCATAGGATTTGCTAATGATTGGAAGAGAAATAATCAGAGGGAGGGTGTTCCTTAGTGTCTCAAACCCTGTAATTCTTTTGTTCAGGATAGAGGATGTGGAAATAAATTTTTTAGAGTCTTATGATGAAGTTATCAATCATACTTAATTTGTAATGGAACCCTAAAGTACAAAGAGATGTAATTCTATTTTTTTTTTAATTTTGTTCATTTATTTGACAGAGTGTACAAGCTGGAGCAGAGGGAGAGGGAGAGGCAGACTTCCTACCGAGCAGGGAGCCCAATGTGGGGCTTATTCCCAGAACCCTGGGATCATGGCCTGAGGTGACGACAGACACTTAACCAATCGAGCCACCCAGGTGCTGTGAAAGTAATGTAATTTTAGATACCCATAATTTTTATCATCTAGTCAGGGTAAACTTGATCAAAAAGAAATTATAAAGATCTTTGCAATTTAGTATATTGGTATGTGTTTACATATTCAATATTGATATCTACATTATATATGAAATACGAGGAAATGAAAAATGAATATGGAGTAAATAATTTCAAAACTTACATTTTATCAATGTAAATGAGAAGTATAATAGGGAGGAATAATTGGTACAATTCAAACACAATTGTAAACCCCTTAGTGATGCCCTCACTGCAACAAAATAAACCTATGATCTCATTCTGAATATGGAACTGACAAGTCAGCTGACTTAACGTATTTTGAAATTTCCTGGAAGCTTAGTTAATCAGAGGCATAATTTCCAAATTGCTCTTGTAAGTTGACTGGTCAAACCTCATGAGGTTGGAAAGACATTTTGGCAACAGTTTTCTTTTAGGTAAATGAAATTGTTGTATTATTTAAATCTGTACAGGATACAAAATGATAAAATGAATTAAATGTTACCCCATCACTCAAATGTCTTAATTATTTAAAGTACATTTTTGTTTGGTTTGTCTGAGTACCTGTAGAAGTATGGCACGTTGTTTCCCACCCCCTAGTGGGAAAATTCTATGAGAATTGTTCCCTTCACTATTCAGTTCAAGTGTCACTTCTTTTATCATTATGGTCTTGCAGATGTGAACGTTTATTTTTTCCATTAACCTCATAATATGCTTCTATGTCAAATAGCTGTCTTTTTTACCTGACTGTGGATTAATCAGTCAAATTAATATTTAAAAATACTATGTAACACCTATACTAGAATATTTCTGAACAAATCCAGTTGATTGAGCATTAACATTTTTCTGTGTAGGCAATGAGCTTGATTGAGCTGCTATGCCGTATAACATCATAGAATCACTTAAACTCAGCTTTAGCATAGTAAGTCAAAGACTAAGAGGTGAGGTATAGTCCCACAAATTTTGCTTCTACCTGTATTGTATGGGCAAGGTTGCCCTGTAAAATATAGTGAATTCCTGCCTTGAAAATGTAGTTGATTCTAGTCACTATCTTTAAACTGGACTGCTGACAAAACATAATACATAAACTATGCAAATATACATTTATTAGAAGGTGGATGGGGCCATAGCCTCTGGAATCAAGCTGCCTCATGTGGAACTGCTTTAATTTCATTATTTAAATTAAATAAATTTAATTTATTAAACATTTCCCATTGTTTCAGACTAGTGACACAGTATTTCTTATAGTGAATTTTAACATTTCATTCATTCGTGGATGCAATTTCAAATAAATATTTCTTTAATACATGATATAATAAATATACACATTTGGCCAGAAGAGATCTAAGTCATATGGAATCACAATGAAGGATGGCATCAAAGCTTCTCTCATAATCTCTATTCATGAGACGATGGTAGAATGTTTTCAGTGCAATAGAAAAGATGTTCTGCCAACTCAGCCAGGAATCTCAGGAGAGACAGGCTATGAGAAAATTATCGAATTCCCTTTAAAACAGTGAAATAGGGGCGCCTGGGTGGCTCATTTGGTTGGACGACCGCCTTCGGCTCAGGTCATGATCCTGGAGTCCCGGGATCGAGTCCCACATCGGGCTCCCAGCTCCATGGGGAGTCTGCTTCTCCCTCTGACCTTCTCCCCTCTCATGTGCTCTCTCTCACTGTCTCTCTCTCAAATAAATAAATAAAATCTTTAAAAAAAAAAAAAAAAATAAATAAAACAGTGAAATAAACCAATCACGTGATTTCTTTCTGGAAGTGTTAGTTCATCTAATTAGAAAATAATAAAATAAATTTGTAAATATATGTCAAAAGATTAGGAAAATTACCATGACATGCAAGTGACATGATGAACACCTCAAAAATCCAGAAGAATCAGCCAGAAACACAAAGGAATTAAGTAGATCAAAAAGGTGCTTGGGATGCCTGGGTGGCTCTGTCATTAAGCATCTGCCTTCTGCTCAGGTCATGATCCCAGAGTTCTGAGTTCGAGCCGCACATTGTGCTCCTTGCTTGTGGGGGAGCCTGCTTCTCCCTCTCTCACTCCCCCTGCTTGTGTTTTCTCTCTGTCTGTCTCTCTGTCGAGTAAATAAAATCTTAAAAAGAACAAGGTGCTTATCATAAAATAATCAGTAAACAATTGATATCTTAAATCATTACAATGAGTTAGAGACTGTAATTGATGTGTAGTACATTCTTCGTGAAATACAGGTCTCCCGCTCCAATGTGGAAGCCAAATTTTTTATATATATACATATATATATATATATATCATATATCATATATATCATATATATGATTCTATTTATAATTACCCTCCTCCAGAAAGCAGTTACTGAATATAGTTTAGGTGAAGTGGACACATTTCCTCAGGGATTTTATTATTAAACCGAAAGGTTAGAACTCGTTCACATTGCAGCAGCAATCCAGGAGCAGCTGTGGTATGTTTACCAACGCTAGGGCCAGAGGCAGGGTTCTGGCCAAGCTGTTACACTGCACAATGTGACTTCTGAGCTTTCTTTGGTTCCAGTCTGTTTTCCAAAGCTGGTGTTCTCTAGGCTTCCTGTTGATGTGTGGACTGAAAGTATGTTTCCAAAAAATTTATTTTCTCTTTAGGTTAGCCAGGGTAGGTTTCTACTGAGCATAGGTAAGAACCCTAACTAATAACCTTCACGGATACACACACACACACACACACACACACACACACACGGGTGTACATGTGTGTGTTGCTGCCTTTCTATGAATTCCTGGTAAAGAGATGCCCATCTGTTTCTGTTCTACAGAGTCTGTTTTAACCAGAATATGCATGTATATAAATATCTTCCTTGCCATCTTATAACAAAACCCTCTTTCCCTTCATGACTTCTATTTAATATGCCGCTATATATTTTTCCAATTATTTATATATTTTGCATTTTTTTGTGAGATTTAACTATGATTCTTCTTAAGGAAATTATTTTAAAAAGTTAAACAAGTGATGATTGCAATTTTTGCATTATATGAAGTTTATTTTGTAGTGCCTTGACACTCATATAATACTTAAATTATGATTTTTAGTCCATTATTAGTGAGCAAGTATTTGAAGCAAGCCCAAAACTTGACAGAATTTCAAATATCTGTTTTATTATGAAATAGTATTTTATTTATTTCTGTATTATGTACTTCTTATATATTTCATGTAGTTCTTACAGGTTTTATATGCTCTGTTTTATGTAGTTTCATATATTTTATTTAGGTTTGAAGACAGTTTTCTAGGCCTAATCAATAAAGTGAAGAAGCAAGAGCAGAAATAATATAAAGTGCAATAACATTTTTTTCTCGTTAAAGTAGGACAGGAAAACACACACACATACACACACACTTGGAGGAACATATTGAAAAATAAATCCAAATCTTTAGCATTGTTTTTGGACAGTAAGAATGGTCATTGAATATACTTCAGTGTTTACCTATTACAAAATAACCTTACTGTTCAAATGTGAAAATGAGGAAGTTTTAATAATATACAAAAATGACATTATTGTGTGGTTCATTATGACTACAATCCTAAAATCACTCAGGTTGGAGCACTGGAAGGTACTAAAACAAAATTGAAACATTTTTTATTAGGTTAGAGGGATTATGGAATTTATTCTTTGTTCAGAGGGGTTTAATTAGTTGTTGGATTTAAATATAAACATATTAAAAGACTTCCTGTCATGTAATAAGCCAATTTTGGATCAAAATATTTTTGTAGAAGAGTAATGTAACATGATCAGCATGTCATTGATATTGTTAAGAAGCTGTTTACTTCCTTTGAGAGAGCATGCTCTTTCTCTGGAAGTAGTTACTAAATAACACTTATAATAGTGAAATAGAGTCTCATGTAAAATTACTCAATATGCTCATTCAAACATACTGGATAGCAATTAATTCAAAACTTTGTAACACTTAATTGACACAAGCCCAAATATTATTACTTCAATTAGGAAATATTGATAATAAATATGGAGAAAACATTCGACCAGATCGTAACAGCAAAAAAATATATTCAGTGAGTATTTCAATCACAGTTTTCTAAATTATCCTATCAATTTACCAATGATATGTACTTATGTATTTCAACTCTATATGCAAGAAGGAGCTGTATATCTCCATATTATTTGTTCTAATTACTACAATGATTGTTCAAATTCTGTCTTGAGAAAATTGTCTGTACAGTCACTTGCAAGGGGATAAACATAGCTGGAAATAATTTTGATACCTGTAGAATATAGACCTGTAACAATGGGTTTGTTACGTAAATTGGGAATACTTAATTCATATTTGGAGATGGGACAACTCAGACATAACTCTGAAGAAGTCATATCTTGTCAAAATTTTAAGTATTTTGTTCAAAAGTAAGTGACAATCACAATTATTTTCTTGTTTATATCATTCTCAGTCCAGCACTAGCCTCTCAGCTAATGTTGATGTAGTGAACTTCTCAATTAGTCTCTGCATAGTAAATAGTTTACAAGTTGTTTTTGCCTCACTTTCCTTTATTTTTTCAATAGTTATGTCATCTATAATGGAAAGGAAGATTAATAGTAATGATTTTCTTGATATCTCTGATATTTCCTAATTTTTATTACAATTGACTTGGAATATTCTGAGAAATATCACTTCACATTCATTCTGATCAGCATTCTGGAAGCACTATATGGCACATAAAACAGTTTTCTTTATTTTTGATTCAGAAACTCTACAAAATTTATTTCTTCTTTCATAAGCATGGTAAACTATCCAGAGTGGAGATATTTATTCTAATTTAAGTAAACTAAAGTGATGGAGATTCCCTAATAACTCTTGGAAAATCATGGCAAGACTTGCATAGGTCCTGAATTTTCATTGTTTTATCTTCGGTTCTCCACTATAGTTCTTCCTTTCGTGTATTGATTAAAAATGTATGAATCACATGGCCTGCTAACCAATACTTCAGTGAAGAAAAGCCACTCTATGAAGCAGTATTGTGTAAACACAGCCTTAAATATACTATTTCTTGGAAAGGCAGTCTCACGTAATGCTAACACTTTCCACTGTTAAAGAAACAACAAACTCCTTTTAAATTCAGGAAATTTCTTATTTACATGGGCAGAGAAAGCAAGAATAGTATATTATCTATGTTCTATAGTAGAACATAGATAATAGAACATAGATAATAAACATAGATAGATAATAGAACATAGATAATAGAACATAGATAATATGTTTATTATCCTATAGGAGGACACTGAATTACAAGCATCCAAATGATGGAATCTATAATGGCAGGTCACAATTTGAAAGCCCCCAGTTATGTACTTTAAGAACGGGGAAGTGGAAAACCTCAGAGATCATCGGAACACAGAAGGAGTACAGAATTGCCCAGTGACAGCCTCCATGGTAAAGAGGGAGGTGAATGACAAATGACCTACTGGTACCACCTTAGAAGTCCTCCCCAAGTTCTTCCATCTGCGTATGATCACAGGGCATTCTGCCCAACTTAGACCAATTGGTATTAAGCGATGTATGCAGACAAAGTCATCAGGGTACCATGGAAAGACTAATATCAATGGTTAAGACCGTGCTATTCAGTTTCCTCTAAGTTATGTAAGTGTGGTCACACACACACACACACACACACTCATAATGAGACAAATACTCAACAACGTATTCTCAGGTAAAGTTGAAAGTAAATAATAATTAGGTGGGTCACTTGGTCCTTGTCCCAGATGCACCAAGGTGTTGGAGACCTGAGACCAGAATGGAGAGATAGTTTACACTTTCAAGAGTGAAAGTGGGCCATTGCCAGAGTAAGAAGGGTAATGGTCCCGAGAAGCTCTAACTGCATCCTTTTAATTTTAAGTCTGCTTTCTGCATGTATAAATTTGCTTTGATTGGCATTTTGGGTGGACAGTTGGAGGTTTCATAACATTTCAGCTTCTACATATGTGCCTACCCATGATGTGTTCTGTCATAATTACATTTATTGATGTATTGTATATTTATGAATGTCTAATCAATTTTTGTTGTGACCTTAAAGGTACTTAAGGGCAAGTTGCACCTTTTGTGCACATGCTCAGCTCTGAGAGGTCCCCTGTGGCTTTTGAGCTGCCCTGTGGTGAGGTCTTTTGCGTTCTTTTAGCCCTTAGAGGTGGCTCCGAGGGTGTGGCCAGTACAAGCTTTAGCCCGGCTTGCTCATTCCTAACTGCAGACAGCTCTGTGGATTCACCTCTTCCTGGAAAATGAAGGAAAATTAACCACTTCTTAAATGTCCCTTTAACATTAAAAAGAATAATAATGCAGAATATCTGTTCTTTTAATACCTAGGCTCACTACAAACTTTGCAAATCTGCAGAGAAATAGATTGAGACTTGCCAAAGCTAACACTTTTCACTCAGATCTTGTAATTGGTTCAGTACTAAGAGACTCAAAACATTGCAACCTAGAGATTTAAAAGAGGACTAAATTCTATACAAATTTACTCCAGATTAAATTTGGATGTTAAAACAAAAGCAAAATCCACCTTATAAAACCAGGTTATTATATTATATTATATGTTATATATTATATATACACATCATAAAATACCCTGGTTCAGAGGATATGAAGCCTTTGGTATTCCAATGAAAATTGACCCCACAATTCAAATGTTGCCGGATTTCATAGGTGTGTTGACTCCTGTATTTTATGTAGGTTAGTTTTTAGTAAATTGACATATATAGTGTGACTGAGAGTTCTACTTCACCTTTTCCCCTTTTTGTTTACTTTCTTGTTTGCCTTCATGTTCTGTTATTCTAACTTTCTCACTGTATATTTGGTGACTGTTCTTTGTTATCTTCTATACATTATTTTTACTCTTGTGTATTGTGGTTATGTGATTACATTGCCAAAATATGTTATTTCTACTTTGGGAAATGTGTTCAAACTTAAAGCTTTTATATATGTGTGTGTGTGTGTATGTGTGCACAGATGTGTGTGTGTACAGATGTGTGTGTGTGTGTCACTAGTAGAAAATTTTTACTTGTATAAGGCATTTGAGTAAAGCATCAGTATCTTTCTTTCATGTCTGCTATGTTTCTCCTAAGGTGACCAGGGAATTCCAATGGAAAGCACATTAGACAAAGAACAGAGTGGATTATATTCTATATCGGGCATAATTGACTAGTTGTGTTTAAATGTGCTGGCTCTTTTGCTAATTTAAATCTTAGTGTGTCTACTTGGAGATGTAAAAATGAATAAACTATATTTTAAGATGAAATACTAAAAAACATTGAGATTGTGTGGAATAAAGAAAACATTTTTTCTTATAATTGAGTAGCATCTATGAAAGAGTACCCATCATAATATGAAATTAATCTGTAGATGATTATTTTATCTTAATACCATTCATAACAACCATGATTCTCAAATGATTTGTTTAATAATTAATGGTTTCTATGTCACACTATCATAACGTTATATAAAAATCTTTCCTATTTTTAAAACATTAACCAATTAATGAAATACAAGCCACAAGTTTTTACTGTAAAACATTATAGCTAAATTCACTCATCTTTAAATTCTGTTAGCATATAACTATTCTTTTAAAAAGTTAAGGGTGAGTTGAAAATCCACAATTATTTAAGGAGGGGATCATAGTCTTTATTTTTTAATAAGGTAAAATAGGAAAATGGAATTCAGTGATTATCATGATTAATTGATTTTCACAAACAGCTACTTTTTTGTTATAATTAGGAATATGTAACTAAAGGTAGAGTCTTATATTTTTATTAATATTTTTAAGGAAGAATTTTTTTTTACTCTGAGTAAGAGACTTTTCTTACATTATAATGAGTGATGTACTATCATTATATCTTAATAATTAAACTATCATAGCAGTTGGTATTTTCTTGTGGTCAAAGCAATATACTTAAAATGAGTATAATGGCTGTACTTAAATGCAAAATGTTTATACTATCCATGGTGGAAAGCAGCAGGTGTAATTATCAGATAACAACACTCCTGGGTGTTTGAAGGCACAGATATTCTCTTCAGGGATGATACTAAGACATGATAACTATTACACCCCAAAGGCCTCTTATTACCTAAGCTTATTTAAAACCCCTACAATTTACTATTGAAGTAGCTATGCTATCATAAGCTATGATATCGCTGTCTTAGTACATATATTTTTTTCTTCTCTAATTATACCAAACCCTAAAGTTGCTAGGCATTGTCATTGTTAAGTAAACTTGAATGTGAATGAAATTATAAATTTTTAAATGTTGATTGGCATTAGAATGATCTTTAAAAATCACTAAAAATCATCTAGAATAAAAACAACTAACTAAACAAAAACAATATCTGTTGCACATTATATTATTATAAGATATACCCATATATATGTAAAGGTGTGTAAACAACAGATATATAGCTGGATGTATTTTCAAAAATTGAGCCATAGCTATATAACTGAAACTGATCACTAGTGTCACTAGTGTCCTCAACATCTTTTGCACATCCTCAAGGAGCTTGGCTTCTGACACCATAGTTTAGCTTTTTTTTTTTTTTTTTTTTTTAACTTAGTATAAGTGGAATCACCAATATTCTCTTTTTTGTATGGCCTCTTTTGTTGAAAACTAAGATGGTGTACTCATTCCTTTTACTGTCTCTACATATTGCATATTCAGCATTGCCTATGATCACCTTGGATGAACACACTGTTGTGTTTTCACCCATTCCACATCTGCATGTTAAGATATTTTGGGCTCTTATGAACAGCATTGATGTGAATAATCTTGTACATGTTTTCTGGTGAATATATGTGCTCATCTATTTTGGGTGCATATCCCTGGGAGGATTTGCTAGAGTGTAGAACATCCATATATTTAATTATAGTAGATATTGCCAGATAGTTTTCACAAAGTTATTTTATCAACTTGCACTCTCATCATCAGTGTATATAAATTCTCTTTTTCCCACATAATCTCCAAAGCTGAACCTTTGCTGTCTGATTTATTTTCGCTCTTCTTGTGGCTAATCTATTCTATATTTTTCCATCTAGTAGTTTGTCAATTTCTTTTTGATTAGTGGTTCTTTATATATGCTGAAGATAATAACTTCACATATTGTATATTAGGAATCTCTTCCCCACTCTTTGGGTTGCTTTTTTATTCTCATAACAGCTTATTTTATAAATATAAATTTCTTAATGGAACGTAGTACAGTTTTGTTTTATTTCCATCATAGTAGGTGTTTTATTCTTGCTGCTATTTTGTTCTGCTTGGGAAATCTTTGATCCACGTTCATGTAGAGGTTGTCCTTTCTGTTCACACAATAATGTTCAGATGTTAAATTTTCATTTTAATTAACAAAGTATTTCTAACATCTGTTTTTAAGTTATTTTTGTTCTACTTAATATTTCTGTATGTAGTCTCAGGGATGTGAGATTGAGCCCTGCATTCAGCTCATCGCTGGTCATGGAATCATGGAGTCTGCTTAAGATTCTCTTTCTCCCTCTCCCCATCTCTGCTCGTGCCTGCTCTCGCTAAAATAAATAAATAAATAAATAGATAAATAAATGCATATATGTTTATAGCTATGTATTATTTATTTACCAGGAAGTGGAGGATTTGAATACTTCCTCCTTGCCACTGCTTCTTTTAATTATCTAATTTAATTCCGTATGATTAAGGTACAAATTTGAATACATTCAATTCTCTGAAATTTTTGAGGATTTCTTTATGGTTTTGCTACATAAATTCAGCTGGGAAAAATGTTTCCTGTTTGAATCAAAAAGATTCAGTGTTGGGGCGCCTGGGTGGCTCAGTGGGTTAAAGCCTCTGCCTTCGGCTCAGGTCATGATCTCAGGGTCCTGGGATCGAGCCCCACATCGAGCTCTCTGCTCAGCGGGGAGCCTGCTTCCCCCTCCCTCTCTCTGCCTGCCTCTCTGCCTACTTGTGATCTCTGTCAAATAAATACACAAAATCTTTAAAAAAAAAATTCAGTGTGGGAACACAATCCTGTTTGTGTATAAAATAAGTCAATTATATTAATCATGTAATTGTTATCTCCCATAACTTTATTGAATATTTAGCTACTTTACTAACATTATTGAAAATGGAGCAGTTAAGTATTCTGCTCCATAGTGGGTTTTCTTATTTCTTCTTTTATAACTTCATGTATTTTTCGTTTAGGGTATATTGAAGTGATGTTCAGATTGCTTACAAATTTAGTATTGTAATATCTTTCTATGAATTGCCACATTATTGTTATGAAATGTCCTTTATTTGTGTAGTTTTGCCTCAAAGTCTACTTTGGTAGTGGTATAGCTTATATCAGCCTTCTTTTAGTTAACATTAGCATATTAAACCTTTATCCATGTTTTTCCTTTTAAATTTTTTGTATTATTATGTTTGTTATTCCTTTGGAAGGATTTTGTACTTTTTCCCATGGTGACATTCATAGAAACATTTAGTGCATTTACTGATAAAAAAGAATTGTTATCTGTGTGTATCTGTCACCCTACATTTTGTTTTCTAACCATTCTTCCTGTTTATTTATTTTGACTATTTTTTTTTTTAGTATTAAATACATAGTGTGATTATTGCCTTGCTCTCTGTTAACCTTTTAGCAAACATTCTGGTGTTAAATTTGTCATTTCCTCAATAATACCAGAATCCTAGGGCATATTACTTCTTGTAAAATCTAGAGTATGGTGATACATTTTTAGATATAATAGCAAAGGTACAATCCATGAAAGAAAGAACCGATAAGCTGGGCTTCATCAGAATTATAAACTTCTGGCGTGTTGTGGTGGCTCAGTTGTTTAAGCATCCAACTCTTGGTTTCAGCTCAAGTCATGATATCAGCATTGTGGGGTCCAGCCCTGCCTTGGGCTCCATGCTCAGTGTGGAGTCTGGTAGAGATTCTGTCCCTCTTCCTCTCCTTCCGCCCTTCCCCCTACCCATGCAACTCTCTTTCAAATAAATAGTGTAGGGATAGAGGGCACATACCTCAATATCATCAAAGCCATCTATGAAAAACCCACCGCAAATATCATTCTCAATGGAGAAAAACTGAAAGCTTTTCCGCTAAGGTCAGGAACACGGCAGGGATGTCCATTATCACCACTGCTATTCAACATAGTACTAGAGGTCCTAGCCTCAGCAATCAGACAACAAAAGGAAATTAAAGGCATCCAAATCGGCAAAGAAGAAGTCAAATTATCACTCTTCGCAGATGATATGATACTATATGTGGAAAACCCAAAAGACTCCACTCCAAAACTGCTAGAACTTATACAGGAATTCAGTAAAGTGTCAGGATATAAAATCAATGCACAGAAATCAGTTGCATTTCTCTACACCAACAGCAAGACAGAAGAAAGAGATATTAAGGAGTCAATCCCATTTACAATTGCATCCAAAACCATAAGATACCTAGGAATAAACCTAACCAAAGAGACACAGAATCTATACTCAGAAAACTATAAAGTACTCATGAAAGAAATTGAGGAAGACACAAAGAAATGGAAAAATGTTCCATGCTCCTGGATTGGAAGAATAAATATTGTGAAAATGTCTATGCTACCTAAAGCAATCTACACATTTAATGCAATTCCTATCAAAGTACCATCCATCTTTTTCAAAGAAATGGAACAAATAATTCTAAAATTTATATGGAACCAGAAAAGACCTCGAATAGCCAAAGGGATATTGAAAAAGAAAGCCAACGTTGGTGGCATCACAATTCCGGACTTCAAGCTCTATTACAAAGCTGTCATCATCAAGACAGCATGGTACTGGCACAAAAACAGACACATAGATCAATGGAACAGAATAGAGAGCCCAGAAATAGACCCTCAACTCTATGGTCAACTAATCTTCGACAAAGCAGGAAAGAATGTCCAATGGAAAAAAGACAGCCTCTTCAATAAATGGTGCTGGGAAAATTGGACAGCCACATGCAGAAAAATGAAATTGGACCATTTCCTTACACCACACACAAAAATAGACTCAAAATGGATGAAGGACCTCAATGTCCGCAGCAACATCTTCCTAGGAACAACGCCAAAGGCAAGGGAAGCAAGGGAAAAAATGAACTACTGGGATTTCATCAAGATCAAAAGCTTTTGCACAGCAAAGGAAACAGTTAATAAATAAAATCTTTAAAAATTTTTTAAAAAATTATGGAGGGCAAGTATTGCATGGAGCACTGGGTGTGGTGCATAAACAATGAATTCTGGAACACTAAAAGAAATTTTTTAAAAAAGTTTATAAAAACAAAATAAACTTCTGCCCTATGAAATATAATTTCAAGAAAATTACGAGGCAAGCCACAGACTAGGAGAAAATATTTGCAAAAGAAACATCTGGAAAAGCACCATTATCCAAAACATACAAAGAGCGCTTAAACTCAACAATAAGAAAACAAACCCTATTAGAAAGTGAGCCAAATACCAGGGCACCTGGGTGGTCCACTAGGTTAAGTGTTTGCTCTCATCCTAAGTCATGATCTCAAGGTCCTGGGATTGAATGCTGCATCAGGTTGCCTGCTCAGTGGGGAGCTTGTTTCTCCTTCCTCTGCATCTCTCCCTGCTTGTGCTCTCTCAAGCAAATAAAATCTTTTTTAAAAAGACTTTGTTTTAAAAAAAAGAAGAAAGAAAATGGGCCAAATACCTTAACAGACACCTCACCAAAGAAGATATGCAGATAGCAAACAAGCATATGAAAAGATGTTCCACATCGTATGTTACCAGGGAAATGTAAGTTGAAACAACTATGAGACATGAGACACAACTACTAAAATGGCTAAAATCCAGAACAGTGACAATATTAAATGTTGACAAAGCTGTGAAGTAACAAGAATTTTCATTCATTGTTGGCAGGGATACAAAATGGCACATGCTTTGAAGGACAGTTTGTCAGGTTCTTAGAAAAGTAAACATACTCACCATAGGATCCAGGAATCATACTCCTTGGTATTTATCACAAAATACAATACACAGATGTTTCTTGCAGCTTTACTAGTAATTGTCCAAACTTGAGCACAATCAAGATGTACTCTTGAAAGTGTAGTGAATGTGTAAATGAACTGAAATGAATCTAGACAATGAAATATTAATCAATAAAAGGAAGAAATGGGCTATCAAGCCATGAAAAGACATGGAAAAAAATAATGCTTATTAATAAGTTTTAAGAAAGTCTGAAAAAGCTGCATAGTGTGTGGTTCCAACTATGTTATTTTCTGTGGAAAAATAAAACTGTGTACTAAATAAAAATTTTTTTAATTTTAATTTTTTTATGAACATATAATATATTATTAGCCCCAGGGGTACAGGTCTGTGAATCACCAGGTTTACACACTTCACAGCACTCACCATACATAGCACTACCCTCCCCAATATCCATAACCCCACCACCCTCTCCCAACTCCCCTCCCCCCAACAACCCTCAGAGATTAAGAGTCTCTTGTGGTTTATCTCCCTCCTGATCCCATCTTGTTTCATTTATTCTTTTCCTACCCTCCAAATCCTCCATGTTGCATCTCCACTTCCTCATATCAGGGAGATCATATGATAGTTGTCTTTCTCCGATTGGCTTATTTCACTAAGCATAATATCCTCTAGTTACATCAATGTCATCGCAAATGGCAGGATTTCATTTCTTTTGATGGCTGCATAGTATTCCATTGCGTGCGCGCGTGTGTGTGTGTGTGTGTGTGTGTGTGTGTATATGTATATATATATATATATATATATATATATATATATATATATTTGGGTGCATGCGCCCCTTCAGATCACTACTTTTGTATCTTTAGGGTTAAAAACCCAGTAGTGCGATTGCTGGGTCATAGGGTAGTTCTATTTTCAACTTTTTGAGGAACCTCCATCCTGTTTTCCAGAGTGGTTGCACCAAGCTTGCATTCCCACCAACAGTGTAGGAGGGTTCCCCTTTGTCCGCATCCTCGCCAGCATCTGTCATTTCCTGACTTGTTGATTTTAGCCATTCTGACTGGTGTGAGGTGGTATCTCATTGTGGTTTTGATTTGTATTTCCCTGGTGCTAAGTGATGTGGAGCATTTTTTCATATGTCTGTTGGCCATCTGGATGTCTTCTTTGCAGAAATGTCTGTTCATGTCCTCATGAGTACTATAAAGTACTCATGAAAGAAATTGAGAAAGACACAAAGAAATGGAAAGATGTTCCATGCTCCTGGATTGGAAGAACAAATATTGTGAAAATGTCTATGCTACCTAAGCAATCTACACATTTAATGCAATCCTTATTAAAATTCCATTCATTTTTTTCAAAGAAATGGAACAAATAATCCTAAAATTTATATGGAACCAGAAAAGAGCTCAAATAGCCAGAGGAATATTGAAAAAGAAAGCCAAAGTTGGTAGCATCACAATTCCGGACTTCATGCTCTATTACAAAAGCTGTCATCATCAAGACAGTATGGTACTGGCACAAAAACAGACACATAGATCAATGGAAAAGGATATAGAGCCCAGAAATAGACCCTCAATTCTATGGTCAACTAATCTTCAACAAAGCAGGAAAGAATGTCCAGTGGAAAAAAGACAGCCTCTTCAACAAATGGTGTTGGGAAAATTGGACAGCCACATGCAGGAAAATGAAATTGGATCATTTCCTTACACCACACACAAATATAGACTCAAAATGGATGAAGGACCTCAATGTGAGAAAGAAATCCATCAAAATTCTTGAGGAGAACACAGGCAGCAAACTCTTTGACCTTAGTCACAGCAACAACCTAGGAACATTGCCAAAGGCAAGGAAAGCAGGGGCAAAAATGAACTATTGGGATTTCATCAAGATCAAAAGCTTTTTCACAGCAAAGGAAAACAGTCAACAAAACCAAAAGACAACTGACAGAATGGGAGAAGATATTTGCAAATGACATATCAGATAAAGGGCTAGTATCCAAAATCTGTAAAAAACTTAGCAAACTCAACAGCCAAAGAACAAATAATCCAATCAAGAAATGGACAAAGGACATGAATAAAAAGATTTTTGATGAATAGAACTATTAAATTACTATACTGTACATCTGAAACTAATATAACACTGTATTTTAACTAACTGGAATTAAAATAAAAATAAAAAATAGATACATAAAGAAACGAGTTCTGTGGTCACCAGGAGTTAAGGGAGAGGGGAGGATGAATACTCGGACACAGAGGTTTTTTAAGATAGTGAAACTGATTCACATGATAGTATAATAATAGACACATATCATTATGTATGTGTCTAAACGCTTAGGGTATATATACACCAAGAGTGACCCCTGGTGTAAGCTATGGACTTTGAGCTAAAAAAAATATGTTAATGTAGATTCATCAACTTGATAAATGTATCATTCTGGTAGGAGAAGTTAAGAGTGGAGGAGTCTTTGTAGGGGAAGGGTTTTATGCAAAATCTCTGTACCTTTTACTCAATTTTTCTCTGAATGTATAAGTGATATAAAAATCAGTCTATTAAGATAAAAGAAAAAAACACAAAATATCCAAGATGCAGAAAGAAGCATTGACAAAATTCAACTTTTCATTATTAACTCTCTCAACAAACTAGATATAGAAGGAAATGCTGCCATTTAGCAAAGGCTGAATATGAAAAGTCCAAAGCCAACAGCATATCCCATGATTAAAAACTCAAAGATTTTCCTTAAAAATCAGAGACAAGGCAAAGATGTCCACTACTGCCACTTGTATTCAACATACTACTGAAGTGCTAGCCAAAGCAGTTAGGCAAGAGAAAGAAATAAAGTGCATCCAAGTGAAAAAGGAAATTTTTTTTTAAAGATTTTATTTATTTATTTGACAGAGAGAGAGATCACAAGTAGGCAGAGAGGCAGGCAGAGAGAGAGAGGAGGAAGCAGGCTCCCTGCCGAGCAGAGAGCCCGATGTGGGACTCGATCCCAGGACCCAGAGATCACGACCTGAGCCGAAGGCAGAGGCTTTAACCCTCTGAGCCACCCAGGTGCCCCGTAAAAGGAAATTTTTTAAGTTCTTTATCTATTTTGGGTTCTAACCCTTTAGTGATGTGTGGAAGTTTTGAGTCACTAAATGATACACCTGAAACCAATATTACAGAGTATATTATTAACTAGCTGGAATTTAAGTAAAAACTTCTAAATTTTTTATAAAATAAAAAAAAAAATGAAAAAAGGGAAGGGGTAAAATTATCTGTAAATGACATGATATTATATGTAGACTAGACTAAAGGAGCTAAAAAACCTCTTAGAGCTAATAAACAAATTCAGTAAAATTATATGATACAATATCAATGTACAAAAGTCAGTTCATTTCTATGTAATAACAGTGAACTATTCAATTTTGGAGGGGAGATGGGTGGGGGATTGGGTGAGCCTGGTGGTGGATATTATGGAGGGCATGTATTGAATGGAGCACTGGGTGTGGTGCATAAACAATTAATTTTGGAACACTGAAAAGAAATAAAATAAAATGGAAAAAAAAACTAAAAAAAAAAAAAAAAGAAAGAAAGAAAGAAAATAATTCCATTTACAATTGATCAAAAAGAGTAAAATACAAATAAACTTAACCAAGAAAGTGATAGTCTGTATGAAAGAAATTTTTAAAGGTACATAGAAGTGGAAAGACATCCCATGTTCATGAATTGGAAGATGTAATATTGTTTAAATATCTGCACTACCCAAAGTGATCTCCAGATTCAGAGCAATGCCAATGAAAATCACAATGGTATTTTTTTTTTTACAAAAATCTAAACAAACAAATAATTTAAAAATTCATATGGAACCACAAAGGACCCAGATATACAAAAGAATCTTGAAATAAAAATAAAGTTGTAGGTACCATGCCAGCCTGATTTCAAAGTATTTTACAAAGCTGCAATAATTGAAACAGTATTATACCGGCATAAAAACAGATACATAGACCAAAGGAATAGAATAGAGAGCCCAGGGGTCAGAAATATGCTCATCCACTAGTCAACTGATCTTGTTAAGGATAACAGGAATGTGCAATTGGAAAAGTATCATCTCTGCCACAAACAAAGAGACAATGTGTCATGGGCCCAAGTATCTATCCAAATTCTTGATATGGGTGCAAAGAATACAGGGCTCTTACTGCCTACTACCCTCACCATTTTTCTGGGTTATGATTGCATGGAACAGCTTTGAGAGATGATATAATCCCTCCCTTTGGACAAAGAGGAGGCTTATTTCCACTCTCAATAAAAGCAGTACATTCTCCAAACTCAGTGTTCCTCTTCCATCCCAGAATTCACTATTTCTCTTGGTTTCATGTAGGCTCATGTGTATTGTATCTATGAGCAGGAACATTATACCTACTTTCTGGTTGCTGCTTTTGCTGTGTATAACAAAGTTCACTGTTTCTGACCCAAGGGTCTTGAATATTTTTGTTAGCATTAGTGAAATAGTTAACAGTCTAGTATATTAGCTTGTAAATAAGGTAAAATCTCAGACTCTTCACAGTTCGTGGCACAGACATGGGAGTGAAGACTTTTGGATCTTTGATCCAGTCCAGCTGAGAAGCTGATCCCAGCTCATCACAAATGCTCAACTATTGTTTTAAGATACTAAGTTCCTGGTAGTTTCTTATTCAGCAAAAATAAATTAAATAATCATAATGAACTAATATTTAGAACCACCACTCCTACCAGAATTACTAAAATGAAACAACAAAACATGAAATACTGAGTAACCAGTACTTTCACAAACTGCTGGCAGAATATATATATATATATATATAATCACTTTGAAAAATTTATTTGGCAGTATCTTCGAAAGCGGAACATATATGTATCTATAACTCAGTATTTCCACACCTAGTTTTATCCCAAACTGAATACATATATATGTTAACCAAAAGACATGTAAAATTTGTTTATGTGAGCATAGTCAATAATAACCAAAAATTGGAAACATTGAATACTAGAATGGATCCATATGAATTAAGCAGTTATCCAGAATGCTCTATTCCCTTTAATTTTGAACTATAGTCTCAAAACTTTTGCCTCCATATTTTACAGCTTCTTTTCTTTTATACTCTTTTTTAAAAACAGCTTTGTTGAAATATAATGCATATGCTACAAAATTCACCCATTTAAAGTGTACAATTAAATGGTTCTGGTATATTTATAGAGTGTTAAATAATCAGTACAATCTAACTTTAAAATTTTTTCATCACCCCAGAAAAAAAAACCCAGACTCCTTATCAGTTACTCCCCATCCCTTCTCATGCCAGCCACAGTAAATTGCCAATTTATTAAATTACTAATTTAATAAATAAATCACTAATTTATTTTTCTATGGATTCGTTTGTTCTGGAAATTTCAACTTAACACAATAATAGAATATGCAGTAGTTTGTGACTGGCTTGTTTTAAGTAGCATAATGTTTTTTGAGTTTCTTTCATATATCAGTATCTCATTTTTTATTGTTAAATAATTTCCCATTATATGGATATATAACAGTTGATATACATTTATGTTATGTCACTTTTGGGCTCTGATGAATAATGCTACTATGAACATTCCATTTATATCTAAAAAATCATTGCTTAACCCAAACTCAGAAAGAAGAAATCATTGCCCAATTCAAGGTCACAAAGATTTTACCCTTAATTTTACTTGTAAGTGTTTTCTTCTTTTTAATTTTGTCTCATCTATTCTGACCAATCATTGGGCTAAGACCTCCTTCTGTTATAAAATTTTTGCTTTTCTACTCAGATGAATCTGGAGGATAGTCAGTTACCATACCAAAAATGTAGCAAAATCACATTTTCTAGAAAATGCACAAATTCAGTACCATTATAGTGAATAATATTTGAACATAAAAACAAATCCGTAGCTATTAAACACATACTTTAAACAAGATAATTAGTACTTTAGGTGCTATAATGCAAGAAGTATGAAAATTTGGATAATTAAAAACCTTAAAAGACCCTTAATCTGACATTTACTCTTTGATACATATATGAATGGTGAGTTTAAATGCCATTATTTCTTGTAAGTAGGGCAAGTCTATATTTTTATGAAACAGGATACAAATAGTTTCTGTGTTCAAATTTTGAATAAAAGTGAAGATTGAACTTGAGCAATGTTTATCTTTCTTCTTCTTCTTTCTTCTTTTTTCTTTCTTCTTCTTCTTCCTTTTTTTTTTTTTTTTTTTACTACTATGTCATCCAAAACCAATAAATCCACATTTCCAAAATGTTTAGTCTAGCACATTCAATGCCACTAGGGATCTACTGTTTTAAAAGGGGGAAGAATTAAAGTCACCTTCTTTTTCTCCATCTTAATCTGGGGAAATAAAAAATCAGACTTAATATATCTCAGTCATGACATTGCACATAATCAGCATATAGTTGGGCCATATCCAGAATTATTTTTTGCTTGATTGAGAGGCCTACTCAAGCTTTTGATGTAATAGTTTAAACCTACTGCCTCCTGAACATTTGTATAATGAATTATGCCTTGTTTTGTCTACACACTCACAAAAAAAGTATTATTTTTTTAATTTTTAAAATTTTTTTTATCATTTCATTTTTTATGTTCAATTAGCCAATATATATCATTAGTTTTTGATGTAGTGTTCAGTAATTCATTAGTTGTGTATAAAATCCAGTATTCATCACACTTGCTCCCCTTAATACCCATCACCCCGTTACCCATCTCCCCACCCCCTTCCCTTCTGTAACCCTCAGTTTGTTTCCCAGAGTTGAGAGTCTCTCATAATGTGTCTCCCTTTCTGAATTCTTCCCTTTCAGTTTTCCCTCACTTCCCCATGGTCCAAAACAATATTCCTTATATTCCACATATGAGTGAAACCATATGATAATTGTCTTTTAAAAAAAGATTTTATTTATTTATTTGATAGAGAGAAGGATCACAATTAGGCAGAGAGGCATGTAGAGAAGGGGGGGAAGGATAATTGTCTTTCTCTGCTTGACTTATTTCACTTAACATTATCTCCTCCAGTTCCATTCCTGTCGATGCAGATGGTGGGTGTTCATCCTTTTTGATGGCTGAATAATATTCCATTATAGATACGAATCATATCTTCTCTATCCATTCATCTATTGAAGGGCATCTTGGTTCGTTTTTACATTTAATGTGAAAATGACAAGAAACTAGAGCACTATCCAATGCAATTTACCATGATTGGTTTTCCCACTACTAATATAATACACAATCTTTATAATTAATGAAACTTGCAAAATGGTGGATATCCGGTAAATACATTTTGAAAAATAAAGATTATCCTAGGACATATATTTTGGAATTCTTTTTTTTAAATTTTATTTTATTTAAATTCTGGAGACTAATTGTGTGTAGTGTCCATGTTGACCTTTACAGCATCTACTATGGCTCTTCTCTTGTAGGTCTTTCAGAGTGACGTGGCAGATACAAGACATGCTTTAACAGATTGCCCAGAGTAAGAAAAGCAAAGGAAATGTCTGAACAGATACTTTTGAAAATCCATACTTCTACAGTGTATCTGTTACAGTGAAAAACATTCACAGTGAATGTTAATTGTCTCCATTGTAGGGGATGTTAACCTTAAATAATATATTACTTCAAATCCTGCTAATAAATTTTGTGAATATGGATTAATATTGACTTCTTTTGGCAATAGTGATGTTAGTTGACATATGTATCCCCCAAAACAATTTTCTTACTGATATAAATGTCATTTTTCAAATTAATTCTAGCAAGAAAAAACTTTTGGCAGCTCTTTATAAGTGTCTCTTCTTCTGAAAAAAAAAAAAAAGAGAGAGAGAGAGGGAGAGATGCTTATAATTTGTAAAAAGAAGTAGGAAAGGAAAAAATTAACATTGAAAATGTCTTTTTAACAGAGCAAAATGCATGTGGGCAAAATTTCTAAGAACGCTATTTAGGCAAATAAATATAAGTTCTGTATACCTAATGGTCCTATGGGAATTTCCTCGTATCTTTCATATAATATCATGACAAGAAAGATCCTATTAAACTGTCTTGTTCTGTTCAAACTCATAACATCTGTCTTTGAATGTAATTCACATGAGAGCTGTAAATTTAATATGTTTTATTCATTAATAATAAAAGTCAATCTTTTGTGAGGAAGAAAGAATACAAACACTTTCTTCTTTCTGAGACATTTCTAAAATGAGACATTTCTAAAGATGACTTGATGTTCAAGAACAAATTAGATTATTCCACTACCTAGTTCTATTAAAAACCTTTTTAAAAAAATTTCCAATTTCCCTTTCCCCCTCTATTCAGAAACACTATTTGAAAAACCCAATAATTTTCTATAGAATATTTGAGAAGTGTACCTGAATCTAATGTATTCTTATCCAAAAATTTAGAAAGATCATTTTAGTAGTTAATTTTATAAAATATATCATCATCATTATTAACTTCTAAGAATGAATATTTCATTGGGAATATTTTTGGAAATTTTCCAATATTTTATTGTTGATATTAGTTTTGAATTTAGAAAGCCATCCCAAAATTATATAAGGAAATTATTTATATCTCCATGGAATAGAAGTAACTTAATATTTTGGGATTCCTTTAGTCAAAATATAAATGTCTGTCAGTGTCTTTTCTCATTATTTCCTTTAATCGTTTCACATATAATCAAGATATTCTAAAAAATGTCTAAAATAGTATGTAGAATGACATGTAAAGAAATATCTTTAGATTCCTAGATGTGAATTCAATAGCAAGTGAAGGATAAGAAGAGAGTTGGAATTGATATACTGGGATGATTGTAGCATTACATGAGTTCCTAGAAAAAGAGCTGAAGATTTTAAAATGAAAAATTAATAGCAATTATGAATAGCAATATATATGTGTATACATATATGGATATACATACATACCCATATTTATATGTTTATGTATATATGTATATGTATGTGTGTATGTTTGCATATATCCATGAACTTTCATTCGAGAAACATACAGTTTGACAAATGTTTGCTTTCTAACCAGAAATGTGCCTAAAATTGTTTGGATATTAATCACCATTCTAGCTGAAAAATTTTAGAATGAAATATCAGAGTAAGGTGACCAGAATCTATTGACACACACAGCTAATTGAGAAAGTTTAACCCATGGAAATTCTCAGGTATTTCAAGCACAAATATAATGAAACAGCTATGCAAAAAACTGGGCTTCTGAAAAGAATATGAAACAATAAAAGAAATAATTGTCCTCAAAATACTGTGAATAAAAGGCCACTGGTAAAAAAAATATTTATAATTGAAAATATTAAAATAATTTTCTTAACTAAAAACAAAATCTAAATATATAAGTTGAAAGAGTTGTTATATTTTCTTCAACTTCCTGATCCATCTGAAGTCAATTGTAGTATATGATTTTGTACATTCTATATAATATTTAAGTAATCTGTTATATGCTAATCAATTTGCAATATCTAATTTATCATACATAAGGTGTTATTTAATAAAGTTCGAGATTTAATTTCTTTATCCATATGTCAATATGCTTCTGTACAACAGTGTTTTAGAAGATTTAAAACTTTCTAGGATAAAATTTAAAGAGTAATCCATTGTAAAACATAGAGATATACTTTAAGAAGCTTCATCATTGCATCCTTTAAATTAAATTAATGTGATTTTCTGTTTTAAACTAAAACATTTTCCAGAAGCAAAATAAAACTATAATATTCAATCAGGCCAACATAGGTGTCCAATTAATCCAGGAATTAGGAAATTTCAAACACTGGGTGCTCATGCTTCCCTTGTTGGCCAATTATGACCAGTATAAATTTAAGTTTTCATAACTTCGGCCCTCTCATTTTATTACAAGAAACTAATCCTATAGAAATAATCAGTGTTACAGACTAAGGTTTATTTTTCTGGAGATAGAAAATGTATCATTTACAGCTTGATCAGGGGTAGCAAGACTCCTATGAGAGACATGGCATTAGAGATGTCTTATTTGGATTTGACCTTGACTACTTGTGGGAGCTGGTGAACAATGGAAGGCTGTGGCTCTGCATCTGGGGGAAAATTTAGAGTCACTCTTGTCCTAAGATCTACAGTTACTAAGAAAAACTGGACTTGAAATCAAAGTTGCTAGGCCACACTGGAACATCAGGAGAGCTGGAACCCATGAGGACGACTTTGGAGGCGATGCATTGTCACATGCAATTTCAATCTATGGAGTCACCTGCCTCACCACCTCACCATGGGTGATGAGTGTTCCTGGTCCAGGAAGCAGAGAGGTTAAGGAAGAACATTTGGTGGAAGAAGTAACTTGGGGCCCAGAGCATCCTTCCACCCCAGCACACACATACCAGTGGAATAAGGCAGCAGGTCACTGACAATGTGCAAACAGAAGCAGAAGATGGGTCTTTCTCCAGCTTCCTTCAGAACTCAATCATAAAAGTGTTTGCCATGTACTAATCAAGTAAAAAAAAAAAAAAGAAGAATGTATAATTGAAGATGCAATATAATGACAAGAATTAATTGGATAAAATACAAAATATTCTCATGATAAAAACAATTATGAGATATGGTGGGATGGGGAATGATTTTTCTTTTCCTCTTAATAATTTTTATATTCTCAAATAAGCATATTGAAAATGCATTATCTAAAATAAAACAGAAAGTGAAATAATTATATTTTACATTTTGGTAAAAAGAATTGCTCAGGCCTCTAGTGAAGAATATAAAGATAATTTTGTGTTAGGATATTTATTTACTAGCTTAAGTGATGCCATATGTGTGACCTGGCAATTATTCTTAAATTGTTTAGCTTTTCCTTTGATTGCTCTTGTGTTTTTCTTTTATTATCAGTTTCTGCATTCATCCAAACATCTCCTTCTAGAGAACATCTTCGAGGTCACCTAGCCTACTCCTTATTTTCACTCTAAAGTTTTACTATACTAAAACTCTTAAAACTAATACAGCATACATCAACGCAAGGCTTCTTGTTCTAAAAACTTAGAATCTGACTTCATTTCAACCTTAGAGTTATTGTCTTCTGGTATTAGTGCCCATACCTCCAGGACAGTCCACAGTGCCTTAGTGAAGAGACTGTCCAAAGAACACTCCTGGAGAACGTTCAAGTGGTGGATACCCAGTTCTCCATTCTAGGGTTGTTACTCTCTGAGTCTTCAGATCCCTATTTCTGGTGAATTGTGTTCATAGAAGTTCTCATTCTCCCACCACATTTAATGGAGACTATTTCTTTTCTTCTCTGGGCTCAAAAAACCACTGCAACAAAACATCACCAGTAGCTCATTTCCAGAGTACCGTACCAGAATACTGATTTCCATGTCATAAATGAGTGCCCTACTACCAGTGCATTTTCCCCTAATCTGTCTTCTTTTGTCCCCACCACCTGGCATTTCACAAAATGTTTACCCACTTCCTTCAATTATTTTGGTCTTTGAACTATTTCTTTCCAGAACAGAGTTCATACCTCCAAATTCTGGCAGTGCTGAGAACTGACCCTATCATTTTCTTTAAGGCAAAGAGGGTAGTGAATGCAGATATTGAGGTGAAAAACTATCACCTTAAGAAGCAAATGCTCTAGCTGTGATCACTGTGGAATCTTCAGACAAGAAACCTATTCTCTTTTTGCCAGTGGCATTGGGATCCTTCTGCCAGCTAGGGAGTTTGGGGGGAACTTGGGCAGTTAAAGATTCACAAGCTCAGTCACCAAAACCCCAGTTGTGAGCTCCCACTGATTTTCTGTGACAGCTCTAAATTTGACGTAGGACACTATACTTTATCTGAGTTGATCTGCCACATTCAATCTTGATTTCAACACAAAATTTCTTGTATTTCTGAAACATGATTGACTCCTTTAAAGCTGCTTTAAAGGCTTCTAACATTTAGGACTTGACTTAAATTGGAAATTAAGTGCCTGAGGCAGATATATAGGTAGATGATGGATGATAGATAGATAGATAGAGGTAGATAGATAATATCGCTTTTGCAAGACCTGCAATGTCATAAAAAACAGCCACCCACACCACATCCTTCTAAGTATTATCACCCTTAAACCAACAAGTGCAACATCCAGTTGATCTAATGACTTGATTCCTTACACCCCATACCAATTCAAAAAACTGAAAGTTTTTATAATGGGTCATTTTATAGCATGCCATAACTGCCCCTCTTAAAAAAAGGCAAAGAAGTTATTGTTGCCTCCAGATAGGTGAGATATTGAATCTGAAAACTCATTATGAGTGTTTTGTTTTTTGCTTTTTTTTTTTTTTTTTTTTTTTTTTGGTCATTCCTGGTACTGTCTTACTCTGGGTTCTCTAGAAAACAGAGGGAAAAAAAAAGTCCATGTTGTATGTTGTATATCTTTGAATACAACCCCAGGTCAACAAAGGAGAGAGAAAGGAGAGTATGTCAGGGAAAGAGGGAAAGTAAACCCAAGTGTTACAACTTCTCCGAATATTGCTAGTTGCTGAGAGGCCTTAGAGAAACAGTCCCTTCTAATCAGTTATATAGGGGAAGAAGTTCATGTCTTTCATTTTGGGATTCACCCTGGTTCCTTTCTTTCACTGAAAAAGTTCACTGCATCCTGCAATAACTTTCCTTCTCTTCTATATTGAGTTATAAGACTCCACTGGACAGACTCTGGGGAAAAGGAGAGGCTATGTTGTGATCATATTGGACCTTTATGGACACAAAGATTTATTCTATCAGGTTTCAACCAAAGTGAACACAAAAGAGCCTGAGCCAGGGGCTTCTGGGTGGCTCAGTCAGTTAAGTATCTGCCTTCGGGTCTGGTCATAATCTTGGGATTCTGGGATCAAGCCTCCTGCTTACCGGGGAGTCTGCTTCTCCCTATGACTCTCTCTCCCCACCCCACTTGCACTCTCTTTCATTCTCTAAAATAAATAAGTCAAAAATTTATTTTTAAAAAGAGGCTGAGGCAAAGTCCAGCCCTTATCCCATGGAAGAGACTAAAATAATCAACAGATTTAAATAGGGAACTGTATAACCAGTCTTCCAAATGTAGGCACTTCTAAGATTGAAAGGGCTTACTATTAGTTACACTAAGCACAATAATTAGACTAAGTGCACAGGTATAAGCTGGATTGTCTCAGTCAGATTGGAACATATGGTCATCCTTGGAAGACGAGGTCACATCCTTAGTACGTGGTCTCATTTAAGAGCAGTAGCTGAGGCATAGAGGCAAGTGCAGCCAGCGGAATCTCAAGTGTATGGTCTGGGTTCTGCGCACACTGTGAGGTGGACACTATGGCTATCCACGTCCATGGGTAAAGACATTGAGTTCCAGTATTCTAGCCTATGTGATGGAATTCATTGCAGGCACAATAAATATAACCCTCTTTCCTTATCTTTTTTCAAAATCAACTGGTAGGAATAAACAGGTAAGTAGATGAAGAATAGGGATACAACTCATGTTAAAGAAAGATGATACGCGAGAATTTGGCTTACACATTGAATACTCTTACTTTTTTTTTTTTTTTTTAAAGATTCTATTTATTTTATTTGACAGGCAGAGATCACAAGTAGGCAGAGGCAGGCAGAGAGAGAGAGGAGGAAGCAGGCTCCCCGCTGAGCAGAGAGCCCAACGCGGGGCTCAATCCCAGGACCCTGGGAGCATGACCTGAGCCGAAGGCAGAGGCCTGAACCCACTGAGCCACCCAGGCGCCCCAAATACTCTTACATTTTAAATACTTGGTATCAGAATAAGATTCAACTGACTAGGAGCAAGTTCCATGTAGGGCCAGAGCCTTTATTGCTAATCTGGTGGCATGTTAGAGAGTAGTTGAAAGTGTTTTGTTTTGTTTTGTTTTGTTTTGTTTCTTTTAGAGGTGATCCCAAAGGAGAATGGTAGACCGATAAAATTGACAAATCTTGCCAATTCCTTCATCCCAAAGCCACCAATCAGATGAAAGAGGAGTATATGGGCAGCCTGATAAGATCCAAGAGTGTTAGCTGGTGAAGCCCCCTCCTACATAGAAGCAAAACTTAGTAATGAGATCCTCTAAAAAGAGAAGTGAAAATTGTTTATGAAAAATGCCATATAGTAAGTTTAAGATATAAATAATTTTTGCATATTAGAAGAGGGGATATATTCCTATCATTAGAGTTATTAAACCAAAGTGCATGCTTTTTTTTTTTTTTAAATCTGGATGCATAATGCCAAGTGTGCTGTAAAAAAGATATGCCAGTGTATAACCCTATTCACACAAGGGAGATATTAAATGCATTTTACAGTTACTAGAATACAGGCACTGACCAATTAGAACAGATGCTCGCACCAACTAGAACATATGGCCACAGTGGTGATTTCTACCTGAGTATTAGCCCGGAACAGCAATATGTGAAAATTATAAATCCCTCACTCAATTGTCAAGATGAGATAGTATCTGACTTCCTGATGTGTTGCCAATTTAATGCAGAAAAAATGTTATATCATTGTTATTTGATTGGCATGTTTTTAATTAGAAATAAGTGAGCATTTTAAAATTTAACATGCCATTTATTTTTAATTCTAGCATATGTTTCATTTGTCCATTTATACATTTGTATGTTTTGTATTAATAAAATTAATTTATGAGTCTCTATAAAACTAAGACTGATGTCCTTCATGTATGTTACAAATATTCTGCATATAAATATATTATTTTTATATCCTTGCCATATCAGATTTTTAAAAGTTTTCTTATTTGACCTAGTCATATCTTCCTACATTCCTTTATTGCTTCTTGACTTTCTTTCTTACTTAAAATATTCTTTTAACAATGATTAAAAATAAACCTAAATATTTTACTTAGTACTTACATTTATGAGCTAGTCAATATGGGATTCATTTTGGTGTAAAGATTAAATTAGTGATCAAAGCTTTATGAAAAGAGCTAGGTACATGTACAATTGCCATTTATTGAGTAATTCTTCTCTTTTACCAGTAATTTAAAGTATGTCTTTATTATTTACTAAATACCAATAGCTGTATTTAGGGACTTTTATTTGATTTCTACTCTATTTACCAAATTCCTACAGTGTTAATCATAGTTCCTAACGATGCCAATGCATTTATTCACTTGATCTATCCTACAACAAAAACGAATATTTCTTAATTTCTATACCAGTATCACTACTCACAAGTATATAAGATAAATTTCAAGATTTCTTTGCAATTATTCTTGTCCTTAGAATAAATATCCCCTTGTGTCTTAAAGTTACTTAAATTAATTCTTTGTATGTGTAGTTATGTTTTGTATTGTATAGAGTTAGACTTCTTCTGTTTTAAAGGTTTATTGCAAAATTTTTACCCTCATTTAATATTTATCTTACACTTTAGAGTATGTGTTTTTTGAACAGGAACCTCATTAGCATACATTAAATCAAAATTTTCTTCAACCTAACTTTTTCCAATTTCACCCACCCTCTTAGTAAGCATTTTTTGTTTCGAACTTATGCCTTCTATGTTTCTTGCATATTTTTGTAAAAGCAAACAAATACATTTAAATGTTTAATTGCTTGATAGTATTCTGCACCTTGCTGTTTTTCACTCCGTGTGAGCTGACTATGCGGGTATAAATCTTTCTTATTCCTTTTCACTGCTGCTGAACCCCACTGTGTGATTCTGAACCAAGTGTCCCCCATACACGGGCATCTAGGCATTTTCCAATATATTGCCATTACAAAGTCTGCCACAATAAAAACATTTTTTTATTTTGTTCAAAAATTTCAAGCGATATTTTTGGATTAAGCCTAGAAATGGGATATCTGGGGCACCTGGGTGGCTCAGTGGTTTAAAGCCTCTGCCTTTGGCTCAGGTCATGATCCCAGGGTCCTGGGATCGGGCCCCACATTGGACTCTCTGCTCAGCAGGGAGCCTGCTTCTCCCCCACCCCCTGCCTGCCTCTCTGCCAACTTGTGATCTCTGTCTGTCAAATAAATAAATACAATCTTAAAAAGAAAAAAAAAAAAAGTTGGATATCTGGATCCAAAGCTAATTGCATTTGTAGCGCCATCAGATGGTGTCCATTTTGCATTCCTGTAAGTAGTGCATGAGTGAACCTTATTCTTCATAGCTTTGCCACCTTAGTTTGGTGTGAAATCTTAAACACTCTTATAGTCTACTAGGTGAAAAAATTTATTTTGTAGTTTTATTTTGCATTTTTATTATGTATGAAATGGTGTTAAAGGGCTTTTGTGTGAACTGTCCATGCTCTTCACTAATTTTCTGTATTTGTCCTCAAGCTTCTGAAAAAAATTTATACATTAGGATGTTTTGTTTTGTGTTTGACTTTTTACATCTCTTGTTGCTATTAAGTAGTCTGATGCTGATTGGAATTATGTAAATTTTTTTAAAGATTTTATTTATTTATTTGACAGACAGAGATCAGAAGTAGGCAGAGAGGCAGGCAGAGAGAGAGAGAGGAAGAAGCAGGCTCCCTGCGGAGCAGAGAGCCCAATGCGGGGCTCGATCCCACAACACCGGGACCATGACCTGAGCCGAAGGCAGAGGCTTTAACCCACTGAGCCACCCAGGTGCCCCAAGGAATTATATAATTTTTTAAGTGATTTGTTATATTTCTCTGGAAGCATTATGAATGTAGCAATGTTCTTACAATCAACTAAAATTTGCCTGTGTGATTTTCCTTCTCTTTCCTTACTCACTTTATGAGTCTTTTAAATGGAAACTTACTGTTTCTCTAATTCTGGACAAATTATCAACATATTTCTACCAGTACCTCCTCGTCTGCATTTGTGATATTTTTCCTTCAGAACTTCTACTCCATTTGTACTTATTTTATATTACCTTTTTCTTAATCCCCTCCAGTTGCCTTCAAAAGTGTTCCTCTCTGTCATCTTGCATTTTACTACTTTTTTCTGCAAAATTCAGTGCACTGTGGTCTTCATCTTTTTGCCTTTTACATCAACAACGAGATTTCCTTGTTAATATTTCCTTAAGTCAGGGGTGTCTGGGTGGCGTAGTTGATTAAGTATCCAATTCTTGATTTAGGCTTAGGTCAGGATCTCAAGGTCCTGAGTTTGAGCCCTTGGGCTCAGTCTCTGCACTCACCAGGGAGCCTCTGAGGTTCTCTCTCCTCAACCTGTCCCCTAGAACCTCTCTCCGTGCATGCAATTTCCCTCTCTCTCTCTCTCCCAAATAAATAAATAAAATCTTTTAAAAATATTTCCACAAGTTACCTTTATGCCCCTTAAACCACATTGAGATACCACCTTACACTACTTAGGATGGCAAAAACTGACAAGAAACAATAAATGTTGAAGAAGTTGTGGAGAAAGGGGAACCCTCTTATACTTTTGGTGAGAATGCAAGTCGACGCAGCCACTTCAGAAAACAGTGTGGAAGTTCCTCAAAAAGTTAAAAATAGAACTACCCTATGACCCAGAAATTGCACTACTGGGTATTTATCCCAAAGATACAGATGTATCTGTGAAAAGAAGAGTCATATGCACCCCAATGTTCACAGCAGCAATGTCCACAATAGCCAAACTGTGGAAAGAGCCAAGATGACCTTCACAGATGAGTGGATAAAGAAGTTGTGGTCCGTACACACTATGGAATATCATCAATATTTTGCATCAATATGGATGAGACTGGAGGAGATTATGCTAAGTGAAATAAGTTAAGCAGAGAATGTCAATTATCATATAGTTTCACTTACTTGTGGAACATAAGAAACAGCATGGAGGACAGTAGGAGAAGGAAGGGGAAATGAAGGGGGAGAGATTGGAGGGGGACGTGAACCATAAGAAACCATGGACTCGGGGCGCCTGGGTGACTCAGTGGGTTAAGCCTCTGCCTTCGGCTCGGGTCATGATCCCGAGGTGCTGGGATCGAGCCCCGCATCAGGTTCTCTGCTCAGTGAGGAGCCTGCTTCTTCCCCTCTCTCTGCCTGCCTCTCTGCCTCCTTGTGATCTCTCTCTGTCCAATAACAAATAAAACCTTTAAAAAAAAAAAAAAAAAAGAAAAGAAACCATGGACTCTGGGAAGCAAACTGCGGGTTTTATAAGGCGGAAGTGGGGGGATGGTGAACCTGGTGATGGGTATTAAAGAGGGCACAGATTGCATGGAGCACTGGGTATTATACGCAAACAATGAATCATGGAACACGACATCAAAAACTAATGATGTACTGTATAGCAACTAACATAACATAATACAAAAAGTTACTTTTATGCCTTCTTGTTCATTATCATTTTGCTAAAATTTTGTTACTTTCCCAATATATTTATCCTGCTTATTTTAAATTTCTGGGGCACACATTTTAATAATTCTGCTTTTAATATTATACCTTGTTCTGGTTGATTTTCTATCTTTTGAGGAGTTGTCCTTTTCGGTAGGAGTCTGCTTATAGCGCGTAACTTTTGCTCTCCTAGGCATGGCATCTGTCTTTTCTAAGAATATGTCTGGGTGGGTGAGGGGGTGCCTGGGTAGCTTAGTCATTGAGTATTTGCCTTCAGCTCAGGTCATGATCCCAGAGTCCTGGAGTCGTGCCCCACATCGGGCTCCCTGCTCAGCGGAAAGCCTGCTTCTCCCTCTCCCACTACCCCTGCTCGGGCTCCTTCTCTCATTGTGTCTTTCTCTGTCAAACAAATACATAAAGTCTTTAAAAAGTAGTTCTTAACACTAAAAAATAAAATAAAATAAGGATGTATCTGGGAAGATTTGATGGTAGGGCTACCATTTATGTTGAGCTTCAAGGTAAAGGTGTGTTTAAGAAGCATCATGGAAAGAAACCCCCCCAAAACAAGTTCCCAGGCACAGAGATAATTACCACCCTCTTCCTGTTGGAGCCATCTCATTTACTTCCGCTGGTCCCAAGGTTCACCTCCTCTCTGGGAGGAGTTGTCCCGGAAAGGGTTGAGAAATACCTCTTCAAGAGCATTTCCTTCCTTGTTTTCTTCCTCTCCTGTCCCTAACTTGGCTCATATCAACCTCTACTGTGGAACATGAGCACCGTGCCTAACTGTCTCCATACATCTCTTCCACACTGAGAAGAGGCAAGAGCAGAAAGCAAAAAGCTTTCTCTTGCATGTCTTCCCATCACTTCCTAGAACACAGGCTGCCCTCACAGCAGCCATCTACCCCCACACTCACCACTAGGCAGTAGGACCTCAAGTACCAATGAGATGTCCTCTTTCTGTTTCCTTTGGAATTCACATTTTCCTCTTGTTTTGTCTTTTGTTTAGGTTCGATTTGGAGTAAAAGGACTATAGCTCATGCTGGTTTATCTTTTTAAAGAGATAGAAGCCACTTCTTCCTTGTACTTTTGCTTCCTGGCTGCCTAGATTTCGCAACTTCTTTAAAGTCTTAAAATTATTTCTAAACCTCACCTGCTATACCTCACACCCCACCCCCATATGTTAGACCCTGAAATAATGATTATCTACAGCAGTGGTATTCAAACTTAAGGTATTCAAACTTAACCTATATACCCAGGAAAATTTTAAGTGCAGACCTTCAGATATTAATCCCAGATGTATTTCAATCAGAATGGCAGGGACTATGGTTCAGAGCCTCTATATTTAAAACTCTCTAGGTGCTTCTGAATGATCAGATCCTCTTGGTAACCCCTTATGTAAACCATATAATTGAACAGTTAATTTATCACTCTGGTTCATGCAGATATATCTTTTCTTTATACTGTAAACTAAATTATTATCAGTTTGAGAGAAAGGACTGATTGTAAGACACAGAGATACATGTAGAAACGTACAATCACACACATACACACACAACATGACTAATATAACACTTAGGTGCTAAAAGTATTAATATCATAGATCAAGTCTAAAGCAGTGTTATCTGCTGTTTCCTTTTTTTCAACACTGAACATTCAGTGTGGGTTTTGCTGATAAACTACTCCAATCTCAAGTCCATGTTCTTTAATTCTTCCATTTAGTCCACAACTATTTAGTATTTACTGTATGCCAGACATTTTTTAGTTGCTAGGATATGATAGTGAACAATATAAGGCATTACTCTCATAGCACATAGCATATGTGAAGGAAGATATGCAATACACTGACACATTGAATTAAACTCTATTGGATAGTAGTAAGAGTCATGAAGAAAAAAAAAAAAAATTGTTAGAGAATATGGGGCCTATTTTAGCCAGGGCTGTTAAGAGAGGATTTTGTAAGGAGATGGCATTTTATAAAGAACCTAAAGGAAGGAGAGCTGCATGGGACAGAGAAGAGCAGGGAGTGTAAATAGTCCTAAACTTGCTTCCTTTCAAGGAATAGCCCAGAGACCAGCATGGCTTGCAGGAGTGGGGCATCAGGAAAAATGTTAGAGGACGCGTTTGCAGGTCTGCAGACCACAGTAATTCCCAACTCCTTTCACATAATGACCCACACGGAGACTGTGGCAGACAAGAACAACAGGATGGGGTGCCTCTAGTCCAGCGGGCCCAGGAGCCATGCTGATTCCTAAGAACCAGGAGGCGGGGATCAGTATCTAAAGATTTGTGACACCAATTCCTCCCACTATTGGGAAGCTCTAGAGAAGCTCTAGAAGCTCTGTTGGGAAGCTTTGGTCTAGGTCCTTGCATCTTTGGAAGTGTCCAGGAACATGTTCAGATGAGAAGGGGGAAATACTAGATAGCTTTGTGTTTACAACATTAATTGAAAATTTCTCATCAAGGTTACCAAGAAACTCATGGAAGCAGAGCATGTAATTCTTTGTATTCTTTCCTGCCTTCTCCACATTTCATTCTAGTTTTGACAAACTTTTGATTTTTAAAGCTTTTTCTCCTGTGCAACTATCTTCCTGTTCCTTCTCTAGATGCCCTTGACTTTTTGACCACTATTTGTTATGACTTTTTTTTTTTTTCTGCTATCGTGTCTTGTTGTTATTCCACAGGGTCCTGTCTTTAGAATTCTATTCGCAGACCACAATCTCCCTAAGAAACCATATCCAGATAGATGACTTCAAGTACACAGACTCACTAAGGAGTGGTACACTTTTCTCTCCAGGTCATGTCTCTCTCCTGAGTTTAAAACAAACTCTGCACAGAAACTGTATTTAAGAATAAAATATTCACCTGAGGATCTTTAGGTTCAGGCTAAAATTACAATCCTTTGCAACAAGGAAAGAACTTTTTGTATGTTTCTATCTTTACGAGTTGAATCTTTGACAATGAATGTTTCTATACCACAAGCATCTATGACTAGCCCTAGTCTCATAATCCTTCACACAAATCAGTGGTTATTGTTATCTTAACTAGTTAGAAAGCTACCAAAAAAAGGTATCTTGTCTATTTAATCTCTAAAATATTCCCCATGAGGGGAGTCTGAGTGGCTCAATGGGTTAAAGCCTCTGCCTTCAGCTCAGGTCATGATCCCAGGGTCCTGGGATTGAGTCCCGCATCGGGCTCTCCGCTCAGCAGGAAGCCTGCTTCTTTTCCTCTCTCTCTCTGCCTGCCTCTCTGCTTACTTGTGATCTCTATCTGTCAAATGAATAAATAAAATCTTAAAAAAAAAAAAAATTCCTCGTAAGAATTCTCTTCTCTTTACCTCTGTTGTTGCTGCCATGTTGAAGTCCTCATGATTCTTTCTATAAAACTGTTCCAAAACAATGGATTCATAAATGTGAAGATTAAGTGTCTGAAACTTGGGATGTGGAAGGAGACCTGGTGGGAGGCGGCGGAAGGAGTGAGACATGCCGTTTCTCCCTCGGTTGTCAACGTTCATAAAACGTGTCCTATGTTTGACGTCATAGGCTGACATAAAACAGGACTTGGAGTTTGTTTTTCTTTCAGTGTTGGATGTTATTCGATACCTGCCACTGTGTATATGTTTTTCATTGAATATATTCTTGGGCTATGACAATAGGTGTTTTTCATACAGTGTGGACCCTGATGGTAAACTAGCTACTTAAACCGGCACTGAGCGGAAACACAAACTAATACACAAAACCCTTCTCTTTACCAACAGAGGAGGACAACTTGGTTATTGTTGTCTTAACTAGTTAGAAAGCTACCAAAAAAAGGTAAACCGAGGGAAGCTCAAAATGGTCAAAATGATGAGTTTATTCAGGAATAGCAGAGGTATAGCAAGTGGGACCACACAAAGTGTAGCAAGCTACAGGTGGCTCTGTTAAGCGTCTGGACTATGCGGTGTTTATATGCAGGGAGTATGAAGAGGGGAGAGTTCAGTCAGAGTCTGTTAAAATCAAAACCAAACGGAGACCATATTTGAACATTTCCTGAGCAGACAAAACCAGTCCAGTTGTACAAATAAAGCTTCATTCAGCTTAGTTTGTGAGATCAGCCTGTCCCCCGTCATTCCTTACTTGTGTCTCTGGAAACCATAAGCAAAAATTTCATCTGGTTGATATGAAGTAACCCCAGATAAACTCTGTCATTTAAGAAATACTAACATTGTCAAATTTCTGTAATTCAGGCATTGGTGGAAAATCAGTCTCATAGTCCTGAAGTTTTGTTTTCTTAAGGGTAAATGTATAAGATTTTTCCATCTTATATCCTCCAGTTCTGTGTTACTGAAATTCTCTCACATATTTAACTAGTGTTTATTAAGCATATCATAGTGCCAGGCATCTTGTAGGCTCTAGGAGTATGATAGTGAGTAAGATAGAGAAAACCCCAATCAGCAGAAACTTATTTTGTATTTATAGATAATATGTTAGGTTTTTTGTTTTTTGTTTTTAAGATTTTATTCATTTACTTGGCAGACAGAGATCACAAGTAGGCGGAGAGGCAGGCAGAGAGAGAGGGGGAAGCAGGCTCCCTGCTGAGCAGAGAGCCCAATGCCGGGCTCCATCCCAGGACCCCGGGATCATGACCTGAGCCGAAGGCAGGGGCTTTAACCGACTGAGCCACCCAGGTGCCCCAATATGTTAGTTTTTAATGTGTCATATTTCTAACTATTTTTTTCTGGGAAATACTGACTGTATATTATTTGTACCTTAAGTTGTAAATTTAGGATCAAATCCTTGTGAAAATGACTGCAGTGCAACCTACGTATGACACTTCCTGCCCAAGCCTCTAATCGGCTTCCTCTCAGTCCGTCAATGCTTCAAATGAATGTCAAACACCTAGCTCTAACAAATCATATATTGCCTTCCTCATATCCCTGGAACGCCTCATTTATTCTGAAAATGAATTTCAGACGCCTTATAGCTTGCAGCCCTAAGTTTGAAGCCTTATAGCTTGCCTACCTCCCCTTTTCAGTTGCAGGTCTGGAATTACTGATGGCGGGGGCCCCTGACCTCACAGTGATCTTCCAGGATCTGGTGCCCTCACATACCATCTGCTTGCCTGAGGTATCTGCACCGAGAGTCTTCCTGACAAAATACTACCCATATTTTCACTCAAATAGTTTCTTCTCTTCTCTGTCACCTACTTGTACCCCCACTTCTCCAACATGTAGAGAGAGAATCCTTATGTGTGTGTGTGTGTGTGTGTGTGTGTGTGTGTGTGTGTGTGTTCTCAGACTACTTAGCGCATTCCTCCAGGAAAACCCACAGTTTTATGTTATAATTTTTGGCGTGTATTTTCCTTTGTAGGCTATTAGTTTTGTGTGTGTGTGGGTTTTTTTTTGTTTGTTTGTTTGGTTGGTTGGTTGTTTTTCTGTTTTTTGTTTTGTTTTGTTTTTTTAGAGAGCAGCTCTAAGTTTACAGCAAAATTGAATACAAGGTACAGGGATTTCCCATTCACTTCCTGACCCCACTTGTGGGTCGTCTCCCCATTATCAACATCCCCCACCAGAACTGGACATTTGTTAAAATTAATGAACCTACGTGGGCACGTCATCACTCAGACTCCATTAAGTTACATCACAGCTCACTATGGGTGTTGGACTTTGTATGGGTTTGGACAAATGTATAATGACATTTAGCCACCATTATAATATACAAAGTATTTCATTGCTCTAAACATCCTCTGTCCTCTCCGCACTCATCCTTCTTCCTTCAACCCATTGCAACCACTGGGGTTCTCCTTGTTTTTGTATTGTTTCATTTTGAATATAAGCAGCTTACTTCTCATATTCTTCTATTTCTGTCATCAAGCTCAGTCCTTGGCATATAATAAGAGATGTGCATTAGTGAATAAATGCTGGAATCTAAGATACATATTGATATGTCCATAGATACTGATATTAATGAAAAAAAGCACAATTTCAGTTTTCATAAGTGAAGGAGTGCAAAAAACCCATGCTTAATTTTATGATTTGTAGAACAACTCATAAGAAAGCACATACAAGAAAATAATATATTTTTAAACAAGCCATGAAGAGAGAAGAGTAGAAATAGGATACAGAAAGAGGAAAGACAGAAGAAGGATTAGAAGGAAAGAGAAAGAAGGAACACAGGCAGAGAGAAAATAGATTACTTTGGTCAAGGGTAAAACTTTACCATGCCACACTACTTGCCCAACAGGTGTATGTCTTTCCCTTCTAAAACACTTTGTGAATGGGTAGATTTTCATTGTAATAGATTTATTTTATGGGCATGGTGAATAATAATGATATAGAATATATTTATTTCTTCATGAGGGCATTAAATATTTTCTATTCTGTATTCAAAACATCTATTTTTTATATGACGTAGAAGAATTATGCAAAAATTTGTCCAATATATCTGATAACTTTGAAATAGGCAATAATAACTGATGTTTTATAAGGTACTAAGTAGTCTAAAGAACAGTGAATAGTACACTAATGTATAAATGCTCTGTACATTAATCCCAATAAGATTGTTAAGGACACAATATTAACTCCATCTTACAGAACAAGAAATGGTAACACAAAATGCCGATTTGCATGAGGTTCATCAGCACATGTGACACACCTCGTTCAGATCATCTCTTTCCAGGGTCCGTATATTTCAATTCCGTGGCATCAGCTTTTGCCATAAAACCATCTCATTCAAACTTCTTTGCACATTGCTTCAAATAAACTTGTCATATACGTAAGTCATTTCTTTTTGTTTTAATTTAATTGTTTTGTTTAAAATCAATTAGCCAGCATATAGTACCTCATTAGTTTCAGATGTAGTGTTCAGTGATTCATCAGTTGCATCTAACACCCAGTGCCCTCCTTAATGCCCGTCAGCCGGTTACCCCATTCTCTCTCCAGCTCCTTTGCAGGAACCCTCGGTTTGCTCTCCATAGTTAAGAGCCTCTCATGGTTCTTCTCCCTCTCTGATGACTTCCTGTTCTGTTTCCCCTTTCTTCCACTATAGTCCTCTATTTCACATTATGAGTGAAGCCCTATAAGATAATTGTCTCCTATTGATGTAAGTCATTTCTTATTCAGAATTTCCTAAGACTTGTAAACTCAGAGTGTATTCTTAAAGAAGGCATTACATGAATTTATTGTGTAAAACCTAACCCTCTAAATTTAGAGTGTATATGATACTACATTTAAAAAATAATTAAATACCTCCAAGCAGGCTGCATTTGAGTTCAAAGTGTAAATTATCTCTGTGTGAACAAACATTTAAAAGCAATGAAAAATTTGAAACTATTATGAAAATCATCACTTATTTTTTATATTTATAATTTCTCTATATATTGTTTATTTTATTTCTCTATATATTGTTTATTGTATATTTCTCTCTATATTGTATATTGTTTATTGTTAATTCTCTATATATTATTTTATTCTTAAGTACGAATTTGCTAGGAACTGAACATATTATTTCAGAATACTTAGCTGACTGAAATAATATGTTCATAAACTTTTGCCATTAATACAGAAAATTGAGTAATTTCAAGCTTTCTAAAGTTCTATATTTTAACACATATATATAAGCTCAAATGGAAAAGAGAAAGTAAACACTTACTTAAAATTGGCTAACTGCACTAATTCTGTAAGGAACATTTTGGGAAATATATTTTGTATTATTTTCCGTTGTTTAGTAGCAGCATGAGGTCAGTGCACTTAGAGTTGGTAATTAGATAGAAGGTTCAAAAATGTATTACCCAGATATCACATTCTCCATTTTAATTAAATTATACTTGCAGACACGGCAGGTATAGCTACCAAAATTAAGTTAAATTGTCCTATATATGCAATTTTGTTATTATCTTGGCTTTAATCTTTCATGATAAAAGATAACTTTGTCTACAATAGTGTATTTATACATACATGAATACATTTTCTTTTCTTTTTTCCTCCCCCCTGCAAGCAAAGCGTTCCTGAATAAGAACAAAGTAGAAGCTGCTAAAATGGATGGCATGATGTAAACTCAAACCTCTCTTTTAGATGATGTTTCCTAGAGTATGGTGCTGGGAACATTTGCATTGAAATCATGTGAGGATATGCTATAATTTCAGACTTCTCGACCCTATCACAAATTCGAATCCTAATCCCTGGGTATGGAATCCAAGTATCATATTTTTAGCAAAATCCTAGGTAAAACTTTATAACCAACCATATAATATATCACTTTAATATCACGTGAGTCATCTCCAGTACTCTCTCACAATTAAGAGAACAGTAGCTCCAGAGCTATAGAGATAAATAGGAATAAATGGATACTCCTTTACTTAGCAGAGCAGGACACAAAAGCCTGGGAATTTCTGTTTAATTGATGCAACACTTAGGTCAAAATGGCATAAGTAGGGGTTCTTGAGTGGCTCAGTCAGTTAAGTGTCTGCCTTTGGCTCAGGTCATGATCTCAGAGTCCTGGGATTGAGCCCTGCATTGGCTCCCTGCTCAGCAGGGAGCCTGCTTCTCCCTCTCCCACTCCTCCAGCTTATGTTCCCTCTCTACTGTCTCTCTCTTATCAAATAAATAAAGAAAGAAATATAGAAATAAAATTTTTTTAAAAATAAATAAAATGGCATAAGTTTACACTTATGTGAGAATGATATTCTTAGGAGAATTCAGACCACTAAAATGGGTGGGTTTAGTGAAATTAAAATAGAACTTTAATAAAGTGGTTTCCTTACCCACTCTCAACCTGTTTCTTCATCATTAAGAGAGTAGGGTGGTGTCTACTTCACAGAGCTGTTGAGAAGACAGATGATGTGACTGGGAGTGGTTGATAGGCTACATCCTCTCTTTCACTCTGTCAGTAGAAGTCTATGTGTTCTACAATTTGTGTGTATGCACATGCATCTATATTAACATTTTGCTGTAGAAGTAAAGCCATAGTGATGGAACTTTTTCTGTGAGTAAAGGGTAACAGTGTTTGTAGGTTGAACGTTATTCTGTTATTCCCTTCATTATGTTTTATACCCATTTGTCTTAAATTTCAGAAAAGAAATTATTTGCATGCACAGCTGTATCTGATTTTGTTATTGAAACTTTGAAATACTACATTTTTTGATAAAACGTTTATTTTGGCTTATTTCACTTTTTATTTTCCTTCTTTTCTCTTCCTGGACTGAGGCCATCGACAAATGCACGTGCCTCCCAGCATAGTCATTTGTTGCTTTCCTCCATCTGTCAGATACGGCCTATCTGGTGCCGGATACACAGGTAATACCAGGTGGTGGGAAGAGCAGAGCACCTTCACGGAATCTGAGACATAAAAGGAGTAGTTTTACAGAAATTAAGTCTTGGATGACACAGGGAAGCTGAAAGTTGACATTTAATGTTGGGAGTTTTTCAATTCTCATTCCTTTTCTGGTTTCTGTATTCTCAGCACTTAAACCTTACGAGTTTCAGACCTACAAGGGTCATTACCTGAATGGGGTAGAAATCAGCTACGAGTACAGCTATGTCAGTTTGCATTTTATTGAATATTGAATCAAATAGGCTTATTTGGTTAGAGAGGGAGCATCGTTTGACCTCCTCGAACCAAAACTTCAGAGATTTGGGGGACCTTTTCCCAAAGTCCCACCTTCTCTGCATAATTTTGTAACTAGTGTTTAGATACAGTTCAGTTATAAACATCTGAAGTGTGGTATTTGAGGGGTCCAGCAAATCATGCTACTCTGTTGCATGTTCTAGTATAGGTTGGATTTAGAGACGTGCACAAAAGGCATATGTAAATTAATGCTTGTTTCATTGATGACTACAGTCTAGACTGTTCACTTCCTTTATCACGGTACTTTCAACTTCACTTATCCGCCCTCCTGGGCACACAGAGGTCATGAAAACCTATGCCTGGCCTACCAGTGAGGAGGCCGTCCACATTTATTGACTGCAGAGAGGAGAATGCTGTCTTCAGGTAGAAGACCCTCTGAGAGGGAGAGGATGGGTCTTGATCAAACTTGCTAGATAATTCCACCAAACCCACAAACCATATGTGTCGCAGCCTTCACCAGGGGGAGAGGATTAGGAGACTGAGGCAAGAGATCAAGACCGTTACACTAGGGGAACTCCCTATCACTATTATTATTATTATTATTATTATTTCATTATAATTATTGTGCATAATTGTTATAATTATCTTATGTTCTCATTATACATAAGGCGACACGTAAGTGCATGAAAAGATATTCCCTACTAAGAACACTTTTCCCTTTCTGCTAAATGCCGTCACACGTAAACCCCTATTCAACAACCTTTGCCTAAAAAATTCACCCTTATTTTCTCTTCCACTTCTTCATCAAGCACTTTTCATTAAACCAAAATACCCTTGTGATTACTTCATTGCCCCTCGTGTCTGCTCCTCTCAACTTCTACTTACACGTGCTTTGTTCCCCTTCCTTGTTCTCTTGCACTTTCTTTGTCTACATTTCATTAGCCTCCGCTCCCTAAGGAGAGAGAAGGACTCCTCTGTGTCTTTTGTTCTTCCTAATTACGCCGAGTACAGCCGTGGGTATTTAATACTTCTTAAGTTAATGTTAAATGAAGAAATGTCTCCTCGTGGATTCTCTGTGGCACATAAGTAATTTTTAAGAGAGGATGGGCCCGTCTCTCCACTGTTGTTCCTCAGAGAGCACGTCATGGTCCTGTTAAGAATAATCACGTAATATCTTTTTATTAGTGTTGCTAAGTCACCTGGCCTCTACAATGAGGTGCAGATTGATTTTCAGCTCAGTCGTTTTAATCAATACCCCCAGCCTTAGGAAGAGCACCGCTCAACGTTTGCAAGGGTAAACAAAACCCAGCGTGTGTTCGGCAGTCTGTCGGGGACAAGCAAAACTAAATCAAAGTGACAAATTACGTGGAAACATGCTCCTTGTAAAGGAAGTGTGATTTTATGTGTGGGCGTGAGTGTCTGTATGTATATATCCAAACAAATTTTTACAAGCTTTTCACTGCGTAGTGAGTTGTTATTAAACTCTAACGTGGCTCAGCAAAAATATTTATTGAAATTTCAGAAAAGTGCATTTAAAAATACCTTGTAAAGAGGTTACCCTGGGAGAAAATTATAACCGAATCAAATCATAATAATTTAATGTGTTGGGCTTAGAAAGGTAATATTTGTGATAGGCGGATAGGGAATTTATTATTTTTCCAAAGTTGAACCGTATTTTAAGAAATGTAATTATTCCATACATAAGAATTCAGAATACAATCACCACACAAGAAAAAAAAAGGAAAGAAATGTACTTGTCCTACACTATAACAAGCATACTGAGGCTTTAAATGAATATATACTTATAAAATTGCCTCTGACAATTCACACGATCTGATTTTGTGGCAGGATGCTCTGACGAAGGATCTGATTGCATGGTGCATTGAGCTGTGGCTGGGAAATAATAACATTCCCTGTTCGTGCTTCTCCTTGTTATTGCTGGAAAAGAGGCAGAATGGGGAAAATTCGTTTGTATCATAAACAAATCAGTTACTGATGCAAGACCCACGATGGCATTACATTTATGTTATGCCACTGAATTTTATGAATGGATAATAAATTTTTCTAAAGTGGATGCTAATTTTGATCAGGTCATCTATGTATACGGTAACTGGTCCATGTCAGAGATCTCCACCATCTGTGCTGAATGATTAGATAGGCTTCTAAAAACATGTCTCAGGTAGAGGAGAAAATACCATTAATCATACTTTTGTATGGCATGAATCGCACAAGACTCTGTATTCACATCCTGTACCATAGTTAATTAAGTGGTAATTTAAATATTATGGGAAGTGTTTGAATTTGAGGGAGGAGAATTTCAGGAAAAGGTGCAATATTAAGCTAAAAAATTAATAATTTTTGTAATGGGATTATTAAAAGATCTATTCTTTTCAAATATTACATTTCCTGTTAGGGAAATAGTTCTGTGCTTATCACAAAAATGAACAGTATAGCACCCACACTAAACTGTTACAAGTTTTATATAATAAATATGTGTGTGTGTATGTGTGTGTCTGTATTTGTGTGAAATGGTAAAAGGTAAAGCAGATTATGCATATATAATATGCAAATTATATAGAGTTATATATAAATTATTTATAAATATATATTATATAAATACATACATATTTATTTATATAAATGTTCCAAGTATACATATATATTATGTATATTTTTATATAATATGTATATTTTATATATGGAATCCAGAGAATCAAAAATATTGTCATAACAAGCAGTGAATCTCAGGAATATGAAATATTGACAGTGGGAGATAATATTTATAAATGCGAATTATGCACACAAAGCTGTGAAGATTGTATAACAAGAAAATTGAGTAAAGTTTAAATTTTTTTGTTTTAATTTAATTTAATGATTGATTAGAAATTTGTGAAGTGTAGGTGTTTTATTTACATATGGCACAAGTGTCACACACACAAAAAGTTGTTCAATAAACATTATTTAATTTTAACTGTGAAATATACAAAGAAATCCGTGTCTTCTCACGTAGGTAAAACTAATCACTCATGTCACCTTAAATAATGCGGATTGACTTACCTTCTAACACTGTCATTATTGTGGCTTATACTGCTCTCGTGGCATAGACAGATTGCGGTGGGAATGTTAGATAAGCCGTCTGATCCAATTTCATTTCGGCCTATCATCTGGAACTGCAGGGAAGACATAAACTCTGTTTCCCCCATCCCGGTGCAGCTCAGATTCTCGTGCTACTGGCAGAATCATGGTTCCCATCTGGCAGCTGCAGCCTCGTTCTGGAGCCAAGTGGTCTGGAGCTCACCTCCTGCTTTCCATAATGAAGCCAAGTTATTATGTTCCCGAAGCCAGGATTTAAGAAAGTTATTGTTTCTCCTTAGAGTGTAGACACAATGGTGTATGCATGTGTCCAGCAGTTGACTCAATGACTTTCTCAGTACAGTGGAGGTAGTGGTTCTCTTGATGGGCAAATCCGATCGTGGTGTCCAGAAAGGAATTCGTCCAAGCCAAAATTAGAGCCTGCCCCCACAGCCTTCTCAGCAATTTTCTGAGCATTTAAATTCCCACATTTAATCAGTTAATGCCTGAAATATCTAAAATTACTTCCGTTATCTACGTAAGAAAACTTAATTGTTACACAGATTATGTTTCCTGACAAAACCTTATGTAATTTCCTGTACCTGGACTTTATCACAAATTATGTTCCTTAATTTGAGCAGACTAGGATTTAAAAGAGTTATTAAAAATTTAAATGCTAGCGTGCTTATTTGAGTGGTTTTCATTAATTACAATAATAATACATTATATATTTCAACCAATACCTATTTATTCAGTATGGGTCACATGACAAGATACTGGTGTGGATCTTGGAGATTTAACTGTAAATTAGACAGAGATCCCACTCTAAACTATCACTGCATATTAGGAGGAAAAGATAAATAAAGACATAAATTAACATACAGTCGTTAATGCCACAGTGAAAATCATGTATGAGGTAAAAAAGAAAAGGTTTTTTGTTTGTCTGTTTTATGTAACAGGCATAGCTATACAACAGAGACCCACAAAAAAGAAGAATCAGTAAATTGTTTGCCTGAAGCAATGAACCATTTAGTGTTGCTAACCCCTAGAAGACAAAGGGATGAGAGGCCGAGTAGAGACTTAGTAGTCAGGCAGATTCCATCGTGAACAGCACCGTGTGCATTGATAGCTCTTGAACACGGCCAAGGAGAAAGGGGGTAAACATTGGCGTGATCTCAACTAAGAAAACGCACATGACCATATGTCGATTTGAATAATATCTTTTTCAGCATTTGTGAGGAGGAGAGGTCAAGGACATGAGATAACCACTAAATCACTGTAGAAATAGCAGAGGCCAGAGGGAGTGGTGTTTAAAGGTAATTTCTAGCTCCATGTTGACCGGTGCAGAAGCTCAAAGCAGAAAACTGTCTCAGACGGTGATCACCATGATCACGCTCTGGCCTGAGCAGATGGATGTACGGCTGACAACAGTGATTAAGATTAAAACCCAAATGAAGAAACTAGAGATGAAAAGGAGACTGGGACTGAAACACGGACATGATAATAAATTCAGTTGGGGGAGATGCCAGTCTAAATTAATATTCCCATGGATTTTCATGGAAATGTTTATATTAGATGTTGGGTTTTGAGTTCCGCAGACCTGGAAGCTGGAGACGCAAATGTGTGTCATGGCGTATTCACACCCCTAAACAGCCCTTTAGACAGGCCCTGCCGGTGATAACCTCTCTCAGTTCCCCTTACGTAATTAGTTCCACTAACCAACATTCCGTCTGACGGTTTCATTTTTTTATAGGTTAGAATCTTCAATCAGGTTATAGTCAAGTTGTGCCCATTAACGGTCCTCTTTCTATTTCCGATGTCATTTTACACATCTGCCCCATGGACAACTTTTTCTTGATTTTTCTGTCGCTCTTATACTTTTTATATTTTCTGTGTGATTCACTAGGATGTGGCTAAGATGATACATACACACTGATTCTCTTATTTTCTGTAAACTCAAAATTCTATTCTGGAATGTCATTCTTTTCTCTTTTACGCAAGTGGAATAATTGTTTAAATAAAGCTAAAGTAAAGTGCCGGCGTTATCCGTGGTTTCTCAAAAAATATGTTATATATCTATTTTCCAAACACAATTATATTTTGGAGATATTTGATATAGAATATAATGCAGTGCATTCATACAATGTGTGTGTATGTGTCTGTATCTCATAGGTATCTAAAACTTTTCAAACAGTTCCACATTCTAACATACACACATGCAAGCTAATCCACACAATCACATGTGTACTCACATGCACATTGGTCAGCTAGATGTGGTTTCAACTTCACTGAAAATTTGACCAGACTGTTGACTGTTTAATAAATGGAATTTGAGAAGGCCAAGGAAAGAGAACCATCAAATTTTCTCTGAAATAGTAGAAAAAGCCTTTTACACTTTAAAATATTCACAGTTATAGAGACAAATACTACTTCACAAGATTTATTATATGGAAACTATTGTAGGTTGAAAAGATATTTCTGTGTTATGTGATTTTGTATCACTATATTATGAAAATTAGAAGATACATCTAGGTTCATCAAAGCGAAATGGTTAAAAAAAGGTAAACATTCTTATAATAGACTATTACACAGTTCTTCAAAATAAGATTATAGAAAAATAATAATTCAAAGTGTGCTTATGATATGAATTATGTGATATAATAAAAACAAGTATTAAAGAAAATCAATTTTATAATACATTAACTTTTAAAGTTCTTTCTAATGAAGTTATAGACTGATTCTTACTTCTGTTTCCATATATTTTAAAGCTAAAAATAAAATGATGTTATAAAAACAAAGTGAAATACTGGAAATTGTCCTTGAATTCACTAACTTTTGAATAAGTCTCATTGTATTTTATTATAATTAAAAACAAATAGATAATACTGGCAACATTCCCTTGCCTCACCTTTTACTTGATATATCAAATAAAAACATAACCAAAAAGCATTTTTATATGGTACACATTGTTATTATTATTGTTATTATTGTTATTAGTTGGCATAATTAGAAACTTTATTGAGTATATTGATTGATAGATGATGATCTAGTATTGATTATAATTGCTGCAATGGAGAACCATATAATATAAAGCATAGATAAGTCCAATATATAAAATTCTTCATACAAAAAGACTAGTTATGAGCTAAGAATTCCATGTTGGTGGGAAGACATCAGTGTCCATACACATAAATTAAGGACATTAATGTTAGTGTTCAGAAGTATATAAATACAAGTATTTCATAGAGGTAATCTGTGAAAATTGACTAATACTTGATCCTGTATGTTTTGTCTTAGAAAACAATCTGATCCATAATAAAACTTAGAAGAACCTTACCATAAATTAGGTATCAGCAAAAGAGGCCAGCCATTTTTTTTCTAAGTAATTTACTCATCAGATTTGAAAAGAAAGAAAAAAAAACAAGTTTTAATAGTAGTAGTATAGCTGTATTTATGTAAAAACTACTGTATTATATTTATCATATATAAAGTAATTTATATGTGAACCATCTAAGTTTTTAACCATTAAGACAAAAACTGGACATTTTGAAACAAAATATATTGGGTATTATGTACAAAAAATGTATAGGACACAAAAATAATATAAGGCCTAAGGCAGGTTAATTGGGAAAAGTTTAAGAATCAGCTGGAACACTGTTCTTTTCTCAGGAGGGATCTGCTAATGAGCTTGCTCTAATATGATCTTGTGTTTCCTTGATAGGATATACTATCACTTAATAACCAATTGAGAATACTGGTATTAAGACATTATAGATGAACCTGGATGAGTGTGTTTCCCCCCTGCTGAGTCTCTGTATTAATTTCTTAAGCTCAGTTGTTTTTTCTATAACTTGTCTTTGGTCTCTTATATGCACTCTTCCTAACTTTATATAGGAATCATGTTAACACTTAAAAATTAACTTCTCAGGCAGTATGTAGCATAAGAAACCAAAGAAAGCCAAACAAATTCCAATAAAATTTAAGTATTATATCAGTAAATATTTGTAATGCCTTTTACTGAGTATGCATAAAACAATGGCTTTTTCATCTCATTCCTAAGCAGAAAGATCAAGTAGTTGTTCAAAGATATTATTTCTACATATTACTGGTTATATAAAAAATTAAACTTACTAGTCTGATCATTTTTGACACATTATTATTATTAAGAAAAGGAGTAATCTATATAGTGATCTCATAGAAAGACAGATATATTTTTATATTACATAATTACCATTCTCACTGAGAAGACTAACCACCAAATGTGTAAAATTCTTAGCTTTGATTTCTATTATGTGAAAATTATTGAGTAGAAGATCTTTTAGGAAGAAATGAAAATTACTTGAAAGGAAGTCTTTCTTTTTTTTTTTTCTAAGATTTTATTTATTTATTTGACAGAGAGAGATCACAAGTTGGCAGAGAGGAAGGCAGAGAGAGAGAGGGAAGCAGGCTCCCTGCTGAGCAGACAGCCCGATGCGGGGCTCGATCCCAGGACCCTGAGATCATGACCTGAGCAGAAGGCAGCGGCTTCACCCACTGAGCCACCCAGGTGCCCTGAAAGGAAATCTTTCATACAAACATATCTTAAAATTACCAATTCATAAAAACTTGCCAAAAAATTAATTTACATGCTTTTCAGCTAAAATTCACAGAGGAAGTGATTAGAATATTTTTAATATATTTATTAATAACAAAATAAAAAACTAAGTGACAACTAAAATGTTATAGAAATGAATTATTATTATTATTTCTAAATATCTTATTTATCTGAGAGAGAGAGAAAAAGCACAAGCAAAGGGAGCAGCAGAGAGTGAGAGGGACGGGGAGAAGCAGGCTCCTCGCTGAGCAGGGAGCCCAATGTGGGCTCGATCCCAGGACCCTGAGATTATGACCAGAGGCAAAGGCAGATACTTAACTGAGCCACCCAGGCACCTGAGAAGTAAATTATTATTGAATGCAAAGTGTATTTTTATCATTATTTTTCTTTTTTAGTGAATAAATCATATAATTTTCCTCATAAACTAAGGTTTATTTGGTAGAAGAGTTCCATATGATTGGGAAAACTGCTATTTCAAATATGATTTAGGCTTTTATCCCAAGACAAGAATTCAGATGCGTTCAATTGAAGACTACAAAGACAAAGAAGTCAATCGATTAATCGTCGAATGACTGATTTAACTATGCTGAAATATGTCCCAGGTTTCTGACACCAGCCTCTTCCTTGAAAAAGCTGGATCCCACCAGCAGTATGGATTGAGTAACAAGAAACTGGTAATACAGTTCTGCCCTCAAGCAGGTTAGAGATATGTGGAGAAAATGCAAATTGAAAGGAAACAAGGAACACAATCACCTGTGCTAAGTTCCGTAACAGAGTGACTTCTGTGTCACTCTAAGCCAGAGACCTGAAAATCAACAGGTGAGGCCAGAGGAGAGAACCTATGTTGGGGAGTGCAAAGAAAGCATCCTAGGAAGTAGTTTGCAGGAAGACTAATGCACATGAGCAAAGGAAGCCTGCAAGAATGTGAGAACACAACATCACGACGGACGGCAAGCATTTCAGCATCCACCGCGCCAGTGGGACAAGGCCCCGAGAGGGATGGTGAAGGAGAAGCAAGCACAGGTCGATCCTGAAGACGTGCTCCGTACTGAAGCATTTTTCTCCATTGCTGGGAGCAATGGCCTTCCACTAACGAGTTGTAGGCAAGGGAATCTGGGTGTTCAAAAGTATACTTCAGTTCAGAACACGTGTTGGAACACTTTTTTAAAAAGGACCAGTTAGTAAAGAATTTTGGTTTTCCTTGCAATACTGTTTCTGAGAAAAGTACTGAGTTCTAATACTACAGCTTGCAGGCAGCCACAGATACGACATGAGGATAAAATGTAAGGGTATGTAACATCTGAAAGTGGCGGTTGGGAGTTGACCCAGGGACTGGGGTTTGCCAATTCCTAATTTAGAAAGATCATGCTGGCCTCGTGAGAAGAATGGCTGCCAGTGGGAACACAAACCAAGTAAATGTAGTTACGTTGTAGGGCCTTGGACTTAGGATTGAAGAATTATATTCTTCGTTATAAGTTATGTAAGTTCTAAAATGCAAAGGACTCAGCCACAGATTAGATGCAAGGGTTAATGGAGAAATTTCACATGGGATGACTCCCAAATTATTGGCCTGGACAAAGAGTTTTAGGGTGGTAATTCTGGTCAATGAGAAGAACAGTAGATTCAGGAAAGTAAGGACAAATAGAAGTTAAATTTGTGTATGTAAAGTCTTAGATGCCACTAGAGATCCAGAGAAAGCTTTTGAGTGAGTAACTTGAAAGTGTTCCTTATATAGGGAGAAAGGTCTAATCTGGACTTTAAATACCTGAGAGCTAACCAAAGACATAAAGGGAAATAAAATTATTTACTGGTAATATGCAGTTTGAGATGTAAATAGGGCTTAGGAAGAATTTCTTAGAGATGTTTATGTTAAATTTACAGACCGAGAAAGTTGAGTATGCAAAGGAAATTTAAGATAAATTAAGAGAAATATGGCCAGAGATGCAATGATGCATTCAAGGAGAGAGATTCTAGCTTCCAGGACGTAGGCAGCTCAAAGGAGCATTTTTCCCACTCTTGCAGCAACGAAGCAGCTCAACAAACTTCTAACTCATGCGTTTATTCAAACCCACTGGACACGTGTCACAGAGAAATCCAGAGGCTTAAATTCTAAAAAAAAATGGGGCACATAGTGTCTATGAAGAGGGAGAAAATGAGAGGATATACTCACCCCAAATTGATGCAACTGGATGTAGATCCAGAGTTCACCTTGAAAAAATGACAAGTGACTCTTGAGCAAAGACCGGAAGGCCAGTGTGAAAAGCTGGCAACAATAGGTATTGGAGGAATCATGCAGCTCTTTCTCCAGGAACTCTATTGAACACTCCCAGAAAACACTGGAAAGATGGCTAAAAATTACCCATGGTGGATGCTGCTGGAAAGAATGATGGCAGGCTTGTGAGAAGAGCATAGATCCTCTTCTTTTTCTACGATGAATAAAAAACCTTAATCTGTGAGGGAAGAGCAACAAGCATTGCGGTCCCTCGTGCACAGGTGAAAACACAAGGCAGCTGGAGGAAGAGGACAGGGCGGGGAAAGTCCCACTGAGCCCAAAGTCACATCTGGGGGACTGGCAGGATGACCAGGAAGGCCAGACTTCCAAGACATAGGGACACAGACGTGTCTGAGACAAGGAGATTCAGAGCAAGGAGACACACATCCTGCAACCCCTCAACAACCAACTACAAAGAGTTGAATAATAAGAGAGAAACAAAGTCCTCCGAAAGTGACAGAGAAGGAGAAAGGGTACTCAAAGATGCGCCCTCAGACACATGGCACAAAATCCTCGACCACAAAACCAAGCAGACATGTTATGGTAAGTTGGCTTTCAACTTAATTTCAAGGTATCTTTGTAAGTTCAAGTCTGAAGTATAGTATGTGTAAAGATAGCAGTGACATATCTCAGTCCCAGCCCAAACCCTACGTAGATTAGCTCAACTCCTCGCTGAAGGTCTAGCAGGAAATGAAGGGGATGATCATTTTCTGATATGAATACCATATTGGTATCTACAAATTCTGCAAGTCAGGCCCCATTGTCATTTGAAACACTCATCAGAACCACATTAAGATATTGTACACATATTAAATCTACCTGTTAGGGTTTTAACATTATTATAACTCACATAGAAAAAGTTCTAATGGGAGTTCCAGGTGGATCAGTTGATTAAGTGACTGCCTTCGGCTCAGGTCATGATCCTGGAGTTCCAAGACTGAGTCCCGCCTCGGGCTCCCAGCTCCATGGGGAGTCTGCTTCTCCCTCTGACCTTCTCCCCTCTCATGCTCTCTCACTCTGTCTCTCTGTCTGTCTGTCTGTCTGTCTCTCTCAAATAAATAAATAAATGTTTAAAAAAAAAAAGGTTCTAATAGAAAAAGGGAACAATATGCCAAATGAGACAGGTAATTTTTACAAAACAGTGGAAAGTAAAATGAAATGAAAATGCTAGAAATAAAAAACACTAACAGAGATATGTGACAGAATGCCTTTTCCAGGACTCACAGTAGAAACAACACAGCCAAGAAAAGAATCAGTGATGAGCAGGTAGGTCAATGGAAGTTACACCAACTGAAGCACAAAAAGAAAAAGGTTTTTAAAAATCAAATTCAATTTCTAAGGTATGTAGGTCAATATCAAAACTTCTAAGACATATAATTAGAATCCCAGAAGGAAATGAAAAAGAGGAGGGCAGAAACTAGTACTAGAGAAAATATTGACAGCAGTTTTTGCAAAAGTAAAAATGAGACACATCAAAGTGCTGATTAAAAAATGACACACAATACAAGAAACTTTTCTGAAAAATACAGAACATATCATATTCAAACTGCTGATAAAGTACAAAGACAAAACCTCGAAGGTAGCTTGAGTAAAAGGAGAGGTGACACAGAGAAACAAAAGTAAAAACTATAGTTGACTCCTTGTCAGAAATCATGGAAGCAAAGAGACAGGAGGTATGGTAGTTTTTTTTTTTTTTTTTTGACTTTTTATTATTCATTTATTTATTTATTTATTTTTATTGATTTTTTATTTTTTATAAACATATATTTTTATCCCCAGGGGTACAGGTGTGTGAATCACCAGGTTTACACACTTCACAGCACTCACCAAAGCACATACCCTCCCCAATGTCCATAATCCCACAGAATGGTAGTTTTTAATGTTGAAAGAAAAATAATGCCAACCTAAAATTTTATACTCAGTGAAAAATGTACATTAAAAGTGAAGGCTTTCTTGATAAATACCCTATGTTGTCACTTATATGTCGGATCCCCCCAGAAAGCCTTATAGATACAGAGAACTGATTTGTGGTTGCCAAGGTTGGGGTGGGGGATGGGCAAAACAGGTAAAGGGCGTCAAAAGGCATAAACTTCCAATTGTAAAATAAATAAATCCTGAAGATATAATGTAGAGCATGATGACTATAGTTAATGATATTGAATTTTATATTTGAAAGTTGCTGAGAGAGTAGATCTTAAAAGTTCTCATCACAAAAAAAAAATTTCCCTGACTTTGTATGTCAGTGGATGCTATCTAGAGTTATGCTGGTGATCATTTTGCAATATATACAAATATTGAATCATTATGTTGTAATGAAACTAATATATGTTTGTTGTAGTTCAATTTTACCTTAATAAAAAAAAAATCTGAAGCGTTTCTCCAACGAAATCTGAAGAAATCAGAGCAGTCAGATCCACTCTTTAAAAAATGTTAAATACCTTTCTTCTGAGAGAAGAATAAGGTATCAAATCCATAAAAAAAAGTGAAGGAAATTAAAGTAACATTCAATCCATTTTTAAAATATTTTAATTTTTCTAAAAGATTATAGACTGTCTATGGAAGCATATATTGTGTATTAATACCATATGTAAGAGTAGATGTTATAGAAAAGATAGACCAAAAGATGGGGGAAAGGAAATGAGTCTATAGAATTAAAAGTTCTTACATTACAAAGGAAGGGTAGAATATTATTTGAAGGAAGATTTTGATTACTTAAAGAGATACATATTTGTGGAGCATAAGTAATAACACGGAGGATATGGGGAGATGGAGAGGAGAAGGGAGTTGGGGGAAATCGGAGGGGGAGACAAACCTTGAGAGATTGTGGACTCTGAGAAACAATCTGAGGGTTTTGGAGGGGTGGGGGTGGGGGGTTGGGTGAGCCTGGTGGTGGGTATTATGGAGGGCACGGACTGCACGGAGCACTGGGTGTGGTGCATTAACAGTGCATCCTGGAACACTGAAAAGAAATCTTAAAAATAAATTAATTAATTTTAAAAAAGAGATACATTATAAAATCTAAGTAAGCCAACTATTTTTCAAGAAGGTATAACTAATACATCACCAGAAGAGATCACATGGAATTGGATAATGTATTCAACTAATAAAATAGTAGGCGGACGGGGAGGAGAAATGAAACAAAGGAGAGGCAAAATCAATAGAGGACGCTTGTGAGTTGGTAAATTACGAGCCAGCTTATCACCTCAAATAGGAATATTTTAACACACCAGTTGAAGGAGCTTGTTAGATTGAGTAAATTAGCAGATCCAAATATGCATTGCCTATAAAGAAAATCACTTTAAATATTTAAATAATTATCAACTCACATTTCTGACATATAACTTGAATTCTTATTTTTTAAATGACTCTTAAAACAATAAGGTAATAAACAAAATAAAAAGTGATCAAGAATGCAAAGAACTTGGAGCTCTTTCTCCTAGAGGGCTTTGATTTGAGAGCAGCTTTAGAAATCAGATGAACAATTTGTTATTCATTCACTGATGCTCCTCATATATGACCAATATGCTGGATATCAACCCAACAGATGAGAAAAAATATATTTACATAAAATATTTATGTGGCTGTTTTATTTTATTCACAATTATCAAAAATTGGAAATGCAAAAAGTTGGAAATGGGGCATATGACCTTCAACTGGAAAATTAATAAACAACTATGATATACTCATAAAAACAACTATGAGTACTAAGCAAGTACAAACTATTGATTCTTGCAAAAATATTAGTGAACCTTAAAATTAATTTTCTAAGTGAAAGAAGCCAGTCCTCAAAGGACACATATTGCGCTATTCCATTTATGTTACATTCTGGAAATAAATTAGATCAGTGGTTGCTGAGGGCCAGAGGCTGTGCAGTTTATAAAGGTGCAGCCTGAAAAAGAAAGGTCTAGCACCAGGGAGTTTTTGTGGTAATGGAACAGTTCTGTATGAAACTGTGGTGGTGGACACCTGATTCTATATACATTTCCAAATGTGCAGAACTGTATCCAACCAAAGGCATATTTTGCTTGATGTAAATGTTATGGTCATTTTCAGAGGGAGATGGAGCTCACCCCCAATGTAGTTGAGATGCAGAGACCAGCGACTTCACATGCATGTAAAGGGTGTATGAAAGGCTTATTATTCACATATCTGAAGTATCTGCGGAGAGCAAGGAATTTAAGATGGCCTGACACAACAAGGGCAATAAGTAGCTTGGGGTTGTACCCTGGGTAGGGAAAGGCACTGGTACCAGAGTTCCCTCCGTTTGAGGGCAAGGGCTTACCTGCTTTGGATTCCCACTGATACCTCAAGAGCGAGTATTCTGGTTTCCTAATCTGCTTGCCCAAATGAGAGGCCCGAGGGAAGAGAGGAGATGTGTTACCTGGTACAGAAAGGTCAAAAGCAGTTCAGTGGGCAAAACAGATAAGGACTATAAGGGTCATATGGAGAATTTTATCATAAACTTTTTATACTCACTCGCCTGTATACTTTATGGATCAAAATATCTGCTTCAAAATGTAAATATTGGCTTTGAATTTCATCTCAATCTCCAGATGCGTGATATACAAATGTAACAAAATTATGTTTTATTTTTTTTTCAATAAAACCATTCCAGGTATTTCAATGTCGCTATAAGGGAAAACAAACAAAAAAGAGATCGATGGGGAATAAAACTTAGAGTTATGCTGAGAGGCATTACAAGGGCATATAGATTGAAATCATTGTCCAAAAATAATATGTATGCATTAGGCAATCAGTTGTACATAATGAAACAGGAAAATGGTTATTAAACTTCTGAAATACACCTGTCATGTCATCTATCTTTCTGTGTCAGATATATAGCTTGGCTGGATATCTACATGTTCAATTTTATTTCTGAGCTCTCTCTTGCTTTTACTGTCACATACAATACCCATAGTTCGTCTTTAAGGATGTTATCAATTTTTTAAATTTCTCTGCTTTGCTCCTACCTCTTTCCTGTAGAGCTTATGTTGGGTATATAAGACTCTTCTCTCCAGCAATCTATCTCCAGTGCTTTAGATGCTTTAGAGTAGAATATGTGCAAAACAAAGAAAGTTTTATTTAATCAGCAAATATTGTTGGGCTCTTACCAAATCCCAGTGTCTATTCTACATTCTAGAAATAAAGAAATAAGACAACAAGAGCAAATCCCAAGCCTCAGAGAATTTATATTCTAGAGAGGGGTCAGAGCAACTTAATATTAAAAAATACACAAAATAATTTTAGTTATTGTTAAAAGGTTTGAAGGAATACAGTAAGATAACGCTACAGAGCAAGTGGACGTGGGAAGTGACAAGTTAAGTCCTAAGTGGATGATATTCAAACTAAGACACAAATGTAGAGAAAGATAAAGCCATTAGAAGACACAAAAGAAGAGTTACAGGCAGAAGACGCCGCAAATGCAAAATTGTGATGTAGGAACAAGTTTGATGTGCTCAAACATAAGCAAGATGAATAATGCAAATATTAAGTTTGTTCCACAGAAATTCTCTGGGACACTCATGGGAGCCAATAACAGCTTTAATTATCTATCAAGCCTCACGATTTAGGGAAACCAGAGAGAGGTATCTGGGGGGCTCAGTGGGTTAAGCATCTACCTTCAGCTCAGGTCATGATCCCAAGGTCCTGGGATTCAGTCGCATATCTGGATCCTTGCTCCTGCCTCTCCCTCAGACTTTCTCTCTCTCTCTCTCTCTCTCTCTCTCTCTCTGACAAATAAATAAAACCTTTACGAAAGAAACAAACAAACAAACTAGGGAAGATCCAGGACATTTATAGCATGAGCATTCTGAAATTGTGCAATTTATTGAAGCTTCATAAAATACTTCATAACATTTTCATGTTTCATATCGATACCGAAATTTATATATAGTGACTTGATTAAATTTATATAACAAAAAAAGTTACCGATCAAGATGTACTATCTGCTAGATGAACTTTCAGTGTGAAATAAGGCAAATGTTCAGCAGTATATTGTTTCAAATCGTGTGAAGGCCTTGTGGAACAGATCTACTGGAGAACTGTATCAGAGAATGCTCTTTGTTCCGCTTAGGATCTCTTATTGATAAGATCCTGGGTAGAGTGAATTTACAGGATGACTGCTGGTAGAAAAGATAGCTCTAAAGGTTAGAGCTCTTTGCCCTAAATGCTATCAACCACTTTTATACTTAACAGCAAATTTATTTTAACATTCTTTTATTGGCTTTCTGTAATTACCCAGCTCCTTAAATGCTCGCTGAACAAGCCTTACCATCTTTCTGTTTCCCTCATTAACCAGTGAGTAGAATGAAATTGTCAATACATATTCATTTTACACTCGTAGAGGAATCATGCTTTAAACTTTTTTGTGATTATATTTTAACAGACATATGAAACAGTTTTCCAATCGACATATGGATGTAATGTAACAGGGCACAAAATGCAAATATCTTAATGCTTACTTTGGTTCAGAATTTGTGTTTTGCTTCCTGCCAAGAATTGCTACATAGATGTTTAAGTTTGCCTGTACTAAACTGTATTATGTTGTTTGTAATAATGTAAGATTTCTTGTGAGACAAAGATTGTGTGTGACATAATTATGTACATGTTTATAGTTTTGAAGGAGTAAAGTCACTCGATTTTAAAATTTTAATTCTAGGGGAACCTGGGTGGTTCAGTTGGTTAAGCAACTGTCTTCGGCTCAGGTCATGATCCTGGAGTCCTGGGACCAAATCCCATAATGGGCTCCCTGCTTGATGGGGAGTCTGCTTCTCCCTCTGACCTCTCCCCTTTCAGGTCCCTCTCTCATGCTCTCTCTCTGAAACAAATAAATAAAATCTTAAAAAAAATAAAATAAAGTTTTAATTCTAGTAAATTTGTTATTGCAGTTACACCTCATGTAACTATTCTTATTAATATTTCTCACAAATAAAAATAGTCTTCTCTTATATGAGGAAAGAAATCAGAATGTAATACCATCTCAACAAAAATGTATCCTATTGTGGAAAATTCTACATATACAAATGTGCTTATGTGTACTTTCATTTTACTTTTTTCAGTTAAATTTTATTTTTTTCTTGTGTTATGTTAGTCACCTTTGTGTACTTTACAGCATACTTAGAATTTTGGGTATGTAAATTTTGAGATAAGTCTATTATTTTTAACATGGTTTTAATATTTTTCTCAAGACCTACACATGGGAGGGCGCCTCGGTGGCTCAGTGGGTAAAGCTGCTGCCTTCGGCTCGGGTCATGATCTCAGGGTCCTGGGATCGAGCCCCGCATCGGACTCTCTGCTCAGCAGGGAGCCTGCTTCCTCTCTCTCTCTGCCTGCCTCTCTGCCTACTTGTGATCTCTCTCTGTCAAATAAATAAATAAAAAATCTTAAAAAAAAAAAAAAAGACCTACACATGGGAAAAAACATGGATGAGATTGACATAAGCCACATTTCAATACACGGTGGTTTCACAGAATTTTTTTTTTTTAATGCATGAATATAATAGAGACGCTTCTGCTCACACAGACCCCATCAGCACCTTCTCAGAACTTGTTTTGGGGTAGGTAGCAGTGAACAGGAAAAGGAAGGACTTATTAGAAAAAAGGCTCATGGTTTCATCGCACAGTCATGTCCATATTTGAAAACAAGAGTGGAGCACATATTTGAAACCTACACTTTTGGAGGGACTCAAATATCGATTTTAAAGATAGGGAAGATTACCATGAACAGTCTAGAGTATGACCTATCTGAAAGCAAATTTTGGGAGGTTAAGCGAATCTAAATACTTAGTAACAGGAACAAATGGGGAAACAGCAATGAGAATAGTTGTGTTTTATATTTTAGAAATATGATACAGAATTGAGGTGATTTGGAGAGGCTAATTTTCCTCACCACAGGATAATCAGGGAGAAAAAAAAAAAAAACTGGTCAGCAATTATAGAAAAGGGAAATAAACACATGTAATAAGGAAACTAAATGTGTTCCCAGTAAAATAATTGAAATTGCAAAAGAGGAAAAATCCAAGTAATATCCAACACATATATGCACGACACATCCAATGAGGGACTGAGTTGAAATATACATCAAAGAAAAGGTCTGGCCACATGTCTGCTTTGGGTAGGCTAACAATGTAACATATATTTGGGCTTGTTAAGAGAAAGTAACAAAACTGTGTGTTTTTCTTTACCAGAAAACTACTCTGCCTCTCTGGGACCATAGTGGAAGCAGGATTCAGGAAGAAAAACTCAGTGGTTTCCAGCCAGGTAATTAAAAATTTTAAAGAATAAAAAGTAATAATACACTTTTTGAAGAGAATTCGAGATGTGAAGGAACATCTTTTGCATATATTTTATCTAAAACAAATTGAGATGAGTTTATTATTTTCTACTTGAGAATAGATAGGAGTCTCAAAAAGATTTCCGTTAAGCTTAGGAAAGTGATTGGCAGATAATGTTGTAACCAGCTATACAAATTTAGCCTGCACAAATTACCAATATATTGTATGGTGAGTTCTGAGTTAGTCTTAATATCCTATACTCACTGCAATTCTCCCTAGTCCATCTCATAATTCAAGTGGATGGTGTACTTTTTATACCAGGGACTATAAAGGGCAGGACAGTAGTTCATGGATACATAAGCACATTTGAGAAGGTAAATGGAACTAAGTTTGCCTATTTTGTCTTTATGCTTGAAGATAGAAAATTTTCCTTATATATTCATCTTCTCATTAAGAGAGGTGGCTTTGGAAATGAAATAACATCCGGTTGTATGTAGAAATCAATATAGGCATATTTCATTTCACAGGTATTAGATATTCATTTATTTATTTATTTTTACAAATTAAGGTAGACGGCAACCCTGTGTCCAGGAAGTCTATCAAAACCATTTTTCCAGTATGATTTGCTCACTTGATGTCTCTGTGCCACATTTTGGTAATTCTCATGATATTTCAAACTTCTTCATCATTATTATATTTGCTGTGGTGATTTGTAATCAGTGATCTTTGATGTTACTATTGTAATCATTAGGGCATCAAGAACCACATGTAATGGTGAGCTTAATAAATGTGCATGTTCTAACTGTTCCACTAGCCATTCCCCCAGGCTTCCTCAATCCCTGAGACACAACAATATTGAAATTAGGCCAATTAAAGCCCCCTGATGGCCTCTAAGTGTTTAAGGGAAAGGAGAAGTCGCATGTCTCTTACTTTAAATCAAAACCTAGAAATGATGAAGCTTAGTGGGGAAAGCATGCCAAAAGCCAAGACAGGCTGAAAGCTAGGCGTCCTGTGCCAGTTAACCAAGTTGTGAATACAAAGGAAAAATTTTTGTAGGAAATTGAAAGTGTTTCCTCTGTGGACCAATGATAAAACAGAACAAAACAAAACAAACAAACCAACAACAAAAGAAACAACCTTATTGCTGATGTGGCAAAAATTCGAGTGGTCTGACTAGAACATCAAACCAATCACAACATTCCTTTAAATCAAAGCCTGACCCAGAGTAGGACTCTAACTCCTCTCTTCAGTTCTGTGAAGGCTCAGAGAGTTGAGGAGGCTTCAGATGAAAAATCTGAAGCTAACAGAGGTTGGCGGTGAGGGTTAGGGAAAAAAGCATCTCCGTAACATGAAGGTACAAGGCTGAGCAGCAAGTGCTGGTATGGACGCTGCTGCAAATCATCCAGAAGATCCAGCTCAGAGAATTCTGGAGGGTGGCTACACTCAACAGCAGGGTCTCAGTGTAGACCAAGGAGCCTTCTCCTGGAAGAAGATGCCATCTAGGACATTCATAGCTGGAGAGGACAAGTCCATGCCTGGCTTCGAACATTCAAAGGACAGGCTGACTCTCCTGTCAGGGGCTGATGCAGCTGTTGACTCTAGGTGGAAGCCAGTACTCATTCACCATCCTGAAGACCCTACGGGCCTTCAGAATGATGCTGAATCTACCCTACCTTGCTCCTTAAATGAACAACACAGCCCAAATGACAGCAAATCTGTTTGCAACAATTACTGAGTATTTTAAGCCCTATATTGAGGCCTGCTGCTGAGAGAAAAATGTTCCTGTTAAATTAGTACTTCTCACTGACAATGTGCCTCGTTACCCCAGAGCTCTGATGGATCCCTGTACGGTGAGATTAATGGAGTTTTGTAGTTGGCAACACAACATTCTTTTGCAGAGCACAGAGCAAGGAGTCATTTTGACTTTCAAGTCTTGCTATTTAAGAAGCATTTCGTAAGGCTACAGCTGCCACAGATAGCGATTCCTTTCCAGAAGGATTCACCATTCTGGATGCCATTAAGAACATCTGTGATTTGTGGGAAGAGATCAAAAGATCAACATTAACAGGTGTTTGGAAGAAGAGGATTCCAACTCTCATGGATGACTGTGGAGTTCAAGCCTTCGATAGAGGAAGGAGATACAGACGTGTTGGAAACAGCAAGAGAATTAGAATTAGAAGAGAAGCTTGAAGACAGAACTGAGCTACGGCTATCTCATGATCAGTGTGGAGCAGATGAGGCACATGCTTCTCATCACGAAGCAAGCGATGTGGTCTCTTGAAAAGGAATCTATTCCTGGTGAAGATGTTGTGAAGATTGTTGAAAATGACAATGAAGAATTTGGACTACTACCAAAACTTACTTGATAAAGCAGCAGCAGGGTTTGGGAGGACCGACTCCACTTTGAAAGTGGTTCTGCTGTGGTAAAATGTTATCAAACAGCATTTTACAGAGAAATAGTTCATTAAAGGAACCACCCATCGATGTGGCAAACGTCACTGTTGTCTTATTTTAAAGAAATCGCCACAGCTACCCCAGCTTTCAGCTACCACCACCTTGATCAGTCAGGATCGTACACATCGAGGCAAGACCCTCCACCAGCAAAATGATTACAACTTGCTGAAACCTCTGATGGTCGTTAGCATTCTTTTAGCAATAAAGTATTTTTTTTAATTAAGATAGATATTTTTGATATAATGCTGTTGCACATTTACTGGACTACAGTGTAGTGTAAACATAATTTTATATGCACTGGGAAACAAAAAATCATTTTACTCATTTTATTGTTTTATTCATTTTACTGGCCTTATTGTGGTGATCTGGAACCAAACTCACAGCATCTCTGAGGTCTGCCTATAAAACATTAGTGTCTCTACTGAATCTTGATTCAGATGTGCAAATGAATCCCTGCTTTTCTAATTCTACAAAGAACTAGAAAAGAAGATTGCGTCCTCTGGTGTCTTTCTAACAGGATAGAAATAACTCCCAACGAAGAGAGCTTCATTCTGTGACCAGTGATCCCATACTTCTAGTGCTATCCCCAGTACAAGTCCACACACGAGCCCATTCCTGCACACTCGTGCAAATTCAGTTATCAGTTTGGTTTCTTATTCATCTTTGTAGGGCCAAGGTAGCATTTGAGAAAGGCAGTGGGTAGATAGAGCCTACTGCTTTTAGATTGTTTTTGAAAAATCAGACCAAAGGAGAATGAAGTCTGTCTTTTATTGGATTAGTAACTTTTTTTATTCTGGGATTCTACTTTAATAAATCGCATTGTATGTCTGGGTCATGTTACCCCCCCAAAAATGTTATGTTTAATTCAGAATGTGTTCTAACTATAACATGTACTCATTATTTAAACTATAAATATTATTTGTGGCATGGATTTTCTCTTTTTCAAGGTGTAAAACGTTATCTTCAAGGAAAGATTCTAATAAATAACCTAAAAATGTTTTACTTTTTTTTTTTAAATCTAAAAGCTCAAGGTACCTAATCACCAAATCATCTTGAAGATTTTTCTGGATGAAATATATTTTCATTGCATAAAACTCATTATAAATGCTCTCAAAAATCTTTACCTACTTTTTTTTTCCCCCCAGCCCCTTTCAAAACCCCAACTGCCTGCACTTAGGGAGAGAATAATATGAAGTCTTTATTGTCGATTATGGCAAAGATTCATTATCTAAAAATTATGTTATACAAACATGCTATGAAAATATAAGTTGACAAGAAGTTCAGATTTATCCTTAATGGAATAGAGTTTTCTATGTAATTCTGGTAGAAAAATAATTCCCAAACTATTACATCTAAAATGACAATGTACAAGTAAATGAGGGATCTCCTCCTAGCTAATTTCCTCTGGTGTCTCAGTGCTGCACATAGACTAGTCTGTGACTTTGACAACCAAGGAAAAATGAGTCTCACTCTCTTTTCAAGCACTTTATTTATTCAAACAGCAGAATAGGGGTCTGACAGCTTGAAATTGTATGTTTTTTTTTTTTTTTGTTTTTTTTTTGTTTTTGTAGGTGAAACAACAGATTCACTCTAATTATGGGAAGTTTCCCCCTGATATTTAGAGTCATTTGCTCTTAGTTTCACTTAGGTCCATGTAGTGGCTACCATACAATGATAACTTAACCCCCTGCCAGTTTTTAATAGCCACATGGCTTCTTGAGGTTAAGAGAGAGACCTCACTACTGCAAGAATCTAATGACATTTCACAGATCACACGTCATTCAGCATTCCCCATGCCATGCTCAGTTTATATCCTAGCTCCAAGAAGAACTTCATACAAAATTTATGGGCTCAAATATTACATTATTTCCCATTTTCTCTCCAGTAACAATAGGAGTACCAGGAGAGGTTTCTGCTGAATTTTTTTTTTTAATCCATGGGATTTGTTCTCATCGTTTCCTATCCTAATATTTGCAGCACTATCAATATACTCAGTATTTATTATCCACATATTCTCACGGGCATCTTATATATCAATGAGGATTCAGAGTTCCCATTAGAAGAATTTGGAAATAAGAAGCTTTTCTAAATCAGTAAATTGTGTTAAAACACACAAGCACCAAATCAAAGAACAGCTGAAAAATCTGTAGACAAACCTGTATCTGTAAGAGAGTGCTCTGTTTTGAGGAGATGTCACATCCTCAGGCAGAGAATGAGAGGAGAAGATTATCATTTTGCTTGAACGCTGAGCCCCTCGTGATCACTGTAACGCTGATAACCTCAGCAAGGAATACTTCTCAGTCCCCCTCAACTACTGCCAGGTGGCAGAGTTCGGCAGGAGATGTAAGTCACTCTACTTCCTCTGCCTCCTCTTCTCCTATTCATTGCCACACAGTCCAGTTCATTTCTAAAACGCAATGCATTTGCCTCGGCACATTGCCGACGTAGGTGTTTCCTCCGGCACCCATCCCGATCCCCAGTATTGTTATTTGCCTTTGCTGACCGAGTGGGCTCCCAATTTTCTTGTGATTCCCAGTACATTAGACTGTACCAAATATCCCACTTTAGATCAACTCTCCTCCATAGGACCTATGCTGGGTTCTTCAATTCTCCACTTCCTATACTTCTGTTACTCATCTTCAGTTTTAAAGAAAAAAGTTTCGTATTTCATTTTCTTAGAATCTGCTATGTCCAAACTTCTTTCTCAGTAGTGAATGGGATCCACTCCAAGATGTTCTTCCTTAGGTTTTCTGTAGACTCTGTAAGGTATGAGAACAGAAAAGTCCTCAAAAAAGAAAAGAGGTGCTTGTTAAGACAGATGAGATGAATATTAGGGTGAAATGTTTGTTTTTTATTTGTTTGTTTGTTTTGGAAATGTCTAAACGATAGTTCTCTTTATCTACAAATAAAAGATAGGCACATGTATCTCTGACTACCTCACAAGGGAAATCTTTGTACAATTAGAAATTTGACAGGAACCCAACAAAAAGGCAATTTATTCCACATAAACTGTGTTTTATTTACATATATGAATGTGCTGGTTCAAGAAACCTAAAGTAGATTTGCTTCAGTTACCTTTAACAAAGCGAAGGAAGGTCCACAGAGAGGCTTATACAATAAAATAAACAACAAATGCTGCATTAAGACAAGATACTTTTAAAAGCTTGTTATTGCAGTCAATGTGTATGATGGTGCTTTGTATATTTTAATCTAAATATAGCTCTCTGATTATCACAGTTACTATTAGAGTCGCCTTGTTTCTGTAATTCCAAATAGTCTTTCTATATTAATTGCAGTGAAGAACTATGTTTTCAGTATCCATCAGATTACTGTTTTTGTTATTCATTCAATAGTAAGATGACAACCTTTATGGATGCAAACTCGCCTTCATGCAGTGCATGTTGAGAGAGCAAAAGGAAAATGAAAGGCACCAGAAAGGGTGCAGATGTTGTCTGGACTTGAATGTTAATGTTAGAGCTTCCAAATGCTACTTTGTCAGAAAGAGGAAAATGGTACTAGTGTTTCAAGAGGCTGAAACACAATATGCCATATACAGCTGGCTGAAGGGAGAAAGTGGTGAAGAATTATGATCAGGAGAGGTTAGGCAGGAATACAAATTGCCTACTGTGGAGGGAGCTTGCATTTCTTCTGCTATTTGATTTTAAGTTGGGCTACCTTGGGAATGAATACTAAAGATCAGTTTGGATGTTCCTCAGAATATCACCACAGTAACAAAAGCATGTAACATTTATCATCAACTGCTAATATGCTAGCAGTCGAAAACTACATGTTGTTCTTGATATGCGACCAAAATATTAGAAAACACAGATAAGTTCAGAATAGCTGAATCCGTGAAGAAAGCCATGGAAGGTTTCACCACGTCCGAATCAAACTGAGTCTTCTTCCCGCGTGTTCCAGTAGCTGTGGTCTTTGGGAATAGAATCCACAATCAGACATGTCAGAAGAAATCTTCAGTTTTTTCTTTAGAACATATTTACTAGGTTTTCAAATTTTATTTATTTATCTGCTAAATTAATTATGATATAACTTCTCATCATTTTATGGTCTGCCTTTATTTAAGTCAATGTCTTAGTCTTCTCTCTTTTTTTTTTTTTCTGACTTGTTTGCCACTCTTCATTCATATCGTGCGTATATGTTTCTTAGAGTCTGCCTTCTTATTTCGTGGTGTTGCTAACAATCTGTGTCTGTCTGCCTGGCATACACGTTTATATACATTTATGTACATAGTATCGACATTCAAATAAATAACAAGGACTTGGATTGTACTGATAAGATATAAACCACTTCCTTAGACCCCCTAAATATTTAATTCTTCTTAAATCCTTTTTAAAGTCAGATTTGCTTTCAGGCAATAACATTTATATGTAAATGGATAGTTAGATGGTGTTTTAGAGCATTATACAGTCATTCAGCTCTATAATCAAGATGAGATTTTTGCATTACCCCAACGAATATTCTCCTGCTTCTTCGTACTCTCTCTTCCCACCAACTCCATCCTTCAGCAGTCGATCTTTTCATTTCTGTGCCAATACACTTTTGTTTTTTTCCTTTTCAGAACATCGTGGACATTGAGGCATGCAGCCTATGGCATTTGTGTTTCTTCTCTTTCACTTAGCATGATGACTTTGAGATTTGGACAGGCCCTGTGTCAGGGCTTCATCCGCACTTAGGGGCAGTAGCGTCCATCCCGTGAGTGTACCACACAGTCTGTTTCTCTCGTCGTTAGTTGATAGATTTTGTCTCCACCTTAGGATACACTGGAATAAAGTTGCTCATAAACATTTGTGTACAGTTCTCTGGGAGGATATACACTGCATTTCTCTTAGGTAATACCTAAAAGTGTAATAGCTGAGCCACATGATGTGGCTTATCACTCAGCATCGTAGGAAACTGCCTTACTGGTTTACATCATAGCTGTCCCCCGTTGCATCTTCATTAGCAATGCATAATGATAGTTCTCATTGCCAGTATTTTGTGATTTCTGTTTCCTCCCCTTCCTCCTCCTCGTCACTGTAGCAGGTGTAAAGTAACATCTCATCATTATCATTTGCATTTCACTGAGAGATAATGGTGTTGAACATCTTTTCCTATGCTTAACCTCCCTTCATATATTTTTTGGGAAAACGTCTTTCAAATAAATTGTCCATTTTAAATTGGGGTTTTTGTCTTCATATTGTGTTTGAAGAATTCTATATTCTCAGTAGAAACCTTTTGTCAGATATGTGTTTTGACTATATTTTCTCCTAGTGGTTTAGCTTTTTAATTTCTTTTTTAAAAAATTAACATATAATGTATTATTTATTTCAGGGGTACAGGTCTGTGAATCATCAGTCTTACACAACACCCAACACTGACTACAACACACACCCTCCACAGCGTCCACCACCAGCCACACCATCCCGCCCTCTGCCCCGCCAGCAGCCCTCAGTTTGTTTCCTAAGATTAAGAGTCTCTTGTGGTTTGTCTCCCTCTCTGGTTTCATCTTGTTTCATTTTTTCCTCTCTTCCCCTATGATCCTCTGCCTTGTTTCTTAAATTCTGAATATCAGTGAGATCATATGGTAATTGTCTTTCTCTGATTGATTTATTTTGCTTAGCTTAATACCCTCTAGTTCCATCCATGTCATTGAAAATGGTGAGATTTTTTTGTTTTTTGATGGCTGTGTAACATTCCTATTTACATACACACACTACATCTTCTTTATCCATCTGTCGATGAACATCTTGGCTCTTTCCATAGTTTGGCTATTGCAGACATTGCTGTTATAAACTTTAGGGTGCACGTGCCCCTTCGGATCACTACATTTGTAATCTTGAGGTAAATACCCAGTAGTGCAATTATTGGGTCATAAGGTATGAAGTGGTATTTCATTGTGGTTTTGATTTGTATTTCTCTGATGCCAAGTGATATCGAACATTTTGTCATGTGTCTGTTAGCTATTTGGATGTCTTCTTTGCAGAAATGTCTGTTCATATCTTCTGCCCGTTTCTTGACTGGATTATTTGTTCTTTGGGTGTTGAATTTGATAAGGTCTCTATAGATTTTGGATACTAGCCCTTTATCTGTAATGTCATTTGGAAATATCTTCTCCCATTCTGTTGGCTGTCTTTTGGTTTTGTTGACTGTTTCCTTTGCTGTGCAGAAGATTTTTATATTGAGGAAGTCCCAGTAGTTCATTTTTACTTTTGATTCCCTTGCCTTTGGAGATGTGTTTAGCAAAAAGTTGCTGCAGCGAAGTTCGAAGAGTTTGCTGCCTGTGTTCTCCTTAAGTGTGACAGGAATCAATCAAAATGCTTAGTTTTCCAATTTCTTAAAAATATCCTTTTAACAGCAGACATTTTAACTTTTGTAAGGTACAATTTAACAATTCATTCCATTTTTTAAATGATTTGGCCTTTTTTGGTCCTGAGAATTTTTGCCAAATCAAGGTGATGAATATATTCTTCTGTTTTCCTCTATTTTTTATGTGTACAATTCAGATCTAGAGTATTGTTCTTGTTGTTGTTCAACAAACTGAATAGCCAAAGATTGAAGTTTGCTCTTAGATTCAATATCACGTTCATCTTATTTATATGCCTACCACGTTATGCCAAGATCGCACTGCTTTGGTTATTCTAGCATAAAAATTTTTTACATTAGGTAGTGTTAATTCTCAACCTGACCTACTGTAGTACAGGTACTCTCCCAGGACGTGGGGATGAAGTAAAACGCAAATATGGCTGATCTCTGAGAAATATTGATAAATACTGCTTCAAAAGGTCAGACAGTCCCTCTGTATTGTTCACTGTATATTCATCTTCTGAAAAGATGTCTGCTACAAAGAGCTCTGCCTCCAGACAATTCCTGGTTGTTTGAAGTAATACAATCAGTTGGAACCTGAGAAGTTTCGCAGTACCTTCAGTCTTCAGAAATGTTTAGAAAGAGTTGCTTCCAAGTAATGATTAAGTCAAATTTGCTGCTGAATCACAAGCGACATATTCTAGGCAAGTTCTGCATTTTCTATCTTCTGATGTGAGATATTTTCCTAACCCCTCCCTTTTTTTTGGCTTAATATTACTTATCTGTAAAGTGAGAGCCCATTGCACCTACTTCACTTGTTAAAGGTTGAAATGTGTTAGTATATGTAAAAGTTTAGACTTTGTCAGAATTAATACTAAAATAAACAATAGTGATTGCTACCCCTGAAACTATTACCAGTATCCCAGCCTTCAGCCTGAGGAAGTCCTCAGGGATGGATAGGCTGCTTTGGGAAGGGGAAATAGGAGACCAGTGATGATGGCAAGTAGCAATGCTTCCACACAAAAGTTATCTCCTCTGATACCCAGCAGCAGCCTATTTTTTGCTCTCTCTACTGGAAGCAATACCCAGGTGCCAATCAGCTTTATTTTTCTGTTCTCCTCAAGGTTTTATTACTTGTATTTTCTTGCTGCTGAAAATATGAAGCAGAAACAGTCTTCTCCAAACCCCCCTTTCTCATAAGCCTTAGGATGAGCAAATAAAGCTCACTTCCAGTAGTGATTTTGTAGCTAATTGGACCAAGCATGGAGATGTTACAAAACTAAAACATCTTGAAAACATGATATGATGCTTAGCATATCACTCCAACACTTTTGTTAAGATAATAACTAGAAATACTGGAAATTTCAATAACTCACTTATATTTCTGTTGGTAGTTTTTTGTTTGTTTTTTACCAAACTCCCTAAACTACACTCAAAATTGCCTTTTCCTAGACAGCCATTACCTTTCCGTCAGATAACTTCTGATTCTCTCTTCTGCTTTCAAATCAGTGTCTAGAAAGCTAGATAAAATAATGTGTCCTTTGCCTAAATTCACTAGTCTACATTTATGAAGTAGTACAGACTAGTGTTATTCATTTAATGAAAGTTGTTTTTCCATAACTGACCAATCCATTTCAGTGAGTCTTACAAATGGGCTTGTCACACTGCTAGGCACCGATGGGCCTCAGATGTCAGCAGGCACCTTCTGGAAATCATGAGGATAGAAGCTGTGAGGAGGGACTTCTGACTTTGGCACACACTGAGATGATATTTTGAATCTAAATCCTTGTCCAACTGTCAGAGGACAATATTCGTCCAGTTTTATATGAAATGTCTTTCTAACAGAATACTCATTTTATGGAAAAGAAAATCAATTGAAGTGTTATCACCTTGCTCTTATCTAGATTATTCTACAAACAGCTTTGAAACTCATTTATGTTCCTAAAAGCCGTGCGCATCTTCTGTGGCAACCATTGATGAATTTTCAATCAGAGGAAAATAAAAGGCAAAGGAGTTTACACACACATATTTTTTTGCTTGATATTCTCACAATGTATTAGCAAAAAAAAAAATAAAATGTGTATGGGGACAGAAGGAACACGAACAGGTAAATAAATGTCAAAAAAATTAGACATAAAACAGATGAAAAGCAACACATGCAGAAAGATAATAATTATACTTAAAACTTTCATGGGCATTTTTACATAGACAATTATATGTAGGTATGTATACATAATTTATAGATGGGAAATATAATTTCACAGGTCATATATATTTAACTTTTTCTCAAAATTTTATCAATTACCTCTCACCATCCACACATAAAAGTAAGGAGTCAATAATGCAGCTTTCCTTTTGTCCTTTATTATAGGCAAGCTAGCTTTTAGACCTACTCCTTCCTTTCAAATTCTGTAGAAACTTTTACAAGAAAAAAAAAACTGGTTACAAGTGAGCATGATTCCCACCTGGATTACATTTAGTGATTCATCTACTAATAGAGCAGTAATTCAGAAGTAGAAAAACGTACCTTTTTGGCCTAAATGGATTGGTCAGTATTTAGAAATATTTACCTTGGGGGGTACCTGGGTGGCTCAGTGGGTTAAGTGACTACCTTTGGCTCAGGTCATGATCCTGGAGTCCTGGGATTGAGTCCTGCATTGGGCTCCCAGCTCCATGGGGAGTCTGCTTCTCTCTCTGACCTTCTCCCCTCTCATGCTCCCTCTCTCTCACTCTCAAATAAATAAATAAAATATTTTTTAAAAAAAGAAAGAAATATAGATAGATAGATAGATAGATAGATTGATTGATTGATTTAAGTGCCTGGGTGGCTCACTTGGTTAAGCATTCAACTCCTGGTTTCAGCTCAGGTCCCAATCTCAGGGTGGTGAGATTGATAACCACGTTGAGCTCTGTGCTCAGTGTGGAGTCTGCTGGAGTTTCTCTCTTCCTCTGCCCCTCCCGCTCATGATCGTTCACTCTCTCTCTCTCATATAAATAAATAAATCTTAAGAAAAAAGAAATATTTACTTCATATCTACCTATGCATAAAGTACTTTTTAAAATATTTTATTTATTTATTTGACAAAGAGAGAGAGAGAGAGAGAGCACAAGCAGGGAGAGCAGGAGAGAGAGAAGCAGGCTCCCCGCTGAGCAGAGGGCCTGATGTGGGACTCGATCCCAGGACCCTGGGATCATGACCCAAGCTGAAGACAGACACTTAACTCACTGAGCCACCCAGGTGCCCCCATAAAGTACTTTGAAAGGGGATGCTTTATGTCCTAAAACAGAAGTACTGAATAATAATTTGTGAAATCAAATGGAGCTTTGGAAAATTATCTCTCTTTTCTGTACCCCAAGAGCACCTGAAAACTATTACTTTTTCAGTAATAGTTTAATACTGTTTTAGTATTTTAGTAATACTTTTTTCAGAAATAATCTGGTTCTTGTGGGCCAGAGTCTATTCTGTTTAGTGTTAAAAGAGAGGTAAACTTCAGTTTCTTATAATGAAGCCTCTGTGAAACCCTATAGGACATGATTTGGAGAGCTTCCAGGTTGGGAAGAAGAACACTTCCACAAGGAATGTGCCAAGTTCTGTTAACTCCTTTTTCTTTTAGACCTCACCCTATATATATATCTCTTCATTTGCCTGTTGGTTTGTTTCCTTTAATATCCTTTTTAATAAACCAGTAATCTCATGAATAAGCAGGTTTCATAAATTCTTTGAGCTGCTCCAGCAAATTAATCAAACCCAAAGAGGAAGTCATAGGAACCTTTGATTTATAGCCAATGAGTCAGAAGTATAATTAACAACCTGAGTTTGGGACTGGCATCCTAAAGGGGAGGGTATTGTTGAAGCCTCCCGTCTGTAGCCCTCCCAGGAGTGCAAGTGACAAGCTGGGCTTGGTACCTGCATGTGAAGTGGGGGTGTTGGGGGGGTCAGTCTTGTAGGACTGAGCCCTTAACATGTGGAATCTGACACTATCTCCCAGTACATAGTGTCAGAAATGAGTTGAATTGGAGGATACCCCACTAGTGTCCACGAATTTCTTGGTGGTGGTGTGGGGTCCCCCTCCATGCATCAGATTTGGGTCCAGAAACCCAAAAGAATTCCTCTCCTGGGAAACGAGATTATACATTGAAATGCTTCCACACCCCTGTTAGTTGTCTTTCAGACTCGTACACCAAAGCTCAGCCTTGTTTTTTGTGTTTCTGCCAATATCCAAATTCCTACTAACAAGCTGTCAGTAGTAAGGGTAGCAGTGTGGTAGGTCTTGAACCCAGACGGAAGCAGGTTGGGAAGACAAACTGTAGAATCCCAGCTGAAGAGTATTATGGCTTCTTCTGCCCTCTTGCATTTTGCGAGGGTCTACTCTGCTGCCTAGTGAACAAACATGGCTCTGCAATTCCGACGAGTTTCCTATCCTGGGTGAGCCCTTTCCCTCTGAGATGTAGGAGCTGGTGGGTCCATGTTCCAGCATGCCATTCTTCAGACACACACATTCTGAGAAGCATTCCTTTTAGTTCTCAGAAAGTCTCACGGAGTGACCATAATGTCATTCCTTTATATTGGATCTCTTTCCTGTTCACGCACTTCCAAAATCACTTCTCAAGTAAATTTTTTGCTCTGGTTTTGGCTCTGCTTCCAGGGAAATGCAAATTAATATTGATGGGTGATTGAAGAGAGCTTTAGAGTTTTGAGGAAGGCTTTTGTTCATTCATTTGGTTGGGAGAAGTAGAACCATATATAAAATCAACCAGCAAGATCCATGAGTGAAAGAGGAAGTGGAATACCAGTGACAGAAATGGTGTAGTACGCTCCCGGGAAGTAGGAACTGGTGACATTCACTATATTGATTACCTTAAATGAAAAGAGGGACGGGGTGCCTGGGTGGCTCAGTGGGCTAAAGCCCCTGCCTTCAGCTCAGGTCATGATCCCAGAGTCCCGGGATGGAGCCCCACATCGGGCTCTCTGCTCAGCAGGGACCCTGCTCCACCCCCCACCCCCACCCCCGCCTCTCTGCCTACTTGTGATTTCTGTCGGTCAAATAAATAAATAGAATCTTAAAAAAAAAAAAAATGAGGGACACACACATTCACATACATAAAGTAATGAAAATGGGGTTGAATACATGTTTTGTAGACTTCATAATAGGAAATGCATGAAGAAACAAGGCAACATAAAATGAAACACTGAGCTCTGAGGTTATTCAGTTGCTGCCCGAGCTCATCCCATATGATGTGAGCCTGCCCTCATCCTATCCACCATTCTACCCTCTCCAGCCTCCCAAACCTTCCTGCTACATGCTCTGGACCTAGAGTCTGATATCAGCAAATCACCCTCATATTTTGCTTCGAAGGGCCCCTCTGCTTTTTTCCATTTTGACAGAATCTGGTTTTCTATAGCTTTCATTATTTATTTTACTGCGCTTACAGAAAGAAAAAAAAAGAAGAAAAAAGAAGAAAAAGAAAGAAAGGAAGAGAAAAGAAAAGAAAGGAAAAAAAGAAAAGGTTTCTTTTGGTTAAGTCTGTTTTAATTTTTCACCTGAATAAACCCTAACTAGCACAGACTTGCTCGTGGGATAAGTATTATTTTACTGCTGCTTCCAAATTTTCCACTTTTCTTTCAAAAACTCTTTGCTGTGGTCATCTAGATATCTTTCAGTTAATTCTACCCATTCAGAAGCTTTCAGAATCAAGCCCCATGTCTTTCCTTGTGTAGTCATAGTCACACATTGAATACCCATGCAAGCAATCCACCTACACACTCGCTGCTCTCTTATTTGATGCCTTCAACAATCTTTTCCTATATCACTCCTTTCCCTTCGACATGTTTAGTCATACTGTAGAACTTGACATCATCTATTATTTCACTGCCCTCCAAATTTCAATTTCAGAAATCCTATTCCCCACATATTTTTCCATCGTTCCAGGTTATTTACCCTATTCTGGTAAGTAAGACACTTTTAATGACCATTTGACACTTTAGAGTTTTCCATTGACCCAAAATAATTTTCTCTTAGCATCCCAAATCTTTGTAGATTTAGAAATTTTTCTTTCCTATCTTATCTAAAATATTGCCTTTCCCATAGTCACTCTCACTTTTGAGTACGGTATCCTTTACTATATTTTTTATAATAATCTTCACTACTTGAAAAATATGTTATCTTTGCTTATTCGGTGCTGACTCTGTTACTCAAATACAAGCTCTCTGAACACAAGGAATTTTTCTCTCATTTCCTATTCCACCCCCAGGGGTTTGGCAAATAGCAGACAATAGTAAACATTTGCTTATTAAATAAATGAATGAATGAACTGGTTGTCACTTCCATTCTTCTATCTATCTATCTATCTATCTATCTATCTTTATAGATAGATAGTATTCTTTTTTTTTTCAAAGATTTTATTTATTTATTTGACAGAGATCACAAGTAGGCAGAACGGCAGGCAGAGAGAGAGGAAGAGAAGCCGGCTCTCTGCTGAGCAGAGAACAGGAAGTGGGGCTCTCGATCCCAGGACCTGAGCTGGAGGCAGAGGCTTAACCCACTGAGCCACCCAGGTGCCCCTATTGATAGTATTCTACATTTATATATTAGTTTTATTTACAAACTATACATTATATTACAAATATTTAATTATTTCAAAATCATAGAGAAGTCATAATTTATTTTGTTCTTAACCTTGATATTTTATACTAATGGTTTTCTTTTTTTTTTTAAAGATTTTATTTATTTATTTGACAGAGAGAGATCACAAGCAGGCAGAGAGGCAGGCAGAGAGAGAGAGGAGGACTCAGGCTCCCTGCTGAGCAGAGAGCCCGATGCGGGACTCGATCCCAGGACCCTGAGATCATGACCTGAGCCGAAGGCAGCGGCTTAACCCACTGAGCCACCCAGGCGCCCCACTAATGGTTTTCTTAATTAGTACTTGTCAACACTACTACTCAGGTAATCTGCTCTTAAATTGTGTGAGCAAAGAAGCTAAAATTTAAATTAAACATTTTCCTTTGAAATTGCTTCATACTCTCTTTAAATTGTGCAAATGCAAATTATGCACTCTGAAAAATTAAACAAAATTTAATTTTGTCAGGTTAGGTAAAGGACTAGTAAATACAGTATGCAATAACCACTTCCATGGCCTAACTGCAATATATATTTGTGTATATTTCTTTATAGGGTTATCCGTGGAAAAACCTGTAGGGTGAACTTGCCGGGTGATTCAAATTATTTTTCAATATTTTTCTTACTGTAAATGAACTTCATTTAATGCACTTGGTTTCCTATATAATCTAACCCTGACATAGATGCAATTCTACTTTTTTTTTGAAATATGGTAACTATAAGGCCAAGGACTTGGCAAAGCTCAAAGATTGCCATATATTGGCCATAAAATGCAAATTTCCTTGAAATAAACCATGCTTGTTTTAAATGAAAAATAAAGACATGGCATGAAAAATTTGGAATACTCAATGCTGACAAATTAAAGATAATATTAAGTAGTTATACATACACACACACACACACACATATTTATGTTGTGCCTAAAAAAATCAGTTTAGCAAAGTTAAGTAGAGAATGTTCATTCAGTTCGATTTCTTCTTCCATTGTAAAATAGACAGTGTATAGACCATATCATCCACTGAAACATCATTCATTTTTCCTACACGCTTCATTTTCTTTGGGTCACTCTATGTTCTGATCATCATATTCTTTGTCCTATAAAACTTTTTTTTATTCTCTTTATTTTTTTTAAGATTTTATTTATTTATTTGACAGACAGAGATCACAAGCAGGCAGAGAGGCAGGCAGAGAGAGAGAGGAGGAAGCAGGCTCCCTGCGGAGCAGAGAGCCCGATGCGGGGCTCGATCCCAGGACCCTGAGATCATGACCTGAGCCGAAGGCAGGGGCTTTAACCCACTGAGCCACCCAGGCACCCCATATTCTCTTTAATTCCTGAAACCACAAAACAGCTCAAATTCACCTGCTTTTATATTAAGAACAAACTCATTCTCTTTCCTTGCCTCCCTTCAAGTCCAAATCCTATGGCATGACACATTCCAAAACCAAATACTCACTTCAAGTAATTAATGTAATCAGGAAAAAAGAAAGAATTTACTATCTAAATGAATTCAGCTGATCTCCTCAGTAACCTTCTTCTGTTTATTCCAAAAGGCTACAGTGATAATCAGTAAAGTAAAAAATATAATGGAAGTAATAATAATCAGAATAAAATTCATTTAACTTTCTTGTGTTGCTGGATTTGTTCCCAGTATGCTTTTTCTATTAGCTTATTTAATCCCCAAACATACTTTGGTTAAAATGTACTTCCAGTTCTGTGGGAAGTATGTTCACAGACAGAGTCTATCTCCACACATCTCCTCTAGTCCTTGGGTTATCCTGTCTTTCCTGTGCGGTGTACATGTCTCATCTGGGTGGTGAGTCGGCAGGGTGAGGTCGGGGATGCCACAATTCCATGAAGAAGAGACGGCAGAGGAGTAAGACTGTGGAGAATTAAGAGGTAGAATATAAATGGGGAATTCAGTAGACACTATGTATACGTGACACTATCCAAGTTTAATGTTTCCCTTTTAACATTTGACTTAAACATATGTTAAATATTTATAAAATATTTGGAGAACCATATCTTCTATAATTTATATAGCATCTCCTGTTTTTCTAACAACTTAGTTTATTTTATATTTTAATTTCAGTATAATTAATTTACAGTGTTAGAGTAGTTTCAGATGTACAATATAGTGATTCGGCAATTCTGTACATTACTCGGTGTCCATCATCTTAAGAGAACTTTTAGTCCCCTTCACCTTCACCTATTTAACCCGTCCTGCCACCCATCTCCCCTCTGGTAACTATCACTTTGTTCTCTGTATTTAAGAGGTTAGGTTTATGGGGCGCCTGGGTGGCTCAGTCGGTTAAGCATCTGCTTTAGGGGTCATGATCCCAGGGTCTTGGGGATTGAGCCCCATGTCAGGCTCTCCGGTCAATGGGAACCTCCTTCTCTCTCTCTCTCTCTACTGCTCCCTCTGCTTGTATTCTCTCTCTCTGTCAAATAAATAAATAGAATCTTTAAAAAAGAAGAGTTTAAGGACGCCTGGGTGGCTCAGTCGGTTAATCCACTGCCTTCGGCTCAGGTCGCCATCCCAGGGTCCCTCGGCAGGGAGCCCACTTTTCTCTCTCCACCTCTGCTGGCCACTCTGCCTGCTTGTGCGCTCATGCCTCTCTCTCTCTCTCTCTCTCTCTGACAAATAAATAAATAAAATCTTTATAAAAAAAGAGTTTAGGTTTTGTCTCTTTTTTTTTGTTGTTCATTTGCTTTGTTTCTTGAAGTCCATGTATAAGTGAAATTCTTTGTTTTCCTCTGATTTAGTCACTTAAGATTATACACTCTAGTTCCATCAGTGTTGTTTCAAATGGCAAGATTTTATTTTTAAGGCTGTCTAATAATCCATTGTGTATATATCTTCGCCCACCCATTGTATATCTTCTTTATCCATTCATTTATTGATGGAATACTACAGCTGATTTCATAATTTGCTTATTATAGGAATGCTGTGATAAAACACAAGGGTACATATATCTCTCTGAATTAGTGCTTTCATATTCTTTGAGTAAACACCAAGTAGTAGAATTATTGGATCATGTAGTAACTCTATGTTCAGGAACCTCTAGACTGTATTCCGAAGTGGCTGTACCTGATTTGCATTCCCACCAACATCGTCTTTTTAGATGTTGTAATCATAGAGCACATCATTAAATAAAATATTTAATAGAATGACATTGATTCATGAATAATGTTCATTGTAAGGATTATAATCTGAAAAAAACCCCCCATAAATCTTTCAGAAATGAATTAGTTTCCTCTATAATTATCATCTTTTCTGTCAGGAGCCCATAACATAAATTTCTCTTCTGCTCTGGCTGTTTTTGTTCCTCCTGTATTTGTTTCTTCCCTACATTGGCCTCCCTTTCTTTCCCTATTGCAAATACACAGACACATGTGCAGACACACAAACACATACCACACAGAATCCAAAATGCCATTTATTAGGGGTTGTCACTTCTCTTTCAATTATGGCTATTAATTTTTAGTTATCCCAATTTATCAAACTGTGTCAAACCTATCTTTGAACTATATAGAGTACCTAGAAGGAAATACTGCAGCTTTGGGGCCAACATATCTTCGTTTTCATAGTTCTCTCCTCATAAATCTACTAAACCTATGTCACACTGTAATAAGCCTAGTGACTATTTGTTTCCCATACTTGATTGATTAAAAAAGATAAATGATAAAAGGAATTCACAAATAAATTAGTGTTATAAATGGAATAAAAATAGTGTATTATACTCTTTTCTGCAATTTGTTAGCTTTATACAGTTTCCTTCATTAAGAACTAACGAAAGTCACTCAATTATGCCCTTATTTGAAAGTTCACATGTGAATTATGCCAACCTCCAAGAAGGCTGTCCTATGACTCACTTGAGAATGAAAGATTTCCACATGGAATTTTCTAGAAGTGGTCATAGAGATCTTCTCAGATAGATCTGGTGTCTATTGATTTTAGTCAGTACATTTACATAGCAATGAGCCTAACAAACACAAACATTCTCAACAGGCTTTTCTCTCATTTATTTTCACTTGGAATATAGTGTTGCTGTCACCAAAGATGTCAATTATTTTAATAATGACATGCATTTTGTTCAGTAAGCACTAATCAAGTATTTGCTGCTTGACTGTGACCATTTACACCCCCCCCAAACACACACACATAAAATGTTATATTTAAACTTAGGGGCCCTGTCATATCTTGTGAAATTAAATTGCTATGAACTTTAAGTCTCTTATTCAATATCTATTGTTTTTATATTTGTTGCTATGAGATAACTACAACCAGGTAAGAGATAACTGTCCTGATGGGCCTTTGGGCCAAGGTATTATAATTTTTAAACACGTCAATAAAGTGACTTCTCATAGCTCGCAAATGTTCCTGAAGTGTTACTTTACCCAACAGTGAACACTCAAAACTTTTTAGTCACAAAGGATTAAAAATCTAAATCCATTTTCATCATCAACCCTCAAAAGAAATAAATTAGTCATAAATGTAGCTGATATTAAGGATCATTATATCCTAACTGATTTTTCAATGAAATCAGAACCTATGTGAAATCTAACTTCTCATTTTTCCTACTGTATATTTAAAATGTGTGTAAATTGAAACAATTATCTATGAAATGTTTTCATCAGTGCTGCAACACTGTATTTTATTTAAATAACAGTTGTTGGGAAGAACAGTTGATATATATTAACAGAATCAAGAGTTTAGAGTTTTAATTCTGAAAGTCTCACAATGATGAATAATAGTTTATAGGTATGCTGAGAGACATTAAAAGTTAAGGGATTAAAATATAATTGGGAAAAATGATACAAACCTCAAAATATTAATTTCTGTGTCAATAAGTTAAAATTTAAAGACATAAATATAGTAAAATATTTATCTTGAATTACATATTTTATTTAATATTCACAAAATATAGTTGTTCTTTGTTGAAATGCTGTCGATTATAAATTTTTATAATTTAGCAAAATTATTTATTTAGTATGCATATTTCCACAATTCAGGGTGCTTTTTAAAATTATTTTTTCTTCACTTTCTCTTTCAGAACCATAGAAATTTATGTGAAAAACAATTCAATGCTAATGTAACAACAAAGTTACAAATCTAAACATATGTCAGAATGGAAAAGTTACAATTCTCATGGTGACATTATATTATCAGCATTATACAGCCTGCACAATAAAATATGTATTTAGAAACCTAACTGGTAATTTAAAATACCACATGTTATATATATTAAATGCGGATAAGTTAACATTCCTAGGAGAACCTTAACTTACCTAGCTTTGTATTAGTATGTCTTAAATTAATGAGATTTTACTATTAGAAGGTTCCAATATACAGTTATGGTCACCCTATGTTTGAAATTCTTGAGAATTGCTTGAAATTCTTTTGCCTTTTTTCTCTGTACATGGATTCACTGTAAAACCGAGTACAAAGTGTTGGGAACTCACTGAGATGATATGTTTTATACATTACATTATTAGCCTCAGCACTTTTTCTAGGATAATGCTCCACTATTACCATATTTTATGATAATATAATAACTCTATATCTGATAGAAAAACAAATTAGATGGAAGCCATACCATTAGTGTCCAGATGCAAAGCTTCCATTCTTGGATTCTATGTAAAATATTTATGAGCTTATTTAAATAATAATGAGGTAGAATGCACGCAGTGCCATCGTTTAGGAATTATGCCACATATGTAATACTAGAGGGACTAGTACATAGAAAACCTAGGTTTCCAGCTAAGAATGAGATTTCATGTCTCACAATTCCAACCTAGTGATTCGACCTCATGAACACATTGAAACAAACCTAGCTCATTTCTGATGTATGAAAGCGTTTATTATACAAACATTTGCTATCCCACCTTACGTGAAAATATATGTATAACTACTGAATTTGATATTGAATATTGAAGTATTGAGTATTTCAATGCTTAGGTTATTCTTATAAATCTAATCATATTAAAGTTAATTTATAATGTCATTTCTAACATACAGGGAGTACCTTTATAAGTTCTGTCTCACAAAAATCTGCAAATTTTGACTAAATTAAATTTATAGAGAAATATTTACTTTTGGACTTTTGATTAGAAGATGTTTTGCTTTTGGCGTTCTCAAGATATTTTGAACATCCACTGAGGGACATATAGTTAGAGATATTAAAAGTCACATTTTGTTTTTCAAAGGAATTACTATTGAAGTGTTCAGATATTTTATTATCTTCTGCCGAAGTCCAGTTAAGTTGGGCCTGTATATGCCTACCATTTTGGGTTCCATTTTTTCCCCTCCACCTTAGATGATCAGGGACATAAAAGATTATTTTGTATCATTGGATAGAGTACATAATCATTTGACTGAAGGAAGCCAAAAGGTAAGATATTCTCTTTCATATTTCTCAGTTACATTTACTAGAAGTTCTGAATACTCAAGAGAATTAATTAAATACTGTCACTGACTTTGGACATTATTCATGATTCTGAGTGAGGTCAGAAGCACATAAAAAAAATAAGTCCAATCCTTAACATATATTTTATTTGGAAATTAACTTATTTAATAGACTGATAGAAACTCGAATACATAAGCAAAAAAGAAAAAAAAAAAAAACGGAAGAGTAAACATTCCAGTGTCTCTGAGGTCTTGTTTTAGTCAGTCCTGGCTTAGCTTGTGAGGTGCTTAAAATTTGACCTTATTTAAAATAATGTCTGGCATTAGTAAAGTACCTCATGGGTACTCAGTAAATGCTGTTGTATGAAAATATGTGCCATAAGATAATCAAATATTTTTATAATACTTTGTAAACTTCCATATACATTTATTGATTATTGTATAGTAAGATGCACTTAAAAATGGTCCTCAAATTCAAAAAGAATCTGTGTATTTTATTGAATTTCTTAGCTATTAAACATCAAGGCCACCATCACAAATTTCATGGCAACTTCTCTGGCTATCCTCATTTTAGACTGTATGTTAGTTTCTTAATGCTGCTATAACAAATTACCACGATCTAGTGGTTTAAAGCAATAGACAGTTATTACCTTACAGTTCAGAATGCCAGAAGTCTGGCCCCTTAGACACAACCAGGCTCCTTTGTTTTAGAGATCTTAGTTGATTTTGATAACTGACCATTTTTAGGTCTGCTTCCTTTTTTCCCTCTCTTTCTGCGCTTTAAATTTCCACTGTTATGTATAAATTCACCAATAAAGATGGAGCCTGTGAAACTCTGGCCCTCACTCTTGACCTCAATAAAAGCAGAACCTAGGCCCACACTCTCGTTTTTCTCTCCCTGTAACCTTGCTGTGTGGACACAGGTGTGCCATATAATTTCTAGGACCTATGAGTAATAAACCTGTTTCGGGTTTTTTTTAAGTTTTCTGATGGTTATTGCCAAAGATATCTTGCAATCATAATAAGAATCACAAGAGCCAGTCCAGCCAAAACATTGGTTATTGATAGGCTGAGACCAGCACAAAACAACAGCCCATTTGGATAATCCAGAATAATCCTCTTCTCTGAAGTTATTTAATAACATTCGCAAAGCCCCCTTTGGCATGCAGGACAACATATTCATATATTCCAGAAATTAGGCTACATATAGCTTGGGGAGCCATTATTCAGCTTTGACAAATAGAAAGTGTTTTTTGGTTTTGGGTTTTTTTTTTTTTTTTTAAACTGGCAGAGTTGGGGCGCCTGGGTGGCTCAGTGGTTTGGGCTGCTGCCTTCGGCTCGGGTCATGATCTCAGGGTCCTGGGATCGAGCCCCGCATCGGGGCTCCCTGCTCCGCAGGAAGCCTGCTTCCCTCTCTCTCTCTCTCTCTCTCTGCCTGCCTCTCTGCCTACTTGTGATCTCTGTCTGTCAAATAATTAAATAAAATCTTTAAAAAATAAATAAATAAATAAACTGGCAGAGTAGGGTTAATAGGTTAATTTGGGGTGTCTGTTTTGGTGGGATTCTTCTTCTTGGTAATGTTCTTATTTCTGAATTATAATTTCTGAATTCAAATTTAGAAATTAGCACATCGTTATGTAAAGTTAGGTAAATCTAGGTAGATTAAATGGCAGACAAAATTACCAATTGATGTTTCTACCTAAACATAGAACATTCTTTTTGGAGTCTTGTAAAGTTGGGTGTTTCCTCACAGTACTAAATGATGACTTTTTTAGAAAGGGGTAAAATAACAACTCTCATATGGATATAAAACATGTGCTAAAGATTTGAGTTAATTCATTATTAATGAGGAAACCTGACAGATATTATGACCAACTCGAAGGAGAAATCAGAAGATCATAAATTTATGTGGAGGAAAGGAACATCCAAATAAAGTGCAAATGAGAATGAGACTTGCTTTGTAAACAAGATGGATAGGGAAGTAAATTGAACCTCCATAAGAGAGAATGCATTTTACATCTACAAATGTGAAATATTTACATTGTTATCAGTCATCTACAATTTATGGAACTGGAAAATACAATGATTATTGAGAATCAGATGATGTGGATGTGCTCTAAACATGAATAGATTTTCACAGCACATAACCAGTTACTATTTGGTCAACCAAATTTCCTTATAAGACCAAATTTGATTTCTTAAATAAAATAAAATAAAATAATTAAATAAATAATATAAAGTAGCACTCATGGGACATCTAGGTTTGTCAACTTTTATCTTTATTTCTAGTATCATGAAAATGGATACAAACACATTACCAATTTTAGGAAAGCTACCTTATACTTTGACAGAATTGGTAAGCTCAGACGCTCTTCAGGAAAGTAAACATGCTTTATAAAATAATTTAAAAGTTTGACAATTAGGGTGCCTGGGTGGCTCAGTGGTTAAGCATCTGCCTTTGCCTCAGCTCATGATCCCAGGGTCCTGGGATCAAGCCCCGCATCAGGCTCCTTGCTGGGTGGGAAGCCTGCTTCTTCCTCTCCCCACTCCCCATGCCACATTCTAACGTTACTCATGCTACTAAGGATGATAATCATAGTTTTCTCTCAAGTTCCAAGAGAAAAGGGATGACAGCTAGAAATCTGTTTTTACCGACTATATAATCAAGCACAGAGAAAAAACCTGGAATACTGTAGTTGCTCAACATACATTTGTAGAAAGGAGGGAATTTCTGGACAATGGAATTTGATTTTGAGGAATCTATACCCATTTTACTTCAGATTGTCCAAAGAATTTTTTTTTAATCATTTGAGAAGACATGGTAACAACATATTCTGTAGTTTGAGTTATAAGCAGTGGTAGGTGACTTAGTTTTCAATGGTTACATAACAAAGTACAACAAATTTAGCAGCTTAATACATTAAGCTCAGAAGGGGTAAAATAATGTTTTTAGCTCATCAATCTGAAGTCCCAAATCTGGAAATGAATGTACTCTCTGCTCAGATTGGCACCGTACTGAAATCGGGTGTTGGACTGGGGAGGGAACTCATATTTGGATTCTGAGCCCTCTCCAAACTCCTTCAGAAGGTAGGAAGAATTCAGTTCTTTGCTGGCCATTGGCCTGGGGTCACTCTCAGGTCCTCACTGCCGTTTTTGGGTCCTTGGCATGTGGCTCATCCACCCCCACGCCAGCAATGGAGAATTTCTGGTGTGTCACATCTCCTTGTGCTTCCTGTCATCCACCAAAAAAACTCCCAAGTCCTTTTAAGGGCTGACCTAATTTGGTCAGTCTACCGAGGACTGACACTTTCTTAAAGTCAGCTGTGCCATGTAACGTAACCATTATCACCCACCACCATTAAAGATATTTTTGTAAAAGTGATCTTCTTCCAATAGAGTAGAAAATTTAGCAATGAGAAATCATTTATCTGACATAATAAGGAAAATAAACTGCTTTAGAAATAGTGATCAGAAAATAGTGTCATTTAGTGCCAACCTCGAATTTTAAAAATCTCAAATTACACATACTGAATGGTGTGACAGAATTTTCCACATTGTTCATAATACCTTTCCATTTAAAATTTCTGTAATTAAACTGTCTTTTTCTTTTCAAGTGTGCATGCCTAATCCAAGCGCATCCTCCTATTTATTTATTTATTTATTTGCCTGCTTTCTCATGTGTAAATGAGGATTCTGACCTGTATATTAGAAATATCTATGGGGTGCCTGGGTGGCTCAGTTGCTGAAGTGTCTGCCTTCATCTCAGGTCATGATCCCAGGGTACTGGATCCAGTCCTGTGCAGGGTTCCCTGCTCAGGGGGCAGTCAGCTTCTCTATCTCCCTCTGCTGCTCTCCCTGCTCCTGCGCGCTCTCTCTCTCTCTCTCTCTCAATTAAACAAATAAAATCTTTTGAAAAAGGAAATATATATATATATATATATATATATATATATATATATATACATATATATACAGTGATGACCAAATAAGATAGTGTTCATGTGCAAACCATAAGAATCTTGCGTTGCTCTTTAAACACTTGTAAATATCTTATTGTGAAATGACACGATACATGTCTTTTCTGAATGCAGGCTGCTACATTTCTTCATCCACCTCCATGTATCATCAAGGGCATTACATTTGTTACAATTAAAATGCAAATTTAATTGGTAACAGACTAGAGAATATCCGCTCTAAAGTAATGCATCACCAATTGGAAAACTATGTCAAGCAGTATAATTTCCAAACCATGATTGCAAAATTATATTATTGAAGTCTAGGAACAAGTGGAATCTGGTTTCTTTAAGATGTACGGGAATTATGATTTTAAATGTTAATTTATCCCCAAACTGTTTTGGGAATTTGAAAATGGAACGCAAAGCTGTTTAGGGAAATTGACAGTGTAATATTGTCATTTACATATTTTTGTTGTTAACGTGAGGAATATAGACATATCTTGACAGGTCTGATATGCTATAACGTAAGGTAGGGACGCTGATGGAAAACAGGAGGGAATTGTCTGTCTTCTACACTTTCATTGGAACATTATTTAAAATCATATCTGTTTCTGCCAACTGCCAGTTCTGGGTCTCTAACGCTTAGAAAAAGTCACATTATATTATCTTTAAATACAAGCTATCTTATGTGATTGTTGTCTTTAAATACTTCCTTTTCTTGAATCATATAGGCACTTTGGGTTCACATTTTATATTTTGATATAGCTTTATTCTGGCATTTAACATGGTTCAGAAATTATGCAGGTGCCAAAACAATGAATTTCTGGAGGCTATTTTTTTTTTCCTTGTCTCCTTTAAAAGCCTAGGTATTGTTAACATCAACGGGAGAAGAATGACAGGGAGCGGAAAGTAGAAGTGCAGTTTTTATTCTTTATAGGTAGCTGGCAGTAGCTCTCTTAATTTACCATTGTCGTAAAACAGAAGTGACAGTGCTCTTCCTAAAAGGGGAAAACATATTTTCTAATAGTAGATAGGCCAAAGTGGTAATATTTTTAATCACAAATCTCACTTAAACAGCATGATCCCAGATAAATGTATCAGAGTATGTTAGGATGTGAGTTACTGTTTAAGCTCTCGGTCGCCTACTGTAGTGAGAGCAGATGGTTTGAGTTTATATCTTTTGTGCTTCTCAGTTATTGATGTGGATTATATGAGAAGATAATTGGCAGGGTTTTTCACATAATTGATATAAAATGCTGTTTAGGATCTTCTCTGATTGGTCAAGTTTCTAGGACATCTGGGACCACAATCTCTTGGATTACAAACGGAAAAGATGTAACTCTCTATCATCTGTATGCTAGCATCAAAGGGCTGTAATGGCTTATAATTTTCCTGTGCATTTGAAAAAAAGTAAAATAGGTTTACTCTTAGGAAAATTGCTTCATTCAGAACTGAGAAACTACTAATTAAAAAAAAAAAAAGGGGTTCTTTTTTCCTTTATTTTTCCCCCCATACAGGAGGATATGAAAACAGGTAAAAATACAAACCCAATTTAAAGAGAAGAAAAGGAGAGTGGAATATTTTAAAACCATGTTTGCAGCACTCTGATATTCCTCCTTAAACACCTTTCTTCACCACAGAACATTATAATGATTTCACATATATCATCATCTGTCTGGAGGCTTGAGAAATTTGGATAATGATAATCTCCGTAACAGCAACCCAGAGTTCACATGGCAACACCTGCTCAAATAAGCAAAATGTGTATCAGGTTATCGAGTTTCTATAATGCCCACTACTGCTTTAATTAATCAACCCAAGGGTTATTCACTGATCATACACTGTGATCATCCCATCTCGCAAATTCCCAAATCCTGGATGACACCCAGCTGGGAATTTTGCCTCTCCAAATTTTCTTCTTATTTCCAGAGTTCATAATAGCAAGTAAAGAGGTTGTTGACTACAGATTTTCAATGTGCAGATTTCAGAAGTTCAAACATACACACACACACATACAGATAAATAGATAAATGGACGTCTTCATCCCCATGACAAAAAATTTTTAAAAGGAAAATGTTTGTTTACACTTGAGAAGCCAGAAATGACTTCAGAAAGACTAATCAGAGTCAATTTATGTCCACTGAAGTTATGCCAGACTGACTTAACTTTCATACACTATGTCTCCCATGATAGTGGGTGTAGATGAATGTCAGTCAGATTTTTTAAATGCCTTAGTATAATGTTATTATAGATAACATTGGAAAAATATGTCATATATATGCAGTAGCCAGGAATATGTGTAGTATTATATCAGCCATATTTAAAAGGTGATTATCATCAATGTGTCATTTAGGGGCAAACCACAGAGTTCTGCCCTTGAAACTTAGATACCGACATGAATATAATTATGTGAATTCTTACTCCATATATTGGTCTGTTTTTCCCTAAAGCATATTTAGTTAGTCTACCTTTTCTCACACTTTCAATGTCTGTTTCCCCTAGTTTTGTCCCTGTAGTCAAACCTTGTTTAAACAAAAAAAGCTGAACATGTTTCAAAAATCATACTATACACAGGTAGTATGGTCCGTGAGGCTTCATTTTCTTAAGAATATTATACATTTTCTTTACCCATGCATTGTTTTACCATTTATAACTCTAAACCCTTGCAGTCTACCTGCAGCCAAAATCTCTACAATGCCATACAATGCCATAATCCTTTTTTTTTTTTTTTTACTCTAGCTAGTTACCGCAGTGTAATATTTGTTGCAGGCCTATAGTTTAATGATTCAACAGTGTATATTCTTAACGTCTAGCATCCATTCAGGGATCAATAGACATGCAAAGAAAAGGAAAAACATTATCCAAAATGAAGAAAAAATGAAGTCAGTAGAACCAAAATCAAATGACTGGTATTTGAATATATTTCTCATTCTTCTGGGCATTCTTGATTCGACAACCCTACCAAGCAACACTCCCTGGAAGAAAATCCAAACATCTAAGATTCTTCCATTTCTTTCCTTTGGCACCCTCCCAAGAAGTGAGTAAAAATGTAGTCATAAGGATCATGTAACAAGCCCTATCCTGACTTCCTTTCGCATCCATAAAACTCTTCATTGCTCAGAGATCACTATCAGAACTCAGTATAGCTAAAAGGAGGACAGAAAATGTGTCTTAGTAGAGTGGGAAGAAGAGAGTCAAACTTTTAGAGCCTCTAACTAATTTCTGCCACATTCTCCAACTTCTTTTCCGGCTCCTTTTCCTTTTTGTAAAGTCTAAAGTAAGTGTTTCCCTTAATTCATATTGTAAGACTTCTCCCTTTACACTCTTTTTCAGAAAGGTCATCCCAATCTAGTTCTTTAAATGACATGTCTATATAGATTATATGTGTGTGTTTGGCATATATATATATATATATATATATATATATATATTTTAAATATTCACTGGATAATTTTGAACAGACTTAAAAGAATAGAGAGTAGAATAATATACACATTAAAGTAGGACAAAATCAATCAACAATTGACCGAATTTTGTGCAGATAATTTAAAATTTGCATGCATGGATGGGCAAAATTTCTCCTAAAACTGAGATCTCACCATCCTCTCATTTTTACTTTTGAGCTCTGTCTCATCTTTTCTCCGTTTTCTGATACTCTCTGCCCTGTAGGTTCCACCTCTTCAGCTGGAAATCTATCTAGCAACACAAGCTCAGTGTTCGGAGCTGAACTCAATTTGCCACGAAACTGTTCCCTGCCCTTTGCTCCTTAAACAACGTAATGCCAAATTCCTCCAATCCAAATTAAAAACGTGAACATAAATGCACTCCCCTTCCCTTCTCCATTGTTAAGATAAAAGCAGGGTCACTATATTGTCAGATTTAACATGATATCATAAGATTTTTGTTATAATTTCTACTTACACATATTTGAGAGCTCCGACGCTTAGAACTCACTTCCAAAATTTAAAAATCCTGGATGTCTTTGTAAAACCCAACTGCTTAAATTTACATTGGAAACAGTGAATTAATTGTAATTTATATAATGCACTTTTTTAGTTGATTTCAGTTTAGTTATACATGATGCATGCTGCATGGTGGCTAATTGGAAATACGGTGTCATTCCCAAGTAAGGGCATAGTCACATTCAACTGTGGACTCCTTCCATGTTACAAAGAGAAGTTGGCAGTAAGAAGAAGGGCCATAAAAAGATTACCAACAGGCTGAAGAGCTAGAAAATCAAGTAACATAAGGGGCACCGAAGTAGCCTATCTTACTTAATACGGCAAAGGGTTCTTTTCAAATATCTAAGAGCTGTGTTTTGCTAAAAATAATAGATTTATAATTTGTTCCAGAAAGCAAACCTGGAATATGCAGGTATGAAAGAGCCAGAAGTTATTTTCTAGTCTGTTCTAAGATAGGATTTTCCAAGGGAGCCCTTCATAAATATAACGGCAGATTTGTAGATATTCTTCATCCACCATGGAAATTACTCCTATTATGGAAAATGAATTCAAATATTTCATCTAAAAAGCCCTTCTAAACCAAAGTTTCATAATTGCGTGCATCTGTATCAATATAGGTATTCAATATTCAATAATAGGTGACATGTATAAAGAAATGCTTGAACATAAATAAAAATACCACTTTGCACCAGTGAGCAGAAGGACCTTAAGAACTCACATTTCTGAGTGCTTAGAATGCAACTTTATCTGCAGTGGAGGAGGGTTAGTGCATTTAGTGTGTGTATCAGAGAGATTGGGGGCATTGGCCTTGTACTCTAGTTCTCAGTGAGAGGACTTAAAGGAAAAGGGGCAGATACTGTATAGAGTCTTGAGAGTTCAGATGGAATGGCAGTTCAAATCTAGGGCTGACTGAAGGAAATCAGATCGCAAAAGGGACAACATGTACTCTATTTGAAGATATAATTGAGTGATCTTTACATGGGAAAATATTTTAAGATGTGAGCCTTTGTTTGAAATATGTTATTCTCTATATATTTTGTAAGTGAGGCTTTCTAACAGGAAGTGTCAGTATCTCACATTTTATACATGTGTAAGCATAAAGCTTTGGAATTTCTTAGCTGTTCTCCACAAAACTCATATTAAAGGATTTCTGCTCTTTGAAAATAGTAGTATGTCCATTTTAGGTAACTTCCTCTAGATAACAACTCTTGGGTTAATGGCATAATATTATCCTAAGACATATTCTATACTGGCTAAACCAGGTAAACTAAAATTTAACGTATGTTTTTGAAAATTTTTAAATGAATGCTCTAAAGATTTAAGAAATATATCCAAATCAGATATAAACTTGATATTAGTTATAAATAAATTAACATGGCTGCTATGAATTTACTTATTCCCACTATGTTTGATAAATTCACTCATTACTTACATACAAATTCACCTTTTGTGTTATTAAATTCCTTTATATAATTTGGAAGTATACTAGCTTATGTATTAGTCAGTCATCAGTGACAATGTATTATAAAATTCATTTTCAGTACCTCAGATACATAAAATCTGGGAGGTCGATAAGGTGATTTCACCAGAGATTGAGTGATAGTATAATTGATATTCACAAACTACATTACTACCATTACTACCAAAAGTTGAACAAAATATTGCATACTTGATCTTCTGTGTCTTTTAATGTACATTTTAAAAATCAAAATCAAAATCTTCATTGTTCTCATAATGAATTTTTTTTCAACATGGTCTTTCTGTCCCATCCAGCTCCATTGTTAGTTATTATCATAAAATGAACTTTGGAGATATTTATACCAGCATTACACTCGGAGCACGCTTCCTCACCCGCGTCCTTTTCTGAGTCCTGTGGTGAGTTTCTCAAAAGATTTTATGATCTGTAACTTTCTCAGTGCATCTTAAACCCAGACTCTTCCACTCCCCGGTCCTCACTTTCTGCCTTCTGTCTTTCATGCTTCTCCTTTCTTGCATTTACTTTCAGCTGCTGAGGATTACAGAAGCTGAGAATGGCTCGGGAATTGCTGTAGGGTTTAGGAGGAGAGGTTAAGGGAACATATCTTAGAAAGCTGAAAAAGCCCTAAAATCAAATAATGCATAGAGCCAAGAGTTCAGTAAGGTGATTGAGTCTGTAAACTAGACAATGAGCTCCAACCTGGTCTTTGCCGGCAGCTGCTCCTCTCTTTGAGAGGGTTGATACTTTTGTTAAGATACAGCTTAAATATTTAATCTGTCTGCCAAGAGGACCATTCTGAATGCCCATATTAGGATTTGTTTCTCTTTTATATGTTGCAATAGAGCCCTGCCTTGTACAGGATAGGACTTTACACAGTTTATTGTAATTACTTATATGGCAGATGATGAACTCCATTGGTGTAAAAATCCTATCTCTCTTATGCATCTATCTCTAATCCTTAATATAATGTCTGAAAAAAAGTTCGGTAGATATTGGTTGAGCAAACAAATAGACAAATGCATAAAGAAGAGGGCCTCTGGGGTGCCTAAGTGGCTTCGTGGGTTAAGCATCAGATTTTTTATTTTGACTGAGGTCATGATCTCAGGGTCTTGTGATGGACCCTGGAATCAGGCTCTACATTCAGTGGGGAGTCTTCTACTCTCCCTCTCCCTCTTCCCCTCCCCCTACTTGCATTTTTTTCTTTCTCTCTCTCTTTCTCTCTCAAATAAATAAATAAACCTTAAAAAAAAAAAAAGGAAAAAAAGAATGGGACCTCTAAGAAATATTAAGGTCTGACATACTCTGAAAGGAAATAAAAAGCCAGGGAGATAAAATCATGAAGTATAAATGAAATTTGTAAGTTGGGATGGGCTGAGTTAATACTCTTGGGTGGCACTGTTGTTCCAGATTGGCTTTTTTACACTGTGTATAGTATAATAGAAAAGCTATGTTCATAATGCCAACATGGCACACTTATTTGGAGACTATTCACCCAGTATTTACTATGGGTAAGGGCTTGTATATGCACAAGTAAATCACATGGAACAAAATACAGAGATCTTGGCAACGAGATAGTCAATAAGCAAGACAAGAAATAAAAAACCATGATTAGAAATTGTGGTAAAATTATAGTTTTCTGAACCTAAGGTTTAAAACCAGTGCCTGAAACAGAGTAGGACCTCGATAATTATGTATTCAATGACAAGTTAATCATAGGGGAACAGGAACATTGTAAATAGTGTCCATAGAAGCAACATATAAGTTTAGCTCTAAATTGAAGGGGAAACAAAGAATAGAAAAAGAAGTCAGAGAAATCAAGTTCAAAGATGCTGAAATAAGAAATAACTTAATTTTCTTAAAGTCCAGAAAGAAGGCCTTAAATACATCCCATAAATATATTCCAAAGAGAGAAAATGCTGACGGACACAAAGCAATGTGGAAAATAGTTTATTTACATTTTCAAAAAGATATCTGTGGCTTTTTTGAATAATGAATTATAGAGCACAGAAGACCGAAGAGTGTAAAACCCAGAGGGGAGGCTATTGGCAGTTGTAAGGAATGAAACTATTACAATTTGTTTATGGAGTGGATATGAAGGTGAGAAAATGGAAAGACATAAAAATAATGACTCCTACATCTTGCCGGTTAAGCAACTCTGAGGCTTAGGTTAATGGAAGCACTTTCTTTAGTGCCTGCGTGCAGGTTGTCTTTACATATGATGTGCGGTGAGATCTGTATGCCTGTCCTTTTACACATATCACATTGTCTTGGTTATTGTTGCTTCATAGTAAGTTCTAAAAGTTAAAAGTGTGAGTTCTACAATATTGTTCTTTTCCAAGATTGGTTTGGGTAGTATGGGGTCTCTTGTAATTCCATACGAAATTGAGACTCAGCTTGTCAGTTCTTACAAAGAACTCAACTCAGACTTCGAAAGCAATTGTTTTGAATTTGTGGATCTACTGGGGGAATAATGGGCAGTCTAACTATAATGTTTTGTCAATTTTGTTGATCTTTCAAAAAATCATCTTTTAGTTTTATTGATTTTCTTAATGTTCTTCTGTTGTCTTTTGCATAGATTTCTGCTCCAATTCTTATTAATTCCTTCCTTTTGGTTTAATTTGTTCTTCTTTGTCCACTGAATTTGGTAGAAGTTTAAGAAATTTAGGTTATTACTCTCAGATCATTTTTTTCCATTTTTAATATAGGCATTTGCCCCTATAAGATTTCCTGAAATATGGGTGAATATTAAGTCTCTTGGCATGTTATATCTTTATTTTTTTTTCATCTCAAATATGTCCTAATTTCTTTTTTTTAATTTCTTCTTTGACACATTAGTTATTTAGTAGTGTTTTCTGTAATTTCCACATGCCTGTAATTATCCCAAGTATCTTTATGTTATTGTTTCCTAATTCAATCAAATGTGATCAGAGAAAACACTTTCTATCATTTCTATCTTTTCTATCTTTTAAATTGACTGAGGTCTGATTTATGGCCCGGTCTATGGCCCATCCTAGAGAATGTTCTTAAACATGAGCACTTAAGAAGAATGTATGTTATGCTTTTGTTTGGTCGAGTGTTCTACAAATGTCTATTATGTCTAGCTTGCTTATATAATGGTTCAAGTCTTCTATCCTTCTTGGCCTGTCTAGTTTTTCTATTCATATTGAAGGAAGGATGCACTAGGTTGAACAGTGTTCCCACAAAACTCTTATTTAACCAGACCTCAGAATGTAGCCTGATTTGGAAATACAGTATTTTTAAGGCAGACACAAAAGAAAGAAACTATGTGAACGCAGTGACAGAGATTGGAATTATGCTGGTATGAACCAAAGGATATTAATGATCACCAACAACCACCCGAAGGTAGGGAAGGCAAGGGTGAATTCTTTCCTAGTGCTCTCAGAGGGAATGTGGCTCTGCTGACACCTTGATTCCTGACTTCTGGCCTCTGGAACTATGAGAGAACAAGTTTCTGATTTAAGCCATCCAGATTTGAGGTAATTTATTACAGCAGACTTCGGTACTAATATAGAGATTTTGGTGCTGGGAAGCGAGATGCTGCTGTAGCAAATATCTAAAAATTGAAACAGCGTTTGGGACGGGTTAATGACTAGAGGTTGAATGAATTTTGAAGTACATGATAGAAAAATATCAGATTGCCTTTCAGATTTTGATAGAAATATAAATGTCAAAGGCGACGCTAAGTAAGTGCTGAGGGCTCAGTGAGGAGTGAGGAGAGCCATAGAGAAGGCTCCTCTCAGTTAAAGGACACATATGATGTCCCACATGGAAGGTTGCTGGAAATATGAATACTTAACGTACTTATGAGGAAGTCTCAGAAGGAAATGAAGAGCATGTGTTGGACCCTGGAGGAGAAGCAACCCTGTTGTGAAGTGGTAGAAAACTTGGCAGAATTTTATTCTACTTTTGGGTGAAAAGCAAAAACTGGGAAGTGATGAATCTGAAGTGATGATGATGATATTTAGCTGAAGAGATTTCCAAGCAAAATGTGGAATATGTGAACTGATTTTTTGCTTAGCGCTTACAGTAAAATGTGAAAGAAAAGAGAGTAAATTATTGAAGGAACTGTTAAATAAGAGAAACTAGCATTTTATGCTTTGTAAAATTCTTACCTAATCCAGATAGGTTGCTCTGGAGTCAGGGTCAAGGGTATGGTTGAAAAACTTTCTCTGAGGACATTAAGTATACAATTCATGGATCAAAATGACTATCTTTCCATAAGCTAAGAACAGAGATCGACTCTTCTGGAAAGGATCTATGAGGCACCCTCTTTTAATATGGATGAGTCCTCTTTTTTTTTTTTTTTTAAGATTTTATTTATTTATTTGACAGACAGATCATAAGTAGGCAGAGAGGAAGGCAGAGAGAGAGGAGGAAGCAGGCTCCCCACTGAGCAGAGAGCCCTATGCAGGGCTCGATCCCAGGACCCTGAGTTCAAGACCTCAGCCGAAGGCAGAGGCTTTAACCCACTGAGCCACCCAGGCACCCCTGGATGAGTCCTCTTGACATCCACAGAAGACCAACAAGGTTTTTGAGAATGTTCTATAAGTAGAAACACTATCTCACCTTATACTGAAGAAGACAAAGGCAGGAAGAAAAATTAAGGAAGTCTATAAGACTTCTGGGATTCCATCAGTAGGAAATGAACTGCCCAGAAGGCAGAGTCCCACTGCTCAGGCCAAGGCAAATTTACTTCCACAGGCTCAGATTGTGGCTCCAAGATATCTCTATGGGAACAGATTTGGGAGCTTTACACTACAGAGGATTATTCTCAGGGCTTGAAACCTAATGGAATTTTCCCTGCTGTGTTGTGGATTTGCTCATTATCTATAACTACTCTTTTCCTTCTAGTATCTGCATTTTGTAATGGGAATGTCCATCCTAGGCCATTATATTTTGGAATCAGATAACCTGCTTTCTAGTTTTACAAATCCACAGATGGAGAGCAGTCTTGTTCGGGATTTAGATGACAAAACTTAGACCTTTTTGAGTTTATGCTTAGATAGGATTTGGGCTGTAGAGTTAATGCTGGAATGGGTTGAGACTTCTGGAAATGTTGGATTGATATGAATGCATTTTTCAAATGGGAAAGCCATGAATTTGTGAGGGCACAGAATGAACTCTACTGGGTTTACTAGTGTCCCCACCAAAATTCATGTCCATTCAAAACCTCATAATGTGCTCTTACTTAGAAATAAGGTCTTTGCAGATGTACTTGGATAAGACTGAATCATAGTAAAAATATCAAATGGACATCAATGACTGGTATCCTGTAGGAAGGTCATGTGAAAACACACAGACAGACACAAAGGGAAGAAGACCATGTACAGACAGGAAAAGAGATTGGATTTAAGTGACTACAACCCCAAAAATATCATGGATGGTCTATAACCAACAGAAGCTAAAGGCAAGGAAGGATTTTTCTTTAGTGCCTTCACAAAGAGCATGGCCCTGCCAACACCTTGATTTCAGAAGGCTAGCCGCAGAAATGTGTGAGGAGAAATGTCTTTTCTTTTAAGCAGAGTTTGTGGTAATTTGTTATGGTAACCCTAGGAAACTAAATTCAGGGTATCTGCTTACTATTGTTGAATTGTCTATCTCTCTCTTTATTTCTGTCATTTTTTATCCTATATATTTTGATCCTGTTATTTGGTACATATTTTGATCCTGTTATTTGGTACATATATATGTAAAATGTTATATCTTCTATGACTCTCAATCCTTTTGTTAACAGATGGATTCTTTTCTTTCTTTCTTTCTTTTTTTTTTTTTGGAATATACATTTTTATTTTAAGCTCTATTTTGTCTGATATTTGTATACCCACTCCTACTAATTATAATTGGAATCTAGCATCTCTGACTACAATTTTGGCCTCTACCTTGACCCTCTGTAGACTTTACACTATATTCTCAAAAAAAAGTCCAGAGAGATCATGGTAAATGTAAATCAGATATTGCCAATCTTCTATTCTGAATCTTTTAATGCCTTAACCTTTAATCCAAAGTAAAAGACAATGTCCTTATAGACTGTTTAGTCTATAAGCTATACTTGTCTTGTAAATGTATCATTTACATTTCTGATATCCTTTACAAACATTATTTTGTTGTTTTTGTTTACTTTTGACTCTATTATCCAAACACAGAAGACACCCTTGTGGTATGATGTCCCTGCTCTTTTTGTCTCTCCTCCCTGGAATATCCTTCTCCATTAATCTATCTGGCTATGTCTTCAACTCCTACACATCTCATTTTCTCAATGTGGCCCACTCATATTGTTCCTTCCATTACTTTAGTATAACTGATTATCTTTACTGCTTTAGTTAATGGGTTTTAGTTATACTTTTTCTGATAGACTGTGTAATTTATTTTAAAGGTAAGTTTTTTATTGCCTGATTCTTGAAACTTGAATGTGAGCCCCAAGGAGGTAGCGATCTTTATTTTTAATTGATGTATCCCAGTGCCTAGAGCACTCCCTGCTCACAGCATATGTTCAATAATCCTTTGTTAATGAACTCAATGATCTGGTACTATTTCTTCTCTGGGTTTCTATTTCTATATATATCACCATTTTATGGAGACTTCATTTTTTAAATACAACTATCCACTATTACTATGAGCTTAGATAGGATTTTTTTAAATACAACTGTCCATTATTATTGTGAGCTCACATAGGATTAGACCAACTCTTTCCTAGGAGCTTTTGCCTCTATTTGGATAAAGAAAAGCAGCAAAATTGAAAGGTGGATAGGTTTCTGGAGTTTGGTACCACATAGCACTCTAACCTTTTAATTACAAAACAAAATAAAAGAAAGGCAGAAAAAGATAAAAATATCTATGTATCTCGTGTTTTTTATCTAGATAAAAGAAGGAAACACTTTGATAAAGAGATACAACTGTACAGACATAGATATATAGATATTTGCTATTAATGGCCTTTATTCATGTGGAAAAATTTAACAGTTGTGAGGAAACAAAACTACATAACAAAAGAGAAAAATTTTCATATATGTTTTTAAAAATAAGCAGTAAGTAAATCATAGTAGTTATAGCAGAATTCATGCAAAGCCTACAAGAATGACAAACTGGACAAAATACACTGTACACACTCAGGAGCAAAGGACAACAGAAGACTCCTATTCACAGAGAACCATGACACTCATAGGAACTTCATTACAAATATGCATTTTTAAAACATTCTGTAAATATAAAACTTTCTTACCTCCAATTCTAGAAAATAAATTTCATATCTATCTATCTATCTATCTATCTAGAGAAAGGAAGGAAACCCTTTGATACAGAAGTCAACAGCAGTCTTTCCAACAAATATACAACTGTTTGGCGTCAATAGACATATTCTAAGAAATATAATCATTAATGTGCTATGTGTTTTGATTTTACACTTCAGAGATCTCATTCATGAAAAGGACCTGAGAATCTCATATTGGAAAGCCCAGATAAAGCTTTTCTTAATCTAACTTTATTTGACTGGATGTTAGCAGGGATTTTAATGAGGTCCAATAATTTGTTCAAAGTCCTAGAGTTTAGTTATTTAGGGATTTACTACATTTTAGTTTTCATTTTCATTTTATAATTATTATAGGTGGAAACTGGATGAATTTAGAGTCCTAAATAAACATTTTTAGATAACTGTAATCAATGCACATTCTCTTATCTCCGGCTTTTATACCACATTTGCAGTTAAAAAGTAAAACCTACTGGGCCAAAAGCAGACAGTTTCAAGCAGGCCTGCTGCTATTAGGAGACATTTAAAAGAATCACAAAGGAAGTAATTGTAGCATAAAGGGCATTGCAAGATTTGAAGAGACATTGTCTGTAGAACTCTGATCAGGAGTTTTTATTTCCCTTCAAATGTCAGAAAAATTGATAAAACTTTTCCCAGCGCAGCAATTCAGAGGAAGAGAAGGGACTTTGAAAGCAATTGTTTTGCTTATTAGAGAACAACGTCCTAGCCTCCAGTTCCTGCATACACAGGGATCCAGGCACCAACGAACAGAAACAGAAATGACTCAAACAGAAGCAATTCAACTGATACTCTCTATTCTTTCAAGTCTTAACTTTAAAAAGAGCAGACTAAGACAGATGCTTCTCTGCAATTATTATCAATCAGTCCTGACACAGAAAGTGACCCATCCAACACAGAAGTGGTTTGGATCGATCAGCAGGGTCTTTTACTGAGGTGGGACACAGAAAAGGAACAGGAACTCTTACAGAAAAATATTGCGCAGAAAGAGGATCCAAAAAAGGCCAGAACGCAAGAGTTTTCATGGCCACATTTAGTTAAAGCTTTAATACTTTTTTAAGTGAAAGAAAATTTGATGATTAACACAAAACATACGGTTGCTTTTAGTTTGGTTTTGGTTTCACTATAAATGAAATCATTTTTATCCATATATACTTGATTCTACAGGGTGAGTCCGGTCCCCATCCAAAGCCAGTATAATCATCACCATTGCTTTTGCTGTTGCAAAAGAATCTTTACTGAATTTCATCAACTTAAGTGACAGAAGACTTGAAATCTTAATATGCACAGAATCCTTACTGAATGGTGCTTGCAGAAAGATAATTTCTACTTCAGAACACAAACATTTCATGCTTTAACATTATTTAACATTATGATACCATATATTGTCCTGTTCACTGACTTGATGCTGACGCATTAATTTCATTGAGCTAATACATGGAATATACTGGTTTCTATTTGAGTTGTGTTCAGAATGGTGTTCTTGGAATAATTATATGAAAACTTTATTTTTTATTGAAAAAGAAAGCACATTAACAATGAAAACCATACTTAAAATAGCTAGTAATAGATATTCTTAAGATGCCTTTATCCAATTTTTGTTCTTTATACTTTACAAAATTATAATTATATATGAAGAAATACTTCTTTCTCATTTCTTTTTCCATCATGCATTTTGCATTTTATGAAGTGCTTTCAGAATATGACTTTAGACCTCCCTGTTACCATACTTAATAGATATCAAAATGTATATAACCATTTCTATATTTTTGAACAATAAACATGTTTTATATTTTTTGGTTATAAGTAAATATTCAAAAATACATTATAACATCATTCCTGATTATTTCCTTAACACGTATTTCTTATATATACATATAAGAACATCTTAAAATACCTTGTTAGTGGTATCTAAATTGAGATCAGAAAAGGTTGCTGAATGGCATATTTAGTTTTTAACATCATTATCACACCTCAGCCTGAACAATATTTGGTAAGAAATTAATAAGTTGTTTTCTGGGGCACCTGGTGGCACAGTCAATTGAGAATCCAACTCTATTTATTTATTTATTTATTTATTTATTTAAGAGAGAGACAGAGACGGAGACAGAAATAGCGACAAGGAGCGCAAGCAGGGGGAGCGGCAGGCAGACAGAGAAGCAGGCTCTCTGCTGAGCAAGGAGCCCAGTGCAATGCTCCATCCCAGGACTCTGGAATGATGACCAGAGCAGTCACTGAACCGACTGAGCCATTCAGCTGGCCAGAGCATCCAGCTCCTGATTTTGGCTCAGGTCATGATCTCAGGGTCCTGGGATCAAGCCCTGTGTCTGGCTTCCCACGAAGTGGTGAGTCTACTTGAGTCTTTTCTCCCTCCCTCTCCCTCTGCCCCTCCCCATGTGCTCTCTCTCTCTCTCTTTAAAACAAATAAGTAAAATCTTTCTTAAAAAATGTTTTCTAATTTGGTAGGAACATATAGAATATGTATTTCTCTTATTTGATTATCTCATTTCTGGTGAGGTTAATTTCTTTTCTCAATGTATCTGTTAAGCCGTTCTTTGCTTATTTGGTGAACGATGTGTAACTGCCTTTTGCTGAGTCGACGAGGGCACTGTTGACTGTATGATTTATTCACAGGGGCTATTTTGACTTCCGTGACTAAACTTGAGCTCACCGTCTGTGCACGTCAGTCCCCACGGCACCCTTCGGACGCGTGCACATTCCTCCATGAGACAAGAGCTTGTCCGTGTCCTTTCCTTTGCTTCCTTTTCCGTCGTTTCTGGGTCCTCTGCATGGAACATTTCCCCCAATTTGAGAACAATTCATTGTCGGCCTATCTTCTTCTGGTTGTTTTCGGACAGTATTATTACCATTTAATTCTTTACCATATCTGGGAATAGTATGGTTTAGGCCTTGAGGCAAATTGCTCATTTTAGTTTTCCCTTTACCTTCTGGTTTGTGATTACAGTGTTCTGGAGGACCCAGATTTTAATTTCTCACATTTCTACCTTATTCCTTCAATCTATACATGCAGACAGCCACCCTAGTTGACTAATTTTGTAACTTCATATGTGTGTGTTTTTAATATGATAACAATATTATCTGAGCTATTATGTATAACATAATTTTGATTATAGAAAATTTCAAATATACATAAAATCAAAGAGAACAGTGTAATAAACCCCAACTGCACATCAGATTGCTTTGATAACTACCATCATTCTCTTCTCTTGATTTATATATTTATATATATTTATATATATATTTATTTACCCTTAATTTTTGGTTTTCATTTTTGACAGAGTATTTTCACCCAAACAACAAAAGTTCAAACATACAGAAAAAGTACAAAAGAACTTGCATGAACTCTATGCACATTCACCACTTGTTAATATGTTTTGTTGTAGTATTTTTTTAAGAGATTTTATTTATTTATTTGACAGAGAGAGAGAGAGATCACAAGTAGGCAGAGAGGCAGGCAGAGACAGGGGGAAGCAGGCTCCCCGCTGAGCAGAGAGCCTGATGTGGGGCTCGATCCCAGGACCCTGAGATCATGACCTGAGCCAAAGGCAGAGGCTTAACCCACTGAGCCACCCAGGTGCCCTTGTAATATTTGAAAGTAAGTAGCATGAAAGTTAAAGAAATCATAGTTATTTCATTCCCAACTACATTATCATGAAGCCTCCAAGAATGAAAGCATTCTTTCATAAAACCTCAGTAACATTTTCCCTTCTAAGAAATTAACATTAAAATGATATTATCTCATACAGGGTCCACAAACATTTCCATGATGTACCCATCATGTCATTTTAAAATCTAGTATCAATTCAAAGATGAGTTGGATTTATTATAATAACTTTATTTTTTTCAAAGATTTTATTTATTTATTTGATAGACAGAGATCACAAGTAGGCTGAGAGGCAGGCAGAGGAAGAGGGAGAAGCAGGCTCCCCACTGAGCAGAGAGCCTGATGTGGGGCTCAATCCCAGGACCCTGAGATCATGACCTGAGATCTCAAGGCAGAGGCTTAACCCACTGAGCCACCCAAGTGTACCAATAATAACTTTAGAATATTAAAACATCTATTATTTTTGTAATACATTTTTTTTATTTTTGAAGAATCTATATCATTTTTCTAAAAAATATCAGTTCGTCTGCTTATTTTCATCTGAACAGATTCAGAGAATACATACCCCGCTAGACAACTAGAGAGGAGGTACTATATACTCTCTACTGCTTTAAACATAAGGGAATCTGTCAGTTTCTTACTGGCTGAACAGAGTGGTCCCCTTACATAAGGTGCTATTTACCACCTTTTCTGGAAATGCACTATATTCTATTTCCCTTTGGAATTTATATTTTACTATGTGAAGCTCTTTGAACATCTTATTTGGCAATAGTTGAAGTTACTAACTGAAATAATTCAGTTGTCTGAATCAATTCATGCACTGTTGATTACAAAATGATGATTGTTTTCTTTTCTCATCACTTCTCTACTGGCCTTTTTTCTTTGCAGGAAAAGTTTCTCAACTTCCTGCCATCTCCCTTCATAGATCCGCCCCCCCCCCAAATGATGTGTTTATAGATTCTTTCCTTAGTCAAGTGTTATTAAAACATAATAGCCTTATTCTTTTGGGTGGTACAATTGCCTCAAATTTGGCCAGTGAAAGTCTTTACATTGGCTGTGTGTCTTTTTTGATACATCTATCTTTTGGCACTTTCTTAATTTTAGTGCCCAGAAGATGCTCTAGCCTCATTAAAGAAAAATATGTTGGTAGCCCCAGATCTATACTCAACACCTTCTTCAAAGAGCTCTGTTTTCCTCGACTGGAAATGGTACTTAGATACCAATATCTGAGCAGTACGCATGCTTACTGCTACTGATATGTTCTTTCTTCTCGGCTCTTTCACTGAACAAAAATAAGGTATCTTTTTAAAGATCATGGCCTGGGGCACCTGAGTGCCTCAGTGGGTTGAGGCCTCTGCCTTTGGTTCAGGTTGTGATCTCAGGGTCCTGGGATGGAGCCTCACCTGGGGCTCTCTGCTCAGCAGGGAGCCTGCTTCCCCCTCTCTCTCTGTGTGCCTCTCTGTCTACTTGTGATCTCTCTCTCTCTCTGTCAAATAAATAAATAAAATATTTTTTAAAAAGATTATGGCTTAATACTGATTTCTCCAGTTTCAACTTAACATCTCAGGATTCTTCCTCTCACTTTGAATGTTTACTCTCCTACTGCCACAGAGAAAATGTTGACTTCTGATGATATGTCTCTGTTTATTAATTTGTTCTATCTTACAATGTACACAAAATGTTTCTAATCGTTATACTGATAATACTATCTCCCCCCAAAAAATCTTACTAAAAAAAAAAAATCGTGATTACGTGACAGCTTATTTGTATAAGAATATACATCTGAATGTTGTGATCAAAAAGTTACCCAAATTAATTGTATGTGGTGTGTGTATAACTTTGCTGTAATTCAGAGTCTAGTTAGGTTAATTCTGTACTTTTTAATATTTAATTTTGTGTTTTACTTCTTTATCCCTTTTATTTTTCAAATTATATATTATATACATAGAGTGATGTATCCAGCACCCAAGGTCCATAGAAAGAGAACACCTAGAAATTAATAGAGAAAAAAAAATTAAAAATAAATAAATAAATTAATTAATTAATTAAAATTAAAATTAACAGAAAACAATCAACAATCAAGAGGTGGGAGTGATCCTAGGAAGAAAGGCAGACAATGACAAACAAATATAATAGTATTACAAATAAAACTTCAAAGAAAAGAGTGAGAAAATGAGAACAGACTTAAATAACTTCCAAAAATCAAGTTTGACTGGACACTCTAAAGCCAAAGACCAAAGGAACTGAGCCCAAATACTGTTCTGGTTCTGGTAAATGTATTTCTCATAAAATATAAGTAATTCTGAAGCTACTATCTACATATCCCAAGGCTAGGTATACTATAGATATGTGTTGCATATACTATAGATATGTGTTACATATGCTATAGATAATGGAATCCACATTTCTCAAAATGAAGTCACAAACAAAAAAAGGAGCTAGAATGACTGGATTAGAGCCAGAGATATCATGTTTACTAGAGCTCCTTGGAGAATGGCCAGTCCTAAGGAGAGGGAAAAATACAAAATAATCCTGGAACTTATACTCAAGCAAAGGAGACATTGAACTCCACCTTCTGCTGTGATACAATCAGGAGTTGTGGTGGGGAATATCTACATAATTTTTTAATATTTATTATTTCATTCATATTTATTAATTCATTTATTTATATCATTGTAGAGTTGTAGACATTCATTTTATTCTTTGCATTATAATATAATATTATCATATATTTGGGGTCTCAAATTATATCAGATTTGGGTGCTCAAATTATATCATATTTGGACAAATGGTGATCATTCGGATTTGCTCCTGTGCACTTTGACATGTCCTGGTCCTGGGCAGAGACAGGACAACATTTGGGTCATGGGCCAGGAGTATATACTAGTGGAGTCCCCTCTAACAGAAAAGCATGAAACCTGGTAACAGGTGACTTTCCCCTCTAGTATAAAATGATTTTAGGAATAAAACTTCAGTAAAAAAGAAATAATAATACCTTTCTGAATTGCTTTGATAGTAAACTAATTCTAGTTGTCTTTTTGAATTGGTAAAAATTAAAGCAAATATGTCTGACATTTTACTTTAGCGTTTGTTATAGTTTTATTGAAGTACAACACACAAATAAAGACTGTTGATAATGGAAATTGTACCAGGATGAAAATGATAAACATCTGCTCTGATATAAAAAACAGGCATTCTAATCAAATAATTTTGCTTCTCAAATAATTCATGAAAAGATACAAGATTAGAATAAGTGGTCATTGTTAAACTCCAAATTCCATAAAAGCCAGTATATTTCATTTAAACAAAGGGGATTGAAAGTTTTAAACATAACAATGCCTGGAAAATGGTGCCGCTGATGGCATTACATATTTCTGTGAATCAAAATTGTCAATAAAATTGTATTCCTCTCCACATTATTGAAGTTTGTAATATATTTAAGAACACTAAATGCTAATTACAGTACATGGTGCTTTTACTAAAGCCCAGGCTTGTGACAAGCATTCCCAATTATTGTCCTTAGGTAAAATGTCTGTTCAATTTACTATCAAAACAATGGATAATACGTTATTGAAAACTGTTTCAAAGTATGTATATGGTGATTTTTCTTTTAAATTTTAATTGACTATAATACCTGTGATAAGTCCACTTAATGTTAATCAACAGTATAATACATTATTAAAAATTGAACAACCTTGAGACCATCATTATAGTCAAGAAATAATACATTTATAATACCTCAGAAAGCCTTAAAATAACTCTTTTTAAGTACTCTCCTTTAACCCACAGGTAATCACTGTCATAATGTTTTTGGTAATAAAACCTTATTTTTTGAGCATCATACAGCCTAAATACATGTATATTATTATACAATACAGTATAGATGTGCTGCTATTTTACTTCATGTACAGGAAATCATCAAATGGGATGTTTTTTTCTGGTTGCAATTAGCAAGCATTATGTTGTTTCAGTTTATTCTTGTGCATAACTACGGACTTTTTTCCTATTACTGTATCGTATTCATTTGTATATGAATGTAAAGTGGAATGGAATGGGATAGAATAGAATAGAATAACAGAACAGAATAGAATAGACTAGAATAATAGAAAAAGCAGTAAGTAACTGAGATATTGTTTGTTTTTTAGTTAATAAGAACAAAGGTGAGACCTTGCTTTATATCTATATATTTAAATCTAATGCTTGTAATTGGACGCTATTCCAAAATACAGTCTTAGAAGTGGAAAATTTTTAATTTTTTTAAAAGACTTTATTTATTTATTAGAGCAAGAGAACATGAGAAGGAGACAGGGGCAGAGAAAGAGGGAGAAGCAGACTCCCTTCTGAGCAGGGGACCCAACATAGAGCTCCGTCCCAGCACCCTGGGATCAAGACTTGAGCCAAATGCAGATGCTTAACTGAGCGGGTCACCCAGGTGCCCCAGAGTGGAAATAGAAATGTTGAGTCAGAAGAGATATAAATCTTAAACTTTGCGCAAACACCACACTGTTTTCTAAAGCAGTTGATTTTACTGTAGAGTCCTATCAGCAATTGAAAGCCCAAAATGTCCTATATTTCTGCCAATAGTTGACACTATCAGATTTTTTTTTTTTGCCCTATATTGTTTCTTGATAATGAAACTATTATTGTATGACTCATTCTATTGAATTTTTGAAGCTGAAAGAGTCATAGGAATCCTAAATTTATAGCCAGTTGGGTAGAAATACAGATGGCTTTGGTCCTTCCAAAGCACAGCTGGGGTCTGAAGTAAGGGCATTGTTGTCGGAGACTCCGCCCTATTCCTTGTGGGGTCCGCCATAACTCCGGGTGTTCTGTGCCGGAATGGCAGTGTAGCACGCGCTAGTTATGTTTTTAACAGAACAGTGCACCCCAGTGATCGGCAATTGTCCTTAGGATCTGACAGATTGAGACATGTGATCGCTATGGGCTACTGCAGCTGAATGTAACGTAAGAGTGATGAAGTACTGAATTAATTGTTTTTAAAAACGGTTGCACAAGTTAAGATGAGAAAGATGTGATTTTGAATACTTCCATCTTATGTTCCTGATAGCCCTTACTTATTTCTGCAGGCCCTTTCATGTATATATAGAGAGAGATTTTTTTTTTTTTGAAAGAACTTTCTAGATGGTTTTCATATCTCACTCCTTCAAAATTGTTCAGTGAAGCTCCTGCCACAACCATATTTCAATGTATACTGGTGTCTGATTGGTTTCCCCATGCTTGTTTACAAGCAATCAGGTTGGGTCTTATGATTAAAACTTTTCACTGGCTTCCATGACCTTGAGAGACCGTTAAGCCACTGTCATATGACTTAAATATCCTTCATAATGTGGATCCTGCTTATTTTTTTCAGAGTTATTTTTCTATAGTCCCTCAAGCTGCAATGCTTGCTACATTGAATTTAAGTTCTGCAAATGATCCATCTTTTCTCTTGTTAAGAAAAGTGGCTCAATCTGCACAAAATATTCTTTACTCACCTATATCCCTAGGTGTGAATGTACAAAATAACTCATAGATACTTTAATTTTAACGTATAGTTATATGAATACATAGTTATATAAATACATATACAAATGCATACATAGTTATATAAAATTTATAGATATGTATAAATATAGTTTATAGTTATATAAATACTATAAATATATAGTTATATAAATACATATATAGTTATATAAATACAGATATAGTTATATAAATACATAGTTGATAAATACTTTCATTCATTGCTTGAGGGTTATGGGTGTTAAATAACCCATACAATTAGGGAATGACCTTGAAACTTCAATAAGCTTCAATTTTCTGTGATTCTTTATTTGAAGAGTACGTTGGTTTAGTGAGTAAATATCTAAAATTTGAGAATTGTGAGATAAATTCCAAAGTACTCTGAAATATATCAGAACAATCATTCGAACCACACTTTCGGGCAAGAAAAATTGTATCTCTGTTAGTACTCACTCGGTGTTGCTCATGGGCTATTATTCAGGGGTGTGTGTGTGTAGGAGGAATTTAGTAAATGTCTTCCAGATGGTACTATGGATAGAGGGATTTGCTGCCTTTTTTTCTTAGCATTAAAGCCTTGGGTATCCCCGTGGCTATGCATGAGGAAGGTATCCCTATGGCTATGTGTGAAGTTTAAAAGCTTTATTCTTGTTTTGTAAAAGTTTCTTTTAGCATAGCAACATTCAGAGATGAATCTAAAAGCAAAATAACTTTTAAGCTTGGAGTTCTGCTATGAAGATTACTTTCTTTGGTAAAAAAGAATCCCAAATAGTGTCTGAAAACAGGTCTCTATGGACACATTTTATGATTTGAAAGATTTTTTTTTTCTTAGAAAGGCTGTTTGGAAGCCTAAATAACTAACTTTAGCAAAAGAAAAAGAGCTCACCAACTTTGCAAAGTAGAAAAAAAGTATCTTACACTGCCTGCCTCCCATCTTTGCCTCTGCTGCCAGACCGATCGAAATACCACCTCTGATCTAAACCATCACCTAATTTTTCTAAACACCAATTTCTAGACATATAGCAACAGAAAACATTTTCTATATATCACTTCATCATGTTAAAGCTTTTTGAGGCTTCCTCATCCTGTATTTACTCTGAATGGTTTTTTCTCCTTTACTAGATTAGACACCTTCTGTGTACCTTTCCAGACTCTTTTTGCCTCTCTCACCTGCCTCTTATTTCAACCAATTTTAGACAGCTTCTGTGCTGCAGAACACCTTGCATCATACTCCAAGCATATCCATTGATGTGAAAAGTTCCAGACACCCACTCTGTGCCCATTCGTGCACCACCCAGAGATGGGGGGGAGTTAACTTTGCATGAGGTAAACACTGATCGACAGAGAATGTGACCTAATAAATAAATAATTACCTCTTTCTCCATTCTCTACAAAGAACAATTTTTGATGTTATGTCTTGCTTCTTTGATGGTCCCCAAACAACAAATAGTTGCCCATAGGGAAGGCCGTCTCAATGAGACATCATCGCCAGAGCTCTCCATTTCCCCCTTTCTCTCTTACTGTCTTTATTCCCTTTCCCCAGAATGGCATCCGCTCCGCACACACACCCACCCCGGTACTCTTACCTATGCATTTTTTCAGTCTCTTATTTCTAGGGAACTAAGCTAAAATGTCACCATTACATCTAAGACGTCACTAAATATTTTAAGTTTTACTTATTAAATGCATTGCTAACTGGTCTTCCTATCCTATTCCCAATGACCCTATTGGTATCAGAACCTCGGTTCAAGCCTCATCATTTCTGACAACAGCTTTCCCATTTTACTTTTATACATTCTCCAAATTCTTGGCATTTCTGTAAGTGTTGTCTTTCAAAACAAACCAGTCCTTCCAATATCCCCTTATCCACTTTACTGTGATTATCATCTTAAACATTTAGCATCTTAAACATTTAGCAAACTAAGAGCCTTCATAAACCAGTCAATGGCTACTTCTCCAGGGTAACTCTCTTCCATCAATGACCTGTTTTTTAGCACCCCTATAATGTATTTGCAGGTAATAAAAAACTTCTAGAAGGATAAGCATGGGAAATTTCATAAATGACCCTTTATACTATAATAAGGAATTAAGAATTAATCAGAAGGCATATGTATATACTAGCACCATTTGTTTATATCTTTGTACCTTTGGCCATAGGACTATTACCCTTTGTCTATACATTTGTCATCCTCAAAACATATTGAGATATTACTTATTCTGAAAAAACAGCTTTGCTTACCTCACTTATAGTGGGTTAACCATATTTCTCTACTATCCTGTACCTGATCCTCCATCTGTTATAATACAAATCCTTTTTTCTTCTTTTAGGTATTTGTTGAATTGAATCGTGTGTGTTCATCAGAAAAAAAATTTATATATATATATGTATATATATATATATAATTTTTTTCTCTATTTTAGTGCATTGCTATACCATGTAATTTTTATAATTTAAGTTTGTAGCACAAGCTAATGCTACATCTGTCTAGATAATTCCTAAGGGATTCCTTTCTGCATTTGATAGGTACTTGGATAAAATGACATTTATCTATTTACTTACCTATTTACTTATTTTGAAAAATTTTATTTGCTTATTTGAGAGAGAGAGCACAAGCATGGGGAGGAGCAGAGGGGGAGGGAAAGGGACTAGTAGACTCCACGCCGAGGGTGAGGCCGGACGTGAGGCTGGTGTCCAGGACTCAGAGTTCATGACCTTGGCCAAAACCAGGAATCAGAGGTTTAACTGAATGAGCCACCCAGGCACCCCAAAATGATATTTATGAAAGTCCTTTTTGTACATTGTGCTAAAAATTGAAGAAGGAAAAGGAAAAGACAAGGAAGGCTCCCTTATAGTTTTTTATATTAACACTTCCCTTTAGATTTTCTCTTTTTTTGCCTTTTTTTTTTTTTTTTTTTTCCGTGAGTGATAGGGAGAGAGCCTGAACAGGGTTGGGGAAGGGCAGAGGGAGAAAGAGAATCTTCACGTAGACTCCCCACAGAGTGCATAGCCCTGGTGGTGGGGATCTTGAATTCATGTCCCTGAAATCTTGACCTGAGCTGAAATCAAAAGACACCTAACCATCTGAGCCACCCAGAAGCCCCTCCCTTTAGATTTTTTATGTAAATAATGGTGAAAGATCAATCATACAAGAAACATTGAGACAGCATGTCTCAATGCACAAAAGTAATCATATCAGTAGTACAAACAATAAATTATTAGTATTTCAAATGAAAGATGTATTGACTTTTATTGGTGTGTTTGGAAAGCCTTATGATTGAAGGTCAGGATGGGCTGATTTATTAATGTTGAAGAATTAATCCAAAAATCCAGAATAGTATGTGACACATGACACACCTCTAATACTTAGTGCACATGTGTATATAAAAGATCTATACAATGCTACAAGAGGCAGAGGAATTCAAATAGAATGATCAGAAAATCAGTCGTGAAGGTAGTTCAGTGGGTTCTTAAGTATTAAACTATGATAAATCTAGTTTAAAAATAAGATGAAATTGAATTTTAAATGTTGAACACTCATTTTATCTGCTATATCAAGAGTGGATGTTTTCTTACTGTTATTATTCAATTTTTTGAGGTTTCGGAAAGTGAAATATATAATATAATTATTTAAAAACTCACAGCTAATTTATATTTAACTGATGATTTCATCACATTCCAAAATAAAACCCAAGACTATAATAAATTAATTTGAGTAAATATATAATGATAAAATATTTTGCATAAACTAAAAATAAATCAGTGTTCTATTCCAGACAATAAATAGTAATGGAAACCTGAAAGTAAAATACAATCTTAATGAAAGTATGGAACAAGGTTTAAACAAATGAGAAGTGCATGCAATTGTGTTAAAAAAAAAACACATATAAATATACAAACTTAAAGAAGTTACATTAAAAATGTCAATCTTGAGGGTCGTGTAGGTGGAATCAGTTAGTTAAACACTGGACTCCTGATTTCAGCTCAAGTCGTGACCTCAGGGACCTGAGATCAATCCCAGGTGGGGCTATGTGTTCAACAGGGAGTGCTTGAAGATGATCTCTCTTTCTCCCTCTCTTTCTGCCTTCCTCCCCTGCTCGTGCACATATTCTCTCTCTTAAAAAAAAAAAAAAGTCAATTTTTTGAAGTTTATGTAAAATAAATGGATAAGAATTGCCAAGCCAATTATAAAAACAATATGAATTTAAAGATAAACACACTGTGTCAGACACTGATAGATGACAGCACAACAATTGATCCTAAATCTCTTCTTCATTAATTAACTTTCTACTCTCCAGATTTAAATAGTTGGGGAATTTTTACCTACCACACTCTTGGGATGGTCATGTGAGAGTATCTGCCCAGTGAGATATAAGGAGAAGTAATATTGAAGGTTTTAGCAAGACATATCCTAATTAAAGACATGCCCACAAGTAATGTTTGTAGAATTCTTACCTAAGAAATAATTTAAAATTTCAAAAAAAAAAAAGGAATGTCCAATAATTAAGCTCTGCCCTATTTCTTTCTTCTGCCCACTTCATTTTGTTGTTAGATGAGGCCAAGACAGCACCTGAACTATAGAACTACTGGCATTTATTGCAGTTCTGTTCATAGTGATAAGCCTAATATAAAAATTTAATATATCAAAGCTAATGAAGTAGAATGATATAAGTCAGGGTCTTGAATAGCCTTGTTGGATCTACAAACCATTTGTCAGTTCATGAATCGGGGTTAAGAAAAAAATTCCATATTTTTTAGCCCCTCTTATTTAAGTTTTTCGTTACTCTATTTATTAATTCAACAAATATTTATGAAGTTTCAACTAAAGGATAGGAACTTTTTTGTGAAGCTGTAATGATAGTTAAGAGTAGGGAAAAAAATATTGCTGACTTCACGGAGCTAAACCTGTTGCAGGAAGAAAAAACATAATTGATAGTTGATGGAGAATCTGTCGTCCCAATACTAAAGGATAAGGACCCACTTCTGCCAAGACACCATAACTGAAATTGAATTTGCCAGTCTGCCTGAAACACTTAAACAGACCACAAAATATATGAAACAATGGCTTTTTTAGGCATTGGACAGGACATGACTGATCCCTAAGACAGGAAGGAAAAAAGAAAAATGAAAATATGTATTAACAGCAAGACTTACACACGAATGAATGTTCACAACAGCTATCTTGTAAAAGCCAAAGACTGGAAAGAAAACAAATTTCTCTATCAGGTGAATAGATAAAAATGCGTGGTATATCAATAAAATGCAATTCTAGTTAGCATTAAAAATGAATTAATTATTTATGTACCCAACAAACTAGATGAATTTCAGAATAATTATACTGAAGAAAAAAAGCAAGACCAAAAATCGGTATTACTGACATACTGTATGATCCCATTCACATACAATTGTAAGAAACTAATCAACAACGACAGGAAGTAGATTAATGGTGTCTTGAGAGTGGGGGAAAGAATGATAACAGAATGACTTGAGGAACAAACACTTTGGTAGTGATCGATATAATCGTCATCTCCAATATGGTGTTAGTATCATCCGTATATATTTATCATTTTTCAATATTTTCAAATTGCATTTAAGATATTGCAATTGTAAATTTTATATTTTATATATATAATAAAATTGTTCTACATCAATTATACCTTAATAAAGCTGGAGAAAATACCATCAAGTCCCAAATGTTCACAGGTTCCTCAGAAGGTGGTGTCTTGCTGTGTATCCAATGTCTAACGGTTTTCAGGAGCCTCGAATTCTATTTACAAAATACTTTCAAATAGTAATATTTAGAAGTTATCATTTAACTATGTGCCAAATAGGGTGTAGGGCTCTGAGTACATTACCCTTGCCTGAACACTCCATAGTTTAGAGCAAAGTGTCTGAATCCAACTTTATATAGGTTTGATTTTATAAAAAGAAAATATATTTTTATATATCTATGTATAAATTACATAAATATAAATGTATCCATGCAGTGCATGCATATATACATATAAATCTATCTTGTATAATAATAATAATTAGAACTGAATTGGAAATCAGAAAATAATTAAATACATAAATTTATTAGTTGATGAATTTGAGTTTTCTTTTCGATGATTAATAAGAATACTCTATTTCATAAATAGCACTTGGCACAACTGGCAAGCTATTCAGAAGATGAAAATGTTGATTTAAATTTCATACCAGATATAAATGTAATTTCTAGGTAAATTACATATTAAGGTATAGACATTGATAAATCATTAAAAGTAAAAGTGATTGAGTGCATAGAAAAATGAAGTAGAGATGACAAACACAATGAAAATTTAATTGATTTTTTTTCTTGAGGTCTACATTTTAAAAAAAACAGTCACTGTTTACACAATCTATTCAAACCTTTGTTGGCTTCCAAGCATTTAATTTTCTGGTCCAATTATGTTGGTAAAAACATGTAAATCTTGAAACAAAAAGCATGCAAACATTTCTGGCATTAATGGCATTTTCTGGATTATATATATACAGAACAACTCCTTTTAATTTGAATTTTTTTCAGGAGTGATGTATAACTCTGAAGAAAAAGTATTTATAAAACATGCAATTAAATTCACTTTAAAAACTCTCCATGCAAGTCTTCAGATTTGATATTTGTGTTTAACTTCATTTTTTATGTTTTTCATACTGTTCTGTCTTACTTCATTACCATAGAATAAATGAAATTTTAAAGGAACATATTTATTTTCGTTTCCCAGAACAAGCCAAATGCAATCTGCCAATTTGTTTTGTAAATAGGGCACAACTCCCATCTTGAACGTATTCCATATTCATGTTCCTTTCAAGACATTTTACAGATGGTGAACTACCTACATACAGACAGTAAGGAAATTTAGGGTTTTTTTTTTAATAGGATACCATTACTATACTTCTGTATTGATTTCATGCATATTTATGAGCCTCTGACAATGTGCAAGAGGGACGTGTGCCATTTCTTTTCCTACAAATCGGGTTTTCATGTCTCTGAATGCATAAAGCCATGTGTTGGCTACGTTTGTATGTCTGACCAAAGCAGTCATATGTTTTCATCTGATTTATTTTTCTGGGTCTTCCAATACACAGTTATGCAGCATTGTCTCTCATCCTAATTTGTATAAAATAAATAGTATTTAATCGAATTGGATGATATGGATGATATTTACAAATAAATGTGTGTTAAACATTTTCCCAAGTAGCAAGGTAGAAAAATATAACAATGGAAGGTGTAGTAGAACAAGTTTTATAGAAATAAGGTATTTGTTATCATAATAGTGGTTGAGATTTAAAATATCCTCACTGCATTATGTCTGTCATTTGGCTTAAGCGAAATTGGTATCTACATCGTAAACATGTCTACCATCTCTGATAACTTACACTAAGTCTGCTCATTTAAGAAATTAAGGAAGGTGTCAAATATGAATTGATCCTGTCTAGCTATTCTATTACCATGTACTTAGATAAAAATATTTTTCTTTACAGTATCTGTATTTTGTAAACAGTAATTTTTACTGTTTGACTTTTATCATTAGAATTGAGCACTACTGGGAATGATATTTAAAGAAAGTAATGCCTTGTAATGAGTTTCTTCTGTCAAAATGAATGTAAGGTCCAGTTGATTTCCGGGCCAGATTACTCCCACATAAACAGTGAAAACATAATGGATGGAACCACTGCACCTTCCCACTTACAGTCATGGTCCATTTGTAAATCATTAGCATCAGCAATTTTTACAAATGCTTTTGATAGTCTGCATACACATGTAAATGACAGAGAAAGGAAAGGAAAATGCATTTTATTTATTATAGTGCTGTAGTGAGTTCTCAGAAGGGCCCAGATAGTCTACTGATTTATTACACTGGCCTGCCCAGATGTTTGATCAGTCTGAATAAATATGCCTGCTACTATAGCATTAGGTGGAAACAACCTTAGCATATAGGCATACTTGGACATGGCATAGTTCATGAAAAATATGTCCTATAAGTGAAACGGAAAGGCATCTTTTGTCTTAACTTTTAAATTAACCAGCGTTGCTTTCACTTAATTTATATCTGTATATTTATTATTTCTTTATTTGACAAAGAGAGAAGCGGCGAGAGAGGGAACCCAAGCAGGGGGAGTGGGAGAGGGAGCAGCAGGCTCCCCGCTGAGCAGGGAGCCCGATGCCAGGACCCTGGGATCATGACCTGTGCCAAAGGCAGATGTTTAACGACTGAGCCACCCAGGTGCCCCCCACTTAATATAATTTAAAATATCCTAAAATTATGACAGTGCTTTTATTGTACCGTTTTTAATTAGAAAATAAAATATATAAGCCACTGCAGCAAATATACAAATACACAAGTTCCAAGAGGCACTCAAAGGGCAACATAAATACTTCTGTCACAAATTGGGGCAGAGCAATGTCAGGACAGTAGCATAGTTTTTGACTGTTCTCACATCTCCTAAAAAAAAAAAAAAGGACATAAAATCTGGAATACCTAAACATCATCTCCCAGAGATAACCTCATTCAAAGACTAGGTGACAAAGAATGTACACAAAACTCTGAATAGGACTGGAAAGAGGAAGGTCAAAACCACACCAAAGCAGGTAGAAGAGAGGACCCAGGGCTGTGAGCAGGTGTACAGCGACAGGAGGAAGGAAAAGGGCGTGGTAAAATCCAGCAAGTTCATAGGCCCCAGGATCCTCTGCAAGTATTACTCAAAAATGAGAGGATCTCGCTCTGTGCAGAATTCCCAGCAGAGATCTCAGAATGTTGATGAGACTGGAAGAGGCTCTACAGTCTCTGGTTTGTGGGTTAATATAAAACGAATTGAGCTCTCAAAGAAATTTACAAAAAGATCATCAGGTTGTGGGAAACTCAAGGACCTCAGAAATACCAAAAGAAAAAAAAGGAAAAAAAAAAAAAGGTTTAATTTGGAAAGAGAGAATCAACTTTTAGGAAGCGGAGATCCATACCTGCTAGTGCTCTGTCTAAATTCACTTAAAGTAGGGACACTTGGAATAAAGATAAACCAATCTTTAGTCAGTCGTGGAGGCATCCAGAGAGAGATCTCACAATTGTCAAAGTAGCCTCACAAAGAGGAAAAATATTCTTAAGCATTTTATTCAGAATGACAATTCACCCAAAGTTGTCTGATATATATCAGACAATCCAAGATACAGGAAATTTTCTTCCTGAGAAAACTAAAAACCTTTCTTTTAAAGGAAAAGTCTGTTTCTGTGCTAAGATAAATACAATTTTTGCTCGGCCGATACTTGCTCACGTTTCTATCAAAATGGTATGCTTTAGATGTAATAAATTCTATTACCGCTCAAACTTCTCTGGTGGTTACAGTGTTTGTACTTCTCAGTGTTTGACTCCATAAAATTCATGGAGGAAAAAGAAAAGTTAATACCTAATCCTCTTAAACTATTTTAGAAAATAGAAAAGGAAGGAAAACTATAGTCAGATGATCCAGGAATTTTTGTTGTTTTTATTTAAGTTCCAGACAGTTCACATACAATGTAATATTAGTTTCGGCTGTGCAAGATAGAGATTCCATACATTTCCATACACTTCCATACAACACCCAGTGCTCATCACAACTGTACTCTTTAATCCTATCACCTACTTAACCCATCCCCCACCCACCTCTGCTCCAATAGCCATCAGTTTGTTTTCTAGAGTTAACACTGTTTCTTGGTTTGCCTTGTTCTTGTTTTACTTTCTTTGCTCATTTGTTTTGTTAAGTTCCACATATAAGTGAAATCATATGGTGTTTGTTTTTCTCTGACTTACTTCACTTAGCATAACACTCTCTAGCTCTATCATTGCAAATGGTAAGATTTCATTCTTTTTTGTGACTAGGTAGTATTCCATTATATTTATATACCACATTTTCTTTATCCATTGATTGAAGGACACTTGAACTGCTTTTATAATTGGGCTATTGTAGATAATGTTGCTATAAACATCACGGTGCATATATTCCTCTGAATTGGTATTTTTGTGTTCTTTGGTTAAATATTGAGTAGTGCAATTATTGGATCATAGAGAAGGCTATTTTTAACTTTTTGAAGAAACTCCACATGGTTTTCCAGAGTGAGTGCTTTGGTTTTTATTCCCACCAACAGATCAAGACGGTCAGCCTTTCTCCACATCCTCACCAACACCTGTTGTTTCTTATGTTGTTGATTTTAGCCATTCTGGCAGATGGGAGGTGATATCTAATTGCAGTTTTGGTTTGCATTTCCCTGATAATGAGTAATGTTGAGCATCGTTTCATGGATCTATTGGCCATTTGGATGTCTTTTTGGAGAAATGTCAACTCATGTCCTCTGTCCATTTTTTTACTTGGAGTATTCATTTTGGGGGATATTGAGTTGTATGAAAGTTCTTTATATTATTTTCAATAATTTTCAAATGTCTTCTTCCATTCCATAGGCTGCCTTTTAGTTTTGTTGATTGTTTCCTTTGCTGTGTGGAATCTTTTTGTTTTGACGAAGTTCCAACCCCTTATTTTTGCTTTTTTCCCCCTCATCTCAAGAGACATATCGAGAAAGAAATTGCTATGGCTGACATCAAACAACTACCTATGTTCTCCTCTAGGATTTTAAATGTTCTCTGCCTCACATTTAGGTCTTCAATACATTTTTAATTTATTGTTCTATATGATGGAAAAAAGTGGTCATTTCTTTCTTTTGCATGTTGCTGTCCAGTTTCCCAACACCACTTGTTGAAGAGACTGTCTTGCTCCCATTGGATATTTTTTTCGGCTTTGTCAAAGATTAATTGACCATACATTTGTGGATTCATTTCTGAGTTTTCTTTTCTGTTCTATTGATCTGTGTCTATTTTTGTGCCAGTACCATACTGTTTTGATCACTACAGCTTTATAATACAGCTTAAAGTCCAAAATTATGATGTCTCCAGCTTGACTTTTTTTTCTTTTTTTCAAGGTTGTTTTGGCTACTAGGGGTCTTTTGTAGGTCAATACAAATTTTAGGATTGTTTTCTCTAGCTCTGCGAAAAACCCTGTTGGTATTTCAATAGGGATTGCATTAAATGTGTAGATTGCTTTGGTTAGCATAGGTATTTTAACAATATTTGTTCTTCTGATCCATGGGCACAGAATATCTTTCCATTTCTTTGTGTCCTCCAATTTCTTTCAACAGTGTTTTACACTTTTCAGAGTACAGGTCTTTCACTTCTGTGGTTAGGTTTATTCCTAGGTATCTTATGGGTTTTGCTATAATTGTACATGGGTTCAATTCCTCAATTTCTTTTTCTGCTGCTTCATTTGTGGTGCATGGAAATAAAACAGATTTCTGTATGTTGATTTTGTATCCTGTGACCTTACTGAATTCATGCATCCGTTCTAGCGATTTTATGTTAGAATCTTTTGAGTTTTATATATCGAGTATCATGCCATATGCCAAGACAAAGTTATACTGCTTCCTTGCCAATTTGGATACATTTGGTTTCTTTTTGTTGCCTAATTGCTGTGGGTAGAACTTCCAGTACTATGTTAAGTAACAGTGGTGAGAGTGGACAGCCCTGTCTTCTCCCTGACCTTATAGGAAAAACTGACAATTTTTCCCCACTGAGGATGATAATATCTGCGGATTATTCAAATATGGCCTTTATGGTATTATGGTGTGTTCCCTCTAACCCTACTTTGTTGAGAGTTTATGTCAACTACAGATGCTGTCCTTTAGCAAATGGTTTTTCTGCATCTACTGAAATGGCCATATAATTCTTATCCTTTCTTTTATATTTGTGGTATGTCTTGTTGATTAATCCTTTTCTCTTTTTTAGAATAGTTTAAGAGGAATAGGTATTAACTTTTTTTTAAACATTTGGTAGAATTCACCTGTGAAGCCATCTGGTGCTGAATTTCTGTTTTTTGAGAGTTTTTTTATTCCTGTTTCAGTGGCTTTGCTAGTTATCATTCTGTTAAAGTTTCCTATTGCTTCCTGTTTCAGTTTTGGTAATTTATCTTTCTAAGAATTTATCCATTTCTTCTATATTGTCCAATTTGTTGATATAGGTTTTTTATAATGGTCTCTTATAATTGTATTTCTGTAGTGTTGGTTGTGATTTCTCCTCTCTCATTTATGATTTTATTTATATGGGTTCTTTCTCTTTTCTTTTTGACAAGTCTAGATAGGGGGTTATAAATTTAATTAATTTTTTCAAAGAACCATCTCTTGATGTCGTTGATATGTTTTACGGTTTTGTTTTGTTTTTTAGTTTCTCTATAATTTATTTCTGTTCCAATCTTTATTATTTATTTCCTTCTGCTAGGTTTAGGTTTTGCTTTTCTTTTTCTAGCTCCTTTAGATGTATGATTAGGTTATTTGAGATTTTTCTTGTTTTTTAAGATAGGCCTGCATTGTTATATACTTGCCTCTTAGAACTGCTTTTGCTGCATCCCAAAAGTCTTGGACTCCTGTGTTTTCATTTTCATTTGTTTTCATGTATTTTTTTTTATTTCTTCTTTGATTTCCTGATTGACTCATTCATTGTTTTGTAGCATGTTGTTTAACCTCCAGTATTTGTGGTCTTTCCAAATTTTGTCTTTTGATTGATTTGAAGTTTTATAGCATTGTGGATAGAAAATATACATGGTATGATTTCAATGTTTGTAATTTTTGAGGCCTGATTTGTGACCTCATATGTGATCTCTTCTGGAGAATGTCCCATGTGCATTTGAAAAGAATGTGTATTCTGCTGTTTTAGGATGCAGTGTTCTGAATATATCTGTTAAGTCCATCTGGTTCACTGTGTCATTCAAAGCCATTGTATCCTTACTGATTTTCTGTTTAGATAATCTGTCCATTGATGTAAAGTGGGTTGTTAAAGTCCCCTCCTATTATTGTATTATTACCAATGAGTTCTTTTATTTTATCATTAATTTTTTATGTATATATTTTGGAGCTCCTGAGTTGGGTACATAAATATTTATAATTCTTAGATCTTTTGGGGTTGTCCTTTTTATTATGATATAATCCTGTTTCAAGGAGTGAAAGAATAAAACCCTCAGAATATTTTCCCATGGGAAATAATCATCATAATTCAAAGACCTGCAAAGTTTCTCTTTGAGAAAAAGTACCTTGGAAGTTTGAAAATGGAAAATTGTGCCTATCTAATGAATCTTCAAGAAATTTAAGGATGATATAGCTCATATTTGGATTTCAAAATTAAGCAGTTCTCATGACTCAAATTCAACATTAGTAAGTGGTCCTGGGTCAAATTTCATTCATTTTAAGTTCAATATATGTTTGAACAATCACATTATATTTTTAGATATAACCAAAAGCATAGTATACAATTACTCTCTAGAAAATCTGACAGATACTGAGCTATCTTATCCACAGAACTAACCAAGTCGCCAGACAAATCACACAGGGTGTTTTACTGTGGCTTTTAGTTTTGATAGCACAGCTTCAGTAAACAATTGGTTCACCTTGCTACAGAGATGAAATTGAACAAATCGAACCTATAACTTTGACAATGTTGAAACATCACATTCAAAGGTGAATTTCACTTAGTTGAGTATGACAAGTCCCTTACTGTACAGAGTTGAATGGTTTTATAGTCGGTTTGGATTACTATAGCAGAGCACCATAGACTACATAGCTTAAACAACAGAATCTTATTTCTCACAGTTCTAGGAGCTGCGAAGTCTAAGAGCAAGGTCTCAGCAGATTCAGTGACTGCTGAGAACCCTATTTCTAGCTGGTAGATGGTCACTGTCTCATTACGTGTTTGATTGTTTTTCCTTGTGTTTTCTTTTGTGTGTGAACATGCATGCTGAGAAAGGGAGGAGAAGCAGCTCTACTCTTTTTTCCTCTTCTTTAAAGATACTAATCTGCTCCACCTTAATAACCTCCTCTAAACCTAATTATCTCCCATAGGCCTTCCCTCCTAATACCATCACATTGGGGATAATGGCTTCAAAATATGAATTTCAGGGGAACCAAATATTTGTTCCATGACAAATCATGTCCCCTAAGGTCATGTGTACCTGAAATATAAAAATGGGACCTTATTTGGGGGTGCCTGGGTGATGCAGTTTGTTAAGTATCCAACTCTTGGTTGCAGCTCAGGTTGTGATCTCAGGGTCACGTGACTGAGCCCTGTGTCAGGCTCCCTGCTCAGTGTATATTCTATTCGGGATTATCTTTCCATCTTCCTTTGCCCCTCCCCAATCTCTCTCTCAAATAAATAAATAATCTCAAATAAATATTTTTTTTAATGTGACCTTATTTGGAAACAGAATCTTTGTAGATATAATCACATTAAGATGAGGGCATACTAGAGACCTCTGGATGGCTCATTGGGTTAAGCATCTGCCTTCAGCACAGGTCATGATCTCAGCGTCCTGGGATCAAGTCCCACATCAGGATCCCTGTTCAGTGGGAATCCTGTTTCTCCCTCTGCCTCTGCTGCTCCCCCTGCTGTGTTCTCTCCCTCCCTATCTCTCTAATAAATAAATAAAATCTTAAAAAAAAAAAAAATGAGGGCATACTAGATTAGTGTGAATCCCAATCCAATACTATGACCTTTTGAGAGGAGAGAGATTTGGACACAGTGATAGGCACAGAAGGAAGATGATGTGAAGACACATGGCTAAACACCAGGTAGAAAATCATGTGACAATGGAAGTAGAGATGGGATTAAGGAACACCAAGGATTGCCAGCAGTCACCAAAACCTTGAAGAAACAGGAAAGGATTCTTCTGTAGAGCCTTCAAAGGGAAAATGGCCCTGTATACATACTGATTTCAGAATTCTAGCCTCCATAACTGTGGGAGAATGAATTTCTGATTAGTCACCCAGTTTGTGGTACTTTTTACGGCATCCCTATGAAACCATAAAATTACTAAGGAGAAAAGATTGCAATACACATATGAGAAAAACGGTGCCAACACATCCTGGAAGCAACTTGACCTAGCCTTGTTCTAACTCTGTAGCTTTTAAATTTTCAGCCTTATTGTGGTAGGAGACATTGACTCTTAGAAGATAAAGAACACCTATAAGTTGTATAACGTCACAAAAAGAGGATTATCTCCATTTTTCTTAGGCTTACAGGTGACAAAATGGGCCCTTGAATGATAGCCTCTGATTTAAGAGTAGACTTCATAACAAGGCCAGGGATAAGAGAAGCCATTAAAATGTGGCCATGGACATTATACAAAATATCCAGATAGCAGTTACCTGGCTCTCTATAGTCCATATTCACTTCCTTAGATCTGTTCACCACATTCAAAAGTTCATCTTTGCTAATTAATGCTTTTTTTGGCCATGATATGAATAAAACTTATCAGAAAGAAAAGGTTCTTCTTAAAATAAATGCTGTGGCCCAAAGTATCTGAAATAGCTACTATTGAAACAGGGTCACTATGGGACATTTTAAACATAAGATGTTTAGTTTTCAGAGTTAAAGTTTGAATTGAAGTTTAAAGTTAGCGTACAAAAGAAGAAAAAGAAATGTCTTCATCTTGCTATGAGAAAATGGAATGAAAAGAAAAACTGGAAGACACTATGAAACGCTAAGTGCATCCTATTAACCTTCTTAAATGCTCTAGGCTTTCACAGGATCAAAAACACATTCATCAGTTAAAAAATGCTTTTTGTGTAAAAATATTCCTTTTTTATCTCAATCAGCCAACTTCAGCACACACACAGATACACACACAATGTGCCACAACTTACACATGCAGAAAAAGCATTTACAAATTTGTAATTTATTTTTTGCAGTGGATTTGATTTATTATTGGAGTTATGCATTTATTCTGGCTGAAATAGTAAAAAGGACTCATCTGTGGTGTCCTCTAGGACCTGTGTGAGTTTTAGTTTTAATAAATTCCCATGATTTAGCCATTTCCGTAAAAGAAAATATTGAAAGTGGTATGTCTGACCTTTACTCGTTAAGATCAGTTACTTGCTCTTAAAATGGGCTGACTGATATGATCTTAAATATGCCCTGAATGTGGGTTATATAAAAGGGTCTCTGAATGTAGATACCACTGCCTACTCTGACTGCTGCTGGTACTGATGATTAGATGCAAACTGAAATTGCTCCATTGGCCACTGCAGTGTGAACATGAGATGAAGTCTAGAAATGCTCTTGTAAGCAGTCGACTAGTATATCTTTGAAGTGGTCTAATTTAATACTAGACAGCAAGTTTCCGCACAGATCATAGGAATTACTCCTACGGGGAGACCAAGACTATCATTCATCCGTGGAAAGGGGCTGCATAAAGTTTCTTCTTCTCCAATTATAAAAAATAAAAAATACATTTAACTGTGACTTAATTAGATATGCGTCTAACAGCCATACTGTGGTAACATGTTCTGGTTTAACTCTGGAGTAGACCCTGCTCAGTTCCAGTGGGTTGACTCTTTTCCATAGCCCTTGCCTCAGCTTCATCAAGGTACCTTTTCTCTCTCCATATGTTGGACCATTGTCACTTCTAATTGGATCTTTTCTTTCTTAAATATGATGTATTTGGCATGAAATACTTTCATGCACAGATTTCATGAAAAAAATTGATATAATGTTCTCTTTTACCTGAAAGCTAGATATAGTCAGAGTTACCACTTAAAACTAAATTCCTTTTGATAATCCTCATTTTGAAGTGATTCTAAAGTCTTTTACACACAGGAAAACGCATATACCTAGAAGGTGAGATGGGGAAAAGATCTCAAAAGTTATTTTCTTTGAGGACGTTTGAGAGTGAATCTCAGTCTGAGTACAACCACCGCCTTCACAATGGCTCAGAAATGAGAGCATACTTTTGTTTTTAGAACTGAACATTTTGACCTTATCCAAGCACTCAGATGGCAGGAATAAATACTTTAAAAAATGTATGTTTGTTTCTACCTTGAATGATGAAAAAACAAGAAGTTTTCTAGGTAAAAAGATTAAAGGAATTTCTTAGCCGTTTGACCTTGATGCATGTGTAGAACTGCAAAAAAACAAAATGGTGGAAATAGCATTTAATTGGAAGTAAGGAAACCTACTTTCTAGTACCGAATCATTTAAAAATTTCCATTTGACCTCGCACAAGTCGCCTCTGTTTCCTCACTAATTTAATGAAGGGGTTGGAATATTTTATTTCTCAGACTCCTAACAGGTCAGAGATCCTACCAGTTGATGATGGGTAAACCCCCCTGTGCTATCCCTTTCCCACGTGGAATTTGGAAGTGAAAATGATAGGACTCCTTCATTTTTAATTGCCCCAAAGAGTATTTGTAAAATCTTGAGTAAATTTTTCAAGTTCTTAGAATCTTAAAGTTTGGAAAATATTGTCATTCTAGTTAAGGATCGTAAGGGCAGTACATACATAGCGCGTAAAGCTTCAGCACAATGGAATCCTATGAGAGACAGAGTTTGGGGAAGAGTGGATGAGAGCATATCTTCTCAGTGTGCTTGATTATTTGTCTTTAGTGAAGTCATATTGCCTTCTCATTCGAATCCAATTTTCTTCTGGAACCACTCAAAAGTATTATTTTATTTCTGAATCACTGAATATGTCAAGTTGTTAATTTACTTTTACTCGTCCTCACATAATGGAGAAATAAAGCAAATATGCAATTTTTACAGGATTTTCGTAAAGGCCAACAGAGACTTGTGAAGTTTCTATGAACTTTTTTTCCTACTCAAAATGCTGAAATTGTGAGGGAGTGGATTTCTCAGCACCTATGATTAATGTTTTGCTGAATATGAGAGCATGATTTATTTAGAAACCACATTTGAATTATATGATTACCATATATAGAATTGTTTAATAATACATATCTTAGTAGTGTACACATACTATTAATGTCATTATTTACATATTTACATGCTCTCAATAGCATAGACATGGATCTATCAAAATCATACAGTTCTTTTCACCATGAATTTCTTTAAGTTAAATATATAGAAAGTAGCACATTACGTTAACCAAATCGACCCAGAATAAAGGACTAAAGAAAAACATTTCAGAATCATTCTGTTTGTTTTGTTTGGCTGAAGATTTATCTTATTTAGTTTTTTCTTTTAAATGAATGAGCTACTAATGTATCAGAAAACTTTACATAAACATCTAAACTTGTGGCTTTCATTAAAACTTTAAATTATCTAGGACCCCTGGGACCACACTGAGGTACGAAAAATGTTAAGGAGCTGAGGAATGCTGCTCTCTTAGTCTGGAATTTCGTTTCTACACTGACACTAAAACAGTGCATTTTTCCTTAAAATTGGCCCATAGCTCTCATTTTCAGTTCCTGTCTGGTTCTAGCAGGCATGGTATTTCAACCATTAAATATCATGTCACTTATCTCTTATTGGAGGTTTTATATGTATTGAATTAGTAAAATAAGCTATTGGATAAGTTAATTAGTAATTTATAGCAATTCCAACTTCACGTAATTGATGTGATATGATGTGGGGTCTCAGAGCAAATGGTCAAGAAAGAATTCTTGGGACATTCTCGGTGCAAAAAAGGTAGTTTTATTAAAGCACAAGTGGGGGGGCACTCACGGTGGTGGGGGGCAGGCGGTGGGCTTGTCCAGGGGCAGAAAGAGCTGCACTGAGGTCCTGAGGAGGGGTTGATTATAGACTTTCAAGTTGCGTGGGGTGGGGTGGGGGGTGGTGAAGGGTGAGTAAAGACAAAGGAAGTTTCCAAAGGATTTTCTTATGTTAAAGAAGACTTAAGGTTCCTGGAGCTTACCTATGGTCAAGCTAAGGTTGTTTTGCTCCTCTGGCCAGGCATTAACATTAAGACAGTTGGGAGTTGCTGGAGGAAGGTTCTACTATGCCTTCCTCCAGTACTTGTCCATGGGCCTTAGGTTATAAGGAAATTTAATTTTATCTGCATTCCCTTCTGCCTTTGTTCTCCATCATAATCCTGCCTTCATTACCTGAATGAGCACAGTGAGAGCCACAATCATAAAATACTTTGTGTTTTATTTTTATAGTTTTCTAGCTAATTTTTATAATTTATTTATGTCAATAATAATTTTATTTTCACTCTCCCAAATGCCTTTGGGATTTGAGTTCCATCATATTTGTATTTCATATCCAACACTCTGCCCCAAGTGGTATTAAAAGATGCATCACAGCGGCTCACACACACAAAATTAATAAATAAGTAAAATAAAATAAAATAAAAAGTAAAAGAAAGACTTGAGTACTTTGTTAACAGAAATTAGGATAGTGAGAATTCCCTCTACTTACAGACTTAATATGGTTCCCAAACAAGAAGTACAAGACCCTTGCGGGTGTTTTTGGCTTTTAGTGAACAACCAGGGGAGCCAGACTTCCTGCAGTGCTTTGTCCATTAGAACAAAGAATTATCTTCTGTTCAGCAGAACTCATGAATGCCCTAAATATCTTAAGGCAGTGTTTTCCAAACATTACCATGTTTATACATTGCCCAAAGATCTTATTAAATTGCAAGTTCTGACCAGCTCTCAGGTGAGACCTATGCTTCTGATTCTCAGATTCTGTTTTGAGTCACAAGTCCTAAGGGTCATTAACATACATGGAAATCAATTTACAAATTTTTGAGCTAAGAAACTACTTCTGTTCTATATGTAAATGTAAACCATTGGGGGTAAGGTTCTTATATACTTGGAATTTTTCAGGAATGCAAATATCTGACATGGAAGCAAAATTGTACTTTGTTCAGACTTTACCAAATATTGCATCATTTGGGGAAAACTTGCATCACCACCAACAGCTATGTTTCTGCCTACATTTCTAATAAAACACACTGTCTTAGTCTAGATGGTGGCTGCCACGAAAATAGCAATTCTTCATATACCTTTCCTTTAGGTGTAATAACTACTTGTACCTTCAAATTCAAATTTCAAAGTACAATAAATCTATATTTTTTGTACTATAATTGTGAAGCTGATGGCATTTTAAGCTATGTGTACATATATTCTATGAGTTTTATTTTGTAATAGGATATGGGGTATAAAAAGTATTTTCATGAAAAAAGTGGCACATTGAGTTTCACAGGGCAGAAATCAGTAGACCCTCTCATGCAGAAGGTTTGTTGTGGTTCTGCTTCATTGTGTAAGATCTTTGTAACTCTTTAAAGATTTGGGTTTACAGCATAAGAAACCTATCACTGTGGTTTTAAAATCATATAACGAAGAGCCATTTTATTGTGTATAAGCAGGGCACCCCTTCAAATTCCCAACCAATTAGTATAAAAATATTTTCCCCTAGCCTCATCAGTAGTAACAGCGTTACCTGGGTATTTTTAGAAATGCAAAAATCACAGACTCCACCCAAATTTACTAAGTCCTAACCTACATTTTATCAAGAACTCAGTCTGTATGCACGTTAATATTTGAGAAGCACTGCTCTCCCTTGAATGCTGAAGCTCAAGGCACCTCCCTGTCTCCTGGTGACAGCAGCAAGCCTGGACCCTCTGTCCATTTTGCACACCAGAATTTGCAAACCTTACGAAGTTCAGTTTTGTGTCTTCCGCATTGTGGCCTATTATTGTAGCTTATTATTTCCTGAATATGAAAGAGGTCTGGGGCATGATGAGTTCTCTTCTGTTTTATTTTGGGTGTATGGGAGATCACTGCTTCCAATGGAAGGAAGGGAGGAAACCAAGAGTGGGAGCGCTGATGGGGTTGCAGGTGGGCGATCAGAGTGGACCTAAAATGTCACCTCGATGAAGCCGTAAGAGACAGAGGTGCACTCCTCCTCCTCCTAGGACTGGCCTCTGCTAGCAGCCCTCCCGTTTCTCATCACTGTCACGTCTCCGAACAGCAACAGGGCACAGATTTATAATAGACCCTGAATCATGTTTCCGTTCTCTCCTGCAGGAGATTTTCTGTCACCATCAGTTTTTTTTTTTTCTTTTTCCATTTAAAATTTTGAAAAATGGGATTTGAATAAATCTTTTCTTCTCCCACTTCCCTTTTTCAACTACTGGCCCTGTAGTACTATGTCTAAGTAAATCTAACTGCAAGAATCTCTAATCAAAAGGGTCTTTAATTCAACTAACAATTTCTCCCTTATCCTGAACTTGTTCTTCAGAGTAAACCAGTCTTACTTAATACCTAAGACACAGAAATTTCTCATCATACTAAATGATGGAAAACCTTAGCTAATACCTGATAAACCAAAAAAGCACTAACATCAGTCATTCTAAGATACTTTCCATATAAAGGGGGAAGAAATGAGAAGAGGTTCTCATCATAAACAGTTTAATGTGATTTTCTGGTGGGCTGTCTGTGAAGGCCTAGCCTGGACCATCTTCTAAAGAGGCTATGGAGGAGAATATCAGAGGGAAAGGAATGGGTCCTACCTGCAAAGTTTGAGGGTTTTGACTGAGTTGAGACTGGACCAAAAGTAATGATTCTTTTTTTTTTTTTTAAAGTAATGATTCTTGATTCTATCAAACACTCTTCCTGGAATTAGGTTTAATGTCCTATTTGTAAACATTAATACCAATTGAAATGTCTTGATTATACTCAATAACAACGAGGAGTGAGGAAAAACTAACGAACAGGAAAGTATTATTTGTTCTGTTAAGTCCCCCAGTAATGCGTCCGTGATTAAAGGAGCGAGACTGATATAAAGCAAAGGTCAAGCAAAGTTTTATTCCGCACCAAGCATCAAGAATCAGACCGAAGGGGAGCGCCTGGGTGGCTCAGTGGGTTGAGCCTCTGCCTTCGGCTCAGGTCATGATCTCAGGGTCTTGGGATCAAGCCCCGCGTCAGGCTCTCTGCTCAGTAGGGAGCCTGCTTCCTCCTCTCTCTCTGCCTGCCTCTCTGCCTACTTGTGATCTCTGTCTGTCAAATAAATAAACAAAATCTTTAAAAAAAAAAAAAAAAGAATCAGAAAAACGTTCGGGGCCATGCCTCTTACAGAGAGGGCGACCTCTCTGCTTCACAGACTAGCTTTTAAGGGCAAAGGCCACGTGGTTGGGCCTGGCCACCCACAGGTGGCCAATGAGATTGTAACACACGGAGAAAGCTGCACAGTCATGTTAGGTCACACATAAGTGACCAATTGAATTACAGTTTACCCTAGTAGGTATTTGAACCAGCCTATCACCTTGGTCAGAATTGGTGTCCAAAAGGCTCCCAAAGGGCAGGGCCCATACTCCTTGGTGACTAGGGAGACAGTATGCGTCCCACTGATCCGATGTCTCCACCTGGCCCGACCCACCCTTGTATTTGGGCTTTGTTACCTGGGACTGGTTTCTGCAACTTGTTTTTAAGTAAGTCCCCTGGGTGGGGGGGCAGGGACAGTTTAAGTTTTAAACAACAAAATTATTGTTTAATCGGATGGAAGAGCTCTGGCTAAACAGGTCCTTACAGTTCCTTTCCCATTTTCCAGATTTGCATGAGGAAAGATTCCCATCGTTCCTAGGTTTGCCTTACGTATTGTTTTTGGTTTGTTTTTATTTCTGTTTGTGTTTTACTTCGCCATCCTAAATCTCTCCTATTTAAAACCTTACAAACAAAGAGGTTTTAGTCTTACTTGTAAGTAATCATTTAACTCACATTTCACTCAACATGGGTATGCACTGACCGTTCACAGCTGTTGTGTGAAACGAGGCTCACTGCATGTGCCTTGCGGCTCTGATGACACACCTGGTGGCACCATGTGCTCCGACCGGGCCAAATGGTACTTCCGGTCCTCTAGATCCTAGTGTCAAGTAGCTAAAACACAGGATTCAACTGCCCTGTGAAAACCGTAAAGGAGCTCTGTGAGCATTCATTATGAACAACTATCATGGGGGAAGTGCGTAGTCTTAGAGCTTTAAGTTCCTATTGTTGAAAATTTGAAGAGGCATTTTGCAGCCGCAGAGGAAACTTTGGGTGTCTTTCTTCAACATGTCCTTGCATTTTGTACAGCCCCCAACCATTTTTTCGCCCATCTGGACTTGCACACCCTCAAGCTGACCCCTGTGCCTGCTCGTGATAATCTACTGAAATCTTGCCTCCTCAAAGATATACTGTTGCTTTAAAATCTGCTTGAATTTACTGAGTCAGTCCCTGTTTCTGTGTCTGCTAATGTCACAGGTGTCAAGAACACAAAAAGACGCAGTGGGAACTCGAGCCATGTTCACAGGTACACAGCCAGGTACCGTATCCTGAACGGAGCAGCACGTAAGTGCTTTGTCTGGGCAGTAAGATTCTCTCGTTCCTATACCGGGTTCTTCCCTGTGTGCATTAGCCTGTTTGTCCTTGGAATACGTTTTTATCCTTTTGCAGACACGACCCATAATTCATGAGAGAGCTGGGAATAGAAAACAGTCCTCCCTATTCCCAGCAGAGCATTCTCGCCACTAGGTTGTATTGACTCCTTATACACAGTAGCTATTTCACTTGCACACGGAAACAGATCAGTATTTTTGATTGAGTTTGACATTTTGAAATTTAACTACAATAGCTTACCCTATAAACAGGAAGTGACTGTAAAACAGATGTTCTTATTTAGAGAACATGTTACCAAAAGAGCAAAACACTAAATTTGTCCTTGCTGTAATTGTGTCATTTAAACCAAGAGGAAGAAGTCAGAGCCCTAAGACTGAAGAAACCCTGATGGGAAAATTATGCCATCATTCAATGTTATAAGATGTCACCTGAAGAAAGAGTGTGATTTAAGGTTCAACACTGTTCCCAAGTGATATGAATACCAATTTCCAAATTCTGGTATTACAATGACTGCATGAAAACCTTCTGATATATGTGGAAGTATAGATTTGTGGATGATTTTTAATAAATAAGGGAAAATACTCATCTTTAAACTCTGGAAACCAATGACTAAGATCTAAAATTTTGTAAAAATTAATTTGGTGCATTCATTAACCACGAGCTTCGTCTGTGAAAGTGAAGCAGATGATTTCCGTTTGTTTTTTTAAAAAAGACAAATTTAGCATGAAGGCAGTCAATTCTGAAATCAAAAATTTATCAATGTATCATAAATATATGTGTTGAATGTTTTTTAAGACCTACTAAAAATTGTTTATATGGATTTTAGAAAAAAAAAAAAATGAGTATTTTCAAGCATTTTCTCTGGAGGTAGTACTTATGACTAGCCCGTGATGCCTACACTCAACCACCACTCCTCAGAAAAGATGGGTGTGGGGATGATATCATAATAGATTAATTCACCTGGTCACAACTGATGGGACCCAAGATAAATGACCCAAGTTGGGGCAAGGTATCCGAAATGAGAACATTAAGAGATTTCACCAGTTATATATGAGAGGCCAAATAGTATTTTTTTTTTTTTAAAGATCAGAAATAAGGGTGCCTTTTGGAGAAGCCATAATGACACATGACTTACTGTAGCTGAGATCAGATAGCACTAATCTGTTGAGAGAGGAAATGAATCAAACACTTAAGTAGATGCTGTCATGAGAGTTGCTATAGCTCTGATGGAGATAACACAGACTTGGTTCTTGCCTTTCAGGAATAAGTCTCAGGGTGATATGTCTGTACTGAATTTCCTGTTCCTAAGTGGTGTGGCATCTGCTAATTTCTTCCTTGCCAAACAAGAGTGAAAAATAAAAATTTTACTCCATTACTTAAGGCAACTTGACTGGGATAGTGTTTGTGGTGTTATGGTTATAATATTCCAAATTTTCTTGAGCCAACCAAATTCAGATATGCAATCTTAAAACTGCACTTTTATTTATTTATTTATTTTTAAAGATTTTATTTATTTATTTGACAGAAATCACAAGTAGGCGGAGAGGCAGGCAGAGAGAGAGGAAGGGAAGCAGGCTCCCTGCTGAGCAGAGAGCCCGATGTGGGACTCGATCCCAGGACCCTGAGATCATGACCTGAGCCGAAGGCAGCGGCTTAACCCACTGAGCCACCCAGGCGCCCAAAACTGCACTTTTAAAACTGACTTCGATTTTAACTTTGAACCTGCCTCGTGGCACAGAATTTAATCTCGATATGTAGGGACTGTCAGTTGAATAGTCTTTTTAAGACACATAAATTGGGATCTTGCTAGCTTTTGATGGAGCACGAGACTCTTGATCTTGGGATTGCGAATTCAATCCCCACATTGGGCATAAAGATTACTTTAAACAACAGAAAAAGAATACATATATATATATGTATAAATTAATTATAATCTAGTTCAGAAGCTTCATTTTAGTTATTCCCAGCATCATCCTGGAGAGAATCATGGACTTACTAAGGTACCCTCCATAAGAATCTACTTATGGAATTGGATCTTTGCCAGTGGTAAGCATTAGATAGACCAAAGATCCATCATATTTCTGAATAAGAAGGTTCTGGGCTGGCACTAGCCACGATTTTCTCATCACTTTAGGAAAGAAGATGTCTTATAGTGGCTCATACCAATGATTCATCCTAATTTGATGGGTGCAAACACTGATTTCCCTGGTGTATTTGGCTATATATTTTATGTGCTCTGAGGTACATAACATCATAATATATTTCTCTGATGTGAAACTCCTTGAATCATGGGATGACGAAACAGATTTCAATTATTACTAGCTTCTGAGTTCAACAGTGAACATTATGCTTCTTTTTCAGACACTCAAGAATCATAGGAATCATAAGGAAAGAGATTATCAGGATCCACATCCAGTATCTCGCTGCACCATAACCTACTTCGTCATTCTACCAGAAAATGAAATGGAAGTTTTCTGATGTGGCTCCTCATTAAAAATGATTTTGTCTTAGATAATCCTTAAGATTCAAGGATTTCATTTCATAATATCTTATTATTTACACTTAAAATATCAAAATAGAGTCTTTGCCCCCAAAGAACTTGTTCTTCTATTCTTCTTGTATATCCTGAATTTATTTCTAGAGAAAATGTCAGAAAACCGTTAAGTATCAGCTGAGTAATTAAAAATATAAGAGGCATCATGAAACCAATACTGAGCTGAGTTTAGAACCTGACAAAAGAGTACATAAGTTCTGACTTTCATAGAAGCGTGCATATAAACAACCCCAATGGTTAACCATCTTATCTGTGGTAATAACTAAAGGAGGGGAGTACTTTTTTAATAATAAAAAAAAGAAAAGAAAAGAAAGAGTAAGGATAACGAGAAGAAACTAGACATGCCAGCTGTTGCCATTTATATTGAGATAATCCTTATTAGAATAAAATGTGAACAGGCATTTCCATTATCCTTGGAACTTCTGTTTTCATAAATTTCAATAATAATCATGCCATGACCACAGGGGCTAGTGATAGCCCTTTAGTGAAATAAATCAAAGCAATACATAATCATCTTACTTGGTTTTCTGCCCCTATTCTCAGCAAATAAATTGCCTGAGCATGTCATGTTATTTTTCTCTCCACCTCACTGTTCACCTCCCCACCCTCTACAGACATCCTGTGTTCTAAGATTATTAGAGGAAACTTAAGGCCAATAGTTCAAAGCAAGTAATTTTCATCTGTTAGGAAGGGGAAATGGATGAAATATAAGATGTTTGTTTCGCACGTTTGTATTCTTTCCTCTGACAGGTTGTTGGTGGTTATGTAGCTTAAGGACAGTAAAGGACTTGAGCGAAAAGAAGATACTCTATATTTATAATTCAACTCATTTAAGATATGTGATTTATATATTGCCTGTATCTAAAAACATTAAGGAAATCTGATGGATCTCAGCTAAAATAAACATCAACATTAAAAAAAGTTAACCTAATATGGAAAATCAATAATTTATTGATATGATTATTAGTCCTTCTCACAAGTATATTTTCATAGTCAAGGTTAAATAAAATGTTACAAATCTATCCGATAGAAGAGACAGGTATCCTCTCTCATAGGCTAGTGAGGAAAAACTTATCTGGACCATAAAATAATACAAATGTGTTTTATTAATACTCTAATAATATGATAAAATATGGGATTTTTAAATAATAATTTATAGAATACTTTAATTTTAAAGAAACTTTATCCTCAGTGCCTTCTGACTAAAAATGCTTTGTTAATAACAAGAAGAATTAAATTTGCCATAACATTAATTAAAAATAGTCAAGAGAGTTTGTGGGCAGTGACGCATGGTTTAATAAACCATACATGATCACCTTTAAAATATTTAAAAATCACGTTTTAAGAGATAACTCCCTAAGAGCATAATTCAAGCTTGATCATCATTTTGGGGGACCATTCTCTTCTTTTAAAAGAAATTATGGAAGCACTGGAACCTACTGAGAAAATTTTAAGAAGGTTTTAGTATGTAGGGCCTAATTCCAACAATTTTGAACCAGCGGTGAATTTCTGGGGCTTTTTTGGTTTGTTTTATTTTTTATTTTATTTTATTTTTTTCTTTGTAGGGGCAGAGAAAAGAAACTAAATGACTTCAGGAATAAAATAGCCTGAATCTTTTATCGCTCACATTAAATTCCTTTTAATGAGTCACCCAGGGCTGATATAATTCTTCTGTTATTATACACAGACTGGGAAAGAGAATGTTGCAGCCTGGAAACTTCAGACAAAATCCTGAATCTGATCAAGGTAAAGTGGATTTACTATCCCCGTCCACTTCTATGTTTCAGATCTCTAAAATCCTGCATGAATTACTTCCACATCTTACCTGACCCCCTTTTATTTACTTTGGAAAAAGGAGTGGATAATATGCTAAACTCATTTCCAATTCCCTTCTCTGGTTTCTTTGCACTTGGTATTTTCCCCAGAGGGCCCTGGGAAGGCTGCTGGCAGTCATTTACATACAAATTCTCTCTGTAGAGGCTGTTCTTGGGAAAGGGCAATTTATTGTCTTTATTTCCTTCACAGAAATTTTTTTCAAACTTCCTTCTTTCTTCTTCCAGATATCATTTTGAACTTCTCCACTTTTTGTTCCATAAATCTTATTATCAAAGAGCAGCAAGTCCCAACAATAGTTCCACATCATGGAAGCTGGCTCAGAATTAGATCTTTCTTGATGCCATAATGTTCATAATCCAAAATCAACTATACTTTTTTTTTTTCCAAAGGTGAACTAGAATTCATATGATCCTTGGTGACATTTACCTAGCGGATGAGAAATAGTTTAAGTTTTCTTGTAAGCTTCAGGTTAAATGTACAGCCCCGTGCACACACTAAAAATTTTGAAATGCACAACAACCCAAGACCTGCCCCTGAGGACACCAACCAATGAATTAACAACCAAAGAGCAACAACAACAAGATACTACCACTTGGGAAAATTTGCATAGATAGATAGATAGAAAGATCGATTGGTCAAGACAAAGATACTAAAATGCATGCATATAAACACTTTCCCAACCCTGTTTATGATGTCAAATGCTCCCCCACACAATTTAAGAAACTTAGGGATTCATTTTTTCTTTCCATATCAGTCTTAGAGAAAATGTTATGAAGAAAATCACCATCATCTATAGTAATAGCAAGGTCGATATATTTGCCATTCTACAAAGTGTGTCATCTTCCATGGCCATATTAAAAACATGGTCAATAATCTTCAACAAAACAGGGAAGAATGTCCAATGGAAAAAAGACAATCTCTTCAACAAATGGTTTTGGGAAAATTGGACATACACATGCAGAAGAGTGAAACTGGATCATTTTTTTTTTTTTTTTTACCACACACAAAGATATACTCAAAACAGATGAAAGACCTAAATGAGACAGGAATCCTTCAAAATCCTAGGAGAATACAGGAAACAACCTCTGTGAGCTTGGCTATAGCAACCTCTTGCTAGACAAGTCTCCAAAGGCAAAAATGAGCTATGGGGACTTCATCAAGGTAAAAAGCTTTTGCACAGCAAAGGAAACACTTGACAAAACCAAAAGACAACTGACAGAATGGGAGAAGATGTTCCCAAATGACATATGAGATAAAAGTTTTTATAAAGAACTTTTCAAACTCAACACCCAAAGAACAAATAATCTAATCAAGTAAAGGGCAGAAGACATGAACAGACATTTCTGCAAAGAAGACATCTAAATGGCCAACAGACACATGAAAAAATGCTCAGCATCACTCGGCATCAGGGAAATACAAATCAAAACTACATACCCCCTCATCAGTCAGAACAGCTAAAATTCACAAGTCAGGAAATGACAGATGTTGGCAAGGATGCAGAGAAAAGGGTACCCTCCTACACTGTTGGTGGGAATACAAGCTGGTGAAGATACTCTGGAAAACAGTATGTAGGTTCCTCAAAAATTTGAAAATAGAGCTGTCCTACAACCCACCAATCACACTACTGGGTATTTACCCCAAAGATACAAATAAAGTGATCTGAAGAGTTACCTGCACCCGAATGTTTATAGCAACAATGTCCACAATAGCCAAACTATGAAAAGAACCAAAATGTCCATCAACAGATGAATGGATAAAAAAATATGTGGTTACACACACACACACACACACACACAGTGGAATATTACCCAACCATCAGAAAAGGAAAACTTGTCATTTGCAAGGATGTGGTTGGAACCAGAAGGTTTTATGCTAAGTGAAATGTCAATGAGAGAAAGACAATTATATGATCTCACTTATATGTGGATTTTAAGAAACAAAGTAGAGGATCATAAGGAAAGAGAGGAAAAAAATAAGATGAAATCAGGGAGGGAGACAAACCATAAGAGGCTATTAATCATAGGAAACAAACGAGTGTTGCCGGAAGAGAGGGAGGTGGGGGATGGAGTGATAGACATTAAGGCGGGTATATGATATAATGAGCACTGATATTATATAAGACTGACGAATCACTGAGCTCTACCTCAGAAACCAGTAATACATTATATGTTAATTAATTGAATTTAAATTGAAAACAAGTAACATGGTGTAATACCTACAGGTAGTATTAACATCAATATAACAATTAGAAACTCAAAAACTTTCCTAGAATTCAATAGAGATGGGAGATGTGTTTTATTATTATTTTTTTTCCCTCACTAAATGATGATTTGGGCATTAAGCTCTTTTCTAAGTCAAACGAAATACCACCTCTATATTTGCACAAATTGAAGTGATCTTTAAGGATTCATACTTATTCAGTAGAAGTATCCAGACTCCATCTCCCAATTTTACCACTAAAATCTTTACTTCCAGTAGGTTCCAAGAAAGATTCTCATTTTTGCTAATTAAAAGATCATAGAATTAAGGCAGTTTCAGTAAACCATGAGCATTTCTGTTGATCTTAAACTCCTATTCCTCTTTTAGTGTCTCCATTTTCAGTCTTATAATAGACCATGAATTAGAGTTGTGAAAATTAAAAATTGCATACATTTTTTAATAAAACGACCTGAGAATCAGAATTTGTGATGTTTCAACCATTGTAATCTTGACTTGGCTCAAGGAAGGGAGGGTATTTTTAATAGATCCCATATCTGTACATTAATTTTCCAAGTAGTAAATATAGCCTTCCACATCTCGTCTACACCAAAAATGTGTTCTCATTAAAAAATAACTAGTAGACATATACTAATTTTAAGAGGGGGCTATAATTAGATAATATTTAACAAATATGAAATAACATTTTCTAGGCTTGTTCCTACAGTATTTTTTAGCCATACCTGAACTGTCCCAACTTCTGAGTTTAGGATTGATTATGTGTCATGGGGAAGTTGAAACATATTCCCCTCTTAATTTCTAGAATCACAAACTTTCTTTCCCTTATTTTTGGGCTGATATTCTAGAAAATAATGGGAGTGTCAAGAGAATTTTAGGTTTTCTGCCATAATAAAGAGATATTTCCTCTCTCACAAACATACATACTCCCACTTCTCTCTCTGTCCCATATATATGCACATGCACACACAGCACACACACACACACACACACACACACACACACACACACACTATGGCAGCAAATCCTCTGGACTCACAGAATGACATCTTCCTTGCCACTGGAAGTTAGGTATGCCTATACAACTTACTTTGGTTGATGGCAAGTAAGCAATATTGATGTGCTCATGTCCAAGTAAACACATTTAACTGTTGATATTTCATATAACAAATATCCCTTTCATCTAAAGTTCCAAATAGTACTACTTTTATCAGTTTGAGTTTCAGACAAAGGAGCTATCATAATCGCAGCAATACTTTAGAATAGTCATAAGAGGTGGATGTTTAATGGATTGTAATTTTTTAGTAATTGAGCACAATGGTTATATTCATGCTTCATTTGTTAATATATTCATGTATTTTAGAAATAATATTAGTTATATTTTGTGTGTAAGTTTCTAAAATTAAGAGGCTTAGAAATGAAATTTGCTTTTTCAAGGATAATACTAGCTTTAGTATTCAGCCCTATCTCATATTACCTGCATGCACCTGCTAACTTAAGAGCATTCTGCGGCCAATTAGGTGAAATATCTCCAGGGTAGACAGTACATACGGATACACCTGTGAGCCAGAGATACATTCCTTCATCATTTTGTAAGAAAATAATAATAATAAATATAAATAAGGAGAGAGAAGGAAAGAGAGACAGAGGGAAAACTAAGTGCTAGATCTTTGGTTCTTAACATTGAACATGCCTCAGAATCAAGAGAGCTGGTTAAAACACAGACTGGTGGGTGTAAGAGACAGAGTTCTAGGATAGTTCCCAAAATTCCTGGATCCAGGTCCACATAGACATTCTTGAACTTATTCAACTCAAGTGCTAATTTAACTGGTGTTGTGATGGGATTATTGCAGAGGGAACTGAGGTCCCAAGTCAGCTGACCTTATGAGAGCATGATCATCTATGTGTTCTTGACCTAATTTTAAATCTAGGTCTAGAGGTCAGCGACAGAGCAAGTGAGAAATCAGAAGCACTGTAAGGATATGGTGCACTGCCCAGATTTAAAGGTAGAAAGGACCACAGGCAGGGCCATAGGGTAGCCTATTGGAGCTGAGAGCAGGCTGTGGCTGACAACCTGAAATGACATGTGACTGCATGCCAATATCTACAAGGAACGAAATTCATCCAAAAATAAGAATGAGCTTTCAAGTCAATTCTTTGCTAGAGCTTCTAGACAAACACTCAGCCCAGCCAACACCTTGATTTCAGCTCTGATACCATGAGCAGAAAAGCAAGCCTGCCATGACACATTATGACCTACTGACCTGTGAGTGAAAAAATGTTATTGTTTTAAATTACTACATTTTTAGTGATTTTTTTTTTTGCTTTTGCTTTTAAGATTTTATTTATTCATTTGACATTTGGCAGAGAGAGAGGGAACCCACAAAAGCAGGAGGAGTAGCAGAGGGAAAGGGAGAAGCAGGCTCCCCACTGAGCAGGAAGACCAATGAGGAGCTCGATCCTAGGACCCCAGGATCATAACCTGAGCTGAAGGCAGCCGCTTAACCAACTGAGCCACCCAGGAGTACCTGTTTTTGGTTATTTGTTACACAGCAATTGAAATTGAATACACTGGACCTTACCCCTGGAAGTTTCTCATTCAGCTGGTCTGGGGTTAAGGCCTGACAATTTGTACTTCTAACAAATTTGCCTGAGAATTTGTACTTCTAACAAATTTGCAGATGCTACTATTGCTGCCTGTCCACAACTTGAGAACAGCTACATGGAATAAGGACTTTGAGCCATGAGTGACACAAGTAAGACAAATGAAGAAGTGACAGGTGATTGGGTTCACCTGTCACCAGGTGGGAATGCTTACTGACTCCACTCAGCAGGCACTGTGGTCAGCTATTAATAAAAGTTAATAGGTTAAATACGGTTATTTTAGGCTTTGATAATCCTGCTGAACACTTACAGTTGTTTAATCAGAAGACAGACTACATTGTTTCTTGGTGCTACTTTCATTGGTACTCTTGTTACTATCATTACCATCAAGGAAACACCCAGTTTGCCAGGACAGTGACATAGATGGCTTGATGGACTGACTGCTACTTCATTTGTCATATGGTGGCATCCGAGAGAGAGTAAGAGAAAATAAAATTTTTAGACTGTTTAGTTAATTCTACATCTGGACTCTTGGGTGAATCTTCCTTTATTTTATTATGTAAATATCAAAATTAATATGCCAAAATTGAAAGGAGAGCATAATGAACAGCCGGGCACTGACGAACCACATTCACGAGCTGTAGCAATGATTAAGAAATGGTCAACCTATCAGTGAGTTTTAAGCATCTGACTCTTGGTTTCAGCTCAGGTCATGATCTCATGGTGGAATGGAGCCCCCAAGTTGGGCTTCTTACTAGGAGCAGAGTCCGCTTGAAAATTCTCTCCCTCTGCCCCTCCCCTGACTTGTGCTTACACTCTCTCTCTAAAATAAATAAATAAATCTTAAAATAGAGGGAAAGAAAGAAAGAAATGGCCAACCGTGTCTCATGCATGTACCCATCCAATTTCTCACAACTCAGTGATTATTTTTAAGCTACTCCCATGCATCATATTATATAATCACTAAATATTTCAAGACCTATCACTAATAGGATTTTATTTTTAACATAGCTATAATATTTTTAACACAGCTATAATATTATTTTAACATTTAATAAAAATGGAAATACTCAGTGTTTTGAGATAGGCTGTTACTGATTTTCTTTAAATTCATGTCCAAATATATGGGTTGAGATTAGAATGTCTCTTTATCTTTCCTGCCTTTCCAGGGGGAAAAGAGTTCTTTTTTTCTTTTTTTATTTTAGAGACAATTGGTTTCTAGCTTGGGGAAATCTAAAGAAATTCATTTGATCCAGAACATGTAAAATCGCTAAAACATAATTTGAACAGTACTTTACATTGTAAGGGAGATTTACCTGACGTGAAGCCAATGGAAAAGAGGCTGGGGAGGTTCTTCACAATTTACCTTTCCAGTTTTCCTATGCCCAATTATTTTGTGTGCATATGTGACAGATTAATATTTTTGTTGATTGAAAGGCTACCTTTTCATCACTGAGGCTTTTTCTTAATCAGACACCCTTGAGTTTTTTCCTGAGAATTGATAGGTTTATGTATATGAGTTTAAGAGCTAGAGCTGAGAGTAAGTAAAATACCCCACATAATGAAATGAACTCAAACCACGAATGACAAGTTTTGGAAGGATTAGGATGGACAGGATGGGAAGAGAGAGATTATTCTGCATAACAACATAAGAGCGTGGAACAGAAGCCCATATAAAGGTTTCAATATGTCATCTTCTAGTGCTGTTCAAATTGTGTTCCTGGAATCACAAACAGAAAATATTGTAATAGCATTTCTTAAAATCAGTTAAGGGCTAAATATCACGTCTTTGATATTGACAAAAAAATAATAAAACAAGCAAGATTTGTTAAGGTAAAGATTCTGCAGACAAAAGAAAGCATTGACATCTCACATTACCTTGAGTGTTATATGACTTTCTAGTCTTCCTATTAAAATGGGTTTATTTAGAAAGGTAACAGTCCACAAACTTTCCTATATTTGCTGTGAAATAAATAAGTGATGTTTGTGTTTTGATTTCATTTTGATGGCAGACATTACTGAGCAGTATCTCTGTCACCAAAATTTCCAAGTTTCATATTCTACTTGATGCTTTCAGAAAATGATGAGTTCCATGGCAAAGGACATGAATGGTTCAAGGAGGACATATAAGATTGAACAAAAATTCTTCTAAATTGTGCAAAAATATCATTTTTCAAACTTATTCTTTATCTATCACCTAAAAATTGCATTTGTTGAAAATTATGGAACACTGGCTATTAGTGGTAATGGAAGAAACTTAAGTCAGTGGGAGTTGCCTAATTATTCAATGTAGAGAAAATTTATTTACAAATGACAGGAAGAATGTAGGTCTCTGAAGCAGTCTTGAACCTTCACAGAATCTTCTCCGACAGAATTGAGGACCTTCGGAGGCCAATATATATATCCCTAATGTACACTGTAGGATTTTATAAGTCTTTGTCTTTGCTTTAGAGCATAACACAAGCTTTATTCCAGACCACCTTTCCTGAGAGGGGCATCTTGGTAAATACAGAATAAACAAACAAACAAACAAAGCATTCACATAAATACATTTACATGTATAAAGGTATATACTTATTTACATTATGTGGATATTCATATATAAATATATATGTATATATTTGCATATTATATTCCCATTGGTTGAAATATTCGTCCTTATGATGCCCAGTTCCAGTCTCCTTCAAGTTTCCTTCCAGATTCAGCCTAAATTTATTCTATACCGTCTTTCCCAATTATCCTAGCAATAAATAAAATGTTCCCTGATTCATAATATCAAATAGTATTTTTATAATTTTATTTATCTTATAATAGATATTCTTCGGTTTACAAATTCACATAGGTTGCATAGAAATCATTGTCCAAGTTAACATTTGACCATTGTTAGGTGATCAAATGGGTGAATCAATAAATATATTAAAGTTAGGGGGCTCCTGGGTAGCTCAGTGGATTAGGCTTCTGCCTTCAGCTCAGGTCATGATCCCAGGGTCCTGGAATCAAGGTTCTGGGATCAAGCCCCGCATTGCATTGGGCTCTCTGCTCAGCAGGGAGCCTACTTCTTCCCGCCACCCACCTCCCGTGTGCCTCTCTGCCTACTTGTGATCTTGGACTGTCAAATAAATAAATAAATTCTTTAAAAAAACAAACAAACAAACTATATATATATATATGTTAATAGAGTTTGTTAATAAAATAACACCTCAGTTGCTGACATAGACTGGATAGTCATTCAGAAAAATCCTTTTTTTTTTTTTCTTGGTGAACATAATCCTTGACTTGACTATACACCTATATACTCTGGCTAAAATTGCTAAGTCAGTCCATGTGATTTATTTTAATCTGAGTTATATGAGTCAGGTATAACACCTCTAGTCATGATCAACTAAACATTTCCTATGTGGTCCTCTCTTCTCTTTCTCTGTATTCCTCTGTTAGCTGAATTTCAAATCCCCAGGTAACTTTAATTTTGCACAGTCTTTTAAATATAACAGCCTCTTCTAGAATGTGTGCAGCCAGTCCCCTTTCCACTCCCATCACATTTTACCTGGACGAGAAATAACGTTTTCTTGTCACAGCAGTTAGTGTTGATTTAATTAATACGAAAGTCTTTATCGGAAGTGGGGTACTGAATTGAACTTCGTCAAATATATCTCACTGTTGGACAGGCAATGAGCTACAAGAATATTGACAAAAGAAATCGGGAAGAGGGATATTGCTATCATGCAGTGAGGAAACAATTGTCCAAAATATCACCTCTGGTAAATCACAAGGCAGACTACCTGTCTACTGATCTCTAGCTCCAGCAGGAGACACTGGAAAACAGAAGTTTATAATGCATGTTGGTGGCTATTAGCTGCACTTGCAAAGGTATTAGAAGAATAAAATGGCCTCAAATTATAATGGCCTTATTTGCAAGCAGAAATGAGAGGACATGGAAAAAGTGTAGATATTTGAAGCCACAGCAGATTAGCTTCTAGACCCCAAACAATAAGAGCAAATTTTTAAAAAATATTTTGAGCATCAAAATCCTTTTGACTTAGTTTTGAAAATCAGATAAGACTAAGGTCATCATCTTCAAGGTCACCTCTATTAAACTGAGCAAGCATACTACAGAGACAAGGAAGATGTATGAAAAGTTGGAAGACACTTGGAACTGACTGAATACAAATATATTAAAAGAATATTTAATATTTAAGGGAATTTCATTGTCAAAGAAACTGCAGTTGCAAACTAAAAAAGAAAGTCTTGACAATTATACTATTCTGGTCTTAAAATTTTGCCAGTGGCTGTAAAAGTCATAGCCTCCTAGGAAAGCATCCTCTTCAACTCTCACCTTTCTGTTGTGACACCAGTGATGGATAAGTAAAATCCTTCCAACTTTCAGAGTCACAGCAGGGGATCGATGTTCAAAGGAGGTCCTCCCAGGCAGTGGCTTTGAGGTCTGGTCAAGGCAGCGTCACTACCCCGAGTGGGGGTTTGAGAACTGCCTACCACCTCTCCTGAACCTGCTCAGCTAGATTTCATATCAGCACTGGTAGTCGGTTTCTCCGTCCTGTCTCTTGTGCATATCAGAGCCTGCATTTTTGTCGTGTGGCACATTTTCCATCATATATTTGTTCCTCCGGGAAGGTTTCAGATGAATCCTCCTTTCCAATTTGCAGATCTCCATAGCTCAAAAAACAACATGTAGACGAGCTTCTGGTGGCTAAATGAGATTTGGGACTATCTCCTTTGGAAAGTAGGGGAGGCTACCTGTGTGGACACGAAACAGGTAAACAGAGGCTTGGTGAACAGAAGGGCGGGCCATGCCAGCGAATGGCTGGATGTGTACATGACCCTATGTTTCGAACACACAGTTACATTTTATTTTTTATCCTCTTTTTCATAACACCTTATGACAACATTCTGGCCAGGAGAGGGTGAGTGGATGATATTTTCCACTTTTCATTAAAATGCCTTCTCCCACACATAGACACAAAAAGACATGAAATGGAATAAAATAATAAGACAGAAAAAAATAAAAGTAAAATAATATAAGATTTTCATGCTGTCATCTCTCCATTTATTCCTGGTCAGTTGGCCAGTTTAACACCCAGAGTCACCTTGGAAGCTGTGTGACAAAAGCAGCTGCCTGTCAGCTCGGGATTCTGACAGGGCATGGGGAAATCAAGTGCTTCCTTCGCGTCTCCCAACACACACTAGATTACACTTGGGGAAGAAAGAGACTTTTATTGTGTTAATTCCTGGAGATTTGAGGATTTATCTATTATAGCAACTAACATCATTTTATTTTAACTAACAGTGTAACCTTCAATTAAGCCCCAAATTTAATGTGTAACTTTGATGGAACAATTCAGTAAACATATATACTCTCCCAAATATCATTTAGCAGCCTTCCAAATATTTCACTTTCTTGCATTTCAGTCCTCTCTATCCTTAAAATGCATATACATTTCTGAAAGTACAAAATATCACCATCTTTCCTGCTATCTGACCCGGGGGTCTTACTTATGCTAGCCTCTCCTCCCAGCTGCCTACATAATGGATTGACCTGAGGGCAATTTTCCCATAGCTGCTTTTTAGATCCAAAAGAATAATTTCAGTTTTTCCTGCTTTGAAAATGATAACCCTGATTAACTGCTCTCAGTTTCTCACATTGCTTAGGAATCCACCAAGCGGCGCCTGAACACACTCTATACATCTAAATAAACTGCATTAACATTTTCAAAATGTTGCCTTATATGTATGCATATAATATGCACCTAAAAATCTGTGTCACAGGAGAGGTGTGGCTATTAGTCGCCATTTCAGGAACAAGTAAAAGCCTGGGAGTTGAATTCCAGATCATCTAGCCCCTGTGTGACTGACCTCCTTGGTCTTTGGATTCCAGCTTGGGGTGATGGTTGGGGGGGGGGGTTTCAAACCCAACAAAGTACTATTGGTTCTTAACCTAGCACAACAGATCACTACGCTTTCTTTTTAAAGATTTTATTCCTGTAAACCAAACAAAACAAAACAACCCCAAAACTTTATTTTTGATATCTTAGAGAACAAAATATACCCAGCATCTCATCACACAGTTTCTCAAACATCATGGGCCCTTGTTTAAAAAAAAAAAAGAAAGTTGATTGGATAATTGTTTCCAAGCCTTGTGTCAGTTATTTACTCATTTGTTCTTTTTTTTTTTTTCCCCCTGAGAGGAGTTATTTTTTATCCTCCCCGGCATTCATAACTGTCTCCTTTCTTGGGGGTTTTTACGGCTATATACGCAGCTTACTAGATGAGATTTCCTGTCTGTATTCCAGATACAAGGAAACAGTATTAGGGAAGGAATTTGCACCTCAATGTGGTTTGTGTAACTGTGTATCTGTTAAAGAAAACTGGAAAGAAAAAGGTGGCAAATGTTCCTTTACCTGCTGACTTCATGCAAATACTGTAAAAGCAGGCAAGCTAGTGTCTGGCTTTAGCAGTATTAAGAAGAAACAAACTGAGGGTTTTGGAGCGGGGGCTTGGGTGAGCCTGGTGGTGGGTATTATGGAGGGCACGTACTGCACGGAGCACTGGGTGTGGCGCATAAACAATGAATGCTGCAACACTGAAAAGAAATAAAATAAAATGAAAACAAAAACAAAACAAAACAACAAGACAAGACACGCACATTCTCCTTGGTGGCTTGTTATTTCTTCTGGTCGCTTTCCTCCCTGATTATTCGATGTCGACTGTGTGTTGGAAATACTTACACATTTTTTTGCCTGTATGTCCCATGCCTGGGCTTATGTGTTCGGTGTGAGAGGGGATAACACCGCCCCCCTCGAAGGACTGATGGGAGGATCACATGAGAAACACATGGGGAAACGATACTATAAAGATGACAACGATCCAATTGTTGAATAGTTTCAGATACACAAAGAGAAGTGTTCGGTTCAATTTTCAGAATCATTAAAAGGGGAAAGAGAGAAGAATAAAAGATAACAGTATCATAATTAGATTAGATTAGAGACAGCACATGGGATGAGAGCGGGTCAGTCGGAGAATCCTCTGGTCAAGCCCACCCGGGGCTTTATGAGAACAACCTGGTGCCCCGAATGCTCGTGTTGTTTGGTCCTGCCTCGCGCTCTGCGGCAAAGGCGGTTTGAGCTGCTTTTTAAACATGGGTGTTAGGACTCCTGAGGCCCTCACCAAAGCTGGGCTACGAGGCATTCTGCAGGGAAGCCAGAGCTGGTAAGCTTTTAGCTCACTTGAAATAGTGGTTCTAGAGAAATCTTGCCTCGGGGGATATTTTTCTAGGCCAGGGGAAATCATTGAGAAGGACTCTTCCCCAGAATCAGAGAAAATATCCTGGGGCAGAATAAGTGCCTTCAGCGTTGGGGAGTCTGCCTACTATCTCTGCAGTAATTCCTAATCCGTGGGTCAGAGGGGAACGGGCTGTCTACACCCCCCTCACCCCTTTCTGTAGTCCTGTGAAATTCTCATTTGCTTGGCCCGGTGATTCATGCATTGGTAGCCTCTCCTTCCAGAGAGTGGAATTGAGTTTCAAGCTTTGGCTGCTTTATTTTTTCAAGGAGAAAAAGAACACAACTGGTAATGGGAGGAGGTGAATTCGAATAGAGTTCTGTGGGACCTCCAAACCACCGGAATTCTTCTTTGCCTGCTTTTTCTCCAAACATCACATATAAACATTTTCCAGGGAAGGAAACTGAAACCTTGCAGGGATTAGCTGACTTCTGGAAGTTGTCGTGGCCTGTATGTGGCTGACCATTCTCTTTACTCTCTACTTTAAATTGTCATTTTTTCTTATTGTGATATGTTAGTCACCATATACTGCGTCATTAGTTTTTGATGCAGTGTTCCATGATTCATTGTGTGCAATGAACAATGAACACCCAGTGCTCCATGAAATCGTGCCCTCCTTAATACCTATCATGGGGCTCACCCATCCCCCCAGCCCCCTCCCTTCTAAAACTCTCCCTTTGTTGTCATTTTTTTTACAAGAAGAAATATTTGTTACTATGGGAGGTGATGAGTGTTAAGTAAAGTTATTGTCGTGATCCTTTAATAATATATATGCATATCAAATAGTTTTGCTGTGTACCTGAAACAATATTTACGTTGATTATATCTCAATGAAACTGGAAAAATGTTTAAAATTTAAAAAGTAATAATTGCTATTTTACCTCAGACTAACATGAAAATTAGTAACGTCCACAGTGGTATTTGGCTTATTATGTATTACCGAAAACAATGGCATTATTGTATTTAAGCCACAGTTATAAGCCTTGGAAAATATTCTGACTAACCTCAATGGATGAGATTTTCGGAAGCTTAAAAAAAATCTGCGATAATATCCATATAATTTTGTATCACAAACACAGGAAACCTCATGAATTGGATCCTTTTAAATTTGTTTTATAAGTGAAAGAACTAGTTAGTGAAGATGCATATGAAAGAAGTATTCCTGTCGTGTTTTTCTAATGATTTTTCACATCAACAAGCCATGTATTCATTCTTTGTTTAAAATAGTACACGAAAGTATTTCTAGCTTTTTCTTATGGCAAAGGGCCGTCCCTGGGCCCATTCCTGAGTAGCCATATGGCAATGGTGCTGCCGTCTGCTTATCCTGATATTCCTTTCCTGGCAAAGCTTGGACCCATATGGGTTCCTTGTGTCTCATCTGCGTACATCCCGAGGAGAGGCAAAATCAGGATCTACCCTCTTCCGGGAAACAACTTTTCATAATTACTTTGAACAGGAAGATCATCTCTTTCCTATTTACCTTCCTCTTCCTCTGGTTTTTACACACCTGCCTTCTTCGAATAGAAGTGGGAACAATTTGATTTCAGGAATATGTGAAAGCTGTCAGGGCGAGCTGTCAGGTTGGAGGCGTCATAATCACCTCAAAGGACTGACGGCCTGAGCTTTTGTGGATTTTAAAACGTCATCACACTCGGGAGATAAAATGATCCATCCTTTTCCATGTTGACAGGACAGCAATTTGGTGTCAATGTGGAGAGTCACATATTCAGACAATAAGGCAACAAAGAATCTATGAACAGGCCTCTTTTATTTCCAGTGACAACTATTTTCAATAATGCCTAAAATATTTGATATGGACTGTTTAGAATAATTTTGAGCAACTATGTCCATTTCTTATGTGACACATTCTTGGGCTTCAGTGCAAATATGGTAATAACCCATTTGCCAATCTGCGTTTTAATGTTTGCGTTCAATTTAAATACATATATTATTGAAATATTTAAAAGCATGTACACATGCTTCTCTTCTTTAGTGTATTTTAATTTGGTTTGAAATCTGTTTTGTGTGTACGTACTTTTTTTTTAGCTTAAAAAAAAAACCTCTTATAGGAAACAACATATATGAAAACAATCACTACCGTGTTGAGATTAATTACATGAATGAATACAACTCGTTCAGGAAACTCAGTGTTTACAAATACAAAGTAACTGACCCACAATCTTGCTCTGTGCAAATCTGCATTAGAAAGAATTAACATTGCAGCAAGCCTGATTGTGAGTGCTATAGTATTCACAAAGGAAGTTTTTCCAGAGTATGAAGCCCATGTTTTTAGTCTCCGCTTCCGGCCCCAAGCCCTGATGTAAGTAGTCATTGTCCTGGAGGAATCAGAAAGAACATATTCCTTGGTAGGTGCCTCATGCTTCTACCCATGTTGTTACTGCAATCTCGGCTAGAAGAGTTTCATGAAAATAACTATAAAATGGGTAACTTTATACAAAAGAGAGAGGTGCCCAGGTTCTCAGTCAGGTGAGTGTCTGACTCTTGATTTCTGCTCAGGTCAAGGTCCAAGGGTCGTAGGATCAAGCCCCACACCAGGCTCTGCGCTCACCATGGAGTCTGCTTGGGATTCTCTCTCCTCTCCCTCGGCCCCTCCCTATGCATTCTCTCTCTCTCTCAAACAAACAAACAAACAAATCTTTAAAAAAAAGATTCTGAACTTGAGAGAACACTAATTCGAAGCTTCTGGAATTACAAAGACCTATAATTACAACTTTAAGGTATGTCCATCTGAAAGATGACTGCGTAGATGATGTCTTTTGAAGAGATCTATTTGATGATCTACTACATCATTCTGACCAGAATGATTAATTAAGGGGTGGGGTTCAAGTCAGGCCAATCAGAGCCATCATACATCTCTTGGCTCTACTGGCAAAGAATTTTCTTTCTCCATTATGCGTGTGAAACTAATAGAACTGCTGACAATCTTCCTTGCCATTGACTGTGGAGGGTCTGAAATACAGAGAAAGCATAAGAGAGTTATTTACTAGAACACTTGAATCTGGTCATGTCTTAAGTCAACTCTACATTTGGGTTTCTGTTATCTATTCTGATATATTCCCTTTTTCATTTAAGTCAACTGAGTTGAATGTTTAGTTAACACCATCTTTACTATCAGCAACTAAATATCAATACAATTCACATAGGTATTAAGGAGATTACTTGTTGTGATGAGCACTGGGTGTTACATATAACTAATGAATCATTGAACACTACATCAAAAGCTAATGATGTACTATATGTTGGCTAACTGAACATAATAAAAAATTAAATTAAATTTAAATTTTATAAATAACAAAATAAAAGTGAGAAAAAAAAAATTCACATGCCCAAATATCACGACAAATTTCATTGCCTGTTAGGCTTAAATTGCCCTAATTGCATTTGTGCTTTTTGATGTGCTGTATTAAGTATGAAGTGGAGATTTTTAAATGGATATTCTTGGAAATTTCAAAAAATGACCTAAACGATATTGCCTACCAACTACATCTCCTACTGGAGAATAATGAACAATTTTTTGTTTGTTTGTTTATTCGTTTGCCTATTGAGGGATATTTGAGTTATTTCCAGTTTTCAACTGTTATAAATTAAACTGATATATACAATTTTATATAAGTTTTTTTGTGGATATGAGCTTTCTTTTCTCCTGAGTAAATGCCAATGGAGTGAAATAGCCAGATCCTATGGGAGATGAATGTTTAACTTTTTAAAAGAAACTGCAAAATTATTTTCAAAATGGTGATACCATTTTATACTTTCAGTAGGAGGATATGGTTCCAGTTTTTCCACATCTTTGCCACCATAAGGTTTATTCAGCATTTTGAATCTTTGCCATTCTAATAAATGTGCAATGATCTATGGTTGGGGTGTTAATTTGTGTTTCCCTAGTGATTCATGATGTTGAACATCTGTCCATGTGCTGCTGTGTTATTTTTCTTATTGAAGTTTCTGTTAAAACATTTTGCCCATTTTTAAATTGGGTTGATTGTTACTCTTGAATTTGGAGAGTTCTTTATGTATTCTGGATACGAATTTTTGCATAAGGTATATGATTTATCAAAGCTTTCTCCCAGCCTGTGACTAGTCTTTTCTTTCTCTTAATGATGTCTTTTGGAGAGCAGAAGTTTTTAACTTTGGTGAAATCCAATTTAACAATTTGTTCTTGGATGGATTGCACTTTGGCGACATCTATCAAAAATTATGCTAATTGAGAAGGGTCAAACAAAAAAGAATATAGGCTATCCAACTCCATATATAAACTCTTGAATAGTATCCCTATAGTGATGGGAACTGGTAAGTGTTGGCCTGGGTTAGAATTATAAAAGAAATATGAGGAGACTTTGAGAGCAGTGAATATGATCACTCTCTTAATTGTGGTCATGACTATAGGTGGATATGTATGATAAAAATTACCAAATGTTAAGTTTAAATATGTGTGGTGTATTACTTGTCAATTATTGTCCTTGAACCTGGTAATTATGCATCACATGACAAAGTATATATTCATCTGCTAAGAGCACAAATTAAATAAAATAGAGCATGACTTATTATTATTGTTATTATTGTGGCTTGAATAACTCTTGAATGGTTTTGTGAACTCCTAATTCTTAAATTGGGCAAAAATCTGACACTCAGTGATTATCACAGAAGGATTCAAAGGGTAATGAGATATACAGATATGTCAGTTTGTAGTTTCTAATGATATGGACAAGCCCACCTTTTTTTTTTTCCCCCCCCTTCCTTTTAACTACAGAGACAGACCTGCTGGTAATGATGACAGTTGCAATATTCTATTACCAAAACCCCTAATTTTCCCCAGGTGACATATTATTACCCTGCATTCCTGTTACATTCTGTTTCTGCAGCTTACATTCCAACTAGATTGAAGATTGTTTATGTTCCACAAGACTAGCCTTGGAATAAGTCTTGGTCCTAGTGTTCTGAAAGTCTTTGTAAAGAAAGAAAGAAAAAGAAAGAAAGTAGATAGGGAAAAAAATCAGTAAGTGAAGGGCAGAATGTATGACAATGAAAACAACCATTAATTTTCTTTTATTTAGAAAAGGAAATAGTGACAACAAAATAAAAATGTGTTTGGTTCCAGGATAATTTGGCTTAAAAATGATTACCACTTCTTAACAGCTAAGGTGGTTGTCTTAGGCATATAAACGGGAAAACCATGGGCAGTAATGGCATATAAATCGCAGCCCCATGGCTTCCTAGTTAAGAGACTATAAGCAAGGCATTTATTCTCGAGTATCAGATTCCTACCATTATCTGTTTATTTTAAAAGTAGAGAAAAATGTTGGTGTATATTTTCTCCTATCAGGCTTAAAAATATCAATTGTTTACTCACTATGAAATGAAATTAAAAAAAAAATAAGCCATCTGAAGCATAATACCTAAAAATAAAAGCATACTATTTAGAGATAAGACAAGGTATTGGTTAAAGACTTGAAATAACATTTATAGCAGTGATGGAGACACATACTAAACTGAAAATTAGTAGGTATAATAAAAAGACTGATCCAACTTTTACTACAATGAGCACCAATTCTTTCCTCTATAATAAAGCAAGATTCACAAAAGTATTGCTTTTTCTGCAGATTTTTCTGTGCTTTTTTAGCCAGTATACTCTTTTCAGACACGAATACATCTATGCCAGTCAGATGACATCTTAAAGTCTTACTGTGCCATTCAGGTTTAACATTCAAGTACTATCCTACTCTTGTCTGAAATTATTCGCTGAGAAATCAGCTTTTCTTACAACTGGTTTCTACATTGTGTAACTGTGATATCAAATCCATTAGAGTTTTTCCCAATGCCTTTTTTCTAGGAGTTTTATAGATTTAGGTCTTAATGTTTAGGTTTTAATTCATTTGAGTTAATTTTTTATATGGTGTAAGATAAGGATCCAACTTGTCCTTTTCAATGTGGATACATAGTTTTCCAACATCACTCATTAAAGAGAATGCCCTTTTCCTGTTGTGAGGTCTTGGCACTCATATAAAAGATTATTTGACCAAATCTATGAGGGTTTATTCCTGAATTTTCTATTCTTCTCCACTGCTCTATGTGTCTGTCTTTATGCCACTATTACACTGTTTTAATTACTATAGGTTTGTATTGAAATATAGAAGCGTGATGTCTTCAACTTTGTTCTTACTTTTAAATATTATTTTGGGTATTCAAGGTCCTTTGAGATTCTATAAAAATTTTAGGATTTTTTTCCCCTATTTTTGCAAAAAATGCCATCAATGTTTTAATGGGATTGCACTGAATCTGTAGATTGTTCAGGTAGAATGGACATTTTAGTAGTGCTAAGTCTTCCAATCCATTAACATGGAATACTTTTCCATTCATTAGTGTCTTTCATTTCTTTCAGGAGTGTTTTATACTTCTCAATGTATAAGTCTTTTACTTTCTTTATTATATTTAATATTGTATTCTTTGTGATGGTTTTGTAAATATATTTTTTTAAACTTCATGTTTGGATTGTTCATTGTTAGAAACAACTGATTTTTGAGTGTTGATTTCGTATCCTGCAAGTTTGCTTAATTTGTTTATTAGTTTTAGTAAGGGTTGTGTGTATGTGTATGTGATCTTTATTGTTTTCTATATATAAGGTTATACCATATGCAGAGATGAGTTTACCTCTTCCTTTCCAATTTGGTTATGTTGTTTTTCCTTCCTAGGCTTAATTGCTCTTGCTAGGATTTCTACTACCACCTTGAATAGAAATGGTGAAAGTAGACATCCTTTCTATGCTCCTGATTTTAGAAGAAAAGATTTCAAATTTTCATCATTAGGTGTGAAGTCTGTAGGTTTTTTCATGTATGATTTTTATTATGTTGAGTTAGTTTCCTTCTATTTCTAGTTTGTTGAGGTTTTCTTTTTTAAATTATAAATGGGTATTGAAGTTGTTAAATGCTTTTACCACATTGATTGAAGTGATCATGTGGTTATGTTCTTCATTAGTTAGTATGGCATATTATGTTGATTTTTGTATGTTGAAATACACTTGTATTAAAATAATTAAAAGAATAAATCCTACATAGTCATGGTATATAATCTTCTTAATACACGGTTGAATATGGTTTGCTAATATTTTGCTGAGGATTTTTTTCACCAATATTCATCAGGTATATTGATCTGTAGTTTTCTTGTAGTATCTTTTTCTGGCTTTGTTATCTGGGTGATACTGGGTTCATAGAATAAATTTGTATTTTTTTCTTCTACTTCAATTGTGTTGGAAATTTGAAGAGGACTGGTATTAATTCTTTAAATTTTTCATAGAATTCTTCAGTGAAATCATCTGGTCCTAGGACTTTCTTTATTGGGAGATTGATTACAGCTTTAATGTCCATCCTAGTTATAGGTCTGTTCAGTTTTTTTTTATTCATAATTTAGCTTTGGTAGGTTAGGTGGTTTTCAAAATTTATCCATTTCTTCTAGTTTATCCATTTTATTGTGTATAAAAATTTATTGTATTCTCTTATAATCCTTTTTATCTCTGTGGCATCATTAGAAATATCTAGTCTTTCAATTCTGATTTTAGTTATTTGCATTTTCTCTCTTTTTCTTGTAGTTTATGTAAGGGTTTTTCAATTTTGTTGATCCATTCAAAAAATAATTCCTAGTTTCATTGCTTTTATTGTTTTTCTATACTTTGTTTATCTCTGCTCTGGTCTGTATTATCTCCCTCCTATTTTTAATTTTGGGTTTGATTTGTTCTTTTTATAGTTTCTTAAGGTGTAAAATTGGTTATTTATTTGAGATCTTTCTACTTTTTGATTGTGTTTACTGTTCTACACTTCCATCTTAGTACTTCCTTTGCTGAATGTTCTGAGTTTGATGTTATATTTTCATTTTTATTATTTATTTGTTATTTTTATTATTTATTACTTTTATTATATTATTTATTTATTTTATTTATTATTTTTATTTATTTTCATATCTATCCTAATCTTGTTATTTCTTTTTGGACCATTGGTCGGTCAAGGGTATGGTGTTTAATTTCAACATATTTGTGGTTTTTCCAGTTTTTAATTCTGTTATAATTGGTAGTTTCTTTTTTGGGGTTGAAAAAGATATTCTGCAAGATATTAGTCTTAAATTTGTTTAGAATGTTTTTATAGTCTTATCACATAGTCTATCCTGGAGATTTCCATCTGCACTTCAGAAAACCATGCATTCTGTTGTTTTTGGATGGAGTATTCTGTATGTCTATTAGGCCATCTGGTCTACAATGTTGTTCAAGTCTTCTGTTTCCTTACTGCTCTTCTATCTTGTCATTCTACCATTATTGAAATTGTGGTATTGAAGTTTTGTACTATTTTTTTGTACTATTATTGTTGCTGTCTGTTACTACTACTATCTTCAGTCCTGTCAATGTTTCCTTCGTATATTTGGGAACTCCAATGTTAGGTAGATTTATATTTATAATTGTTATATATCCCTAGAAAATAGACCCTTTTATCTATAAATGCCTTTCATTGCCTCATACGACAGTTTTTGACTTAAAGTCTATTTAATCCAACTATGGCTACCTCTGTTCTCTTTTGGTTATTATTTGCATGTAATTCCTGTCTCCATCCTTTTGCTTTCTTTTTTTTTTTTTTTTTAAGATTTTATTTATGTATTTTACAGACAGAGATCACAAGTAGGCAGAGAGGCAGGCAGAGAGAGAGGGGGAAGCAGGCTCCCCACTGAGCAGAGAGCCCTATGTGGGGCTTGATCCCAGGACCCTGGAATCATGACCCGAGCTGAAGGCAGAGGTTTTAATCCACTGAGCCATCCAGGCGCCCTCATCCTTCTGCTTTCAACCTATGCATTTTCTTACATTGAAAATGAGTTTCTTGTTGGATATATATATCCATATAGTTGGATCCAACATATAGTTGGATCTTTTTTTTTTTTTCCTTTTTAGCCATTTAGTGAATATTTGACTTTAAATTGGAGTAGTTGATCCATTTATATTAAAGTTGTGGTAGGGGTCACTTGGGTGGCTCAGCTGGTTAAGCCTCTGAATTTAGCTCAGGTCATGTTCTCAGGGTCTTGGGATTGAGCCCCCTGTTGGGCTTCCTGCTCAGTGGGGAGTGTTCCTTTCCCTCTGCCCCTCCTTCCTGCTCAGGCACTGTCTTCTTCTCAAATAAATAAAATCTTAAAGAAAATAAAGTAGTGGTAGGAAAGACTTACTGTATTGCCATTTTGTTAATTCTTTTCTGCATATCTTGTAGATATTTTATGTTTCCCTCTTTTATGGTCTTCCTTGTGTGTGTGTGTATGTGTGTGTGTGTGTTTACCGACTTGCTTTGATTTCTTTCTTATTTCCTCTTGTATATTTTCAATAGGTATCTTCTTTGTGCTTGCCGTGAGGATTATATGAAGCTATAACAATTGTAAATTGAAAATTATTTAACTTAAATTGCATACAAAACTACTGCTTTATATCTCTAGTCCCCAATTTTATGTTATTAATAGCATAGATTACATCTTTTTTCCCTGTATACCATTAACTTACGTTTATAGTTATTTTTATGATTTTTTCTTTTAAGTCTATACCAGAAGCAATAGTGCTTTATTTACTGTTATAATTATAGAAGTGTAACATTACAATGCCATAAGATTCTATATTTGTCTATATATTTACCTATACCAGAGAGTTTTATATTTTTGCTTTCCTGTTATGTTTACTATCCTTTCATCTCAGATGAAGGAATGCCTTTAGCATTTGTTGTAGGGCAGGTTTGGCTCTAAACAACTTCAACTTTCATTTTCTGGGAAAGTCTTAATTTTTCCTTCAATTTTGAGAGATTGTTTTGCCAGATATAGTATTATTGGTTGGCTGTTTTCTTTTCAGCACTTTGAATATATTATCTCACTCCCATCTGGCCTGCAATATTTCTACTAAGAAATCTGTTGATAATCTTAACTGGTTTCAGGAGTTCTCACAAAGGTGATGTTGTCTGTATATTGTTGTTAAATTGATGTTTCCCTGGAGGAATGAGGATCCAGAGCTTCCTTTTCTGCCATTTTGCTGACAACACTCAAATATGTTTTAAAAGTAATTATTTTATTCCCACAATGTACTGTTTTATTATATTCCTTTCAGTAAAACATGGTAAGCTTTTGTCAGTTAGTATGCTAAAAAGAAGTCAGAACTTGTTCTGCATATTCCAGCAGTAGAGAATTTAATCCAGGAAATACATGATTACAAATTATTGGATTTTTAAATCCCCTTTCTGAAATAATCTGGAGTCAGCTGTCCACAGTTCAGTCTCTGAGATCTAAAAGACGTCTTTGCAGCAGAGATGACAAATATTTTTCACCTTCAGTATCACTACAACTGCTTCTCTAAGTTTAAAAAGCAGGTTACTCAGCCATGCAATACAGAAACTGGGCAAGTATTGTCTCCCAAGCCTTCAAAATTAGGAAAGTATTTCCACTCCCTTGTACTTCCTAAGTGTTATTAAATGTTTCCAATTGAAATAATTCACTCATAGAATCTTAGCTATACTATAAGAGACTCTTAAAATTTCCATTATAGAAATGAAAATTGTTTTCATTCTTTCCACTACCACCTTTCACAAATGGGTACCAAATCAAGTGAAAATAAAGCCTGAATGTCAATTGGCCACAGATAACACAGACCGCCTTTTGGTTAATGAAAGACATCCTTCTCCTAAAAAAAGGCTAAATAACATACTATAACAAAATAATGAAAAATTCTCCTTAAAAACAAAATTTCACTTAATGGGGCATATTTGATGGTCAATCGTCATTCCCTTCTTCCCTGGAAGATGTTGGCTTCTCCCCTAGTTTAATCATAACCTATTTTAAAATAAATCTCAAATAATTACATGTAAAGTTGATCAACGAAAAGGTCAATTTAAGACTGTTGCATGTTCCGTTTATACCTAAGATGTAGAAACCACCCCAACTCAAGAATAAGAAAAATCTGGGCAAATAAAACAAAAACAACTTCTAAAAAAAAAAAATCCATGAGAAAGTTGAAGTTCCAAGACAATAAAATAGCATAAAGTAGGTAGGGCAAGTTGAATAGGGTAGGGGATGGGGTAACTGGGTGATGGACATTAATGAGGGCACATGATATAATGGACATTGGATATTATATAATACTGAATGATTCACTGATCTCTATCTCTGAAACTAGTAATGCACTATATATTAATTGAATTTAAATTAAAAAATCAAAAACAAAAAATATAAAATACATTAAGAAGTTTTTGTTGTAGCAATTTTTAAAAGATTTTATTTATCTATTTTTGTGAGAGAGAGAAAGAGAGAGCACATGAGCAGTGGAAGGGGCAGAGGGAGAAGCAGACTCCCCACTGAGCAGGGAGCCCAATGTGGGAATCGATCCCAGGACCCTGGGATCATGACCTGTGCCAAAGGCTGATAATTAACTGACTGAACCATCCAGGTATCCTGCTGCAGCAATTTTCAATCAATGTGTCACTAAGTGTATGAATTCTTGCAAAATGATGAAACGTCAAAGGAAATATTCTAGTTTGATTTACATACTTGTCTATAATCAACAGATATGTTTGTATGGAAATCATGTGGAACTTACACTTTTTAAAAATGAATTTCACATGAAGCCACAAGAGGCTTGAAATTCAAAATATGTAAAAAAAGTTGTTTAAAAGACTTCTTATATACTATAAAAAGATAAATGATGGGATGAGAGCATTGACACACTTGTTGGGTGTGGTTAGAGGAATATAGACAAGGGATGCTGAGAATATATTGGAATATATCAGTTGCTAAAAAGAATTGATGGAAACTTTTTACATATTGCCAAAAGCTGAATGTGGACTGGAGGGCAGTTCAGAATCCCTGGCAGCAAGACAGTGAGTTTATACCCACTTGCAAGCTGTTCTTCACAGATATCTACAGAAATTCGTGACAATAGGATGTGTATGAAGATATGTAAAAGTTATATCGATTACATTTTATTATCAAAGAGCTTTAGCATTAATAACATTCAGATCATTTTATAGGCACAGCTCTCTGAGACGTAGACTTAATAATTTATAATCATTTCATTTTCTAAGTGCAATTCATTTGTTCTCTCTGCCAAATATATAATTAAGCTATGTTTACTATGAGCACAAGTACAGTTTTAGGAGGTCCATTGTTTGCTGAGCGATGAAGTGATTAACTCTGCAAATCATATTCCATATTAGGCATTCCAAAGCTGACAAGCCTTATGTATGAAAAGCCCAATGTATGTGTAAAAATATAGAATAGGTAGACCATATTGGATTTAATTACAATCTATTTTACCTTTTAAAGGACATTATAAAGAAAACAATATAAAGTGTTGTATGGTTACTTATTTGTCTTGGAATACTTTGACCATCATCAAACATCTTTAGGTCATCACATTTGCCAACAGTTCTGTATGAAAATAAGAAATTAGAGTAATTTAATGAGTTCAATGTGCAATTAACCTCAGAAGCATTGCCTAAGCTTTCAAATCTGCCCCAGAGTATATTGTAAAACATTATACTTCATTATTTTATGTTTAATAAATCTTGCAGTGAAAATTAAAGATCAAAATTTAGCATTTAGGCCTATAATCTTTATATGTTTTGGGTCTGTATTTGATACTACTGACAAAAACAAATGAAATCAATTCACAAATGGCTCAAAAGATCAAAATATATAAAACCCCACTTGAATTTAGATCTATGATGTATAGCTTTTCTGGGAATAGGGATGTTGTGTTAAAAGGAAAATAAATCTAAATAATATCAATTATAAAGATAAAAGTATAAACCAGAATGTCTGTGGAGTTTTTCATATGTAATCTCCATGACAACGAGCCCTTGTAGGTTTCGTTCATCATTGCATCCCCTAGTGTTTGTATCGAAGTTGTTCAACAATTATTTTGTAATGAAATGGTAATGAAGAACAAATATGAATATTTATAGCTGGGTCAAAATTTTTTTTGCCTTATGAGATATGCCATTTCTGCTTTGAGAAGAAGGGAAAGGAAGTAGGAAAAACAAAATCACATGTTGAAGACCCAATATGTCTCTGCAAATATTTTTCTTACTCAGTATTTACATCAATACTGTGTGGGAGTGGTTCTGATTTTTCAGTAAAGTGAGGCAAATAGTGCCAAAATAGTGTGACCAAGATTGCACAGTTAGAAAAACAAGTAGCCTGAACATATTTGGTGGTGGTTGGGGGGTTGGGGTTCAATCCTCTCTTAGAATTGAAGCCAAGGCTCTATTCACAGATCCAGCAAGCAGTAGGGCACAGTCATAAGCTGGTCATTCTGAACATTCCAATTATATACAGCAGTCACTGAAATAAGGATATGGTCATCGGTTAATGAGCAAATTACTTAAAATCTTAATCTTATGTATTTGATTTAGGTTGTATTAATCTTGAATGGCTAACTCACAGAGACAATGGCCTTTGCTCCTAACTGCCTAGGATTCTTACATTCTTGCCACAGTCACCCAACAAAATTTCCTAAGAAACTAAATCCATGGGATACTCCAGCTAAATGCATTCACTTAATTCCCAACAGTGATTTTTGGCATCATTTTTCCCCCATCCCTGTACCTCATGAGGAGAGGGGGAAAAAAAACCAGCTTGTTATGAAAATGGGAGATTCACTTGTAACCCATTCTCTCTCTCCCATCAGTGTCCTCATGTGATCCCTCAAAACACTCAAGAGTAAAAGCAGCCTCCCAGTTAGATGAAAACAGCAGCTCCCATAGCTTGTTCTTGTCAATTCCTCCAATTCTTTTCTGAAACATACCATTCTACAGTACAGGCATGAGAACAGGCTCTTCTCCGACCAGTTTTTACTCTTCCTTCACATTCCTGGTAGGAGTCCGGGTCACAGACTGAAAGTGTAGGCTCTTTCTTATAACCTAACGTGGTACAGTATAAATGTTGCTGTGTATATTCTTCCATGAAGAATATATATTTTTTGTTTATAATCCTTGAGATCAAAGATCAATGTGCTGAATCACTCTAATCAATCCTAGTAATTCATGAGATAAAGGCAATATATGTAAGTAATTGTGTCTTGATTATAGATGTAAATCTGAGCCTCTCCCATTTCAATATACAACACTGGGAATGATATCAAAAAGAGACTTCACTAGAATGATAAAGAAATAAAAGTATTCTACCCTTAGGTACTTCTTAGGAGTAACTGATGAATTTAATGATAAATCTAGATAAAGGAGGAAATGGAAAAATCTCCTATATAGGAAAGTAATACAGCGTGATGACCCATATTGGTTCATTTCAGAAATAAAATAACTTACTCTGGCACATTCTACACAGAGATTTGCTCTGTTTTGAAAAATCACATTGATAATAATAAGAGCTCTCAAGTACAAAAGATTTACTCTATGCAAGCTTTTGGACATAGAGCATCTATTTTATCATCATATTTTAATCCTCAGAACAACCGCTTTTGTTACGTATTATGATTACCATTTTATAGCCAAAGAAACTGGAGAAGAACAAAAATGAAAAAATCATATATCTCATTTAATGTAACAAATTTAGTAAATGTTAGAGTTAGAAATTAATCGAGATTCACTTTCTTCATTGATTCTCTACTAAATACTCTTATACATGTGCTATCATTGGAAATACATTCAATGTGATGATAAAACATATAATGCTTGAGTAAAATTATTGAATACTTCTAAATCCTAACTTTGAGAAATATTCTTTTGCCAATATTTCTATAATAAATATAACATCATTAGAATTAATGTTAATCTTATATATCAAAGCCCTCTATTAAAAGGGTTGCCAAATAAACGAAGATAACCATTTGATACACAGATATATTTGCACATCATACCTATCATTATAATTTTTGTAATTAGTAATTCTATCATCCAACAGTATATCACTTTCTTCTCTGAAAAAAAAAAAATTGCACCAGTCATTTACTTTTGTTTCTGTTTAATGGTATTTTTAATAATATCATCACTTAGATGATAATACAATATCTAATATTTATGTCCAATTAATTGTTTTGTAAGACTATTAATAATGTGTTTTATTCGTCTATATTTAAATTTATTAAAGGCTATGTACCTATTTTTATAATATATAAATAGAAATAAATGTGAATATGTATGGTATATATTAAAATGAAAAATAATAAGTATGCATAACACATTTGTATTATTATAAATATATTAAAATCTTTTTTTTTAATTTTGTGTATGTGGTTTATCTAATCATCCCTAGTTATGTTTTGTTCCTCAAAACTTAGGGATGTGAGGAATTAAATTTTAAATATTTTAATAGATTTACAATACAAAGTTTATGTGTAGAATTTAGCATTTATTTTATATACCACTAAGATAAAAGTCAAGAACAGTATTTTCTGAAGGCAAAGTAAAACTTTGGCATTCTCCCATATATTTTTCCTATAAAATTGCCAACTCGCTAAAGAGTTACTGTAAACAATGTAAATCAGAACATTTTTTAAACTTTAGATCGTTAAGTTGCATATGTAAAAAATACAAACATGAAAATTTATGAAGCATTATTAATAAAGCTGCCACAAATAAAACAATCTTATTTTTTGTTTAAAGTGAATTTTACTTTTAAATCTTTTCCCCAGGGGAACTAATTTTTTTTCTTATTTTAATGTCTTTTATATTTTATCATTTGAAGACCCAGATACAAGGAATGCAGAGATGTGGTTGACTAGTTAGCTTTTAACAACACAACTCACTTGGTAACAATGGGTTACGTGGCAATGTTTGTAATATTCCCCAGAAAGTAAATAAAACACAGTTGTCTCATCCATATCAAAAATACCTGACTAGGATTTAGAGGGGTTGCTCTTAGGTGTAAAGCTTTAGAGAAAGAGAGAAACATTTGTTAGAAATGAAAAGAAATGCTGCCTCTCTGCCTACTTGCGATCTCTGTCTGTCAAATAAATAAAATCTTTTTAAAAAAATGAAAAGAAATGTATGTCAAGGAAATTCTCCATGTTATCATAAAAGGAATTAACACAAAATTCAAAACATTTTCTTTTTAAATACAAAATCTCAGTTTGACCACTAGTGATTTTTAAAAGTGATGCATAGTCTAAATTTACCTAAAAATGTATTTACCTGAGCAAATATACTAAATCTTATATGAATCTTTATACAAAAGGAACTTTATAGACAAAACTGTCTTTGACATCTTGGTGCTATGTGTACAATCTTAGTCATATATGTTAGTGATGAGAGAACTGATTTGAGGTTTTTTTTTTTTTTTAAGATTTTATTTATTTATTTGATAGACAGAGATCACAAGTAGGCAGAGAGGCAGGCAGAGAGAGGGAGAGGGAAGCAGGCTTCCTGCAGAGCAGGGAGCCCGATGCGGGGCTTGATCCCAGGACCCTGAGATCATGACCTGAGCCGAAGGCAGCAGCCCAAACCACTGAACCACCCAGGCGCCCCTGATTTGAGTTTTATAAAGGAATGCACTAATAACATTTTCTTGTGTGCAGTTAGCCATATCTAACCCAATTAAGGTTGTTTAAGGTCTTTGTCAATTTCTGATCTTCCATGTGTGGAGTTCTCTTACATAGTGTAGTATAAATACATTTTGTCTGGCCATGATGCTTTCGTTCTTCAGTTCACACATACACAATTTTTGCTGGGAGATTAATTCTCCCCCAATGGATTTGGCTCTTGTGGGTTACCATCATAGTATTATAGGCAAAAAAGTTCAAAATGAATGAGCATATGATCCATATGAGGTCAGTTAAGTCCTAGATCCTACGGATGCATAAATCCAGGGATGAAGTTGCTTTGAACAGAGTCATCTGATGGCAAAATTTTCTAAGAGGATTTTTAAGCTTGCTGAGTTTCCTGGACCTGGCTTAGCTCTTTCTTGGATTTGATTGTGTGTTTTGCTATTCTGTAATTACTATGGGTAATCAGAATCCTTTTTGTTTAAATTAGTTATAGCTACTTTCTATTGCTTTAGCCAAACAATGTGATGTATTTTTTTACTTTTTATATTTTAAAGATTTTTATTTATTTATTTGACAGAGATCACAAGTAGGCAGAGAAGCAGGCAGAGAGAGAGGAAGGGAAGCAGGCTCCCTGCTGAGCAGAGAGCCCGATGTGGGGCTAGATCTTAGAACCCTGGGATCATGACCTGAGCTGAAGGCAGAGGCTTAACCCACTGAGCTACCCAGGCGCCCCTTATGTGATGTATTTTGCCAATATAGCCCATCCTGACTCTGATAAACCCGAACTATTATTCTTTCCCATTTTCTTTTATCTTATGGATAGTTCAGGAATCAGTGCTTTCAAATTTTCATTTCAATTGGTTGAGCAGAAGCAACTTAAATCAAGAGAGAGAGGTAGGGGGAGAGAGGAAGAGCAGGAGAAGGAAGGAGTAAAAGAGAGGGGGGGAGAGGGGGAGAGAAAGAAAGAACTGCTAGGATTATTGGATATGGTAAAATGCAGGCTTCTAAGAATTCTGTAAAACATATCTTAGTAAAGTTAAATCAGTAAAAATTGAGTGTCACGTGAATTTGTACTTATGTTCAATATTGCCAGATGGCAGTGATGATTAGTGAGAAAGGTGTAATCATTTCTTTCTGCAAAATTGTTACATAGTTATCTCAAGTTTATTCTGAAGATGTTGTAAAACTGTTCTTTGTGCATCAGCTGGAGATGACGCCTATCTTGATTTACAATGGGTTGGATAGTATAATTCACAATTTGATATTATAGCCAGGATGACCTACGGAACATACAAACTGCCTATATTTCCAGGTTGCTTCCTCTCCCTGTTACCGTCTCAATATTTCTCACTATCATGCTCCTCTTGGTCTTTAATTCAATAGTGTGCATTTCTGGGTTATGGTGATTAACTATTTCCTGGATTTGGTAGTGACATTCTTGGTTTTATGTCATTATCATGATTTAGTTATTAATGGTAGTTTTATTAAAAGTGTCCTGGTGTAGGGGTGCTTGGGTATTGCGTTAGCTGAGTCTCCAACTCTCCGTTTCACCTCAGGTCATGATCTCAGGGTCGTGCGATCGAGACCCCTGTGGGGCTCTGTGATCAACATGGAGTCTGCTTGAGAGTCTCTATCTGCTTCTCCCTCTGCCCCTCCCTCTCATGCTGTCTCTCTCTTTCTAAATGAAAGAAATAAAATCTTCAAAAAAGAAGTATCCTGGTGTAGGTGATGAATTATGTGCTTATCTTACTATTAGACAGCTAACAACAAGGTGAAGAGGTAAATAGAAATTGTTTGGGGGGTAATCGGGTAGCTCAGTGGGTTAAAGCCTCTGCCTTTGGCTCAGGTCATGATCCCAGGGTCCTGGGATCGAGCCCCGCATCGGGATCTCTGCTCAGCAGGGAGCCTGCTTCCCCCTCTCTCTCTGCCTGCCTCTCTGCCTGCTGTGGTCTCTGTCTGTCAAATAAATAAATAATATCTTAAAAAAAAAAAGAAAGAAATTGTTTGGGAAGAATGAGGAGTATAGAGTTTACTATTAGAATTATTCAAACTCCAAGTAAGGATCACCGATCAAAGAAAAGCAAAGTAAAATTTGTAGTTAATTGGGCCACCTAGGTGCCTCAGTTGGTCAAACATCTGCCTTCAGCTTGGTCATGGTCTCCCGAGTCCTGGAGTCGAGCCCCACCTCAGACTCCCTACTCAGTGGAAAGCCTGCTTCTCCCTCTGCCTGCTGCTCCCCCTACTCATGCTCTCTTTTTCTCACTCTCACTCTATCTCAAATAAATAAACAAAATCTTAAAAAAATAAAGTTTTTAGTTAAAATGCTTAGCTTTTTGCCAATATCATGCTGTCTTGATGATCACAGCTTTGTAATACAGCTTAAAGACAGGCATCATGATGCTCAGCTTTGGTTTTCTTTTTCAACATTCCCCTAGCAATTTGAGATCTTTTCTGGTTCCATACAAATTTTAGGATTGTTTATTCCAACTCTGAAAAATGTCAATGGTATTTTGATAGAGATTGCATTGAATATATACATTGCTCTAGTTTGCATAGATATTTCAATGATAATTGTTCTTCCAGTCCATGGGCATGGAATGTTTTTCCGTTTCTTTGCACCTTCAATTTCTTTCAAAAGTGTTCTGTAGTTTTTAGAGTGTAGATCCTTTACCTCCTTGATTCGGTTTATTCCTGGGTATCTTATTGTTTTTGATGCTATTGTAAATGGAATCAATTTCTGAATTTCCCTTTCTTCAGTAACATTGCTAGTGTATAGAAATACAACTGATGTCTATGCATTGATTTTCTATCTTTCTATCTTTCTATCATTGATTTTCTATCTTTTTCTAGTTATAAGTTTCTATGCTGAATTGCTGTATGAGTTCTAGTAATTTGAGAGTGGAGTCTTTTGGATTTTCTACATTAAGTATTATGTCGTCTGTGAGAGAAAGACTGACTTCTTCTTTGCTAATTTGAATACATTTTTTTTAATTGTCTGATTGCTGAGGCTAGAGCTTCTAGTACTTCTAGTACTATGTTGAACAATAAGTCATGTTCCTGACCTTAAAAGAAAAGCTCTCAGTTTTTCCCCATTGAGAATGGTATTCATTCATTCATTGTGGGCATTTCATAGATGGCGTTTATGAAATTGAGTTATATTCCCTCTATCCCTACACTTTGGAAAGTTTTAATCGGGGAAGAATGCTGTATTTTGTCAAATGCTTTTTCTTTATCAATTGAGAGGATCATATGGTTTTTGTTTTTTCTTTTATTAATATGCTCTATCACACTGATTTCAGAATGTTGAACCACCCTTTCATCCCAAGAATATATCTCACATGGTCCTGAGGGATAATCCTTTGAATGTACTATTGTGTTTTATTTGCTAGGATCTTGTTGAGTCTTTTGGCACCCATGCTCATCAGGGATATTGGTCTGTAATTCTCCTTTTAGATGGGATCTTTGCTTGGTTTTGGGATCAGGTTAATGCTGGCCTCACAGAACAAGTTTGGAAGTTTTCCTTCTATTTCTATTTTTTGAAACAGCTTCAGTAGAATAGGTATTATTTCTTCTTTAAATGTTTGGTAGAATTCCCTTAGGGAGCCATCTGGCCCTGGACTCTTATTTTGTGGGAGGTTTTTGATTACTGTTTCAATTTTCTGGCTGGTCTTATCGGTCTGTTCAGATTGTCTGTTTCTTCCTGTTTCAGTCTTGGTAGTTTATAAGTTTCCAGGAAAGTGTCCATTTCTTCTAGGTTGCTTAATTTGTTGGCATATAGTTTCTGGTAATAATTTCTAATAATTGTGTGTATTTTCTTGGATCTCTTCCCTTCATTCATGATTTTATTGACTTAAGTCCTTTCCTTTTTTTTTTTTTGATAAAGTCAGTATAGAGGTTTATTGATCTTATTAATTCTTTCTAAGAATAAGCTTCTAGTTTTGTTGATCTGTTCTATTTTTCTGGTTTCTATTTCATTGATTTCTGCTCCAGTCTTTATTATTTCTCTTCTCCTGCCTGGTTTAGACTTTATTTGCTATTCTTTCTCCAACTCCTTTAGTTATAAGGTTAGATTGTGCATTTGGGATTTTTCTAATTTTTTGAGAGACACTTGGATGGCTGTGTATTTCCCCCTTAGGACTTCCTTTGAAGTATCCCGTAAGTTTTGGAGCAATGCATTTTCATTTTCATTAGTTCAGAATAGAGACCCCGGAAATGGACCCTCAACTCTGTGGTCAACTTATCTTCAACAAATCAGGAAAAATATCAGTGGAAAAATAAACTATCTCGTCAGTAAATGGTGCTGGGAAAATTGGGCAGCCACATGCAGAAGAAAGAAACTGGACCATTCTATTACATCATACACAAAGTTAAACTCAAAATGGATGAAACACCTCAATGTGAGACAGGATCCATCAAAATCCTAGAGGAGAACATAGGCAGTAACCTCTTTAACACTGGCCACAGCAACTTCTTGCAAGACTTCCCCAAAGGCAAGAGAAACAAAAGCAAAAATGAACTTCTGAGACTTCATCAAGATAAAAAGCTTCTTCACAGCAAAGGAAACTGTCAGCAAAACTTAGAAGCAACCCACAGAATGAGAGAAGATATTTACAGATGACATTACAGATAAAGGGCTAGTATCCAAGATCTATAAAGAACTTCTCAAATTCAACATCCCAAGAACAAATAATCCAATCAAGAAATGGGCAGAAGACACGAACAGACACTTCTCCAAGGAAGAAATACAAATGGATTATGGACACATGAAAAAATGTTTAACATCACTATCCATTAAGGAAATGCAAATCAAAACCATAATGAGATACCATCTTACACCAGTTAGGACAGCCAAAAATTACAGGGCAGGAAGAAACAAATGTTGGCAAGGATGTGGACAAAGGGTAACCCTCTTACACTGTTGGTGGAAATGCAAACTGGTACAGCCACCCTGAAAAACAGTATGGAGTTTCCTCAAGATGTTAAAAATAGAACTACCCTACGACCCTGCAATTACACTACATACAAAGATACAGATGTAGTGAAAAGAAGGGGCACATGTACCCCAATGTTCATAGCAGCAATGTCCACAATAGCCAAACCGTGGAAGGAAATGAGATAACCTTCAACAGATGAATAAAGATATGGTTCATATATATAAAGGACTATTACTCAGCCATCAGAAAAGATGAATACCTACCATTTGTATTGACATGGATGTAACTGGAGGGGATTATGCTAATTAAAATAAGTCAAGCAAAGGAAGACAATTATGATATGGTTTCACTCATATGTGGAACATAAGGAATAGCACAGAGGACCATAGGGTAAGGGAGAAAAGGCTAAATAGGAATAAATGAGAGAGGAAGACAAACCATGAGAGATTCTGGATCTGGGAAACAAATGGTGGGTATAGAAGGGAGGGGGTAGCTATATGATGGGTATTAAGGAAGGTTCATGTTGTGATGAGCACTGGGTATATCATTGAACACTACAACAAAAAATAATGATATACAATATGTTGGCTACCTAAACAAAATTTTAAAAAAATTAAAGTTAACATTGTTACTAAAAAAAAAAAGTTTAACTTCATATGTAAATTTTTCAATAGGTTTTCTTAGTGAAAGTATAAATTGAATAATATTCACATGAGGAATTGGAGAAATTTAACACACACTATTGAAAAGAAATTGTGTGTATCTGTGTGTGTGTCACAGAAAGGTAACTAGAAAAGCCATTCATAGTTTCTGGGGGAAAAAAACAACTCACTTTTTAAAAAAAAATATTATTAATAGAATTTATTTTTTTAATTTTATTTTTTCAGTGTTCCAAGATTCATTATTTATGCACCACACACAGTGCTCCATGCAATACATGCCCTCCTTATTAGCCAACACCAGACCCTCCACAACCCCCAACCCCTCCCCTCAAAAACCCTCAGTTTGTTTCTCAGAGTCCACAGTCTCTCATGGTTTATCTCCCCCTCTGATTTCCCCAAACTCAATTCTCCTCTCCTTCAAACAATGTCCTCTGTGTTATTCCCTATGCTCCACAAGTAAGTGAAACCACATCATAATTGACTTTCTCTGCTCGACTTACTTCACTCAACATAATATCCTCCCATCCCCTCCATGTTGATAGAAAAGTTGGGTATTCATCCTTTCTGATGGAGGCATAATTTCCATTGCATATATGGATATGCATATATCTTCATTATCCATTAGTCTGTTGAAGGGCATCTTGGCTCTTTCCACAGTTTGGCCACTGTGGCCATTACTGCTATGAACATCGGGGTACAGATGGCCCTTCATTTTACTACACTGTATCTTTGGGGTAAATACCCAGTAGTGCAGTTGTAGGGTCATAGGGAAGCTCTGTTTTTAATTTTTTAAGGAATCTCCACAATGTTTTGCAAAGTGGCTGCACCAACTTGCATTCCCACCAACAGTATAAGAGAGTTCCCCTTTCTCCACATCCTTTCCAACATTTGTTTACTGTCTTGTTGATTTTTGCCACTCTAACTGGTGTAAGGTGGTATCTCAATGTGGTTTTGATTTGAATCTCTCCGATGGCTAATGATGATGAACATTTTTTCATGTCTGCTTGCCATTTGTATGTCTTCTTTGGAGAAGTGTCTCTTCAAGTCTTTAGCCCATTTTTTTTTTTTTTTTTTTTTTGCCATGATTATCTGTTACGTGTGTGTTGAGTTTGAGGAGTTTTTTATAGATCTTGGACATCAGCCCTTTGTCTGTAGTGTCATTTGTGAATATCTTCTCCCATTACATGCATTGCTTCTTTGTTTTGTTGACTGTTTCCTTTGCTGTGCAGGAGCTTTTGGTCTTGATGAGTCCCAAAAGTTCATTTTTGCTTTTGTTTCCTTTGCCTTTGGGGACATGTCTTGAAAGAAGTTGCTGTGGTCGATGTCGAAGAGGTTACTGCCTCTTTGAAGATTTTGATAGATTCCTGCTTCACATTGAAGTCTTTTATCCATTTCAAGTTTATCTTTGTGTATGGTATAAGAGAATGGTCAGGTTTCATTCTTCTATATATAGCTGTCTAATTTTCCCAGCACGATTTATTGGAGAGTTTGTCTTTTTTCCACTGGATATTTTTTCCTGTTTTGTCAAAGATTATTTGACCAAAGAGTTGAGTGTCCATATCTGGGCTTTCCACTCTGTTCCACTGGTCTATGTGTCTGTTTTTGTGCCAGCAACACGCTATCTTGGTGACCATAGCTTTGTAGTAAAGCCTGAAATCAGGCAACATGATGCCCTCAGTTTTTTTGTTTGTTTGTGTTTTTTTGTTTGTTTTCTTTTTCAACATTTTCTTAGCAATTAGGGGTCTCTTCTGGTTCCATACAAATTTTAGGTTTCGTTGTTCCAGCACTTTGAAAAATGCCAGTGGAATTTTGATTGGGATGGCATTGATAGTGTAGATTGCTCTAGGCAATGTAGACATTTTAACAATGTTTATTCTTCCAACCCATGAGCATGGAATGCTTTTCCATCTTTTTGTGTCTTCTTCAGTTTCTTTCATGAGTGTTCTGTAGTTCCTTGAGTACAGATCCTTTACCTCTTTGGTTAGGTTTATTCCCATGTATCTTATGGTTCTCAGTGCTATAGTAATGGAATCAATTCTATCTAATATCCCTTTCTATATTTTCATTGTTAGTGTATAAGAAAGCAACTGATTTTTGTACATTGATTTTGTATACAGCCAAATTACTGAATTACTGTATGAGTTTTAGTAGTCTGGGGGTGGAGTCTTTTGGGTTTTCTATATAAGTATCATGTTATCAGCGACGAGAGAGTTTGACTTCTTCAGAGAGAGTTTGACTTCTTCTTTACTGATTTCAATACATTTTCTTTCTTTTTGTTGTCTGATTGCTGTTGTTAGGACTTCTAGTACTATGTTGAACAATAGTGGCAAGAGTGGGCATCCTTGTCGTGTTCCTAATCTCAAAGGGAAGGCTGTCAGCTTTTCTCCATTGAGAATGATATTCGCTATGGGTTTTTCATAGATAGATTTTATGAAGTTAAGGAATATTCCCTCTATCTCTATACTTTGAAACATTTTAATCAGGAACAGATGCTGTATCTGATCAAATGCTTTTTCTGCTTCAATTGAGAGGACCATGTCATTCTTCTCTCTTCTCTTATAGATTTGTTCTATCATACTGATTGATTTGCGAATGTTGAACCACCCTTGCCTCCCATGGATAAGTCCCACCTGGTCATGGTGGATAATCTTTTTAATGTACTGTTGGATCCTATTAGCTAGGATCTTGTTGAGAATCTTGGTATCCATATTCATCAGGGATATAGGTCTGAAATTCTCCTTTTTGGTGGGGTCTTGGCCTGGTTTGGGAATCAAGGTAATGCCAGCTTCATAGAATGAGTCTGGAAGTTTTCCTTCTGTTTCTATTTTTTTGAAGCAGCTTCAGGAGAATAGGTATTATTTCTTCTTTGAATGCTTGGTAGAGTACCCCGGGGAATTGGTCAGGTCCTGGGCTCTTGTTTTTTGGGAGGTTTTTGATCACTGTTTCAATCTTGTTACTTGATATTGGTCTATTTGGGTTATCAATTTCTTCCTGTTTCAGTCTTGGAAGTTTATAGTTTTCCAGAAATGCATCCATTTCTTCTAGGTGGCTTAACTTATTGGCATGTAACTGCTGATTATAATTTATGATATTATGTCTGTTTCCTTGGTATTTATAGTGATCTCTTCCTTTTCATTCATAATTTTAATTTGGGTTCTCTTTCTTTTCTTTTGGATTAGTTTGGCCAGTGGTTTATCGATCTTATTGATACTTTCAAAGAGGTTCTAGTTTTGTTGTTGTGTTCTATGTATCTCTAGTTTCTATCTCATTGATCATTGTTCTAATCTTAATTATTTTCCTTCTTGTGCATGGGGTTGGCTTAATTTGTTAATTATTTTTCAGTTCTTTAAAGAGAACTGGTGTATTCTGGATTCTTCAATTTTTTTGAGTGAGGCTTGGATGGCTATGTATTTTCCCCTTTGGACCACCTTTGCCATATCACATAGCTTTTGGACCCATGTGTCTTCATTCTCATTGGTGTCCATGAATTGTTTGAGTTCTTTGATTTCCTTGTTGATCCAAACAGTCTTAAACAGTGTGTTCTTTAGCTTCCAAGTGTTTGAATTCCTTCCAAACTTTTTTTGTGGTTGAATTCCAGTTTCAAAGCACTGCAGTCTGAGAATATGCAGGGAGTAATCTCAATCTTTTGATGTTGGTTGAGCCCTGATTTGTGAACCAGTATGTGACCTATTCTGGAGAAAGTTCCATGTGTGCTTGAGAAGTATGAGTATTCTGCTGTTTCATGGTGGAATGGTCTGTATATATCTATGAGGTCCATCTGGTCCAATGTGTCAGTCAATGCTCTTCTTTATTGATTTTCTGCTTGGATGATATTTCTGTTACTGAGGGTGATGTATTAAGATCCCCTACTATTAAGGTCTTCATATCAATATGACTCTATTTTGATTAACAGTTGGCTTATGTAGTTGGCTGCTCCCATAATGGGAACATAAATATTTACAATTGTTAGATCTTCTTGGTGGATAGACCCTTTAAGAATGATGTAGTGTCCTTCTGTATCTCTGACTATGGTCTTTAGTTTAAAATCTAATTTATCTGCTATGAGAATCACTACCTCAGCTTTCTTTTGAGGCCTGTTGGCATGAAAGATCCTTCTCTATCCCTTCACTTTCAATCTGGATGTTCCAAATATGTCTTATAGACAGCATATGGACAGGTCCTGTCGTTTTACCCAATCTGCAAGCCTGTGCCATTTTATGGGAGCATTTAGGCCATTCACATCAAGAGAGATTATTGAAAGATACATTTTTATTGACATCATGTTACCTGTGAAGTCCTTGTTTCTGTAGATTGTCTCTGTAAATTTCTGGTCTATGTCACTCTTGGTTTTTTTTTCTTCTTTAATAAAACTGCCCATAATATTTCTTGTAGTGCTGGCTTGGTGGTCACATACTCTTTTAAACCTTGCCAGTTTTGGAAGCTCTTTATCTCTGCATCCATTTTGAGTGTCATCCTTGCTGGATAAAGTATTCTTGGCTGCATGTTCTTCTCATTGAATGCCCTGAATATGTCTTTCCAGCCCTTTCTGACTTGCCAGGTTTCTGTGGACAGGTCAGACATTATTCTGATGGCCCTTCCTCTGTAGGTAAGGAATATCTTCTCCTAGCTGCCCTCAGAAGCTCTTGTCTAAAATTATGATTTGTGAGTTTCATAATTAAGTGCCTTGAGGTCTTTCTACATTCATTGATCTTGGTGGGTATTCTCTCTGCCTCTAGGACTCAAACACTTGATCCATTTCCCAGATTCGGAAAATTTTCATCCAGAATTTTTCAACTGTATCTTCTAGTCTTCTTTTTTCACCCCCTCAGAGATCCCAATAATTCTGACGTTGGAACATTTCATGGCATCATTTATTTCCCTAATTTTGTTTTCATGGCTTCTGAGCTGTTTGTTTCAGGCCTCCTCCTTATCCTTTTTCTCTATCATTTTGTCCTCTGGATCACTAATACTATCTTCTGCCTTGGTTACCCTAGATGTTAGAGTATTTAGATTAGATTAGATCTCATTTATAGTATTTTTAACCTCTTCCTAGGCAGCTCTAACTTCTGTCCTTAGAAATTCTATGTTGTAATTAATGGTTTTCTTCAATCTAGCCATCGCCTGGATAATTGTTACCTTGAATTTTCCTTCTGACATACTGTTTATGTCCACATCCAATAGTTCTGATGGAGAGGGCACAGTCTCTGAATTTTTCTTTTGTTGGGTATTCTTCCTCCCAGTCATTTTGGTGACAGGTGGTTGAGGGGATGTATAGCTGAATATATCAACCATGATACAGGCAAGATGCACTTCTGTTGATATATCCTCAGTAGATACAAGGTATAGCCTCTCTGAACAAACTGTAGAAAGCCTTAGGTTACAATCTCCCACAAACTCTCTCTCCCAGCCCACCTAGTTCCACAGGAACCAACTTAGTGACCACGCTCCCAACAACTGACCTTTTATCTCATGTTGATGATCATTCAGTTATGTAACATCCTGGTAGCAGGCACTTTTGCTGAGTGACCAAAAAAAAAAAAAAAAGGAAGAAAGGAAAAGAAAAGAAATACAGGTGTACGCATACCTTGTGTGCATGTATGAGCATAATTACTCAGCCATGGAAATAAGATAAAAGTTAATTATTTTTCCATCATTAATTTTAGAGTTATACTCTTAATTACTGTGATAATTTTAGATCTTTTGACATGCTTCTCTATAAACAAGTATCTCATATAAAGAAGTCTGGATAGATTTCCTTGTTATAAAATAAAAACATATAAAAACATTATACAAATTTGTTTGGTTGTGCATAACTAAAATCAAGCAGTTCTGGTGTCTATGCAACATCCCATCCAAACTTAATTATGTCACTATGCCCCTGGTATTTTATGGTGAATAGTTACAGGAATACAATGTACATATCTTGTTCATACAATTTATGCATTTTTTAAATTAAATACCTTTGAGGAAGTAAGTTTTACTTGTTTAATTATTGGAAAATGAAACATTAGTCAAATATATTTGTTTTCTTACTGAGAAAGTTGACAAATCTCCTAAATTTAAAAGTAAACAACTCAAATATTTACAATTTTGTTCTTTGAATTATGTACCTCTTTCAGTCTTGTTTGGCATGTACAGCTGACTTTTAACATAGTTAAGTATTTGCTTTTCACTAACTTTCTATCTGACCTGAGAACAGATAGATATGACTTTTTTCTGAAAAGGTATTGACATTTCCTCACAAATTATAGGGGAAAAGAATGAAAACAATATTTCATAAGCATAATAAAAGCAAAAGTAAATGTAGAGAGAAAAACCAAAGTAGGAACAGGCAAACAAAAAAGGCAAAGAAGATAACTACAAGTCCCTACAAGGACAAATCTCTATGCCAGCTGAAGGTTGTCAGTAGATTTGCTTCTGTGTTTCTAGCAATAAATATGAAAGAACACAGCTGTTGGCATCCCCTCCTCCTCAACACAAGCTAGTTTGATATTAACTCAAAAAGAATTATTTTGATTAATCTTCTTGGTTGAATATTCTAAAGCTAGTGAAGGATGCTATTTTATTTCCTCACAGTCTATTTTCATTTTAGAATTAGAAATATACATTAAGAAGTGCTGAGCAACTCAAGGTTTTAGGGATAATATTTTTAAAGATATTGTGATTTATATTAGATTTCTTTACTTACTGCATAATGAATCGTAATTTCATTGAATATTAAGATTTCCAGATGAAGTTTTGTATCAAATTTTCTAGTTCCATTAAAATGCATATTTGTGTTTATATTGGGATTACATTTACTTTATGAATTCATTTAGGGAGAACTTAGTTCTCTGCTATATTGAGTTATCTAAGAACAGAAATGTCTTTCTACGTATCCAAATCTACCTTAATATCGCATAAAGTGTTTTAAAATTCTACTCAGATAGTAAAGTTGTATATTTTCTGTTAAACTTACTTTTAGTTTCTTATCCTTTTCATTATTTTAATTGGTTCTTTTTATCCTCTCAATGTATCTATTATTATTTATGTATATGAAGATTATTGATTTCCTAGTAGCTAATGAGAAAGCTTATAAAACCTCTGAATTAAAAAATAAAATGCTGAATACTAAAAATATTTCTATTGAATTTTCTTTTTTTCAGTATTGTTTGGGTATTTTCAAGGACTTTTAATGTAAAATATCTGGTTTCACAAAATGTCTATCTATCCAAAGAACATTTGTAAACATGATTATTTCAAGTTGTTTTTTGAAAATGTATATATTTTTCTGATTCTCCCTCATGAATTGCAAGAAGGTGGAAATACATGCTGCATTTTTGTGGTGGTATAGCTGAGCTTGGAAGTGGACTTAAAGCACAGTCATGCATGAATATTCTCTCATTAGAGCCTCCTCTGTTTTGAAGTATTTGAGTTGGTAATTCACTTGGGATATTCACTTCCACATTTGGTCTGTTTACTTACTTTATTGAATTCTTCTACTGTTTGAGTTAGTCATTGTTTCCTTGGGGTTTTCCAGATGCCTGATTATATCATCTACTCATAGAGAACATTTTATTTAGTGTATTCTTTCTCCAGTTGGTTTTCCTACTTAATTGAACAACAGTGGAGTTATTAGACTCCTTCACTTATTTCTGATATCTGAAAATGCCCCTGGTTTTCCCAAAAAGTAAGATAGATTGTTTAGGATTTAGGTAATTATGCATGTAATCATCATAGGAAAGTCTTTTAATTCTCATTCTCATATATTTTTTAATTGGAAATCAATATTGAAGTTCTTTGAATCCTTTTTTTAACGTCTGTAGGAATATTTAGGTGATTTTCTTTAAGTATTTAGTATGGTGTATTATAATAATAAAGTTATATAAACAGAAATCCTAATCCTGAGACAAATTTGAATTCTTGAAATGATTTTTACTTCTTCTTCATATATCATTTTCTTACTGTGCCATAAGATTCTACTTATTTACATTATAAATGGAATTTTTGTCAATACTTGCAAGTGATATTAGCCTAAAAAATTTTTTTCTTTCTTTCTTAGGTTTAGGTATCAAATATTATGTTTAGGAACAATTTATAATACACTGACACTCTCTGGCCTTTGAGGTTTTGTAGGTTCTTTTGAAATATGATTATGACTGTTTGCTTTTACCGGGAGTAGTTTCTTAGTGACTTTCTTAACATCTCCAGGGAAAATTCAGGAGCTGAAATTTTTAATCTTTAATGAGGTTAATTTTATTTTATTTTTTATTTTATTATTATTTTTTTAATTTCTTTGACAGACAGAGATCACAAGTAGGCAGAGAGGCAGGCAGAGAGAGAGGAAGAAGCAGGCTCCCTGTGGAGCAGAGAATTCAATGCGGGCTTGATCCCAGGACCCTGAGATCATGACCAGAACTGAAGGCGGAGGCTTTAACCCACTGAGCCACCCAGGCGCCCCAATGAGGTTAATTTTAGAAAAATGCATTTCTCTAGGAAATTTTCACAATTCTTTTAGGCTTTCCTACATATTTGTAAAAAAGTCTCAAATTTTCTATAAAATTAATTTTATTTCAATGGTTATTTTCCTTTCAGTATCTTTTATTATGTGTTGTTATATGTTTTCTCTTTTCCCCTTAGTCAGATTTTTTTTTAACAATATCTCTATTTGTTAATCAGGATCTACAAACATATCTGATGGAAATGTCCAATAATTATCCAAATTTCTTGAATTTTAGGATGAAGTAGATATCTGGGAATTTGAAAATGGTTTCCTTGGGGAAGGGGTGAATATTTTATATGTCTGGGAAGGGACATACACAAATATTTGCTGACCAAAGTGATATACTTGTTTAGGAATTGATAGCTGTACAAAATATCCACTAATTGTTTCCATGCATCTATGGTATTCTAAAGAAATGGAAGGGTTAATGGTTAAATCAATATGTTATCACATAAAACTACATTTCTCAGCTCCCTTATAGCAAAATTTGTTTTGATGTGCATGATGTGCACAGATTCTAGGAGATATCTGTAAGGAAGGGAATAGGCTTTTAGGTCTTTCTTCTTCACTTTCTACCTTCATGGTGACTAGATTTTGAATATTGTGTCAGGAATAGACATTTTAGATGCTTGCAAATGGAACTTATGCCTGGGGAGAAGCTGAAGATAAGATAATGGGTTCTCTGATGCAATGTATACCACAGATGCATAGACAAAGAAGTTCATATCAAACTTTGGTTTTACAACCACAATGAGATATCACCTCACACCAGTCAGAATGGCTAAGATTAACAAGTCAGGAAATGACAGATGCTGGTGAGGATGCAGAGAAAGGGAACCCTCCTACACTGTTGGTGGGAATGCAAGCTGGTGCAACCACTCTGGAAAACAGCATAGAGGTTCCTCAAAAAGTTGAAAATAGAGCTACCATATGGCCCAGCAATCGCACTACTGCGTATTAACCCTAAAGATACAAACATAGTGATCCGAAGGGGCACGTGCACCCAAATGTTTATAGCAGCAATGTCTACAAAAGCCAAACTATGGATAGAACCTAGACATCCATCAACAGATGAATGGATAAAGAAGAGTGGTATATATACACAATGGAATACTCTGCAGCCATCAAAAGAAATGAAATCTTGCCATTTGCGATGACGTGGATAGAACTAGAGGGTATCATGCTTAACGAAATAAGTCAAGCGGAGAAAGACAACTATCATATGATCTCCCTGATATGAGGAAGTGGAGATGCAACATGGGGGGTTAAGGGAGTAGGAGAAGAATAAATAAAACAAGATGGGATTGGGAGGGGGACAAACCATAAGTGACTTTTAATCTCACAAAACAAACTGAGGGTTGCTGGGGGAAGGGGAGTTAGGAGAGGGGGGTGGGGTTATGGACGTTGGGGAGGGTATGTGCTATGGTGAGTGCTGTGAAGTGTGTAAACCTGGTGATTCACAGACCTGTACCCCTGGGGATAAAAATATATGTTTATAAAAAAATTAAAATATGAAAAAAAAAACTTTGGTTTTACATTATTTTGAACTTGGACATATAGAATCACAGTGGTTACTATTTTGAATGTAGTTTCTTTTGCTTGATAATATGCTTATTCAATACATTTATTTTGTGAAATATAACACTACTTTGTCAATTCTTATTTTGTATAAACATGTCCATCATATGAATTCACCACAATTTATTTAGATATAATACTGCTGATGAGCATTTAACCTGTTTCTACTTTACAGTTAATGCTGCTATGAAGATTTTCTTGTGCGTCTCCTTTGATAACTGTGTATATGTGTGTGTGCACTCAACTGATTGATATGTATTTGTATATATTTAAATATATATATATTTATATGTTATATACTGTTATACACACAGGAATACAATTGCTGAGTGATAAGATATATCACAGGATATAGGTATATAAATTAAAGGCTGTTTGCATAAAAGTGTTGCCTATTTGAATTCTCTTGTGAAATTCCTATTAATACTTTAACCAAATTTTATATTATTTTTCTTTTTCTTTCTTTCTTTTTTTTTTTTAAAGATTTTATTTATTTATTTATTTGACAGAGAGAGATCACAAGTAGATGGAGAGGCAGGCAGAGAGAGAGAGAGGGAAGCAAGCTCCCTGCTGAGCAGAGAGCCCAATGTGGGACTCAATCCCAGTACTCATGACCTGAGCCGAAGGCAGCGGCTTAACCCACTGAGCCACCCAGGCACCCTAAATTATTTTTCTTTCATTTTTCTTATTGATTTGAATGTCTTATTTATATATTCTGGATATGAGTCCTTTGTTGGTTAAATGCATTTCAAATAAATCTTTCCACTTTTGGCTTGTTTTTCTCTTCCATGTCAATGTTAATTTTGATTATTTAAGGTTCATTGTCTTAACCTAGCATAAATTATCAGTCTCTTCTTTAATAGATAGTGTTTTGGTGTGTTTAACAATAATAACAACAAATATACATAATGCAAGCTTTTAAAATCTTCTGCAGGCTTTATTATTTTTAACTTTTACTTTTGAATCTACAATCCATCTGAGATTGCCTTGTAGGAAATGTGAGGTCAGGGTTAGGATATGGTGTGTGGTTATGATTATGAGATTTTAAAATATCATATGAATATTCAATTGATCCAGAACCATTTCATAAAAAGTCCATCCTTTAATACTCACTGTCCATATATATGCTGACTTGTCTTCAGATGTTCTCTTTCATTCTGTTTGTCAAGGTTTTATCCACTTTTTCAGTACTATATTATCTTATATATTTCCATGATGAGATTACAGGCAGGCCACCCTAAAGTATACTACTTTGGCATATTGAGTATTTTCAATTTAAATTACTTAAGAAACAGTACAAAAACACTCAGACCCTCCTTTGTACTCCTGAAAGCAGGAAATAAATTGCCCCTGTGAAGGGCACGTCTGTATCTAGAGGGTGGAAGGCATCCTTATCACCAGAGATAGGGAAGTCAGGGCTGAAAAATCTACCTAAACAAATTCTGTTACTTCTTTATTACTTGCCTCCCCGTCCAAACTCCTTTGTCGAATCTTCACAAATAATTCTTTGTTTTAAAAGGTATAAAAGCTGCCTCCGTTGGTCACTTTCTTGAGTTTCATATTTCTATGAGCTCTTGTACATATGAAATGAAATTTGTTTTTCTCCTTTTAACCTGACTTGTGTCATTTTAATCATTAGGCCAGCCAAAGAAATGAGGAGTGGAAGCCTTCCACCCCTACAGTTTTGGCACCCAGCATGGGGCTCTTCACTGGCTGGATACTGCTTGCTCTGGGGCTGTGGCACCTGAAAGAGTCTGGGACCTCTGACAAGAGCCACCAGAAGGTCAGAATTCTTACCACATCAGTATCCCAGATCTCTGCCTGTGGAGCCTGGTAGAAGAGAAATCGATGGGAGTCCTTTTCTTTTCTAAATTTAAATTAACCAGAAAAAACATTGGTGTGACTTAGTTCCTTGGGTAGAGCAACATTGATTTGTTATGAGTACTCTTGTTTTCTATTGATCCCTCTCCTCGCAGAGACAGTCAGTGTGTTCCTTTGTCTCTGCCTTTTCAGTCAGTTATCCCAAGAAAGAAAACCATAGGGTAAAACACATACATAGGTCCTATAAGCCCGTTCCAACAAGCTTCCGCAACTAGTGAGTTCATACTTTCTCACCAGACCAATGTGTATTTAGACAAGCTTTGCTGTGGGTCCCTCAAGGAAAACGAGGGTGAGGCTGTCCTTTCACTCGTTCTCTACCGTGAGAGCTTAGCTTTGTGGCCAGTGAGAATATTCTGTCTGATCTCTGTCATCCAGGAGATACATATACTGTATACTGTGCATTTGGTAGCCAGTTGAATAGACTGGGATTCTGTGATATGAAATCACAAACCATATTCTCTTCGTCTGGCCATGCCAGCTTTCAGGAGAGTTTGTGACGAGGAGCCCCACTCCACAAGGGATGTTTGTTGTCCTATAACCTTCATGGCTTTGTTAGTGCTGGAAAAGTCTCATTCCTGATGTCATCAATCTACAGTTCTTTATGGTTGGAGGCATCTCACGTTCCCATGAGAAGTGAACAATACCATTTCACTCCACAATTCTTATTGCCTGTGACAACAAAAGTCCTTCCTTTCTTAGACTCTGGGAGTCAACTTTTGTGTCCATGGTAAAGATTTATTCTTAGCCTGGAAATTTACTTCTGGGTTTTTCCATATAAAGGGTTATTAGATTGAGTTGTTATTAGAATAAATATGCTAATTGAGATCACACTCCCCAATGGCCAGATGATAGACCATTTGAATTAAAAAAATTCTATATTTATGGGGCACCTGGGTGGTGGCTCAGTGGGTTAAAGCCTCTGTCTTTGGCTCAGGTCATGATCCCAGGATCCTGGGATCAAGCCCTACATCAGGCTCTCTGCTCAGCGGGGAGCCTGCTTCCCTTCTTTTCTCTCTCTGCCTGCCTCTCTGCCTACTTGTGATCTCTGTCTGTCAAATAAATAAATAAATTCTTTAAAAAAAAACTTTTATATTTACAAACATTAGGGAGTTCTCATCCTAAACAACTGTCTTCTTCGTATTTCTAGGAAAAGCAAATTTTAAAAAGGACATCAAGGAGTATAATGGCCAGCTTCAGGGATTTCCTTAACACAATAAAGGAACAGAAAGTAATTTTGGAGTAAAACTTAAAGTCCTTATCAGCATAAACTCCTCTTTTCCATCGTCTTTATCTCCATTCCTTGTCTTTGAGCCTCCAGAAGATCTTTTAGATCTCTGAGCCCCAGGTCTGAATCCCCCTTCTCAAAATCCAACTGCTATTCTTCAATAAATCCCCTTACTATCTAAATTCCTCCAGCTTCCTTAGAAAATTCCTTAAACACATAACTATCAGTTTTAACTTCCGTTTCCCTACAAGATTTACAAAAAGCACTCCAGCTAGGTCTGGGGTATAGAGGTTATTTATAGAAAAGCAAATGTCAGGAAGTCAATTTAGTAAGAGTACTTGGGACAGGTGGTGAAACTTGTTTTACTGTCCCCTACTGCTCCTCCAACTTTCCAGGCCTCTGTATTCAGGCTCTGCCAGCATCAGGCCTTCCTGTGTGAAATCCTTTGTAAATATACCGCGGACACTCACTGCAGAAAGAATTCACGTACCTCAGACACAGCAGACCTATCTCCAATTACACTGCCCCTTTACCTCCACTTCCAGAAGATCCTACCAAATTTAGAGAGAAATCAGAAATATTAATGGTCATTCATAACTCCCCACATAGGTTGATTGGCTGCTGCTAAAGATTCTTCTTCCACTCATGATTATACTGTAGTTTCAGACATGCCGAACAGCCCACTGGGAGAGAAAACAGATGCCAGAAGTTCTTCCAAGTCCTCAGGCAATTGACCAGAAAATGGCTCAGCTGGAAGCAGATATTCAAGCATTGACAAAGCAGTAGTAGAGGCTTTCTCCCCTAAAATGAATTGGTCTAAGTTTGAATTGTATCGTCAGAAAAAAGGAGAGCATCCAAAGATCTTTACTGAATGTATTATACTGACTTTTTTTTAACTTTTTTTTTAAAAGATTTTATTTATTTATTTGACATACAGAGATCACAAGTAGGCAGAGAAGCAGCCAGAGAGGGAGGGGGAAGCAGGCTACCCCCTGAGCAGAGAGCCAGATGCGGGGCACAATCCCAGGACCCTGAGATCATGGCCTGAGCCAAAGGCAGAGGCTTTAACCCACCAAGCCACACAGGCGTCCCATTATACTGACTTTTTAAAGACATACTTCACTAAACCCTGAAGCTCTAGAACATAGGAAGCTTTTGATTTCCATCTTAGTAGGTAATTTTTTTCTTTCTTCCTGATAAAAAGATACAAATTCAATATAATGTAGTTGGGTGGACCAGGCAGCCTATATGTCATAATAAAAGCAGCTACTCAATTGTTTTGAGTATTGCTTACGGGAATACAGAAATAACAGAGTTTAAATCAACAATTCTTGCTTTGCAGTTGGAATCTCTAGAGAAACCAAAACATAACTCCAAGAACAACTCAAAGTTCGAAAAAAAAAAAAAAAAAAGCCCTTCTTATTTGTTACCAGGTATTTGTAGATACTATTTAATAAATAAATAAATAATTTGGGAGAAAAAACCAAAAAACCACCAGGATGTCAGAAGAATAATTGTCCTTCAGTTAAGATACGGAAAAGTTTAAAAAACAACCCTGTAGGTTCTAGCAGACCCAGAGTGTCTGTTTTTCTCTTCCTGTGGGACAATTTCCCACCAGTGGTCAGGGTTAGCCAATCCTCAGTAGTACCCCAGGGCCTACCATTAAACTTAAAGCAGAGAATTGGGAATGGAATTTTTAATTAACATTGATGTGACTTTACCATGCATTCAGAGGACTTATCTCTACCTGTCACCTCTGATTCTTTTGAAGCTGTTGGACTCATTGGACAACATATTCCAAGGCTCCTATATCAGCTCCCCCATTTTTATGGGCCTCCGTTAGCAATCATGACTCTTCTAGTGTCCAGCTCCTCACCAGCAAACCTCTTTGTTAGAGATTTGTTATGCAAGTTTAATGCCACTATAAAATGTCATAAGGAAGGCAATTTTATTTCCCAGCCCTCAGACCAAATCCCAAGTTTCTTACAGGAAATTGCCTTACTGGAATTTCATTTTCCCTTACTGGAAATTCATCTTGATTTAAATTCCTCTGAAGAGGGTGAATCTTTAAAAGATGTCCCAATTAGTCACATATTGTGAGCCACAATATGAATGAATCTGGATCGTTCCTATATGCAGAGTCCATAAGCATAACTTGGAAAAAGGATAAACCCTTTCCATTTCCTCAATACCCTTTCCCCTGAGTTGTAGAGTGAGGAATTAGCACACAGCAGACCCATGAAACAGCCTGTGCTTGTCTTCACTTCCTCATCCGTTAACACTCCAGTATGGCTGGGAAAGAAAAAAGGTCAATTGACTCAGATGGGAAATAAAGTGGATTTTTTGCAAGACCTAAGAGCCATAAACTCTTTTGTGATTCTTTGCTACCCTGTGGTACCTACTGTTCTTACCTCAACTCTCTTTACATTTATATTAGGAAGGAGACAATTACTACGCAGTCACATACATCAGGGATATTGTGATTGTCCTGTGCTATTTTCGAAGGCCCTAAAGCCAACTTGGACTCTGTAGCCTTTACTTAGGTCTCCACTGCTGTTGAGTATATTGATGATATTTTACCTTGTAGCCACACTAATCTAGGTACTCTTATAGACCATTCTCCTAAAGACCCCAGCTGAATGAGTCCATAAAGCATCCCAATTTAAACTTCAACGGGTGCAAACAACTCTTAACCTACTTAGGACATGCGATATCTCAGGACATTCAGAATTCACACCAAGTGTTGAGGGATAGCTCAGTGGTAGAGCATTTTCATCCCTAAATGCTGTGAGACTCTTTGGGTGAGACTACTTTGTTCATCCCTCTCTCCAAAATAAAGCAGTTGCATAAGTATCTAAGGGTAACTGACTACTGTAAGCAATGGATTCCCATTTTTGTTGCCCTTAAGAAGCCTCTGTGTGCCCCCGCCCACCCCGATACCACCTCCGAACCCATTTTGTAGTCTTCAGAAGCATTAACCTCCTTTGATGCTTTAAAATTAACACTGCCCACACCTCAGCTCTTGGCTTACCTAATGTTGACACACTTCTTCATTTATAGTATCACGAAAATAATGGTGGTGTTGCAGGCTTCCTAGGACAACTTTTTGACTCTCAGATATGGCCTGTGGTATCCTTCTCATACCAGTAAGATGCCGTGGTACCAGGTACGGCCCCATGCTTACATGCAGGGGTACAGCTGTTACATTTATTGACCAAAGCAGTGCGGACATGAGACTCCCCTGTTAGCCTCTATGTTCCCTGTACATTGTCTGTTTTCTTACAAGTTCACAAGACACAGGACTCTCTGCAGGGTGACAGACAACCTATGAGCAAGTTCTTTCGACTAACCCTCCCATCATCTTCTGACATTGTAACACTTAAAATCCAACTAGTTTACTGCCCCCCCCCCCGCCGCCGCACCAGGGATTTAGTACTGTGACTTTTCAGTAAGCAGAGCCTAGAATTTTAGGGGCATGTAAGAGATCTGCAAAGGCAGAAAAGAACCTAGATTAGAATGAGGAAGAGCAAACAGAAGGAACAAACTGAAGCACATTTCCCCACAACCCACTTAACCGGCCTCTCATGCTAGGAAGAGATCAGTGCAACAAAATGGCTGCGTCTCATTTATATGATGAAAGTGTTAATTCTCTTTTAATAGATATATGTTAGACACTATTTGTCCTGTTAGATTTACACAGAAGCACCATGTTTTCCATCATTGTTTGTATAAGCTTCTCCTTGCTGGGCAATCAGTATTTAGGGCAAGATAGTTTCGGAGTACAGCAGAGGCTAATTTTGGATAGTGGTATTGAACCCTTGTTCTATTACCGTGGAAATATTTAAGATCTCCTTTTTCAATCCATGAATTCCAATGCTTGGAAGTTAAGTCCTTCACAGTGAAGAGAATTTGCAGAGATGGTATATGAGTGAATTTTCTATGATTTCTTATCTAATATGTGTACATGGTATGACTTTATGAACAGGCTGTAATTTGGCATTTACAGTCGAGTATTTGGTGATGGTTTTCCTCAATATTGTCATTGGTTTGGAAATTACCTATTTAAGGTTTCTTATACTACTTGTTGAAGCAAAGAACGTGTTTTACTATGTTGTTTCATGTGGTTGATTTTAGTGATCAGGAAGAATATAGTTGCTAGTCCTCTAAGGAAGAAGTTTACTTGAGAAAATTAAAATTACTTCCATAACGAGAGAAAACAATGGGAGACTAAAGCAAATTCTACATTAGACTCTGGTGTACATAATTTCTTAGCGCTGAAAATCTGGTTCACTCTGACTGTTAAATCAAAAACAGGTAACTGAGGTTCCTGCTGAGTCATCAGAGGAATCTGACTGAAATAGTTATTAACACCAAATATGCCTTGTAACCAAATTCATAAGTGAGAACGATGATCATAAACCATGCTTTATTTCTTGATGTGATGTACATTTGCTTTATATGAATTGCTTTTTCTTTCTTTTTCTCCTTTCTCATTACTTTATTAATTAACATATATTGTATTGATGATATTCAAACTTCAGAATAGAGAAAGTAAATGTGATATTGTAGCTAAATGAGAGGGATGGAAATTTACTTTCCTAGCATTCCTTAGATCTCAAATTTGGGAAAGTAACTGAGGGTCTTTCAATCAAATGCACTTGCAAGAGCCTTTGAATTGGCTATGAGCAACATGAATAAAAGAAGCTTTAAGAGGTATCAGCTTCTACTTTGGTATGAGAAAGAAGAGGCACCCTGACATCAGTTTTACAATAATTCTTGTTTTTTAATTGAAGTATAGTTGATGCACAATGTCACATTGGCTGGTGTTGACTCAGTGAGTTACCTACTGCCGTTTAATGATTTTTTAATTTAGGTAGGCAGAATGATTTCTATTATTTGTAAAAACCCTGATCAGCATAGAATTAATGGCTAGTTTCTTAGTGTTTCTCTACCCTACCTCACTTGAATGTAGACATCATGATAATTAAGAACAGTTTTCATACAATATAGGTTTGAAGTAATTTTTCTTAGTCTTTAAAAAATTAACATATATAAAGCATATACCAATACAACTTGTGTGTGTGTGTGTGTGTGTGTGTGTGTAATTAAAAGAAAGGAAGAAGTAAAAAATAGTTCCTAGTAACTCCATATAAGAATGAGTCATAGTGGGAGAGTATTCTTCAGAAATATACAATTTAGTTCATGCACAATCTAAATCTTGTTGTCACTCATTGTTCTTTTTCTCCTCATATATGATTTTATGTTACTTTGATAGTATAACTCATTGTCTAAAACTCTGTTTATTGTAAGTCCTAAGGAGATAGTGATTAAAGTAAAAGAAGAAAAGATAATTTTAAATGTTAGCGGTACAGGCCTTTCTCAAGAAACAAGAAAGGTCTCAGGTACACAACCTAACCCTACACCTAAAGGAGCTGGAAAAAGAACAAGAAAGAAACCCTAAGCCCAGCAGGAGAAGAGAAATCATAAAGATCAGAGCAGAAATCAATGAAATAGAAACCAAAAAAACAATAGAACAAATCAACGAAACTAGGAGCTGGTTCTTTGAAAGAATTAATAAAATTGATAAACCCCTGGCCCGACTTATCAAAAAGAAAAGAGAAAGGACCCAAATAAATAAAATCATGAATGAAAGAGGAGAGATCACAACTAACACCAAAGAAATACAAACTATTATAAGAACATACTATGAGCAACTCTACGCCAATAAATTTGACAATCTGGAAGAAATGGATGCATTCCTAGAAACATATAAACTACCACAACTGAACCAGGAAGAAATAGAAAGCCTGAACAGACCCATAATCAGTAAGGAGATTGAAACAGTCATTAAAAATCTCCAAACAAACAAAAGCCCAGGGCCAGACGGCTTCCCGGGGGAATTCTACCAAACATTTAAAGAAGAACTAATTCCTATTCTCCTGAAACTGTTCCAAAAAATAGAAATGGAAGGAAAACTTCCAAACTCATTTTATGAGGCCAGCATCACCTTGATCCCAAAACCAAACAAGGATCCCACCAAAAAAGAGAGCTATAGACCAATATCCTTGATGAACACAGATGCGAAAATACTCAACAAAATACTAGCCAATAGGATTCAACAGTACATTAAAAAGATTATTCACCACGACCAAGTGGGATTTATTCCAGGGCTGCAAGGTTGGTTCAACATCCGCAAATCAGTCAATGTGATACAACACATCAATAAAAGAAAGAACAAGAACCATATGATACTCTCAATAGATGCTGAAAAAGCATTTGACAAAGTACAGCATCCCTTCCTGATCAAAGCTCTTCAAAGTGTAGGGATAGAGGGCACAGACCTCAATATCAGCAAAGCCATCTATGAAAAACCCACCACAAATATCATTCTCAATGGAGAAAAACTGAAAGCTTTTCCGCTAAGGTCAGGAACACGGCAGGGATGTCTATTATCACCACTGCTATTCAACATAGTACTAGAGGTCCTAGCCTCAGCAATCAGACAACAAAAGGAAATTAAAGGCATCCAAATCGGCAAAGAAGAAGTCAAATTATCACTCTTCGCAGATGATATGATACTATATGTGGAAAACCCAAAAGACTCCACTCCAAAACTGCTAGAACTTATACAGGAATTCAGTAAAGTGTCAGGATATAAAATCAATGCACAGAAATCAGTTAAATGTTAGTATAATTTTTTAGTAGAAATCAAAGGCTAATGGTTGATATAATTTTCATCAAATTTCCTAATTATTAGAATGCCAAAACTGTTTTCTGGTTTTAGGGTTCTCTTACATTGCTTGTTTCCTTTGCTTATAGCAAAGTCATATACCATTGCCAATTTTTATATCATTTACACATTGGCTTATTATTTCACTTGGAAAAAAAAAGAATTGTTGAAAGAACAATTCTTCATGTAGACATTTTTTAATGTTTTCATAATGCAGTAATCCCTCCAGAATGAAGATAACACTACAGAATCTATTAATTGCTTAGTGTTTAAATTTGTAGCAAAGTAATCTTTATATATGATTTTGCCTTCTATTTACTGTTATTCTATACTGCAATAGGATATCCTTTTTTGAATGTATTGGCATACAAAAAAAAGTAAAAAATATATCATTCTCATATCTTTCCTCAAATTATATATTTACAAAATGAATAAAGTAGTGTAAACTCATGACCAGCATGTGGTTAATGATGAACGCCAGAACATTTTCTCCCAAACATATTCTTCATCATTCTTTTTTTATATTTCATATTCCTTCTATTTTTCTCTAAAAATGTTTCTTTAACTTTTGATTTTGAAGTTTTCAATTTTTTTGGAAAGATTTTCTTTACTTATTTTAGAGAGAGGAGCAGAGGGAGAGAGAAAGTAAATCTCTATTGAGCATGGAGATTTACTTGGGGCTCGAGCTCTTGACCCTGAGGCAATGACCTGATCTGAAATCTAGAGTCAGATGCTGTGAGACTCCTGGGTGACTCAGTCCCTTGTGTCTTGCCTTCGGCTCAGGTCATGATCCCAGGGTCCTGGAATCCAGTCGTGCTTCAAGCTCCTTGCTCAGTGGGGAGCCTGCTTCTCCCTCTGCCTGCCCCTCCCCCTCTTTGTGCTCTCCCTCCTCGCCTCCCTCTCTCTCTGACAAATAAATAAATAAATCTTCAAAAACAAAAGGCAAATGCTTCACCCAGGCTCCCCTGGAGTTTTCAATTTTTAGAACGCATTTTCTCTTTTCTCCCTAAATCTTAACCTACTTAAAATTGTGAATACCTTGAAGATAAGCTTACTTATCTATAGAACACTGTTTGTTAGGGCACCTCAGTGGCTCAGTTGGTTGAATGCTAGACTCTTGGTTTTGGCTCAGGTCATGATCTCAGGGTTGTGAAATTAAGCCCAGGTCAGGCTCTATGCTCAGTGGGGAATTTGTTTGAGATTCTCTCTCTCCCCCTCTCCCTTTGCCTGTTCCTCTGCTTCTGCATGTGCTCTCTTTCTAAAATAAAATAAATAAAATCTTTTTAAAAAAAGAATTCCATTTTCTTATCATTGATAAATTCATGATTGTCAATGAATTAATGAATCTGAATAATTTTTAAAAACCTTTGTTACTAAATATTATATGTTGTAATTGCATTGGGATATCTCTGTTTCTTTTTTTTAAGATTTTATTTATTTATTTGACATGAAGAGAGATCACAAGTAGGCAGAGACAGGCAGAGAGAGAGAGGGAAGCAGGCTCCTTGCTGAGCAGAGAGCCTGATGCAGGGCTTGATCCCAGGACCCTGAGACCATGACCTGAGCTGAAAGCAGAGGCTTAACCCCCTGAGCCACCTAGGCTCAGGTCATGGTCTCAGGGTCCTGGGATCGAGCCCCACATTGGGCTTTCTGCTCGGCAGGGAGCCTGCCTCCCCCCTTCTCTCTGCCTGCCTCTCTGTCTACTTGTAATCTCTCTCTCTCTCTCTCTGTCAAATAAATAAATAAAATCTTTAAAAAAAAAAAAAAAGGAAGAAATTCCCAGAGCTCAAGAACAGGAGTGTAAGATCTGAATGATCAGGTTTATATAAATCCTATTAATTTCTCTTAACTTGTACAGTGCCTGAAAAATATTTGTTACATATTAGTTGACTGATAACTGTTACTAATTTATGGTTAATATATATTGGAAATGTTCAAACATTAACATGTCAATCTCTTAGATAGTGCCCTTTAAATATTTCCAATGATGTGACTTTAACTGGAAAAAAGATAAAACATTATTCCTGTGCCCTGTTCTATTCCATTTGGAAAATTACCCTGAATACTCTTAATCTATTTTATAAATGCAAATATATTTTAATTTATATTTTTTGATATATTTGTTTCATTAATGAAAAAAAATCTCTTGTCCTAATCTGTGAAATTAAAAAAAAAAAAAATCAGTGTTTCTAGTGTGCCATGCACACACTCACTGAGCAAACTCCATTGTGGTGCTTACCCATGTAGACCTTTGACTACACTCCCATCTCTATTACCCACACTGAATAGATTAAAAACAACAAAACAAAACAATTCTTCTTTTCCTTTAGAATATTTCTTGAGTACTTTCTTATAGGCTATCTTGGTATTTAACATTACTCCATTTAAACATGAATAAATAGTGTTTATCCAATTTGCTGTGCTATGTATAACCTAAATTCACAAGTATAAATCTATTAGTGCCTATCTGCATTTTTATGTAAATTATAATGCTATTCATTTCCAATCCTGTTTATCTTTTATAATGAGGTTTTTTGTTTTTTGTTTGTTTAGCTGCCTTCCAAAAAAATCTAAATATTTATTTGAATTTTGAATTAAATTAGTTGACCAATAACTAAGGTTCTTATTCATTAAACAAGATATATTTTGTTATCATAAGGTGGATTCCCTCACATTTCAAATGATATGAACATCTTCACTTTTCCTTAAATGGAAGAGTGGCTATATTTCTTGTAAGAGAGTGGAAGAGAGAAAGACAGGAAGTTTTATTTTATTTTTGGAGTTGGATCACATTATCTTAACACTCATTTGTCATCCCAATGGCACAAAATACTTCAAAATGTGATTTGGGCAATAATTATATTTGGTAGTTCACCTGAGTCAATATGTTTCTCTGTACTTATAAACTGAGAAAAGGAAAGAGACTTTGAATTCCTAGAGCCTAGCATAGTATCAGACATTTGTAGTTATATAATAAATGGTTTTTCATAAACTGAAGGAACAAATTTATTTCTGTAGTGTTGCAAATTCATTCATGTGACCATTTGCCTTCCCAGAGAAAATTTAGCTTTTTTATGTCTTATCTCATCTTCTTGATGGTTCATTCATTTGGCCATTTGGCAAATATTTATTTATGAAGTTCTACAATATGCCAGACATTTCTATTCTATAGCAGAGAAAGGCAATACATGCGAGAAATAACAGAGAAATATGAGTATTTGAGACTGAGATAAGTACTGAAGACAAAATAAATTTGGAGAAAGTAAGTGTTGAAGAAGGGCATCTATTTGGAGCGGCCAGAAAAGACCTCACTGTTACTTAAATTACAACCAAGAGGAAGTGAGTGAATGAGTCAAGAGAGAGAATTCTAAGTAGTCAAAGGACAAGAGTAGAGAACTTGTAAAGAATTATATGTAGCAAATTCAAGAAAAACTGGTGAGACATGGGGCTGGAATGAAGTAGGAAATGGGAATAAAGTCAAATAACAAGGCACAACACCTTAGGAAACCTTTGAGTTCATTGTACAGAATTTGGCATTTACGCTGAATGATATATGAAGCTCCTGGGGTTGAACAGAAAAGTGGCCTGATCTGATTTAGATTTCTTTTTTTTTGAGGTTTATTGAGGTATAATTCACTAATAAAAAATTGTATAAATGTAAGCTGTACACGTGATGTTTTGGCACGCATATAACTTGTGAAACGATTACCACGATCAAGTTAACACATTCACTGTCTCACATAGTTAGTGTGTGTGTGTGTGTGTGTGTCTGTGGTGAGAACCCTAAAATCAGGTCTCTTGGAAAATTTCAAGTATGCAATTCCCATATTATTAACTACATTCATCATGCTGTACGTTTATCTCCAAAACTTACACACCGCATAACTGAAACTTTGTACCCTTTGTGAACATCTCATTTCCTCACCTCCTACCCCTGCCAACCTGCACTCTACTCTGCTTGAATAAGTAAGACATTATTTAGATTTCACATATAAATAGGATTATGCAATATTTGTCTTTTGAATTTGGCTTCTGATTTAAATGAACAGAATTACTCTAACTTTTCTGATGAAAATACATGGAAGACTCCTGGGCATCTGGGTAGCTCAGAGGGTCCTCCGTTCCTCTCCCTGCTTGTTCTCTCTCTCTCAAAAAAATAAATAAAATCTTTAAAAAATAGAAAAGAAAATAGAGCTGACAGAACTAAAAATAAGATTTGTTGGCATAGGATTTGAGTGAATATGTATGTAAAATGTATATATGTAGGCATTTACCATGCATATATCTTAAAAGTATTAATGAATTTTCCCAATTTTACTTTTTCTAAGTGGAATACTTTAGGCTTTGCTTTCTATATATGTAACTTCGTGTAATATTTTATTTTGAAAGTTTGTTTGAAATTAAATAATTTCTTCAAATGTCACAGCCATTCATAAGGTCGTGGAGTTGATCATTTTAAAGTATATTTATTCACTTTTTGCAGAAACCAAGAGAAAGTTACTCTCTGCACTGCTAAAAATAAAATTGATTTATTGATTTACTTGCTCCTATTTCTTCTTTTTTGCTGATATTAAATTCCTAATAAAAGCCATATTTACATTCATACAGACATACATGTAAGGATATAATATTCTGAGTATAGCTTCCAATAAATATATCTTTGAATACTGATACAAAGGAAACAGTGTCATTTTGATTATCAATAAGACAGGAGCTAATATTTTAGAATGGTTACACACATTTTTATTTATATTCAAAGTTAAGATCACATGATTGTTTTAAGATAATCATAGTTAAAGTGATTTAAAATTCAAGAAGCACACATTAAATTGCATACAAAGAAATCAACAAAAAATCATATTCTAATTTAAACAAAAGTATGAAGCTTCTGAAAGGAAAGGGAAACTTTTCTATGAAGAACTAAAACTATCACAGAGTTAAAGAGGCATGTGTCTAACTTTAATGAATTGGTAATTTGATATGTAAAAAAAAAAAAAAAAAAGCCTCCAAATACAACAAAAAACCCAACCCTGTTATAGTGTGTTTAATGGTGACAGTTCCACATTCATTGTTATTGACTTCTCTGAAAATTTTCACTGTAAGGGACAGTGAGTTTTTCTTAGAATATGAGATGAATTGGAAAAGGAACAAGCTGTCATGATGTCTCTGATCAACTTTGAGTCCAGGAAGACAGAGGTCCTGAGATCTAATGATTCAAGGAACTGGTGGATCAAAATTTTGGAGGTGGAAAGTTTAACTGGCAAGAGGGCAAAGCTACACCAATGCCAATGATATGGTGAACCATCAAAGGACATTTTTCTCACTGGGGGTACTTCTCCAAAATGCAGTTTGGTCGGCCCTATGCCCTAGGAGAATTGTGAGGCCAGTGGTCCTAATATAACATTGTGAGAGACATTGCTTTAAGAGCTCTTTTCCTTTTTCCATTCCATTTTCCTCAAGAAATAGTGACTATACATGAAGTTTAAATTCATTTTTTGGAATTTATCCAATTTAAATCCAGGGAAGTAAGTGCACTGATGATCAAGAAGTAATCCTTTTATGTTCTACAAATTTAGGACATGTGTGGTATGTGTTAGACCCATTCTTTTGCATTAAAATTTCTGTTGTTTTCACTGTACTGTTTAAATAAAACATTTTTTAAAATTTTTGTGTTCCAAAATTCATTGTTTATGCACCACACCCAGTGCTCCATGCAATAATGCCCTCCTTAATACCCAGCACTGGGCCCTCCACACCCCACAGCCCCCTCCCCTCCAAAACCCTCAGCTTGTTTCTCAGAGTCCGCAGTCTCTCATGGTTTGTCTCCCCCTCCGATTTCCCTCAACTCCCTTCTCCTCTCCATCTCCCTATGTCCTCCATGTTATTTGTTATGCTCCACAAATAAGTGAAACCATATGATAATTGACTCTCTCTGCTTGACTTACTTCACTCAGCACGATCTCCTCCAGTCCTATCCATGTTTATACAAAAGTTGGGTATTCATCCTTTCTGATGGAGGCGTAATACTCCATTGCATATATGGACCATATCTTCTTTATATATTCGTCCATTGAAGGGCATCTTGGCTCTCTCCACAGTTTGGCAGCCGTGGCCATTGCTGCTATGAACTTTGGGGTACAGATGGCCCTTCTTTTCACTACACTGTATCTTTGGGGTAAATACTCAGTAGTGCAATTGCAAGGTGATAGGATAGTGCTCTTTTTAATTTTTTGAGGAATCTCCACACTGTTTTCCAAAGTGGCTGCGCCAACTTGCATTCCCACCAACAGTGTAAGAGGGTTCCCTTTCTCCACATCCTCTTCAATACTTGTTTACTGTCCTGTTGATTTTGGCCACTCTCACTGGTGTAAGGTGGTATCTCAATGTGGTTTTGATTTGAATCTAATGATGATGAACATTTTTTCATGTGTCTGTTAGCCATTTGTATGTCTTATTTGGAGAAGTGTCTGTTCATTTCTTCTGCCCATTTTTTTGCAATGATTATCTGTTATGTGTGTGTTGAGTTTGAGGAGTTCTTTATAGATCTTGGACATCAGCCCTTTGTCTGTAGTGTCATTTGCGAATATCTTCTCCCATTCCATGCGTTGCTTCTTTGTTTTGTTGACTGTTTCCTTTGCTGTTTAGGAGCTTTTGGTCTTGATGAAGTCCCAAAAGTTCATTTTTGCTTTTGTTTCCTTTGCCTTTGGGGACATGTCTTGAAAGAAGTTGCTGTGGCCAATGTCGAAGAGGTTACTGCCTATGTTCTCCTCTAGAGTTTTAATAGATTCCTGCCTCAGGTTGAGGGTTTTTTTTTTTACGCATTTTGGGTATATCTTTGTGTATGGGTATATCTTTGTGTATGGTATAAGAGAATGGTTGTTTCATTCTTTTGCACATAGCTGTCCAGTTTAATACAACTTTTTTTGATGTGGTCTTTTTGAAAGATATTTTCTCTTTTATTTAGTGTACACTTCATAAAAGGCATACACATTTCTCTTTGGCCTACCCTTTATCTTCTTGCTCAACTCATTTCAAAAAAGAATGTGAAATAAATTATGTTGTATTTTTCCATTTATTCTTATACTCTCAAATGCCTTGCACAGGGAGCTTAGAAAACATTTAAATATATATTGAATTGATTATTTGTGAGGATTACAATAAAGAGGCAGATTGGGCTGAGAAACGTATTAAAAGAGAGGAGCCATGTTTTCAAAACATCAGTGTTTACTATAATACATAGTGCTATAAAAATAATGGCAGTTGGCCATTATTAGGTCCCAAACATGTCAAATGCCACATTTTAAAGGAAAAAAAAAGAAGTTTTTCTATTAGTTAGATAATAAGGTTAATATTATTTTAATAATTATCACTAGAAGATAACTATAGCAATAATTATTCAAATATATGATTTTATATTTAAGATTCAACTAATTTAATTATAATTTTAATGAAAAAATTATTTAATTTTATATCCTTTTTATTATTTATTATTATTATTATTATTTTATTTATTTTATATTTTTTATATCTTTATTTTATTTATATATTTTATTTATTTATTTTATTAATATTATTTTTAAATTATTATATCATTTATTATTTAATAGTTTAAAAATATTAATTTAATGATTACCAATGTATAAATGATTAATAATCGATGATCAAATATTTAAACTTAAGTTGATTGAAATTTTAGATAAAATCTAAACAGAGCAAACCCTAATAAGGTATCATCTATGGCTTCCTCATTTAAAATTTTAAAAATATATAAGAGATATATAAACCTTTCTCAGTTCTTCAGAACTTTATATAAGAGTTTTACTTTTTATTTATTTTTTTAAAGATTTTATTTATTTATTTGAGAGAGAGACACACATCAAGAAAGGGAACAGAAACAGGGAGAGTGGGAGAGAGAGAAGTAGGCTTCCTACTGAGCAAGGAGCCTGATGCTGGGCTAGATCCCAGGACCCTGGGATCATGACCTGAGCCCAAGGCAGCTGCTTAATGATTTAACCATCCAGGCATCCCTGTATAAGGTTTTCTTAATGCCAAGAAAGTTAGTGAAATTTTGGAAAGACATTAAAGAAATAGCATGACTAACCACAATTGCCTTTTTCATAAGTTCCTTTAGCACTGAATTACACGTATGTCCCATAAATGTGATGACCTTAAGATTACATTTGTTTTTAAATTAATTATTTAATAAAATTAGAAAAAATATTAATATGCATCTCAAAAAATTTCCATTTTATTATACATTTAAAAATTGTTTTATGTTAATGTATACTTGCAGGGGAAAATACTGAAAATGGTCTATGGAATGCAGTCTTTTAAGGCTCAGTAATTATAGTAAAATGTGGGTGGTTTTAGCATTTCTCCAAAACAATTTAATACTTTTCCAGCACAGGAACTACCATTAGTAAGGGCTGTTCTTAAAAAATATATTCTTGTTTTACTCCTTTTGAAAAGTTTAATTCTAATTTCTGCCCAAGTATATTTTATCAAGTCTCATATATATCTCAATTAATGAAACTGAAAAAGTCAAAAAATGTGTATCTTATAATTAGAATCTGTAGAATCTTTAATTTTGAAATAATCATACAATAGTAAAATATTCATCATCCTTGTAATTATAAGATAATATCATAATGGTGATTTAGGTATTAATCATAAATCTTTCAAAATGCAATACACAATTGATATAAATTCATTATTCTGTGATAGAATCCTAAAATCTAGTCCTAATCATAAATCCTAATTTGAATCCTAATTTAAGCAGTGGGAAAAGAGCTTAAATTACACAGTGGGCTGATTTTGTAATTTTTAATTATTTTCCTTGTTAAAAGTTAAGTCAACTTCTATCAGACATTTTAAATTACTTTATATTGTTAAAATAGCTAAATTAAAATTTAAGGGAAAAAAACAGAGCTACAAGAGAGATGAACACAGAGTTACAATATCAAATAAAACAAAACAGTTTAGGCTCTTTAGGAGGAGAGTAAGGTACCTGAAAGTTACCAAAATAGCCATTTAGGTTATCTCCCTTTTATGGCCTATAGAAATAAATTCCAAGGTGAGTGACAAAGAGCTCCTGTATTAAACAGCTTGGATTATACAACAGGAATTGTTGCTACTGGTGTTATTATACATGGTGATATAAATCACACACAAGGTGGCTATGTGGCAGGGTGAAAAATTTTTGAGCTTTGAAGCAAAATAGTACTGGGCTTAAGATCTAGCACTGTACTATATCAATTAGACAGTTTCTGAGACACCATTTAAACTCTCTGTGTTTTAGATTTCATTATGCATGGGGAAGAGGGATCATCTCTTCTTTGGAGGGCTCTTGTAAGATGAGGAATAATTTAATACTCCTGGGAATCTAGCAGATTAGCATTTGGAAGTGAACACTTGACAGAACAAATTGTACCATGGAAGGCCATAGGCTTGGGAGGAATCAAGACAACTTTTGTGGAGGAATTTGTTCTTTAGAAGGGACTTGAATGATAATTTTTGTTAGAGAAACAGCTGCATATATCTTATCTTGAAAGCATGACAAAAGGCAATGTTGTGCTATGAGCAAAGTGGCTGGAGCGTTGGTATCGGCAGGGAATATGAGATGTGAGGAACTTGGATGTGATACAGTGCATCTGGTCCCTTCTCACTGGCTCCTTTGCCTCCACCTGTCTCTCTTGGAGCATTGCAAAAGCAGCTTACCTGTTTTTGTTTCTACCCTTAGGTTCCTTCCAACTCTTTTTTTTTTTTAAAGATTTTATTTATTTATTTGACAGAGAGAGACCACAAGTAGGCAGAGAGGCAGGCAGAGAGAGAGGAGGAAGCAGGCTCCCCACTGAGCAGAGAGCCCAATGTGGGACTCGATCCCAGGACCCTGAGATCATGACCCGAGCGGAAGGCAGCGGCCTAACCCACTGAGCCACCCAGGCGCCCCACCAACTATTATTTTTTTAAAGATGACTTATTTATTCATTTATTTGAGAGAGCCCAAGCAGGGGGAGTGGCACAGGGTGAGGGGAAACAAGCTCCCCGCTGAGCATGGAGCCCCATGTGGGGGTCGATCCCAGCACTCTGGGATCATGACCTGACAAGAAGACAGACACTTAACTGAGTGAGCCACCCAGGGCCCCAGCTCCAATTTCTTGACATTCCTTTGCTACATTATTTTAATTTTAAAGGAATATTGCTAAATGTTGTATAAATTATGATTGGAGTTAAGAGAAACATGCAATATTTCTGTACTTCTGTTTTATCAGTCAGAAACATATATGTGGCCCATTTTAAGATCTATTTTTATTCTCAGTTAACATCTATTAGTGAGGAAACCAACTAAATAAAGTAAATTAGAAAAAGGAAAGTGCTATTAAGAAAATGATAAAGGAGGAGGCACCTGGCTGGCCTAGCCAGAAGATCATGTGACTCTTGATCTCAGGGTCATGAGTTTGAGCCCCACCTTGGGTGTAGAGATGACTTAAATAAATAAAACTTTAAAAAAAATTGTAAATGTAATAAATATATTTACAGTACTGTATTGATTGAAAAGATATGCAAATGAGTGGACCCCGTCAGTTCAAACAGGTGTTGTTCAAGGGTCAACTATAGCTTTTGCCTTTCACTCTTCACAAAAGATCTACAAATGATGGACAAATGATCCCAGGAGTTTTACATGGACGGTTCCATGTTTCATTATTTTATTCTTTGTTAAAAGATAAAACAATAACCAGTAATTTTCCAGTGCTTTCAATAATCAAATGTGTTTTTAATAATTCAGGATTTATTTAATTAAATGGAGAAGATTTGTCCTTAAGTCTTAAAAAAATGAGAATTTCAACATGGATGGCAATGCTGTAGTTTGAATGAAATATCCGTATCAGTCCCGTTGTGCTGGCTAATTTTCCCTGCAACGCTGCATAGCTTAGATTTGCTTAAACATTTATAACACCCATTGTTTTATTTAGTTTGGACTTCTGTAACAGAAGATAATTTACTAATAGCTTAAACAATGAAGACATTTCTCACAGTTCTGAGGCTGAGAGCGCTAAGATCAAGACGGCAGCAAGCCTGGTGTCTGAAGATGCCATGATCACAGGTGGCTGTGCGGGAGCTCACATGGCCGAGAAAGAAGGAGCAAGCTCATTGGTCTCTGCTTACAAGGGCACGAATCCCATCTCGAGGACCCAATTTATGACCACATCTAAACCTATTTGTCTTCCGAAGGCTGCACTTCCCAATACCATGACCTCAGGGGTTAAAGCTTCAACATATGAATTTGGGAGAGATGCAAACTTTCAGTCCACAGCACCTACCCTCTCTTATTTCTAAGGTGGTCACTTTAGGAACATAGACAGAGATATTTATAGAATCTATTTGTAAACTTGTTAAACTAGAAGACTGGTTCATTCTACAAACTGTTCTAAAATCATTATAAAACTGATTACATATTTTTTCTGTTCTAAATATGGTTAGTGTCAAATATCCTTGGTAAGCTATATTCTCTTTATCATTATTCATAAAATAAGCCCAATATTCATAATTTCATCTTCCAACTTCTTCTGATATCATGTACAACTTACTCTCTTCATTAAACATGCAATTACTTTGCATCTTTATCTTCATTCCATATTATATAAGTAAACATCAGAGAAAGAAGAGTGTGTATATTTTCAGTCCCATGAGAGATTATACAATTGATCTTCACTTTTAAAATAAGTATTACATTTTATTCTGTTATTTATCTTATTTTTACTTTTCTGACATTTAATTTCTTAGAATATTTGGGAGTTAGACAAATATAAATTTAAACATAATTTTATTGTTTAAGCAAGATCAATATCTGATAACCATGTTTCATAATTAAAAAATAAATATATATATAATTATATAGCTTCCATTAATAGTTCTTTCCCATCATTATTCTTTTGTAATCTTTTTAAAATTTATTCTTTAGAGATATGACCTCATAACTGTATGGCTTTCAGTATCTCCTGACCATCAGTGTAGAACAAATTATTCATGTTTCAGTACTTCAATAATGAGATGTCAGCCCATAATCCTTACTGTTGAAGGGATTGTCAGAAATGATTGAATCCCTGGTGATATGACCTCAATGCCATTGAAAACTTGCCCTCATAAGAGAGCACATGCTATCTCAAAAGCTCCTCTTATTCCTCTTAGCTTTTTTTATTGTTGTTTTGCATAATATCATGCATGTACGTCATGTATATGCATAATTCAAAGTGAAAAATGCATGTAACATATGAATATGCATAACTCAAACTGAAAATCAGTTCAGCAGTAATCATATACGCATTGAACATGTATTAAACACTATTTATTTTGAACACTTATCATGAAGACTTACAAGTATTTTAATCTTTATTTCGTAAAATCCAAAATGAATTGTTGGAGCCGCTAATTGTCAGTTGCTCCATGATAGATGTGTTTGTCTGCTGTGAGTTTTGTTTGTTTAGTTTCAATATCATGCCTTTGACAATGTTAAAACAAATACAAATATCCACCTAATGATTTTATATCCATGAGTTTCCTTTGCCGTTGTAAGTCTGCAAAGCAGAGAGGGTATGTTATCAGTCAGGTTTCTATTGAAGGGGAGGTGGAGAGAAACAGTAAGATATATATATTAAAAGATTTATCGCAAGAAATTGGCTCATAAAATTGTGGAGGCTGCCTAAGAAAGTATGAAATTTATAGGACAGGCCGTCAGAAAGGGCAGGCTGGAACTCAGGCAAGAACAGAAGTTACAGGCCATGGGCACATTTTTTTTTTTTTTTTTTTTTTTTTAGGGAAACAACAGTTCTGGTCCTGATTTTAAAGTGATTTTATCAGGCCCATCCAGATTTTCTGGGATAATCTCTTTAAAGTCAACTCCTTCTGGATTCAAATCACTGTTCCAAAGTATTTTCACAGCAACACTTAGAACAGTTTGACTAATAGTAGACTACAGACTAGCAAATTAACACAGAAAATTGACCTTTATATGTTATTTCCTGTTTTTATAGGATTAACATTCACTAGAATGAAGAAGGAGGAAACTGTGAGTTTTCTGTGAGTGCTTACCTCACCTCTCAATGACCTGTGATCGTATCACTGGGGGTACCATAAGATTTTTAAAACTTACATTTATGTATGCAAGGTCTATACTATGGTTAGATATATGTCAGTACTACTTACAAATTTCAAGATGTTATGGCTAGTAGGTGCTTATAGCTTTAACCTATTTTATATATCATATTTTGACCAAGATCTAGATCTGATTAGAAAAAGAACTTAATTGTGCTTATGAGCTTATAATAAAAACAAATTCAGATCAACTTACACCATTGGCAATACTCCAAATTCAATTCATTCTTCCTGTATTCATCTTTCTGTATTGATCTAAATGTATACATGATAAATATAAAAAAACAAAAGAATAATTTCTGGCTTAAGTATATATGACAGTTAATTTTAGTATATTAAGTATATATGAAGTTAATTTTTCACTATAAGACCTCATGATTTGTCAGGTTAGTGGAAAACGACTAAGACAGAGGACTTTTGGCCTGGGAACTTAAAAGAGTAGGAAATCTGATATGAGATACCTTGTGCTTCAACTTTTTCTTTCTTAAAAATATCTTTTTATTTTACAATCTCCTAATATATCTCTATACCCTTCTATTCCTTTTCTTTATAGTACGTATTCATTTCCTATTGCTTCATAACAAATTATTACAAATTCTGTTGCTTGAAACGAAACAAATTCATTCTTTCACAATTTCTGTGGGTCAGGGATCTGGGTTGTAGAGTGACTGGGCTCTTTGCTCAGAGCCTCCTTAGTCTGAAATTAAGGTGTTAGCCAGGTCTGTCAATTCATCTGAGTCGGAGTCTCTTCCAAGATCACTGGTTTTTTCACAAGGCATCTCCTTGCAGTTGCTGAAATTAAGTCCCATTTCTTGACTGGCTGTTGGCCAGGGGCTGCTCTCGGCACCTTGGACCCCCTCTTTGGTTGTCCTCCATAGGCTGTTCACAACATATTTGTTTCATTGAGGCTGGGAGGAGGAGTTCTTTTGCGTTGAATATTCCTGCTAATTTGAGTGTCTTTAAAAATGGATAAAGGAGATGTGGTATAAATACACAATGGAATATTACTCAGCCATCAAAAAATGGAATCTTGCTATTTGCAATAATGTGGATGGAACTAGAGGATATTATGCTAAGCTAAATGAGTCAGTCAGAGAAAGATAATTATCATATGATCTCACTGATATGTGGAATCTGAGAAACAAGACAGAGGATCATAGGGAAAAAGAGGAAAAAATGACAGAAGGCAAAACCAGAAAGGGAGATAAACCATAAGAGACTCTTAATCTTCGGAAACAAACTGAGGGTTACTGGAGGGGAGGGGAAGTTGGAGGATGGAGTAACTAGGTGATGGATATTGGGGAGGGCACATGATGTAACGAACCTGGGTATTATATAAGACTGATGAATCAAAGACCTGTACCCTGAACCAAATATATATTATATGTTAATTAATTGAATTTAAAAAGAACCACCTGATTAGATTGGTCCCACCCATGGGAATCTCTTTGTTGGTTATACAATGTCGACTGATTAGGGACCTGTATTATATCTGCAAAATATCTTTTGCCATGTCAGGTAATGTAACCATGTGAGTGATATCCTATCGTATTCACAGGTTCTTCTCACATGCAAGGGGAGATTATGGAAGGGTATAAATCGCCTGCTGCATATCCTAAAATAAAATTTCTCAGTAATATGTTGAAAATAAGATTGATTACTATTATAGACTAATTTGCTTTACAGCGTACTTGCTTTAGAGCTTTTTGGTTGTGAAAGGGTTAAATAGGAATCAGAAATGTCAACGTTTCAACTAAAAAGAATCCAGTTTTATTTTGCATTTCTTCAACTCTGAGCAAAGATACAGGCTTCCACAGGACATTAAAAAAAAAAAACACAAGTAGAACCAGTTTCAATGCAAGAGAAACACTGTTTCTCTCCATTAAGAAGAGTACATGTATTTTATGCTTATACACATGTGTGTGTATGTATTTAATAAAGATATTAAAATAAGAAATAAAACATGCAATTGTTATTCTCCAGGGATAATTGAATAGACAAGAGGATATAATTTCCACATAGATTTTTTTAAAGATTTTATTTATTTATTCATTTGACAGAGAGAGATCACAAGTAGGCAGAGAGGCAGGCAGAGAGAGAGAGGAGGAAGCAAGCTCCCCACCAAGAAGAGAGCTCGATGCAGGGCTCGATCCCAGGACCCTGGGTTCATGACCTGAGCCGAAGGCAGAGGCTTTGACCCTCTGAGCCACCCAGGCGCCCCTCCACATAGATTTTTAAATTTACAAATCACCTGTCATTTTTGAATAATATGTATTAAAGGGAAGTATGAATAGGAAAATGTACTATTGTACTCCAAAACTTGAACTTTAAAAATAAATTATAAATACTCCTTTGTAGAGTTGAAGTCCCTTAAAGAGGGGTTATGCTTCATTTATACAGTGTTGTGATTCAGTTAATTTATTGTTGTGATTCAGTAATTATGTGTTGTTGACATTTTTAATGTAATTTTGCTTTCTTTTATGGTCCTAGGATGCAACACATTGTCACATGGTATAAATGTATTTTAGTTTCATGTTACTTTGAAAAATGAAGGATGAATCAAATTGCTTTTCATATATACCCATCCCCTCTGAGGCACGGACTTGGCGTTGCACATTGTGCAATATTAACTGCTGTGGTAAAATCAATATTGCTCTGAGTCAAAAAGTCTTGCTCCCCAAAACACATATAGTGAAGTGAAGGAGTAATATGCCCTGTTAGAAATAAACAATATATGCACTATAAAATATTTTGAAAGGAAATTAGAACCTGTCCCTCTTGATTCAATGAACCCACATTTTATGAGCAAATGGCTTAAAATGGTTAATAGAATAGTGAGTGGTACATTAACAGCAAATGTTATAATCATTAATGATTTTTTTCTAGCTATATAAAATTAAGATCATACTTGAGTAATTCACTGCAAAAAATGGATAGAAAATTGAACTTTAATAAAGAGAAACATAGGCTTTTAAATATAATTATCCAGCTATACTGGAAAGCAAATCATCTGCTTATAATGAAATAATTATGATTTTAAAGTATTTGGTTATATTAAGAATGATTTAGTAGCTGTAGCTATGATTATTTTAAGATAAGAACAAAGATAAGGATAGTGATATATATTAATATAAAGATAGAAGGTACAAAGATGAAATAAACATACATAAGAGTTAATGAAATAGAATATTGGTAACAGTAACATTAAATGTCTTAAAAATTAAAGGTAAAATTTTTATAAAGCTTTTTAATGGACTGTCATTACTCATTAGCTTGGGTTAAAGCCTAGAGTTGAAAAATCATATAATAAAAGCTATGCTTTGCCAAATAATATGATATTGAAACACTATATGAGCCTGAAAAGTAAACCTTTGAGACATGTTCTAATGGTAGCAATTATACAACACATAATAGGATAAAAGTTCAATCACATAAATATTGATGACAATTGTCTAAGAATTAAATGCATGTTAAAACCATAAGTGCCATACGAGAATTAAATACTTCAAAAGAAATATTGTTTGGAAATAGAGTGGGAGACCATTCTACAAATTGGTCCCTTATCATAAATGCATCATGGTCAGGGCTTGGATTTGATAGTCTAAGAACAGTTTATGCAGTTCACCGGCATAAGAAATGATGCTGTTCTCCATGAGGAACTCATAAAGAACCTGACCAAATGCAAAATTACAAAGTAGACACCTCTAGAGGTATAGCTTAGAGAACCAGGTTTTAATTTAGAAACATAAATATAAAATTGAAAAAAAACTCTGAAAAAAATTAGAACAATCTTCATACATTGCATTATGAGGACAACTATTAATGCTACTTAGTATAATAACCTTAAATTAATAATTTGCTCTGCAAAGAAACAATGCCATTTTATTTTAAATGTGTAATTTCAACCAGTGGCACACACATCTCAATTTTAAAACCATGCTATTATTTTAAAGTTGTGCAGAGTAATAAAACATAACCGCATCAGAAGTAGATTTGTTTTCATTTTCATTAAAAGCAGTTATTCTCTTCACATGATTATACTTCTGTAAAGATATAATTTAGCATGTCTTATCAAATTATTTGATTTTACTCATGATCTTTGCTTTGATTAACAAAAAGTCATCACTGCAAAAAGAAATGTGGAAGAAAATATTTGAGGGCAGTGTAAGTTCATAACATGTTAGGGAAATAATATTCTGACAGAAAATTTCCTCCTTGGTAGGAAAATATATGTCCTGAATTTAATGCCCTATTAATCAATGCTCCGTTAAAAACATGAATATGTTTTTAAGTGTTTATTCAATGTTAATACAAATGAACAATGTATTTTTTCCAGAAGATAGCATAAACAAACAGAAATGAGAAAACATGAATACATCGTAATTCGGAGCAGTTATCGGAGGACAAAACCCCCTGGAAAACAGTAGCAATGGGGCGGATGGTAAGGGGAAGGACAAAATATTGGAGAGAGCTCTTTAAGCTCAGTTTTACTTCCTATGTAGTTTGCATCAATGTATTGTCTTTCAATTCATTATAGCTTGTGTGCGCTATATTGAAGATCAAAACACAACTGAACACCACAGACAACAAAAGGAGCAGACACGGTTATGCTAATATGATGTTACTGAGCAAATATATTGAACATTTTAAAATGGGATAAAACCCCAAATTCCTCTGTGATCCTTACTGAATTTAGGCTTATTTGAGTTTAATAGAGGCTTGACATACTTCAGGGAAGAAAAAAGGGAATTAGTACAAGGTTCATGTATTTTGTAAGAAGAATAAGTAAAACAAAAAATGAAGACATAAATACCATTCTTTGCAATGCACCAGTGACTATTTCCTTAATTGGATAAATAACTTTAAGCTGAATCCACTACAAGGTGCATTTTGACACAGTGTCAATTTTCAGTTTGCTTTCAAGTCTTAATTAGAATCGTACTTTTCCACGCAATTTCTGTTTGAATAATTGAGATATTTCTAGATTCTAACGTGCTTGCTAGCAGAGTGCAATTAAAGCTATTGTTTAGCTTTTGTTTTACTTGCAACAATGCTTCTATATCAGGTGATACTGTACCAGTGTGTGATCATGAGTGGTTTTCATTTTGCAACAATTAAATAATATTTTTTGAAATATATTTCCATATGTATAATTTGTTTTACTGTTTTAAGGTTTTGCTGCATGAGGAGGAATTTTAAAAATTTCTACTCAGTGCCTGAATATACTAGGTGATCCAGGAACTACTGATTGTAGGAGAAGAGAGATGGGTGGGACACTCAACTGATGACAAGGAGGAAGGAAGAAGGGGGTGACAGCTTGTATCGGGGTCATCTATATGTGAGACACTGCTGAGCAATTTACATACAATTAACTACTTGAATCTTCTCAACAATCCTATGGAGTATACGTAATTGTTTTTAATTTTGAGACATCTCCTAAAAATTAGAGAGGCAAATAACATAACCAAGTTCATACAGTCAGTAAATAGTAGAAGCAATAATCAAACACAGGTAATTAATACAATACACAAGTAACCGTGTGATTCCAATGTCTGATTGCACAATGAAGATAAAGCACCATTATGTTAACACGGAAATAAGAGAGGAGCCCCCAAGAAGGGACATGAGGTTGATATCCGAAGAACACACAGTAGTGCCTTTTCACAATGAATATTTTATAGTGCTCTTTTAAACACTATTTTGGTGTCTTTCAGAAAATTAGGAGCACTGAAAATATGGACAAAATATTTTGATATGCTGCATTTCAAATATTTTTAATTTTTTTTTGGTGTTCCAAAATGGCATTTCAAATCTTTAAGATGGAATAATTAAATGAATAGCAGTAAACACCATGTGAAAGGAAATTGACAGGGGACATAGAAAATATCTTCTATTATATTGAAGAGTCTGGAGTGATAGTGATAAATAGTTTATTTAGAGCATTATAAAAACCATTGAATGTGATTAGAACAAAAATAACGGGGGATAGTGTAGCAAAATGAAATTGCAGTGGCTGGACCAAAGTGTGCAGAACCTTCTATTACAGGTTAACCATCTGATCCTTGCTGTCTGTTCTAGGACCAAGATAAAGCCATGAAAGGGTTTTAAGGGGGTGGGTATGATCCAGTCACAGATGTGTTTTGAGAAAGATCACTCTGGTTTCAATGTATGTGGAATATACATTGTGTATATTGTATATATACACAATGAGTGTATATATACAATATACACAATGAGTGAGGGAGCTGAGTGCCAAGGTCACAGGGCACAATTGGACTACGGCTGGAAACATGGAAATGTAGAGAAATTCAACATAAAATTGATAGCAATAGCGGGTGCTTTGTACGTCCTGCCTGAGCCCATTCAGCCTGCCTCCGAGGCCACCTGTAAATAGTTCCAAGCGTACGGAGGGCGCCAGGTTTCTCTGCTTTCAGAATGTTTTCTTGCCATTTGCTGGAGTATGCTCTGTCTTCCAGGCAGGACCAACTGGAGAGTTAAGGCCCTGGGAGCCATCCTCACCCCGGGACAGATAAAAGGAGGCTGGTGGATAAATACCCAGCCTCTTCTTCATTCACGGAAGAATGACGGTTCAGACAGTTTAGGACTTAGGAAAACAGAGATTGCTCCCAGGGACTGAGCCCCTGTTGCTCAAAACCGTAACCTTGGCACTAGATCTGTTACAAGCTTTTTTCCCTTGTCTTGTAACCTTCTCCACTCTCCCTCTTAGCATCCTGGGCTCTCTTCCCAGATATGATCTCCTTGTAATCAGTTCTGGGCTTTACAGACGCCTTTGTATGGAAACAGAATAAAGACAACAGTACTCAGTGATTTATTGCATATGATACAGTAAAAGGGAAAATTGATGATATCTTCTGTCCTTTAGAGGATGAATACTGAAGCCATTTTCTAAGTAGAGATTGTCAGAGAAGGGCTACTTTTGGAGGAAGTTCATGGGATCCATGTTTCAGCATTCTGTGCCTGATTTCCTGTAGAGGCATCCAATAGTAACATTAAGGAGACAATTTTTTTGCACACTCATAGGTTAGAGCTATATGAATTTGAAAATCATTGTCATATATGTGGCGATAAGGTGCATGAAATTTCTGAGGCACAGAACATACAGTAAGATGATGATATGGATAGAAACCATGAGAAACCCTACATTTAATGGCCAACTGGAAGAGAATGAGGATGAAGTTGGGAGAGAAGACAGAAAAGAAGCCGACCAAGTCACCCATTAGGTACCTGGAGAGACTTTAATGTCACAGCTACAAGAAAGGAGTGCCTCCTCTCTTTCTGTGAATCTTCCTGTAAATATCGTGTGGGTTTGGGGTGAGGGGCACAGAAAGAATTGTGCACCAGGCAGTTGTCTGATCTCAGCTTTCTCACAAAGGTAGGGTTTGCTAGTTTAATACTATTTTTAACAGTCCAGTGGAAAACAAGTATGTCTCTACCAGTTACCTGTATTTTATTCATCCTAATGCATAGTATAACAATGCTTTTAGTCTCCCTCTGGAAAGAGGCAGGATGTTATTTTAAAATGTGATTTCCTTGTATTTCTATAAAAGGAATAATTGCAGAGCAATCACCAGCAGGAATGCTTGAGTCCTTTCTAGTGAAGAATTACAGAGAATGGCAAAAGTAAAAACTTTTACTGTTACTGTATCATTAATTGCGATTCCATTTCTTTCTACAAGGAAAGACTTATTGGAGAAAGGGTCGACAACACTGACCTTGAACACCTGCAGCTATGTTCTTTTAATCTATGTCGCTTGTGGGGAAAGAGTGTGGCTAATCATACAATGCATACATGGCTTATAAGTTTATTGGTCCATCAGTGCTATGTTGGTCTCATAACTGTTCTAATACTAATATCTGCTAAGTATAGGGGGCTTTTATTTAGAGTCAGTGAAGACATCGGATAACCTCTCTGTCATATATGAATACTGAGAGCTCAAGCGATGATCTCATGATTGGAGATCATCCAGGATACTGGATCAGATAACTAAAAGCAAAAGAGCATACATTTTTACGAGCCATCTGGTATACTACATCGTGTCATACTGTGAAACCACTCATATTGGACAATATGGCTTGACATTTTAAAACATCTGATTCTAGCTGGGAATCATTCTTCATTATTCACTCTTCCATCAATTGTCATGCTCAAGGAACCGATTAACTCTAAAGTCTGAATCCAATTTTTAAGAATTTATAAATTGATTTTTCTATTCTGTCAACATTTTTAAAGTAGAATCAATCATTTGCAAAATCTATGGGAAATTTCAGCCATTTTCTTTCTAGTACTCAATGCATAAAGTTCCTACTAGTCAGGTCTGTATCTTCATGGTCTAATGCATGCTCATTTGGATTTTTTATGCAATTTTTGGATACTTAACTCCAGTTGAAAATGCTTTGATTATGTCTTTATTGGTCCAGATCAGAGCCAGTTATCAAGGAGAGGCTAATTTCCAAGCCTTCCATGGCCTATTCAACTAGTGGAACTAGTGGAACCTACAATGGGAATCATACGTTGAGTTGCCTACTCTAGAAACTGTATGTGTATTTTCCTGTTTCTTGTGCATTCTTTAACTTTTCATTCAGTAAGATTACAAACTCATTGAGAACCGATGTTTCCTACCTACTCACACCATTTTACCACACCAGTGGGTTTATCATCAGTCAGGTCCCACCTCCATTCAAGCTGCAGTGCGCATGTCTTAGAGATTTGAGATCAAGTACTTCAGTTTTCTCTGTCTACCTCTCCTCATCTGTACAATGAGGAATTTTTGAAGGAATTTTTGGAGAAGAAATCAGATAACTCACACAATAAAATCAGTAAAGTGGGTATACACACTATTTTCTACATAAATTTAATTGGTAATTTCTAGATACAGACAAGCAAAATGAACTGCCCCACTTGCTAATTGTAAAATTCAAAAATCATGTTCAATATAAGCTCTCAAAATTAGAATGGAAACATTCTGATATTCTTTTTATAACATATTTCTGCATAAATAACATATATTTAAAAGATTCCAAATTCAGAGATCCAATTCCACCACTGTTGCACTTCACTATACCCAGAAGTTAACCCATGGCTTTATGAAAAATAAAATACATTCAGCAGATACGCCCATGGTTGTGAGAATATGTATTTTTCCATAATATAAAATTATATATGCAATTAACACCAAATAAAGATAATTTAATTTAATTTAAATATATAAGTGAGTGATAAAATATTTGTACAGTAATAAAGTATATATATATTTTAACTTATTAAGCTATTTTGAGAGCTTTAGGGAAATGACACATGCCAAGGATCAAAGGAATAAAACTGATTAATAAAGAGGTAGGATTTATAAAGGAAAATCGCAGCATTCTCTTATCTATTATCTCCAACTGATTTCACAGAAGCTTAAGGATCATCCTTCACAAAACATTGAAATAAATATAGTCAACAACATTCATATGTTAAATGAGAAGGGCATCTAATTATATTTTAATTTTATACTATTTGAGAGAGTTTGATTAATATTTTTGATCAAAATTGAGCCAATTTATGATTAAATTAGCTTGTTCTCTAGATAATTCCTAGGGGTTACACATTTGTTCCTTTTAATGGCAAATAGTCTAAAATGAGGTAAGAGTATTCATTTCTACAATTTAGCACCAGAAATGATTCAGTCTAAATACACTATTGAGTCCAGCTAATATTATGTTTTTATTTAAGTACTACAAAATAAATCATGGCTCATAATTGTGACAGCAAGATTGTCACAATCATTTTGTCTTTTGTTTTTGTTTTTGCTAATTCCTTAACCTGCTTTTGGTGTTATCTAAACGTAAATACTAGATAAAAGAGTATATTAGAATGTGAAAGATAAAACCATGAGGTTTGCCACACATGTGAGGTTAAACTGCATAGTGGTTAGTAAAACCAAATAAATAGGAATCACTTATTTTTCTTGATCTGTAGTTGATATGCCCAATATTAAACTCTTTCTCATACATTGTAGAATTATGTTTATGTGATATTTTTCATAATTTTAAGACCAATGTTCTTTCCACAAACATAATAAAGACAGTGAGTGCATTTAAAGAGACTCATTCTATGAAATTAAAAGTTATTTATTAAGAGAAATAAAGTTATATTGCATTGAGTCTAATTTCATGATAATACCAAAAGTCTTCCAATGCTCTTATGTTATGTAAGTATGCATATTATTGGGTAATAGTGAAGGTTGTACAACAATGTGAAGATTGAGCTGTACATTTAAAAATGTTTAAAATGGTGAATTTTATGTTAGTATATTTTATTACAATAAAAATAGTACTAATATTTAGTGACTTCATATTATATTTCTGGTACCTCTCATTAAATACTGTGCAAATTTTAAATATTTTGTATTATAAGTTTGATATATTTGACTTTAATTTGTTACTTTAGGATATATGAAAAGCTCAATGGAAAACAAAATTGGTTAAATCTGGAAATCTACATATATAGGGTAAAAGCAAAATATTGGAAAGGTTTAATGTTTGATGAATAGGTTTTTTAAATATATTTTTGAAGATCTTATTCATTTACTTGAGAGAGAGAGAGAGCAGGGGAAGGAGAAGAGGGAGAGGGACAAGAAGACTCCAGCTGAGTGCAAAGCCTGATGTGGGGCTCAGTCAGGGTCAAGATCATGACCCTGAGATCATACCCTGAGCCAGATTCAAGAGTCAGACACTTAACTGACTGAGCCACCCAGGTGCCCTGAGAATTAATTTAGTTCTCTGTGATTTGGGATACATTTTAAAAATGATTTCTCTTCTTTATGTGTGGAATTAGAAATAATCCCATTCTCTTTTATTGTAATCTTAGCTTTTTTGAGTGCCAAAGTAGGAAGAATTGAAGTAATAATATAATCCATGATAGTGAGATTTCTACAAGGGCATTGTTCAAGATCTGCAACTGATAGGCCTATTGTAATAGAAGCTGCTAAGCTTTTCCTATAGATAACATTTAGCTGTTTTCCATTATGTAAGGTGTTTCCTTCTGAAAAAATTGTTTTTCATAATAGCGGTATCTCACCATGGATTAGGAAACCTCACTTTGTGGAGGTCTAGCTAACTTGTTAAAGAGCAATGGACCAAATTAGGAGCAATCCCTAATATTTTCCTCATTGGTACCATGTTTAGCTAGTAGGAGAGACATACTCCTATAAACAGTCATCCATTCTACCAAGCTCTGGAGAGGAAAAAAAAAAATTAGAAGATAAAAATTTTCAATTTGATAACAAGGTAGCAAGGCAATTAGTGTTTTCTATCATTGTATAATAAAATGATTTTTCCTTTTTTTTTTTTTTTTTTTTTACTCTCTTGACACATCTCTCTCTTTCCATTTGTTTATTTCCCCTTTCTGGATGCAGCACGATTTATTTCCTGTTAAGTTTTTTATTTTATATAGTATAAAATGATTTGGGAACTCTTCTAGTAAGTTCCCCACTGACACAGTGTGAAATTAGCAGAATGTTTGGTAACGTAATAAGATGTATGAGGGCTTACCTGTGAATAAGGCTAAATCTTTGTCTCCTTTAGCTCCATTGTAATTCAAAACATCAACCTCTGGTTTAAAAGAGTAGTCACCTATATTTGAGACAGGGACTAAGGTAGCGACAAGAAAGGATCATGTTCTTCTATGTCATTCCTAGTCAGGAAAATGAATAGTCGAGCCACAAAGGAGAGAAAATATTTGCAAAAGATGCAAAAGATACATCTGACAGAGGACTCTTAACCAAATATCTACAAAGATGTCTTAAAACTCAATCATAAAAAAAAAAAATCTGAGTAAGGAATAAGCAAAAGACCTTGAAAACTCAACAGAGAAGAGAGAGACACCATTGGCAAATAAGCCCATGAAAAGATGCCCCACCTTGTGTATCACTGAGTCACTGAAAACTAAAACAATGAGATACTACTATGTACTTATGTGAATGGCCAAAATCCAGAACACTGACACACCAATTGCCGGCAAAGGCACAGAGCAAGAGAACTGTTACTCAGTGCTGGTTGGAATATAAAATATATAGTCACTTTGAGAGACAGTGTGGCAGTTTATTTATTTATCTATTAGTTTATACAAAACTAAACATTTTCTTACCCCAAGAGCCATGAACATGACCCTTAGCATTTACCAAAAGAGCAGAAAACTTGTATCTACACAAAAACCTCACATAGATGTTTGTAGCAGCTTTATTCATAATTTCCCAAACTTGGGGCAACCCATGATGTCCTCCTGTCTGTGAATGGATAAACTGTGGTCCATCCAAGACAATGGCATACTACTCAGCATTAAAGGAAATGAGATATCAAGCTGTGAAAAGACATGAAGAAAACTTAAATGTACATTATTAAGTGAAAGAAGCCAATTTGAAAAGGCTACATACTGTGTGATTTCAACCATTGATCTTCTGGGGAAGGCAGAACTATGGAAACAGTCAAGGTATCAGCGGTGGCCAGGGTAAGTGGGAGGAATGAATAGGTGGAGACCAGAGGATTTTTAGGGCAGTCAGACTACTCTTTATGCTACAATAATTGTGGGTGTATGTCATTATACATTTTTCCAAACCCACAGAATATAGGACATCAAGAGGGAACTGTAATGTGAACTGTGGACTCTGAATGATTATGATGTGTCAATATAGGTTCATTGGCTGTAGCAAAGTTACATTCTGGTAGCGGACCTTAAAGCTGCTCTAAAAATTAAGTCCATGAAAACAAACCAAAAAACCCCCACAACATATCATAATAAGTTTACCTGAAGCATTTTACATCATTTAAATTATTCTGATTGATTTTGCATATTTTAGGAAAAAAGTTTTAATGGGGAATATTTTTGAATTAAGTATTTAGTCATCAAAATTGTATTTTGTGGCACTGTGAAAAATCTGTGGGCTCTAGAATCCTGTAGACGAGTATTTGAGGCTTTCTCTGCCTTATGATATTCAGGACCCTGTGCAAATGATTTAATCTTTGTGCTCATCAGTTTACCTACATATAATATGAAAATAAAAATCCCTCTTCAGAGTTGTGAGGAGGATACAATGAAATAAAAAGACAGCCAGCCAACATAGAGGGTGGCTCAAAATAGGCATTGATAAATATTAATTACCTGCTAACATTGTCTCCAAAATCTACTAATTAGGCAGTGAAACTTTTCTTATTTCAAATTGTATTTTGACATTTGGATTTCTTAATCTTTACTTGTAGTTGGAAAGTTAGCAGAGTCCTTGAGTTACCAATAAAATGAAAACTTTTAGATAGTTGGAGGGTACAGTGTGTACTTCATCCTTTACTAAAATTAATTAAAAGTTATTTATGCAGTTAAACTTTTTAGCCAATGGTATTTCCACAATGTACTGATTGATCTGTCAATTGCTTTTTAATTTTTCAACAGAATATTCTGAAGGGGGTTTTATATAAATATAAAATTAGGTATCCCTGGGGGGGGTTTTTGAAAACGTTGAGAGGCAAAACTAATTTCTCCACATGCACATGACTTTAAGAATTTACTGAGAATTCTATGATGGTAGATTTTTTAAAAATTAAAGTTGGATTAGAAATGTAAAAATAGAAATGAGGTCGTAAAAAAATTATGTGTCAGTCTTAAAAACCTGGGAACTGCGTGAAGAATAAAAACAGGACGAATCTCAAATTGCTCTTCAAGCTCTGAGATAAATGAGTAAATCCTCCAAATACGCAGAGTTACAAAGCAGAAAGTGCTAAATGTACATGAGAAGTTAAATATCAATGAGTTAGTTAGGTATCCTCCAGAATGCCTAGGCTGGACCTTCTCACATAGATTTAATTGTCTTGTAGATGGCAAGTTTCTAATTTAGCCACTCTTAAACATCTAGATTGTGGTTGGCCTTTCCCTAGAAGGTTCTCACTTCGCCAGTTGTGACACCAAAACTGTTCAAACCTGGGGTGGACATGTGAAAATAGGAATCAGATTATGAAGCTAGTGTAAAAGTTCATTAAAAAAATACATCTGACATGTGCAAGAGAGAAGGATAAAATGTGAATTATAGTTTGGTGTAGGTTCCACAAATGTTGATGAGTACTTACATAGCAGTTAGGAAAGTAAATATGAGAAAAATCTAAGAATCCAAATCATGGATTTGTCACTTTTGTGAACATTCACTGAGATAGGGAATTCTGGTAAAAAAGAGCCTTTGTGGAAAAATGATGTGTCACTGTTTTGTACATATTGGAATAGAGGTTTCTGGGGAATTCCAAAAAGATATTCAAAGGTGTGTAAGTTTTGAACATAGGATTTAGAAATGGCATGTATATAAAATTATATATCTGGTAATCAAAACACCCCAAAGTTTAATGTTTTATATATACACTTTTGATAGATTTTACATATCAATATATATCTATATCTATTTATACACACACACACACACACACACACACACACACAAACACCACATGTAATCTCCACACATATACATATATATCAGTTACGTGTATATGCATGTGTAAATATATGTGTGTATATAATATTTATAAATCATTATATTTCTGGTGACTAAATTTTGGGTGTTTCATGGGATAATTTAAATGGCATCTGAAGTACCAGAAGTTGACAAGAACATAAATGTTGCATTAGAGGAAGTTGTGGGGAGAACTCCTATTTAAAGGATAAGCAAAAAATATAGAGCCCATGAAGAAAATTGAAAATGGATATCCAGGGAGTTATGAAAGAACCATAATAGAGTGATGTCAATTTGTTATGTTTCTTAACCTTTATAACAATTACATTGTTCTTGATGACTAAGATCATTAGCCTAATAACTATAATTAGTTATAATTATGCAAAATGGGAATGTAATTTAATGTGTTCTCTATTTACTGTTCTCAATAGATCTCATTAATAGTGTTTATGAACAAAGTGTTTATCTCTGTCTTAGATTACCTCTAAGATCCTTGCAGCTCTAAATTATGATGCACATGAATTTAAGCCACACTTATAATCATAGATTGATTCCTAGAAATGCAAGTGACTTTGCACATAATAGTTGCTGAAAAAATCCAAAGGGCTTTTTTTAGCCTAATACTCATTTTAAAGGTAAGTGAATTGAAGCCAACAAATAGTAACTCAAAAAGTCCAAAAGGATATCTCATATCAGAACTGCGTCTGAAATAGGACCTTATTTCCTCCTCATCATCCATAGCACTTCCACAATTACCCAACACCTCCTCTTGGATAACTAGGAATATTTACAGATTAATATGTCTTCAGTGATGCCAATAAAAACTACTAAATGCAACTCACCTTTTAGTTATATTATAGGTTACATTAAGTCAAACACTATTTTTTTTTTCATTTACTTAATGAGCTGTTTTAGCATTTCATATACAGTTGACTTTGATCTTCTCAAATAACATGACAGTCTCCGCAGTCATCAGTAAATTACAGGCAGAGTGCTTTCTCAAACACTCTGAGTGTTTAAATAAGATACTCCTATTACAAAATACATGGAAGTCTTGTTCCTATTTCTTATATTTATATTCAGTATGTTTTTGTGTCTCTAAGTGTACTGATAAAAGTCAACTATGCAATCATACAGGGATGAGGGTGTGAGAGACCAGGACATGAAAAATTCACTAACATAATGCCAACCAGGACCACCTGTCACTTTGCTATATATATATATATATATATATACATATATATATATATATATTGCATTAGTACCCTAGCTAATATGCAGAAACGTGCATTTTCTGTATTATCATCTAAGTGTATTGAACTTTATATGTGGATTTAGATGGATCTTTACAAATTAGTATAATATTTGAATACCAAGGATTGGTAAAAGCACCTAATGAAACTCTGTAAATCATTGTTTCCTACCCTTCCTATTTGAGTAACTTTTTTAAAAATTATTTTTAAAATAATTTATTTACTTTAGAGAAAGAAAGAGAGAGTGTGGCAGGGGAGAGGCAAAGGGAGAGAGAGAGGGATGGAGAAACTTAAGCAGACTCCACGCTAAGTGTGGAGCCCCAAGTGGGGCTTGTTCTCACAACCCTGAGATCATGACTTGACCTGAAACCGAGCTGGATGCTTAACCAGCCTTGCCACCCAGGTCCCCCAAATTACAGCTTTCATGATGTAAGATGAAAAAAGCTATATCAATCCCAAAAGATTGGTTTTTTTTTCTTTTCCTTTCTTTTTTCCTTTTTAAAAATATTTTATTTATTTATTTGACAGACAGAGATCACAAGTAGGCAGAGGCAGGCAGAGAGAGAGGGGGAAGCAGGCTCCCTGCTGAGCAGAGAGCCAGATGCCCGGCTTGATCCCAGGACCAGGAGATCATGACCTGAGCCAAAGGCAGAGGCCTAACCCACCAAGCCACCCAGGTGTCCCAAAAGATTATTATTATTTTTTTTTTAAATTCTTGGGGGGATGTGGGTGGCTCATGTCAGCATCTGTCTCAGGTCATGATCCCAGGGTCCTGCCCTGCTTTGAGCTCCCTGCTCAGCAGGGATCCTGTTTTTCCCTCTCCCCCTATCCCTCCCCCCCACTCATTCTCTCTCTCTCTCAAATAAATAAATAAAATCTTTTAAAATTTGCTTATGATTTTATTTTCACAATGTATAAATCAATTTTTAAAAAATCATATATTAATCTAATCATATCTATAAATCCATAGTAATATATAATAATATACTAATATTAATATATAGTATATGTGATACATGATTTATATATAATATATAATCATATACTAATATTTTATTATTAAAATTATTAAATTATAGAAATTCTCTAAAATGCTTATCTTATAGGGAAGCCTGGGCGGCTCAGTCAGTTGAATGACTCTTTATCTTATCTCAGGTCTTATCCTCAAGGTTGAGAGTTTGAGTCCTGTGTTGTCCATGCCCACCTGGAGCCTGCTTAAAAAAGAAATAATGAAATGAACGAAATGAAATAAAATACTTGTAGTATAAAGATATTAGAAAGTAAAGGACATGAGGAAGTGGTGATGCAACATGGGGGCTTAAGTGGGTACGAGAAGAATCAATGAAACAAGATGGGATTGGGAGGGAGACAAACCATAAGTGACTCTTAATCTCACAAAACAAACTGAGGGTTGCTGGGGGGAGGGGGTTGGGAGAAGGGGGTGGGATTATGGACATTGGGGAGGGTATGTGCTTTGGTGAGTGCTGTGAAGTGTGTAAACCTGGTGATTCACAGACCTGTACCCCTGGGGATAAAAATATATGTTTATAAAAAATAAAAAATTAAAAAAAAATAAGTAAAGAACATATATTTTGCATCTCTTTTAAATCTCTTGGTCCCTAAAAATTATTTTTAAAGAATAATTATTGATAGGGAAAAATGAGCATAAATATATAAACAAATCATGTTAGGATTTGTGAGTATTATAATGGGAAAAAAACTTTTCACTCAACTACTTTTTTTTTTTTTTAAAGATTTTATTTATTTATTTGACAGACAGAACACGAGTAGGCAGAGAGGCAGGTGGAGAGAGAGGGGGAAGCAGGCTCTTCGCTGAGCAGGAAGCCTGACATGGGGCTGGATCCCAGGACCCTGAGAGCATGACCTGAGTCGAAGGCAGCCACTTAGCCAACTGAGCCACCCAGGTGCCTTTCACTCAACTACTTTTATAAATCTAATTAAATAGTTTTATAATGACTCATTTGTAAGTTATTTTAAATTTGTTTTCTTAATATTTTGTCTAAAGTACAATTTGGATTTGAGAAAAAAGTTAATTGTAAAAGTGCATGTTAACATGATGATTTATAAAATCACAAAATTGGGCAGATCATTCTGCTTGAACATTTTTCTGTTATACATAAAAAGTTAAATTAACATTCTATTTACCTGTAAAAACTCAAAACAAGAGGAATGATTTTTATACTTAAGCTGAAAGCATTTTAATAAGCTGTATTTTGTATATTTATTCTGATGAGATTCACAAGTGTCCAAATATTAAATTGAATTTTCTAGTTGAATCATAGTGATTAAAAAAAGGACTATTGAGTAGGAATACCTTGAAATCTGTTGCTTTAACATAAGGTATATAATGGCATCACCTATGTGATATACAAGCCAAACAAACCTAAATTTAAAATCAGCAGGAAAAAAATGTCACACTTGCAGGGCTTCTGTGCTGTGGTCTCTAAGAAACTCCAGTTGTCATGACCTCACATGATCTTTTTGTTGATGAGACAAAGTAAACACGAGCTTTGAAAAGTAATGTAATATCCTATTTTCTGTGGATTCTAATAATCTCTAAAATAAGATAGATAGTAAGTTCTGGAATATTTCAGGTTGTAAATAAAGTTCATTTTTCATTGTAACTTGTATGAGTAGCTATAGAGGAACAAATTGAGGGAAAATGATACAAGTTGATGTTAAAATAGTTTAATTTAAAAAAATGAGCATTTAAGGACTGTAAACCAAAGTACCATTGTTATCATACCTTTTAGTCTTTGTTTTCCTTTGAAATATGAATAATAGGTAATATGGGTGATAAATGTATTGAATAAATTACTCATATTTTACTAATTACTGAGTATTCATACTTGGACATTTTATATATTTATCACAATGGAAGGACCATTTCTAATACTCTCACAAAATAAAATGGTCCCTAAGAATCAGACCTTCTAAATTTTTGAGTTTTTCTTGATTTAGTTATTATTATTAATAAATCAGTCTGTTTCATTTATTCTTCTTCTACCCACTTAAGCCTCCATGTTGCATCACCACTTCCTGATTCACAGACCTGTACCCCTGGGGATAAAAATATATGTTTATAAAAAATAAAAAATTAAAAAAAAAAAAGAAGCTAAAATAAAAAAAAAAATAAAATAAAATAAATCAGTCTGTTGTCCACATGTAGCATATGTTTAAAAGTAATAATTTTTGGCTAAAAACATTTTCTAAACACCAGAAAAATATTTCTATTTAAATAGGAAACTAAGTTTGAAATGAAAAATTTCTCACTATGTGACATGAAGTCTATTTAGAAATAAATATTTTACACTTTTGATTTGGTTTCTAAAGGCAAAGTTACACTCTCAGACACACTGACCTACTTCTTTAAGTGAAACTTGATGGTATTTAGATAGTCTCTGTGATGTCACATGTCAGAATTCATCTCACAGAATAGGCTGTTTCAGATTTAGGTTGGTTGGTAGGTTGGTTTGTAAGGTTTTTGTTTTTGTTTTTGCACTTTCCTCTTTAATGTTAAAATTAAGTTTCATACTGTACAGTGATTACATCTAATGAAATGGGGAACAAATTCACAACCATTCTAGAGCACTACAGTTGGAGATACTTGTAGGGAAGGATTAAGCTGTTTTACAGGGTATTGGGGTATCAGCTCATTTGATTAAGGAAGAGCTGCAGAAGGGTTTCTGTGACCTCAAATTAAGGTAACTAGCATTTGTTGAGCACCTAACTTTAATCTAAATTTTAATTATTTCTTTGGGGAGCGGGGTGGTCAGAGTCCAGAAGAATATTTAAAGCAGTCATTTTCTGGGCTCATAATTCTCAAGATATATATAACCTAGAATCTTTCTAAACAATAGTCCTAAATAATTTTTTTTGAGTAGAAAATCCTAAATCTCTCTAGAATTGCAGATGTTATTGCATTGACAGAGGAATGATTAGATTAAACAATGATTTTTTTAATATGATATTCCTTGAATTGTGCTTATTTTGAGTCCATATCAGAGAGGTTGATCCATTCAAGGAGCAATGCCTGCATATTTTCTTATTAATCCAAGATTAACTCTTACCATGGAAAAGAAAACCTACTGATTCCCATACACTTGAGACAAAATGATACTGCATTAGACTTTGCTTTGCCTTCTCAAATCTCAATCAAAATATTTAGATTGTTTATAAAAAATAAAAAATTAAAAAAAAAAAAATTTAGATTGTGGCTACAATTACTTTATAAAGCAATGAGACAGATTCTGCTACTGGACAGGAAAATGCATCATGATATTAGAGCTATAAACCATCAAGAAAGAAGAAAAGAGGGAAGAGGGAAGAATGTAGGAAGGAAGGAGATATAAGCATAAATAATTCAAGGTATTGCAAAAAAATGAGAAGAAGGAATTGATTGTTACAATTTCTTGTCTTAGACCATCAACATAAATTAACATTTTAGGTATATACATATTTTTAAACAATAAAAGTGTTTATTACATGAAAATAATACTTATTTTCACCACATGACATAATGAAATTGGAGAATCATAGTGACTCAAACCAAAAGCAACACAAAACAGAAAAGTTACACATTTTGCTATAAAAATTTAAAAGATTTTAGATGGCAAAAACAAAACAAAACCTACATGAAGAAATCAAAGGCAAATACTACATGGGGGCCATTTTCAGTCACCCAGGCTATAGTATTTTTGTTATAGTAGCCTAAAGAGGCTGACAGTGAGTTTAAGTGCCCTGTAAAGTTAATCAGATGAACAAAATGTAGACTATAAGGAGAACGCTTATATATAAGTTGTTGAAAAGGCCCTTATGTGAGAAGGATAGAGTTGGCATACTTTTTCCTATTTCTCCAAGATTTGGCTAAAATACCTGAATATTATATATATCAAACATAAACAGATTCTGAAAAATGGAGGCACCCCTACGTAATCAGCATTTTTAACAATTCTATTAAATACACAAATATGGCAACTCTGTTGGTAACATACTGCTGAAATATAGTTCTTGACTACCTCATGCCTTCCTTTTAACTCCTGCGAGACAAACAAACCAATATTCTTCCCGTTATCATGTGAGAAAGGACCACTTGATCTTCATAAGAAAAAACAATAATCCTTTTTCACTCCTAAGGGAAGTGACAAAGCCAGACACACTTGCATTCACTGGGTGTTCATGGGGCCCAGACATGGTGCTCTTCTGGACTGTGATCTTCCCTAAGAGGGGGCCAGCCCAGAGGAATTGAGATCCACCCCTAAGAGGAATCACTTGGAGCCTTGCACTAGTCACTAAAATGAGGAGAGGAGGGACAGAAGGATGCCAAGGACCAAAGTGAACCTCATCACAATTCTGCCAGAGAAGACTGGCAGTAGTAAATCCATGGAGGGGGATGGGAAGATCCTTGGAACGAACTAAAGGAAACTCAGATACCAGTTTAGGGGTCTGACCTCTGGGTCTTGGCCTCTCATCTACACGACTGAAGGACTAAGTCAGTTGATCTCAGAGGTTCCTTCTTGGGGTTCTGTGAAATTGTCATTATTAATAATCACAACACTATCTGCCATTTCTTGGGTCTTCATTGTGTGCTGGGCATGATACCAAGTACTCTCACATGTATTTTTTTGTTTAAGTCTCACAAAAACCCAATGGAGTGACACGATTGTTGTCAATCCATTCCTTACAACTGAGCAAGGTCACACAGCTAGCAAGGGGTACAGCCAGGACTCCTCTATCAGTCTGAATCAAAAAACTGTGCTTTTTAATTTTTATTTAGTGGTTACTCTATTTACATATGTATTATTTGACAGAGAGAGAGATCACAAGTAGGCAGAGAGGCAGGCAGAGAGAGAAAAGGGGAAGCAGGCTCCCTGCTGAGCAGAGAGCCCGATGTGGGGCTCTATCCCAGGACCCCGAGATCATGACCTGAGCTGAAGGCAGAGGCTTAACCCACTGAGCCACCCAGGTGCCCCTACATATGTATTTTTACAAATAATTTATTGTGGTGAACTTTATATAATGTACAAGTAACCATTTTGAAGTGAAGAGTTCAGTGGTATTTAATACCTTCACAATGTTGTGTAGCTGCTACTTTTACCCACTTACAAAACTTGTCCATTTCTCCAAAGCAAAACCTGGTTACTCTCCATTCTTTCTCCTCTCTGCCTTCACAATCACAAATTTGCATTCTGTCTGATGTAATTAACTATTCTGAATATCTAGATTTCATATAAATAGAATCATACAACATGCATGATATAAAAAATAATTGAATGGATAAGTCCACATTTGTAGAATTTTCAAACTCTATATTTAAATACCTTCGGACACAGTGTGTCTAAGGAAAGAGCCAAGGACCTCTGAAATATGTGGGATTTCTTGAATACCACGAAGCACAGCAGTTTTCTTCAGATGTGTTTACTCAACTTTATTAGAAAGGAGCACCTAGAATTCTTATTTTATATGTCCAGTCTAAAATTTTCACATTTCTCATCTTTTATGCTCTTTTGGTCCTTTGTCTTTTGAATCTGCTTTTTGGGAGAGGTTCTTAAATTTATCTTCCACATTGCTGATATAGTTTTCTATAAAATCAACACTGCTCTTCTCTGACTCCAATAAAAATGTTAATTTTGTTACTGCTCTTTAAGTTTCTAAGCAGGTAATCTTACTGTCTTTTTATACAGGCACACTTACTGTATGTTTCTTTCTGCTACCATTTCATAAAAGCCATATTTCTTTACCTTTCACCAGTTCTAAATAATTTCCCAAGATAATTTTAATTTTTTGTACTTGCAAAGGCTTGATTAATTCAAAGACAATACACTTTTTTCAATAGTAATCTAAAGGCAACTGAAAAGGATAGTTCTAAATTTTAACAGAATGTACTTGTATCACTCATAATGAATATCTATTTTATAATCCCTGAGAATATTAAATTATTAATAGTCTTATATAAATTATACTTGGAAATACGTTTGTCCAAACTGATGTAAACATTTGTGTGATAAAGTAGGGATCTTAAAGATGCTGTATTATCAATATGAAACCTTTATTTGATGTGAAAGAAGCTCACATACGAATTTAATAACAGATTTTTTTAACAGTTACCACATCATTGGTTATCTGTCCTTTTTCCTTTTCATAAAGCTATATCTAAAATTTGTCTCATATCAAAGTAAACGATCTCTATTTTCCTGACAAATACAATCTTTTTTTTAATTTTTTTAAAAAATTTTTTATTTTTTATAAACATATATTTTTATCCCCAGGGGTACAGGTCTGTGAATCACCAGGTTTACACACTTCACAGCACTCACCAAAGCACACACCCTCCCCAATGTCCATAATCCCACTCCCCTTCTCCTAACCCCCCTCCCCCCAGCAACCCTCAGTTCTGACAAATACAATCTTGCTTCAAATTTTACTTTGTGAATTTAACCTATATTCAAGATATCTTTTCAACTTCTTGTGTTAATCCCCAACACACATTTTATTTAAAACTTGAAATTTATATATTTTTTTAAGATTATATTTATTTATTTGACTCAGAGAGAGAGAAATCACAAGCAGGCAAAGAGACAGGCAGGGCCAGGGGTTGGGGGAAGCAGGTTCCCCGCTGAGCTGAGAGCTCAGATGCAGGGCTTGATCCCAGGACCCTGGGACCATGACCTGAGCCCAAGACAGAGGCTTTAACCCACTGAGCCACCTAGGTGCCCCCTAAAACTCGAAATTTATAAACCTATCAATTAAATGAATAAAATGAACTTTATGTTGAAAGTTATAAGAAAAGTTAAAATCATAATTCATGTAGCAGGAAGTTTAAGTTGGTATGAATCCTATTGAATTCTCTAGAGTGTTGAAAATAAATAAACACAAGAGTTCATAAGTGCTGAAACTATTTCCAGAACATCAAAAGCTATCTGTTCATACAACAATTGGGATTCGTGACTGTTATTGTAAATACAGCATACTGCTAAGATACAAGGACATAGCAAAGCTGACAATGTACAATTATATGACAAGGACAGAACTGCATGAAAAGACAAGCATAACATTCACCTCAATTAAAAAAACTCACTTCATTTGTTACCATCAACTCAAATTAATCAAATAGTTACCTGCGTTTGGTTTCACAATGGGTATCTGTTCAAATAGAGATAATGGAAAAAAAAGTCCGGTCCTTCTAATCTTGACTATTTTATGTAGGAGAAGCAATTATCCAGGATTTCCCTTTCACATGCATGCAAAGGTTAATTGAGAGTAGAATGCAGTTTAAAGAAGTGGAGGGCCAGGACAAAGAGGGGGTGTGATGGTGAAATGGAAACTTCTCTGACAATTGCACTCAGTTCATTGAAAAACCATATTTATGAAAACAACAAACACACAAATCAGTCTGAAAGATCGCATGTGACTAAAAGGGGAAATATATCTAGACACTAGAAAATAAATGACCAGCAATTAAGTTAATCTAATTGATATTGTTGTCACTCAGAAGTGTTTTGTTACTATGTTACCAAAAATTTTACTTAAATGATCATTAAGGAAATATCATTTATTAATTTTGGAGTCACTGATCATATATTTTAGTAAATGTAAAATATCAGCATTATAAGTCACCAGAAAACTGGTAATATGGGGGAGATTTTCATGCCATGACCAACTACCATACAGAATTTCATGTGATATGACTCTGCCTTAGGCCATATTTTAGACCATAATTTACTAGGGGGAAGACACTATAGTTAAATCACATATTTAATAAGGCCCACTGATATCATTAATGTGGAAATACTTAAATATCAAGAGAATAAAGATGTCTCAATCCTGTGCTAATTTGAAAGATTCTGATAAAACAAAATTTAAAGACACTCTCACTTCATACATTCTAAGTGTTTTATGTAGAGAAATTTAGTTATAACAAAAATAAATGTGATGGTCTAAAATCAGCTTGGAGACTTCCTTTAATCAATATATTTATTGGTAGCCTCTATAAAGGAAGCTGTTATTAAGGAGAAGAGCAAACAAATAGCAAAGAAAGATGGAATCATTTGAAGCATCAAAGTACGTCTATTGCTCTTATTATAAGCAGTCTGCCATTTTAAAATGGAAATGATGATTTTTCCAAAATATTGAAAAATTTGAATAAATTTAAGAAAAATATTGGAATATTAGAGTAATTTAAGAAAACTAGATTGAGATTTATGATTCCAATTTTTTATGTGTAGGGGAGAAGCCTAGATTCAAGCCATAAAGTAAGTTTCAAAAATTTTTTTATAAGAATTGAAATATTATAGGGAGTTGGTCTTTGAAAGGGATGCAAAAGCTCTGAAAACTAACCAAGACTGACAGCTAGAATATCTGCAGTACCTAGAAATTAAGCCATAAACTTCCATATAATCAGGAGTTACAGAAGAAATTACAATGCATATTTAGAAATGTTTTAAAGAAAATAATGAAGGAAGGACATACTAAAGTTGGGTAATATAGCTAATATAGTGTTCATGTGAAAATTCCTGATCCTAAATGCATTTATATAAGCAATGAGGATAGGCTGAAAATCTAAGAGCTGATCTCCCATCTCGAGATTCTAGAAAAACAACAGAAAATCAATAAAGAAAAGTAGAAGGGAGATAATAATAAAGGAAAATTCAGAGATTCATGGAATAGAAAATGCAGTTGAACAAATGGACAGAATTTGATATGTTTGAAGATTAATAAGCTTGATAATCCCCCAATGACAAGATAAATAAGATTGATAAACTCTTGAAGTGAAATAAGACAAATGCAAATGAGATAAGAGATAATACTACATTCCCAACAGAATCACTAAAATGAAAAGGAAGAAAGACAAAGAAAAAATATGGAATGAACGGAATCTCATGATAGATGGTGAGGAAACTCCTATAGCCACTTTGAAAAGCTGTTCAGTACTATGAAGCTGAACACTGGCAGAACTGTGGTAAAGCATATACCTCAAACTGATGTATGTATATTTATCAAAAGTATATTCTAGAAAGTTCATGGTATCACTATTCATAATAGTTCAAATTGGGAACATCCAAATTTCCATTAACTACAGAATATATTTTTTTTTTTTTTGCCAATGTGATAGCTTTGAAATGGAATCTAAAGTTTGTGTCCCTGAACAAAATTTTATACAGAGCTTCACTTTTCCCCTCTTACTTAATACTCTCAGAGTATTGACATATTAACTAGTGTTCTTTTGGTTAAACACGATTAATTTGGTCTGCATTATGCACTTGATCCCTTGGGGGTAGGAGCTGAGTGGACATACATAAAAACCTGAGAACTAGCAGTAACAATGTCTTGACAAATAAAATCTTGAGGCAATAGGAAAAAAAAGTTATGGGACATATAAAGCAGAAAAAAACACATATAGCTCTCCCCCTGAATGTAGATTCAGGAAATGGGGAAATGGCAAAGAGAATAATAAGCACAAATTCACATCTCAAAATATTAGCTAATCATGCAAGATTTTGTATTATACATCATAAATTTATAGTAATCTCAACTAGAGACCATTGAGTTTCAAGATGCTAGAATCTCAGATACCTTGTGTAATAATAAGAGTATGAGGCGTCATTCTCTTCACTGTCATAATCAGTACTCTCACATGAACATGTTGGTTCCCTTTATAGTTGATGACAAAAGAAATCAGGACAAATAATTTTTTTTTTCAAAAGGTCAGGATTTTAAAATCTATTTTCCTTCAAGAGGTCAGTAAATACTATTGCACAGATAATGATGTTTCTGTTAAAGTAGTGTTAATTTTGGATGATGCAGACTCACAACCCAAACTGTATGTGAATCAATAGAAAAGCTAATTATAAATAATAATATCCATATTGCAACCATGTAGAATTTGACCTAATGGACTGAGGCTCAGTGATAATAACCATCAGGTTGGGATTGAAAATGCTTTAACAATACTTCCACTAAAAATATTCTAGCATATGCAAAAGTAGAGCATAATAAACTTCATCAGTCAAATTAATCACCTCTTGGCAAATTATGTGACTTTTGTACATCCCTCCTTGATTATTTTGAAATAAAACAAGACATTATATATTTTAATATGTAAATATTTCAATATGCCTTTTAGCATTATCTAAAAGATAAACTCTTTAAAAATAATCACTGTAATTCTGTTATCATACCTTAAATGATTAATAATTCTTTAATGTCTTCAAATTTTCAGCCAGTGATTATATTTCTATTGTTTTTTTTTTAAATATTTTATTTATTTATCTGACAGAGAGAGATCACAAGTAGGCAGAGCAGCAGGCAGAGAGAGGGGGGAAGCAGGCTCCCCGCCGAGCACAGAGCCCGATGTGGGGCTCGATCCCATGACCCTGAGATCATGACCTGAGCTGAAGGCAGAGGCTTTAACCCACTGAGCCACCCAGGCGCCCCTATATTTCTATTGTTGTCTCTCTCCCTCTTTTTTTTTTTTTTTAATTTTAAAATCCAAGCCATTGAGCTTCTGAGATTCAACTGGCTGTTATGTTTCTTATTCAGAGTCATATGTCCCAGATACCTGGGTGCCATTTCTGTTTAATCCCTTGCCCGAGCCATAATTTTTTAATAACAATCACTTTTGCTCTCAAAATGTCCTATTTGGACTGCCAATTATATCATTATTCTTCTCTGAAGTATCCTTTATCTATAGGTTCTGCTTTTTCTCTTTACTTTTCCCTTGGGGTGTATTTTTATGTGGAAGAAAGCAGGTTCACTATCCTATAGATTTGTTTGCAATCTGTGTTTTGCCAATTGCATCCTTATTTTATTGTTGGACATGCTATTTTGGCCCCTGAACTTCCTGTAAATTGGTTGTCACATACAGAGGCACGGTTAGATTTAAGTTTGATTTTCAGAGCAAGTACATTTCCTTGCTGGTATTCCATACTTCTATAAAATTGTTATCTCTTCTCTTATGATGCTGTCTGCATTGGTGTGCATTCTCCAGATGCATTATTTCACTAGGGGTTAAAATGGTGAACATCTGTAATTCCTTTTTGAATTTTTGGTAGACTATTTCTTCCAAAAGAAATGTCCCTAGTAAACAGATTCTGTGAGGTAGAGTTTGTATAGAAAATGCAGGATAGATGCTTGATGTTTCTATTTGCTAGTTTTTAAGATGTTGAATTGCTTCCTTAGCAACCACAGAAGTTGCAATTATAAACTCATGAATTTAAAATACTGGATTCGTTTAAATTCATTATAGTTATTATTATTTTTGAAGCTCAGTTTTTCCCATCTTTTACCAATGGTGGAATCCTCTTGCTGTCTCTTGTTCTTTAGACAAGAGCACAGTGATCTTTAATAGCTTACTGGCATTCTAGTTTGGCAAAATATTCTGTGCTTATGTCATAGCCCCAGACATGATATCAGCTTATGTATCTAAAGAGCCCTGATTTCTTTTTTTTTTTTTTCCCTGAGTTTGTGTGGAATTGGGGGGAAATTGTGCAGATGGTGACAATGACATTTAAAGAATACAATCTAGGTCTCAGGGATGATCAATTCTATTAGATGAGACTTCTCAGAACAAAGAGAGGAAATATGTTTGCTTTATGAAAGTCTCCATACATCATATGCTTATTCTCCTCCATTCAGGGATACAGGCATTTTACTTGTAAATCTTATAATTCCTTTTATATAGAAAGTCCCAGCTGGCTGTGACATCAACATAGTTACCTACATTAATTCACAATAAACAATGCAATTTCAGAATAATGGGGGCTACACTGTCACCATAATAGTTGAAGATATTTTCCTCAATCTTCCCCTTTAAGGTAAGCTATACTAGAGAGTTACACTCAAATTACTGTGTGTTAACCTCTCTTGAACAAACTTCCAAATCACATGTTATGCAAGTGTTCAATATACTAAAAGAAATTTGTTAATTTTTAAATGTTTATAAGGATTACATTTTATAATAACACTTGCCTTTTAACTGTAAGAGTTTTACATGGGTGAAATCGTATGTACGGTATAGGATAAACCTAAGGAAGTTCATTTTCTATCCCTGTTACTTCCACTGTGCACTTGAATTCCCTCCTTCATGTGGAGCCATTTTTTAAAAATATTTTGATCACCCAAATTATACATAAGATCAATATATCTGTTATATATATAAATTTTTATGTGTACATATATGTTCCCCATTCTTAGATAAGTAGTAGAATTGTATACATACTTTATAGGCCTTTTAAATTATAATTATCTTGAATATAACTTAATAGATGGTATATAAAATTGTCCCCTCTTCCTTTTCAGAGTTGCCTGGTACCCATTATATGATGTACTATGTCTTATTAATCATCCCTGATTAGTGAATTTTTTTCTTTTTCTTTTGCTAAACTAATGGAAGGAATGATAACTTATGTATAGTAATGATTCTATTTGAAAGACTATTGAGAACTACTTTGAGTAAAAATATTCCAATACTTAACACAGAAAGTTTTGTACTAACTCTATGGTCTGTCAAAATTAGAGATTATTTCCCTCTGTTGATAGACTTCATTTGGATTATTTTTATTGCATTGAGCTAGGAATCTCTTGACATGCTGAGCTAGAGACCACCTCAGTAACTTTATATGTTAAATGCAATGCAAATTCTATCTAGATATTATTCACAAATTGTGCAGGCTTCTGAATAAAGGAAGGATTATCTGATCAATGCAATGATAACGAACCATGGAACTTTCGTCACTAAATATTAGAAATCTGGTGAATTTTGTTTGAAGTAAGCACCTCATTGGGAGAACTATGTGATATTTATAATCCCTTTAATTACTTTCTACAAAACAGAACTTATGGGCTAATTATGAAATCCACTCACAAATTTCTCTCACATTCTTTAGAAACAAAGGGAAAATGTCATTTTTGGCTTGTTTCTGATTTATAAGTGAAGAAAACATACACAAGTTGTGAAAAAATGAATTCAAACAAAGGGACTTAAAGCAGGGATTTGCAGATATCTCTTTTTTTGTTTCTCCTCTAAAAGTATAGATCTGTACTCTGCTTTATAATGGGCCACCAGAATTTAGCAAATCTTGGGAAAAATGGTTACGGTCTAATAGTCACAATTCTTTCTGTGAAGAGAAACAATTTCATATGGTGTAGTTAAGTTCTGAGGCCAGATTTGAAGACTTTTCTGAGAGTCTTACATAATAACAAGAAAAATAGTGTTTTCAAGTCCAAACTTCATCAAGTTTATGTTTTAAAACTCCTCAACTGGTTTAGTCTTTTCAGAAGTCCCCACTAGAAAATATTCAGCAGAACTTTTATATTAGGGAGGTTAGATTAATGTCTAATATATATTTGAAAGGCATACATTTGTTTATTATTATCTTGTCATTCATTTGGGTCATGTGAATATGTATTTATGAAAATAATTTCTAATAATAGTATCCTAACATATATCATTCATTATGTAGGAAATAAATTTTAATTACACCTACTATGACTGCTACTTTTTTTTTTTTTTACCATTTTCTAGAAAACAATCTATAAACAATCTGAAAGTATCCTCTAGGCATAGTTCTGTGAAATATGTTTTATCTTCTTTAATGTTATTAAGAATACTGTTTATAAACCAAAAGTCTTTTTTAGTGGAGGAAAAGTGAGAAGAAATTATTTTTCTTTTTTCTATGACAGATATTCTTCTTTTGAAATAGTAGGATTTAATCTTATGAATGCAGTAATTTGTGCAACTAATAAGATTTCCCTGTTAAAGTTTGTAAAAACAGAACTATGGACCATTTTTAGCCATGTTTTTATAATACATGTTCTGAACATTTTTATGTGCACATCATTGTTTTACTTTTATGTTTTTCATGATATATTTATATTATCTGATCAATATATCAACCTACTTTTTATACTAAAAGAAATATATTTTTATCATCATGTTATTAGTATATTAATACACTATAATATATGTGATATATTAGATATCATATTATTATATTAGGAAAGGCAAGAATAAGAAATATATTTCACATCCAAGATCACTCTGTATCCACAATATTAAAAACTGAACAAATTTGCTTTGAAGTTGATATATAAAAAAATACTTTTTGTCTTATCTACTTAAAAAAGTAAAAGATTCTTTCCAGATTCCCTGGACATTGAAAAACACACTTTATTTATTGAAGTCTTTCAGCATATGTAATCAAAGTGCCTTCTTTGGCGGGAGGAAGGTTGTCAGCAGGAAAAGATAAATTAGTGGGTAGATAATGACTCATAACCTGCAATTATGTACATAAATAAATTAGAACAAAATGAAGTAGTGTCAATCTTAACATACATTATAAAGTTAAGAGAAACATTAGTAGAGAGACAGTCAATTTGTTGGTTGAGAATCAGTGATGTTAGATTTCCTAAGGTGTACTTTAGAAGATGACAATAGAATGAAATGCTAAATGCCACCTCCTACCCCCACAAGTATATCTCACACTTCATTTGACCACAAAACTGTTGAAAGAACCTTTGGATCCAAAGAGCAGCTGCAATAAGAGGCAATTAATGATTCATAAAAGCGGTTCAATCTTCATTGTAGATTCCCTTACTGATTTTTTTCAAAATGGGAGCTCAGATTGAACAAATTAAAACAGTACAAAACACTAATGATAATGTTCCATGTACACAGACCTCAAAACCTTGCAGAAATAAGAAAAGCAATTAAAAAGACTTCAAATTCCAGAAAAGACCCTTTGCCACAATTTCTCTATAATAGTAAAGATTGTACCATATGATTCTCAGCAAGTTATCTGTTTGGTTATTAAGAATAACATGAAATTTTAGAACAGATTTCTAATAAATTATGTCACTCTTATTTTCCCTAACAGTTTACATTTGTACATATAAAAATATACTTACAAATTTCAAAATATATATTACTTTACACACAGTGAATACTTAATAATAAACAGACCTATTTGTCCAGAATGAAACTTTGGCTATTTTTAGTTTTATCATAAATACGATAAACACGTCCCCAAACTTGTATTTGGGGACGTGTTTATCATATTTTATAATCAAATAGTTATAATAAATATCTATGTTTGAAATCCCGGTTTTTGGTCCCCAAAAGTTTGTAGAATGCACATATGACTGTTTTTACCTTTCTGGAATTTCTGCCCTTGTCTGAAAAAAAAAAAAAAAAGACTATTTTACATGTTTTTTATAGGATTCCTGTTCTCAGTATTAGAAAACTGCTACACGTACATACACATTTTAGCCTTTATGCTTCCTTCTTTGTCTCCCATTGGCTCTTCTTCCTCTCTCCAGAATCACATATATGTTTGGGGACTTACTAGGTAATACACCATCAGCATGTTTTTTCAACAACTAGTATATCTGCATCTTGTGCCCATAATGATTATAGTTTTCTATTGATTTTAAATTTAAAATGTAATAAATTTTATAGCTTTCTGATTTTTGTAGCTAATTTTGAAAAAGATTAAAAAAACCATTGTTTTGGTACATCTCTTCATTCCATTCCAGTAAGATTCTTATCTTTTTAAAGATTTTTAAAAAAAATTTATTTGTAAGAGCGTGAGAAAGAGAAAGAGCATGGGCGCATGCGCAGGCAAAGAGTGGGGGGAGGGGCAGAAGGAGAAGCAGGCTTTCAGCTGAGGAGAAGCCTGATGAGGGGCTCCATCCCAGGACTCCAGGATCATGATCAGAGCCAAAACCAGACGCTTAAGTGACTTAACCACTCAGGAGCCCGTGAAATTCTTTAATAGCTGGGGAAAAACAAAACAGTGTGTATTCTGCAGAGAAACCAAAGCAGTTGTTTAAGTAGAAATATATAGAAAGTGATTGATTCTATGAGGGATTGGCTCACATCATTGTGGAGCCTGAGAAATCCCATGATCTGCCGTCGGTAGGGCGGAGGCCCAGGAAACCTGTTGGTACAGTTCCAGTCCAAACAAAGGTTTAATAAGAACCAGGGGAACCCATGGTGTTCATCCCATTCTGAATTTAAGGAACCAGGAGCACCAATGCCTAAGGCAGGAGATGGTCCAGCTCAAGAAGAGAGCAAATGTGCATTTCCTTAGTCCGTTTGTTCTATTCCAAGCCCTCAACAGATGGGGGGATGCCCAACCATGTCCAATAGAGAGGATGGCTCTTCTGGACTCAGATCACCAATTCGAACACTAATCACTTCTAGAAATACCCTCATAGAGGCAAGGAAAAATTAAATTTTACCAGCTATCTGGGCATTCCTTAACCCAGCCATGGTATGCATAAAATTAACCATCATGTCAGTTTTCTGAAAATGTTTTTACTTTTATCAAATATAAAAGATATATTTATTTTACAAGTCTCTCTATGTTTATAGCTGATGAACTTCAACTAAAGATAAATAGTCATAAAATAGAAAAACAAACTTTTGAACCTGAAAGAGTTTAAACACATAAATAGGTATCATTTGATTTCTTTTAAGCAACCATAATCTATTCTCTTTTGTCTTCTCTTAAGCCATCAAAATCTAATCAAATCATGGACACAGAATCTGCTTCAATTTCAATCACCTACCTGTTAAATTGTCACTAACGTCTAGTGTAGACCAGCTCTGGAACAAGGGGCCTTTGTGAACATAGTCCTTCTTGCCTGTAGAGTACCAGACAGGTTTTATCAACTACGAAGGCAGCTGGGATGAGATTTCAAAACCCAAAATGACACTGAGGATGGGTTGTGACTATTTCCCTCTATGTGACTGTGGCAGAGATGGTTCCTTGCCTCTGCTGTTGTGGGAATTTTTACAGAAATAGACTGTCCTTACAGGCGCTATATTCCCTAGGCACTCTCCCATGCAGCTGTGACCCTGTGACTAGGTTTCACCAATGGAAAGAAATTTGAGTTGATCTAGGTCACTTGTGTCACTTGCCATAAAATTTTAGAGAGTGTATCATATTATATGCTCTCCCTTACTGTATTTATCAGCTGAGTAAAAGGAATGAGAAGCTTTAAAATATGGATACAAAAATTGAATTTCAACATCAAAAGATCAATAAAAGTCACAAATGTTGGGTGTTACATGTGTTAGACATAAGTGTTTATTTCCCCTGCTGTTTCAGTAATTATTAGATCTTAAGGCAATGATATCATTCTACTATATTTACATCACACTTATTTACCTTATGCCTGTGTTTACCAAAGAAAGCAAATGCACTGAAGAAAAAAAGTATTTATTCATATTTGTACAGTCTAGGCTGACTATTCCTATTGTCTTTGGTGTCAAGGTTTCCATTAGAATATTTTAAAATTTTTATTGCTGTTGTTTAGAAAAAAAAATAGATTTTTATACATTTGCTTTATATCTTATGGTCTTCTTAAAGACTTATCAGTTCTACTGTCTAAAGAAGATATTCCTTAGGATTCTCTATTTACCAGATCATGTAATCTGCAATAGCAATATTTTTATCTCTTACTTTACATCTTCATGCCATTTATTGATTGATTAATTGCTTGATAGATTGACTGACTGACTTTTTGCTGTACCTCAAGTACAGTTGAGCAGAAATAATAAGAGAGGACATCCTTGCCATTTCCTTGTCTTAGCAGAGAGCATGCAATCTCTCACCATTAAGTGTGAGTTAGCTGTAATTTGTCCATACACAACTTTCACTGGGTTTAGGAAGTACTCTTCTGTTCCTACGACACAAAGAATGTTGGTTTTTGGTTTTTGGTTTTTGGTTTTTTTACGACCAACAGGTTTTAGTTGTGTTAAATTATCTTTCTGTGTCTTTGGAGATGATCTTAGAGTTTTCCCCTTCATTCTATGAACATAGAAAATTACATTCGTTAACTATTCAAATGTTAAATCTGTGTTGAATTCCTGGAGTAATTCCCAATTGTTAATGATGTATTTTCCATCTTACGCATTTTCATTTGATTTGCTAATTTCAGTTTAAGAGTTTTGCATTTGGTTTTATTAGGGTTAGTGTTCAGTAGTTTGCTTATGATATTGTTATTTTGTTTCGGTAGCAGAGCAATGTTGACATTATAAAATGAGTTAGGAAGTGTTTGATCGTTTTTTATTTTTCTGAAGGATCCTGTGGGATTTTTGTCTTTTTTCAATGTTGGATAGGATTCATGAAATCATCTGTGTCTGAAATGTGTAAGAGAAGAAATTTTATCTGCAAATTTAATGCCTTTGATAGATATAATAGTATTTTTCCTATATATTTGTCACTATGAATTATGTGTTTTTTGAAGGCATTTGTCCATTTTATTTAAATCATTGAATTTATACACAGAATATGTCTCACATCGTGTCTTTATCGTCCTTTTAAAATCTCTTCAGGGGCACCTGCTCAGCTAAGTTGGTTAAGCCACAGACTCTCGATTTTGGCTCAGATCATGACTTCTGGGTGGTGGGACCGAGCCACATGTCAGGCTCCCTGCAGGGCGCGGAGTCTGATTATTCCTCTCCCTCTGTTCCTGCCCCTGCTCATATGTTCTCTCTCTCTCTCCAAAATTAATTTTTTAAAATCTCCTTTTCATTCTAAATATTTAATTACCAATATTATAGTACTTGTGATCTTTAGCTACTGTCTTCTTTTTATGTTGGCATAGAAATCTATCAGTTTTAATATTCTGTTTAAAAAAAAAAAACTTGACCTTAGTTTAAATGGATTTTTCTTTTTATTCTGATTTCCAATTTCTTTGCTATCTACTTTTTATTCTCATTCTTTTGTTCTTCATCCCTTTAATTTGCTCTTCCTTTTCTATCTTCCTAAGGTAGAATTTTGACATCATTAATATTGAGTATTTAGTTTTCCCCTACATAAGCATTTTAAAGCCACAAATTTCCCTTTAAATGTTGTTTTAAGTGCATTATGCACATTTTGATATGTTGGCTTTTAATTTTATTCACTTCAAAAATATATATTTTTATATAGATATAGATATTTTATCCGTTTTGTTTGTTGTCTTCCTTGATCATTGGCTTATTTATTCACACACATCTTACTGAGAGTGGGAGAAATTATGGGCTAAGAAAATGTCTTGGTTCTGAACTGTGCTGCCTTGGGGTGGGGTGATGCGTGCAAAGTTAACTGTTCCTCTTACAATCTCGGTACATCCACATTTTTTTTTTTTCCTTCAGCAGTATATAGGAACTTCTGCAAGAAAAACTCTGTCTTCCACAAGGCTCTCTCATCCATGAGTGGTGGCCTAAATCAGAGTTTTCCAAAAGAAGGGCTTAAGTCTCGTTAAGGAGTACAGATGGGACAAAGTCAATTTGCCTATCGCTCGATGCTCAGATGGGCAGAACTTCCTCACCCCTCAGTCCCTGGGTGCTGATCATACAACTCCCACAAAGGCACTTTTGTCTATGGATGGATGCAAAATTGTTGTTGTTAGGGCAGGGAAATTATGAGAGAAATCTTATTTAGTCATGTTCCTGATATCACTTCCCCCTCAGCTTTCTGAAAAGACTAATGTTTATTTATAAAGAACTTTTCATCCGCATGGTCCTAAGTGGTTCATTACTAGGTTCACTTTCTGGCCAGAAAGAAGGGGGAAAAGCTGTATACTTCTACAGTGGATTTCTGATAAGGTAATATCTAGTTGGGTCTAGTTGCTCAGTGTGAAGATCTCTGTCCTTTAACTGGAATATTTAGCAAATTTAAATTTCCACATTATTAAAGTATCATATGGTTTGGCTCAAGTACATTGACTTGCAACTCATGTTTTCAATCTGTTTCCTCTTTTAGTTTCTTTTATAAATTATCTTGCCTTCTTTAGAATTTCTTGACTATATTTTAGAAATCCATATATATGGAATTTTATATATTCTGTAATATTAATCCCTATAGTTTTTTGTTAATATTTTCCAGCAGCTGATCTAGGGTTTAAAATGTGCATATTTAACATGTCACAATCTATCTTTAAATAATAATATGTCACCTCATATTAAATGTAAGCCCTTTATAACTATATACTTTCCTTCCCCTATCAAGACCTTTGTACTCTTACTTTCATACATATTATTTCTACATGGATTTTAAATCCCCCCAAAATATTCTCACTATTTTGTTTTAAATAAAATAATTTTATTTTAAATTATTATTTAATTTTTAAATTTAATTTTATTTTTTCAGTGTTCCAAGATTCATTGTTTATGCGCCACACCCAATGCTCCATGCAATACATGCCCTCCTTAATACCTACCATCAGGCCCTCCCAACACTCCATCCGTTTCCCTTCCAAAACCTTCAGTTTGTTTCTCAGAGTCCACAGCTCTCATGGTTCATCTCCCCCTCCAATTTGCCCCAACTCACTTTTCCTCTCCTTCTCTTAATATCCTCCATGTTATTCCTTATGTTCCACAAGTGAAACCATATCATAATTGACTTTCTCTGCTTGAATTATTTCACTCAGCATAATCTCCAGTCCCATCCATGCTGATACAAAAGTTGGGTATTCTTCCTTTCTGCTGGAAATGTAATATTCTATTGTATATATGGACCATATCTTCTTTATCCATTCATCTGTTGAAGGGCATCTTGGCTCTTTCCACAGTTTCGCTGTTGTGGCATTGCTGCTATGAACATTGGGGTACAGATGGCCCTTCTTTTTACTACATCTGTATCTTTGGGGTAAATACCCAGTAGTACAATTGCAAAGTCATAGGGTAGCTCTATTCTTAATTTTTTGAGGAATCTCCACACTGTTCTCCAAAGTGGCTGCACCAACTTCCATTCCCACCAATGGTGTAAGAGGGTTCCCCTTTCTCCACATCCTCTCCAACACTTGTTGTTTACTGTCTTGTTAATTTTGCCCATTCTAACTGGTGTAAGGTTGTATCTTAATGTGTTTGTGTTTGTTTTTTTTTTAAGATTTTATTTATTCATTTGACAGAGATCACAAGTAGGCAGAGAAGCAAGCAGAGAGAGAAGAAGGGAAGCAGGCTTCCTGACTTGGGGCTCAATGCCAGGACCCTAAGATCATGACCTGAGCCAAAGGCAGAGGCTTTAACCCACTGAGCCACCCAGGCGCCCCTCAATGTGGTTTTGATTTGAATGTCTCCAATGGCTAATGATGATGAACATTTATTCATGTGTCTGTTTGTATGTCTTCTTTGGAAAAGTGTCTGTTCATGTTTTCTGCTCATTTTTTGACATGATTATCTATATTTTGAGTGTCAAGTTTGAGGAGTTTTTTATAGATCTTGGATATCAACCCATTGTCTGTAATGTCATTTGTAAAAATCTTCTTCCATTCCTTGGGTTGCCTCTTTGTTTGTGTTTTTTTTTTTAATATTTTTATTTATTTATTTGAGAGACAGTGAGAGAGAGCATGGGAGGCGAGAAGGTCAGAGGGAGAAGCAGACTCCCCATGGAGCTGGGAGTCTGATGCGGGACTCGATCCCGGGACTCCGGGACCGTGACCTGAGCCAAAGGCGGTTGCTTAACCAACTGAGCCACCCAGGTGCTCTGCCTCTTTGTTTTGATGACTGTTTCCTTTGCTATGCAGAAGCTTTTGATCTTAATGAAGTACCAAAAGTTCATTTTTGCTTTTGTTTCCTTTACCTTTGGAGATAATGTCTTGAAAGAAGTTGCTGTGGCCAATGTTGAAGAGGTTACTGCCTGTGTTCTCCCCTAGGATTTTGATACATTCCTGCCTAATATTGAGTTGTTTTATCTATTTCAAGTTTATTCTTGTGTATGGTGTAAGAGAATTGTCAAGTTTCATTCTTCTATACGTAGCTGTCCCATTTTCCCAGCACCATTTATAGAAGATACTGTCTTTTTTCCACTGTACGTTTTTTCCTACTTTGAAGATTCGTTGACCATAGAGTTGTGGGTCCAATCTGGACTCTCACTCTGTTCCACTGGTCTATGTGTCTGTTTTTGTGGTAGTATCATGCTGTCTTGGTGATACAGCTTTGTGATAGAGCAGGAAATTAGGCAACGTGATGCCCCCAACTTTGCTTTTCTTTTTCAGCATTTCCTTAGCAATTTGGGGTCATTTCTGGTTCCATGCAAATTTTAGGATTGTTTGTTCCAGCACTTTGAAAAATGCTGGTGGAATTTTGGTCAGGATGGTGTTGAAAGTATAAATTGCTCTGGGCAGTATAAACATTTTAACAATGTTTATTATTAAAATGACAAAAACAACAAAACAAATGTTTATTCTTCTGATCCATGAGCATGAAATGCTGTTCTACCTTTGTGTGTCTTTTTCAATTTCTTTCATGAGTGTTCTGTAGTTCCCTGAGTATAGATCCTTTACCTTTTGGTTAGGTTTATTCCAAGTTATCTTATGTTTCTAGGTGCTATACTAAGTGGAATCAATTCTCTAATTTCCCTTTCTATATTTTCATTGTTAGTGTAGAAGAAAGCAATTGATTTCTGTACATTGATTTCGTATCCTGCCACATTTCTGAATTGCTGTATGAGTTTTAGTAGTCTGGGGGTGGAGTCTTTGGGGTTTTCCATATAAAGTACCATGTCATCTGCAAAGAGAGAGAGTTTGACTTCTTCTTTGCCAATTTGAATACGTTTTATTTCTTTTCATTGGCTAATTTCTGTTGCTAGGACTTCTAGTACTATGTTGATCAACAGTGGTTAGAGAGGGCATCCTTGTCATGTTCCTGATCGCAAAGAGAAGGCTGCCAGCTTTTCCTGTGGGTTTTTCATAGCTAACTTTTATGAATTTACAGAATGTTCCCTCTATTCCTACACTTTGAAGAGTTTTTATTAGGAAAGGAATTGTATCTTGTAAAATGCTTTCTCTGCATGAATTGAGAGGACGATGTGTTTCTTTTCTCTTCTCTTATTGATTTGTTCTGTCAAACTGGTTGATTTGGGAATGTTGAAACACACTTGCATCCCATGGATAAATCCCACCTGGTCATGGTGGATAATCTTTTTAATGTACTGTTGGATCCTATTAGCTAGGGTCTTGTTGAAAATCTTGGCATCCATATTCATCAGGGATATTGGTCTGAAATTCTCCTTTTTGGTGTGGTCTTTGCCTGGTTTGGGGATCAGGGTAATGCTGACTTCATAGAAAGAATCTGAAAGTTTTCCTTCTGTTCCTATTTTCTGAAACAGTTTCAGGAGAATAGGTATTCTTTCTTCTTTGATGAGTGGTAAATTCCCCAGGGAATCCATTAGGTCCTGGACTCTTGTTTTTTGGGAGGTTTTTGATCACTGCTTCAATGTCGTTACTTGATGTTGGTCTATTCGGGTTGTCAGTTTCTTCCTGTTTCAGTCTTAGAAGATTATAGTTTTCCAGGAATGTATCCATTTCTTCTAAGTTGCTTAACTTATTGGCATATAACTGTTGATAATAATTTCTGATGATTATTTCTGTTTCCTTGGTATTAATGGTGATCTCTCCCTTTTCATTCATAATTTTATTAATTTGGGTCCTTTCTCTTTTCTTTTGGATTAGTTTGGCCTGTGGATTATTGATCTTATTGATTCTTTCAAAGAGCCAGCTTCTAGTTTCGTTCATGTATTTTACTGTATCTCTAGTTTCTAACTCATTGATCTCTGCTTTAATCTTGATTATTTCCCTTCCTATCTGGGGAGTTGGCTTAATTTGTTGTTGTTTTTCAAGTTTTTTAAAGGTGTAAAGAGATCTTGTGTATTCTGGATTCTTCAATCTTTTTGAGTGAGACTTGGATGGCTATGAATTTCCCCCTTAGGACTACCTTTGCCATATCACATAGCTTTTGGACCCATGTGTCTTCATTCTCATTGGTTTCCATGAATTGTTTAAATTCTTCTTTGATTTCCTGGTTGGTCCAAAGATTCTTGAGCAGGATGGTCTTTATGTTCAAGTGTTTGAATTCCTTCCAAAGTTTTTCTTGTGGTTGAGTTCTAGTATCAAAGCATTGTGGTCTGAGAATATGCAGGGAATAATCTCAATATTTTGGTATTGGCTGAGCCTTGACTTGTGACCCAGTATGTGGTTTATTCTGGAGAAAGTGCCATATGTGCTTGAGAAGAATGAGTATTCTGTTGTTTTAGGGTAGAATGTTCTGTATATATATCTATGAGGTCCATCTGGTCCAATGTGTCATTCAAAGCTCTTGTTTCTTTATTAATCTTCTGCTTGGATGATCTTTCTATTACTGAGAATGATGTGTTAAGATCCCCTACAATTAAGGTATTCATATCAATATGACTCTTTATTTTGATTATTGGTTGGCTTGTGTAGTTGGCTCCTCCTTTATTGGGGGCATAAATATTTACAATTGTTAGATCTTCTTGGTGGATAGACCCTTTAAGAAGGGTGTTGTGTCCTTCTGTATTTCTGACTATGGTGTTTAGCTTAAAATCTAATTTATCTGATATAAGACTCGCTACCCCAGCTTTCTTTTGAGGCCCGTTGGCATGGAAAATGGTTCCGCATCCCTTCACTTTCAGTCTGAAGGTATCTTTAGGTTCCAAAAGTGTCTCTCGTAGATAGCATATGGATGGGTCCTGTCATTTTATCCAGTCCACAACCTTGTGCTGTTTTATAGAAGCATTTAGGCTGTTCACATCAAGAGTGATTATTGAAAGATACGTTTTTATTGACATCTTGTTGCCTGTGAAGTCCTCCTTGTTTCTGTAGATTGTCTCTGTAAATTTCTGGTCTATGTCGCTCTTGGTTTGTTTCTTCTTTTACAGAATCCCCCTTAATATTTCTTGTAGTTCTGGCTTGGTGGTCACATACTCTTAAATCTTGCTGGTCTTGGAAGCTCTTTATCTCTCCATCCATTTTGAATGTCAATCTTGCTAAATAAAGTATTCTTGGCTGCATGTTCTTCTCATTGAGTGCCCTGAATATGTCTTTCCAGCCATTTCTGTTTGCCAGATTTCTGTGGACAGGTCTAACATTATTCTGATGGTCCTTCCTCTGTACATAAGGAATCTTTTCTCCCTAGCTTCTCTTAAGACCTCCTGTTTGAAATTATGGTTTGTGAATTTCATAATTAAGTGTCTGAATGTCTTTCTAGACTCATTGATCTTGGGGGGGGGTGTCCTTTCTACCTCTAAGATAGGAGCACTTGTTCCATTCCCCAGATTAGAGAACTTTTCATCCAGAATTTTTTCAACTATATCTTCTAGTCTTATCTCTTTCTCCACCCACCTCTTGGATTCCAATAATTATGACATTTGAGCATTTCATGGCATTATTTATCTCCGTAATTCTGTTTTCATGGCTTCTAAGCTGTTTGTTCCAGGCCTCTCCTAATCCTTCTTTTCTATCAGTTTGTCTTCTAGATCACTAATTCTACCTTCTGCCTTGGTTACCCTGGCTGTTAGAGTACTTAGATTAGATTGGTTCTCACTGATATAATTTTTTTTTAATTTTTTATTTTTTATAAACATATATTTTTATCCCCAGGGGTACAGGTCTGTGAATCACCAGGTTTACACACTTTGCAGCACTCACCAAAGAACATACCCTCCCCAATGTCCATAATCCCACCCCCTTCTCCCAAACCCCCTCCCCCCAGCAACCCTCAGTTTGTTTTGTGAGATTAAGAGTCATTTATGGTTTGTCTCCCTCCCAATCCCATCTTGTTTCATTTATTCTTCTCCTACCCACTTAAGCCCCCATGTTGCATCACCACTTCCTTATATCAGGGAGATCATATGATAGTTGTCTTTCTCTGCTTGACTTATTTCGCTAAGCATGATATGCTCTAGTTCCATCCATGTTGTCGCAAATGGCAAGATTTCATTTCTTTTGATGGCTGCATAGTATTCCATTGTGTATATATACCACATCTTCTTGATCCATTCATCTGTTGATGGACATCTAGGTTCTTTTGTGGCTATTGTGGACATTGCTGCTATAAACATTCGGGTGCACGTGCCCCTTTGGATCACTACGTTTGTATCTTTAGGGTAAATACCCAGTAGTGCAAATGCTGGGTCATAGGGCAGTTCTATTTTCAACATTTTGAGGAACCTCCATGCTGTTTTCCAGAGTGGCTGCACCAGCTTGCATTCCCACCAACAGTGGAGAAGGGTTCCCCTTTCTCCGCATCCTCGCCAGCATCTGTCATTTCCTGACTTGTTGATTTTAGGCATTCTGACTGGTGTGAGGTGATATCGCATTGTGGTTTTGATTTGTATTTCCCTGATGCCGAGTGATATGGAGCACTTTTTCATGTGTCTGTTGGCCATCTGGATGTCTTCTTTGCAGAAATGTCTGTTCATGTCCTCTGCCCATTTCTTGATCGGATTATTTGTTCATTGGGTGTTGAGTTTGCTAAGTTCTTTATAGATTCTGGACACTAGTCCTTTATCTGATATGTCGTTTGCAAATATCTTCTCCCATTCTGTCAGTTGTCTTTTGATTTTGTGAACTGTTTCCTTTGCTGTGCAAAAGCTTTTGATCTTGATGAAATCCCAAGAGTTCATTTTTGCCCTTGCTTCCCTTGCCTTTGGCATTGTTCCTAGGAAGATGTTGCTGTGGCTGAGGTCGAAGAGGTTGCTACCTGTGTTCTCCTCAAGGATTTTGATGGATTCCTTTCGCACATTGAGGTCCTTCATCCATTTTGAGTCTATTTTTGTGCGTGGAGTAAGGAAATGGTCCAATTTCATTTTTCTGCATGTGGCTGTCCAATTTTCCCAGCACCATTTATTGAAGAGGCTGTCTTTTTTCCATTGGACATTCTTTCCTGCTTTGTCGAAGATTAGTTCACCGTAGAGTTGAGGGTCTATTTCTGGGCTCTCTATTCTGCTCCATTGATCTATGTGTCTGTTTTTGTGCCAGTACCATGCTGTCTTGATGATGACAGCTTTGTAATAGAGCTTGAAGTCCGGAATTGTGATACCACCAACGTTGGCTTTCTTTTTCAATATCCCTTTGGCTATTCGAGGTCTTTTCTGGTCCCATATAAATTTTAGAATTATTTGTTCCATTTCTTTGAAAAAGATGGATGGTACTTTGATAGGAATTGCTTTAAATGTGTAGATTGCTTTAGGTAGCATAGACATTTTCACAATATTTATTCTTCCAATCCAGGAGCATTGAACATTTTTCCATTTCTTTGTGTCTTCCTCAATTTCTTTCATGAGTACTTTATAGTTTTCTGAGTATAGATTCTGTGCCTCTTTGGTTAGGTTTATTCCTAGGTATCTTATGGTTTTGGGTGCAATTGTAAATGGGATTGACTCCTTAATTTCTCTTTATTCTGTCTTGCTGTTGGTGTAGAGAAATGCAACTGATTTCTGTGCATTGATTTTATATCCTGACACTTAACTGAATTCCTGTATAAGATCTAGCAGTTTTGGAGTGGAGTCTTTTGGGTTTTCCACATATAGTATCATATCATCTGCGAAGAGTGATAATTTGACTTCTTCTTTGCCTATTTGGATGCCTTTAATTTCCTTTTGTTGTCTGATTGCTGAGGCTAGGACCTCTAGTACTATGTTGAATAGCAGTGGTGATAATGGACATCCCTGCTGTTTTCCTGACCTTAGCGGAAAAGCTTTCAGTTTTTCTCCATTGAAAATGATATTTGCCTTGGGTTTTTCATAGATGACTTTGATGATATTGAGGTATGTGCCCTCTATCCCTACACTTTGAAGAGTTTTGATCAGGAAGGGATGCTGTACTTTGTCAAATGCTTTTTCAGCATCTATTGAGAGTATCATATGTTTCCTGTTCTTCTTTTATTGATGTGTTGTATCACATTCACTGATTTGCGGATGTTGAACCAACCTTGCAGCCCTGGAATAAATCCCACTTGGTCGTGGTGAAGAATCCTTTTAATGTACTGTTGAATCCTATTGGCTAGTATTTTGTTGAGTATTTTCGCATCTGTGTTCATCAAGGATATTGGTCTATAGCTCTCTTTTTTGATGGGATCCTTGTCTGGTTTTGGGATCAAGGTGATGCTGGCCTCATAAAATGAGTTTGGAAGTTTTCCTTCCATTTCTATTTTTTGGAACAGTTTCAGGAGAATAGGAATTAGTTCTTCTTTAAATGTTTGGTAGAATTCCCCCGGGAAGCCGTCTGGCCCTGGGCTTTTGTTTGTTTGGAGATTTTTAATGACTGTTTCAATCCCCTTACTGGTTATGGGTTTGTTCAGGCTTTCTATTTCTTCCTGGTTCAGTTGTGGTAGTTTATATGTTTCTAGGAATGCATCCATTTCTTCCAGATTGTCAAATTTGTTGGCGTAGAGTTGCTCATAGTATGTTCTTATAATAGTTTGTATTTCTTTGGTGTTAGTTGTGATCTCTCCTCTTTCATTCATGATTTTATTTATTTGGGTCCTTTCTCTTTTCTTTTTGATAAGTCTGGCCAGGTGATTATCAATTTTTTTTATAATTTTTTATTTTTTATGAACATAAATTTTTATCCCCAGGGGTACAGGTCTGTGAATTACCAGGTTTACACACTTCACAGCACTCACCAAAACACATACCCTCCCCAATGTCCATAATACCACCCCCTTCTCCCAAACCCCCTCCCCCCAACAACCCTCAGTTTGTTTTGTGAGATTAAGAGTCATTTATGCTTTGTCTCCCTCTCAATCCCATCTTCTTTCATTTATTCTTCTCGTACCCACTTAAGCCCCCATGTTGCATCACCACTTCCTCATATCAGGGATGTCATATGATAGTTGTCTTTCTCTGCTTGACTTATTTCGCTAAGCATGATATGCTCTAGTTCCATCCATGTTGTCGCAAATGGCAAGATTTCATTTCTTTTGATGGCTGCATAGTATTCCATTGTGTATATATACCACATCTTCTTGATCCATTCATCTGTTGATGGACATCTAGGTTCTTTCCATAGTTTGGCTATTGTGGACATTGCTGCTATAAACATTCGAGTACACGTGCCCCTTTGGATCACTACGTTTGTATCTTTAGGGTAAATGCCCAATAGTGCAATTGCTGGGTCATAGGGAAGTTCTATTTTCAACATTTTGAGGAACCTCCATGCTGTTTTCCAGAGAGGTTGCACCAGCTTGCATTCCCACCAACAGTGTAGGAGGGTTCCCCTTTCTCCACATCCTCGCCAGCATCTGTCATTTCCTGACTTGTTGATTTTAGCCATTCTGACTGGTGTGAGGTGATATCGCATTGTGGTTTTGATTTGTATTTCCCTGATGCCGAGTGATATGGAGCACTTTTTCATGTGTCTGTTGGCCATCTGGATGTCTTCTTTGCAGAAATGTCTGTTCATGTCCTCTGCCCATTTCTTGATCGGATTATTTGTTCATTGGGTGTTGAGTTTGCTAAGTTCTTTATAGATTCTGGACACTAGTCCTTTATCTGATATGTCGTTTGCAAATATCTTCTCCCATTCTGTCAGTTGTCTTTTGATTTTGTGAACTGTTTCCTTTGCTGTGCAAAAGCTTTTGATCTTGATGAAATCCCAAGAGTTCATTTTTGCCCTTGCTTCCCTTGCCTTTGGCGTTGTTCCTAGGAAGATGTTGCTGCTGCTGAGGTCAAAGAGGTTGCTACCTGTGTTCTCCTCAAGGATTTTGATGGATTCCTTTCACACATTGAGGTCATTCATCCATTTTGAGTCTATTTTTGTGTGTGGTGTAAGGAAATGGTCCAATTTCATTTTTCTGCATGTGGCTGTCCAATTTTCCCAGCACCATTTATTGAAGAGGCTGTCTTTTTTCCATTGGACATTCTTTCCTGCTTTGTCGAAGATTAGTTGACCGTAGAGTTGAGAGTCTATTTCTGGGCTCTCTATTCTGTTCCATTGATCTATGGGTCTGTTTTTGTGCCAGTACCATGCTGTCTTGATGATGACAGCTTTGTAATAGAGCTTGAAATCCGGGATTGTGATGCCACCAACGTTGGCTTTCTTTTTCAATATCCCTTTAGCTATTCGAGGTCTTTTCTGGTTCCTTATAAATTTTAGAATTATTTGTTCCATTTCTTTGAAAAAGATGGATGGTACTTTGATAGGAATTGCATTAAATGTGTAGATTGCTTTAGGTAGCATAGACATTTTCACAATATTTATTCTTCCAATCCAGGAGCATGGAACGTTTTTCCATTTCTTTGTGTCTTCCTCAATTTCTTTCATGAGTACTTTATAGTTTTCTGAGTATAGATTCTGTGTCTCTTTGGTTAGGTTTATTCCTAGGTATAATAGGCCCACACCCCGTCACCTAATAGTAAAATTTACAAGTCTCAGTGACAAAGAGAAAATCCTGAAAGCAGCCCGGGAAAAGAAGTCTGTAACATACAATGGTAAAAATATTAGATTGGCAGCTGACTTATCCACAGAGACCTGGCAGGCCAGAAAGAGCTGGCATGATATTTTCAGAGCACTAAATGAGAAAAACATGCAGCCCAGAATACTATATCCAGCTAGGCTATCATTGAAAATAGAAGGAGAGATTAAAAGCTTTCAGGACAAACAACAACTGAAAGAATTTGCAAACACCAAACCAGCTCTACAGGAAATATTGAAAGGGGTCCTCTAAGCAAAGAGAGAGCCTACAAGTGGTAGATCAGAAAGGAACAGAGACCATATACAGTAACAGTCACCTTACAGGCAAAACAATGGCACTAAATTAATATCTCTCAATAGTTACCCTGAATGTTAATGGGCTAAATGCCCCTGTCAAAAGACACAGGGTATCAGAATGGATAAAAAAACAAAACCCATCTATATGTTGCCTCCAAGAAACTCATTTTAAACCCGAAGACACCTCCAGATTTAAAGTGAGGGGGTGGAAAAGAATTTACCATGCTAATGGACATCAGAAGAAAGCAGGAGTGGCAATCCTTATATCAGATCAATTAGATTTTAAGCCAAAGACTATAATAAGAGATGAGGAAGGACACTATATCATACTCAAAGGGTCTGTCCAACAAGCAGATTTAACAATTTTAAATATCTATGCCCCCAACGTGGGAGCAGCCAACTATATAAACCAATTAATAACAAAATCAAAGAAACACATCAACAATAATACAATAATAGTAGGGGACTTTAACACTCCCCTCACTGAAATGGACAGATCATCCAAGCAAAAGATCAGCAAGGAAATAAAGGCCTTAAACGACACACTGGACCAGATGGACATTACAGATATATTCAGAACATTTCATTCCAAAGCGACAGAATACACATTCTTCTCTAGTGCACATGGAACATTCTCCAGAATAGATCACATCCTGGGTCCTAAATCAGGACTAAACCGGTATCAAAAGATTGGGATCATTCCCTGCATATTTTCAGACCACAATGCTCTAAAGCTAGAACTCAACCACAAAAGGAAGTTTGAAAAGAACCAAAATACATGGAGACTAAACAGTATCCTTCTAAAGAATGAATGGGTCAACCGGGAAATTAAAGAAGAATTGAAAAAAATCATGGAAACAAATGATAATGAAAATACAACGGTTCAAAATCTGTGGGACACAACAAAGGCAGTCCTGAGAGGAAAATATATAGCGGTACAAGCCTTTCTCAAGAAACAAGAAAGGTCTCAGGTACACAATCTAGGTGATTATCAATTTTATTAATTCTTTCAAAGAACCAGCTCCTAGTTTCATTGATTTGTTCTATTGTTTTTTTGGTTTCTATTTCATTGATTTCTGCTCTGATCTTTATGATTTCTCTTCTCCTGCTGGGCTTAGGGTTTCTTTCTTGTTCTTTCTCCAGCTCCTTAGGTGTAGGGTTAGGTTGTGTACCTGAGACCTTTCTTGTCTCTTGAGAAAGGTCACTGATATAATTTTTAACTTCTGCCAGATTGGCTCTCACTTCTGCCCTTGGAGATTCAATGTTGTCACTAATGGTCTTCTCAAACCTAGTCATTGCCTGTATAACTGTTACCCTGAATTCCCTTTCTGACATACTGTTTATGTCCATATCCAATAGTTCTGTGGCAGAGAGCAGAGTCTCTGAGTTTTTCCTTTGTTGGGTGTTCCTCCTTCTAGTCACTTCAGTGAGAGGTTGTTGAGGGGATGTATAGCTGAATATATCAACCACAATCCAGGCAATGTGCACCCACAGTAGAGACTCTAGCAGAAACCACCAGTGAAGGAGAATTAGGGTAGGAAAACCCGAAGTGTAGTTCTAAAAACAAAAGCAAACTTCAGCATGCCAGATCCCAAAACTGTTGTTACTTTAAAATTTTAAAATAAAATAATTATATTTTAAATAATATAATTATATGTTAAAAATTAAAATGAGGATAACATCTTTAATATTTGACCACAATTTTGCCATCTCTGGCTTTATTCATTCATTTTTATACTTCCAGATATATATCTGGTATCATTTTCATTTTGCTTGTATTGCAAATCTGTTGGTGACAGCTTTACTTGACCATTGTCTTGCATAGTTTCAGACAAGAAGTCTATCTTCAACCTTATCCTCTTTCTGTGCTTGTGACAGTCATTTTCTTTGGACTGAATATAACATTTCCTCTTTATCACTGGTGTTTAGCAGTTTCTTGTGATGTTGCCTGGCATGGTTTGTGTATGCTATGAGTATATGTATATCTGTTCATGTTGTATGCTATGAGTATATGTATATCTGTTTATGTTGCTGAGAATTTATTGAACTTTTTGGGTATATGAGGTTTTGTTTTCACCAAATTTGGAATATTTTAACCATTTTAGAAACATAGTTTTGATGTCCTTTCTTTTAGGATTCCAGTTTTATTGATGATAAACTAATTGTTATTTTCTGAGATGTATCTGAAGATTGTTTAATTCATTTTAATAGTTTCTCTCTTTGTTTCATTTTTTAATAGATTCTATTGGTGTTTGTTCAAGTTCACTGATGTTTTATTGTCTAATGTCTTGTAGGTTATTAATCCCACTTAGTTAATTTTTCATTTCATATAGTGTATTTTCCAACTTCTTCGGTAGTTTCTATCTATAAATGTTTTAAACATGTATAAACACACATGTATAAAGCAACTTCTATTCAAAAAGTTGGGAAATGGACAGTGATAAGACTCACTTTTGATTTCTCTTGTTTCAGTGGTCATAACGCTGCTTATCATGTTGCTGAATGTCAGAAAAGAGTTTTTTCTATTTTGTCTAGTTTTAGAATTCATAAAATGTTGCTACATAGTGCTTTTATAAATGTTTGCTTCAATAATCTACAAATTTGAATACTAAGTAAAATACAGACAATTTTTAGATGTATAATTGCTACATATAAAATAAAATTATGGCACATTAATTATATATAATTTATCAAAAATATTGATTGCATTGAAATTATTTAACTTAATTTTTTCCATAATTCAGAGTAAAAAGTCAAAATAATTAGTTCAAATTTTTATAATTCTACCCATTAAATGTGAGAGGACAAGGTTTTATCATTCCTACCATATAGGGAGAGCTGATTTTGACCAGGTGGTCCAAAAGAGTAAGAATGCCATATGACTCTGGGAGTTAAAGCTAACCTGATGATCTCAATTTTTATTTGTTTTTAACTAGTAGCCTCATTCTTGCTTCCTAATAATAGCAGCAAATTAAAAAAAATAATTAAGTGAATAAGGCGTGATCTATCCTATGACTCAAAAGCAAGAATAGAATACATATTCTTTAATTCCTATTTTTAAAGGCCATCGTTAAATTTCTCTGAATTTCCTATTGGTAAGTCCATTAATGATTTCATTTCTGAGGTAATATGTGTATTTTTTCCCAAGAACATTAACTTAGAAAACATAATAAATTATAAAATATATGAACATACATGTTCATATTAACAAAATTATATTTGATGACTCATGATATCATTATATAACAACTATTTATGATTATCATTTAATAATCTAATAAATGGTATTAGGTTAACAGTGATATCATGAAACATCAAATATTTCCTAGTATATATTTGCTACAGTAGTTCATTAATCTAGCTACAACATCTACCATTAATTAGAGATATATTAACAGAGTATTATAGACACCTTTGCAACAATTCCATTTTCTGAATTTGTGTTTTCATTGTAGTCCACGAAAGAGCAATAGGGCAAACTACTTAAAACTACTCTTTAAATATATAGTTGCCCAGACTATGAATCAATAATGACATTTTCAATTGCTGTTGGCAAGAAAAATATCACTTTATTTGCAAATCCATAAATTCTGACTCTGAAAGTCACTATAAAAACTCATGTATTATTTTCTTCAAGTCTTGTTTCCCCATATAGATTTTATATAAGCAGAATTTGAAACTCTCTATTTTATAATGATTATTATGAGTGTGATAAATTTTTTGATCTAGAAGGTGTATAAGTTTCTGATTGTCCAATTTCTTACTAGTCAAAGAAATAAATAAAGGGATACAACACAGAGTTTGTTCTAGAGGTCTAGTGACAGAAAAAAAATAAAACACTTGTGGATTTTTTTTCCAATATGATCTCTTCTGTCTGTGCCTCAGCATATTTTTTTAAACTCCTTTCATGGAAAATGCATCCTTTAAATGTATTTGCTTTAAAATTGCTTACTGAAAATCCAATAGTGTGACTTATATAGATATAGATATATACACACATATATATAAAGTAGAGTACTGCATTTTACATAATATATATTACTCTTTGCATTATTTTGACTACCTTTTTCTTTGTAATCTATCTCCATATTTTAACATATTTGTCACATAACATTCCAAAACTCTAACGAACTTAACTTTCTTATGTATCTACTCACAAAATTGAACAGGATTCTAACTTCATAGAAGCATTTTCTAACCTGATACTCACAAATGGTCTTTTCTCCAAAAATATTTAATTTAGAATAAATTAAATAAATAAATTAAATTAAATTTGCATTTCTTTTCACTGAAGGACACCTGTTAACACATTTCTTGTAAAACTCATCATCTTGTGACTTTCTTCCACCAATGAATTTCAACACCCTTCTTTCTATCTCTGTACCATCAGAAAACATGTCCACTGTAGCACTCAACATTTCATTAAAATAACTGTGTACATGCCTCTCTCCTTTTTGTGAACTCTTTGAACTGTTCAGAGCACAAGTTATTTTTCACTATTTTTATGCCTGCATAGTAAGAACTTAATTATATCTGTTGGATGAATTAATTAATGAATGTGTTTGGTGGGGCAGATTTCTTACACAGATGTACTTGCACATAAGTAGGTGGGACTAACTATGAATTGGCCGGTGGGGATAATGGTTGACACATTCAGGATAGTATCCTTAGATTCCAGATGTACTTCTCCTCCTTGGGTATTGTTACGTCCCTGTTATAACCTTAAAAAAGCATCAAGAAGTCCTTACATCCCATCTAAATTGTCATTATTTCCCTTTCCAAGATTTTTTTTTAAATGATGCCTTAATTGTGCAGTATTCTGTAGTTCCTTGTGTCTTTAAGATTAACTGTAAATAGGCGATAAATGAAAGTCAGAAATTTTAGCTGCTTAGCAATAAAATAATTTTACAAATGTTATGATCACTGGGCTTTGTTGAAATTTCTAGAGTGAATTTAAATCAGGAACAAAGAATATTTTATTGATTCGTGGCCTCCTTTCCTGCTCAGCAAATCACTCATTTGCCTCTTGGAACTGCACAGTGCTCCAATAAATATTCAGGGAAGACTCAGTGGTAGGTTATTTCATAAACAAAAAGGCATAGACAAGGCTTAATGTGTTCTACCTGTCTTTGGCAGGAAGTTTAAAGTACAACTTGAAATGTATGGAAAGACCTTGCCCAAGGCTAGATACAAATGTTTGCCTAGGTAAAGTTTTTTTTTAAATCAGTAGATTATATAACAAGATGGCAAAAATTCTTGCTTGTTTAGCAATTTGACAAAGCATTCCTGTAGATTATTTTACTTGCAAATAGCAAAAATGTCTTTCTAACTTCCCCCTGGCTCTGATCTCATTTATTTTAGCCCCTAATTCTGTGGTAAATGTACCTTCACTAAAACAGATTAAAGTGTGCAAGTCTCTTAAGTATTTCTTTTTCTCCAATTGGAAGAATAACAGATAAGGAAGAAAATGGCAGAATTCTAATTTCAGTTTTTATATCCTATCTTAAAATGTTGTATTCCAAAGCTTCAACTCCCTTTACAACTTTCAATGAAAATATTTGGATAGAATGGGAACAGAAAAAAAAAAGTTCTTTATAATTAACATACATATGCAAGATATTTTACCTCTGAAAGATTCTGCTCTCTGAATTATTGTCTTCTTGAGTTTAAGTGTGTTAGTTTCATGTAACCAGGAATTGTCTAAAATATTTTGGAATTTTGTGATAGAAGCACATACGGTTTGCACAAAAGTTGTTTTAAGTTCAGAAGAAAAAGTTGTGGGGCTAATGCTAATTTTAATAATCAAATATTTTGTTATCAAATGTTTCTGTTAGAAAAGTTTTTAGAGGAGTCATTACAGTTTTCAGTCAACTATGAAATTGACTTATGATCTTCCAGTCATGTCACTGAATTTTTAGATCGCCTTCTCAATTTCACAAATAGCAAAACATAAGTGATATATTAAGATCTGATGTAATTTTCTGGGAGTGCTGACTTAACTTGGTGTAGAAAATGGAAACAGAATTATTTCCCATGTAGCCCTGATACTTCAATTTCAACACACCCCCAATTTTTCTAGTCCTAATTTTGTTAACCCTGGAATTAAGATAAATAAAGAAATAAGTAAATAAATGAATAAGTCACAGGAAATGCCTCTCATGGAAGTATTTCAGTGAGAAAACATAGGAGGGAGAAAGAAAACTAAATGGCATAAACTTTTATTCCCAAAAGAGGAAATAGTTGATAAGAGAAATATAACTTTAAACAATCACCCTAAAAACAATCACCAAGAGTAAAAAGAAGAAGTATATCAAAAAGTGCCTCACCGGGGCACCTGGGTGGCTCAGTGGGTTAAAGCCTCTGCCTTCGGCTCAGGTCATGATCCCAGGGTCCTGGGATCGAGCCCCACATCTCCCTGCTGACCAGAGAGCCTGCTTCCTCCTCTCTCTCTGCCTCTCTGCCTACTTGTCCTCTCACTCTCTGTCTAATAAATAAATAAAAAATAAAAAAATAAAAAAGTGCCTCACCTTTTAGGGTACCTGGGTGGCTCAGTTGGTTAAACATCTAGTTAACCACTATTGGTTTCCGCTTGGGTTGTGACCTCAGGATTGTAGAATTGAGTCCCAAGTTGGGCTCTGCACTCAGTGGTAGTCTGGGGGAGTCTGCTTGTAGATTCTCTTTCCTGTGCCCTTTGCGCTCCCCCCCCTGCTCATGTACACTCTCTCTAAATGAATATATAAAAAAATGAAAAACTAAAATATTTTTGAATGCCTCTTTTTGATATAACACGATTAAGCAATAGGAATTAGCCATAGTTAGTATTTCACTTGCAGTTACAATTTTTACCCAATCCTCTTGTCCATATTCTGTTTTTATCCAAAAAGTCAAGATAGAAAAATATTGAATTCATGTAATTGAACTGTGTCTGTACCAATCAGCGCTTTTTCATTTTGCATTTCAAATGTCTGCACATGTAAAATAACATCAAATAGAAGAGTAAAACAACGTTGACTAAAAGTTGTAAGTTTCTAGAACCAAGAATCCTTTGACAGACATTGGCTAAAATGTCTCAAGCTGTGCCTCTCAACTTTTTCATATCAGTGTTGTTTTAGAATAAATGGTGTCCACTTAATGTAAATTATTTTTTTTCACTTAATGTAAATTGAAAGGTAAGCAATAGCTGGTTGTTTTCTGTGCAGAGCTGCAAACCACACTACCCACTACCTGATCTACATCAAAATCTTTTAGGACTTTGTGGGCTCTTCAGAACACTGGTAGATAGTGGGGTATTCAACACGGCAGAGGGAACTAGGGGTCATTGGAGGAGCCTTGCCTTAGAAAGTGCTTCTTAGATTCAGATTATAGAGTTAGTGTCATTAATCAGGCATAGCTAAGGAGCAGGATTAGCTTGAGACAGAGGAACAGGTGTATTAGGGGGCAGAGCAAATATGGAGCACACAGAGGGTGAATAAAAGCCTGGAGAGGCAAGAACAGTGGGTTTGGAGAGATCCCAGAGAGGCCAGAATGGGGCTGGAGTACTAAGAAAACTATATATATTGCAGGCTTTGTGGACTTGAGTCTTTGAAGCTACAAGAATCTACTAGAGGGATTTAAAGAGAATAGCAATATGATAAAAAATGGTATGTTTTTGGACATAGACTGCAATAAAAAAAAAAAACAACAACAACAACAATGCATTGAGGTTGGGATAAAAACGGAATGAGACCAGTCATAAAGAAGTCTATTGTATTTGCCCAGGTGAGAGATTGTGATAGCTTAGAATAAGGTGATAGCAGAAGACAGATAGAGAAATGTTAAAGAGATAATATTGAAAGAACATTTTGGGGGGCGCCTCGGTGGCTCAACAGGTTAAGACTCTGCCTTTGGCTCAGGTCATGGTCCCAGGGTTCTGGGATCGAGCCCCGCATCGGGCTCTCTGCTCAGTGGGGAGCCTGCTTCTTCCTCTCTCTGCCTGCCTCTCTGCCTACTTGTGAACTCTGTCTGTCAAATAAATAAATAAAATCTTTAAAAAAAAAAAAAAAAGAAAGAACATTTTGGTCTCTGCAGCTACCGACATCCACTGATTGAGGTGTATTTGATAGTTCTAATCGCTTCAGATCTTAAAGACTCATTTTTATGTGCTCATACTAAAACAAAGTAAAATAGAAGCTTCCTTTTTAAAAATCAGTGCACATCCTGTAGTCTTTGGTTAAGTGGCATTTTTAGTTGTTCTGAACCCTGAGACATTCCTTCCAATTTTCAGATCTGAGTTTACACTGAAACTTTTTTTCCCGTTTCTTGTTTCAGTTAGAAGTTTCAAACTTAGACTCAGTTCTCTCATTGTTCCTATTTTATGATGGATATCCGAACACCAAACCCCCCAAATATTTATGTTTCCTGCCTGACTTGTGCCTGTAATAATTACCAAGCAAATGAAAGCAAGGGTGTTAAGTGTTCATAAAGCAGGTTGAGAGCTACGGTTAGTCACTTGTGTTAAGGAACACACGACTGAGGAAGGATGTTGATAAAGTTATTGAGAGACCCTAGCATTCTTCAAGGTTGTAATAGCACAGAAAAGGTATTACTGCATGCTATTTTCTCCAGAACAGGACAGTTTGTTGCCAGAAAAGCAGTGCATTTTGAGGAGAAATAGCTACACACCAGAAACACTCTACATCATTTATAACTATTATTATATTCTACCTTCACTGCAAACCTATGAAGAGGTTTTGATATTTTATTCACATTTGAAACCTGAGGAAAGTGGGTCACAGGAAATTTGAATAATATTTTTGATGGCATGGAGTTAATTTGGATAGTAAAAGTAGAAGAACGTGTGAGAAAGCTACTTGGCATAATGTAATAAAGCCATTAAATTTTCATAAAGAGATCTCTAAACTCATCTCAAGAATCCAAATCAATGCTGTAGAATGATCTAACAGTCATCATTTCCTTATGTTAATTTTCTTTCTCAAAATTATATGCTCTTCTACCTCAAGTCCTGTTTCAATTATTACTTCCTTACACTGCTTATTTGCTGATATGTAAAAGCAATGCAGTCTTTTCTTAATATTTATGCATATATTTAGTAAACATTTCATAGTTTTTGTTTTGTTTTGTTTTTAATTTTTTATTAACATATAATGTATTATTAGCCCCAGGGATACAGGTCTGTGAATCCCAGGTCTACAACAGTTCATGTTTTTTATAGCATAACAAAAAAGTGCACTTACTAAAAAAGGTAAAATGAATCCCATAATGTGAGAACTATAAAATAACACTGTGGAATATATTCATCCTCATATTTTTACATGTAAACATAAACATACTTAGGGATTTTTTTGTTTTATTTTATTTTGAGTTTTTGTTTTGTTTAGACACGGGATCATGTAATAAATGCCAATTCATAACATTTTTTCCATTAAACAAGGCATTGTAAACTTTATCTAAGTTAGCAAGATGTATGTATATACATTATTATTTAACAACTGTATGGTTCACCTACACAATTTCTGATAATATATTAATATTTGCTTTAGGTGAGTTCTTTGTCAGTAACTTTAAGCCAAGATATATTATTTCACCACATAAGTTTAAAAAAAAAAAAAAGGCTAAACCAAGGGGAGGCATAGATTAGTCATGTGTGGAAAAGTAATGCGGTCAAAAGTGGCCATGTCACTCCAAACCCAAATACTCCTTCCTTGAATTCCATAACTACTGTTACTGATGCCCATTCAGTAGGCTGACATTTCCAACAAATAAACTTTTCCTTTCAAACTTTACTAGTTGCAGAAGATTTTATTTTCTTACTCTACCTAGTCAACTCATACATGTCCCTTGATTTCATAAGCCCATTTCCATGGTACCACTTTTTAAACCTTCCCTGGGGGATTAGTTATTCCTCTGGATATACATTTAAATGATAAATTAGAGAGTTTGATCACAGACTTTATCATTCTAACGTGTTAATTTCTTCCAGAAGGAAGCTTGTTCTCTTAACACCTGGCAATGTTTTATTCATTATTGTATTGGCAACACTCCTGCAATGTTTGGCATAGAAGGAGAATGTATTTATGAAGACCAAGAATGTGCTGTCATTTACAAGACCGATATTTAGCCATTACCCACCAATACTCTGTATGAGTTGTTACAATATTAAAATACTTTTATTCCCTATAGAACTACAATTGTTCTAAGCTCCTAAATGTTCCCATCTTCTACGAAAGTCCAGAACTTCCATGTGATCCAGGCACTACAAGGTTAAAAATGACACACAAAAACAGGTCTTTAGAAAATACCTGCTCCATTTCGTGCCATGGTCTCTTCTCATGGCTCTGTGACTCTTCAACCTGGGCATTTCTTTTGTTTTAATTTTTTTTTTAAATTTTAAAGATTTTATTTATTTATTTGACAGAGAGAGAGCACAAGTGTGTGTGTGTGGGGGGGGGCAGCACACAGAGGGAGAGGGAGAAACAAGCTCCTCACTGAGAAGAGGAACCTGATGTGGGATTCAAACCTGGGACAGTGGGATCATGCCCTGAACTGAAGGCAGACACTTAACGGACTGAGCCACCCAGGTGCCCATTACCTGATAATTTCTAAATAACAATACTGCTTATAGATATGCCACATTACATTTCCTAATCGACTGTTATCACACAACTCTAGAATAATATTTTTAGAGCTTTGAGAAGATGCATCTAGCGAGGTTCCTTGTGGTCATGGTAGTTGTGGTTTTACCTGGGTTGTGTTTTGGTTTTTTGGTTTGTTTGTATTTTTTTTCCCCCTGCATTTTAGGAAAACTCACAAAATATCTTTTCCTCTTTTTTTTCCCATTATTTTATGCATCCCCCCACCCCTTCCCACATATGACTGAAATCACACACTATTTGTCTTTCTCTGACTGGCTTATTTCACTTAGCATTGTACTCTCTAGCTCCATCTATGTCATTGCAAATGGCAATATTTCATCTTTTTATGACTAATATTCCATTGTATGAATATACCACCTCTTCTTTATCCATTCATCTATTGATGGACACTTGGACTGTTTGCATAATTTAGCTATTATAAATAATTATGCTATAAATGTCAGGGTGCAGGTATCCCATTGAATTAGTGTTTTTGTATTCTTTGGGTAAATATCCATCTTTGGGTAAATATCAAATACCCATTCTTTGGGTAAATATCAATCATCAGATCATATGATTGTTCTGTTTTTAACTTTTTGAGGAACCTCCATACTCTTTTCCAGAGTGCCTGGACCTGTTTACATTCCTACCAACAGTGTAAGAGGGTTTTTCCCCCCCACATCTTTGTCACCACCTGTTTCTCATATTTTTTATTTTGGTGATTCTAACAAATGTGAAGTGATATTTCATTGTAGTTTTTATTTGTATTTTACTGATGATCAATATTGTTGGGCATCTTTTCATGTCCTCTTGGATACCTGTATGTCTTCTTTGCACAAAATATTTTTTGAAAATGACAACTTTTTCTCTGTCCAAGTCAACTGCTGAACTATAATCATCTGTAAATTCTATGCACACTCAATGCTGAACAAACCTTAAAAAGTTACTTAATCTTTAGTTGGGAGGGTTTTATTACATGAGCAAATGGAGTACAAAGTATACTGGGGTTCCTTGCTTGTTTTGAACCCCTGGGCTGAATTCAGTAGTACATGAGTAATTGCTGACCTTTGAGTTATAGAAGCAATAGGTTTGTGAATAGATATAACTCATTTTTTAAAAAAAAATTATTTTAGGGGCGCCTGGGTGGCTCAGTGGATTAAGCCGCTGCCTTCGGCTCAGGTCATGATCTCAGGGTCCTGGGATCGAGTCCCGCATCGGGCTCTCTGCTCAGCAGGGAGCCTGCTTCCCTCTCTCTCTCTGGCTGCCTCTCTGTCTGCTTGTGATTTCTCTCTGTCAAATAAATAAATCTTTAAAAAAAAATTTTATTTTATCTCTTTTCAGTGTTCCGAGATTCGTTGTTTATGCACCACACCCAGTGCTCTATGCAATCCGTGCCCTCCTTAATACCCATGACCAGGCTCACCCAACCCCCCACCCCCCACCAGTCTTTGTTAACATAACACAAGCTGTAATCACTGCTTTTAACTATTCTGTGAAACTGAAAATAATTTTGGGAATTAGTTGTATATAAACAACTAGTATATCCAATCATACAAAAATTTTCAACCATATGGTAGACTAGTTTTAGTTCATTGATATTTTTATAACATTATTATAACTATTCTTATATATAGGGCTTTTGAAAAAACTTTGACTGGGTTATAATTGATTTTTCAAATAATTACACATATTCAATGTATACAATTTGATGAGTTTTGACATATGCAAACACCAGTGGCACCACCATAGCAATCTATCCATTATCTTTTAAACTTTTCCTGTTTCCTTTGGGGTTTTTTAAAATTTTGTTTTCATTTTCTTGTCATTTTAATACAGTGACTTTTAAAACATTTAGATGCAAGTATTTTTTCCATGGGATAATTTTCCCCATTAATAATTTTAATAAAGATTATTTGACCATAAAGTTGAGGGTCCATTTCTGGGTTTTCTATTCTGTTCCATTGGTCTATGTGTCTTTTTTTTTTTTTTTTTTTTTTTTTTTTTTTTTTTTTTTTTGTACCAGTACCATGCTGTCTTGGTGATCACAGCTTTGTAATAAAGCTGGAAATCGGGCAACATGATGCCCCCAACTTTGTTTTTTCTTTTTCAACATTTCCTTGGCAATTTGGGGTCTTTTCTGGTTCCATACAAATTTTAGAATTGTTTATCCAAGCACTGTGAAAAACGCTGTTGGCATTTTCATCAGGATGAATTTGAAAGTATAAATTGTTCTGGGCAGCATAAACATTTTAACAATGTTTATTCTTCTGATTCATGAGCATGAAAGGTTTTTCCATCTTTTTGTGTCTTCTTCAATTTCTTTTATGAGTGTTCTGTAGTTCCTAGAGTATAGATCCTTTACTTCTTTGGTTAAGTTTATTCCAAGATATCTTATGGTTTTTGGTGCTATTGCAAATGGAATAGATTCTCTAATTTCTCTTTCTATAGTTCTGTTATTAGTGTATAAGAAAACAACTGATGTCTGTGCATTGATTTTGTATCCTGTCACATTACTGAATTGCTGTATGAGTTCTAGTAATTTGGGGTGGAATCTTCTGGGTTTTCCACATAAAGTGTCATGTCATCTGTGAAGAGAGAGTTTGACTTCTTCTTTACAAATTTGAATACATTTTATTTCTTTTTGTTGTCTAATTGCTGTTGCTAGGACTTCTAGTACAATGCTGAACTATAGTGGTGAGAGTGGATATCATTGTTTTGTTCCTGATTTTAAGGGCTCTCAGCTTTTTTCTCCATTGAGAATGATATTCACTGTGGGGTTTTCATAGAAGCATTTTATGAAGTTGAGGAATGTTGCTTCTATCTCTATACTATGAAGAGAGTTTTATTCAGGAAAGGATGCTGTATTTTGTCAAATGCTTTTTCTGCCTCAATTGAGAGGACCATGTGCTGCTTCTCTCATTAATTTTTTCTATCACATTGATTGATTTGTGAGTGTTGGACCATACTTGCTTCTCGGATAAATTCCACCTGGTCATGGTGGATAATCTTTTTAATGTACTGTTGGATCCTATTAGCTAGGATCTTATTGTCTGAAATCTCAATCATCTATATTTTTATACCTACATAGAAAGCTTTTCCTACATTGAAAATCTGAAAATAAAAATGCAATATTTTGGAATGCCTTATAATTTTATTTCCTTTTAAAAACTACCTGGAGATATTTTCTTTTTTTTTTTTTTTAATTTTTTATTTTTTATAAACATATATTTTTATCCCCAGGGGTACAGGTCTGTGAATTACCAGGTTTACACACTTCACAGCACTCACCAAAGCACATACCCTCCCCAATGTCCATAATCCCACCCCGTTCTCCCAAACCCCCTCCCCCCAGCAACCCTCAGTTTGTTTTGTGAGATTAAGAGTCACTTATGGTTTGTCTCCCTCCCAATCCCATCTTGTTTCATTGATTCTTCTCCTACCCACTTAAGCCCCCATGTTGCATCACCACTTCCTCATATCAGGGAGATCATATGATAGTTGTCTTTCTCCGCTTGACTTATTTCGCTAAGCATGATACGCTCTAGTTCCATCCATGTTGTCGCAAATGGCAAGATTTCATTTCTTTTGATGGCTGCATAGTATTCCATTGTGTATATATACCACATCTTCTTGATCCATTCATCTGTTGATGGACATCTAGGTTCTTTCCATAGTTTGGCTATTGTGGACATTGCTGCTATAAACATTCGAGTACACGTGCCCCTTTGGATCACTACGTTTGTATCTTTAGGGTAAATGCCCAATAGTGCAATTGCTGGGTCATAGGGAAGTTCTATTTTCAACATTTTGAGGAACCTCCATGCTGTTTTCCAGAGAGGTTGCACCAGCTTGCATTCCCACCAACAGTGTAGGAGGGTTCCCCTTTCTCCACATCCTCGCCAGCATCTGTCATTTCCTGACTTGTTGATTTTAGCCATTCTGACTGGTGTGAGGTGATATCGCATTGTGGTTTTGATTTGTATTTCCCTGATGCCGAGTGATATGGAGCACTTTTTCATGTGTCTGTTGGCCATCTGGATGTCTTCTTTGCAGAAATGTCTGTTCATGTCCTCTGCCCATTTCTTGATTGGATTATTTGTTCTTTGGGTGTTGAGTTTGCTAAGTTCTTTATAGATTCTGGACACTAGTCCTTTATCTGATATGTCGTTTGCAAATATCTTCTCCCATTCTGTCAGTTGTCTTTTGATTTAGAGAGCCCAGAAATAGACCCTCAAATCTATGGTCAACTAATTTTCGACAAAGCAGGAAAGAATGTCCAATGGAAAAAAGACAGCCTCTTCAATAAATGGTGCTGGGAAAATTGGACAGCCACATGCAGAAAAATGAAATTGGACCATTTCCTTACACCACACACAAAAATAGACTCAAAATGGATGAAGGACCTCAATGTGCGAAAGGAATCCATCAAAATCCTTGAGGAGAACACGGGCAGCAACCTCTTCGACCTCAGCCGTAGCAACATCTTCCTAGGAACAACGCAAAAGGTAAGGGAAGCAAGGGAAAAAAATGAACTATTGGGATTTCATCAAGATCAAAAGCTTTTGCACAGCAAAGGAAACAGTTCACAAAATCAAAAGACAACTGAGATATTTTCTTATAATTCACTTTGCTAAGTTTGCTAATGAAATCAAACATCATTTTCATCTTAATTAATCATTTTTATTTTCCCAGATTTGGTTTGGCTCCAGCTATTACTTCTAGAGGACTTAGAGTGGGTGCAGGGAGAAGGGAGATGAAAAATAAAGTGATATTTTGACATGTGGTTAGAATACAGTGGAGAGAACAGGATAGACTTAGGATGTGAGTGGAATAGAGTGAAGAGACAGTCACTCAGATCTTCCTTTGAAGTTGCCTCATTTCCTTCCCCTATAAGATTCTATGAGCAACCTCCCCTTAATTATTTCAGGACCACATTCATTTTTAAAGACAAAGTACTTTTAATTCTAAAATGATTTATTCTGCACCTGGGTAGCTCAGTGGTTTAAGCCTCTGCCTTCAGCTCAGGTCATGATCTCAGGGACCTGGGATCGAGCACTGCATTGGGCTCTCTGTTCAGCAGGGAGCCTACTTCCCCCTCTCTCTCTGCCTGCTTGTGATCTCTCTCTCTCTGTCAAGTATATAAATAAAATTTTTTAAAAATAAATAAATAAAATGATTTATTCTGAGGGGTACCTGGGTGGCTCAGTCAGTTAAGCATCTCAATCCATCCTGAGATTGAAAATCTACAGTTATTTTGTTTACTTTTGTGTAACGAAGTTTCATAAGCTTCCATTTTCAATGTGTATTTGTATATGATATTTTTATCTCTTTTTTGTTTAATGAAGTATTTTTATAAGCTGTACTTTGCATTTTATTTTAATGACTTAAAAAAAAACTATCAAACTTTGTTTTTAGTTTGCTCTCAAAAATATTCAAATTAGAATTTGCATTTGCCAGTTCACTGTGTTGGTAATAATCAGCAGAATGAAATGGTAAATACAAGGAAATGCATCTTTTATGGTTGGATAAACCCATCAATAGGAACAACAACAAAAAAGACTGCCTATCTTTTTTTAATAAGCTTGAGAAAGCATCTGTCTTACTATAAACAATATACTTCACCAACCATGTAAGAATTTATTTCCATTGTCATGATTTAGCTAGTTGAAAAAAATGGCTTTTACCAGCTTGCAAGTTACTTATTGTTCTTAATAAAGAGAGTTTTTCTTTCTAGAAGGCAATAGACTGTAGTAGATAGTAATTTTATACAGTAGAGATTCTTTCTTCAGTGCTTAAATATAATCAACATAAAACCAGATAAGAGAACCAATGACATAAAAATTCTCTCAATATGCAGCATGGAACAAGACTGAGAATTTGAAATCTAGAAATATGAGTTTTTTGTTATTGCCAAAGTTGAATCAAACATAGTGTTAATTGCATGATGGAAAGGGAGAAAGGACTTTATTCTGCCTGCATGTGGTGAAAAGATATTATAAGAGAGTATGATTATGTTACCAAGAAATGTAGAAGGTTTCATGCAAAAGAATTCTTTAACCTTCTGTTCAAGTAGAGATATTTTATTGACACTAATTCAAAGGTTAGGAGTTCAACAAACTGAATGTTCTTGTGAAAAGTTACCAGACAGAGATGATTACCAGTATTTTGGCTATATTTCAATATAGGGATAGGTTACAAAGTCAGGAAAGACTTGTAGATGATGTGACACAGCCACATTCTGAAGAATAATCTTTGAATGATTGGATAAGAAAATATAGGAAATAAGTATGACAGTGAACATGGAAGATTACTTGAAATATTAAGTAACCCTTAAATTTTGGAGGGCTATTGAGAAGAAAAAAGAATACAGTTTAAGGAAGGAGTAATATAAATGTGAATCATTGGGCATTTGACTTATGGATTTAAACACTTAATCACGTGTGAAATAGTACAATTGTATATTATCTTGGGTGAGTAACTGCATAGTAGACCATCCCAAATAGTGACTTCAAAGAAGAGCCATTTTTTGTTTTGTTTTTATTTTTATTTATTTTTTTTTAAGATTTTATTTTTTTTTTTATTTGTTAGAGAGAGAGAGAGATACAGAGCGCAAGCACAGGCAGAGTGGCAGGCTAGAGGCAGAGGGAGAAGCAGGCTCCCTGCTGAGCAAGGAGCCCGATGTGAGACTCGATCCCAGGACGCTGGGATCATGACCTGAGCCGAAGGCAGCTGCTTAACCAACTGAGCCACCCAGGCTTCCCTGTTTTGTTTTTATTTTTGTTCACAGTTCTCTGGCCCTATAATTTAGGCTGTGCTCTAACTCGTTTTGTTTTTTTTTCTTTTTTTTGAGTCTGTCTGGGGTCATTCACATGGCTATAGTAATGGCTCTACCAGTTGACTAAGGGTGTAAGCTGGGCCTTTTTTCCTGATCCTTGCACTCTTACACTCCCAGGGTTTCAGCTGAGATTCTCATCAGGCAGCCCTGCATTCCAAGAGAGCAGTGAACTAGAGCATGACAGTTCTGAAATCCACAGACACAAGGTACCAGATTCCCCTCTCCTTTAAGGAGAGGGAATGTTCCATAATGAGGATGAAATTCTTATCATCTGGCATGTTGCTTAATTTCTGTATGTGCATTTTTTTGTTTGTTTTGTTTTTTTAACTCTTGACAAAGCATGTGGCTCTTTGCTGTGGACTCTAAGACTTTTTTTCTTCATATTTATAAGAAATGATCTGTATTTCTTTAAAACTAATTAATCTTTTCAGTCTGTTTCCATTTCATAGAGGCTTGAAGAATTGAAGTCTTCTTTTTATTTGGGAGCTTACTTGTTCTCCTTGAGTACAATTTGCAAAACTCTTGCATAAACAGTAGGGTCATTCTATTTATCAGGTTATCAGTCATTTCATTAGGCCAAACGTAGATCAAGAGTTCTTTGGAAATTGACATCTCTCTACTTTGGTTGATGTGTCTGTATGAGGTGGAACAACATCCTTAATATTCTCAGAAGCCTTTCACCCAGTTGAGAATGTCTCCTGGCCACTACCTTAAACCCTTATGAGGTCTCGACTAAAACTTCTCACAGCCACGCCTTGGTTTTTATCTTCACAGAGAAACTATTTCTTACTTTGAAATTTTCTTGCACCCTGGAGTGTGTAGTAATAAGAACAGTGTTATTTTCCAACCTAGCCAATACTAGGACTGTCCATACTTCTTTTGTTCTGTTTAAAAACAGACTTTATTATTATTGTTGTTGTCATTATTATTATTACAGTTCCACACTCATTGTACATTACAGTAAATGGAAGCACACATTGGCACATTCTACATTGTGTCTATGCATCTCCTTAGCTGGGTTCTTTTTCTTTCTTTTAATATTTTATTTATTTATTTGAGAGAGAGAGAGCATGCACATTTGTGTGCACAAGAAGAAGGAGGAGCCAAGGAGGAGGGAAAGGAAAGAGAACATCTCAAGTAGACCCCACACTGACCATGGAACAAAATGCTGGACAATCTCATGACCCATGACCTCAGCAGAAACCAAGTCAGTTGCTTAATCAACTGAGTGACCCAGGTACCCCTCCTTAGCTGGGTTCTTGATGTAAGTTACTACAGAATACAAAACACAGGTAATCCTGTCTCTGAACTTCAGAAGTCCCTTTGCCAGCTTTCATCAACAAGTTGGATGCCATCCTAGCTTTGGCTAGTGATATCCAGTTGCCACCAATGCCAAAGGCAGTATCAAATTTTAGATTTTTATTATGGCAACACCTATTTATAAGCATGAATTTCAATATCACTTCCACTTCTGGGAAAAGTATACAATTCTTAGTGTTTTAAACAATAACCACTGTATTTATTGATGATTGTGTGGATAGCAGTTTTCCCAGGTACAGCTGGATGGTCCTTTCGTGGGCTTACTGGGGGGCATACATTCAGCTGCACTGGGATGGTGGCTCACAATGAGACTAGTTGATGTAGAAGGCTATGGTTGGGTCAGTCTGTCTCTACTCCATAGGATTTCATGCTACAGCAAGCTGATCCGGGCTTCATATAGTCATGTCATGCTCCAAAAGAGCAAAAGCAGGAGCTGAAAGCTTTCTTGAGATATAGTCTCAGAAGTTATGAAACATTAGGGGCGCCTGCGTGGCTCAGTGGGTTAAGCCGCTGCCTTTGGCTCAGGTCATGATCTCAGGGTCCTGGGATTGAGTCCCGCATCGGGCTCTCTGCTCAGCGGGGAGCCTGCTTCCCTCTCTCTCTCTGCCTGCCTTTCCATCTACTTGTGATTTCTCTCTGTCAAATAAATACATAAAATCTTTTAAAAAAAAAGTTATGAAACATCACTTAAGTCAATAAGTCAGCCCCCATACAAGCCTTGAAGAATAGAACCCTGATTTAAAGAGTGATAAAATCCTATTGCTAAAGGGCTACACACAAGGATGAGAGGAATCGTTGCAAACATCTTTGCAAGTAACCTACCAAGAGAAGTAGTTTCTTTTTCAAGATGCAACAGTGGGACATATAGAATTGAAAGAGGATAGAATAGACATAAGGATGTCAGTGAGAAATGAGGGCAGTAATTTGGGTGAAAAGTAAATAGAAGCTCAACTAGGGTAGTGAGAATTGTAAAGAAAATGACAACATGGATGTTAAAGAAAAAAAAAAAAACAGAATTAATTACTTGACTTTAAGGAGGCATATGCCAGATATCAAGTATTGGAAATGTTTGAATATTGATCCAACAAGGCAAATTTCAACTTAGTAGGTTTTCAGTAGAGATCACGGAGTGTATTTAGGACATGAGGAGGTTGAGACAGATTCAGTCCCACTGACACTGATGGAGTGCTGTACGGTTGCTTCTCTTTACCACATGCAGAACAGAACAGATAAAGAACACTTTATCAGAACACACAGATAGAGAAGACTTTACCTTCTAATATCAGAGTGCTTGAATAAACATGCCAAATGCATTGGATAGGGTAACATGGATAAGTGGGCACAGAATTAGTAAAACTGTATTACATATCCAGAGAGAAAGTGACTAATTTTGGAGAGAATATAAATTTCACTGGCACCATGATATATCTAAGTGTGAAAAAGTTACAAGTTCTAAATTGACAAGGTAATTTTGTACAATTCAAAGTTGTTAGAAAATTTTTGAACTCAGAGTTTTAATGCATGCGTGTGTTTAGTAGGCTGACAGAAATCTGTAAATGGGACTACATACATCTATAAATGGAACATAAGAGCTAGAGGGCTAGTAAACTTTTATATATTTCATGATGAAAAAGAAATTCAGTGTTCAGCAGTATTGATTCTGCTAGATACTATGGAGATGACTTCATTATGCCCCACCAGAACTCTATATTACTATAGTTTTTAACGCATTTTTTTTTCAAGGTGAGAAAGTAGAGTATGAACAATTGACACTAACTTGTTTAGTTCAGTTAGTATCAGAAGTGAATTAAAGAGGCACCTGGGTGGCTCAGTCAGTTAAGCTTCCACCCTCGGCTCAGGTGATGATCTCAGTGTCCTAGGACTGAGCCCTGCATTAGGTCCCTACTCGGCAGGGTGCCTGCTTTTCCATCTTTCCTTCTCCCCCTCACCACCCTGATTTGTGTTCTCACTCACTCTGCTCTCTCTCTCAAATAAATAAATAGATCTTTTTAAAATGGGAAAGAACTGAATTAGCATCTAGATGTGGTAAACTAAGTAGCCTATGTGATATCTAATACCTAGAGTTAGCACAGTTTTCAGGCTCAGTTCAATGGCCACTCTTTATTTTATAAAATGTAATAATAGTAAAAAAGATATTTGAATGTTTGTAACCATGGTTTTTATATTAGAGATTCAGTGAGAATTAGATATTGCAAACGTAGAGAGAAAAAAATTCTACCAAAATACTTATTACTAAGCGTGAATGGGGCGCCTACGTGACTTGGTCTGTTAAATGCCAACTCTTGATTCAGGCTCAGGTCATGGTCTCAGGGTCATGGGATTGAGGCAGAGTTGGGCTCCAGGTTCAATGTGCAGTCTGCTGTCCCTCTCCCTCTCTCTCTCTCCCAACTCCACACAGGCACACCTACTCTGCATCTCTCTGTCTCTCTCTCTCTCTCTCTCTCTCTCTCTCAAATAAATAAGTAAATAACTTTAAAAAAAGTGAAGGTTGGGTCCCAGTTCAAACCCAAACAATATGTCACATACTTGAAATAAATTTTGGATGACTTTGAATTACTATTTTATCTAAATACATTAAAAAATGTTTGGAAGCAGATTTTCTCCCGACCATGGCTTGCCTGGTCCTATCTTCACCCCATGAGTCTCTACAATAAGTTTCACTTGACGCCAAAAACGAAACACAACAAAAGAACAATAATTATAGAAACTAACTTCCAGTAGGGAAATGAACATTAAATGTTTTATTATTAATAAATTTTAAAAATTAAATTGAGAAAAGCCGTGTAAGAAATCCAGAGGAAAAGAGCACATTACTTATTGGGGGGGAAAAAAAACAAAAAACAAAACCATGGTTTGAGTGACAGTGAGGTGTTTTTTTTTTTTTAAGATTTTATTATTTATTTATTCGAGAGAGAGAAAGAGCATGAGGGGGGAGAGTCAGAGGGAGAAGCAGGGTACCCACTGATCAAGAAGCCCAATGTGGGGCTCAATCTGGGGACTGAGCAAAAGGCAGACACTTAACTTACTGAGCCACCCAGGTGCCCCTGACAGTGAGTTTCTTATCAGAAACCATGGAAGTCAGAAAGAAGTAGCACAATATTTTTCAAATGCTGAAATAAAAATCAACATAAATCCACAATCTTTTTTTTTTAAATATTTATTTATTTGACAGACAGAAATCACAAGGAGGCAGAGAGGCAGGCAGAGAGAGAGGAGGAAGCAGGCTCCCCGCTGAGCAGAGAGCCTGATGCGGGACTTGATCCCAGGACCCTGAGATCATGACCTGAGCCGAAGGCAGAGGCTTTAACCCACTGAGCCACCCAGGCATCCCATAAATCCAGAATCTTAAAGCCAGTGAAAATATTAGGAATGACGAGTTAGTGAAGACATTCTCAGAGGAAGGAAAAGTTAGACAATTTGTCACATCAGACCTCTCCTAAAGAATGTCTACAGTTCTTTAAAGAGCAAGAAAATTATTTTTAATAGAAAATTTGAAACTTCAGAAGAAAGAAAGAACATCATAAACAAAAACCCTGTGCATTAGGCTTTCATTCTCCTCTTGAGTTTTTAAATTATGTTTGACAGTCGAAGTAACAATTATGAAGCTATATAATGGATTTTATGTAAGTTGAGAAAAAATTTAAAGCAATTATATTATACATGGAAGAGAGTAAAAGAATTTAAGGGGAGCAAAAGTTTCTATGCTTCATTCAAGATGGTGAAGTACAGACACCAGTGGCCTGGGACAATTTATGTAATTATAAGGTAGCACTTGAGGCAAACAGTAAAAAGCTGTACAAAGAATTATAATCAAGCACACTACAGATAAATAAATTGTTCAAGCAACCTACAGAAGTTATGGAAAGCAGGAGAAGTAAAAGGGAAAGAGAACAAATAAAACAACATACTGAAATGGTAGACTTAGGCTCTAGCAAATCAATGATTACTTTATTACTCAAAGATAGTGATCGGCAGAATGGATTAGTAAACGCACCTTTACAGTAATGCCATGTACAAGAAACTTCAAATGTAATGATATAAGCAGGTTGAGAATATAAGATAAAAAATGATAATCATGAAAATTTTAATAAGAAAAAAAAGAAGTGACTCTGTTAATATTAAATAAGCCTCAATTTAATTAATAATTAAATAGATAGACCATAGAGTGAAGACATTTATTGAAGAAAGTCAAGGGCATTACATAATGATAAAGGATTAACACAGAAGAAACGTCACTAATCCTAAATGTGTATTCACTAAACAGAAGAATTGGAAATTATATGACGTAAAACTATAGAGCTAAAAAGAGAAAGAGGAAAAAGCCACATTTATAGTTAGAGACAACCATAAATTATCTCTTCACAACTCATGGATGAACTAGAAAGAAATTTACCAAAAATATGAAAGAACCCCACAATATCATCAACCAACAAAATATGCTATTCTAATAAAGATGTGTAGTATACTACACCCAAACACAGCATAATGCATATCCTTTTCAAGGGCCAGACAAGTATATCAAGATAGACTGTAATCTGAACAATAAGGTAAGCCTTAACACATTCAGCAGAAATGAAATCATGCAGAGTATGTCCTCCAATGACAGTAAAATCAAACTAGAAAACAATAATAAAAGGATAACAAGAAAATCTCCAAACACTTGGAAACTATACATTTTTTAATAGCCTATGAGTCAAAGAGGGAGGAAATGACCATTCCATGGAACTGAAAGAAAATAGAAACTCCACATATTAACATTTATAAAATATAGCTAAAAGCAGTGCTGAGAGAAAAATGATTAGCAGAAAATTCATATATGAAGGGGGAAAAACCATTTGAGATCTCACTATAAGAATACAGGAAAGGAAAAAAAATTAATTTATTTAATAAAGACCCAATATAAATTGGTGAGAGAAAAACACTGACAAACATCGCCATAGGGTTACAAGCAAATAATTTTCTCTAGATCACAATCTAATGACCACTATGCATACAGGAAAATGTTCATCTTCACAGCAGTAATTAAATAAATGCAAATTAAGAAAAAAATACAATTTATTAAGCTATTGAAATGAAGATTAAAAAAATCAATTTAAAGAAACATAGACATGTTGGAAAACCATACTTACTACTGTTCTTTATCTGAAGAAATGGACACTAAAATGCTTATTATACTTCTGCTCAGGTCATGATCTCAAGGTCCAGGGATTGAGACCCACATCTAGCTCTCTGCTCAGCAGGGAGCTTGCTCCCCCCACCTCAGCCTGCCTGCCTCTCTGCCTACTTGTGATCTCTGTCTATCAAATAAATAAATAAAATATTTTTTAAAAAATCCTTATTATAAATTTGTAACTATCTTATTCTTAAAGTGAATTTGGCAACCTCTATAAAAAGCTGGGAAATACCTATACTTCTTAGCATAATATGTCTTCCTCCAGGCATCTTAATGAAATAACCCAAGGATAGCAGAGTTTACATGTAACTGTATTAATCATACTGCTATTTATAATAATAAGAGCTAATATATATTGAGTTTAATATAGGCAAGACTTTACTATTAAACCTTTATATGTTGTGGAAAGATAGTTAATGCTTCTCAAAAGCATGGGAACATATGATTAGTGACAACATAGAAGCATTACAAAATGAGACAGTCTGTTTCCTGAAGGTAATGGAGAGAAGAAACTTCCAGTGATGCATGTTAGATTTGATATGAGTAAGAAATACATTTTTCATCTGCAAAGTCCATGCAATTTGGGTTGGTGTGTTACTCCGGCATAATTTTACCAGACCAATGCAGTGTACCAACTCATATAGTCCAACAGAAAACCCTAAGAGGTAGGTACAATTATCTCTTCGTGTTACATTTGAGGAAATTAAGATATCCTGTGATTTAAAAAGATGACCAATGGCACACAAATAGAAGAAAAATCATAACCAAGAGTTTGGCCTTAAAAATAGTCTTCTTTTTTTTTTCTTCAACTTTTTTTTTATTTTTTATTTTTTTATAAACATATAATGTATTTTTATCCCCAGGCGTACAGGTCTGTGAATCTCCAGGTTTACACACTTCACAGCACTCACCATAGCACATACCCTCCCCAATGTCCATAACCCCACCACCCTCTACCAACACCCCCTTCTCCCAGCAACCCTCAGTTTGTGAGATTAAAAGTCTCTTGTGGTTTGGGGCGCCTGGGTGGCTCAGTGGGTTAAAGCCTCTGCCTTCAGCTCAGGTCATGATCTCAGGGTCCTGGGTTCGAGCCCCGCATCGGGCTCTCTGCTCAACGGGGAGCCTGCTTCTTCCTCTCTCTCTGCCTGTCTCTCTGACTACTTGTGATCTCTCTGTCTCTGTCAAGTAAATAAATAAAATCTTTAAAAAAAAAAGTCTCCTATGGTTTATCTCCCTCCCTATCCCATCTTGTTTCATTTATTCTTCTCCTACCTCCCTAACCCCCCACGTTGCATCTCCACTTCCTCATATCAGGGAGATCATATGATAGTTGTCTTTCTCCAACTGACTTATTTTGCTAAACATAATACTCTCCAGTTCCATCCATGTTGTCGCAAAAGGCAAGATTTCATTTCTTTTAATGGCTGCATAGTATTCCATTGTATATATACACCACATCTTCTTGATCCATTCATCTGTTGATGGACATCTAGGTCCTTTCCATAGTTTGGCTATTGTGGACAATGCTGCTATAAACATTTGGGTGCACGTGCCCCTTTGGATCACTACATTTGTATCTTTAGGGTAAATATCCAGTAGTGCAATTGATGGGTCATAGGATAGTTCTATTTTCAACTTTTTGAGGAAGCTCTATGCTGTTTTCCAGAGTGGTTGCACCAGCTTGCATTCCCACCAGCAGTGTAGAAGGGTTCCCCTTTCTCTGCATCCTCGCCAGCATCTGTCATTTCCTGACTTGTTCATTTTAGCCATTCTGAGTGGTGTGAGGTGATATTTCATTGTGGTTTTGATTTGTATTTCCCTGATGTTGAGTGATGAGGAGCACTTTTTCACATGAAAAAGTTGTTGGCCATCTGGATGTCTTCTTTGCAGAAATGTCTTTTCATGAAAGACAGTCTTCTTAACTATTATAACAACTACTATTGTTGAGAATATTTCAAGTTCAATAGATAAAGGAATTAATACATAATCAACGTCTATCCTCTGTATTGGAATCTTATGCAACCATTAGAAATTTCTCTAATTTGGTTTCGATAAATTTTGAAAGAAAAATAAATTAAAAATCTAATTAGAAAGGCAGATGTTCTCCACATAAAAACTTTGTAAACTATAAAAGTTAAGTTCCAGGCTTAATAAAAACATATATATATTGAAATTACTCCTGCTAGAAATACCTAGAAAAGGAAGTTAACTTATAATAAACATTGTTTTGAATGCATACCTAAGCTTGAAAGAAAGGAGAACCATCAGCCCAGAAATAAAAAGAGCAGTATTCATCCACACAGCGGGGTCATGAGTAGGTACTGTTCCTGCTGAGTTGATATGATTAATCACCAACAGCCTTTGGTATTAATGCCTTCATAAGGAGAAGTGATGGGATGTGTGTCTCCAAGTCAGGGGGTATGAACTGAGAGATACCTCTCAAGCCAGGAATTTTAAAGGAGTAAATCTGATTGGATCCATGAAAACAAAAACAAAAACAAATAAACCTGAAAAAACTCATCATTCTGCAAAAGTAGAATACATGTCCTTTTCTACTTCAAATCTGACCAACAAAAAAAGTTGCTTCTAAATATATGAAAGCTTAAACTTTTACTTCGTGTGGAAAGTGGTTAGAGATTTATAGCATATATGTGTGCTGAAGATCTCAAGACGCAAAAATCACACATGGAACAGGTTGGTGAAACTCAGGTAGCTGCTAAGAAACAAAGGGAAATGCTCTGGAGGGATGCTCCCCATGCATGACGGGAGGGATTCTCACAGGGAAAAGTGACAAAAATTGCTGTGGAATATACAATCTCAGGCCACACATAAACAACAACAGCAACAACAAAAACACCTACAAATCACACGCAGGAGTAAACTTCCAGGAGCATCCGCAGGTACACTGTGCTCACAATAGGTTTCACATGTTTATAAAATTCAAGAACAAGGCACTGTGTAAGAAGAACAGACACTTTTGAAAATGGAATAAATTACACAAATAGAATGAAATAGCCATTAAAGCCCCCGCCCCCCAAAAAAGCTCAAATAAATTAAACAACAGATGAAATACATTTAGTGAGAGAACTAGTGAATTTGTAGAACGATAGAGGGAAATCGCTAAGAATGCTGGGAAGGATTAACGTAGAAGAAAGGAAGAGAGTCTCTTCAGATCTTACTGGATTTCCATACATAGGCAAAGGAGCTGGACAAAAACATACTGAGATAATGGCCCATTTTTGTGTGGTAGGATGTGATAAATAATTTCTCACATCCAACCTGCTTAATATATCCTTAGCAGAAAAATAAAAAGTGCACAAACACCTAGGTAGAACATTGTGACATTATAAAATACCAAAGAAGACATGAAAAGTTTGAGGACATATAAATGCACTGATAACAGACTCCTTAAGAAGGCATACTGAGGAAATGCTGGGATAAAGTATCTCTTAACCCACAATTCTATAAACTCATTGAAGCTAAAATTCAAGTAAAAGGCTCAAAAAGGGTTGGGGGAAGACTTAAGATGATTTGTTATTAACAGAGTCTCATCAGAGAGCAAGTTAATAGGTCCTGGGGCACCTGGGTGGCTCAGTAGTTTGGAAGACAGACTCTTAGTTTCAGTTCAGTTCATGTTCCTGGCATCTAGCCCTGTGACAGGCTCCCCACTCTGCAGGAAATCTGCCTGGGGTTCGCTCTCCCTCTCCTGCCCTCCCCCCACTCATGTGTGTGCTCTCTCTCTTTGTATTTCTAAAGTAAATTAAAAAAAATGTACTTAGAAACAGGGAAACTGAACCTAGGGCATGCTCTCTCTCTTTGTATTTCTAAAATAAATAAATTTTTAAAAATGTACTTAGAAACAGGGAAACTGAACCTAGGGCAGACGAGATTGAATTTAAGAAGCAATTATAATTGCTTCTTAAATTCAATCTTGTCTGCCCTAAAATATATGTTTATAAAAAAATTAAAAATTAATAAAAAAAGAAGCAATTATAAGTTTAAAAAAAAGTGATACATTTGAGGGCAGACTTAATAAGCAAAAGTGATATAAGCACCACCTCCATATCAATAGTGACTCACTGAGGGGGGCACAGAAACAAGAGGAGTATAAAATACTGTCTTAAAGTAACACAAGAAATGAGGAGAGGGTAAGAGATATTTGAGCTTACCAAGGTCTGCAGTGTTTTAAGGAGGCCAGACATACTATAATTGGTGGATTTTATTAACAAGTTAGTTATCATTTAGAGACAGAATATTGAATGGGACATTAGTGTGGAGCCTAGCCTTCAAGCATATGTCATGGTGAGCAGCAGCATTTCCTATGGATAAAATTGGTGGTGCAGAAAATTGCTAGTTTGGCCTGCTTATGGCTTCCCCACAAGATAGCACAGCCAGACAGCAGGAGTTGTCCCCAGAGACTCCCCCTCTCCCCTCACAGGAAGGGCTCATGGGTGAACACAGTATCTGTCAGAGAGAGAGTGCCACTAATGGCAGAGCGAAGTGTGCCTGGACATTCTGATAAACTTCTAGCCTGAGGGAGGGCATTTTTAGCTAAAGAAATATTGCAAGAACCTCCCTAGAAGTACACCTGTGCTTATCTCTTTACCTCCCTGACTTTGTGTGCTCTGATTTGAGAACACAGAGATAGAGCAAAAGGAGCCTATGACAGGGTCTGTGAATACAACAAACTATTCTCGCATTCTCTCACTGTGGTGTCGGAGACAAGTGAGTAGAGAATAATTGGGTTTGACATGACATCAAAGCTTTAATGTAGAGTGAATGGATTTTTAACACTTGAAAGTGAATAGTAACTCTCTGAAAGACATAACTGAAATTCATAAGAAAATTATGGGTTCTTCCCAAAATGACATCTTTGTAGAAGAAGGCACTTGTTACATGGAGTGTTTGTAGGATCAAAGGGAGGAACTTTCATTCATGTCCACAAGGAGACATGTTCAGGGCTCTAGAGTCTCCATGAAAGGGAGTACTCCAAGAGTTAAAATATGTGCAATCTAAAGAATAATGTTTAATTTTGTAACTTAAAAAATAATACGTAGCAAATTAAGCTGCAAAAGGATACATGCAGAAGATCCTTAATATAAAAACTTAAGTACAGGGGCACCTGGGTGGCTCAGTGGGTTAAGCCTCTGTCTTCAGCTCAGGTCATGATCTCAGGGTCCTGAGAGATCGATCCCCGCATTAGGCTCTCTGCTCAGCAGGGAGCCTGCTTCCCTCTCTCTCTGCCTGCCTCTCTGCCTACTTGTGATCTCTCTCTGTCAAATAAATAAATTTTTTTAAAAAAGCAAACTTAAGTACAAAATTATACACACACACACAGGTAACTAATTCTTGGTAATATGGGCTAATACATTACTATGTCTACTATAAAATCAACTCCAAAATTTAGCTATTTGTATTATTTTCTTTAACATTTTAATATTCACAAAACATAAGTAATAATAATTTAATATATGCATTTTCACAGGATAAAGTGAATTGAAATTCTTGATCGTGGCTTATGCATAGTTCTAATGATTTTAGAAAATGTCTTAATTCTGTCTTCAACACAAGATAGGTTTTGCAGTCTAATGCATTTTAATAACAGAGCAGTGCATCCACCTATGGCCCATTCCTTCATGCATAGGAGGAGACGGTGATCGTCATATGCCATTAATTTAAGTATTTATCAATGGAGTGAGTGTAATTATCTTCAAACATTACTTACCTATCCTTAACTTTGTTGAAATCAATGTCATATATATTTATAATCTTTTTATCCAAAGGAACTTGTTGATAATAAAACCCACTCAAACAAATCACATAAGATCCAAAAAGGCATTCTAAAATACTTTATTTTTGAGATGAATTATCAAACTTGATACCTGTCTAAGTTTAATACATGCTGAAGTTTAAATTATCAAAGTTTTTAGGTAATAATTTGTTTTCCTTCCACGTTGTGGAGACTGATTTTCATTCTTACTTACATCTTTAGAATGAGCTTCTATCCTTGAGGTAGCTTACTACACGGAGTAGTGTCCTTTGTATTTTAATGATGACATAGGATCATAAATATTTAAAATTGCAAGAGAATGAAAAATATCTAATTGTCTTAAATATAATAGAAGTAATTCAAGAAGGAAAATTGATTAAAAAATTACTATAGAAAATTAACAAGTGTTTTCCTCATAAATGGAAGTCCTTATGTATTTCATTAATAATAGAATCGGTAGGAAATGAAGATTCTGGAAGCCAACATAAAAATATAATTTTATGAAATGGCTCAGTTACTGACTGCCTTTATCCAAGGTCAAACTTCCCTGAAAATTTAAAGACCTGAAATTCTGAAGCTAATAAATTTTGAGAGTCATTTGCTCCTGACAATATGCCACCTCTTAGTTCAAAGGGAACAAAATACATAATACATACAAGAACTGAGGGATAAAGCTCAATAGAGTGTTTAACTTTATACAGCTCTTTAAAATGAAAAATTTTTATGACTTAAGTGCAAGCTAGTAAAAAAGTCATAAATTAATTTTTCTTTACCATAGACTTGGAGCTTTAAATGAAAGTTGAAAGTGTTCATAAAATATTCTATTGGTTTCAGGCTTTCCAAAGCACTAAAGTAAAAAATATATATATTGGCAATAGTGTATATGTCCAACTGTGGACTTCAGTTGAAGAGAAAATAAAATATGAATATTAACAACAATGTTTATGGAATAAAAATAAATCTTTTGAAAGAATTGTAATCCAGAAAATTAGTCAATTTTCTAATTTTTGTTAAATTATAAATTTGGTTAATGCTTTTTAATATTTTATCTTCTCATTGCATTTATAACATAATTCACTTAAACAATCACAGGATCCTTTTCTTCCAATGATGAGCTGACAGATTGTCTGTATTGTCTTGTGTGTGTTGATTGGTTTCCACCCAAATACTATATTATGGAAGATCCTGCCTGAAGATGCTGGGTAGGAGCATGTTGATTCCACATTGTTTTATGAGAACATGTGTGAAAAGACTTAGGTGTTCTGAAGTGAAATTAATCACGACAGATGGGAACAATTTTATCCCTATAAAATTAATGCTTGATAAAATTGGCCTAATGTATTATTTTGGCACTAAATCCAGTCAAAAAATTTGGTCTTGTAAAATTTGAGGACTATAATACCTTCCTTCATGTCTCCTTCTGTTTATGTTCCTCCATCATTCCCTTAGTCTAATAGTTCTTCCTCAAGAAAAAAAAAAAGTGTGAGATGCCTGGTATAGAGAAAAATGATCCAGCTCATACAATTTTGAGTTCCCATGCCCCAAACTTTTGTGTATCTTTTGATTCCAAAATTTTACTTCTAGGAAATTAGAAGAAGAACATAATCATGAAGGTGCCTAAGATTTTGTCCCCAAGTTTGTTTTTGTTTCATCTAGGAAATTGCCAATAATTGATAAGCAATTATTTAAACAAATGGTAGTATATGCATATAATGGGATTCATTGGCTTTGCAACTGTTACAAATACCATAGAAGTCTACCAACTAACATGGGAAGATACTAATAGTATTTTTAAAAATTGGCAATAATTAAAATTATTATGTACAACAAAGATGCTCTTGAATAGGTGGATGGATAAACAGATATCAGTACAATGGACTACTACCAAGCAGTAAGGGAACAGTTCATTGATTTATACAATAATAAGGAAGAATCTTGAGTATGCTTTGCTATGTGAAGAAAACTAGAACCAAAAGTTTCTATACTGTATATGTCCATTTATGTAACTATTTGGAAAAGGCAGGGCATGATTAAAAGCAAGAAATATGCTTGTGTAGTGAGTTTTGCATCCTTCCTTTAGCCATGTAAAAAGCATGTCTAGTCACAAGTTCTAGGATGACCTTTGTACCTTATTTAGTTGGATCCAAATTCAGCTTTGTTCAGTCATCATTTGAACCCTGGCTACCTACCAATGTAAAAACTGAGAAATAAACACTCACATGACATTAACGTTACTCATGAGATGCATGATATTAAGATCTGTGGTGATTTGTCATAGAGCAGTATTGTGATAATATCAAAATGATAAAGTTTGGCTACATAAAAATATGGGTAAAGTAAATACAAAGTACATTAAAAACAAATAAGACATGAGAATATATTTATGGCAAATACCATATATGGTAGTCTTATCTGTAATATACAGAGAGTTCCTATGTGTGGGATATAATCATTAAAATCATCAAAATGGACAAACAGTTCATTAAAGAAGTTAATAAAGGAGTTAATAAAAGAAAACGTACAAAATAAGAATATATTACAGTGTTTTTAGCTCTTTAAAGGTAAATTCAGACAACAAGAAGAAACCACTTTCTGCATATTTCATGATGATTTTATTCTATTTGCAGAATGAAACTGTGGGAATATGAATTAGTACAACAGTCTCTGAGAATGCTTGATGATATGGATCATATTTTAGACACAGTAATTACTCTTCAAGCAATAAATCTGAGGTATGTGTCTGTCTCTAAATGAACATACATTTGTACAGATAGTACATAATGTACAAATTTTTTTGTAAATGTACCCATTATTACACAAGTAAAAGCATTTCAGGTAAATGTTCAATATATCTTTCTTATAGCAACAGCAACAAAAACCTATGTATCTGACTAAGGTGACTTTCTGTTACCAGATGCTACATCTATACCTCTATTAAATAATCAGTTAAATTTTTATATTTAATATATATGAAGTTCTAATATATATGTATATATATATAAACATGTATGTAAGATGTATGTATATAGTAAGATATATGTATAAATTTAACTACAAAAGGCAGGTTGCAAATACACAGATATACATACAGGCATGTATTTATACATAATACAGATACATGTTTTTAAATTGCATGTATTTTTAATGCAAACTATTTTCAATTGACATAGAAAAGAAGACTAGGATGGATTGTGTCAGAATGTAAGAAAAATTTCAGTCACTAGTTATGAAAATTTGTGTTGTGTGTTCTTAAAAATCGCAGAGGATCAGGAGGGCATGTGGCTAGCTCAGAAGGTGTAGCATGCTGCTTTTGATTTCAGGGTAGTGAGTTCAAGCCCCATGTTGGGTGGGAATTAAAGGAATTATGGAGGATCCCAAAAAGCTTTCATTTATGTTGAACATAACTATTCATATTTATTTTATTATACATATAAACTGACAACTTCTTAAAATACAAGAATACACAGACATACTTTACAATAAATGTCAGAACAATGACATACATGTAAGATACCCTCTACAAAGAGTAGGCATGAAAGAATGAGAAGGAAAAGGCAAATACTGGCTTAGTATTATTATGAAAACAGCTGCAATCTAACTGACCTCCTGAAAGTCTCTTGGGGATCCTAGGCATTCTTAAACCACACTGTGTGTGTTGATTTTCAGATAGTGTCATTAGTGTGAATTTAATTTTTTATTAATGTATTTTTTTCATTTAAGAATAATATAGTTAAATTATACATGTTATTTTAAAATTGGAAAAATTGAGCCAATTGTTAAAAAAATAAAAACATTCACTAGAAAAGTAGTCTCTGGTCAAATTTTCTCATATTCTGCATATGATGCTGGAATATTTTTTCATGTTTTATTCTTTCCCTCCCATTTGTTCTTCCTTTCTCCTTCCAGCCCTTTGGCACTACATTTCCTTTATCTTTTTCTTTTACATAAAGCAAATGACTATTACAATGATATTTATTATTACATATTTAAAAGAAAGTGAAAATTGCCTGTTGCTAGAAGCTCATAATTTAATGAGAAGTAATACGTAAGTCCAATAATCGTGATTGTCTTTCCTTCTAGTCTCACACTTGGGGACCCGGATTTGGATTTCTTTTACGACACAATTTCTAAATTATGTAAAGCCTCAACTTTCCAGGTATTTCCTCAATCTTTGATGCCCAGTTCAAGTCCTGCATGATGAAGGGCAGTTCTCTAAGATTTCTAGCATGCAAAGCTATGTCCCTTCTTCACAAGTCAATAGGAGATCTTCAACCATTACACTCATGCTTCTCTTCTCTTCCCAGATACATTTAAGGAACTATAAAACAAATTTGCTGTGTTTTATAGATGATTTTATTCTCCAGAGTATTATGTATCTTTCTCAATATTTGCATGGTGCTAACTAAAGGGTTTTCCAATTGTGTATGTGTCTGATACTTTAGAAAAAAGACAACTGAACTGCCATACATTGATAAATGATGCCATTATATTCATTGGCAGGAAATAAAAACTTTTATTGTGTTTAAAAAGAGATGACAAAGTGTCTTGAATAATTTTTTGTTAGGATATAAAGTCCAAATTGATGTTAGTGTAGATGCAATCTCAAAGGTTATTCAAATATGATTTCACTAAGAGGTGTGTTTATAAATTATAATGAATAGGAAGGTATATGGAGAATTTAGGTATTGAGCCTGGAAATATCTTCAGCGATTACCCTTTCTTCTTTGTCTACAGCAGAAGTCCTTTAATTTTAAAACAAAACATTATATGTTTACTCATAATCATAGTTTCATCTGCTGATTTCTTTAAAAAATACATTATTACTATTATGTGATAGACCAATGTTATCATAAGGGCCAGAATAAATTCTTATATATAAGCAAATTAGAATGTTATCCATTTCTTATAAAAACCCTATATTTTAACTGCATAATTCATTAATAATAGTGAATCATTAAGTGTAAGAATAAATAGGAAGACTCATTTATAATGTTTTGTGGACATTACTACTATTGGCATTTTATTGCATTTCATTCATACATATGTAAGTCTATATATCTCTGCCATATCTATAACTATGTATATATGTGTATATGTATATAGGAAGGGAGAGTGTGTTATAGATATAATTTGAATGTTTTTAGATAACGTCTGCTGCATAACATGACACTTTTTTATTAATTATTTTTATCAATATATAATGTATTATTAACCCCAGGTCTGTGAATCATCAGGTTTATACCCTTCACAGCACTCACCATAGCACATACCCTCCCCAATGTCCATAATGCAACTACCCTCCCCCTCCCCTCCTCCCCCCAGCAGCCCTCAGTTTGTTTGGTGAGATTAAGACTCTCTTATGGTTTGTCTCCCTCCCGATCCCAACATAGTACTTTTTTTATAATTTGAGAAACAAAATTATATATTTTCTGGTGATAATTTGAATTCCTCTTTTAATTTTATTAAGACATTTTTAATATTTTACCTAGTTATTAGTAATTTTTATTTTGTTCCTTTGAGAATTTTTGGTTCTGTCCTTTGTCATTTTGTTGATAGACGTTTGATGGTATTTTTATTGACTAATATAAACAATATTTTGCACCAGTACCAGTGGCCATACATTTGGATTGACAGTGTGTCTTTCTATGTCCATGCTAGAATTTTCCTGAAATATAAACCCAGGAGCAGAATCACTGGATAAAAACATGTGCATATACTTCATTCAACTAAATGGTGCCAGATACCCTCATATTTGTAGTAAAATTTCTCTGGTGTCTGTTATGTATGTGGATGAAAAAGTAGAAGTATGTATGTATGTGTGCAGTCTTCATGAATTTCAATAAGAGTTTCATGAATTTCAATAAGAGTTTCTGATAAAATTCATTTTTATTGTGTTCTAGGTTACTCAAAATCACATAAGAAAAGCAAAAATAATCTGGTCTAAGTTAAAAAATGCGGCTAGCTATTTTATTTTTTTTAAAAATTTTCTGATGTCTTTAATTTTAAGATTTATTTTTTTCATAAATTATTTCTAAGGCTTTCTATTTTCTTTATTCCTGTTGTCATTTTGATAAATTTCTTTTGCCTTGCTCTGTTTTGTTTAATCTGTTTCATTAACAACTTGAGACATAGTTTAGCTCATCTATTTTCATAATTTTGTTATAGGCCATTATTTTATATGAAAGACCATCATTTGTTATACTTATAAGATTAAAAGTTCAAATATATATCATTTCATGCTTACTAATTGCATGATTGATTTTATTGTTTTATCAATTTTTTCTGTCAGAGAAGTCTTAATTATTCACTATCGTTATGAACAGTTTCACCCAGAAGAGTCCTGGTTAACTGTTATTTTTCTAGGTATAATTATTAATAATAGTTTCATTCTTAAAACATCCGTTTAGATCAAAAATTAAAAAAAAAAAAAATTATGTGTTCATTCTGACAAAAATATTTTCTATTGATCTGTTATATTAAGGTTTTCTTTACATGAGACAATATAATAATGCTACATTATGAAAAATAGTAATAGGGAGTGGGTGCTGTTTGGGAAAGTTGCAGGGAGTCTAATACCCAGAGACACCGGGAGCAAGAGTTTGCAGGTGTAAATGCATACAGTAGACCATCTAAGGCCATAAGGAGTTACGGCAAGACTCTTCAAAGTTCAGACACTTAAAAGCAACCATGTAGAAGGGAGTATCAAAAAGCTACACAGATCCACCTAAGACACATTTTCCAGAATGACTTGAGAACTTACAATTAAATACAACCACATGTTGTGTATTAGATCCTCAGAGCTTACTCATCTTAAAACTAGATCCTCATGATTTATTTATCTTATCATTAGAAGTTTGGACTCTTTGACCAACACTACCCCATGTCCCCAGCCCCAACCCCTTTCCCCGATGCTTAGTAATCACCATTCTGTTCTCCTCTTCCATGAGTCCTGCTTTTTTATGTTGCATGTGTAAGTGATAACATACATGATTTGTCCAAGGTATGATTTATTTCACTCATCAAAATGCCCTCAAATTCTATCCCTGTTGTTGTAAATGGCAAGATTTCCTTCTTTCTTGTTTCTGAACAAAAAACACATATTTTTTTATCCATTCATCCACTGATAACAGTTTATCTCCATATGTTGGCTATTGTGAATAATACTGCAAAAGACATGCAAAGTGGACATACACTCTGAGGTCCCATTTTTGTTCCCTTTGGATATGTACCGAGACGTGGCATTGCTGGATCGTATGGTAGTTCTAATTTCTAATTTTTTTGAGTTACCACCGTAGTGTTTTTCACAATGGCTGCCCCAGGTTGCGTTCCCAGGAACAGTGAACAAGGGTTCCCTTTTCTCCACATCCTCAGTAACACTTGTTATGCCTTGTGTTTTTTATATTGGCCATTCTAGTAGGTGGTATCTCATTGTGGTGCAAAGTGGTATCTCATTGTGGTGTTGATTTACATGTCTCTGATAGTGAGGTTCATCTTTACATGTACCTATGGCCTTTTGTGTGTCTTCTTTGGAAAAATGTCTTTTTAGACCTTCTGCCATTTTTAAATTGGACTCTTCATTTGTATGAGTTACTATATATTTTTATTTATTTGGAGTTCTTATATATCTTAAATAATAACCCCTTATTAGATATATGACTTGCAAGTATTTTCTCCCATTTGTAGATGGCCTTTTATTTTGTTGATTTCCTCTTCGTTTTAGGTAGTTGTCAATTTTTATGAGCTTGTGCATTATGTTGGCATAAATAAGAGGAAATTATGCTATCCAAAGTTGAGTTTAAAAATAACCTAATAGTCTTATGAGTTTTTAAAATTATTATTTCCTCAGACTATATATTTCTGCATTAAATCATTGATTGTTACAAACTCAAAATCCTCTATTTGTAATTTTCCGTTGTCTGGAGTTTTTAAAAATTGTATATCTACCTTCAGCTTGGGTCATGATCTCAGGGTCCTGGGATCAAGCCCCACATTGGGCTCTCTCCTTAGCAGGGAGCCTGCTTCCCCCGCTCTCCCTGCCTGCCTCTGTGCCTACTTGTCATCTCTGTCTGTCAAATAAACAAATAATAATAATAAATCTTTTTTAAAAAGTGAACAAAAATTGTATCCCTCACATAAATCCGATCTTTTTAGAGATTGTATTTACTATTTATTTATTCATTTATTTGACAGAGAGGGAGAGATCACAAGTAGGCAGAGAGGCAGGCAGAGAGAGAGGGGGAAGCAGGCTCCCTGCTAAGCAGAGACACTGATGCGGGTCTTAGACCCAGGACCCTGAGATCATGACCTGAGTCGAAGGCAGAGGCTTAACCCACTGAGTCAACAGGCACCCCACACAAATCCTATTTTTAAAAAACTCTTTTCTAATTTTAACAGAAAATATGATTATTCTTATTGGATTATTCCTGTTTAATCAAACATATTCTGTAGATTCAATGCTTTCAAAAAGATTATACATTTAAAGGTTTCAGTTATTAAAATATGCTTACATGATTAAACAGATCTGATATTCACTTTTTATTTTGAGGATACTTGGAAAATATATTTGCATGCCACTGACTAACAACATATTTGACTACTCCTATATTAAACACTGTGAGAAATAAGAAAATATTTACTACATTATTCCTGATCTCAAGTAGTACACTGCAAAGCTTGTTAAATAGTACTAAAATTCTTGGAAAAAGAAAATGCAAATGTGGTGCCTGGGTGGCTCAGTGGGTTAAGCATTTGCCTTCAGCTAGGGTCATGATCTCAGGGTCCTGGGATCAAACCCCACATCTGGCTCCTTGCTCACTGAGAAACCTGCTTTTCCTTCTCCTCCTCCCTGCTCACTATCTCTCTCTCTCAAGTAAAAAATAAAATAAAGTTTGCCAACATGACATATACTCTCTTGTGGGCTGTGAACTTGAAGAGTTAACAGGAAGTAACTGCTCAGTTATCCACCAAAATTATAACATTTATGTGAGAAAATATAATAATTAATATTAACCTGTTTTCACTACCTTCTAAACTCTAGCTTTGAGTGTAAGTTGGGCACTTACACACCATTTCATGAAATTGTGCTTATGAGTCCATTTTTCTAACATATTAAGGCTAAGAATACTTAAATAAATTGCCCATATTCTTCAGCTATTTGTTTAAACAAAGCTCTGACTCCAAGGTCCAAGACCTTTTCACTGTGCCATTATAATTTGGGCACCTTTGTGAAGACAGTAAAAAGCACAGAGTATTAGCAGAAAATGAACTGGGGAGAGGGGGAATCACACGCACACACAACCTCTGAAATACAGTTTTATTTGAGTTATACAAAAAATAATGCTAGAGAAAGAAAGAAACGAGGAGTGATATGGTCACAGAAAATTTATTTATGTATGCCCTAACCATCTATGGTCTGTGAAAATATGAAATTCCTCAAGTTAAACAATACAATTTATTTACAATCTAAAGAAACCCTCTTTCCAGATCACTCTTTCAGACATCTTCTTATTGTCTTAAGATTTGCAATATAGGCAGAGACTGTAAAACTGTATTTACTTTGAAAAGCAAAATATTTCAATTGAGCAATGCACACTACTCTGGTTTCAACTTCAACCTAAGTCATCTCAATGGGAATTGGCAGACAAAACAATGTTAATATTCTCCAGGGTTGCCATGCTGTGTCTGCTTTCTCATTCACATAGAACTCATTCATCTTCTTGCATGAGGATGGCTTTATGGCTTTTATAATGCATGTATGGATTATTAACATAATTTTCATTGGTAGTGTTCAGTGAGTTTTAACCTGGTGAGTAATAAAAAAAAAAACAAGAAAATAAGCAAATAGTATTTGTTCATATTCAGATATTGAAGAATGACAGAGTTCTTGTGTTAATGACTGTAATAGAAATAGACATCTTGCTGCTCCTTTCTGTTTTGCTGCAAAAACAAAGTACACTTTACTGAATGATAGTGGAAATTGCTATATCAGTTCTTTCATACTGTGGAGTTCAAAGACCTAAATAACTGTATTAAGTACAATTGCAGGTAATCCTTTCAAGCATTTCTTTTTAAAAGTTCTGAGAATAATTGATTTGTACTTCCAGGAAATACACAGATAGTAAGAGTGCAGATTTTAATATCAAAAATGTACTTTTATATTTATGTCAAAATCTCCCCCCACAAATGTCATATCTTCTTTCATACTTCTACTAATTATTAAGGATACTATTCAATTGCAAATGTTTACTCACTAATGACCCTGCCAACCATACAATTGTCACAAAATACACTTTAAGCACATTCTTTTAGAAACTGATAACTTAATACAGACATTAATGTCAATCAACTCATAAAAGAAACTAAAGCAGTAAAGTTAAACATTAAACTATTACATCATAAGGTTGATGGAGACAGATTTAAATACAAAATTTGAGTATTGACCCAAAAAATGACATGATGAAATAGAGAAAATATAGGATTGATAACTGATTTGTTATACTCCTCTGTGTTTTAATGATATGTTTTATATAATGAAACAATATTATAATGCTATATGAACATCTTCCCAATATATGGCTAAATGAAAAATTATTAAATACCTATTACAATTTCAGAGATGTAAATTTATGGAATAAATTAGAATACACTGTTTCACAATATACACTTTTGTCTACATTGCATGGACAGGCATGAATGTTCTTTATTCATAACTCTAAAAATTTTCTAAATTTGTCTTTGACACTTCCTTTATTTTATAAAAATAAGTTAAAATATTAATGTGTTAGAAATAAGTTCTATTTTCAGCATTTCCTATGTAAGCTTTGAAATATGCTAACAGAAAACAAAAGATGGAATATATAAAACAGTGTTGTTTTAAAATTTTTTTGTTTTCCTAAAAAATCAATTCATTTGTCAGAGACAGAGAGAGAGAGCACAAGCAGAGGAGCATCAGGCTGAGGGATAAATAGACTCCCCACTGAGCAAGGATACCAATGTGGGGCTCCATCCCAGGATTCTGGCATCATGACCTGAGTCCAAGGCAGACCTGCGACCGACTGAGCCGCCCAGGTGTCCCCAAAACAGTGTTTTTCACAAAAACAGAATTCCTGTACTTCTATGATTTATTCTAGTTATGGTATACTTCCAGATTTCTTATAATAATTAGAAATCATTAACTTACTTTGTTACTTAATATACTTTGTTACTTAATATACACATATGTACATATACATACGCGTGTATGTTTTCTGAACACGTATTCAAATGTGAGTATTGACATTTCAAATATTTTGACCATTTAGTTTTGAGAAAAATTGGTGTATTCCTTATTCTTCAAAATAGTGATTTATAAAATTAACTCCCAAGACTGTCATGATTATACAGTAAGTTTTGAGAGTAGGAAAAATAAACACTGGGCATCTGAGATCAATGTAAAATATAAGATTCTGATTAAACCAAATGACCTAGAGTGACCAGGCTGGTGGTATTGAAGATAGGGTTTCCTTCCTTGATATTTGGAACTAGAACTTCATTTATTTACTAAAGGATAAAATGTTAGAATACAATTATATAAGATAAATTGTATAGTTTTTTTCCCACCTGCATGATCCTTTGTTGCAGTCAAAGACAATTTACACAATGGTTAAATAACATGTAAATCTAGACCTCAGGCTTATTAGCAATCACATTTTAACTCATAAGACTATTATTAATGATCTCCAAACTGTAAAATTTCCATTTGATGACATATGAATGTGCTCATACACCCATATACATGTACAGAAACTTGGAATTTATTGTGTATATGATTTTTTATAGGTAATAATGTTAATTAATTGTCCACTTAGATTTGGAGAAATACAAATAATTTTAGAAAGATATAAAACTTCAGCTCAGGTCATGATACCAGGGTCCTGGGATTGAGTCCCACACTGGGCTTCCTGCTTAGCAGAGTCTGCTTCTCCCTTTGCCTCTAACCTTGCTCTTGCTGTCTCTCACTCCTTCTCTCTCTAAAATAAATAAATAGATAGATAGATGATAGATAGATAGATAAATATCTTTAAAAGTAAGACTCCAGAGATTTACCAAAACACTAGACACCAGTATTACTCTCAGAGCAAGGATTTATCTTTGGAACCTCACTTTTCACAGCCTTCCTGACATACTGGGAAGGAGATAAGGCTGAGAAATTACCCATGGTGACTACCTTAACAGTACACCTTCACCAGAAATCTGGCACTAAGATGGGATTAGTTTCAATAGGAGTGAACTAGAAATAAGTCAAAATGAGAGTAAGGAAAACAAACTGTCTTAACTTTTGGTGCAACGTGGGGAATAAAAAGTCATCTCTGAAATTTTGTAATCATAACATTTCTCGAAAAAAGATTTTCATTTTAAACTACCTATCTACTACCTATGTAATATAAAAACTTCAAATGAGCTAGAGAATCATCCTCAGAACAGATCTCAAAAAATTCTGACAGTAAATAGTTTTATCAGATTTGTGTACTGTCAAAACCCACAAAACACATGAGGCCATCAGAGCACAAGAAAGACAAAGTAAAAACAACTGTTATCAAAATCATATCCACAAAGATTTGTTACTCATAGACTACCAGTAGTTAGTTTCTTTTTAATTTTTTAATACTGAGTAGCATTCCCGGTGTAGATGAACCAGGGATTGTTTATGCATTCCACCACTAAGAACATCTAAGTTGTTTTAATGTTTTGACGACCAAACTTAAAAGTGTTATGCATATTTGCATACAGGTTTCTGTATACATATATGTTTTATTTTTCTTTAGCATAAATATGCATGATTCTGATTGCTTTTTAAGTGTATGTTTAGTTTTTTATGAAACTATCAAGCTATTTTTAAAGAGTTACTGTACCATTTATATTCCCAACAACAATGTTTGAAAAATCCAGTTGACCCTTGTCCTCATCTGCACTTAGCACTGTCAGTCTTCATCATGGTATTTGTATTTTAAAAGGTGTAGAATGAAGTGTGTCTGGGTGGCTCAGTCGGTTGAGTGTCTAGCTTTTGGTTTCTACTCATGTCATGATCTCAGGGTTGTGGGATGGTGGGAGTGCCTGGCTCCACACTCAGAGGGGAGTTTGCTTGAGAGTCTCTTCCTCTCCTTCTGCCCCCTTCAAATAAATAAATAAATCTTTAAAAAAATAAATAAAATGTGTGGAGATACCTCATAACTCTAGGTAGCATATCCCTAAAGGCTAATGCTACAGAACCTCTTTCTCATGTGCTTCTTTGTCAATGTAGATACTCTCTTTAACTGTCCATTCAAGTCTTTTGCATATTTCCTAATTTGGTGTGTTTTCTTACAGTTGCCTTTTGAGAGATCTTTACATATGTATGACTTTTAAGAATCCTATCTCCTCTTACCTGAGTGTATTTTCATTTTTACATATCTTTGAGTAAAATTGAATGTCTAACTAATAGTAACATAGAAGGTCTAGATAAAATCAATTTGGGTATGGTTTTCAAGAGTTTAGAAAGGGACTGATAAGGTGATTGACAAGTGAACAATTTTGCAAATCAGTTGAATTCTAATTTGTTTCTTTAAACAAAAGTGAAGAAATATTTGTTATCTAGATACATAATATATCAATAAGATCATTCAAATTCTCAGATCCAAAGAAGTTCCAATATACTGCATTTGATTGAGTGAATATTAATAATCAACTTGAGGTTTATTGCTCTTTCACAATGTTTATGGATTTCCCCTTGAAAAAAATGTCTGCCTTTATGATAACATATTAATTTTACTAATGTAATCTATAAAATAAAGCCAGAAAAATAGAAATAGGCACAATTTCTATGAAAGTACATGTGATCCTATTAATAAAATCTGAGATATGTGGAATTATAGAGAGGGCATAAAAAATAAATTCTAAAATAAAATATATATACAAAATAACAGCATCACAATATATTATTCAGTTTTTCTCAAAGTTGTGTGAAACAAATTTCAATTCATGTGAATAATCTGCTTAGACAGTCCTTACTGGTTCATAATTCTTCTTTGAACTTCTTTCCTTGAAACTTCTCATATATATTCCACTTATATAAAAGTAGTTTTTTTTAATATTTTATTTATTTATTTGACACAGAGAGAGAGAGAGATCACAAGCAGGCAGAGAGGCAGGCAGAGAGAGGGGGGAAGCAGGCTCCCTGCTGAGCAGAGAGCCCGATGCGGGGCTCGATCCCAGGACCCTGAGATCATGACCTGAGCTGAAGGCAGAGGCTTAACCCACTGAGCCACCCAGGCGCCCCTATAAAAATAGTTTTTGTCTGTGTATTATTATTGGTAAGAATTTTAAAAACTGAATATTTCTGATATTTTACAATTATACTTGAAGGAAAAGTCTGCTTGTATTTATATATTTCTAAATATTTTAAATAGTTTCACATTTATATACTCAAATTTAATGGTGAATTCAAAGGATGCTGTACTTATACCATATAACTTGGAAAAATATAGATATCTAATATTAACTTTTTTGCTACTTAACACAATTTGATGACTTCAACTTCCTAGTTTCTAGAAGTACAGATATAACTAAATTAGCTTTATTCTTCAGGAAAATATATGATATATCAAACTACTTTATTTTTAATTGTAAATTCTTACTTCAGTTTTGTTATACTGCATTATCTCTGCATGTGCCTTCATGGCAAAAGTGATTTGAATACTTTTAAATAATAAGTATTAACATAGTTCCTATAATCAGAAATAAAACTTAGATCATGGAACATTTCAAGGTAACTAGAAACCACAAAAATCATCTCTTTTCAAAGGAAATAACAAATGCAACAAACTCAAATTAAAATGGAAAAAATTATAGTCTAATAATCTCCATTGATTTAAGGGCATGAGCTTAGAAATGGCAAAGTCTATGTGTAGTATGACCCATTTTATTTTACCCCTCAGAGGAAATTAACTGCTCTGATTGAACACATAGAACAACCAAGGCCACACAGTCTGTCACTTTGTATACTAGCAATTTTATTCTTAATTTTCCAGAATATTTCTCCCATCAATATTTTGATTGTCCTGGAGGAAACTAAGCTACAACCCTTCCAATGCTTTACTGAAGAAAAAATAAAACACATAGAAAACAAACAAACAGAAAACACCAGAGAAATTGTTCTATTGAATGGGAAGAACAAGGATTGTTTATTCATTTTTCTCTCCTATTATAGAGGAGACATGAAGTTTGTTTCTGTCCCTGGAGAAAGTTCATGGTATGAGCTTTGAAATGAAAAGTATAATTAAGACAAAGTGTGTTATTTAGCCCAACCAAAGAAATATATCTTTCAAAATAACTGTCCCTTAAAGTTAGAGAATACAGTCTATCTCAGTTGAAACAGCTCACAGTGTTAAATCAATTGTCAGCTTCAACTTGGCTCCAACTTGGTATGTCATTTCGCTGCATATTCCCTCACTGCCCAGCATGACTGGTACTACCATTGGTACACTCACAGCACATTTATAAAGTTCTGACTATTCAAACAGAGGGAATCCAGATGCCATGAGTCATAAAATATAAACAATATGAATTTGCTCTTTGACAGAATCAACTCACGTTAAAATAGTAAATCCATGAAGAGTTGGGAGAAAATGTGTAAAAGAAAAGTAGACTAAGCAGAGTTTGGCATTTCACTGAAATTTCTCATTTAGCTGTGATGGGTACATACTATATTTTAGATATGGGAGAGTTCATTTCTTCAGAGAACAGTCATGCAGCACATTTATATAGAAAATATACAATTCTCTGTGATTTCATGGATGATTTCTCATGTATATTAATATAACACAAAAATACGTGTAAACCATATTGTAGGAGATTTTTCAAGGAGTATGCTTATGTTTTGTGCTGGCTGGATACAATATATTATTGAAGCATTTAAAATTTCCTATGCATATTTTTTTTTCAAATAGAAAAAAGCCAGTGTGCTTTTATGAATAAATATTTTATTATTGTTGTTATTTTTCCTTATGAACAACTAAGGAGAATTCCCAAAATAGAGTTGACGGACTTTAGTCTTAGATTTAGGAATACCAAAATTGCTAAATAAATAGCCACTAACAGATTGTATAGCCTCAGCAAATAGTAAATGTCCTCATCATTACAATTATTATTTTATTAGGTGGTGTGTGTCTTATGATTAAATAGCAGTTTTCATTCATTGTGATTTCTAATTCTGTCAAATGGTATTCTTGAAATTACATGACATGGACTATATTTTTGAAAGTTTGGAAGACAGGTTCTTGAAAGAATGTATAGTTGGCCTAATTTCAGCTTCATTTTGCAGTTTTGAGTACTCTCTTTTTCCTCATACTGTTGTTGCTTCTACTCTATATGGTGTTGTCTCATTTTCTCTCGGCAGTCTTATCTGTTCTTCAAGGCTAACATCAACCGTGACCTCATGAGCAGAGTATTCCCTACTACCCGAAGAGATATTAATAAACCCTTTTCTTTATTTTTGGGATGCACTGCTATTGTATTCATTATAGTCTTTATTCCATTGACTTAGGACAGATTAAATATGTACTTAAATTCTGAGCTATATATCAGTTTTGCAATGATAGAGAATATGTCTTATTTATTTTTAATTCACTTGTTTCTAATAACAAGGAAGAATTGATAAAATACTTGAAGTGAATTTAACTCAATTTGAATACCATTCTCAGTATTATAAGTCTATGTTATTGTAATTACAAAACTTGGAGAAAATCAAATCATATTGTCCTCATGACTTTGTTTACATCTCTTTTGGAGTCATATCCACTTCTCACAGGTAAGCAATATAAGCTGGACAGATTATAGACAAAGAAATAATACCAAGAGTGCTAAGGATTTAGGAGAAAGAGAGTTTATCAAAAATTTATGTTTATCAAGTAAATGTGCAATATATTTTAAATTTGATCCTACTTTTCAGAAAAATGCATAGAAAGACTTCTTCTTAGACCCCCCCCCCCAAAAAAAAAATGTCACCAGGCTATTTCTAATAATTTTGAACTTTTCTGGGAACTCCAAGGCAGGAAAATAAGCCCCAAAAAGCAGTGAAGAGAGACGGACAGCTCCTTTTTTAACAGAGAAACTGAGCCTCAAGGTGGCTTCCCCCCTCCACTCATTACATACTTCATCATCCTCAAGCGGGTACTCAATAGAAGTCAATGACTTCAGGACCATGGATAGATACAAGCAGTATACCTTGTAACTGACACATGTTAATCTATTTGGATAAATATATACCAGAGTATTTTATTTATGTTTTATTTCATTTTGTCTTCATTTTAATTTTGTGAAATGAAGATGAAAAAATTAAGGCTCTTAGAATTTAAGCTTGGCATTTAGACGTGATCTTAAACCTATGCAATCAGAAACCTGTGATTAAAAATGCTTTCTGCTTTCTTAAAGGAAAGCTCTTGATGATTATTCCACATTAATGATGGTTATGCTAAAATATGTTTTTGCCAGTGTGTTAGAAAAAAATTCCATTTGCCTTAAAAACATATTTTTAAGTATAGGTTGCTAAAAATTGGCTAGTTTCCAATGAAATACTGTGTTGGTCTATGATATAAAACAGGGATGATCAGCTAAAATGAATAATGCCAGAATATTTCAAAACTAAGATAACTGATGAGCATTAAAATATCCTCAATAAAAATAATAATTTGGTCTGTTTCCTCTTGGCCTTGTATGTGATCATAATTCCATATGATAAGAACCATGTGAGGAGGATGACTCCCTGTTAAAATTCTGTATATAATTTTCCCAATCTGGACATAGATAGGCGATTCCTGAAGCTTTATCTGACAGGCATTAATGAATAAAGCTGCATTTTCCACACCAGATCCAGTGCACTGGTGTCTCACCTGGAGTTGCAGTTAAGAAATTGGCCCATTGGCAAGTCATGCTTTTTCATATTTACATCCCTAGTCCTGATGCCTTCATTACTAGGTTTCTATATCTGAGGCCTTGGCCAGAGGTCTTCTCCAGGCCCCTATGATAAAACCTTATTATGGGGGAATAGGAAGCCCTCAAGGCACTTTTCCCCACTCAGTGCCCAGTACATTTCCACACCTAGAACTTCCCTCTCATGCTTTTCTTTTCTCCAGAATTGATAAAACTACTGGGTCTTTTGCTCAATGTTATCTCAGCAATAAGATGAGCCACACATCTGCTTTTATCTGCTTGGCTCTCCAAAGTGGGTTTTTCCATGCAGAAAACACAACAGGGAGAGTTGGGCTCTGGTTTCAGCCTCTTGCTTATTTCATTTTTGGCTTGTTGCTTTTATGGGCTATCCTGACACCTGACAGCTCATCTCTCACTCTCCCTGCTCAGTTGAGCTCCTGACAGCACATAATAAAGAGTCTGAGTCCATTTCTCGATGTTTGATTGCTGACAGCTTTTAAGCCTCATTCCTCTCCCCTTCTGTCTCACATCTGGTCATGCTTATGAGAAACCCAGATGTTCCATCATGTGGTTCCAGGGAGATATTCAGAGCACTCAAATCTGTGTGTATGTGTGTAGGGGGTACATCCATCACTGAAGCCCCACTTCATAACCACAATTAAAGTCCTTTCCTTCTCTTTCAAGCCATTTTAAGACTGTTTTGAGAAGATTGACCTTTTCTCCAGAAAGTCTCTTTATGTAAGTGGTAACTTATTAAAATACTATTTCACTGAATGTGTGTGTGTGTGTGTGTGTGTGTGCATGTACGTGTGTCTGTGTGTGTGTGTGTGTGTCAGTTTTTTATTTAAAGCAAATTTTGGGTGGAGGTACATCTGCTTTTTGAAGAGTGGCTGTAATATTAGACTATAAAAGGAAGCCAAATGATGAACTTCGAGTACTGAGGAAACAGTATCCTAGATGGAATAACTATATTTGAAAAAGCAGAAATAAAGCTTCAATTTTCCAAAATATTTGAAATGCACTTTAAATGCAAGATACAGGGAAGTTGAGTGTTTTGAATTATATGAGTTTATTGAGGATAGAAAGGAGAGAAACTGGCTTGGATAACTTGCTAGCTGGTGATTTTACATATACGAGGTATGAAGTACTTTAGACAATTTAATGTAAGATATTTGTGGGAATAGAGCTGGATTGTCTTATGTACCACTGAATGAATCTGACACTCTGGGGAGAGGGCAGGCTAGAGATAAAGACTCAAGGATGTGTAGAATATAAATAGTAATTGAAGCTATAGGAGGTTAAGGCCATTCAGAGAGTGAAAATAAAAGGGTCTGAGGAAAAACAAAACTGAAACAAACCCCAAAGAACTAGCACTAAGTACATGGAGAATGAGGAAGCAGAATGGTAAGAGGACATTAAGGAATTTGATCTCAGATAAGCTACGAGATGTCATGAACTAAATTATGTTCCTGTAAAGTTCATATGTTAAAATTCTAACTCACAATGTAACTGCATCTGTAGACAGGGCCTTTAAGGAGGTAACTGATGGGGGCGCTTAGTGGGTTAAGCCGCTGCCTTCGGCTCGGGTCATGATCTCGGGGTCCTGGGATGGAGTCCCGCATCAGGCTCTCTACTCAGCGGGGAGCCTGCTTCCCTCTCTCTCTCTCTGTTGATTTCTCTCTGTCAAATAAATACATAAAATGTAAAATAAATAAATAAATAAATAAATAAGGAGGTAACTGATGTTAAATGAGGTCATAAGGATAGGACCCTAATGCAATGGAGCCGGTATCCTCATTAGAAGGAGAACAGACAACAGTGCTCTCTCTTTGCTTGCACAGAGAAAGTCATATTAGGAATCTGTGAGAAGACAATCATCTACAAGCCATGAGAAGATGTCTCTTTGGAAATCATGCTTGGAGGCATCTCCAGTTTCCAGCTTCCAGAACTTAGAAAAAATAAACTTCTGTTGCTTAAACCACCAAATCTGTGATATTATATTATGAAAACCCAAGCAGAATTAGTGAGATGCACTTGGTTCAAGAAGTGATGGGGAGGAGGATTTCAGTAAGAACTAGGTACCATAGAAATGCTAGGTAAATTAAGAACCAAAATATCCATCTGCCTGAGAAAGAAGTATTTGCCATGTAAACTAGGTAGAGGGCAGTTTAAGGGCATAGGTTAGAAGCGGAGTCAGATTAGACTGGGGAGAAGAGTGAAAGAATGTGTCAGTTACGAAAAAAGGGAAGATGGTATGGAACATAGAAACAAGGCTGGAAGAAATGGGAGACCGAGGAGATGGAAGCCTTCTCTTTAGTATCACTGCCTTGAGTATATTAAATGGTAAAGAGGATTAGCCCTGTTGGAAGGAAGTTGTTGAGAATATAGGTGAGAGAATGACTATAAAACAGAAAGAAGCTCAGAAAAGGGATTAATTTGCATTATTTTTAGATTATTTTTGGGAATGGACCCAGCTTTAACTCCTACGTTGTCCAAAAGCTGACTCTGAGTGTCTGGTTCAAGAATAAGATACAAATGATCTATAGGGATAACCTGTAAATTTCACCCTATTTAGCCTTTACCCTTTTGTCTTGTGCCAGTAAGTATATGGTAAAATATTCAATAGTAGTACTTTAAACCTTATCATTATTACCCTATAACCTATACCTTATACCCTATAACAAATGTAAATGTGAGTTTTAAATCTAAGAAACAGATATTGTGTACTTTAGAACACTGAAGATAGGAGAATCCTATAGTTTTTCTGTCAAATGACTATTACTTTATTATAGGTTACCCCAAAACATAGCTCCTTAACACTACAACTATCAAGTATTTGGTACAAAATCTATAATTTGGACAGGGCTTCATGAACTTCCCCAGCTGCCATCAGCTATGTTGGCCAAAGTATGAATTGGAAATTCCACTTTTTTTTTTTTAAAGATTTTATTTATTAATTTGACAGAGAGAGATCACAGTAGGAGAGAGGAAGGGAAGAGATCACAGAGAGAGGAAGGGAAGCAGGCCCCCTGCTGAGCAGAGAGCCCGATGTGGGACTCGATCCCAGGACCCTGAGATCATGACCTGAGCTGAAGGCAGTGGCTTAACCCACTGAGCCACCCAGGTGCCCTGGAAATTCCACTTTTAAGATAACTCAAATGACTGGCAAGTTGATGATGACTGTCATTTGGAAGCTCAGGTTGGGTGGTGGGCCATGGTCCTTAGATTCTGTCCACAGGGCTATCATCCTGAGAAGCCGGAATTCCCCAGAGTATGATGGCTAGATTCAATAATAAGTCTCAAAAATGACAGCACTGAATTCAGCCAGTTTATTATGGATTGGTACTGGAAAGTGTACAGTGTAGTTTCCATTATATACTATTAGCCAAGAAGTTATAGTATTCAGATCTAAGGGAAAATGACATAGACCTCTCTTTCCAATGAGAAGAGTTCCAAAGAATTTTGCAGTCATGTTTTACAATTGCCACAATTCACAAAAGTCAGCACAGAAGTTTAAATAACTTATCATTTTAACCCCATTATTGAGAAGATACCATTAGAAGAACAATATGTAGGTTAAATGTTAAGTTGAAGGGAGTAGTATATATCTACTGTTAAAAATATAACCATCCTGGGGCGCCTGGGTGGCTCAGCGGGTTAAAGCCTTTGCCTTCAGCTCAGGTCATGATCCCAGGGTTATGGGATTGAGCCCCACATCGGGCTCTTTGCTCGGCAGGGAGCCTGCTTCCTCCTCTCTCTCTGCCTGCCACTCTGCCTGCCTCTCTGCCTGCCTCTCTGCCTACTTGTGATCTCTGACTGTCAAATAAATAAATAAAATCTTAAAAAAAAGTAGTAAGGCTAGAAAATATTTAATGGAAGATGAATACTCAATAAAATATATGTAATAACATATAGATGAGTGAAATAGCATATTACATTGCCAAATCTCTAGTAATATTTCACTGTTGTTTTAACACATTTATAAAAATAAGATACCATGATGTTAACAATTTTCTCTGCATGTTGTAATTTGAGCTTAGATGTATTCCCCAAATTTTCTTTACTAAACATACACTAGATTATACCGGGAAAAGGAATGTGTAAAATATGAATATTATTGTGGTTTGCAAAATTTATTTCCACACATATTAATCCTCTCTGCTTTTGGAATCAAGTAGTAAATGTAGAAACCTATTTATTTAAAAATTTCTTTACTGAAATCTTACTGTGCATTTCGATTTCTATATTGTTTTTAAGAAACTATCTAGCTTCCTTTTTTGACAATGTGTTTAAAAGGATAAAGGCCAGAGCTTATATTGCTTCATCCTTTTTTATCAATAACTTGAGGGTTACATAAAGGATATCATAGCAGCTCCATGAATAACACAAGAGCATTCTTGTCTCCTTAGTGTTACAACTTTTAATGATGACTTAAATGGAATTTATTGTATCAGAATTAAAGTTGGAATAATTTTCAAACATATATTACTACCTTCTCCCTTTGAAGTTCTTTTAATTAAGTATTTAATTTATTTATATGTATCAATATATTCACCCCTTATCTCTCTCCTGAGGCCTGCTTTTCAAACAAGTCAAGATTAAAGCTTCCACATCCAAATTCAATATCTTCATCCTCCTAATCTCTCTAAACATCACTCACATTCTATATTGCTAGTGTAATTAACATAATAGTGTTATTTCCAACTGGGTGTCAGTTAATCTCTTTTGGGTCTCATTTTTCTCATTATAAAATTATATGGTTAACTTTGATTGATTTTAGTTGTTGCATCCTTTATTACATGTGTGAGACAGGAAATGCCCAAGATGAACCTGAACATCTTGTCACATTTGGAAAACAAAGAAAGTATAAAAAATTACTGAGTAGGGTCAAAAGGACACAGATGCCAACCCTGAAGGTGCTCCCTCTGGCCAGAGAATGGAAAACTGGACATCACTGAAGGAAGTTACCGTGATAAACTGATTTAATACATTCCTAAATAATGACAAAATATCACCTCTAGAGGGTGTTAAGGAATCAAGTTGTTATTTTGAAAACTGGTAAATGAAAGAAAATAATTACATCCCTAGTAATATATCAAATAATAAAGAATAAGAAATTCAGATGTAATACCATTAGAAGGCCACTTTTTCATAACCCATGAATCAAAAATTAATTAGTGTCTAATATTACCCCCCAAAAAGACAAAAAGAATTATATGCTTCCAAATAAAAGTATTTGACAGCATCTCTTATGCAGTCCTATAAAAATAATTTGAAAATCCGCCCAATCTTCTAGATTTGACTACAGAAGTCTAAAACATGTTAAACAGTATTTATGACAATACAATAAGAAAAATGCAGTCTATGGAAAGCTTATGGGGCAAACAACCAGCTTCTCTACTTATTTTCAAAGTTAAAAAAGAAAAAAAAGAAATATATGAGGAGCCAAGATAAAAATAGACTAAAGAAACATAAACACTAAATGAAAACAAAGAAGATGGACCCAGGATACTCGAGGATAAATACATGATCCATGCATGGGCTATACCATTGTCATAATTCTGTTTATCTATATTCCCTATCTAAAAGAAGTGCTGTATTTGTGGAGCATTTGACTTATTTTTAATTTTGTTATTGAAGTGAATTGAATTTACTTTTAAATGTAGTCATGTTAAAAGAAAGCATTCTAAAATGATTGAATTAGTCAGCCATTGGACTACCATGAGAAGGCAGAAGATGTAAAGAATAAATAGAAGATGTCACAATAAAAATACTCTTCCTCATCACCGGAAATCCCTTGGAAATGTTGGGTATATTATGGTTACAGAATTTTTATATTACATGATATTCTCAAAAAAAAAAAATAGTCATGGTCAGGACTGACAAAGAATGTTACAGCAAATACCATTTTAATTCTAATGATCATGATACCCAAAAGAGGTCTAAAATGTATTTTGCCTCAATTCAAAAATAAATACTCTTTAGTAATATGCTTATGATAAATGTCCAAATAAAAATCTGGAAGCACTTTGTAAAGCCGCAATTCTGGGTGGATGTGACAGGCACCAGTATTTGCGTATATCCCATGATCTTTCTCGGCACAAGAACCCTAATTTTGTTCAAGTCAGAAAAGTTCCCATCTAAAAATACACAACATTCAGACACTCTTGAAGCTGTAAGTGTTAAAATGTTACAGATGTGTACATGATGTCTTGGCAGAGATCCTTGGGGGAAGATCTACATGCCTAATAAAGAGATAAAACTCCAGGAGGAGAAACAATTGCTTTCTTCAGCATTCTTTCTTGGAACTAGACATCATTTCTGAGATAAAGCAAACATCCTTTGATCACAAAAACAACAGGCAAATTAAAACGAGGAAAGCAAAAATAAAAAAAAGAATGGAGACAAACAATTTTTTTTTAAAAAAAGTGAAGTCAGACTTCTTGATGAGCTCATTGAGCAAGTCCACAGACCTTGGAATGTTAACATTCAGACTTCTCAGTAAATGGGATAAAGAACCATGTCTATGTAAGCAGGGCAATGCCTTTCATATACAAGCATTCCATCCAGTTAACAAAGTACTACTAATGAAATTAAGAAAACATTTGTTGTATCTCTACTTTATGCTCCTGACTTATGCCATGCTCTCCCCAACAGTGGGTGAGACAGACATGGGGTAAATCAGATTCTTTCTTTAAGCAGATGATTAAATTTTAAAAAGTGATAAACTACTTTTCTTTACCTCCTGGTCTTTGGTCTTTCACGGAGAGAACAAACTAATATCTCCCTTTGAAGGACAGCATGCAGGGTAATTACTGATTTGGAAATATGTTTTTGAACACTAACAGCGAGGAACATCTAATTCCTTCTGGTCTGGCAACAGGGGAAATATTTGATGCTATTGGGTGTCTCTTTGCTGTGTCAGCCAGATGTGCCACAGTTGTGCTCAAGATTGAATGATCAACCAGGTTTCTAGATAGTGCAGAGAGTGATAAATGTGTAAAATTATGGGAGCAGGAGACAGGAGCTGATGATATTCCTGGCATAAAAAGGACATAAGTCAGGGAATGGCATGCTTTTCCTATGAAGGGCCAGATGGCAAACATTTTAGTGTTTGAAAGTCAAGAGGCAGGACCAAGAATACTATGTAGGCATTTATATAACAAAAACGAAAACATATTTCCACAAAATTTTTATTGGCAAAACTCAAAATAGGTGATACAACTTTATTGTTATACAGATCTGTAATAAAATGGAATCTATTCATGGACATTCAAATTTGATTTTTCTATTTTCACAAAATACTCTTCTTTTAATATTTTTAAACCAGTTAACAGTATGGAAATCATGCGCAGTACATATGTTGTGATCCTTACCACAGTGGTTTGTCACTTACTGATTTTTAAAATCTAAACTATTTATATTACCATTTGACAAATATTATTTAATTTTACACTACATTTGTGAAAGCAAAGTTCTCAAAAAGACAGAAATGCATGTTTAATGAGAAGTTAAGTAGTGGTAACACTACTTCAAAAGAAGAAGACACACATTAAATAAAGAGTTAAATATTAGGATCCAGTTCAAAAGTTTGTAGTTATTTCAGGAAACTATTCTGAAAGCAAATTGTTTAATTTGTTTAATAGTTTAATTTTTTAATTAATTTTAATTAATATGGAGCGGAGCTGTTTTTCTCAGTTAATTTCACTTTTGGAAAAAAAAAGTGTTTTATGTATGTATAAAACGTCAACATAGCTTTTAAGTCTTTTTCCTTTTACAGAACAATTGCATGCTCAGATACTGCGATGGCATTAGACGCAAATTAAAAAAATATATATGCTGATGATGTTTCCTGTAATAACTTTTTAAATCCAAGTTACAAATTTAAAGTAAAGCTTTGGGAAGTTTATTCTATCAGAGTAAAACCTTTGACAATGTTGTGAATGCTATTATGTATTCATTTAAGTAGATGTTTCCTTCTGCAGTGAACTACGGATTAAAACATTAGATGCACAGGCATCCTGATAAAAGTGATGTTCTTTATAAACAACTTAAGTATCCAGAAAGGTTACTAGATTATTTCTGTCATGGCTTTTAAATGATTTTTTAGCCTTTCATTCAGAAATAATTACAGAGTCACAGAACATTGCAAAAAAATATATATATATAGTTATGTCCTATACTCTTTGCCAGATCTTATCCAATGTTAACATCTTGCATAAATATAGAATAATACTGAAATTTAGATCAAAAATACCAAATCAGGAAATTCATTTTTATAGCATCAACTCAACTTATTCACATACCCAGTTATACATGGGCTCATTTGTGAGTGTGTGTGTACAATGTGTGTACATATCATCACATGAGTACCTTCTGCTGGTCACAAACACAATCAAGGTGTCTATCTGTACCTCCTGGTGCTCCGTGATAGTTACACTCACCCTTTATCCCATTCCTAACCTCAGATAACCTTTCTGACAGGTGTGTAGTGATTCACACTATGGTTTTAATATGCATTTCCCTAATGTCTAGTGATATCGAACATATGTGTTCCCATGTACACTTTTGCTAAAGTATCTGTGTAAGTCTTTTGTTCATTTTTACTGTTTTGAGGGTTCTTTCATATTTCAGATACAAATCTTCCATCGGGTATGTGGTTTGCAGATATTTTCTTGCAGCATATAATTTTTTTAAAAAATTTTATTTATTTATTGGAGAGAGAGACAGTGAGAGAGAGCATGAGCGAGGAGAAGGTCATTGGGAAAAGCAGACCCCCATGGAGCTGGGAGTCCAATGCGGGACTCGATCCCGGACTCCGGGATCATGACCTGAGCCGAAGGCAGGCGTCCAACCAACTGAGCCACCCAGGCGTCCCTGCAGCATATAATTTGACTTTTTAATCATTTTAACCGTTTTTCAGAGAGCAAATGTTTTTGTTTTGATTTGTTTTTCCTTCAATTTTGATTAGGTAGTATATAGGAGTTTTTTCTTTGGTCACAATTTTGATATTAAGAAATCTGGGTCTAGTACTCTGCTCTAAAGATTCTCTCCTTTTTACTTTTCTTCTTGAAGTGTTATACTTTTTGTTTTGACATTTAAATCAGTAGGATGGCCCTTTTGGAATTTTGATAAGTTTTTTTTTCCCCTTTTGCCCAGACTTAGCCACATGCTCCAGAGTCGTTTGTCAAAAAGGCTATCCCTCCTCCATTAAATACTTCTCTGTTAAAAATGAATCAGGCATGCTTGTATAGATCTATTTCTAAGTTCTCCATCTGTTCCATTGCTCTGTATGTCCACCTCTTAGCCAGGGCCACACTGCATTTATTACTGTAACTATATAATAACCCTTAACTTTGTGGAATAACATTTCCTCCTACTTTTTTCTTCTTTTCCAAAATTATTTTGACTATTCTAAGGCCCTTCCCTTTCCCTATAAATTTTGGGATAAGGGTAGTAGATTTTTTTCATAAGTAATTCCACTAAATTATAGTCGTATTTTGTTCAAAATTGTTTAGAAGGCTTTTATCAGACCCATTCAGTCAGTGAAGTCCCCCAAATGACAGCCTTTGACTGTCCTAGCAGATTGTAGTTATTCAAAATATGACTCAGACATAAAAGGACATTGAAATATATCTGTATACAACCGAGGATACACTATAGAATTACATGATGAAAGCTCAAAAGGTGTGCAAGATTTAATCTGAATTTTTTAAATTGCGATGTACCACATTAGAAATGTGAGAAGAATGCTTTTATCTAAAGCATGTTTAATTGAAAAAAAATGTATCATGTACTGGAATTGAATAAAATTAAGAAGGCCCACTATATGCAGCATCTAGATTAAATGAAACATTCAAAGGGCACTATATATTTTATTTGATGAGTATGTCCAGAGAACATATTTATCAAATGCAGGTAATTGGAATTAAAACATGATAGTACCTGTGAAATGCTATAGGTTAGAATCTGATTTGCCATTTACTATTAAATATTAGAATTTAAAACTGTGTCCATTCAGCAGAATCATCTCTGAGTTTTCTGTAAGAATGATTTCTCAAATAAAAATAATAAGGTATAATAGAGATAGGTCAGGTGTCAAAATTTTATTAGTAACAAAAAAATACAACTTTGAAAGAGATTACAGCCAATTTTATAAAGCAAATGAAAAATAATAAGACTATAGTTAAAAAAACTATTTGAAAAATACTAAAAATATATTTTAAAATGACCAAATTAAGTGAATATGTACCCAAAATAATCACTCATCTTACACAATTTAAATGTTAAAACAATTAATATAGTTTAATTTTCTCTATATAGGTATAGATTAATTTTATTTTAGAACTAGCATTAATTTCAAAAATCTGTATAAGACAAATTATGAATCAATAAATAATTAGTCAAATATATATATCAATATATATAATCAATAAATAATTAGTCAAATATATATATTTGACTAATATAACTATAATATTTGACTAAATACATATATATATAATCCAAATCTGCTACAGGAAGATTACCAGTAATTTTAGCTAAGCCCATTTTTCCTAATAATCTTGACATCTAAGAAATACCTACTACAATTCATTCACTAGATATCTTAGTTTTACTAGAAACTTGCAGATCTTCATACTGTAATCTTTGAACATGAGGAATTTAGCATCATTGTCAAGATCCCAGTTTTTGAAGTAAGAAGGTTTAACTTACTACTAACTGACTCTACTAATTTACTAACATCTCTACTCCTCAATTTACCCATAGGGAAAAAGAAGTTTGCAAACTACCCATCCATTAAGACTCTTTCGAAAATGCAGTAAGAGGAGTGCCCAAGTGGTAGGGTTGGTTAAGTTTCAGACTCAGGTTTCAGCTCAGGTGGTGACCTCATCCCCTGAGATGGAGCCTCACTGGGCTCTGGGCTTAGCATGGAGTCAGCTTGGATTCACGCTTCCTCTTTCTCTGCACCCCCCTTCTCCCTGCCCTGCTTTCTCTCTCTCTCTCAGATAAATACATCTTGAAAGAAGGAAGGAAGGAAGGAAAGAAGGAAGGAAGGAAGGAAGGAAGGAAGGAAAAAGAAAATGCAATCAGAAAATTTCTCTAAAGCATTTCAAAGTTGTCTCTACGACATTTACCTTAGTGATTAGCACATAGCACTCAATAAGCCTTATTATTTTTATTAGTAGGGTTCTGTTTAAAATGGATTAAGTTCCAATGTTCCTGATACAGCATCTACCAAGTTGTCATTTATTTATTTGTTTTATTTTATTCTTAAATAAAGAGAGGGAGAGAGCATGTGGAGAGGGGAGTTGGGGGGAGGAGGAGAGGGGGAATCACAGAAGTGATTAAAAGTGACTTAATCTCACAACCCTGAGATTATGACCTGAGTTGAAATCAAGAGTTGGACTCCCAACTGACTGAACCACCCAGGTGCCCCTACCAAGTTGTCATTGAAATAATTTTGAGAGTAACCAAAAAAGATGAAAACTCATGAGCTATTAAAAAGCTTATCTGTAAAACTACATAGTGTCATATTTTTAAAGATCTCCGCTTTATTATACAGATGAACTTATTTATACTGTAAGAAAGGAAACATTATTTTTCCTCTCCTCTTTTAGGTTCTTGCTTGTGCACCCCTAAATTAAAAGAGAGATTAACAAGAGAAAAACAAACAGAAGTTTAATAATATATAGACCTTCTGCATACATGGGAGAGACAGAGAAAAACTGAGTAACACCTGAATAATACCTCCAAATGGCCCACGTCACCACCTTACCATCTCCAGGTAAAGACAAAAGAAGATGGTGGAGAGAAGAGAGCCAGTTATGGGAAATCCAGGAAAAACCGTAAACAAGGTTAAGTTTGTTATATAGATTTCTGTGGCTGCCTTCTGCACTGATTAGGTTTCTAGACATTTAGTCAACCTTCTCTTCTAGGCACAGAGGAGACACACTAGAAAATGAAAATTTCCCTTATAAATGCAAGTATCTCTTACAAAAGTATAACTTCTACTTAGTTTTCAAAGCTTTTCCTATGTCTGCTGTTTCTTAAAAATAATCAGCCTAAAATAATCCTGACACCAAAGAGATATACGTGGAGGTGACCATTCTGCCTCCACATTCTGTATCCACACCCGTACAGTTCACTCAGGGGCTTATTGAAGATCTATTTCTTGTAAAAGAGACTTCCTGAAAAGAAGTTAAAGATTGCACACCTATTTTGTACTTTCTAAGCCTTAATTCAGTCATAAAGCACAGACCTCCCCTTAAAAAAAAAAAATTATTTATTTTAGAGAGAGCGTGAGCATGGGGAGAGGGAGAGGGAAAGAGAATCTCAAGCAGACTCCCCATTTAGCATAGAGCCCCAGACGTCTGGATCCTAGCACCTGGAGATCATGGCCTGACCAAAATCAAGAGTCAACTACATGTGCTTAACCGACTTAACTCTCAGAGCCCTGCCCCCAAATCTCTATTCTGTATTCCTTAAAATGGAAATCAACCTGTAGGAACTTAGAGCATCCTCGGAAATGCAGGGTTGATTTTAAGTAAAACAAGCAAGGTTGAAGCAAGGTGACTACCCTAGTTTTGGTTCATGCTGGAACTAATATTTAAAGATTTAAAACATATGAAAACTAGGCCATGGATGAAAGACCATATCTCTCAACTGGAGTTACAGTAACAGACATGATTCTTCAGGTGAGAACTTGATAGGAGCTGTACACCTCAAGCAATGGAAAATTTACAGAACTAAAGAGGAATTGGGGTCATGCTCCAAATATGGCGTGTAGACAAGGCTACAAGTCAATAAATCTTTGAGAGAAATCTTGGCTGGCCAAGGGAAATATTTAAAGAAAAAATAAACAGCAGGTGTCATTGGTAAATCTATGGCAGAACCAGATTTTAAAGTGTAGTATATGAGTACTCAGCAGCAAAATCTGTTTCTAGAAATTATCTGTTAGTGAGTTCAGGACACAATTTTAATTTATTTGTCATTTTTAATGCTATGCTCGTAGAGATAGCTTCTATAATAAGAGCCCTGGGATCCCACTGAGAAAATCAAGTTGAGCTGAAAATTCAACAGGATCCAATTAAAATTTAACAGAACATGAAGAAAAAGTAAAAAATTAAAGAAAATTGGATGATCTATGGCAGGATTGCAGAAGAATTTAAACCCAGTGACAGAATACATTTCTATACTTGAGGTAATAAAAGGCAGACTTTATACTATGGAAATCAAGTTTCAAAGCTCTGTTAGGTTGAGAGCTTGAGCTGACATTTGCATGTCCCCCTCTCAATACAAACACAAAGAAACATGTGCCTGGGGAAGCTTCAAAAAGAATCGGAAATTCTGTTTGGGAACAGAAACAAGGCAAGAAATCAAGGACAGGAAGCGGGAGCTGATGCCACCTCAGTGTGATGGGGTTTGTCTCTGTTTTTGGGCCTGGTCATGGTGCATTGCATTCTAAGGGCATGCGCAGCTGGAGACCACACACGTAGGAAGCAGAAGCCACTCCCCACAGTAATCCCAGAGCCTTGAAATACAGCCAGCTATGTGAAAAGGAGGCTAGATTTGGTGTTTCTTCCCAGAATGGCAGCTTGGGTGATTTGGTCATTTTTTGCTGAAGTCAAGTAGAAGAGCTGATAAATATTACAAAACATTCTGAAGGGATCCAAGAGCTAACCGGGAAGTGAGAATAATAATGTCAAGGAACAGGACAGGTTAACCTAGAGATAGGAGCATGGTATTTTATTTTATTTTATTTATTTATTTATCTATTTATTTTTGCATAGGCACATCCATTGATTTCAATATGAAGTTTAGAGGAAATGATAGATCATCTGAGAAAGATAGCTGATTTAATCACATTTGGAAAGGGGGAAAAAAAAAAAGCAGTGGGTTGTGGTATTCCTAGGAGGGCCTGGAAAAGAGTACAGTCAGCGTGTAACTACTTGAGTTTGATTTGTGTTTTTAAATTCTCCAAGGTATGAATTATTAATTTGGTTAATTTGTCAATGAATAAATAAATAAGGAGTGAGGGGGAAAAAAAGAAAAAATAGATATATACCAAAACAAAAGTAATGGCTTTGGAAAACCTAATACATAAAAGAGATATCACTTGGTGGTATTTTTCAGCTCTACATAGATTGTATAGGCATTATGTTGAAATAGTTTTCCTATGCATAGTAATCTTAATATTATAAAACAGAGAATCTGTTAAAAGTTGTCTTTATCTTTAATTTACATTCCAAAATCTATTAATATAATCCCTTAATGTTTAATATTTATTGAAAAAATACAGAAATGGGTGCGATATAACACCGATCCCTTTTTTCTGGAGAAATTGATATGCCACATGACAGAGCATGTCTTTCTGCCTCTCTTTCTCCTCCTCTACACATTCACACACAAAATCAAGATTATAGACCTACTGAGCAGATGGCCTTTGACTTGGAGAAAATTGGATCCACGGATAACTTTCTGAATTTATTTTAGATTCAAACAGTCTTTAGTATGCACAAGTCATTAAAGCACCAGTCTGGGCCTGGAGAGGTTTTCCTTCAATATTTTATAGGAAGGATTTTGATCTATGATTTATCAGTCAACTGACAGCACTAAGGGCAGAGAGGTTTTCTTTCTTTCTTTTTTTTTTTTTCCATTAAGAATCAATTCTTCTGGTAGATAGATTTTTATTTCCATCCTCATTCTGCCCATTGAAAAAAATCTGCTTTGGTATATGTCTGTCAATTTGAGTGACCAGGCACATAAATGGTATAAAATGTAGGCATTTTCAAACCATGAGAAGTACTGCAATGTTGCAAAATACATAAAAAATGAATAAATAAAAACTACTACCAAGCAAAAACTACTACCAAGCACCTTTCATGATTTGTAGGTGCTTTGAATGCAGGAACCATTAGAGAGGAATGCATTTTATTTATCTAAAGGTCACCATTAGGTTTTATTTCTTTATACATCTTGTCAGCTCATACATAGATAAAGAAATTTGATGGACAAATGGAACTATATATTTGCGGGAGATCTGTAGCTGTTGTCTTTGCAATATTTTGTTGAGTGTCATTTATTTCATTATATTTTGTGATTGATTGCAAGTCATGTTAGCCAGTATATTTTTCATTCCTCCACTATGAATGAATTTCAAATACATTTTTCACTCAGTTTACATTGGCTTGAAAAGTTAATACTATGGAAAAGAAACTATCAAGTGTTATGAGAAGATATATTGTGCTACTATTTATTTCTGCATACAAGGCTGACTACAAAAAGCTAGCAGTATAGAGCTAGGTGGAGGCTGTTGGGTTTTAGATGAATATCAAATAATTTGAAAATAGTTTTCTTAGAGTAATATTCTCTTTTCTTAAGAATCATGAGCTTTAGAAGCTCTTCAGTCTTTCAAACTGCTTCCCTGAGAAGTTGTTCGGTTTTCAAGGAGGTTCTATTATAATGATGCATTGGAAATACAGTGGACTTCCACCACTAGTGTCTAAAGACACTGCAAATAGCCTATTTTATCAGGATCTTCCCATTGATTAAATAAAGCATTTCAGAGTCTTTATTCATGTGATACATGAATATGTTCCTCCTAAAACTGTAGTAAATATAACCCTTATATTTATAAAAATTATTGAGATGTCTTACCACAGTTCATATAAAGAAAAGAGTATATATATATGTTTTAATATGCTACATCATGGTCCTAGTTTATTAGTCCCCTCCCCCACACCATGATCTTCCTAAAACAGAGCTTTTTGCTGTTTACTTTTGAATCTATGTATCTTTTGGAATTGAACCTACTTGAAAGTATGCATTTCATCATTTTATTGTTAGGATCATTAATTGGAATGTACCCACATGTTAGCTCAATAGCTTTAACCAAATTCTACTCCAGCTTTTAGAAAGTTCTTTTTCCAAAAGCATCTGTTTCAAGGCAGGATATACTGCATTGCTGCTCTTCTTTCCTCCCAGGGGATACGGAGGTAAAACAGGGTATTGTGTCCTGTATCTTTGAACTGCCACTTTGTGGCAAATCCCCATGTTGAGGATTACATGTGATACATGTGCTGTGCGTGTTTGTATTAGGGAGTGAGAAATATTAATATTTAATATGTATGAATGGATGGCTCTGTGTTTCCCCCAGGAAATGCCAGTTGGCTCCAAGTTGAGAAAACAATGCTCAAAAACATCCTAAGATAGAGGCAGAACCAAAGTCTTACGCAAAGAAGATAATACTTTAAAAATTTAGAATATCTTGTGGTCTCTTGAGGGATACACTTTTCCAGTAACCATGGGGATTTGATTCAGCTGGGGCTATTTTGAAAAAAAAAAAAAAATAGAAAAGAAACATATGGTGATATAAAGAAAACAACTAGGAAAATAGGAGAATAAACTGTGGATAAAATATAAGATGATTTGATAATATTCAGCCTACTGTTGGAACTCATTAAAAACATCTTTTAATATTGACCTGGCTTTTACTTTAGATGTTTGTAATTTCATACTGGTGAACAATATTTAGTGTAAAATATTTTTATTATGAATTTAAAAAAATACTATGGTACTAAGAAAACACTGCCACATACCACTGAGTTATGAATTATGAGAGGAATCACTGCAAATTAAGGAGACTGTATTTCTGAGACATGAACTGTAAGAGAACTATACTCCTTCCAAAAGTGGCACATTTTACCAAGTTATAGTGCCCAAAAGTATTCTGGTCATGTCATCAATCTTTTAGTCCTCTAATCATTTAAGTGTTCCCCGTCACCTTCAAAACAAAATCTCAATGTCTTTGTAATCTGATTCCATTTATTTTTACTTTCTCATCTCTCACCACGCCCCGTCATTCCAGGGCTCGTTTCGTCTCCTACAAAGAGACTAACTTCTGCCTGGGGAACACAGAACAAGTTGTATTCTTTGGGGATCCCTTGGTCCATTCACCTGCTGCCCTTTTGATTTGTACTGATTTATCCTGGCCCCTTTATTTTGAGATCCACGTACTGAAACATGGTTTAGCTGACAGTGCTCTCCGAAGGTTTCCTCAAATACCGAATACACCGGGGTTATGTCTTCTGTGTGCATAGTGATGTGGACATGCTTGTTTCTTAGAGTCTGACACAGTGGTAGTTCCTTAGGGTTAACCCCCATGACTTTAAGCTTCCTGAAGGCAATGGTAGCTTTTACTGGTCTGTATTTCTTTAGTGACCATCCATGTGCCTAAGGCAGAGTGGAAGACAATCACTTGATGAAGGGAGAGAAAAAGAGAGGAGGAAGAAGAAAGCAATGAAATATGGATAGGAAAGACCTCGAATAGCCAAAGGGATATTGAAAAAGAAAGCCAACGTTGGTGGCATCACAATTCCGGACTTCAAGCTCTATTACAAAGCTGTCATCATCAAGACAGCATGGTACTGGCACAAAAACAGACACATAGATCAATGGAACAGAATAGAGAGCCCAGAAATAGACCCTCAAATCTATGGTCAACTAATCTTCGACAAAGCAGGAAAGAATGTCCAATGGAAAAAAGACAGCCTTTTCAATAAATGGTGCTGGGAAAATTGGACAGCCACATGCAGAAAAATGAAATTGGACCATTTCCTTACACCACACACAAAAATAGACTCAAAATGGATGAAGGACCTCAATGTACGAAAGGAATCCATCAAAATCCTTGAGAACACGGGCAGCAACCTCTTCGACCTCTGCCGCAGCAACATCCTCCTAGGAACAACGCAAAAGGCAAGGGAAGCAAGGGAAAAAATGAACTACTGGGATTTCATCAAGATCAAAAGCTTTTGCACAGCAAAGGAAACAGTTAACAAAATCAAAAGACAACTGACAGAATGGGAGAAGATATTTGCAAACGACATATCAGATAAAGGACTAGTGTCCAGAATCTATAAAGAACTTAGCAAACTCAACACCCAAAGAACAAATAATCCAATCAAGAAATGGGCAGAAGACATGAACAGACATTTCTGCAAAGAAGACATCCAGATGGCCAACAGACACATGAAAAAGTGCTCCATATCACTCGGCATCAGGGAAATACAAATCAAAACCACAATGAGATATCACCTCACACCAGTCAGAATGGCTAAAATCAACAAGTCAGGAAATGACAGATGCTGGCGAGGATGCGGAGAAAGGGGAACCCTCCTCCACTGTTGGTGGGAATGCAAGCTGGTCCAGCCACTCTGGAAAACAGCATGGAGGTTCCTCAAAATGTTGAAAATAGAACTGCCCTATGACCCAGCAATTGCACTATTGGGTATTTACCCTAAAGATACAAATGTAGTGATCCAAAGGGACACATGCACCCGAATGTTTATAGCAGCAATGTCCACAATAGCCAAACTATGGAAAGAACCTAGATGTCCATCAACAGATGAATGGATCAAGAAGATGTGGTATATATACACAATGGAATACTATGCAGCCATCAAAAGAAATGAAATCTTGCCATTTGCAACAACATGGATGGAACTAGAGCGTATCATGCTTAGCGAAATAAGTCAAGCAGAGAAAGACAACTATCATATGATCTCCCTGATATGAGGAAGTGGTGATGCAACATGGAGGCTTAAGTGGGTAGAAGAATAAATGAAACAAGATGGGATTGGGAGGGAGACAAACCATAAGTGACTCTTAATCTCACAAAACAAACTGAGGGTTGCCGGGGGGAGGGGGTTTGGGAGAAGGGGGTGGGATTATGGACATTGGGGAGGGTATGTGATTTGGTGAGTGCTGTGAAGTGTGTAAACCTGGTGATTCACAGACCTGTACCCCTGGGGATAAAAATATATGTTTATAAAAATAAAAAAATTAAAAAAAAAAAAAAAAAAAAAAAAAAAAGAAATATGGATAGGTATAGTAAGGGGGAAAAATCTTATTTCCAAGAAGGAGTTTAATTTTTTTTTCAAAGATTTATTTATTTGAAAGAGCGAGACAAACACAGGGGGGCGGGAGGGAGAGTGAGAGAATCTTCAGGCAGACTCCCACAGAGCCGGAAGCCAGGTGTGGGGCTCAGTCCCACCATCCTGAGATCATGACCTGAGCAGAAACCAAGACTCCAAGCCCTGGGAGCTTATTTTAGTTTGAGAAAAGAATGTTAATATTAAGGAATCGGCCTTGACGATTGCATGTGCGGCATGTCTTCCCTTCCAGTGCTTATTGGTCAAGTGAACTTAGTCCCCTGAATCCTCGTGAGCCTCAGGGTCTCTGGAGAACTGAGGGAGCAGCGTGTGTTCATCCTTCTGCTCCTTGGTGCATCAGGTTCACATCTAATGACATCTGTCTATGTGCTGCATATTTTTAATATAGAGAGCAATCACAGGGCCTTATTATTTCTAAACATATTACAGATTAAACGTAAGATGAGAAAAATATAAATATTTAACTTCTATGGAGCCTATGTGTAAAAATTTTTAGATGATGAGTCATTTTCTAATTACAAGCAGTCTTAAATGGAAGTTATAAATACTCTGTAATTAAATATTTGTTGTGTGTTCCTGAGCGAGCACTTTGGGCAATTACAGAACAGTTATCAAGAAGAGTGGTTCAGCACAGAGCTGCGTTTGCCTATCCGTGTCACAGCCCTCCATTTCTGCTTTATTAAGCATAATTCGTTTTTGTCTGGGAATCCAAACAAATACTTCAGACATGTAGCCATTAATTATAAGATGAAGGGCTTGGCCAGAAGTTATATTGTAGAGCATAACAGGACTTTTTTTAAAGATTTTATTTTTAAGTATTCTCTACATCTAATGTGGCATTTGAACTTACAACCCTGAGATGGAGAGTGACTTGTTTTACCAACGGAGCCAAACAAATGCCCCCAAACTTATTTTTGATGTGCAGTTTTTAATATCACAAATCTGAGGTGACCTGGGACTTTGTCTAGAATATTCTATCCATTCAAATTCATCCATCTCAAATATTTTCTATTTCTGGAACTATCTGGAAGCCTATACATTCAAAATGAAAAACTAATTTGTGATGTTCCTTAATACTTCAAGGAATATTCTTTTATATCTTGGATAATTGACAGTGTGTATAAAAGCAAACAATTTAATTTGTTACACTGTCTTTGTCATCTTTGTTGCAGAAACAAATGACCAAAAAGTTTCTAAAGATTTGTTTCTGATTACATAGAAGTTTTGAGTCTGTGGTAGCTCCACATTTCTTTTTATTTCAAAATCGAGGTTGGAGAATCTGCCCACTCATATGGGATATGGTATTTTTTCTGGGAGAGGAAAAAAGAGCAAGAGCTCTGGCAAAACCACAAGGTAATTCAGGCCTTAAGCACTACATCATGACTGTAAAAGCTGCCTTGAGGAACTGGCCTATTGGTCCTTCTGCTCACATATTTATGACCCAAGTAAGTCAAACAGCCAAGTTCATGTCAGTGGGGTAGAGAAGTACATTTCTTCCACAGGAAGGCACTGCGGTTGCCTGGCGACATAGTGATATATACTCCACTTAGAGAAAAGAGGAAAAGAAGAGTAATAATGCCAAGAACCATGTCCTTTCTCTCACACAGATATTTGCTTCTCTTTGGCCACATGCTAAATATTACCCACTCTTCCCCAAGGAAGATGCCCCCAAAATTCAATCCAGGCATGTTTATTAGATTCAAATTTCAGAATTCGTTGATAATCTCTATATCAGGTCTGAGTTGGGCTTTCTTATTCTGGTGGCTTACAAATATGGGGAGTGTGGATGTGTGGGGACACACACACACACACACACACACACACACACTGCAGTCCGATACCTACATACTCAATGAAATAATGGAGTAAGGGTCAGATAGCTACACTCAACGGTGTTATTCAGAAATGTGGTAAATGACCGGCATATAATCATCACTGGTCACAGTAAATTCTGGATTTTTGTTGGTTTATTTTTCAAGGAACATAAAAACACTTCTTCATTATGACCTAAATATGTTTCCTGGAACCTCCCCAATCTGTTCTTCCTGGTGGCTCTTGCTTCTACCTTCCGGACTCTCCTTCCTTACTCATTATATAATTAAACTTGGTCATATCTGAAGAGGGCACTGAAGATCGTGCCTACATCTTGCTTGGCGGTTGTAGAAATGTTCAATCCCAGAAGCTGCCTTATACCTCAGATGGTGACCATCTCTTTTCATTCATGTCGCCAGTTCTGTTGACAGTGTGGCTCTCTCAATAACTTCATTTTTTATCTTTTTGACCCCAGTCATTGCCATTTGCAAGCCAGCACACTCACGGTGCCTTCTGAGGTTGCCCCTCCACTCTTTTTCTGTCTATCATTACTTACAGTTAGTTTGGGTTTATCAAACTTCACTGTGAAGACACCCTTTGGTCTGTTTTCTGTGACACATTTCGTTCAGCTGGAATGATTCCCTGGGAGCTACCTGAATCTGTCCAGATTTTTTAAACAAGAGCAAGATGACGATCATCTTAACTTGGTCTTTGTTCTTGCTTAATTATTAATTAGTCTTCGTTGTTCAGAGTACTTCCGAGTGTTATGCTTAATTGACAGCCTGTTAGAAATAGTTGATTTTTTCAAGCCTCCAAGATCTTCATTGTCCGGATTACCTCATGCCTCTTTTACTCCTCGCCAACTAGTGAGTTCTCTTCTGATCTCGTCTCTTTTGACAAATTCAGCTAATAACAAAGGCACACATTATAAGTTCTATGTCTTATCCTTTTGCCAACAGTCACAAGTTAATTAGGTATATTAGAAGGCTTAAATGTTATTGTAGAAACACCATTACCAATTTCATTAATGCATAAAATTTTGTCAGTTTGTAAAATGGGTTCCCATTTTCCGTCCTCTAATTATAGTTTATCTGATGCCCAAAGCACAGCCCAGACCCCAGTGCTATATACTCTGAGCCTCTTTGTTTTTCCATGTGGCAATGCTTCACTCCTTGTACAATTTCTGAACTACTCACCTTGGCAGTGCAAATACACCATCCCGGAGTATCAGAGGCTCCTACCAGCAACTGTTTGTTCCCCTAATGTTGACGGGAATTGTCACCACTCTGCCCATGCTCCATGTTTGTCTTCAGTTCAGGATGAAAAGGAATTACCCCATTCCTTGGGACATGCTGCAGCCTGACAGATTAAAAGAAAAAAACAAAACAGCCAAGTTGGATAAAATCTATATGTCTCCCAAAACTTCTCTTTGAGTTGATAGACTGTTACGTCATTTACCAGGAGAAATCACCTCCAGGAAGTAAACGGCTTCACTAAGTATATCCCCTCAACCCTCCCACGGGAAGGCACTGGAGATCCGTGACAAGTGACCGATTCATAACCCTCTTCTGGGGAATGAGGTAGTGGATGATCAGAAATAATTATAATCCTGACAACACAAATGGTCTCACACTTATTTATACCTTGATGCTGGAAAGGCTCATTAATGTTTTACAGTTTTCTGTCCCCAAACGGTATCATACAACTTCAATCGTTAGCCCTGTGTTTGTCCTTGATATCTTCATTTCCATCCAGTTGCATAACGTTCCAACTTTCTATATATGGGCTCAGCTTTGCCTAATTATGTTAGCCTGGCAGCATATCAGGAGCCAAATTTAGTACATTTCATCTGGAATAGGCTTTGATGCCCTAGTCTCATATACAGTGTAAGTGAGTTCCTGTCATTTCAGTGGAAATGAAGTCGGATCCTGAACTCCTGGAGGTTTAGTTAAGGTTCCAATTTCCTGCCTCTCATTTGCCATCTGTCTCCCATGGAGCCTGGATCCTATTCTTTTCCCTTGTGGATGGCTTAGTTTTCTGAATCGACAGGGCACTTGTAACAGTAGCACTACTCAAATATATACCCAAAACTCTGCAAAGTTCTTTTTCAAGCCCTTCCAGCCTATCTTCATTAAATCTCATTATTTCAGAGAACAGAGATAGACTAAGTTGAGATTAAGTTTTCCATTCCCCATAAACATTACAGCTTCAACCCTGATCAGCCCATTAAAGGCAAGCTTTATTCTAGAAAACTCTATTCCCAGTTTACCCTGAACTTATTATCCCATTTAGCATATGCTTTAGATAAAACTGTATGGGTTCTAACTTTGACGCAAAACATGCGTGTATTAATTTCAGTCTGACCACCCACAGCCACTGGAATTCTTGTAAGATATTTAGTTTTCAATAAATGACTTTTTCTTTTTTTTACTAGCATAACTTTAAGGCTCTAATGAGGATACATCTGAGAATGTTCAAGGGTTCCCCCAAAGTGGGTGGAATATAAAATGGTTTGTATATGTTTGTGGGTGTATCATTTGGGCCCAATGGTTTTAATAACTATTTGACAACTAGCAAGCTATACTTTTGTAAAAGCATGGCATGAAAGCTTGTATATTATGGAGCTTACAAGAAAGAGTGTAGTAATCCTACTTGATACTCTGTCAATAATGATCTGGTGTCTTGAAATCATGGGCCACACCAAATGTCACGACGCTCACATCTGTACCATCTTGTTTCGAAGGCATGTGAAAGCGTGTTCTGATCTCCAACCACAAATCAGCATCTGTGCTCCCCTTCCTGCACGGTAGGGGACATTTCGACTTAACAGGTTCCCGACCCTAGCGTAAAGGGCACTCTTCACTGTTCTCCCTTCAGTCCTTCTGTCTCCTGATCAACCCTGGTGCATGGCATGGCATGCCCCCTTTTTGGAAACTGTAAATCAGAAACTCCTCTGTCAATGGCATTGACTCTCCATGTCATCCCTCAGTCGTGTCTATAAATTAGATCCTGGGTACGTTTGAAAACAGAGAATTATGTTGTTAGCGAATAAGTTTAGCTGGCCATATTTAGCTGAGCAGAATAAATAAATTTAGCTGGCCAGAATTTGCATATTTATTTGGGTTTGCAGCTATTTGCCATAAATTTTAGCACATCTCATGAAGCAGTTGAAAATTTAGTTTTCAGATACACATGAACATTAAACAGGCCTGCTCTGTATAAAGATGTAAAGAGGAAATATATGGATCTTGATAGAGTTATTAATTAGGAATAAACTAAATCACTGAAATAAATAAAATGAGGTAAAATTAAAATAAAAGTAAATAGCTAATGCAACCATTTCCACACTTAAATCTTGGAGAACTGTGAATATTTGAAGTGTACATTCCTCACAGATTCTCAGGGTCTTTTGCATGTTATTAGTAATATCAGTTCTCTGGAAGTTTAACAAACATCAGATCAGTAAAGTAACACACACGACATGAAAAAGAGTCTCTCCAGGTAGCTATCAAGTGACATGCATGACATCACTCAGGCCATTTTTTTTTTTTTTTTTACTCAGGCCATTTTTAAAGGTTTAATTTTCTATCAAAAGTCTCAAAGCCAGACACACGGATTTATAATTTTCAAAATTCCAAAAGTTGACCTAAATATTTTGTCTTGGTGCATTTTCAGTATTAGAATTGCATACATGGGGTCCCCTGTCTGGCTCAGTAGAGCTTGCAACTCTTGATCTCAAGGTCATGAGTTCAAGCCTCATGTTGGACATAGAGCTTATTTAATAAATAAACCAATGAAAATTTTAAGAAATTGCATATGAGTAAAGCTAAATTGTAGTCAAGTTGAAAATATAACCTATCATTTAGCAAATCTTTAGTTCCTCAAGTATGCATTCTATGTCTTCGGGTGGATCATGGACCTGCTTGTATGCCCAAACTGGAAAATACCTCTTAGGAATCTGCATTTGGGGAGCTGGATGATGTAGCTCTGTGTGTGTGTGTGTGTGTGTGTGTGTGTGTCCGTGTGTGTGTGTGTGAGATTTCCATACTTCTGGACTGATGAGAAGATCTTTGTCTAGATTAGAAACATTTAAGTTCGGTGTTAGTACTCTGTCTTTTCTCTCTCTCACCTGAGATTTCCTACAAATGAGCTGTTCTTACTTGCCCTCATTTAATTGGTCGATCTCTCCTACAAGATTGACATATATTTACATAATGAAAAGAATAATGCTACAAACTTCGCCCTCCGTGAAGTAAAGTGCTAAAAAGAAATCACAGGTTAATAATTTATCACTTGTGAATATATTTGTTTTAATTTACGGTTTTCATGTTCATCTTAGAAAGGCCTGTCATATTCATTATGTAAAGCACATCTCGAGGTGACAGTTCCCGTAGAAAAATATTGTCACAGGTGGATCGACTAAGTACTGAAGACAGAACCGTCTGCCACACTGGGGCGCGCAGCTCTCGCTGTTCATTAAGCTCTCTCTGTCTCCTCCTGCTGTTTCCCCACCAAGCTCCTTGAAAGGGGCTCCATGTGTCCACTGCCTCAGCTCCCACTCATGTTTTAAATGATCAATACTCAGCTTCGCACTGTGCTCATGGGATTCTCATCAATGACCGTGTTGGATCTGGATGATAACTTGCGAGGCAGAGTTCATTTTACCGGGCATCTTAATCTGCGCTGTTGGAATTACTCCCGCCGCCAGGCTATCCCCTGAGCCATTTACTGACTTCTGGACACGACCTCCACCTGTGTGAGCAAGGCTGTCCCGACCCCCCGCTAGCAGCCGCAGCTCCGCAGGTGAGAGCACAAACACATCATTGCCACCACAAACCTCCGTGGCCTTCCCCTACTTTCCAAATCACTCGATGGCATAGCCGTCTGCCCACTTCTTAGAAGAAAATGCTTTACGGTGAGTTTCACTCTTTCTCATTCCCAACCAAAATTGTGGTCGTCGGTTCAAGTTTAGTGTCTGAGACATTCTGTTCGATGGTGTCTGCTCTCCCCTGTTACTGCAGGTGTCCTGGTTCTCGCGGTCTCTCATTTAGATGATTCCAGGAGCCTCCTCGACGTTAGAATCCTGCCACACATAGCCACCAAATTTACTATCTTAAGAAGCAAAATTCCTTCCATTTTTTAACAGCCAAGTTCTTTACCCCACAGATAAAAATCCACGCTCCTTAGCCTTTCGCAGTTTGACTCTGGTTTTCTGTTTAAATATCCAGCCACTAACCTTGTAACCCTTCTACTTTCCAGCCCCATTAAACTTCTTCGAAACCCTTTCCCTTTGTGTGTTTTCTTCTTTGGCACTTTGCTTTTAATGACACTGAGCCCTCTGCTTTTCTCAAACTTATCTGTCACCCAATTTAAATATATGTTCATCGGGTGAAATCTTGCACAATCCCTCTGAAAAATCGAATTACCTGACTTCTCTTTCTCCCATAACATTTATGCCCTGGGCAGGCTGGGTTGGGTCTAAGCTGCTGAAGTAGAGTGCTCCCTCAGCTAGCTTCAATTGTAAGCTGCTTGAGGACAAAGGACCTACTGATTCATATTTGCCTCTTCTGCTCCAAGCACTTCAAATGAGCTGATTAAAATCTTTACTATACTGCCTTCCGCCTAATGCCTGGACCCACGTTCTGGGACCTCTCCTGTGCACGCTCCAGTGCATCCTTCCCACTCTGATCAGCTAGAGGCACATTCTCAGCCGGCCCCTGGCTCACGTCCTAGTTGGGTGGTGATACGTGAATAGCATTACATGAGTGTTGCCTTGTGCCAAAGTCAGACCAGCTAAGTCTTCAGATTAGCATCTTATTCAAATCACATCAGGTGTAACTTTCTTAGAATATCTATGTCTCACCTTAAAATCATTCTTTACCATACACGAATCTGAGACGTGTGCTGGCGGCAGCTCCTGAGGGCTCATGTTAAGTCTTTGGGAATTTTGTGAATAAGCTATAAAATGCAGACATTATTTACAAATAAAATTATGTAAAATTAAAATTAAATTATATTGAAAACAGAAGTAAAAAATACTCAAAACTTTATTTTGTAGTCATTTTACTATTACATGCTTTTGAGGTTATTTATATCTATTGCAGGAAAACTATATAATATTGTGCTCCTGTGCTCCTGTATATCCTAAATATTGCCTCCAATCGTGTCCCACAGCTTGAAATCAGTCATAATGGAAATATCTATATCACAGTACATGATATCTGAAAACTGCAAACCAGGCCTTGAATTATTGTTTCAACAAAACAAAACAAAACAGGAACGATCTGAACTGCAGAAAATGATGTAGAAAATGTTAATAATGCAGTTTAAGTGTAAACGCGTGTTGTGTCTGTAGCCATTGCTTTGAGAATAACAGAAATTTGAGAAAATATACTTCAAGTTTTAAAAACTGTTTACTGATTCAGGAAAGAACCTATTCATTTCATTGTTGAGTGAGTATATTTTCAACACACAACATCATTGTTTCTCTTTTTTTTTTTTACAGTTATTAATTAATCAGTGATTTCCTTTTGCACTCACTAGATGAAAATACCAAATAACATTCATATTGGAGTGATAGTTTTTCATCAATGGAAACCATACTCAGTTGGCTACTCATACAAAGATTCAGCAAAATCAATGAAAGCATTCCTTGAGAGTCAATTAGCAGATGGAAATGGTAATATAAATCATTGTATATTAAATTAATTTCTGAAGAAATGTGTGCTACAAAGGCTTTCCCTTTCTCTGCTGTTTCTCTACTCCAGTTATTCAAATACAATCATAGCGACTCCCATAGGACTCTCACTGCCTTAAATCAACACCCCATAATGCCATAAGATGACCTTATTTTCTAGTGGGCAACCTAAACCTTCCTTTGAGAAAATGTTTATTGGCCCCATTTGAATAAAGAGAACCCGCTTGGTTCCATGAGTTAGGGGGCCAGGTCCTACTCAGGTAGTTCTCAGAAAAGGAAATAAGGACTTGGTAGCTATCTTGAGATTTTTCTTATTAAATTCTACTTATTTTTAAGCAGATTCAGTATTTAGCCTAAAATATGTCCCATACTTATTTGATTAGAAGGAAAGCCATAATAAAATAATACATATTTTGGCCTTTTAATCTTACAGTATTTAACTTGATCCATTTTTTTAAAATGTTTATTTATTGGGGGGCGGGGATAAGGGGAGGAGCACAGAGAGAGAGAGAGAGAGAGAGAGAAGACTCCCTGCTGAGCGCTGACCACTGAGCACAGAGTCTGTCTTGGGGCTCCCAATGGGGCTCCAGGAGGGGCTCAATTTCCCTCCTAACCCTGAGATCATGACTTGAGCTAAAATCAAGAGTCTGAGGCTTAACCAACTAAGCCACCCAGGTGTCCCTAAATTGTTCCGTTTCTGAAAGCATGACCCTTACAGTGAAGAGGTGCACAATGGGACACTTCCGAATGTGCCACTGTGGCATAAAGGTATTTCAAGTTAAAAGTAATCAAAACCCAGGGGCGCCTGGGTGGCTCAGTGGGTTAAAGCCTCTGCCTTCGGCTCAGGTCATGATCTCAGGGTCCTAGGATGGAGTCCCACATCGGGCTCTCTGCTCAGCAGGGAGCCTGCTTCCTCCTCTCGCGCTGCCTGCCTCTCTGCCTATTTGTGATCTCTGTCTGTCAAATAAATAAATAAACAAATAAATGTTAAAAAAAAAAAAAGTCATCAAAACCCAGCTCATGCAGGGAAAGCTCTCTGCCTCCCCAGCAACTGTTTAAATTTACTGTGGAAAGGAGAACCTCTACCGGGAAGAGAGCTAATAACAGACACTCCTCTTTTCCTAAGAAAAACATCTCCGTAGGGCAATCTTAGTTTTTCAAGTCCTCTCCTTTCATCTTCCTGTTAATAGCCTTCTCCCCTTTGTATCCCCAGACATTTCCACCTCCTAGCTCAGGTCAGCTTCATGTTGCCTCCTTGTCTTTGGTCTCTGTGGATGCCCCATAGATACACTTACTAAATTTGATTTTCTCCTGTGAATTGTCTCATGTGAGTTTGGTTCTACGTCCAGCTAGAGGGACCACAGGGCAGAGGAAGGTCGTCTTCCCCAACAACAGAATCTGCAAGGCCACTGTGTATTACGTATAAACCAACTAAAATGTAAAATTTTAAACCACTATTATTTGTTATAATAATTTGTCTATAGTTTAAGGCAATATCTAAATGGAAATTCTCACAATGGAAAAGTCAACTAATAGCAGCTTAGGTGCTCAATGAAATAAAAAAAATGTTTCTGATTAATTTTCATAATGACAAAATTCTTAAAATCATTATTTCTTCAAATAAACATGAGGAATAATACTTTATTATTCTGGAGGTCATCAAGGCATGAGAACTTCTAAGCAAATATAACCACCAAGACTAATAATTTATGGTCATGAGTATATATATGAGTCATGAGTATGTGTGTATATATATTCCTAATTTTATATATATATGTGTATATATATATATATACACATATATATATTCTTAATTACATTTGAAAACCAAGGTACACAGTTGATATTGACATAAAATACAATTCATTATTTTTAAAATATTGGTATGTAAGAAATAAAATATTATTTTCAGGGAGAGGGTCAGAGATGGTTGGTTTACTAACAATTCTCAATATGTCAAAAAAAATGGAGACATTTTAATATCTTTGCTTCTTTTAAAATTTTAAGCACACTGAAATGCTACAGATTTGTCCTAACGACCGAAGTATGTGGATCAGGTGCCTAGTTTTCTAATAAATACTTACATGCTGTCAGATATTCTTGTCAAGATGCCACACTTGTAAGTAAAAAGCCATATCCTTCAGATAAATAGTAGGTATCTATAATGAATACTCAGGGACAGCAATAGTTACTGTCTACTAAAATTACAACCCAACTGTTATTTTACAATTTCAGGAAGCACCATAGCTCATAATAGCAGTAATTTACATGCAAACAGACACAACTGTGTTATTTTACTACCAATTACAGTCTTATATGTATTTCCATGTCACTGTCTACATCTGTAAATGTAATTAATTTGGAGGTTTAAAGAATACAAAGTAGTACACCACAAGAAAACATGTTAACAAATGCTGGATTTCTAAAACGAGAAATTAATGCATATTTATTAAATTCATATTAATTATGAATAACATTACACTCAAGTGTGGTGAGGATACAGCTTGCCTTTCCACTATCTAACACCATTGATAGAAGATCATGTCTTAAGAGAAATGAAAGGAATGTTTGGAGTCATGTAACTTATAATACATTCTAGCTCCTAGGCTGTTGAAGAGCTTAGCTTCATCTTTCGTGACTTTTATGGGAAACGCTTTCCTTCAATGAAGCTAGTCCACTAACTAGTCTGGATGATACATAGATGAATCCCTCAATTTTTTTTTTTCTAAATGAGCAGAGAACAAGCACACAAACACATATCAAAAGAAAAGAAAAGAGTATAAACCCTCACTATGACCATCTTCCTTAAGGAGGACTATGATGACGATAAAGTCAATCTCTTGAAGTTGATTTTGTGATCAGCTACCCATTAATTTTCAGTAATTGGGTAACATGGGCACAAAATTTTCTGTAAATATTCCCTGCATATCTGAGGAGTGGTATTTGGGGTGGTAATTTCCAATTGTCCCCACAGACACCTTTTCTTATAGGGAGGAACGTGGCAAGGGGAGGTTCAGGGTGGGGTTAAAGTCCAAGGGGCAGCTAATTACAGGGCCCAGGACAATCTTTTCTCCTGCCTGAGTCGAAGGGGGTGCCTTGTAGTTTGAAACTTCCAGCTATTAGGATTAGTACTTGCTGCATGGTATAATGTCAACACTGTTTATTGTTTAGTTTGGACCTCTTTTGGAGCAATGAATTAAATATAAAACATGCATTTTTAATGAAAATTAACCTGAATTTTCTTTCATCAATAAAGTTGAACATAAAATTTGCACAAAATTATTTTTAACATTTACAACCCAGTATAGAGGTCCTAGGGATATTACTAAGCATATGAAAATTAGAAGAGAAAAAAAAAATACAGAGGAAACATCAACTTCTACTTCAAAAATTAATGCTTCGATGCATATTGCTCTGTGAAGCATAATTTTTTATATAGATCAAATGGTTTCTTATTATTTTAACTCATCTGCAATTCTAAGTTTTGTTGTATATTCAGGAAAACTGAGATAATAGCTTTAAAGGTGCTGGTTCTGTTAGCAATAGAAGAATTTAAAAATTCAATAAAATAATTCAAGAAATCTACTTAATTTCAATAATGATTGATGTTTTTCAATCTAGTTCATAGACTCAAAATAAATCTTAGTAAAGTTCATCTACATAGGGTGAAATACCTGATATTTTATGAATGCTATTTAAATTTAGTTAAAAATTAAACAATGAATGGGGCGCCTGGGTGGCTCAGTGGGTTAAAGCCTCTGCCTTTGGCTCAGGTCAGGATCTCAGGGTCCTGGGATCAAGCCCTGCATCGGGCTCTCTGCTCAGTGGGGAGCCTGCTTCCTCCTCTCTCTCTCTCTCTCTCCGCCTGCCTCTCTGCCTACTTGTGATTTGTCTGTCAAATAAATAAATAAAAATCTTTAAAAAAATTAAACAATGAAGATAAAACTGTTTATTTCAAGATGATAACGCTAAGAAAATTTTCCATGAATTATTATATGGTAGGAAAATATATGCTCACCGAATTTTTAAAATCTTATAATAAAACCAGAAAATGGAATTAAAAGACATACAGATTGTAACCCATAACTGTATGGTCAATTAGTCTTCAAGGAAAAAAGGAATATCCAATGGGAAAAAGTCTCTTCCACAAAGGGTGCTGGGAAAACTGGACAGCAACATGGGAAAGAGTGAAACTGGACCACTTACTCATACCATGAACAAAAATAAATTCAAAATGGATGAAAGACCTGAATGTGAGACAGGAATCCATCAAAATCCCAGAGGAGAACACAGGCAGTAACCTCTTTGACATTGGCCAAAGCAAGTTCTTTCTAGATATGTTTCCAGCAAGGGAAATAAAAGCAAAAATTAACTGTTGGGATTACATCAAGATAAAAAGCTTCTGCACAGCAAAGGAAACAATCAACAAAACTAAGATGCAACCTATAGAATGGGAGAAGATATTTGCCAATGACCTATGTGATAAAGGATTAGTATTCAAAATATATATAGAACTTAAAAACTCCACACCAAAGATAAATAAATAAATAATAATAATACAATTAAAAATAGGCAGAAAACATGAATAGACATTTTTCCAAAGAAGACATCCAGGTGAACAACAGACACATGAACATCTACTCAACATCACTGATCGTCAGGAAAATATAAATTAAAACTACAATGAGGGATGCCTGGGTGGCTCAGTCGGTTGAGCATCTGTCTTCAGCTCGGGTCATGAGCCCACAGTCCCGGGATAGAATCCCATATTGGGCTCCTTGTTTCTCCCTCGGCTTTTGCTTTCTCTCTCTCTCTCTTCTGTCTCTCTGACAAACAAATAAAATCTTAAAAAAAAAAAAAAAACCCTACATTGAGATATCCCCTCGCGCTTGGTGTCAGAACATCTAAAATTACCACACAAGAAAAACAGGCATTGACAGGGCTGTTAGAGAAAGGGGAGCCTTCTTGCTCTTGGTGGGAACATAAACTGGTGCAGCCACTGGAAAACAGCATGGAGGTTCCTCAAAAAGTTAAAAATAAAACTACCCTAGGATTCAGCAACTGAACTATTAGATATTTACCCAAAGAATACAAACATTTAATTTAAGGGGATACATGTACCCTGATGTTTATGGCAGCATTATCTACAATACCCAAACTATGTAAATAGCTCAATAATCCAAGTGTCCAATGACTGATGAATGGGCAATAAATATATATATATAAAATTAAATTATTCTATTTTATATAATATTATAAGTATATATTATGATTAAATTACAATAATATTATATATAATGACAATATATTATTAAATATTAAAATTATAATAATCATATATAATATAATTTTATATACTATGCAATAAATAATTATATAATATAATCATTAGATTATATATTATATTATGATAATGTTATCATAATATAATATTATTCAGCCATAAAAGGAATAAAATCTTGCCATTTGCAATGACATGGTTGAAGCTAGAGAGTATTAGGCTAAATTAAATAAGTCAGAGAAAGTCAATCATCATATTCACATATTCACAATCCTCATCATTCACATATAGAATTTTAGGAACAAAACAAAGGAGTAAAGAGGGAAAAGAAAGGAAAGGGAGGAAAACTAAGAAACAGACTCTTAACTGTAGAGAACTGATGGTTCCCAGAGAGGGGGTGGGTGGGGCGGTGGGATGAGGGAAACAGGTGATGGGGGTGAAGGAGTGCACTTGTCCTGATGAGAACCCTGTGCTGTATGCAAGCGCTGAGTCACTGTATTGTGCCACTGAAACTGACATTACACTGCATGTTAACTAACTGGAATTTAAACAAATTTTTTTTTTAAAAAGACATACAGATTGTGAAAAAAAAAAAAAAAGATCTTAAAAACAACTATTTTCAGATATGATTATCTATGTATAAAATCCCATAGGATCTGTTAAGAAGCTACCACAGCAAAAAAGTGGGTTTAACGAGGCCTTCAGAATACAAGATAAATATACAAAACACAATACTATTTCTATACCCTAGAAATGAAAACTTAGATGTTGAATATGAACATTTACAACCACACCACAGATATTATAAACCCTACAAAACATGTGTAAGATTGGTCTGCCACGAAGTGCAGAGATAATCACATATATATGGTTAATTGATTTTCTGTAAAGACCCACAGGAAAAATACTATAAACTGAATTATACTTGGAATTGATTGTGATGCAGACATAATTCATAAATACTTCCAAATAAACTACACTTTTCACTGCACTGATTGAATTAGAAACCATCATTCTCAAAATGTGTAGATTCTGTGTGCAGTTTGTTGTTACTAATTTTAGTGAGGAAAGTTCTATTGAACACAGAAAGATGCTTTACCATGTAATTTATTTCCTGCTTTCTGTTATCAATTGCAAATTTAACATGTAAGGGCTTGGAAGTCAACTAAGTATCTTAAAAATGTTTTAATTTTTATTTTAATGCGTTCTCTGGTTTTGCCATTTTGCTGACCATTAAGTTCTTTAATTAGTTAATAATTTTACCTCCAAAAAATTTCAGTTTTTAAGATTTATTGAAATATAACTATTTCAATAAAAATTAGGAATATGAAAATATTGAAACTGATCAGTTTACTATCAAGGGCATAACTAAAAATATTAAATGATGAGTTATAAACTGTACACAAGCATGCTTCATCTAGCAATCATAGATTGAAGAAAACAGAAATGTTAAGCAAAGCACAAATGCCTAAAAAATAATGCTATATTTAAAACAACAACAAAAACTGAGTGCAATATTCAATTTTTAAGTATCACAATTGGGGAAAAAATCTTTCAAAAGAGATCCTTCTTGAAATTGGATAAAATTATATTTTATAGCATCATGGAATTAATATGAGCCCTACACTTTTTATAACATCTAAATTTGACAAAACATTCAAAATAGTCATCTAATTTAGCAAGTTTTTTTTTAATTGAAATACTATTTGTAAATAAAATGTAATCTAATGAAAGTGAAACAGGCTACACCTGCGAAAACACTTCATATTAATAATATTTACACATTTCAAAAAAAATATATATATATACTTAGAATTTCCTCTGACTTTACCCACTAAGCTGTAGAGACAGTGTTTTCTTAATTAAAAAATTAAGGTCTAAGTAAAGAATAAATGTGTAAGCTATTTAAAATTTGTTAACTATAAAATGCAACTCTGAAGACTGTTGTAGGCGATTTTGTAAGAAATAAACAATAAGACAATTTAAAAACATCATTTTTACAAAGTACTAGTTTAGAGTATGAAAAATTGGGTCAGAAGAGACTATAAATTTTAAAGTATGGAAATATAGTTCAGATAATAATTTTATTAATCTATTTTTAAAGCTCATATAATCAAAACATTCATGTAATTTCAATTTAATAAATGCAGATATATGTTAATTTATAGAAGAAATTTATTTTTAGTGATGTTTTTGAATATGACTGTGTTTATAATGAATGTTGTAAGTCCAACATTTTGTTCAATAAATATTTCACAAAATTTTATAAATACAGAAATTCTATTTTTGAACTTTCTTCCACTCTTTCAAGTGTTTAGTTTCGGATTATACTTTTTTATTTTTAAAAATCCCTTTACAACTCTAATACTGTACTTAGGTCCAGAAAAGATTTTTAGGATAAAGATTGAAGTCCCTGGTTTTGTTTGTTTGTTTTTAATTTTCATTTTCATTTTTTAGAGACAGAGTGCAAAGGGGCAGAGAGGGAGAGTGAGAGAGAAACCCTCAAGCATGCTACAATGAACACAGGGTACATAGGTTTCTGCAGTTAGTGTTTTCATTTTCTTTTTGTAGAAGTGGAACTGCTGACTCACATAGTAGTTCTATTTTTAACTTTTTGGGGAACCACCACACTGCTTCTCATAGTGCCTGAACCAATTTATAATCCCACCAACAGTGCGCAAGGGTTCCATTTTTTTCTAAGTGTTTGCCAGCATCTGTTATCTCTTACCTTCTCAATAATAACCACCCTAACAAGTGTAAGGTGATACCTCGTGGTTTTGGTATTTCCCTGATAATTGGTGATGTTGAGCAACTTTTTGTGTATCTGTTAACCATTTCTATATTTTCTCTGGAAAAATGTCTACTCAAGTCATTTGTCCATTTTAAAATTGGATTATTTGGGTATTTTTGTTTGTTTGTGGTTTTTGCTATTCAGTTTTATGAATTCCTTATATATTTTGGATATAAAACACTTACCAAATATATGGTATGCAAATATTTTAGCTATTCTGTAGGACGTCTTCTCATCGTGTTGATTGTTTCTTCTGCTATGAAGGTGTAGTTTAACATAGTCCCACTTCAAATATTTATTTTTGTTCTTTTGCCTGTGCTTCTGGTGTCATATTTAACAACGTATTGCCAAAACCAGTATCAAGGAACTTTCTCCCTATGTTGTCTTCGAGGAATATTACAGCCTCAGGTCCTACATTTGTCTTTATCCATCTCAAATTAATTTTTGTGATTGGTCTAAGACTGGGCTCCCATTCATACTTTGTGTGTGGGTACCTTGTTTTCTCAACACCATTTTTTGAAAAGCTGACCTTTTCTTCATTTTGTATTCTTGGCATTCTTGTCAAGTTTTAGTTGAATGTGCAGGTGTGAATTCATTGCTGGACTCTTGATTTTGCTCCACTGGTCTTATGTCTATATTTAATGCCATCATCATAGTTTTTTAATTATTATAGCTTTGTAGTATAATTTTAAATCAAGAAGTGTGAGCCTCCGGTTCTGTTCTTTATTTATTTTATTTTTAAAGATTTTATTTATTTATTTATTTGGCTGATCACAAGTAGGCAGAGCAGCAGGCAGAGAGAGAGGGGGAAGCAGGCTCCCTGCTGAGCAGAGAGCCCTGATGCAGGGCTGGATCCCAGGACCCTGAGATCATGACCTGAGCTGATGCTTAACCCACTGAGCCACCCAGGTGCCCCCAGTTCTTTTCTTCTTTAATAAGACTGGTGTTTGGCCATTTGAGATTTTTGCTTTTGTTTGAATTTCAGATGTTTTTTTGTTTTGTTTTATTTCTTTGTTTCCTGTGAAAAACACCACTGGAATTTTGATAGAGATTGCACTGAATCTATAGACAGGCTTTAGAAAGTACAAACATTTTATTAACATTATTAACATTTTAATACTTTAATCCTTCCTATCCATGATGATTTAATTGTGTCTCTCTCAATTTCATTTCTCAATGTATAGTTTTCAGTACAGATATTCCCCTTCCTTAGTTTAATTTGATAAATGTAATCTGGTTCAGCTGCTGTGTTCATCTTCCAGAAAGAATCTCACAGACATACTGAGGAGCAGGAGCGCCAGACTACATCTCTATATAATGTAGATTCCATTTAGATAAAATTTAAAAATTGCTAAAAATCAATCAATCAATCAGTCAATCAGTCTATGGTTCCCTTTGGAAGAGATGGGCTAAAGGTATCAAGATTGTGGTTTGGAAGACTATTCTATCTCTTGATGAGCAAGGGGTGTCTTACATGGAGAATGGGCAGATAGTAGCTTTTTGGAAGACAAGAGGTGGGAATCTCAAAGCCCGGCATTTGAAAATTAGTGTAGTGCATGTTAGCACATAGGATGGCAATTTGAGTGAGAGCTGTGGTAAATGCATTTGATGAGGTTTGAGGAACTTGGAAATTGAATATAGCAGTTGTGCGCAAAGGTTTAAAAACCAATTCAAAGTCTAAGTTATTATGATTTGGTAGTAAAGAGGTCATAGGTTGAGATAGCTCAAAATTTCTTGCTACCTACATGAAATATATATAACAACTTTTATACATGTCTTATTATATATATTTATTTATATATATGGTTTATTTCTTTAAACCTTAGAGTAAAATCACTTGTCCTATATTTCTGACACTTCTAGGAATGCTTACAAGAAAGGGAGATATGACATTTAGTGAAGTCACATAAAATAATCACCTGAGGAAAATTTATGAAAAACATTATAAAGTGTTACACTCATAAATCAAACATTTCTTTTTAAAAAGATTCATGCTTGTAGCTTTGGTTACATAATGTAGACTTTAAAATATCATTTCTACTTACAACTTTATCTCTTATTTATACATTAGCAAGATAAAATGTGGTATCCCTGTTAGAACAGTGGTGGCCTGCTTATGTAAAGTTGAAGTCATTTAACATTCAGTAGTGGTTCTTTGCGTTAAAGAGTGACATGTTCTCTTGAAAACTCCACTGTTTACGGATCATTCAGTTCCACAGTCTGTCCCACTTTTGATAGAATAATGGCTATATTAAACTTGTCTTCCATCTATTGAAGTTAAGGAAGTTATACAAAAGTACATATTTAAAATTATGCATTCACACACACAAGTAAAACATTAGCTAAGGTCCTGATGAATTAAAGTAAAAATATTGAACTAAACTATTGCTGTTTGCATATGAAAATTCATGTGAATAATATTTATTGGTCTTATTGTTAGAGGCCTATATTATAGGAAAATGTGAAACAAAATATAAAATATAGTGGCTTACTATCTAGAACATAGGGAATAAAGTAATCTTTAAAAAATGTGGCTTGTACCATGAGATTAGGAGTGAATAAAAGGAACGGGTTTACTTCGAGATTTGACTACTGCTGTCTTTTCTTAGATAATTGTGGTTCATTCAATTGTGCGCTCGGTAGTTGGTAGAGACTCTTACCTCTCAGAATTGAAATACAGTTAATAAGGCTTGTGATTGATTTTCAAATCATTCATAGTCTCAAAACCACATGGAGTTGATTTCATACATTTTTAAGGAAACAAAATTATTCTTTTGTCTCTTTGTTAGTGATATTTTAGCTATGTTGAAATAACAGTGCTTTCGACTATATTGAATGGATCCAAGATTATTTACACATATATTAAGTAGGTTATAGATTGACTTACGTAATGCATATTTTATTATCTATTATTCTAAGATATTCAAAGGAAAGTATCCTTCACTACCTTAAATCATTATAAATCACTATAACATATATGATTGGAAATCCATGGAATTATGTTCAGTATTTTTAATAAGAATAAATTTCAGAGCATGATGTTATGTAAAAGTAAAATATGTTTTATTTGTTGTCTTTAATTAAATTACTTATTTTTGTGTAGCAAACTAATATTCACCAGGATAAGCAGCCTATAGAGTAAAATCAATTAAGTGGCAAAGTTTATTATATGTTAAAGTATTCTATTTTGTGTAAAAGAGAAGTACAAATTAGAATGGATTTGCTAATAATCACCTTAGCAATGCCATTTATATAAAATATACAATGGGTGATATTTTGAAATTTGTTTTCTGGATTGACTATGTTATTTTAGAACTAGTCAAAAACAAAGCAACATTATAGATATTCACACGATGATTACTCCTGGTCATTTTAAACTCCAGTTTCTATAAACATCCACAAAAAAGAATACTCAAAGGAGTCATCACAAAGGAATAAATGGCTTCTCGCTAAGAAAGAAACTCAAAGCTTAGGTCTGTATTTTTATTAGAGAAAATAAAAATCAATATCTCCTGTGTGTATCTGTGTGACTATAATAGAGATTCATTGTTGTACATGGACCGTGACCAGTAATGTCTACTTTGGTTACGTTTCTATAATGTCAATCGTTTGGCATTTCATACAAACTTTTTTTTTCAAAAACTCCTGCTTTTCCGTTCTCAGTATTTGATAAAGAGAATGTCCCAGAAGGATATTTGGTCTGCAAATTGTCCTGCTCTTGGCTCTGGCCAGTGTGGGCCTGGGGCTGAGGCTTGGCCTGGCCTCCACGAGACCCTGCCACAGTCATCAGAAGGTGGACCATGTTATGCTTGATGTTTCAAGGATGTCAGTGGCAAATCGTAGTAATTTGGGCAAAACTGAAGTACTTCATAGGTCTGTAATATGACTTGTCATTACGACTCATAATAAAACTCAACATCTGTCATCGGACGGTCCATGAGGCTGTGGCAATCTAGAGCTAACTGGCATATTTTTCACAGGTTGTGGCCATTGTTGCAAAGAATGATAAACCTGTTATTCCCAGCTGTTGCTTTTCCATTTACATGTCTGATTTGCAATAATAACTATTATAAACTAAGCATCTGCTATGTGTTAGGGCCTGCACTCTCGATGGCCCACCCCACTATGGCCACCCTAGTCTCCTTCTGCTTCCCCAGACACACTGTGTTGAAGCAGTTCAGGCCTTTGTACTCGACGTTCTGTGGGCCTTGAGGACTCCGAGGTCTCCTCTGCTCCTGGCTGGACCCTTCTTTTCATTCGGATGTCATCTTCAGAGTAGGGCTTACCTGGCATTCTAAGCCACAAGTTCACTTTCTATGCCTTCACCTTAATTTAATGATCACTATGTTTTGTTTTCCCAGTTGTTTATTTTCTGTTATCTGTCTTCTCTCACTACAGTGAATATTGCAGGGGTTTCCTCACTACACTCATCACTATGTTTAACTGGTAATTACTGGAATGGCTCTCTTACCTTTGCCTTCTGAATGGTAAGGACATGGACCAGCTCAGAGCACATTCCGTTGGCAAGTTTGGACTACGTCTGCATTCATTCATCTCTCCTCACATACTGTTGGTTTGGTAAGTGAATCCAGATCACCTCCCTTTTTCCTTTCTCAGGGACAGACCAATGGGTACTGCTCTGCATCACTCCAGGTAAGACTCTATCCCTCCCACGCCCATCTTCCATCCCACTGTCATTCTGCTCTGTCCTCACCCTCATTCCCCACTTCCGGCCAGTTACCTCGGACACTTCCACGTTCAATGAGTTTAGTTACATATGTTTCAATGATTGTATCCTTCTCAGGGTGAAAGAAACATATTCATCACATATATATGAAAATTGATGCAAGAAATGTTTATTAAAAGATATTTTGCTGTGGATTTAAATATGCTTGTTAGTTGATGAAATTCAGAGTAATTTTTAGAGAATAGATCAAATGGCCTAGAGAGTTTTTCAATTTTCTCAGTCTCCCTGGCACATTTTATTCTCAGGGTAATCATAGACTAAATTCTTACAAAGTCATTATATGAGATAAAGTCAAAGTCAAAGTCATTATATGAGATAGCTCAGTAGAAACTCAAAATTCAGGGCAATACAATAAACTAGAGAGAACCATTAAATTTTCTCAACAACAAGCAGGGAGCACCTTCCTTTGCCAGCCTAACTAGCTTCTACATGATCTTAAACGATTGTATGTTTTGAAACCATTACCAAAGAAAGATGATAGTTGGAGACCTTTGGAGTGAATGAGTAATGTTAATAATTAACACAGTAGAAAAGCTCGCTGGGTTGATCTTGCATACTTGCTTCCCGACTAAAACAGCATTGTCTTTTCTCAAAAAGAAGAATTAAAACAAAACAAAGCAAGCAAATAAATGCAAAAACTATAAAACCAAGGCTCTCTTGTGACTCTTCAGAAGCACATGATCCCCAGGAAGAGACATCTTGCCCAAGATCTTTGGGATAAGCCAGTGACAAAACAAGGCACACTGCTGCGTGAGACCACCAGAATAAGACCACCCAGATGCCAGAAGTCACTAAAGGCAGTATGTTTACTTGCAAGTTTTGCTCTTTATCCTCTACGATATATCCTTTCCTCCTATTGATATAAAGTTCTAAATTATAAGTAAACTCCCTTTTCCTTAAATCATGGTATTCCCAGGACTCTTATCATTGATAATCATAAGGTTATATGATACCAGATATAAAGTTCTAAATTATAAGTAGACACCCTTTTCCTTAAATCATGGTATTCCCAGGACTCTTATCATTGATAATCATCAGGTTATATGATACCATTGTCATATCAGATGGTTAAAGAAAGATTATTTTAAAAAGTACATGAAAGCATTCTTAAAGAGGTCAAAATACTACCATTATAAACACGATACAAGAACACCATCCCCTGAATGAACAGTGTTGCCTGTTGGGGTTGATGCTGGTCCATCCTTTAGCTTAAACTAAAACCCACCAGAAGAGGGGACTAATAAAATAAAACCATGGTCTCTGGTAATAGCTAAGCTGTGTGTGTGTGTGCATGTGTGTGTTTGGAGTAGGTGTTCGTTGTGGTGCGAGGTGAGAACTTATATAGGAACTGCAACTTGCAAAACAGACAGATATATTACTCACAAAATAGATAAACCCACCAAGGAAAACATGATCTGCATTACAAACTCTGAAATTAGATTCCTTTAATATCAGCTTGATTAGACCCATGTGTTCCAGGACATAAAATAATAACACAGAAAAAACCTCCCCTATCTCTATGTGGACTCAGGTGTTCTAATGAGATCAATAACCATTCTAGCACTTTACTTATTTGATATAACCTGACCAGTCCCTGCAAAGAGAAGGTCTGGATAACCTCAGCTTACCAAATCCTAAAACTATCCTTCCCTAACTTCTGTGAAATGCCCCAGTCACTGTTGTGAATATCATCTCTTGCTGCAAATTAAATAAAACTACATTTTTGAAGTCACAACTACATTCTTGGTGGTCTTTAGTTGGTGATTTCTATCATTTGTTAACAAAAGTAAAATTCAGTATAATCATAGAATTGTTGTAAAACATACATTAGATAAGTTCCAACATTGTAGCTTCAGAGTTTTAAGTGACCACAAAATTCTGTACTAACTTATTTAAAATATTTTCCTCTTTATTGCGTTTAATTAAATCTTGAACCTGGTGAGTGGTGAGAAAATTAGATGATTTTAAAGAATGGCTAAAGGAAAATATTTACAAGAAAATATTTTCCACATTCCCACCTCTGCTTAAAAGTCTCAGCAACTATAATCATTAATGAAAATTTATATTTATAAAACAAGTCTTACTTTATTTTCCTCAACCTGTAAGACTGTCTTTATAGCATTGATTTTTTAAGAAGCAAATGAAAAGGGGTTCCTGGGTGGTTCAATGGGTTAAAGCCTCTGCCTTTGGCTCAGGTCATGATCCCAGAGTCCTGGGATGGAGCCCCACATGGGCTCTCTGCTCAGCAGGGAGCCTGCTTCCTCCTCTCTCTCTGCCTGCCTCTCTGCCTACTTGTGATCTGTCAAACAAATAAATAAATAAATCTTAAAAAAAAAAAAAGCCAATGAAAAAAATTAAATTAAGATGTTTTAATGGAAAAAAGAAAGAAAAAAGAAGTAAATCTGATATCCACATATCAATTATTCTCTCCCCTACAATAAAGCAGGAGTAAAAAGGCGTAATGTAGTAAAGAGTGCTTTTTTTAAAAACCCAAATAACTCCTTTTAAACCTCCAGAAAACTCTAATTTCCCTGATGCTATTTAAATGCTGACTTCATAGTACTACCTGATACCCCAGGTATTTATTGTCTTTTAATCATGCTTAGGAAAAAATCAGAGAAATTATGAGCTTCAGACTAACCAAAGTAGAGCAATTATATGAATTATCTGATATTGAAAATGTGTGTAATTTAGGCTATTATGATTACACATAAAATGATAAAAGCTACCTTTTCCCTCTTAGGGAAGTATAAAATGTATAAAACAAAGCTTAGGTAGCAATTATGAACTATAGTTAGGAACTGAATAAAATGCAGTCCTGGCTTCTTGCATTATCATTATGATTATTTTATTTTTAAAAATATTCTTACCAAAACTTCTAACTACATTTTAGCCAATGTAACTAATGATGAACTAGAGAGAGGTAATGATCAAGGTCTATTTCAAGTTAAAAGCTTTGACCTATAAACAACATATTTTAGGAAGTTTGGGAAGGCATAGGTGAAATTATATCAATTAGCATGTTTAATAAAAAGACTAATTTTTTAACCTTTAGTTTCCATCTGAATCAACACAAAATCTATTCAGTTTTATGAATAATCATGTCATTCACTTCATTTCCCCAAAATAAATAACTTGAGAGTGGAAGAGTGTGAAAACGCCCCATTTGCAAGTAAATCTTTATTTCAATTTTGAACTCACTGGTCCATTTGATGCAAGAAAATCAAACCAAGGAATGAAAATTTCCATAAGCATTGCCCATTAGCATACAAACCATCACATACAGCAATGAGAGCTCAGGGAGGGTTTGCTCCTATTTTAAACCGCCACACTTGTTCCATTAATTCTGGGTAGTTTTTTGTGTGTGGTTGATATGGTAAGGGGGGAAATGCCCTAGTTTTGAGAATTCATCATGTCACAATAAATTCCCCAAATTGCTTTCTTTCTTGGAGTGAAACTAAAGGTGTACCTCCACCTAAAAGATGGGGGCCTGGGCTGCTGGTCTGTGCCATGAATGACCAGACTTGACCGAAGCACTGTGGTTAGTACTTGCCAAAGAATAAGACTCCAAGACATGAGCAAAATCACGTGTCTGTCGTACTGGTGCCGGCCTGCAGGCTCGCAGAGGCCAACAAAGCAAGACTGCTTTCCTTTTGTTCTGTCTTCCAAATCTTGCAGAGTGCCTTTCTGTGGAAGACTATAACCAGAACCTAGCTGGGAAAAGAATCTGGGGGATGCAGGGTGAGCTTGGAAGCATAGGCATGCTTCTGACCTTCCACAAACCATGTGGTAAGGCCATCCCCTTGGATAGTCAGGTCTATCTTCATCTTCGATTCATATTTAAACTTCCAAGCTCATCAGCAGCAACATTATAGTTTGCCACATGTGGTTCTAGAAAGATGTGTATATTATAAACTCAGAAATGAGAGACCAGAACTTCTTAAAACTCTCTGTACTTTCCTGTGATGCATGTCATCGACTAGCCCAACTCTCATTCCCTTTTGATATCATCTACCAGGAGGACCACAACCACCAGTTTAGCACATCTAAAATCTTCATAGAAGGGGATGAGCTTCTGCAACTCGTCACAAGGATGTAGCTGGTGTTTGGAAGTTCCATCTTCCAGAACCAATTTCTTGTTCCCTTTGCCCTCAGCGGGAGCTTCATCCAGTCGTCTTCCTTAACTTCACACACTGAATGAAATCTTCATGGAAATTTTGGGTCATTAGTGATCTTACTGATTTTACTGATTTACTAAATTACTGATTTAGAGGCGTTATTGCCTTTTTGTTAATTTATAGTACTGGACAAGGGCATTACTAAGAGATACTACCAGAGACACCTGAATTCCAGAAGTTCTTCTGTCAACCCCATTTTGGAGTAGCAATTCCATTCTCCCTTAATAAACAGGATCCGTCAACTGTGGTCCCCATTTATGGCTGGTTGCTAAGCCATAAGTGAAAATGGAGCAGTCTCAACGTGGGGTTCAGAGCAACTCTTGTGCTCCCTGGCAGAAACATATCTTCTTTAAGGTCTAAGGTCTATACACTAGCCGTGTTCAAAGTATAGGGGAGAGGAAGTGTGATATAATGAAGAGGGCATATGTTGATATTCCCACAGCTGTTCAGCCTCTTCCCTCCTTCCTGGCCTCTGAACGACAACTGGACAAGCCGAAAACAATGCCAAGGTTTTCCCAGCTTAGATACACTGGTGGAAGGTCCCCACCACACAAGTTCCTGCTCAGGTGTGGGAACACTCACCCAGCTTCCACTCCCTAAATGCAGTGGAAGCACTCATCTACTCTCTTTTTGTGTGTCTCCCAGGTCATTTTTGGACCGTTTTAGAAGACCTAGTGCAATGCCACATAAGAGTGATAGTCAGGCATCTTTATGTTGGTCCTAACTCCAAGGGAAGAAGATCGATGGTCACTATTAAAAGTGATTGCTTTTTTTTTTTCTTTTTGGAAGATTTTCTTTCTCAGAATATCAGTTAGATTTGTCTGTGTATCAAACCACATCACAAGCCACTAGTGTAAAACATTTATTTATTTAGAAGATGATTCTGTGGGAGGAAATTTGGGTTGGGATAGGCTGGCCAGTTCTTTGCTGGTCACTATAGTTCTTTCTGAGGAACTAAACTCCATCTCAGCGTGAAGAGACTTCCTTATTTCCAATACTGCATTTTGCCTTCAAATGTATCTTATATTAATGTAGGCACATCAGTTTGATCTTTATGTATATGGCTATCTTTTTCTACCCTTTTACTTTACAATTTCTGCATGTTTCAGATGCATCTCTTATAAGCTGTAAGATACATCTCTTACAGTTTCAGATGTACCTATTATAAGCAGGTACAAATTGTTCACACACTTATTCATTTAGGCTGTCAGGCATTTTCTTTTCTAAAAAATATTTTTCAGCTTTATTGAGAAATAACTGATAAAAATCGTATATGTTTAAGGTATACAATGTGATGGTTTGATATGCATATACATTGTAAAATGATTACTACAATCAGGCTAATTAACATATATTACGTCACAAGGTACCTTTTTTTTTTTTTGTGGGAGACACTTAAAAACTACTCTCTTAACAAATTTAAAGTATGCAGTGCAGGATTTTTAACTATAGGCACCAGGATGTATATTAGATTCCCCAGAACTTACTCATCTTGTCTGAAAGTTTGTACTAACAAACTTCTGTTCATTTCTAATAGCTCCCAACTTCCGGTCACTCCATTCTCCCCTCAGATTTTCTGAATTCTAATTTTTATGGCTGAATAATGTCCCATTATATAAATAGATAGGCATTTTTCTATAATGAAATTTTACTCAGTCAACCATGTACTTTCCCATGGTTCATTGCCCATTTATTTAATTAGGCTTCGATAATATGATGCCATTTTGTTACTCTTATTTGTCTCCAATATTTTATTTCCCTTCCTGTTTATTGGTTTAAATTCATCCACCATTCCATTTTTTTCCTGTTGCTACACTGGTGTTATGGTGTTTTATTCTATTTATGTTAACCTAGACGTTTTAATTTTATGCTCTTTTCATTCATTTAGTTCTATATGTACATCCAAACATCACAATATGTAGTTTTCTATTTATTTTTTAAGATTTTTTCTTTAGGTAATCTCTACACTCAACATGGGGCTTGAACTTATATCTCTAAGATCAAGTGTCATATGCTCTACCAACTGAGTCAATCAAACACAATCATACCTGCCCTTATAACACATTTATTTTGCTTTTATAGTTAGACATAGTCAACCTGCTAGCTGTATCTTCCCTGTCTCATCCTCTCGTCTGCAGTTTTTCTTCTTTTGTTTTTCTGTACTTCATTCGTTAGGGTTGTCTTATGTATTTTCTCAGTTCACTAATGTTCTCTTCAGGTAAATCTCACTTCCTGTTATGTTTGGCTCCTGAGTCCTTAATTTTAGTGAATTCTTTTAGTCATTTCTTTTTCAAAACTGGAGTATCAGGTTTTGTGGGTTTTTTAATTTTTATTTTTTTTATTTTTTACTCTTTGAGCTCTTTGCTGAAATGCTTACACTTGTCTGTTATCTCCTCAGCAAGCGTAGTTATTTTACAAACTGTATCTGTCAATTCTTTTTTCTTAAGATCTTATTTATTTTTTGACAGAGAGAGACATGGTGAGAGAGAGAACACAAGCAGGGGGAGTGGGAAAGGGAGAAGCAGGCTTCTTGCGGGGTGGAGAGCGTGATGACAGGCTTGATCCCAGGACGCTGGGATCATGACCTGAGCCGAAGGCAGATGCTTAATGACTGAGTCACCCAGGCACCCCTGTATCTGTTAATTCTATCTGGAGTACCAGAGGACCTATTTGATTCATCTAGGAGCTATTTTAATTACACTATTCATAATTCTATTTGTTTTGAATAAAACTTGTTTCTTTTCAATTACCATGTTCGCTATTACTATAATCAGGACTCTCCTACTGTCTTATTTAGGACATTTCTCTCTCTCTCTCCTCTTTTTTCTAATAGGGAAAATTATTAGAACTGTGAATCTTATGGACTTAAGGCCACTTCCTCAATTATTTTATTATAAAAGTCTTTAGAGGTTCTCATCACAAGAAAAAAAAATAATTAAAAATGAATTCCCTTAAGGAACAAAACAAACAAGCAGAGGGAAAAAACATGAGAGAGACAAACCAAGAAAGAGACTCTTAAATACAGAGAACAAACTGATGGTTACCAGAGGTGAGGGTGGGTGGGGGGATGGGTGAAAGAGAGAATGGGGATGAAGGCGGGAATTAAGGAGTGCCCACCTGTGAGGGTGAGCCCTGGGGTGGCGTGTGAAATCATTGAATTACTATATTGTACACCTGACACTAACATAGCATTGTATGTTAACTATACTGGAAGCAAACTAAAATTTAAGAAGTGAATTCCCCAATCATAGGCAATGCTGAGTGAGATGTCATGATGATGAATAAGGTATTTAATAAATATATGGACGGTGCTGTTGGCAGAATTAATACAGGTAGAGAATGCAGTTACAAATTAAGAGTAAGTGTCTATTTTACTGTGGATAGATTACTGCTTCTGCCATGGTGGCAGGATTCCAATGTAATCAATCTTAATTTGCCACCATTTGGCTGATCTTTTCGTCAGGAGAATGATGCCATATCAAGGAATCAACAGTATTCTCTGTTGTTGACATATCGGATATGCAGTGGTACTGTTAGATCATCCCAGTAAGACAAACACTGTGCAATCATTTTATCCCTGCCTCCCTGGCCTTTTAGGGAAAACCAGGCCAGCTGGGAAAGGAGGCGGACTAATTTCCATTGAATGGGTCATTTATGTCTATCTGATCACTGAGACCTCGTACTGTGGAAGATGCACTTTGATGATCAATGTCATGGCCATTAAAGTTTTTAGACTCAGTTCCTTTACTGGGCATTGGCCATGGATCTCGTGCTCATTCCTCCATTGTTACTCCTGCCAAGTCTGAGACCATCAGCTAAGCCATTAGCCAACATATCAGTATAGCTCCAAAATTTTAGTTCTTTTTCTTATTGGCAAAGTAGACACACAGATTGATTGAATCTCTCCACTGGGAGTATTTCCTTACTCATTTCCTCCAGGGACATCCTTTTGAGGGACTGTGGGAGCAATCAGGGTAGTTTTAGATTGAATCGGCATGTGATATAAAATGATAATAAATAAAGCCCCAAATATTTAATTTCTCATTTTACTGGTCATAGACAATTCCACATAAATCTATTGATTTGGGTTCAGGTAAATGTGGTCATAGGAGAATAGCAGATAAATACTATGGGAGCCTGAACCATTGTTTATGAGATTTTTATCCCTTTAGAAAGGATTTAGGCACGATATATTATACTACCTTCATACTTTGGTAGTGGAATACTTAACCTTATGCTTTCATAGAAAAGACTACATGTCTTTTCTGATAGGCAGTTCAGACCACAAGGTTGCTTCGTGACTCAAGTTCAAACGTTCTGCATCTACCAGTGCCCACCATTAAGCCAGCAGCTCTTGTACAGGAGAATCTTTATTGATAGAAAAGAGCACGGTTTCCCCAAACTACAGTGTTAATTTTATCGGAGCGTGCCAGAGGCTCCACATGATGTCCATATCTGTTACAGACCCTTGGAGCGTCACTGATCTCGTTTATAGAGCTCAAGTGGCTTACAACTTTGCAGTGACCTTAACTTTTCCTTGTTTTGGGCCACTGAAATTGTCAACCTTATGGTTTATTTAGTAAATAGGTCAAATTAATACACTACACTGTGTTACATAACTTCCACAACCCAGAGAATTGCTAAATAGATTAAGACAGTCATTACTTCTTGATTATCAATCAGATATCAATCACATATCTAATCAGTATGTGACCAATAGGACAAAATAGTGTCAAGACCAGACTGATATCGAGATGATCAAGGTTAGTCTATGACAGTGATGAAGAAGATATAACACTGATTTAAGACAGAGAACTTACACTTCCGTTCCTACCAAGTGAAAGAAAACTACGTCTTTCTTATTTCATATAAATAACAACACATTTTTCAGTTAGATAACTTTATCTCAGGTACCAGAGGTTGTGTTAATTTGCACCTGCAACGATAAGACATCAGTGTAATTGGAGTTCTCACCTGGTTACTTGACATTGACTGTCATTCTTAAGATATATTTGCCTTATGCAAAGGCTAATAGAAAAGCTAAAAAGAGGGGTAGTAGAAATCATACTGTTTTTTCAAGTCTTTTTTGTCTTAACATTGCGATTTCCTGAGAAATGTGGCTCTCAACTCACTTGATTATTCTGATAGAGAGGAATTTCCACCAGGTATGTCTGACCCCTGATTTATATTGTGATTTTTCACATTTATTTTTTTAAAGATTTTATTTAATTATTTTGAGAGAGAGAGAGAGCATGAGAGAGCAAGTGAGCACAAGCAAGGGGGAGGAGCAGAGGCAGAGGGAGATCAGGGCAGGGTTGGATCTCAGGACCGGGGATCATGACCTGACGCAGGATCATGACCTGAGCCGAAGGTAGATATTAATTGACTGAGCCACCCAGGAGCCCCTATGATTTTTTTGTTTCCAGTATATCCTTTCTCTTTATATTTTTTTGTTTCCAACCCCATGTGAAATTTTCCATCCATCCAAGCACGCTCTGTGTCTTTCCCACTATGTTTAAAAATACTCAAATTTTTCTTTTCATTACCTTACTTTATATTATCTATCTTTCATCACTTTAATTATCTGTCACATTACTTTACATTATCTATCTGAAATCTATATTTGAGTCATTTCTGGGTCTGGCTCTATTGACTACTTTATCTCTTGGCAACACTCCCAACTTCACCCTGCCTAACTCTATTTTGTGGCCCATAATTTGTTATTAAATGCCAAATATCATGTGTTAAAAATAGTAGAAAATAAGTTAATTAACATTTATGCCTAGAAAATAGGATCCAGGTCACCAGACTGGCACGGTTGGCTAAGTGAAGGGCTCTTGGTTTCAGCTAATGATCTTACGATCTTTCATGATCTCAGGCTTATGGGATCAAGCCTCACATCTGGCTCCACGCTCAGCATGGAGTCTGCCTGTGACTCTGTCTACTTCTCCCTCTGCCCCTCATGCTTGTACTCTCTCTCTTTCTAAAATAAATAAATTTAAAAATATATATATATGGATCCACTTTTGTCAGACTGATAGTATGATGAGTCAATCCAGCCAATAGACAGGTTGGGTTTAGGTTTTGTTGTTGGTATAAAACTCTTAGTGCCTCATGCGCTTTTTCAGTGTTTGGGTTATTATCTTCTTGTCCTTTGTAACTTAGGGTGCTATAGTTTTTCCCACTGTCCCCCTCAACCTTCAAATTTCAGCTGTCCCTGTATGTTGGCACCAATAGAGACAATTACTCATGTTTGTGTCTCTCCTCTGTTGGTAGATTGTTTTACTTTATTACTTAGCAGTAGGCTTATAGCAGAGGCAGGAGAGTTTCTTGTCCAAATTTTTAGGTAGGGCTTTTTTACCAAAATCCAGGGATGATTTTTTTCCACTGTTCATGACTCTCCCTCATCTGTCAAATTGCTGCCAAATTCTGCCTTGTATCTGTTATAGGTCTTAGGCAAGAGAGGGTCTCCTGCCCTTCCCTGGATTTTAGTAGAACTTGTCTTTGTACTGTTGTAGGATCTTGTGTCAGTAAGATTTTGTTTTGGTTTGGTTTGGTTTTCTTTGCTTATATTGGCTTTTGCTTCTACATTTCCAGTAGTAGCAGTGGATCTCTGACTGGTCCCTAGACATAGGAAGAAGAAATGTCTACCCACATACCAATGACAGATAGGTTTTGCTTTTAATACTGACCCAACTGTGTTCCTGGTGTTGAGAGAGTTTGCTGTGGTCCTTTGTTGTGGTCCCAGTCTTTTAAGTCAACAAATGATGCAGAACCATGAGGAAGAAATTTCTGTGAGTGTGAAATCCTTCTTACTTGTAGGACCTCCAGGTGAAATTCTAAACTAATCTGCTCACCACACTCAGTCTTTATAATTTTAGCTGATTTCTTCTTACCCATTTCCACGGCAGCCACCTCTTCTCCTTCACCAAAGGTAGAAGTTTCTTTTTCTGCCTTTTCTTCTATAGAGTTGTCACTCTAGTTTTCAGTTGCCTTGGTTACATTATGATCTTCAGCTATCTGATTAATTAAAGGAAAGCTAACCTTGTGTAGATTATCTTTTCTTCTAAAGTTAGGATGCCATAACTTTGCGGCTTTCTACTACCAGCAATACTTTCCATGCCGGAAAGGAGAGGCTAACAAAATCATTTGAAAATTTGAGAACTGAAAAAATATGGAAGCTTAGAAATTGTAGGGAAGTCACTCTCTATGGTCTTAACTGTGATTGTACTACAACAGTGCAATCTCACCAGGGCGTCCAGAATCCAGGCAGAATCCCAGCACATCAAGTAGCTGACACCTATACACCTGCTTGCGGTTGGCACTTCAGACTAGTCTCTTCTACCTTCTTAAAGCCACAGATTCTTGGCAGTGTATGTCCACAATCTTCCCAGCAAGAAAGACACACAAGTGAAGTTTTCAGATTGATGCCTTGCATACAGCAGGCCTCAGTCCATTGGTGTGAAATACGCTGAGTATCAATAAATCACATCAGGCACATCTCAACCCATTAAACTGTCATTTCCATTATAAGCAAATGATTAAATATCTGAATGTATTTACTCAACTGATCTTTGAATAAATGTTACATGTTTTATAATCCTTAAATTATATTTAGAGTGTGCTGTAATGGCCTTGCAAATATCACAGGATATACCATTTTTATTTTATTTCAGAAGTATTAAATGAAAACACCAAAGGGAACTCAAGCTAATCAATTGTTAAAACTACACTTTGCTTGCAGGAGTTGTTTAGTATATAGAATTCCGTAACTCATTAGCTGAGGATCCTAGGCATTTTTAATAAAATAATTATATAGATTACAAAATGCTCTATGTAAACATAATTTTTTTTGCTAGATTCTGTGTGTAAAATACTGTGTTTATAACAAGCTTTTTTTGTTTGTTTGTTTCTTCAGAGCCAATGCTATGAAGTCTAATGTACTCTCCGCATCTTTGTCCTCTAGTTCTTAAAACTGCAATACAAAGTTAATTCATTACTATAGAATGCAACAGCATGGATGTTAAAAAACACTACACTGAGTAAAAGAAGCCAGACATAAGAGGATGTCCTATACGATTCTATTCACAGTAAACTCAAGAAAAGCCTCATATAGTCTATTGTGAGAGAAAACAGAGGAGCTCTGCCTAGGTCTAGGGCCAGAGGAGGATCCGCTGGAAAGTACAAGAAGGAATTTTTAAAGTGATGGAAATACTCTATATTCTGGCGTGGGTGGTGCTCTCGTGGGTGCGGACATGTATCAAGATTACTGAAATGCGGGACGCCTGGGTGGCTCAGTTGGTTAAGCAGCTGCCTTCGGCTCAGGTCATGATCCCAGCGTCTCGGGATCGAGTCCCACATCGGGCTCCTTGCTCAGCAGGGAGCCTGCTTCTCCCTCTGCCTCTGCTCGCTCTCCCCTCCCCTCTGATAAATAAATAAAATCTTTAAAAAAAAAAAAAGATTACTGAAATGCGGTCTTTCATATGGATGCCCTTTATATAGATTATATTTCAACAAAGTGTGTTAAAATAGACAAAAAAGGAAACGACAGAAAGAACCGTCAGGTTCACCCGGGGTGGCAAAAGCAGTTTGGCGGCGGAGGGGACACAGAGATACTGGAAGGTCCAAGTCATGGGGATGGGAGACAAGGGGACGCGGTTTTCTGGAAAACCCCGTGTTTTCGGAAACGCTCCCAAGCGTGAGAAGTGGATCTGGATGATGGTTTTCCTCCAACCTCCTGGAGGAAGGGCGCGTGTTCCGGAGACCCGCAGCCGTCAGGGAGGGAGCCGAGCCCCGCGGAGGCGCGGATTCACCCCCGCACCGCGGGCCGCAGCCGGGTCGGCGGGAGCGCGGGTCCGGGTCCCGCTGGGCGCGGTCCGGGCCGCTCGGGCCCCGCGCGGCCTCGCGGTCCAGGCGGCAGGTGCGGCGGGAATAGGCGGCTCCGGCGCCCCCGCCCGACAAGGTCGCGCCCCGGCCCGGCCCCTCCCGGCTCCGTGACTCCGCCGCGTCGCTCAGACTCGGGTCCCGCGTCGTCCTCGGCGGCCGAGAAGCTCCTGCGCGCGTGGACCGAGGGCGCCCGGCGGGTGCCTCGCGCCGCGGTGGGCACGTGTCCCCGAACGCGCAGGTGTCAAGCCGCGGCCTTCAAAGCGACATGTTCGCGCCGTTCCTCCCGGTCACTGCTTCTCCCCCTTGGTTTCGCGAGAAAACCTGCGAACCGAATCGGCGGCGCCACGGCCACCTCGGGGGCGTCGGAGTCACCGGGCGGGGGGGGGGCGCCTCCTCGCGCGACCCGAGCGGCTTCAAGCACCAAGATCCGCCCAAGGGTGACTTCTGAGGCGACTCGTGGGGGTCTTGACCGTGACCCCGAACCGCCCCGGCGCGACGGCGGGATCCGCGCATCCTCCGCGCCCAGCAGGAGGCTCGCAGGGTCCGACGACGTCCGGGGTCTTCAGCTGCGGAGCGCGGCGCGGGCGGCCCAGGTGCGCTCGGGCCACAGCAGGGCCTAGAAAAGGGCGCGCGGCGCGGGGCCGGGCGGGGCTGGGGCGGGGCTGGGGCGGGGCGGCGCGGGTTTCGCGGGGTTGGAGTCCCGGGTCCCGGGTCCCGAGCCCCGAGCCCCGAGCCCCGAGCCCCGATGCCCGGAGCCGCGGAGAGAGGAGGAAGGAAGCTTCCCTGCGGGCTCCGGGGGTGCGGCCCTGCCCCGCGTCCGGACAGACAGACGTCTGACCGTAAGTCCGCGCGCGTCTGTGGTCCTGCGGGGCTGTGGTTCCAGCGTCGTCCGCGGGGACGGACCTTCTCGGTCCTGGGGTCTGACCCCGGAGAGGGGAGCCTTTGGCCCGGGGACCCGGGGAGGGTCCTCTCGGGGGAGTAGGTGGCGCAGGGCAGAGAACTCGGGTGCTTCCGCTCCGATTTCGGAGAGTCGAGATCGGCCCAAGGGCGTCCGTTCACTCGGCGGGAGGCGACCCTAAGCAGGCCTTCGGCCTCTGTCACAAAGCACACACCCCGCCGTGTTGAGAAACCGCCAGACGTCGGGGTTACAAATCAGTTGTCTTCCTGAAAAGACCCAGTAAAAGAACAGGAGACTTCTCTTCCCAGAGCAGAAGAGCTGAAGGCGGAGCTATTAAAACGAGATATTGGGGCGCCTGGGTGGCTCAGTGAGTTAAGCCTCTGCCTTCGGCTCAGGTCATGATCTCAGGGTCCTGGGATCGAGCCCCACATCAGGCTCTCTGCTCAGCAGGGAGCCTGCTTCCTCCTCTCTCTCTCTGCCTGCCTCTCTGCCTACTTGTGATCTCTGTCTGTCAAATAAATAAATAAGACTTTTACATTTTTTTTTTATTCCAACACCTCCCCCAAGAACTATAAAGCCGTATTTATGCACTGTAGCTGCTCAATTTAAACTTTCCAGAAATTTCTGGAAGGTCTTTTGTTTTTGTTTTTTGTTTTAAGGCAAGTGTGGAAAATAGCATGATCATGCTAAGACAACTTTTCAGTCTGTCTGCAACTACAACATTAAGTCGAAAGAATAGCAAAATCAACACTTACATACCCTTTGTTCTTATATACCCAGGATCACTAGTTAACAGTTTTTTTTTTTTTTTTTAATCTCTAAACTATCCTTCTAATTTCTCTGCCAACTTGTTTATTGTTTACCTTTGGAATTACTAAGTGCATCTATGCAGAAATTTGGAAGGCACTTAGAAAATCTGAGTTTTCCTGTGGTTTATGGCAATATTAATGAAGCTTATTACACAGTGAGGGAGAGTTACTATGTCCGACCAGATGGCGAAGCTTGAAAACCCTGAAGAATGACTTTGTCAGGGAGTATTGTTATTTAACAAAAATCTTAGAGTATGTTTTTCCTCTACAGTAAAATAATTTTAAAAAGGCGGGGGGGGGGCGGTGCTGTTTGTGGCAATTTGTTGCAGCAGCCATAGGAATCTGCTATGGGTATGTTGGACGACTTGGGTGAAGATCAGCAAATTTCTCTGCAGATGTCTGTAGAGTCACCTTGAACCTAATGGTGTATTCCTGATCCAATTTCCCTGAAGCTGCTCACTATTATGACCCCTTTAATTGGAGGTTTCTTTGAAATTCAGTGACTCTCTATTCCTCCACCTTTCCTCCCTGTAGGTTGAGAGGGAAAGGCCTCTATTTTCCCGGCCATCAGACAACTGGCAGTATAAAAAAACCATATAGCTTTTAACTACTCATTTTTTAAGAAATATGTGCTGTTGGTTACAAGGGTCTCGCTGAGCTAGCCATGGAATGACCCAGGGCAAACTCATCATTTCTAATGGGATAAACATAATGTTCTGTGTTTTAACTGCAGCTGGAGAGGAAGGGAACAGATTTTTTTTTTCCCTACAATCTCATAAACCCATTTATACTTAAAGGCCACTTGAGACTTAAGAAGGAAAAGGTGGGAGAGTTTGTTTTAGAAAAGTGAAATTAAAATTTACACATGCCTCCTCATTCTAGACAGTGAAAGATATTTACAGTAACAACTACCTTTAAGGAAGAACAGTTCAAAGGATTGTAGTGTATTTTTTGCTGCCTTGCAAGTTATTTGAAAGGGCTGAGTGTGTTCAAACTAATGATTTTGAGACGAACACTGCAGGTTGAATCACTTTAGTTATAATGAAACATTGACTTACAAAACTAGCTTTTACAATGGTCATAATTGCAGAGGCATGGTTTACAGAGAAAAATGCTACATTTAAAAGTATTTTGAATTCTTTGCTCTAAATGTAAGAGGAAGGATAGAGGAAACTGTCCTTTTAAACATTTGTTTTTAAATGAAGGTAGATGGAAATTCTTGAAAGTACTTGTTTCAAGGTACGTTCTTGAAAGATGAGACTACAAGACTTCCAGACACTCAGAATCTTGGCCTCGGACAATTTCTTGACCTTGACTGCAGGTTGAGAGAAGTCAGCTGGAGAGATTTTAAAACCTATGGGCACCTTATTCTTAGTATCCGAGAGATTGGCATAATTGGCTTGGGGTGTGGCCTGAGTAAGTGTTAAAGGTTATTGCTCCCTGCGGGCTACATCTTGCTTTTCTTACTCGGATCTGTACATGGCTCCATTCTTACTTACCCTAGGCTATGCTCTCTCTGTTAAAACAAATTTTGGCTGGCTGAGGCTTACAGAGCTTTATTTTCAACTTGACATTCCTCTCTTCATGAAGCATGCACTGACTCCATCTAAGCCTGATACAAAGAATGGTTGCCTCAATTATTTTACAGACTATTATCTAAGTATCAAAGACCTCTGCCATCAATTTTATCTTCCCATAAAATTAAGAACCCCTCAAAGGTGAATAAAGGATCTAACAGGAATTCACTGTGAAGAAAATAAAATGACCAATACGTATGGAACAATCCTCAACTTAACTACATATTTAGAAACCAGAATTGGGGGGGGGGTTCATTGGCAAAAATCTAAGTCTAACAAAAGCAATGATAGAAAAATTTACTGTCCTAGATTACTAGTAGAGGTGAGAATTCTGGACACTTTATAAGAAAAATTGGCAATATCTAATAAAATTTAAAACATAAGCTGATTTGGCTATTTCAAATCTATATGTAAAATCTTTAATTTTAATAAAGATTTTAATAAAATCTTTTATTTTTTAATTTTTAATAAAAATGACATTCAGACAGACATTCACTCTAGTAGTATCTGTAGTAGCAAATGAGGGAAGAAAAATTCTAAAAAGCAATACCTATAGCACACAATTGGAAAAAATATAATGTTTAGTTAAAAGAATTAAGTACATTTTTAATCTATATAAGTAGTACCAAGTGCAAGCTTTTTGAATGAAAAAAGCAAGATGAAGTTGAAATGGTATTATAATACTATAAACAGTAGAAGATAAGAATGATGTTACATAGATCCACAAAATTACTTACATTTTCCATATATATTATCAAACTCTCTACTTAGTAGCAAAACTTATTGAATGAATAACTGGTACTACTATTGTTACCTTCTATTTCTTTCTTTCTTTCTTTTTTTTTTTTTTTTTTCTTGACCCATCCCAAATGGCCTATTCTCACCTCTGTTGAAATCACTGTCCAGGTCAGTTACCTTCATCTGGTCAAACGCAGCAATCTTGTCCTAGTTCTTGACTGACTGTTCATGAACACAGTGGATCACTGCCTTCTTTCTGAAATGTTTTCATAACTTGTTTTTCAATATCACATTTTTCTCTCCAGAGGTCAATTTTTCTTTCTAATTTTACCTCTTCAATTAGAAATTGTGGATTTCTCAGATTTTTCCCATGGTCATCTGTGGTTTTATCTATACTTATTCCAGGTGATCTCCTTCCCAATCCTGTTACATAATATGTACACACTAAACTGGCCCTAAACATTTAACTCCAGGACAAAATTCTCCCCCTAAGGTCCCCTTAGGTTAAGTCAATTTTTATCACACTTGCTTCAACCATATAGCAATTTCTCACTGGGAAATTGAAACAGTTTTCTAAAATGTGTGAAATTAGTTTCTCAAAGAGAGGGGGGATAGAATATTAGTGGTTGAAAATTGACTAAACATGGGGATAACTACAAATCCACAGAAAAATGGAAAAACATCAGAACCTCTCCAAGGTACAGATTGATGAAGATAGTTTCTTTAAAGCAGCTAAAAAAATACAGATGGAGGAGCAAAAGTGAGAAGGACAGCAGACTTTTCAGAAAATATTTAAGGGAAAGGACAAAGACTTTTTTGATTTACAGAAAAAGTGCCGATCTATAATTTCATACAGAACTCAAAATAAATATGTGTTTTAAGGAAGAAGAAAAAAAAGCTAAGTCTTTCTCTGCTTGACTTATTTCGCTAAGCATGATACGTTCTAGTTCCATCCATGTTGCCGTTTATAAAAAATAAAAAATTAAAAAAAAAAAGCTAAGTCAATAGTTCTGAAATATAAGAAATGTTAATCTCTTCTAGGAGAAAGAAAAAAAACCTGATGTGCTAGGATCTCCAGTATCCACAAAACAGAACATGAGGAAGCATAAATATGTAAGTAAACATTAATGACTTCTTTAAAAACGTATTGTGGTAAAAGATACATGAAACAAAATGGCCCACTGTCACTATTGTAAGCTGGTTTGTGTCGTTAAGTACATGCCCATTGCTGTGCCTTCATCAAACAATGACTGCCACCCATCCACAAAACTTGATCTTGCAAAACTGAAATGCTTTACTTGTTAAAAAATGAATTTCCCTTAGAACTGCTTTTGCTGCCTTACTAAGGTTTTGGGACATTGTATTTTTACTTTGATTTGTCTCCATGTATTTTTTTCTTCTTAATTTTCTTCAATGATGCCTTGGTTTAATTAGCATGTTGCTTAGTCTCCACATGAGTTTTTGTGTTTGTTTTTTCCCTCCAGTTTTTCTTGTGGCACATTCCTTGTTGGATATGATTGTGATTGGAAAAATATTTCATAGGATTTCAATCCTTTTAATTTCATTGAGACTTGTTTGGGGGCCTAATCTGTGATCTATCCAGAAGAATGTTTATCCTGTTCTTCCCCCCCCCCCCCCGAGAACTGCAGAAATTTCTGTAGAACTTTCTCCAAACCCCTGCACCGAGAGACCCAACCTAACTCTTCCGTGGCTTCTGACAACATAATGCTGTGTCGGTAGGATGAATCCAGCCCTCCTCCTCCTCCCCTACTCTGCATCCCCAACAAAATATTTCCCTGTGGAAGCTCAACATTGCCAGGAAACTTTATTATTCTAGTCAAGACCTAATGATTTCCCCTAACCTTCCTTGAGTGTTCACTGAAAAAGGCTCACAATTTTGAAAAGGTAGGTATCTTTTGTGACTCAGAGACTTGGTCTTGAAGACCTGGGAGCCATTCCTTTGAAGTGAAATCTTTGGGAGACCAAGACTTTATCCTTCTTGTCCAGGTAACAAAGCTGGCCTATGCATATTGATATTGACTGACTTTGTATTTGTTCACTTATCTCCTTCTGTTGAACCACCTGTAGTGCCACCTCTCTCCTCCTCCCTCTATAACCCCAACATCACCTCTGCACCTCTGAATGGAATTCAGCTCTTTCCCTTACTTTGCACTGTGGCTGAGCAAAATTTGTTTATATCATATTAACTACTGTCAGGCTGTGTTTATCCTGGACACCCCAGCCCCTGGCAACCACTGTTGGGCTTTCTATTTCTTTGAATTTATAGTACATACCTCCATAAGTGGGATCATTCAACATTTGTACTTTTGTTATGGCTTATATCTGTTAGCCTAATGTCTTCAAGTTTCAACTGTATCCTAGCATGCAGAATTTCCCTTTTTAAGTTGGAGTAATACTCATAATGTGTATCTACCACCTCCGTTTATCCATTGTTTATCCATTATCTGTCATTGGATTTATCTGGTTTCCTTCTGCCTTTTTGCTATTGTGAATAATGCTATTATAAACAAAGATGTACAAACAAAACTGAAAGCCTCTGCTTTCTGGGGTTTTTTGGGAGTATATACTCAGAAGTTGAATTGCTGCCATATTTTTTTTTTTGTGGCTTCATCATTGTACTTTCCCACCAATAAAACACAAGGGTTAGAATTTTTCCATGTTCTTGACAATAATTCTGTTCTCTTTTTTGTAGTACATCATAGTAGATGTAGTGGTTTTGACTTACATTATCTTAGTTAATGATGAACATCTTTTTAGGTATTGGTCATTTGTATATCTACTTAGGAGAAATGCCTACCTAATATTTTTGTCCATTTTTTAATCAGATTGTTTCATTTTTGTTTGAGTTACAGGGAATTAATATCAAGAGAATGTATAAACTATCAAATGTGTGGTTTGCAAATACTTTTTCCATTACATGGGTTACCTTTTCATTTTGTCACTAGTAAGCTTTGCACAAAAAAATCTACAATGTTCAATCTACATATTTTTGCTGACTATGCTTTTGGTTCTATCCAATAAATCAGTAAAAAATCTTCCTTGAAGAATTTCCCCCATGTTCTAAAGAGTTCTATGGTATTAGCTCTTAAATCAAGGTGTTTGTTCCATTTTGAGGTAATGTTTGTATATGGTATAAGGTAAGGTTTCACCTTAATTACTCTTTTTCATGTGGATATCCAATTTTCCCATCATTTGCTGATTGATGAAACTTGTCCAATCAGTTGACCATATACACGAGGTTTTATTTTTGGGGTCTGTATTCTCCTTCTCTATATGTCTCTTCATAACATACTCTCTATGACCTACAATTTATGCTTAGATTACTATAGCTGTTTTCTGTTTGTTTTTGTTGATTTTTAACTAACTTTGTAGCAAGTTTTGCCATCAGAAAACGGGAGACCCTCAATTTTGTTCATTTACAAGACTGTTGTCACTCTTCAGCTTCCCTTAAGATTCTATGTGGATTTTTAGATAGATTGTTTGTCAAAGCCCTTGGGATTCCGATAGAGCTTGCATTGAATCTGTTGATCACTTTTGGTAGTACTGATATCTCCACAATATTCTTGCAATCCATGAATATAAGATGCCTTCCTGTTTGTGTAACCCTTAATTTCTTTCAACAAGGTTTTAGTATTTCAGCATGCAAGTCTTTTTTGCTTCCTTGCGGAAGTTAGGTCTAAGCATTCTTTTTGATCCTATAAATGGAATGGTGTCCTTTATTTCCTTTCAGACCATTAATATATACAAATACACTTTATTATTTTATCCAGGGCTTGACTGAATTCTAAAAGGGAATTTTTTTTTGCATGTGTAAGATTTATAGATGATATGACCTTACATGTACAAAGCACTGAAGAGGTAATTTTATTTGGATGCCATTTTTGTTTTGTTTCGTTTTGTTTAACTGCTCTGACTAGGACATCTAGTGCTATGGTAGGATGGAAGTGGCAAAAAAGGCTTTCATTTGGTTCTATATTAAAATGGTTTAACATGTGAACATTATAATTAACAATTATAGGTGTTATAGCTTATGTAAATGCAAAACATAATGGAATATAATGAATGGGAGAGGGACTAGAACTACTTAGTTTTAAGGCTGTTGCTGTGCATGTGAAAGGTATACAGATTGAAGACACATTTAAAATGTATATTGTAAATGTATCTCAAAATAAAGTGCAGCTAACAAGCTGATAAATTTCAGAGCACTTTTATCTCCAAGAGGGCGGAAAGATGTTGAAAGAACAATGGTAACAACAAAAAAAGTGGATGACAGATTTAAAGATATCTTTTCAGTTATATTAAAGTTGAATGGCCTAATACTCCAACTAAAAGATTGTCAGATTAGATTAAAATCAATTGTATCCTCTCTCCCAATACTCATTTGATAAACAAAAGATATTTGATAAGTTAAATATGAAAACTAAAAGACTATAACAATTTATTAAGTAATGTTTGACTAAATTAAGGTTACATAGACCTCAGAAGAATTATTACAAAGGATAAGCAGGATCATTTCATAAAACTGTCAGGTATAAAGAATCTACAAAAGACTTAACTGTATTATGCACAAAATAAGTCTGAGGAGGAAATCAAATAGAATTATACAGAACCAGACAATTCAGTTACAAGTGTGGAATTCAGCACTTTGCAATTCATACATAGACAATGACCCTGAAAAATGGTGGGGAAATCTTAAAGTATCTCCCCCTATATAAGGCTTATGGAATAATCTGTCGAACAGCACAAAAAACCTTTTCAGGGCCCATCAAATTCACTAAACTAGCTCATATTACCCAAAACTAGTGTTAAAAAAAAAAATGTTGTGTCCTCTACAATCAAACAAAATAGAGAGTAAAACTGTGTTCTGAGCTGTACCATTAGTCTGCATTTAAAAGGAATAGAAAATGAATATGTGTCCTGAACTTCTTTGAATTACGCTAGAAATCAAGAATGCCAAGATAATCAGGAAAGCACCAAAGGGAGGGAAATAACACGGCACACTTCTAAAAGATTCACGGGTCATAAAAAATAAAAATCACATTTAAAAATATTTTAAACTAAATAAGATGTACATGACAACTTCTGGGATGCAGTTAAAGTGGTGCTTACAGGGCTATTTATAGCATTAGATTAAAACAGAAGAAAAAGTCCAAGATGCCAATCATTGCTGTCAATTTGAATCATAAGAAATTAAATTCTACATCGTGAACTGAACACTAGATGAAAAGAAGGAAGGAAATACTAAAAACCAAAACACAAAATAAAGGCTAAATAATTAATGAAACCAAAAACTGGTCCTTTGAGATCAATAGGCACAATTGCCAATAACATCAGAAGTGCCATTGATATTTAAAATAAAAGTCAGCAAACTGTACAGCATTTGGGCCCAATTCAGCCCGCAGCTTGTTCTCTAAAATTTTATTGGAGCCCAGCCATACCCATTTATTTTCATGTTGTCTGTCACTGTTTTTGCATTGCAATAAGAGTTGAATATTTGTAAAAGAATTAGGGTGCACAGAGCATAAAATTATCTGGCACTCTCTAGAAAATTTGCTAATCCATGTGTTTAAGTAATAAGGAGCATTATATACAAATTTATACCAACTTCACTAAAAATTGATGTGAAATGGGAAACTTCAAGAAAGGCATTAAACTAGTATATCTCACTGTAAGACCCTATCCTGACTGCATTTTATCACAGACCTATCCATAAAAGAACTTCTGAATAGTTAAGATCCATAATAAAAAGAATAACACGAACCGCATAGACACACATAAGCACACACACACAGTACAGTAGAACCCATTCAATTCCTTTTTGGAGGCCAGCATAATCCTGATACTAAAACAAGACGTATAACTGTGCAAGAAAGGAAAACTACAGCCCAAGTCCTCTCCAGCACATAGACCTAAAAATCTTGAACATTTTAGCAAATTTGATCCAGTAATGTAAAGATTAATGGGTTTATCCCAGGAACGTGCATTAGGCTTATCTGAAAATCAGTGTTATTCACCTTCGTAAATACAGAGATAGTAAGTGTCAAAATTAATCATCCTTGATAAATTTCTTAAGATAGCATTAGAAGGAAAAGCCTTCAACATGATGTAAAGGATTTACATGGAAACCTAAATTGCATTGTACTTTTTGGTAAAAAATGAAATGCCCTCCCTATAAGAACAAAGGTTTCCCTTTTGTTCCTTATTTTTGCATTGTCCCCAAAGCTCTAGCTATTGTAATAGAGGAAACACAAAGAAAAATGAATTGACATTGGAAAGAAATTAAAATGTATCCATTTGCAAGTGACATGATCTCCTGAGTACGAAATCCTACTATTATATATATCTATAACAGACACACACACGCACACGGACAAATGTTAGTGAAACTAAATAAGTCTGTAGGATATAAGGTCAATATGGAAATCTCCATAGTATCAGGAACCCACTGGAACCTGAAATAAAAAAGTGCTATTTCTCATCAAATGACAAAATGCTTAGCAGTATAGAGAATATGCTTGAGTTGTACAATGAGATATTGTTGAGAAAATAAGGTAAAAAAAATAGAAAATAGATACCCATATTCATAACCTGAAATATATTAAAACTTTTTATTCTCCCTGAATTGATCTCTAGTTTCATTAAAATCTATTATCTGTAGCCCACTAATACTTTTTTTTGAGAAATTGACAAAGTGATTCTAAAATGTAATAAAAATTACCTGGAATAACCAAAACAATTTAAGACTAAGTTGGAAGATCCACAGTGCTCAATTTAAAGGTTCACGATAAATGTATGGCAATTTCAACAGTTGGACATTTGTCTAAGGATAGACACACAGAGATCTATTTTTAGTTTGCTGGCTTCCTTGTGAAGATTTTAATCTGTTAAACACCTAAATAAGACTGCCAGTACAGGGATATAATTCTTCCTTTGGAGGTGTCCTTGACAAGATATCTGCTCTACCACGTTTGTGGAGATTCTTTCCTATGTGGTCCCCTGTCCTTCAGGGTTTTCACTCGCTTACTTCACCAAGTCCCTCTACCTCCTCCAGAATCACACATGTGCTTTATCACAGCCGACTTGCCAATCCTGCCCTGCTTGACTTCAGTTATCATCCTATAACTGCTCCTATAACTCCTCCTAATTTGTTTTCTAGGCTACATTTTCTCTGGAAAAATTCAGGTTCTTGATTGGATTTTTCATAGTTTTCCTTTATGGGGAATCCTGTTTGGTACATCTGGTAGTGAGGGCTCCTAAGTAGCAATCTTCTTGGTATAGACACTGTAGTTAAAGTGGGAAACATTATTAAACCTCATTAAAATTAATGAGCTGGAGTCCATCTCCTTTCATTTGTGGTGGTGAACGTATTTCAAGGAGAGAGTAGCTTCCGCTTTCTTAGGAAAATGCTTTCAGACCAACCAACAGATGATGAGAGATGAATCTATCACCAATTGATAATATGATTTATCATGGCAATTGGAAAGAGAAGCCCAAGATATCCAGGGTCTCTTATAGCATATTCCGAGAACTTATTCTTTTTTCTCCTTTTACACAATTGCTAGACCTTACAACTTACATATTATTGACCTTGCAACTTAAATATTATTGAGTTGAATAAAATAGGAACTATGATATAATACATTTATAGTCACCAATAGCTATAATAATCACACCTGATTTTTGTATTATATATTGCAAATTTCAATAGGCAAAAAGTTGAAATGTAGAATATTAACTACATTTGAGTTGTAGTTGAAGCTGTAACTTGAAATAGCCATATTTCAACTTTAAGGAAATTTAATAGCTTCAAGTGTCTATGAACAACTATCAAAAATATAAAAAATAAACATCTGTTTCCAGCAACATGGTGGACAAGCTACCTACAAGCTTGGCTTTCACATCCTAACACAAACATTCATAAATGCTGTGTAAGAGCTACTAGCGTGCAACGGGAAGCCAGAGCTGTCTGCTGAAGCTGTAGAGGCAGGGGAGCCTCTGCCAACCTTAGTAACCAAAAGGCTTGCATTTGAATGATCATGTATCTAATGAAAGATGAGGCTTGGATTCTAGACAGAGTATTAACTCGGGAATGAGGTTTTTGCAAATGATGAGGGATCTAAAGCAATGACTTTTCACTCTTTTTCCATCCCATAGCATAAGAAAAACTCATAAAATCACACTGGTGTCGACAGATGTGGCTGTTGGTACTGGCCTGTAACCCATTCTGCATGATGGGATATTGACTGGGAACCTCAGTCTTACTGCACCACTTACTGAAGGATGAGATACAAAAAAAATATATATTTCCATCTGTGAAAATTGAGACTAAGAAGGTTATTCTGATTCTGCGTTTACTGGAACTGGGGAGGAGAAACTCACTTGAGAATGTAGAACCAAAGACTACTTTCACATAGATGTAGGTCTTAAATTTGTAAAAATCTATCCTTAGAAATTAGCACAGTGGGGCTTTTCATAGATAAAAGCACACATTCTCCAAAAGGAAATATCCTCAACCTAATCTTCAAGGATTTTCTAAGATTAATCACCACCAAATGTTGATTATAAGTGCTAGTTATAGCATGTGATACCATTTACATAAAACTGAAAATTGTAGAAACCAATGCTATTTTGTGTTCAGGTAAATAGGTTCTAAGAGTGTAAAAGTTGTGCATGGGCATTGCATAAAACAAATTGAGGATAGTGTTTTTCTGTAAGCAGAAAAGTTAATGAGATCAGGAGATATTTGAGCCATATTTGTAATATTTAATTCTTAGTTGATAGTTACCATGTGATCTTTCCCTTTTATTTGCATTGAGTCACTTACAAAAGTATTAGGCAATTTTAGAATGAGAGTTTCTCTCTTTCTGTGGAAGTCAAAGATAACCTACCATGCTAGAACCAAATGCTAGGAGCCTTCAGGATCCAAGACAGGATCTAGAAGTTGAGTTCTCAGATGTTTAAGAGGATGGAATTTGTACAGAGAGGCATCAAGTGGAGTCTCTGGTCATAAAATCAGGGCAAGAGATGGTCAGGATTTCCTTGAAAAACAGTAGTGAGAATTATGATTCGTTTTCCCATGTGAAATTTTGAAATGTTTTCCCATAGCTCAAAGCAACTGCCAGGAATTAAGAGGTTAGTAGCCAAGTAAGAATAAGGGGAAAGCACGTGCAGAAATAGGATCAAAATTGCACCACCAGTATCCAGCCCCAACGCGATAGGACTGCTGTTTTAGAAGACTATCTTGACCATCGTGATGGAGAAACTAACTGGGTGTACTTGGCCAAGGTGAAAAACCTTCATCATTACAAATCACTGGCTTCTAGAAGTTAAACTGAGGTGACACTGGACATTCAGAATGTAGTGTGTGTTCTTAGAAATCTAAAAGGAAACTATTTCAGTGTAGGCAAAAGCCATAGAAGGTAGGAAAGATACCATCCAAAGAAATTGCCACTTATTGTCACAAGTAGAACCTCAAATAGCAAAAATCATCTGTTAATTTAAGTATAAAAGAAACATACTGCAAAACTGTTGGGTAGTTCAGTTTTACTGAAAAGCTATAGAAATGTAGGAGGCTTCACAGGAGCCAAAATAAACCTTAACCAGAAAACTTTGGGCCATCAGGCTCATTACTTCTGCTGGAGACCACTTGACGCTATAGTGTCTTTTGAGTCAGCATGCTCTTCGAACTCTGAAATTTCCCTTACGCTGCCATGAGCAAGAGATTTCTGAATAAGGTATGTCAGAGCATAATGGACCTCACTGATAACCATTCACCATTTAAGATAAAATTTGTTCCTTTCTTGAAACTCATGAATCTTTACTGGGAAAGCATTACTTTTTTGGTCTTATTCTACGTAACTTGAAAAATAAAGTCAGAGCTGAAACCGAGTATGGTATTCAGAAACTTTATAGATTTTGTGTTTTCCTTGAGATTACTGTGTCAATGTAAGAAGCCCAGATCATATTGGCTTGGCTTTAGGCATAGCTAAATCTAGGGGGCTTGAATCTCATCAAGGCTTTTGTTTTTTTTTTCCTTCATCTTCGGACTGTTTGATTTGTGTTTTAGCCTTTTCCTCCTGCTGTAGCTAGAAGACTTTTTAACAGATGGACAATTAAGCAATATGGTTTTCAGCAGCTGAGATTCATAGTAACTTCTCTACCCTAGTGGGGGTAAAAATGTAAATACTCTTAGCCAAAACTTGTAGCAAGGGTTACCGGACCTGACACATGTTGGTGGTGATGGGCCCTTTTTGAGCCAGAACAAAAACAAGAAAGTGAGGCAAAAAGATATGATAATTCTACTAAGCTTGGACCATATCCAGTGCCTGATGCCAAAGAGTTAGGTCAAACCAACCAAACTACATAGAAAACAAGAAGAGAAGGGAAAAAAAACTATATGTTAAAAGAAACCAGTATGTTCCTACGAGATGAGCAAATATAATGGATTCTGGTCTACCAGGACAAAAAATGTCTAAATGTAAAGCATCATCCCTCGCTCCATGTACTATCTGGTGAGTGGTTTGTGTGCAGTTCTTTTCTGATGAGATTTTTAGGGTCATTGGATTCTTCCTTTCTCTCCCTCTGTGTGTGTGTGTATGTGTGTTTAATACAGTTTCTTTAACTTCTGCCAAAACATCAGTAATTTCAAATGAGACACATAAAAATTTGGGTTTGGATTAAGGGATCATAGTTTGATTTTGCTATAGCCTTATCAGTATAGTTTTGTACAGTAAGTTTGGTTTATGTGAACCTCAAACATCTTAAAATTTTCATGTAAGATTCAATGTATCTCCTAGTTTTCTTAAGCCAAAATAACTTTCCTTCTATGGTTTTTCAAAATCCCCTAATTTGAAATCTACATATATACAACACAGAGTTCATGAGTTAAATGAATGTTTTATAATGTACTTACATGTTATGTTCCGATGATTCTAAAAATCACTGTGAGTCTTCTCTTCTCCGTGGCCTCTCCTTCACTCCAGATTGTATCACATGGCCACCATAGCTTCTTTGTGGTCATTTGGTAAATATTTTTGAGTACTTGCAAAGATAGTTTTACTCTGAATTTGAAGATCAAACAAAATCCTAGTAAGACTGAAACATTTACATAATCCTTTTCAAATGTATAGACTTGTTTACATCTGGGTTTTAGTGTCTAATAAAACTGAGAAAATAGTATTCATGTTTATTTCCCTTAGGATAACTGGGGAGAATACTGGCTATTATCACTCAGATTTCTTCATACTGACTATTATCACTCAGATTTCTTTCATGGAATCTTTAAAACATTCCATTCTTTTTTTTTTTTTAAGATTATTTATTTATTTATTTGACAGACAGAGATCACAAGTAGGCAGAGAGGCAGGCAGAGAGAGGAAGGGAAGCAGGCTCCCCGCTGAGCAGAGAGCCCGATAAAACATTCCATTCTTTTTTTTTTTTAAAGATTTTATTTATTTTTCAGAGACAGAGGGAGAGAGCACGAGCGAGCACAGGCAGACAGAGAGGCAGGCAGAGACAGAGGGAGAAGCAGGCTCCCTGCCGAGCAAGGAGCCAGCTGTGGGACTCGATCCCAGGACACTGGGATCATGACCTGAGCCGAAGGCAGCTGCTTAACCAACTGAGCCACCCAGGCGTCCCAAAACATTCCATTCTTGAATAAGTTTTCTGGACAATGGTCTGAGTGTTATAGGTACTTATGAGTTACAAATGAGGTATAATAAACTGTATTTATTTAAAGCATATGATAAGATTCGACATATGTGTACACTGATAAAATCAAAACAATTAAGAGAGAAAGTGAGTCCACGGCCCTCCAAAATTTCTCATACCACTTTATAATACCTTTCTCTCCCCCATCTCTAGGCAACTAATGAACTGCTTCTGTCATATCTAGAACCTATCTAAATAGTCACACTGTGTGGCTTCTTTCACCATATTTTGAGATGCGTGCATGTTTTTATTATAGCAACTTTTAATTTTTTATTGTTCAGTAATCTTGCACGTAAATATATGGCAAAATTGGTTGATCTAGTCACATTATGAACGTATACGTGCTTTTAGTGTTTATTAGGAACAAATCTGTGACTTAGTTAAGTGTCTGACTCTTGATTTCGGCTCAGGTCACGATTTCAGGGTCCTGATAGTGAGCTCCCTGTAGCTCTGGGTTCAGTACAGAGTCTGCTCGTGCCTCTCCCTTTGCTCCCTCCATGCTCACTCACCTGCTCACTCACCTGCTCACTTGCTCCCTCATTCTCTCTCTCTTTCAAATAAATAGTAAAATCTGAAAAAAATTGTAATCACCACTTCGCAGCTGAATGGGACAGCTGGCTCACATAGTAGATGTATGTTGCACTTGTGAGAAGCTCTTTTTTTTTTTTTTAAAGGATTTTATTTATTTGAGAGCGAGAATGAGAAAGAGAGAACATGAGAGAGGGGAGGGTCAGAGGGAGAAACAGACTGCCTGCTCAGTGGGGAACCCAACGCGGGACACAGTCCTGGGACTCCAGGATCATGACCTGAGCTGAAGGCTATTGCCAAAAGAAGCTCTTTTTTCTTTTTCTTTTTCTTTTTTTTTTTTTTTTTTTAATTTATCAGAGAGAGTGAGCAGAGGCAGACAGAGGCCCAGAGGCCAAGGGAAAAGCAGGCTCCCTGCTGAGCAAGGAGCCTAATGTGGGACTCGATCCCAGGATGTTGGGATCATGACCTGAGCCAAAGGCAGTCGCTTAGCCAACAGAGCCACCCAGGCGTCCCTGTAAGAAGCTCTTAAAGGGGCACCTGGGTGGCTCCGTTGGTTAAGCACCCAAGTCCTAATTTCAGCTCAGGTCCTGATTTTGGTCATGGGATCAAGCCCTGTGTCCGGCTCTGTGCACAGTGGGGAGTCTGTCCGAGAGTCTCTCTCTCTGCCCCTCCTTACCACCTCTCCACACTCTCTCTCTCTCAATAAAATATTTTTTAAAAAAACTCTTAAGTTGTACACCAAGTGGTTGTAACATTTTACAAGGCTATCACCAGTGTATAAGGGTTCTAGTCCTCCCATATTCTCACCAACAGTTAGTTTCTTTCTTTTTTACTTTAGGCAGTCTAGAAGGTGTGGTGTCGTATATATCATTGTGAATTTAACTTGTATTTGCCTAATGACTAATCATGTTGAGTATCTTTTCATACACTCTTTGCCATCCACATATGTTCTCTGGTGAACTATCTGTTCAAATAATGTCTGCCTTTACCTTGGGTTGTTGGGTTACTCCCGAGGTTTTAGCATTCTTTATGTATTTTAGATATCATCCTTTTAATCAGGCACATAACTTGGAGAATTTTTCTCCTAGATTGTGGTTTGGCTTTTCATTTTATATAACTGTATGCTATAAAAACTAAAAAAATAAAAATTTTTGAGGAAGTTTATGTTACCAACTTATTCCTTTCCTGGACTATTGTTTCTAAGCAATCTTGGCAAACTGAATTTCAAAGATGTTTTTCCTCTCATGCTTCCACAGGTTTTAAAGCTCTACATTTTATACTTGAGTATATGATCCATTTTAATTTTCTATATTATAGAAGATAGGGAACAAGGCTTATTCTTCTGCTGATGAACAAACAAATTTTCTAGCAATATTTGTGGAAAACATTGTCTTTTGATTCCTGAATTACGCTTGAGCATTTGTAAAAAGTCAGTTTTGCATATGCATGGGTCTGTTTCAGGACTTCTAACATGTTTCAATGATACACTTGTCTATGTTGACACCAATTCTACTTTACTATAACTTTTAAGAACTTGTAGTCTGATGACATTTTACAGTTTAGTTCTTTCAGAATTGTTTTGGTTAATTCTAATTTTTTAGGATTTTCATATGAATTATAAAATTACCTTATCGATTTCTAAAAAAATCTTGTTGGGATTCTTATAGGAATTGCATTACATTTATAGATTACCTTTGGGATGATTGACATACTAACATTGAGTTACCAGACTCAAAAATAAAATATATATATATATATATATGTATATATATATATATATATATACACACACACACAAAGATATATATATATATATATATATCTTTGTATTTGGGTCTTTTAAATTTATCTCAACAGTGTTTTACAGTTGTTGGTGCAGAGATCGGACACACCTTTTGTCAGATTGATCCCCAAGAATCTCCTATTTTGGATATGAGCAAATATATCCAAACTTAATGTTGCTAAGTTTTTAAAATTTCAGCTCTCAATTATTCATTGCTAGTATTTGGAAATGTAGTTTATTTTTTCTCCTGTCCTTAAGTATTACTAATCCTCCTCAGACTCCTGACAGCTTTTTATAGATGGCATCAGATTTTCTGCATAGTTACACATGTATATTAAACTTATAAATAAGGATAGTTTTGCTTACTTTTCAGTCTTAACCTTTTCAGTGTTAACCTGCCTAAAATTCCCAGTTCAAATTAGACACAGTACAAGAAACTGTCTTTCTCTTGATCTTAGTAAGTAAGCACTTTCCTTGAGGAAAAGTATTTTTTTTTTATTACAAACTCATTTTCTGTAATATAGCTGTTCAGATTTTTTGTTTTTGAAAGAATTTGTCAATGTCAAGTCACTGGAGTTGAATATATTGGCACACAATTGTTCCTAATATTCCCTTTGTTCTCAATTTTTGCAGAATATGATCTGTAGTTACAGTTTTATTTAATCCTGGTAGTTCATTTGAGTCTTTGTTCCTGGCAAGTCGGACTAGAGTCTTAACAGATTATTTCTCTAAGACCTGGTTTTGGAAAACATTGATTATTTTCTGTATATATATTTTTAAAGATTTTATTTATTTATCAGAGGGAGAGAGGGGGAGAGAGCGAGCACAGGCAGACAGAATGGCCGGCAGAGGCAGAGGGAGAAGCAGGCTCCCTGCTGAGCAAGGAGCCCGATGTGGGACTTGATCCCAGGACGCTGGGATCATGACCTGAGCCGAAGGCAGCTGCTTAACCAACTGAGCCACCCAGGCGTCCCATGTATATTTTTTTAAATTTATCTGTTCCCATCATTAATATCTCATTTTCTCTGTTTATTTTGATTTAGATTTGCTCTTTTTCTAGTTGCTTAAAATGAAAGTTGAGGTCATGAGTTTGGACTTTTTTCTCATAGGATTTCATTTTCTGAATTTTTGCCTATGGATACCTTCAGTGGTGTTCTACTTTATATTGTTACACTTTGTGCTTTCATTTACGCTCAGTTCTAAAAACTAAATTCCTTCTTGATTTTGCTTCAACCCATGTTAGTAGTGTTACTTAATTTCTATTTACTTAAGCATTTTCCAGTGCTCCTTGTTAATAGTTTGTAATTATTTTCCAGTGAGAAAACATATTTTGTAGGAATTGAAACCTTTTAATTTTGAGACGTGTGTTAAGGTCCAGGAAAGAGTCCATCTCAATAAATGTTCCCTACGCTTGAGAAGAATGCAGAGACTCTGCTGCTGAGTAGCTTGTTTCAAAACTGTCGGTTTGGACAGGTTAGGTTGATAGCATTATTGAAGTTTACCATACAGTTAAAGATTTCCTGTCTGTCCATTGGTCAGGGAGTACTGTTAATGTTCAACTATAGTTGTGGAAGTATCTATTTCTCTTCGCAGTTCTATCAGTTTTTGTGTTGTGTGTTTTGAAGAACTGTCATGTATATGAAGTTTAGGATTTTTACATTTTTATGAATTGACCTCTCTATGAAAAGGCCTTCCTTTTGGGTTATATTCTTCTGAAATCAATGTAGCTATAACAGATTGATTTGGATGAGTTTAGAAGGTTTATCAGGTCTGTCCTTTTACTTTTTGCCTACTTAGATAGTAATAGTGAAAGTACCTTTTGTTTCAAGCAGGAGAAAGTTGTGACAGGACCTTTTATCTAACAACCTCTGCCTTTTTAATTGTAGTGTTCGTCATTTATATGTATTAGGTTTCGTATGCCTGAGTTTAAGTCACACTCAAATTTACTAATGGAGTTTATGACTAGCTATCTTTAACTTAAGCATGGATGGAGGTAAATATTATTTCCACTTTTGGTTAAGCGTCAAAAATAATGAGAATTGGACAGCCCGTCAGAACACTGAACATAAAAATAAGCCTCTTACCTTCTGATATTTGCCTTTATAAAATGCTAATCTATAAACAACCATAACAAGATTTTAAATAATTTATTTAACAAAATTATAAATTATTTTCTACTATAGAAGTAGAGAGAAATAAGATTTATCTGAAAACATCTTGGAAAATTCTCAACTTTTAGAGACCATACCCTATGCTCTGCATAAAGCTAGTTCAACAAATGCTTGTTAAATTGCTTGTGTTTTCTTGAATATCTACTCTGATACTTTTGGCCCATGCATGTACAAGTATTGGTTTTCTAGATTCCCAAGATTATATCGAAGCTTCTGGTCCATTCCAAAGTTTAAGCTGGCAGCACAGCAAGAAGCAGTCAGCTCAGCCACTCACAGATACAGGAAGACTTTGGCCCCACTTGTCCCACTCCCAATATTGTCTAATCCTACAAGCACACTTTCTGTGGCCTGCACTGTGAATTTAAAGGAACAGGACTTTCTTTCTTCTTCCACTAATGACATACATAAGGACTCTCTTTACACACCCACCAAAAGAAGGTAGCAAGTTTGGGGCGCCTGGGTGGCTCAGTGGATTAAGGCCTCTGCCTTTGCCTTGGGTCATGATCTTAGGGTCCTGGGATCGAGCCCCGCATCAGGCTCTCGGCTCAGCTTGCTCTCTCTCTCTCTCTCCTTGCCTCTCTGCCTACTTGTGATCTCTGTCAAATAAATAAAAAATCTTAAAAAAAAAAAAAAGAAGGTAGCAAGTTTAACAAAGGAGTTAAACTATTGTAAAACAACTAAGTGATTTATAAATCCAGTGAGAAATTTAACATTTTTACTTTCATAGTCTCTTTGATCTATTTTATACCTAAGTAATTATGTATATTGCATGTATGGTATCTAAGAAATTAAGCCATTAACAAAGTTACCAGTGCACATGTGATATTAAATCTAATGGCAGTGATTTTTGACATATTTCAATTATTATTAGATGAGATGAATATTACAATTTAATTTAGAAGGCAAATTTCATAGTGCCTGTGTTGTGAAGATAAGCTCCTGAGGGGATAGGTTCTTTGGTTCAGCTGATAGCTATAACTGTTTGGACCACTTGTGTACAGTTCTATAAATAATGAGATCTTTAAAGACATAAAACATTGAGTAACTTGGTTCTAATATCTAGAGGTCAATTATGTTGTAAGAAAAATTAAGTCAGGACATTCTCAGAAAAAAAATATACTAGCTGTGCAATCCTTATTATTAAGACATAGAGTCACATTTCTGACAAAAAGATAATCCTTTCTAATAATTGTGTCAGCATACAGAACAATAGAACACTTAGTGAAGGATACACAAATGATTATCTGCCTTTGCTTCCCTAATATGATGGTCTGACAATTGCTATAAACACTACTCCAGATAAGAGTTTCAGATTTTCTTTTCACTAATCTAGAGGACAGCTCTAGCCAAGGTAACCAGCCAGGTTCTAGAACCCATGGTGACCACATCATATCTCAACAATAACAAGTCTTGCTAACTCAGAACTTTCAACAGCAGCTGCTGCTGCTGCTTTTTCTTTCTTTCTTTCTTTCTTTTTTTTTTTTTTAATGAGAAATTATAGGCTGAGAAGCAGTGTCCTAGGGTTGTGTTGGAATGCAATGTTTGGAAGTAGGAGAGGGTTCCTGGTGCATGTCATAAGTTCTTAAAATTATATTAAGTTTTACCCACACCTGAATGTGATTCTACAAGGTGAAATGGAAGAGGTAGAGAGCTTGAGGGAGAAGGACTAAGAGGACAGTGCTTATGAGATTATGTTGAACTAGAACTTGAGACTGTGCTTCTGAAATTTTCCAATGAATATGGAAGGCCTGAGATTTTGATAGGAACAATCTAAATTCAGGTGATTTCGAACAATCTCAGAGAAGCATCTAAGTGATGAGTTGGTATCTGTGTGTTTTAGGCATCAAGCTGAATAAGAGGAAAATGGTGTTGGAGTAACTTAATGTTCTCAATTTAATACCCAAGTATTTGGAAGATCATTTCTAATTCAGAATCCCATCATCACAGTATCTGGTTTCTTCCAGTGTTTCTTACGGAAGATTGTGTGCGTATAGCCATCTTTAGAAAAATAAACCCACACAGGAACAGCATATAGTGTGTAAACTAATGTAATGTTGACATACCTCCACTGAGAGGTGTGTTCTGTGTTCCCTGCGTTCAAACCTGGGTGGACTTCTGAGACTCCTGCAATCAGTGGAATGTAGCAGAGTGATGATGCATGGCTTCTGGGGCCCTGCAGTAAGTAGTCATATGGCTTCTACCTAGGTATCTTTTCCTTGGAAGGCTTGCTCTTGGACTGGAAAGACCTCCTGTGGTACTATTATGGCTGACATGCCCAGCTAACTCCCCAGCTGACCATTAGCACCTATAAGACATGAGAGAGAATAAGCTTCCAGATGATTCTAGGCTTGGATTTGTGTATTCACCTATGTTCCAGACACCATGGAACAGCAGTTAAACAGTCTCATAGGTCTTTCCTGAATTCATGATGAGTATAAATGGAGAGATAATAATTACTATTGATAATGTCTGAGTGTTGGGGTCACTGGTTGCACAGAAGTAGACTGATGCTTCTGTCTGGCTCTGGCAGTGAGTTTGAGTTGACAATAGTGCCTGTGCTTTTCATGCTAACCACCACACTTGTCCACCAGCCCCCACAAATTCAGCCCTGCCTACTTCTTCAGTGAAAAGGTTTAGGTGCTCTGATGTCCAAGCTAGCTCCAGTGTCAGGGAGGAACACTGAGTTTGCACCAGGAAATAGATGCCCAGAGTGGTGATTCCTTCAACTGTTAAAAGTGTGGTACATCCAGTGGTGAAAGAGAAATATTAGATCCAGTAGCATTTTAGGTCCCATTTATATGTAATTTCATTACAAATGGTTTCTTACTTATATTACCCATGATTAAATAAACGTTTTCCCAGTTTTTTTTTTCATTGAGTTGTAACTGACATAATATTAGTTTCAGGTATATATCATAATGACTTTGTATTTGTGTATGCTAAAAATGACCAGCATAATAAGTCTAGTTAACATTTATCACCATACATCATTATATATTTTTTCTTATAACGTAAGATCTTCTCTCTTAACAATGTCCAGATATAGTACAGTATTGGCTCTAGGCACCATGCAGTACTTATATCCCTAACACTTATTTTATGACTGGAAGTTTGCACATCTTCGCCCCTGCCACCCATCTCGCCCACCCTCCCATCCGTTTTCAGAGGTATTGAAAAATAATTGACATGTATCACTGCGTAAGTTTAAGGCCTACAGAATGATGGTTAGATTTACACATAGTGTGAAATGATTAACACAATAGTTTCATCTAAACCCGCCTTCTCACAGATTAAAAAAAAAAAGAAGAAGGAAAACATTTTCTCCTTGTGTTAAGAACTCTCGGGATTTCCTCTCAACGACTTTCCTGTACATCGTAAAATGCTGTTAACCTGTTCATGACATCACTAGAACTTATAACTGGAAGTTTGTATCTCCAAACCTTCCCTCCCCCATCCCTCCCCACACACCTTGATAGATGACATCTGGGAAACGTGAGAAAGACCCCCATGTTGTCTGAGTGGTCAGTTGGAAGGGACTTGGTACTGTTTATTAACAGTACGAATGTAAATGGAGATGAGAAGATAAAATCAGGTGTCTTTGAGAAAGTAAAAAAAAAAAAAAAAATGCCAAGCACACATGGTGTGATAGGTATGAATCTCAAGGGAGAGAGTTGATGTGGATAGTATAAACTGTTGCATCTTCTGCTTAGACCCGGAAATATAAACCGTAGACATGAGAGAGACCATATCAGGAGAGCTGTTAGAGGAGAATTGCTCCAAAGAGGCACTGTTGACATTATGGGCAGGATGGGTCCTTTTTATGTGGGGCTGTCACATGCATGGCAGCACCCCATGCCATGAACACCCTTAGTTGTCACAGCTAAAATGTTTCCAGTTATTGCCAAATGTCCCTTGGAGCAAAAACACCCCCAGTTGAGAACCACTGGATTAGAGTAAAAAGAGGAGAAAAGATCCCTTTTAATATTCTTTTTTTTTTTAAGATTTTATTTATTTGAGAGAGAGAGAGTGAGCAAGCCTGAAAGGGGTGAGGGGCAGAGGGAGAAGCCGGCTCCCTGATAAGCAGAGGGCCCGATGTGGGACTTGATCCTGGGACTCCAGGATCATGACCTGAGCCGAAGGCAGTTGCTTAACCAACTGAGCCACCCCCTTTTAATATTCTTACGTTAACTATATCTGCCTATATTCTTAAAATGAAGATCATTCTTGAAGTTTCTACAAGCTGACAAAACAATTAAGCCACATAAGCAAAACCTAATCTAGCTGTTTTTCATTAATTTAAGAAAAACTTAGGTTATTTTCTGTAAATGTTCCTGATAACCATAAAATGAGTCATCGATCCAAAATGGTGTAAAATAGGGGTGCCTGGGTCGCTCAACCAGTAAGCCTCTGCTTTCATCTCAGGTCATGATCCCGGGGTCCTGGAATCCAGCCCTGCATCAGGCTCCCTGCTCAGCAGGAAGCCTGCTTCTCCTTCTCCCACTTCCCTCTTTTGCTATCTCTCTCTCTCTCTCTCTCTGTCAAATAAATAAAATCTTTGAGAAATAAATAAAACAAAATAGTGTAGAATCGTTATTTTTAACCAATCCTCTGCTGTCTGGGAACTCCACTGTAAGAACCAACCACTGTGAGGGTAAACAACTTGCTCATTTTTCACTTTATAAGCCTTTCTGTAACTTCATGCCTCGTAGCTTCATGTCAGTTCCAGGTTTGAAGTCTCCTTGTTTCAAGTTTCTTTCTCATAAGTAAAATAGTCATCAAATAGATATCTTTGCATTTTTATTTACAATTAAATTTTAAAATCTTATTTATTTATAAATATTTATTTATATTTAATATTTATCAATTATATTAATAATATAGAATATTATAATATCTATGAATACATAGTAATATATAATATATGAATCTATAATATAAATAATATTTAATATATTATATAATATTTAGTACATAAATATAATATAATATAAATACTAATATATAATATAATCTATAAATCTATAGTATGAATATTGATATTTATTTATTATAAATAAACATATTTAAAATTTATAAATAAATATTTATTGTTTCTGTAAAAGCTTTTAAATTCTTTACTGTCCATAAAGTCTCTTTTCAGAAACTATTCTCTGAAATCTATTCTCCAGTGTATATTTTTCTTTCTATGAATGGCCTTTAATTTAGGGGCAATTTATACATAGTTGATTCAATATTTGGGGCAAAACAACTATACCATTCTTTCATTATCTGGGCCTTAATTCTGTTCAAGTTCTTTCAGGATAACTGGTGTGATTGTTATTCCCCAGAATAATTTGGATAATCTTAGAAAATCCCATTTAATATGAGATACATAATTTGGTTAAAAATATTTTTCTATGTTACTGTAGTTGAAATGCTCTAATCATAATTAAACACAGAAAGCTCTTCAGAAATACCTGAATCATCTACTGTAATTAAATATGTGGCATATTTAATTTTTATATGGTGTGGACAGATTTATAAATGATGATTTCAAATAGGCAATTCCAAATTGATTTATGTAACAGAGAGCCCTCAATTATAATGTTAACTTTCTAGAAATATATTTGATTCATGATAAAATTAGTGTTGCAGAAGAGAAAGTTAAAATACATTGACTTGATTTATAAAACTTAGTAGTAAGCTATTGCTTGGCAGTATAAGGTTTTCTATTAAAAATAGCCTAATATCTTGAGAGTATTTCAGTAATTTTTTCTTACATATTGTTAATGTAAATATGTTAATGTAAAAAATCGTTAATGTAAATATTCCTAACCACTGAACAAATCGCTCTAGTACTTACATTATTCATCTGTTTTTTTTTTTTTTTCCCCTTTTTGGGAGAGTGTGGTCAAATATAAAATATCTTTGGCTCTAAGAATTTTTCTATTAACTATGTTGTCCCATGGATTGCTATAAAGTTGTTTGTAGTAATCTTTTTCTTCTTTAAATAATTGTTTGTATCAGTTTCAGACTTTTTTGTAACAAATCACCCTAAAATTTAGCATCTTAAAATAAGCCACTTATATTCTCAGTTTCTGGAAGTTGGGAATCAGGGCATGGATTAGCTTCATCCTATGACTCAGATCTCTTCACATTTAAGGTGTCAACCAGAGCCAAGTCTTCCCAAATTTCCACAACTTTTGTCTCTCAGCAGTTGTAGGAACTTTTCAGTTCTTCTAGCATCTTTGAACTGCAGGGCTTTTCTACTAGCATCTTTGAACTGCAGGGCTGGTTTCATTTACTTGAGCCAGCAATGAAGTCAAAAGACAGTGTGTGCAAAGGACTGTTATGGAAATGCAATCACATCCTTTGTAACTTAATCTCATTAGTGACTTTTCATGAATGTCATTATATTTCACATACTACAAACTAGTCCTTAGGTCTAGCCACACTCAAGGAGAAGGAATTATATAAAAGTGTGAATACCAGGGGACACGGATCACTAAGGGCCATTTTCAAAGTTGGCTTACTTCTTTGTTAATTTTTTATTTTTTATAAACATATATTTTTATCCCCAGGGGTACAGGTCTGTGAATCACCAGGTTTACACACTTCACAAAAGTGTGCACTCACCAAAGCACATACCCTCCCCAATGTCCATAACCCCACCCCCTTCTCCCAAACCCCCTCCCCCCACCAACCCTCAGTTTGTTTTGTGAGATTAAGAGTCACTTTTGGTTAGTCTCCCTCCCAATCTCATCTTGTTTCATTGATTCTTCTCCTACCCACTTAAGCCCCCATGTTGCATCACCACTTCCTCATATCAGGGAGATCATATGATAGTTGTCTTTCTCTGCTTGACTTATTTCGCTAAGCATGATACGCTCTAGTTCCATCCATGTTGTCGCAAATGGCAAGATTTCATTTCTTTTGATGGCTGCATAGTATTCCATTGTGTATATATACCACATCTTCTTGATCCATTCATCTGTTGATGGACATCTAGGTTCTTTCCATAGTTTGGCTATTGTGGACATTGCTGCTATAAACATTCGAGTACACGTGCCCCTTTGGATCACTACGTTTGTATCTTTAGGGTAAATACCCAATAGTGCAATTGCTGGGTCATAGGGCAGTTCTATTTTCAACATTTTGAGGAACCTTCATGCTGTTTTCCAGAGAGGTTGCACCAGCTTGCATTCCCACCAACAGTGTAGGAGGGTTCCCCTTTCTCCGCATCCTCGCCAGCTTCTGTCATTTCCTGACTTGTTGATTTTAGCCATTCTGACTGGTGTGAGGTGATATCTCATTGTGGTTTTGATTTGTATTTCCCTGATGCCGAGTGATATGGAGCACTTTTTCATGTGTCTGTTGGCCATCTGGATGTCTTCTTTGCAGAAATGTCTGTTCATGTCCTCTGCCCATTTCTTGATTGGATTATTTGTTCTTTGGGTGTTGAGTTTGCTAAGTTCTTTATTCTGGACACTAGTCCTTTATCTGATATGTCGTTTGCAAATATCTTGTCCCATTCTGTCAGTTGTCTTTTGATTTTGTTAACTGTTTCCTTTGCTGTGCAAAAGCTTTTGATCTTGATGAAATCCCAGTAGTTCATTTTTTCCCTTGCTTTCCTTGCCTTTGGCGTTGTTCCTAGGAAGATGTTGCTACGGCTGAGGTCGAAGAGGTTGCTGCCTCTGTTCTCCTCAAGGATTTTGATGGATTCCTTTCGCACATTGAGGTCCTTCATCCATTTTGAGTCTATTTTTGTGTGTGGTGTAAGGAAATGGTCCAATTTCATTTTTCTGCATGTGGCTGTCCAATTTTCCCAGCACCATTTATTGAAGAGGCTGTCTTTTTTCCATTGGACATTCTTTCCTGCTTTGTCGAAGATTAGTTGACCGTAGAGTTGAGGGTCTATTTCTGGGCTCTCTATTCTGTTCCATTGATCTATGTGTCTGTTTTTGTGCCAGTACCATGCTGTCTTGATGATGACAGCTTTGTAATAGAGCTTGAAGTCCGGAATTGTGATGCCACCAACGTTGGCTTTCTTTTTCAATATCCCATTGGCTATTCGAGGTCTTTTCTGGTTCCATATAAATTTTAGAATTATTTGTTCCATTTCTTTGAAAAAGATGGATGGTACTTTGATAGGAATTGCTTTAAATGTGTAGATTGCTTTAGGTAGCATAGACATTTTCACAATATTTATTCTTCCAATCCAGGAGCATGGAACATTTTTCCATTTCTTTGTGTCTTCCTCAATTTCTTTCATGAGTACTTTATAGTTTTCTGAGTATAGATTCTGTGCCTCTTTGGTTAGGTTTATTCCTAGGTATCTTATGGTTTTGGGTGCAATTGTAAATGGGATTGACTCCTTAATTTCTCTTTCTTCTGTCTTGCTGTTGGTGTAGAGAAATGCAACTGATTTCTGTGCATTGATTTTATATCCTGACACTTTACTGAATTCCTGTATAAGTTCTAGCAGTTTTGGAGTGGAGTCTTTTGGGTTTTCCACATATAGTATCATATCATCTGCGAAGAGTGATAATTTGACTTCTTCTTTGCCGATTTGGATGCCTTTAATTTCCTTTTGTTGTCTGATTGCTGAGGCTAGGACCTCTAGTACTATGTTGAATAGCAGTGGTGATAAGGGACATCCCTGACGTGTTCCTGACCTTAGCGGAAAAGCTTTCAGTTTTTCTCCATTGAGAATGATATTTGCGGTGGGTTTTTCATAGATGGCTTTGATGATATTGAGGTATGTGCCCTCCATCCCTACATTCTGAAGAGTTTTGATCAGGAAGGGATGCTGTACTTTGTCAAATGCTTTTTCAGCATCTATGGAGAGTATCATATGGTTCTTGTTCTTTCTTTTATTGATGTTTTGTATCACATTCACTGATTTGCGGATGTTGAACCAACCTTGCAGCCCTGGAATAAATCCCACTTGTTCGTGGTGAATATCTTTTAATGTACTGTTGAATCCTATTGGCTAGTATTTTGTTGAGTATTTTCGCATCTGTGTTCATCAAGGATATTGGTCTATAGCTCTCTTTTTTGATGGGATCCTTGTCTGGTTTTGGGATCAAGGTGATGCTGGCCTCATAAAATGAGTTTGGAAGTTTTCCTTCCATTTCTATTTTTTGGAACAGTTTCAGGAGAATAGGAATGTTCCTAAAACCGTGTCTGGACATTAAATGTTGTCAAACACATAAATGTGGTAGTCCTCATTGTACACTACGTATACTGGATAGCTCAGATTTATGTCTTCCTTTCTAAAAGTTTCTGTGGTAATTTCAGTTAGGTAATATACAGGGTTAAATTAGTTTCAGTTACACAATATAGTGATTCAACCATTCTGTACAACACTCAGTGTTCTTTGCAAGTGAGCTCCTTCATACTAATCATCCATCTAACTCATACCGTTCTGGTAACCATCAGTTCTCTATAATGAAGAGTCCGTTTCTTGATTTGTCTCTTTTCCTTTATTCATTTTATGGCTGAGTAATACTCCATTGTGTGTATATATGCTCTACATCTTCTTTATCCTTCCATCAGTCAACAGACACTGGGCTGCTTCTAAATCTTGGCTATTGTAAATAATGGCACTGTGAACATAGGGATACATAAATCCCTTGGAATTAGTATTTTTGTATTCTTTGGGTAAAAACTCAGTAGTTCAATTGCTAGAACATACAGTAGGTCTATTTTTAACTTTTGAGGAATTTCCGTACTGTTTTCCACGTGGCTGCACCAGCTTGCATTCTCACCAATAGGGAAAGAGGGTTACTTTTTCTCCACATCATCAACACTTCTTGTGCTTTTGATTTTAGTCATTCTGACAGGTGTGGAGTATTATCCCATTGTAGTTCTGATTTGTATTTCCTTGATGGTGCGTGAGGTTGGTGTTGGGGAAAACTGGACAGCAATATGCAAAGGAATGAAACTGGACCACTTTCTTATAACATACACAAAAATAAATTAAAAATGGCTGAAACACCTACATGTGAGACAGGAATCCATCAAAATCCTAGAGGAGAATGCAACCAGCAACCTCCTTAACATCAGCAGTACCCTTTTTTCCTAGATATGTTCCCTGAGGTAAAGGAAACAAACAAACAGCAACAACAAAAAGATTGAAACAAAAATCCAAAAACTCCTGCACAGCAAAGGAAAAAAAACAAAACTAGAAGGCAACCCACCAAATGGAAGAAGATATTTGCAAATGACGTCTCTGATAAAGAGTTAGTATCCAAAATATATAAAGAACTTAACAAAACTCCAAACATCCAAAAAACAAATAATCCAATTAAAAAACAGGCAGAAGACATGAACGGACATTTTCTATTTGGATGATCAATCCTTTGACATAAGGGTGGTGTTAAATTACCCTAGAGTTATTGTATTACTTTCAGTTATATCCTTTATTGATAGCTGCTTTGTGTTTGGGTACTCCCATGTTGAGTGCATAAATATTTGTAATTGTTATATCTTCTTGTTAAGGTTTTTCCCTTTATGATTATGAAGTGTCCTTCGTTGTCTCTTTACAATCTTTGTTTTAAAGCTCATTTTGTCCAATATAAGCACTGTTACCCTGCCTTTCTTTGAACTTTGATGTGTATGATAAAGCTTCTTCATCCTTTCACTTTAAATCTGCATGTGTCTTTAGGTCTGAAATGAGTTTCTTGAAGACAGCATATAGATGAGTCTTGCTTTTTTTATCCACTCAGTAACCCTGTCTTTAGACTGGAATATTTGGTCCATTACAGTCAAAGTAATTATTGATAAGTGTGTTGCCTTTTTTTACTTGTTTTACAGTTGTTTTTGTGCTTCTTCTCTGTTCCTTCCTTTCCTCACTCTCTTTTCTCTTGTTTTAATGGCTTTCTTTAGTGATATCCTTGGATTCCATTCTTTTTACTTTTTGCATATCTATTATGGGTTTTTAAACTCTGGTTACCATTAGGTTTATTTATAACATCTTATGCATATAGTAGTCTGCATTAAGTTGATGCCCACTTAAGTTTGAACTTATTCTGAAAGCAATAAATGTTTACACCTTTCCCCTAGGTATTTTAGGTATATGGTGTCATAATTTACATCCATTTATTTTGTAAATCCCTTAACTGATATTTATAGATATACTTAATTTTGCAGCTTGTCTGCTTTCTACTTTTCATAATCCTGCTTATGTTCTTTCTTTGTCACTTAAAGAATCCCCTTTAACATCTCTTATAGGGCTGGTTTAGTAATAATGAATTTTTTAAACTTTTTTGGGGGAAACTCTATTTCTCCTTATATTCTGCATGTTAGTTTTGCTGGGTAGCATAGTATTGGTTGTAGAATTTTATTTTATTTTCATTTATTTTATTTTTTTATTATTCTATTTTATTTATCACTTTGAATATATCATGCCACTCCTTTCTGGCCTGCATATTTCCTGCTAAAGATCCACTGAGGGCATTATGGCATTCCCTTGTATGTCACTCTTCTCTTGCTGCTTTAAAAATTTTCTTTATCACACTTTTTGCCACTTTAATTATTGTTTCTTGTGTGTACCTCTTTGGGTTGAATTTGTTGGGGGCTCTCTGTGTCTCCTGAACCTGCATTTGTTTCTCTCCCTGATTTTAGAAGTCTTCAGTTATTATTTCTTCAATTAATTTTCTGCCCCCCCTTTCCCTGTCTTCTTCTTCTAGGTTCCTTTAATGTGAATATTATTGCACTTGATAGTACTGATGAGTCCCCTTAATCTAGTCTCATTTTTTAATTATATTTTTCTTTCTCCTGATCAGCTTAATTGTTTTCATTACTTTGAACATGGATCTTTTTCTGCTTCCTCAAGTCTCCTATTTATTCCCTTTAGTGTATTTTAATTTTAGTTATTAAGTTCTTCATCTGATTGTTTCTATTTATGTTTTCTGTCTCTTTGTTGAGGAACTCACTGAGGTCCTTCACTGTTTTCCCAAGAGTCCATTGTGTGTCTTTATGGACATTACTTTAAATTTTCTGTTAAGTATAATACCTCTGTTTTATTTAGCTCTCCTGCTATGCTTTTGTCCTATTCATTCAATTGGGACATAGTCCCATTTCCTCATTTTGTCTAACTCTATTTCTATGTTAAGGAAACTCATTAATCTCCTGATCTTGAAAGTAGTGGCCTTACAAAGAAAAGGTTCTATAGTGTCTTGTAGTGCAATGCCCCCTGTTCACCAGAACCCAGTGCTTCAAGTATGTCTCCTATGTGTGTTGCATCTACCCTTCTGTTGAGGCTGAGCCATGTTTGCCTTCAGTGAAGTCATCTGTGATGGTTCTCTACCTATATGGGGCAGGATTTGGTCACTCTGCCATTAGTGGGCCAGTTTCAGGTGCCTTGAGTTTGAATTGGGTCACACCAGGCATTTGCAGAGATGTTGTCACAACAACCACAGGTTACTGTCTGTTTTTCCCTGAGAGACTTTCATTGTTTGGTGGGACTTGTAGACCAGATGTCTAATCCCAGCTCACTACTGGGGCCGCAGGGAATCTGTGTGTGTGTGGTTATTTTCCCCTCTTCCCAAGGTAAGGGTCACTTGAGAGTGATGCTAGACCCTGTTGGGGATTCTTGTATGATGCCATACTTGTGGAACTGCTTTAGATGGACTTCTGCCAAGGGTGAGTTCACAGGAGACTGCAAGGATGGGTATATGGTATTAGCAAGTTTTACACTGGTCTGCTGTGGGAGCAACCTGGAGTGCCTTAGAAAGTTTCTGCCAAGATTAGGTTGGATGGCAGGTCGATAGGAGAGAGCAGGGATGGGGTTCAAGGTGTTAATATTTTTTGTGGATCTTCTGGGTAGGGGTGGATCTGTAGCCATTCTGGAAAACTGCCAAGGGTGGGTTTGATGGTCAGGTCCTCAGGACCTGGGGCAGGCAAGGGGGAACCTTTAGTAAGCTAGGTGGAAAGGGTTGTCCCAGTTTCTGTAGGTGTCTCTACATCTAGGCTGGGAAGTTGGAGAGGGAAACCGTGCATGCCAACTCTTTTGTTCTTGGAGAAGTTTTCTAAAGATCTCTGCTCCTCCAGCATATGTGTGAGATTAGTAAATAAATCTTCCTGTATACTGCAGCCATTTTTAGTCTCTTCCTTCTTCTATGTTGTACCTCAGTGGGGATGTTTGTTATGCTGTCTCTTTAGGGTGGGTATTCTGTTTCCTATTGCCCTCTGACTTTGCCAGAGCCAAGCTGCTGATTTTTCCAAGTTCTAGGTGTTAATAAGTCTCACTAATTGTAAAAAAAAAAAAAAAAATTGGCAAAGTTAAACCCCTGTCAGTCACTTTGGTTCCTGCCTGACTCTGTGCCCTCCTTACCATTTTCAATGTAGTCTCCTCTCTACAATTAACTATGAAGGGTCTGTTCTGCCTGTCTTTAGGTAATTTTCTAGGTTATTTACACTGATATGGGCATTAATCTATATATATTTGTAGGAGGAGGTGAGCTTAGATACTCCTGCTCCTCTCTCTTCTTCAGAAATCCCCTAGGATTTTATAACAAAAATTATATCAACTCAACAAACCCTTCTAGCTATTGTCCAGTTTTATGTTCCTTTTCACAGTAAAATTATTTTTTAATTGTCTTGATAAGGATCTATTTTGTCATCTCTTTTTTTGTCCCCCTTCAGGTCTGTCCAACTTACCAGATAGGTTGTCATGACCTTTACTCCCTGGGCACTGTTTTGCTAAATCACAGCAAGCATATTGTGATATCTAGCAAAAATATTCTTGTCTTACTTTGAACTCTTATTTGATAGCTCCTTCCTAATTGGGATAACTATTTTAGTTTCTGTAACACCAGTCAGTTCAAGTTTTTATTTATACATGCAATTTACAAGATTAATTAAGTGTCAGGTACTGTTCTAAATGCTGAAGATATGCCAAGGAACAAAATAAGTGTACACACACATACACACCTCGTGTGTGCGCATACATAAGTAAATTTTTTAACCATGTTAACCATTTTAAAGTATACAGTTCAATGGAATTAAATACATTCATAATGCACTACCACCAACACTATCTCCAGGATTATTTTTTCAGATGAAAACTCAAACTCTATACTCATTAGACAGTAACTTCCCAGTTTCTTCTCTAGTCCCAGCCAAGCATCATTCACCTTCCTGTCTCTGTGGTTTGACCTATTTTAAGTACCTCATAGAATTAGAATCATGCAGTATTTATCTTTTTCTGACAGGCTCCTATTACTTAGCATAATGTCTTCTAGGTTCATCCATGTTATAACACATGTCAGAATGTCCTTTCTGTTTAAGGCTAGTTTTCCTTGCTGGTGATACCTCATTGTAGTTTTGATTTGCATTTTCATAATGATTAATGTATTGAGCATCTTTTCATGTGTTTATTGGCCATTTGTATCTGTTCTTTGGAGAAATTTTTTATTCAAGTTCTTTGCCTATTTTTGAATTGGGATGTCTGTTGAGTTTTAGGAATTCTCTATATTTGGAATGTTAATCCTTTATCAGACATGTGATATGCAAATAATGTATCCTATTCTGTGGATTATCATCTGATTCTACTGATACTGTTTTTTTGATGCACAATGAAAAAACAGAACTCACAAAGTGCAGTTTCTTTTGTTGATTACACTGTTGATGTCTTATCAGTGAAATAAATGCTGTATCTAGTTTGCCCTTTGTTTTCTCTGCCTTTCATGGATACATCTTAAATTTATGTCTTTGACTCATTTTGAGTTAATTTTTTATATAGTGTTAGGTAAGGGTTCAGCTTGATTCTCTTGAATGTGGAAATTCATTTCCCTAGCACTGTGTGTTAAAAAGTACCTCTCACCATTGAATGGTCTTGGCAACTTTGTCAAAAATCATTTCACCATATATATGAGAATTTATTTCTGAGCTCTATATTCTATTCCATTGATCTACATGTCTAATAGCCAGTATGACATTGTTTTGATAACCATATCTTTGTGCTATGTTCTGCTTCTTGGACCAGGTATGAGAAGTGGAGAATGAGTAGATACTACTGGGTTAAGACCAGAAATTGAGGCATCTGGGTGGTTTAATTGGTTAAGCGTTTGCCCTCAGCTCAGGTCATGGTCTCAGGGTCCTGGGATCGACCTGAGTCGGGCTCCCTGGTCAGCGAGGAGTCTGCTTCTCCCTCTCCTTCTGCCACTTCCTCTGCTTGTGTGCCCTCTCTCAAATAAACAAATTCTTTTTAAAAAGACCAGAAATTGACCAAAATTAGCTGCAATTTACTGTGAAAGACTTCCTGTAGGAGTTGCAAGCTTTCAGTAGCCTCCAGAGTTCCAAAATAGTTGTAGAAGACAGATTCTGCCAGTGCAATTGCTCTCTAACTGTGGAGACAGATTCCCAGTGCTTCCTACTCCATCATCTTCTCAGGGCCCTGTATTTGTGAATTAGAGAGTATGGAGGTGGTGTGGCTGTTTTCTTCCACCAACATTCAATTTTGTGTGAAAGAAATGCTAGAGAATTGAATTTATCAGACTTTGCTCCACGCAGATAAAATGAATCAATTGAGGTCTACAAACATGATGGCATTCTTTAAAAAGATTTATTTTGGGGGCACCTGGGTGGTTCAGTTGGTTAAGCATCTACCTCCGGCTCAGGTCATGATGCCAGGGTCCTGGGATTGAGTCCCACATTAGACTCCCTGCTCAGTGGGGAGCCTGCTCCTTCTTCTCCCTCTGCCTGCTGCTCCCTCTGTTCCTGCTCTCTCTCGCTCTCTCTCTCTGTCAAATAAATAAAGTCCTTAAAAAATTAATAAAGATTTATTTATTTGGGGGGAGAGAAAGAAAGAATGTGGAGGAATGGGGAGGGGCAGAGGGAGATTGAAAATCAAGAAGACAGTACTCTGTGTGCAGAACCTAATTCAGGGCTTGATCTCATGACCCTGAGATCAGGACTTGAACCAAAACCAAGAGTCAGATGCTTAACCAACTGTGCCACCCAGGCACCCCATGAGGGTATATTCTAATCATTTTTTTTATTACCTTAGTATCCACCCTTCTGAGCTCCTTTCTACTTTTCTTCTTTACCTCTAATTATTAGCACAGCCAGATGCTTGTTCCTGAAAATTCTTCTGTTCCCTGTCTTAACAATGTCAGTAAACATCCTCATCAAATCCCATGTTTGAAACACCATAACTGATGCATCTAGGTATTTGAGTTCTATTGCCTTCTCTAGCTCCAGAATTATGTATGTATTTGGTTGTAGAATGGTTTGTACTCCCTCAAGGACAGAGGGTAAGAGAATAAGACAGTGCTAATCCCCCTTCCTGAAAAAGACCATCAGCAGTGGCAAATTATTCCTCATACCCTGAATATTCTCCAACATCATTTTCTGTTGATGCTTGCAGACTTACCACACCTATATGCTCTAAAAATATCAAGATTAACTTTATTTATCTCAGTTTATTCCACCTATCACAAGAAGTCCAGGACCTCTTAATTGATGCTTGGTCCTAGGACTCCAGAAACTCTTTTCCCAACCCTTTCTTCCATCTGTCCCAACTCCTGAGATATTTCCCTCTGTCATTTTTACTCTTATTATTTTGAAATATCTGTTTCTATATCTATAAGAGCTTTTCTGCACTATTTGCTTCTATAACTTTGGTTTCTCCTGATGTCATAATTCCCTTTCAACATTCTCCATTGGTGAGGTATTCTCACCCCAATCCCTCCTAGAATGGAGTTAGAGATGGAGTAACCTTTCTTCTATCAAACATTGCTGCTTCTAGAATGTTCTCCCTTTCCATCACTTAACCTCCTCCCAAATGGCCTTTCATGTTGTCAACTTTATTACCCTACACCCTACTTGTTGCTATCTAAAGAAATTTAGTTGTTCCCACTTATTTCTTGAAAAGAAATTAGCTCCTGTTTCATGGTTACTCAAATTCATTGACCTCTGAACCCCTTGACAACTTAAACTCTGAAGTCTTCTTCCACTCCATTTTAGCCACTCATTCTTATGGTCTTACCTAGACCATGTTATTATTACCAATAACTGAAAAGTCAAAATCCTACAGGCAGGTATCCTATGACTTTAGTAAATATTTTTAAAAATTATGTAATTGTCTTAGATTTATGGAAGAATTTAAGGATAGTACAGAGTTTCCATATATCTCAAACCCTGTTCCAATATGATTAACATCTTCTTGTAGTATGCTATATTTGTTAAAATAAGTAAGCCAATATTTGTACATTATTAAATAAAGTCCATTCATGATCCATATAGCGTTAGGTTTTTTTAAAAAAAGATTTTATTTATTTTAAAGAGCATGAGCAGGGGTAGGGGAAGAGGAGACAGAAGGGCAGAGGGAGAGGGAGAGAGGAATCTCAAGCAGAAAGATCATAACCTGAGCCAAAATCAAGAGTCCGATGCTTAACCAACTGACCCACTCGGGAATCTCATGTATCTTTAGTTTTTATCTAATATCTATTATTTTTTCTTCTTAGACCCCATTCAGGACATGACATTATATTTAGTAGTCATATCTCCTTAATTATCTTATTTGTTGATTATTACCTTTTCTCTTATTATCTCATTATCATGTTTGCAGAAACAACTTCAACCTTAACAAGACCAAAATTCCATTGATTATACCAGCATTTCTCTATTCCAACCACCCTTTTATCTGTATTTCTTAGCTGGATTAAACTTCATGATAAATGATAATAAATAATTAATTGTTTCTTATATCTTCAATTCTCTTGCCCCCTTTACCCTTTGTTAACCAAACCACCACCCCAATTATGTTTTCTTCCCTAACCCTCCACTGAAACTGATTTTTGCCAAAATTGGTCAATATGAAAATCACTAACAAGTGATTTCCCTGTTGCTAAATCAAATGGTGAGTTTCTCCTCACTCATTTTAGTTGGCATACCAAACTGATTCCATTAACTACCTTCTTCCCTTTATAAGATTTTCTTCAATTACTGTCTATTCTACCTTCATGTTTTTAATTTCCTCCTATATCAATAATCTTCATCTCAAACAACTTGGTGTTTTTCTTTTCATCTCTTATTTGGCCTTGAAATGCCCCAGGGTTCAGCCCTTGGAACATATCAATTCCTAGCCACTGCTGATCATATGCCATCTTGTGGTTTCAAATGGCATCTAAAAACAACTCCCAAGCATATATATTTCCATCTTAAATGTCCCTTATATTCCACACTGACATATCAACTAACTTTCTCAATATTTTGTGTGGATCTCTAACCAGCAACTCAAACTGGCTATGTACAAAAGCAAACTCCTGAACACCACCCCCAACCTACAAAAATTCATACATACAAAGTAAAACTTCTTTTCAGTCATTCATCTTTACTTTGATTATTGGTAACTGGATATTTTAAATTAGACTAGAGAATTTGATATTATCCTGAACTCCTCTTTTTCTCTGACTCCAAATAAAATACACCAACAAATCACGAAAGCTTAACCTTCAAATAATACCAAATCTAAGCACTCTTCATTAATACATCACTGAGACATCCTGATCCATTACCACCTTCATCTCTTGCCTCAGTTATTGCTAGTCATTTTGATTCTGTACTTATTACCTATGGCACATTATAACAAGTCTCAAATGAGTCACATCATCTTATTGCATTTAAAACTTTACCTGTTTTTCCATATCTCCTTAGGCAAAATCTAAAATTTTAGCAGAAACCTAAATAAAACTGCACATGCTCATTGTCCATTTTTTTCCCTGTCTTCATCTCTTACTCATTTTCTTTCTTCTTGTATGCCTTTATATCAGGACCTGGGCTTAATGTTTCTTACACCTGGACACCTGTTTTCACAGACATTTTCATAACGTGCTCCCATGACTCTAATGACTATGTTTTTGCTGCCTTAAAATCAATCTCAATATCTTCCTGAGCTGATCACTTCCTGATCGCTTCCTGATCACTTTCCAGTGATCTTAATCAGGTTAAGAAGTGAATCTTCTTGACCAGAATCCTGTAAAATTGAACACTAGTATGTTTTCTCCCAAAACACAGTATATAATAGTGGAACAGGGAAGCATAACTAACTTACATACTCCCATTAAAAAGTGCCAAGAAGGGAAGGCACTTAGAAGTCACTAATTCATGGTAATACTGAAATCCCACTGGGCCAATTTTGTGATGTCATCTTATACTGGGCCTTAAATTTTTGAGATCTATCATTGATCAAATCCATTCTAATCGCTGAGTGTTTCCCACGTCTGTTAATTTCTTAGGCTTTTCCCTCTGTGTTTTGGTTTATCATCCTTCTTGGCCACATCTGAAGACAGTAGTAGGAAATGTGCCCTCCGGAGGGACTGAAAAGGTCTCTAAGCCTGCTTCCTGGAGAAATAAGAGTCTTCTAATGAGCTTAATAGCCTCAGTGTCTTTTAATGCAGGTCGGTGGAGCTTAAGCTGGTACAACTTCAGAGAAATGTTGAGGTATCCTCTTCATTTGATTCCGTTTCATTTTATGTGCCATAGTTACACCAACAGCTTATTCTCCCACTTTAGATTTAAGTAAAACTTTGACAGCATGAAAGGCTTCATGAGACAATATCTGTAGTCTTCTAGGACACATTAGCTCAACTGAAAGGGTATCTATTATTCCTAATGACCAGGGCCTTGCTGCAATTTCTAAGATCATGAAGTAAGGGCAGACACTAAATTCGGATTTTTTCTTGAGTTGGTGATGTAATGGCCAGTTTCACTTGGCCAGTGTGAATTCATTTTCCAACTCAGAAGGTTCTAGAAATTTCTGGTATCTCTCTGTTGACCTCATGGTATTCTTAGCATGCCAATCAGTTCTTTCCTATTCCATTTCTTTTTCTGTTCCTTTAAAAAGTACAGATACCAAACACAGAAGTACCCGTATTAGTATTTTGTTTCAACTTTTTATTTTTAAGATTTTTTTTAAGATTTTTATTTATTGTGATGTCATTTGTTTGACAGATCACAGGTAGAGAGTCAGGCAGAGAGAGAGAGAGAGGAGGAGGAACAGGCTTCCTGCTGAGCAGAGAGCCCGATGTGGGACTCGATCCCAGGACCCTGAGATCATGACCTGAGCCGAAGGCAGAGGCTTAACCCACTGAGCCACCCAGATGCCCTCAACTTTCTTATCTTGTGCCAAGTTAATGCTACTAGATTTTCACAGGTGTACATTGAACTGATTATTCATATTGTTTGCTGTTTACATCCTCTTATAAGAGTTGTCTTACTTTCCTCTGCTTGGTCCCAAAAGCGATGGCACACAGTTCGTGGTAGAAGAGCAACATCCCAGCTCTAGTAACAAATGTTTCTAATTTCTTTCTTTTTTGGGGGGGGCAGGCTAAAAACCAAATCCACTGGTTTATGAAGACCTTTATTTTTGTGTTTATGACTAAGTCAGTCTCAGTGTTCATCTAGGATCTAGGGGATACTAATGGAATTCAGCTATGTTTATATCCAGGCTACAAGAGGTGTCCAATCCACTGCATTTGTATCTCTTTTTCTGACACAAGCAGCTACCCAAGGCATGCTTTTTCTTGTGGAAATATCAAGAAGATCAACTAAACTATGTAATCATATTTATATTTTAGCAGAATTATACAAACTATGTAATATATTGACCAGTGCAAGTCACATGGTGGGGTTATCATTATTGTGGCAGAAATATATATTATCTCCACAGTCAAAGGCACTTCAAAATTAGAAGTCAAAAATGTAAATGTAGAGGTGCCTGGGTGGTGCACTCAGCTGAATGTCCGACTCTTGGTTTCAGCTCAGGTTGTGATCTCAGAGTTGTGCGTGAGTCCTGCATCAGGTTCCATGCTTAACATGGGGTCTGCTTGGGATTCTCTCCCCCTCTCCCTGGCCATTGTCTCCTAACGTACTTTTATTTTCTTACCCCCAGGGCTTCTTTTTACATGCGTGTGAGTCTGTTTCACTCTGTTCTCATGGTTCTAATTTTTTTTTCTTGTCTTTTCCTTTTATAAGCTTGGTGGTTCAGTTTAGATTTTTACTAATGACTTGCTTTCTAATTCACTAATCCTTTCTTCTGCATTTCTTACATATCACTAAACTCAAAATGAGTATAAATTCAGGTAGTCTATTTTGCCATTCTAGAATCCCTAGTCTTTATTCCAGATGGTCACTCTCAGGTGAATATATGGTGCATATGACAGAGGGACATGTTTTAAACAGTGATTTAGAAACTTTAAAACAAGGGTTTTATTTACATACTGACTATAATTATCTATATTATGATAATAGCTTAAATAAGGCATCATAAGTCAAATCACGTAAATTCAATACATATATATGTATATATACATATATTGGGATACAAGAACAAAACTTACATCCTTGAATTTATAAGACATATCCATATTCATGAAAAATTGGGGGGCAATATTTAAAAAGCATAAGATAAAGTAGAAAAGCATTTGATGGTACTTTGAAAACTAGAGGAATTCCAATACTATAACATGAGCTAATGGGAGTATAAGATTCATGCAGGAGACCTCAAAGATTTCCTAAATAAGGAATGTACTAAGGGATCGCTCTAGACATGGTGATATGGCCACTCTTCATAAGCTGAGTAAATTAAATTTAAAAGACAAGAAATATTAAGGAAAATAATGCTTTCTTGAGTATTTTAATTTAGTAAATATTTAAATATTAAACCCATTTAACAATCTTAGTGCATTGTCTGTTTATGATGCTGACATAACCATTTAAACTATTCATACTTCACAGAATTAAAGAACATTAGCTTTTTAAACCTGTTTTTACTCTTAAATGCTAACAACAAAACTGTCTACTCTCACAAGTCTCTGATTAGTGGGCAGTATTAGTATATCTGATTTTGAAATGATAAGCTAAATGCATTTGTATTTTAGTTATAGGAAAATATGCAAGTGTCCTTGAATATCCAAGTTTGCTATTTTATTTTTTTCTTTTTAAGATTGATTTACTTATTTTAAAGCACATGAGCAGAGGGAGGGACAGAGGAGAGGGAATCCCTAAGCCAATGCTGGGCTATATCTCAAGACCTTGGGATCATGACCTGAGCGTAAACGAAGTGTCAGATGCCTAACTAACTGAACCGCCTAGGTGCCCCTCAAGTTTTCTTTGGAAAAGAGTAGTAAATATAAGATAAGCAGTGTCTGGACACACTTTCTTATTCTAAATTTGTGTTGGATAAGTTGTGACACAGTAATATTTCAAAAATAAGAAAATGGTACTTAGCTGTGAATTTACAAAGTTTTCCTTCTCTCTTCTATTTCAAACCCACTTTTTTTTAAAGATACAGAATGTTAAAACTCATGCAAAAGATGGTAGAAATATATCAGTGGAGACCACTTTCAAACAGGGACAGTGTTTAAAAGAAAAATTAACAGCCATCTGTTTGTTAGCCATCTCTGTATTTACATATCTCTTTATCCATCTGTGTTCCATGAAATCTGGGTCACATATGTTTCTTGTAGTACCCAAATTATTGTAAGTTTTATAAAATGTTATTTGTTTAGGTGTAGAAATATTTGTGTCCATTCAGCTGTAAACTAATTCTGAGAATAGACCAAATTAGCACCAAAATTCACTCTTCTTTCTACAAAATTACAACTAAAAGAAAAAGTGAATAGTATTACATTGCCCTGCAAATCATTTTTTTTTTTTCGTTTGGGGTCCCATTCTGTGAATATTTAGGCATACATACTGAAATGTGACAAAATGTGCTTGCTAGGGTCATATATTTTAGATATATGTTATATAAATATAACTCTTCAATATATCCTAAAGCAAGGTACTCAAAATTATAAATAATACTTAGAAGAGCATTTACCTTATTACTTGAAATGAGAACTTGTAAAATTTGTCAAAGCCATAGTAAAATAATAGTATGAATATTTAAAAAGTCATTATTAAGTATTATCAGATTAATCTCAAAGGATTCTGGCATTTACTTAGCAAACTTGAAGTGGTAATATATTGGTCCAAGGCATGTTGTTTGAATAAGAACTTTTTCTAAATGGTGGAAAACAATTTTGAGATTTCCAATATTCTATCATGATTTACAAATTATTACACATTAATTGAACAGTTATTTGGTGGAAATAACTAGAACATAAGTACAAGTTAATTATGGACATTTCTAATATATAAGAGGTAAATGGAAGAAATAATATAATAGTAACAGTTCAACAGTGATTAAAGTCTGAATTTCAATTTCCCCCTTTTCCATTGAGTGAAAATACTTATCTGAAAGAGATGCTTGAAATTGACACACAGTAAACATTACATATCTATACAAACCTATTTTTTCTTATACATTTTTCAGACAAAATAGGCACTAGGAATTATTACCCCATTAGTTCTATAACAACACTAAACTACTCATCACAGAATTATAATGACATATGTCACCAAATAATGCACACATCTCCAAAGTCATGCACTATGAGTGATGTATTTAACCTTAAAAAAGAGCTATAAAAGTACCATGAAATAAATGATATGAGATTTCCCCATATACACTTGATGAAGAACAGTATGATTGCATTCAATCATTTTATTCATTAGAAATTAACAAATTAGACTGAAATAACTCTCTGGGATCCCATGTAATAAATGCCACCTTATTTTGTAAGAGACCCAGGCAGAATTGAATTGTGATATGAATAGATTTTATTAAAGGCCCTAGGTATCATTCCAGTAAGCCAATAAAAATTTAAAGGAAAAAATAGAAGTTTTCTTTTAAGTTAGAGCAACTGCTGAGAGAAGCTAAGCTTCACAACAAAATTAAGGAGAAGCTACAGAGATTTCCCATATACCTCGTGCCTCACACATGCATAAGTTTTCTTGTAATTAACATTTCCTACCAGGATGTTCTATTTCTTACAACTGAATGTACATTTACATATTCTAAACATCAAAAGCCATACTTGATGCTGCTGTTCGTTCTTGGTGTTGTATATTCTGTGGATTTGGACAAATTCATAATGTCTTATGTCCACCATTATGGTAACATACAGACTGTTTTCACTTCCTTAAACTCCTTGTTGTTTTGCCTGTTTATCCCTCTCAGCCCACCTTGTAACTATTGGTCTTTTATTATCTGCCTAGTTTTATTTTTTCTAGAATATCATATAGTTGAAGCTAAGCAGGGTGTAGTCTTTTTAGCCTGTCCTCTTTAAGTTAGTAATAGCCATTGAAGTTTCTTCCATGTCGTTTGATATTTCATTTCTGTTAAGTGCCTAGTAATATTCTACTGTCTGGAAGTGTGTTGTCTTTCACCATTAAACATTGTTACCTGTGAGTTTTCAGTAGACCCCGTTTATTAGTTTGAGAAAGATATCTTTATTCTTAGTTGGTTGAGTGGTTTCTGTTGGTTTGGTTGGTTGGTTTTTTGTTCGTTTGTGTTTGTTTTAGAGAGAGAGAAAGAACAAGTGTGCATGAGTAGTGGGGAGGGGCAAAGGGATAGAGAGAATCTTATGTGGGCTCCATGCTGGGGTGGGATGCAGGGCTCAGTCTCACAACCTGGACATCGTAACCCAAGCCAAAATCAAGAATTGGATATTTCACTGACTGCCACCTAGACCCTCCTTGGTTGAGTGTTTTAACTACGAAAATGTGTAAGTTTGTTAAATGCTTTTTCTGCATTTATTGAGATAATCGGGTGTCTTCTTGTCCTTCATTCTATTAATATGTTATATTAATTGATAAAATTGAATGTTAATCTTGCATTCCAAGTATCAATTCACCTTAGTTATATTGGATAGGACATTGCAGTAATTTAAGTATTTTTCTGTCCATTTAAAAAGTATGTTTATCTGCATTTTTCTTCTGATGCCTTGATCTCTTTGGTGTCAGGCTATTACTGGCCTCATACAATAATTTGAAAAGTATTGCTCTTCCTTTTATTTTCATAATACTTTATGAAGAGTTGGTATTAATTTTAAAAATTTCATAGAATTCATCATGAAGCTTAAAATTATTAATCCAATATATCTATTTGTTACAGATCCTGTTTTATTTTCCATTTCCTCTTGAGTCTTCTTGAATCTGTTTTCATAGTTTGTGTCCTTCTAGGAATTTGTCCTGTTCACCTAACTTGCATAATTTTCTGACAAATAGGTGTTCATAGTATTCTCTTATAATCTTTTAAAATTATTTATGGTTGTTAGTGATGTATACTTTTTACCAATTACCATACCAGAAATATGTAATAAATTATAAGTAATTAGCAAGATTGGTGAAATCAGCATAAATAAAAAGTGGTATTTGAATGCATAATGATGGATACTTAGAAATTAATAGAGGACAGATTGAAGGTTGCTGGAAGGGAGGTGAGTGGTGGACGGGTGGTGAGGATTAAGAAGGGCATTTGCTTTTGTTTTTTACATATTATTTATTTATTTATTTGACAGAGCAAGATATAGGGAGGGAGAGAATACAAGCACGGGGAGTGGGAGAGGAAGAAGCAGGCTTCCCAATGAGCAGGGAATCTGATGCAGGGCTTGGTCTCGGGACCCTGGGAATAAGATGATCATCTAATATAACAATATGCGCATGAAGTATATTGTCCAAAGACATCCAATAATGCATTGTAGTCTGTGTGCCACAAGCAGCTATTGTCAAATATTATAGGCAAATCATTGTGTAGTGTACATAGGGTGTGCACTTTTGATTATGCATATATCCTGATTTATTCCCTAAAAAAGTACATCCAACTTTTGTATAACATGAACAAAATATGATTATGTGAAAAAGCCAAAGAATAGGAAATAGTATACAATTAGAAATTTTTTTCAGCTTTACTTTAGCTAAGGGTGGAGCATGTCTTTAGTTCCAGTTTTTCTTCATCCCATGCAAACAGGAACATTCGATCAGATAAGTATAGCATCAATGCAGACTAAAAGTACTTTTGATAAAACAACACTCTAGAAAACAGAAAACACTTTTGTGACTTAATTTTTGAAGATGGACTTTGAGAACATTTCATAAGGTGTTGCAATTTAATTTTGACACAGATAGGGGATTACTGGGATAAACCAGAGCCCAGGACTTTCCCCAGGCTTTAATCTTTCCCTACAGTCCACTGAGAAATTGAAAAGTGTAAGTCTGATGGTAAGGATCCTAAGTTTCTTTGAGAAGGTTGGAAACTTTTTCAGGTTTTTCCCCTGCTTCTCTCATTCTAGGTAATGAGTGAGCACGCCAGGCAGTCATCTAAAACATTTACAGACTAGCAGCCCCATCTCGTCCAGCAGTTGCTGACCAATGATGAGGACACTCACAATTGTATATAATGGTATTGTCACATAGAGAATTTTTTTAAGCCATTCCCTCATATATGTAGTAAGCACATTTTCAAGGCACACAGTTTTAGGAGTTATAACTTACCCGACCCTCCCACCCCTTAAAAAGAGACAGTAGATGTCCTCTCCAGGCACTTAAAATCAATTAGAGAGAAAAAACAGTATATAAAACATCACAGCATATTATGTTTTATAATTACATATTTTATATGTTTGCACTTGTAAAATGTTCTTCAAACAGCCAAAAACTCATTAAAATTCGTTGTTACTAAAGATACATTTCCCAAACATGCCATAAGCAATATCTGGAAAATAACTGATGCACTATTACATTTAAAAATGCAACTAAATTGGGGCACCTGGGTGGCTCAGTGGGCTAAAGCCTCTGCCTTTGGCTCAGGTCATGATCCCTGTGTCCTGGGATGGAGCCCCAAATCGGCAGGGAGCCTGCTACCCCCTCTCTTTCTGTATGCTTCTCTGCCTACTTGTGATCTCTGTCTGACTTGTAATCTCTGTCTGTGAATTAAATAAATAAAATATTAAAAAAAAAACTAAATTCTTTAGAGACATATTTTAAAATTGAGAACAATTCCTGATGAACCCATGGGAATTAACTATCAACTTACATTTAAGCAAAATGTGGATATGAATTGTTTCAGTGTATTTTCTAAAGAAATTTAACTGAGTTATGTTATTAAACCACATTTTTAACTATAACCATGCCATTAAAATTTGACATAAAAAATTGGACATAAAGTATATTTTAAATATTATGTTCAATTTCCATAGACCTTATCGAGCTTGTAAAGGGAGATATAACGACCATAGTGATTTTTTTAAATGGTCTACCTAAAATATAAATATATGTTTGTTTTATTATAGTATAAATATGACAGTTTTATTAGACATTTATATGGAACATTTTTCTTCCCCAAATATATATACAATGTGCTTTATATATAGCATATTTACATATATTATAAAGTATATATTTATATATATATATGTATATATTCATGCAGGATGACATAATATATGCGACATGTTCATCTCTATGCAGGTGAAGAAGACTGTGCTCTTGTCCTTGATTTAATATTCACAGAAAACCAGCCAACTTAAAGAGTAATATGAAAATATTTGTGTCAGCATTTTCAGTGTAATCATGGATTTCAATACAGCAGTGTACAATTTAATGAGAATCCCTTCAAAATAAATCATAGCACTAGTGTACTGTAGGGAAGTGTCGCTCATCATTGAAAAGTTCCAAAGAGAGAAAGTCATTTTGGATAAACAAAATAGATAGACCTTCACAAAAAAATGAAATGTGAGCTCGGTCAGCTTGTCTGCACCTTCATGCATTTCTAATTATCCGCATTACAAAGTTAATATTGTCTGCTTTAAAAACCAGATTAAGACCAGAAATCTATTGCCACAAAGACATAGCACCCTTTGATCTGCTACTCAGTTCAAAGATATTGCTGTAAATAATCTTCAGTGTTTCCAAGCCTATTTGTTTATGTATATGTAGGTATTTTTTGCTTGAACATAATTTTATATTTATGAAGCAAGCCAATTCTCTGTAAACAAATATGAATAGAAAACAAATACTGCTAGCGTCAAGTGAGCGGATTTTTGTTTTGATCACCTAAATTCTTTCTCAGCTTTATTTGCCTTTTGAAGACTACTGCTTTCTTTATGAATTATAATCCATGACACACTTAGTGAAATTTGATTTCTTTCTTGTGTCAAAGAAAATTTTCTGTTCTGTTGAGAAGTAGGCAGACATCCAAAAGTTTAATTCTTTGTATTATGATTGATCAATTTCTGGGTTCCTCTTAAATTGTCTAAAATGCAAAATTGTTAATCAGTACATCAAAGTTGCTCTTCAGTTTGTAACAAAACCTGACAAAGCCATTTACTAACGGCACAGAATAGAGCAAGACAAGTAAAGGAATACCATTAGATCTTAAAGCCGTTTTGTTAGTAGCCCGTTTGCTTGCTTCCCACAAAGGTGAGAAGGCACAATAAGGTACATACACTAGGTTTACAAGGGTCTTCTTTTTTTTTTTTTTTTTTAATTTTTTATTTTTTATAAACATATATTTTTATCCCCAGGGGTACAGGTCTGTGAATCACCAGGTTTACACACTTCACAGCACTCACCAAATCACATACCCTCCCCAATGTCCATAATCCCACCCCCTTCTCCCAAACCCCCTCCCCCCGGCAACCCTCAGTTTGTTTTGTGAGATTAAGAGTCACTTATGGTTTGTCTCCCTCCCAATCCCATCTTGTTTCATTTATTCTTCTACCCACTTAAGCCTCCATGTTGCATCACCACTTCCTCATATCAGGGAGATCATATGATAGTTGTCTTTCTCTGCTTGACTTATTTCGCTAAGCAAAGTGTCAGGATATAAAATCAATGCACAGAAATCAGTTGCATTTCTCTACACCAACAGCAAGACAGAAGAAGAGATATTAAGGAGTCAATCCCATTTACAATTGCATCCAAAACCATAAGATACCTAGGAATAAACCTAACCAAAGAGACACAGAATCTATACTCAGAAAACTATAAAGTACTCATGAAAGAAATTGAGGAAGACACAAAGAAATGGAAAAATGTTCCATGCTCCTGGATTGGAAGAATAAATATTGTGAAAATGTCTATGCTACCTAAAGCAATCTACACATTTAATGCAATTCCTATCAAAGTACCATCCATCTTTTTCAAAGAAATGGAACAAATAATTCTAAAATTTATATGGAACCAGAAAAGACCTCGAATAGCCAAAGGGATATTGAAAAAGAAAGCCAACGTTGGTGGCATCACAATTCCGGACTTCAAGCTCTATTACAAAGCTGTCATCATCAAGACAGCATGGTACTGGCACAAAAACAGACACATAGATCAATGGAACAGAATAGAGAGCCCAGAAATAGACCCTCAAATCTATGGTCAACTAATCTTCGACAAAGCAGGAAAGAATGTCCAATGGAAAAAAGACAGCCTTTTCAATAAATGGTGCTGGGAAAATTGGACAGCCACATGCAGAAAAATGAAATTGGACCATTTCCTTACACCACACACAAAAATAGACTCAAAATGGATGAAGGACCTCAATGTACGAAAGGAATCCTACAAGGGTCTTCTTAGTTATTTCTCTAACTTCTCCCAAATCCGGATTTTTTTCCAGAATTCAAGAGAAGCTCTCATATTTAGATTCATAGCTCTAATAGACTTTGCTATACTGAGGATTCAGATCCCATACTGAAAATTTTATAATTCCTCTCAAAATAGACATCAAATTGGCATGGAAATATTCTGCCATACATACTAAAATATACATGTATATATCATAATAAAAGAAGAGAGGGTGTCCTAGATACTTGATATATAAAAATATGCGATGCAAATGGAATATTTATATAGCGTAACAGTGTGCACAATAAACCAGTAAGTTGCTACCTCCTCAGTCCATGCTTCACTGATTTGAATTTTAACTGAGAATTTTTAGTGTTCAGCTTAAATATTATCTTTTAATGAGACTTTAAGAAGTGATTTGCATAATCCTCAAGCAAAACATGCTGGTTATTCAAAAGAGCCATCAGTATTCTCTTTCAATGTTCATATTAATGCAACTTCAAAAAGGACTGTTTATGACAACCAGACAAGAAAATAGAAATAGTGGTTAATCACTGTGTAATTACAAAATGTCCCTCATTATAATCCTAGCAATGTTTTACTCCAGACTTATACACCTATTGCCTTGCGGGTGTCTTCTATAATTAATTTATTTTGCTATCCCTTTTTAATACCTGTAAAATATAGAACAAATAGCAAGGTGGTCTAAAATACAAGTGAAACTTATGGCAACTGAGCTGTTTTTTACTTTGGGGGTTTTCTTAGGAAATATTAAATACATGAAGTGCATCCTATCATATCTTCATAATTCTTATTTTATTTTGACAATAAAATTAGAAAAGGTGTCATCACTTTATTTGAATTGTTTTCAACTTACATGCTGGAATAGTCAGAGATTAGTTGCATATTTTTTTTAATTTCAATTTTACACTTCATAAATATTTTTCTGGCTCCATTTCCAGAGGTCTAATGTAAGATTAGTAAACTATTTTCATTAATATTTGCATTTAAAACTAAAAAAATTAAAACCTGCACACACCTATATGTAGATGACCTAAAGATTTATAAAACTGGTTAATTATAAAAAAGTAACCATATTATGGTTCAGAGACACAAAGTGGGTATGCTGTGTATTTGGAAATCCTGTGGGCCCAGTCTTCATATATTTTTATAAAATTTCTGAAGTTTTGAAGAATAATCAGAATGAATATTACTGAGGTTCTACCACTGATGTTTGTGCAAACTTGAACAAATTAAGTTCTTTGTAAATTTTGTTTACTATAAAATGGGAATAATAATGCCTTAAAACATGGGTGGACAATATAAGAATAATATTATTAAAGCACCCTGCACATAAAATACCCTTTAGTAATATTTTTTTTACTAAAATATATATTTTGGTATACACAGAGACACAGAGAGACAGAGAGAGAGAGAAACACACACACAAGTAGGGAGAATGGGAGACAGAAGCAGGCTTCTTGCTGAGCAGGAAGCCAGATGTGGGGCTTGACCAGGATCCCAGGATCATGACCTGAGCTGAAGGCAGTCACTTAAGGACTGAGTCACCCAGGAGCCCTGCCCTTCAGTAATATTTTATGTAACTTTATTAGTCATAAGTTTTAAATTATTTTAAAACAACAACAACAACAAAACTTCTTGCATGTTATCAAATGGAATTAGCGGTGGTCTTCAGTGCTCCCACCTGTTAGCAGTGTGACTTGACAGTTCACTTGAACTCTGAGCCTTGGTTGCTCAGCTGCAAACAAAACCAAAAACAGTGGTACAGCTATGAGGTTATTGGGTCCTAATTGCTGTAAACTGCACATCGGTGGGAAATTTGTAGATTATGTTTCAATTAATTTATCTTAGTTGACATTAGCATTTATCTTAGTAAAGAAGAACTTCCAATATCCAACTGTTCCTTGCCCAGGGGCTTCATGGCTGCTTCCTTGTTTTTTAGAAACTTGGCAGAGAGGAGCCTGGGTGGCTCAGGTGGTCTTGCATCTGACTCCTGGTTTCGGCTCAGGTCATGATCTCAGCATCATGAGACTGAGCCCCTTTTTGGCCTCTGGGTACTTAGCACAAAATCTTTCTGAAAATCTCTCCTCTCTCTCTGTCCTCTCTGCTTATGTGTGCACTCATGCTCTTTCCCTGTCTCTCAAATAAAATTTTTAAAAAACTAAATACAAATAAATAAAAATATAGCAGATACTAAATGTGGGAAAATAAGAGGGAGAATGAAGGACATTTACTTTAGTACTTTTGCAATAATTACTCTTAGCCTTTGTTAATATTCTAGTATTTTCCTCATTCCTATCCATTGACTGTGCATTTATGTATCTATTTCCTGATCATCTTTACTCTCTTCCCATCCATCTGCCTTCGTACTTGCTTTCTTCTTTATAGCTCACTCATTCCCTTCCACCTCCCATTTAAAAAAAAAAATGGGTTTTTATGCAAAGAATAGGATTAATTGTATTTATGACTTCATAAAGCCTTGAGACATCCAACGCATCATTCTGGTTTCATTTTGGTTAACTTCGATGTTTTATTCGTCATTCAATATGGAGTAGTTTCATCGGTTAGTATATTCTAAATTCCCATGTGTTGTAAAGCAAAGTCAGCAGTATAATAAATCTAAAAATCTATTTTAGCTCAATTATTCCTAGACTGTTGTTAAAAACATACATCCTAAAGGAAACCACCATAAATCGTTTTGGCAAATACTCTTGCCACCTCCTTTAACAAAATTCAAAGACATTAATCTATAAAAATAAACACACATACATTTGCCTCATGTTCATTATTCATGGATTTCCTATTTGTAAGTTTGCCTATTAGACAAAATTTATAATTTGCAACCCCCAAAATCAGTAGTTGCTGTATTTTGAAATCATGCATGGACATGGGCAGAACATCAAAAATTTGAGTCACTCCGTGACATGTTCCCAGCTAAGGCTGAACAAAGTGACACTCCGCCTTCTTGTTTCAGCTCTCAGACTATAAATCAGTGTCTCTTCCCCAGTATATAGAGTGCCATGCTTTTCACATATTTCTACTCTTTTTTGGTGATTTTGCTGTTTCAAGAGTCTCATAAGTTTAGTGCTAAAGCTCTGTCCAGTGTTTTTAAGAGCAAGGGGGTCATGATGTGCCTTATGGAGAAAGTAACTTATACCCCCATAACAATGTATAATACATGCATTATAAATATGTATTTTATTTGTATTATGTTATATGTGAACGATACCCTGTTATAAAATAGTCCTAAATACCATTAACACTACTGCCATTGTTTAAATAATATATAATACCTATAAAATACATAATGTCACACATATAAATATACATATTAATAGGATACATAACTTTATTAGTCATACGTTAAACTATAAAACCATAATTATGAATAAAACTTTCTGCATTTTCCACAGTGTATTTAGCTGTGGTCTATAGTTCTCTCGCTTACTTGCTTTGTGACCCTAGAAAATTAACTGACCCTGAGCCTTGATTTCTCGGCTCCAAAATAATGGACTTTAACTAAGGTGTAAGTCCTAGTGCTACTGGCCGCAGTTCAGTGTTAATAAATAAATACTGTAATACATCCAGGGATAGGAAGAGGAAATTTGCTGACCTGTACACAAGGCCTCTCTCAAAATTGCTGAAATCACATCTATAGTGTGTAATGAAACTATGGAAAAAGACTAAAGTTGTGGATTCATGAGATAACTGATAATGTATAGTGGACAGCATTGTTGTGAGGCTGAAAACAAAACAATTTATGGTCACATTACCCAGGGTCAGGAATATGTTAAACACTTCCCTGCTGATGTTGACTGGTTTGCATGTTTCAAAAAGTAATCTGGCCAAATAGCCTTAGCAGGTGAGGTCAGTTCTGCAGATCAGGAGGCTGCTGGAGGGTGGGGGAATGACCTGAAGAGTATTACACAGAAACAGGATTATGTGCAAGAGCAGATTGTCCATGCTGAGAGTTGCTCATCTCACAAAGACATTGACAAAACAACTGTACAGTGAAAATGACCTCCCAAATCTCTGGCTTCATCACTCAAAGAGAATGCAATTAATTAATTTTAAGAAATGTTAAATAAGGTATCTTAAACAGACACACGTAAAATAAGGTTTTATGTGGATAAGTTGATGAAAATGTTGTTGGCAGAGGTTTGCAGGAAACGGACTTTGTATTCACCCTAGAAGTAGTGGTTCTGTATTTGCTAATTCAGTGTTCACAGCAACTTTATAGAACATAAATACCATGAAAAATGAGAATATATCATGTGTCCAATCATAAATACATAGTCACATATATATGTATATATATTTTTTAAAAGAAAAAGAAACATGAACAACCCGAACTTAATCATTGTCACAGAAATTGCCAAAGTGAATGACTTTTATGATTAACTTTTAAGTCACTTGTATGTGAAATGGTTTCCAATTATTTGCTTTCACAGAAATTGAAAGGATCAAATCAAGTTGGTAGCTTGATACATCATAAAAAACACTTTAGATTACTGTTTGCCTTTTATCACGTGGCTTGCAAATTGTTCAAATAATTGCTGACACTTCTACAAAGGTATTATTAAATAAAGGTTGTTTTCTGTTTTTTTCTAACTGTAAAAGTGAATATTAAATAAATAATATTTATGTTAATGATACATTTAGAAAAAGTGACAAATCAATGTCAGTTTAAAGTGAAATGTTTATAAAAATAAAATTCCTGAGATATAAACATTTTATTTTTAAATATTTAAACTTAGTATAAAAACATTTAATACAAACAAAACGCATAGTGAGATATATATTTTTTTTAACTTATTTAAGGGGCACCTGGGTGGCTCAGTGGGTTCAGCCTCTGCCTTTGATTCAGGGTCCTGGGATTGAGCCCCACATCGGGCTCTCTGCTCAGCAGGAAGCCTGCTTCCCCCTCTCCCTCTGCGTGCCTCTCTGCCTACTTGTGATCTCTCTGTCAAATAAATAAATAAAAATTAAAAAAATAAACTTAAGCACAGGAGAAAAAAAAGCAATTTGAAGTGATAAAAGAAGTCTCACTTCATTTATCTCCACATCGTGATCCAATTCTCAAAATTCCCTTATTTTTCTCCACTGATGATCTAACAACTTTTTAATTTATAACATTTAAAGATTTATAAATGTAATCATAAAAAATATGACTTGTTAAATGGACATAAAATCGTTATGTCCATTTCTGACCACTCTTATGGTTTGTTATCTTTTCTTGGCTTAATAGTATGTTAAAACCATTAAGACTCTGTACAGAGTATTTACATATGTTAGAGTGAATCTTCTCATTCTTGGCTTCTTTTATAAAGTTGACTTAGTTATTTGCAACTTTCGTCTATTAAAAAAAAATCAGAACATTTTTCGCGTCGTTCGAAAAGCTTGGCGCTTAACTGGAATTTAAATAAATACTCCTGAACAGCAAAATGTATCCATTTATTTAAAACTTATTTCCTGTCTTTAATCCATTTTTTGAAAAAAATTGTCTAGAAATATACATATCAATAAATCCCTGCAAAATGTTAGTCTCTCATTTCCCCATCTTGTTCCTCTTCAATACCCCTGATAGAAAGGACGTTAGTTATCACACCAGACTAAAACGTCAACCAGATGTCCAGACAGTGCGCCCTCTGTGTGTGTGCGCGTAGCCATCTGTCTGTGCCAGGTAGCCTGTGTACTCCATTCTCCACTTAAGTGGCACCCTTACTTCCTGTTAAGCCATTGAGGAAAGGTTTGGGGTTCAAGGCAAACTCTTGCTGCAGGCCACTTGAACCTCATGGTGTCGTCCATCCTTCATGACTGGAGCATTTAATTTTTTGAATTGTTTTCCATGTCAGACTTACACACGTTTTGTATAGGTGGCCCCCTTGACCCTTTAGCATGGTTAATATTCATGCGAATGACTTAATTTTTTTCTAATACTGTTTTCTAACGGATTGCTATAAAATAAGGGAATGATGTGCTCCATCAGTCCATAGTTCTACAGTCTTCCTTCAATGCCTGATCTGCTTGGCTAGAACCAGTGGTTTTGGCTTTAAGCAAAATCAAATTTAAAAGATACATTTGGCCAGCACCAAGTTAGCTCTGAAGGAGGGAATGAATCAGGCAACATAGCGTGCATAGTCCGGTTCTGGATGGCTGATGACGCCCAGACACATTCATCAGCGTGCCTGCCCTGATGTAAGAAACGAGGCTCCATGGGTTCAGACAGTCTTAATTAAAGCAAACCATCAGACCTGGGAAACCTTCAGCTGCATCTCATTAATTTCAGGTTACACATAAGTTAAGGATTGCTCCATAATGAATCTCAACCGTGAGTTACAGATGTTCAGTTTGTTAGAGTAAATTTAGCGGGTCTCATGTAAGTGGATCTAGCATAGATGCACTGAGTTAGTATAACAAGGAATATTTGACAAGAGTCCAAATTTGCAGGCCTCCTCAGGGCTAACACATACCACAGGTAATAATGCTTCCTCTCCAATTTCTGCCTCTGTTTGGCCTATATTTAGTCCAATATGTTAGATCAAATCATTAAAATTCATGACATTCACTTGGTTATGGCATATTATCATCTTGATATATCACTGGATCTGATTTCCTTGTAGTTGATTAAGAATGTTGGGGACTATGTGCAGGATGGATATTAATTTTACAGTTTTTTGGTAATAATTTTGGTTTTGATGTCAGGGTAAAACTGTCCTCATAAAGTAAAAAGTACCTCCTCCTCTTCTGTTTTCTTTAAAAAGTTATGAAAAATTGGGGCTACTCTTCCCTAACTACTCAACTGAATTTACCAATGAAATAAGTTGGATATATAGTTTTCTTTGAGGAAAGGTTTTGATTAATAATTCAATTCTTTTGGGGCACCTGGGTGGCTCAGTCATTTAAGCACCTGACTTCAGCTCCGGTCATGATCTCAGGATTCTGGGATAGGATTCTGGGATCGAGCCCCACATGGGGCTCCCTGCTCAGTGGGGAGCCTATTTTTCCCTCTCCTTTTCACTTTGCCTGCTTGTACTTTCTCTTTCTCTGTGTCAAATAAATGAATTAAAAAAAAAAAAACCAACTTTAAATAAATAAATAATTTGGTTGTTTATAGATATATGGTTTGCCACATGATTCTTTACTAGTCTGCTTTGATTTTTTATGTCATTTGTTTAGTTTAAATTGTCAAATTTATTAGCATAAGGTCACTCATGTACTTAATGTCTGTAGGAGCTAGAGCTTTGTATAATATTTTATAAATATTAATCTTTTATTTATCTAGTTAGTGTTTCCTATCAACATTTTTAACCTTTCAAAATATCAGATTTTGATTTATTCTATTTTGTCCATTTTTTAACCTGTTATACTTACTTATTCTCTTATTTCTATTTTTAAAATCTTTTTAGCTTTCTTTTGTTCTTCCCCTCCTAGGTTCTCATAGGAAAATCTTTTTTTAGAATCTTATTTATTTATTAGAGAGTATGCGCGAGTGGGTGGAGGGGCAGAGGGTAAGGCAGAAGGAGAGAATCTTAAGCAGACTCCATTGTGAGCCCCAGGCAGGGCTTGATCTCATGACCCTGGGATCATGACCTGAGCAGAAACCAAGAGTAGCACACTCAACTATTTGAGCTACCCAGGAGCCCCCTGGAAAAATCTTTGGTCATTGATTTTATAATTTTCTCTGCCTGTAGGCATTATAAATATGTGTATAAGCTATAGTTCAGTGGCATCGTCCAAGTTTGATAATTTATATTTTCCTTTTCATGTAATTCAGTTATATTTTGTAATTCAGTTAAGTTCAGTTGTATTTTCTTGTAAGTTCAGTTATATTTTCTTGTATGACCTATGAATTATTTAGCAGAGTTTTATTAAATGTTCAACTATTGGTTTTTTTTTTCTGGATATTGAATTTATATTCATTTCTAACTTAATTGTTTTGATACTTTTTTGTTAAAAATTTTGATCTTGAAGTTTAGTAGATCACATCTTTATAAATTTTAAACATGCAATGTAAGATCTTGTATATTTATAAAAAAAATTTATAGCCTAAAATGGAAAGTGTGGTGAGTGTTCAGTGTACACTTGAGAGAATATATCTTCTGTAAATCTTAGTGTAATATTTGTAAACATCAATTCAGTTTTCATAGAATTGTTTATTCTTTACTCTTAATTTTGTTACTTCTATCATTTATGAAGGGAGAGGAGTTAAATACTCCACCTATAATTTTGGAGCTGTCGATTTCTGCCCCAGGAGTTATCTGGTTTTGATTCATGTATGTTGACATTCTCTTATTAGGTATATTAGATATATATAAACATCAGGTTGTAATGTGTTCCTGGTGAACTAATTATTTTACCATTATGAAGAATTCTGTTATGTCAGGTAATGCTTCCTGTCTTGAAGTATTTTAACTTGTCTGATATAACCATATCAGCTTTTTCTACTTTTTGACTACTAGAAACATACCTGCTATGAGTTTTTGAGTACAAATGTTTATGTGGACACATATTTTCATTTCTATGAGGTAGATAATTAGGACTGATAAGGGTTTTTTTTTGTTGTTGTTTTTTGTGTGTGCTTTGTTTTGATAAATTGCTTGACAATTAAACACTTAATTCCAGTGGATTGATAGGTTTTTACAGTATGTTTATCTTTTTTTTTTTTTAAGTTTTACTTATTTATTTGACAGAGAGACACAGCGGGAGAGGGAACACAAGCAGGGGCGGTGCTAGAGAGAGAGAAGCAGGCTGGATCCCAGGACCCTGGAGCACGGGCCTGAGCTGAAGGCACAGGCTTAAGGACTGAGCCACCCAGGTGCCCACAGGGTATGCTTATCTAGATGAGAAATGGTAGTACCACTTTGCATTTGAACCTGTATTTTCTGTGATTTCTGGTTGCTCTAGTCAGCAAATGAAACATACACATATAAAACTTAGCATTAGGTATACTCATAGGTATGTCATGGCATCTTACTGTAATTATAATTTGCATTTCCCTAATGACTTTTTGTTGAGCATCTTATCATGTGTTCTTTTCCCCTTACCTGTTTTTTGGTGGTGTATCTGTTAAAAATTTTCTACGTTTCTAGTGTTTCCCACTGAACTGTTAAACTTATTTATACATATTCTGAAGAAATTGTATCAGGTAATGGTTTTGCTAACATTTTCTACTGATTTTTAGTTTTACTTTCTGTTTTGTTAGAAATGCTTTAAAATAGGGTGAAATGATGAAATCCAATTTATCTATTTTTTCTTCTATAGTTTATGCTTTGTATATCTTCCTTATGAAATCTTTTACCTATCCCACTGCAAATAGGGATCTCTATTATATTTTCTCCTAGAATATTTTGTAGATGAAATGGAAGAGCATAGTTTGGTTCACTTCAAGGTAATTTTTGTCATTTTTGCATATAGTGTGAAGAAAAGGTAAAACGTAAGGTTATCCACATGACTATGTTTTTCTTAATTCATTGAAATGTCTTAACACCACTGTTATAAAGTAACAAGCATACATAAGTAGGCCTCCTCTTAATGTCTGATTCTACTTTATTATTTTATATTCTATTGGCTTTCAGTTACATATATTTTATTTTAGTAGCTTCTTTAGAGTTCACATTATACATCTTTGAATTTTCAATATTTATTAAGAGTTAGTATTTATTCTACCTTCCACTTCACTCCTGATTCCAAATTCCCACCTTCTGTCATTTCATGCCTGGGACTCTACTTGCTCTGTGCTGTTTTCTTTGATTTATTTTCGTATCTGTCCCTTCCACAAACTGTTGAGTTCTGCCTTCAGTGCTACTCTTTTCTCTTAAACAGCCATTTGCCTTCAGGAAATCAACAGAAAAAAATATTGTTATTTTTCTGATATGTTTGCCATTTCTTATGCTTTTCTGAATTCCCAACTGGTGTTATTCTTTTTCTGCCCAAAGAACATGATTTAGCATTTCTTCTAGTACAGGTCTATGGCCTGGATCTTGAACTTTTATTTAACTGTAAATTTTCATCCTCATTATTTCTTTTTTCCTGGATTCTCTGTTGAAACCTCACTTTTGGCTTTTTAGTGATAGTATTGCATTGTCTGTGGCTTTGTGGTGTCTGATGAGAAGCTAGCTGTCATGCATTTCAGTGTGGCTCTGTATGTGATAGTTCTTTTGTTCTCTGACTGTTTTCAACCTGCACCCCTCACACCATATTTTTCAGTAGTTCTATCATGATGTGATTTTCTTGGTATTTATCCTAGTTAGCATCTGCTTAAGTGCGTGGATCTTAAAACATAACTGAATGTTTTAATCAAATTGTGTGTGAGGGGAAACTCATTTTATTCAAACTTTTTTTTTCTTTTTTTGCTTTAATTTCAGTCCTCTCTTCCTGTGACTCCAGTTATGGACTGGTTAAACCTTGGTTGATGATCTTTTCTGCAGTCTTCCCTACCTTGAGATGAGATCATTTCAATGATGGACTTTCCAGGTCTCTGATGATTTCCTCTCCCACCAGGCTCCTGTTCACAACCCATAGTGGATTTCTCATTTTGATTATTGTACTTTTTGTTTCTGAAATCTGTGGGGTTTTTTTCTCCATTTATTTGCTGTAGTTTCCAAACTGTTTACTCAGTAAGGTCATGTTTTCCTTCAGTCCTTCAAAATATTTATACTAGTTGCTTGAAAGCCTATGTCCTTCAACACAACATATGAATCCGCTTAATACCTGCTTCTACTTTCTATTAATCTTGACCAAGTAGGATATTTTTGCTTGGCATAGAAGGGCTAGTTGAAATATTTTTCTTTAAGTATTTTAAAGACACTTCCACTGTTTCTGGTATTGCACAATTTCTGAAAATGAATCTTGTCTTGCTTCTTCTGTATGCAATGTTGATTTTTCTTTAATGCCTTCCAGATTTTTCTCTTTACATGTTTCTTTCAGCAAATTGACTTTAACTTTTTCTAACATTTTTCTTCTTTTTGTATTTCTCTTGTTGCAGTTACCTAAGCTTATTAGTTATGTGTTTTTTGGTCTTTGATTTGTTTTGGAAATCTGGGGCCATCGTGCCTTGAAAGAACTCAGCCATTCTCTTCTCCCTTTTGCCTCTCTCAGTAAAATACATGAACATTAATTTTCTGTTTCTGTCCCACATATCTTGAATGTTCTTTTGTTTTTATTTTATTTTTTTAAATTTTTGTATTTCACCCTGAATATTTGAACTTATCTTCAAATCCAGTGAGTCTTTTCTTAGTGGTGTCTGGTCTAATGGAGAGACTTAAATTTTTCTTAGAAAGAGTGTGTATAAGTTCCAGACATCAAGTTGAGAAAAGCAGATGTTGTATATGTTTTTGTATGTCCAGAAATGGGTGTGTTCCCTTCTTCTTTGCTAGGCCTTTATTCTGGAGTGGTTAGAGTTGGTAGTTGAAATATGCTGAGTCTTGTTGGCATGTGTTTTGATGTCTTTGCCTTTGTCTGCAGTTCCCACAGACTCCACATTCATTTAGTGTTGGGTCATAATTTCTATACTTATTGTGAGTTATGGGTCTCTGGAGAACTTTCGTAGTGTTTGTCTGTCTTTCCCTCCTGACTCTGTTGCTCCTGCATTGCTGAATCACAAAGAGCGGTGCCCTTCCCCAGTGGTAGATGCTGATGCTATGCACAAGGTGTTATTCATGACCTTGCTGTGCTTAGCTTTGGGCTGGGGACTTCTTGTCTCCCTTGGCCCAGTCCAGTCATCATCAGGGAGTGAATTTTCTCAGTGTTCCTGCCTCTTTTCCATCAATGGCAGCAAATTCTGCCCTGTAGTTAATGTTGGTCTCCTATAAGGAGAAAGTTACTTCTGCCTTTGCTTAGCAGTAAGAGTTCACTGCTTTGTATCGTGAGGAACTCAAGGCCTGTTTCCTCTCTCTTTCAGAAGATTTTGCATGTACACTTCCCCAGGAGCAGCGAATCCTATGCCTGCCCTAGCTGAGATGCGCTTGTCCCTACCCATATTCCAGTAGGCCCCTGTGTGAGAAATGAGCTGGCACCTCATCAGGAGGTTACGAAAGGCATTCATATTTCTTTCTCATTCTCCACTGGCATCAGACCACCTCTGGCTTTCCCCCAGCACTAAGGAGATGCTTATGCTCCTTAACTTCCAATCTTTCTGTTAAAAATTTAGTAGGAGCAGATGTAGAAAAGTGTGTGATTAAGAACCCACTCTCAGGGGCACCTGGGTAGCTCAGTGGGTTAAGCATCTAAAAAAATTCTGCCTTAGGCTCGGGTCATGATCTCAGGGTTCTGGGATCAAGTCCCACATGGGGCTCTCTGCTCAACAGGGAGCCTACTTCCACCTCCCTCTCTACCTAGTTGTGATTTCAGTCAAACAAAATCTAAAAACAAAAAACAAAAACAAACAAACAAAACCCACTCTCTTTGTGCTTAGGACTCCCTATTACTATGAACCAGTTCTCAGCCTTAGAGTTTTTCTGTAGAGTACTGTTACTTTTTTTTTTTTTTTTAATTATTTGTACCCTCCTGAAGTGCAACAGTTCTTATGTCTCTTTTCTATTTAGAAGAGACTGCCACTCCTTGCAGTTCAATTGCCGTAAGTGACTTGCAATTTCAGCTCTTGGATCTGTTCCCCAAAAAATTGTTTTTGTGTTTTATCCAGCTGTTTTTCATCTTTGGTTTGAGAGTGATGGTCTCTTGCACTTTTCTGTATGCAGGGTGGAAGTATCACTCCTTTCTTCTGTACTTCAGTGTTATTTTAAATAAAACAAGATGTTGCTCTCTACAGCTAATATTTGGGTTTTAGATTTTTCTCACTTGTCTATAGCTTTATGGTTAATCTTTTCTTGTTCTTCTGCCTGATTAATACCCCATAGTGTATCCATAATCATGGGCTTCTTGGTGATGAATTTTCTTTATTTGGCTTTACTGAAAATGCCTTTGGGTTTTTTGTATTCATTTTGATTTTCAGCAGTTCTATTGCGATGTGCTTAGGGATTGATTTTCTTCATAGCTGCTCTCGAATTTATAATTTCTTTAATTTCTCTGATTTGGGAAAATGTTAAGCTATTGTCAGTTTGCCCTCATTCTCTTCTTCCATCTATGATTACCAGAATGTTTATTAGACTAGGTTCTAACTATAGGCGTTATCAATGGGTTCCTGTAGCTTTTTAAAAATTGATTTAACTTGTTATTTTTTATGCTTAGTGTTTTTTCCCCAGGCTTACTGAAGTATGATTGAAAAATAGATTCTATACATTAAGGTTGTACATGCAATATGATGATTTAGTATACATATGCACTGTGAAATGATTACCACAATCAAATTAATTAACATGCCCATTACCTCACATAGTTTTCATTTTGTATATATATATGGTAAAAGCACTTAAGATCTCTTCTTTCAGCAAATTTCAAGTATACAATACAGTATTGTTAGAACTGTTAGTATTGTTAGAACTTTATCGCTTTACAACGGGAAGTTTATACCTTTGACCAACATGTCTGTACTCCCCATCCCCATCCCAAAACCACTGTTCCACACTCTGGCTCTGTGATTGTGACTTTTTTACATTCCATATGTAAGTGAGAATGTACAGTGTTTGTCTTTCTGTGTCTGGCTTATTTCACTTAGCATGTCTTTCAGGTTCATCCATGTTGTAAATAGCGGGATTTCCTTTTCATGGCTGAATAATATTCCACTGTGTATATTATATTTCATTATTTATGCTCTATATAAGGTATGTGATCATACTTTCTTAATCCATTTTTCTATAGATTTCTTAAGCCCTCTTTTGTGTTTCCATTTCTTTTGTATTATTTATTGCCCCAGATATTTTCTACTGATAGACCCTCCAGTTTCTTAGTCTTCTATTATGTGATAACTAACATACTGCTGCATTGTCCTCTTGTATTCTCAATGTTGAATAATGCATTTTTCTGTTCTAAAATTACCATTTCTCTTTCATAGATTCCAGTTCTCTCCTAAAAGAAAAGTTATGGTGTGTAGCTCTAAGCATTTTCTTTTCTATTATTATGTTCAGTTAGCAACATATAGTACATCATTAGTTTTTGATGTAGTGTTCAATGGTTCGTTAGTTGCTTGTAACACTGAACATTTTAAACATTTTTGCTTTAATGTCTTACCTAATATAATTATTGTCAGCATCTTCTGCAGATGGTTGTTTGATAATTTTCTCCTGGCTTTCAGTCCTATCACTTTGTTTCCTCAATTCTCTCTAAGTTTTTGTCAAAAAAAAAAAAAAAAGTTTAGTAATTTTGATTGAATAATAAACACTTACACAAGGAAAATATTTGAGGCTACATAGAAGTCCTCCCAAGGAATTCACCTTTGCTTCTGAAAGGAGAAAATAGGTACATGATAATCCCTAGATTAATATATCCCAGTTAATGTGCTTACAATGATAGGACTTTGAGCTTTAGGGTATGTGATGCTAGTCTAGGTCCCATTTTTCATTCCTCTTAAAATTCTCCTTGTGGGGGCACCTGGGTGGCTCAGTGGGTTAAAGCCTCTGCCTTTGGCTCAGGTCATGATCCCAGGGTCCTGGAATTGAGCCCTGCATTGGGCTCTCTGCTCAGCAAGAAGCCTGCTTTCCTCTCTCTCTCTCTCTGCCTGCCTCTCTGCCTACTTATAATCTCTGTCTGTCAAATGAATAAATAAAATCTTAAAAAAAAAAAACAAACTCCTTGTGTGGTTTAACCCTTCAGAGAGCCAAATCAAACAATGGGAGGGTCAAGAAGCCTCCCTTCCTTGATAGACGCAGACTCCAAATTTTGTCTTTAAGAGGCTGACAAAATCCATGCATAGTTTCACATTCTGTTGGCTGCCTTTTCCAAAATAGATAATTTTAGGTGAAAAATTGCCCTACTGATGGGTCACAATTATCCAAGTTTCCTTTTTCATATTTTAGCCTCTCCCTATAAATTCAAAATTTTCTTGGTAAAAGCTGATCCATGTTAGCTAGTATGCCATCAGTTTAAGTGAAAATGTATTTGCTTTCTTTCATTTTTCTATTTTTGTTTTCATTCAAGACACATCCACACTTGAAACAATGTATTTTTTTATATCATAGGTTTTGTTGAAGTGATTAGAATAATCTGTGTAACTACAAGCTAATTTACAATTTAAAACATAATGTAAAATATCACTTGAGTCACAGAACTTTGTGACAGGATAGTAGTATATGGTTTTTTGACTTTATTTTGTATACACAAACACATACACACACACAAGAGATGGAGTATGAAGTGATTTTTCTAGTAATAGCATCACAATAATGGCAGATACAGAGAAATCCTTACTTGATTACCAAGCCAATGTTTTAACCTCAATGACAATTCATTCCAGTTTCTTTTCTCCAAATAATTTTCTCCAGTTCACTGTTTCTAATATACACCTATCATCATTGGTAAAAAAGACAACAGACAGGGACAGAAAGAAGAGAGAGTATGCCTAAGATTTTTTAAGCCTTTGGAAATTTTGAACTTAAAAGTACATGAAAAATATTTGCTGTGTTCAGTGATTACATCATCTATTTAATTTAAGACTGTAAGTAGATACTCCATAAACCAAAATTACACAGTGAAAACTTAATAATAGTTAAGGAACAAGCTTTTGAAAAACCTTTTATTACCTTTAATGATTAAATTGTTCTTTTTCATTTATAACTTTTTAAAAAATAATTTGAATTCCTGAAGCCTGTCTAGAATTTCTACATTAATAGAGAAGCATAAAAAACATGCCTTACTCAAAAATAATTGTCCTGTGTTCTGGATAAGTGTAAACTATATATAATTCAGGATTTAACATTTTATTTACATCTCTGTACTTACTCTTATTCAGGGTTCTAGTCGTATTTTAAAGCCATTTCTGCACTATTTTTCCATTTGTTGGGTTCTGTGAACAAACTGTCTTGAAACTAGATTGGATCAATAAATTTCTATGGGAGATAAGCCTTGATTGTTAAAATAATTACAGCCTTAGTCTTAAGATAAAGAATTTTATGATGGAAGTTAAAGTTTTTGTCAAAAATAAAACCTCTTGAACTATAGACGGCATTTTAGGTTTAACAACAAAATCTTGATGGAATTCTTGACAAAATAAGCACAGGTTATAACTCTATTATATTCTCCTTATTCTGTTGCAGATCATAATTAAACATTAAGCAATCTATCAAAAGCAATGTAAAATGCAACCTTTTCTCTATGAACATCAACCACTCTCTTACAAACTTCTCACAAGCATAATTATATGTATTTTCTACTATTTAAGAAAAAGATAAATGATAAGTAAATAATTAAGTCCATTTATTCTCATTCTTATATTTCCACTGATAACTATAAGCTAATATATGATTGTCATTGTTTATCTAGTGTTAATTAAACTCTACAAGTGGATGATGAGTCGGTGAGAGATGGTTATATCTTTTTAACATTAAATTATGAAGAAATTTTTTCTTGAGGGCACCTGGGTGGCTCAGTGAGGTAAGCGTCTGCCTTAGGCTCAGGTCATGATCCCAGGGAGGAGAGCAAGTCCTACATCGGGTGTTCTCTACTCAGTGGGGGATCTGCTTCTCTCTCTCACTCTACCTTTGTGCTCTTTCTCCCTCTCTCAAATAAATAAATAAAGTCTTTAAAACAAAATTTGTTCTTGGGGAAATTTCATTATATTAAATTCAGAAAATTGGTGATTTATTGTCCTTAGGTTTATTGTACTGTTCTACATTATGCTATATTCATCACCATACAATATTCTATACATGAACTGTGGTTTTCATGGTTATATTACGCCTTAAAAGAATTCTGAAGATTTACATTTGTAGTTCCTGCTTTCCATTTAAAGCCATGTCCACCCCTGCAGTGCTTTCTTTTTTTGACTTTAAGCCAAGAGGATATTTAGGACATCACTTTCCATGAAAGCTTCCTAACTCACAGACTACAGGATAATTAATTCCTTCAAAATCCCATTTGCATTAAAATATATTTGATTTTCTGCTATTTACATACTATCTTGTGGTAGAATAGTCCTATAAGAAGATGTCGTACTTGCTTTATGGAGGTGTTTTTATTTTCTTACTAATAACTTCTTCCTTTTATGCATAACACAGCTTGTGAAGTAACAAATAAATGATACTTGGATATAGCACATAGATTACTCAAAACATTCCCTGTTGCCCTTGAACAGAAGTAGTGTCCCAATATGTGTCAACATAAAGTCAATTTTGATACTGATGGACTTGTGAGATGTTTAGATTTCGCATCATAAACTAAAATTGATCATAAATGGATTAGATTTTGGAGATATACTTAGAAATGTTAAAGTTACGAAGTTTCAACAATGACTTTGAAGCAAACTTGATTATTTTGGCTTACAATCAAGTAATTTAGAATTGTCAATATGAATGTTAAACATTTAGTATTTCACGTAAGACACAGAAATCCTGTGGTAATGCCAGCAGGTATGTCAACACATAAGAGAATCAAATGAAGTAAAATCATATTATAATCTTAAGTGAGTAGGAAATAAATGCTCTAAAATGTATTCATTTTATGTGTCCTTAAGAAAGAAAATTAGGGCAGCTGATATGTTAAGGAGTTTCAAATACTTAGAATCATATAAAATTATGAAAAAGCATCAGATGTTCATAAGAGTTAGACATTGCATATAAGAGTATTTAATGCTGTGTAGGGATATATTACATTTTTGTGGACTCAAAATACAAATGTCTTTTTGACTGAAACTATTGATCTTCACCCTTTTAAATGAGTATACAAAATACATGCATGCATGATGTTACAAATAATTTCATGTTTAGGGAGTAAGAAGTTTGCACTTCCTATACTTCTGACATTACTAGTATGCTACAGATAATTGTCTATAGCTACACTAATACTGTAAAAGCTTGAGTGTATCTTTTAGAAAATTCAACTTCTGGCATAACACTGCTAAACTTGAATATTTTTTGCTGACAAAGTAATATAAGAACTATATTCTCTCAGGGCATTCTGTGGTGTTATTTATATATGAGAATATTGGCTTTCTTGGCATATAAGAAGTATGTGATTTACTTAACTTTGGGGTTATCTGTGCTTTTCATGAACATATTTTATGAAAAATAAACATGCAGTTGTGCCTAATTCATTAATAAATAGAACCCAATGGGCTACAGATATGCCACATATATTACATATTACATACTTTCAATGAATTAGATATGTATTATTGAGAAAAATTAATGTTCACAGATAAGATAAAAATGAAATTTGATTTTTTAAATCAGTCTGATGTTATATTTGATAATTATTTCAACCACATATGCTCTTTCTTGAACCCACTGTACACTTTTAACTAACTTTTGACTTTTAATTGTTTCATCGATATGAGAAAGGATCCTTATTGTGAAGTTTTTTTGTTTTTGTTGTTGTTGTTTTAAGATTTTATTTATTTATTTGACAGACAGAGATCACAAGTAGGCGGAGAGGCAGGCAGAGAGAGAGGAGGAAGCATTCTCCCTGCTGAGCAGAGTTCTGATGTGGGGCTGGATCCCAGGACCCTGGAATCATGACCTGAGCCAAAGGCAGAGGCTTAACCCACTGAGCCACCCAGGCGCCCCTATTGCCAAGGAAATCCTCAACATATTTCAGCCTGAAAACTTAACTAGAGGGGTGCCTGGGTGGCTCAGATGGTTTAGCATCTGCCTTAGGCTCAGGTCATGATCCCCAGGTCCTGGGATTGAGCCCCATGTAGGGCTCCTGGCCCAGCAGGGAGTCTGCTTCTTCCTCTCCCTTTGCTTCTCCCGCTGCTCGCTGCTCATGCTCTCTCTCTCTGTATCTCTGTCTCAATGAATAAATAAAATCTTTAAAAATATTAACTGCAAAACAATACTAGGTTCTTACCATCCTTTAGTGGAATATGTATAACTTTACATTTAGTGTTATTTGATTACATTTGCTCTATGTTGATTACAAAAATTAAACTTAAAAAAACATGTATGTAATTCTCTCAAAGAATTGGTACCTTTAATTAGCTAATTAATGTTAGGTGAACAAGAAGTCATTGCAAACATTAAAATTTCCTGCTAATGACTAAAGAAAGCTTGGCTAGGAGGCCAATTGGGAGGGAGACAAACCATAAGTGACTCTTAAATCTCACAAAACAAACTGAGGGTTGCTGGGGGGAGGGGGTTTGGGAGAAGGGGGTGAGATTATGGACATTGGGGAGGGTATGTGCTTTGGTGAGTGCTGTGAAGTGTGTAAACCTGGTGATTCACAGACCTGTACCACTGGGGATAAAAATATATGTTTATAAAAAATTAAAAATTAAAAAAAAAAGAAAGCTTGGCTAGGAAGTGACACATCACAGTTGATATGATGGAATGATTTGCTCTGCCTTTAAACAATAGGGGGTGAGTTATCTAAAATTTAAACCAATATTAAAATCAATTAAAGTAATCTACTTTTTATTTTCAGTATTTGTTGCCAGTTCTAAACACTGTCAATGATAAAATACTCTTTCAGATACAGTATTTTTCGAGTTCTAAATAATTTTGGCAGTTACCATTGGACTTTCATTATACATATTAAATATATTTATGAATATCTAAATATACTCCTAATAGACCATTTTAATTTTTAATTTCCTTTTTTTTTTCCTTAAGGAAATACTGTATTCTATGAAGAATTTAACTCCCAAGAACTCCATTATGCAATGTACCTCCTATGTATGGGCATATCGTTATTTTGAGTCTTTTTTTTATAATAGCTCAATACAATTCAAGTTTGTTTTAGAAACCATTTATGGCTCCAAAGCTGTGTTTTCAGATATCCCTTATTATAAAATCCTGATTGAAAGTAAATGATAGATACATGTTATTTTGTAGAAAATACTAAGAGCACAGTTATTTTATAGACAAAAACAAAACTTCTGTCATTTCCTTGAATACTAAGAAACCCCGAGTCCAGTTTAGCAAAGTTGCAGGATGAGGGCAATAAATAAAACTGAGCTTGATTTCTTGTTACAATAGAATTGAGTAATTGCATATGAAAATTGAAATAAAGCCAATAACATTTCAAAAAATATAGATATGAAGTAATTATAAGAAAATATATGCCAGATTGGTATGCTGAAACCTGTAACATCAATGAAAGAAAGAATTCAAAATAAAGGGAGAGCTACATTATATCCATAAGTTGAAAGATTTAATACTGTTCAGATGTCATTTCTCCCAAAATTCATCTAGAAATTCATTTTGAGCCTGATAAAACTTCCGGCAGAATTTTTGTAGATCTGGTCCATGGGTTTAAAATGTATATGAATTACAAAGGACCAACGTTCTGAAAAAGATTTATGTAACTAAGACCCCCATAACCTGAGTGCAAAATTGACATTTAATAGCCTACTTTATTATGATAGCTTATCATAAGAGTAAGCATGTAGATAAATTAGAGCAATAGGCCTATATATATATATGTGATGATTTAATTAATTCAACAACAAAGGATAGTATTTTCAACAAATTGGACTTGATAAGCACCCTATATTTTAGGAAACAAAAATCTGTGGTGCCTGGGTGGCTCAGTGAGTTAAGCCTCTGCCTTTGGCTGAGGTTATGATCCCAGGGTTCTGGGATCGAGCCCCACATTGGGCTCTCTGCTCAGCAGGGAGCCTGCTCCCTGCACCCCCTCCCCGCCTGCTCTCTGCCTACTTTTGATCTCTCTCTGTGTGTCTAATAAATAAATCTTTAAAAGAAAAATCTTATGCCCAAATCTAATGCCAAGCATATATACATGTTGAAAGGAAACACTGGAGAAATACAACATGGCAGAGAAAGAATTCTTAGGACATAAAACAAATGAAAGCTAACTTTTAAAAAAAGAGATATACTTTAAATATTTGGCTCTTCAATAAGATATTATGAAGATAACACAATTTATTTTCAAAACACCTGTTTATTAATAATCTATTGCTATATACTTGGGAGATAATATTTGGAAATGCTTACCTCTAAAAGTTTTATACCCAGTGTTTATGGAAGATTCATACACTCATTCATAAGGGGAAAAAAGCCAGCTAAAAGATTGTTATATATTTGAACAGTTGCTTTAACAAGGATGAGATATGAATGGAAAATAGATGAATACTCATAATTATTTGTTAGGAAAATGGAAGTTGAAAACAATCCAAGATACCACTATACATTGACCAGAATGGCTAAAATAAAAGACAAAAGAAAAAAAATAATGAAGTTTGAAAGGCATCTTTGACCCCATAGTCCTGATAAGAAAAAAGAATGATACCTTTGTAAGTATTTGGTAATCTCATATACAGTGAGCCATCACCTGGCCATGCCACCTGTCCTCCTCATTTCTAGGTAGTTGCTAAAGATAAAAGACCTAAAGCCCTAAACACCAGTGCTCATAGCAGCCTTCTCTATAACTATGTAAACTTGTTATCACCTGAAAGTGTGTTATATGGTAAATGGATAAATTAGAATTTATCCATAATGGAATTATCACCATTAAAAGAATAAACAAGATTTTGTAGATAAGATCTATACAAGGATGGATCCAAAAAGCATAAAACTAAGTCCAAGACAAAAGGCAACTTTGGGGTAAAAGTTGTTGTTGTTGTTTTTTTTTAAGATATTATTTATTTATTTGACAGAGATCACAAGTAGGCGGAGAGTTGGGCAGAGAGAGAGGAAGGGAAGCAGGCCCACTGCCGAGCAGAGAGCCTGAGGAGGGGCTCCATCCCAGGACCCTGAGATCATGACCTGAGCGGAAGGCAGAGGCTTCAACCCACTGCGCCCCCCAGGCGCCTCTGGGTAAAAGTTTGAAGAGAAGAGAAAACTTAATAAATGTCTCAAATTATTTCTCATTAATTATCAATTACACAAAAATAGGAAGTTTACAGTGAAAAAGCTTCCTGGACAACACTTCAATTATTAGTATTAACATCACCAATAACAGGACACACTAACATCACTCGTAACAGTCCTTCAGTCTTGCGTCCTGGACATGGCTTTACTGTTTCATATTCCTATTAGCTAAATTAGGTAGCTCTGCCACTCAAAGTAATTTATCAGCATGACTTAAAGGACTCAAAGTCTTGAAGGTAAATACCTCTGAGTGGATAAAAAGAGAGCAGTTAAAGGCTGTTGCTTTTGTATTGCTTATTTCCTGTTTTATCATTTCCTATTTTATTTTCAATTTTACTGCACATATTTTGAAATCTATCCAAAATTAGAGAAAAATCAAAGTTGAAAGGAATATAACCTTGTATCTGGATTTATAAAATTTTTATTATGCCAAGCATTGGCTTTTCTTCCATTTATGATAACTATACTTTCAAGAAATTATAGGCTTTAAAAAACATTCAATTGATGCCTTATTTTTTTTTCTTTTTTTTTATTTTTATTTTTATTTTTTTTAATTTTTTATTTTTGACTTATTTTTAAAATTTTTTGGTTCACTGTATGTGTGTTACCATTTTTTTTTAATTAAGACTTTTTTAGATCATTTGAAGGTTCACAGCAAATTGAGGGGGGATACAGAGACGTTTTGTGTACTGTCTGCCCCCACACATGCATAACCTTCCCCAATAAAAACATCTTCCATCATAGTGGTGCTTTGTTAGAACTGATGATCCCACTTAAATACATCATAACCACACAAGGTCCATAGTTTGTATTATGGTTCACCCTTGGTGTTTTTATCCCCTTAAATTATTGATTCATTTATTGCAATCTTTTTAGTATAATAAAGCATTTAGAGCTATAAATGTTTCTTTCCACTCAGCACTGTCCATATCAAATATGATTTATGTAGTGTAAACCTTTTATTTGATCTTTCTTAAAAGTCAGTAATTGCAGCTTGGATAATCTAGACATGGGAACGATCTAGAGAGCATTTTCTCTAACATTTATTCAAACTGTTTCATTTAAATGGATTTTTTCTCATTAAGTTCCAATTTTACTGCATTGAGAGAATTTATATTTAGTCAGATCACCTTTGCTTTTCTTAATTTGTCATAGCCAGGGGAAAAAATAAGATGTATCAACATGATGTACATTGTATTAAAGCTTTGTAGAGGGGTGTGTGTGAGACTGAATACACAGAGCATGTCACTTTACATTAACTTAATGAAATACATGATTTACATGTTCTATATCTTTTTTTTTTTATTTACATCCTTCCTCAAATGAGTGAGACTGTGGTCCTAAAGTCTCCCCAAATTATTGCATTTTATTTATTTTTTATAAATGTGTACTTCATACATTTCGTATAATATGAGCTATTGAAACAGTTACAACTTTTTTCATCTCTATGTATATATCAAAATCTCCATTTTCCCCCCAGCTCTCTATTTTTATCAGTAGAATTTTTTTTCTACTTCTGTTAATAATTTGTTTTCTTTTCTTGATGGGAGAGACAGTGATCTACCATCAGAGATTTAGGAAGAATTTTTTGTTGTCTCTTGCTGGAGTGAGGAGATAGGGGGAAAAAAGTGAAGTAAAACATTAATTGCCAACTACAGTATCTGTCTTGAAATGTCAACTTCCTACATTTTCACTTTCCACACAGAAGCACAATTATGCAAGATGAGAGAAATTGACAGGGTTCAGACCCCATGAAGACTTCTCTAATCTGAGGGTCTTTCAGATAAAGCAGTGATACACAGGGTTTGAGCAAAGTATTTCTAGTTCCATAGTAATATCCCCATGATACACCTTTAAAAGTACTATAAATGTAGATCAAAGAGAATGAATATCCTTATTACTCCGAGGGACATTGAAAGAAACTATGAAAATTTACATTTCAAGTAACCTTATATAGCAGCTGGTTGATTCTGATATTTGAAACAATGTCAGAATGGGATTAAAGCAAGAGTATGTCCAAAACACTTCAAACATATTTTTCATCTTAAACTCACTGCATTAAATTGAACGATATAGTTCATTATATTTCCTTCACAGATACAGAAATAATTTCTGAATGCAGCTGGTTCCATAACAGGATATGTCTAAGATTCCCATTGCATTTTATGTTGAATAATTTATTTTTGACAGAAAATGAAGTTCACAGTAATGTATTTTTTTGACTTTCACTATCAGTCATTGGAATTTATTAAAAATTCCAAACCAGTAAATTGTGCTTGCAGAGAAAATGTGTTAAGTTACACATTTTTCATTTCAAGCTTAATTAAAATCATATTCTCTAGTACACTGATTGTTAGAGAGGTATTTACCCTACAAATAGTTGTGGTGGTTATGGTTCCTGAATCATCCTTTCTTCTTCAGATGTTTCTCTTACAGGAAGTCATTTTCCCATTGAAATAATTATTTTTCTATATTCTCACCACATTTATAGGGTAAAGTTAAGTCTGTTTTACAATATTGCAAAAACCCTAAGTTTAAGTAATATTTAAGAATTAAAAAAATAAAACATTTTGGTTTTCATTTCTGTTTAGTAAAACCAACCAAATTTTACATTTGCCTAATAATTGTTCATCTGTTCTCTTTTTCAAACTTAGTACTAATCAATCTTTTTCAATAACATAAGTTACTAATAGATGTTTTAAGTAGCAAGAACAAATTTATGATTTATACAGTCTTTCCAGCTATTGTATAGAAACCTGAACAAAGAAATCAGCTACACATAGCAAGATAAAATTCCTTTTGTTCTATAATATCTCTTCCAAATTGAACATAGACTCTTTCTATATTCCACTTATATTATATGCCTTATATATTTTACATAGTGTAAAATTCTCTATGTATTCTCTATGTATTATTTTCAATACATTTTCAATAAGTCCTCTTATATTCATTTTCCAAATGAATAATTACATTAAATAGTGAAATCAGGACAATATTTTAAATTTCTAATCTTATTTGCTTGTCTCTGGCAGACCTCAATCCAATATTACTGAGGCTGGTCAATCACAAGTACACTTGTGAAAACACGGGGAAACAGCGATGGAAAAATCACTATCAACATTCATAATTCCCCAAATGCAAGCAAAATAATCTAATATATCTTTACATATACTATTATTTGTATGCTTGCTATATACCATGTTCAAACTAAACATTTAATTTATATGCATTTATTTTAGCAATTCTCAAACTTTTATTTATTTATTTTTTTTTAGCAATTTTCAAACTTTTTCATCTGAGAACCTCTTTATTGTCTTTTAAAGTGTTCTTTTATGGAACACCCCCCAAAATTTTTTTTTCATATAGACTGTATCAGTATTTCCCATATCAGTATTCAAAATGAGATATACTTAAAATATTTATTTGTTCATTCATTTAAAGACAAACACATAGATGTTAAAATCAATAATACTTTCATGAAAAGGATACTTTTCAGAACTAAAAATAATTCTTTATAAAATGCTTTTAGTTGTATTTTAATTTTTTGTTAATTGTAATTATAGTTAATGTGCAATATTATGTTAGTTTCAGGTGTACATGATTCAGCCTTTATATATACATTATACAGTGCTCATCACAGTAAGTGTAGTTAACTTTCTCTCGCAAAGATATTACAAATTATTGACTATATTATCTATGCTGCACTTTTTATTACCATGACTTATTTTAAAACTGGAAAATGTACCTTTTAATCCCCTTTACCTATTTCATCCAACCCACCACTCTGGCAAACACCAATTTTCTGTATTTGAATCTATTTTGGCTTTGTTTTATTTGATTTTTAATTCCATGTAAAACTGAAGTACGGGGTGCCTGGGTGGCTCAGTGGGTTAAGCCTCTGCCTTTGGCTCAGGTCATGATCTCAGGGTCCTGGGATCGAGTCCTGTATTGGGCTCTCTGCTCAGCAAGGAGCCTGCTTCCCCCTCTCTCTCTGCTTGCCTCTCTCCCCACTTGTGATCTCTGCCTGTCAAATAAATAAATAAAATCTTTAAAAAGAACAAAAACAAATTGAAATACGGTATTTGTCTTTCTCTCTCAGACTTGTTTCACCTAACATCATGCCCTCTGAGTCCATCCATATTGTCCCATATGGAAGATTTCATTATTTTTGTATAGCTGAGTAATATTCCATTATATTATCTCATGTATATCCTATATATCATATCATACATATGATATATACAATAGATCTCATATTCTTTATTCACCATCTATTGATGGTGAATACAGATACTTTGATTCCCTCCATATTTTGGCTATTGTAAATAATGCTGCAATAAACATGAGGTACATGTATCTTTTTAAATTAGTCTTTTTGTTTCCTTGGGTTAATACCCAGAAGTAGATCATAGATCATAGATCATACCCAGAAGGGATCATAACGGTATTTATTTTATTTCCTGTGATCTTTATTATGGCCTTCTTTTTTTAAGATTTCTATTTATTCACTTGAAAGAGCACAAGCAGGGGGAGGGGCAGAGAGAGAAGCAGACCCCACAACGCAGGGAGCCCGATGCGGGGCTCAGTCCCAGGACCCTGGGATCATGACCTGAGCTGAATGCAGACGCTTAAACTACTGAAACACACAAGCACCTCTATGGCCTTCTTTTTAACTTTGGATTTTGTTCTTTTTTTCCTGGTTCTTAAAGTGTAAGGTTAGATAGTTTATTTCAAATTTCTCATTTCTGAAGGTATGCCTATATCCTTCTTAGAATTGCTTTTGCTATTCTTTTCTGTTCCTTCCTTCTGTTGCTTTCTTCCCTTGTGGTTTGGTTTTCATTAGGATTATGTTTAGAATTCACTTATCTTTATAGCTATAGATAGATATAGGTAGATATAGTGTGTGTGTGTTTACAGTAAGTTTATGCTTTTGGGATACTGTGAAGTTCACATACAGCATTTTACGTGTTTAAAAGTCTGTTTTAAGTTGATAATAACGTAATTTTAAACACCTTCTGAAATTTTATAATTTTACTCCCCCATCCACATTTTGCATTTTGATGAAACATTTTACAGCTTCTTATTTTCCATGTCACTTAACTAATTATTATAATTTTAAAATATTCAATTGTTTTTCTTTGACTAATTACTAATTACATTACTAATCATTATGTTTTTAAACAATGTTACTACTTCTGTCTTTTACTTTTCATACTTTATAAGTGGTTGGTCTACTACCTTTATTATTTACTTTTCTGGTGATATTTTTATTTCCATTTGATTTCTTATTAATAAATTCCTTTCCTTTTTAGCTTAGAGAAGTCTATGTAACGTTTCTTGTAAGGCTGGTTTAGCGGTGATGAATTCCTTTAGCTTTATTTATCTGCTCGAGCCTTTATCTCCTTCAGTTGTGAATGATAATCTTGCCAGATAGAGAATTCTTCCCTAGCCAGGTTTTTTGGTTTTTTTGTTTTGTTTTGTTTTGTTTTGTTTGTTTTCTTTTTTTTCCCTCTTAGCATCAAATATGGCATGCTACTCCCTTCTGTCCTGTGAAGTTCCTGCTGAAAAATATCTTGTTAGCCTTATGGGGTTTCCTTTTTTCTTGGCGGGGGGTGGGGTGGGGGGGGTGGGTTCCTTTTTATGTAATATGTTGCTTTGTTCTTGCTCTTTTAAAATTCTCTCTTTATCCTTTTACCATTTTAACTATAATGTGTCTTGGCGTTTTTCTCTTTAGGCTTTAGATGCATAAATGGCATCTGCCAGCACTTCCATCTCTGCATAAGGTCTCTGCAGGTTCATTCCTCTGTCAGACACTTTAAAATTAGTAAGCTCATTTTATTTGGAACTCGGGGGGATTCCTGGACCTGCATGTCTGTTTCCTTCCCCAGAATGGGGATGTTTCTAGCCATTATTCCTTCAAATAATTCTCTGTCCCTTTCTCTTCTCCTTCAGAGATTGTACATTGTGAACATTACTCTGATTGGTGTCCCTGAGGTCCCCTTAATGGATCTGTTCTTCTTTCAGTTATCCTATTTTGCTGCTTTTTCTGGGTGTGCCCCATTGCTTTGTCTTCCAGATCTCTGAATGATGCTTCTATTCCATTCATTCTGCAGTTGAATCTCTCTAGGGTGTTTTTCAATTCAGGTAGAACTGCTATGTGGTACTTTGTATATTTTCTCTTTGTTAGTTTTCATTGTGTTCATACATTCTTCTCCTGAGATTGGTGAGCACTTTTTTTTTTCCCCCTTTACAATTATTTTGAACTCTCTCAGGTAGATTGTTCACCTCCTTTCCATGAGGATGGTTTTCTTGGGATATGCCTTGTTCTTCCTGTTTGGAACATATTCCTCTGTCTTCCCTTTTTGTTTGTCTCTTTGTGTTTGCCTGTATTTATTTGGCAAAGTGGCTAACTCATTCAGTCCTGAAGAGGGGTCTTGTTTAAGAGCTGTTCCATGTGGCCCAGAAGCTCATTATGCCTTGGCCACTAGACCCAGAAACTCTGTTTGTCCTTCGTGGGGTGGGGGGGGGGGAGTGTCCTTGCTATGATAGGGCCCTGACTGCTGCACAGGGAGGTCAGGGTTTAGAGCATTCACTCAGACTGGTTGAGGCTCAGCTATGTTGGGAGTGTGGGTTTGAGATGCTCATCATCCCCGTTGTGCCTGTCTCTGTGCAGATTGGGTGAGGGTCAGTGTGCTCGCCTGGCTGGTTACAGTTCAGCGGCTACATGGGGATGGTGGAGTTCAGGGTGTTGTCTGAGCTTTCTGCAGCATTCTGGCTATATAAGGAGGACAGAGCTCAGGGTACTTGTCCATCTTTGTTGCATCTCGTCCTTGCGCCCCTCAAGGATGACTGCATAGTGCTGGTGGGGGTGTGAGGCATCCCCTAGGCCTATTGTGGCTACACTACTGTGTGTGTTGTGCAAGGCTCAGGACACCCAATCGGGCCGATTATATCTCCATTGCTGAACAAGGGTGACAGAGCTCGAGAAGCTTGCTTGTCCTCATTGCAGCAGAGTCTCCGGTCAGGCTGCTAGCGTGTCCGGTGTTCATCCCGGCCAATTATAGCACAGGGTAGGCAGGACCTGTTTTCTGGTGCTAGCTGGCTAAAGGCCATGCACCCAAAATGGCACCTGTTGTTTCATTTACCAGCAAATGAGGATGAGACTGCATAAATGGCATCTGCCAGCGCTTCGATCTCTGCATAAGGGCCCTGTAGGTTCATGCCTCTGTCGGCCGCTTTAAAATTAGAAGGAGATCTTTCTCCCTTATGCTTAGGCACTTTTCAACCTGCTGTTCTCTTTTATTTTTTTCAATTTTTTAAAAATTTTTATTTATTTATTTGACAGAGATCACAAGTAGGCAGAGAGACAGGCAGAGAGAAAGAGAGGAAGCAGGCTCCCCGTTGAGCAGAGAGCTCCATGCAGGGCTTGATCCCAGGATCCTGAGATCATGACCTGAGCCGAAGGCAGAGGCTTAACCCACTGAGCCACCCAGGCGCTCCTCAACCTGTTGTTTTCATGCTGGATCTTCAGACTTGTGGATTTGTACTCAAACCCTTTTAAAGTGAGATCACTATCTGCTATAGTTACATGGGTTCCCTAGTGTTAATTTTCAAAACCAGACGTTTTGGGAGCTAGCATTTCTGGTGGCAGGCCCTTAGGGTCCAGGTGCCTGGTGTGGGGCAAAATCCCTTCATTCCTCGAGGGAGTGTTCTGTATTTTGGGGATCTCTGTCACTTGGGGGGTCACCATGCCTGGTATGAGGTCCAGGTGAAACTGTATCTCTGCCTCTCCTACCCTTTTATCAATGCCTCTTGGATTGCGAAGGCACTATTGATCTAGTTCTCAGATCCTTTCCAGAGGCAAATTATTTCATATGTAGCTGTAAGTTTGTTTTCTCTATGGGAGGAGATAAGTTCAGGGTCCCCCACACTGTCATCTTAAATCCTTGCTCCTAGACAAAATTTTAACTACTGAAACACCACATCAGAAACTAATGATGTACTATACAGTGGCTTATTAAACATAAAAAACAAAACAAAACAAAATAAAAATACAAAACAAAACCACCACAGTCAGGCTCACAGAAGTGGTTACAAACTTTCTAAATTGAACTTTCCCTGGAAGCTTAAATTTTATATGTGGTAACAAATGTTGTCAATTTTTTGTTGTGAAATAAACTTAATTTTTGAGAAACCATCTAGCAATACCCAAATTTGCTTAACCACAGTTTTTTTTTTTTCTGCCCGTTTTTCTTCCTCCAAAAAAAAATCCAGTTCAGCTTGCAACTCAAACAACCATGTAAAACTTTCTCCTGGAGGAGTACATTGTAAACTATAGCCCAGCAGACCTAATCTGACCTGTCACACACTTTTGTAAACATAGTTTCACTGGTTTCATGCTCACTTACTAACTTGCTGATTTGCTGCCTTCATGCTCTATTGGCAAACAAAGGTAACTACCTGCCACAGAGACTACATTTCCTGCAAAGCCTAAAACACTTAGTAGTTGGCCCCTTAAGAAAACAGGAGTTTACCAATCTCTGTTCCAGGCAACCGTGACTTTTGGCTTACTGCAGAAATGCTGTATACATGCCTCCCAATTGTCACATAGCATATTAAAAATAAATGTATTTAGGAGTCAAAATTTAATAGAATTCTTGGTTTTTACTGATTTAATTAAAATATTAATTAAAACTGGCATTGATTATTATGATTATTTTAGTTTTAGGTTTTTTTTTAATTTTATTGTATTTATGGGTCTATGTGAGGACCAGTGGAGCATGAGAGGGCTTCGAGCACAGATTGGTGGCGATTCTGGCTATGGTGTAAGCCACAAATGTCAACACAATGAAAAGGGCAAATGTAGTAGTATTATTTTCCTATTTCATAGATATGGATGCTAAACTACAGACACATGAAATAAATGTTCTAAGGACAAAAATCTGGAAAGTGGTAGGATTTGAAATCAGTGCATTTAAATTGAGAACAATTTTCCTTAAAGCTCCAGGTTTCCAGGGAAAGGGCTTTTGTGACCCTGATTAAAAAACAGTTCCATGAAACTATATCAGCAGTTTTCCTGAAGTATAAATTCTTTATGTCCAACCAGGCTTTTCTACTTTTTTTTTTTGCTAAGTTATTTACCTAAAATCATTCACAAACAAGTATTAAATTGGAACCCACACATGGAATTGTCATCTTTGTAAGTTTTTACTGATGTAAAAACAACCCTAAAAAAACAAATCTATTCTTTTTCATTTGTGTAAATTTGAGAAAATTATTTAACTTGTATGAATCTGTTTACTTATATTAAGCAGTGGCATTAAAGAGGTGGAAAGATTAGCCAAAACATTATATATAGTTTATTTACCGTGGTGGTGAGCACTATGGTAGTGAATAGTCTTCAGGTGTTCTCAAGATACCATGAATCCTTTTGTTTCCAAAGATTTTTATTCACCTTCTCCTGCACTGAATTTCAATAAGTGTCATATTTTGTTTTTTTTTTAAATTAATATTTATTTATTTTAATTAATATTTAGAAGTTCATTGTTAATCTGTGGAATTTTGGAATAAATTTGATTCATTAATCTTTACTCCCTAGAACCCTTTTATTTTATAGACTGGCCAAAACTTCTAAAAGTTTCTTTATGACTATTTGGTGGGTATAATTCCATTGTGACATTTAAACATATTATTCAGATAAGTATATAACACTAGGCTTAGTTGTAATCATTATAAGATGCCTATGGATTTTATGGTTGAGCACAATTTAAAAGGAACATCAGGTAAAGCAAGACTTGTAGAAATATAGTAATTTCATGAAATCTCTCTAGGCACATGTATGTATTTTGTGTATAGATATTTATAAAGTATTAAGATCAGGATGATGCTAAAGTAATTCCTTTGTACCTTATGATGTTGAAAGAAAAAAAATCAGCATGTGACCACTGATAGTGACATTTGTGTATCTGTTTTTATAAATGTGTGTGGAGAAGGAGATTTTTTTTTGAGAGAGATTCTTATGTGTAAAATACTCAGAATAAAATAATTTCATAGTCTACTATAATCAAGAATTTTAATCATAACATTATATTCCAATGAGGTAAAAACTATAAATCTTCATAAAACTTCAAATCTTGCATCCTTTTTTCTTCTGTTTTTTAAAATTATTAATCCTACTGTAGCTCATTAAGCTTAAGAAAAAAACATGTATTTTTGTGTAACCATGTTTGTGTCCATGTGTGTTTGATAGTGTCACTGATACTATCATATCAGTGTTGAGAAGAATATTCCCACTGTGGTGATTGTCAGAATAAAGGACTTTTAAAAAGAGAGGCTTCTCTTTCCCAAGTTGTTTTCTCAATCAGTGGAGTGGCAGTTAACACAGCAGCAGGACAGAGTAGCTGGAGGCTCTTTCTAACCAGATACTTAGACCTCTTCAGTGCACTGGGGCTCTAGACTTCATTTTGCAGGTGGAGACTGGGTTAATTGCTTTTAATTGGTTGCCTGATTATTCTAACTAGGATCATATTTGTCTATGGCTTACTTGTATCTTACTTGTATAAGAACCTCAAGGCAAAATTTCTTTTGACCATCTTATAAATCTGCCACCTTTTATCTTTTTGCCTACTAACTGGTTGCTGCGCATTGCTCCCATGACCCTCTCCGAGACTAAAGAATATGGAGACACGTCTTCAGTGTGATGTTCCCTGCGTTTTCCATTTACATTAGGATATCTTTGCTCTTCAAATACATGGCCCCTGCCAGGAAAGCTACTGCCTGTGACGCTGTCTACTCATCGCCTTTTCTCTTCTCAGTGAGAAGATAGCTCTTTTTAATGTTGACACCATCCACCAACATTCTTCCTCTTTATTTTTTTCAAATTTTACACAGCGATGAGCATCCCTTATTAAGCTTTATTTTTGTTTATTAAATATTGTGGTTTTATTATCTATCTCCTTCCACTGTATCTCATTTGAAGTCAAGGATTTTCTTCTTGTATTACTCAGGGCTATTCCCAGACATATATAGAGGTTCTATCAAATGTAAGCAGATTTTGAGTAAGTCCATCCCATATATATTTTTTTAAATCACAATGCTGTTATTTTACATGATGGATTTGTGGGTATGAGAAAAGACTTCCGACCTCAGGGGAGCCGTGCGACCAGACTAGAAATTATACTTGCAACTTACACCTTATAGACCGTTCCCAGAGAGCTTGCACCATTGTCAAATATTAGAGAAAATTTTTTAAAAAGAAAAGGTTTATATCACTATTCTGACTACTACACATTTAAAATTATAGAAGTTGCTTATTTTCTACTACATTACATATTTTTTGAAAATTCCAAAGGCAGCAATTAACAGAACTTTCTTTGTATAATAAAGCAACGAAATGGAATATGACGACAGACACATCCATTTCTGAAGCAGTCATTGATCATTGTTATCTCTTGATAGGCATTTAAATATAGCAGACAAGACTTTCCACTGGGTGAGGAGTTTTAGAAACACTTTCTTATGTAACTTAAAGAAGATGGTCCGGATAAGCTTTTTGAAATCTTAGTTGAGACATTTGAGCTTTAAATTTGCATCCAAACCTGGAAGAGGAGAAATATTTAATTTGGTCCTAAATTAACTGGCTAGAAAAATCTGTGCTGGAATTTATTACTCCATATAATAGGAATTGATAAAAAAAATACTTTATTTTTCTAACTATATTAGATTGCTTTCAAAGTGCCACCCATCCTTGTATTTTTTTAATAGTACATTTCTTGGTTAAAAATTTACTGTGATGATAAGAACAATTAATGCCTAATATTTCTGTTATCCTTAAAAAGTCAATGACAAAATTATTTTCACTTTTAGCTAAGATTTTAATTTGAAAAGGTGGCTCACGAAAGAACATAACAGATAAATTGTTGGGAATTCATTTTAGAAGTCTCAAAAAAAGAGGAATAATTTTCCTCACATGGCATCGGGGGCAAAAGTGACCAGTCAGAAACAGCACCCTAATTTTGCACTTTTATTTTGCACATGTTTATTGCATTATGAGTGTGCCTATTTTTTAATTTCTATATAATCTAACTTTTAATTAAAATAGGCTATTGATAATTTTTCTTTTATAAATGAGCACCACATTTACAACAGAAAAAAAGAGAAATCTCTGTATATCATAAGAGTGATAGTTTGTAATTTATTTTAAACCTTGTATTTTCATAATGTTTTGATCGAAGCGGCTGAAGAAGAAACTTGATACACCCAACCTAGCTCCTCCTGAAAGTGCTTGAAAAGTGCCGAGAGGAAGGGAAGACTGGAAGCGATTGCCTTCTTCACAGCTGCTGTGAACAGGGTCAAGAGCTCTGTCGGTAAAGACTAGACCACAACCAGCAGAACCAGGAGTTGACAAACACCAACACAAGGCAAACTCACCTCCAACTCACAGCGCATGGGAAAACACCAAAACCAGGACAGACTGGGGGGTGGGCAGGAAGGAAGCTACACCCTCTCCTCTGAAGGCCACATCTCCACTATGTGGCTCTCCTTTGAGGCAGACACTTTGAAAGTATGCTTAGTCTTTAATGCCCTTCTTCCTAGTTTCTCTTCAACACTAACCAGGTTCTCTCTCAGTCTCTCTGTTTTCGTCATCCTGCTCTCATCATGGCTTCTCAGTTTTCTTCGCCGATTCCTGCGCTTTGCCCAGACTTAGAGTATCAGCCCTTCTATCTTTTCTAATATTTGTCTTTACTAAAAATCCTCAGAAAGAGCTTTCTGCTTCATGGTTATAAATTCATCCTAAAACTTAGCACCCAAAACTCGGTCATCTAAGAGCCTATTGGACTTGACTCAGATATCTAGTAGACATCCCAAACTGAACGTATCCAGAAGTCAGTGCCTGAGAGCCACTTTCAACATTTCCTCTGTTGCCAGGCTTCTTTTGGGGACTGCACCTTTGTAATTCCTCACAACACAATAGTGGCTTGTTGCTTCAGTTCCTCGCCTCATACCCCACAGGCACTGTGGGAAGAAAACATCTTTAAATTACTTTTTATCCCAGTGCGATTAACCGTGTGTGCTATTAGTTTTGGGTGTCCAATGTAATGTTTGTTCAATTACTTCACTCTCTGCAAAAACCTCTGGTGCTTCCTTTCGCCGTTAGAATATAATTCAAAGTCCTTACATGGACCTCATTGTATTTTTTTTTTCCTTTTTCTTCATTTTAGGGTTGCCAACTTTTACTTTGCCATGTAAAACCATTTAAAACGTGTATTTGTGATTATTATTACTTCATAACAGAAAAGATATCTTACCACACACAATGTAGAGAGGACAACCTAAAAATTTTTTTAAAAGTATTTAAATTTAATTTTCATAAAATCCTTACTTTATGTCCCAGATTTTCTCTACATACTTTTAAAATGATTACTATTTTGGAGTCATCTGGGTAGCTTGTTTGGTAAAACAGCTCACTCTTGATTTTGGCTCAAGTCATTATCTCTGGGTCCTGGACACAAGCCCCAGTTTGGGCTCTGCACTCAGCTTGGAGTATTTCAGGATTCTCTTTCTCCCTCTGCCCCTTCCCCCGTTCTCTCTCTCTGTCTTAAATAAATCAATCTTAAAAAAAAAATTATTACTATTTGTGGATGAACTGATAGAACATTAAAGGATGAACAGTAGACTGGGAACCAGCATTTGGGAACTGTTTCTCCATTGTTTTTCATACTTATGGTCATCCTCTTGGAAGTGAGGAACTGAACTCCAGACACCATCAGCTGATAAGTAGTTGAACTGGGTTTAAAATTCACGTCCGAGTTCTCCAGAACCAGTGTTTATACCCCATTCCAGTCTGTGTCTATGCAAATGGGTTATTGTTGTGGTTCTTCCAGGATGTAGTTGACAGAAAATTTGCTTTTTAAAGTCTTGGCTAGACTTGGGTTACACGAGTAAACATAGGGATCGAATTTTACTTTTTTTTTTTTTTTCGGATTTTACTTTTAAAATCTGTGCACATGGGTGTGTTTTCGACTGAAGTATAGTTGACATACAATATTAGTCTTGGGGTACAGCATAGTGATTTGACATTTGTATATGTTATGAAATGCTCACCATGGTAAGTGGTTACCATCTGTCACCATACAAACTTATTACAACACTATGAGTATATTCCCTGTGCTGCACTTTATGTCTGAATTACTTATTTGCTTTATAACGGGAAATTTGTAACTCTTAATGCTCTTCATCTTTTTCACCTGTCCCCATCTCCCATCCCCTCAGGCAATCACATTTATTATCTGTATTTATCTACTATTTATCTACTATTTATAAAATTTATCATTTCCTACTTTGTGTTTCAGATTCCACATTAAACAAATCGTATGGTATTTGTCTCTCCCTGTCTGACATATTTCACTTAGTAATACCCTCTAGGTCTAGCAATGTTGTCACAAATGGCAAGATTACACTTTTTAATAGTTGAGTATTATTTCATTGTGTGTAGGGTGGGGGGGTGCATCTTCTTTATCCGTTCATCTATGGATGGGTACTTGGGTTGTTTTGCACATCTTGGTTATCGTAAATAATAATGCAATAAGCAGCAGGGTGCATTATATTTTCAAATTACTGTTTTGATTTTCTTTGGGTAAATATCCAGTAATGGTATGACTACATTGCATGATATTACTATTATTAGTATTTTGAGGAACCTCCATATTGTTTTCCATAGTGTCTGCCCCAATTTACATTCCTACCAACAGTGCATAAAGATTCCCTTTCCCCACGACGTCACCAACACTTATTTCTTGTCTTTATGGTTTTAGCCATACTCACAGATGTGAGGCGATACCTCATTATTGTTTTGGTTTCACAGTTTTCTGATGATTAGTGATGTTGAGCATCATTTCATGTGTTTGGTGGCCATCCATATGTCAACTTTCAGAAAATGTCTATTCAGATTCTCTGCCATTTTTTTTATTAGATAGTCTTATTTTTTGATATTGACTTGTATGGTTCTCTCTATATATTGGATATTATCCTATTATTGAATATGCCATTTACAAAAATCTTCTTCCATTGAGTCAGATGCCTTTTCATTTTGTTGATTATTTTTCTATATGATGTGAAACCTTTTTAGTTTGATATAGTCAAAATTGTTTATTTTTGCTTTTGTTGCCCTTTCCTGAAGAGACGGGTCCAAAAAAGTATTACTATATATATATGTAAGCATTCACTGCCTATGTTTTAAGGAGTTCTGTAGTTTCAAATCTTACATTTAAATTTTAATGCATTTTTAGTGTATGCTTGTGTATGGTGCAAGGAAGTAGTGCAGTTGCCTCTTTTTGCATATTAGCTGTCCAGTTTTTCCATACCATTATTGAAGAGATTCTCTTTTCCATTGCATATTCTTTCCCCCACTGGTGTAGATTAATGGACGATATAAACAAGAGTTTATTTATGGACTCTATTTTATTGATGTATGTGCTTGTTTTGTGTCAGTACCATACTGTGTTGATTACTACATCTCTGTAGTGTAGTTTGAGATCTGGACGTGTGTGGTACCTTCAGATTTGTTTTTCATCTTCCAGACTGGTTTGTCTATTTGGGGTCTGTGATTCCACACAAATTCTAGGATTATTTATTCTAACCCTGTTAAAAAAATGTTATTGATATTTTGATATGGATTATATTGAATGTTTAAATAGCTTCAAGTAGTATGGAAATATTAATAAGATTAATTCTCCCAATCTGTGTGCATCTTTCCATCCGTTTGTGTTGTCTTTAGTTTCTTTCATCAGTGCCTTAAGGTCTTTAGAATACAGGTTTTGCATCTCCTTGGTTAAATGTATTCCTAGGTATTTTATTCTAATTGCTGTAATTATAAATGGGATTATTAATCTCTCTCTCTGCTAGCCCATTATTAGTATATCAAGGAATCACAGACTTTTATTTATAAATTTTGTGTTCTGCATACTTAATTCATTTATCAGTTTTAATTTTTAATTATTTAATTATTTTTACTTTTGGTTACAGTTTTCTGTATATAATGTCATGTTATGTGCAAAGAAAAATAGTTTCACTTCTTCCTTATCAATTTAAATGTCTTTTATTTCTGTTTCTTCTCGAATTACTGTGGCTAGATCTTCCAATAGTCTGTTGAATAAAAGCATGTAGAATGGCATTCTTAGGGTGCCTGCGCAGCTCAGTTGGTTAAACTTCCAGCTTTTGGTTTCAGCTCAGGTCATAATGCCTACCTTGGGCTCCATGTTCAGGGCAGAGTCTGCTTAAGGCTCTCTCTCCCTCTCCCTGTGCCTCACCTTCCCACATGCTCGCTTGCTCTCTCTACGTCAGATAAATAAATAAATTTTTTTTTTTAAAAAAAGAATGGGCATTCTTATCTTGTTCCCAGTCTTAGAGGAGGAAAGTTTTCAGGTTTATACCATTCACTATTGTGTTACCTGTGTGTCTATCCCATGTGGCTTTCATTATGCTGAGCTTTATTTCCTCTGTACCTACTTACTTGAGGATTTTTATCATGAATGAATATTGAATTTCGTCAAATGCTTTCCATACACCTATTGAGAAATACCATATGATTTTTAACCTTTGTGTTGTTGATGTGGTTTATCACATCGGTGACTTGTAGGTACTGAACCGTCCTCACATCCCTGGAAGAAATTACACTTGGTTGTGGGGAATAAGCCATTTAATATATTGATGGATTCTAATATGTTGTGAATTCTTGCATTATGTTCATCAGGGATATAGACCTGCAGTATATGTACCTCTTTGGAGTGTGTTCATCTGGCTTTAGTGTTAGGGCAATGCCGGCTTCACAGGATGAATTGGAGATGTTCCTTACTTCTGGATCTCTTTGGGCTCGTCTTGTTTGAGATTCTGTGCTTCCTCCATCTGAATGTCTGTTTTCTTTTTGAGGCTAGGGAGGTTTTCAGGTATTAATTCTTCCAATATATTTTCTGTTCTGTTCTCTTCTCCTTCTTGGGCCCTCATGATATGAGTAGTTGCGTACTTGATGTTGTCCCAGGCATGTCCCTTATCCTAGCCTCATTTTCAAAATTCTTGTTTTTTTGTTTGTTTGTTTTTTTTAATCTGTTCAGTGTGGATGATTTCTGTCTTCCAGATTCTGGACCTATTCATCTACCTCCTGTAATCTACCTGTTGACTTCCTCTGGTGTATTTTTCTTTTCTTTTCTTTTTTCCTTCTTCTTTGTTTTTTGGGGGGGGGTGGTCTCTGATTCTTTTTATTTTCTCTCTCTTTACTGAAGTTCTCACTAAGTTCATCCACACTCTTCCCCAGTTTGGTGAGCATATTTATGACTATTAATGTAACCTTTTTTTTTTTTCCCCAGGTAGGTTGCTTATCTTTTACTTAGTTCTTTTTTTGAGGCTTTGTCTTCACCTTTTGGTCAGAACACAATCCTTTGGTCATTTTGTCTGACTGCTTTTTCTCAATGTATTAAGTAAGTCATCTACTTCTCCTGGTCTTGAAGGTAGTAGTCCTACATTAAAGGCATGCTGTGGGCCCAGTGGCACAATCACCCATTTTTATCAGAAGCGGGTTCCCCAAAGGAGTCCTATGCATGACTGCATGTTCCCTCCTTTGTTTTTGAGCCACGACTGTCTCAGGCACAATATGGGTTGGGCTTTCTCTTGGTCAGCTGGTTGAGGGGCTCATGTTAAACTGCTGTAGGTATATTGGTAGGTGGGGTTAACCTTGGTGGGACTGGTTACAATGTTTGGCCATGACTGTTGCTGTCTTGATGATTGGAAGAGCTGGTCTTTCCATCTTCCTGGACAAGTAATTGCTTTGCTGAGGTGCTGCTCCAGAACAAGGCTGCCCACTGAGTGTCACAGGTGGGAGTCACGTTGGAAGGTGCCAGATTTTCAGATTGGGTGGGAAGGTCTGCATGGAAATACTGGGGTGCAGCGTGGGGTACTGGTAAGGTAGAGAGTTTCAGAACTAGATTACCAATATTAGGCCAGATAGACTGAAGGAAGGCAAGAAAAATGGCTCCCATCAATGATTTTATTACTGGAAAAGTACCCACAGATCCTGTTTTTGCACCACATGCCCTTAAATTAATCCAAAAGCTTCATATGTGATCCAGTGCTTTTCAGACTCCTGCTTTTGTGCTGGGTTTAAGAGCAAGTTAGATTGTGGGCAGGCCTTTGGTGAGTGGAGTCTGAGTTTCTTATTGCCCTGTGGGTATCCTATAAATATGTCCCACTGACTTTCAAAGACAGATGTTATGGGGGTTCATCTGCCCATGCACGACCCCAGGGTGGGGCTCTCTGATGTGGGGCTGGAGCCCATCATTCCTCAGGGAGGTTTTCTGTGTCTCTAGTACCCCTCCCACTTGGTTACAACACCAATGTCTCTGCCCCTTTCCCTCCTCAATGTAGCTTTTAAAAAAATAACCTCAGCTGTAGAAGAGCTGTCCTGCTTTTCTTCGGGTTTTTCACAGGGCTGCTGTGTATTTGGTTGCACCTCTGGTGTATACACGGGATGAGGTGAGCTCAGGATCTTTCTCCTCCACCATCTTCCCCTCCTCTAGCTTAATACATGTCTCACTTCATTTCCTACAATTATTCCCCTTCCTTTACTCTTCCTCAGCCACACCAGTCTTTGTGTGTTTCACAGCTATGCTAAATACACTCTGACGTTAGAGACTTTCTACCAGCTCTTTGCACAATGAAACTCTTTCCTCCAGATGCGCAAAGTGATCTCTTTTCTACTAGTTCAAGTCATTGCTCAATCGCATTTTATCAGTGAAGGTCTTCAAAGCTATCACACATAAAAAAGCAAACCCTCAGTGCCTGCCCTGCAAAGCTATCTTTTTACTTTCTTCCTCCATAGCATTTAAAGGAGGTGGTCTAATGCATTTAATTGAGATGTGCAGGATTTTTTATTTGTTTACCAGTTAGAACGTAAACTATAAGAGGACAGGAATGTTTGTCTGCTTCATTTTTTTTCATCACTTCCTGGTACTAATGATATAGTGAGTCCTCAAATATTTGTTGAATTAATCAATATCTAGTCATTTATATTTATATTTATATTGTTATGCAAAACCTTTTATAAAAAGTCAGCATATGTTAGGACCATAGAGAAAATCTTAATTGTCAAAAATAAGAATAATAAGTACTATAGTCTCTGATTATGTTGTAAGAAAGATTTTTTTCTTTAAGAAAAACGAATGAAATGCCATACTCCAGGTAACTTAAATAACTATTAGTAAGGACACAATTAAAAGTGAAATAATAACAATAAAAAAAATCACTCCAGAATACCAATACTGTCAAGCATTAAAATCAATACATTAGAAAAATGAAGAGTCTAATATAAAAATAGTATTACTTTCATTAAGAAATAGACTTAATAAATAAATGAATGGCTTTTTGAAAAATATAATTAAAGATAAATAATGACCTTCCCTAAGCAACAAAAACAGAGAGGAAAACATACAAAATTTAGAAGTTGTATATGGAACAAAACAGAAAATTGCAAATGTCTAAAAAATATTTTAATCAGATTTGGAAACTTCTATTCAATGGATAATTTCAGCGACATTAAATGGCTGTCATTATCAAAGAAACATGAAATCTTAATAGTTCAATAATTATGAAATAATTGTAAAAGTTATCAAAATCTAAGTACCTGATAATGCCCACAAATTTTTATAGTTTAATTACCTAATCTAAAAAGAGCAAATTAATCTAATACTATTTAAACTTTTCCAGAGAAAAGATAAAGTTTCTAAAACAGTTTTACAGAACAAGTGTTAGACTAATTATAATTGGAGTTAGTGGGAATTTAAAAAATATTGGATAAGTTTTCTATAAGATATGGTCTTGTTGAGCAAGAATAAGTGTGTTTAGATATTCCAATATTCAACATGCTTAAAATATTTTTCAGGACCAAAATACTATCAACTATATCAAAATAAAAATGACAAAAGCAATAAAACATTAATATAACAAGAGCATTCAAAAAGAAGATATCTAACAGAATTCCACTTAGTGGTAAAATCAGGTAATTATGTTGAAACTAGATAAATGTGTAGATGAAGATGTCTACAGGAATATTCACAGCAGTAATTTATAAAAGCTAATAAGATAAATATCCCAAATGTGCATCAATAATCAATAATCATCAATAAATACTAGTGGTATGCTTTCACAATATAATCTTCAAGAAATGAAAATTATAGATCTAATAGCATGAATAAATTTCTCAAATATAAGAAAATACGATTCCATCTGTATAAAGTTAAAATTTGGCAATAAAAATTTATTGTGTTATAAGTCAGGATAGGGTTAACCAGGTGATAGAGTTTTTGTGTTAGTGTCTATGGTAGTTTTCGATTGTGGGCTATTTTTTTTTTTATTTCTTTGGTTGCACAATATATCCACTTCTAAATTTATACAAAGCTGAGATTCACTTTTCTAAACATGTGCTTTATGTCAGTAAAACATTCTAAACAAATTCACAGGGTAAATACATAAATATCTCCAAGGATATATAAGAAACTGATCAAAGGGAGTTTGCCAGGTAATTTAAATGGAAGCAGAAATGCAAGGGCATTTTGATTGAATAAACTTTTTTTTTTAATTTTTTATTGTGTTATGTTAGTCACCATAAAATACATCAGTTGTTTTTGATGCAGTGTTCCAAAAATTTCTCTTTAAAATTATAAGCCTGTGCCCTTTAATCACTTTCCTTGCACACATAATCACATTGTTGTTAAAAGTTAAAATAAGGGCACCTAAGTGGCTCAGTCAGTTAAGTGTCTGTCTTTGGCTTAGGTTATGATCCCAGGATCCTGAGATGGAGCTCAGTGGAGTCTGTTTCTCCCTCTGCCTTTCCCCTTGGGGTGGTACTCTCTCTCTCTTTCTCTCAAATAAATAAATAAATAAAATCTTTAACAAAAATAAAAAATAAAAGTTTGAAATGATATATTTCTATTATAATAATTACTAAATTTGACTTCTTTAATTATAAGCATTTTGCAAAATACTAACCCTAGGTAAATCTAACTCTTCACCTTCTCCGAGACCACACCAGTGCAGCTGAAGGTAGCTAAGGAAGAAGAAGAAAACCATTTGCTGATTAATCTCACTTTTGATTCATGATTATTGAATTCACTTTTAGCTTTATAAAAATTCAGACATTTCTGTTCCATCCGCTCTGCCAGTCTCTTACTCGTCTGTCTCCTGCATTACCCTCTTTATTCAAAACTACCTAGTATCTTATTTCTTTTTCTAATACTCAGGGGCTGACTTTTTAAATTCCTTTTTCTCTGATAAGACAGAAGACACTGTATGAGAAATTCAAGCTCCCAGTCTCCTGTACGTGAATTCATGCCTGTATAATGTTCTCTCCTCGTACAGAGGTTAAGCAATCCTTGTTCCTAGCTAAGGCCAGTACTTTGTTTTTTTTTTTTTTTTTAATGCACTCAGTCCTCCCTTTTCCTCCTCCTCATCCTCCTTTTTTTATATAAAATATTTCATCTGAAATATTGAGAGAGAGAGAGAGCGTGCATACAAGTAAGGAGAGCTGGAGAAGAGGAAGCAGGCTCCCCGCTGAGCAGAGAGCCTGATGCGGAACTCGATCCCAGGACCCTGAGATCATGACCTGAGCCAAAGGCAGAGGCTTAACGCACGGAGCCACCCAGTCACCCCAGTCCCACCTTTTTATGTTACTATTTTACCCTCTATCCTGGACCATTCGATTCAGCATACAAATATACTTTTATTTCTTCCATTTTAAATAGGCACACAAAACGAAATCACTACCCTCCCCAGAAACTGGCCTTTTCAGTTCTCTGAAAATACTCTCCATTTTCTCTTAAATTCATCCAACAGATTTTTACTCCTTGACATTTAAAAAGACCCCCAATACCATCTGTATTAATACTCAGAGTAGCTAATTCACCGAGGTGATCTTATTCAGGACACAAACAACATTTGGTATTTTGGATCATTATGGTGCCGACAACATTTGACACTGTTGCTTGTTACCTCTTCGAAAGGCTCATTTCATTGGCACAGCACAAAGTCTTGACCCTTCTGCCCACTTGCTGCTATTTCTGTTTTTCTTGTTTTTTTCCCCCCATCATAGAGCCAGCATCTACAGAACCCAGTCCTGTCACTGTTTCCCTTTTATATCTATATAAAATCCATAGTTGATCTTACCTAGTCTCACAGCTTTAAACTGTAATACAGGGCTAACTCCCAAATTAAGAAACCCAGACTAGTCTGTTCCTCTGAAGTGAGATTTATACTTCTAATCTCCTACTTAAGTTTTTTCTTACATAGGTATTAGCTATGTCAAAGTTAACAAATCCAAAATTAACCTCTTAATGTACCTCCACGAACCAGCTCCAGTAAGAGTATTTCTGATCTCAGTAAAAGTCAACTAAAAATTTTCTGTAGTTCTCACCAAAAAAATCTTAACATTATCCTTAATGGTTGTTTTTCATACATTCTTCAACTAATACATTAGGAAATTGTATTTTTCTCTCCACATTCAAAAGTATACGGAAATGAATCACCTACATACACACTTTACCCTGGTCACAGTTTGCAACGTCTTTGCTGGATTATCTCCAGTGCCTTCTAACGAGTCTTCCCACTTTGGCAATTCCTCCAATTCACGCCATTTTCAAGGTGGGAGAAAGAGGGATTCTATGAAAACAGCACCCATCATTTCACTCCTTTCCCCCAGATTAAACATCACTTTCCTTAAGATGGTTTACAGAATTCTCTAGGAGCTGACCGCCCGTGTTTATCTTCTTGCTTATTCCACTCCAGTCTCATTGGGCTCCTGATTGCTCAAATCTATTAGGCATGTTTTTATCTCTTTTATGTCTTTGCTCTTAAAAGGATCTCACTGTAGATGAAATGCTTCCCTTCTCACTTCCCTGCCCAGAAAAATCACAGACAAACCCTCAGTTTCTTCAGGTTACTCACATAAGTATTTTCTAGAATATTTCTGGTTAATTTCAATGCCCACGAAATTCATTTCTTTTTGGCTTTGTTTCTCTTTTATTTATTTTTTATTTTTTTTAAAGATTTTATTTATTTATTTGACAGAGATCACAGTAGACAGAGAGGCAGGCAGAGAGAGAGAGAGGGAAGCAGGCTCCCTGCCAAGCAGAGAGCCCAATGCGGGACTCGATCCCAGGACCCTGAGATCATGACCTGAGCCAAAGGCAGCGGCTTAACCCACTGAGCCACCCAGGTGCCCCTGTTTCTCTTTTAAATCCACAAATTTTAGGGATTTATATTTGTGTTGTTGTGTTGTTAGTGTGTTGTTAGTCTTCCTCACTGGAATTTAAGCTAAGTGACCTAATTCTGGCAACTAGACTATCTGTCATATCATAAATGGTTGTATTAGCCAAAGTCCTGACGGCAAAAAACAGCATGCATCCTGGAATCTAGTAATATGAGTGAATTGTCATTCACTAAGGGTCAAAGGGAGGGAGCAGAAGAGTCCTGTAGAACATGCCATCTCACTGGAGTTGTGGCTTAGGCTGTGATACAGGCAGCCCATGATAGAATTTTGCAAGGAGGGAGTTGGGAGAATACATCCTTTGATTGTATTCTTCTTTCTCTCTCTGATAACATGTAGGGCTGTTAGCTGCCCATTTCCAAAGGGAAGTCAGAGGACAAAGGAACTCTGCTACAGCAAAGGGAGATCTACAGGGTAAACTGAAGATATATAGCAGCGTCCAAGAAATAATGGTGAATGAATGCTTCACTGAGTGTCTGGATAAATGCTTGTGACACACAATGAGCCCAGCTTCTCTACAAGTGTAATTAGTAAGCTCAAGGAAATGTAGATACTGTCAGTATGAAGACTGCAATATAGCATTCTAAAAACAAAAACGACAGAACCCTGTCATCCTACCAACAGGGCACAGGGGACACATTTTCTACCAATCATATCATCAAAGATACATTTTGACACTGTATTAGTTTTCTACTGGTACTATAACAAATTGCCTATAAAAAATGATTCTGGGGAACAGTTCTTACAGTGATGAATGGAAATTGGTCTATAAACATTGTGGTTTCCTTGCTCCTCAAGTAAGCTACTCTTAGACTAGAACCAAATCATTTCCTAGAAGTCTATACCGGGTCTGAGACCCAAGTGACCATAATGGCATTTTGCTCATCAGTGCAAACTATATGGCCTTCTATTATATGCCTCACTTGTCCTTTTCTCTGTATGTGCTTTTTATAGATTCCTCTCAAATCTACCTTAAATATGTGGTTTGAAATCTGCTTTTGTGGGAATTCAAGATAGAGCATACTCATAATAGGCCAAAAATGATCCTCGATTGTAAATGCAAGATATGAAAGCTTCACTAGTGGGGGTTAGTGGCCAAATAGTTTATTTCTTCAAAGAAATTTTATTTCAGGTTTATGACATTCTAGGTTGTATGTGGAGGGGGAGGTTTTAGAAATACATCTATAAAAACCTTTTATTTGTTTATTTTTGCATATATGGTAACATAGAATAATAAAGAGAAATTTACTGCTGGTAGTTCAGTGTTATATAATGGAAGTTGGATAAATATGTCATTCAAAGCATATTAAGTGAATTCAAATTTTGTATGTAAATACAACTTTGACTCTGGAACACCTTTCCTTGCATGTTATTCAGATTTCTAGCATTTTCTTCTTGATTAAAATCCATACACCTGTTTAGAAATATTATATCCTACTTTATATGACTATTAGAAAAATATAGAGAACATACCAAAACATATATTTTCTGTATAACATATAGTTTGTCATAAAATCTGGTAGAGTGATACAAATATAATTGCAAATAAAGTGCTGCAAATTTAAACCAAAACCTTAATATCTTGATGTTAAGTTTATTCATTGAAAATTTATTCCATAAGTATGATTTAAAACATGATTGGTAAATTAGGTCAATATAGCCATGTTTCTTTTCTCTCTTAAATTATACCTTCTTTTTTTTTAAGTTATTCATATGCATCTGGATTAACTATTAGAGTCTTCACCAAATGTATTAGGACTTAAATTGCACTTCTGAGTGCAACCCAACTTGTATTATTTTAAGGTAGAAAAGTGTGTTAAAATAATCCAAATTATAGTTTGTGAAAATTTTCTAACCTAGTCTTTAAATCAATTCAAGATTGTTTTGGCAATTTATATTGGAATCTATCATTAATTAAATTGAAATTTTATCTCTGAAGTGATAGAACATTGAGAAACTAGAAACTACTTTAATCAACCGACCAAAAGCAAGGTGTACTTTTTTTTCTCAAACCATTGTTCATCAGATCAAAGAGACTTGATGTATCTTTGATTAAAGACAGAATAGTTCTTTGCAGATAACTAGTTTACCTTTTGAAGATTTTTTTTAAACTCCTAAGATAAATTAATAATTAAAGAAGTCTGGATGGCAAGTATCAATTCTTCATAAAAAAAGATACCTAAAATATGATAGCATTAAAAATATATAAGTACAAGAGTATGATGTGTAGCTTGCTTAAATTGAACTTGGGCTTATTTGTATATAATACAATAAAGAAATAAACTAGCATCTAAAATGTATCACATTCAGGAGGTAAGCAAATGATACTTGCTTCAAGCAATATTTTATCTTTCATAATCTTTGGTAGATGTTTTCTTAACTTGAATACATTTTTTCTCTTAGACTTGGAAAGTTAAGGGATGGAATGAAGGCTGTTGAACTTGAAATCATGTCTAGAGTCATCTGTGTTCAATGCATAGAGCATAAATATCTATAAACATATTGATGTATTTATACAACATATTCTGTCTATACTCATCTTTAAGTGAACGATCAATCATTTTGTAAAAGGACATTTCACTTCTACTGGAAGAAGAACAAAATTTATACCTATGATTATGGTAATTAATTATGACACATCCATAATGTTATCTGGATAACCAGCCAATGGTCGGTTATCATATAAACGGTGCTAGATTAAGCAGTTCTATCCTATTGACACAAAATATCCAAAACAGCTATTAATATTTTATGAATTTACTATATTTAATAAATGGCATATTTCTTAAAATTATTTTTAATTCCAGTATAATGTACAGTGTTATATTAGTCTCAGGTGAACAGGATGGCAGATTCAAAAATTCTGTACATACTCCGTGATCATCATGAAAAGTGGACTCCTTGTCGCCTTCACCAGTTTCTCCCATTCTCCCACCTGCTTCCCTGCTGATAACCACCAGTTCTCTCTCGTTAAGAATCTTGGTTTTTGTCTCCTTTTCTTTTTCCTTCCTTCATCCATTTATTTCTTAGATTCCACATGCATAAAATTTTATGGTATGTGTCCCTGTCTGACTTATTTTCTTTAGCATTAAACCCTCAAGTTCCACCCATGTTGTTACAAATGGCAAGAGTTTATTCTTTCTTATTGCTGAGTAATATTTCATTATGTGTGTGTGTGTGTGTATTTCATCTTCATTTATTGGTGAACATGGGTTGTTATTTTATTTCAGTTGCAAATAATGGTGCAATAAAGATAAGAATGCATATATTCCTTTGAATCAGTGCTTTTGTATCCTTTTTCAAAAAATTTATTCGGAAAAAAAAAAAGATTTATTTGTTTGTTTTAGAGAGTAGGAGGAGGGGCAGAAGGAGAGAGAGTCTTAAGGATACTCTCTGCCCAGTGCAGAGCCTGATGCAGAACTCAAATTCACCACCCTGAGATCACAACCTGAGCCAAAACCAAGAGTTAGATGCTTAACCAACTGTGCCACCCAAGCATCCCAGTGCTTTTGTATTCTTTGGGTAGATATCCAGAAGTAAATGACTGTTTCATAAGTAATTCTTTTTTTTTATTTGTAAAGAAACTCCATATTGTTTTCCATAGTGGCTGCACCATTTAGCGTTCCCAGTACAGTGCAGAAGGATTCCTTTATTCTCCATGTCCTCACCAGCACTGTTGTTCCTTGTGTTACTAATTTTAGCTATTCTAACAGGTGTGACGTGATATCTCATTGTGGTTTCAATTTGCATTTCCCTGGTGATTAGTCATGTTAAGCATCTTTTCATTTATCTTCTGGTCATCTGTATGTCTTCTTCCATTTTTAATTGAATTATTATTCTTGGTGTTGAGCTATATAAGTTCTTTATATATTTTGAACACTAACACCTTATTCATATAGTTATTTAGAACAATCTTCTCCCATTTAGTAGGTTGTCTTTTGTTTTGCTTATTGTTTCCTTTGCTGTGCAGGAGCGTTTTATCCTTAAAGTTTGTTTTCTATTTTATTTCTTTTACTCAGGAGACATATCTAGAGAAATGTTATATCCTATGTCAGAAAATTATTGCCTGTGCTCTCTTTTTAGGATTTTTATGGTTTCAGATATCACATTTAGGTCTTGAATCAATTTTGAGTCTATTTGTGGATAGTCAAAGAAATTGGCCCAGTAGCATTCTTTTGCTTGTAGCTGTCTGGTTTTCCCAGAACCATTTATTGAAGAAACTATCTTTTATTCCATTCCATAGTCTTGCCTACTTTGTCAATGATTAATTAACCATATAAATCTGGATTATTTCTGGATTCTTTATTCTGTCCTATTGATCCATGTATCTACTTTTGTGCTACTATTATGCTGTTTTGATTACTACAGCTTTGTAGTGTATCTTGAAGTCTGGGATTGTGATATCTCCAGATTGCTTTGGCTATTTGAGGTCTTTTGTGGTTTCACCCAAATTTTAGGATTATTTGTTCTAGATCTATGTAAAATCCTGTTGGTGTTTTGATAAGAATTGCATTAATTCTGTGGATTTTGGTTAATACAGTTGTCTTAATATTCTTTTCATATTCTGTGAGCATGACATATCTACTTGTTTATGTCATCTTCACTTTCTTTAATCAATGTTTTATGATTTGGGAGTACAGGTCTTTCACCTCCTTGGTTAAATTTTATTCCTAGGTATTTTTTTATTCTTGGTGTAAATACAAATGGAAATGATTCTGTAATTTCTCTTCTGTTACTTCAATATTAATATATAGAAAAGGAACAAATTCTGTATATTGATTTTGTATCCTGAGATTTTTATGGAATTCATTTATGAGTTCTAATAGTTTTTTGATGGGGTCTATATGGTTTTCTGTATATAGTGTCATGTCATCTGCAGATAGTGAATATTTTAACTTCATCCAATTAATTTGGAGGACTTTTATTCTTTTTCATGTCTGGTTGTTGGGGCTGGAATTTTAGGATTTCATTGAATAAAAGTAGTGACAGTGAATATCCTTGTCTTTTTCCTGATCTTAGGAGAAAAGCTCTTAGTTTTTTTTCATCGACGATGATGTTAGCTGTGAGTTTTTCATATAAGGCTTAAATTATATCATGATATGTTCTCTAAACCTACTTTGTTGAGAGTTTTCATCATGAATGGATGTTGTACTTTGCCAAATGCTTTTCCTGAATCTATTAAAATGATCATATGGTTTTTAATCCTTTTTCATATTGATGTGATATATTTGTTGATTGATTTGTAAATACTGAGTTACCCTTGTATCCCTGTAATAAATCCCATTTGATTATGATGAATGACTTTCCTTAAATACATTGTTGGACTCCATTTGCTAATATTTTGTGGAGGATTTTTACACCTATGTTGTGAGAGATATGGGCCTGTATTTTTCCTTTTTTGTAGAGGCTTCATCATGTTTTGCCCTTTGGGTTATGGACTGGACTCAGAATAAATTAGGAATTTTCTTTTTTTTCTTTTCTTCTTCTTTTTTTGAATATCTTGAGAAGAATAGGTATTAACTCTTTAAATGTTTGATAGTGGAACGCTTGGGTGGCTCAGTGGATTAAAGCCTCTGCTTTCAGGTCACTATCCCAGGGTCCTGGGATGGAGCCCCACAGAGAGCTCTCTGCTCCACAGGGAGCCTGCTTCCTCTTCTCTCTCTGCCTGCCTCTCTGCCTACTTGCGATCTCTGTCTGTCAAATAAATAAATAAAATCTTTAATAAATAAATAAATGTTTGGTAGAATTTGCCTATGAAGTCATATGGTCCTGGCTTTTTGTTTGTTGGGAAGTTTTTGATTATTGATTCAATTTCTCTGCTAGTAATGAGTCTGTTCGAATTTTCTATTCCTGATTCAGTTTGGAGAGGTTATATATGTCTAGGAATTTATCAGTATCTTCTCAGTTGTCCAATTTGTTGTCAGATAAGTTTTTATAGTATCTCTGTAGCATCAGTTCTCCTATTTCTCTTCATTTATTTCTGATTTTGAGGGTTCTTGTTGTTTAGGTTTGTTTTTGTTTTTGTTTTTGTGTGTGTGTGGTTTTTTGTTTTGTTTTGTTTTGTTTTTTAGTGTGCCTGAAGGTTTACCAATTTTGTTGGTCTCCTCAAAGAACCAGTTCCTGATTTCATTGATCTGTTCTATTTTTTTAGTTTCTTGTTCAATTACTTCTGCTCTGATATTTATTTCCTTTTATTTGGGGGATTTGTTGGTTCTTTTTTATCTCCTTTAGGTGTAAGGGTAGGTTGTGGAGTTTTTTTTTTTTTTTGGAGGTTTGTATTGCTCTTTGAGATAGGCCTGTACTGCTATAAATTTCCCTATTAGAACAACTTTTGCTACATCCCCAAAATTTTGGACTACTGTGATTTTATTTTCACTGCCATTTGTCTCCTTGTAATTTTTTAAATTTCCTCTTTGATTTCTTGTTTGACTTATTCATTATTTAGTAGACTGTAATTTAACTTCCATATGTTTGTGCTCTTCCCTGATTTTTTTCTTGTGGCCGATTTCAAGTTTCATTATGTTATGATCAGAAAAGATGCATGAGGTAACTTCATTTCTCTTTATTTTGTTAAGACTTGATCAGTGGCCATAATGTGATCTATTCTGGAGAATGTTCCAAGTGACCTTGAAAATAATGTTTTTATTTTAGGATGGAATGTTCTGAGTATATCTGTTAGATCTATCTGGCTCAATGTGTCATCCAAAGTCACCGTCTCCTTGTTGATTTTCTGTTTGAATAATCTATCTATTGGCATAACTGGGGTTTTAAAGTCCCCTACTACTACTGTATTATTACCAAGTACTTCTTATATGTATGTTACTAGTTGCTTTATATATTTGCGTGCTATCATGTGCATCTATAAGAATTTAAAATTGTTATATCTTGTTGTAATTTCTCTCTTGTGTTTATGTAATATTTTTCTTTGTCTCTTGCTATGACCTTTGAAATCTATTTTGTCTAATATAAATGTTGCTAAGGGGGCGCCTGGGTGGCTCAGTGGGTTAAATCCTCCGCCTTTGCCTCAAGTCATGGTCCCAGGGTCCTGGGATTGAGCCCCTGCATTGGGCTCTCTGCTCGGCGGGGAGTCTGCTTCCTCCTCTCTCTCTGCCTGCCTGTCTGCCTACTTGTGATCTCTGTCTGCCAAGTAAATAAACAAAATCTTTAAAAAAAAAAAATAGATGTTGCTAAGCCAGCTTTTTTCTTTTTTACTTCCATTTTCATGGTAAATATTTTTCCATCCCTTCACTTTCAATCTGCATATTTCTCTAGGTCTGAAATGAGTCTCTTGTAGACAGCAAAGGGATGGATCTTGCTTTTTTTAATCCATCCAATAGCCATGTCTTTTGATTGGAGCATTTATTCCATTTACATTCAAAGTAATTTTTATAATTAAGTATTTATTGCCATTTCATTACTTGTTTTATGGTTGTTTTTATACTTCTTTATTCCTTTCTTCCCTTGGTCTTCTCTCTTATGGTTTATGGCTTTCTTTAGGGATATACTTGGATTCTATTCTTATTTTTTACATATCTATTGCTATTTTTGAGTTATGGCTACTATTAGGTTTATATAACATCTTATGCATACAGCAATCTTTTTCAAGTTGATGGTCACTCAGTTTGAACCCTTTCTAAAAGCAAGAAATATTACTCCTGTCTCCTCCACATTAGGTATATGGTATCATACTTTACAATCTTTTGTGGATCCCCTCACAGATTTTTATAAATTTACTTAATTTTACTGCTTTTGTGCTTCCTACTTTTCTTGTTCCTGCTTATGCTTTTTCCTTCCACACAAAGTATCCCCTCTAGCATTTATTATCAGACTGATTTAGTGGTGACAAATTTCTTCAACTTGTTTGTCTGGGAAACTCTCTATATTTCCTTCTATTTTAAATGATAGCCTGAATGAGGACTTTCCGTTGCAGGCTTTGTCCTTTCAGCACTTTGAATATATCATGCTTCTCCTTTCAGCCCTGCAAAGTTTCTGCTGAAAAATCTGCTGATAGATTTATGGAGTTTCCCTTGTATGTAACTGCCTTCTTTTCTCTTACTGCTTTTAAAGTTCTTTTTTTTTTTTCAAATTTTTATTTAAATTCTGATTAGTTAACATACAGTGCAGTATTGGTTTCAGAAGTAGAATTTAGTGATCCATCACTTATATAAAACACCCAGTGCTCATCAAAAAAGTATCCTCACTAATATCCCTCACTCATCTGGCCCATCCCACACCCAAGTCCCTCCATTAACCCTCAGTATGTTCTCAAAAGTTAAGAGTCTTGAGGTGCCTGGGTGGCTCAGTCAGTTAAACATCTGACTCTTAATTTTGGCTCAGGTCATGATCTCCGGGTCATGAGACTGAGCCCTACATTGGGCTTTGCATTGAGTGTGGAGCCTGGTTGATATTCTTTCCCTCTTGAGATGGTCAGAGATGGGGTCAGAAATTGGCTCAGGCTCAATTTCTTTAAAAAAAAAAAAACAAAAAACTTTTATGGTTTATTTCCTGCCCTCTTTTTCCCCTCCCTTCCTTATGTCCATCTGTTCTGTTTTTTTGAATTCCACATACAAGTGAAATCATATGGTATTGTCTTTCTCTGACTAAATTATTTTACTTAACATAATACACTGTAGTTCCATTCACTTCATTACAAATAGCAATACTGCATTTTTTGATGCCTGAGTAATATTCTATTCTGTGTGTGTGTGTGTGTGTGTGTGTGTGTACACACACAGATATACTACATCTTTTTCCATTTATTAGTTCATGGGCATTTGGGATCTTTCTGTAGTTTGGCTATTGAAGAAGGCCTAATGAAGAATAGGTCCTGTAACGTCCTGCAGTGTAATGTCCCTGTTCCCCGGAACCTAGGGATATCCTATGTATGTTGCATACACCCAACTACTGAGGCTCAGCCATGTTTGCGTTCAGACCAGTCATCTTCAATGGCTGCTATGGGAAGGGCTTGGTCTCACTGTTGTTATTGGATCAGTCTGGGACTGTCTTGGGCAAGGTTTTTCCTTGCACTGTGGTCATACAGGGCACTTTCCCTGAGAGGCTTTTATTGGTAGGTGGTACCTGAAGTCAGACCAGATGTGTGTACCCTGCCTACCATTGGGGCTACAGCGAAGCTGGTACATGTGATTACCTTCCCCTTTCCCAGGGTAGGAGTTACTTTGAGGCAGTGCTGACCACTATCAGGGATGCTTGCAGGATGCTGTACATGTGGTACTGTTTTGGATAGACTCCTTCTGAGGGCAGGTTGAATGGGGCAGGTTCACAAAATAACTAGGGGGCAGGGTGCACAGTGTTAGCAAGGTTTACATATGTCTGCTATGGGGGCGGAGACCAGGAACAGCTTTGGAGAACTGCCAAGGGCAGATTGGTGGGTGTGGATCTGCTTCACAGTTCTGGGGCAGGGTACACTGTTAGCAAGGTAGGTGAAGAGTGTTTGTTCTGATTCCAGTAGGTGTCAGTATATCTAGGCCTGGAGGAATAGGGGACCCACTAACTCCTTTGTTCCTGGAGGGAAGTCTCCTAAAGATCCTTTCTTTTCCACCACATATCCTGAGATTAGTAAATAAATTTACCTCCTGTTACACCAGGAATTTTTAAAACTACTGTTTCTATGATGTGTCTGCATGGGGCTCTTCCTCATGCTGTCTCCTTTAAGGGTGGGAGCTCAGTTTCCTATCATCTTCTGGATCTCCCCAAGCTAAGTTGACTGATTTCTAAAGTTATAGATATTACAAAATAAAATAAAGGCCTAGGCATTGAGCCTTGTTGGTTGTAATAACTGGCAAACATAAGCCCCTCTGGCTTTCAAAGCCAGATGTTAGGGGGATTTGTCTTTGCAATCTGGGGTCCTGTGCCTGTGCTCTATCCTCCTCTCCCTTCTATGTGCTTACAGTGTCCCTCCCTCCCATGGACAGTCTCATGGGTTAGTTTGGTTTCTGACTCCATCCTCACCCACCTTTTCATGTGCCTTTTTCTCTGTGATTAGTTGTAGAGAGTCTGTGCTGTCAGCCTTTGGGTCATTTTCTAGGTTGTTTATACTGATGTGGCTTTTATCTAGGTAGATCCATGGGATGAGGTGAGCTTAGGATCCTTCTACTTTCCCATCTTTAGACCCCTAGACAGCAAGCAGCCTTTTTAGAGTGAAAACTGTTTTTGTATTTTTTTTTTTTTTTACGTAAGTGAAGATTTATTTCAGCTAACTCTGAATCTAGGTGTTTTCTTCCCCTTAAAAGAAACATAATATTTTGTAGCTTTTTCCTATGCTGCACTAAAGCAGCTAATTTACAAATAGCAGATTAAGAAGCAAGTAAGTTCTTATAGCCTTTGGTGGAATTTTGTAGAGAAAATATATCACTTTATTTTACTCCTGATAGTACCTAGTTAAGTAAGTTTCCTTCAAAATCTGAGTGTCTCTAAAACAATAGTCTTAAGTAAGCAAATAACCCTTCCATACAGCTGTTCTGTTACAACTATACTTATGCATTGTAAAAGCTTAAATTAATTGAATAGTAGTGATTTAGCTTTAGAAATATGGAGTGAAATCAGGTAGTTAACAAAGTTGTAGAAGCTGGAATCATTTAAATTGACAATTTAGGTTTCCTCTGGAATGAGAGCTACTAGTTAATTTCCTGTTTGGTAGACTCTAGGACTAATTTTAAGACATTTAACACACAATAGAGTAATAAAGAAAAAGTAATAACTAGGTACAGTATGCAATCTGTTTTGGAAAAACATTTGCACAAACAAGAGATTGTATCAGCGTTTTTTGTTGTTATTTGAGAGTATAGAAATCCTGGAAAGTCATGCACTCTGGGTTATGCGAAAAATAGCAAAAGAAATATAAAATGGGTTAATCTAACATAACTATCAAAAATGGGTTGTACAGCTACATTAAATTGTCATCATTTCTGATTACAAAAGCAATATATATCCATGTAATAGTTTGTGTTGTCCTGATGATATACAAATCCTGGTTACAGTGGAGACTGAGGCCCATGAGTGTCTGGTATGGGGATATAAAAGCCAGACACTTAACATTAAGGCATATCAATTGCAGAGTGCTATTCAGACTTAAGAATCAAACGAGCCACCCCATTTGTCTATTTTTTTCTGTTCTGTTTTCCTCCATCAATTCCTTGCCCATTTTACCAGAGAGCACACTTGCCATAAATCATTTACATAAAAAGTTCTTTAAGCTCTGATTCTAGTAATCCAGCTAAGACAATCCATGATGAAATTAGACATTGGAATTAGACATGTTATGAAAAGGCCTACAAAGTAATTTTATGATTAATAATTTGAAGAATATAACTTTTTATTCTGTATATGAACAGATATTTGGATATTATGGCTCTAAAAATTAGATTTTACTGTTTTTACTGTTTAATAACATGTTTTTGATATAGTTACTTTTTAAAAAATGAATTCTTTAATTTTAGAATAGCCTTAGATTTACAGAAAAATTCATAACAGTATAGAGTTCCAATATCCTGCACATCCCATTTCTCTTAAGTAAGATATTAACTTAATTCTAATAGTTCTCAGCTTCTCCACCTTTCTTTTGATTAGTTACCATGGCATGTCTTTCTAGAGTTCTTTAATTATAACATCAGTCTTTATATTTAAAGTGGGTTTCTTGTAAACAATATATATTTGATTCATCTTTTTAATCCATTCTGACAATCACTGTCTTTTAAGTGGTATATTTTTTGTCATTGTTCTCTTCTTTCACTGCTCTCTCTCGATTTAATTTAGTAATTTATATGATTCTATGCTAACTCCTCTCTTAGCATGTCATTTACACTTGTTTTTAATTTCATTTTTTACGTCATTGCCCCAAAGTTTACTATATACATTTTAATTATTCTAAATCCACCTTCAAGTAATACTATATCACATCTTGTATAGTGTAAGTATCTCATGACAGAACATTCCCATTTCCTATCTTCTGTCTTTTGGGTTACTTCTGTCATTCATTTCTCTTACTCATGTGCTATAATTATGCAATACACTTTTTAATTTTTTTATTGAAGTATAGTTGACATACAATGTAAAATTAGTTTCAGTAAAAACACAATGATTTGACAATTCTGTACATTATGATATGCTCACCACAATAAGTGTGGTCACCATCTCTCACCATAAAATGTTATTAAAATATTAATGGCTGTCTTTATTGTACTGTAATTTTTTCATTCTCACGACCTATTTTTTTCTTTATAACTGAAATTTGTACCTTTTCTTCACTTACTTCATACATCTCCCCACCCATTTCCCCTCTGGCAACCACCAGATCTCTGTATTTATGATTCTGTTTCCTTTTGTTTTGAATTTTTTTTAGATTGCACATAAGTGAAATGATAGTTTTATTTATTTCTGACCTCTTTCACTTAGCATAATACCTTATATGTTCATCTGTCTTGTTACAAATCTCATATTTTTATAGCTGAGTAAGGGGTGTGTGTGTGTGACATCTTTACTCATTTATATATTGGTGGGCAGTTATATTGCTTCTGTAACCTGATTATTGTAAATAATGCTGCAGAAAACATAGGGATACATATATCTTTTCAAGTTGGTTTTCATTTTTGGGGTGTAAATACCCTGTACTGAAATGACTAGGTACTATGGTGTTTCTATTTTTAACTTTTTGAGAAAACTTTATACTGATTTCCACAGTGGTTGCATCATTTACATTTCTATCAACAGTGGATGAGGTTTTCATTCTCCATATCATCACCAACATTATCATTTCTTGTCTTTTTGATAGTATCCATTCTGTCAAGTGTAAGATGGTATCTCACTATGATTTTACTTTGTATTTTCCTGATAATTAGAGATGTTAAACATCTTTTTTCTGTGTCATTGGCTGCTGATATGTATTGTTCAGAGAAATGTCTGTTTAGAACCTCTGCCCATGTTTTAATTGAAGTAATCATTTTTTTGTTGCTAAGTAGTTAAGTAGTATAATTTTTATATTTTGCATATTATCCTCTTATTTCATATATCATTTGCAAATACATTCTTCTGTTTGGTAGGCTGCCTTTTTGTTAATGATTTCCAAAACTATGCAAAACTTTTCATTTTGGTATAGACCTAATAGCTTATTTTTGCTTTTGCTTCAATTGCCTAAAGACATATATCTAGAAAAAATATTGCTAAAATGAATATATAAGAGATTATGATCTTTTCTTTTAGGAGGCTTATGACTTCAGGTGTTACAGTTAGGTCTTTAATACATTCTGAATTTATTTCTGTGTGTAGGGTGAGAAAATGGTCCAGTTACATTTTTATGCATGTAGGTATAGAGTTTTTCCAGTACCGTTCATTGAAGAGACAGTCTTTTTCCCATTGCCTATTGTCTCCTTTGTCATAGATGAATTGGCTATATAACTGTTGGTTTATTCCTGGGATCTATATCCTCTTCCTTTGCATTGTGAGTGTGTGTGTGTGTGTGTATGGGTGTGCGTGCATGCACGTGCACACATAGTACCATGCTGTTTTTATTGTATAGCTCTGTAGCATGTCTTGAAATCTGGGAATGTGGTATCTCCACCTTTGTTTCTCTTTCTCAGAATAGGTGTGGCTATTCAGGATCTTCTGTGGTTCCACACATATTTATGGATTGTTTGTTACAGTTCTGTGAAAAATGTTATTGGTATTTTCATCAAAATTGCATTGAACATGTACATTGCTCCAAGTGATGTCACTTTAACAATATTAATTTTTCCAATCCATGAACATGTTGTATTTTTCCATTTGCCTGTGTAATCTTCAATTTCTTTCATCAGTGTTTTATAGTTTTCAGAGTACAGGTCTTTCACCTCTTTGTTTCTGGGTATTTTATTCTTTTTGGTGGAATTATAAATAGCGCTGTTAATTTCTTTTTGGATACTTTGTTATTAGTTTATAGAAATGCAATATATTTCTGCATATTACTTTTGTATCCTGAAATTTCACTGAATTTATTAGTCCTAATAGATTATCAACGGAATCTTCAGAAATTATACATATAGTATCATGCTTTTTGCACATAGTGACAGTTTCACTTCTTCCTTACTAAGTAAATGTTTGATTTATTTTTCTTGATGGTTGCTGTGGTTAGGACTTCCAGTACTATCTTTTTTTTTATATAAAGATTTTATTTATTTATTTGACAGACAGAGATCATAAACAGGCAGAGAGGCAGGCAGAGAGAGAGGGGGAAGCAGGCTCTCTGCGGGGCTCGATCCCAAGACCTGAGCCGAAGGCAGAGGTTTTAACACACTAAACCTCCCAGGCACCCCCGATACTATCTTGAATAAAACTGATGAGAGGAATCATCCTTGCTTTGTTCTGGATTTTAGAGAGAAAAATTTCAGTTTTTTCACCCTTCACTATATTAGCTGTGGGTTTTCCATATGTGGCTTTATTATATTATGTTCTCTTTAAACCCATTTCGTTGAAAGTTTTTATGATGAATGGATGTTGAAATTTTTTAAAATCTCTATGCAACCATGGAGATGTTCATATGGTCTTTATTCTTAATTTTGTTAATGTGATGTACCACATGGATTGATTTGAGGATATTGAACCATCCTTGTATGCCCAGAATAAATCGCGATGCTGATGAATGATCCTTCTAATGTATTCTTGAATTTGGTTTGTAATAACATGTTGAGAACTTTTGTATCTGTGTTCATCAGGGAGAGTGTCCTGGTCTTTTCTGTAGTGTCATTATCTGGTTTTAGTATTTTTTTATAATAAAGTCCACATAGCATGAATTTTGAAGTTTTCCTTTATTCTCTATTTTTTGGAATAGTTTGAAAAGATTAGATATTAACTCTTCCTTATGTTTCGCAGTCACTGGTCTGTTCAGATTTTTTTTTTTTATCTCTTCCTGACTCAGTTTTGGAAAATTCTATGTTTCTAGGAAATTATTATGAATTTCTCCTAGGTTTTCCAATTTGTTGGCCTAATGATTTTCATAGCAGTCTCATAATTCTTTGTATTTCTTTGAGATTGGTTGTTACCTCTCTGCTACTTCTGAATTTGAATGCTCTTTTTTTTTTCCTTGATGGAGCTGTCTAAATGTATATCAGCTTTGTTAACTTTTCAAAGAACCAGCTCTTGTATTCATGGACACATTTTATTAATTTTTATACCTATTTCATTTATTCCCATTCTGATCTTTATTATTTCCTCTTTTCTACTTACTAACTTTGGACTTTATTCTTGTTTTTCCTTAGTTCATTTAGGTGTAAAAGTTAGACTGCTTGAAATTTTTCTTGTTTCTTGAGATAGGCCTGTATCACTATAAACTTTCCACTTAGAACTGCTTTTACTGTTTCCTCAAAGATTTTGGAATTTTCTTCTTATTTACATTTATCTCCATGTATTTTTATTTATTTCCTCTTTTTTTTTAAGATTTTATTTATTTATTTGACAGTCAGAGATCACTAGTAGGCAGAGAGAGAGGGGGAAGCAGGCTTCCTGCTGAGCAGGGAGCCTGATGTGGAGCTCGATCCCAGAACCCTGGGATCATGACCTGAGCTGAAGGCAGAGGCTTTAACCCCCTGAGCCACTCAGGCACAACTATTACCTCTTTGACCCATTGGTTTGTAGTAGCATGTTGCTGAGTCTAGACCATTTTTTTTTTCCCAGTTAATTTTTTTAGAAATGATTTTATAGTTTCATATTATTGTGGTCAGAAAAGATGCTGGATATAATTACAATTATCATAAATCAGACATTTTTTTGCCCCAATATATTCTATTATGAAGAATATTCCATGTACACTTGAAGAGAACGTGCATTCTTCTGTGTTTCGATATAGTGTTCTGTGTACTTCTGTTGAGTCCTGCTGGTCTTATGATCATACAAGGCCAGTTTTTCAAATTGATTTTCTGTCTGGATGATCTGTCTATTCATTGGTATATGTGTGGTGTTAATCTAACAGGAGGATATAACAATATTTCTTCATTCAAAATAGGAGCACTTAAATATATAAAAAAATATTAGCAGGAGAAATTGATAGTAATACAATAGTTTGGGACTTTGATTTATTATTATGTAATATTTTGTCTCTTGCTACAGTCTTTAAACTTTATTTGTGTGACAAAAGGATTGCTAACCCAGCTTTTTTTTTTTTTTTGCATCTATTTTCAAGAAATGTCTTTTTTCATCACTTCGCATTCACTGTATGTGTTCATAGGGGTGAAATGAGTCTTTTGTAGGCAGCATATAGATTGGCTTTATGTTTTTATCTATTCAATAACCCTATGTCTTTTCATTGGAACATTTATATCATTTATATTTATAGTAATTATTGATCGTTATTTTGTCAATTATTTTTTTTTGTAGTTCTCTCTGTGCCATTCTTCTTGTATTGCTCTCTCCCCCTTTGATCTAATTATTTCTTTTTTCTTATACCTGGATTTCTTTTTCTTTTTTATGTATCCATAATTTCGTTGTGGTTATCATGACATCCATATATAACTTCTTTAGTACCTAACAGTCTGTATTAAGTTGATGGTTGCTCTGGTTTAAACACATGTTTATGTTGTATGTATGTCGTATTTTGCATTTTTTTATTCTGTGAGTTCCTTAACTAATTAATTTAGATACAATTTTATTACTTTTGTCTCTTAACAGTTATAGAAGCTTTATAAGTCATTCATCTACTAGTTCATGGTACATTTGCTTTTACTCGTGAAATTTTCTTTCATAATTCTGTTTCTAATTATGGTCTTTTCTACTTAAAGAAGTTCTTTCAGCACTTCTTGTAAGGCCATTTTAGTGTGATTAACTGTTAACTTTTGTTTGTTTTGAAAATTATGTCTACATCAATTCTGAATCAGATACTTTTCTGGTACAATATTCTTGGTTGTAGGTTTGGGTTTTTTGTTTGTTTGTTTTTGTTTCTGTTTTTGTTTATCTTTTCCTTTCAGCATCCTGAATGTACCACACTTCTTTCTGGCCCACAAGGTTTCTGCTATAAAATCAGCTCATGGGCTTATAGGATTTCTCTGGTATGTAACTAGTTGTTTTCCTTTGGCTGCTTTTTAAAGTTTCTCTTTATCTTCAATCTTTGACATTTTAATATGTGCCTTGATATGGACCTTCTTGGGTTCACTGTTTTGGGGATTCCGTGCATCTTGGACCTGGGCATCTGTTTCCTTCCCTTGATTAGGGAAATTTATTTATTATTTATTATTCAAATAAATTTTCTGCCCCTTTCTCTTTCCCTTATCCTAGGAGCCCTATAATTCACATGCTAGTATGCTTGATGTCCTAGAGATCCCTTCACCTACATTGATTAACTGATTGCTTAACACTCAGTTTGGGCAAATTCCATTACACTGACTTTGAGGTTGTCCATCTGTTCTTTTGCATCTTCTTATCTGCTATTTATTCCCTCTGGTATATTGTTCATCTTATTTATTGTATTCTTCAACTTAGATTGGGCATTTTTTATATTTACTGTCTCAAAGATCTCACTGGGTTCCTCCACTCTTACTACCATTGCCTCGAACTCTTTAGTAGATGACTTATCTCCATTTCACTTATTTTTATGAGGTTTTGTCTTATTCCTTCATTTAGGATATGTTCCTCTGACTCTGTATTTTGTTTGACTTTGTGTATTTGTTTTTATAATTTAGGCAGAACAACTGCTTCTCCTAGATTTGAAGTACTGGTCTTATGAAGGAGCATCCCCTGTGTAGACTATGTGTACCTGGTAGCTTTGGCTGGCTGGCTGGAGCTTCAGCTGGCATAGGCTGGGAGTTCCCCAGAATGTCCCAACATGGGACTGCCTGGTGATGGCTGGCACTGTGGCAAGTACAGAGCAAAATGACTTGGATTGTTTCAAGCAGGAGTGGCCCTGTCAGGAAAACAGGAGCTGAGACCAACTAGTAAGTCCTGAGGTGATGGATGCAATGGGCACCCTGGTGAATCATCTGGAGCTGAAGTAGGTGTGAGCCTGAAGTGTTCCAGGATGCCTTGCACCTGTGTCACTTTGGTGAGATGACTGGGGCTGTGTGGATACTGTCCAGTGTTGTCCCAGTGTACATAACACTTGGGCCACCTTGTTGGGCTTCCTTGAGAGGATGGCTAGGGCTGGTTTTTGCTATGCAACTGTGACTCACTGAGGTAGTAGACTTCCTAGGGCTCCTGGACCTTACTCTTGTCAGTATTGCCAAGATGGATGGGACATGGTAAAGTGTTATTTCCCAGACTCTTTGACCCCAGACACTGTTCTAGCAGCTTGCCCACCATTTGATAGTGTTTTGGGGATTATTCCTTTATATCATAATTGCTATTTTAAACTGCAGCTATTTTTATGTGCCCCAGGGCACCCAGGGCTGGTGTTGGCCTGAGGCTTACTGAGGTAGCGGGCCAGCCAGGGTTCCTATTTTTTTGCTATCAAAGTGGAGGGAGAATATAAGCACTCCCTCCCTACCCGCCATTTGATGGAGGCTTAATTTTTTTATACTCTAGTTACCCTTTTAAGCTGTAATTTTTTTTCAAAGACCCAGCACTAACAAATCCACTCCAGGTCCTTCAGTACACTTTCGCCCACACCCCCTGCCCAACTACAGATTGTAGCATTGGGTCTGGGATTACCATAGTTACTGTACCTTCTTCTCTCCTGATATCGTCTGTGCAGTGTCTCTGTTCTTTGTTACACACACGTTAAGTTCTTTTTCAGGAAGAATTTCTTGATATGTTAGGCATACGTTCAGTGTCCATGGAGGAAGTGAATTCAGGGTCTTTGTACATTACTTATCTTGGACCCTCCCATCACTCAGTAAATTCTTATCATTAATGGTTTAAACAAAGTTTTCACTTACATTGAGAATAAGAAAAATAATTTAATCCTTTTCCAGTGACATTCCCTTATGAAACTAAATTTCTGACCTATATTATTTTCTAAAAGAATTAACATTTCTTGCTGGGAAGATCTGTTAGTAATGGATATTTTTACATTTATTTTAGTTTATGAAAATCTTTACCTTCGCTTTGTGAAGGAAAATTCCACTGCATTTAGAATCATGAGGTATTCTTTTTTCTTGTATCACTAAATGAACACTTTATTGATCTCATGGTTTATGCAAGAAACCCACTGTCATTCTTATTACTGTTCTGTAATGTGCCACTCTTTCCAGAGTCTTTCAGAATTTTCTTTTTCTCTTATTTGCTTTCTCCTGAAAACAATATGCCTAGATGTAGGGTTTGGGGGTGTTTATGGTTTCGTTTTGTTTGTTGCTTTTTTCCTGCTTGATGATCTCTGAGCTTACTGAATCTGTACCTTGGGGTTTGTCATTAATTTTAGAAAGTCCTCAGCCATTATTACTTAAAATATTTCCTCTGTTGTGTTCTCTTTTCCTCTTTCTGGTTTCTAATTCTATATACATTACACTTTTCAACCTATTATTCTTGCATATTCTGTACTGTTTTCCCCCCTTTTGACTAACACTGGGGAAGTTTTAATTGGGAAGTTTTAAATCACCTATTTTAAGGCTGATTTTTTTCACGAGCTATGTTAAGTTTACTAACCATTAAATGCATTAATCACTTTCGTTACAGTATTTTTTTTTCCTAACATTTCATTTTAAGTATTGTTTAGAATTTTTAAATCTCTACTTTCTTCACTCTTGAGTTTATACTTGCTGAACTACTTTTACCATTAGGGCATTTAACATATTCATCATAATTTCTTAAGTTCCTTTGCTGATAATTCCAACATCTGCGTCATATTTGAGTCTTGTTTGCGTGATTGTTTTCATCTCTTCGGACTATATTTTGGCCTGTCTTGCAACCTTGACAATTTTTGTTTCAAATCAGTTATGGTGTGATGTTTTGGGTTTCTCTGGCTAAGGGTTAGACTGTGTTTAATGTTTTCTGTAGCTATAGGAGCCAGAGGTTTCACATTTCCCTAGATCCTTGTTTTGCTGTACCTCTTGACTTTGGGCTTCTCTAGGTACTCTTTCTCAAACTGAGTCTGCATCTTACAGCTTTTCAGGTATAAACCATTGTTATTATACTGGTGCTCTATTGTGGTGGTGCTAAGGTGTGGAGTAGTAGAAGTGTTCTAGAAGTGTCCTATTGTAGCTCAGTCTTTTAATGAGCTCATCTCTTGTGAATGTGACTTTTGTAAGTTGTTTTTTTTTTTTTTTCACCAGCTTCCTTCTCTGGCTGCAGCAACTTAATGTACAACTCCAAGGCATGGAAACTTAATGATTTTGGGGGTTTTGTCCCTTATTAGGAAAGACAGAGGGAGCCAGAGTAGAAGGAATGAACTCCTCAAACTAGATAATTCTCTGGCAAAGCTCCCCCCAGAGAGTGGATATTTGTTAGGGAGAAGTCTCTGCATATACTTTACAGTGACTACTTTTACCTTCCACTTTCTAGAGCAACGGGGAAAATTTACTATATATTCATCATAATAACTAAGTGATTTTCCTGGAAGGAAAACCTAAAGAAGCATGGAACACTTCTAAAACTGTTGTTTTCAAGAATTTTTACTTCTAATACAAGTCTACATTCATTCTCTAGCAGTTTATCAAAACTACCATTTAAATGTTCCTGACACAGGGGCACCTGGGTGGCTCAGTCATTAAGCAGCTGCCTTCAGCTCCGCTCATGATCCCAGAGCTCTAGAATCAAGCCCCACATTGGGTTCCTTGCTCGTCAGGGAGTCTGCTTCTCTCTCCTCCCTGCTCCTGCTCTCTCTCACTATCTCTGTCTTTCAAATAAATAATAAAATCATGAATGAATGAATGAATGAATGAATGCTCTTGCCAACTATGGTTCCAGCAGTTACTGCTCCAGGTAAGGAAGTCTTGGCTGGGTCTCACTAGGTAAGACTTCATCTCCAAATTTCAGAGTTGTAGATTGCCTTGCAACCTCTGTTCCTCAATAGACCCAGAAAGATTTGCCCATTTTCAGTTTATCCAATTTCCTGTTATAAGGATAGCTGTGGTAACTTACTTTTACATGTTGTAGCTGAAACCAAAGGTGATGTTACTATGCTTTAGATGAATCTTCTCTCTGTGGTATGAAATATGGCCATATTTGTAAATTAGTAAATTTTCATTTCATAGCATTACATCTTCCATGATTATCAAGTATTTCACCCTTGTTAAAAAGTCAACACTCCTGTTTGTCAGAATTAAAACATATTATATTTTTATTCCTGTGTTTATTTGAATTGTACCTGGAGAAGGAGTAGAGATAGTTTGATTATCTTACTACCTTGAAATGCAATGTCAACAATTTGGGGATTTAAAAAATTATCTACTAGGAAAAAAGACTAATGCATTTTGTAATAATATTCACAGAATGAATATTGAATTAACATTGAAAATGTTAAACCAAATAGTGAATAGTACTCAAATCTTAAATTATAACTAAGTAGAAATATTGGAACTCAACTGAATGAAAATATGATTAAGAATGTGGAAGATGAGTTGTCAATATTTATGTAAAGTTGAAAACCATTGACTGGTTAAGTACTAACTAAGGGGTTGAGAATAGTGTTGATGAGCACTTTTATAATGTAAAATAATAGTTTAAGAGAATAAAGATGATCCCAATTATCTGAATATCAAGAAATAAACACTAAAACATAAAAATTGAAATTAAGTAAATGTGTTACAATAGGAACTCTATAGGTAAATGTTCAATATGTTATACACAATTAGGAAGATATGAAAATGAGGATAATTATGAAAAATACCTATATTAAACTCCAAAACATTAAATTGATAGGTTTTTCAAATTTTTTATACCTATTTTCATTCAAAAATATTTATAATTGTCTATATTTCTAAAACCAAATATAGTTTATTTTTTAAAGTGACAATACCCCTCAAGGAATATCTCTTTTGGAAAATAAAATAAAGCCCTGTATATAACAGATACATACATAAAATATATCTGTAGCCATATAGTTTTCTGAATGAACATGGATACCTGTGGGGAAACAGTATGTATGTGGATTTGATTGTGTTACAGACTGATTTTAAATGTAATGACTGCTACTAATTTGCAACCTGTATAACTTCCCATTTAGAAGAAAATTGTAAACTAATTTATAGCTGTATTCAAATACATTAGGATGATCTGAAGTTGGAATGTAAAATATTTTTGGCATTAACATTTCAAAATACCAAGTCATGTTGTTTTTGCCCTTTTTATTTATGCTTTTTAAAAATGTTAATTAAAGAAAAAACATTTGGGATTCTAATTTGCATTGAAAGATGCGGCTGAGCATCAAGAAATACATTAACTAAACTAATATTACTCAAGCAACTCTGCCCTACCTGAGGATTTTAAACAAATGATCATGAAACAAGTAGCATGAGCAGTTTGAAATTAAGGCCTAATTTTGGATTGCATTTCAAGATTTAGAGAGGAGTAGTCTTAAAAATGAGGTTTGCATACTTATGGGGTTATGCAAACACTTCCTGGGGTATTGTAGATACAGATAGTTTTAAGAATATTAATGTCAAATCTACAACTCTCCATGTACTTGTCTTAAAATTAATCTTTCAGAGATAACCCTCTATCCATTTTCTAAAGAAAGGCATTTCTTCATGCTTAGCCATTACATTTACATGAAAGATACTGGAACACCTGACAAACAAAATGCATGATATCATTGGTCTTGGTATTGAAAAGTATGTGATTAATGCCAAGGGAACAAATTTATATGCAAGTCAAGTGGTCTCCAGTTCTTTGATTAGTACAAAATTAAGGTGAAACCACAATAGTTTATTAACCAATAAATTAGAGTTTATTTATTTTTTTTTAAGATTTTATTTATTTGTCAGTGAGCGAGCACAGGCAGACAGAATGGCAGAGGGAGAAGCAGGCTCCTTGCTGAGCAAGGAGCCTGATGTGGGATTCAATCCCAAGACCCTGGGATCATGACCTGAGCCAAAGGCAGCTGCTTAACCAACTTAGCCACCCAGGCATCCCTAGAGGGCTTATTTTTGATGGTAGAGTACTATATGATTTTTGACTTTCAAATCACTAAGTGTTTAAATAATTGCATGACAATGTTTCCCTTTTGCTTTTTTTACATAAAGAAGTTTTCTCAGTAGTTGTGGTTATAAATTTGAAAATAAAATGTGGTTATAATTTTGAAAATAATAATGAAAAATAATAATGAGGCAAAACCCTGTCATATTCAATAAATAAGCAGTATTCACTCAGAGATCCATACACTAAATTTTCAGAGGCTTTAATCCACATAATTAAGATGCATTTTGAAAATTGTTTGTTTATATTTAAGAATTAGGGGCGCCTGTGTGGCTCAGTGGGTTAAACCTCTGCCTTCGGCTCAGTTCATGGTCTCAGGGTCTTGGGATCGAGCCCCGCATTGGGTTCTCTGCTCATCAGGAAGCCTGCTTCCTCTTCTTTCCCTGCCTGCTTCTCTGCCTACTTGTGATCACCCTCTCTGTCAAATAAATAAATTAAATATTTAAAAAAAAGAATTAATAATACATGATTTAAGAATTTATTTGAATCAATTATATAAAACAAATAATTATTACAACTTAATCCAGAAAAAAATTCCTCCAAACACTTGACTTAGAATTATATAAAATTTTAAAAACATTTGTAGACATAAATATGTAAGCATATATATACACATTAACTCACCTCAATGTGTATATATTTTGCTATGAAAAATTGATAAAATGTTTTAAACAAAGTACATTTGTTTAAATTTTTGGACTTATATATGTATGCATTTAAAGAGAAAAGATACAATTTTTTTGTCTTACAGAGATTTATTTACATAGATCTTAAGTTAATGAAAGGTGATATCAAATATCTATTTGATATATATAAAATTATATATTTTTAAAAGATTTTATTTGAGAGAGAGTGAGAGCATGAGAGGGGAGAGGGTCAGAGAGAGATTATATTTTTATTGATTACATGTGATTATTTTTTCTTTAGAGTAACCGCATCTATAATATACTGGAAATTACTTACTTGTAACTTGAATCTCAATAAAAACATTTGGTGACAAATTATATTGTTTGTAAAATGCTCTATGCAGTAGTTATATAAAATATTTGAAGTCCTTGCTATATATGGTATGAACAAGTACATATATGTGGTGTAAAGTAAAGTGGTGAGACATAAGGATTGTTTTGAAGGAGAGATGGTATTAATCTCACAGACAAGCAAAATCATAGGTTATAAATTCATGGTTATAGAAAGGAGGCAGAGACTATAGGGAGATCCAGCAAGAAGGTAGAAACTGTGTCAAAAGTATCTGATGATATTGAATTGTTGATGTCATGCACAATTATAGAAATCTTTGGAAAGTTAAAGAATTTGGGGTTTGATTTATGAATAACTTTATACTTGCTGAATGTTTTTGAGCTTTGGAATGAAGGATTATTTTAATAACTATACTGGTATATAATCAGCTTATTAAATTATTGATAAATAATGTTAATATATATATCAACATAATATATATTTTATAATTCTATGTAAAGTATTAAGAGAATTGTGTGACACAATAAGTATAATTCTTAGTATGATTATAATTATTATATTTAGCTATAACATGGATTTCTATCCAGTCAGTTAAGGAAAATAAAATCCACTCATGTTACATAATAGTGAGTCGGGGGGGGGGGGAATCACCAAAAATTTGACTCCAAGGAGAATTTTAAGGGACATTTATACCTCTTAGTGATATTTAGAAAAGATGGTATCACATATGTTGCTTTCAACAATGAAGACATTGGCTTCCTGGAAAGAAATGTTAGGATAGCTTTACTTAGCTACAGTCTTTGCTTTCCACTCTTTAAGATTTTGCTTATATCCAAGTTGGCATATAATATACATTATGGCCTTAGTACTCTAGGTATATGCTTGGGGGATAAGTACTGGCTTATTACAAAATGTCGTCATTCTTTCCAAAACTGTTATTACAATATGTATTGTGGTTATCGCTTGCAAAATTCATTTCCACTGATACTAAAATTTCTGATCATGAAACCAGAAACATAGCGCAAACAAAAGGAGGGCAAGAATGGAAACAAGACTTTAGAAGTCATTACTGTAGGCGTGTAATAGAAAACACAAGACTAACCATTGTTTAGGACAGAATGTATATAAGAACAGAAGTTAAGGGCCAACCCTTGGAAAATTCCCAGGGGTGAAGCAAAACAGAAATAGCCAAGGAATAAAACAAAATAATGATTAGTTCGGTTGAAAGGCATTCAGAATAATGTACTGATAGTACACGTAGGGGAAGAAGCCAGTGTGAAGAAGGTTGTCATTAGAACTGGCCAAAGAATGGGACACCTCGCAGTTTCAGTCAGTTAAGCTGCTGCCTTCTGCTCAGGTCATGATCTTAGAGTCCTGGGATCGAGTCCCGCATCCGGCTCCTAGCTTGGCAGGGAGCCTGCTTCTCGCTCTACCTCTGCTTGCCACTCTGCCTGCTTGTGTGCTCTCTCTCTCTCTCCGCCCCCCCCCCCGACAAATAAATAAATAAATCTTAAAAAAAAAAAAAGTGGCCAAAGACAGACAGGGTGGTAATTTTGACTACTCATTTAAGGACCCTGGTGTTAGAAAATAAAAATTTGTTGACCCAAATTTATAATTATAATTAATTTTGTGGCTTTCTCTATAAAAAGCAACCATCTAAGCATTAAAATAAAGTAATCCACTCAGAACCCTAGGTCGCTCCAGCACAGCCTGTGGTTCTCAAGCCCCGGGGGACACAAACGCAGCAACTCCAGACTAAGAGTTGCAGGACTTACTGCTGAGTACATGTCTTTGAAAAACCTTGTTTTGAACATTTTCTAAAACAACATCAGCCTGGTAATAGGACATAACTGACTTCTGGGAATAGATGGATACTTTCTCAAAATAGTTACCTGATGATTTAGAATATTTGCTTAGCTGCCCTGTACATTGATTCCAGAAGAGCATATTTTAGTTTCTAGTTCAAAAAGTATTTGAACTTATTTTGTCCCCAAAATGCAACCATAATGTAAAGAGAGAACTAGGTGAATATTGAAAAATTATGAGCTATTTCATTAAAAGTCAGCATCCCTGGGACGCCTGGGTGGCTCAGTTGGTTGGGCAGCTGCCTTCGGCTCAGGTCATGATCCCAGCGTCCTGGGATGGAGTCCCACGTCGGGCTCCTTGCTCCGCAGGGAGCCTGCTTCTCCCTCTGACTCTGCCTTCCACTCTGTCTGCCTGTGCACACTCTCACTCTCTCTCTCTTACAAATAAATAAATAAAATCTTTAAAAAAAAAAAAAGTCAACATCCCTTAAGTGTAAAATTAGTGTTCACTTCCATTAAATATGTTTGAAATACTTGAAAATCTTATATTTATTAGAACATGATAAATTTTATTTAATCTACCAAATAGCAGTAACTTATAGGATACTTAACATAGTATAGGTATGTGGTAATTATTTCTCTTTTAAGCATTAAGAAAAGTACCTATACTAATTACGACAATTACTACATAAAATAGATGTTAAAATCCTAGACGTCTAAGTGCTAATTTTTAGAGAAAAATCAAATTTAAGATGACAAATATGTAGAAGTACTGACAAATATATATCTGTTTTAAAGTCATCAAGGGTAACCTAGGTGGCTCGGTCAGTTAAGCATCGGTCTCTGGCTCAGGTCGTGGTCCTAGGGTCCTGGGATCAAGCCCCAGTTGGGTTCCCAGCTCAGGGGGGGGGGGTCTGCTTCTCTCTCACCCTCTTCCTCGGTCCCTCAATCCGAGCTCCTGCTCTCTCTCTCAAATAAATAAAATCGTTTAAAAAATTTAAAAAGTGATTGAGAAATAGTGATGTCTTTTTAGATAAAAGCAAAATGTTCCTTACACAAGTGAAATATTTCTGCATCTTTAAAAAGTGCTGAGACCGCTTTATTTCACATGTGTTAAAAGGGAGGATTGCATTTTTGGTGTTTTTGTTTTGTTTTGTTTTGTTTTAATCTTTTTTAAAAAATTTTGTTTATTTATTTGACAGGCAGAGATCATAAGTAGCCAGAGAGGCAGGCAGAGAGAGAGAGAGGAAGAAGCAGGCTCCCTGCTAAGCAGAGAGCCCAATGCAGGGCTCGATCTCAGGACCCTGGGATCATTACCTAAGCCGAAGGCAGCGGCTCTAACCCACTGAGCCACCCAGGCACCCCTGAATTTTTGTTTTAAGTTTAACAATTTCATTATAACATTCAGGATCATTACATGTTTCTTTTAGATAAGATTTATATGTTATTGAAATAAAATGATAAGCTAAAATGCATACCATTGAATAAGAAGCATTTAAGGGAGGAGAATATATTAAAATATATTAAAAATAAGATTAATTACTATGGCAATAAGCAATAGTGGATTTCAAGAATTTTCAATAAGTAGATCTTCAAGACTACCAACATTGACCTGTGAAAGTTCAGGATCACATAATATATGAACCTTGAAATGACACTTTCTATCACTTTCCTTATGGCATTTTCCATCCGGGAAGTTGGATACGAAGTCAGTTAGCTAGGAATGTTGTTACTGAGTCTGCACTTAATACAAGGCAAAGTCACTAACTACATTGTGATAAAAAAGGTCATATAGTGTAATTCTTTGAGACCTGTTTTGCGCAAGAACTGAGAGCAAGTAGATCACTGAGATGGCAAATGAATTGTGGCAATATGTTGTCTCAGATGTTGAATAACGATGATGGTAATCAAAGGGGAATTTCTAAAGTCATCCTGATATAGAATTACCTCTTAAACATGGGGTACCATTAACTTTTCACCATATAACTTTTTAGATAGAAACTTAATTGCCTTTTTAACTTCAAACATACAAGATTAATATGCTATACAAAGTCATATGTTGACATTATGATTTTAGGGCAAAACCCATTCATCAGTTTAAAGTGTCAATGTTTTATTTCATGGGGCTAAATACTTCATTAAAAATAACTACCAGAGTGTGAAGTCATTACGGTTGTAGACTAAGCTCCAGGTCCCTGTACCCCCACAAAAACTTTAAAAATACAACTACGAACTGATCCAAACTAATCCAAAAAAGATCTTTGGACAAGTTTGCTTGTTCGTGTAGAGCCCCAATATAAGCCAGTATTGTTATTTCTTCTGTGAGATAAAAATACTTTAGTTGAGAGGTTCAGTAACTTATGCAAACCACATCACTAATTTTGCTTGAGTGAAGGCTTGGATAGAAACTGACTTTTTTTTTAAAGATTTTATTTATTTATTTTAGAGAGAGAGCATTAGCACATGTGTACTAGCCAGGGGAGGAGCAGAAAACGAGAGTAGGGGAAAGAATCCCAGGCAAGCTCTCCGCTGATCATAAAGCTACCCCAGGGCTCCATCTCACGACCCTGAGCTAATGAACTGAATCGAAAGTCGGACGCTCAACCAACTGGGCCACCCAGGCACATCTCTGACTTTTTAAGAGGTACCATGTCCTTGTCCCTTAACAGTAGGTTAATTTCAATTAAAATTTGAGTCTTCCATACCTATTATTGATCATACGTGTTTCTAATATTATGGTACTACTACTTTGAAAGGTTTCAATCCTCCTATTGTGTGACCTTTTAAGAAAGCACTTACTTTAAAAAAAGTAAATTACATTTTCTATACAAACAAAATTAAAACTAAGATACCTTACTTAAGTGACTCCACGCATGAGACCATATTTATGGTCACTTTTATAATAGAGATAGTAATACAGTTTTTTTAAATTGAAATATAACATACAATATTCTATTAGTTTCCTGTGCACATCCTAGTTATTTAATATTTTATACATTATGAAATGATCCTCAGGAGTCCAAATACCATTTGCCACCATACAGTTATTATAATATTAATTACTATGTTCCCCATGAAATACATTACATTGGCATGACTTAGTTATTTTGTAACTGGAAGTTTGTATTTCTTAATTCCATCCACTTATTTTGTCCACCCACCAACCTCATCCCCCTCTTGTAAATTTTTTTTCCTGTGTCTGAGTTTGTTTGGTTTCCTTTCTATGCTTTGTTTTCAGATACCACATATAAGTGAAATACAGTATTTGTCTTTCTCTTTCTGACTGACTACCCTTAGCATAATACCCTCTAGGTCCACCCATGTTATAGAATATTGCAAGATTTCATTCTTTTATCTGGGTTAGCAGTACACCATTATATATATATACACACATATATATGTATATACACACACGCACACATAAACATATAAATATTACATCACCTTTATCCATTCAGCTAACAATGGCCATGTACATTGCTTCTATATCCTGGTTATTGTAAATAATACTGCAATAAACATAGTATATTATTTATTATTATAGAGTTCATATATCTTTGCAAATAGATGGGTTTTTTTCTTCAGATAAATACCCACAGTACAAACTGCTGGATTATGTTGTAGTTATATTTTAATTTTACATGCCCACCAACAGTGTACAGGGGTTGCCTTTTATCCACATCAGGGCCAATACTTGGTATTTTTTCTATTTAATACTTGATCTGACCATTGTGAGATGCTCTCTCATTGTGGATTTGATTTGCATTTCCCTGATAATTAGCCGGCTGTAATCTTGTTACAGGCCCATTGGCAATCTTATGTTTGGGAGAAATGTCTATTAAGTTCTCTATCCAAAAAATATATATATATATATTTATTATTTATTTAAGAGAGACAGAGCATGAGCAGGAGGGGCAGAGAGAAAGGGAGAAGCACACCCCCCCCTCTCAGCAGGGAGCCCTGTGTGGTGGACCATCTCAGGACCCTGGGATCACAACATGAGCCAGAGGTAGATGCTTCCCTGACTGAGCCACCTGGGCACCCCTTGCCTATTTTTTTAATCAGGGTTTTTGTCTGTTTGCTTATAAATATTAAGCTGTATGAGTTCTTCATATATTTTGGATATTAACCCCTTAACAGATGTATGATTTGCAAATATCTTCTCCCATTTGGTAGGTTATTTTTTTGTTTGGTTGATAGTTTCATTCACTGTGCCAAAGATTTTTTACTTTTATGAATCTCATTCAACATTTTAGCTTTTGTTGCCCTTACCTGAAGAGACCTATCTGAAAAGTATTGCAAAGACGAATGTCAAAAAAGTTACTGCATGCATTTTCTTCTGAGTTTTATGGTTTCAGTTCTTGTATTCAAGTCTACAATCCATTTCTAGTTTATTTTTATATATTGTGCAAGAAAATGGTCTAGTTTCATTCTTTTGCATGGGCTGTCCAGTTTTCCCAATATCATTTATCGAAGAGACTGTCTTCTTGTCATAGTATATTCTTGCCTGTCTTGTCATAGATTAATTAACTGTATATTCGTGGGTTTATTTCTGGGCGTGCTATTCTATTCCTTTGATGAGTGTGTCTGCTTTTGATCAGTACACACTGTTTGGATTACTGTAGTTTTATGGTATAGTTTGAAGTCTGATACTGTAATAGTTTAGTTTTCTCCTTCTCAAGATGGTTTTGGCTATCTAGGATCTTTTAAGGGTTTTATACAAATTTTAGGATTGTCTATTCTAGTTTTATGAAAACTGCCATTGATATTTTTTGAGAATTGTACTGAATCTATAGATTATTTTCTGTAGTATGGATATATTAACACTATTAATCCTTCTAATCTATAAACACAGAATATCTTTCCATTTATTTATGTCATCTTCAATTTCTTTTAATAATGTCTTCTAGTTTTCAGAGAACAGATCTTTCACCTCCTTGGTTAAATATACTCCTAAGTATTTTTATTCTTTTTGATGCAGTTAAACTTTTTAAAAAATTCTATTTCTGATAGCTTGGGAATATTGTATAGAAACACAACTGATACAATCCACTATTCTGCTGCTCCTAGAGTTGGCAAGTCTATGCATGAACCCCTCAGTGATATTTCTACTACTGCCACACCAGGGGAAGGGATTTCATCATTACTGTGTCTCTATCTTTTCTACTCATTAATATGTGGTCCCTCTGTCATTCGTATTACAGAAGCTGTTTAATTAGGCCACAGTTCTTCAGGAAGAATTCGTCTACATTTAGGCATAGATTTAGCTTAATCCTTGAGGGGAGGTGATTTTAGCTTTTTCCTATACTATCTGTCTTGGTCTCCCCCTCCCCCCCACTATCATTCATTCATTCATTCATTTATTTTCAATGTTCCAGAATTGTTTATGCACTATACTCAGAGCTCCAAGCACTACGTGCCCTCCATAATACCCACCACCAGGCTCACCCAACCTCCCACTCCCCTCCCCTCCAAAACCCTGTTTGTTTCTCAGAGTCCACAGTCTCTCATGGTTTGGTTCCCCCTCCAGTTTCCCCCAACTCACTTGTCCTCTCCATCTCCCAATGTCCTCTGTGTTATTCTTTATGCTCCACAAATAAGCAAAACCATATGATAATTGACTCTCTCTGCTTGACTTATTTCACTCAGCAAAATCTCCAGTCCCATCCATGTTGATACAAAAGTTGGGTATTCACCCTTTCTGATGGAGGCATAATACTCCATAGTATATATGGACCATATCTTCTTTATCCATTCATCCATTGATGAGCATCTTGGTTTTCTCCACAGTTTGGTGATGGTGGCCATTGCTGCTATGAACATTGGGGTACAGATGGCCCTTCTTTTCACTCCATCTGTATCTTTGGGGTAAATACCCAATAGTTCAATTGCAGGGCCATAGGGTAGCCCTATGTTTAATTTCTTAAGGAACCCCCACACTGTTTTCCAAGGCGCCTGCAACAACTTTCATTCCCAACAGTGTAAGAGGGTTCCCCTTTCTCCACATCCTCTCTAACACATGTTGTTTACTGTCTTGTTAATTTTGGCCATTCTAACTGGTATAAGGTGGTATCTCAATGTGGTTTTGATTTGACTCTCCCTGATACCTAGTGATGATGAACATCTTTTCATGTGTCGGTTAGCCATTTGTGTCTTCTTTGGAGAAATGTCTGTTCATGTCTTCTGCCCATTTTTTGATGTGATGATATGTTTTGTGTGTGTTGAGTTTGAGGAGTTCTTTATACATCTTGGACATCAGCCCTTTGCAGTGTCATTTGCCGTGGGTTGCCTCTTTTTGTTGTTGTTGTTGACTGTTTCCTTTGCTCTGCAGAAACTTTTGATCTTGATGAAGTCCTCAAAGTCCCGTTTTTGCTTTTCTTTCTTTATCCTTTGGAGACATACCTTAAAAGAATTTGCTATGGCTGGTGTCGAAAAGGTTACTGCATGTTCTCCTCCAGGATTCTGTTGGATTCCTGCCTCACGTTGAGGTCTTTTATCCATTTACCTGTCTTGGACTTATAGTCAAAATGTGCAGTCCTTTAAAGTTCATTATTTCTCTTATACTTTAAAATTGTTTATTATTCGCCATTTTTTAGGCTAACGTGTGATCTTTCCTACAGCTCAGTTGAGACTATAATAAGACACAATACTATTAGCAGAACTAATCGTGTTGGCTTAGTTTGAATTCTTCATAGAAATTTCAGTACATCCAAAGGTTAGAGAAGACATTCATGATTTTCACAGTAACGGTATATTCTGTTTCCTGAGACAGTATCTTTTATATAGTCTTATCTCTTCTAATTGATCACTTCAAGGAGAACAAAAACTAATAATGCTTTAGTGTTTATCTGCAGCTCTTGAAATAAGAGTTACATACATATGAGTAAATATAGGGATATAATGAGGAGCATAGTAAAAATATGTAGATGTTACTGTAAGATGTAGATCTAGATATAAATACTAATAGAGAAATAGATACTTGAAGTATATTTTACTTTAAAATCCTTATACTAATCAAACTAAGCAGGTTTAAACACCATTAATTCATTTCTTTTTTTTTTTAAGATTTTATTTATTTATTTGACAGAGATCACAAGTAGGCAGAGAGGCAGGCAGAGAGACAGAGTAGGAAGAAGGATCCCTGCTGAGCAGAGAGCACAATGCAAGACTTGATCCCCGGACCCTGAGATCATGACCTGAGCCGAAGGCAGCAGCTTAACCCATTGAGCCACCCAGGCACCCACCATTAATTCATTTCTGTGGAGTCTAAACATATTGAAAACTGAGTATCTTAAAAGATAATTTTTAAAACTCCAATTATTATGATAGCTTTTGCCTTAGTTTCACTATATCCTATATTAAATTCCATATAATCTATTTGATAGATGGGATATTGTGAATAGATAAAATATTAAGGATATTATCAGACTTAAGTGGTATTTGTTTCTATATAATTACAGTATTGACTTACACATCTTAAAACTAATTTTTAAGATCTTTGTTTTTATGTTTTTCTCTAGAGTTTTTTCACTGCTGAGTGCACTTTAAAGCACAGTTGCTATTAGAAATTCAGGTGGAGGCCAGGTCAGAGGGCGTGTATTTAGAAGAATGATCTAAGGGTCGTACCCTTACCATTTTTTACTTTTCATTCATTTACAGTGGCCTTGTAAATAGATTCCTAAAATAAAGCTCTGGACTCAGTGTTGATTCATGCTATTACATTGCAAAAGTCAGAGAACTTAGTTTTATATTCCTCACATTAGAGACAGGCATAGTAATATATCATGTTTCCTATAGGAAACCAAAAAAAAAATCAATTATTTCACTAAAAACCATAGTGTGTAGTACAACTACTATCTGAACATTCACCAAACATCACAATGATTTTATACAAGTGGATAGAACTGTAGAAATCTGTTAGGCCTTGTAACTCCTGTAAAAAAGAGAATAATATTTTGGATGCTGTGGAGCCCTTTAAATAAGGACAATTTGAGGTATTCGCTTCAAATCAATGTAGTGCCTTTGCTTTGGGCAACACCTGTGTTTTAATTCTCTAAGTGTTTCTAAAATATCTTTCAGGCTACTAAGTTTATTACAAATAACTCGTATTTGTTTATTTACTATGTCAAAAAATATTTTCTCTATATATATTTTTAATGATTTGAACATATAAATTTTATCCATGATAATTATAGGTAATGATGTATTTACATATAAAAGACACTCACTAGGAATTAAACACTGCCAGTGATCATTTGCAACCACAGATTATTAAGGGCTAATGTTCTTTTTTTTAAATAATATGAATAAGATTATAGAATTATCTGCAAATTTTAATTCTTTTTAAATTTTGATATCTCTTTCCTTTATGGTGCTAGGCCCATCTGTGGATACAGGCTTTTGCCTGATAAATATGGGAGAAGGGCAGGTGTGAATCCATAGACTGGAAACTCAGGGAAGAAAAGATTGATGTGCCGATTTGTTTTTGTATACCTGCCGAAAAGCTGAGGGATGAGTGTAATCTAATGGTCATAAATAATAGACACCCTCATCAGCTGGGCTGGGAAAGGAAATGGTGGCAGTCTCCATCAGAGGGAGGAGAACCAGCTGTTGCTGGTACCAATGAGCAGAATTGGAAAAAAAGCTTTTCCCAAAACAGCCAGGAAAAACCTTGGAAAAGAATGTGTATCTGCCTCTCCCCAAAATAGTTAGCCTACTCAGACAAACTAAAACCTTCTTTTCCCCTAACATACATAGAACATTTATAGTTCAAGGGAAAACAGGATACTGAGATATTCATGAGCACTCTTCCAACTCTCTTTTAAAAAGTTTAATGATTGGGTGCTGGGTGGCTCGGTGGGTTAAGCCTCTGCCTCAGGCTTAGGTCATGATCTCAGGGTCCTCTGATGGAGTCCTGCATCGGGCTCTCTGCTGAGCAGGGAGCCTCCTTCCCCACCTCTCTCTCTGCCTACTTGTGATCTCTCTGTCTAATAAATAAATAAAATCTTAAAAAATAAATAAAAGGTTTAATGCTTTTTGCCAGTTTCCTCCTTTCTAATGGAAAGAGGTGCTAAAACCAAACTTCCTTCCCTTTTACCCCGTCAGTAAGTGCCTAATTCAGTAATGTGTATGTTACTACATGAATGGTGAGATTCTGTTTTTTATTAGTTATTGCTATCAATGCTATCATGGCTATCTAATGATAAAAATATTTATAGAATTGTGAAAATAATTGATGTTTTTAAAAATTTTAGCACAATATCCACATGTTTTCCTTATCATTACAAAAATAATGGCAAGAGGGAATGCTTGTATTATTATAACTACTTAAGAGCTAATCAAGAAAAATCAGAAATGAAAGTCAGCGTAGTACCGAGAGTCCGTGCTAAAGTTAATCTATTTCCCCCAAGTCCTTCCTATTTCCATATCCTATTTCACTTTTTTTAATAATAGAGTCTTTAAATACATCCTTAGTATTTACTCATTGAACTAAGGAACTCATCCTTAGTATTCACTCATTGGACTTAGGACTAGTATGGAGATCTTTTTTAAGAAAAAAAGATCTCCATACTATGATTTAGACTCACATTCATATATTCATAATTTTTTGTTTAGAAATAGTAACCTGTTTTTGATTTAAATTAAATTTCCATGTTGAATATATATAAACACCCTATGTACATTAATAGTACGTTAATGTGAGTTGAAACATATTTCAGAGCAGCTATTGAAATTGGGCACTTCTGAACAATGAAGAAAACTATCTTCTACTCAAAAGTACTTACTTGTTCTAAAGCCTCAAGCAGCTAGATTGATCATAGTAAGGTAATGCTGCTGGCTATAAAGTATGGCTTTGATTCATTAGTAAATATCCGGGGTTTGGGAAATAGTCTAATATATACTTGGGTCAAGATAATCTAGTATGTATTGAATCTAATACATAATTTCAAAGTCACACTTAAAAAGGAAACCTACTTCTATGGTCTGTTTTGCTGTTTAAGTAAATGATATTCTTGAAAGTCAGATGTCACTTACAAAAATAATAAAATAGCCAGGAATTCTTTATTATGGAGAGTAGAAGTTTCCCATCTTCCTTTGTCAACATCTCAAATGCATGGCAATATACACCAGTAGTTCAAAGAATCTTCAGGTTTTTAAAATTGGTTGTATTATTTATTTACATGTTTATTTTTCAGGACTTTGATTTCATAAAAGTTACAGAATGTACCTGGAAAACATTTTATAAGTAACATTTTATATAACTAATGTTTCAGTTTGGTGAGTTTTCAAAGTATAATTCTTTCAAAAGTAAAGTAGAATATAACAACACTTTCAATACCACTAAGGTATGGTTTCAAGTAAGATCAACCAAATTCATGTGTTTTGGATATATTTTAATTAGTTTAAAAAAATAGATAATATATGCACACAAAAAATTCTAACAGTATAGATTGTGTGTGTGTGTGTGTGTGTGTGTGTGTGTGTGTGTGTGTAAATAAAATAAAAAGCAAATAATTCTTTTGGGAATCAAATTACCATAGTTGCTACTATAGAGGTAGCAATTGCTAGGTGTTTCTTTTGTGTTAATCCAGGATTTGTCAATCATCTTTTCCATTCCCTTTCTAATTCTAGATGCTGCACACTACAAATATTGGTATACAAGTTGTTTTCCACAGAACACTGTACTTTGGGGGTAGAGTTTATGTCAGTGACAGCTGTGGCATACAGTTTTATTTTAATTTGTTTCATAGTACCCTATTGCCTGGGCATATTATACTTATTTTTCTGATAATGGACTCCAAATTTATTTATAATAGTGTTACTACAAACATATTTCTTACATGTATCTTTCTTAATGTATGGTTAGAAAGTATGTTTTATGATTTTAATTCACAATTATTTACAATAATAATACTTTTAATTTTAAAAATCTTTTCTGGTATGTATTTTTCAGAATTTATTTTTTTCTGGTGATTTGTCAATTAAGTTCCTATTTTGTTGGCCTTGCATTCATACCAGTTGCTATTAAAACAAGCCCTATTCATGCTTATGGGTTGCAGATGTTTTTTCAGCTTCAAATTTTTATGCTTTGAGGTTTTTCTTTTTACAGCAGCATTTTCCACTGAAAAATTATGCTTTTATGTATAGTGGATTTGTGAACTTGGATGACAAGATTATGTATTTTTAGGCGCGCTTGGGTACTCTTGGTAAGTGTGGTACTCTTGGTTTCTGCTCAGGTCGTAATCTCAGGGTGGTAAGATAGGGGCTCTGGGCTGAGCTTGGGGTCTGCTAAGACACTCTTTTTCCCTTTGCTCCTCCCACCACAGGTGCTCTCTCTCTCTCTCTCTCTCTAAAAAAAAAAAAAAAAATTAAAAAAAGATTGTGTATTTTTAATATCTTGATTTCAAGATTATGATTATTTAAAATTGCTGATTTGTTGTAAAAATTTTGTGGTGCATTTTTAGTGTTCGAATCTATACATGATTAATTTACAGTTAAATGAGAGAGGGGGCAGCTGGGTGGCTTAGTCCATTAAGCATCTGCCTTTGGCTCAGGTCGTGATCCAAGGGTCCCGGATGGAACCCCATGTTGGGCTCTTTCTCTCCCTCTTTCTGCTGCTTCCCATGCTTGTTCCCTCTCTCCCTCTCTGTCAAATAAATAAATAAAATCTTTAAAAAAAAAAAAGAGTGAGGTGTGCCTGGGTGGCTCAGATGGTTAAGTGTCTTCACCTTGGGTAGTGATCCCAGGGTCCTGGGATCATCCCCGCATCCAGCTCCCTGCTTGTCAGGCAGCCTGCTTCTCCCTGTTCCTTTACTGCTCCCCCTGTTTGTGCTCTTTTGCTCTGTCAAATAAATAAATAAAACCTAAAAACAAAATAAAAATTTTAAAAAGAGTGAGAGAGGAAAGGAAATACTTTTGTTCTTGTGGTGGGTGTTTTTGTTAGATGAGTACTCAGCAATTCCAGTGCCATTTATCAATAGTCTCTTTATTATCCACTATTTTTATCGAGGCATAATTGACCTTAGTTTCAGGTGTACATTGTGATGATTTTACATTTGTATACACTGTGAAGTGACCACCCCCATAAGCTTAGTTTCCTCTTATATAAAATCACATAATATGCAATACAGTGTTATTGACTTTAGTCACCATGCTGTACATTATTTGCCCACGATATTTATTCTATGTTTGAAAGATTGTACCTCTTGACTCCCTTCTCCAGTTTCGCCCAGCACATAATACCCTTCCCCTCTGGCAATCACCAATCTATACTCTGCATTTGTGAGTTTTGTTGGGACTGTTCAATTGTTTTGCTTTTTAGACGCCACATGTAAGGGAAGTCATGCGGTATTTGAATTTCTCAGTCTTCATTCACTTAGTATAATACCCTCTAGGTTTATCCATGTTGTCACAAATAACAAGATTTCATTCTTTATATATTAGTAATATCAATTGTATGTATTTATACCCAATTTTCTTTATTCATTCATCCATTGATGGACACTGTTTTATTCCTTATCTTGGCTATTGTGAATAGTGCTTCAGGAAACATAGGGGCATGTATATATTTTCAAGTGTGTGTTTCTACTTTCTGCAGATAAATACCCAGTTACTGTATTACAGTTAGAGTTTTAGTTCTTTGAGAAACTTCCATATCACTTTCCATATTGTTACATAGTGGCTGTATCAGGTTTTATTCACAGCATTGCACAAGGGTTTCCATTTTCCCACACTGTCTCCATCCTTTGTCTTTTTGATAATGGTCACTCTGATAGGTGTGAGATATCTCGTTGTGATTTTGATTTGCATTTCTCTACTATTTAGTGCTCTTCAGCATCCTTTCATATGCCTCTTGACTATCTGTATGTCATCTTTGGAAAAATATTCAGATCTGCTGCCCTCTTTTGATTGGAGTTTTGTTGTTGTTATTGCTATGGAGTTGTATGAGTTCTTTTTATATTTGATTTAAATTTTTTTCAGTGTTCCAAGATTCATTGTTTATGCACAACAGCCAGTGCTCCATGCAATACATGCCCTCCTTAATTCCCACCACCATTTTCATCCAACCCCCCAGCCCCTTCACTCCAAAACTCTGTTTGTTTCTCAGAGTCCACAGTCTCTCATGATTTGTCCCCATCTCTGATTTCCCCCAACTCACTTCTCTCCAACGCCCAAAGTCCTCTGTGTTATTCCTTATGCTCCACAAGTAAGTGAAACCATATGATAATTGACTCTCTCTGTTTGACTTATTTCACTCCGCATAATCTCTTCCAGTCCTGCCCATGCTGAAACAAAAGTTGGGTATTCATCCTTTCTGATGGAGGCATAATACTCCATTGTGTATATGGACCATACCCCTTTACCCATTCATCTGTAGAAGGGCATGTTGGTTCTTTCCACAGGTTGGCAGTTGTGACTGTTGCTGCTATGAACACTGGGGTACAGAGTGTTCAATACATCTTTCAATACGTCTCTATCTTTGGGGTAAATACCCAATAGTGCAATTGTAGGGTCATGGGGAAGCTTTATATTTAATTTCTTGAGGAATCTCCACACTGTTTTCCAAAGTGGCTGCACCAACTTGAACTCCCACCAACAGAGTAAGAGGGTTCCCCTTTCTCCACATCCTCTCCAACACACATTGTTTACTGTCTTGTTAATTTTGGCCATTCTAACTGATGTAAGGTGGTGTCTCAATGTGGCTTTGATTTGAATCTCCCTGATGGCTAATAATGAGGAACATTTTTTCATGTGTCTGTTAGCCATTTGTATGTCTTTGGAGAAGTGTCTGTTCATGTCTATTAACCCCTTACTGGGTGTATGGTTTTTCCCAATCAGTAGGTTGGCTATTTTGTTGACGGTTTCCTTCACTCTGCAGAAGCTTTTTAGTTTGAGATGTTTTTTTTTATTGTTGTTGTTGTTGTTTATTTTTGTTGCCACTGCACTTCGATTCAGGTCCAAAAACATGCTGCCAAGAATGATATGAAGGAGTTTACTTTCTATGTTCCCCCCGCCCCAGGGGTTTTATGATTTTTGGTTTTAGACTCAAGTCCTTAATCCATTTTGAATTAATTTTTGCATATGGGGTAAGACAGTGGTCCAGTTTCATTCTTTTCATGTAACTTTCCAGTTTTCCTAATGAAATTCATTAAAAATACTTTTTCCCCATTCTATATTCTTGTCTTATTTTTCTTAAATTAATTGACCCTATATGTACAGGTTTATTTCTAGGTTTTCTATTATTTTATATCATTTTATGTATCTCTTTTTATGACAGTACCATAATATTTTGATTACTGCAACTCTGTAATCTACTCTGAAATCAGTGGACTTGAAGCTTCCACCTTTGTCTGAGGCAGTCACACAGGATATGTAAACAAACAAACAAGGCTAGGTCTAGCTTGCAGGTTGGAGTTTGCCAATCTCCATTCTGAAAATGAAGTATCAAAACAGGGACATGTGGAGAACAAAATAGGATGTAGGAGAACAGACAACATACCTGAGAGTACCATATTTCCTTTTTTTTATGGTTCCATAAAAATTTTAGGATTTTTTTTTATTTCTTTGAGAAGTGTCCTGGGTTTGTAAATAGGGATTTTGTCATGTTGATAGATTGCTCTGGGCAATATAGACATTTTAGCAATATTAATTCTTCTAATTTATGACCATAGAATATTTTACCATTTGTTTATGTCATCTTCAATTTCTTTTCAGTAATGCCTTGTAGTTTATAGTTCTTTGACTTCCTTGGATGAATTTGTTCCTACCTTTTTGTTCTTTTCAATGCAATTGTAAAAAAGAATATTTTATTAATTTTTATTGTTTATAAAAATAGATTTCTGTGTGTTTTGTGTGCTACAAATTCAGCTCATTTATTCTAACAGTTTTTTTGGTGCAGATTTTACGGTTTTTATATATAAAATCATTTCATTTGTAAATCATTTTATTCCTTCCTTTCGAATTTGGAAGACTTTCATTTCTTTTTCTTACCTAATTACTCTGGCTAGGCTTCCAATACTATGTTTAGTTAAAGTTGCAAGAGTGGACATCTTTGTGTTTTTCCTGTTCTTAGAGGAAAAGCTTTTAGATTTTCACCATTGAGTATGGTATTAGCTGTGGGCTTGCCACCCTTTATTGTGGTGAGATACGTTCCCTCTGTACTAGCTCTGCTGACAGTTTTGATCATAAATGGATGCTGAATTTTGTCAAATGCTTTTTCTCTATCTATTGAGAATATCATAAGATTTCTTTCCTTCATTTTGTTAATGTGGTGTGTCATACTGATTAATTTACAGATATTGAACCATCCTTGCATCCCTGGAATAAATTTCTATTGATCATGGTATATGATCTTTGAATGTGTTATTGAATTCAGTCTGCTAATGTTTCATTGAGGGTTTTTCATCTGTGTTCATCAAGGATATTGGCCTGTAATAATCTTTCTTTCTCCCATTTCTTTCTTTGCTTTCTTTCTTCCCTCTTTCTTTCTATGGTGTTTTTGTCTGGTTTTTGTGTCCGGATAATCCAAGCCTGTGAGAATGAGCTTGGAAACATGTCTACATTTTCAGCTCTTTAGAACAGTTTGAGAATAGGTTTTAACTCTTCTTTAAATTTTGGATAGAATTCAACAAAGAAGCTCTGGTTTATTTAAATCGGTAATTAAAAACATCCCAATATTCTTGATAATAAATTGGACTGTTTAGATTTTCTATTACTAAGTCAATCTTGGAAGAATGTATATTTCTAGGAATTTATCCATTTCTTTCAGGTTTTCTAAGTTGTTAGTATGAGGTTATAGTAATCTCTTATGATCTTTTGTATTTCCCTGATATCACCTGTAAGGTCCATTAATTTCTGATTTTGAGATACATTATCTTTTTCCCTTACTGTAGCTAAAATATGTAATTTTATTTTTTCAAAGAATCAGATCTTAGTTTCATTGGTATTTTCTGTTACATTTTTAGCCTCTATTTCACTTATTTCCACTCTGAGTTTTATTATTTTCTTCCTTCTACTAACTTGGGGCTTCATTTGTTAATATTTTTGTAGGTCCTTTAGATATAAAATGAGCTTGATTTGAGAGATTTGGGTTTTTTTTGTTGTTGTTGTTGTTTTGCTTTTTGCTTTTTTACTAGTAATAAGCTTGTATTGCTAAGATCTTCCCTTTTTGAATTGTCTTTGTAGCATCCCATATATCTTGCTATGTTCTATTTTAATTTTCGCTTCTCTCAAGGTATACTTTAATTACTCATTAGCTTTCTTCACTGAACTATTGGTTGGTCAACAGCATATTGTTTAATCTATACATATTTGGGATTTTTCTAGTTTTCTTTTGTGGTTGATTTAGTTTTATATTATTGTGGACAGAAAAGATGCTTGATAGGATTTCAGTATTCATAATATATGACCTTGGAGAATGTTCCATGTTCATTTGATAAGAATGTCTATTCTGCTGGATTTTCATTGTTCTTTCCTGCTGTTTTTGATGGAATGTTCTGTGCATATCTGTTAAGTTCATCTGGTCTAATGTGTCATTTAAGGCTAATGTTTCTTACTGATTTTCTGTCTGGATGATCAATTAGTTGATGTACGTGGAGTGTTAACAATCTCTACTATTATTACATTACATTCAATTTGTCCTGTTAGGCTGTTAATATTACTTTATATATTTGGGTGTTCCATGGTGAAGTAAATAAATATTTTAAATGTTATATCTCCTTGTCGGATTAGTCACTATAACACTTGTTTGTTATTAACAATCTTTGTTATAAATTCTATTTTGTCTGATAAGAGTATAGTTACCTCAACTGTCTTTTGGTTTCCATTTGCATGAAGCCTCTTTTTACATCCTTCCGCTTTGTGTCCTTGCATCTGAGGTGAGTCTCTTGTAGGGAAGATATAAATGGGTTTTATTTTTTATTTTTTTAAATTAATTTATTTATTTTCAGCATAGCAGTATTAATTATTTTTTCACCACACCCAGTGCTCGATGCAAACTGTGCCCTCTATAATACCCACCATCTGGTACCCCAACCTCCCACCTCCCCGCCACTTCAAACCCCTCAGATTGTTTTTCAGAGTCCATAGTCTCTCATGATTCACCTCCCCTTCCAATTTACCCCAACTCCCTTCTCCTAATTCCCCATGTCCTCTATGTTATTTGTTATGCTCCACAAATAAGTGAAACCATATGATAACTGACTCTCTCTGCTTGACTTATTTCACTCAGCATAATCTCTTCAAGTCCCGTACATGTTGCTACAAAAGTTGGGTATTCATCCTTTCTGATGGAAGCATAATACTCCATAGTGTACATGGACCACATCTTCCTTATCCATTCGTCCGTTGAAGGGCATCTTGGTTCTTTCCATGGTTTGGTGACCGTGGCCATTGCTGCTATAAACATTGGGGTACAGATGGCCCTTCTTTTCACGACATCTGTATCTTTGGGGTAAATACCCAGGAGTGCAATTGCAGGGTCATAGGGAAGTTCTATTTTTAATTTCTTGAGGAATCTCCACACTGTTCTCCAAAGAGGCTGCACCAACTTGCATCCCCAACAATAGTGGAAGAGGGTTCCCCTTTCTCCACATCCCCTCCAACACATGTTGTTTCCTGTCTTGTTAATTTTGGCCATTCTAACTGGTGTAAGGTGATATCTCAATGTGGTTTTAATTTGACTCTCCCTGATGGCTAGTGATGATGAACATTTTTTCATGTGTCTGATAGCCATTTGTATGTCTTGATTGGAGAAGTGTCTGTTCATATCTTCTGCCCATTTATTGATATGATTGCCTGTTTTGTGTGTGTTGAGTTTGATTCATCTACTCTATGTCTTATGACTGGAGCATTTAGTCCAGTTACACTTAAAATGATTGATTCTTATGTAGTTATTTCCACTTTGTTTAGTTTTTGGGTTGTCTGGGAGTTCCTTTAAGTTCCTTTCTACTTTTTCTCTTCCCTTGGAGTTTTTGCCTTTCTTAATGTTCTGATTAGATTCTATTCTCATTCTGTTTCATGTATATACCATAGGTTTTTGAATTGTTGTTAGCATGAGCTTTACATATATCTGCTTGTGTAAATTCCCATCTCCTTCATGATGATAGTAAGTTAATTTCTCATGAATTCCACATTTTATGTTTTTGATGTCACATGGACATATTTAATTTTATGTATCCCTTAAGCAATTATTCTAGTTATAATTAATTTTATTACTTTTGTCTTTTTCATACTAGCTTCATAAGTGATTAGTTCACTCTCTTAACTATATACATTCACCTTTACCAGTGTCCTGCTTACTCTCAAGTTTTCTTGTTACTAATTTAGTGCCCTATCATTTTAGTTTAAAAAAGTGTCTTTAACATTTCTTCTAAGGCGAGTGGTGGAAAATTCCTTTTGTCTTTGTCTGGAAAACTCAATTTCTTCTTAAGTTCTGAATGCAAACTTTGCCAGGCAGAGTATTTTTAGTTGGAAGATTGTCTTTTTATTTGCCTTCCACACATGTTACTTTTGTTTTCAGCACATGCATAAATTTATACTGAAAAATCAGAGAATAGTCTTACAGAGGCTCCCTATACATAGCAAACTTTACTCCCCCTTGCTATGTTTAAGAGTTCACCTTTATTTTTTTGACATTTTTGACATTTTAATTATAATGTGTCTTGGTATAGATCTCTTTAGTTCATTGTATTTGGAATTCTCTAGGCTTCCTGGATTTAGATGTCTGTGTCTTTCACCAGACTACAAAAGTTTTTAGCCGTAATTCCATAAAACAGTTCTGTCCCTTTGTTTTTCTCTCCTGGAGCCCCTATAACATATATAGTTTTCTTTTTGATGTCACTCCTAGATCCCTGAAGCTATCTTTACATTTTTTAAAAATTGTTTTCTCATTTTACTACTTTCTTTGTGTGCCTTCCACTCTCTTGTCTTTCAGGTAACTGATTTTTTTTCTTCATCCTCTTCATTACTTTACCTCTCCAGTGTACTTTATAGTTATTCTGTATTTCAGTTTTATAACTTGTGTTTGGTACTTTCTTATACATTTTTTGAACTCCTTGGAATTTTCTGTGTTCATTTAGTGTTCTCTCGAGATTGATGAGCAACTTTATGAGCATTACTTTGAGCTTTTTATCAACTAAATTACTTACTTCCATTTCATTAAGGTTCCCCCTCATGGTTTTATATATCTTGTTTAACTTGGAAAATGTTCCTGGTTTCCTCATTTTCTTGACTCTCTGTATGTATTAGCTGGAAGGGCTATCTCTACCAGTCTCAAAAGTGTTTTCCCAGGAAGAGTGAGGGCGTCTTTCAGTCTGCTGTCTGTGCAGTGCCCTGGGGTTACAGACTGCCAAGAATGATCTCTTTTTGAGCCCTATAGAGTCCAGAAAGGCAGGCCCCACCCCCCTCCAACCCTGGCCAGAAGAGTCAGGAACTCAAGATGTATGCTCTGTGTTGACCATGTAACTGGCTGGGTTTAGTGGGGTGGAGCCACAAGGGAGCTTCCAGCCCATGCATTAGGGACTAACAAGGCTGAGGGAGAGTGCAAAAATGGTGCCTGCCAATTCTGGCACCAGAAAGATAGGAGAAGAATGGAAAAGTGGTACCTGCCAGCATTTCTGTCCTTGGAGAGAGTTCCAACAGAAAACTGCCCATATAGCAAATGTTTTAAGATGAGTTGATTTATCTCCTTGACATAAGGTCTAGATAATTTTCATCCTGCTGTTTTTGTGCTGGGTCTTGGGGTGAATTAAATAATAGGATATTTTTTTTTAAGATTTTATTTATTTGTCAGAGAGAGAGGGAGAGAGCAAGCACAGGCAGACAGAATGGCAGGCAGAGGCAGAGGGAGAAGCAGGCTCCCTGCTGAGCAAGGAGCCCGATGTGGGACTCGATCCCAGGACGCTGGGATCATGACCTGAGCCGAAGGCAGCTGCTTAACCAACTGAGCCACCCAGGTGTCCCAATAGGATATTTTTGAAAGCTTTTATTTATTAATAGTTCAATGAAATGATTATAAAACATATGAATATAACCTTATGGAAGTGACATTTCAAAACAATGAGAAAGGTGGAATATGTATGCAATATTTATACTCAGATTTATTCATTACTATGCTATACTTGTTAATTAAGAAATCATTTTTATTATTTCTCTGATTCTGTGATTACATTTTTAGTACAGTTGGGTTGTTGTTTTGTTGTTATTCTGCCAGTGCTTTAAAAACAATCTAGCTGAATGAATTTTTCATTGCTGAAGAAAAAAAGAAAAAAGCAAGTGTTACTATAAAAAAGTGAACACACTGAGGATATTTTTAAAGAGGTATTATGAGACCTTTGTGAAGTTTTATAAAGTTATTTTAGACAGATCACACATCCACTATTCTATTTTTTAATATTGTATGTATGGTGGATTCAATGATTAAACACTGAGTTTATAATCAAAGTCTACATTTTAAAAATAATTCACATTTACTTTAAGCTTCCACTTAAGTACCTTAATAACTTTAAATTTAATTTGTGATAAAATTAACTTAAAAGCCTGCTGAGGTAAACATCTAATATTCTGCATTACTTGAAAATATCATAGAAAAAACCTCCCTTGTGGTTAGTTTAGACATCTTTAGTTAGGCATTTGAGTGTTAAAAGCCAGACAAGAAAAGTGGGAGGAAAGAAGAAATAAAGAAGGGCCATGCAAATGTATTCTTATCTCATTCTCATTGAAATTTTATTTTTGATTGATGATTCAACCCATTTAAATATTACTAAGTGGTGTGGTAATTGTATAAAGCAAACATGCTTAGTACTTTTTACTTATGGATGACTACTAATCACACAAAATCTGGAAAACTCTGAGAGAAGTTTCTCTTATAACAGCAATTTTCGTAAGTTGGCATCTGTTGAAATAATTTCAGAACAAATTTGTTTTCTTCCCATTATTTATCAGAATGAATATGCAAACAGCTGTTGGTTGCTCAGGATAGTTACAGTTTTATCTTTTACAAATAGATAGACTGGTAATATCATTTTTTTCTTACCAAAAGAAAGTTGCGTGAAAATTAGTAAAAATCAAAAAAATTGTTACTTGGTTACAATTCCTAAAATGTCTTAGAGGATTGTAATCCCAATTAAAATTACAACTATATTGAAGTTCAGTGGAAATACTACTTCCCAAATCTTCAAATGTTAAACTAAAAGGCAAAAATGTATTGAAATCTGTACACTACTTATTAAATTTTTATTTTGAGGCTGAACTGATGTGTTCTTTAGGAATATTATTCTCAAGATACTTTGTTTGGTACTGTCCAAGTAATATGGACACAAATTTCAAGAATTACTTTTATGAATATTAATATAAAATCAGAGAGTTTGTATTACTAATTTGAGACCAAAAGTTTCTAATTAGAGGAGAAAAAAATATAGTCAATGACATAACATCAGCATGCTAGTATTTTATTCAATAAAAATGCAGGATTGGCTGTAATATTCTTATATCCCACAAAAAGAATGTAGGTCCAAAGGTAAATATATAAAATATAAAAAATGGTGAAATAGAATTAGAGAAAGTCATTGAATAGAAAAAATATATGGTGATAATCAATCTTTTAATTCCATTTTTTAATATAAGTTATCTTAGAGAATTATATTGATGCAGACAGTTAAAATCAATATCATCTCATCTACAGACATCCAATCAGCTTCGATGTTGAGGTATATCTTCACTGTAAAAGTTCAGTAGTCTTCTATAGTAGAGCTTCTCTTTTAGTTGGACTCCAGGATCTTTCTTGAAAAAGTTAGTCTTCTTACCTACTAAAAAGGTTACCACACATTCTCTGCTCAATCCTTAAAACACTCTGTATGAATCAACTTGACTGTAATACTTCCCCAAGGTCAAATCTAACAAATAATAAACCTATAACGAATCCAAATCTAATTCCTTCTTAATATTAGCTCTTCATCGTTCCTTATTAAGAAAAAAAAATGCTAGGTTCTCTGACAGTAGTAGAGGAAGCAAATGAAAGTAAACAGTTTTCTGACATGCTAAATTGGCCTGCTGCCTCAAACACAGAAAGCTGTAATTTCTCTTGTCGTAAATTCATGCAGCAGAACCAGAGGTGATGAATAAGTCAAACCTATGTCACAGAAATGAAGAAGCAACCAGATTCTTTTACTAGTTTCCATTGTCCTCCTGTGATCAATCTCCTTCAATTTGGGCCAGATTTGAACCCAAAAAGAATTGGATTGTGAGAAGTTTGGATAGAAGGCTAGATAGGCCACATTTTCTTTTCTTTTCCTTTTTTTTTTTTTTTTGGATTTTTGATATTACTTGTTTAATAATATTTTAATAAAAAGGCATCCATGATACTCTTGGATAAACAAAATAAATGTTGAATTGATATCTGAAAAGTGTTGAGGAGCCTAACCAACACTTTATTATTATTTTCAATTAGCTAGCATATGGACATCAGTAGTTTTTGATGATTGTTCTTGACAAGAATTTAGGCTTCATTTCGATTTTACTTGTCATCAGGTTTTGAAAAAGCCCTTTTGTTGATGTCTTTTCAGTAGCTACATCTGGTTAGATTGAACAGAAATATAGTACCCAGGTAATGAGGAGAGGACCAGACATAGTCAGTGGAATAGATAGGATGAGAATAAATGTTTTACTGACTTGGTGATAGGTCAGGATAAATTGAGATCATGTGCTTGAACAGTCGAACCGAAAATAATTATGTGTATATTTTGTTTTAAATTTTAAAATTTCTAAGCCCTTTAATCTTGAAAGTAGATATGATACTAGGTTTTAGTAAAGATGTACAGCTCATTTTCTAAACAAATGTCTTGAAAAAAATTTTTTTTTCTTTTGCTCCAGCTGAGAAATTCCTATTTCTCACTTTAATGGGCTAACTCCAAGGTTGTAAAACAGAAACTTGATCAGCAGGGTTGGTCAAAACTCTGACAAACCTCATTTCCTCTAAATATACTCTCTGATTAGGCAGATGCATCCATTTATTTCTGTCTTCATGCTTGCATCTATCCAACTAATATTTCATGAGTACCTGTTGTATACAGGCACTAAGTAGGAAGCAGTGAAAAAATGAGGCAAAGATGTTTTCATAGAACTTAGACTCTTTTGAACCATAAAAAATACATATAAAATTTACTGCTGACAGTTATGTCTTAGGAGGAAAATGAGCAAGATAATGAAGATAGAATGGGAAAGTGAATGTTTGTTGTAGAGTTCTATAAAGGAGAGGCTGAGTTTTCTATAGGCCTGGATCCTAAATGCAGCAAAGGAACATAGCATGTGAAGATGGAACAACAGGGAGATTCATAGTGTTTAAGAGCAGTGCAACTCCGCTAGCTAACCAACACTAACTCTAAGGGATATCACATTGATTAATGAGATTTAAGGGCAAGCTGCTGAGGACATAGGAAAAATCTTTTCAATTCTAATTTGAAACAGAAGATCTAATTCTTTGAGGTTTTTGTTATAACCATGTATTTAGTAAATACATAGTATTATATATTAAATACTCTCTCTTTCTCTCTCTCTCTCTCTATATATATATATGCACACACATACACACACACACACACACACACACACACACACTGTATTTCCACTGAAAAAGCTCTCTACCAATTATTGACATATATTTTAACAATACTCAAGGGAAAATTTTCTCAGGTTGAAAAACAAAATTAGATCAAATATAGTAAAATAAGAAATTCTATCAGAACAGTTATGTAAATCAAAATTTATAACTGATATTTATTGAATTTCGCCTTTTTAAAGAACATTAAGTCAAATAAGTTTGCATAGACAAGAATGAAACATGGCTGGACTTCAGGCAATGCATAGGTAGAATTATGTTTTACTTTTTAATTATACCATTTTTAAAGAGCTGGAAGAGTGTATCATGACCCTAAATGTATATCTAACTATAAGTATATAAGTATCAGTTATACAGAAACAAACAAAAAAAAATTGAAGTAATTTTATGACACTACAATATACTACAACAGAAATGCCACTTCAGTTTTAAGATATAGCTTCTTAGAAAATTGGTGGTTTTGTGTTGTTTAAATTGACTATATTGAGATATGATTTACATACAGTAAAAAGTGACAATTTTAAGCATACAATTTGATGAAATTTGACAAATGTGAGTGACTACCAATAAAATTCCCATCTCTTAAAAAGTTCCTACAAATCTCCTCTGTAGTAAATCCTGATATGCTTTCTGTCACTAAAGTTTAGTGGTTTCTAGAATTTATTAGAAATGGAATTACAAATTTTTGAATTTGTAATTGAATTTTTGGCTGGATTCTTTCACATAGGATGATTTATAACCTATAAATGTTGCGTGCCTCAGAAGTTTATTCATATCTGTTGCTTAGTAGTCTACAGAGTGTGTGACTATGACCCAATTTGTTGGTCTATCTACTTTTTTTTTTTTTAATTTTTTATTTTTGATAAACATATATTTTTATCCCCAGGGGTACAGGTCTGTGAATCACCAGGTTTACTTTTGACGAACATTTGAGTTGTTTCCAGGTTTGAGAGGTTAGGAAAAAAGCAGCTACCAACACATATGAACAACTCCTTTGTTCTAATTCCTCTTGGGCAAATAGTGAGGAGTGGAATAACTATTATATGGTAAATCAATATTTCACATATTATAAGAAATTTTTTTCCTATACAACGTGTAGAGTTCCAGTTGTTTTTAAATCCCCAACAATTATTAGTCATATTTACTTTAAAATTTTTTTTAGGTTTTTATTCAAACTCCAGTTGGTTAACATAGTGTTGTATTAGTTTCAGTTGTACAATCCACCGATTCAACACTTCCGTACATCACTTGGTGCTTATCACAAGTGCACTCCTTAGTCCCCAACACATTAACCCCCCATCCCTCCCCCCTGTCTCTTCTCTGTAACCACCAATTTGTTCTCTATAGTTGAGTGTGTGTCTTGGTTTGCTCTCTCTTTCTCCCCTTTGTTCATTTGTTTCTTAAATTCCACAACTGAGTGAAATCATATGGTATTTGTCTTTCTCTGACTTATTTACCTTAGCCTTATACACTCTAGCTCCATCCACATCACTGAAAACGGCAAGATTTCCTTCTTTTTTATGGCTGAGTAATATCCCATTGTGCATACACACACACACATATACCCCACATATTTCTTATCCATTCATCAGTCTTTTAAATTTTATCTATTATAAGAGACACATAGCACCTTACATGTTTATCAATGCAAATTTAATTCCTTTTGAAATATGTTCATTTCCATGAAACCGTCATCACAGGAAGATAGGAAACATATCCCTCACTTCCAGAGTTTCCTGGTGCCATCCTTTGCTTTCATACTCTCGACTTACTTTGCCCATCCCCAGGCAAATATCAATTTTCTTCCTGTCATTTTAGTTTTAATTTCTTGGAATTTTTATTAACAAGAATCATACAGTGCGTACATATACATATATTTATATACATGTACATTTTATATATGTACATAGACATTTTATCTGATATATTGTGAAATAGGTATGCACCTGTGAAATTATTACCACAATAATGACAGTATATACATCTGCCTCACCCCAAATTCCTTCTTGTTGACCTTGCCATCCCCGGGAACCACTGATGTGTCGCCACTATACATGAGTTTGCATTTCCTAACGTTCTGTAGAAATCAACCACATGTAAGAGTTCACATTTTCATTTGGTAGTGCTATAAGTGAGAATGTATACTGAGTGTATAATAAATTATAACACTTGTGCAAAAATTGAGTATGAACTAAACCTTGAAACATTTTCATCTTTTATCTGCTGCAGATAAAGGAAGATGAAAATGTTTTGAGGTTTAGTTCATATTCAATTGGCATTATTACTTTTTGGTGTACAATGTAGTGATTTCACAATTAAAAACTTTATAAAGTGCTCACCATAACAAACATAGTTATCTGCCATCATTGAAAGTTATTACAGTATTATTGACTATATTCCCTATGCTGTACTTTGCATCCCCATGACTTATTTTATAATTACAAGTTTGCATTTCTTACCCCTTTACCGATTTCACCCAGCGCCCTTCCCCTCTGGCAACCACCAGTTCTCTACATTTGAGTCAGTTTCTGAATTTTTTTGTTGTTGGTTCACTTGTTCATTAGATTCCACATTTAAATGAAATCATGGTATTTGCCTTTCTCTTACTACACATAGAATAGTATTCCTAATGCCCATCCATGTTATAAAAATGGCAAGATTTCATTCTTAAGGTTAATATTTTATTATATATTATATATACATACATATATACACACTACACTTTTTTTCATTTTTTATTCATTTTTTATAAACATATATTTTTATCCCCAGGGGTACAGGTCTGTGAATAGCCAGGTTTACAAACTTCACAGTACTCACCCTCCCCAACATCCATAACCCCACCCCTCTTCTCTCAACCCCCTCCCCCCAGCAACCCTCAGTTTGTTTTGTGAGATTAAGAGTCACTTACGGTTTGTCTCCCTCCTAATCTCATCTTGTTTCATTTATTCTTCTCGTACCCCCTTAACCCCCCATGTTGCATCTCCACTTCCTCATATCAGGAAGATTCATATGATAGTTGTCTTTCTCTGATTTATTTCGCTAAGCATGATACACTCTAGTTCCATCCACGGCGTTGCAAATGGCAAGATTTCATTTCTTTTGATGGCTGTATAATATTCCATTGTGTATATATACCACATCTTCTTGTTCCATTCATCTGTTGATGGACATCTAGGTCCTTTCCATAGTTTGGCTATTGTAGACATTGCTGCTATAAACATGTGGGTGCATGTGCCCCTTCGGATCATTACATTTGTATCTTTAGGGTAAATTCCCAGTAGTGCAATTGCTGGGTCGTAGGATAGTTCTATTTTCAACATTTTGAGGAACCTCCATGCTGTTTTCCAGAGTGGCTGCACCAGCTTGCATTCCCACCAACAGTGTAGGAGGGTTCCCCTTTCTCCGCATCCTCGCCAGCATCTGTCATTTCCTGACTTGTTGATTTTAGCCATTCTGACTGGTGTGAGGTGATATCGCATTGTGGTTTTGATTTGTATTTCCCTGATGCCGAGTGATGTGGAGCACTTTTTCATGTGTCTGTTGGCCATCTGGATGTCTTCTTTGCAGAAATGTCTGTTCATGTCCTCTTCCCATTTCTTGACTGGATTATTTGTTCTTTGGGTGTTGAATTTGATAAGTTCTTTATAGATTTTGGACACTAGCCCTTTATCTGATATGTCGTTTGCAAATATCTTCTCCCATTCTGTCAGTTGTCTGTTGGTTTTGTTAACTGTTTCCTTTGCTGTGCAAAAGCTTTTGATCTTGATGAAATCCCAACAGTTCATTTGTGCCCTTGCTTCCCTTGCCTTTGGCGATGTTCCTAGGAAGATGTTGCTGCGGCTGAGGTCGAAGAGGTTGCTGCATAGAGCTGAGGGTCTATTTCTGGGCTCTCTATTCTGTTCCATTGATCTATGTGTCTGTTTTTGTGCCAGTACCATGCTGTCTTGATGATGACAGCTTTGTAATAGAGCTTGAAGTCCGGAATTGTGATGCCACCAAGGCTTTCTTTTTCAACATTCCTTTGGCTATTCAAGGTCTTTTCTGGTTCCATATAAATTTTAGGATTATTTGTTCCATTTCTTTGAAAAAAAATGGATGGTATTTTGATAGGAATTGCATTAAATCGCACCACACTTTTGGAGGATGACAGCCTTGTAATAGAGCTTGAAGTCCAGAATTGTGATGCCACCAAGGCTTTCTTTTTCAATATTCCTTTGGCTATTCGAGGTTTTTTCTGGTTCCATATAAATTTTAGGATTATTTGTTCCATTTCTTTGAAAAAAATGGATGGTATTTTGATAGGAATTGCATTAAATCACACCACACTTTTTAATCTATTCATCTATCAGTGAATACTTGGGTTGCCTCTATATCTTGACTATAACAAATAATGCTACAATAAATCTAGGTTTGCATAGGATAGGACTTCCAGTATAATGTTGAATAAAAGTAGTGAGAGAAGACATCTTTGTCTTGTCCCTGATCTTAAAGGAAAAGCTTTCATATTTTCATCATTGTGCATGATATTAGTGGTGGGTTTGTCATATATGGCCTTTTATGTTGAAGTGTATTGCCTCTAAACCCAGTCTGTTATTTTTATTAATGGATGCTGAATTATGTCAAAGGTTTTTCTTTATTTATGAAGATAATCATATGTTTTTTATCCATTTTATCTCAAATTACAATTTATTCACTTAAGTTTTTGTTAAGATCTAACTGAATTCATGAATTGGGCAATATTCCATCTATGAAATAGAGGGGGACTTCTAGGAGATGTACAGAGAAGGATTTTATATAAGCAAGTGCAGTAAGGAGTTATTAGCAAAATAAAAAAAAAAGTTTGTTTGATGAAAGTTGTCTTTCCTTTAGGAGGAAAAGAAAGGTGTCTTATGCAGATTATTCTATCTTTCAGGGGAAGACAGAGAGTACCCACGTGGCAGAATCATTGGCAAGTGATTGAAAAATTTTTGACTCTGCAGTTAAGACAATATTTCTGGATTAAGTTGGAACTGTAATTAGATTAGGTGTCAAGCCCCAGTTTGGGATCTCTAGTTAAGTGATACAATTCTTCCCCTTTTGATCAGACTCTCAGTTCCACTGATAGATGTGATAAAAATTTAAGGGATTAGCATCCTTCTCAGCTACCACTCTGAAGTTCCCAAATTTTTTGGTGCTCCTTTGTGTGGTGCATTTTCACTTAACCTCTGAGCTTTCACAGGTCATATCTTCCAGTTAATATTTTAAGGTTGTTGTTGATGTTGTTGTTGTTTTTCATTTCTTAGATTTTCTAGTCAGGGAGATCACTTGCTTGGTGGCTAATGTTGCAGACATACAGTTAAAGTTTTGAGAGAATATAACCTATCAGGGTGATCATTTTGATTACCATAAGCAATAGAATTCCTAATATTTTGAATGTACTTTAGAGCTGTGGCCCCAAGACTTAAACCATCAAAAAATAGGCATCTTTTTAACCTAAGCAAGCTGTCCTTCTGTAATTGAGTTTTAATTTCCCCAGAAGTGTTAGTTCAGACACAGAAGGTGTTGTCATAGCACAGATACCACCTTATTCAGTTAAAAGATAATTAAGAAACATTTTATTATCAAACATAACTTTGGCTAGAGAGTTTAAGGATCTTTGTTGTGTGACTACTGATTTAGCAGCTGATATTGTATTAATTTTAAGAATTAAGGAGTAGTTTGTGGTCATGGCCTCATTTACATTTATCCTTAACCAGAGAACTATGCACTCCAAAGGGAGTGCATTCTGAATGAGAAATGTCTTCTAGTAAGGCCTTTTTTTTTTTTCAGCATTCTAAGATTCATTGTTTATGCACCACACCCAGTCCTCCATGCAATATGTGCCCGCCTTAATACCCACCATCAGGCCCTCCCAATCCTCTACTCCCTCCCCTCCAAAACCCTCAGTTTGTTTCTCAGAGTCCACAGTCTCTCATGGTTCATCTCCCCCTCTGATTTCCCTCAACTTACTCTCCTCTCCAATGCTGCATGTCCTCTGTGTTATTCCTTATACTCCACAAGTAAGTAAGTGAAACCATATAATAACCATATAATCACTCTCTACTTGAGTTATTTCACTCAGCATAATCTCTTACAGTCCCATCCATGTTGATAGAAAATTTGGGGCTTCATCCTTTCTGATGGAGGCATAATATTCCATTGTATATATGGACCATATCTTCTTTATCCATTCATCTGTTGAAGGGCATCTTGGCAACTGTGGCCATTGCTGCTATGAACATTGGGGTACAGATGGCCCTTCTTCAGTACATCTGTATCTTTGGGGTAAATACCCAGTAGTGCAATTGCAGGGTCATAGGGAAGCTCTATTTTTAGTTTTCCAAAGTGGCTGCACCAACTTGCATTCCCACCAACAGTGTCAGAGGCCTCCCCTTTCTCCACATCCTCTCCAACCCTTGTTGTTTACTGTCTTGTTAATTTTGGCCATTCTAACTGGCATAAAGTGATATCTCAGCGTGGTTTTGATTTGAATCTCCCTGATACCTAGTGATGATGAACATTTTTTCATGTGTCTGTTCATCTCTTCTGCCCATTTTTTGAGGTGATTATCTGTTTTGGGTGTATTGTGTTTGAGGAGTTCTTTATACATCTTGGATATCAGCACTTTATCTGTAGTGTCATTTGCAAATATTTTCTCCCATTCTTCTTTGTGGATTGCCTCTTTGTTTTGTTGACTGTTTCCTTTGCTGTGCAGAAGCTTTTGATCTTGAGGAAGTCCCAAAAGTTCACTTTTGCTTTTTGTTTCCTTTGCCTTTGGAGACCTGTCTTAAAAGAAGCTGCTGTGGCCAATGTCGAAGAGGTTATTGCCTGTGTTCTCCTCTAGGATTTTGATAGATTCCTGCCTCACATGAGGTCTTTTATACATTTTGAGTTTATCTTTGTGTATGGTGTAAAAGAATGGTTGAGTTTCATTCTTCTATACATAGCTGTCCAATTTTCCCAGCACCATTTATTGTAGAGACTGTCTTTTTTCCACTGGATTTTTTTTTTTTTTTCTGCTTTGTTGAAGATTATTTGACCATGGAGTTTTGGGTCCATATCTGGGCTCTCTACTCTGTTCCACCGGTTTATGTGTTTGTTTTATGCCAGTACCATGTTGTCTTGGTGATCACAGCTTTGTAGTAAAGCTTGAAATCAGGCAATGTGATGTCCCCAGTTTTGTTTTTCTTTTTCAACATTTCCTTAGCAATTTGGGGTCTCTTTGGTCCCCTCAATTGATGCAGAAAAAGCATTTGACAAGACACAGCATCTGTTCCTGATTAAAATGCCTCAAAATAGAATAGAGGGAACATTCTTCAACTTCATAAAATATATCTAAGAAAACCCCACAGTGAATATCATTCTCAATGGGTAAAATCTGGAAGCCATCCCTTTGAGATCAGGAATATGACAAGGCTGTCCACTCTCACCACTCTTTTCAACATAGTACTAGAAGTCCGAGCAACAGCAGACAACAAAAAGAAATAAAAGGTATTCAGATTGCAAATAAGTCAAACTCTCTGTCTTCACAGATGACATGATACTTTATATGGAAAACCCAAAAGACTCCACCCCCAAACTACCAGAACTCATACAGCAATTCAGTAAAATGTGGCAGGATATAAAATCAATGTACAGGAATCCGTTGCTTTCTTATACACTAACAATGAAAAACAGGGAAATTAGAGAATCAATTCCATTTAATATAGCACCAAGAACCATAAGATCATAAGATACCTGGAAATAAACCTAACCAAAGAGGTAAACATTCTGTTTTTGAGGAACTACAGAACACTCATGAAAGATATTGAAGATATGGAAAGATATTTCCATAAAAAGATGGAAAAGCATTCCATGCTCATGGATCAGAAGAATAAACATTGTTAAAATGTCTATACTGCCTAGAGTAATCTATCCTTTCAATGCCATCCCAAGCAAAATTCCACTGGCATTTTTCAAAGAACTGGAACAAATAATTCTAAAATTTGTATGGAACCAGAAGAGACCCCAAATTGCTGAGAAAGTGTTGAAAAAGAAAAACAAAACTAGTAAGGCCTTTTTAACCTACCAATATAAATCTAGGGAGCCAACAAATGGATGTCTTGTGAAAAGTCAGGGCACAGTTAGATTTCCTTTTTGTCTGGGGGAAAAAAAAAAGAGGTTATCTCCATTGGCAGTGACCTCAAAAAAGAGATGAAAGATACTATCTTTCCTGGCCAGGGCTAGAGTACAGGTAAGAGAGTTTATATTCAGTTAAATTATGAAGTCTTGACCCATCGTCTTAGGAACAAAAAGTCTACCTTGCTGTTAGATACTTTTCTTCCTTGTCAAATAGATTGAGAGGTCTCTAGCATCTTTTAGTTTTGTAGTGGTTAGTGGTCAGATCATTTCAACTATGCTCTAGGACTGTCTGCCTCTGATGATGTTTTAAAATACCCAGTCAGCCATCTCCATAGACTGTAACTGACAACTTCTTTTAAATTACAGCCCAGGGGGGTGCCTGGGTGGCTCAGTGGGTTAAAGCCTCTGCCTTCAGCTCAGGTCATGATCCCAGGGTTCTGAGATGGAGCCCCACATTGGGCTCTCTGCTCAGCAGGGAGCCTGCTTCCCTTCCTCTCTCTCTCTCTGCCTGCCTCTCTGCCTACTTGTGATCTCTGTCTGTCAAATAAATAAATAAAATCTTAAAAAAAAAATTACAGTCCAGGAAGGCTTCTTTAACCTGTTGATGATAGGCTTAAATATAAGACATTAGAGACTCATAGTAGCTGGTCATATGAGCATGAGATAACAAGGGACCAGCAAAAGGTTGTATATGGCTAGAATTTCAAAAAATTCCTAAGGCTTCTGTTAAGGCTCTTATGATTTGTTCAGAGAAGTGGGTGCCTCTATCACTGGACATAGCGAAACATACACCCCAAGTGGGAAACATTTTTTCTGTGAAGGTACTGATGTAGGAAAGAAGTTAGGGTTCAAAGACGACAGGTAAGAAAGAATTCTTGAGATGTCTTTGGTGCAAACAGGTGGTAGTATCAAAGCACAGGGACAGGTTCCATGGACAGAAAGAGCTGCACCAGGGTCATGAGGAGTGGCCTATTACATACTTTGAAGTTAGCAAGGGGTTAGGGAGAGCTTAAGTCTCTAAAGAATTTTGGAAGCAAGGTTTTTAGGACCTGGAGGAGGCTAACTATCATTGGGAAAACTTCATATATTACCACCTAATGAAACCTTAGTCATGAGACCCTTCAGATATATATCAATGGCCCAGATGATTGGCAGATAATTGTCAATGTGCATCTTGGAAAATTTAACATGCAAAATTTCTAATGGAATTTTTGCATGTTAAAATGGACTTACAGGATCCTGCAGTGGGCTGGGAGGTGTGGGCTAAGATTGTCTTTTGCCCTTAGCATAGTAGTAACATCAGAGAAGGGGGCGGGGGTGGGGGGCAGTTGAGTCCCTAGAGGAAAGTCACTCTGCCTGTTTCAAGGACTTGTCAATGGGCTGTAGGTAGTAAGAAAATTTAGTAATTTTTCTTCTGCCTTTGTTTCCCACATCATTACCAGAAAACACTGATAACATATACTACATTGCAGTTCAAAGACATCTAGCCACAGCTGTGTTTTATATGGTTTGAAACCTCAGGGAACAGACCAGTTTTTTTAGGATTAGGGACCAAAAAGGCCAGACATTGCTGGTATACTGCAATTTTATAGAAGTTTCTATACCAATGTCTATTTATAATTTGAGTCATCTGAAATGGACTATGCTGTGGTGGGTAAGAAAATGCAGAAACTGCAAAAGAGAAAGTTTGTCAGGGATCTAGGAGGAGCCAAGCCATCGTAAGCTTCCCGTATCTCTGATGACTCATGACATCTACAGCCATTCTTTGCACCATTCCCCCCATCCCCCATTTTTTTCGGATGCAGGAGCAGACTGTTGCCATGGCACAAAGACAGGAGATGGCAAGAGTCTGGCAATAAGTGGTCATTTTTGCAGGAGCCAAAAAGGACTTTACCTACGAGTGCCACAATCTTACAAATATCATATGAAGAAGGCTTTAGTAGAATATATTTGTGTCTATTGAATTTGCATATCAAGCCTAAATAATTTGGCAAACACTTATGGGCTATTCCAGATTAAAGACTTTCTTGGAATTTGATTTTCAGAAGTTTGTCAAAAATATTTTTAAAAGTTTTATTGTACTTCTCTAAATACATTCATAGATTATTATGAAACCTAATACTTAAAAAGCAGAGAGATATATAATCTTATGAAAAGCTGACCAAACATCTAAGAAAATTTTTTTTAACACAAAGACCACCACATTCTGAAAGACTTTTTTTTTTTTAAAGATTTATTTATTTATTTGACAGAGAGAGAGATCACAAGTAGGCAGAGAGGCAGGCAGAGAGAGAGGAAGAGAAGCAGGCTCCCTGCTGAGCAGAGAGCCCGATGTGGGACTCGATCCCAGGACCCTGAGATCATGACCTGAGCCGAAGGCAGCGGCTTAACCCACTGAGCCACCCAGGCGCCCCCTGAAAGACATTTTTAATAGGTTTACTTTAATCTTGCCTAGCTTGATTACACATTAATGTTTTCCAAAGTTTTTCTTTCCCACACAAACCTACTGTAATTCTCTCAAGTTGATTTTTCCCCTCTTTAATCCAACCTCATTTTAGGACAAAATTACTTTGACTATAACTCATTTCTCATAACTTTTTAAACTGAAGATATCTTATTTTCCTGGCATACAGAGTTGTTTCCCTTTTTAATTATATATAAGATTTCTAAGGATTAAAAATTATTATTCTAATGAGAACTAAAAAGCAAGCAATTGTAAATGGTCTGGCATATCAGCATGTTTTTTTCCATAGCAGCATTTTTTAAAACTTTCAAATTTATAAATTTTACAACTTCTAGAAGTATATGCTTTTTAAATTTTCCACTGTAGCATTAATATGTGCACATTTTTTTCTCCATAATAAGAAGCCAAAATGAGAAAAACCTATGCTTAGTAATTAATGTTTTAGTATTTTCTTTTATTTGAATATGATTTAGACTTTTAATGAATTTAACTTAAAAGCTTAAAGTTTTGGGGAGTTAAATGATGAGTTATCAAAAATATTTGGGAAAACTATTTTTTTATATTGAGCCTTTTCATTTAATTTAGTTTTTTTAAGTTGTTTAGATTATTAAAGGTCAGTCATTCATTATCTGAAGATATTTTTTTGTTGTTGACATATCTAATAAAAGACAAAATGAACTCATTTGGCCAATAAACTAAGGTAGAATAAAAGCTTTATATTTCATGGTAATAACTCTAAAATAGGCATGTTTTTAATTAAATCATGAATCTTCAACTAACTTTTACATTGAATATTTTTCCAGATCATGTGACTTTAGAAAACATTTGTTGGTTTCTAGCTTCTTGAGTTTTACAATGCTAGGGCTTTCACGTACTTCCCTCCAAACCAACTAGAGGTCTTTCAGAAATTGGTTTTACCAATACAATCTAGAGGTCGGAACACATTTACGATACCCATATAGACACATGTAAACGTGTAGACTCAAACAGAGCTTCTGTTTTAAAATCACTCTGCAGTGGCGGTACTGTAGCCAACGAGGTTTACCTGAGGTGTGATTATTGCTAATTAAAATCACTGCCTGAAAGAGGTATACAATTTACTAGTTATAAACCTTCATTCTGAGCTTCTTTTTCTGGTATATGGAATAAGTCAAGGTTATTTCTCTAGATGACTAAAGGAAAGCTTTCTTTTAATATTTGTGGAGAATACTTAACATTTGTACTTATTTTTCATTAGCCAAGCTTTAAATGGTCTTTTCCCCTTGCTTTTACTTGGTAAGAATTATCTCCTTGGAATCTGCATTTTTTTAAATAAAATAAATGGACTAAATAAATGGACTAAGGAGTTCCTGAATAAGACCAAGCAGAACACAGAATATTTACATTTTAAAGGTGCAGGGAAAATGTAAACAATTTTTAAGAATTCTGTTCACTTCATGACAGAATTTTGGGGGGATTGATAAGAAGGACTGATGATCTTTGAAATGTTTCTGGAACCACACCTGTGATTCTGTAGAATCATTTTTGTAAAACAATGACAGCTGTTTTTAATTTTTCAAAGGATTGAGTTCTCACCTAAATCCTCTAAAATGACTGATAATCCCATTTACTTAAGATAACACCTTGATTTCCTCTGGGCATATTTAGTTTAGGGGAAAAGGCCTAAATTTTTGTTTATCAGCCTCTGAATATCCGTTTCCAGTTTGTCCAAATTTCTAAGCATAAAGTGAGATACCCCCAGTATGGAAAAAAAAAAATTTTTTTCATCCTGAGGGAATGGTTGGCCTAAGAAAGCAGGATTTAAGATAGAAAGCCTGCATTCAGTATCAACTAAAATTTGGCAAAGTTTATTTAATTTATTTAGGTTAGTTTAGTTTCTCCTTGGCTGTTTAAAGGAGTTACAGTTTCAAGGGAAAGTTTACGAGAGAATCCATCAGAGTCCTGTCAGCTCTGGGAGGGGTCCAAATGGGGAACACTTCCTGGGAGCTCCACAACTGAAGAATTCGCATGGGGCCTTGGAGGACAATCTTTTTTCAGTGCCCCAGTAGATTACAAATTAAACAGGGATCTTTAGAACAGCATTTTGACGGTGGGTCCCTAGAAGTGTGAAATGTGGTAGAACCACATTAGCCTTGGAGCTATTGTAGGTGTAAAGCAAACAGTTTGACAGATTTTTGTTTTGTTTTGTTTTTATGATTTTGTTCCAAGGTTCTTGAAAAATGCTCAGCTCCAGCCATTAGTTCAGTCAGTCCTGTGGTGTCCCTTTTTTTTTTTCCCTCCATTCTTATTGACCTACTAATCACAGAGACAATCCATTCACAAACAGAGCAGCTAGAGCAGATTTGATGTTAATAGTGGGTATGGAATCTGGAATGCTGTACCCAGAGCACCTCCCAATGGGCTTCCCAAAGTGTCTCACAGAGTCCTTTCTTTTGTTTGAATGTTTGAGTAATAAACCAATCTGTAGTAGGGAAGACCCTAGCAATGGCTTTTAAAAGATTAGCTGCTATTCTTTGAGTTCTTTCTGGTCCATAAGATGACCACATTAGAAAATGGCGATTTCAAACACCTTCCTTAGATTTATGCCATTCTGCTTCCATTTTTGGACATCTTGAGGTCCTGTCAACATGTGTTCAAGCTGATAAAGATCTGATAGCCTGAGTCATAGGTACTGATATGATTATAAATTATTAGAAAAACTTGTAAGGCTTCTCCCTTGGTTTTGGAAATTCCTTGGTCATGGCGCTTAACTCCATTTTTGTCCAAGGAGTGAAAGATACCTGAGTATTGCCTATAAATTCAGATGGTTTTATTTTAAAAGGTAACTGTTCAGTCACCTCTAAAGGGCAGAAAGGCAGTACAGTTAGAAAAATAGAAGACTGTGGGTACTCAGATAAAGGATTAAGGGGAGTAGTAACCAATATTTTGGGCCAGGGTTTGTGGCGTATCATGTGGATTGATTAGCAGATATTGCAACATCTTTTCATCCGTAAAATAAATCATACTGAATTATGATGAATGATTATTTTAATGTATTGTTGAATTAGACTTGTTAATACTTTGTTGAGGTTTTTGCATCTATATTCATCAAGGATATTGGGAGATAGATATATAGATATCTATATCTCGATCAATCAAGTACCTACCTTACGTTTACTTCTTTTTTCAAAGGTTTTGTTGTGTTTTCTTGCTGGGAATATATTTTTCTCACTTTGTTTGAGTCTTTCTATTGGTTTCTATGTACTAGGTAGGTCAGTCTCATGACCTGTTGCTGGAAGTAGTGGACTTATGTAGAAAGCATTCTGCAAAAGACAATTTTTCCTGATCACCAGAACCAGGCACTCTCAGGGTGTCCCTTGTGTCTGCTGCATGCATCCTCCTGTTAAGACTAGACTCCAGATACTGTGGACGTGCTGGTGGCTGGCCAAGAGGGTTTGTTCTACTAGCTGCAAGTGCACGGCTTGTCAGGTCTCACCCCTTATCTGCAAGGGTCAGAAGCTGCCTTAACTGTTTGCTGGTCCTGCCTGGGGCTGTTTACTATTTGTGAAGTATAATAATTGCTTTAAGGGAAGGCTGGTTCCCACTGAGGCTGCCTGGCAGGTGTGGTAAAGCAGGAGCTAATTTCAGGGGGCACTTGCCAGTATGGACATGCTGGGCGAGATGGCCTGTGAGGGAAGACAGCTGAGGTGAGTGATGCTAAAGCCATTTAGTGAAAGAGTTTCAGACCTGAACTCACAAGCGTCTGGCCAGCTCTGTTACAAGAGGCCAAGAAAAATGGTGCCGTACACCATATCTGGTCTTGAAAAAAGTCCTGCATATTCTAGCCCTCGTAGCACACAGCCTAAAATCAGGAACTTTTTCACATATAACCCAGGTGCTTTAAAACTACTACTTCTGTTCTGGGTCTCCAGCTGAGTGACATACATGCCGACCCCTTAGGAGCAGAGTCTAGATTTTCTCCAGCTCTCCTGCTAGATTTCAAAGCCAGATGTTATAAGGGGTCGTTTTCCCTTGCAGGTCTGTAGGGCTCAGGGTAACTTTATTTTTCTTCTTTCTTTTTTCTTTCCCTCTTCTCAGCAAAGAGCAGTGCATCTGTGACGCCTGAGGCACCGTGCTGCCAGGTTTGGTTCCTGACAGCATATCTGTCCCCTCTCCTTTTCTGACGATGGCCTCTTTGCATCTTTATCTCTGGAAGATCTGTCCTCTTAGTGCTCTGGTGGCTTTCTGGGTGAATTTCATTATATGCAGTTGATGCTTTGTGTGTCCATGGTAAGAGATGAGTTCAAAATGTTCCTACTTGGCCATCTTTCCTTGATCTCTCATCTTGACAGTTTTTTTGATATTTTTCTTTTACTGGTCATAATTTCTGGATAAAATTTAAGGAAACTTTGCCCAACCTAAGGGCATTAACTTCTATATTTTCTAAAAGTTTTGTACTTTTGCCCTTATATTTATTTGGATTTCTGATCCACTCTAATTTGTATTTACAATGTGAAGTCATATTTACAATGTGAAGTTTATTTTTTTGTTATAATCTTTGCAGTGTTGTAGCTTTGAGATGTCCTGATATCCCAGTTAATTTGTTTTAAGAATTATTTGGCCTCTCTTCTTTGATCTAAGGGTTTATACTTTTAATCAAATTTTTAAAAATTCGTCATTATTGGGGCACCTGGGTGGCTCAGTGGGTTAAAGCCTCTGCCTTCAGCTCGGGTCATGATCCCAGGGTCTCGGGATCAAGTCCTGCACTGGGCTCTCTGTTCAGCAGGGAGCCTGCTTCCTCCTCTCTCACTCCGCCTGCCTGTCTCCCTACTTGTGAGCTCTGTCAAATAAATCTTTAAAAAAAAAAAAAGTTCATCATTATTTCCTAACCACCCTTCCCCATTTGGGAATTCTAATTACAAGAACATTAAGAGCCTTTATGCTGTCCCAAAGCTCACTGGTTTTTGGTTCTCTTTTTCTTCTTTTCTTCAGATATTCTTATACCTTTCATTTGGGAAAAATTTTATTGGTACATCTTCAAGTTCAGTAGTATTTTCTTCTACAGTGTGCTTTTAATCCTATCCAGTGAATTCTTCATATGAGACAGATCAGTCTGCATCTCTAAAAGCTGGATTTGTGTCTTTGTATATCTTTGGATATCTATAAAACAAGCTGTCATTTCTCTATACCTTTTTGAGTAAATGAAAAATTGACTTATTCTTGGATTTATGCTAATTATTACCTGTGTTCTTCAAGTTTATTTCTTAAGTGATTTTTCTTTTCACTCTTAGTGAAATTTTCCTGCATCTTTGCATAACTGGTAATTTTTTTATTATTTCATACCAGACATTGTGAATTTCATTGGTGTTAGATGTATTTGCATTACTGTAGATATTGTTGACTTTCTACTGGGCCAGAGTTAACTTGGAAATGACTTTGCTAAAATGTTTAATTGTTTTCATACTTCTAAGGTGATTATAAAAGGTGATCCTTTTATAATTGGGGAGTTTTTTATGTCTTGGTCAGTTGTTGCAAGGAATTTAATAATTAACCTTTCCAAAGAAGTAACTTACAATGTTTTTATATGTCAATTGACAAATAGAGCAGAAATGATTACAAATCATTTTTTCTGGCAATTTAGTATCTTCTTACCTTTATTCATTAACCTGACATAATTAATTTATATTAATTGTATAAATGGAGCAGTGAGATAAATTTAAAATACTGAAAAGGAAAAACTTACAAGAAGGAAGGCTTTAATAGCAAGATTATCATTCAGATTTGGAGGATTGATGAAGGAGTTAATCACCAATAAACTAGACTAACAAAATTATTAAAATGTTGTCAGAAAAAAGCCATACATATGTGGATTTTTATATGGATATATTATATATATCTCAATGGTAACAACAAATATAAAGCCAGTATAAAATGGTAGTATGAAGGGCGCCTGGGTGGCTCAGTGGGTTAAGCCACTGCCTTCGGCTCAGGTCATGATCTCGGGGTCTTGGGATCGAGTCCCGCATCGGGCTCTCTGCTCAGCAGGGAGCCTGCTTCCCTCTCTCTCTCTCTGCCTGCCTCTCCGACTACTTGTGATTTCTCTCTGTCAAATAAATAAATAAATAAATCTTTAAAAAAAATGGTAGTATGAAGTTCAAAAGATAAAAATAGTAAACAGACTGTAACTATAGTAAGTAGTTAAGTAGAACACAAAAGAAAGGATGTAAAATATGCTGTTAAGAATGTAGTGCTTTAAGAATACATTCAATCTTAAGTGAATATCAGCTTAAAATAGACATATATACATACACATATATGTGCATGTTTATGTTGTTATAAAAATAAAGAGAAAAGAATCCAAACATTAAAAAAAAAATCCATCAATGACAGACACAGGAAAAGACAAATAGAAGAACTATAAAAACACCTGAAAACAACCTTTAAGGGCCAGTAAGTACAATCCTATCAATAATTAGAGAATTCAGAAGCCATTAAAAACATGAAATCTTGCCATTTGCAACAACATGGATGGAACTACAGGTTATTATGCTAAATTAAGTCAGTCGGAGAAAGGTAATTATCACATGATATCTCACTGATACGGGGAAGTTGAGAAACAAGACAGAGAATCACAGGGGAAGGGAGGAAAAAATGAAACAAGATGAAACCAGGAAAATGAAACAAGATGAAACCAGAGAAGGAGACAAACCATAAGAGACTCTTAATCTCAGGAAACAAACTGAGGGCTGCTGGAGGGCCGTGGGGTGGTGGAGTGGCTGCGTGATGACGTTGGGGAGGGTCTATGCTATCGTGAGCGCTTTGAATTGTTTAAGACTGATGAGTCACAGACCTGTACCCATGCAACAAATAATACATTATATGTTAATAAAAATAAAATAATTAGAGCATTTAGGGCATTTACATTTAATTAAAAAGGCATAGGGTGACTGAATTAACAAAAATTCAAGTCCCATCCTTTGTGCTACATACAAGAAACTCATGACACAGACTAAAGATTAAAGAATAGAAAAAGCCGATGCAAACACAAATTTAGAATAGAAATATTCATGTCAAAATTAACAAAAGACAAGAATGGCATTACATAATGAGAAAAAGATCAAATAAAGGATATAATTTCTGTGTTTAGGTTCTTCTATGTTGGGTACATAAACCAAATACTAACAGATATAAAGGGAGAAATTGGCAGAAATACTATAGGGGATTTTAACATCCCACTTATATCAGTGGATATATCATCTAGACAGAAAATTAATAAGGATTCATCGGCCTTACATAACACATTAGGCCTGATCAACTTCCTAGATAAATGAACGCTTCATCCAAAAACTACAGAATAAACATTCTTTTCCAGAGCACATAGAATATTCTCCCAGACAGATCACACATCAGGCTATAAATCAAGTTGCAAAAACTTCAAGAATGTTGAAGTATTATCAAGCATCGTTTCCAACCACAATGGTAAGAAAGTAGAAATCAATTTTACGAAAGAACTGTCAAAAATGAACAGGTAGAGACGAAAGCACATGCTGCTGAAAAACCAGTATGTCAAGGAAGAAGTCAAAGAGGAAACCAAAGAAATACATTAAGACCAATGAAATGGAAACGGAGCTTTACAAAATCTGTAGGACTCAGAATAGCGGTTCTAAGAAGGAAGTTTACAGCAATACAGACCTACCTCAAAAAACAGGGAAAACAATACCACATGAAAGGAACTAGAGAAATAACTATAGAGTTAATGAAAGGAACGACATAAAGATCAGACCAGAAATAGACTAAATAAGTCAATGAAATTAAACCATTAGCCAGACTTATGAAGAAAAAGAAGGCTCAAATAAAATCAGAAATGACAGAGAAGTAACAGCTGACACCACAGAAATCTACTACTACAAACAATTCTAAACCAACAAATTGGGAAAATCTAAAAGAAATGGAAGGTGCTCTGTTTCTGGGAATCTTTCCAAGAGCAAATCATGAAGAAATAGAAGATCTTACCAGTAATGTAGTCAAATCAGTACTTAAAACATTCCCTGTAACAGAAGTGCAGGGCCACATAACTTAAAAGGTGAATTCTACCAAATGCTTAAATTATTTCAAAAAATTGAAGAGAAATACTTTCAAACGTATTCTATGAGGCTAGCATTAGCATAATATCAAAACCAGAGAAGGAATAATGCTGATGTGAATGTATATGTTTAGAGCTCTTTATAGATATTTCTTTGTATTTGTTAACTAAATACCTAGAAGATGATTTAACTTCATAAGCTGTGAACAGTTTTCCAAAATCTCTGCATCATCGTACATTCTCACCAGCAGCATATGAAAGTTTCAATAGCTTCACATACTAACACATCGAATAGTTTGTATATTTTAAGATTTTTTTTTCAGATTTACTAAAATCTAATGGACATACTGTACTGTTTAGGTTTTAGCTATACCACATAATGACCTGACAGACATGTATTGTGTATGACAATAAGTTAACATCCATCTCCTTATATATTTAAAAAAAAAAAGTCTACACCATTTCAGTATGTGTGTAGAGTACCTCACTGTGGTGTTTATTTGCATTTCTTTAGTGACACATGTTCACAGCAGCATTATTTTTTTTTTAAGATTTTATTTACGTATTTGTCAGAGAGAGCACGAGTGAGTACAGGCAGACAGAGGCAGACAGAGGCAGAGCAAGGAGCCCAATGTGGGACTCGATCCCAGGACGCTGGGGTCATGACCTAAGTCAAAGGCAGCCGCTTAACCAACTGAGCTACCCAGGCGTCCCACACAGCAGCATTATTTATGATAGTACAAAATATGAAACTATTCAAATAATGGGCAAATAGATAAATAGATAAATTGTGGTATAGATGTATGATGAAATACGACTCAGCAAAAAATAAGAGTGAACATGACGCAACATGGATTAACGTCATAGATTCTTTCATTATGCTAAAAGAATCCAGAGAGAATAATATAAGCATAACATAGTGACAGAAAAAAAAATAGTTTTTGGAGTAATGTGGAATATAGCGATTGGCTGGAAAGGAGTCCTAGAGAATTTTTAGTACTACGGAAATATTCGGTATCTTTATTATGATGGTAATTGCATACATTTGTCAAAACTTACTGTATATAGCAAAAATACTGAGATAGCACCTCAGACCTGTTCGAATGGCTGAAATCAACAATGCAAGAAATAGTAGGTTTTGGTGAGATTTTGGAGAAGGGAGAACCACTTACCACACTACTTACACTGTTGGTGGGAATGCAAACTGGTATAGCCACTCTGCAAAATCAAAATAATTAAAATAGAACTACCCCATGATCCAGCAATTGCACTATTAGGTATTATCCAAAATATACAAAAATACTGAGTTGAAGGGGCTTATGAATACTGATGTTATGGAAACATTATCTCTGGTAGCCAAATTATGGAAACAGCCCAAGTGTGCTGTGGTGTGTGTGTGTATATGTACACACACACACACACACACACACAGTAGAATATTACTCAGCAATAAAGAAGAATGAGATCTTGCCTTTTCCAACAACATGATGGATCTAGAGAGTATCATACTAAATGAAATAAGTCTTTCAGTCAGAAAGACAAATACTATAGGATTTCCCTCCTTTGTGGAATTCAGGAAACAAAATAAAAGGAAAAAATAGGCAAATCAAGAAAGAGACTCATCATTGGTACCAACTGATGGTACCAATGGACAGGTCGGTCAGGGGATGGGTGAAACAGCTGATGGGGATTAAAAAGTGCACTTGTTATGAGGAGCACAACACAGTTGAATCACGGTATTGTACACCTGAAACTAGATCACACTCTATAGTAATGAACTGAAATAAAAATAAAGGCCAAGAAGGACATCAGAAGAAAATTATGGACCAGTATCCCTCGTAAAGAGAGATGCAGGTAATCCCCAACAACTGATTAGGGGAACAAACACATTATAAGGATTATATATCATATTCAAATGGGATTTATTCCAGGGATGCACAGATGGTTCAAAATCTGCACGTCAGTGTGGTACACTATATTAAGAAAATGAAGAATAAAAATCATATGAGATCATCTCAACAGATGCAGAAAAATACTAGCAAAATTCAACATCCATTAATGGGAAAAAAATTAACAAAGTGGGAATAAAAGAAATAGACCTCAACATATAAAAAAGGCCATGTACTGCAAACCCACAAGTAACATCAATCCAAGTTAAAAGCTAAAAGCATTTTCTCTAAGATCACAGACAAGACGATGATGTCCACCACTTTTATTCAAGTCCCACTCATAGCAGTGAGCCAAGAAAAATGGCATCCAAATTGAAAAGGAAAAAGTAAAGTGGTCACTTTGAAAAATTTTTGAAAAACTGGATCACTCTACATAAAAATAAACTCAAAATTGATGGGAGACTTGAGACAATAAAACTGAAACAACATGTAAGCAATATTTTGTCTCCTCTGGAAATGGCAACAAAATCTAAAATAAAGAGGATTACACAAAACTAATAAGCTTTTGCACAACAATATAAAGCACCAAAAAAACTACAAAAAGCAACCTAGTGAATGCGAGAAGATATTTGCAAATCATACTTTCAATATGCTGTAAAAATCCAAAATATATAAAATCCTTACACAACTTAATAGGAAAGACTTACAGATAGGAAGACATACAGATGCTCAACATCACACATCATCAGGGAAATGCCAATCAAAATGATATTGAGGACCCCTTACAATGGTAAGAACAGCTAAGACAAGTATTGGGTAGGATGTAAAGAAAAGGGAATCTTCACACACTGATGGTGGGGATATAAAGTAGTGCTGCTACTGTGGAGGTTCCTCAAACACAATAGAATGACCATATAATCCAGCAATATTTATCTAAAGAAAAAATAAAACACAAATTCAAGGAGATAGTGCACTATTATGTTCACTGTAGTATTTATAATAAAGTAAGAGGCAACATAATTGTCCATCAGTACATTAGTGGATAAACAAGAGGCATTATACATGTACATACACACACTGGACTACTGTTTGACCTACAGGGTATTATGCTAAGAGAATGACAAATACCAAATGATTTCATTTATGTGGAATCTGAAAAAAACAAAAAACAAAACTCACAACCACAGAGAAACTGTTGGTTATGGAGAGAGAGGCCTTAGAGGTGAAGGGGATTACGAAGGACAGACTTTCAGTCATACAGTAAGTCATGCAGATAGAATATACAGTATAGGTACATAGTCAATAATGGAGAAAGTGACTAGACTAATTGTAGAGATCATCTGACAATGCATAAAAATGTCAGATCACTGTGATGCTAACCTGAAACCAATAGGATATTGTATAGCCATTATACTATCTTACGTTTTATTAAAGATTTGATTTATTTGTAAGAGAGCACAAGCAGGGGGAATCGGAGAGAGGGAAGATGACTCAGTGGGGAGCCTGATCGGGGGCTCAAGCCCAGGACCCCAGGATCATGACCTGAACCAAAGGCAGACATTTAACTGATGGATCCACCCCAGCATCCCACCATTATATTTTAAAAAAAGTAATTCAGTTAATGCTATAAATATCCCTAATGAAACATGTCAGTGAGCACAGAGAATGTTTAATACAAGAGCACAGGAAACAAGAAAGTCTGAGAGGCTTAACGGGGAGTAGTTCAGCTTTCTATAGCAGAACCTTCGATGACTGTGATACAGTCAAGTGGTTCCTTTCACACACACACTTGGTGCTCTGACTTTATGAAGGCTGGATCCTCTTTTTCTTTATTTCCACATTTACCCAGAGAGTTAATCACTGGATTTCCGGATAACCGGTTACAAATGAGTCCATAATTTTTGTAACTGAAAGGAACAAGAAAGATTTGAGGCACTGGAGAGGACACTGTACTTCATAAATTATAACACCCATAATCTATTTATACTCTGCCCCCTTGTGGAGCACATTAGCTATTTCTTCCATATCATTAATCTGTCACAGTAAAAAGATGAAGTTTCTGGACGTGTGCAACTCTTACCCATTAAGCCGCTGCATGGCCAGCTAGATTTACTTGTGGTGACAACTTTCCTTTAGAATTTCAAAAAAGGGAATCACTAACACTTAGCAGTTTAGACGTCTTGCTATGTCTCTACTTCCTGAAAATTTTTTCTGTTCAAATTTACTTCATTGAAGTTTTTCGCACAGAAGGGCCACATATCAGTTCCACTCACATTTCACTAGAAAAGTAAGTCCCATGGTCTCACCTGATGTCAAGGATGAGTGCAATTATCATCCTTGATAGGAAGGGCAGCAAATAGCTATAGAAATGTAAACTTCTATATGGGACCTTGTTTACTTACTTGTCTGGTTGAAGATTCTATTCCTACCAATAATCAAAGATAATGGCTTTCCTCTCCAATAAATTCTCTATTAGTATTTTGTTGACTATCTCCTATTAAGTAAGGAGTGTTTCAATATAATAATTGAGTGGCTTCTGTATGTAGTCAGCTTTGTTATAGTAACAACTCCAAAAAAAAAAAATCTAATATATTGTTGGGAGATGAAATAGCAAAACTAAATTTGAAATGCAGTAAACACAGTAAGAAAAATTTAGTTTGGACTTTCATATATTTTTTCTAAAGTATCTTAATGTGTTATTGATAATATAGCATCCCCACTGTAGTGATTAAAACTGATCTTTGATTAGATATCTAGCTACAGTCACTATACACATTTTTTCCTACCCCATTAATAGATATAAAAATGCAATAGGAAACTCAAACACTTTCATTCAGCTTAATTTAATGTTAAATTGAGGTGAACCAGACAGAACAGCAGAAGAGAATTTCAGACCATGGACCTCAGTGTTGTATTGGCTTCTCTATCAGCTCTGGCTCTAACAATGCCCAACTTGAATAAGTTAATTATTTCACCATTCTCATTTGTAAAATTAGGATAAGAAAACCTGCTTCATTGAGTTTTTGGAGAATGATAATTTTGTTGTAATGTTTGGCACATTATAGATGTTTGATAAATGTAAAAAAAATACTGTTATACATTATTAATAGGCAGTAAACTAATTCAAGAACTATGAAATGGTGAGCAAGAAGATTAAGATACTTTGTAATAGCTATCAGAGAATCATCTGCAACTTTTAATCCAACTCCTCATCCCTCCACAATTAAGACTCTGATCTACACCCTCTCTGGAGGGCAGCCTCCCTCGTGCTTCTGAATGATACTAAAAATCATAAAAGGACAGCGTGATCTAATCTCAAGTGTTTTGGTGAGAAAGAAGGTTTGACAAGCCCTGCTAGTAAATTCTATTATCAGTAGACATTTCATAAAGCAGTTTCAATTGCTTTAAATCGGAATTTCCACTCACTGGTAAGAGTAATTACTGCTCTGGCCTCTTACTGTAAGCTCAAAATTGGGCCACTGTCATATGCAAATGTTATCTTCAAAATTAAACTAGAATGGATCATGCATGTGGTGGAAAATGTGCATAAAATACAATATTAGCTGTGTTAATAAAAAAGTCTTCTGTGATTGTCAAGTTTGAAAGTTGTCAAGTTTGAATTAGGGGGAGCAAGATGGCGGAGAAGTAGGAGTTTCAACCAGTCCCATAAAGTGAGCTAAATATCTACCAGAACACTCTGAACACCCATGAAATCAGCCTGAGATGTAGGAGTGTACACTTCTGGATGTACACTCAATGGAGAGTCATTGGATGTAGACATCAATGGAGAGGTAAAGCAGAGTGGGAACTCTCTGACTGATATCCAAGGAAAAGCAAAGGGGGAGGGAACCACTACATGCGACCCATTAGAAAGTAATACCCCATACAAAAGTGCCCTGTGGTTGGGGACCAGCATTAACTTGGAGTCTGGTTGAAAACACTCAAAATGAGCAAAGAGCTTAAGGGATAACTGGTGGAACTGGGTGGTCACAGGCACAAGCCTAAGCCCACAGACCCAGAATGGCCACCACCAATGACAACCCATACTGAAGAGAGTGTAATGGAGCCCCCGTGGTCCCCGAGCTCACAGCTTTCTGCTGCTTGCACCACCACTGGGCTGGACACACTCCCACATGGGGGCCAGCTGGCACTCTCTAGCTCCAGGCCCTTCTGTGCTCTGTGTGACCATGGGCTGTGAGCAGCTTGGTGGACTTGCCAGCCGGCGCTCTTTGGGACCCAGGCCTCCTGCTAGATCTTTCAATAATCACTCTAAATGTGAATGGCCTAAATGCTCCCATAAAATGTCACTGGGTTATAGATTGGATAAAACAACAGGACCCATCCATATGCTGTCTACAAGAGACCCATTTGGAACCTAAAGATACATTCAGACAAAGTGAAGGGATGGACATATCTTTCATGCCAGTGGGTCTCAAAAGAAAGCTGGGGTAGCGATTCTCATATCAGATAAATTAGATTTTAAACTAAAGACTACAGTCAGAGATAAAGAAGGACACTATATCACTCTTACAGAGTCTATCCACCAAGAAGAACTTACAACTTACAATTATAAATATTTATATCCCCAATATGCAAGCAGCCAACTACATAACCCAACTGTTAATCAAAATAAAAAGCCATATTGATATGAATACATTAATAGTAGGGGATCTTAACATACCACTCTCAGTAATATAATAGATCATCCAAGCAGAAAATCAATAAAGAAACAAGAGCTTTGTAGACATGTTGGACCAGATGGACCTCATAGATGTATACAGAACATTCTCATTCCTCTCAAGTGCATGTGGAACTTTCTCCAGAATAGACCACATCCTGGGTCACAAATCAGGGCTCCACCGATACCAAAAAGATTGAGATCATCCCTTGCATATTCTCAGACCACAATGATTTGAAACTGGAACTCAACCACAAGAAAAAGTTTGGAAGGTATTCAAATACTTGGAAGCTAAAGACCATCCTACTCCAGAATGTTTGGGTCAACCAGGAAATCAAAGAAGAACTCAAACAATTCATGGAAACCAATGAGAATGCAGACACATTGGTCCAAAACCTATGGGATATGGCAAAGAAGTCCTAAGGGGGAAATGCATAGCCATCCAAGCCTCACTCAAAAAAAATTTGAAGATTCCAGAATACACTAGCTCTCTTTGCACCTTTAAGAACTGGAAAACCAACAACAAAATAGGCCAACTCCATGTACAAAAAGGGAAATAATCAAGATTAGAGCAGAGAACAATGAGCTCAAAATAGAGATACAATAGAACATCAACGAAACTAAAAGCTGGTTATTTGAATCAATACGATTGATAAACCACTGGCCAAATTAATCCATGAGGACCCAAATTAATCCAATTATGAATGAAAGGGGGGAGATCACGACTAACACCAAGGAAATAGAAACAATCATCAGAAATTATTATCAACAGTTATATGTCAATAAGTTTAAGCCACCTAGAAGAAATGGATGTATTCCTGGAAATTGATAATCTGAATAGACCAATATCTAGTAACCGGTATCTAGTAATCAAAAACCTCCCAAAAAACAAGAGCCCAAGACCTGATGGATTCCCTGGCGAATTCTACCACTCATTCAAAGAAGAAATAATATCTATTCTCCTGAAGCTGTTTCAAAAAATAGAAACAGAAGGAACCCCCCCATTCTCTTACTATGAAGCCAGCATTACCCTGATCCCCAAATCAGGCAAAGACCCCCTCAAAAAGGAGAATTTCATACCAATATTCCTGATGAATATGGATGCCAAGATTCTTAACAAGATCTTAGTTAATAGAATCCAACAGTACATTAAAAAGATTATCCACCATGACCAGGTGGGATTTATTCCTGGGAGGCAAGGGTAGTTCAACATTCACAAATCAATCAGTGAGATAGAATAAATAAGCGAAGAAAGAATAACAACATGGTCCTCTCAATTGATGCAGAAAAGCATTTGACATGATACAGCATCCCTTCCTGATTAAAACACTTCAAAGTACAGGGATAGAGGGAACATTCCTCAACTTCATAAAATCTACCTATGAAACTATGAAAAACACAGAGAATATAATTCTCAATGGGAAAGAGCTGATGGCCTTCCCTTTGAGATCAGGAACATGACAAGGATGTCCACTCTTGCCACTGTTACTCAACATAGTACTAGAAGTCCTAGCAGTCAGACAACAAAAAGGAATAAAAGGTATTGAAATCAGAAAAGAAGAAGTCACACTCTCTCTCTGATGCACAGATGACGATACTTTATATGGAGAACCTAAAAGACTCCACCCCCAAATTACCAGAACTCATACAGCAATTTATTCATGTGGCAAGATACAAAAATCAATATACAGAAATCAGTTACTTTCTTATACACTAACAATGAAAATATAGAAAGGAAAATGAGAGAATCAATTCCATTTACTATAGCACCAAGAACCATAAGATACCCGGGAATAAACCTAACCAAAGAGGTAAAGATCTATACTCCATTAACTACAGAACACTCATGAAAGAAATTGAAGACACAAAAAGATGCAAAAGTATTCCATGTTCATGAATCGGAAGAATAAACATTGTTAAAACGTCTATACTGCCTAGAGTAATCTATACTTTCAATGCCATCCTGATCAAAATTCCACTCGCATTTTTTAAAGAGCTGGATCAAAAAATCCTAAAATTTGTATGGAACCAGAAGAGACCCCGGACTGCCAAGGAAATATTGAAAAAGAAAAACAAAACTGGGAGCAACATGTTCCCTGATTTCAAGCTTTACTACTAAGTTGTGATCACCAAGACAGCATATTACTAGCACAAAGACAGACACAGAGACCAGTGGAACAGAGTACAGAGCTCAGATACGGACCCAAAACTCCATGGTCAAATAAGTAAAGTCGACAAAGCAGTAAAAAATACCCAGTGGAGAAAAGATAGTCTCTTCAATAATTGGTGCTGGGAAAATTGGACAGCTATAAAAAGAATGAAAGAAGCTATAAAAAGAATGAAACCTGACCATTCTCTTACACCATACACAAAGATAAACTTGAAATGGATAAAAGATCTCAATGTGAGGCAGGAATCTGTCAAAATCCTAGAGGAGAACATAGTAACCTCTTCGACATCCGCCACAGCAACTTCTTTCAAGACCTGTCTCCAAAAGACACAAAAGCAAAAACGAACCTTTGGGACTTCATCAAGATCAAAAGCTTCGGGGCGCCTGGGTGGCTCAGTGGGTTAAGCCGCTGCCTTCGGCTCAGGTCATGATCTCAGGGTCCTGGGATCGAGTCCCGCATCGGGCTCTCTGCTCAGCGGGGAGCCTGCTTCCCTCTCTCTCTCTCTGCCTGCCTTTCTGTCTACTGTGATCTCTCTCTGTCAAATAAATGAATAAAATCTTTAAAAAAAAAAAAAAGATCAAAAGCTTCTGCACAGCAAAGAAAACAGCCAACAAAACAAAGACGCAACACACAGAATGGGAGAAGATATCTGCAAATAAAGGGCTGATATCCAAGATGTATAAAGAACTCCTCAAACTCAACACACCCAAAACAGATAATCACATCAAAAAATGGGCAGAAGACATGAACAGACACTTCTCCAAAGAAGACATACAAATGGCTAACAGATACATGAAAAAACGTCCTCGTCATTAGCCATCAGGGAGATTCAAATCAAAGCCACATTGAGATACCACCTTACACCAGTTAGAATGGCCAAAATTAACAAGACGATAAACAGCAAGGGTTGGAGAGGATGTGGAAAAAGGGGAACCCTCTTACACTATTGGTGGGAATGCAAGTTGGTGCAGTCACTTTGGAAACCAGAGTGGAGATTCCTTAAGAAATTAAAAGAATAGCTATCCTATGACCCTGCTATTGCACTACTGGGTAATTACCCCAAAGATACAGATGTAGTGAAAAGAAGGGCCATCTGTACTCCAATGTTCATAGCAGCATTGGCCAATGTGGAAAGAGCCAAGATGCCCTTCAACAGATAAATGGATAAAGAAGATATGGTCCATATATACAATGGAGTATTATGCCTCCATCAGAAAGGATGAATACCCAACTTTTGTAACTTTTGTATCAACATGGTTGGGACTGGAGGAGATTATACTGAGTGAAATAAGTTAGAGAGAGACAATTATATGGTTTCACTTACTTGTGGAGCATAAGGAATAACACAGAGGACATAGGGAGTTGGACAGGAGTGAGGTGGGGTAAATCGGAGGCGGAGATGAACCATGAGAGACTGTGGACTCAAACAAACTGAGGGTTTTAGAGGGGAAGGGGTGGTGGGTTGGCATGGTCTGGTGGTGGGTATTAAGGAGGGCATGTATTGCGTGGAGCACTGGGTGTGGTGCATAAACAATGAATCCTGGAACACTGAAAAAAAAATTTTTAAAAGAACAGTTGTAAATATGTTCATTTTTTAACAAGACTAAACTCAATGAGAAGAGAAATTAAACTATAAAAAAGAATCCAATAAAAACCCTAGAGTTGAAAAACAATAGTATTATGTATTATGTATTTCAATTAAAATTAAAATCCTCACTGCATATTTCTGTTACTACCTGGAAAAAGACAATATTTGTACAACAAAGGACTGCCTCTTATGAATGATATGTACAGTAACTCAAAAGCCTAAACTCACTTTTATCAGTTTCATTTTGCTCCTTTTGTGAAAAAAACATTTTGTTACTGCAGTGTTCTCCCCTGACTCCTCCCCTACCACCAAAATTATCTGAGTAAAGATTTTGAGAAATACCAATGCCCTCCAATATAGGTTTCAGTTTTTAGACACTAAAACAATTTTATTTTAATTTGGAATACTGTCCCATAAGGAGGCTTGTAATATAAATCAATGGAAGCACCGAACAGTGATTCTACACTATCTAATTAATTTGAATTGACTAACAATATTCAACAGCACATGCCATAAGAAAGTGGAAAGCTAGCTGTCTTATTCACACTCAGTGCCAAGTTATACTTATTTTAGTAGACCAAAAGCCACTAGATACCATTTTTGCTATGCCTAGAGACCGTTTCTAACAGTTTTATGATAGCACACAAATAAGATATCAGATATTTATGTAGTGGGTATTTATTCTTCACACAACACAGTTGTAGCCATCTTAATCAGCTACATCAATATGAGAACACTCCCACAGAACATATTACTATCTGAAACATGTCTACTCAGCTCAGAAGCACTTTCTTTTTTGATGTGTTCACTTTATTACTTCCCTAAACTATTGGAATCCACTTCAATCTTTATTTCACTGTAAAATAGGAAACATCATCACTTTGGTACTTGGTGGATACTACCAAAAAAGAAAGTTTATAAATGATAGAATGTTTGAAACTTCAATAAAAGCTTTTGAAAGTTAGGTCTTAAAAATGGTATTTCAGATTACTTTGAAGGATGTTTCTTAAAGGGTGGAGATTTTTCTCTCTTTAGCCTTATGTAGGTGAGGAATAACCTGTGTAAGAATTAGAGACTGTCAACACAGTGGTAAATACTTACTCTAGCTCTATAGTGAGAAAAGTGTCTCTTAGTCAGTCATGGGGAATTACAACAGGTAAATACATCAACATTTGGATCCTATAGCAGACACATCTATATAGATAGTATAGATAGATAGATTGTATTTAGATCTAAAATGAAAAGCTATATTTTTAAACACAGCTGACCTCAAAGGAATATGGATATTTTAAACTGGTGAGCATCTTGCTGAATTTAGGTAGCAAATACAGAATTGGTACTGAAAAAAGTCATGGATTGATCTATATGTAAGTAAAGAAAATAGAGTTTCAAGGGCAATCAAGTACAGATTGAAATTAGAGAAGTGAGGGAGAAATGGAGTGAAATCAGAAAAGTAGAGAAGGGTCAGCAGCATATGAAGTGAACGAGTAGGGAGATGTTACAGAGAGTGATGTGGCTGAGACCTTTTTCATGAAATGCAAGCTATCCCAGCCCTACTTTCTTTTCAGTGCAGTATAATAATGGCAACCATCATAATGATGTGTCCAAGTTTTATACTTTTTAAAGATATTTATTTAGAAAGATTGTGAGGAGGAAGAGGGGCAGAGAGAGAGGGAGGAAGAGAATCTCCAGAAGACTCTGCACAGAGCACAGAGCCCTTCATGGGAGTTTGATCCCATGACTTGGGATCATGACCTCAACCAAAATCAAGAATCCAAGCTCAACCAACTGAACCAACCAGGCACCCCCTCTGTATTTTTAAAAAGTGTTTGAAACTTCAAAATATGAAATAAATTCCGTAATTGTAGAAAGTAGAACTAAAGTCCAGTGAAGACCATGATAGAATCAGTCCTGAACTGATTATATTTATATAAGGCTTCCTATTTCCACATGTGTGGAATGGGCTTGAGCCAAACAGGCCTAGATTTCAAGAGACCAGACAATGTCATTCACAATGAGTGTCACACCATCAAATGGTTTTCTTTGTTTTTTTTTTTTTTTAAGATTTCTTTTAACAATACTTTAATAAATATAATGTTTTACAATTAGGAAAAATGCTTTCACATATGTTTGCATATGAAACTTCATTTAAATAATTCCTAAACTGTATTCCAAATTAGGAGCCACCAGAGTAGGAGGACTATGGCTCTTCACACTTAAAAAAGGACAGCTCCATTTTCTTCTATAATTTTTTTAATTTATTTTTTATTTATTTTCAGCATGAGAGTATTCATTGTTTTTGTACCACACCCAGTGCTCCATGCAATTCGTGCCCTCTATAATACCCACCATCTGGTACCCCAACCTCCAACCCCACCCACCACTCTTTGGTTATTTTTAAAAATAGCATTCAGAGATCAAGAAACAATGTGGAATAATAAAATAAGGTATATCAAATTTGGGGGCATCTATACGAATCCACAAATCTTAGAATGTTAGAAAATTACAAAAAGTCTATTAGTGTGGAAAATGGCATAATTCCCCAATGATGATCTGTATAATTAGATGAGCTTCTCAATTAAGGAAGAGAAAATAGAACTGGATGGCACAGTTGGGGCAAAAGAGAATGATTCGAACATCAGAGTTTTAAAAAGCCATTGTAAATAGTGATAAAGTATCCAAATACCATTATTAAGATGAAAAAAAATAAAGTATTTTTTGGTCTTTTTAAAATTTAGATGTAAATGACAAATGAAATGTGGTATTACTTATGTTGATTCCGTGGCGATTTTCAAGAATACAGATTTTACATGATCTCTGAACTTCTATAGTTTTAAGTAACATACCAAACTGGTATTTTAGTCTTCTGAGGTGTTCTCATGGGGTTACTAATCCTACTCCTTATTTTTCTACTTGAAATGTAACAAGGCGATGTGGTTTCTTTTGACCAAAAATATTGTAATTTTTACATGAAAGTACTGCTAAAAACATTGAGTACTTACTTGCTATTGTGACATTTTGCTACATATAAGAAAAAATATATTTTATACTACTTTGTTTTCTAAATTGCCAATGATTTCCCACCATTTTGTTTGAAAAAACTATATTCTCTTGCAGTATGATTCATGATAAGAAGCTTTTTTATGTTAATTAAACATGAAAGAGGCGGAGTCTAAGCTGATGGTATAGAAAGATCCTGAACTCACCTCTGCCCTTGGACATACCAAATATATAGCTACATGTGGATCATTTACCTTTGAAAACTCTCTGAAAACTAAATAAACTGTTTGCCACAACAAAGAATAAAAGGACTACATGAAGATGGGAAGGAGAGGAAGAGATGCATTTAAAACAGCAACAACAAAAAACCCTGCTATGGTGACGCATTATAGGGAAGGATCGCACTGGACAGACCATTCTTTTAGAAGACTGAAAGGATAATGCCCCATATGATAATGCATCATAAACCTGGGGTCTGCATGAGAAAGGTGAGCTGATATAACATCTGGCTTGGATAATCTATGGGGCTGATGTGAGCAAGTCCCAAAGTGCTCCAGGAAATTGGGATTCCCTGCTTAGAGAGAGCTCATGCATATATCTGTTGTCCCTAAGACCTAGTGGAAAAACAAAAAACCAAAAACAACAGCAGTTTGAAAAGTACCTAGACTAAATGTGAGGGAGATTCACTTGCTGATCTTGGGGTATTAGCTAGAGGGACAGGAAAGAATTGAGAGGATCCCCAGATGTGAAGGTCCTGGAAGAAGCCATTGTTGTACTCCACATCTCCTGCTAGCGCGCAGGTGTGCAAGCTTGGACAGAGCATCCTCCCATCACCTTGACTGGCTGGCTTAGGGTGAGCAATCCCTGTACTTACTGGGGCAAGCAAGTGTGAATTATTGCAGAGTTCTCTCTAGGTGGAGTTTGTGAGCATAGGGAGTTGTGACACTTCCCCACTCCCAACTAGAGATGATGAGCATGAGCTGTCATGACATTCTCCCACTCCTCGACAACCCAGCATGCACACGGGCAAGACATTTTGTTCTGCCTTGATGAAACTGACAAACATGCGCCACTCTCTGCACTCTCCAGCTGCCTTGCTAAAGCCAGCAGAGGTGTGTCATCCCCACCAGTGATACCCCTTCATTACCAGGCCCTGGTGGCCAAAAGGCCTGGCATTTGAGTATTCCATGGGACTATAACAATTAGAAAGACAGTTCTTGGCAAACTGCCACCTCAAGGACTCTGCACAAACCGTAGACTGAACAAAACCTGTCTTTGTATGAAAAAGGCCTAGTCACTTAGCCTGGCACTTCAACTTGCAGGAAAAGTATGTTTTCTGGACATCTAGAGGCAAAGGAATTGCTTTCAGGGAACATTGATGGGGAAACACCTCTCTGCACAGTCCCTTGACCTAGTTACGGATCAATGAGACTTCCCAGAAAGGCGTTTATCTGTGGAACGTAGAGTTTTGCTATAATCACACAGGACACATTTCCAGATCTCCTGGTCTGGAGGTCAACAGAGATTATAATCACCATCCCAAGGACTGTTTATATTTTTATACTTTAAAAGTTTCTGCCAGAGGATCTGGCTTCCACTTAGCCTGAATATCAGTGATAAATGAGATTCCTCTTCTTGGATTACTGACAGATCTTGGCACATCTTTAACAATGGGAGCACATCAAGAATAAATCAGGTGGTTAAGATATTCATAAAGGCTAGAGAGGCAACCAAGAGCTAGGGAAAGTTTCAATGAGTAGAACCATCAAGCTACACATGGTCACATCTTGAAAAACAAAGAAAAAAATATATATATATATTTTGCACCTAATACACAGAAATGCAGAGAGTCAAGCAAAATGAAGAAACAGATAAATATACTCAAAACAAAGAAAAAGATGAAACCTTAGAAAAAGACCTTAATGATGTAAAGCTAAGTAATGTATGTGAAACAAAAGTTATGGTCATAAAGACACCAGAACTAGAAAGAAGAATCAATAGACCCAGAGAAGTTCAACAGAGATAGAAAACAAAGTACCAAACAGAAGTCACAGAGGTGAAGGACATAATAATTGAACTGAAAAAATGAACTAGATGAGTTCAACAGAAGAGTGGATAACACAGAAGAATGTACTAGGGAAATGCAAGAAAAAGCAATGGAACACACTCAAACAGCAGCAAAAGGAGAAAGAAACAAACAAACTTAGGAACTACTAGGACTACATCAAGTAGAATAACAACTCCAATATAAAGGTCCCAGCAGCAGAAGAAGATACAAAAAAGGACAGAAAGTTTATTTGAACACACCATGGCTAAAAGCATTCCTAACAGAGGGAAGAAAACAAATTGAGGAATGTCAGCATCAAGGAATGTCAGAGATGTCTAAGTAAGATGAAGACTAAGAAAGCCACAGCATGACACATAGTAATTAAAATGTCACAGTTAAAGAATCCTAAAGGTAAGAACAACAATCTTTTATATACAAAGGCAACCCCATAAGGCTATCATGTTTCTCAACAAAATTTTGCAAGCCAGAATAGAATGGTTTGATGTATTCAAAGTGCTGACAGGAAAAAAACTCCAATAAAGAATACTCTACCTGGTAAGGGTATCATTCAGATTTGAAAAAGAGACAGAATTTTCCAGAAAAGCAAAAGCTAAAGAGTTTATTACTACTAAATTGGCCTTACAAGAAATATTAAAGGGAATTTTTTTTTAAAGATTATGTTTATTTACTTGAGAAAGAGAGAGAGAGATCATGAACAGAGCCAGGGGCAGAGGGAAAGGGAGAAGCAGGCTTCCCACTGAGCAGGGAGGCCAGTGCAGGACTTGATCCCACAACCCTGCGATGAAGACTTAAGCTGAAGGCAGAGCCTTAACCACCTAGCTACCCAGGCATCCCTAAAAGAATTTTTTTAATCCAAAAAGAAACAGACGGGTGCCTGGGTGACTTAGTTGGGTGAGCATCAACCTTCAGTTCAGGTCATGATCTCAGGGTGCTGGGACCCAGCCCCGCACTGGGATCCCTGCTCAGTGGGGAGCCTGGTACTCTCTGTCCTCTGCCTTTCTTCCCCATTCATGCTCTCTTTCTCACTCTCTCTCAAATAAATAAAAATCTTAATCAAATAAAAAAGAATGGAACTAATTAACAACATATGAAAGCAAAATTCTCACTGGAAAAAGTAAATACGTCATAAAGTAAGTGAATTAATCACTTATAAACCTAGGAAAGTTTAAATTCAAAAGTGGTAAAATTAACTAACACTAAAAGAATTAATTAAAAGATACAGATAAAATTTAAAAATGACATCAAAACCATAAAATATAAGGGAGATTTAAATATACATTTTAGAATATGTTGAAATTTAAGCAGGTCAACTTAATTCAGCAGGACACTGATCTATATCACTGATCTATATGTAGGATGATAATAGAAACTATACAGCAAATATTTACAGGAAAGAAATTTACCTTATTTCTTTATGCAAAGAAAATGAGAAAAGAATCAAACACTCACACTGATCAAAGTCATCAAACCAAACAGGAAGAGAGGACAGAAAGTAACAGAAAAGAACTACAAAAAACAGCCACAAAACAATGAACAAAATGGCAGTTTACATATATACTTATCAAAATTTCTTTAAATTAAAGTGGACTGAAGGGGGCGCCTGGGTGGCTCAGTGGGTTAAAGTGGACTGAATGTCCTGATCAAAAGACAGAGCTGTTGAATGGATTTAAAAAACAAACAAACAAACAAACATTTATTTACTGAATATAGGAAAATCACTACAGAAGTATGGACACACACACAGAGATATTCCATATGACTGGAAATGAAAAAGAAAGTTGATGTAGCTACACTCCTGTCTACATTAATGAATTAATTCATTCATTAATTTTAAAACAAAGCTTGTAATAATACACTAAGTAGGCAACTACATAATGATAAAAAGCTCAATTCAGTAAGAAGATATAACTTTTATCCTTATATGAACTCAACATAAAAAAACCAAGATACATAAAGCAAATAATAATAGGCATAAAGAGAGAAACTGACAGCAATACAATAAACATAGGGAATTTCTAGACCCCATTTAATCAGTGGATCGATCAGCCTTATATGATACTTTAGACCAGATGGCCCTAACAAATATGCACAGAACATTCCATCCAGAGTAGCAGAATACACATTCTTGTGAAGAGTACAGAGAAATTCTTCAGGATAGGTTACATGCTAGGCTTCAAGTCTCCATATTAAATCCTATCAAGTACCTTTTCTGACCATGATGGTAAGAAGCTATAAATCACTCAAAAGAAGAAAACTGGACATATTACAAAAACACAGAGATTAAATTATATGTTATTTAACAACTACTGGATCATAATAAAAAAAAAAAAGGGAAAATTTCAAAAAATACCTAGAATCAAATGAAAACAGAAATAGTACATACCAAAACCTATGGTATTCATCAAAAGCAGTTATAAGAAGGAAGTTTAAAGTGATACAAGCTTATCCCAAGAAAGAATAGAAATCTCATATAAACAATTTAACTCTCACCTAGAGAACCTGGAAAAACAAGAACTAATCTAACATTAGAAGGAAGGAAGTAATAAAGACTAGGATAGAAATAAATGATAAAGACACTGAAAAGATAATAAAAAAGATTACTGAAACTACGAGCTGTTTCTTTGGGAAGAAAAATTGACAAAGTTTTATAAAAATCAGAGTACAACTGAAAAATGATACCAAAGAAATAGGAAGGGTCATAAGAGACTAGCATGAACAATAACACTAGAAATAACTAGAAACCCTAAAGAATTGGAATAAATGCCTGGAAATTTACAATTTTCCAAGACTGAATAATGAAGAAATAGAAAATCTGCATAGACTAATTACTGGCAAAGAGAATGAATCAGTAGGGGAAAAAAAGAAAACAAAACCAAAACAAAACAAAAAAATAAAACAACAGAAACACCTTCCCAATAAGCACAAGTCCAGGACCATTTGGTTTCATTAGCAAATTCTACCAAATTGTTCAAAGGAGATTTAATAATGACATCTTTCTCTTCCAAAAAGCTGAAAACAAGTCAAAGCTTATAAACTCTTTTTACTAGGTCAAGTTTACCAACATTCTAAAATGACACTAGCAAAAAAACAAATAATGAAACAAAACAAACAAAAAAAGAACAAAGAAACCAACAACAAAACCAGCCAAAATCCCTGATGAACACAGACTTAAAAATCTCTGTAAAATTATTAGGAAAGTGAATTCAACAATACCTTAAAAGAATCATAAATTATGACTGAGTAGAATTTTGCCAGGGATGCAAAAATCAACTGATCAACATCCACAAATCAATGTGACATACCACATTAACAAAATGAATAAAAATCAAGATCGTCTCAACAGATGCAAGAAAGCATTTGACAAAACTCAACATTCACTTATGAAAATAACTCAAAGTGGGTTTAGAAGGAATGTATCTCAACATATTAAAGTCCACATATGATAAATGAACAGCTAATAAAATCAGCAGTGAAAATCTAAAAGCTTTTCCTAAGATCAGGAATGGGAGAAGGATGCCCTCTACTGCCACTTTTATTTAAGATAATACTGGAAGTCCTAGCAACAGCAGTTAGGCAAGAAAAAGAAATAGAAGCCATCTAATTTTGAAAGCAAGAGATAAAACTGTCACTATTTCCAGATGAAGATACTATATACAGAAAACCCTAAAGACTCAACAAAAATTATTTAGAACCAATAAGAGAATTTAGTAAAGTTGCAGGACAAAATTAAAATATAATTTAAAAACTTAGACTATGTTGCATTTGTATATACTAATAATCAAAAGACATAAAAAAATCCATATTTGCAATTGCATCAAAAACACTATGTAAAGATACACAGTGATAATGGCTTGGAGGGATTAATATTGTTAATATTGTTAAAATATCATACTACCCAAAGCAGATTCAGGATAACCTCTATACAAATTACTATGACATTTTTCTCAGAACTTGATCAAATAATTCTAAAATTTCTATAGAACCAGAAAGGACCCTGAATAAACAAAACAATCTTGAGGAAGAAGAATAAAACTAGAGGTATCATGCAGCAGCAAAACAAAACAATCTCTTCAAAAAAATTAACTCAAAATGGATTAAAGACATGAATGTAAGACCCCATACCATAACACTCCTATGAGAAAGCATAGAGGGTAAGCCCTTCACAATAGGCTTAGAAGTGTTTATTGATATACACCAAAGTCAAGGGCAACAAAAGCAAAATAAACAAAGAGAACGACATCAAAATAAATATTTTCCGCATAGCATCAAACCCTTCACAACATCAAAAGGGAACCTTCTGAATGGAAGAAGATATTTTCACCTCATAGAATCAATAAGAGGATAATGTCCCAAGTCTATTAAAACACACACACACACACACAAGAAAGTATCAGCAAGGATGTTCAGAAAAGCACCTCTCATGTCCTCTTCATGGGAATGTAAGTTGATGCAACTACCACAACAGACAGGATAAAGTTTCCTTAAACAATTGAAATTGGAGCTACCATACCATCTAACAATCCTAGTACTAGCCAAGATATGGAAACAACCTAGGTGTGCATCAACGAAGGAATGGCAAAAGAAGATATAATATATATGTACAATGGAATCCTACTCAGCCATAAAAGGAGATCTTGACATCTTCAACAACATGGATGGGCCTTAGGTGTGTTATGCTAAGCAAAGTAAGTTAGAGAAAGACAAATTTATAATTTCATTTATATGTGGAATAAAACAATATCCAGACTCATAGACGCAGAACAGATTCATGGTTGCTAGAGGCTGGGTGGGAGGAATAAGAAGACAAACCTCCAGTTATAAGTCATGGTAGCATAACGTATACCATGGGGAATATAATCAATAATACTGTATTAATTTTGTAAGGTAACACATGGTAAGCAGATTGACTTTGATAATTTCTCTCTGTATACAAATGGTGAAACACTATGTTGTCCACTGGAAACTAATATTGTATGTCAATCATGCCTCAATGAATAAATAGGTTACATTATTGTTTATATAATTTTATTTAACGAGTCCTCTAATGCCATATCAGCATTACACACAGTATAAGAAGTTCCATAACAAATTTTAAAATATTTGAATATTTGCCTGTTTCATTTTTGCCTGTCTTCAGTTTTTGAGCTGGTTCATCCATTCTCTGTGCCAATCTATCCTCTAAATACTGTATTCTTTTCATCTCTAGCCAAGAATACAACATATTTACATAATGACATGTTATCAAGAAATTCACATTCGTCTGAACTTTCCCAAGCACTACTTTGTTCTAGTAACTTCTTCAGGGGCTGTTGAAACTACCGGGAAATGGTCCTTTCGAAATAGGTACAGATTCTTCAAGTTCTAAAAATCTCAGCCCTCAGTTTGAGTCCAAGCACTTACTAAATCAATGCCATACTCCCAACTGGAAAGCATGTTTCCTGCTAGCCCTGTTTTGTGTTATTTTAGCTCAGTCAAAAAATCAAAAGCTGTAGGAAGGAGTTCAAACAGAAAGGCAGGGATCTGGAGTCCCAGTGCTGTAAAACGGAATGGGGAAAGTGAGGTTCTAAGATAACATACGAATTAGTGTGTGCAGGAAACTGGTAACCACCTGGGTGTTTGGAATGGGAGAGAAGAGGCGGGATTAATGACAAGGTGGGTGGGGGCAGTGAGGCGGGGCTGGAATCTGGGGCTTCTTTCAAGGAGGGGAAGGTTCTTTGTGCAGATGCCAGAAGTGAAAAAGCAAGCTGGGAAGAGGAGTAAGTAACATTTGTGGCTATTGAGCTAATTCTTACCTGAACAATATAAAAGAAAACCCAAAAGAAGCTAGATCTCCCGTCCCCCAATTTCCCATTCCCCTGCAGTATTTTCATCTAATTGGACATAGGAGGATATCGTGGGAAAATCCTGATGGCCAGAGAGTCTGTATCAGCCCAGGCATCAGGAGGGAATGAAAGGCTGGCATGGAGGAAGACTGGCATGAAACCGAGAGGCAACGGATCAGCAGGGGCAGAGCGGAAGTCTCCCAAGGGCAGAGTAGAGTGGTCGAGGAGAGGCAGAATCCGATTTGTGAATAGATTACAAAGAACGAGGGGAGAGAAAGTAGCAGCAGTGCATTTAGATGACTATTTTCAAGGATTTAGCATCATGAATTACCAAGAAATGGAGCAGTAACTGGAAGGTTATTTTTTGTTTTAAATCATCTTTACTGAAAGTCTAATTTACTATGATAAAATGCACCACAATCAAGATATAAAACATTTTCCACCTCATAAAGTTTCCTCCTGCTCCTTTTCGGTCAGCCCCTCCCCCACCCCACCCCGAGCTCCACAGCTGGCCGCCATTAACCAAGTAAACCTAATTGAGATTTATAGAACACTACCCTCAATGACAGCAGAATACGCATTTTGTTCAAACACTCATGAACATTCCCATATATCCTATTCTGCGCCATTATACAAAGGTGAGTAAATGTAAAAGGAATGAAATCATAGTGTGTTCAATGACCCCAGAGGATGTGAATTAGAAATCAATTCTAGAAAGTAATCTGGAAAATGCCCCAAATATGGAGGTAATTAAACAAGAGACTTCATGTGGAATATGAATCAAAGAATAAACCACAAGACAACTTTCAAAATATTCCAACTATACAAATAACAGTATTTCCTGGGATGCATTTGAAGTACACATATATATATACATATACATCTATATATACACACATACACATATATGTATACACACACACGGAAACTAAGAAATGGCTTAATTCAAGGATTTACCTCCCACCTTGAGAATTTGTTAAAAATTTGGACAATACAAAATGAGTAGATGTTTTTAAAACAATATTATGAATAAATTCAATTCCCATAATTTCTTGGGGTAAACATAATTAATTCTTATTAGTATATTTAGCATATTAAAAAAAAAATAAACATTCTCAGAGGGGCACCAAGGTGGTAGAGTAGAAAGGTCCTGGGCTGCCTGGGTAGCTTAGTCGGTTAAGTGTCTACCTATGGCTCAGGTCATGCATGATCCCAGCATCCTGGGATGGAGCCCCGCGTAGGGCTCCCTGCTCGGGGAGGAGCTGCTTCTCTCTCTCATCCCTACTTGTGCTCTCTGTCGCTATCACTGTTTCTCTCAAAAAATAAATAGAATGATCCTGAGCTCACCCCTTCCACCAATGCAACAAAATTATACCCATAGCCCAACTTCCCCCTCCAAATGACTTGAAGAGTCGCAAAATAGCTCTACCAGAACTCAAGATAGAAAGGAAAAGCCACACGAAGGTGAGTAGGAGGGTCAGAGATATGTCTAATCAAGATCCATATCCCTGCATCCTGACACACACGTGAGAGGGGTAATGCAAACGCAGAAGTCTTCCTTGAGGAACTAGGGTTTAAGCTCCACATTTGTCACCCCGACATTTGGGAACTCCAGTGGGAGGATGAGCCTCCCCCACAAGGTCTTGCTTTGAAAGCCAGTGTAGTTAAATCCCAGAGAGCCAGAGGACTGTAGGAGATGAGATTTCACATTTAAAAGGCCCATACCCAAACTCACTTGCTCTGAGTCCCTGTGCAGAGGCAGCAGTTTGAAAAGTGCCTAAGCAGTATGTGAAAGAGAGCTAATTTTAGGGCGTGTTCCGGAGAAGCAATGATCTGTACAAATTTCCCCCGGGGGAGTGGGGCATGAAGATGCCTTTTTTTTCTTCCTCCTCCCACCTAGCTAACCCAGCACAGGCAGGTGCCTTTTCTGACACTCTCCATGCACCCTGCTAGCTGGCACTGCATGCCCCACTCGAGCACTCCTCTGTGGACCAAACCTGCCCACTCTGGCACGTGTTCCCCCACACTGGCTCCTACCCCGCCATAATACCTGGTGAGGGATTTTGGCTGGGGCTGGTACCCCTCCCCAACTGGCTGCTGCAGAGCCGCACCAGGTGGATGGCCTTGACTGAGACCAGCACTGCCCCCAAAGGAGCTCCTCACACAGCACAAGCCAGCCCTTCCACCACCACACTCGCAGCAACTGCAGCCTGGCCTCAGTCAGCCATGCAAGGTGCCAGCCCTGCCCACTTGTGGCAATTGCAACTGGGCACTGCTCCGAGCTGGGCCAGGGACCAGCCACACCCACCAACGTACCTGCAGCTTCTGCAGCCCAGTCACGGCAGGAGGGCACAAACAGATCTCACAGGGGATCCCCTAGAGTGCTCAATTCTGGTGACCAAGAGGCCAACTTCTATATAACACCACTTCTATATAACACCTTCTATATAATACCACTCTGACAAGACCAAGACACATAGCTGATCGACTTAATATATGGAAACAAACTCAGAGTCATTCAAAATGAAGAAAGGGAGAAATTCTAAGAATCTAAGAAAAAAAAATAGAAAAAGAACAAAATGGATATAATAAACCTAAGTGATGAAGAGATAATAGTAATATAAAAACCAATTAGAGTTTAATATAATTGCTGAAATGAATACACCAGAGTGATTCAATAGCAGATCGTATGATGCAGAACAATGGATCAATGACCTAGAACACAGGAGAGTGGAAAATCCTCAATCAGAAAGCAAAAGAAAATACGACTTTTAAAAATAAGGACAGAATAAGTGATCTCTGTGACAGCATGAAGCATACTTAAATTTGCATTATAAAGGTCAAAGGAGAGGAGACAGAGAAGGACTAAAAGCATTTTGAAGAAATAATAGCTGAAAAATTCCCTAATCTGGGGAAGGATACAAACATCCAGTTTGTATCCTCTTTGGGTTCAAGATGAACCCAAAGAGGTCCACAGCAAGACACATAATTAAAATGTCAAAAATTCAAAATAAAGAGTCTCAAAAGCAGCAAGAGAAAAACAACTGGTTATGTACAAGGGCACGCCCATAAGGTTGTCAGCTGATTTTTCAGCCAAGAATTTTGCAGGCCCGAAGAGAGGGGTTTGATGCATTCAGAGTGCTGAAAGGCGAAAACAACGACCAAGAATACTCTACCTGCTTCTCACTCAGAGTTAAAGGGGAGCTGAAGAAGAATTTCCCAGAATAAGGAAAAATTAAAGGAGTTCATCACTGCAAAAACAGCCTTACAATAAATGTTAAAGGGGCTTCTTGAAGTAAGGCGGCGTGGGGAGGACATAACCACAAGTGAAAGAGTCATGAAAGAAGTACTATCACTGGTAAAAGCAAACACATAGTAAATGTTGTGGACCTGTCATTTCTAATGCTAGCATGAAGGCTAAAAGAAAAAGTAACAAAAAATCAATCACATAAATAATATTTTAAGGGATACACAAACTAAACAGATGTAAATGAGGACATCAAAAAACATAAAAGCTGGAGGAGGCAATAAAAATGTAGTGCTTTTAGAATGTGTTAAATCTTACGGGACCAACATTTAAACTGCTATATTTATAGGTGGTTATGTAAGGACCTTCCGACAACCACAACTCAAAACCCTGTAACAGATACAAAAAAAAAAAAGAAAGCGAGAGAGAGAAGGAAATCCAAACATGACAAAGAGTGATCGAATCACAACAGAAAACAAACAGAGAAGTGAAAAAGAACCAGAAAATAATGAGCCAAATGGCATGAAGTACATACCTATCAATAATTATTTTTGATGTTCATGGATTACAAGCTCCAGTCAAAAGACACAGTGCGACTGAATGGATTAAAAAAAAAAGGGGGGGGGCCCAGGTACATGTTGCCCTCAGGAGACTCACTTCAAACATAATAATACCCACACCAGAAAGTAAAGGGATGTACATAAGAGATTCTACGCAAATGTAAACAAAAAGAAAGCCAGAGTTGCAAAACTTACATCAGAGAAAATGGGCTATAATACAAAAACTCTAACAAAAGACAATGAAAAGAATTACATAATGAAAAAGAGCTCAGTCCAACAATAGGATATACAAATAGTAAGTATCAATTCACCAATCATAGGAACACTGAAATATATAAAGCAAATATTAACAAATATAAAGGGAGAAACTGATGGCAATCCAAAAATAGTAGGGGACTTTAAATCCCACCTACATCAATGGATACATCATCCAGAAAGAAAATCAGTAACAAAACAGTGGCCTTAAATGACACATTAGACCAGAGGGACTTAATAGATATACACATAATGTTCCATCTAAAAATAGTGGACTACTCGTTCTTTCTAAGTGTATATGGAGCATCCTCTTGGATAAATGACATACTAAACCAAAAAAATAAGTCTACATAAATGTAAAAGATGGATGTCATATCAAGCATCTTTTCAACCATAGTATTACGAAACTGTAAATTACAAAGCAAAAACTGAAAATAATAAAAATATGTGTAGGCTAAACAACCAATGAGTCAACAAAGAAATCCAATAAATATCAAAAATAGGGTACTAGGAGTGCAGATGTACACACAAAATTTTACATCTATGGGACGCAGCTAAAGCAATTTTAGAAAGAAGTTATAGTATTGCAGACCTACATGAAGAAATGAGAGAAAGTCTTAAACAGTGTAACTTTACACCAAAGAAACTAGAAGAACAGAATTAGCAGAAAAAAGGAAATAATAAAGTTCATAGCAGAAAGAAAAAGAGACTAAAAAATTAGGAAAGATCAGATGTGTATCTAAGAGGTAGGTACTTTGAAAAGATAAATAAAATCAGAAGTAAAAAAGAAGTTTCAAATGGCACATAGCAATACAGAGTACTATAAGAAACTACTGTGGACAATTAGACATCAACAAATTTGATAACCTAGAAGAAATGGATGAATTCCTAGAAATTTACAACCTTCCAAGACTGAAACAGGAAGAAATAATAAGCTTAACAGATCAGTAAGTAGTAGTGAAACTGAATCAGTAATTAACATCTTCCAAGAAACAAAAGTCTAGCATCAGAGGACTTCACAGGTAAATTCTACCAAACATATAAAGAAGAGTTATACTTCTCAAAAAAATTCCAATAAATAAAATAAATTTATAAAATAAAATAAAGAGGAAGGATTCCAAGCTCCTTCTATGAGGCTGGCATGATGCTGATAACAGAACCTAACAAAGACATTACATAAAAAGAAAATTACAGGCCAAGAGTCCTGATAAGTAGATATGCAAAAATTCTCATCAAGATAGTAGCAAACTCAGTTCAATAATACGTGAAAAGAATCATAGAGTATGATCAAGTAGGGTTTATTCCAAGGGTGCAACGACAGTTCAGTATCCAAAATAATATACCATATTACCATAATGAAAGATAAATAGCATATGATCATCTCAACAGACACAGAAAAAAACATCTGGCAAAATTCAACATCCATTTATGATAAAAACTATCAGGAAGGATACCTCAACATAAAAGAGACTATGTATGGCAAACACACAGCTAACATTGTACTCAGTAGTGAAAACCTGAAAACTTTTCCTCTAAAATAAAGAACAAGACAATGATGCCTACTTTCACCTTTATTCAACATAGTACTGGAAGTCCTATCCACAGTAATCAGGCAAGAAAAATAACATACAAAGTGGTGAGAAAGAAGTAAAACTTATTCTTTGCTCATGACATCGGACTAAAGAAAACCTTAAAGACTCCTGGAAGAAGAGAAACTATTAGAATAAATGGATTCAGTAAACTTTCAAATTATAAAATTAATATATAGAAATCTTGCATTTCTGTACAGTAAAAATAAACTAGCAGAAATGGAAATTTTAAAAACAATCCCATTTATACTTATAACAAAAAGTAAAATACCTAGGAATGAATTTAACCAGGGAAGTCAGAAAACTATAGGACATTGAGGAAAGAAATTGAAGAGGACACAAGTAAATGGATCTTACTGTGTTCATGGAGTGTAAGAAACACTGGTAAAATGTGTATACTATCCAGAGTAATTTCTGTCAAGATACCAATTGGTAATTTCACAGAACTAGAACAAATAATTGTAAGGTTTGTATGGAACCCAAATAGCCAAAAAAATCTTGAGAAAGAACAAATCTGGAAGTATCACATTTCCTGATGTCAAACTATACTCTAAAGGTAAATAATCAACATGGCATAGTAGTGACACAAAAACAGACACACAGGTCAAAGGAACAGCATAGAGATCCCAGAAATTAACCCATACTTACATGTTCAGCTAATCTACAACAAATGAGGCAAGAATGTGTAATGGGGAAAATACAGTCTCTTAAATGATCGATCTTGGGGCAAGTGACATGTACATATAAGAAGGAAAAACTGAACCACTTTCTTACACCATATAGAAAAATATACTCAAAAGACTTAAATGTAAGACCTGAAACCTTGAAACTCGTATAAGGTTTAGGCTCTTTTACATGTCTAAGCATTATTTTGGATCTGTCTCCTTAGGCAAGGGCAACAAAAGCAAAAACAAAAGAAATGGGACCACATCAAACTAAAAGCTTTGGAGAGCAGAGGTAACTGTAAACAAAATAAAAAGGCAATCTACTGAATGTGAAAAGATACTTGGAAATGATGTATCTAATAAGGTGATGATATCTCAATATATAAAGATCACAACTCAACAATAACAAAAAGAAACAACTCAATTAAATATTGGGCAGAAAACATAAACAGAGATTTTTCCAAAAAAGACACACTGGTGGTGAATCGCCATAATCATCTGGGAAACCTAAATCAATACCACAATGAAATGGTGCTTTACACTTGTGAGAATGGATATTACCAAAATTATAGGAAATAACATTAATTGATGAGGATGTGGAGAAAAGATAACCCTCATGCAATTGGTGGAAAAGTAAATTGGTGCAACCACTGTGAAAAACAGTCTGGAATTTTTTTCCCACAAATTAAAAATACAACTACCATACCATCCAGTAATTCCACTTCTGGGTATTTATCTAAAAAAAATGAAAATACTACTTCAAAAAGACACATGCACTCCATTCATCATGGCACTGTGTACAATGACCAAGAAATGGAAGCAGCCTAACTGTGTACTGATAGATTAATGAAGTCCGTATGGTAATATATACAGTGAAATATTAGCCATGAATTCCAACAAGAGTGGAATCTGGTTATTCGCAACAGGATGGACAGACCTAGAAGGTATAATGCTAAGAGAAGTTACACAGAAAAATACTGTATGATTTCACTTAGATGTGGAACAAAAAAACAAATGAACAAAACAAAACAAAAACAGACTCATAAATACAAAGAACAAAATGGTGGTTACCAGAGAGGAAAGAGTTTGAGGTGATGAGTAAAGGTGATTAAGACATTCATTTCATAATTTATATGAACATTAAATTATACCGTAACCTGAAACTCACATTTCATGTCAACTATACCTCAATAAAATATAAAAACATTTTAAAAACTTAAAATTAGTGCAGAGGTATATAAATACTAAATATCTGTAAATCATATCTTGTCCTTCGGGGTTTTTTTTTATATGTAATATATCCTGGAAATTGATTCACTATAGCACATACATGCCTACTCATTATTTAATTAATGGCTCCATGGTGCAGGTGTGCTACAACTGACTTAGATTAGATATAAGAGTGACTAAGTCAGTTGTCTTAGATATAACTTTCAATCTTTTGCTACTGCAAACAATAAATTGAAAGTTATAATGCTTTTACTAAATCAATACAATACACGTTAATATATAATAATGCTGATATTAATTTTAACCTAAAAAGTTAAAAAGCAATAGTGACGTAGATGGCTAAAATCAATAGTGAGTCAAATGGCTAAAATCAAAAACACAAAATGTGACAAGTGTTAGCAAGGATGTGAAAAAAAGGGAAAACCCCCATGAAGTGTTATTGGGAATGCAAACCGGTATAGCCACTGTGCAAAATAGTATTGATTCCTCAGAAATTTAAAACTAAAATTACCATATGATCTAGTCATTCCACTACTGGGTATTTACCCAAAGAAGACAAAAACACTAATTCAAAAAGAAACATATTTATTGCAGCATTATGTGCAATAGTCAAGATGCAGGAGCAGCCCAAGTGTCCACCCATAAGTGAACCAGATAATGAAGATGTGGGATAGGGTAATCTAGGTAAAAAAAAAATAATAATAATAATAATAATGAGGGCAAAAAAAGACAAATACTGTGATTTTACTCACATGAGGAATTTAGGAAACAAAAGAAATGAACAAAAAAAGAGACAAAAGCTGAAATACATAAAGTACTTGTCTGGACGAACACTCAGAAATACATGGAATTGTTGAATCACTGTGCTTATCCCTGAAACTGCTACAATGCTGTATGTTGGTTATACTTCAAAAAGAAAAAAAAAAATTAGAAAAGGTTAAAAGAGGCAATCGGCAGTTGCAAAATCAGCCTCTCTGGATAACCTTCTATATTCGTAAGAGAAATACGATGACACTATATCTGAAATACCAACATTTTTAGTAAAAGACACAAGAGAATCCACTATTTGGAGAAACTAGAAACTGTGACGAGGTGACACAAGCCATTTATTTTGATAATTCAGGTTGCCCATGATTTGGCATTTTCTGTAGGTAGTATTTCTGATGACCGGTCTGCGGACTGAACCGTCTAGTGAGCATTCCCGGTGTTTAAACTCTTTAATGATCAATTTGAAAACTTCCAGATTTGTCTCACTTTAGTGCTAAATTAGATACTGGAAATTGGCCAGCACCTCAAACATATATTCTCCCGTAATTATTAGACTGCATATGTCAAGTCAAGTTGTAAAGTTTCTGCCTTTGTTACTGATTGAGAATATTTTACTCTCTGCTGGGTGATATCATGAGTATGACAGGAGTTTGGTGGAGGGATTGCTAGGATATGTTAATAATGGATATTACCTGAAATCTCTGAGTCCTAAAGTAAACATCACACTGATTTAGACCCTTCTTCTATGTCTTTTGGTATATCTGGCACTATCTTCCTTAATATGTTGCTTATTTTTAAGGAAACATGTTCTTAGGGTCAGTTCAGTTTCTGAGAATCTTTTTCCTCAAGTGCTGTTTCTATGTTATGATTTTTTAATACCTTGGGTACACTAATTCAGCATACACACACACACAGAGAAGGCCTGTGTATCTAGGTGTAGTTCACCAATTAGGAAAAGCATCCATTTGAACCTGGATTGGAACACTCTCTCTCTCTCTCTCTCTCTCTCTCTCTCATGGTCCTCAGTCTCCTTCCCCTCTATAACAGAATGAGAATAAAAACCAGTATTTCAGAAACTTAATCTCACATGAATAGAATATTGGAGAAATAATGGTTTTTTTCCGAGTGAAAACTGAGGTATACATGGCATCATCAAAAACCGATGGGGGAAAGGGGCCCGGCCAACTTGACGGCCCAGCTGGAAACAGACACTCTCTCCTCTCTTGGTGACATGACTGACTTTCATGACTTCTAGATCTCCTCCTGCCCCCATGTAACAAATTTCTTTGAAACATGTTCAGTGTACCACATACAGGGCCAAAGTCTTAAACCACTTTAATGAGTAACATATATTCTCTGTTTTCAAGGACTTCATTCTTCCAGAGGGAAAATGAAGAGGTGGGCAGTAGCGAGTGAAATGCATTACAGAAGGAGAAAAAAGAAAGAAGGACAAGGACTGAGCTCTGTAGGAGCCTCAGGTCTACGAGGGATGAAGAGATGCGGGCCGACCAAGTGATACCTAAAGGGGTTCTACTCGAGTTGCCGGTTTCTCTTCTTTTTCAGAAAACAGTGACTCTCCAGGGTGGAGTTGTTCCTCGTTTCCCATGTTACTAATATGCACAACTCTACAGAGGTTCTTCGAAAAACAGCCACGGAGCAGGTACATTCTCCCCAGAAATCAAATTATTCTAGTTGATTCAGTTGTAGAAAAACTCAACCAACAGAACTTGGAAGAGTCGTGCAGCCTGGTTTAGGGGAAAGGTATGTCCCGTGATAGTCTTGTGGGATGAGATTCTACCAGAAAAAGAGTTCACCTTTTATGATATAACCTTATACATAACCTTATCACTTTGTATCACCTTGTATGATATAAACATATCACCATATAATCCAACATGAAGGACTTCTCGATTTCTTCAGAAAATAAATACTTTCTTCCTTTTTTGTCTGCATTTTGACATTTATCCCAGGCTACTTTTCCAGCAGCAATTCACTATTTTCCTAGTGATATAATTTAATTTTTAATTATTTTTGTTTTTACAGTCAGTTTAAGAATCTATATTTCTTTTACAGTCAGTTTAAGAACCTATAATTCTTTTTTTTAAAGATGTCGAGAGAGAGAGTGTGAGCACAGGCAGACAGAGTGGCAGAGGGAGAAGCAGGCCCCCTGCGGAGCAAGGAGCCCGATGCGGGACTCGATCCTAGGACCTGGGATCATGACCTGAGCCAAAGGCAGCCGCTTAACCAACCAGGCATCCCAAGAACCTATAATTCTTAATTTTCAAATAACTCACGTAAATCATTTTGTAAGACTAGATTCAAAACATTTCTGAGTATTCCCATCACTCTCCTCAAATAAAATAATAGTCATAAAATGTCTGATGGTCTGCCTTCTTTTGGCCCTCGCAAAGTTTGAAATTTTCAATTCTGAGCCTTCAACAATAAAAATAAGTATATTAATATATAGGAAAGCTAGGGTACCAAGCGCTTTCTCCATTCTGTTTTTCCTCTGTGGTTTTCTCATTGGAGAGAAAAAAATGCAGTCTATCCACAATCAACACCCAGAAGGTCTGCCATTATTTGTGGACATGGAGGGAGCAGAGAAGCATGTGAGTTACCCAGTAAGCCCTTTCCCAACTTCGTCCAAACAAGGCAACAGACACTCTGTTCAGATCTCATGCTGTATTTTTTTTTTTTTTGGGAATATACTTCAGGCCATGATCTTTTGAAACTTTGTTAATTTTTTTAACCCCCCCCCATCTTGTAGCACTAAAGTGCTGCATTAGTGCTCCTCAATGAAGGAAGGCTGTGATGTGTCCTCTGAAGAAAATACAGTTGACCCCTGAACAACAGGGGGTCAAATATGTTGACCCCCTGCACAGTCAAAAATCCATGTATAAGTTATGACTCACCTAAAATATACCTAGAACCCTTACTGATAATATAAATAGTTGGCTAACACATATTTTATATGTGATACATATTATATACTGTGTTCTCTACAGTGAAGTAAGCTCAAGAGAAGAAAATGTTACTAAGAACACCACGAGGAAAGGAGAATACATTTACAGTCCTGTACTGTGTTTATCAAAAAAAAATTAAGTGGACCCACATAGTTCCAAACCATAATGTTCAAGAGTCAATGTACACTGGTTAGACAAGCTCTGTTCAGGAATAAATTAACAAATTAACAAATTATATAAGATTTCTAAACAGAAAAACACATGAAACGAGGTCATGTATTGTTAAGTTGATGAAAATGTAACCAGAGGCTCACGGGAACCTAACTGTGTATGTCCCCTAAGAGCAATGGTTCAGTATTCACAACTTCAGTGTTCACAGACACTTTGTAGAACATAACTACTTCATATAATGAGAACTGCCTTTGTGCATATATTTGAGACTTTAAGTTCTATAAAATTATCAAAATAATAAAGAGGGATAAAATTAGAACACATTTTCTAAATATGTTGTATACCCTAAGCTCTGCACAAAGCATAAAACAAATGCAAATTCATTTGATCTACACCACACAATTATGTAAACAAATAATCATGGATGCCAGATAACTTAAAGACCATGTAGCTTGTAGGTGACACAGGAGATGAGGCATTTCTTTGTCTTCAGAGACTTTTTATGACAGCATGCTAACAAACCAATTTCTAAATTCAGCACTGCTATATTCCTAAGAGCGACTCACAGATTTTTGTGTGAAATTCAAACTCAGTGCTCTTCCTATCTCCTCCCTAAATGACCCTGTACGTCATTTTTCATAATAACTAAAAAAAAAAAAAAAAAAGTCTACCTGTTTTACCATATTATTTTTGGATTGAAATCCTGATTAAATAATCTTCTCATTCCATATTCTGATCCCTAACTTTTCAATTCTTAATACCAGTTTTTAAGTTATTTTTCCTATTTTCTTATTCAAAAATCAAATTCTGCAGCTGCTTATAATTCCTCTGCAGGTGCCACTGATAATTATTCCCTATGGGTTTCTAGTACAATTCCACCAGGCTCATTTATCACATACAATTACATCTATTCTACTTTTTAAATGTTTTTTGTTTTGTTTTGTTTCTGGTAGACTTACAAGAAACACCATTATATCAATTTTCAACTAACATCTGTGGATAAAAAGCAGTATAATACAAAAGACATGTCTTCAGGGTGCAGCTCAACATTGTGTTTCTTTCTTCACTGCTTAAATAGCACTACACTCATTTTATTGTCTTGAAATTTTGGAGGAAGAAAGAAAGAAACAGAGCTTATTTTACCATGATAAAACTTGATAGAGTATGGTTTGCTATTAAGGACTTAAGGTTGGCAAGAGAGAAACTAAAGAACAGTGATTTCTTGTACAAAGTTCTTACAATAAAAAGCAGCTGGAGTTAGCTCTTTTTAAGTATAGAAATAGGCAAGAGAAGAAACCCCTTCATAAACTTCCAGTGACTCTAGGGCTTGCTCTGTGTTTGTATACTGTTTTTGAGGATGATGGATAATGACACATAGGAAGAGATTCATGAGTATTTATGTCAGGTCTGCTGTTAAACGTCAAAAAACAAACTACTTCAGCTTCATATGCTTATATGGAAATTTTTCTGTATAAATTGCTTTACGAGCCTTGTTTTTTTGGGTGTTTTTTTTTGTTTGTTTTTTTGTTTTTTGTTTTTTGTTTTTTTTTAATCCCAAGCTAGCATATACCATTTTAAATTGGTCAGAGAAGAATACTGGTTGAAAATGTAACTGATTGTAAGAATTCATTCTGATTACAGATTGACAATGTAGTTTTATGAGTTGCTCAGTTGAATCAGCAGGAGAAATTGTGCATCAAGATATCCTGAGAACTGAGAATCAGGATTAGAAAGAGAACCCCTTTTACAGCAGAATTATAAAAATTGAGAGATGTTGGCATAAAAGGCTAATACAATTGTTCTGTATGTGTAAATTCAAAATCAAAGGGTGAATGTGAAAAGTTCTGTTGCCATGTTGGAAAAATTATTTTAGAGCAATTCTGAAGAGCCAAAAGGAAAATGGAATTTAGGACTTTCAAAATTAAGACAGGTGTATCAAGCTGACGTCATTATAGAAAGAATATAAGTGTTTCCAATTAACTGGAAAAGATGGAGGGCTAGAAGCAATTTGTGTAAGTTAGTTTATAAGAGACGTTTTGGAAAATACAGGATGTATTTGTGAAGGTTCTTGAGGTGCATGGGTGAAGGTCAGAAATATAAAGGAGTAGGAAACAACCCACACCCAACACTGTGACGCAGAGTTTGAGAGCAGTGGAGAGAGGCTACAGGAAGAAGCGGAAGAAATTGTTATAATGAACTTCCTTGGGAGGGCACCAAAAAATGACACAACGCTCTGAATCTGACGTGACAGAGTATGACAGACTGTAACAAGTGGTATTTTGCTACTTATGGATAGTTTAGAGGATGCATTTATTTCCAGAAATTCTGGTAGAACTTCTAGACACCATCCTTATTAAATAATTGGTATACCCATGTTAATCACATTATTAGTAAGAGTGAGAGGGAGCACTTGAGCAGATGTGAAGGGAGCATCATTGAGGGTGGCAAGCCTGAAGAAGAGAATATTGCTGGCAATCTGTTTCAGCAATTCATGGCACAGTTCCTGTGGACAGTCCAAACTTTGGTGGGGAGGATGGGGTAAGAGAAACTAGCATACTTAGGTGTCTTTCTGCTCAAGAGAGTTGCCAGGTATTTGAGGAATTATTGAAGTTTCCCTTTGATAAGACTGTAATTAATGAGAACAACTGATCAAACACAGTTGCCAGAACTCAAGGAAAGATTAAGCAAAAGCGTATGTGGCTTGGAGGGACAGTTTTCAAAATTACATATCACAGGTAGCATCTAAAGCTCCAGGAATTAAAATAATTTCCCTATGATGATCTAATCTACATTTGTAAGTTCCACCACTCTAACTACCAGTAAAAACTGTGCTGACACAGGTGAAAACCTAGACAGCTCAGAGGTCAACTTGTCTATCATATTTCAAAAAGACTATAGCAACTTATTTTACTTCATTCTTGATTTAACTTTGTGTCTATTTTATTTTTCTCCAAATTCCTAATTATTTTTATCTTAATCATCGCATGTATTTTTCTGTCTCCTCAAATAACTCTATAATGCAGAATAACGTACAAACATATTTTAATTCTTCTTGTGTATTTTCAAGTTCACACTCCTCTAACAGAATGTAATATGCTAATGATGCTTGGTTATATTTTAACAAGGCAAGAGTCCTAATGATTTTCTGCACCACGGCATTGAAGTACTATAATTAGGTACTATACCTAATTACAACTCTGCATTGCCACCTGGTAGCAACTTCCAGGAATGTTAGTCCATGTCCATAAGGTGATTTATATACTCAATCAGGTAGCAAAAGCCACATCCACTACTTAGCACACTGTAGCTGTTTTGATGCATAAATGGTTGCCACAAAGCAAAACCAACTAACCACTGAAAAGGGGGACATTAAATTTAACCTATTGAACACTATCCAGAGTCATTTTGAAAAGAAAGGCGGTAGCCCACTACTGTATTTTCAGCTTCTAATATACATGGAATGAAACATTTTGTATGAAGTATAATTAAAACTGTTTTCAATTTTAATAGCAATAACATTTCTCAAAATTGCTGTGATAATTCATCAAAAAGAAAACAAAAATTTTTTACCAAAGGATATTTTTGCTTCCAGTTAAAAGGTAGACATTTTGGATATACATCACTCCTAAAGTAATTAGAATATCCTGGATAAGCTATGAAATTATAATTTTTAAAACCATCAGAGATTTTAGATGCAAAGTGATCTGGGTAAGTTGAAACCAGAAATAAACAAGATGCATCACTGGCTTCAGTCACTGAGGAATAGTGGAAAAAGGGACAAATCTGCCACAAATTGGGATAAGGAGAAACCATACACACTTAGAGTAAAATTTCAGTGGCTGCATGTGGGTTGTATAACGAATGAGAACCCAAAATGGAAAGAGAGAAAGTCTGCCTCTACCCACCAGTTTTGTCCCACAGGGTCTCTACTATACCTGTGAGATAAAGTGGAGATAGAGAAGAACTGGATGGAACCACAGCAGGCCACATCTCAAAGGCACAAAGCATCTTCCTGAATGCACTAACTGCGAGGGGAGAACATTAAGGGGAACCCAATCCCCTGCATGTGAGCCAGGCCTCCACCTCCAGTGGAGGTGGAAAAAGAGCCTTCACCTGAAGGCTGGGGCAGAACACTCACATTAGAGAGCAAAGAGAAATACTTAGTGATCCAAAAAGCTGGGAAGTGTGCTCTAAGCACAGAGAAAACAACCATCATATGGAAAACTGGCCACTGGTCTCTAACACATAGAGAGATCTCCAGAGCCTTGTCAATACTCAGGTCCTAAGGCTTACTTTAAAGAAAAAAAGTTTAGATCCTGTCCCGAAAATAGTCAAATCTAGTGGTGAAAAAAATGACTCTAGCTAAAGCCAATGAAGTTTAATAATAGCCCAACTATTGATTGGATTGACTTAGCTCCTCCAGTAGTGATCTGACATTTTCTTATCTTGGATAAATATCATTTACTTTTGTCCCTACCATTCACTCACATATACAGTGGCAGGAATGAAGTCAACAATTATGAAACATAAAGAAGCAAGGAATACGATTCATATTCAAAGGGGAGGGGAGGGACAATGAGAGGGAATCCTCACATGGCCTGGAAGTAGGACCTGGAAGGTCTCAGAGTGTGAGAGGATGGCAGGGTAGGAAAACCCTAAGCCTGCCTCATCCCACGGATATAGCTGGGTTATCCTCACATCGGTGTAAATAACCTCAAGTAGTAAAATGACCTGAAAACTGGCAGAAGAAACTCGACAATTAAAAGTAAAGAAGAGGCCACAGACAAGAAGGTAAGAAGAAAGGTGGAGGTCAGGTTTGGGAGCAAAATGGACTGTGGCCCTCCGGAGTGGGGAGGAAGGTGGGGCCACAGAGAAGGGTGAGAATCAGAGTATCACACTGGAAGCCCGCAGGGAGTTAGACAAATTCCCTAACATTTGGCTTTGAAAGAGAGACAGGCTGAATTTCATGAGTTCTTACAACCAGTGGGACTTAAAACCTGGAATTTAAAACAACAACAACAACACAGAGGACTCCACTTAAGGAGAGCCCAGAGGGCATTAGAAAGCTGAGTTCTGCTCTTAAAAAAACAGAAGGACAAGTAGCCATGGTAGATACTGTATGGAAGGAGCAGTTTGGAAAATGCTCAGGGCACGTGGGAGGGAGAGTGATTTATTCATCTCAGAGCCTATCCTGGGGAGGCAGGGGATTATACACGATACCGCCACGAACAAAGGGCCTCCCACCCCACCCCACCCCTCTGCAAAAACACAGCCACCTGTGGAAAAGAGCATGCATGCACTACCTAACTCGCTTAGACGAAGCCTCACCCCCATGTTCTTTGGCAGATCTTCACTTTATAGCCTTGTTTGCCTCCAATCCACTATTATGAGTTCCCTCCCACAGAAAATAGGTGCAGACTTCACCAGACCATGGTTCCCAACCCATGGCTTCTGTGGGGCCTCGGTTCTTATGGCAGTGGTAGCAGTTCTCATTTTTCAAGCAAACCAATGCACACTTTGTTGAAATGCACCCTACCCAGCCAGGGACCAAACACTGCCGACTATAGGCAAGAGGAATATGTCCCAAATGAAAGAACAGGACCAAACCAGAGCAAGAGACCTACGTGAAACAGATCCAAATAATATGCCTGATAGAGAATTTTAAGTAATGATCATAAAGATACTCACTGGATTTAAGAAAAAAATGGAGGACAACATGAAACCCTTAACAAAGAGATAAAGAAGAACCAATCACAGTTGAAGAACACAATAAATAAAATTAAAAATATATTTGATGGAATAAATAGCTCACTAGAGGAAACAAAAGAACGGGTTAATGGCCTGGAACACTACATAATGGAAAGTAACTAAGTCAAGCAAATGAGAATAAAAAATTATGCAAATTGAAAATAGTCTTAGGAAACTCAGTGACTTCATCAAGTATAATTACACTGGTATTATAGGGATCTGAGATGCAAAAGAGAGAAAAGGAGGCAGAAAATTTAGTTGAAGAAATAATAGCTGCAAACTTCCCTAATCTGGGGGAGGAAACAGATATCCAGATCCAGGAAGTATAAATATTCCTCAGCGAAATGAACCTAAGGAGATCCACATCAAGACATACAGTAATTAAAACTGAAAAAAAAAAAAAAAAACCTAGTGATAAATTTTAAAAAAATGTAAAAGCAACAAAAGAAAAGATAGTAAGATAGTAAGATGATCTTTAGTAAGATAGTAAGATAAAAGATAGTAAGATGATCTTTAGATTCCTCAACAAAATGAACCTAAGGAGATCCACATCAAGACATACAGTAATTAAAACTGAAAAAAAAATTAAAAAACGAGTGATAAATTAAAAAAAAATGTAAAAGCAACAAAAGAAAATTACTGATAGTTACATAGAATGGAATAATTATAAGGCTATCAGCACATTTTTCAGCAGGAAATTTCCAGACCAGAAGAAAGTGGCATGACATTGCTTAAAGGGAACAGTCTGCAGCCAAGAATATTGAGGGCTATCATTCAAAATCGGAGGAGAGAAAAAGTGTTTCTCAAATGAACAAAAACTAAAGTAGTTCATAACCACTAAAGCAGACCTACAAGAAAAATTAGAGGGGACCCTTTGACTGAAAAGGAAAGTCCATAGGTGAAAGTATGAAAAGTCAAAAACACGAAATCAATAAAAGTATTTCTGTAACAGTCAGTCAATCTATAAAAAAAGGTTGTAAACAATCCATAAAACAAAAGGATGTACACAATTTCTCAATCCATTAAAAAAAAAAAAAAAAGAGGATGTAAAATATGACACCACATACCTAAAGCGTGAGGGGGAGAGGAGTAAAGAACAGGTTCACACTCAAGTGACCACAAACTTAGTAAAGACTACTAGATGCAGCAAAGTTTATATACCAATCTGACCAGTAACAGATATGCAAAGAATAAAAAGAAAAGAATCCAAGCATATCACTAAAGAAAGCCAACAAACCAAACAGAGAGGGAGAGAAGAAAGGATCAGAGAAAAACCAGAAAACTACCACAAAACAAGTAACAAAATGGCAATAAATACATGCCTATCAAAAATTACTTTGACTGTAAATGGACTAAGTGTGCCAATCAAAAGAAATAGGGTAGCAGAGTGGATAAAAAAATAAATAAGGCCTACTAAGATACTACCTACGAAAGACTTATTTCAGACTAAAAGACATCTGCAGATTGGAAATGAAGGGACACAGAAACATTTATTATGCAAAAAAATGGTAGCAATACTTATCCTGGAGAAAAACAGACTCTAGAACAAAACTGTAATAGGAGACAAAGAAAGACACTCTATAATAATAAAGGGGACAATCCAAAGAGAAAATGTAACAATTGTAAATATGTATGCACCCAACATGAGAGCACTCGAATACATAAAACAGTGACAAACATAAACTAATCAGTAATAATACTCGTAAGGGATAGTAATACTCCATTTACACTGGTGGACAGATCATCCAAACAGAAAATCAAGGAAGACTCTGGATCAGATGTATTTAACAGATATATTCAGAATATTTCACCCTAAAACAATAGAATATACATTATTTTCAAGTGCACATGGAACATTCTCCAGGATACATCACGTACTAGGACACAAGTGTCAACAAATTAAAAAAATTCAAAGTTGTACCATGCATCTTTTCTGACCACAACGCTATGAAACTAGAAATCAATCACAAGAAAAACTATGGGAAGACCACAAATTCATGGAGGTTAAGTAACATTCTACTAAATAATGAATGGATCAACAACAACAACAGCAACAACAAAAAACCAGAGGAAATAAAAAATATACATGGAGACAAATGAAAAAGGATGTAGCAAAATCTGTTCTGAGAGCAATACAGGCCTATCTCAAAAACCAAGAAAAATCTCAAATAAACACCTAGTCTTACATCTAAAGGAGAAAGGAAAAGAATAACAAATGGAACCCAACACCAGCAGAAGGAAGCAAATAATAAAACCAGCAAAGAGATAAATGAAAAACAGCAGAGCAGAACAATGAAACCAGGAGCTGGTTCTCTGAAAAGATCAAAAAAGTTGATGAACTTTTAGCCACACTCATCAAAAACCTGAATGAATGAAATAACAAAAAAAAAAAAGACTAAAAAATTAAAATCAGAAATAAAAAAGGAAAAAATAACAACATATATTGCAGAAATACAATTTTAAAAGATTATGAAAAATTACATGCCAACAAACTGAACAACGTAGAAGAAATGGATAAATTCCTAGAAACACAATCAAAACTGAAGTAGGATGTGCTATGGCGAGTACTGTGAAGTGTGTAAACCTGGGGATAAAAATATATTGTATGTTTATAAAAAATTAAAAAAATAAAAACTAAAAAAAAAAAACTGAAGTAGGAAGAAATAAAAAATTAGGAGAGAATGATTACAAGTAATGAAATTGAATCAGTAATCAAAAATTCCCAATTAATACATGTACAGGACCAGGCAGCTTCACAAGAAAATTCTACCTAACATTTTAATTTTACCTAATATTTACCTAACATTTTAACATTCTAATACTATTCTTCTGAAACTATTTCAAAAATATAAAAAAGGAAGACTTTCCAATTCATTCTATGAGGCAGTATAACCCTGCTACCAATAACCAGAAAGACACCACAAAAAAATTACTATAGGCCAAATCTGTGATGAACATACACAAAGAAATCCTCAACAAAATATTAGCAAACTGAGTCTAAAATACATTAAAAAGCATTCACCACAATCAAGTGGGAATTATTCCTGGAATGCAAGGGTGGTTCAATATTTGAAAATCAATAATTATGATAGATAACATCAATCAGAAAAAGGATAAGAACCATATGATCCTTTCAATAGATGCAGAAAAAGCATGAACAAAGTATAACATCCACTCATGACAAAAATTCTCAAGAAAGTACATCTAGAGAGAATATAACTCAATGTAATAAAGGCCTTTATATGAAAAACGCATAGTAAACATCAGACTCAAAGGGGGAAAAGCAGAGATCAGTTGAGAAACAAGACAAGGATATCCACTGGCCCCCTTTCATTCAATATAGTACCAGAAGGCCTAGCCACAGCAACTGGACAATATAAAGAAATAAAAGGCATCCAGATTGGTAAGGAAAAGGTAAAACTTTCCTTATTTGGAGATGACATGATAACATATGTAGAAAACCCCAAAGACTCCACCAAAAAACTTACAGAACTGATAAATTAGAGTCGCAAGATACAAAATCAATGTGCAGAAATCTGTTACATTTCTATACACAAAAAGGAAACAGCAGAAAGAGAAATTAAGAAAACAATCCCATTTATAACAGCACCAAAAACTGTAAGATATCTAGGAATAAACCTAACCAAAGTGGTAAAAGTCCCATACTCTGAAAACTGTAAGACACTGATGAAAGTAATTGAAGATGACACAAGGAAATGGAAAGACATTCCATGCTCATGGACTGGAAGAACAAATATCATTAAAATGTCTCTGCTACCCAAAGCAATCTACAGATTTAATGCAATCCCTATCAAAATACCAACAGCATTTCTCACAGAACTAGGATAGACAATGCTAAATTTTATGCAGAACCACAGAAGACCTTGAATAGTTAGTGAAACTTGAGAAGAAAACCAAAGCTGAAGGCATCACAATTCCAGACTTCAAGTTCTATTACAAAGCAGTAGTGATCAAAATAGTATGGTACCAGCTCAAAATAGAGGAATAGAACAGAGCAGAAAACACAGAAATTAACATACAATTATTTGCTTAATTAATCTTTAACAAATCAGGAAAGAATATCCAATGGAAAAAAGAGAGTCTCTTCAACAAATGGTGTTAGGAAAACTGAACAGTTGGACACTCTCTTACACCAGACACAAAAATAAATTCAAAACGGATTAAAGACCTAAATGTGAAATCTGAAACCATAAAAAATCCAAGAAAGCCATAAATTCTCTGATATTAGCCCATACCAACATTTTTTCTAGAGCTGTCTCTTGAGTCAAGGGAAATAAAAATAAATAAGAAACAAAACAAAAAACAAAAACAAAAAACCCTAAACTACTGGGACTACATCAAAATAACAGGCAAAGGGGTTAACCAATAAAACTAAAAAGCAACCTACTGAATGGGAGAAGATATTTGCAAATGACATCTGAGAAATGGTTAGAATCCCAGCTATATAAACATCTTATAGAAATCAACACCTCCCCCCAAAATAATCCGGTTAAAAAATGGGCAGGAGACATGAACAGATATTTCTCCAAAGACACACAGACAGCTAACAGACACATGAAAAGAAGTTCAACATCAGTCATTGTCAGGGAAATGCAAATCAAAACTACAGTGCAGATCACCTCACACTTGTCAGAATGACTAAAATCACAAACACAAGAAACAGTAAGTATTGGCAGGGATGTGGGGAAAAAGAAACACGCATGCCTTGTTGGTGGGAATGCAATCTGGTGCAGGCACGGTGAGAAACAGGATGAAGTTTCCTCAAAGAGTTGAAAACAGAACCACCATATGATCCAGTAGTCAAACTACTGTGAATTTACCCACAAAATACAAAGCATTAGTTCAAAGGGATGCATGCATCCTATGTTTATAGCAGCATTATTTGCAACAGCAAAATTATGGAAACAGTATCCAACAATAGATGAATGGATAAAGAAGAATGGTAGAGTCATACAATGGATTATCACTCAGCAATAAAAAAGAATGAAATCTTGCCTTTTGCAACAGAATAGCTGGAGCTAGAGAGTATAATGTTAAGTGAGATAAACCAGTCAGAGAAAGACAAATACCTCTCACTCTATCTCAAATAAATAATAAAATATTTTTAAAAACACATTGTGATAGGCAGAATAATGGCTTCCCAACAATTTCCAAGTTTTAATCTTCAAAATTTGTGCATATATTTAATTGTATGGCAAAGGGGAAGTATGGTAGTAGATGTAATTCAATCTGGTAACCAAAAGATGATGAAACAGGATGATCTGTCTTTGGGCTGATCCGTGGTCGACGTTTTGAGGGCAACTGACCCACAGCCTGCATACCCCCCACCGTCTCCTGTGGAAGCCTGAGCCGGCTGCAGCTGCATAGCTTTCTCTCTTTGTCTCATCACCGCTACAAAACCACGAAAATGAATCTGTATGCAAAGCTTCATTAAACTTGATTGAGAAGTGTTTCTCTGTAGAGGAAGAGGGAGATCAGAATGTTGTGCCAGAAACGACCTTTGAAGGCTCTCCGTTCCAAGTTCACGATGGCAGTCCTGATCAGATTGTATAGTGGAGGCAGATAGTTGTTTTGTTGTATACTCTGTTTGGTAGAACTTTGTCTTACTGATTTTCTACTAACAACTCTCTCTCTCTCTCTCTTTTTTAAGATTTTATTTATTTGTTTGACGGAGAGAGAGACAGTGAGAGAGGGAACACACGCAGGGGGAGTAGGAGAGGGAGAAGCAGGCTTCCCAAGGAGCAGGAAGCCAGATGCTGGGCTTGATCCCAGGACCCCGAGATCACGACCTGAGCCGACGGCAGACACGCTTAACGACTGAGCCACGGAGATGCTCCAACTAAGAACTCTTTTTAAATGTGTTTTGTTATGGTGGCACTTTTTACAACAAAACTGTATTTGACCAGTTCTAAAGTGTACAAAATGTATGAAGCTCTTTTTCTCACAGGCTTCTTATTTCTCTGTGGGATCTCTTATTTCTATGTGGGATCTCTTATCTTACCATGTTTTGTAAATAAAGCTTAAATTCCACCCTTAAGAAAAAATAGGCAAACAGGATTATCCAGGAGAAGTCAATGCAATCACACCAGTTTTTAAAGGTATAAGAGGTGGCCATGACAAGATATGATATGAGAAAAACTTGACCAGCCATTGCTGGCTTTGAAGATAGAAGCAGGGCAAGGTCACGAACTAAGATATGCAGGCACCCTCCAGAAGCTGGAAAGGGTAAGAAAAAAGATCTTTTCTTAGAACCTCTAGAATGAACACACCCTTGATTCTAGCCTAGAAAGAACCCATTGAGGATGTCTGACCTGACATCACGATGTGATGGATAATACATTTGCATCATTTTAAGTCACTAAGTTTGTCCTAGTTCATAAGAGCAGCACTGGAAAACAGGTCTGTGGGTGTTTGTTAGGACCATAGCACAGAAGGCGGTAGGAAGATCAATAAAATCATACTCCTATCAACTTCTCCCTGGCCATGTGTACAGCAACATAATATCTGAAGGTTGATATTTTGATAAGTTAAAGATGCATACCATAATGCATAAAAGGGGGCAGGTAACCATAACTGTAATAAATAAGTCAACTAATTTATCTTAGAAGGCATTGAGTGTTACTGGAAAAAAAAATTGGTATCCCAAGAGAAAGGGCTAGAAAATTCTAAGGATAAAGTTTGTAATTTTAAATAAGGTTACCAGAACGGGTATTGTGGAGAAGTGACATTTAAGCAAAGCCTTAGAAAACGCTAGAATATTAGCTCTGGGATATCCAGGCAAAAGTCCTTCCCGATAAAAGGCACAGTCAGTGCAAATCCATAAGGCGCATGGGGCCCTGGCATGTTAGATTAAGAACGAACAGGCCAGGGTACATGAACTGTAGTCAGAGAGGACCAAGAGTGGCTGGAGAGGGGGCCAAAGGTTACTTAGAGGTCAGACTGCGGAGACCCATAGAGGCTTTTTCTTCCCTGCTATATTAAAAGGGGTTACGCTCCCTTAAGAACCAGACTTGTGCGCCAACAGGCAGCTGGAAACTTGGCTCCAGGTCTGGGCTAGAGCCCAGGATTAGATACAGGAGCAAACCAGAAAAAATGTGAGAGCTAATTAATTGTTACTCATCTCGTAAGTTACAGTCCCATGGACAGAACAGCTCCCTTTTATGTGTATGGAAATATCTTTGCAAGCTTTTGATGGCAGAATTATGTCAACATATAAGGGTCCAAACGTTTTGAGATGGACTGTTCTTTAATGTATTTTCAATATTGTTCTTGTGAGACAGAAGCTCAGCCCTTAGTAGCAAATATCTTAACAAAATATTCAATAGTAATAGGTAAAATTTCACAAAGATGATACAAATTTTCATGCTACCTGTTTCCTAATAGATTGTGAGGTAGTCACGGAATACAGATAAAGAAATGTTTTAGGCATTTTTCTGAATATGTTGTTAAATCATTTAAAAAGTATCACCTTCTGGGAAACTAAATGAACACTCATCATCCTAATCTAGCAATACTGAGTAACTCTCCTTTGATGGACTTTTTTTTTTTTTTTTTTGTACTTAGTAGATCAATTATCTTAGGAGTAATTGTGACTTTTACCCATAGTCTGATGTTAGGGGTGAATCTGACAACATAAATCTTTTGTATAAGAAAAATTTCCTTCTTCAGTTCTGGTTTTTATAACATTTTATAACATTTTCATTTTCTCCTGAAATGCACTGGTTTCATTTGGCACCGCTCTAGGCTGCAGGGGTACAACAATGAATAAATAGAGGTCAGGCCTCTTCCCTTTCTGCATACATATGTTTAGGTCAACTAGTTTAATAATCTGGCTATCAAAAAATCACAGAATGCACCAGAGAAGGATGAAGCTGATGACTACAACACTAATGGGTTAAACCATAGGAGATACAAAGGCTCTCTGTCACCATACTTCTGCCAATTAAATAATTAAGAACTGAGAAAATAAGTTTATATCAGATCTAAGGTAAATAAACCAGAAAAGTAGTAGTAAAGTGATCATCTCACTGGAATAGTAAAGCCAAATGATGAAAATGTGTTAATGTACCCTAGTAAAGGTATTCATCAAATAAAATTAAGGAAGAGAGAGGAAAACCCTGTAAAGGAGATGAAAATCTGATATAATCCCACTAAGCTAAGATCTATTTAAAACTGGTAAGATCAGTAGCAGTCAAAATAAACTAGGTGATGCTGTAAGTAAAATCCCACATCTTAGGGGCTGAAAATCACAGGTTTCTCTGTTTGTCATGCTTTATATCTATTGCAAGCCAACTCTTCTTCCGAGATGGGCTGTACATTTGTGTCTGTATGACTGCAGAGGAAGAAAGAAGGCTTACGGTGAACCACACACTGAATGTTAAGGTTCTATGCAAAATTAGTGTAAGTAACTTCCACTCGCACGTCATTCGCTAAAGCAAGGGGCAAATTTACAGTTCAAGGACTGTAGGCAAGTTCAATACTAGCATCAGTGCTAGACCATTTGGTGAACACCGTGAATGACTCCCCATGACTGTGACTGCCAAACTTTGAAAATACATATTATCTTTATCTTTAGTTTTCACTGGAAAATACTAACCACCATACCTCTACTGAAGCAAGGTTAACATATCAAGGTTAATATTCTAAGATGTTTCCTCTATTTCTGTTAAAAAAAATTACAGTTAGAGCATTTAACATGAGATCTATCCTCTTTACAAAAGTTTAAGTGTACAATACAGTACTGTCAACTACAGGCACAATGCTGTACAGCAGACATCTAGAACTTTCTTCATCTTGTACCACTTAAATTTTAGGCCCATTGAACAGCAATACCCCCCCTATTTTCCTAATGAACAGATGTAAATAAACACATTTATTTTTCTTTCTTAACACGCTGGATAGTTGTTTTTTATTATTGTTGCTGTTATTTTGTTTGGTTTTTTTTTGCATTTGTGTAATTAAAGATAATATTGCATGTGTTTTACCTACCTGTTATCTCTATAGAGAATACTAGATATAAAATTGCTAATGTTTTTGTTCATTTCAATTTTAAACAGACATAGAAAATAACTTTTAAAATTTTTAAATTAGTTTGACTATCAGCAGTAAAATAGACATGCTTCCATTTGTTTATGGAAAATTTATGTCGTTGTCATTCACCTTGGTATTTTGAAATTTTGAAATTGGAAATTCTAGTCTTAGTTGTGTTAAGGTTAAAAACCAGCTTTCACCCTTTTTTGCTCTGTTGGAAAATTAAGGGCAAATAAATTCTACTAACAAAACAACTAACTGAAAAATACCTTTTTGGTAACACTGAAATCTACACATTTAAGGTTTAGAAAAAAACTAGATTTGGTACAAAAAATTAATTAAAGAGCAGTGCCTGAAAAGTATGATCCTATCAAAGCAAATATATAGTTACAGAGCTTTTAGTAATTTATTAATTCACTATTTACAACCCATACACTTTCCAAAAAAAAAACTTCCAAAACATTTTTTTTGTAAAGAAAATACTTACTTCGAACTGATTTTTAAAGCCTAAATAATGACAATTATATAAAATTGGTGTATAAAGGTTTGGAGCTTTTGCTAAACTAAACTAAATGTTTATCAACTAAATGTTTACTGTTAATATTATCTCTTCTGTTCACAAGTTCTAACTCTGAGAATTCGGGCAGACAAACTGAGTTACACAATTTAATGTTCTGACCAAAATATCAAACCTGCTTTTTAAGATGATCAAAGTTTTCAACACTAAATTCTGAAAGTACTGTGTTTCCTGGGTACTCATAGGAATGACAAAGAACAGGATAATGGACAGTGTCTTCAGCTGCAGCTTATCAGCAAAGGGAGAAGCATTCTTCACCTGCCCATTTATTGAATCTAACCTTAATAAAAGCCAAGGGCATAACATTAAAAATCATTCAATGAAGGCATTTCTGCCAAAGCTTGAGCCCGTCAGGTAAGCATTTTTATAATCCAACTTGATAAAATGGCCAAGTTTACACTAATTTGAGAGGTGATGGATAGAGGTCCTATAGTTTGGTTATCTTTGTTGAGTACCAGTATTATCCTTTACATGCAGAAAAATAATTTCAAGTTTAAACTCCTTGACTTGAACCACGAGCACAGGGATTCTGGACAGCAAGAACAGTGCAGGAATTTTACAACAGATTGAGAAGCATAATTTATATGCTCCACAAATAGAGTGTGACAGAGAGGAAGACCAGCATCTCCTTAGTTTTAGATCATTTTTCAATGTATCCAACTGAGAGCACGCATTGCAGATGAATATCTCAATCGCACACAAACTTCAGAGTTGTTCCCATGAAACTTTTCTTCTACCTACAAAACTGCCAATTATTTTTCCGAATTCCATATATCATTTGCTGGAAACAGCCTCCCATTAGATCCTCAGGTCGTAAACATGATAGATATAATTTAGATTTCTAAATTTCCCTCTCTCTCATTCACTACTTCTAATCAATAATCAGTATCTAACAAGTTCATTTCCCAAATACATGTTTATAATATTTCTTCTCTTTTGCCACACTCAAACAGTCCTCAGAAACCTTCAATTACAGTTACCTGAGACTATCTGTGTTCCATTTTTCCCATTAGATATCTCTTGAAGACCTAACCATTGATCAATACTCACGGAGGTAAAACCTTTGATGTATTTCCCCAGCCATCAGGCAAATGGCTAAGGTCATTGTCCTGGTGCAGGAGGAGTTAATGACATCTGATAATATCTTCACTCTTAAACCCTAATTCTATCTACTTAAGTTTAAATACAAACAACACACAAACTATAGAATCACCAGTGGCCAGCTTTTTTTCCTCCATTTATATGCACAGCCTGTCTTTCTAAAAAAAATAAAAAAACTCCTATAAATTATTAAAGACAATACTCAAATGATTTCTATGTGTGAGACCCCTTTTCTGAAATCTCAGAGTCAATTGTGTGTGGTTAGAGTACCAGTAAAATAATGGCTGTCACTCATCAAGATAAAGAAGGCATGGCTTGTTTGATGACTGTTTGGTAAGAAAGATTAGGAACTTTTCATAGATGCTCACATGAGGAAGGAAAAACTCAAGGCTAATTTAGATTAAAGTGGGATTGGATTTTAGTGTGATAACAGAGATAAGATTTGGGAAGAACAGCCACTATAAGTAATATTTATCAGTTAATGGAAGTGGGGACTAAAGAGATTCTACAACCGGGGAAGAATTTTCAATATGCTTGACTCTGGAAGTCGAGGTAGATTTTCAATAAAGCTGATTATGTGTAATTTCTAGCACCCAAGCTCCACCCAAAGCCCTAATTTTTCATTTGCAATTCTGGGCTCTTTTCCTTAAAAACAGTCCATAAATCTGTGTAAGCTTCAGACACTGATAAACCTTGATAAAAAATCGATGAGCCCAAACAGAAAACTACAGGAGGCTTCTTTTCTACATGTTCGCCCGTTTCCTTGGAATGACTGAAACTTGGGCCATCATAATTTTATTTTTTTTTTATGATATAGAAATTTGAGTAGAGATGAAGCAATACAATAAGGAGAATCAGAACATCTATTTTTTTTTTTAACAGATGTGGGGGTGACTATGGGTTTCTTTGCAACAATTTCTTTCTCCTTCTGGAATGTCATATGAATGTCCCTGCATGGATTCCTGTATATATATATATATACACACAGACATACACATACACATGTGTATGTGTGTTTAATATCCTAAAATATTCTCTTAGAAATAATTCAAGCTCTTGCCAATCTTCACTTAAATTCCAAGCAAAATGGAGAAAGGAAGATTGTCCTCAAAAGATTTAGTTAATTAGAAGGTAAATAATAAGATGATGATACTCTATCAATAACGATCACTTACATATATATATTATACTTCATTTATTTTTATTCTTTATAAATCTGAAATATAAAGGCTAAATATTATTTTACCTTGGTCTTAAATCCCTTCAAAGAAATTAACTTCTCACAGGCTAGTAAGAATATGTGCAAAGTTAAAACTCACTTCACATGGGTTCATAAGCCTAATCTCTTTCTACTAGCGCACCAGACTACTCAGTTGGAAAACAGCTGCAGCATTCTGGCACCAAAGAAATCCTGGACACTGATTTTGGATCTTCTGTCATTTACCTTCCAAGAACGAATCAGCACATTCAGAACTACTTGGTTATTTATAAAAGTTAGATGCTATTCTTTTTTTTTTTTTAGAAGCTCTTTACCATAGAGTTTTACACCCTGGATAGGACTTCCTTCCACAAAGGATTGTTTTGTGCTATTACGGACCACTCATGATAAAATCAGATCAGATGCTGCATGTTTTCGGAAGGAAACTGGCCTGTTCATAGATAAGGAGATAATAGCGTTTCTTCCATGGCTAAATGCTAGACTACTGATGTCAGCTGCGAGTTGCATTCCAGCACCGCCATTATTGTTTGCTAGCATGGTGACTGAGTGACTTATGAGTCTCATTTTTACTGTTAAATGAGAATAATGAAATCGCACACATAGTACTGTTAAAAAAATTATATGTGATCATGCATTAACACGTTTAGAATGTCTCCTTCCCTCTTGCCTTCTCTTCCTGGCTTATTATTTATTTATTTGAGAGAGAGAGACAGAGAACAAGTGTGGGAAGGGGCAGAGGGAGAGGAAGAAGCAGACTCACTGCTTCAGCAGGGAGCCCCGTGTGGGGCTCGATCCCAGGACCCTGGGATCATGACCTGAGCCTAAGGCAGATGCTTAACCAACTGAGCCACCCAGGTGCCCCTCTTCCTGGCTGATTTTTGGGGGAAGACTTTTCAGTCATACTGCACTATATAGTTTAACAGGTGTCTAATATTTCACTGAAGCTGATTAAACTATCAAAGAGTTCACCTAGAAGAAAAAGAGAGGAAACAGGTGTATGTTCCTGAAGGAGCCTGCCATGGTTCTGCTTCTCTCCAGTCATTCGGAGGGTTAAGTACGTCCTTTTCATTATTTAGAAATGAGAACGATAAAGTACATTAGTTAAATACACAAACCGAAAGTGGATAAAGTGGTAAGATTGCAGTGGCAAACAGCATAAATCCAAGGGCTAAACTCCACAGTAAGGAGCAAGCAGTATTCTCTGAGCTAACAGATATCATCAACAACTCAAGTGTACTCTGGTAGGGTCCTCATCCTGGGGGGTCACTGTCTCTTTTGAAGAACCCGAATTGATACCAGGTAGAGAGCCAAAGTCTGAAACAACCTAAAGTCAGTGAAGTCCCTAACATAGGGTAGTGTGTTCTCAACAAACCTGAAAAGCTCAGCTGAGCTCTTTGTTGGGGAGTATTTTAAATAGTTCAAGAAACAGACTCAGCATTTATTCACAGAACTTTCCTGATTTTTGGAGACAGATCCAAATTGTCTTGCTCTGGTATTGTAATTCTCCAAAGAAGTCTACTTGGCCAAAAATGAAGAGCCAAATAAGTTAAGTTTGTGTTTTCTTTTTTCTTTTTAAAAATTATGTTCAGTTGGCCAACATATAGTAGTTTATGTTTTCTCTTGAAATTTGAAAAAAAAAAAAAACTGTACTCCAAAATTATGGAGAAAGTATTTATTTGTATCATGAAGAATATAAAATTATGCATGCATCCATTGAAATATACCTCTGAATAATATGGGCCAATGTTATTTTCTAATTTATTATAAAAATTAATACAAAAGATTTATGGTCTTATAATCAGAAAATAATACCATTATTATTATCCATACATGTAGAGTACTGATGTTTATCCCAATAATTATCTCGATTTTTTAAACTTCCATCAGAGTGTGAAACACAGGACACTTTCAATTCCATTTGAAACCCATATTAATAATGTGCTATATTTTATGACTTACCTTTAAAAATTTACAGTAGGCCTATAAAGTATACATATGCCTTAGTAGCTATCGATTATTTCTTCTGATATGAAATAGTACTTTAATCAGAAATGTCTTCTCTTTAAATTAAGGGTATAAACCTTGCCAGAATTTTATCCCGTCATCATACAGAGCCATCACATTCATTGTTTGATGAATAGCAGTATACTACTTGGAATTTGATAAAAAATGAAACTTATTTCAGATAGATGTGCTAAATAGTACTAATGCATTTTCCAATATGTTTTCTTTATATGAAGTGATGTGGAAAAAGTGGTCTTAACGTTAATCAGTAATGGCCCAGTTGGAGATGTAAGAATAAAGAAAATTGTATGAATTTAGGAACCCCTTGTATTTGTTTCAGCTGCATATTTTTTACTGTAATAAGATTAAAGTCACTTTAATTAAGATTAAAGTAGAATTCTAGCTTAATAAAATTTTTATTAATTTTTTTCCAAAATAATTTGGAAGTTATGTCCGTTCATAGACTAGGAAGAAGCCTGTGCTGGAATTATCTGAATATTACCTTATATTTTTGAATCATCAACAAAACAAAGCAGGTCCTTCGCGGACTGAAGTAGCTAAAATTATAATGAGGTGAGCAGCACAACACCTGCCACAGCAGGAAAGGGCCTTGTGTCAACTCCAGCTTAGTGTGAACAGCAAAGTGAACTAGAGTAGGAAAAAAAACCCACAATCTGAAAACAATTACATATGTTGGATTGAGATATATGGTCTTCACATAATCATTCTCACATCAGAAGAAGGGGTTAATGACTCTCTAGATGTCTGCTACAGGGCACAATTTGAGAATCTCTTAATATTTACGTTAACAAACGCTGTCTAAATTGATTTCACAAATGTGTGCATTACTTGTTTTTGGAATAAAGGGAAAATTTATGAAACCATTTCTGATAACTTAAGGATTTCCTAGTATTTTTATTAAACCCGAGAGTAAAGCTGAATGGCAAATGAGGAGTTTATATGCCAATGTGGTATTCTGTATCCAAGTTCTTTACTGTAATATCTTCATGAGTATAAGAATAGTTTTATAGTATTTCTATACATGTAGTTTTATGGGTTTTCTATAAATTCTCCTCTGATTAATGGAAACTCAAGGTCAGTCTACTCCTACATAATAATGAGTGTTGGTTTCATTTATGGATAAATGTTCATATTTGATATTTCAGATCTCAGGACAGAAAACTCTCAAGACCTATATTTCCTTTTAGTGTTAGCACAATCTGCAGTTGCTAGGAGAGCTGTCAATCTCTTCTTAATACATTCAAGCCCTTTGGAGAAAAGCACAGGCCAAAGGGAAAAACCCACAGTGGAAGAATTCTGAAGCTGATTATAGAGAAGGCTGAATGGTAGTCAAAAGTAAATTTCCAAAGGGATCCGATTAACATGGCTCTATCAAGTGAGAACTGGATTAATGCCATTAATTGGATGGCATTTTGTTCTCCTACCTGGTTTTTCATAAGCTGGACTTCCTTCCAGGCTAATTAACCACTAAACATTTTACCAGCAATCCAAGTGCGGAAGCAGTAAAAGATGGATTGCACTTACAAAGTAATTGAGGAAAAGTATATTGAATATTTTAAGCAATGATGGCGTGCATCCTCATACCGGAAGAAAGGCTTATGCACTGCCATCTGACAGGTCATTAGTTAATCTCAGACCTCAGCCCTGGATAAGAGAGGCTCAAGGATCTGAACGTCAACACACTGGGTGGGCCTATCCTAGTGCAAAGAGCTTCTGAGGAAACACTTAGTGTTCTTGCCTTGGCTTTATCAAAATACCCCTGGTGTTATCTCCGATGAATTCCCTAGTTATTTTATTTCCTTTTGACAGTAAAGTCAGAACTGACATACCCAGGCAGTTCTCAAAGAAATTCAATTACTGAAATGTCTGACAGCTTGCTTTGCTTCTTCCTAAAGTTTCCAAAGTTGCTTGCGGCACATATAATCGAGTTTGCTTTGCAAGACATGCCCTGCATCTTATGAATAACTTTTTTTTTTTAATTTCTAAAGAAAGATAAAATCCAAGAAACAAAAATATTGGTTAAAAGAAATAATAAATTAATAATAGTATATTTGGAAACATTTATAATTTTTTTTTTTTTTTTATTGAGGACATATTAGCTTTCCTGGTATTGTGCATGGCAGTCAGGAGATAGGATACTAAATTGTTTCTGTCATTAACACTGAAATCTATCAAACATTGCCAGGAAAGCTGAAGTCACTGGAATAGTATGAATTCAAGTGGTGCATTTCAAAATTTAAATTGCTTTTATTTCTGAGGAACACTAGATCCATGTGTTGAGTGAGTGCGTTGAATGACAACTGGAGCATGTTTAAGTAGCATCTGAATCATGTGACCCTTTTTCCAAAATTAAAATATTGGATGCGCTAAAGAACACCATATGTGTCTGTGTTATTATGCCATATATAATCTATATAAACTGCATTATTAATATATAATTGCTATATAAAACAGGTAATTTATATTTATATCACAAGTGTTAAAAAGGATTAAAAAAACATGCTTCTAAGCGAAATAAGTCAAGCGGAGAAAGACAACTATCATATGATCTCCCTGATATGAGGAAGTGGTGATGCAACATGGGGACTTAAGTGGGTACGAGAAGAATCAATGAAACAAGATGGGATCGGGAGGGAGACAAACCATAAGTGACTCTTAATCTCACAAAACAAACTGAGGGTTGCCGGGGGGAGGGGGTTTGGGAGAAGGGGGTGGTATTATGGACATTGGGGAGGGTATGTGTTTTGGTGAGTGCTGTGAAGTGTGTAAACCTGGTGATTCACAGACCTGTACCCCTGGGGATAAAAATAAATGTTTATAAAAAATAAAAAATTATAAAAAATAAATTTAAAAAAAAACATGCGTAGGAGCAAGATTTCAACAATTACCTTGCTTCTACTGACTGATTAGTATGTTGAACTTAAATTTTCTTCAACGAATTATAGCTCAAGATTAGGCTGCAAAGAAATACTAGGGAGAAGGAATGACACTGCCTCCACATTCCACGATTTTTCCACCTATAGCTAACTTCAAGGGAGTGAGCACTAGGGAATTTCCTTAAGGATTGCAATTTTTTCTAGTTTGCCTTAGAACATAAGAGGACATTTGCACAGACTCCCAAATGAGCCATTTATCCTTCTCTTCTCTCTCCCCCAAGTTTCAATATTTCGAGAAAAAAATTAATTAGGTCTAGTGGACTTTTTTCCTTTTTAACTTACCTAGGACTTAGAGAAATTCATCTTACCATTCCGAAGATGGGATTTTCTGAAACTAAATGCTGTCAGAATTTGACCTGTGAGGGACTTAATGATCACCTGGTCCAACCCTCTTCACTGACAACGTGAGGAATGCAACATTAAATAAATTATAAAATCATGCATCCTTTATGGGGAAAAAAATATCTGCGTCCTACATTAACTTACATCCTCTAACACTGCAGGTAGTTTTAATTATATATAAAAATACCTACTCACACATACCAGTTTTTAAGTATCTACTGTCCTACGAATACATTTTAAAAACAAATTAAACAAAGTATTCCTTGATTTTATTTGTTGTATATTTTCTAGAGAATATATTATGCAGCCTACTTTCAATTATATTTCATAACAAAAAATCTAATTTTTCTTAATAATGTAATGTCATTGTGTATTCTTTCTATTTTGAGTGCTTGGCTCTGAGCAGAATTAACAACAATAGATAAATGGTTATTTGAAATGCTGTTAAGCCTTTTGAACAAAGTGAATAATAAACCACTGAATGCAGTACAAGATTCCCACTTCCTAGGATTTCTATTCAATTAACCCCTTTTCTCTCTGACTGTTCTCCCTGGGAAAGCCTCATATGCATTTAAAAGTCCAGTTCTCTGCTTATACTATGATGGACACGGTTTTTTTCTATAGTCAAAGACAGCCTATAAATGAGCATTTGGACAGTGGTATGTTTACTCAGAAAATGATGCTTTCTCCTTTTATAGATGACACTTCATACCTTCTCTTTTCCCCTCAACTTGTCTAACCACTCCCACTCCTCATGCTCAGGTCATGATCTTGATTGACGTTCACTAAGAAAAGATGCTAAGAAATGCATGCCCGTATCTTTTCATGACATGTAGGTATTAACCTATATACACAGGGACATTGACGCTCCTCCTTTTCTTCTGTCACGTATCAATCCAGCTAACAGATTCCACTTCCTGACCCTCGGTCAAGGGTCCCTCCCCATCTTATGTTCCCCCGCCTCCTGCAACATAAGATGTTCACCCTCTTTTATGACTAATTCCCTCTGCATACACCTACATAAATATGTATCTTTATAGAGGACAGATACATAGATGATAAATACTAGATGATAGATGGGCACAGAGAGAGATGGATAATCTATGATCTTAAAAACAGAAACCAAAAATAAAAACTCGGATCGATGTACAGAATGGCCGGATATTGCCGTGTCTTTCTCCTCCTAGTTAGAGCAAAACTTGGGAGTCTATGACCTCACTGGCTGTGCATCTCCAATTCTCCCTTAAACCGACCCTCGTCAGTTTTACCTTCATCACTCCTTGGAATCATTCCTACAAAACTACTAGTGACATGTAATTCACCCAAACCAGTGGTCATTTCAGTCTCCAGGTTACTCAAACTCTTAGCATTATCTGACACAGTGGATCATTTTCTACCTCTTAAAACACATTTCTCACCCCGATTTCCCAGACTTTCTCCCTCTCCCTCACTCTCTCTGTCTCTCTCTCCAGCTTGGTTTTCCTTTCATTCCACTAGAAGCTTAATACACATCTCGTTTTTGAGTATTGACTTCCCTTAAGTTCTTTCTTTCCTCAGCCTACAGTTAGCTCATAGATATTTCACCCACTCCAGGGCTTTAAATATGTGTAGGTGGTTAGTAATTCTGTCTTTTCTGTCTGTTCAGGCTGCTGTAACAAAACAATATTAGGTAGCTTATCAACATCACAAAATTCTTCACAATTTAAGAGGCCAGAAGTCTGAAATCAGGGTGCTGGTATGGTCGGGTAAAGACCTTCTGTATGTTCATAGCTGGCACATTTTCACTGTATCCTCACGTGGGGGAAGGGGTGAGACAGCTCTACGAGGACTCTTATATATGAAGTAATTCCATTCAAGAGACCTTCACCTTCAAGACCTAAGCACTCCCCCAAATCTCCACTTCTCAAAGCCATCACCTTTGGGGTTTTTTCAACCTATGAATGGGGGCACGGTGGGAAGTACACAAACATTATAGAACTCTAAACATTATTTATGGCTCTAATATTTCTTGAATTCAGATTTGTATATCCAGTTGTCTATTCAATATTTCCACGTCTATGTAATAATAACTCTTACAGAATAACTCTTCCAGAACTCTTGAATATAATAATAACTCTGACTTGTATCTAGTGGTAACTCTTTCATTGTATAAGAAGCACTCTACCAAGTACTTTCTATGTTTTTAGATACATGTTTGCTCAACAAAACTATTGGGCGGGTACTCTGATTTTCTTTCGTATTTATTTATTTATTTGAGAGAGAGACAGAGAGAGCACACACAAGTGGAGGAAGGGGCAGAGGAAAAGAATCTTCAAGCAGATTCCCTGCTAAGTATGGAGGCTGACGCAGGGCATGTACTCACAACCCTGAGATCATGACTTGAGCTGAAACCAAGAATCTGGATGCTCAACCGACTGGGCCACCAAGTTTTAGGTGCACCAATTTTTACTTTTCTACATATGAGGAAGACAAAGTAGAAAGACAGTAAGACATTTTCCCAGAACATCATCTGGTGAATGGCAGAGCTTGAATCTTAACCTAGGTATTTTGGCTAGATAGCCATGGTCTTCATCACAATGATTTATATTTATTTAATAAATCAAAATAGAACCTGCCTAATTATGAAATATTTTGTGACGCTAGCCCCCATCTCAGTAAATTTTAACTCTTTCTTCAATAGCTTTGTTAAAAACACCAGGAATAAATTCAATCCTGACGTCCATTAAACAAGCGAATCTTGTACCATAAAATACATCCAGCCCCTGGTCATTTCTCCTATCTCCACTTCTAGTATTTTGGTGCAAATCACCATGTCTCTTGCCTGGATTATTTTACTTTCATGCTAAGATGTTTTTCTGAGTTGGCACTTGCCAACTCAAGTCTATTCTAAACAGGCAGAGTGAAACCAAATCCAGTCTGTTAAGGTTAAGCCCTGCATCTCCACTGCTGATAGCCCCAAAGACCCATCTCAGTCAACAAAGTGTCAAGTTCTTATCAGGGCTTAGGGTGCTCAAAGGACTGAGCCCCAACACTTTTTAAATCTCATCTTCTCTTCTCTCCTCTTTAGCTAGGATTTTCTCTAAGTTCCATACCCCAAGATGCTTGGCTTTAGAACCTTGACTTGTTCTAAAGAGATTTCCTCATAGACACCCTCATTAACGTGCTTCCTTGCCTCATGCATTAGAGGCTTGAATTGCACTTTTCAGAGAGCACTTCCTGAAAGTGTGCCCCATCCTTCTCCTTCTCTGATTTAAAATACTTTTAAACATTTATCACCATCATGTGTACATGATATTGGTTTATTTATAGGTTTATTGTCTATCTCCACCTCCCCGATTGAAATAGAAGCTAATTAGAGAGGAGACTTTACATGGTTTTGTTCACTGTTGTGTCCCCAACAACTAAAACAATGCCTACTGCACAGTAGATGCATGATTAATACATGGTAGATGAATATATATGAGCTACAGTCTATCTCATTGAAGACTCAATGATCAAAAATTTGAGGGAAAAGAAGGCACATCTTATTCACCACATGTTTGTTTCCCATTTACCAGAAACCAATTTTGAGGCATTTGATTCAAAATATAAAGTAATCTATAAAATAATGACACATAAACATAAGATTATATAAATCTATAGCTAGACTAAGAAAAATGTACAGTTTTAATCTGTCTCTGTACAAAGAAAGATTAAAGGTATGATACGAATTTGAGTTCTCAATATTTATAACAAAGAATATTTTTCTGTAACACTGTGTAACTTGAAATTTGAAATCTGAACAATAAATTAGTGAAAGGACATTGGGAATACTTTTTCATACAGGAATCCCACTTCTGCCAGGCGCTCATCTAACTTCTGGTAGAAAAGTTTTCAGTAAAAGAGAAATTTTAAATTCTCTTAAAATAAACCAATCCTACTATTAGACAGTTATAATGATTAGAAAGATTTTTTTTTCTTTTATCAAAACTAAATCTGGGGGTGCCTGGGTGGCTGAAGTCAGTTAAGTGTTTGCTTTTGACTCAGGTCATGATCCTGGAATCTGAGGATCCAGCCCCACATCAGGCTCCCTGCTCAGTGGGGAATCTGCTTCTCTCTATGCCTCTTCCTGACTCATGCTATCTTTCTCTCTCTCTCTCTCTCTCTCTCTCGTTCATTCTCTCTCAAATAAATAAGTAAAATTAAAAAAAAAAATCTGCCTCCTGGTCACCTTGTTCCTTTAGAGTTCATTTTGCTACACTAGGTTTAATTTTTTAAAATAAATATTTCAGATATAGGAATTTTTTAAACATTTTCTTCTAAGCAGAGCTACATTCCTCTATTTTTTTTTTTGCATTATGTATGGATTTATGTACTTTTTAAACTAAGTTACTTTCTTTTGGCTCTACTAGAATTTGTTAACATCTCTTTTATATTAAGTTTCCCAGTATTTGCTGCACTACATTCTAATAATAGTATCTAAATTCACTAATCCAAATTGGCACTGAAATGACCACAAAACTATAAAAATAGCGAACAGCACTGGAAATTAAAGTAGCATGCCATGCTACTTTAGAACTCTTCAGAAGCTTGAATAAATTTATTCTGAATTTAAAACAGGTGATACTAGATAAAAATATGTTTTTACTACCTAACTTGGAAATTCTACTTACTGAAAAAGACTGCACCATGTCAAGGTACACACACAGCTATTGTCAAAATCACAGCCTTCTGCAGGAGTGGAGCTGAGATAAATGCCAAGATACGCACAAGCTGGGGAGGTCATTATTCAGGACTCTGACTGCTAATTCGAATAAAAACTGTTTGAGCAGAAATGCCAGAAAACCTTACCTATACATAATTGTAGTTGTTTGGCAAGCACAATAGAATGCAGGGCTAAAACTTTCAAATGACCAGCTGTGCTTGTCAAGCCAAATGGGACTCAGTGCTTCGATGGTATAGACAAGGAACCATGTTGAGCAAATACTCCTATAGACTACCAGTAACCCACTGGGGTTCGTTACCTTGGGTCGCCCTATTACTTGACAGAACTTCTGTCAAACTTGTATCAATTATCTTTCCGGCTTCAGGTCTTAAGTTAAGAACTTAAGTAAGTAAGAACTTTAGTAAGACAGACAAACAAATAGAAAGTGAGGGCCTTGAAGTCATTCCTCTTTGCTATTGAGAGAATGGTTATAAAAAATGATCACAGAGACAAAAGAGTCAATCTAAAAAAAACCTTGTAAATATTTCTGAAACAATTGCTCAAAAACTTCTTTTAAAAATTATATTCATTTTATAGGTGAGATGTATCAAACATCAGAAGACCCATGATTCCCTAGGTATTTAAACCATGTTAAAAGAATGGTTGATAAAATATTCCCAATTATTTGAACCATTTGAAGTAACTTAATTCCCAAATTTTTCAATGGTAGCTCCAACAAACAAATTAAAGACTAATTCTGTAAATACAGGTGCAAAATCTTAAATTGAGTATTAGAAAAATTAAACTTGTCAAGGTATTAAATAAATAGACCAGGAACAAGTAGCGATTTTTCCAGAGGCATAAAGATGATGCAACATTAAGAAATCTATTTAACTCCATTAACAGGGCAAGAAGAATAAATTTAATGGCAAAGATCTAAGTCCTGAGGAGGGTATTTAAAAAAATTTTAATATAATATTAGTATTAAAAATTTTAACCATGACAGGGTAAAGTTAATTTCTTAAGTTTATAAGAATATTTACACGAACTATAAAGCCAAAATCCTACTTAAAAATGTAAGACTAAATACATTATTTCAAATTCAGTACAAAAAATATATATATATAGTTAAGATTCACTATTTCAGCTTGCATCATTTTACATATTTTTTGCCAAAAATAATTAAAAGATAAGATAACAGGAAGAAAATATATTATTTTCGGATGACATTACTGTTTATCTGGGAAACACAAATCATCTACTTATCTATAAAAATCAGTAAGACCACTCAGTAAGATTTCTAGATACAAATCAATAGGCAGTAATCAATAATTTATAGTTACAAAGCATATTTTTAAAAAAGAGTCCATTAACATTAGCAAAGATCAATATAATATGAAAAATCAACTGAAATATTCAGGAACAATATTTTTCAAATAATACTATAGATCTTTACTGAGAGTCAAAAAAGTTTTGAATGGATAAATTCAATAATACACAATTATCAGTTCTTTCCAAAGTAAATCTTTAATTTGATGTGTTCTCAATGAAAATACCTGATTTTTGGACAGAATTGTATCAAAAATATTGATATGTACTCAATAGAGTGATAAAGGTAGCTAAGAAAAGTGAGAGAATATAAATGAAAGAGTAACTGCCTTCCAGATTATTAAGAACTACATAGAACAGATAGATCATTGAAAGATAATCAAATTTCCATAAATTTCAAGAATTTTAAATGTGCTAAGTATAGCATAATTAAAAAGAAATTAAGAATTAATGAATAGGTGGCATTGAATTACATGTCAACCACCAAGAAAAAATTGTTTACGATGGGTAAAGAGTCAACACACATCCCAGAAGAATTAATTAAGGAAAAAAAAAAAAGAACAATGAAATCATTAGAAGAAAATCATTAGTAGACACTGATGTAATTTAGGATGATGAATGATGTTTGTTCAGGTGTAAAAACAAAGGTAAAATGCAAAAACTAAAAATTAACAGGATTTTCTAGCAAATTAAATCTGTGTAAGAAAATAATTCCAAAACCTTAATTATAAAGATGGAAATTTTAAAAAGTGTTTTCAGCCTATTTGGCCACCAGATGTTCTAGCACAGGTGTGTAAAAATTTAGGTTCATCAATAAAATGATTCCTAAAAAAAAAAAAATACATATATGTATGAACAAAGGGAATGAAGAGGCAGTCACCAAAATGGGAAAAGGAATGTATTAAAAACAGTAAAAAATTAAATTCAGTAACAAAGGCAAATGATCCAAGTTGGATGAAGTTTTAAAAAAAATTTCTAAAACCAAAAAGGAAAAAAGCAGTCCATGATCATGAGAGTAAGTAGAAATTGCTATTTGCATTTATGGTAGTGTACTTGTATGTATACAATCTGCTGATAAGATAATATGGCCATATTTACAATAACCTGAGTAATACACAATTAGATTTCTTGGAGTTAATATTAAGAAAATAATTGAAATGGATATAAATATATATTTTGTAGTAATATTTTGAGTAGTGAAAATTCAGAATGTCATAACAACTTTTGATTTGTTGATTAAAATGGAGTACATAATTATGGAATGCATTGACTCATGACATTTTGAAGAGACAGTATTTCTGGGTAGAGAAAATAGAGTGAAGCTGTATTATTTAATCTCCTTCCAACAATACCTTACCAAATATCAAAATAGTAACACAGAGATACACATAGATACGCAGGCAGCAGAAATCAAACAATAAAAGGAGCATCATTTCATCTGATAAATATTGAAAGGTGGTAACCAAGAAAAAAAATACCAACCCCACACCATTTCCCACAGGCAGTTTAGAAGAATAAAAATCAATTAAAATGTAATTATTTATGAACAGAAATGGCCTCTAATATCTTATGGGTGATGTGTAAACCTCTATAACTTCTATGTCTTCTTTGTCATGCTGCCACAGGAAAGAGTTGAGACCATGGGTGCTATGCTAGCATGGATCTATGAGTGACTTGTAAGGAACAAATTAACCCACGTTAATCTTTGATAGTGATATAGTAGAAGAAACATTGTTAGCACCATTATTTTGCTGGTGTCTATTGCAAAATGATACCCAGCCTATTCTTTTTGATACATGGATAATTGGGGAAGCAAATGATATGAATGTCTCCAAGAACCACTTCACATCTGCTGGTGAACTGTATCAGAAATATAGATTTCTTATATAATGTGCATCAGCATTCAAAACAAAAACAAAAACATAATAGAACAGGTTCTGGGAATTCCATTGTATCTGGCCATGCTATTCCATGAAGTCCAGAGAATGAGTAGGAACGTGACTTTTTCCCAAAGTTACTTTGCCTACGATGTACCTGGTTGAGTAAATTTGCTACAAATTATGTCACGCACAAACCCAAATGCTGTGGAAAACTCAATATTTTCACTGCTGATATAGGGAAGTCACTCTGCAAACAATGGACAACGGGGTTGACTTAATTTATCTGCCACAAAATACTGCTTTGACCACACAGTGTCAATGCATAAAAGTCTTATCATTCACTTTTAAGAAGAGCAATGGTAACACTTGCCTGAAGTCCAAATGCTATTATAACATTTATAAATAAAAACGGACTACTGTCTCCTCAAGTCCATTCATTGACTTCAAGCGAGGATACTTTCTGTGTTTAGGTCCTACTATCTAGTATGAAGCAACTGCAGCCAGCAGACTAAGTCAACAACCTTATGTGGAAAGATCAATGTTACAAAAAAATTGAAAACTATTTACACTCCTAATTATATACAAGAAAGAATATGACAGAAAAGTGGAAAAGAAGGAATATTCACATCATGATGCATTTTCTTCTCCATGGACTTTTACTGGGTACTCATGATCAGGAAAATAAAGGATTAGCTATGCCCTAAAGGCACAAAGCATTGCTAGAAGACTTGGATAAAGACTCATTATAGTTGGAGGAAGAGAAAAGTAAAGAAAAAAAAGTAAAACATGTCCACTCTCAGGACAGAGTCAAGAAACCTATCTGGGCTCAGACATAAAGAGGCTGGAAGTCTAGGAACCATTATAAGATTTCTACCAATTGCTGAGTGGGATTTCTACTACAAGTAAACACTTGAGAAATAACAACAAATGGGTACATTAGGGCTCCTGGCTCATTGTAAGACCAGCTTGGGTTTACCATTCAGACCAGGATAACCCAGTCAGAGACTACAGTAAACATGGAAACCTTCTACGTCCCTTGGAAAACAACATTACTGTCTACGGCCATACCACCCTGAATGCGCCCGATCTCGTCTGATCTCGGAAGCTAAGCAGGGTCGGGCCTGGTTAGTACTTGGATGGGAAAACAACATTACTTCAAACTCTTGGTTCATTAATCCACACAAGCTGAAGGTTGTCCTTTTCTCAGATTGCAAAAGTTTTAATGTATGAACCCAGATCACTTTGAGGAAGGCTGGGAAGGAGTTACATAGCATGAACTTGTGGTGGTAAGGAATTCTGGCAAGCTATTTTATTTGAGAGATGCTGGCTTCGTTAAAGGCTGTCTGGAAAAGAGGAGAGGAGCTATGATTATCTCGGCGATTCAAGATAGACCTCTGTGCCCCAACCTTGTCCTTCATTACTTAGATCAAGAAAGGCCTTAGCTAGCTACCATGTTCTTTTGGTGGGTCAAAATACTTGTTTTTCACTCCACTCTTGTTGCCCATGGTGATAATCAGGCTTATCTGTCTATGTCAGATAAATTGTGTAATTTAGCTAGTATGCCCCAAATTTCCTCTTTTACTTTAAAGTCAGGGAGCTCATTTTAAGGCAGAATTTTCCATTTTATACCTAGTCTACTGAGGACAGCCACTAGGGAGTTCATAAGGATTCTCCCACACCATCGCTGATTAGCTTTATAACACAATGGTAAAGGAGAGTCCCCTTCATAGGACAGAGTATTTTTCAGTGCACTCCGACATTCCTACCTCCTCCATCTCTATCTTTACATTCTTTTTTTTTTTTTTTAATATCATGCCAGGAAATTTCTTACATCTCATTTTCATTCAGCTAACAATTTTTTCAGAGTTTAGTCAATTAATTGTTCAAGTTGTTTGATCTGCTATTGGCTGCTTGAGCTAACACATAAAAAACTGGAATCCTTGGTCATTCTACCTATATGATAAGCTTGGCCTTATCTCCAACTGTATTTCTTTCCCTCACACTGCCATATTTAAGTTAATTCCAACATGTATTCTCCATATTTTTGCTGATATACATTAGTCAAAATCTTGCAATTCTACTGCTCTGTAAGCATTTTCATCTGGGTGTGGCATTTTAGTTCCCCCCTTAGCTGTCAGCCTCCGCTTCAGGTCTGTAGGGCTAACTTTGCATAGTAGTGTAGTTCTAACTGAGCACATAGCAATCCAAGTAGGCAATACTTCTCCCAGCCTCTCTTGTTGCTGGCTGTGCATGTGACTAAGTTATCAACTAAATATGATCAGAAGTAATAGGTGCACATTTTGTGTAATTTGCTTAAAAATTGTTTTTCTTCCAATTTTACTTCCTCATACTTCCTTGAAGCAGGAGCCAAGATGCAGAGCCTGAATTAGTTTCTACCACATAGAAGACATCTCTTGAATTTATAGAAAAATAGGATTAGGGATGCCTGGGTGGCTCAGTTGGTTGGACGACTGCCTTAGGCTCAGGACATGATCCCGGAGTCCCGGGATCGAGTCCTGCATCAGGCTCCCAGCTCCACGGGGAGTCTGCTTCTCCCTCTGACCTTCTCCTCGCTTAATAAATAAATAAATAAATAAATAAATAAATAAGATCTTTAAAAAAAAAAAAAAAGAAAGAAAAATAGGATTAAAAGAATCTGAGGGGTGTCCCTTAAAAAACCTGTTGGAGCAGAGTTACCATGCTAGCAAATGGTCATCATTTTGACCTTATCTGAGAAAAAAAAAATACACTTAATTTATTTCTGTGTCTCTTTATGATGTCACAAGGTTTATATCCTCAACTACAACATGCTATGGCATGTAGAGACTGAAGACAATGAAAGTTAGTAAGGGCAGGTCATAAAAAAATGTGTATCTGGGAGGAGGGTAACTACCTCAGGTATAGTTAAGACAGAGCCATTAACCAAGCCAAGACTTATTGAGAGAAAATTTCTCTTGATGTTCCTTTTCTAGAACTCTCAAACAGATGCTGTGTTGAGGGGAGATAAGAACTTCAAAGAAGGCAATCTCTAGCTTTCTAGATTTTGGAACATAGTAAGCCATCTTCCAAAGAGATGAAAATCAAGTAGACTCAGGCCACATACCTTTCTGGCTCCCTCATCAAACTCTGAGAAGAATCAAAGTTTTTTTGTTTTGTTTTTGTTTTTGTTTTGTTACCCTTCCATATGAAATGGAAGGAGAAAATTAAGTGTAGTATAACCCTCTCCAAAGAAACATTTAAAAAAAAAAAACTATATAAAAAAATTTTAGTAGCCTGAGAGGAAAAAAGAAATCCAGGGATATTATACTCAGAAAAGATGGGGATCAAGCATAGGCAAGAAGCTAATAACTCTGCATGTGTGAATTTTAAAAAACACAGTAAAATAACCCTACCAAGATATGACTCAGAATAACTCAGAAATGGAAACCATAACAAAGGGATTTGTGGTCAACACTGAATGCAATTAAGGATGAAACAAAAAATACCATTTGTGGGATTTAAGGATTAGTTCAGGGGATGGTTCTAACTCTAACGATTCTTTGAGATCTGTGGACTTTTCTAGTGTTTTCTCTTCTTCATAGCATTGTTTGATTATTTAAAATAATAATATTTCTTTTTAAGAAATATAATAAAATCATTATTCCAAGATTAAAGAAAGAGCTATTTCACAAGAATTATTAGTAGCAAAATAATTCATATTGATATGGAATAATGGATTCTCTATAAAAATACCAAATCTCATGTTATCTATTTTAAAATGTGATCAAACTGGCAATTTATAAAAACAGATGCTTATAAATAAAAGGAAACACTTACATTTTCCCTAACATTTATCAAAATCTCAAAAATTTGAGACTTCAGGCTTTCTCATGAAACAATTCTTCATGTTTCACGTCATTCTTTTGGATTTATACTTCACTTAATATGCCACTGGGAGTGAGGGGAAGAGTCCCTGTACAGCTAGGAAAAGATTAACCGCTCTATGGTGAGGATAAATAACCATCAGAAACTGCGAAAACCTGTTCAGTCGATCATTGACAACTCAGCTCAGTGAAAACTCTTTTTGCAAAGCAACAATGTTAGAACCTAGCTTCTGAAGTCAGCGATAAGAAACAGAGTAATTCCATGAACACAGCCAAGTGTCATTTATCACCAGCATCTTACCTGAGTAACAACTCTACACATAACGTCCACACACTTTACCTTCTGAAAGCCTGACAATCCCTGCCGCCATGATTCTCACCAATCTTTCCAAGACTGTCAGCCTGCTCGAGTCAAGGAAATAATGTCTGACTCTACTAAAATAAGAAATTCAGAATCGCCTTTTAATTTCAGATGTTGAACAGTAGTTGGGTGATCTTGTTTTAAAGACATTGAGCTGACTTACTCTAAGCAACAGGGATACTCACTGCATTCGTTACGCCAAACACCATTTTCCCTTTAGATCTACCAACCCAACAATGATCTAAGCTCTAACTAGTTTCACTGAGCAGTGCTGCTAAATTCATTCTGTTATCCTAGAATTTATAACCAAATAGGTTATTGTATGAGGTCCCTAAACCTGGATTTTTATACAACTTTTTTCAAGCCTGGATCTGTTTATAAAGTAACCCTGATTTGGGTATATCACTTGATCAATTAAACTTAAGTTTCCATGCAAAAAAAGTCATCAGATTTGAAGCTGTACCATTTGAAGTTGTACTGTTATTTGCAATTAATATACTTACTCTGCTGCTTACAATGCATTTGCTTTTGGCTGTCTACACATGTAATGTTTTGCACAGGCTACTCTTGTTTTGTCCTTGATTACCTTTTTCTGCCGAACACACACAGAAGATGCTTCCATAGAGAATGGATGCAGTATTCCAATAAATTTCCATTTCAGTATAAGCAGACTCTGTGCGCTGATGGTTGGAAACCAGAAGCCCAGGGAACAGTCATGAAAACGCACTAGCCAAGATTTGTTCTAGGTCCCTTTCAAAACCCTCAGGAGCACCACCTCTGTTCAGTCAGTTTGTGAAAGAAGGGCCACTTGTCAGATGGTTGATCACAGGACCCCTTCTGAGCATGTCTTGTCTGGGGAGCCCAGACAACGTTCACAAGTATACACACTGAACAAATGCAGTGGTTCTGTTTTCTTACCTGTCATGGGTTTGTCTTTATAGAAATTTCCACCTCTTTCTTAAATAAAATCTGATTTCTATTTAAAGTCTCACTTTAATGTTAGTTAACTCTTGTATTTTCCTTAACAGCCAAAAATAAAGTTAAAATAGAGTATCAAGTGGTTCTTAGAGTGGAGCTTTTGACATATAATAATTAATGAACTAATAGACTTAGAAGGAATTCTGTAAAAATTAGAGGACAAAACACTACATCTTCAAAAGCCAGATTATTTAATTGGAGAACTGAGCCTTGAAGTAGTTTTAACTTCAAGAAAGTCTCTCAGGGGCACTGTGGTGGCTTAGTCAGTTTAGTGTCCAACCAGATTTCAGCTGAGGTTGTGATCTCAGCACTCCCCCCTGCTCATGCTCTCTCTCTCTCTCATACATAAATTCATAAAAAAGAAACTTTCTCCAAGATATAAAACTTTTGAAATTTACCCCCCTTCTGTCTCATTTTTTAAAATCCTACTTTTTATTTATTTTTATTTTTCTTTGTTTTGTAGTTTCAAGTTTTATTTCAATTCCAGTTAGTTAACATGTAGTGTAATATCAGTTTTTGGAGTGGAATTTAGTGATTCATCACTTACATTCAACACCCAGTGCTCATCACAACGTATCTCACTCTTTTTAAAACCCACATTTACCTCATGTTCTAAAGGAACTAATTACTTTAAGCTTCCTTCAGAAAAGAAAGGCCACATTTTAAAATTGCAAAGTCAGAAGGTATTGTGAGATTGCTACACCCTGGGTTAGAGCCAAGTTAGTTGTACCAGTTTTGATGTAATTTTAGCTGATATTTGCTAGGATAAATAATACTAAATAATATGTATGAAGGCCCTACAAGAACAAAAGTCTGTGCTATGACAGAAACCAAAAATTAAGCACATCGATTTTACTGGTCGGTGTTTTTCTTTTTTTCCTCTTTCTAAAATCAAGTATATTTTAATATTTCTCTATAACTCTTCAACTTTTTAAAAAGATTTATTTATTTATTTTAGAGAGAGAGGCTGATAGCACCAGCGGGAGGGGCAGAGGGAGGAGAGAGAATCTCAAGCAGACTCCACTGAGCTCGGAGCCCCACACGGGCCTGATCTCATGAACTTTTCTTATTTCTATATTTTTTAAATATTTATTTATTTGACACAGAGAGCACAAGCAGAGGGAACAAGAGAGGGAGAAGCAGGCTCCCCGCTAAGCAGGTAGCTCAACATGGGGCTTGACCCTAGAACCCTGAGACCATGACCTGAGCCAGAGGCAGACACATAACCGACTGAGCCACACAGGCGCCCCTCTTACTTTCATATTTGATCTGAATTCTGTGAATATGTTTTAACTGTGTAGACGCCAAAACCAAAATGAATGAAAAACAAAACAAAACAAAACAAAACAAAAAAACCTCTACACATGTAAGAAAGAGAAAGTTTGTATTCAAGAGGTTTATATTTCAGGATATTAGCGTTTTGTTTGCCAGCAATTCTGTCTCTTTCCTCTAAAAAAAGGCCCAATTTTACATTTCACATTCTCATCTCTACATTTTAAAGGCCTGAATTGTTTTGACTATTGTAAAGCAACCAAGTAAAGGAAGAACTAAAGGTTGACTTAGTGAAAAATTCTGAAAGTTTGGGGTATTTCTAAGGTGTCAGATGTTTCCATCAGCATTCTTGCCTATCCTGCTTTGTAGTTATGAGCATTAAAAACCTAGAGAGATCAGTGTTTCCAGAAACAACATCTGTACCATCCCAGAAGAAGCAGGCATGAAAGTTATTCCAGACCATGTCCCAAAAGGATTCATAAGCATCACTGGACTTATGTCCCTAACATTTCTCCAACTCCTCATTGTGTTCAATGGCTTTTTTTTTTTTTAAGATTTTATTTATTTATTTGACAGACAGAAATCACAAGAAGGTAGAGAAGCAGGCAAAGAGAGAGGAGGAAGCAGGCTCCCCACAGAACAGAGAGCCCAACACAGGACCGGATCCCAGGACCCCGGGATCACGACCTGAGCCGAAGGCAGAGGCTTTAATTCACTGAGCCACCCTTTTTTAAGATTTCAATTTATTTATTTATTTGACAGAAAGAGAGATCACAGGTAGGCAGAGAGGCAGGCAGAGAGAGAGGGGGAAACAGGCTCCCCGCTGAGCAAAGTGCCTGATGTGGGGCTTGATCACAGGACGCGGGGATCATGACCCAAGCTAAAGGCAGAGGCTTTAACCCACTGAGCCAGCCAGGTGCCCCTGTGTCCAATGGCCTTTGGATGCTCACACAATGTTCCAAGAAAAAAAAAAAATCAAGAGAAAGGTAAATGTATCCTATTAGGTTCTATCACCAGTGATCCAGAAGGATCCCACTTCCTCCTTTGCTTAACTTGATCTCTCCTTCCCAGATGAGGGATGAAAACTCACATCATGAATTTGCATCAAATTAGCTTTTATTAAGGAGGAAAATGGTGCAACAGAAAATGAGGCAACTGACTGAACATCACAATCACTTCTTATCTTTGTATCTTTTCCTCCTTGACTGTGATCATGAAAAGCGACCATTACAGTTATCAACAATGAGAAAATTTGACCTCAATTTCATTATGAGGAGGGAAACTTTGCAAAGATGCATATGTAAGAGCATATTATTTGTAGATAAGATGAAAGATGTAGCACAAAATGAGAGCATTTAATTTTTGTTAAATTTTGAAACCACTTGACATTCTAAAGAAACATATTTCAATGGAAGCATTTATTGAATTATAATCATGTTCTCCCTCAAACAATAGGGAAAAAATAGAGCAAAATTACCATGTCAGGGACTACACTGCTGTCATTACTTAATATTTGAGGGATCAAAAGAAAAACCTAAAATTCTGTTCTTGTATGTAGACTCTATGATCTTTTCTTTTTAAATCCCTTTGTCATCAACATTACCCTTGCCTTTCCTTTATTATTTGTGAAGAAAACCTCACTAAGAAATGGTTCTCCATCTTTGTTATTTGAGAATACACTTTTCTTCATTACTTTCAGTTTCTTGAGGAGAAACGTATTAAAGCCACCTGAGCCCGAGTTTTTGATGGATAGATTCTCACACAATCTTAGAATTCACTGATTTAAAAGAAGTCTCTATCAGGCCATCTAGTTTCTCTCTCTTCACATAGCTATTTATTTTATGATACCTCTTGATCATTTCTAAGGTAAGCACAAATTATAATTCTGTGATTATAGTATTACCATTGATTTCCTTTGCTTATTCAAACAGAAATTTTGCATTGCCATGTTTTTATTTAATATTAACATGCTTTCAGGTCAGGTCTATGTTACCCACCAAGATAAAAAGAATCAATTTTATCAGACATTTATAATTATTTGAGTTCTGCTATAATTCAGTCATGCTTATCCACCTAAGTTACATACTTTTTACCTAGACGGTATTTTTTTCTGTATTTGTATTAAATATCATATTCATAACTTACAACCTCATGGCCATAATGCCCTAAAAGGCAAATGCTAATATGCATCTGATAAACAACTAAAATGTTTTAACATAGCATATTGAGAAATTAAAAACAAATTATTAAAATATCCACAAAGTGAATGTTAATAGTGTTGGTATTATAACTTAAAAGATTTCAAACTAGCTTCCAATTCCACAGAAAATGATGTAAACAGAATTACAATGTGGAAATCATAAATACAAAATTTTTTGAAGAAATGGTGCCATTGTTGAAAAGAGAAAAAGAGAAAAAAGCTGAGAGAAATGGTGTGTGTGGAAAGAGGAGAAAAAGACTGAGAGTATAAGAAAGAGCTAGAAACACAGGGAGAGACAGAGAAGGATGGTCAGACAGAAGAGAAGAGAGGATGATAATGATGAAAACTGACAGAGGAAATGAGCAAGAAAGGGAGGAAAAAAAATCAAGAAGAGAGAGGAACTAGACTTCAGAAAAGATATCTCAATAGCGCATGCAAATAACTGGTTCCAACTTACTCAAAATCTGTGAAACACAAATTGAAACCAAAGTGAAACACCAAAACACACAAGCTTGAACAGCTAAAATTAAATGGATGGAGAATGTCAAATTTTCTTGAGGATGTGCAGTGACTGTAGCTCAAATTGATGTAATCTCTTTAGACATATGGGTGCCATTATTTAGGATTATATAAGCACAAGCAAGAATTTAGCAATTTTGGGGCACGTGGGTGGCTCAGTGGGTTAAAGCCTCTGCCTTCGGCTCAGGTCATGATCTCAGGGTCCTGGGATCAAGCCCCACATCGGTCTCTCTGCTCAGCAGGGAAGCTGCTTCCTCCTCTCTCTCTCTGCCTGCCTCTCTGTCTACTTCTGATCTCTGTCAAATAAATAAATAAAATCTTTAAAAAAAGAATTTAGCAATTTCATATGTAGAAGAAATACATACATATGTGCATCAAAAGGCATGTACGAAATCATCTGAGCAGCACTCCTCCACATAGATGAAACTGGAAAAAATACTAATGTCCACAAACATTAAGATGGGTAAAAAAAAAATCACGATATTGTTATAGGAGAACAGTAATCAGTAAATATGAAAAACAAACAAACCCCCAAAAAAAACCCTGTAGTTATGGCACAACAGAGGAAATTTCACAAACACTATGTGGAATACAAGAAGCAATACATGAAACTATTTACAGACAATACTGTAAAATTCTGTATGTATAATTTTCCAAAGAGACACAAAACTAAACTATGGTGTCCGAAGTCAGGAGAGAAATAACCTTTGGGGTGGAGAGAGGGGGAATGAAGGGAATCTGAGGTTTGATAATCTTCTACTTCTTGATCTGGTAGAGTTCATGTGCATGGATCTACTTTATGATCATTCATTGATTCGCATTTTATGATTTTGACACTCTGCATGTGAGTATATTTCAGCAAAATAGTGTATAAAGTAAAACAAAGAAAGAGAACGTACACACACACACACACACATATGCACCTGGAGTGTGTGTCAGAAGGGAACATGCATGTATTGTGATATCTAAATGTATAGAAATTCAATGATAAACCACCTGAGTTACAGTAAGTTGAAAAGATGAGATCAGTGAAGTTAAAAAAGAAAGATTTTATAAAATTTTAACATACCAGGAAGATGTTTTTTTATAAAAACTTTCTCTTTCTCAGACACACACAAACATACACTAGACAAACACAAGGTAGGTTTTTAAGAAAATTAAAGGCTATCTATGTGTTTCACATTCCACTACGTCTGGCTCTATAAAGTGGAGCTTTAAGATAAAGGACACACTTTAGTGATGGAGTACATACCAGGAGGGCTCCCAGGTAGGTCAAGAGGAAACGTGACATGGAAGAGTGAAATGAAAATGAGCCTCAGCTACTGAATCATGAAATGGTGAAGAAAAAGACGGAGTTACACAAAACAAGAAGCCTGACCGTGTCTCCCAGGAATTTAAAATAATTGGAGATGAGCTCTGCATAGAGAAAGCGGGACCAGAACGCGGGGGGTATCGTGTTCAGATGCGTACTGAGGAGAAAACATTTCAGGAAGAGCTGCTCAATGGACGAAGGGAGCAGGACGTTCCCCCAGCAATGCCCGCTTGTTCCTGTCCCATACAGCCCCCCTCTCTGGGTGACCCAGGGAAAATGTGTGTAAAGGGTAAGAGGTCTGGTGCCTAGAAGAACTAAGAAAGACGTTGCTTTTAGGATGTCTGCCTCCCCTTTCTGTGACCCTTTTCCCTCCTTGAAATTCAATCTCAATTCCATCACTGAAATCTTTTTTTTTCTTTTTTTTTTTTTTTAAATCACAGCAAGGGGCTCTGACTTAATGTGTCACCACTTACTTGAGAGTTTGAATTTTTAAATATGACAGTAATTATGGCAGGCTTGGGACTTATTAAAATAAATAAGTCATGCTCCTTATCCTTGAAAAGCTCGTGACCTACTGAGTTTGGAACACCAAGAGACGATTTTAAAATGTCTAAAGTAAGAAAGACTGTTGTCCTCATGAATAGGTTGTAAGACCAGAAAAAGAAGTATTTCTGGGCAGGACCATAAGTTCAAATCACAGCACATTCTTTACAAAAACAACAACAACAAAAATCATGCTGGGGGGAAACGGTTCTGTGCAATTTGGGGCCCCCTGGATATGGTCCTCACACCTCTGGAGGAGCTCATAGACAAGAGCGGTTATGGAGTAAGATTTCAGGGAGTGGCGGGTTTCCTAGCCTCATAACTGGGATGTTTGTGGTTACAGTTGTTCTTCTTGACTGGTCTGCTTTGGCTTGTTTCTTGGGAACATCATTCCAAAACCTCTTCACCTGGACCCTTTTTCTTTCTGCCTGAAGCTACTTTCCATTTAAGAAAAGAGCTCTCATCCAGGATACGTACGCCTGTCTTTCCCAGGAAAAGCAGGCTTTGTGGCTCATTTATATCTGGGTCCAGTTCTCCAGGGGTCTACACCCAAGCTTGGTGGTAGTTGCACAGACAGATCTTTTCCAAACTGTCTTCACTTCTGGGCTTCTAAGATGCAACCTACAGTGACTGCAGACGACTGGCCAATAGAGCTTTGCTTCTTGAAAACACAAACAGCTAACTGTAATGAACTTTAAACTGTTTTAGATAGGCCTGAACATCAATGCAATTGGCTAAAAATTAAATGTGCTCCATATATTAAATAATAGCAATTAAATGTGCTCCAAATATTCACCACAAATGGGTCTACTCTCTTGGTAAAAAAGGCTAACAGGACTGAAAATGGGAATCACTTCCATAAATGAGATAAAGTACAAATAAAAACACTTCCATCGACTGCAAAATTCTAATTTTAGTCAGGTACGTGGATTTATTAATTAACTGGGATTGAAATAAATTCAACAGTTACTTCCTTTATATTTTGGTTTAATTAAATGCAAACCGAAGTTAAACTATATCCCCAAAATACACACTTGTACTCATAGCAAAGGAAAATATTACTTAAGAGAAACACTTACATTTGATGGATGGCATTTAATTGTTTTTCTAAAATATCATATGCTAATGAAACTTTTTTTCTATCACTATTTTACATCAGTGATATATTCAGGCGGTATTGAAAAATCACACCCTTACTGCCTAATTTACAGTAGCTCGTTTGTTCTTCCCCTAAGCTCAAGTTTACAGAAGACAGAGTAAGATAAGCTAAGTACATAAATTAGGTAAAAGACATCCAAATGTATCTCAAAATAGTTATATTGCCTTCATTAATGCTACTGAATGGAACGTTTTAAGTTTGAGCATCAATACTAAATCCAACATACGATGGCATTCAGTCACACTCCGATATTCCCACAAAGAGTAACAAAAAGACATTTATATCCAAATAACAGCTAATTTATTAAAACTGCAAGATACAATGACTTCATACAAAGCCAATACCAACTTTCTCCGAGATTTACAATGCAGTTAGCAAGCACTGTACTCCTGTTGAAGCAACTACAGAGAGAAAGCCTGATTCAAGGGTCAGAGTATTTAAAATCAAGACACAGCTTTCTAGATTTTGCCTTTTAACTCAACATGAGCTACCAAGAATTTGATTGCATTGCTTTCTTCTTGGAGCATTCAAAAATCAATTGCACATTTATGCTACACATCTGGAATTCCTGCTTCACTGCCTTTCAAAGAATGAGTACGATGATAGTAAAAAGAAGCCAAAGCGCTACAACATACATTTCCTGTCCTTTATTTTCACCTAATCAACAGAAATCCCATCTAAAAATACTGATCATGACAGGATATCTCACCGTGAGAGAACCTAGTAAACTTCCAGTAGATTTCTAGAAAAATGTGACAGCCAGAGTAGAAAGTGGAGAGTTCCACTGCTGGGACAATTGGGAATTATCTTCAAGAAAAAGGATAAAACTAAATATTAATAAAAGAAGCCATAAGAGAAATCTGTTATAAAGGAATGCAGATTATTTTCATTTTTAAAAGTCATATATACAAAGCTTTTTTTTTAAAAAAAAAAAATAATTTCTTGCCAACTCTACCCAGTGACATATACATAATGTGTGTATGTGTACATGTGTGCATATATATACACATAAACCGGCATGATGTTCATGAAAACAGGAGCAATTTACAGAATCATAAAATATTGGAACCAGTGTTCAACTATGCCTCGGCTATATTTAATCTAGCATCCCACTGTCATGGGAAGAATCCTTTAAAAAGACACCAAAAAAACCAAAAAACAAAAAACAAAACAAAACAACACCAAAAAGGTGATCTCTATCCTCTATCTTCATGCTTTTAGGATGACTGAGGTCAGTTTCTCCCAAGAAGCTGACACCATTGTTGGATCAGTCTCACTGCTACAGGGAACTTAACACAGGATTAACTATTATATTCATAGAACTTCTTCCAACCAGCCTTTGCTCTACCCTCAAAAATCCAAGTTCTCGTAAAAATGAGTTAGGATTTGCTATACAATATATTCTCTAGAATCCTATAATTTCCAAGCTTAAAATGGACCGTTATCTAAAAGCTTATTTATCAGTTATTTACAACGGAAGGTTTTTCCATAAAATAATGATATACACGATGGCCACATGCTTACTTTTAATCCCCATAAATAAATGCATACCTACATACAGAGATATGCATGTGTATATGTTAATGAATGAATAAAACTATGCTAGGAGTTTAGTTCTAGAGAGTCTAAATGTATATCTATCCATTGACCATGTATTTTAGTCTTTCACATACACAGTAGAATATCAATAAGATTTACAAATTTCTTTTATAAATATCAATATCAATAAAGGCATTATCAATAAAAGATAATATCAGTAAAATCCTAAATCTCCTCTGTGGAAGAAAATGTATGTTGTAGGTATATATAGGAAAATATAGGTGTATCTATAGGAAAACATATATCATAGATCTAATTTATCACATATGTATTGTTTATATTATATTACAGATATCATATCACTCTGGGAAAATACACTTCATAGTTAAATCATGGATGCTAAAACAATCTTCTACAGAAAAGTACCCAGGATCAAAAGTCAATAATGTGAGGTATTAGAAATATCATGTTAAGATATCAGAGTAATTGTACTGGGCAACTCCCCAAAGAAGTAGTTCCTTTCCTGTCTCTGTGAAGAGCACACCTGTCCGCTGTACAGTGTGCAGCTGCTGTGATCCTGAGGCTTATACCAAAGGATACTCAGAGAAAGGGGAATATCTACAGTTGATTCTCCCCCGAGGAAGCAGATAGGCTCTGGAACGACACATACCTTTGTTTCAATCTTGGTGATGGTACTTACCAACTAATGAAACCAAGCAAGTCAATTAACAGTTGAAAAATTCTTACCTTTAAATTAAATACACACTAAAACCTACCCAGAAAAATGTGTCAGATTAATCATCTGCATAGCCCTGGTCTTCCCTGAATAGTCCTCAGTGAAGGCCATGGAGAGGACCACCAAATGACCCTTAAGCTGCGCCCAGGCAATCAGAGTCTCCTTCCTCCCCCACTCCCCCAACCCACCCCCATCGTTGGAATGAATGTTCTGCCCGCAGCTTCCACAACAGGAGCCATTTTCCAGGATGCAGCCTTCAAGAGAACAATGTTTTGTTGAGACCATCTGGACGGTACACACTGACTGAACCCAAGTATGGTCTCTCTAAAAACTTTGAAGATTCTGGCACACACGTGTGGAGCTCTACTCATCTCCGGGCCACTCACCTGTAAGTGCGCTTGCTTATAAAACTTCCCACCCACCAATCCAGACTGGCCCGCCTCTTTGTTCAGATTCCTTTTGCCCTCTGTGTGTGGGGGCCAATTTGCAAACCAGCTGTGGTGAGGAGGGTCAATGTCTGCTCCAAGAAACAGAAGACTGACCATGCATGTTCATAGCAGAAGGGAACCATCAAGAAGTACAGGGTTGGCCACGCTGGACAAGTCAATGTGTACATGGAGACTAGGATTGCTCTGTGTTTTCAGAGATGAACGAGGTGGTGCTAGGAATTCCTTCCTGCAGGGATCTGGTATGACTGACACACAGTTCTATAAATGTGCGTGCCTGTCTCATGCTTCTTCTTCTTCTCCCCCTTTTTTTTTTTTTTGCCTAGTTTATGAAACTATTAACATGATTTTGAGAAGTAAATTTGTTAGGTTATAAAACTGATTTCTCATCTTCATATAATTAAAAAAACAAAGACAGAATTTGAAGAAACCAAATAAAAAGCTATGTATTTGGAGATTATATAAAATAAACTATTCACATCCTAAATAGAGCCCCTTTAGCCAACCCACAGGAACTGAGAGCAATATTCACTTTGACTTTAAAATACATCAAGAAGTGGAATCTTTTCTTTATCTTCATTTATATTCAACACGATGCTTTATCTTCATTTATATTCAATATCAATGACTCAGCATTTAGCTATCTTCTTCTCTGCTCTTTAAATCTATCAATTATTTTTAAAATTTTTTCCCAATCATTTAAGTGTATTAGTACAATTCTTTTTTGAAGGATTAAATTTTAAAAAAGAGTGTCCTTTGTTAATGCAAATCAATGTACCTGAACTTAACCTTCTAGTAAATTTGATGTTTTTTATTGGGTTATTTTATGAAGGGTATGCTTGTAATTAGTAACAGCTGTGAATCTCCACTTTGTAAAAGTGGGAAGGATAAGTTATCAAATTAATCACATTTGGACAAATCTCAAGTTTTTATAAGAGGAGAGATTTGAGTAGAATTTTTGGCAACATTTTGAAAATACTAAAAAAAAAAAAAAGGTACAAATATTTTAGCTAACCTTGTTATAAAGGCAAAATATGAATTATCTTTCTTCCCAACCCCAAGTTAATTATGCCATTCACCCCTTTACCTCCTACAGAGATTCCTCATTCTCTGGAACTATTCTAAACATTTATTTTATCACCTCTGTATGTCTTTAGATGCATATCCCCTGTTCCAAGGGAAACTGTAACTAGATCACCCATTGTCTGCAGAGAGCTGGGATTTCAGATGAGCCCCGGAAAATCATCTTACCATTACTCTATAAGCAATTTTGAAAATGGAAAGTAGGGCATATTTACTACACCTGGTGAGTCTCTAATTACAATAGTCTATATTCATCATTTACACACATTTGTCATTTTAATTAATTACTCAGGGCTCAGCTCTATCCCTTTGCTGCATCCTAAAATTCCCATTGATTTAAAAGGTGTAATTGTTGCACTAGAGTCATAGACATTTTGGAATCAGTGGTTTTTATACAACCAAGAACTATTCTCCAGCGTTCATTCACTGTGGAGTTCAGGTTCCTGTCACTTGAAACCATTCTGCCTTTCTTTCTCCTGTTACAGGTATCTATTTTGAGTATTTTAGAAAATCACCCAAAAAAGTCTGTCTTCAGTCTTACAAGTCCCATGTTTAACATCATTATAAATAGGTACAGGAATTATATTATCTTTTGTTAATAACGGCTGTACGTAAATAGTAAAGCCTTTTCAGGTAGGCAACATGTTTGCTTATGGGTAAATTCAGCCACAGGACTATCAAGGTTAGCTCTAAAAGGTAAGGCAGACATTCTCAATTATTTAAAACACCTTTCCTTCTTGAACTTTGTTGTTTTCATTTTTGTTATATTTTGGGTTTTTAGTGGATTCGATAACTTTAAAATAGAGATTTAACTAATGTCATGAAAAACAGTCACTCACAACCACATGATCGAAGATTTCACATTTCAGTAATATGAAATTCTCAAGAGGAAGTACATCTTTATTGGCCTCAATTCACCAAATTAGTATCTACAATATAATCAAGTTGACTTAAACTGATTATAATTGTGCTTCCTTCATGTATCACCCACTGCTATGAGGCAGGGGAGGAAAGCATGGATACGGCCACGGATAATTTCGAACAGTAATTGTGTTGTTTACTTAGACTAAAGCAGGTGTTGTTTTAGGTGTTTTATGTGGAGAAACAGTTTTGTCACCATCGCGACAAACTTGTCAATAACCTATTTTTCCCTCCGTTTTACGTGAGAGGAAACTGAAGCACAGAGGAGTTATGTAATTTCCAAAGTTCACACAGTAAGGAGCACAAATAGAACTTACACCCCAGACACCAGAGACCACACGCCTAACCGCTGTTTTGCACTGCCACCGCATCCTAATATCTCCTTTTACTATAAAAAGTTTGATAGTCCAGACCTCTTCTTAGCCATCTTTTCTCTCTCCCACAAGGTTATTTTAAAAAGAAGCTCTGAATATTTCTGGTTTTCACTGACACAGCACATCTTATTAAAACCCAGCTCAGCTAGTGGGAAATTCAACATAGGAACCGGGACCCTAGGTCTAAGACGTGGCTTCCTTCTTTTGTTTGTGGAGTATTAAGTATATTCATAATGACCACAACCAAGGCATTCAATTGTACTAATATATCAAAAATCCCCAGGTGGGTCTGTTGGTTAAGCATCTGCCTTTGGCTCAGGTGGTCCTGGGATCCAGTCCTGCATCAGACCCCCCTGCTCAAGGCGGAGCCTGCTTCTCCCTCTCCTGCCTCCCTCCACCTCGCTCCTGTTCTTTCTCTCAGATAAATAAAATCTTTTCAAAAAATTCCCTCATGTCCCTTTACAATCAACTCCCTTTCCCTGAACCCTAGCTATCATGATCTGCTGTTGGTCAGTATTATTTGCTTTTTTTCCCCGTAGAGTATCATATTAATAAAATCTTGCAATATGCATTACTTAAAATTCTTTACTTCGCATAATGTTTTGAAATTCATCCAGACTGTTATATATGCCAACTGTTCTTTTTTATTGCAGTGTGTTCCATTGCACGAGCTCACCAAAATCTGGTGCATGTCAGTGGATGCACATTTGCATCGTTTAGATTATTTCTAATTTTTGGCTGCTATCACCAACGCTACTACCAACATTTTGTGTACAGGTCATTGTGTGGACATGTATTTTCATTGCTCTTGGGTGAATCTCTTAGATTCCTGGGCCATATGCAATTTTAGATTCTATCTGTAGAGTCTATGCTAATTTGTTAGCATATGTTAGCAAATGCTAATTTGTTTTCTAAAACAGTTGCACAATTCTGCATTTCCATCTTCCAAAGTAGGAGAGTTCCAGTTGCTTCAAATCCTCATCAACACATCTTCCTAATATTAACCAAAATGGATGTCAGTAGTATGTCATTGGCGTGTTAATGCTAATCTTTCTGATGACTAGTGACTTTGAATATCTTTATATGCATATTCATCATCCATTTATCTTTTGTAAAATAACTGTTAAAAATGTTTATCCATTTTGGGTTGACTGTCTTATTACTGAGTTGGAAAATCTTCCAGATATTTGAGATATAAATCCTTTAAAGGCTTATGAAATTGTCCAGGGAAACCATCTTTTGGCTAAGCTTTTTTTTTTCCAGTATGGATATTATTTCTTGTTAGGTAGATTATAGAAGATTGGGTCCTTTAAAGATAGTGTTAGCCTTGGAATAATGTTCATAAAACTCCTTTGTTATCCCTTTAATGTCTGTAGGATCTAGACTAACAATCTCCCTTTTATTATTGATACTGTTTATCTGTGTGTACTTTTATTAAGTCTCAGAGTTTTATCAATTTTATTGCATCCTTGAAAAATCAGCTTGGATCTTGATTTTTGTATTTTTTTCTATTGTTGATTTTTGCCTTGATCTACATTGTTTCTTCTTTTTACTTTATGGATAATTAGTTCTTCTTTTTCTGTGTTTATGAAAGAGACACTCAGATCATTAAATAATGACCTTTCATCTTCCCTGATATAATCAGGGAGAGAACTTTGCTAACTTCATCTCATACATTTTGGTAGGCTGTGTTTACATTCCATTGAATTCAGAGTATGTTCTCATTTGTTGTCCTTTCTTTCTTGACCTATGGATTATTTAGACGTTTTTGTTTAATTTCAAAGTTTTTGGAAATATTTTAAATACCTTACTGTTTTCTCATGTAATTCTCAATGTAATTGGGAATTTCAGTGTATTTTAATTTATTGATACATAATTTTTATGTCCCAGCATATGGCCTACTGTGGTGAGGATATCATAAGCCCTTGAATGTGGTCTGATTGAACATAGTGTCTATAATAAGTATCACATAGGTCAAAGCAATGAACAGTGTTGCTCAGCTCCTCTATGTTTTTAGAGATTATTTTAATCTACTTATTTTATCAATTACTGAAATAGGGATGTTAGAATGCCTCATCTATCATTGTGGGCTCCTGCAGTTTTTCCTTCTACTACATCAGTGCTTCTGTATGTATTTTGAAACTCTGTTATTTGTTATAAATATACACATTTATAATTGGCATGACTTCAAGGTGACTTAAGCATCCTTAGGAAATGTCCCACTTATACAATGGCAATAGTTTTTAAAATCTATACCTCTTTGGTACTAAAAGATTATTTTTTAAAGATTTTATTGATTTATTTGATAGAGACAGACACAGTGAGAGAGGGAACACAAGCATGGGGAGTGGGAGAGGGAGAAGATGGCCTCCCACCGAGCAGGGAGCCCATATGGGATTCGATCCCAGGACCCTGGGATCACGACCTGAGCTGAAGACAGTCACTTAACCAATTGAGCCACCCAGGCACCCCATAGTACGAATATATTAATAAAAGGTATGCTATCTTTTTTATCCTTACTGTTGGCATTGTATTTTCCAGTCACTCGTTTTCAACCTATGTCTTTTGTACTAAAACATGTCTTCTTTATCTGTTATGACAGTCACTGCCTTTTAATTGAAGAGAGTCTATTTACCCATTATGACAATCATTACCTATTAATTGAAGAGTCTATTAAGGAGAGTTTAATGTAACTGTTAATATTGTAGCATGTTAGCGTAATGCTTCATTATTTGTTTTCTCCTTGGCACCTCTATTTATTAGGACTCTGACATTAACTGACCTTTTTTTTAATTGAAATATTCTAATTTTCACCTGTACCTTTTTTCATTGTTTTTAGTAGTTTTTCAATGACTCCACAAGCTATGTCAAGTTTATTTTATGCCACTTTACATAAAATGTAGAAAACGTCAAATCATAAAAGTGAACTTATTTTTATCCTCGTGATTTATACAATCTTAAATTATACAATCTATAAATTCATGACTGTCTTATTTTTTGGAAACAGAAATTAGCCATTATTTTTTTTCAAGCAGTTTTTCTGCCCCATTTTCTGCTTGCTTCCCATATTAGTTGCTAGGCTAACATAGCGAGGTAACACAAGCTGTGGGGACCTAAGTAACAGAAATTTAGAGTCTCATAGTTTTAGAAGCAGTAAGTAAGATCAAGGTGTTAGCAGGGCTGGTCCCCGCTGAGGGCTGTGAGGAAGTCCTCACCTCTCCCCTTGTTCCTGCTGGTTTTCTGGTAATCACTAACTAATCCTGTTAGTTAGTTCCTTAACTAACAGGAGCATCACCTGACCTCAGCCTTAGTCTCTATTTTTGTTCTCCCTACGTGCAGATCAGTGAACAAATGTCCCCTTTTGATAAAGAAACTGGTCATATGGGATTAAAAGTCCACCGTACTCCAGTGTGACCATCAGCTTTACTCTAAGTGCTCAATAAGTATGCTTATAACAATTTCAGTATTAAATAATCCATGGCCTCATTTAAACAATTACGAGGATCTGATTTGTAATTTTTTTTTTGTTCTTAGATACGAATAAAATAGATGATTTATGGAAGTTTCAGAAATTCATCTCTCATCTAATGTTTCACTCATCCATGCATTCACACTATTTTATACTTTTAAAATTTTCTGCTCTTGTAAAAGAAACCAAATTCAAATTTCCAACTTTACAGCCAGGTCAAAATAAGTGTGAATGTGTGGAAGGAAAAAGAGTTCAGAATGTTCTATCTAGCTTCTTGGGATGTAGTATAAATGTCCTTAGGGTTGAGAAGAATCAGCAATAGCAGTCAAGAGCAAGGCGGGAATATGGGACCTCTGTCAAATGAAACACAAACCCTGAGGCTTAAAATATTTTAAGTGGTGGACTGAAAGGTAGTATAGCTGTTGAATCCAAATGTTCTCTCAGAATTAAGATTTCTTTCCCGCAAACTTCCCACAAACAGTTTTATAAACACCAGTTATTCACAACATTGAGGACAATTGTGATCCTGAGTAAATAGTCAGGTTTTAAACTAAATGGTACGTTTTCCTCTCTTTAGTAAAGAAATAAGTATGTCAAGAGTAAATGTTCAAGTTGACAATGGAAGTTCCTTGGAGAAATAGTTCTCAACTTTCTTTGCTCTGCACCATTTATACCCACATACACACTCACAAACACAAAGCTTTAAGTATATTTTAGTAAGAATTTGGGCATGCATATAACTAAACTAATTATCTGTGATTTGAGGGTTTTTTTTTTTTTCTTTTCTTAGTAACCCCAATTCACTTTTGTTTCCTTCTTTTTCTAGCTAAGACCAAGTCTATTGTTTCCTTCTTTTTCTAGCTAAGACCAAGTCTACTGATTAAGGACAACAGCAAAACTCCAGTGCTAGGAGAATACAGCACATAGAATACAGCACATTTCCCCATGATTCTTTAGTCTTTTGAAGCTAATCATTTTCCAAAATCGTGCATCTGAAAGTGTCACAGCAATGGTCAGGATCCCGTGGCAGCAAACACTGAGGTGGCTTCAGCGATCTAGCATGCTGTGACAATTGTTTTGCATGATCCTTTCCTCCTCAGTATGGGAAAGGTATGACTCGGCCAAACCAGTAAAATACGGTTAAGGTAACAGAATGTCACTCTCATGATACACCTGCTTTCAGTGAGAGGTTATCTCGCTATCACACTCTCTCCTGCTTTCCTGCTGGCATTGAGGAAACAAGCGAACGTGTTGCAAACTCCTTACAGCGAACACCAGCAATGAGGGAACAGTGGGTGGTTTTCAGAAGCTGACGATAGCTTCCAGATGATGAGTCGCGAAGATCTGTCTTCCTTAGTCCTACCATCGTCAAGAAAGGGATTCTGCCAGCAACCTGAACGAGTGTCAAAGTGGATTCTTTCCCCAGTTAACACTGCAGATAAAACTGTAGCCGACCTATTCCCTGGAAGGCAGCCTTCCGAGACTCTGAGTGTGGGCAAAAGCTAAGCCATGAGGAGATTCCTGACCAGCAGACAGAAGCAAGATAATAAACATGTGTTTACTAACGTCACTACGTTTGTAGTACTGTTTTATGCAACACGGCATTATTTTAAAATCATATTTTATTAAAAAGGCATTCTTTTTAATGCATTCGTTTCTAATTGCCAAGCTATTGAGAGAATACATATTTTTTTAAAGACTTAATTTATTTATTTATTCATTCTTTCATTCTAGAGAAGACAGAGGGAGCATGAGGGAGAGGGGCAGATGGAGAAGGAGAGAGAGTCTCAAGCGGACTCCATCCTCAACAAGGATCCTGCTGTGGGACTCGATCTCATTACCCTGAGATCATGATCGGAGCCAAATTCAAGAGTAGAACACTTAACGGAGCCACTCCGGCACCTCTAATATGCTAATGTTTTATTGGGCTGTTTGCCCTGAGGTGACTGGTAATCATTACTGAATTAATTAAAATTATTTTAAACTTTATTTCTTGGGGTGCCTAGGTGGCTCAGTTAGTTAAGCGACTGCCTTTGGCTCAGGTCATGATTCTGGAATCCCAGGATTGAGTCCCGCATCGGGCTCCTGCTCAGCAGGGAGTCTGCTTCTCCCTCTGCCCCCCTTCTGCTCTCTCACCCTCTCTAATAAATCAATAAAATCTTTAAAAAGATGTTTATTTCTTTTATTTCTTATCTATGGCTTGGTTTCTATAAAAATTTAACATCTTACTTTGATACAAGTATAGTGTATGTAGCCAAAAAATACATTATTGTATGGCTGCATAGTTATGCATTCATATAGAACTATATACCTATATATCTATATTTGTATATAGATATATATGTATTTCTTTTTCTAATTCAAAATTACATGCATTCTTGATGTCATATATATGTATGCATCTATACATACAGACATGTTGTGCAATATTCATTCTGATAATTTAACCCACGCCTAAAATATTCACGAGGATCTTAAATTTGTAAAATACACTTGGAGTGTTTCAAATTCTCTTAAACAGATTATAACTGGTTAAAACCTGTATTACCTTTTGCATTTATAATGAGCTATTCATCCATGTAGGTTTATTTGTATTCAAAATACAGCAGATAAAAAAACAAAAGCATACTTCTGAAAGATCAAGAGCACAGGGATGTTTTGTCAACAACTAGTAAAGCCAGATAAACTGTACGGTTACAAAATCACATTTTTTTAAAGGTTTATTTATTTATTTAAAATAAGCTCTATACCCAATCTGGGGCTTAAGCTCATGACTCCAAGATCAAGATCAAGAGTTGGATGTTCTACTAAGTCAGCCAGGCACCCCCCTCCCCGACCAAAATCATATTTTTAAAGCTGTCAGTGAGCTTTCAAACCAAGAAGAGTGGATGGCCTCTGTTTATAGAGGGGGCAAACTGTTCGGGTGTGAACTAAATATTCACAGCTACTTTTTTTTTTTTAATTTCTTAATTTCATTTGCGCATTCAGCATGCACGCCCTCGGTGGATGAAACCTCTGTGCATGTGAGATCAGAGTGGGGAGAATGAGAGAGGCTTTTAGCAAGTGTATAGGGCTGTTCGAACAGAATATGGGCTTTGACAGGGCTCAAACTCAAGCCTGTTTTCCCCAAAAGCATTTTACCGAATGCTGAGGATGTTACAGAAGATGCAGGATTAGAGAGAAAGTTTCTTAAAAGCAAAGTGAAAATCCTCTCTGTGCTGTCGTGTATAGGGACAGACACCTGCTGGAACAAGTGATCCTAGAAAATTGAAAACCTGAAAAGAAGGCTGAATTGGCAATAACAAATTCATCTGCTTTTTCATGAATAGTTTGCAAACACGGGTATAATTAGAGGCCAAGATAACAGTCTTGGCTCCTCACAGAGGCCCACCACTAAAGGACAGAGAAGCTGCAGAGACTGCGGCAGTTTCTAAATTGGAAACACGAGAGTCCTTAAAGACAGTGTTCCCCTTGAAGATACGTGACAAAATTTTAATCAAGAAAGTAGGCTAAAAAGAAAATATGAAATACTGTGAAAGGCAGAAATAAATTGCCAACAGCCTTTCAGAGTTAAGGATGCAAAGTCCAAGCAAGCAATCTACCGGAAGCTTCTGAAGGACACATTCTGGTAAGAGAAGTAAACCACAAGTAAATTTAGACTTACAAACACCGAAAGCCAGACTTGACTCAGATCAGCCTCTCACTGAATTACCGTGCAACACCCCAGACTCGACGTGATAATAGCAGCATAAGCCCTCTCCTGTGGTTTGATCTGAAACTTCTAAAGTTCTTTTCCACAGAGTTCGGCATACAATGAAAACACACACGAAAGAAGCAAGAGTACCTAATTAATAAACAAGACAAATTGCAAACTGTAAAAATGAACCCACAGGTGACCCAGACAGGAGAGCAAGCAGACAACAATGATAATGAAGTTGTCACAGAAAACAAAGAAAAGATGGATGAAATAAATTGGTAAAAGGATGGAAAATTCCCTATAAAATTCTAATTTTTAGGAAAATAAGTGATTTGCCAAAATATACGTGTATTATAACTGAAATTAAATACATAAAGGGTGGGTCTAGCAATGGATTGGACACAGCAAAACACAGGTTAGCAAATGGACAATAGATCAGGAAATAAATCTGCAGCACAGAGAAAAACAAGAGTACAAATGTGGATAATAGCTTACAAGATATATGGGACACACACAAATTCTAATATATATGGTATTTAAATTAACAGAAGGAGGAAGTAACACATGGGGAAAAAAATCAAAATCTGATGACACAATATGCGAAAACTTTGCCAAGTTAGTGGAAGATACGAATCCAAAAGGGTAAAATGAAGAAAGCAACCCTTAAACACCCCACTGAAAACCAAAACAAAGAAAACATCTTAAAAACATCAAATACCGATACGGATTCTCTTACAGGCTGAATTGTGTCCCTCCAAAATTTCTATGTCAAAGTTCTAACCCGAGTACTTCAGAGTGTGCCTCTATTTGCAGATAGGTCTTTGAAGAAGAGATTAAGTTAAAATGATACCATTAATCTGGCTGATGAGGTCCCTTTAAGAGGAAGAAAGGTAGACATGCACATGAGATCACAGAGCAAAGACATGTGAGGGCACAGTACCACCTCTTCAAGCCACCAAGAGAGGCCTCAGGACAAACCAACCTTGATGACCTTGACCTTGGATTTCCAACTGTGAGGAAATAAATTTCTGTTAAGTCACCCAGTCTGTGATATTCTGTTATGGCAACCACATGCAAACTACCCCATATGCCTTCAAAGAAACAACATTGAGCCTAACTCCTGACTTCTCCAATGAAAAGTTAAAAGCCAGAAGATAATGTAATAATATACTCTCAATGACTGCTAAATGAGAGTGATACTTAACCAAAAGTCATTTAACTGAAGTACAGGCCAAAGTATTTATACATTTCATATACGTAATCTTTTTTTTCTTTTTTAAGATTTTATTTATTTATTTGACAGAAATCACAAGTAGGAGAGATGCAGGCAGAGAGAGAGAGGAAGAAGCAGGCTCCCCACTGCGCAGAGAGCCCGATGAGGGACTCGATCCCAGGACCCCGGGATCATGACCTGAGCTGAAAGCAGAGGCTTTAACCCACTGAGCCACACAGATGTCCCTCATATACATAATCTTTTGCAAAGAAAGTCACATACAAACAAGTAAAATACTGTATACTTCCAGTTACAAACAGCACAAAAACAGGCAAAACTAACATTCAGTTAGAGCACTCATTTTGGAAATTATCTTTGCTAGATGTTGGTTAGACAGTAATGTTCCCTTTTCTGTCTATATTTAATTACAAACTATTTAAGGAGAAAAATCGTTCTAGTTTAAAAAGAACTGAGGTAGTTGCTCACCTACGAAACTGAATTTAAAGTAGAAATTTTGAAACTAAAGAAAGCAAAAGCAAAAAAACTTGCATATAGAAAAATGAAATGCAAGAGGAAATGATGAACCCCAGAAAGGGAGTTAAGTCTCTAAGTGTCTTGTGGCGTTTAACATTCCCTTAAACAAGAAAATCAAGACAATAATCACGCATAAGGTAAAGCATCGGAAGGTAGATCTCATATTCTCACGTTCTAGAATTAAGTAAGTAGCTGCATTAAACTGAAACAGTCAAGGAAATGTGATGCAATTTTTGGAATAAATTAATAAAAGAATACTATATTATTAAATGGGCATAAAAAGCAATTAAAATATTAATTAAAAAGAAGACAAAGTAGGACTTTTAAATAAATCTGTTAATAGAAAATACAACATTACAGGTAAAAACTGAACAACAGCAGTGATTTCATGGAACATGAATTAAATTCTCCAAGTTAAACACTAATATCATACAATTAGATTTGATTTAAAACCGGCCTATGCTATTCTCAAGAGATATGTTGCAAAAATAAAGATACAGGATGGTTGAAAGAAAGGTTTAGAGAAAGAAATATCATGTAAAGTCTGAACGAAAACAAATCCATTGGGGTGCCTGTGTGGCTTAGTCATTAAGCATCTGCCTTTGGCTCAGGTCATGATCCCAGAGTCCTGGGAGGGAGCCCCACATCGGGCTCCCTTGTTCAGAACCCCAAAGGATTTGGGGGATGTGGGAAGATATATTTACTAATGACATATCATGTGCTAGAGAGGCAGGATTCTGTAAGAAACTTCCTTAAGAACAGAGGAGTGGGGGTCTCATTTCCCTTGCCCATCCTCCAACCTAGATCCACCAACATCTGTGGGAACCAGGTCAGCTAGAACACTCCACCTAGCTTGCAGACAGTGCTTCCTGAGCTCCCACTATTCTGTGGATCTGCACCCACCCCCAACTCACCCACGGCAGTTTTCCAAAGTAGCTATAGGTCTCCTCCCACAGGAGTCCAGCACAAAACTTGCAAACACCATGCACCACCCCATGCCTGTGGTCTCCTGGGCGCCCACCTCCTTCAACATGCCTTCTTTAGGAGCCAATCAAAGCAGAATCACAAGCCTGGCCGTGTGCAAACAGCCCCAACCAGGGGCAGCTCCACTGTAAACGGACTCCCGGCCCAGGGCCAGGGAAGGAAAACCACACACACCAGCTCCACGGGCTGCTGCAGCAGTGGCCTGAGGGCACATATCTGAGCTGACCGAAGGCCCCACCCATCACCTAAAGCCTCTGAGGGTATAACACAGGGAAAACAGCCTGTAGTTCCCTGCGACCACAGCTCTGGTAGATGCTTGGTCTGACAACTCAAGCCCAAGATGGCCCCAGAATGGCCCACTCACAACACAGGAACCAAACCCTGCCTATAACAGACAAAGAGAACCATTGCAGATGACTGGACTGAAAGCAAATGCGGCTTTGCCACAAGAGTAGGGTGTTTACAATATACACAGAAGACACCCTTGTAGTGCCAAGTTCTGGAAAACAGTGGTCACAGCAACACAGAGCTTCTTTTTCATAAGGCCACTACTTTCAGGAGCAGGAGACATAGCTAACTTTCCTAACACACAGAAACACAGAGAGACAAAATAAGGAGGCAGAGGAATATGTTCCAAATGAAAGAGTAGGACAAAAATCACAGCCAGAGAGTTAAATGAAATGGAGATAAGTAATATGCCTGATAGAAAATTTAAAATAATCGTCATAAAAACACTCAATGGACTTGAGAAAAGAGCGGAGGGCCTCAGTAAGACCCTCAAGAAAGAGACAGAAAACATAAAGAAACTATCAGAAATGAAGAACTTAATAAAAGAAGATCAAAAAAGTTGATTAAAAGAGAAAGAGAGAGAGACAGGATGCAAACAAAATAAAAAATGAAATAGGAAAAATGCAATCCTTTTTATTTCTGTGGTATGGATTGTTAAGAGAATATGAATGAAAATTATATGCTAACAAACTGAATAACCTAGAAGAAATAGATAATTTCCTACAAACATATAAACTACCAAAACTGAGTTAGGAGGAAATAAAACATTTGAACAGACTGAAGACCCGCAAAGAAACTGAATCAGTAATCCAAAAACTCCAAAAAATAAAATAAAATAAAATAAAGTTCAGGAACAGATGGCCTAATAGGTGAATTCTACCAAACATTTAAAGAAAAGTTAATACCTATTCTTCTCAAACGACTCCAAAAAATAGAGTGGATGGAAATGTTCTGAATTTCTTCTGGGAGACCAGCATTATTACCCTGATATCAAAACCAGATAAAGACACTGAAGAAAAAGAGAATTACAGGCCAGTTCAATGTATTTAAAAAACATTCAGCACAATCCAATGGGATTTATTCTGAGATTCAAGAGCCATTCAATGTTCACAATCAACATGTTATATCACATCAACAATAGAAAGGATACAAACCATATGACCCTCTCAACAGATGCAGAAAAAGCATTTGACAAAGTACAACATCCATTTATTTCCAAAGTAGGTTTAGAAAGAAGGTACCTCAACATAGTAAAGGACTTGTATGAAAATTCACAGCAGAGGACACCTGGGTGGCTCAGTCATTAAATGTCTGCCTTTGGCTCAGGTCATGATCCCAGAGTCCTGGGATGAACCCCAATCCACATGGGGCTCTTTGCTCAGCAGGAAGCCTGCTTCTCCCTCCACACTCCCTCAGCTTGTGTTCCCTCTCTTGGTCTGTCACTCTCTGCCAAATAATTAAAATCTTAGAAAAAAGAGAAAACCCATAGCAAACACCATTCTCAATGGGGAAAAACTGAGAGCTTTTCTCTAAAGGTCAGGAAGAAGACAAGGATGTCCACTCTTACCATTTTTATTCAATACAGTACTGAAAGTTCTAAATACAACAATCAAAGAAATAAAAGACATCCAATTGGTAAGGAAGAGGATAAACTGTCACTATTCGCAGATGACATGATACTCTATTTAGAAAACTGTAAAGATTCCACCAAAAAACGACTAGAACAGATAAATGAATTCACTAAGTTCAAAGGTTACAAAAATCAATATACAGAATTCTGTTATATTTCTTTTTTTAAAAAGACTGTATTTATTCACTTTAGAAATAGATGGAGAGAAATAGAGCATGAGCTGGGAGAGGAACAGAGCAAGAGGGAAAAGTAAACCCTGTACTGGGCACAGAGCCCAACATGGGGCTCGATCCCAAGACCCTGATCAAAAGCTGAACCAGAGCCGAAACCAAAAGTTGGATGCTTGACTGACTAAGTCACCCAGGCACTTGTTGCATTTCTACACATTAGCAATGAAGTAACAGAAAGAGAAGTGAAGACAATAGTCACATTTGTAGTTGCAACAAAAAACGATAAAATACCTAGGGATAAACTTAACCAAAGAGGTAAAAGATTTATACTCCGCAAGCTATAAAACCCTGATGAAAGAAATACGAAGATAACACAAATGGGAAGTTATTCCAAGCTCACGGAATGAGAGAACAAATATTGCTAAAATGTCGTCCTTCTCAAAGCAGTTTAGGGATTTAATGCAGTATTTATGAAAATGCCACCAGCATTTTTCACAGAAGTGTTACAAATAATCTTTAAATTTGTATGGAACCACAAAGACCTAAAATGTCCAAAGCAATCTTGAAAAAGGAGAACAAACCTGGAAGTGTCACAATCACAGATTTCAAGATATGCTACAAAGCTGTAGTAATCAAAACAATATGGTTGTGGCACTAAAATAGACACACAGGCCAACAGCACAAAATAGAGAGCCCAGAAATAAGCCCACAATTATACGGTCAAATTAAAACTTTACATAAGAGGCAAAAATATGCAAGGGTGTGTGCTATGGTGAGCGCTGTGAAATCTGTAAGTCTGATGATTCACAGACCTGTACCCTTAGGGCCATAATACATTATATGTTAATTTTTAAAAAAGACAATAGTTGAAAAAAACTGATCCATTTCCTCTTTGCACTCAACAAATTCAGAATTTGTGAGACTAAACAGTTATAAGGCAATAAAATATGCATGCCTGCCTTATTTTGTTTCAACTTTTTCCCCATAGATCTTAAATGAAATCTCTGTCACAGCATAAAATCTATCTAAACTCAAAAGTGTTAATTTTATCTAAATAAAATGACCTTTCCGTTTTGTTTATGTTATTTTGGTTTATGACAGCCAAACTAATTATATATGTAATACAGCATGTAGAATATGTAACAATCTGTATCGAACCTTACAATATTTTGTGTAATATAATATTCATAGATGCATAGTACATATTCTATTTTATATATGGTATAGTATATATTGCCTATTACATAATGCATTCTTTTGAAATTTAATATTAAAATTATATAAAGCATAGCAAATATTGTCTTATTTGTTGTGGTTAGTACCTAAGAAAAATTGGATCCTGGTTATTTACCTATACATATACAGACATACACATCTTATATATATGAATGTAGAAAACCAATATATATATATATATATAGAGAGAGAGAGAGAGAGAGAGCTCTACCATAACCATACATTTATAGATATAAAAACTCACAACCAGAAAATGTTCGTTGAGATCCTAAAAACAACATTAATGTATAATTTCCAAAATGACACCATATACTATTTACAAAACTAAGAACGAACCAAAGTAAATTTTGCAATAGTATTTTTTAATTTGCCAGGTCTTTTCTTTTTCTCCCCTGGAAGAAGAATGACTGGGGAAGTCTTTGTTTTTCTGTGTTTCTTGAATAAATAAACATCTTACTGTGGGACAATGTAGGTGTTACATGTTTAGAATACATTCGCATACCTTATAAATTACCCTGACCATCTGTAAATGCATTTGAAAGTTTCTTTTGTTTCACATGTTTCAGTAATACCAGTTTCCGAGATAGCCATAGTAACAAAACCCTGAAAATCTGCTTGGATATTTAATCACATTTTTTACAATTTTGAAGGATCAGGCAAAGCTTATAGTCTTTGCATTTTTGTTGTTATGGTTGTTTTTTAATTAACCAGGATCACCTTGAAAATAGCACAAAGGTGGAGTACTTTTTTTTTTCTCCTGGACACATTGAATAAGTTGGTTTATACTTTCTTACTCATTTATGTTGATCAACAACTATCTGGCCAAGCATAGGGCTTGAACTTGTTTTTTGTTTTTTTTTGTTTTTGTTTTTTTTTAGTGTTGATTATTTTATTCCTTTAAAAACTTTTTGAGAAGAGTCAAAGTCAGGGTCATTCCAATTTTATGGAATGAAAACTAACATAGTTAAAAACATCATTTTCTTTGATGTAACCTGAAGAATGAGTGCTTCACAAATGTGATTTTATGAACATGAAGAGTAACAGAATAAAACTAGGCTAGAAATATTTTCTTAAAAATCATAAATTTCTGTCCCCTAAATCCAATTCCAGAACATATGCTGCTATAGTTTAAGGCCATTCAAGTAAGTTTTTAATAAAATTTTCCTCTCGGTTTTTTTTTTGGTTTTTTTTAAACTTAAATCTAAGATTAGGTCAGTACACTAGGCTTTGGATCCCAAAGAAAATTAGGAGTAAAAACAAACAACAACAAAAATGAAAGAAAAGGAAAAGTGAGCATAGCATTACTAAGTCAAGCCTGAAAATCTCATGAAACTCAGAGCCTGTTCTGCCCATTTGATACATCGTTAGGCTTGACAACCACATCACAGAACAAAGTCTGCTCTAAAGAGAGGAAACGGACTCCCCGAGACAATGACCTTGAATTTTTCTAGTCAGCAACACAACACTATCTCACCAGTTATGTAGAACAGGGTTCCCTTGTGGCAGAAACTTTAATGTAAATCATCTAAATTACTAAATTATCAGCCAGTCCTTTTTAATTTTTGCAATACTGAAGAACCATTGATTATGAGCAATTTTTGCAGAACTACACTATGTGCCTTTAATTTTACTCTTACTATTTTAAAATCTGTATTAATCCTGCCCTTGCCCTGGTAATTATCAAGTATAATTCACACGCGTTAGAGTTAACTTCTACAATAGTAAAAAGTTCTGACCACTCAAGAAGGAAGGGTTTTTCTATTTTTATGGCTTCTGTATTAAAGTATCAAATAATTACTTCATTCTGTGGAGAGACAACACATATTTTCTAAAGCATCATGGATTTTATGTTTATATTATGTTCATGAAATTTTAATCAGATGGATATCATTATTCTTATTTTTAAAAAATACAGTTAAATACAGTTTGGAATCAAAGGAAGTCAGAGATACCTTCCTAGAGCCCAACATTGAATGAAGCATTTTGAGTGGATTCAGCTTTGCCTTCGGAACGAACTGGGTTTCAAGCAGAACTAGATTGACTTTGCATATGGAACTGGGAATTCAAGGGCAGAGAGAGTTTGTCTCAATTCTTAATTTTACTTTTCACTGTATCTCTTCATCAACTCGACTCTCCCACCATCTCAGACATGGACAGCAGTGCCCCACTTTCCCACTTTCATTGCTTTGATTTTTGACTCGTGCTACTGCTCCCACCATTTCAAGAGCTGCATCCTCTTCTCTACTCTTGGTCCTACGAACCCCCACACTTCGCGAGATTTACCCCCTCCCCAGCAAGCCTTCCTCCTTCCCTCGGGTGTATTTACCCACTTTTCTGTCACACCCACCTTACTGGTGTAACCATTAGGGCAGAGCATTGACTTCATTCTCCTTGATTACACAAGTAAAATCCAGAACTACAGTAGAAGTTTTATCCAGTGAAGAATAGGTCTTCACCGGATTTAGCAAAAAGTAAGACCTCAACAAATGTTTATTCAAATGAAGCTTTTTTGTTTAGTAAGCATCCTGTCAAAGGTGGGACTGGATATTGCCCTAGCCAACAAAAATGAAAACAGCATTTCCTGAGTTGCTACTTTAGAACAAGCCCGGCACTGTATTAAGTGCAGGTTCTACCTCACTATTGCTTTTAATTCCAGCACAGCAACAGCGTCCCCAAGTCTCCTCAAGGCAGGGCTGGCAGTCGCTCAGATCAGTTTTGCTCTACTCCCTCTTGTCTCAAAACAACACTATGCTTCGTGTGGAGTCAGGGTTCCAGGGCTAAAAGAAAGCATCTGTGTTAGGTTCTACTAGTTTCAACACAGAATTACCGAGTTTATGACCCACTCAGAGACAGAACCGTGGATCTCATCGGTAAATGGTTATGTGTCATCAATGTTTAAGTTCATACTACTCGGAATTTTAGAAAGTGATTCAGATTCAAAAATAGCATTCTCATTATCTCAGAATGATCTTTATCTCTTAACTACCTTTTATGAGTAAACAATTTTTAGAGCAGTTCTATGTTGATACAAAAATTGAGAACATACTACAGAGTTCCCATAGTCCATGCCCCTAGTTTCTCCTAGAGCTAATGCCTTACATTACTAATACATTTGTTACAGTAAGTGAGCCAAGACTGATACTGATACTTTTTAACTGAAGTCCAGACTACACAGATCTCAGTAGTAGTTTTTACTTAGTGTTCTTTTTTCTATTAAAGAAGCCCATCCAGGACACCACTTAAATTTAAGTGACAGCTCTCCTTTTATCTCCTCTTTGTTATGACAGTTTTTCAGTCTTTCCTGTTTTTTTTAGGACCTTGATAGCTTTCAGGAGTAATGGTCAAGTATTTTGTACACTGCCCCTCTACTGAAATTTGTTTTTGTCATGATTGGATTGGGGTTGTACACTTAGAGGAAGAAGATACGAAAAATAAAATGTCATCTCCATCTCATCATACCTAGAGTACAGACTAGAGACCTGATTTATGACTGTTAATGCTGACCTTTATCATCTGGCGGAGGAAGTGTCTGTCATATTTCTTCACTATAAAGTTGCTAGGCTTTTTTTGTTGTTGTTGTTACTATTTTGTGTATTTTTTTTTTAACCTGGTTGCTGCTATGTTCTCTTTAGAAAGAAATTGCTATGTGTAGGCCACACTCAAGGAGGAGGGAATTTTGCTTCTCTTCCTGGAGGGTGGGTTATCTACACGAGTTAGAATTCTCCCACAGGGCAGACTTTTCCTGCTCCACAATTTATTAATTGATTCAATCAATTCCTTATAATTATATGGACTCATGGATATCTGTTTTCTATTTTGGGTTATAATTTAAAAATATTTTATTCCTCAAATTAGTCTAGCATTGGCCGCTAGGAAACCATTGGCTCCTCCTGACATAACCTAATTAGTGTGTGTGTGTGTTGTGTATGTGTGTGCACATACCTAGCACCTCCTTATCGTGGGCAACTATAATGCTCTAAGCATATCTCGTGCATTTACTATCCTAGCCCAACAATTCGCTGTTGTTCTAGGTGTCATAATTCATTTTACTGGAGAACTGGAACATCCAGGGGCTAGCAGTATGCACAGCTACTGGTGTGTCTTTTCTCCAGGCTCTGTCAACTCACGGGACAAAGAAATCTGTGTATCTCTACTAACCCTGGTACTATAAATATTTTTATATGTAACCATCTATCCTAGGCTGGACCAGTTCTTACTTTTGTCTCCAATCAATCTCATCGCCACATGGCTTATTCCAGCTCCCTCCCCTCGCTTATCTGTAACCTCAGACCCAATCTGACAGTGGGACAGATTCCTGGCTCCCACCATCTGCCCTTCAGAACTGGATCATTTATTTATTCATTCATTCATTCCCTATTATTGGGCTTTAAGACTTTTCTGGCTCTTTTGAATATTCAAGATATGTGCTTTTTAAACTGTAGGAATATAGCCATCATACACTTAAAATCATAGGCCAGGGAGAAGTCCCTACTAGTTCAGAGTCTTGTGATGGGCTAATAATTCAAGCTATTCTCTATTTACATGTATATTTTCAACTGCTTTGGTAAAATATGTTGCTCTCCCCCCCCACACACACACATATTACCTTTTATTCTTTCTTCTAAGAGACTTATAGGAGAAAAACCACTATGAAACTAACTAGATAGTATTTCTTCTCTTTTTCCCAGGAATAAAAATGTTGCATTCTCTGTTGAGTTTCCTTTACTATTTGTATAGCCCATTTCATCTCCTGTGTTTACCTCTTTGGGGACTAGAATGTATTATATACCTTCCTAAGGCCTTTTTAAATTCTATTGTTTCTTCAAAATGTAGTAGACGGATATAGTGCTTCAAGGTTATATATAAATACAAACCCATATATATGTAAAGCCTAAAAATAACAAATAACATATAAAATAGAAATTTCATTATAGCCTCAAAAAGCAAAAAATATATATCATATAAAGTTTTGGAAAAGTGTAGGAAAAATATCTGTGGAGGTCTATTCTATTTTTCCATAGTTTAATATTTACTTTTGCCCCATACGCCTGGCATTTTTCTGAACATTAGAGATAGAGAACAAGGCAGAATGGAAAATGCCCTAACTCTCATGGATCTGTTTTATAAAAGGAGACAGAGAATGAGACATTTTTTTAAAATGTCAATTAGTGACAAGTGGTATCATAAAAGCAAAAAAGAATGGTAGCTACCAGCAAGTATTCCCAAATAATTCCAATTTGTAATTACTTTTATAACTACAACAATTAACAGACTAAAAATAGCTCTGTTTTAATGTCACAGATTTCTCATTTTTTAGCTATATTCGTTTATACCAAACGTTAATATACAGGATGCACTGGCCTATAACCGACCCTATTTCTTCCGTATCAAGATACAGGATTCCTTTGCAACGCTGTGTCAGTATCACTGTTCTTGTTATCAGAGTTAAATTTTACAGAGTTTTTCAGAGAGGATTACACTACGAGAAAGTATTAATATGTAAATACGTATTCCAGATTTTATTATTTTGGAGTCCAAACACCCAAAGATAAATATTTATGTGTGCATAAGGGATTTGAAATCACATTTTCTTATCTGAAGGCTCCCCTTATAGCCTTTGAAATAGAATGTAATGTCCCAATAATTGCGTACACTTATACCTCTAAAAATAATGATTTATAGTGTCATCTATGGAGCTGTGCAGTACAGCCCCATGGCTTCTAGCAAGGACAGTCTGAGGGCTGAGTGTGTGCTTGAATGCTCTTATAACTGAATCACATCCCCTGACACAGCCAAGTCCGCGCACGTGGCCCACCAACGCGCTGGTCTGTCACCAGTTACATCAATCACATGATGCCTGCCTGATTTTTAAAATTAGGGATGAAACACTTGTAAAGAAAAGAGCTACGCCTGGATATTCCTAAAGAATAAGGAAAACTATAAAAAAAACTCTGTGTGTTAAGTGGGGGGGGGGCATGTATGAACACCAAATTAATATGTGAGAAAATCACCATGTGGAGAAATAGAGATCGATCACAAAACAAGTATCGTGACCTGACACAAACATGTGCCACATCAATTGGAAGGACTGGCATCACAACATCGATAGGGACTTGGAAGTGACAGGGGAAAAATGCTCCTTCAGGTGCATGTTCCTTTCTAGAACTGACGCTAAAGGCCTAATATTTTCAGTCGGAGCCATTCACATGCAGGGAAGTTTTTATTCGTTCGAAGGAGATGCTTCTTGTACTGAAATCAGTAAATGATAACAAATGTTGCCACAGGCCCTGAACCAGGTTTTAAAAAACATATTGTTATGAGGTGATAGGTTGGAAATTAAAATGCTTTGGGTGAAGCTCAAATTTCAAGGGTAATCCGTCATCCTAATGCAGAAAGTTGACCACAAAGCAGTGATAAATTTGTTTTAGGGACTCCCAATGATTTGGTTAGTTTACTCTTGGGCTCTAAAATGCTTGAACAGTGGCATATCACTTGCCTAAAAAGTGGATATTGAAAAACAAACAAAAAAAAATCCCCTGGATTGTAGGTCCAATTGCTTTAGATATTTCCATCAGGGAACAGGAATCTGAGGCCCTTATATTTAGTGGAAGGTGGGGTAACATTCAAGTCCGTATCTCCGCTGAGGAGATACTACCAGTGATTAATTATACTAGATAATTGGGATTCTCTTATTTCTCCCTTTCAAACCATATGTTTATACAATGTCTTATGAATATTATTTAACTACAGGTTTGAGAGGTAGGTAAGGAAAAGACACTGCCTCATTTTATAAACGTAAGCCAACTGGTCTCAAAGAGATTTAAGTGCCTGGCTTTGAAACAAATATCCAATAAATGAATGCCAGATACACAGATGGGTCGTCTGTCCCCAGCCCGTCAGCTTCATACCACGGGCGCCAGGTTAAGACAGGGAGGATGGAGGTCCGGTCCTGCTCTGCCCGGACACTGTACGGTAGCCAGACAATACGACTGATATTTTAATTGAAATATACATTACTAAGTGAGAAAGTCATTTTGTTATTATTGACAATTTAAGGATTTTCCTTTATATGATCCTCCTCTTACACTTGCTTTTATTTTTAAATGATACAACCTACTACAGCAGAAGGAACGTTAGCTTGGATCTGAAGATAAGTCTGGCTGGGCTAGACTAAATATTCTTGGGGCATTTCTCCATTGATTTAGCTTCAACTAAATAGATTTAGAAAAAGATGTGCTCCCAGATACACTTTAGCTATTAAGTGGCGTGATTCAAATATAGACGAATTATTCACTTCTATAAATCTTCTAAGACTACAAACCCAACGTGTTAAGGTAAATTCGGTAACTCACTATTATCATTGTTTCTTTCTTTCTTTTTTTTTTTTTTTTAAGATTTATTTATTTGACAGAGAGAAATCACAAGTAGACAGAGAGGCAGCCAGAGAGAGAGAGAGAGGGAAGCAGGCTCCCTGCTGAGCAGAGAGCCCGATGCGGGACTCGATCCCAGGACCCTGAGATCATGACCTGAGCTGAAGGCAGCGGCTTAACCCACTGAGCCACCCAAGCGCCCCTCATTGTTTCTTAATTCAGAAAGATTTCATTATCTCAGTCTTCAGCATTATTGAGGGTGCTACGAAGCTTGAATGTGGTGCTTTCCAGAAATACATCCCTGACACACATGTGGATGGTAAGAATATTCTAGGACTACAGCAGGCACGGTGGCCAGAGAGCCCGGGGCTGATTTTCCTCTCTCAGATGCATTTCCACGCGATACCATGCTCAGAGCCCTCCTTGGTCTGATCACTTGACTGAGGAGGCTGTACCTCAAAGGTTGTGGCTTTTAACTTTACAGTTTCCAAGAGTGGCAATTTCTACAGCAGGGGTGGCTAAACGAAAATTGCTCAATTGTTTGCTCTTCCAACTCTTGTTTAAAAATTCTCTGGACAACAGCAGTATTGCTTACTTAGGACAGTGTGCAGGAGAAATGAAGTACATTCTGTGGGGGAGAGGGTGGCCGCCGAGGGAGAAGACGCTGAAATCACCACGCTGGGTAAGGCAGGTCCCCTGCCCTGCCGGAAGCCTTGAATTCCAGATCTCAAATCTGCAAATATCTTTGCAATCCAAGGGACAGCAAAGCTCAGACTTTTAAGTGGAGAAAGTCCTAATTAAGTTGAAGCAAGGTAAATATTCAATTAAAAGCCTCTACATGTTCTGACTTTTTAAGAAAAATTAAGTCCCGAAGACTTGAAACTAAGAAAAAAAATGTTGGTCAAAGACTGAATGTGTAGACAGGAAAAGGTCATTTTTCCTAATCACTTCTACAATCTCAATACCCTTTCCACTTGGGAGAGCTTTCAGTGGCACTCTCCAGAAGAGCTATTCTTCAAAAATCCTTTCAGAAAATTCAGTTATGGGGTCTGTCTTTGGCCCAGGTCGTGACTTCAGGGTCCTGGGATCGAGCCCCACATGGGTGTCCCTGCTCAGCGAGGACTCTGCTTCTCCCTCTCCCTCTGCCCCTTCCCCGACCACCCCCGCTTTCTCCCACATGCTTTATATCCAATAAATAAAGTCTAAAAAAAAGATAAAATCCAGTCATGTTTTCATCTCTCACACCATCACGGAAGATTCGCTAAACCATGTTTTATGGGTACTAGGAAGAGTTCCAAAACTCACAATAACTTTTTATTTAATGAGAGATACACTTGATTTTCTCCTGCCCCTTAAAGAGATGTACTCCAGTAAGCTTTGATTCTAACCAGAAATCAACGCAGACTTATTTTTATGCATTAAAAAAAAAAAAAAATCCTTGAGAAAAGAGCAAACCAGCAAATCAGTGAATGACTCTTGCTCCCATGGGCATGTTTGAGTCACTGTGCTACAGGCGTCCTTGGCAAGTGTGAAGAGCTGTACTGTGCACAAGGAATTCGGGAAGAAAGAAGGAAAAAAAAAAAGGAAAAGCAATTCCAGCAAACAGAAATCAAGGGGATTCGATCTTTTCCAGATAACACGGATTTTACAGAAAATACACGTTTTGGGAAATTCGTGTTCCTTATCTATAGGAGACCTGACTTGAGACCTGAGGACAAAATAACTGTATTTAAATATCAGCTGTCCCCTAAGGAATGAGAGTGATTTGTATTATTGGAACTCGCTTTTGTCTTTAGCTATAGTGGTGTTAATGATTTCTCTAGGTCCATATTTTATTTAATTAATTAATTTTTTAAAAGATTTTATTTATTTATTTGACAGACAGAGATCACAAGTAGGCAGAGAGGCAGGCAGAGAGAGAGGGAGGGAAGCAGGCTCCCCACTGAGCAGAGAGCCGTGTGGGGCTCGATCCCAGGACCCTGGGATCATGACCTGAGCTGAAGGCAGAGGCTTTAACCCACTGAGCCACCCAGGTGCCCCACTAGGTCCATATTTTAGTGATAGTCCTATACTGTTGCATCTATTAGTGACATAGATAAAAGTAACTCTTGTAGCTTAATAGAAGCTATTGACAAGCTGTACTTTATAAAGAAACCATCTTGTGACAAATATGAAAGGTATAAAGAAAAAGTTTGCTATATCCATGGGTGTGTATACATCTGCATAAATGTATAGTATTTTTATTTTGGACGTCATAGGAAAAAAATAATTATCATCTATTTGTCAAAGATAGGTCCAAAATTTATTGAAATGAAAATTTATTGAAGTGACATTCATGAAAAAAATTGATTATTGAGTCTTTATGACTTATTATAGGCTTATTACAGTGGGATAAAACAAAATGTATGGCTCACACTTGTTTTAATAATATGGGGATATGAGGGGAAATGTCCTCAAAAATTTACTCTTTCCCAGACAAAATCAGTGTGAGCAAACAATAATCATATTTCATGCAAAACCATATACTCAGTTCACTTTTATAACTCTCTAGTGTTGCTCTGACTTTCAATAGTGGATAACTGGAAAAGGCACTATGTATTTTACAAATGTTTTCCCTTGGATTTCTGAAAAGGTGACTTTTTCAGAAAGTACAAGCCAGCGCATTTCTAAGTCAGAGAAATCTCATGTAATTAAAGCCTCTAGCTGCATGCATTTTTAATACGACACACAACATAGTAATTGACATATGTGATTCTGGATCACACTTCAGATTTTAAATTATTTTAGTCTTCAGAATGTGTTTAAGTGCACTAACCAGATACACTTTCAGTAATTCGGCTTTTAATGACTATCTTTCTCTTCAGAGCTAGCTTTGATGTTAAAATAGTCTAAGAAATAATGTAATTTCCCCACATGCTGGTTGGGTTATAGTCAGATGTTTCTTAAATATTTCATGTAAGAACTCTTGCTGACCCCTACCACTGTGAAAATGTGAGGAAATTTTACTTACAATAATTTTATATCTTGTAGTTCACTAAATTAACTGGAATGATCAGGACCTCAACCAAAATTGATTGCTGAACCAAAAATAAGATCAAAGCAATAAATCAAAAGGATATAGCAGTTGGAAAAATACAAATTACAAGAATAAGTTCAGAATAATTAATATTTGCAAAACTGCACTGCAAAAAGGCCTTAGAAGGTATAAAGCTCATAGCACATTAAAATCTAAAATTTTAAATAGGCCTCTGAACCCGGAAAAGACGACTAATTCCTACTTACTTGCTGTAAAGCCAATAGGCATGATACCACAGAGTTTTCACAGTAACTATACTGACTTCTCTGCTCAGCTTCTCGAGTTTCTTCAACGTCTTGCTACCGGACTATTTAGAAATACAAGAGCATTCAAAAGATTTCAATCACCTTTCATATGTATCAATCAACATCACGGTTTCTATATACTCTTCTCCCTACACTGTACAGACAAAATGTGAAGATGCATAAAAGAAAGTTGTAGAAGATATTACTTAACTCATTAGATTCAATAAGCATTCACTGAGCTCCCGCTATGAAGGAACTGTCAAATTGGGTGGGGGGTTTATAAAGAAATGAAGTCAAGTCCATCATCCAGAGATTTTCAATCTACTACCTCAGAACATTACAAAAAAAGGACATGAAAAGATGCAGTATGCGAAGAACAAGATAAATGACACAAAGAAAGCAAATGTTATTATGTAGAATTTAAAGAAGCTGGTTTTACATAGTTGAGATAGTAAGGAAGCATTTCATGGTAGTGGCAGCTTATGACACGAGCCTCAAAGGACAGAAGGAGCATTGGCAGCCAGACAATGTGTTGATAAGACGTGAATTAAAAATCTGGGACAGAACCCAGATTGACAAGCAGTCCAGCCTGACGGTGCCCCAGCTGATATTTGCAGAAACAGCAGCAATTATGACTGAAGAGGCAGATGTTTGAGCTTTTGTTGTTCAACCAAGACCTGCACGATTCAAGGCCTGTGGTTCTTCGACTGAATCACATCACCTTTCCATGGTGGCATATACAGAAACTAGACTGGAGGAGATGATGATGAAGAAGTCTTATAGTAGGGGCACCTGATTGGCTCAGTCAGTTGTACCTCTGTCTTCAGCTCAGGTCATGATCCCAGAGTTCTGGGATCAAGCCTCACATCAGGCTCCCTGCTAAGCCTGCTTCTCCCTCTCCCTCTGCCTGCAGCTCCCTCTGCTTGTGTGTTTGTTCTGTCTCCGTCAAATAAACAAATAAAATCTTTAAAAAAAAAAATGCGAACATTGAGATACCACCTTACACCAGTTAGAATGGCCAAAATTAACAAGACAGGAAACAACATGTGTTGGAGAGGATGTGGAGAAAGGGGAACCCTCTTCCACTAGTGGTGGGAATGCAAGTTGGTGCAGCCTCTTTGGAGAACAGTGTGGAGATTCCTCAAGAAATTAAAAACAGAGCTTTCCTATGACCCTGCCATTGCACTACTGGGTATTTGCCCCAAAGATACAGATGTAGTAAAAAGAAGGGCCATCTGTACCCCAATGTTCATAGCAGCAATGGCCACGGTCGCAAAACTGGAAAGAACCAAGATGCCCTTCAATGGATGAATGGATAAGGAAGATGTGGTCCATATACACTATGGAGTATGATGCCTCCATCAGAAAGGATGAATACCCAACTTTTGTAGCAACATGGACGGGACTAGAAGAGATTATACTGAGTGAAATTAGTCAAGCAGAGAAAGTCAAGTATCATCTGCTTTCACTTATTTGTGGAGCATAACAAATAGCATGGAGGACATAGGGAGATGGAGAGGAGAAGGGAGTTGAGGGAAATTGGGAGGGGAGGTGAACCATGAGAGACTATGGACTCTGAAAAACAATCTGAGGGTTTTGAAAGGGTGGGGGGTGGTTGGGGGACCCAGGAGGTGGGTATTAAGGAGGGCACGTATTGCAAAACAATGCAGTGTGTGCAAAATAATGCAATGCATGCCAAAACAATGAATTCTGTTACACTGAAAAGAAACTTTAAAAAATATGTGAACAATAGTATTTTTTAAAAAATATGAATAACGGAGGGGGTTTGGGAGAAGGGGGTGGGATTATGGACATTGGGGAGGGTATGTGCTTTGGTGAGTGCTGTGAAGTGTGTAAACCTGGTGATTCACAGACCTGTACCCCTGGGGATAAAAATATATGTTTATAAAAAATAAAAAATTTAAAAAAATATGAATAACGGGAGGGAGAGAAAAAAAGAAAAAAAACAGTAGGTTAAAAAAAACACAATGAATTCTGTTACACTGAAAAAAAAAATAAAAATATTTTATCACTCTAAAAAAAGAAAACAGAAAAACAAAACACAGTAGGTTAACAACATTAGGTCCTAAAAGCATTTCCCAGTATGATTAATCAAGATAAAATAATAAAAGCTTAAGACAGTTTTATAATCCAGCCACACTAAAATGACAAATAAAAATGATACGTTGATCACAGGGAGAGTTAGGTTGCAAAGTTCGTCTGTAGTACATTTGGAGGATTAAATGCGATGCTTTTTAAAATTATTTTAAACTTGTTAAAGAAATAATTGGAAACCAACGCTGAATGTAAAATGAAACAAATAAAACCTCTAAAACCAAGAAAAAAAACAAAAACTGAGCATGTGTAATGTGCCAGAAACTAGGTTGTTATGTAGTAACTCAGTGAGAGATCCTCATAATTTTAAAATGATAATATTACTTTAATGATAATTTTTCTTTCTAGTATGTGTAGGAAATGAGGCTAAAGACATTAACATACTATACTAGTCTAAGTTTGCATAGTTAGCATTTTACAACATGGTGGTTAAGACTTCAAGTTGTCTTTCCTACCATAAAACATGAATGTGCGTGGTATCTGGGAATGAAAAGCAGGAAAGAAATCAGAGAAAAGTCATTCTACAGGTAACAAAGAATCTCTGACAAGAGTCAAGATACAGAACAGTAAGAGTAGGAATTGCAAAGAAATGCAAGAATCAGAAAATAATTTGGATAATAAATTATACAAGCATTACTAATCAATATAATAATGGAGAGGAAGAAGAAAGATGCAAAACATATTTGGGTTAAAACGGTGAGACATCAAGTAAATGGTTATTAATGTGATAGAAAAGTTCAAGAAATAAAAAGGAGGACATGAGGAAACATTTGGATGGTTATGACCTCTTAAAATTGTACGCCCCAAATAAGAGAGGATTTTTCTATTTTTTTCCCCCAGGCAAAATTTTAATTCCTAGTTTTGAAAAAAAATGTTATCTGGTCATTAAATATAGATACTAAAAGATGGAAATGGCATGCATAAAGCTCACTGGTTTGTTGTCTCAGGATAAAGATCTGTTGGTAATTCATATGGAATCTTATGGGACCATAAATAGCCCAAATTTGATGAAGAAGAAAAAGTTGGATGACTCAACATCTCCTGACTTGACTTCAAAGCTTGCTATAAAGCTACAGCAATCAAAAGAGTATGGTCTGACAGAGACATACATAAGGGGCAATGAAATAGAATAAGGAGCCCAAAAACAAACTCTTGCACGTATAATCAAATAATTTTCAATGAGGGTGCTAAGACAAATTAATTGTGTAAAGTACCGTCTTTTTCAATAAATGGTGTTGAGGGGAAAAAATGGATATCTACATGCAAAAAGAATGAAGTTAGACCCTTATCTTTTACTGTACCCAGACATTAACTCAGAATGGATCAAAGACCGAAATGTAAACACTAAAACCATTAAAACTCTAAGAAGAAAACATAGGGGAAAAGTTTTGTGACATTGATTTCACCAATGATTTATTGGATATGACAGCCAAAGCACAGACAATAAAGAAAACAAACAGATTGAGGTATATCAAAATTTAAAACTTTTCTGCATCAAAGGACACTGTCAAAACACTGAAAAAGGAACCACAGAATAGGGAAAGTATTTGCAAATCCTTTATCTGATGAGAAATATATAGCCAGAATATACAAACAATTGCTATGACTCAAGAACAACAAGACTCAATTTTAAAGAGGTCAGAGATTTAAAGAGAAATTTCTCAATAAAGATATGTGGATAGCAAATAAGACATGAAAAGATACTCAGCATCACTAATCGTCAGAAAAATGCAAAGCAATAGACAACAATGTATCTATTATAGTGGTTATTATCAATTGAACAAAATGCATTGGTGAGAATGTAGAGAAATCAGAACCCATCATGCCTTGCTATAGCCACTGTAGGAAACAATATGGCAGCTCCTCAAAAAACTAAACATAGAATTACCATATGGCCAGATAATGCCACTTCTAGAGATACACCCAAAGGAACTGAAACCAGGGAAAAGATATTTGTATACCAATACTATTGTTACTCACAAAGACCAAAGAGTAGAAGGAACCCAAATATCTATAAATAGATATATGTTTAAATAAAATATTCTTTATATATACAATGGAATATTACTTAGCCTTAAAAAAGGAAACTCTTGCTAATACTGTACCACAGGTCAACCTTGAAAACTTTATGCAAATGAAAGTGAAATAAGCCTCACATAAAACAAATAATACTGCATAATGTTACAAATATGAGGATTTCCCACACAGCGAAGTTTCTATAGGGAAAGAAGGAGATACGGATGATGAAAAGCTTTTTGAAATAGATGGTTCCATAATAATGTGAATGTATTTAACGCTACTGAATTGTATGTGTAAAAAAAAAAGGAGATAAGATGGAAAATTTGATATAATTTAACATAATGAAACAAGAAGATTAAAAAAATAGTCTGTTGGGGTAAAAGTAGTATGCTTCACAGAGGAGTTATCGAGCTGCAATGCAGTCCCAACAAAGGCCTGTGATCCCCCAACTCTGCAGGGAGCTCTGGAGCTCAGATGTCCTGCAGAACTGACCTATCTTGAGGACAAGGTCAGGAATCTTTATACCTTCACATTATGGCAGACCTTGGATAAAGGAAATTCCAAAGAGGTAGCACATACCTGAATGAGGCTACTCTGCCCTTCAAAGTGTGCAAGGGAGGAACTTAACAGTGTTATCAGCCACCAACAGTTCCTAACAGCTGGGGGCGAGTGCCTCCGACCTTCAGGGAACACTGGGGAACAAACCACACCATCCATTACAGCCCATACTATTGGATCCCTTACTTAATCTGCTACCATAACAGTGGTATTGCTCTTTAACCCTGGTGGTCCGTCCATGGTCTAAGAGCCATCCTAGACACATGGTGGTGGGAAATCTTGTAAACAGGTGAAAGCTTCCATAGCAATAAGAGACCTGATACCCTGCCCATCCTGACCCAGCACCCCTGGAATCCTATTCTTTTCACATTCCTCGTGTTCTTTTCACATTTTCACATTCATTCATATATATATAAAGCTAATAAGTAGTAGAGGAATAATTTGACTATAAAATCTTTACCAACTACTTTATTACTGGTAGTATCTATGAAAGCTACCATTTATTGAGCATCTACTATGTGACATACATGATCAAAGTCACTCATACCTTAAACTTAACACTTAAAACCACCATGTAGGAAATAAGAGAAAGTAATATTTTAAACTAACATTATTTCTATATTACAAGTGAGAAACTTAGACCTCAAGAGTCAAAACTCCTTGACACAAGGAGTCAAGGAGTGGGTGCTCAGTTGGTTAAGCATGTGACTCTTGATTTCAGCTTGAATCATGATCTCAGGGTCATGAGATTGAGCCCCCACATTGGGCCCCATACTCAGCGGGGAGTCTGCTTGAGATTCTTTCTGTCCCTCTCCCTCTGCCTCTCTCACCACGTGTTCTCTTTCTCTCTCAAATAAATAAATCTTAAAACAAAACTAACCAAACTCCTTGACACAAGTTCACACATTGTCTACCATCTTTGTTCCTGTTCACTCTATTTCATATGCCAAATCACTCTTACAAACCTCAGGAGTGTTCAAAACATCAAAGAAATACATGCATACTACACACACAGATGTGTGTGTGTGTGTGTGTGTGTGTGTGTGTGTGTATGAATGGAATCATAGGGGCATAAAATATCCCTTTTGTGGATGTGTAGTACCAGTATCATGGGAAATATTTCAGTTTAGCAAAATAAAGTCACAACAGAATAATAAGCTGGCAAATTTAAATGCTATATTCTCCACCACAAAATAGTTGGAATGTATAATTTTTTAATTTAAAATGAAGCAAAGTAAATCAAGTAATATTTAAAAGTTAATATAATATATATGGTAACCTATATTGATTTTAGGCTATTCAGGAAAAAATAATCTCCTTTTTTGGGTACACTAAGTACATTATATGTTTTCTCAAAAATCCCTAAAGTTGCATGACAAATAAATGGAATTTTACTACTGTTTTAACAAGGCTAGGATGATTTAAATTGGTAAGCCCAAATCACTTTATTATAGCAAATACTAAAACAACATTTAATTATCTGTAGTTAATAGCCCGATCTAATGGATTAAGCTATTATGCTCAGCGTTCCCAGAGGTAGATGGAGAACTAAACTGGTCAGTAAGTTTTGGGATTAGTAGACAGAATAAGGGCATGGTGTATGGATTGCCTGTGAGTGTTTGAAATAATATGCTATCCTCAGCGTCGCACTCATTTGCAAGTGATAAAGCAAAAACCTCAATCATCACCAAAACTGAAATAAAATCTGAACAAATTCTCTAAAGAATAGTGGGTATGCCAGTATTTCAGATAACAACTAGAAAACAGAGAAGTTCAGGCCACTGTGGTGCTGATGGATTTGACTCAAAAAGCTTTAAATTATAAGTGATGAGTTGAGCCTATATACAGAAGAACTCATCTGTTATTACTGTTATTATTATTATTATACAAATGCTGATTTTTTTGGTCAGTTCACCAACATATAGTACATCATTAGTTTTTGATGGGGTGGTCAACGATTCATTAGTTGTGTATAACACCCAGTGCTCATCATCACATGTATCCTCCTTAAAACCCCAACCCCCATTCCAATCCCTTCTGTTACCCCACCCCCCTACCTTCTGTAATCCTCAGTTTGTTTCCCAGAGTCCAGAGTCTCTCATGGTTTGTGTCCCTCTCCGATTTCTTCCCATTCAGTTGTCCCTCCCTTCCCTATGGTCCTCCATACTACTCCTTATGTTCCACATATGAGTGAAACTCTCTGATAACTGTCTTTCTCTGCTTGACTATTTCACTTAGCATAATCCCCTCCAGTTCTACCCATGTCAATACAAATGGTAGGTATTCATCGTTTTTGATGTCTGAGTAATACTCCATTGTATGTATGGACCACATCTTCTTTATCTATTCCTCCTTCCAGTTGGGCTATTGTGGACATTGTTGCTATGGACATTGGGATGCATTTGCCCCTTCTTTTCACTACCTCTGTATCTCTGGGGTAAATACCCAGTAGTGCAATTGCTAGATCATAGGGTAGCTCTATTTTTAACTTTTTGAGGAACCTCCACACTCTTTTCCAAAGTGGCTGCACCAACTTTTATTCCCACCAACAGTGTAAGAGGCTCTCTCTTTTTCTACATCCTCGCCAACACTTGTTGTTTCCTGTCCTATTCATTTTTGCCATTCTGACTGGTGTAAGGTGGTATCTCATTGTGGTTTTAATTTGTATTTCCCTGATGGCTAGTGATGTCGAACATTTTTTCATGTGTCTGTTAGCCATTTGTATGACTTCTTCAGAGAAGTGTCTGTTCAAGTCTTCTACCCATTTATTGAATGGATTATTTGTATTTCAGGTGTTGAGTTTGAGAAGTTCTTTATAGACAAGCACATATTAAGTTCACTCTTAGTTTAGAAATATAGATAACAGATATTCTATTTTCTATAACAGCTTCAACTACAAAATGGGCTAATTTTATGAAGATCTTCCTAAATGGGCTCAATAATGCTTGCCTTACATTCTTGCCTTACTTAGTCTGCAAGTATTTATTTGCAATAACAAATGGCAACAGCCAAAAATTACATTTAGTCCTTTTCAGTCTTGTAGACAAATATAAGTGCTAGAAGTACAATGCAACGAAGCTGCAGATTCACCGCAACAACTCAATGAGAACATGCAACACTGAGCTACCCACACTTGGAAAGTGATTTTAGAGCAACCGTTTCTTATCTGGATAATTGTAACTCATTTGTGTATCAAAAGCAACAAGAGCTCTAAACAGAATATTGGACTTTGTAAAATTGACAATATCATGGTAGAATTTGGGGAAATGAAATCCTTCATCAAGTAGACTATCAATATTATGTTTTGTTTTTTCTTTTTATTAATAAGAAGACTTCTATATTATAAAATGAAACCATTCAGGAAAGAAAGTAGTAAAACAGAATGAATATATCCCTTTTCACTGAAGAATGAAGTTGAATATTGCCACCCATAGATAGAAGTAAACTTTTAAATGAGACCTGCTCACGTTTCTGGTTTCACAGTCCAAGAATGAGTCTTTTTCTAATCTTAGATTGGTCTCACACACACACACACACACACAAATAAAAGTAGTGTTAAAAATTAAAATAGTATTGGGACACCTGGGTGTCTCAGTTGATTAAGCAACTGCCTTTGGCTCAGGTCATGATCTCAGGATCCTAGGATCTAGCCCCACTGGGGCTCCCTACTCAGTGGGGAGGCTGCTTTTCCCTCTCCCTCTGCCCCTCCCCCCACTCATGCTCATGTTCTGTCAAATAAATAAAACCTTTTTAAAAAAAAAATCAAAGGAATATTAAAAACCAGCCCAAGATTCTCTTCACATTACAAATATAAATGTTTTTAGTTGCTAATCATGTCACTAATGGAAAATTAAAGTGAATTACATGGCAAGGGAAAATTAATCCACACTATATCATTGATTGTATAACACTAACTTTATAAATGTGGCTCATACACCTGACAAGGAAGGAAGGGCATGGGCAGGGAACCTTGAGGAAAAAAGTAGGGCAGGCAACCACTTGATCATGCTGGGTGTGTGTAGTTCCACCAAGCAACAGACAAGCTATTATAACTTTATTGTTTCAGGATATAAGCCTATTATACTCTGCAAATGAAGACACTGACATTTTGCTGTACTGGTTGAAATGATTAACAGTTCACAGAGAACAGTACCAACTGTGCCAAATTAAATATATTAAAATCTGAAGGTTTTACATTCGATATGCCCTCCACTGTAAATGCACAAACTGTATAGTTTAAATGGCCTCAGTGGCTCCGTTAATAATGTAGTGGCATGTCAGTTTTGGAGATGCAATTTAAGTCTTTGCTATTTTGTAATAAAACATGGCAGGATGTGTTTTTCTAAACCATTAATAAGAATGTCGAGCGTCGGTGAAACAGCGAAGCTGGATATGTTTAGAAGCCTATACATGCTTTTGTGTTCTCTATATAAAATGTGAACATATTTACTCATGTATGTATAGAAGCCTAACATACATACAAAATATACGTATTTATATAAATAAGTATGTAAGTAATTAAAGTTAAATATATTTATATATATTTGATCACTCACAACCTGGAATACCTTAATTGACTTAGGAAGAAATATTCAATACTTAGACAGTTAAGATTTTTTTTTAAATCTATCTTGAGCCCTGGTAGCTTTTTTCTAGTCCTTTTAGCTCAAACTTCCTTTTCATTCAGCTACACATTTCCCCTTATTTAAAAATACCCATCTCCTTTTATAGGAATGCAGATTTTACTAAATCATAAGCTATTTTACCTGTTTCTACTTCATTCTCCTCATATGTAAACTACTGATATTCATACCAAACCCACAGATTTGTAGTGAGGATTAACTCAATGTAGTATCTGAAAGCATTTATCACAATGTCTAGGGTATAGGGAGCGTACAGAACTTGTTAAATAATAACATTAATGATGATAATTAGCTCTATCCCACATTTGTATTGCATAGTCACCTGGTATTTAGATAAAATTACCCTGGAGAATTGGGGGCATTCTCCAGACTATGGAAAATATGCACCTGCTTGCCCACTCTGCCTGTGGTGCCCCAGTGATGACTCTACGTTCCCCCGAATGACCTCAGGGCTTTCTCTCCAGACTCTCTGTATCTGTGTGTATATTTCTATTTGTATTAAAGACTTCTGCTTCATTTTTAAATACAAGAAAGCATTTAGCCCAGTGCCTGCCCCCCCATACACACACACACACGCACACACACACACACACACACACACACACACATATATATATGCATGTGTGTATTATAGACATATATAGAGAGAGAGATATAGATATATATCTCAAAGGTCACATTTGTGTATTTATTCAACATGACAACTTATCTTAGCATAGCTTCACAGTTGGTGTTTTTGGAGTCATGATGTTAACTAGCTTAAAATGCATTACTCATGGAGGTTACTAAGTAACTTAGCAGATTTGGTAAAATATGTAGACCCAAAACTTCTAATGACAAGACAAAATATAAGATATAATGATATAATAATGACAAGACACAAAATAAGAACATGAAAGAGGAGAAAGATTGGCGCTATCCTGTAGAAGGAATTTTGCTGTCACCTTGCTTGCTTCCCAGGCTGGCAACATATCTGATCTCATGGATCAGATAATTTCTTCAACTTCCCACAAAAAAAGACCAGCTAGTAGTGGCCCCAGCCATGTTTTCTTGGTTCTTACATTTCTATTTACGACTATTATAAATGTCCCTGAGAAAATGCAGTTATACTGTAAGAACTGAGTGACCAAACAGGCTAGCTTTCTGTTCTCTAGAGGAGAAAGAGAGGAGAGAAACAATGTAACAAGATAAAAAGTTAACCCTGGAATTCACTCTCTGGGATATGAGGACAGGCTTTTTGCCCTTCACTGAGTTGTTTGTAAGTCCTGCTCTGTTGACACTCTCAATATAGTCACTGAAATACAGATACAGATATAAGTAGATCTACCTATATACCTATGTACGGTTCACCTTGGAACAACACAGGTTTGACCTGCACGGGTCCACCTGCAAATGAATTGTAGTCAGTAAATCAGTCCTGTGAATGTATTTTTTTCTTCCTTATGATTGCCTTAATAATATTTTTTTGCCTAGCTTGCTTTTTTGTAAGAATACAGTATATATAATATATATAATGTGTGAAATATGTGCTCATCAATGGTTTATGTTATCAGTAAGGCTTCCAGTCAGCAGTAGGTATTAGCACTTAAGTTTTTGGGGTGTCAGAAATTTTATGTGGATATTTCAACTGTGTCAGGGGTTAGCTCCCCTAAGCCCTGCACTGTTCAAGGTTCAACTGTACATATATCTTAAAGAATTCCTCTTTTTTTTAAAGATTTTATTTATTTATTTATTTGACAGAGATCACAAGTAGGCAGAGAGGCAGGCAAAGAGCAAAGAGGGGGAAGCAGGCTCCCTGCTGAGCAGAGAGCCCAATGTGGGGCTCGATCCCAGGACCCTGAGATTATGACCTGAGCCGAAGGCAGAGGCTTAACCCACTGAGCCACCCAGGCGCCCCTTATAGTAGTAATTCTTTAAGGGATTTTAGTCACATTTTTAAAGAGTGCTTTGTATTTTTAAAATGAACCATGAAGCTAAATGTAACAAATGCTAAGAGGCATATTATAAGAAGAAAGAATTAAGAAGGTTAAAAAGAAATAAGAACCATGATTTTGAGCCGACTGATGACAAGGGTAACCATTCATACAGTAAATAAACAGAGTATTCTTACTGAGTATGTTGGCCAGACTCGTAGGTACTATAGATAAGGCAGGAAAAAAAAAAAAAAAAAAAAGCCTTGACCACACAAAATTCTCAGTGTGTGAAATATGTAGAAAAACAAATTTCACCCAATTCATAGTACTTTAAATTCTTTTCATTAATTATCATTATGATCGTTAATTGCCTAAAATATTATTACAATACAGGTGATGGATGTGAAAGAGCTAGACTTGAAAATGAGACAATTAATATAAAAAGCCAGATTAAGGATGACAACTGCTTCTTCAAGTGACTTTGAAACATCTTTCTGAACTATAGGCCATGATTTTTAAAAAATGACCTGTTTCATGTCAATTTATTACTATGAAGCCTTGATAGGATAATAAACTGAAAAGTTTCTTTATGTTGGTGAACTTGTAAATATACATTTCTCAGCATTTTTAAGTAGCCTTTAAGCTTGATACTTAATATTTACCTCTCATATATATGTATATATATAAGCAAAGTTATTAATATTTTAATATTTAAGAGATTTGTTATTTTACTTCAATTTTTATGTGTGATATACTTTAATATTGTAGTTTTAGAAACACTGTTGAAGTGCATTTTCATAGATTTCACTATGAGAGATAAAAATTACTTCTCTTTCTTTCAAAGATGTAAAATGATGCAGGGTCTTCTACGACCTTTTTATTTTCCAGCCATAATCATAATCAGTAGCAAAAAGAGAAATAAAGGACATATATATCTCCATATACATATATAGATAGATAGATAGAGATATATATAATTTTATAAAGTTTAGTTTATGAAAGACTTTAATATACTCACAAATATTAATTTTAAATTAAATGTTAGTGATTTTATACATACGTAAGTTTTTTTGACAAATTAATTTCTCTTTACAAAGGGACTTGAGTCACTAGAAATCTTGCCAAAACACCATCTTATCTCCTTTAGCTTGATGACTCATAATTTCATGAAATCTAAACAAGAAGTATTTACAGAAGGTATTACACTGAAATTACACATTCTTTCCAGTAAGGCCAATACCCATGATAGAACCTAAAGATCTGAGAGATCGGCCCTAGGCGATCCACCCAGGAGATCCAGCCTCGTGCCCATACATATCTTAACTATAAGCTAATTTTATTTTAGAACAAAATATGAGAGGTACATTATGTTACCACCTGTAAGAATTTATTTACATAAAAATAATCTGGGGGAGTGATTAAAATTAGAAAATAGGGATGATAAAATTTGTGATTTGAAAGTTAAATTTTAATTGGTAAACTGATAGATTCTCTTGCCAAAAAATAAACCTGTGCTTCCTGTCTTAGACCTTAATTTCACACTTGCTTCCCACTGAAAATCAGACAGTTGTGAATTACTGTATCTGCTTAGTTGTTCCAGACATTACCAGGCAAAAACCTGGAGACTAGTATCTGTTACACATTTTTGTTCATTAATCCATTATGCTTTAAGCAGAAAATCTGAATACATTTCATTCTACCTCTTAACAAATCCACCACTTAAACCTTCTACAAAGGCAACGAAGAAAAATAAAACATTTTGACACTTTTTAAAATTTTTATCAAAATTATCAGATTTATTTTGAGTAATTTCAAATTATCATTTTTTAAATATTTTAATTTAGAAACTCTTTCACAGGATACTACAAATACTCCTAAATACATCTCAAAACCAGATGAAATAAAATTTGAAAATACTCTCTGGGAAAACTACAGTAATTCTTTTCCTAAAGTGGAAGAGGTCACTTAAACCTGACATTCTCATGTCCTTGGTGGAAGCCGACCCTGAAGGTCCCGCAAGAACCAGGTCTCTCCAAGGAAACCCACCCAGCTGCTATTAGGTTACAGGACTTCACCGTCCTCAGGTGAAGCAAGAGGCAAGTTCTCTCTATAAGAAATTGTCTCCACACGATTTTGGAAACCTTTTCATATGTTTTTTGCTTAAATAAAAGCCTTTTTTTTAAATTAAGACAATATCAACCTTAACATTTCTACAATGCATATACTACAGTGGAGGTGGGGGGGTAGTGAAATTGATGAACATGAGTAATGTATCAAATTGTAAAGTCTCTATATTGTACACCTGAAACTAATATAGCACTGTATGTTAATTATACTGGAATTAAAATAACACAAAAAATGTTCTCTGATGTACATGTAATGCTAAACACATGCCTTATTTTAAATTTCCTATAGTGCTTATTAAAAGCATTTGTAAGAATTGTTTAAAAAAAAAAAAAAAGAAAGAAATTGTCTCTAGATTAAATCCCTGATTTGTGCAAATTAACATCAAATGGTTTTTGTCCAGCAAAGAAATTATTCAAGACTGAAGGAGAAATAAATGCACTTTCAGGCAAGCTAAACTGATTTCTTACCACCACACACTCAGTTTTATGGAAGGAGCCTATCAAGACATACCTTCAGACAGAAGAAAAATGGTATCAAAAGGAAACAGAGATGCAAGAGGGAAAGGTTAACAATAAGTTCGTGAACACACAGGTCAATCTAAAATAGTTTCTATCGCCATAAGAAGCACCATAGTATATAGAATTAAGAAACAGACACAACTAAAACACAAGTTCACAATAGCCCAAGTCCAAGCATTGGTCCTGAGCCCTTTATGCAAAATAGGCTGCAGAATTAAAATAAATTTAAATTTCAAAAATGTCATGAGATATACATACAATGTTAGAAAATGTTAAAATGCCTATTTTAGAAAAAATAAATAAACAAACAAGCAAACAAAACTGTCTGTCCCTCGAGACACACTAGAATTTCAGGCATATTTTCTGCATCGGACGGAACAGATTTTTCTTTTCATCCAGTGAGTGGTCGCAGTTCTCGGTCTTGCTGACTAGCCTTGGAGCGACCCTCACACTATTCTTACAGAATCTGAGAACAGTATTTCTCATGATGCCCTTTTCTATCTTTATGAATTTCTTTTCTCTGCGCAGAAGATCATAGGTCCTACAAACACAATGCCTCATCCCAGCGAGTGCAGACCTGCAGTGAAGAATCAGTTTTATCTTACAGATCAGCAGGATAAATATGAGGAGAACAGGCTGGGTATTTCCTGAGCGATACTGCTAGCTAGCCTTGCATTGCCAAAATAATTCTGTCCAAAACAGCTTTCTTGGATTTCTTTGTCTTATCACCGGTTACTGCATATTCTACACCAAAATTGAATGTGGCACAATTAAAAATCATTTAACCAAGAAAAGCACTCCATATACACATTCACATGTGTATACTGAAAATCACAAAACATTCTCTCCTTTGTTTTATCTGTAGCATAAGTTTAAAAACATCGATTTTTGTCCTCCCCATTGTTTTATTTGAAGTATCACATTGTAATTATTTGGACAAAAACATGATCTAAGATGTAAACAAGTTTCTTTCAATTACATGGGCAATTTTTTTTTTAATTACCAGCAAGACTCCTGAGTGAAATCGTATTCCCGTGGTTTTATTTATCATTTTTCCAAATATTATGAAGGTTTGGGACGTGAGCAAATTATGATTTAAATTCTCCTGGTAATCACTATTGGTAACTTAGAAGTCATAACTCAGTTCACAACCAACATGTTGATTAACCACATAAATGCTGAGCCTACACAGGTGTAGATTTTCAAAGCAGCTGGGAAAATCAGTCACTCAGAATGAAGATGGAGATATTTTCCCTTGGAGAGAGTCCCTGGGGTACCTGCTCTGAGTCTAATCATTCCCTGCCAAATCTGCACAACTCAGAACCGCTCCCTCCTCCTGAAGCCTGGGAGAGAGGGGACTCAGAAAGGTACTCTCAGTGTGATTTGTGCTGCGCAGAGATCAGAAGGTCAGCCAGAAGGCTTCTTGTCTTATTCCCACTCAGGAACTTAAAAGGCAAAAAAGATGTACTGCTAAAATTCTACAGCAGTGAACTTAGCCTAGAATTTGTCAAGGTAAAAAAAAAATAGGAGAGTGTTTCCTATAGACCAAGATTTTTTTTTTTTAAATTTTTTAAAGATCTATCCCTTCCTGTCTCTGAAGGGAAGCAGGCTCCCCGCTGAGCAGAGAGCTCAATTTGGGGCTTGATCCCTGGCTGGGACCATGACCTGAGCCGAAGGCAGAGGCCTTAATCCACTGAGCCACCCAGGTGCCCCTAGACTAGATATTTTGTCATGTAGGAGGAGAATGAGCTAGTCTTCAGTCAATGTGACTTCTATGTAAGAGTATTATCAGTGTACATAATGAGAATCATACAAACAGTCTTCCTGCGGTAGGGAAGGAGCTTCTCAAAAACCAGAATCTCACAGGGAGTTACACTCAGGAGACGGGCTCCCATAGCCCATATCAGAGCAGAGAGTCAAGCACACGACTCCCAGAAACATTGCGTGAAGTTCGACTAGACTACTAGCTAGTGAAAATCAGCCAGAACAATCTGCCCGAAGTAGAGAACAGAGTCATCTTAGAGCAATATCAGTCAAGGAAAAACTTTGTATACAACTCTACCCCTTCCCTTCGGAGGCTTTAGGACAAAGTGAATGGAAAAGAGAACGGGACTTGGCTGTTCCTATTCCTCGGCAGCAGGCAATATACCTGGAGCCAGTCCTGTAAGCCACAGTGGAGATTTACATCAAATTAATAGTTATGATAATTATCAAGGAGTGGGCATCTTAATGGTCAATTTCATATTCCATCTTGTGATTTAAAGTTACCACAGGACACCTCAAGAGTAAAAGGAATCATGGAACCCACCAAAATTTTCACTGAGTGTCAAAAGAATATCCCCCCTCATTTGACAATGTTAAAGGGGTAGCAGGGACAAATAATAAGCAGGATTCTTAAAAAGAATCATGTCTGATCAACCTTTGGATGCTATTTGCATAAAGGAATCATCTTTTCTTCAATTCAAAGAGGGACAGAATGGATTTCAAACATGAGATCAACTTAGCCCATGAAGACAGAAATTGAAATGGGAAGGAAAACACTTATAGTTTTCTTTTCTGCTTCTTTTCTTTTCTTTTTTTCTTTTTAATGGTGCCCTCTCAGTAGCACCATCTGGCATTTTTCCTATGACAATTACTGGAAAAACAAGTGACTCTTATCCCAGCAGTCAGTGAAACACACAATAGATATTTAGAAGAAAGAGAATCGCCAATCACATGCAACACAGATGTCAGAAATGTAAAAGGGTTGGGTATCATTTTCTTTTCTCTTCAAGTTTCACAAGGCAAAAACATATTTTGATCACCACCTACTTTTGAGCACAGTGATTACTCGAAAGCAGGTCTCTGTGCCTCAGTGCTATTGACATTTGGGGCCAGATAATACTTTGTTGTGTGGGGCTGTGTGCATTACATGATGTTTACCAGCATCCTTGGCCTTCATCACTAAGTTCTGGCACCTCTGCCCAGCTGCAGCAACTGAAAATATCTCCGGACATTGTCAGATATCCCCCAGGCAGTCAAAGGGTCCCTCTTCCCACTATGAGAGCCACTGGTTTATAAGTCAGCCTGTATACAAAAATTTGGGTTTGTAATGTATTTCTAACATACTTCATTATAATTTAGCTTTTTTAAAAAAATTCATAGTATTCCAACATAAAATGCTATCTCTTCATAAATGCCAGTTAGTAAGAACTGATGTATTAGAACAGTGTTGAAAATCAGCAGCTTTTGTTCCCGTAAAGCTACCAGGACTCTTCAAAGACCGAAGTCTTTCTCTACTATTAAAATGTGTCATGCAATTTGGAAAACCCAGAATTACTTTGGTAAACTCATATTTCACTGAAAATTTAATAAAGCTTTATCTCAACTCTAAGAATCTAATGTCACCCCAAGAGCAGGAAAGTGTTGCTAATCCTAGCACAAAAGTCACCATAAAGGACATAGTCTTCCCGCTGCATTGTACTGGCTTCCTTTTATATGAAGCCATAACAAAATAATCTCCTATGACAATGTTATTTTATTGCTTTATAAAAAATGTTTTAATTAGTTTACTAAATATTGAAGATCCCAGTCATGGTATAAAGAGAACATGTCTTGCATATATTTTGATTCAAACTGAATTTTTCATCACTTTTTAACAATATTTCAATGTTACATATTTTGTGATTTGCTAAACATCATTAAATGTTTTTTTAACCTTTAAAAATAATTTAGTATGAAAAGAGATAGTCTAAGATGACAGTATAGGAGAACCATGAACTCACCACCCCCTTCTATAGAAACACCACATCTACAGCTGCAAAAGGAGTAATTCCCCCTGAAAAAGAACAGAACGCTAAATAAATGGCTTCATCCACAATAAGGGATAAAAGAAGCCACACTGAGAGCGGCAGATAGAGGCAGAGACAGGGTCTGATCAAAATTCTCACCCCTAGTGCTATGATCCACACCAGAAAGGGATATCATGAGTCTAGAGCCTCTCCCTGAGAAGTGAGGGGTTTGTGCCCTACATCAGGCTCTCCAACCCTTGGGACATACACCAGGGAGACAAGGCCCTAAAAATGTCTGGCTCTGGAAACCAGTGAGGTTCATAGCCAGGGGATCTGGTGTCTGTGGGCATCTGAGATACTCCTTTTGAGAAGTTCCTGCACAGATGCAGTCCCCCTGGGACACAGTCCAAAGACAATGAAATATAATAAATGTATTGGATTAAAACTTATAAAGCTAGTATAAAGGCGAAAGGCAAAAGTGGTAAAATTAACTATGACTACAATTGTTGGTTAAAAGAGAGACAAAATAAGAAAACTGTAACATGAGAAACATAAAATAGGGGAGGCAAAAATGCAGAGATTTTTTTAAATGCTTTGAAATTTATTTGAAATTTATGTTTCTATCAACTTAAAATAGACATTGTATTCATATATACACACAGTATATATAACCCTTATCCCAGGTTTTGCTTTCTGTGGCTTCAGTTACGGACCGTCCCACCAGTGTGGGAGCAGATGATTCTGCATCAGAAGGTCAGTGTCTAACACGTCCTCACAACTCCTGTGTCATTCACCGTCCTTCATCTCATCATATTGACATTTTACCACTTCAAATCATCACAAGAGTGGGTACAGGACAGTAAGATATTGAGAGAAACAGATGATGTTCATATAACTTTTATTCTAGTATATAGTTATAATCGTTCTACTTTATTATGAATTATTGTCAATTTCTTACCGTGCCTAAGTTATAAATTAAACTTTATCATCGGTTTGTATGTAAAAGAAAAAGCATATACCTTTCAGGGATCCACTGGGGGTCTTGAAATATATCCCCCCCCCCCAGATGGAGAGAGACTACTGTCCAGCCTATTATATGTGGAACTCATGGTAATCACAAAGCGAAAACCTATAGAACATACACAAAAGATAATGACAAAGGAATCTAAACCTAACACTAAAGAAACCACAAGGGAAGAGAACAAGGGAAGAAGGAACAAAGAGGAACTACTAGAAAGCGAATGACAAAGTGACAGTATGTAAATACCTATCAATAATTTCTTTACATATAAATGGACTAAATTCTCCAAAAGACATTGAATGGCTAAATGGGTAAAAAGTAAAGACTCATCTTTATATCGCCTCTAAGAGACTCATCTCAGATGTATGGGCAAATCAGACTCAAGGGAGAGAATGGGAAAAGATATCCCATGCAAATAAAAACAAAAAGAAAAGCATATAGTTATATTATACCTGACAAAATAGACTTTAAAACCAAGACTGTAATAAAAGACCAAAAAAAAACAAAAGTATTACATAATGTAAAGGGGTTTGTCCAACAAGAGGATATAACATTTGTAATTATGTATGTACCCCACAAAGCAACACCTAAATATATAAAACAACAATTAATAGACCAAGCAGAGAAAATTGACAGCAATACAATAATAGCAGGGGCTTTAATACCCTACTTACATCAATGAAGAGATCATCCAGACAGAAAATCAATAAGGAAATATTGGACTTGAATGACACATTAGATCAGATGACCTTAACAGGTATGTGCAGAATAACCCATCCAAAAACAGATCACACATTTAACTCAAAGCACATGAAACATTCTCCATGACAGATCACATATTAGGTAAAAAAAAAAAAAAAAAAAGTCTCAATAAATTCAAGAGATTTGAAATCCTATTAAGCATGTTCTCTAACCACAATGGTATGCAACTAGAAATCAACTGCAAGGAAAAAAAAAAAAGAAGGAAAAATAACAAGTAGCAGAGATTAAACAACATGGTATTTAACAACAAATGGATCAACAAAGAAATAAAAGGATAAATCAAAAAATAGCTTGAGACAGATGAAAATGGAAATACAGCACTTCAATCTATGGAACACATCAAAAGCAGTTCTAAGAGGGAAGTTCATAGCAGTACATGCCTACCTCACAGAGCAAGAACAACCTCCAATAAACAATCAAATCAGAAAAAGAATGAAGCCCAAAGTTAACAGAAGGAAATAAATGAGCAGGAATAAATGAAATAGAGAAAAAGAGTATACTTAAAATGATTACAAAAAAAAAAAAACCAACTAAGAGTTTTTGAAAAGATAAGCAAAATTGACCAATATTTAGTTAACTTCAAGGAAAAAAGAAAGAAAGCTCAAATACATAGAAAATGAAGTAGCATAGGTTACAACTGATGCCAGATATAGAGAGGACCAAAGAGAGTTCTATGAACACTTATATGCAAGAAAAAAAAAAAAAGACAAAGAAGAAATGGGTTAATTCAGAGATACATGCAATTTTCAAGATGGAATCATGAAAAAAGATAAAATCTGAATAGACTGAATACGAGAAAGGACATTGAATCAGTATTTAAAACCCTCCTAATAAACAAGACCAGATGGCATCACTGGTAGATTTTACCAAAGAAAGATTATTTAATACCTATCCTTTTCATACTCTTCCAAAACATTAAAGAGAAGGGAATATTTACATACTTATTTTATGAGGCCAGCATTACCCTAATACCAAAATTAGATACAGACAGCAATAACCAAAAGAAAAATTACAATATCGCCGATATACAGATGTAAAAATTCTCAACAAAATAGGAGAAAACCAGTTCAGAAAATCTGAGAGATTCCATCAAAAAACTGTTAGAACTAACAAATAAATTTAGTAACACTGCAGGATACAAAATCAAATAAAGAAATCTGTTGCATTTCCCTACACTAAAAATTAGTATCAATTTAAGAAATCAAGAAAAACATCCCATTTTTAATTCCATTAAAAAGAACAAAATATCTAGAAATGAATTTAAACAAGGAGGTGACAGACCTGTACTTTGAAAACTGTAATACATGGATGAAAGAAATTGAAGATAACACAAACAGAAAGATTTCTGTGCTCATGGGTTGGAATAATTAATATTGTTGAAATGTCCATACTCCTCAAAGAAATTAATAGATTCAATGAAATCCCTCTCAAAATTCCAATAGCATCATCATTCCCATAACTAGACAAATAACTCTAAAATTTGTATGGAGTCCCAGAAGACACTGAATAGACAAAGAAATCTTGAGAAAGAAAAATGAAAGTGAAGATATCATAGTCCCTGATTTCAAACTATATTTCAAAAATATCATAGGGGCGCTTGGTGGCTCCGGGGGTTGGACCTCTGTCTTCAGCGCAGGTTGTGGTCTCTGGGTCCTGGGATCGAGGCCCGCATCGGGCTCTCTGCTCAGCTCCCCCTCCTCTCTCTCTGCCTGCCTCTCTACCTACTTGTGATCTCTCTGTAAAATAAATATATAAAATATTTTAAAAAAAAAGTATCATGATCAGAACAGTATGATATTGGCATTAAAAAACAAACAAACAAACAAACAAATGAAATCAGATACATAAATCAGTGGAGTAGAACAGAAAGCCCAGAACTAACCCTACGCTCCTTTGGTTGATTAGCTGATGATAAAGACACAAGACTATAATACAACGGGGTAAGGACAGTCTCCAATAAATGGTGTTGAGAAAACTGACTTGACCACTATCTACACCAAACACGAAGACTGATTCAAAATGCATTAAAGACTTGAACGTAAGAGCTAAAACCATGAACCTCCTAGGAAAAAACACAGATGAGCAAGTTACTTGACATCAGTCTTGTCAGTGAATTTTTGTATCTGACTTCAAAAACAAAGGCAACAAAACCAAAAAGTAACAAGCCGAGTACATGAAACTAAGATTTTGCATAGCAAAGGGAACCAACAACAAAATGAAAAGGAACCTACGTAATATGAGAAAGCATTTTCAAATTATGTATCTCACAAGTGGTTCATATCCAAAATATAGGGAGAATTCAACTCAATAGGAAAAACAAAGAAATAAAACAAAAAATAAAAAAACAAACCCTATTAAAAAATGGCCAAAGGGGGGCGCCTGGGTGGCTCAGTGGGTTAAGCCGCTGCCTTCGGCTCAGGTCATGATCTCAGGGTCCTGGGATCGAGTCCCACATCGGGCTCTCTGCTCAGCAGGGAGCCTGCTTCCCTCTCTCTCTCTCTCTGTCTGCCTCTCCATCTACTTGTGATTTCTCCCTGTCAAATAAATAAATAAAATCTTAAAAAAAAAAAATGGCCAAAGGATTAAATAGAGATTTTTCCAAAGACATCATGCACATAGCCAACAGACACATGAAGAGATGTTCAACATCACTCATTATCAGCGAAACACAAAACCACAATGAAATATCACCCCACATCTGTTCAAATGGCCATTTAAGGAAAGGGGGAACAACAAGGGCTGGTGAGGATACGGACAAAAGGGAACGCTCGTACACTGCTGGTGGGAATGCAAAACGGTGCAGCCACTGCGAACAACAGTATGGAGATTCGAGAGAACATTAGAAGTAAAACTACTACCTGGTGGAGCTATTCCACTTCTGGGTATTTATCCAAAGAAAATGAAAACACTAATTCAAAAAAGATATAAGCCCCTGCATGTTTGTTGCAGCATGATTTAAAATAGCCAAGATACAGAAACGACTTGTATGCACTGATAGATGAATGGATAAAGAAGACATTGTATATGAGTATAAATACATGCACATATATACATAACGGACTACTATTCAGCCTTAAAGCAGATCGATACCCTATCATTTGAGACAAGATGGATGTTAAAAACAAAACAACTGAAAACAAAACAAAACTCCTGTTTCTTTTCCCAGTGTCTTATAGTTTTAAGAGTAGAGATCTTTCACCTCTTTGGTTAAATTTATTCCCAGGTATTGTCTTCTCTTTGATTCCATTCCAAATGGGATTTTCTTTCTTATCCTACTATTTCATTATCAAAGAAATGCAATTTCTTTCTTTCTTTTTTTTTTTTTTAAGATTTTATTTATTTGACAGAGAGATCACAAGTAGGCAGAGAGGCAGGCAGAGAGAGAGGAGGAAGCAAGCTCGCCATTGAGCAGAGGGCCTGACATGGGGCTCGATCCCAGGACCCTGGGATCATGACCTGAGCCGAAGGCAGAGGCTTTAACCCACTGAGCCACCCAGGTGCCCCAAGAAATGCAATTTGAAACAACTTCATATGTCAATTAAACATTTAAAAATAAGAGAATAAGGGGTGCCAGGGTGGCTCAGTGGGTTAAAGCCTCTGCCTTCAACTCAGGTCATGATCCCGGGTCCTGGGATGGAGCCCCGTTGGACTCTCTGCTCAGCAGGGAGCCTGCTTCTCTGCCTGCCTCTCTGCCTACTTGTGATCTCTCTGTCAAATACATAAATTTTTTAAAAAAGAGAATAATACCTCATAGATACAGAGAAAAGATTGGCGGTTATCACCGGGAAGGTGATCAGAGGGTGTGTAAAAAAGGTGAGAGGGGTCAATTTCATGGCGACAGATGATGCCTACACTCGTGGTGATCACTGTGTAATGTATACTGATACTGAATTACGCTGTACACCTGAAACCAGTAGAATGTTATAAAACAATTTTACCTCATTTTAAAAAAGAATAGCTCATTTGAAATGGGAATGTAATTATCAGGGTCCCTCCCAATTAGGCACGTCTTCTTGAAGGCATTTTTGGTTTTATTATCAGAGTGGTGATAACTTCATAAATTAGAATGAAAACAGGTAAGAAATAAAAATGTTCTTATTTAATATCATTATGAAACCAACTCATTATTACTTGAGAGAGACAGCCACTATTACATTTTGATAGGTTATTTTTAATAGAAGAGAAATATCTCAAAATATTTAATGAAAAATAATTTAAAGAATCCTCTTTTATAAGACAAATCGATCATCTTACTCTAAAGAAGAAGTTACAGTAGAACTTTATTTTAAGTGTGTATTTTCTTTTTCAAACTGTCTTTTCTCAAAGGATACCAAGTTAGACTGTACATCAGGTCAGCAAACAATCATGGAACAGTGTGTATACTGTATACTTGCCCACCATTGGTTCCTAACATGAGTGCAGATGAGAGTTTGAAGTCACGTGTATTTTTATATGTGCACAGAGTATTTTTCTCTGAATCAGACAAGTCACAATGGTAAGCAAACAAAAAGCAATCTCTGTGGTGACATCTTAATGGCTTTTAAAAATTTGATCTACAGCATCCCATGAGCACTTAAGTGGCAACCAGAAAGTGATCACATATAAATCCATATAAAATCCCAGAAGGTGTTAGCTCTCAATGTCTGCTTCTCTAGGTTACAAAACTCCGACCCTCCGAGTTGCAATGACATAAGCAAAGTCCTGTGGAAGTCAGTGGTTTAGCCAGGATGAGAAAGAATTCCGGACCACGGTCTCCTTTAAAGGACTTACCTATTCTCTTCATGTGCTGCACATAATGTGTTGAGTAGGGGCCAAAAATTTTTTTTTTAATTTAAAAAATAAATTAATTAATAAAAATTAAAATGCTGCATTACTTCACCAAAAGAAATCTTTAAAATCCAACACCAAAATATGTACTGAAGCTCAGGAACCAATTTAGGAGCTTTAAAACATTCAAAAATTTATTTCTGTGTGAAAATGTCTCTCCATACTCTCATGATATCCTATTTTCCAAACTCCTGGTAGCGACTCCAGTTGCTATGAACCTACTTTAAAAGCAAAGGAGTGATCCAACAAATATAGAGTAACTAAAAATAAACCAATGTTTAGATTTTTTTAGTTCTGTGACTTATGTCAACGTACAGCAGATCACTGTACAAATTAATGGAGGAGTTATTTAAACAGTAGTATAGCTAATACAGTGGTAAAGTGTGAAATAAAAAATAGTTCTGTGTGAAACATTGCCATGACAATGCAACAAAGGGACAAGAGAAGAAGCTAAACTCACTCTCATTAAGCTCAGATGAAACTGTGTCACCAGACAAAGGCATTGTTACAGATAAAAATTCAGGCTTGAATTAGACAATCACCATTCACCTCAGTGACAAGGCTTAAAGCTTATTTAATAAATTTCCAATGAAATATTTATGAACGGATATAAATTCTAATTAACCAAGAGTCATTTCACAAAGGGAAACTAATAACAAGCCTTCTAACCTACACTCTTCCCATTCAGTACTAAAAAGAAATGATCATACAGAGCTCATTTTTATTTTGGGAAAAATACCATAAATATATGTTTAGTAATACCATAACTGACATAATCTAATGAGGAAAATGAACCATGGCCTTTGTTTTTAGGCAAAGTAATTTGTTTCATTATTCTAGGCTTACTGGCACCACACTCAGCAACACTTAGTTTGCATCTTTAAGACAAGCTCTATCAGAAACCAGATGGTTTGAGAGACTAGAAATGCAACTGGGAAAATATTATGCAGCTTTTCACCATAATATACCTGGTTAACTATGTCAGGCTCATAGTCAACAGAATATGTCCTATCTAATTACAGTGCATATTAATATGGAATGAACTAGACTATATGGAATCTTTTTACAACTATGGGGAAAAATTTATGTTTTGTTTTATTACCGGAAAAAGTTGTTTTCATGTTGGTGTAAAACTGAACAGTTTGTAAACAGAACGAGAGGAGAGTCAACACTGCGGCTTCATTAATCAGGAAGATTATTATTCTCCCTGGCATGACTTCCAGAGGCCCCAGGAAATGAGAGCATCCCAGGATTTTTAGCTGGTAAGGTGTCAGTGAGCGCGAGCGATGCTGCTGGGAAAAAGGTAATAGCATCCTATGTTCTCTCCAGTGTTACCCCCATGGTCCAGTTGAAATCACTCCTGCATCTCTTGCCCAGAAATCTCTGGAAGCTTTGATTTATTGCTTCTTCCTCTGTGTAGCCAGGGAAACTGATGAACACAATTAAATTGAAAGAAAATGTAGAACATATGAGGTGATAATTAGTAAGAGAGCGTGTGATGTACACGCACACTTACTGAGCATTGCCTGGTCGGTCAGCCTTCTCAGAGGAGATGATGTTTGGACAGAAATCTGAATGAGGCAAGAAGAGAGTCACTGGAGTGGAGGGGAAACTGTCTCAGCAAAGAGAACAAGTTCAAGGGCCCCCAGTCTGACCTTATATGGTCTCGTTGTGTCTGTAGTAGAATGAGTCAGTGAAAAGGAGTTGGAAGAAATCAGAGAGGTAGTAGGAATTGGGATGCGACAACCTGTATCAGCAGATCACAGGGAGTCACACAGGCATCTTTGAAGACGTTGGAATGTATTCTTCCTGTCAAAGGAAGCCAGTGGAAGATGGGAAGGAGAGGAAGAGAAGTGACTGACTTTTCCATAAAGGAATCCATAGGTCCTAGGAGGAAACATACAACATGGCATGCTAGTGTGAATCAGATCTGTCAGGAGGCTGCAACAGACCTTCTGTGGGGTCACAGTGGCTTGGGCTACTAGTAAGACCTGGTAAGAACCTGGCTATATTTTGAAGACACAGACCAGAGGATTTATTACTGGGGGTTGGACAGTTGTGAAAAATTTGGGGAAAGTCAGTACTCCTGTAAGTTTGAGCTAAAATCTGACCAATTTCTCCCAGCTCCTTGCATGTTCTTTTCACTACTCCATGGTTTCCAACCAAAGATGGTCACCATAACACAGGGCAGTATCTACCCAACACCGACTTCTAAGCGATGCTCCAATCCTACGATCAGACTGCCTGGGAAAGGAGATAGGGGAATTATAGCTTCAGGGGCTTAACCAGGCTTGCAAAGCACCTCATTTACCACGTGGTGAAGAGAGTGATGGATGTGTGTTCGAGATACGGCTTAGCACCACAGAAGAAATGACCGTGCTCAGAGAACGTGGAGAAAATACTTATGGCAGTGAGTATTTCACAAAAGAAATATGTAAGCAGGATCTCGAAACACAAACTGGAATTGGTGAGTGAAGAATGGATTCCAAGAAGTAGACTTCAGACAGAAATCATGGGAGAAGAAAAAAAAAAAATTAAACCCTAAATGGGCTGTTCCGTCTCTGAGCCTTGGAACAAGTTAGAGGAGACTGAATGTCAGTAAAAACACATTTCTTACAGAGATGGGTATCAAAGCAAGTTGAAATCCTCTGGCCTCAATTACCTCTGTTAAATAGAAGGGGAGATTAGGCGGTGGAGAAGGTAGATGATGATGGATATTTGGGCAAGAAGCCTGAGGAGAACAAAGCAGTTTTTCAACCAGGGCAGAAGAGAATGAAAAAATGACCAAGAAAAGAAAGCATCCAGGTGAAATTTGAGGGAACATATTAAAATATAGAATCTAAAGAATGAACTATATACGAATGCAGCCAGCTGAGTGATTGTGTCTCACTCAGGAGCCTGGCATCGGAAGGAAGACACAGTCCCGAGGACCGGTCCAAGTCTGAGGTTTCTGGAGTTTGGAGGTGAAGCTCCAATTAAGAACAGATATCTGGGAGCGTGAGCAATTTATTTAACTTTGTGAGTCCCAACCTCTTCGTCTGCACAATTGAGACAGATATTAGCTCATTATGCTGTGAGGATGAAATTAGATAAAACAAACGGATTGCCGCGTGATAAATGGTAGAAGGTCTAGAACTGGTAAGGGTTGTTGCTACTGCTGTTGCCAGGAGGGGAACAATGGAATAAAAATAAAGTAGCGGAATTCAGAGGGTAGACTTCTGGAATGCTCCTAGACAGAAGCCTTGAGATATCAAGAATCAAGGCAGGAGGTCTCTGTTTGTAAACGCGGGAAACCCACAGTGAGAAAAGCAACGGATTGTGCACCTTTCCAAGCTCTGGAGACCACGGTGCTTGTAATGCCACCGTCCACAGGATGTGTGTGCCATGACTCCTGGCTCTGAGTCCTCCATAACCCCCTTTGATTGACTAGCTCTGAGTGCAGCATCTCATTGAATCCTTTTGGTTTTCATTTGCAAGGATGGAAGAGCAGATGGGGGGTTGCTGGAAGCAGGTTGTTTGTTTGGTTTGTCAAGACACAGGGTCCCCTCGCTTTTCCCCACTGCCTGTTCAGTCCCACATGCATGTCCCAAAACGCTCCTTGCTCCCCGCTGCTCAACCTAAGTCACGAGGGACTCCTCGTAGCCAAATCCAAAGGATGGTTTACAGCGATCACCTCCCTTGACCCTTCAACACTAGTCCAGTGAATCCCAATCCCCGCTTCTGGAAACTGTCTCCACCGGCCGCTGCAAAACCGCACCGTCAGGGTCTCTCGCCAGCCATGCAAAATGCTCTGTCAGATTCAAACACGGTAAGTTCAACAAAACCTGAATCGGAGTATCTGGCAGATCATTCTTCTCCCTGGACTTCTGAAGTACTTTTAAGAAACATGATCTCTTACTGCAAGCACGGCCATTTCTATCCCTCAGGATAGAGGGAATGTGCCAAACCTACTTTGTCTCCTCTCATACCTGACCTTCACACTTTAACATTTTCCCAAGTATGTGGGCACCCTTCTTTCCGTCAGCTTTCTCCTTAGGGAGGAGACGATCCTCACACAAAGATAATTTGACACCACTACAGACTAGTAATTTCTAAAGATTTTTTAAAAATTCATTTATTTGACAGAGAACACAAGTAGGCAGCGAGGCAGGCGGTGGGGGATTTGGGCAGCAGGCTCCCTGCTGAGCAGAGAGCCCAACGTGGGGCTCGATTCCAGGACCCTGCGATCATGACCTGGGTGGAAAATAGAGGCTTTAACCCACTGAGACACCCAGGCACCCCTGGACTAGTAATTTCTAAATGCACGTATCCTACCTGACTGCTTGAAACTGTAGGATCACCTATCCAAATAGTATTCCCCGTCTAAGAGATGCCTTCAATTTAGTCTGGTAAACCAGCCAACGAAAGCAATTAAGTTTTTATGTTAAGTCCGTATTTTTCTAATTTACGACAATGTATGCTTCCAAGCTTGCACATTTGTTTTCTGTAAATGATATTTATATTATTCAACTATAAATTATAAATTATATCATTTCCTTTAGCAGCCAGAACAGAATACCTTTAAGCCACAGATATATCATTTGATTTAAACCTTTAAAGAGTTTCCCATTGTTCAGCAGAGACCATTCGAATTCCGCATCCAAATGTAGATACTCTCTCCATCTAGCCTGGGCTGCTTTCTCTCACGAGCCTCCCCCTGCATCTCTATGTCATAAGCAGGCTGACTTCCTCTCACACAGCTGAAGACAAGCATTTCCCCCTCTCTAGGGAGAGCTAAGCTATTTGCCCCCTTACCTAGAACCCAGTTTTCTACTCTCCTGACATAACTGGTTTCCTCTCCTGATTCAAGTCTCATATTAAATGTCACCTCTTCAGAAAAAACACCGTGCTAATATTAATCTCCTCAATTATCCTCACCTCTTCCCCTTCCTGTTTCCTACGTAGTACTTAGCCCAATTTTAATTATCTAGAATTCATTTTTATTGTTTGCTATTCCCCACACAAACTAATACCTTGAAAGAGCCAGGAGCCAGACAGCGCAGGTGCAGTCCCCCCACCCCCCATTATCCAGCACATAATTCAGACCTAGCACATGGTAGGCAAAGCAAAGTAGTTTGAATTAATGAATACATGAAATAGCACCACTCTTTCTAACCAAGTGAAATAGATGTTTTTATGAGCAGGTAAACTTGGATTAGTAAACAGAACAAAAAAACTCCAAAAAAAATTTTTTTGTTTGTTTTTTTTTTGCAAATTCCTTAAACAATATGTCACTTTGGTGTTATATTTTACATCACCTTTAACACAGATATTTCATCTCATGATCCAGAAAGGTAAGTGTTTGTCTCAGGGGGGAAAAATTGTCCAAGATCTGTAGAATTTTTTTTATCATGATAATATGTATACTAATATATTTTAGGAGGATAAAGTTGTGCAGTATAATAACCAAATCAAAGGGGGGAGAACATATTAAATAGCATACCTTTACAGTTTAGGATTAAACCAAGTTTTGAATCTTCAAGCAAATCCAGAATATGCTTAGGTTGGTTTTATACAGACAGTGTATTTCCCAAAGTTTCCATGATCACAGTCAGCTTTACTTTTAAATGCTAGAAAATGCATCAGAATCTGCTTATAATCCAGGCTATCATTGGTGTTTATCAGTAATAAAGCTATTTTGTCAATATTTAAAAGTCATTTTGTAACTAATGTGGCACTTTTGGAACAGTCCAGGATACTTTCCTAAAAATGCTTATAGCTTACAAACTAACATGAAGTGGACTATTATGTGGCTTCAGATTTCTGGTTTCGTTACTGAGAATGTTTTAATAGGTTCATCAAATGATTATGTTAGTTCATATAGACACAAGTAATACTGAAAATACAGTTCTGTATCTTTCAAAACTATGTTCAAAGGAAACTCAAAAAATCTACTTGTTGTAAGTTAACTTTTCTTCTATAAAAATATTTATCCCAAAATAATATCATATTCTTGCCACAGTAGGACACTGTTAAGCTGTCAGTCATTGCCCACTATACGACTAAAATTACATGTGAAAAAAAATTTCATATTGTAATTTCATGGTTCTTCTTGAACAAAGAAAATCTGATTGATTGCAATCATTTACACAGCCAGAAAAGAGAAGAGTATAAAAAAATTCAAATATATCATTTTAGGCTTCTATCTACAAAGCTTTGAGAAGTGAACTAAATGAGAAATCCTACACTCTTTCCAGATTGCATAAAGCAGCTGTGAATTCAGATTCCACACTTCATCTGTCATTTTGATGTGCATTCTTTTGATCCCCGGAAAGAAATATATTTATAATTTCCAAAAGAACTGCCTCAGAGGTAAGTGGTATCCAAATATTGTTCTGCAGAGATAAAAAATATACAATGTCAGTGGTATTTGGCTGTGGATTGATGATACATCACACAAGAATATAAAGACATCATTCCTATAAAACTTGTAACATTATGGTTTAGGGACTATTTAACCTTTAACACAAATCATTTTTATTTCCCCAGTGGAATTCAAAGCACTTTATTCTGTTATATTGTATTTCTTTTTGTTTCACCATTTTCCCTGCACTACGCCCACTGAAAATTTTGTCTCTGGCAAGCAGCAAAGAAGCAAAGAATAAGGAACATGCTTGCAAGGCAAACACACTGAGAAAACTGGAAAGCCAATTTTCTTGAGAAGGTATATTTTTGATGTAAATAAGCTTAAGTTCGTGACAACAAAAAGATCCTTAAAAATTAGAAATTGGCTTTTTTGTTTTGTTTTGTTTTTTGTTTTTTTTTTTTTTTTTTCTGATGAGCTCTGCCAGGCAAACTGAGGAGTAAACACTAACCAATAGAAAATGCAAAAAAGAAAGATACTGGCAGCAGTAAATTTTATCCCAGTATAATTCCTATTCGATGTTGTAGAATGTTCTATCAGAATTACTTGAAGGCACATCACTGACAGTGTGTAAAGAGAAGAAAACAACAAACTTTAAGCAATCTTGAAAATAAGGGAAAGAAAGGGCAGAGTTGGAGAGATCATTTCATAAACACCCTGGCATCAGTGACAAATCCTGAGTTCTTCTGTTGCTGTTTTTGGTGACGATATGTACTTTCCTTAAGGACTTTCTCCGTATGTGGGTGAGATTTAACATCTCTTCATTCTACCCTGACAGAATAACATTGTTGTTGGCACACAGTGCGGAAGAGAAATCTAAATAATAGAACATTTTCAGTTCTATTAGGACAATAAAAATGATCTCTTCTAAAGATTAAATTATTCCTGAACCATACTGCTACAAAATTCATAGGAAAGATGTCTTTCAATGGGGAGCCATGCGTCATCAGTTCACAGCCAAGAAACAGGACATTGTACATTTCTGGTTTTGCAGAACTGCATTTGGATAGCATTTACCTCTACATAGGTCCTTCCAGATACAGGAACAATGGACATTGTACCTAAGAATGAGATAGGGATTCATGACTAAATGCAACAATGTATCATTCACCATAAAGGGGAATGTGTGAGATGTTTACCATGCGACTGTTTTGTGTTTCTTCAATTTTAAAAGCAAGTGAGTTCTTTCTGCACAGAGAGAAGAATAGTTTGATTTAATATAAATTAACATTTGAAATGAGTAGCTTTGCCTTTTAAAAAAAATCCTTGAGATGGGAAAGTTTTTCAAAGCTTACTAATTAATTATATTTAGGAGGCAATTTTCTAAAAGGATGCATAAGACTGTCAATTATCTACTGAAGTCAGATTATATAGAAAGTCATTCGAGGGAACTCTAAATATTTTAATTACATGAATGTCATATTCAGATGTTCACCGTACATTTCAAAAAAGTCTACAGGAATATTATTTTTTCATATGGGAAATATTATGCCAGACTCCAAATAACTCTAAGAAATGACTTCCTCATCTTTATTTTCATGTGGCTTCTTCTGTCACTCCCCAAGTTACTAAAGGTTTTCTGGACTAAATGACAATTTGGTGGAAGGTTGATTTTTAGGATATTTTCAGGAAAAGCCTTTATCTTTTGTGTACATTTCTCTTATGCTATGGTCTTAGTATAGCATACAATATTATGCGTTTATCACTTTAATGGAGGATAAAAGATTAAGGATATTTTATCCACTTATAACAACATAAAATTAATTTACTATCTGATAGCACCAAAACTGCTTATTTCTAGGTACCTGTAAATATTCCACAGACATTACTGTGTTTTTGTCTCTAAGATGAATTGGATACATTTTTTCCATGTTCTTCCAAGCATTAGTTTGGGAGGTTTCAATTCATTTAAGTTTCTATCTACAAGCAAATAGAGAGGGGCATATGCTACACATGGGTGAAAGAGATTGACTTTTAAAAAACAAACAAAAAAAACCCAAAAAAACCCAATAACTACAACAAAAAATCCACTTAATATCCACTGTCACAAAATATCCACTTTCTATCTACTATCGTATTGCCACAAAAGCCAATGCTACTTGAAATGGAATGTTACATTCGAACTTGAAATCTCAAAACATGAAAAACATAATTTTCTTCCATATATTACTTCCTTTGATTTGTAAAGCCAAACTAAAACCCCCCCCTCTCCATCAGTGTGCCTCCACCTTGCACAGAGCTCAGTTTTCTCTCTCTCAGCCCAGCAATATTTCTTGTGACTCAGTTTCTGACTGGAAAACCAATTTATATAAAAATTGGTTTATGAAGTAAGGCACTCCACTACACTGCACTCGCCCCTTTCATATTTAGAATATAAGTTATTTGTAAAAGTCATCCATTTCAACATTGTTGCATTCATCTTTAGAACCGGACCACCCATGATAAAGTATATCTATCTTTACCTCTTGACTCACCTAGCCGTATTGTATGAATGAACACCGTGAGGTCGTGATCGGCAGTTTTCATCTGAAACTGTTTTTTATTTTTATTCCTTAGTTCTACAATGTTAGGAATTTCACCCCAGCAAACTTGTGAAGGTGATTTCTGACACAAAGTGTGGGCCACATTAATCTTCAACAAAGAGGTGTCTCAAAGGTATAATCTCACAAGAAATCAGGAAAGTGAACCATATTCTACATAGTATTTTATAAGGTGTTTAGATAGTAATAACAGCAGCAGACACTCTCATTGATCGCATCCTTTGCTTGTGAACGAAGATGAATTTTTTTCTTAGATGACATAAACTCATTGCTTTTTACGTTCCAAGAATCTGCTCAGAATCCAATGACAAATCACCGACCTTCCAGATAGCTCAGTACACAATGGTTGAAACCATGGGAACATATGCAGATGGGTGGCTTCGTCACTATGGACAGCAAGAGCTCCCTTGCAATTCAGACTTAAAACAGATCGTGGTTAACAAGGAAATAACTGAGGATGACTCCTGTGCCTTGGCTAAATATTTCTTTAAAAGAATTTATTTATTTATTTGTCAGAGAGAGACAGAGAGAGAACATAGGCACAGGGAAATGCAAGCAGAGAGGGTAGCAGGCCCCCTGCTGAGCAAGCACACCCCCCCCCCTATGTGGGACTTGATTCCAGGACTCTGGGATCATGACCTGAGCCGAAGGCAGATGCTTAACCAACTGAACCACCCAGGTGTCCCTTGACTAAATATTTCTAAATAGGATTTAAGAATTATCTTAAGTCCAAAATTAACTGATCATCTGCTAAGAATTACCTTTAGTCAGTTAGCTTTAAGGTAAACTTTTCCAAAATGATCCAACAGACATAACAGCCATGTACTTGTGTGCATGCACACACACAAAATCATTTCATGAGTGTGTCCCAGTTATAGACCTCATGCCCACAAGTTCCTTACTACATCATAATTCCATTGATAATGCATCAGAAGAAAATATATATATATATGTATATATATACATTTTTTAACTTAATATGAACTGATTATTTATCCATACTTTCTACTTTCAACTTTCTGGGCAACAGTTATTTCAGCTAGCCTTTTGTTTGCAAATGTTTATTTTTCTGTACTTTTTTTTCTCCATTTAGCAAGAGCGTCTCTAAATCTACCATTTAAAAAGATATTGATGTATTGATGTACAACTTTTTAATTTAAATTCCAGCTACTTAAGACACAGTGTAATGTTAGTTTCAGGTATACAAATAGTGATTCAACCCCTCCATACAACTCACTGGTAAAATGTCTACACTACCCAAAGCAATCTATACATTCAATATAATCCCTACAGCACTGTAGGGATATAATCCCAACAGCATTTTTCACAGAACTACAATGAACAATCCTAAAGTTTGTGTGGAACTATAAAAGACCCTGAATGGCCAAAGCAAGCTTGACTAAGAAAAGCAAAGTTGGAGGCATCACAATTCCGGACTTCAAGTGATATTACAAAGCTGTAGTTCTCAAAACAGTATGATCCTGGCACAGAAACAGACACATAGATCAATGGAACAGAACAGAAAACCCAGAAACAAATCCACTACTATATGTCAACTGATCTTCAACAAAGTGGGGTAGAATATCCAAAGGGGAAAAGACAGCCTCTTCATCAAATGGTGTTTAGTAAACTTGACAGCTACATGCAAAACAATGAAACTGGACCACCTGATCACACCATACACAAAAATAAATTCAATATGCACTGAAGACCTAAATGTGAGACCTGAAACCATCAAAATCCTGGAGGAGAACATAGGCAGTGACCTCTATGACAGTAGATATAGCAATTTCCTTCTAGATCTGTCTCCTGAGGCAAGGGAAGTAAAAGGAAAAATAAACTATTGTAACTACATCAAAATAAAAATCTCCTGCACAGCAGAGGAAACCATCAACAAAACTGAAAGCCAACCTAAGGAATGGGAGAAGACATTTGCCAATGACATTTCCAATAAAGGATTAGTATCCAAAATTGATAAAGAACTTATAAAACCCAACACCCCAAAAATGAGTAATCCAAATAATAAATGGGAAGAAAACATGCATAGACATTTTTCCAAAGAAGACATACAGACCCACAGACACTGAAAAGACTTTTTAAAAAAATTCATGATATGACTGTTTTTGAGAGTGGTGATTCTTATTTGCATCAAAAACATAAATGCTCTCAAAGTCTTAGTCTTTCCCTCTCAGTTCATTAAGTCTTTTATAACGTATGTTTTCCTTATGTAGTTCATTGCTATTGCTGTAGTTTGTATTAAAATGGACACTTAAATTATGGTTTTTTACCCTAGATACACTTTACATGTTAAATACATAAGAACAGTGTTTCAGCTCCACTAAATAATAGATTTTCAAATGTCCTAATAGGCTTATCTTCTCGATTTAACTTTTAGAACTTTACAGTTTTTAGAGATACTTATTGAAAAAAAACTAAGCATTTTTTTTTTTTTAAAGACAGACATTTTGTAAATATCATGACAATGAAACATAGTTCACATCAGGGTCACAGGGAGGCGGCCAGAGGAAGACATGAAATGTTGGTCAACTCCAGAGCCTCCAGTGACTGGCCATGTACAATTACTATTGTGGGGGGATGTGGGCATGGAGTTTGTAGCTCTTCCAATTTTCCAGATGAGCCTGGGAATTGGGATTTTGATCTTATATCTCATGGCTTTTTAGCGCCGGCTCAAAATTGCTTGCATTTCTGAAGGGGAACCATGCATGATTAAATGTAGACCTGATGTGATCAGGACCTCCATGTCTGTCCTCAAAGCTTTCAAAACCAACCTCCCCCTTTTTATAAAAGGGGAAGTGGAGATTTAGAAATGGAAGTCATTTGCCCAAACACACAGAGCAAGGTAATGAACTTCAAAATCTGCTACTGGACGATATGAAATATACTACATTTAAAGTGTGTCTCCATAAGTGAATTCATTGTGATTAAATTTTGAATCAAACTCTCAATAAAGATTAAAGAACAGCAAAGAGAGAAACCCGACTAAAATAACACAGGTCACCATCTGCCCTGGATTATTTCAAATTCAACCTGAATGTAGGTTGAGGCCAATTTCTGAATATTTGTGTTGTCAGAGCAGGATAAAGGCAGAACTCTCAATTGCACTGTAAAGCAAGTGTCTTACAGAGAAGTACATTTTAACATGTGCAATTACTCCATGATTTCAGAGAGACATTAACAACGAATGTAGGCCAAAAATTCTGGATGGCTAAATTATCTTGACTGGCTCTTTGGGCCACGTCAGACGCTATTTGATCCTCGCCACATAGCGACACCCTCTGGTACTTAAACAGCAAGGCCAAAAGAATCTCATTAAAAAAAGAAATGCATTTGGTAAACATTTCATGGAGCCAGTACCCGCTGGAAAATAAAGTTCTGTGGATCTCGCCAAACCGATTTGGTGAGTATATGAAAGGATTCTATAAAGGCATCTCCTCTCAGCAATGTTGTCCTGAAATTATGCTACTTTTCTAGGCTAAAGTAAATAAAATTGTGTTTTGACAGAAATATTGTTAACTACATTCAAAGACCATACAAAACGACTGGACACCTTTAGGTTAATTAGCTTAAAAGTTTTAAATGCTAACTGCGTAACTTATAGCACTTCACTCTTGCCTTTTCCTCAGCATATAAAATAAGGTTAAAAGGTTCTAACTAAATAAGATTAAGCATTGCTAAGGGAACGCTTTTAAAACTGTCTCATACCGTTAATTGGCACACAATAAATTTCTGTGAATCCTTCCTGAAATTCTGTTTCAGAAGAACAGCAGCAGATTTTAGCATTCTTCTTTCTTCCTAAATATACTACATTAACCTTTGCCTTTATAATTTGTTAGGCATTAAAGGAGGCCTTATAGCATTTAAAAAATAAATAAATAAAACCTCAGATTTATTGTAGCTTCTTCTAAACTCACAGATTTTTTTTCCAAGCATGAAATTCTATTTAAACCAATATGCACAGTGAATGTATATATGAATGTTACCAGAAATGAAAGTAAGCATGACACACTACCATCAACCCTTCCTCATTTGCACAGAAAGTGAGGGAGATGCATACATTTTTCTGATAATGTGCCTTTGCCTTTGGAAAACATCTTTCTTTAGATACAGTTCACTGCAGATGTTTCTGAAGACTTGGTCACTTAACAACAATTATATAAGATGACAAAGCTCTGTGAGGAGGAGCATATAAAATTTTGCAAACCTTTTTTCTTTTTTAAGATTTTATTTATTTATTTGATACACAGAGATCACAAGTAGGCAGAGAGGCAGGCCGGGAGAGAGGAGGAAGCAGGCTCCCTGCTGAGCAGAGAGCCCGATGTGGGGCTGGATCCCAGGACCCTGAGACCATGACTGGAGCCGAAGACAGAGGCTTTAACCCACTGAGTCACCCAGGCGCCCCGCAAACCTACTTTCTGAGCTCCCCTATTCACAATAACTGCTCCGAAGAGCATTTCAGGGCTGACCCCTTGGCGGACTTACCTATTCAACAGCTATTTCCTGGGCACCTACAAAGCCCAGATGCCAGTTTCATTACAATGCCTCTAGCAGGGCACAAGAGAGGCCAAGTTTCTACCATCCAGGGCTAACATTCTTGCGGGGAAAGACACACAAAAAAACCAGGAGACAAGGTAAATACATAAAAATCATGCAGTCATAACTGTGGCATACAAAAATCCAACTGGGTCAAGGGACTGAGTGGGCTACCCTTAATCTCCGAAAACACTGGCAGAAATTTTCCTTTTCTGAGCAGTAGATCATGAACCCTGATTCCGAGTACAAGTATTTACATTTCTTTACTTTCTCTACTCTCATTCTTCATCTAGTCGCTAGTCCTGTATTTAATGTTATGATGATATAAAGATGAAGCTGAATTGTTCTGAATAAAAAGACTAGTATTTTTGACTTTGGAGGGCACTCCGCAGTATGTTTCAATATCCTTCGTGTGCACAACAGAAAGGAGCTGCTCCTGCCCTGCGAGCATTCTTTGTGGGCTTCATCCAGATAAAACATTACTTTGCATTTAGTGTACACGCTGTGGTGGACGGCTGTTCTCTCCCTTACTCTTCTGCCACTGGATCGTCCATTAACTTCGCAGTGCTCCAGCTGGCTCAAGTTTGGGAAGATGCTTTTCTGAAACTGAGGTTGAGATGTGAATCCCCATGTATTAGTCAAGTGGACAGAAGCCTCTAGAGTGAAATTATCCTCATCCTCACCATTAAACAGACTGGACAAGAGATTTTTCAGTTGAACAGCGGAGCTTGGCTCTTTGGAAATATGAACACACAGAGTGGAAGACTAAACAAATTTTCTAGGGAAATACAGCACGTAAAATGCTTAATGTGATATGCATGTGAGACAAATAAAAACTACTTTGATAACATATACAACAACCCTAGAACTCCTAAATGTCTACGTTTAGATTGGATTTGGATTATAAGTGAATTAACCCTGAACGTAACTGAACTGACCCTAAACACTACTGGAGGATGAGATAATTATCTCATGATAATTAGTCCATGATTTGGTCTAAGCTCAGGTTAATCATTTGACAGAACTTTTAAAAATTGTGTGACAAAGAGAGAAGATACAAATTCATCTTTTCATTAGAAAACAGATCACTTTTTAAATGAAGGGCATGGGAAGTTTTTTTAACAGCGTCTTTCTAACAAATTCACATGGGCCCAATAGTGAAAAGAAAAACAGTAAGGCACTCTAGGCAGAAGTTTAAAAGTTTTAAAAGACCCAACGATTGCAGACGGCAGCCCATATAAGGACAGGATAAATCATTCAACAGGACACACGTGCATCCATGTGCACCTCCTCCTGAAGGCAAAAGGAAGTGATATATACCAAGGATGTTTTTATTAATGAAGTAGATCATGAGATTGTATAACTGTAGTAAGCAAGGATGTAAAAGATTAATTAGCTCATTATTTTAGATAAATTCTCAGGAAAGAATAGATACAGGATATCTCTAACACCTTTATCTTGAAGATTTGTAGCTTTTTTAATTCAAAGAAGTTTGATATTTACCAGGAAAAGGAAAGGTGGAAAAGAAAGCAAGACAAAAGCTACTGAACCCTGAAGACATTTTGTGAAAAACATATGAATTTTCTTATGTGATTTTTAACAAGTGGATGACTCCTTACACTCTGGCCTTTCCTCCCCCCCCAGCAGTTCAAAGTGGGGAGAAACTGATTGTGTTTTGTTTTTATTTTATTTTATTTTATTTTGTTCAAGCTAAATACAGTCTCATCAGCAGTAACTGGGGAACTGTTACACTTACAACTAGCGCAAAGAGTGAAGAGATTACACCAGTTAAACACCAGTTGGATGAAATCTGTAATGGGAGGGAAGGAATCTATTTCTTCATGAGCAAGGTACTGAGAAAGGGCAAGAGAGATAGATGGTAGGAGCAAAAATAATCACCTTAGCATTGCTCAAGATTTACTTGAACATCTTTGAGTTTCTTTCTTTTTGAAGCGACTCAAGACTCTAAGAATTACATCAGAGACAGACCTATTTTAAAAAAATGAACATGGGCGCCTGGGTGGCTCAGTGGGTTGGGCCGCTGCCTTCGGCTCAGGTCATGATCTCAGAGTCCTGGGATCGAGTCCCGCATCGGGCTCTCTGCTCAGCAGGGAGCCTGCTTCCCTCTCTCTCTCTCTGCCTGCCTCTCTGACTACTTGTGATTTCTCTCTGTCAAATAAATAAATAAAATCTTTAATAAAAAATAAATAAATAAATAAATAAATAAATGAACATGTTCATATCACAGTGTATGACAAATCAAGGGACCAATTTTATGCCAATCCTGAGGGAACCAACACGTCAATCATCCAGAATGGTTTCCTGGAGCATGTCCTCTCAGTATGGGTTTTATTTTAGCAACTGATGTTCTCACTGCGAGCCCTAGGAGGAGTAATAGTAAATTCTGTGGCGAGAAGTCCTTTCTAAATATACTCATTGACTCCTTGTCCACCTAAGAGTAAAATGCAACAGCTTTTTATTGACTGATCTTTATTAGCAATATGAATGTGTAAATCCACCAACCAGAGATTAATCTGGCCAAGCACACACTACGCTAGGTAATACAAATGCCAAAGAGAATAGAAAAACTCCAACTACCGGGAATCAACTCTTGACAGGAAAGACAGGCAAATAATTAAAGTATCAGAATGCTAGGAGTCAGACTTGTAACACAGATAGAAAATGCTACAGACACTCCACTTGGAACGCCTGATTCTGTTATTTTAGTTGTATATTTTTGATAAGAGTCCAGTGTCCCAGGCACATGGATCAAGATCCATTCTTTTCAACAATTCCTACGTTCAGACATTCAGAGAAGTGTTAGTACAACAGAGTAGCAAAAGCTGATGCAGGGTCAATGACAGGACGAAAGGACGCAGAGAGAGAGGAGTGGAGGGAGCGGGGGAGACAGAGAAGTCGGAAGGAAGGGGAGGGGCCATAATAAAGTATGTAAAGGAAACAGTTCCTCAGGCAAAGAGTTCTCACCGCTTTTCTTAAAATAATGATTAACTGCCTTCATATTCCTGTCTACTAGGAATATGAAAAATCATCTTATTACAGAAGCCTGTTTTATAGATTTTTAGAAAAGATCAGGACTCAAACTTTGCTTTCTTCTTGACATTCATGACCATAAGAAAATGAAAAATTTCAAAAGCAGAAAGTCTCTTGAATTGGTTAAAGCAGTTACCGATGTGGAAGTCATTTACGAGCTAACCATTTACGAGAGGAAAAGCAAGTTGATCCAGCTGTCACCTTCAGGCATTCTGTGTAGACAGGCACCCAGTCTTGCAACTATCCATTCCCAGCAGGACATTTCTGTATCTCCACAAGCATGATGAAATGCAGTTAAACGGTTACACAGTTTTCAGTAAATGTGATGAATAAAGAAAAGTCATCTAGAAAATTCTACATTGTGTTTTGTTTTTTTTTTTTTTTTTTATGAATTACATTCACATTCACCCAACAATCTTTACTGGAGAGAAGATTCTCTATATCTCTGCATTGGTATTTGTAGATTATACCAAGTAGTCTCTAATTATCATCCCATGGTAGACAGAAAAATTAATCTAACTTGTATTTACAATCACTTCTAATCTCAGTTCTTGCAGTTTATTTGCCTTCCATATACAATGCTTTGAGTAAATGTTTCCTTTTTTGAGTTCTTTTTATCGTGATTCAACTCCGTCTTAATTTTAAAGTTCTCTAAGCCTTACATACTTTATATATATATATATTTTTTGGTGTTCTAAAATTCACTGTTTATGCACCACACCCAGGGCTCCATGCAATCCGTTGCCCTCTGTAATACCCACCACCAGGCTCACCCAAGCCCCCACCTTCCTCCCCTCCAAAACCCTCGGTTTCTTTCTCAGAGTCCACAGTCTCTCATGGTTTGTCTCCCCCTCCAATTTCCCCCAACTCACTTCTCAAGCCTTACATATTACAGAGTAAATCAGGAAGCTATTAAACTTTGCCACCTCTGGAATCTGAGTGTGGCTTTTAGCTACACATTTCTACTGTTTTATAATCCCTTCTAAACTTGATATACAGTCTTCTCTGAGGTTTGTCCAGGTAGCTTAGACATCTAATCCATTTCCTTTTTGAGAATGTGACTCAAGAGTTTGGGGGTATTGGAAGTATTCAGGTCAGGTTGGTAACAGCTCGGGCCTTAGCAGTATCATACAGCCAGCAAGGTTTAGAACTTCCATAAAACTTTTAAATTCTTGGTTTTATTTCTCCTGCAATGTTTTTACCCCTCCTCCAGTGCTTATCATAAACTTTTATGTTAGAAAAGAAAATATAGGAACTAGAAACCTATACCATATATTTTTTTTAAAGTTAGCATTTTTTTTTTTTTTAAGAGGATAAAGATTGGTCACACAGTGGTAATGTTACCAAAGGCCGTAAGAAACAAAATCAACAGATCTAGTCTTCCTAGTTAGGAAAGCTAATCCACGAAGCCTGATTCAATAAACTGCAAGATTATATTAAAAGATTTTAAATGCAGTACTGAAAAAACATCAAACCTATTCATTGTCCTCAGCATTTTCAACCCTATAAACTTAACAAAGGTATTTCAGCTCCCTTAGTAGACATTATCCAAAAAACAGAGAATTTCAAAACATATAGTAAGACTGACTTGACTTTTACATTTTGTTTCACGTATCACTCATGTCACCAAAGAAAACTTAGGTGATGGCTTCTGAATAGGTTCATGACAAATGAGACATTGATAACCTCTTAAAAAAATAGCTTAAGACTAAATAATGGACATCTTAACACTGAAATCCTTAACACTGCAACAGAGGCACCATGTAGGATATTTTGGATATTGTCTTCCTGAGCAGAATTTATATTGTGAGCAGCTGAACAAACCATTTGCTAAAGATGTATGTCTTAAATTGCACTTAGGTGATTATTTTATCTTGATCCCATAACACAAAAATCTAGTAACGTGCAAATAGAATCCTGCAAAGCAATTTTTTTTTTCTATGTGCAGGGTAAAGGGATACCACTTCTAAGTCTAAAAGGGGAAGTAAGTGGGATCACAAGGGAATGCATTTTATTGATTTACCAAAGAAAGGGAGCAAGCGCTATTGGCTCACACTACTTGGTCTTGACGCAGATACAACTTTGCTGAGAAGAGAATGAGCGTGAGGTAATGCCATCATAAATAATTGCTTAAATCATCTTGGCACTATGGAAGCTGAAATTTTGTAAAAGGAGAAAGCCCCGTAAATGTAAAAGCATAGTAAAGGCAAGCTCTTAAGGTAATTGAGGAGTTTTCATTGGACAGAAGCTTCATACAATACAAAGCTTTAAATCTAAGTATGGAGTTCCCTCTGGCTAATAACTGTAGATCAAAGCAGCTTTTACATTTTTTACTACCAGCTTCAGCTACTGCAAACAAAATTAAAGGGACTAATGGAACATACCCAATTAAATAGCCTTCCATCCAATGTTGTACAATGACACAAGAAGGAGAGGGTGTTTCTTACAAATAGCCCAAAAGCTTTTAAATGTCTTTCTCGTCTAAATATTGAAATCAATATTGATCGATATATTTAAAAAAGAAAAACCCAACAATGGATTTAATAAAGACCATTAAGATGTACTAGTATAATTTCCAGGATTTATTCTTGCCTCTTTTGGGAATGCCTAATATTGAAAAAGGAGTGGAAAATGTAATGCCATTAACTTCATGTTTTTTGTCCATTTTTCTGAACTACTCTCTAATCTCAATATATACAAGTTTTACTATGGTCCAATCTAATTCAACATTTTCAAAGATTTTACTTCTTTTTAACTAGCATGTTGACAAAATTATCTAGTAGATAATAATAAAAGATACGTAATCTGCTAAGTGATTTACATTTATCATTTTGTTTCATCTTTATGGGAAAACCTGATAGGAAATCATCTCATTTTGTAGCTAAGAATAGCAGAGAGAGGTTAAGCCATGTAGGTTCATGCACATGAACTCCTACAGCCAGCAAATCTGGGGCCGGCCCTCGACAGGGAGGCAGCATGGTAGATACTAGCGATTATTTCTGCCATGTGCCACCTTTGTCTCCTCCCAAGTTGGTTGCCTGCTTGTGCCTCAATTCCCTCTTCAGTACATTAGAGCAATGACTTCAAAGGGTTGTGATATTAAATGTGTGAATATTATTAATATACTATATATATATATACATATACTAATACTATATACCTATACTAATATACATATGAAGTTTTGGTAAATAAAAGAGGTATCTCAGAGTTTTCACCAAAACAGAATTTTCTTCTGTATTTTACAATACTGTCCCTTGACTACTTTCCCAGAGTGGCTGGTTTCCATTAAATGTATCATCTACCGAGTGTGCAAAGGAGGCAATGCAGAAAATTATATGTCGCGCAGGAGTTCTTGGTCGAATGGAACTCATTAAGTAATAGACAACAGAACTCATGAAAATAACTGAAAAGGAAGATTTTAATGTATATGCCTGACAAGCCATCAATTTCAAGAATATCTACCGAAGATATTTTTAGCCAAATAATATATTAATTCAGAATTTGCTTTAAAAGCTGTGTCCATGCCTATAAAATTTATGAGAAATTTTGTGAAGTACATTACTTTTTCAAGTAATTCTCATTAAAAATGGGCTTTTCTAAAAAAAAAATATATATGTATATATAGAGAGAGATACAGATAGATTCAAAGATTCAAGCACTACTTTCCATTACTCCCTTAATTTTTCCCAAATGTTGTACTGTGCACATAAAACTTATCTTGTTTTTGTTTTTAGATTTTATTTATTTATTTAACAGACAGAAATCACAAGTAGGCAGGGAGGCAGGCAGAGAGAGAGAGGGGGAAGCAGGCTCCCTACCGAGCAGAGAGCCCGATGCGGGGCTCGATCCCAGGACCCTGAGATCATCTGAGCCGAAGGCAGCGGCTTTAACCCACTAAGCCACCCAGGCGCCCAAAATTTATCTTGTAATACAAATTATAATTCGTCTTAAGACAAATTGTACGTATTACTTGCAAATATCACTTTATGCTTTAAAAAACATTTCCTAGAAGAAACCGGAGAATTATTCTACATAAAACACAGAGAGGTAAAGTAAGATTGTTAGATCTAATCTTCTTTGTTTAAAAACAAAAACATCGTATTGTTTTTAATCTGCAAAAAAAAAAAATGCCAATGAATTAAATCTTTTTTCAACTGTTTATACAGCAATGTGTTTGGTTGTACTATGTGGTAAATAAGTTATGCACTGCACAATATACAAGGGTATACAGTATGATGCAAGAATGTAAGTTTTTATAGTATAGAAAGACTAAGACTGAAAGTCTAAAATGTAAGGCACCCTGACACAGAAAGACAAAAGCTTAGATCTTATTTTAATTCTCAGTACCAGCATAATAAAGGAGACTTTTGGTAATTTAATTTGGTGTGTTTCAATTTCCTTTGCCCATAGGTCTAAATTCTATTAAGTGGCTAGTATTAGGCAGTTCCCTTTCACATTTAATCATAGACTAGCCAAGGAAGCAGTGCATCCTGTAAATATTTAAGAACATGAAATGAGAATGAACTTACTTAATAGTGTCCCTACCAAGTAATAAAAGTATGATATATTGATAAATATAAAGTACTAAGCAGATTACAGATATATTTCATTTTACTCAACAGATGCCTAAAAAGTTGTATATAAATCATATTTTTTCCCTAACTGAACCATGATTTAAATAAAACTGAATCCGTAAAGAGATCTGCTGTGCCCCTTACCTCCCTTTCTTCCTGGTGAGTGAGACCTCATCTGACCACTGAAGTGTTCTCTAGGTAGAGTCACTGCTGTCTCTAATTGGGGATGACATCAAAGCTTGCAGATGAAGAGTCAGTAGACTCCAATCAGATGTACAGGGACCTGATAAGGATGTGGCAAGCTGATCAGTGATCAATGAGAGCAGAAACTAGTGTGCCCTTCCTCTCACAGGATATCAGCCCCTTGATAAATCCCATTACTGGAACCAGGGAATGATGGGAAGTTCTAGAAAATTACCAGACTTGGGGGGCCTGGGTGGCTTTGTGGGTTAAGCCACTGCCTTCGGCTCAGGTCATGATCTCAGGGTCCTCGGATCGAGCCCCACATTGGGCTCTCTGCTCAGCGGGGAGCCTGCTTCCTCCCCATCTCTCTCTCTACCTGCCTCTCTGCCTACTTGTGATCTCTGTCAAATAAATAATAAAATCTTTTAAAAAAAAAGAAAATTAACAGGCCTAAATATATGTAATCTAATGGACAAGAATAAGCAAGACAGTAAGACATGCAGAATCTAAAAAAAAAAGATTGAAGAGACAGGCACAATTTGAACACCACTGCAGGAACACAGAGAACTGACAAGGACATTCAAACTCAACACACACACAGACTAACTTCTGGATTTTAAAGGACAGGATTTATGAACTTGATCTTACAAAGTATCAGAAGAAAAAAAGGAAAAAAAAAACCACCACTGAAGATACAAACAAGTCCAACGAACCATGGCATCTGCAACGTAGTAAATTAATTGTTAGAATATTATAGTCTCCACAGAATGCAGAGTGATATGCACAACAACTTACTAGTTTCAAGGCAACATATCACTGTTATCAGAGTAAAAATGGATACTTTTGGAAATGCAATGATGTTGAAAATTTTTCATCTATATACCAACTGTAGGAAATACATTCAAAACTAATTCTAAAAAGCCACCAAATCAGAATGCATACTACAGTACGTAAGACAATGAGAAGAATGTCATAAGGAGTAAGTCACTAAACATGTAACATGCTTGTACATACGGAATGACACTGCAGAGCGTCAATATTGTATAAGGATTTTTGAAGGAACATACTGCAGGGACAAAGACCCAATAATAGCAGGGTATTAAAAGTAACAACCATCATAGGAAACGGTAGATGCTTAAGTGGGCTTTGAGATTACAAAAGTCTTATTTAAAATGTCCTAGTCTCACTGGAGGAGACTGCGAGAGTAGGTAAATATAAAAGCATTCAGTGTGTCCTCTCTTATTTAGGAAGACAGAGAGAGAAGAAGTAGAGAATTTGAGCATTCTACAAGATAACAGAGAAGTGACAAAATTCATTTATTAAAGAGAGTGAGCAAAAATCCTATATATGTGTCAAATAATAACAAAAATTTAAAAATTAGAATTTTGAAAATATATTGAGAAAATAAAAATAATACCAGGAGATCTCAATAGCAAGTTTTCAAAATTATGTAGTCAGTAGTAAAAAATCTAAGTAAGATCAAGAATTTCTATAATACAACCAGCAAAATCTTAAAAGATCTTGTCCTTCAAGCTGCATATGTATTTACATATCCATGAATTTTTTTTTAAAAAGCAATCATGTATGTATAGAGTTTGGTATTATAATAGATATGAATGAAAATGTAGAGATGACTTACATTTTTAATTTAAATGGAATTTAAATTCATACAGCTCAAAGTAATCTTTGGATTGAAACCAATGGGTTAGAGTCAAATCCTCCTTTACAAAGAAAATTTACTCTTAAATATTTTAATTGTAAAAGAAAAACTATAAAGAAATTTATGACTCATTAAGAAATTGGGAAATTGGGAAATGCATAACAAAATAACTGTTTAAAATAAGGTAAACTCCTATTAAAATTTTTAATACAAGCCAAAATAGAAGACAGAAAAGAATATATAAATAAAATCAAAAGCATTAAAAAAAAAAAAAAAACAAGTATGTGTTTGAGAGAGAGAGAGAGACACCAACAGACAAAGACAGGCTGTGGTGTGGAGAGAGAAGCTTTGGGAAGACTCATTAAAGAAAAAGAAAGAGCGTTAAAGCAGACAAATTTAGAACAGAGTGCCCCCAACAAAGAGACAGAAAACAAGTTCTGTTTCAGTGGTGGTGGAGCATGGCAGGAAGCCAGGGCTGCCAATTAACAGTACTTTTAGTATTCGGCTAAAATAACTGCTGAAGGCCAGGTGTGGGCTAGTGCAGGGTTAAAACTCCAGAGTCCCACAACCATAGTGGAGATTATACCTACTCATAGGGTCACCTTCAGAGACCATCAATCTGAATGCACTCTGAGAAAAATCAGAAGCAGGGCAACAAACAGAAAACCAAACCAAACCCAACCAAAGAATGGGACAAGTAAAAGGAGAAATAGTCCTGTCTATAACCATACTGAGAGAATTTTTTTTTTCATATTTCTCTCACACAAAAAAGAAAATCGATACATATACAGAGATCTTAAGTGACATGTTAAGAAACTGGATTTTTTTTAAAGATTTTATTTATTTATCTGGGAGGGAGAACACAAGCATGACCACGCATGAGCTGGGGTAGAAGCGGGGGCAGAGGGAGAGGGAGAAGCAGACTCCCCACTGAGCAGGGAGCCCAGGTTCATTCCCAGGAGCCCAGGATCATGATCGGAGCCAAAGGTAGCCAGTTAACCGACTGAGCCACCCAGGTGCTCCAACAAACGTGATTTATTTTGCACTAATTGACATTATTTCTAAATGTGTATATGTGTATCTTAGGACCATACAATTCCACGCAGCAGAAATGGGAAATGAATGTGCTTGAATGCAAATGGATATATACAAGATTTTTATACAGCAAATGTTTTAAATATTCTAAAAGTAAAACTCATTCAAAATGTTATTAGTGTTCCAAGATTCATTGTTTACGTAAACAATGAATCTTGGAACACTACCACAAAAACTAATGATGAGTATGGTGACTAACATAATCTAAAAAATGTTTATCAGTGGAATGGATAATCAAATTGTGGTACATTTGTACTGGACAACTATTGAGTATTTTTGAGAAAGTATTAGACTCAATAACATGGTAGAATATTATAAACCCTATTAAGAAAATATGTCAGATCAAAGGAATACTTTCGGTATTTATTTGTACAAAGTTTGTTAAATAGACAAAACAAAACTGTAACAGTTAAGAATGTAAGCTTTAGTTATAAAAATTAAATAAAAGCATGGAAATGATTACTCTGAAACTCAAAATATTGGGAGCGTAAAATTATCACCAAAAAGCAAGAGGATTCTGGGTGCTAACAATGTCCTAGGTTTTAACATTGGTGGTAATTACACAAGGTTTAGTGTGTGCTGAATCACTGAATAGTGTGTACTATTTTTTCCCCCTAATCTGTGTATGTTCAAGTGGCTGAGAATGTTATAACACTTAAAAACAGAAATCAGGGGTGTCTGGGTGGCTCAGTGGGTTAAGCCACTGCCTTCGGCTCAGGTCATGATCCCAGGGTCCTGAAATCGAGACCCGCATCAGGCTCTCTGCTCAGCAGGGAACCTGCTTCCCTCTCTCTCTCTCTCTCTGCCTGCCTGCCTCTCTGACTACTTGTGATCTCTCTCTCTCTGTCAAATAAATAAATAAAATCTTTAAACAAACAAACAACAAAAAAACAGAAATCAGTGTGCCAAATATGGCAAATACAGCAAACTATTATTAATTGTGAAAGCAAGGCAATTGGTAAACAGCAGTTTGTTATAGTATGCACTAATTCTTTGTTTGAAAATTCCAATAGAGTTGAAATTGCATTTAGAATATAAAATGTATACAGATCTATTCTCTCTCTTCTGTTTTGTTTAGTAGTTTTCAAATTAATGATCATAATTGATCAAGAGCTATCTTCTTACCTAGAGTAGTATATCTAAGTTGTCAGATTGATCAGGGAAGCTCTTAAAGGAAAATGATGAAATCTAAATATAGATTTGCACAAAAGAAAGGCCAAAAAGGATATGTAATAACCAAATGAGTTTGTGCCCTAGTGGTACAGTCCTCTAGAGCCTTGAAATACAAATTATAATTAGTTTCCAAATCTTGAATGACTTTTCCTAGTAACTGAACCATTTAACATTGAAACAGCAATTCCCTTAATAGTTTGGGATTTAAAATTAACATCTGGATTATACTGGTCCAGAGACTACCATTGAATAAGCTACTATGGGGTTCTAAGACATGAACCTTGGAAATTATAGAAGGAGAAACATTAAATCCCAGTACCAGGAGAAAGGAATCCAGCTAGATTTTCAGGAAATGACTTTTATCTAAGCCAATAAGAAATTCCTCTATTGTTTTCACTTTCAAGAAATAGACTTCCAATATAAGATTCAAATACTTCTATATGCAAATATGGCATTTCAGCTGTTCAATTGAGGACTTCTAAACTTCATCTTAAATAGAATTTAGAAATTGCCCCAAGGTAATTCAGAAATGAGTAGTGTCCATCTTGCCATAAGATTTCCTCTATAAAATATAAATTGGTCTAAAATTGATTTTTTTCCTAATGTTTTCTCCATCTCTTAATTACATTATGTACAATACTCTTCTTCATTGCTTCAGTAACTTATCCCAGGTCACCAACCTCCATGTCACGCCTTCTAACAACCCTAACTGTTCATGGCAAGACACTCTTGCTAGCTCAACATTTAGTAAGTTCCTATTTTAAAAATAATGCACTCATGTATCTTAAATATCTTCTCAAATGGCCCAGTTATCTTCATGTTTGTGGGTACATGCAAAGTCAATACAATGCTTCAAATGTCAAATCAGTGACCCTTCTATAAATGAAAAACTCTATGTGAATTTGTCTCATGTATATTTTTTAAGGGAAAGGTTTAGAGTTTTATTAGTTTTTAAAACATTTCTGGGATCACAAGAACATTTTAAAATATGCATATAAATGGAGCAGAGCTAAATTGTCTGATTTAATCTGGTATGGCATTTTCACAAAATATATCATTAAGAACACCAAGACATACTTCTTATAATCTACAATGGAAAAAATAAAACTAAACAGGAAAAGTCTCAAAATATTTTTTTGCAGATTGTACAGAAGAGCAGACATTACAATAGAGAATCAAGATCAGTTATTTTTAAGTAAAAGTAAAACCCACAGCCAGATAATGGTCACAACCAAAAGGAGAGACAAATTTCAAAAGCTGAGGGAAACCAATCTGTTCAAAAAGTATTCATTCTGTGGGGCACCTGGGTGGCTCAGTGGGTTAAAGCCTCTGCCTTCAACTCAGGTCATGATCCCAGGGTCCTGGATGGAGCCCCACATCAGGCTCTCTGCTCAGCGGGGAGCCTGCTTCCCACCCCCCCACCCCTGCCTGCCTCTCTGCCTGCTTGTGATCTCTCTGTCAAATAAATAAATCTTAAAAAAAAAAAAAAAAAAAACACACACACAAAAAAACAAGTTGCTTTTTAGGGTTTATTATTCACCATACACTACTAAACTATTGCTAAAAGTATCATACAAAGAGACTCAATGATTATGCCCTGTTTTGCAGATGTATTAATTTTTTAAAAATTTGAGTAGTCAATAAGAGATAAGAGATAAAAGGTGTAAACTGAACATCACTTAAATAGTTAATATACAGAAACACTTTTTATTCCTTGCTACCAACTTTAATTGGCATTATAGGCAAAGAGAAGGCATGTAGCTCCCATTCATAGCATAAAACAAACTTGGTACATTTCCTACTGTGCCTCATTTCTCAATTTGAACAGCTTTACACTGAGTTTTCGCTTCTGAAAGAAAATGTCCTTGTCAATGACTAGAGTTAAGTACATCTGTATAATAATGTTTTCTAAATTGATAACAGAATCCAGGTAAATCTAGAAAAATCCTAATATTTGGTTCTCTTATACTGAAACAGCAAACAAATCACCACATTTCTGGAACTATGACACAGGATTATAATAAATCAGTAATCTTCCTGAGGAATCACTGTTGAACTATCACTATCATAATGAACTATTATGATATCATAATATCAAAATTATGCCTGTCTTCTGATAATAAGAAAACTCAGGGGTCACCTGGGTGGCTCAGTCGTTAAGTGGCTGCCTTCAGCTCAGGTCATGATCCCAGAGTCCTGGGATCAAGCCTGGCATTAGTTTCCCTGCTCAGCAGGAAGCCTGCTTCTCCCTCTCCCACTCCCCCTGCTTGTGTTCCCTCTCTCACTGGGTCTCTCTCTGTCAAATAAATACTTAAAATAAAATAAAATAAAATAAAGTAAAATAAAAAATAAAAAAACCCTCAGGGCATCTAATTATTATGAAACCCCATACAAAATTTAAGAAAATCGTACACCTCTTTCCTTCTAATAGTACTTCAAATTAAAAAATCCAAATAAAATAAATGTGACACGGTGTTAAGGATAGTTTCACATCATAACGGAGAATAACTTTTCATGATCTATCACAATAGCGCCACGGAAGAGAAATAATGATTTGAGCACCTGAATGTCTATGTCCTAGTCGTGAAGGGTGGTATATGTCTACACACTGTACCTATGAGAGCCTGGTACAAACCATCAAAATGTCCATCTCCTGAATCCCTGCAGCTTGTGGTCCATCATGGTGGGCACCAGTGCGGGAGGCGAAGAAGGTCTGGCTATGGTACTAGTCTTCTCGTTCACTGACAGAGTTAGTCCTCCCAATCAGTAGTCATGTGGATCGTCACCCAGAGAAACCACACCTATTTGGGGTATGCTGGTCTGTTGGAGGCCACGGAATGGCTGGAGTCGAGGACCAAACCAGGCCCTGACTTGTGTCTCCTTCAAAGTCCGGACACCTTGACAAGTTTAAGGACGGGCAAGTTGAGTGCACTGAGAAGGGGTCTGTGCTATGGGTCGCCTACACACACACTCTCCCTGCAGTAGGGAACAATGTGGCCAGAGTCCTGAGTTCTTAGTTAATCCTTGGTGTTCTGTACCTCCCATGACCCACTCCCTGGTTGATTGTCTTGCTAATGGCTTTAGCTGAAACTACCTGGGCTCACTAGGTTTGCTTGTAGTTCATGTAAACTTGTTATAGGTACTTGCGGTCATCTGACTAGGTCCTGATGTAATGCTCCTCCTATTCTGCTTTGCCTTATAAATGCTTGTGAGACGTGGAATAAATTTGGCACTGTTGGACATCCTCTTCAGTGTCCCTCCTGCCCCCATCTCTTTGTGTCTTAACTTTTTTCATCATCCTCTTAGCTCCCACGGTTACCCTGGTCGATTCGTCATGCTGGCCGCGACAATGGTCACAGCTGAAATTTCACAGTTAGTGGGAGAACGGATTCAGGTCTGTGCTCTCTACTTTTGACAAGTTCCGTGGTACCGGGGACCACATTTTGGTGCTCACCACTGCTCCCCCAGCTACCAGCCCACTGCCTGGCACAGACGGAAGACATGAATGAGGGGCAGCAGAGAGAGACGGGAGAGAGGGAGAAAGAGAGGAAATAAACCTAACAAAGGGAGGGATTCAGATTTAATGGCGAAAGGTTATAGACGGTAAAACTGAAAGTGGTTAAAAGCACAATAAACTCATTCACGTTCGATTTATGAGACTCTCCCTAAAAGTAAACAATGAATTTAACGAATTTAAGTCCTTATTCCATGTAGCTCTTTAAGTAACAGAATTTTAAACCAATTTAAAATTTGTAATTTTAACTGTATTTAAAATCTTCAAGGTTTTTTCCTTCAAAAAGTCATTTTAGAAATTAAAGGATTGCATTTTTAATCAAATACCCCATCTTCAAACTTTCATAAATTTCTCTCAATTATTTGAGATTATTTGAATTTTCTATAATTTAACACTTTGAAGTTCAACAGAGAATTTCGACGTTTGGTCCACCCTTCCAATTTTACATGCTGAAATATTTCTCTACAGTTACATTCCAAACGGGTCCAATTTTGCTTCAAGAGGCACAAAAGGGAAATTTCTAGTAAGAAATTGGAGGTGGTCGACTGTAGTAGCAGCCTAGCATGGCTTGGGACATACCTGTCCCCTCCCTGTGGCTCTAACACATGAGGATGTGCAATTTAATGTGCTAAATCCTTATTATAAGGGAATTTCCTGTGTGTACAAATTGAAATCATTATCATATCATAGTTGGGAAGAGTGAAGAAACAAAACCAGTAACTAGACAGAAGCTTCCTTGAGATAATGTTAACTGTGATAATGTGACATCAGTGTCCTTATACAATTTGCATTGGCATAAAATATTCCAACTTTCTCAGACGCTTTCATTTTATTTACATGTTAGCCAGCCATTTTATTATTGTTATCCAATTTGGAGAGCTGAGATTTCCGATTCTCAAAAACAAGTATTTCCCACTACTCTATCATCTCATAGCTAATGATGGCAGAGTTATAAGAAACTCCTGATTTTCTGACTCAAGTCCAGAGTATGTTTCATGATATAACCTCCACAACCTCTCACCCCTTTGCTCTTCTAATGTAAGGTAGTTATTAAATTGGAAAGTTCCTTAAGCTGATGATGTCTTTTGTTTTCACTACTGAGATGAAGCAGAAACTTAGCAAATGAGGCATTGTGGCTAGTCAAATTCACTTCTGGTCCCTATAGCGCATCCAGGCATTGAGGTCTTTTCTGAGTTCTCTTTCCCTCTATTTTTCACTGCATCTGGGACTATAGGTCTTAACTGTGCATAAATTCTTTCCCTGAAACAAGAAACAACTTCAGCATTGTGCTGAGTAAACATTCTGTTTGATATAATACCATCATAAATACATTTAAATTAAATTACCTAAACTGCCTTAATCTTTTTATTTTTAATCCCCAGACTATCTTTATGAAAAACACTTTGAGTACAATGCTCATAATATAGTTGTTATTACCAATGTTAAAAATCCTTACCCAGTAATGAAAGTTTACATGGCTTCTGTTCACTAAAATACAATAGTATAAAGTGATTATTTCTCAAATATGTAAAATGCTCATTGTTATCACTGGTTTCAAAGATGAAAAGGATTATAAATGAATTAAAAAAATAGTGATCTAACAATGCCTATAAAAGGAGTGAATTTTGTAGTCGTGTTACTAGAATTGGTTTTTTTCATTGAAGATTTCATAGGAAATGCTGCTTTATTTAACTTTTCAATAACCAAAATTACATTACCTAGCATTGTAAAATTTAATCAGAAACTCAAAGCTGACATTGTTAATAATGATCCTTAAGTACCACAAAATTTACATGCCAACCACTAACTCATTAAAAACAAAGCTCAAATTGATTAGTACAGTGGTATCACCAGGAATGGCAAAATAAGGACTTCCAAAAAACCACTCCCCTCTTCAAGCAAGGAGAACACTACAAAAAATGGCAAAATCAACTTTACCACAACTCTGAAAATTAACCAAAGTCTTTCAATAATCAAGGGGTATTTGTTGAAGGAAAAAAAAAAAAAAGTGGCTGGGGACACGTGAGTGGCTCAGTGGGTTAAGTATCCAACTCTTGATTTTGGCTCCAGTTGTGATTGCAAAGTTGTGAGACAGAGCCGTGCATTCTGTGCTGGGCATGGCGCCTACTTAAGATTCTCTCTCTCCCTCTATTACCTCCCCATCCTCAATCTTGCTATCTCTCTCTCTCAAAAAGAAAAAAAGAAAAGAAAAGAAAAGAACAAAGAAAAGAAAAGGCTGCAACATTGTGGTTTTATCATTTGCCCTACACCCATACATCACCTCAATGGTAGCCTCAAAAATCAACAATGCTATAATTACAGTGCTCAGGAAAACCAGCAGCCTAGTAGCCAACGGAGGTGGGAGGAAGAGGGGTGAGGCATTGTTTGGAGCTACCCAGAAGCCCTATCGGCAGAGCATTCTGACCATCCAGCAGTTCCTCGAATACCCACACACCGAGTTTGCCTCAATTGTCCTGATTCAAAGTTTGCTCATTGCAAAGAGCTTTTTCCCAGGGGCATTAATTGAAAGCAATCAGTAGCAAATGTATGAGAAAATGAATGAAAAAGAGTGAAGAATAATGACAGAGATGCAGATCTATGGTGAGGTATCAATTGTAGCAACATACACATAATGAGAGTATGAGAAAAGGAGGAGTAAGAGAAGTGGACACACAGAATACTCAAATCAATGATGTCCTTCAACTGTGAATACTTAAGGAAATGCATTAATCCATATAAAAAGAACCCACAAGCTCCAGATAGGATAAATTTTAAAAAATTATATATACATATATAATTTTAAATATATATATATTTCAAAATACATTATTTATATATATTATATAATATATATGTATTAGATATATATATAAAATACATAGGCGGGACGCCTGGGTGGCTCAGTTGGACGACTGCCTTTGGCTCAGGTCATGATCCCGGAGTCCCGGGATCGAGTCCCGCATCAGGCTCCCAGCTCCATGGGGAGTCTGCTTCGCTCTCTGACCTTCTCCTTGCTCATGCTCTCTCTCACTGTTTCTCTCTCAAATAATAAATAAATGAAATCTTAAAAAAAAAAATACATAGGCATATTGTAGACCAAGATACAGATAGTTTAGAAATAAAAAGAGAAAGATATACCATACAAAGTAATATCTTACAAAATGGAATTTAAGACCAAAATTGTTAACCAAAAGCAAAAAAAAAAAAATTTGTATTGATGGAAAAAAACAGACAAGTAGTAACAGTTGGGCACATCAGTAAAACTTTTCAATAAAGAAAAAAACAACTACACAGAAAATCAACAAGGATATAGAAAATTTGAATACTACAACAAACCAACTAGACCTACCAAACAAGTATAGCCTACTCCTCCCAGTAACAGTAGAATATACATTTTGCACAAAAGCACATGGAACATTTCCAGCACAGACCAAATGCTAGGCCATAAAACAAATCTGAATTTTTAAGAATTAAAATCATGCAACATATGTTCTCTAACACAATGAAATGAGATTTAAATTGAATAAGAGAAGGAAATTTAGAAAATTTACAAATATGTAGAAATCTGTAGAATTTTAAATGACTAATGAGTTAGGAAAAGAAATCACAGAAATTGAAAAATACTCAAAAATAAAACAAAATATAAACAACATACCAAACCTGACGTGATGTAGCTAAAGCAAAACTCAAGGAATTTATAGCTGTAAGAGCCCATGTTAAAAAAGAAAAATCTCAAATCAATAACCTAGTTTCTACCTTAACAGAAAGTAGCATGCTAAATTAAAAAGAAAGGATAAAATAAATATTAGAATGAAAGTAAATAAAATAAAGAATAGAAAAACAATAGAGAAAATCAATCAAACTAAAACTAGGCTCTTCGAATAAAACAAAATTGAAAAAACTTTAGGGGGATGTAGGAAGAAAAAAAGACTCAAGTTATAGGCATCATGAATCAAGGAGAGACCATTATTACCAACGGTACAGAAACAGAAAGGATTATCAGGGAATACTATGAACAACTTCTGCCAATAAATTAGGTTACTTAGATGAAACTAACAAGTTACTGGAAAGATTAAAAACTACTGGAAGTGACTCAAGAAGAAATAGCAAATCGGAATAGATCTATATCACATGGCTTCACTAGTGAATTCATTTATTTAAAGGAAAAGCAACAGTAAGTCTTTACAAACTATTGCAAGAGCATGAACAAAATGAGGCTATCCACCTCTATCATTTCTATTCAATATCATACCGAAGGTTATAGCTGGAGCATTAGGGCATGAAAAGCGGAGTCTAGATTGATAAAAAAAAAAAAAAAAGAAAGAAAGAAAACTCTTTCTTAGATAACAAATTCTTGTACATGAATCCAAAGGAAACCATACACACACACACACACACACACACACACACACACACTCTTAAGGCTAACATATGAGTTTATTGATATTGTAGCATTTCAGATCAATAAAAATTCACTGTGTTTCTATACACTAGCAATAATCAAAAATTTGTTTCAGAAATTCATTTACAACATCAAAAAGAATTAGATACTTAGGAATTAATCAAAATAAGTCCAATCATACACAAGAATTGCAAAATATTGTTTAAAAATAAAGACAAATAAATGGAAAGATTTCTCATATTAATGGAGTAGAAAACTACAACTTATTATTGTAAAGGTGGCAAAACACCCCAAGTCAATCTACAGAGTTGGGCCAATCCCTAACAAAATTCCAGGTGCTTTTATTTTGTTTTTGCACAAACTAACAAGATAATCCTAAAATGTATATGAAAATGAAAGGGGCCCAGAATAGCCAGAAATGTCTTGAAAAAGAAGGACAAAGTTTCAGGACTCGCACCTAACTCAATTCTTTATAGAAAGCTGTAATTATCAAGACTGTGTGGTATTGGCATAGGATAAGCAAATGTATCAATAGAATAGAATTAAGAGACAAAATATACATCCTTACATTTATTATCAATTGTATTTTAACAAGGATGTCAGGATAATTCAATGGGGAGAAAATAGTATTTTCAACATATAATGCTGCAACAATTGGGTATCTATATGCAAAAGATGGAAATTGAGCCCCTAACTTATACACCACTTAAAAACTAACTCAAAATGGATCAAAGATCTAAATGTAAGTACTTAAAGTCTAGGGGCCTCCCTGAAGACTAGGCAAGAAGGGGGAGGAGGGGGGGACTCTGTTTAAACCCCCCCCTGATTTTAGCTAGTTATCTACCAAGCCACTCTAAACACCCATGAAATCAGCCTGAGATGTCTGGATCTATATGGGGCAGAAGATCACCAGTTAAGAGGTATGAAGGACAGAGTTGTGTGACAGATGTCAGAAGATAAACAGAAAGGGGAGAGGACTACCAGAAGCTAGCCACTGGAGAACTAATACCCCAGTGCAAAATTGTCCTGCATGTGGGGAACAGTGATAGCTTGGAGAACAGTGGTGGTGGGATAGGAAAGGACTGAAAACAGCACACAAAGGGAACACGGGGCTTAAGGGGCAAACATGGGACTGTGCTGCTGCAAGCACGGACCTGAGCCTGCAGACCCAGGACCAGCCACCACATGTACCTGACAGAATCCAGCTTGGACCTGTGTCCACAGACCCAGGGTGACTGCTGCTGGGGCCAAGGCTGGTGGTTATGGTGGCATGGGGACAGAGACAAGTAGGGACCAGGGTCCACCACTGAGAGGACCGCTGGGGTCAGGCACTGCCTATGGGAGGCTGTGTTTTTCAACGGTGCATACAGAGTGGGTGACTGTGTGTTCTGGAGGATTCAAAAAAGAACAGATTGTGGATTCTTTCCTCTGGGGCCAAGATCTGGGTGAGGACATTTTCCTTTGCTCTGGCCATCAGAAAAGCCACCAAAGATCAAAATCCACCAGAGAACAAAAACCCCAAACCAACTGTTTATCAGAAAACAGATAATCACACCAAAAAATGGGCAGAAGACATGAACAGACACTTCTCCAAAGAAGACATACAAATGGCTAACAGACACATGAAAAAATGTTCATTATCATTAGCCATCAGGGAGATTCAAATCAAAACCACATTGAGATACCACCTTACACCAGTTAGAATGGCCAAAATTAACAAGACAGTAAACAAGTGTTGGAGAGGATGTGGAGAAAGGGGAACCCTCTTACACTGTTGGTGGGAATGCAAGTTGGTGCAGCCACTTTGGAAAACAGTGTGGTGATTCCTTAAGAAATTAAAACTAGAGCTACCTTATAACCTACAATTGCACTACTGGGTATTTACCCAAAGATACAGATGTAGTGAAAAGAAGGGCCACCTGTACCCCAATGTTCATAGCAGCAATGCCACAACAGCGAAACTGTGGAAAGAGCCAAGATGCCCTTCAACAGATGAATGGATAAGGAAGATGTGGTCCCTATATACAATGAAATATTATGCCTCCATCAGAAAGGATGAATACCCAACTTTTATATCAACATGGATGGGACTGGAGGAGATTATACTGAGTGAAATAAGTCAAGCAGAGAGAGTCAATTATCACATGGTTTCACATAGTTGTGGAGCATAAGGAATAACACAAAGGACATTGGGAGAAGAGAAGTGAGTTGGGGGAAATCAGAGGGGGAGATGAACCATGAGAGACAGTAGACTCTGAGAAACGAACTGAGGGTTTTGGAGGGGAGGTGGAGGGGGTGAGCCTGGTGGTGGGTATTGGGAGGCACGTATTGCAAAGAACACTGGGTGTGGCACATAAACAATGAATCTTGCAACACTGAGAAATAAAAACAAAAACAAAACAAAACAAAACAAAAAAACATAGGTTCATATAACAACTTGTGCCCAAATATTCATAACAGTATTATTCATAATAGCCAAAAAAGTTGAAAAATTCCAAATTCTCATCAATTGATCTATGGAGAAACAAAATTATGTCTATCTATACAATGGGATAACATTCAGTCATAAAATTGAACAATGCACTGATACAGGCTACAACATAACTCCACACTGAAAACATGTTAAGTGAAAGAAGTCACACACAGAAGCCACATATTAGAGTTCATGTAAATTTCCCAAATAGACACATCCATAAAGACAGAAAGTGGGTTACTGGTTTCCAGAGATGAGAGGGAGGGTAAATGGGTGGTGAATTTTAATGAGTATGAATTTACTTTTAATTTTTTATATGATTTTATATGATTTTAATTTTGTATGATCAAAAAACATACTGGAATTAGAGACTGGTGATGGTTCCACAGGTTTGCAAATATATTTAAAACATCTGAATTTTATTCAGCTGACCCTTGAAACAGCATTGGTTTGAACTGTGAGATTGAATTATATGTTTTTTTTTAAGAAATACATACAGTAATGCAAATGTATTCTCTCCTTATTTTCTTAAGAACATTTTATTTTCTCTAGCTTACTTTAAGAATACAATAGATAATACATGTAACATAAAAAATCTGTGTTAATCAATTGTTTATGTTATCAGTAAGGCTTCTGCTCAACAGAAGGCTATTAGTAGTTAAGTTTTTGTAGAGTTAAAAGTGATACATGGATTTCAGACTGTGAGAGAGACTGGCCCCTCCAACACCCCCATTGTCTGAGGATCAACTATACTTTTAGTGGGTGAATCTCATGGTATTATATCTCAATGAAACAAGTTCATCAGTAAAGCTTATCTTACATCATCATTTTTTGAATTATGAAATCATAATTGAGAATGCAATAACCTTCACTGACCAATCATATGTAAGGTTCCATGTGCTACTTTTAGACAGTGATCAACGTCAATGAAAGCCTATTAAAATATATCACTATTAACCAGGACACCAGTATCCCACCAAGCCAGATAATCTAGCACAACTCCTTTGCCGTAGTCTCCGAATGAGGCATCTTTTCTTTTATAGGTGACATCATAAATTATCAGCAATGGTGACAGCAAACTCTTGTCTCCCACGCTTCTCGACTAATTCAACCTGTCCTGGTGTGTCTGGGGTTTACCCAGTTATCAAATGAAACACTCCACTTTCTTGGACCCAAATGTGTACTAGAAACAAATCACCTTCTCTGTACCCCAGCTGAATTCCAGACCCACACGATCTGGGAGTTCGATATAATGGTGATTTGCCGTTTCATTCTGGGATGGCTTGGTAGTTAGCAACAGTGAGTGGGACATCAGTTACCTCACCTGCTTTTCTGTATCTTGACCTGGGATTGTTTCTGCAGACACTTGGTCGCTCCTCTGCCCCAGTACTATGACCCGTGTCCACCTTGCTTTACATCTCTAATTAGAGCTCTCTCCTCACCTGATGATTGGTCTTCTTCCTCTCCACTGCCCTATTTAAGTACGTCTATGGCCCGCAGCAGCACTGAAATCGTGTTGTTCATTTCACATATTTATCAAATTCAGTCAGATTTGTTCTGAACTTTTTGCAGTTAATGAAAAATAAGACAACTAGAAATCATGTACAAAGTTTGTAATATTGAAGGAAAAAATATATATGGACTACTCAGTTCTAAGTCTCTAAAAGTCACCTCCAAACCCCCAGAAACATGTTATTTTTCTAATGTTTGTCTTTCGGGCTACTCACTACCAATATCAAAACAGTATTTGTCCTTAAATTCTATATAATTTTTTAAAAATAGCATTAGTCTTGGGGAAATTCATCTGCCTTAATAATAAAGTTATGGTTTACTGGTATACATAAAATAGATTTTCATTCTAAATGAAGGACAAAAATGAATATAAATGACTGCATATTTTCTACTATTGTAATCTATGATAATTATAATTTCTTTACAAGTTCATGGTAAAAAGCACATGTATTAAACTTCAAGGAAATTATTAGAAGTGTGATAGAGATATATATAAGTGTAAAAGCTTACCCTATTTCTTAGAATAGGATTCTGCATTATTAAATACCACCTGAAAAAGCAAAAATATTATGAAATATTTCTTTCTTAAAATTTTTAAGTATTTATTTTCTGCCATGTTGAGCCACTCTGAGGAAAATGTCTACTACATGCCAGAAAACCTTGTTTTGTTTTTACATTGTAGGTTCCTTAAACTTTTCATACTGCAGCTGTGTTACATGAAAATCATTTCAATCTCTTTCCAAACTAACAGAATTCTGCACTACCCCAATGTTTCTGCAATGCCTTCTGTCAAAATTTTACAGACAGGATAAAACATACAAATAGGTGAGTCAAAGTGTACACCACAAATTTCCCCCATTGATGGAGGGCTTCAAAATGATTGGCCCTTTTTCATAAATAGCTTATTTTGTATATGTGCTGCCGAAGCGAGCACCATAAATAGCTTATTTTGGACACGTGCAATAAGTATCTCTAGTTTTTAATGGTCCTATTATTATTTACATAGTCGAATAAATTATTACTCTCAGAAACAGGAAGCAAAGTAAGTACATCTTAACCTCCTATGAGGATTCTGAGTTAGCTATATCTAACTAAATTTGTTACTAACTTCCAAGTGTCTGAAGTTGAATCCAGTTTTTACTACTTATTAACTTTATATTTTTTTATATCTTGGATAGGTTAGTCTCATGAATAAAATATGGAAAAAAAATAGTGTCAACTAACTAGTGTTCAGTACTTAAAATAAGTGTTTCATACATGTTCATTAATTTATAATTGCTATTATTAAACCAAAGATAAGTACTATTATTAGGTACTGTAAGATTTATGAAAAAAGAACACAGTCTTTAATGTTTAAAGTTTGCAGTGCATTTCAATATTCCTTTAAAGTTATCCTATACCTGTAAAATTCAGTTTGCTGTTTGTACCTAATAGCAAAGTAGCCTGATAAAATTAAAAATAAAATTTCTATGAATTAAGATATCCTTTGTCCTTGAATTCAAGCAAAATCTTGCTCTTATCTTTATAACTTGTATTCTACCTTTTTTATTTTTTACTCAGATGTTTTTTCCTACTTTCAAGTCAATCTGTCTGAGTAAGATTTATTATATTTTCCCCAAATCGATGGCCTCTCCAGACGACTCTCTTCTCTCTCCATCTGGACCCCTTTCTCCCTCTCTTGCAACTCAGAAATCAATCTATCACAAAGATTGGTCTATTTCTCCTTTACAGTATGTGTCTGTCTGCCAAACATAGCTAGATAATCTCGTATTTTTAATTAGTCCAATCTTTTCTAACTGGTAGAATTTTCAGAAGTTTACCATTAACATTATATCCTTTCCTTAGTTGATTGGTTTTAACTTTTTTGTAGATAAAGATGTTTGTTACCACAGACATCGGTAGCATCATTTTAGTGACTGTAATAGTTTTGCCAAATGAGTAAAATCTCTTCCAAAAGTAACTTCGGGTGTGTCTTTTCCAGAAAAAAATTATTGTTTATAGTATGAATTACTTTAACATTTCCAAAATAGTAGGGTTTTTAAAAAAAAAAAAAACTATTTTCTGGTGAAACCATTTGCACTACAGCTAATTTTTCATGTGGATACCACTGGGTTCCAATAGAATAAGCTAGTTCCATTTCTCATGTGTTCGTCTTTGACATTTTCGAACAATTTGGCGAGTTTTGTTTTAAGGTTTAGTTGAGATGTCATTTGTAAATCATCACAATTTGGCATTCTATTGTTTGGTTAAGTTCTTTCAAAACTCCAACTACTTTCAAAATTACACTCTAAAGTTTTTGGTAGAAGATGTGATTTAAAGCCACATCTATGTTTTCCCTTCAAAACTCATATTCACAGTCAAGGCAAACCCACTGTTACCACCATAATCTTCTGTAATAGCAGTCTCACCACATGACCTCTTAAAGTTCCAAATACAATTTCATCTAGGTACAAAGCTATCTGAAAGGTAGCATTTTTTGTATCAAAGCAAGGAACAGTTTTGGTGAGAATAATCTTGAACTGGACTTCATGGCAAACAGATTAAAATACATATTCCCAAAGGCAATCTCTCCTGATATTCAGGAAACAGTACTGAACAGATTGGTGGGGATGCCAGCCACCTCAATACACCATATTTCAGGACTTCATCCAAGAACCTGCTTGGAGTTTAAACATATTTTGATCCTTTTCTCAAGCATGAATGTAATTATCTTTTTCCAGGAACCATATGAATACTAAAAATAAAAAAAAAAACTAACATCAAAGTGTCACCATCAAAAAACCAGAAGATTCACAGTTTAAAAAAAAATACATGTGTTAGTTCCATAATTTACTAGAAGACCTGTCTCTCTAAGCCCTCATTTTTAAATAGTAAGGAATGCTCAGAACTCTGCAGCAGGTACTGTGTCTATACAGATCAGGAGTTTTGTAGTTGCAATGTTCTTATGCACCATCATGACCCTGTATATTTTGGGTTTTCTAGTTTTGATTTTAGAGTTTCCAATTTTCTTTTTGTTTTGGTTCTACTTTTGTAATTCTGTTGTGGACAATAATATTTGAATTAATTTTGACTTTCAGGTAGCATGCTGCACAGATACTCATTGTAAAACATGATGGCCAATGAGTGAGCCAGCGACCTGTTCTCTGGAATATACCGGTGTCTTCTGTTCCCACCAGCTGGTGGCATGCTTACCTCACCTGGGTTGTGCTTTCTGTAGGAAACTCTGTTTTTGAACAAAGTGAAACTGTTTCTGAAATTATGTGATTTACCAAAATATTTCTTAATCATAAAATGTGTGCTCCTATGAAAACTGAGTATTTCTGAAGGTCCTTGTGGAGGTGAATAAGACCACTGAAAGTAGTTTTGTTATGAAAATACAGAAATACAACAGGCAGATTGGGTCTTAACTCTTTACTTGAATTTTTGATTAAACTGTAAAGAAACCAAAACTACAAGTGCAGAAGAAGTATGATAAATGCTATGGTGTAACAAAAAGTAAGTGCCACTGTTTACAGGAGGAAGATTCTTTACGTTTATGGAATGGTTTTTCATCCTGATTGTAGTGATGGTTCCACAAATCTACACATGCAGTGAAATTTCAGAGAACCATATATTAAAAAGAAAAGTGCACATAAAAATGGGTTAAGCTCAAGTAAGACCTATATGTGAGTAATCATTATTATACCAATGTCAGTTCCAGATTTTACAAGGCAGTATGGTTACATATGATACATGAAAACTTTCTGCATTATTTTTGCAATTTTTAAAAGTAGGAAACACTTTAAAAAATAAAAGACTCTAAAAATAATAAAAATATAGAAGACACTGTACACAGTTTGCTTCATGAGTATTTATGTGAATTTTTGCTTCACTATAAAAGAACTAAGACTGACACCAAAAATATTCATAGGATTTATGCAACAGAATTTAAGTGCCACTATACAAAGCAACTATAGTGAACCAAAAGATCTAAGACCACTTTAAACAAAAAGGTGAACGAATGCATTTTTAACTTTTTCGATGAAAACTAAATGCCAATGTTAAGTATATAACATGCCTGGAATTCTGCTGTTAAGTAAACTTCTTTCTTTAGATCAGAAGAATTCTTACTGAATCAGCACATAATAGGAAAATAGGACCACAATAATATAGTTTTTTGCCTTCTGTTACATCTTCTATCTTCAGTTGTCAACTTAACAAAAATTACTTCCACTTTCATCATCCAAAAACACCATTTTGACTTAATTATTATCGACTTTTAATTTAGAATTTAATGCAGAAGATTCATCAGTTATAAAATATATACCACTCTGGTGGGGGTATTGGTAATGGGTGAAGCTGTGCATATGTGAGGCAGGGGGTATATGGGAACCTTCTGTTCAGTACAGCTGTGAACCTTAAACTGCCCTATTAAAATGATTTTGAAAATGATACAAACTCTTAACACTTACATATCAGAACTCTAAATTTAACACTCAAGAGTCCCCACAATTTGGATGCAATTTTTTTGACTGCTAAAAGAGTGCTCTGAAATTCAATATACACTGTTACAGGAAATTTAAAACTTTGACTATTATAATTGATGAGGCTACATTTTCACACAATTATAGAAGCCAATATCAGAAAAAACATAAGTAGCAACATTAATTAGTATATGCCACCTTTAAAATTATGAAAATAATTTGTCACAAAAATTTAAAATTTCTGAAGTTTCAGTTTACTTGAAAACATTTTGTAGGAGTAGAATTTGAAGCACATTTTATAGAAAGTTCTGGTGTAAGTGGAGCTGTGGAAGAACCATTCAAACTGGGGAAATCAACATTAGCAAAAATTGAAAAGCCTTTAGTACGTATGAGAAAATGTGGATATATCAGAAGGTTTTATTTAGGAAAAGTAAAGAAAAATTTTGTAAGACTTCCTTTTTTTTTTTTTTTTTAAAGATTTTATTTATTTATTTGACAGAGAGAAATCACAAGTAGTCGGAGAGGCAGGCAGAGAGAGAGAGAGGGAAGCAGGCTCTCCGCTGAGCAGAGAGCCCGATGCGGGACTCGATCCCAGGACCCTGAGATCATGACCCGAGCCGAAGGCAGCGGCTTAACCCACTGAGCCACCCAGGCGCCCCAAGACTTCCTATTTTAAGTATCATTTAGCCTCTTCTCTTTTGGAAAATACCTCCCCACTTTGAGAACTGTTCCTCTGACCCTCTTTAATATAAGTTCCTGTAAGAACTAGATCCTTCATGATACAGCCTTATCATAGGACTTGGGTCAGTACTACTGAGACTTTCTAGGATTCCATGTACCAGAACCGAAAGAGAACTTTTCTTTGGCATCTCTTTGCCTAAATACAGAAAGTAAGAGTGTTTTGGTTACAACACTAAATCCACGTGAAAGAAGATATCACTGGTAAGAAATAAAGTCAGCACTTCAGTGAGAGACAGAGGTTTGGGAAAGAAACGGTCAAGACAAATAATTGTAAAAACCCAACTATATCTTTGTGCTTCTTGTAGCTTGACATTTCTACCTTTGCTTGGACACCTTGAGCCAAAATATTCCTTTATCCTTAAATTTCATTTTGAGTAATGGTTCCTCACTCACACTTGTATAGTGCCTTATTTTGTATTAATTTAGATAGAGACTGTATTTTTGTATACAATTAAAAGTTTTGAGACAATCCAATGCATCATGTACAACAACAGATTGTCTAAGTGGGATAATGTGTAAAATAGCAGCACAGGAGATGAATGTTTAAGAGATGATAAGGAAAAACTAAAACAAACAAAAAACCAGATATTACTTTAATGAATAATTCTTGATGCAGTAAAGATTTAAATTAGAGTATTGATATTGGGAATACAAAGTAATGGTTTTCTTTTCTAGATTAGGATGTTGATATTAGGGACTGATGTCTTTGACTATCTCCATACCCAGAACTTCCTAAGCTCACTCAGACACTAAGGCTTGTAGGATACACTCCCGCAGCCACAACTCACAGGTCCAGGAACTGAGGGGTAGAAATGACAGTGGCACCACAATTACCTAGTTACCCACTAGTGAAATGTTTGTTCCCTGTCCTTATGATCTGCTGGCCTACGATGCTACATTCCAAAGGAAGAAATGTTTCATCAAGAGATACAACAATGATTTCATTGAGCTGGAAGTTAAGACTGTCACCTGGCCACTCTGAAATCTTCATCATATGAATCAAAAAGAAAAGAAAAGAGTTACTAGTTACTACGTTGGCTGAGGCTAATTACCAAGAGGGAATTAATTATTATTGCACAAGAGAGGTTAAAAAGATTATGTCCAGTATACAGGCAATAACTTAGGATATCTCTTAATATTAATCTCTTAATAGTACAAGTGTTTGGAAATGTGTGACAATCAAATTTAGGCATAATTGTAAAAACCCAACTATATCTTTGTGCTTCTTGTAGCTTGACATTTCAACCTTTGCTTGGACACCTTGAGCCAAAATATTCCTTTATCCTTAAATTTTATTTTGAGTAATGGTTCCTCATTCACACTTGTATAGTGCCCTATTTTGTATTAATTTAGATAGAGACTGTATTTTTTTAGATAGAGACTTTATCATTAGTAGTAATGATCTGGATCCTCTAGGAATGAAATATTGGGTAAGGAAGTACAGAAAAGCTAAGGTGCTTTCTGAGGGCAATGAAAATATAAAACGGGTAATGAGAGAAAGTAGTGATACATGCCATCTACAACCACATGACCAATTACAGAAATGAGGATTTTAATTGTCATGAATATTTTATTTTGAATTTGTTTTTGTTTATATTTGAACAGCAGTATCTCAGTCTTCCTTCCTTATCCCCTTGTACAACATAAGATGTACTGACTATATATCATATATATTCACGTATTGTTGACTTTACATCATAGTATTTAAGTTAAAGGATATCCAGGAGAATACTGAACATCGCCTAAAGACTGTTTCCTCTTCTCGGGAAAGAGTGCATTTTCAGTTGTATAGTTTTAGGTTTAATTATGATTTGCTTTTCTCATTATTTGGAAATTAAATGGTTTTTTTTAATGTATATTATACCAAGTTGATGGGGGGTGGACTTCCGATGGTTGCTTTATGTATCAACTTGGCTAGGACATGCTACCCAGGTATTTGGTCAAACATTAGTCTGGATCTTGCTGTAAAGGTAATTTTAAAATGAGACTGACACTTAAATCAGTAGACTTTGAATACAGCACATTACCCCTATAATGCCAACACAGCTCATCCAATCAGTCGCAGGCCTTAAGAGAAAAAAAAGTCTAACATCCCTCAAAGAAGAGAGAACTCTGCCAACAGACTGCCTTTAGACTTGAACTGCAGCATCTACTCTTCTTTAACTGTCCAGCCGGCCAGCAGCCTTAGATTTGCTAATTCCTTCACATAAAAATCTCTTTCTCCTTCTCAGTCTTGCTCTCTCTCTCTTAGTGAACCATAACTAATAGATATTTTATAAGATACACTTCCCATACAAGGGATACTGAGTAAAATTATCATATTTCTCAGCAGAAATGACACAGACCAGAAGGCAATGAGATGACAAAAACTTATTGTAGGAGAACAAAGAAATTCCAACCAAGAATTCTACATATAGTACACTGTTTTTCAAAAGAAAAGAAATGAACACTCTAAGATAAGCAAAAGCTGAGGTAATTCATTATTGTTAGCCGTGTCTGCAAAAAAATGCTAGAGATTTCAAATTGAAAGGATGAGAGAATGCAATTCAAAGCATATAAAAATATACAGCTTCCTAATCAGTACAGAAAACAGCATTGTAATATTAGAACTCTTTTTTAAATGTCCCATGGGATTAAAAAAGCAATAGCATAAAAATAATTATAAATCTGTATTAATGGGTACACGATAAATATTGTGGCATTAATGACAAACTAGGGCATGCGGAGTTCTAAAGAAGTAGAGTTTTATATTTGACCAAAACTAATTTGGTTTCGGTATAAAAAAGAGATTGCTGTAACTTTAGGATGTAATATACAATCCCCATGGGGACCACAGACAAAAATCTACAGAATGTACTCTATATTAGAAGGGCATTAAAATGTGTCATATATGACAAACCTAAAGCTAACATCATACTCAGTAGGGAAAATCTCAAAGCCCTTCCTCTAAGATTAGGAACAAGATAAGGATACCCACTCTTACCATCTTTATTCAACATGGTACTGGAAGTCCTTGCCACAGAAATGAAGCAAAAAAAAAAAAGAAAAAAGAAAAGTCACCCAAATTGGAAAGGGAGAGGTAAAATTGTCACTATTTGCATTTGACACAATACTATACAGAGAAAACCCCAAAGACTCCACAAAATATATATATATATATATATATATATATATATATTAAAACTAATAAATTTGTGAAGTCATAGGATACAAAATTACAGAAATTGGTTGCATTTTTATACATTAAAAACAAGCTATGAGAATTAGAAATTTAAAAAACAAACAAACAAACAAACAATCCTATTTCCAAGTGCAGCAAAAGAAAAAAATACCTGAAAATAAATTTAACCACACAGGCAAAAGACCTGTGCTCCAAAAAAGTGTAAGATATTGACAAAAGAAACTGAAGAAGACACCAAAAATTGAAAGATGTACCATACTCATGATTGGAAGAATACTGTTAAAATGTCCATACCTGCCAAAGCAATCTACAGATTCCATACTCTCCCCATCAAAATACCAATGGTATTTTTCATAGAGATAGAGCAAATAATTCTAAAATTTTCATGGAACCACATAAGACCCCAAATAATCAAGGCAATCTTAAGCAAAAAGGACAACACTAGAGATACCATGCTCCTAGATTACAAACTACATTATAAAGCTGTAATAATCAAAACAGTATGGGACTGCCTTGAAGGCAAACACATAGATCAGTGGAATAGAGTGGAGAGCCCAGAAATAAATCCACACTTTATATGTTCAATATAAAAGGAGGCCTCTTTTGGAAAAAAATACACAATAGGGAAGAGAAAATCTCTTCAATAAGCGGTTCTGGGAAACCACATGCAAAAAAATGAAGTTGGACCACTACCTTATAGAATATACAAAAGAAAGAAATGGATTAAAGATTTGAACATAAAACTCAAAACCATAACACTCAGAGGAAAATATAGGCAGTAAGCTCTTTCACATAAGTCTTAGCAATACTAAAAGCTATAACAAATAAATGGAATTATAGTAAACTAAAAAGCTTTTGCACATCAAAGGAAACAACCAACAAAACAAAAAGGCAACCTATTAAATAGAAAGGTATTTGCAAATAATATATCTAAGAAGAGGTTAATACCCAAAATATATAAAGAAGAAAACTTGTACAACTTAACACCTAAATAAAAAAATGATCTGATTAAAAAATGGGAAGTGGATCCAAATATCCATTTTGCCAAAGACAACATACAGATGACCAACATCCATATGAAAAGATGTTCGGCATCATGAGTTACTGGGCAAATGCAAATCAAAACCTCAATGAGATTTTATAACGATCAGATTGGCTATTACGAAAAACAAAACAAAACAAAACAAAAAACAGTGGTAGTGATGAAGTGGAGAATAGGAAACACTGTACATTGACAATGGGAATGCATACTGGTGCAGCCACTCTGGAAAACAGTATGGAGGCTCTTCGGGAAACTAACATTAGAACTACCATATGATTCAGTGATCCCACTTCTGGGAAGATATCCAAAGAAAATGAAAACACCAATTCAAAGATATACATGCACCCCTATGTTCACTGTAGCGTTATTTACAATAGCCAAGATAGGGAAGCTGCCTAAAATGTCCATTGATACATGAGTAAAGAAGATGAATGGATACACACACACACACACACACACACACGGAATTAATATTTTTCTTTCATAAATAAGGATAAAATCTTGCCATTTGTGACAATATGGATTGATCTAGAGGCTATTATGCTAAGTGAAGTAAATCAAAGAAAGACGTATGGTTTTACTTATATGTGAAATCTAAGAACCAAATCAAATCAAACAAAACAGAACAGACTCACAGATACAGAAAATAAACTGTTGGTTAACAGAGAGGGAAGAAGCTAAGAGACAAGTGAAACAGGAGAAGTGGATTAAGAGGTACAAACTTCAGGTTTTAAAGTAAGTCACAGAAATGTAACACACAGCATAGGGAATATAGTCAGTAATATGGTAATAACTTTTAATGGCAACAGATGGGAACTAGACTTATCCGGCAGACCATTTCATGATGTATAAAAATATCAAATCACTATGATGTATACCTGAAATTAATAGGAAATTGTATGTCTATTATACTTCAATAAAAAACGAAATAGGAAAAAAAATCTTAAAAATCCATAAATATATGGATATTAAACAACATTCTTAACAGGTAGGTCAAAGAAGGATTTATAGCAAAATCAGTAAATATTTCTTGTGAAAAATGAAAATTAACAGCCAAATTTACGAGATTCAGCAAAAACACTGTTGAGAGAAATTTATAGCTGTAAATTCTTACATTTAAAAAAAAGATCACGGGGTGCCTGGGTGGCTCAGTGGGTTAAAGCCTCTGCCTTCAGCTCAGGTCATGATCCCAGGGTCCTGGGATCAAGCCCCGCATCAAGCTCTCTGCTCAGCAGGGAGTCTGCTTACCCCTCTCTCTCTGCCTGCCTCTCTGCCTACTTGTGATCTCTGCCAAATAAATAAATAAAATCTCAAAAAAAATGCAACTCAATACCTACTTTCATACCTTAAGGAATTAGAAAATAAGAAAAACTAAACCCAAAAGTAACAAAAGGAAAGAAACAACTAAGATTAGAGCAGACATAACAAAACAGAGAATAGAATATCAGTGGAGAAACTCAATAAAATCAAGACCTGATTCTTCAAAGGAATCAGCAAAACTGACAAACTCAGATGGACAAACCAAACACAAAAGCAAAACACAAAACTAGTGGGAGAAAAAGTCTCAAACCAATGAAACAAACAAATGAAAAAGGGGTTAGTACTAATGAGTTTAAGAAAATTAAAAAGAAAGTACTATGAATAATGATACACCAAACAGCTGGATAAAATCAACTAATAATTAGCCAAATGCAAATCAAATCCACACTGAGATATCACTTCACAGTCATTAGGATCGCTGTTATTAAAACAAAGGGACAAGAAATAAAGAAATCAACAAATGTCAGCATGGAGGTACAGAAAATGGAACCCTTCTGAGCGCTCCTGGTGGGACTGGAAACTGAAGCAGCCACTACAGCAACAGTGTAGTGGTTTCTTGAAAACTTGAAAAAAGAAATACCACATTATCCAACAATTCCACTTTGAGGTAGATACTCTCCAACACACTGGGACTCAAACATATATTTGTATGTCGACATTCACAGAGGCATTTTTCACAAGGGACAAAAGGCAGAAGCAAATGGAATTCATCAATGCATGAATGGAGAACCAACATGTGGCATAGGCATACAATGGAATACTATTCAGCCTTAAAAAGGAAAGACATTCTGATACATGCTACAGTAAAAATGATCCCTGAAGCTAAGAGATCGAAGCAAAATAAATCCATCAACAGAACAAATACTATAGGACTCCACTTCCATCAGGTACCGACAATAGTCAATTTCATAGAAATAAACAGGAGAATGATAGTTGCAGGGATTGTGAGGTAAGATGGGGAATTCTATTTATAGGTGTGGAGTTTAGTTTGGAAAGATGAGCAAGTTCTAAGGAGGGTGATGAGTGACGGTTACAACTATGTGAATGTACTTGATGCCCCCATGCTAGTCACTTAAAAGCACCTATAAATAGTAATTTTTATATGTATGTTTTACCATGATAAAAAAGCATCTCTATGCATATAAATAGTATACAGTTTAATTTTATTTACCAGTGCTTTTATTAAGCACATATTTTCGCAAAATTAGTATTACAGAAAAATAAAAAAGGCAGATTAGAAATGGAGACCTTCCCAGGAAAATCTTACTTTCAGTGATTACTTCTCACCAAGGCATTTTTGTTATCACATTAAATTATATAATCATCATGTAATTATCTGTAAGTATAATATCCCAGCTGTAATTATAACTAAATGAACATCTCCTAAGCAACTACAACATGCGAAGGGCTATCCATATTCTTGGCTTTGTCCCCTTTCTAATTTCAGCAGGACTGTTTGCCTTTAACTTTGTTATCAAAAGAACTTCCTCAAACATGAGCTAACAGCCTTATTAAAAAAAAAAAAAGAAAGAAAGAAAGAAAGAAAGAAAAAATAAAAAAGAAGAGAAGCCATCATACTAATTCTTATCTCATTTATTAAAAAATTCCCCAAGGTATTTATATTTATGGGACTCAAAATAGATGTCCTATTAAACTGTTGTGAGATTACATAAAGGGAAAAGCACAAAAGCCTGAAGGCGAATAGAAAGAGGTTGAAAACGTGTATAATGTATTTTGATGAGCAGAATCAGAGAATTGCCGATTTAATCACATGCAGAACTTTGAAGTCTAATTATAGGGGTCCTTCATCTTGAGCCAAAGGCCAGAAAACTAATTCTTACTCGTAACTGTAACGGAATCGAAGCTCATTTTGCAAGTGTCCTCTGAGCTACACGGGGCCATGGTTGTTTCAGCCTTTTGCTCGGTTTACTTTGTTGGCAAAATTCTGCCGGAAAATAAAACCAAATTTGAAACTCATCAGTTAGAAATCCTTTAATGCATTTTAAGAAAGGAAGAACTTCTGACCTAAAGCAATCCCAATCAGTAAAATTACATATAAATTCAATAACAGGGCTAGGCCATTAAGTGTAACATATTGCTGTTAAGTGGAGTCCATAAAAATATTTGTGCAAAATATACAGAGAGGGGTATTCTTCCTGAAAATTAGAAAGTTTATTTTCTTGTTACAATATATAGAAAACCAGAAGAAAAAAAATCATCTATGCATTAACAAAAGAAATTCAGAATTTAATCAGGAAAGTTATAAGCATAAATGATGATGTGCATGTGTTTCATTTAATCAAAGAGAATGGATTATGCAGCAATAGTTATGTATATCTCTATCAATGATGTTCACGTTGCTGAAAAACTGAGTTATGTACAAGGCAGACTATGCTGCAAAGGAAATTCTCATTGTTCTTTAGCAAAGAATGTATTAGACAATGTGAGAACATGCAAACTGACATATAACCCTTGGCTTGTTTAGTTTATAGGTGTTTCAGTAAAGTGTTTCTGGTGCTTTTTAAAAAAAAAAAAAAAAACTGAATATTATCTCAGCTGCTTAAGTAATGCTTGACACATGAGATGGTGAACAAGTATTTGTTCGATGAAAGGCTATCTGGGACGGAGATAGGGGATTTCAGTTGTAAGCAAAATGAGTGACATTTTGCTCAATGGTAACAGAAGTCTTGTCCCTCAAGATGAAAAGCACTTTTATTTTTTTTTGTTTTAATTTGAAAAGCACTTTTTATATGGATCAACATTGGTCTCTTGCTCTAATAATTACAAAAGCAACAACACGATGTCTTTGTGGGGAAAAAAAAAAAAGCCAGCAATTTTCTGTTGAAAAGTGTCTGTTTCAGACCATGCTCCATTAATTCTAGAAATGATGATAACGGATTCCTGCTAAAACCTGGGAAAACTCAAAAGTTCCTGAAAAGAATGAATTTTTTAGAACACCTACCAGAAATCGCTTAAATTCTACATATTTGCCTGAGATTTACAGACTTTCTTTTTTTTTTTTTAAAGATTTTATTTATTTGACAGAGAGAAATCACAAGTAGATGGAGAGGCAGGCAGAGAGAGAGAGAGGGGGAAGCAGGCTCTCTGCTGAGCAGAGAGCCCGATGCGGGACTCGATCCCAGGACCCTGAGACCATGACCTGAGCTGAAGGCAGCGGCCTAACCCACTGAGCCACCCAGGCGCCCCATTTATAGACTTTCAGAGCTGAATCTTTATCCAAAAATTTTTGCTCAGTTCAGAAAAAAAGATTCAAGATAAACATAAAAGGTAACCACTGTCATCATCTTATCAGTGTTTGGACAGTAATTATAGAGGACTTGAAATATTTTTAGATGTCTTTTTTTCCCAAAGCCTGTTAGTGTATTTTGCATGTTCTCTCCTTTTCACCTGGGAATGAGTCAAACATATTTTTGTACTTCTTTGTGCCTTTTACAAATGTGCCATAAGCTTGGGAACAAAGTTTTTGCTGCAAAGAAATACAATCCATAGAATAAGTAAGGACACACTGAACTGAGCAGATTATGTGACATGATCTCGATTAATAACCACGAGAGACTGTGGACTCTGAAAAACAAACTGAGGGTTTTGGAGGGGGGGTGATGGGGGCTTGGGTGAGCCTGGTGGTGGGTATTAAGGAGGGCACGGATTGCACGGAGCACTGGGTGTGGTGCATAAACAATGAATCTTGAAACACTGAAAAAATAAAATTTAATTAAAAAATAACCATTTGTAGAAAACAAAAAGAAAACAATGCAGGGCAACATGCAAATGAATGCAAATGACCCCAGACCCAGGTTGCTGTGTGCTGCTGCCTCCCATACTACCTCCTGCGTTCCTGAGATGGAGGTATCATACCAAAATAATCACTACAGATTTGTTTTCGGTCTTTGTCAATCCTTGGATTCCTTCCACAGTGAGAGTAAAACATTCTAATGGAAGAATGTCTTGCTTTCATCTCCACTTAATTTTTAGCTTTTATATCCCCTGTTTTTATTCTTTGAAAACAAAGTCCTAAGACTTTGAGATCTCGGTTATGCCCTTTGTTTGGGGCCATGTAATCCACAGTCCACTGTAGGGGGCCCATTCAACTCTTTTACTTGGTCTCTTCCTAAGTACTTAAAACAGATTTTGTTTGATGCTATGCTGCTTGGCATGCAGAAGTTTCACGTGCATTGGAGGGTATCAGTTTGCCTTCAGTTTCCTTGTTTTCATGTGTTAGATCCCGTATCCCCATGATAGGACTAAAAGGAAGAAACTTATCTGGAGGAGGAATGAGTAAGATGTAACAAATACCCCTTGAGAAAAGGACATTATTAAAAATGGCAAAATAACTTCTTTTCACATTGATGGAGTTTTGTATATGTCCCTGCCCAGGGCTGGGAAACTTCAGGACAGTGATTTTTTTTATTATGAAAGTTAAATTAACTTCTGTTCTGTGATATATGGTGGACTGCCTCCATTGTCCCAAAGCCTTCTTTTAAAGATCGCTTCAAGCCTCAAACCCGAGTTAATAGTGCCTTATAGAATAGCAACTCTGACCACTAATATGGTTGGTAATTTTGCCTGAGCAAGAATTCATAAGGATACAGACCGTGAGAATATTGCACTCTTGAAAAGCCTCATAAAGTGTGGCATGGTAATGTGCACCCATTACGTGAAAAATATTGTCTTGTCATTGGATTAAAAAGAAAAGATAAACTTAGGAAATAAAGTTTGGAGCTGCTTACATAAAACAGATATATAAAAATTGTTCACAAAAAAGAGGTAAAATTTAAAAAGGAATAATGTCTCACTAAGGTAAAAAAAAATTAAATATATTTTCTCTTTAACAGAAAGAAAAATCATCAGAGAAGGAAAAGGAAAAGGAAAAAAAAATTGGAGATAAATATTGTCAAGAAGGAAAGGCCTTCAGAAGGTAAGTTGTTTCAAGTTTTTATTTAAATTCTATTAGTTAAGGTATAATGCAATATGGGTTTCAGTAGAATTTAGTGATTCATCACTTACATATTTATTCACTTAAGTATAACACCCAGTGCTCATCACAAGTGCCTTCCTTAATACTCTTCACCCATTAAACCCATTCCCCTACCCACGGCCCTTCATCAACCCTCAGTTTGTTCTGTATAGTCAAGGGTCTCTTGTGGTTTGCCTCTCTCTCAGTTTTTCCCCCTTCCCCTATGTTATTTTGTTTTGTTTCTTAAATCCCACATATGAGTGAAATCAGATGATACTTGTTTTTCTCTGACTGACTTGTTGAGGTTAAGTTTTTTCCTAACTCCAGCTATAGTACAGACTGAGTTCTAAGAGTGAATTAAGTGAGATATGCCCTGTTGTGTAACTCTAGATCAGAGCATAAAACAGAAGTAAAAGAGACTAATATAACTCTTCTGGGTATTCATGAAGAAATAAGATGATATAACAGGCTGAACTATGGACTATGGGCCAAACTAATCCCAGTTATTTCTTTCTGTTTAGTAAATACAGTTTTATTACAACACAGACATGTTCATTGATTTGCATATTGTCTGGTCCAAAGCAACTTTTATGATACAATGGTTAAGTAGTCACAGATGAGACTATACATACACAGCCTGCAAAGCCTAAAATGTTTACTATATGGCATTTTGAAAAAATTAGGAAAAATATTAGAAAATAAAAATTGTACTGATCTGGGTGTTAGAACCCCAGGAAAAGATTCCTGGAGAAAGTGAGTCTTCATAAATTTCATACAAACTATTAGGAAAAAGAGAAAAGTAAGATTTATTAAAAAATGATTTTATGCTAAATGTTGGGATGGAACACCTTTGCATGTGCTTGCAAAATCTCTAGGAGACAGGCACTATCATCATTTAACAAAGGAGGAAACTGAGAGTCAGAATCTGCGAAATATTGCCCAGTAAAGGGTTTCTTCAAACTCTTGTGAGAGGTGTGTAGTACCCAAACATGTCACACTTAGGGAGATGCATTTGTCCACAGTCACAATTGTTGTAATAAATATATAAATATATTTATATTTATTAATAAACATATAAATACATACTAATATTAATTCATATAAATATTAATCAATGAATATAAATATATTTATATTATAAATAAATTGTAATTTATATATTTACATATAATTTATATTATTACATATGTAATAAATATGTATTTATATATTTATTAATAAATATAAATATATTTATATATATGTAAATACATCATTTGGGAGTTGGCAATAATATGTATGTTACAACAAAATCATTATTACAATTGCAAGTAAAGCATATTGAGATTAGTTTGAACTTACATGAATGAAGAGGCCATGTGGGTTACTGACAGTGACTCGTCATATGATACTGTACCATATCGAAATGATGAATTTTCATATTGAGTTGGAATGAGAAACCAGGTAAAGAAAATGTGAACAAAGATTCCAATTAGCTCACTGCTAATATGTGCTTTCTTCCCCCACAGTGAAATCGTACAAGAACATTAAGATATAAACGAACAGAGAGAGAACAAAAAGCCCCATATTTTGCCACATAAAGTTGTTACCTATTCTTTATGGAGACCACTTTTGTGCATACCTTGATTCTGGTGTGCTATTAAAATGTAAATGTAGCAATACTAATAACTGAGAATTTCTGTGAAATGTATGCATCTCACATAGAGCTGGTCTCCTTTTTATATTAAAGGAAAATGCCTAGCTTACACTTTAATATTTAGAATTATAGGATTTAGCTTTAAATATATTGACCAAATATCTGCAGGAAATAAAATCCTCTAGATATGGTGTATATGCTTCCAAAATAAAGCCAATCTTATATTGGTAGCTCTTAAGGTCATTATATATAACACTATTAGCATTTTCACAGATTCTAATGAAAAAAATTCTGAGCCATTTATATTAGTCTAACTGTAATATAAACATATATGTGTATTACTAAAATGGCTGCTAACTGAATATTTAATGACTTTACGGTTTCTGAATTTTTCCCTTCAGTAAATTTTAAAATGGTATTAGAGTACTATAAACACATTTACGAAACAAGTCTAAGAATAAATTTAGTGATATTCTAGAAATTGGTACAATGTAGCCCAACTGAATGAGAGTTTATTTAAATGAGAGGGATTTCACAGTGGTATCTCAACTGACTTTGAGAAAGCAGGTAAGATTTGGACTGATACACTTGCTTGCTTCCTGCTGCATCCCTGATAGAAAGCAGTTGTGAAGATAACTCGGTAGAAATTCCCAGCAGGCATTTGGGAATAGGAGTCTTCCAAAAGTCAGTCCGAGGATGCACATTTTGGGACCCATCTCTCTACATAAACAAAAACCAATTTTGTGCACACAAGATCACTAAGAGTGACCGGGCTGAAAAAGAGAAACCAGTGCCAAATATTTGGGGAGGCCCATGTTAGGGTGTCACAGAGTGAGAAAGCAAACATGAGAAGCAGATGTAGCCAAGAAGTTGTGAGAGAGGACTGCTGACTTTCAAAGAATGGTTACGGCATCGAATGCTCTAGAGAAGAAAAACGTAATGGTGGACGCTGTCAGCTCCAAGATTACAAACAGGGACACTAGACCCCACAGTTCCACCAGATGGGAGAATCAAAGGCAGAAAAAGCACTTGCACACCTGTTCCTTGATGGTTTATAACAAATTCAGAAACTACTGTTTGGGAAAAGGTAAGAATTCCTAAAATTGTCTTTTAGCTTGTGTGTGTGTGTGTGTGTGTGTGTGTGTGTGTGTGTGTGTGTTTCGCGCGTGGTTATTAGTCACATTGCTCTGGTTAAATGAAATATCGATATAAGAGATTAAGACAGCTGATACCAGAAAAATATGGAAGAATATACTCGCTCAGTCTGAATATACTAGAGACAGAAACGGCTGGTAACAGAGAAGAGCAATATTGACCAAGATTTAAAAGAAACTCAGGGGTATTTGAAATATACTTGAAACCCGGAGTAAATATATTGAGCACCACATACACAGTCATCTTCGATATCTGGGAATCCTACAGTTAGTTTCTGCTGTTATCGATTGGACCTAGAATATTTTGGTATACTTCCTTTTCCGGTTAATGAATTTAGCATTATCTTCCAATTAAATACTGAAATCAAATTAATACGACATTTTTAGACATAAGAAACTATTTTAAATTATCTTTCAAAAATGCAATTTTCCTCAGAACGAGCATCTTTTTAAAAAATCACACTATCTGGGATGCCTGAATGGATCACTCTGTTAAGCGTCTGCCTTCAGCTCATGTGATGATCCCACCGTCCTAGGATCAAGTCCCAGATGGTTCAGTGGGGAGCCTGCTTCTCCCTCTGCCTGTCACTGCCACCTGCTTGTCCTCTCTCTCTCTCTTTAAAAATTAATAAAATCTTTAAAAAAATTAAAATGTCACTATGTAACCAACCTCTGAGGTATCACCCCATTCAACAGTAAGTGAAAAAAACTAAGGATCTTTGAGAGGAAGCTAGGGAAAGTAAAATTGCCTGCAGACACAAATTTATGTAGCCATGAAAAAAAGAAATCAAATACTCCTGATTTCAGCCACTTCCGAAGTATATCAGTGGAGTAGGGCACAGGTTCCTCTCGACGAGCAGGATTGTCAAGACTTTTGTCCCCTCTGCCCTCTCCCCAAAATTTCCTTAGTGTAGGATGTGGGTCTTCTGCCCTCACCTCACCCATAAAACCTCATCCCTCAAGGCAAACCATCATTATCAAATGTCTTGGATTGTCTCACTTTTAGGAAGTGAGGTAATTCCCGGTCAAGGAAAACCCATAACCTTCAAAAAGTGCGGGGTTCGCTCTCTCTTCAGTAGAAAAACAGCTCTTGTTCTTTAGCATGAGACCACAAGAGCAAATCACTTCTCCATTGTATTTTATCATTTTTGTCTTTGCAATTCTTTGGACAATAATCATTCAGTGTCTGAATACTTCGAGTGTAACCTTGCTACCACCCAACGCCTTCACTCCTGCGTAGGATAGCACCCTTGGGCGGAAAGACACCAATGGCTGCAGAGGCAGGACCAAAAAGCTGTCTCAGGAGGCATTCCCTCTGTGGAGAAAGACCTAGAGCTTTCACGTGCTCCCTTAGCTCTTCTAAACTTGCGGGTCTCCGTTCACTTAGCACCTTGATTAACCTTAGTTCTCCACGGAATTCTGTATGTACTTCAGAATCTCTACCCAAGACCACATTCGATTTTGACTGTTCTTCATGGTTCTCAACCATGACTGAGATGCCCCTCATTTCTTATGTGTTTTAGATCAACAGTTCCTTACCCTGCCTCTTCCTGTCTAGCACCTGGGAATGGCACCTCCATGGGCATCCCAGAAAGTGGGAGCTATGGAGATATTTTTGCCTATTCTGTAATCAGAGAGAAATTTCTTTCATTCCCCTGTGCCACTGCCTTTCAAAAGGGACACAAGCAAACAAGAACAGTATGCCAGCTGTGTCAGTTGGAACACATGCATATCCTCTTCCGTTTAGGAATAGGATTTCTACGGAGCCGTCTCACAGTGGCACATTTTGGTATCAAACATGTCTCCGTATCCTCATTTAATGAATAACCAGTAAGCATGTTGAACTGGACTATCATGGGTCACATTCAACGCGGGGGCAGGGGGACTGTTTCAGTCTAATCGAATGGGCTGCGGGGGTGGGGAGGGTGAATGCTTCCAGTCTTCTACGTAAGAAGCAGTAGTAGAAAATTAACTCAATCTTGTGGAGAATTTAAATTCATAATACAATAGAACTGTATTTTATATACTCGATTTTTATGATTCACGGGGGCCTGTGAATTATCAGTGTGTGGTACATTTGTGCCCATTGCAAAGGACACGGAGCACGGTTTTAGCATTTAAGATTATTACACACACTTACAGTTGTAGGCCCTGCTTTATGACATTTTTCAGTCACGTTCATGATTTATCTGATGCTTGGCCTACCACAAAACGTCGAATTGTAACATTGCTCCTATGAGGAAATATAAAATCTTTATAACAATCTGCTCTACAGTCAGCCTTCTAAGAATGCATTGTGGTGACAAGGAGGAACATGCCATGGCAGTTTTATGAACTCTACTTGGCATAGATTTATGATGAAAGGATAAAATGCCCCTAGTGAATATTTAACAGCTTATGTAAATCAAAATTTTAAATGTTTTTTTTAACCTTAATCTTTAAAACCCTGTTTCAGGACTACCCCTCTGACGAATACTCCTCTCTATGCTCCTGTCCTGAGGGGAGTTTCCTGAAGATGCCATCTGCTAGGTTCATTTCATACCAAGTATCTCCTGCCTTGTACTGCAACCGTACTTCTCCAGTTTCTCTACGGGATGCCTATCAGCGTGGGATTTTCTACATGGGAAGACAAGTTTTGTTAGCCTGAACTAAAAAACACACATTATACTGTTTCAAGAAAAGGCAGTTCAACCATGTACACACTGACTGTGGTTTGTCCCGAAAAACATGACGATTTAGGAACACGTATGCCTCGAATTATCCAGAGTCTGTTACCTTCATTACACTATAGAAAGTAAAATCATTGAGCAAAATACTAAACCTGACTCATGGAGCCAAAGTTGAAACATATTCATTACAACAACTGCTGAGTAGAATATAATTTTAAATGTTTTCAAAGGATTATAGTAGAGACGACATTATTTGTTATTGAGAAAACAAAAGTTAGTTGGACGACTTCAGGTATGAAAACACCTTAGATTACTAAAGAACAACTCTGAGGATATTTATATTTAGATATTTATATTTAGAAAAAATCTCGAGGTATAATTCCAATGGCAAAGAATTCTTGTCAGCCAATATCTAGAGACCTATGTTCAAATACTGGTGTTTGGCAGAGTATGAAGATATCATCGTAAAACTCACGCTGCCCTCACTGGATCATTATGAATGAAGTTATTATAGCTAGAATCTGACCTTATGCTGCTATAAAACTCCTCATTTTCCACAAGATAATACTGCTGTCAGTTGGTTGAGCAAAGAGATCTTAACCGTTCGTTAGAGACAAATATGTGAATGAACATTTAAATGTTCTTACACATGAGAAATAATTTCCCTATCCATTCTATTAAATACCTTAATAATATAGCAGTATTTTCTGTTACTCTGAAGTATAAAATACTCTATATAGCAGTATTTTCTGTTACTCTGAAGTATAAAAAGTCTATTACTCCTGACATAGTGATAATGGATAACCAGCATCTAGTACTCAATAGGAGATTTTCTGAGAGCATATCTTGGAAGACACCCATGAAGACAGATGCTTTAACACAAATAATATTGTCCTCTCTCTAGCAAAACTGTGGAAAACAGTTTTAAACATAAAGTTATTTCAATTAATCAGGGAAGTTTATTTAGTTGCATTAGAGCTCTAAATGGAAAATATAAGACATTGGTTATGTCATATAAACTAGGCAATAAATATATATTGGATGTCTACCATGCTCAGCTCCTATTCCAAACTTTGGAGATAAAATGACAAAGCAAAGAGACTTGGTCTCCTGTCACTCAGAAGGCAATCTATGGTGATTCTGGAGAAAAGGAAGCCAGGATATGAAATACAGTGATTTTTGCTGCTACTATTTGAGTAAGAGAACTGTAATATTGGAAAGAGTAAAGTGGGGGGAGGGAAGGAGAGAGAAAATGCAGATTAAACTTTCAGGAAACCTAAAAGCAACTTATGCAGAATAAAATGTTAGGTGAATGGTGGAATGGAAGAGATTAATGAAAATGAGTCAGAGCGAGGGCTTTGGTAGTCTTAAGGACTTTGGATTTTTTTCATGTAGGAAAAAATGCATAAATATCATTTGAATCTATCAAAATAAGCAAACTCCTTTAGATGGAGTTGGGTTTGTTTTGTCATTTGTCTCTTTGAATGTTTTGATTTCTTTTTGTTGGAGATGATGCTACAATCATGGCAGAAATTTCGTGGAAAGCTTATTGGATGAGAATTGGATAAATTTACAATCCTTATTTCATAAATAATCCTACTTAGACCAAGCTTTTGTTCCTTAACCCATAAAAAGAGTTCTGTTGTGCTCTCTAATTGTACAAGATTCAAGAAATCAGATTTTCCTTTCTTTTTCAAAAAGATGTATTTGAGAAAAAGAGAGTGCACGTGATCATGGGGGGAGGGGCAGAGGGAAAGAGATACTTAAGTAGAATCTGTGCTGAGTGTGGAGTCCCAATAGGGGTGGGGACCTCACACCCCCGAGATCATGACCTGACCCTGAACCATGTATAGCCCATGTATTTTGTTAAATTTTATTTTAAGCTACTCTTGTCACCTTTGTTGAACAGTGAAACCAAATAGGGATGTAAGAATGGCACTTGTATAGGTTAAAAGATATATGATTAAACTATTATAATCCCATGGCACTGACGTAGTCTCTAATGCATTTTTATTTTGGTTTTCAGTTTATTTAATCATTTAAAAAAATGCAACAGTGTTAGTCTTCTATAAGTTTTATGCCTCCAAAATAGATTGTAATTTTTTTTTAAATGTTGTGAAAGGGAACTTTCCCATTATGTATGCCACGTTCTAGGTTTGCAACAAAACTGAGATGGAAAAACAGTGGTCTCCCATATTTTCCATCCCCACACACATACATAGTCTGCTCCATTATCAACCTCACTCGCCAGAATGGTGTATTTGCTACCGAGGGTGAACCTACAGTGACACATCATCATCACCAAAGTGAATAGTTTACATTAGGGTATACTCACTGCTGGGTATTCTTTGGGACGGGCCACATGTATAATCATACATATTTGTCACTGTAATACCATAGAAAGTATTTGACTATCCTAAAAATCCTCTATCTTCTACCTATTCGTTTCTCCTTATTGCCTCCCGTCCTTACCCCCGGTAACCATTGATCTTTCTTGCCAGTTTGCCTTTTCCAGAATATTATGTACTTGGAAATATATAGTATGTAGCCTTTTCATATCAGCTTATTTCATTTAGAGTATGCATTTGAGGCTCCTTCATGACTTTTCATGGCTTGATAGTTGATTGCTTCTTAGTGCTGAGTAATATTCCATTCTCTGGATGTACTATGGTTTATTCATTCAGCCACCCCCTGGAGAGTATTTTGGTCACTCTATCTTTTTGCAATTATAAATAATGCTGTCACAAACATCCATGTGTGGCTTTTTGTGTGAATATAAATTTACCACTCCTTTGGGTAAATACTAAGAAACACGATTGCTGGATTTTATGGCAAGAGTACCTTCAGTTTTTAAATAAGCCACCAATTTGTCTTCTTAAGTGGCTGTGTGTATCTTGCGTTCTCACCAGTGATGGGTGAGAGTTCCTGTTGCTCCACATCCTCACGCACACTCCGCATCATCAGTTCAGGATTTCTGCCATGCTACTAGGTGTGTAGTAGTATCTTGTGGTTATTTCAAGTTATAAGGACCATGTCTTTGATATTATATCTAAAACACTATCACCATACCCAAGGTATCTAGGATTTCTCCCATGTTCTCTTCCAAGAGTTTCATAGCTATGCATTTCACATAGATCTGTAATCCCTTTGAGTTACTCTTTGTGAAGAGTATAAGGTCTGAATCTAGAATCATTCTTTTGCATGTAGGTGTCCTTTTGTTAGAGCACCATGTACTGAAAAAACAACTTTGTTCTATCATATTGTCTTTTCTCCTTTGTTAAAAGAAGAGCTGACAATACGGGACATCTATTTTGGGCTATTTTGTTTCACTGATCTACTTCCCTAATTTCTCTTGATCATCATACTGTTTTGATTACTGTATCTTTACAGTAGGTCATAAAGTTGGACAGTGTAAGTCTTCCAACTTTGTTCTTTTCCTTCAATATTGTGTGGGTTAGTCTGGGTCTTCCTGACCCAGTCTGCAAATGTTCATGAAATTTCTTACTTCCATTTTGGTTGAGATGGCACCTCTTGAAAATATTGTCTTCCCATCCATAAACATAGAACACCGTTCATTTATTTAATCCTTTGATTTCATTCATCAGAGTTTTAGAATTTTCCTCATCTAGAACTTGAACATTTTTTATTAGATTTATGCTTAAGTATTTCATTTTGTGGGGAGTTAATGTAAATTATATTATTTTAATTTCAAATTCCATTTGTTCACTTTGGTAATAGGAAAGCTTTTGAGTTTTGTTTATTTACCTTTGCTTCTAACTGCAACCTTATTATAAATGACTTCTAGTTCTTGGAGTTTTTTTGGCAATTCCTTTAGATTATCTACATAGACAATGATAACCATTTCTGATATTAAACATTCATAATTGTTCATTCTGTTATTAATTAACCAGCCACTGGCTTATCAATTTTATTCATCTTTGCTAAAAACCAGTTTCTCCTTTCACTGATTTTTTCTGTTGATTTTCTATTTCCAGTTTTATTGATTGCTGCTGTATTTTTTTTTCTTTTGCTTACTTTAATATGCTTTTCTATGTCTAGTTTCCTAAGATGGAAGCTGAGCTTATTGATTTTTAGATATTCTTTTTAAAAATTTTTTTTTTAATTTCTTTTCAGTGTACCAGAATTCATTGTTTATGTACCACACCCAGTGTTCCATACAATATGTGCCCTCCACAACACCCACCACCACGCTTCACCCAACATCCCACCTCTAGCCCCTTCAAAACCCTCAGATTGTTTTTCAGAGTCTATAGTCTCTCATGGTTTATCTCCCCCTCCAATTTCCCTCAACTCCCTTCTCCTCTCCATCTCCCCATGTCCTCCATGTTATACTTTTTAAATTTATTTATTCAGTGCTATAAATTTCCCTCTAAGCACAGCATTTACTGCATCCTATGAATTTGGGTAAATTGTATTTTCATTTAGTTCATTTTTTTTTAATTTCTCTCATCTTTTCTTCTGTGACCCATGCATAATTTAGAAGTGTGTTGCTTACTCTTTACATATTGGGGGTTTTTCCAGTTATTTTTCTAGTATTGATTTCTAGTTTAATTCCATTAAGATCTGAAAGCAGACTCTGTGGTTTTTATTCTTTATATTTATTAGGGTCTTCTTTATAGCCCAGAATGTGGTCTGTCTTCATGAATATTTTATGTGAGCTGGAGAAAAATGTGCACTGTCATATGGATGAAATAGAATATAATATCATTTATATCTAATTGATTGACAGTGTTGAGTTCAGTTATATTCTCGCTGACTTTCTGCCTTCTGGATCTTTCCATTTCTGAAGGAAGTGTATTGAAGTTTTTAACTTTAATAGTGGATTCATCTGCTTCTCCTTGCACTTCTACCAGTTTTGCTTAATGCAGTTTGAAACTCTGTGTTTGAGCCATACACATCAGTAACTGTTAGTCTTCCTAGAAAATTTACTCCCTTATTAGTATGTAATATGTTTTCTTGGTCCCTGGTAACTTTCCTTACTTTGAGTCTGCTCTGTCTTAATAATTATTCTCGCTTTCTTTTCACTAGTGTTATCATGGTATATTTTTTCTATTTCGTTTAATTTTAATCATATGTGTCTTTATATTTAAAATAGGTTTCTTATGGACAACATTTAGCTGGGTCATATTTTCTGGTCTACTCTGACAATTTTGATGGGTATATTTAGGTCACTGAAAGACCAATTTGATATAGCTGGATTAGGATTATGTATGTTGTTATCATTTCCTATTTATTGTGTTAGTTTATTCCTATCTTTGTCTTCCACTTTTTTCTGTCTTATATATTTTTAACTGAACATTTTGTGTGATTCCATTTTCTCTCCTTCTTAGTATATCAAATGTACATTTTTTTTCCTCTCTCTCTTTTTTTTTTTTTTTTTTTTTTTTTTTTTTAGTGGTTGTCCTAGATTTCTCAATACACTTTTACAGCTAATCCAGGTTCTCTTTCAAGTAACACTGTGCTACTTCATAGTAGTACCCTCCTTTCTATTCATCCCTTATACTATTGCTCTCATTTATTTCACTTATACGTAAGCATATATATACACAAAACATATAAATTCAAATATATTGTTGCTATTATTTTGAACAAATTATTTTGTGTTAAGTAAATTAAGAATAAGAAGCACAAAGCTTTTTAATTTCATCCTTCTTCAAGGATCTTCCTGTCTTTATGTAGACTCAAGGTCTGACTTGTATCATTTTCCCACTCTCTAAAGAACTTTTTAAACATTTCTTACATGGCAAACAAATTCCCTTCATTTTTGTTTGTCTCAGATAGTCTTTATCCCCTCTTCACTCTTGACAATTAATTTACAGAGTATGCAATTCTAAGTTTGTGGGTTATTTTGCCCCCAACATTCTAATTATTTTATTCCATTTCTCCTCTTGCTTGCATGGTTTCTGAGAAGTAGACATAACATTACCTTTGTTCCTCCATCGTATCACTTTTTAAAGGATTTTTCTTAACCTCTGATTTTTTTGTATTTGAGAAGGACATGCCTAGGTACAATTTTTTTGGACATTTATCTTCCTAGTTTTTTCTGAGCATGCTGGATCTGTGGTTTGGTATTCAACATTAATTTAGAGAAATTATCAGTCATTATTGTTTCAAATATTTCTTTTTCTTTCTCTCTCTTCCTTGTGATATTCTCATTATATTTATGTTATACCTTTTGTAATTGCACCACAGTCCTTAGACTTTTCTTTTCTTTTCAGGTTACCATTTTCTTGGCTTTTTGGCGTGAAGACTCTGACACATCCTCTAGCACAGAGATTCTTTCCTCTGTTGTGTCTAGCATACTTGTCAGTCCATCGAAAGCATTCTTCATTCTGTTATAGTGTTTTTATATCTGGCATTTCTTTTTGGTTCTTAGAATTTTCATGTTTGCTCATCTTGCCCCTCTGTTCCTGCAGGCAATCTGCTTTATCTACTGGAGTCCTCAGCACATTAGTCATCGTTGTTTTAAACTGCCCATATGGTAGTTCCATTATCCTTGTCATGTCTGGGTCTGATGCTTTCTCTGTTTCTTCAAATTATATGTTTTGCCTTTTGTTATGTCTTGTAACTTCCTTGTGGAATGTATAGAGAATATACTGGTTAGAAGACATTGGAGAAGATGAGCCATTAGTAAGGTGGTTGTGAGATGTGACGGAGGGAAGAGGACTATTGTCCTATGCTTAGGTCTCAATCTTCTAGTGAGCCTATGTCTCTGGACCGTGAACTTGACATTTCTGGGGGTGGAGGGGGTGTTTTCTTTTTTGTCTTGTTTTGTTCTGTTTTTTCCCTCCTTTCTTAGGTGGGACAAGCTGACTAGAGTGGCCTGGAGTTGGACATTTCCATTCCAGTCAATTAAGCTTCAGTAATACACCAGTAGTTTAAGCTTCATTTATCTAGGTTTCTCTGGTAACAGGCCTTGGTAAGAATAGAGCGTTCTGAGGTCTTTCAAAAAATGGTTCCTTTTTCCTTTCCCCTGAAGGGGCTTCCCCAGAAGCCTGAGAGGAGTTTTCTAAGATAGTTACTGTGGACTCTGGTTGAGCTCCCAGGAAGTAAATATCATCATGTTTTGCCCCTCCCCAAGCCCTCCCACTGTAACTGAATCTCCCTGGGGCTTTTACATCTTCAACTTGTCCACAGTGAGCCTCCAATACTTTTTCATCAGTTATGATTTAGGGTTTCCTACTCCAGAACTAATTTCTGTAGTGATTTCAGCCCATGAGTCTGCTCCAGTAAACTGTGACTCCCTATTCTTCTTGTCTCTCCTGTCTTGGGGGCAATGGTTTGCCTTGTGTCCTCTCTTAATGGATCTAAGAAGAGTGGCTGATTTTCAGTCTGTTCAGATTTTTGCATGTTGTTAGGACAAAGTTGGTCTAACCCCCAAACTTCTTCCATGCACAACTGGAAACCTTGCCATATCATTCTAGTATATATTAATATTTCCTTTTAATAATAGTTGAAATTTTTAAGGTAATAAAATACTTACATACTTAATACTCACTTAACTACTTATATAATTGTTTCTGTAACTATAAAAAGAAAATATACTAAGGTTGTTCCCAATAGGAAAAAAAAAAATTAAAAACTGCAATACAAGCACCTGTTAAATTATTACACACTTGTAGTTTAATTGGGAAGAAGTATGCTACACAGAGGTAAGCTAGTTATTTAGTTATTTGGTTCACATTTTAGTTATTGTTCAAGCTTTATTTTCATCTAGGTATAATCTAGAGATGGAGATGAGCTCACTGAAATTGTACACATTTTTTGTATAAGTATAAAATTTCATTTATTTATTTTTTGGTAAGAGTACCCATAACGTTTGAAACATCTCAAGTAAATATGACCACAGAAACAAGTAGAAATTACTACTTAAAGGCTTTAGAAACACTCTTCAATGAGTAAATATTTATAATGATATACTAAAGGCTACATTTTCATTTAACTCTCAACCAACTTAGAAAACAGGAAAATATCTCAAAATTTTGGGAAATTCAAAATCTTTGCCTACAGGTTCAAGAAAACACTTCAATTTTTAAACATTTTTTTCTGATTCTATTGCTATGAACAAGTATTTCCATTACTGAATTAATGAATGCCACCTAAAATCTTAAATGAATCAATTAGCACTGGACTTAAATATTCAGTTGTATAGGACTGAAATAGGTTTCTACAAGATTCATATGTTTGAACCCTAACCCTCAATGCTTAGGAATGTTACTGTATTTGAATATAGAGACTTCAAAGATGTGAATAAGTTAAAATTTAACTTAAGGCTATTAGGATGGACCCTACTTACCTTACTGGTTCCCTTACAAGAAGAAGAAATTTGGATGAAGAAATGGAAGGGACATGTGTACAAAGATTAAACAACTGCATGTGCCTCCCCCACGGGCTATAGCTGGTCTTTATGATGGGGAGTTCTTTTCCAAAGTTCTCCTAATGCAGACACAGCACACTCCTGTCCTCATACCCACAGGACAGTGCTGTGCAAAATCCCACCAGCATAAGCTAACCTGCACCCTGGAGGATGGTTTCCAGTGGCCCCTCCTGATAGGGAAACCATGTGCTTCATACAAAGGGTAATGCCATGACACACATGATGTGCTTGCCTGCCAGTCAATTCTCCCCTGCCCTGGGTGGTTATTCCTCATGGCCCCTCTACATGGATTGTGTGTACCTCAAGTCTCCCAAATACAGAGGCATTCCAGCTCCCAGTGTGTATGGATATGCCCACACACTGAACTCATCTCACCTGCACATTGGATAGTTATTACTTGATTGCCCGGGAACTCAACTAGCTCCAGCAGAAGCAAGCTAGTGTCTATCTTTGCCTTCAAGTGGGCTGAAGCCACACCTTCTCTTATAAGGTTTAATTCCTAGCCTCAGAAGGGGATCCCTTATTTCCAATCTTGTTATTTCTTGATGACTCTCAGGGTATCTGTTTGTTATCTTTATGCCTTTATAAGTTTGTCTCCTAATATAGCTTCATAATCAGTTATATTAAACTTCTGTATAACTATGTCATTTTTGTCTCCTGACTGGACCCAGACTGATATGTATGTTTTGCCTAATAAGGTATCAGATTTCTTACAAGCAAGGGCTTGAAAGAATGTTGTGTGCTTTCTCTTACATCAGTATTCTAAGGATGTAGCCATCATTAGAATATTCCATGGAAGACATTAGGAGAAGGAAAGGAAAAGTGAATTGGGGTAAATTTGGAGGGGGAGATGAGCATGAGAGACTGTTGACTCTGAGAAACAAACTGAGGGTTTTGGAGGGGAGAGGAGGGGGGATGGGTGAGCCTGGTGGTGGGTATTCAGGAAGGTACAGATTGCATGGAGCACTGGGTGTGGTGCCTAAACAATGAATCTTGGAACACTGAAAAAATTAAATTAAAGTTAAAAAAAAAAAAAAAGGATGTTCCAAGGAAACCTAGCTAGATTAAGGAATAGGATTGTAAACATGAAAACACATGGAGGGGAACAGAGTTTTCACAACTTCTAAGGTAACAGAGCCAAGATTGGCAGAACTGCCTAGGTAACCCACACCTGACTGTAGACCAATGTGTATAGCTTTGACCAAAAATTGTGCCCAGTCTACACACACTTGTTAGAAATATATCCTTGTTGTTTGGAGCCACTAGGTATAGAGTAATTCATTATGCAGGAAGACTGTGGCAAAAGATAATTAACTCAAGAACCCATATACACATGGAAATCCTAAACCCTAAACTCTAACTCCATAATCTTCCATCCATATGAAGCCAATAATCCAAGTTTTTAAGATGAGTAAAGTAACTTTAAGGGGAACTAAAGGAAAAATTTAAAAATCCCCAACTCTACATCATTCAATCAACCACAGAAGATTCAGAACTTACAAAGAATAAGACAGAAACTCCATATAATTTAGCAAAAAGAAAAAAGAAAAACTGAAAGAGGATTATCAAAACATGAAGTCACTCAACACTATTAGCCATCAGTGAACTGCAAACGAAAAGTCCAACACCATACTCCCGCAGGTGCACTGTAATAGCTAAAGAAAAACAAAGCACAATACAAGCAATACTATTCCAGTTACCTAATGTAGAATAATGAACTCCCTTACAATGAGCAGACTGAAGCATCTCCATTTTCTGTCTCATGATTTCTGCCTCCTGCCTTAAGTTTCAAAAATTCTATGAGCCTTACTTTGGGAATTTCTGTGTTCTACTTGGCACGAAAGCAAGTCTAGTGGCTGGGCCAGGGAGGAATATCCAAGACAATTTCACTCCTGCGAAGGCATGGAAGGTTGGCGGGAAGGTTGGGATTCACTGGCACTGTCCAACCAGAGCCTGCTAGCGTGGTGGTCTGACAGTAATCAGACAACCTATGTGGCGGCTCAGAGCTCCAGATGAGGGGTTTTCCAAGAGGCCCACAGAGAAGCTGCAATGCTTCCCATTCCTAACTGGCCTTGGGAACTTCACTTCTCTTACAGTCGACTGGCCAATGAATTCTTCAAGGCCAGCCCCCCATCAGGAGGAAGGGAATTAGATTTCACCTCTCAAGAGGAGAGTGAGTCAAGAATTATTAGCCGTCATCAACCTGCACAATTACAGCTATTTGCAAAGAGGGTTAAGACCTGGGTGATGGGAATGGCATATCTAGTTTTGAAAACAGTTTGGCTCTACATTCTAGAGCTAATGATAATCATCGTCCAACATCCAACAGGTCCTCTTCTAAATAATTACATACACGTAAACATTTGTTCTCTCGAAGACATGCTCCAAAATGATTACTGTAGTGCTATTTAGCCCCAAATGAGAAAACGGAAGCATGTCCTTTAACAGTAAAATGGCTAAAGGCTGTGTGACAGACGACAGCAATCTCCCATCTAACATGCTCTTGAAATAAGATTTTGACAATTTCATTTTTTGAAGGTGGGTTGTCTATTACCCCCCCACCCCACCTTGACTCTGGGTAGACTGGTGATTAGTATTAAAGTGACACTATGGGACTTTTGAAGATAAGTCATGAAATGACAGAAAATCCTTACCTGATTCTCTTGGGTTCCTCACTCTTAGAACCAGGCCCCATGCCACAAGGGAACCCAAGCAACCCACAGAGAACCAACCTGGAGAGGAAACTGCACTTTGAATGAGCTTCTGCCAACAAGTGAACCACAGAAGTCAGCCATCTTTAAAATCAATCCCCTAGGGGCGCCTGAGTGGCTCAGTGGGTTAAGCCTCTGCCTTCGGCTCAGGTCATGATCTTAGGGTTCTGGGATCGAGCCCCACATCAGGCTGTCTGCTCCACAGAGAGCCTGTTTCCTCCTCTCTCTCTCTCTCTGCCTGCCACTCTGCCTACTTGTGATCTCTGTCAAATAAATAAATAAAATCTTTAAAAAAAAAAAAAATTAAGCCCCTCGCCCTGAGTCAGTCTGCCCTAGCTGACACCAGCTGGAGCCAAGGTGAGCAGAGGCATCATCATTGTGCCTAATTACAGGCTTGGACCAAAATAAATGACTGTCATTAATTCCAGCCACTACATTTTGAGGTACTTATGCAGCTATAATAACTGGGACAGAATGATGCACTGGTGTTAGAACAAGAAGGCAGCTAAGAGTCTGAATGCTTTCTGGAAAAAAAATAAAGTAGTTTTAGTGAAATTGTTTTAGTAAAAATTGTAGCGTTTTAGTGAAATCATAAAAAAGCCTCAAGGAGGCAGCTCGTAAAGATCTGAAGAAAGGATGTGTTATCAGAAGTTGGAGCTCCGTGTCAAGCAGAGGCAGCATTGCTGGCAATACGGTCACCTGTCATACTGTGGTAGACAGGGAAAGTGCCCACCCAACTGGGTGACCTAGCTAAAGGAGATTTTCAGGTAGAATATTTGAAGTGCCATCTGGCACCTTCTCACTCTTTATGATAAAATGTGAGAAGAGAGACACAGCATAAAGAAGTGTTTAAACTTTAAAAAGCCAAGACATACTGGGTTGTAAAATAAAATTGTTTCTCATTTCCAGCCTCTCCCATGGCAAAACATTCTCAAATTATCAAAGACTGAATCTCAGTTAGGACCATAACCACCTTTGTTAAGACTTCAGAAATATTTAAAGGAACGATTCATAAAATCAGACCAAAAAAACTACTGAAAAATATCCTCAGGGAATGTTTTTCAAGTCTTCATTAGACAACAGGGCTTCTAAGACTCCTGAAAGCAAGGCTCTACACCTGCCTTATGCAGAGAGGAAGGCAGGGAAGAATTTATGGCTGTGGGTTTTGTCTGATATAAATATATATGGATACACAAATCGCATTTAGATCATCCACATGCCAACTTATCATCTATATGGCTGTTGTTTTTAGTAACTAGTTCTCCTACAGTGGTGCACAAGACAGCAAGGGTACCTGGAACCCCGCAGCATATTTGCACAAAGCAATAGGACTATGGCGGGATGACAATGACAGATACTACAAAAGAGAACACAAGTATATGGATGATTCTGAGTAATGGTGGGACCAAAAACTACATAAAATTTAATTCAATTATGAATGTTTAAAAGTGAACAAAGCCTTCTCATTTTTTTAATTCACAAGTCCTAGACTTGTATCTCTAGGTGGTGGTAAGGCTTGGTATGGGTACAAAATCAAATTTTTCTTTTTATATATTACTAATGTTCTGTTTCTTGATCTTCTGAGTGAACTCTATATGGGTGTATTTTATCAGATTTTATCAAGCTGTATCCTTATGATTGGTGCCCTTTCTGTACATGTTATAGCTGTGTCTGTTAGGATTCAGTCTTGAAAACAGAAGGAGATCAATCCGGTTAAGGCACTCGAGGCTCCTAGCCATGACTGGAAGAACATAAAAGTACTGAGTTATATTGTGCTCTAATCATGGAACAATAATGGCTTAAAAACCCATATTGTAATCTGGAGGCTAGCCACGACAAGAAAAGCAGAACAGTGTTTCAGTAACAAGCTAATGGTGGAGAAAATGAAATAAACATGATAAATACAGTATTGATCCAAAGGATGGCAAAAGAACAGGAAACACGTAACAGCTATGACAACAGGACAAAAAGAACAATGCTAAGTTGAAAGCTATCACGGTAAATACACCAGTAATTGCTTCATTCTACCTGATCTAAACAGGTCAAAGAAAAATACATATTAAAAGGCAAAATATGCCAATGATAGTTATGAATTACTTCACCTGAATAAACCATGGAGTTTAAAAAAAAAAAAAGAAAGTCAAAGTAGGTTCCCTGATAACCCTCCTCCCAGGTTTGGTGTAACGTGGGTCTATTCTGAAACCTGAATGCCCATGGCAATGCGAGAACCACGAAGCAGTTTCATCTTTTTGAAAATATGTATTTATTGATCTGACAGAGAAGGAGTGGGGGTGGGGTGAGGGGCAGAGGAAAAGAGAGACTCTTAAGCCAGTCCCACTGAATGCGGAGCCCAATGCAGGGCTCAATCCCAGGACCTGAATCATGACCTGAGCTGACATCAAGAGTGGATACTTGACCCGCAGCCACCCAAGCGCCCCGTCAGGCAGTCAGTCTTCAGAGAGAACAGGTTCCACATCCCTGTGCCTCTAAACTAGTTACTTCGATTATTTTACATTTCCATTTTCCTCACCTATAAAATGGATAGGAATACTACCTACATTACAGGTTTGGATGGGATGAGCTGAAGAGAGTTTTCATTCATCCCTACTTGTCTAGATGTCCTTAGTTTCTCTCTCTCTCTCTTTTTTTTTTTTTTTTTTAAAGGTAGAGTTCATGTTGCCATATTCCCTGAATTCTTTCATGCTTGTACTGAAAAAAAATATATATATATCGTGACTGTGGTTAATATTCTTGGGTCATATTTTATTTCCCTCAATACTTGCAAGGTAGTGTTTCATTGTTTTCTGATTTTGACTATTACTGTGGAGAAGTTGGAGCCAGGCTAATTTTTCCTGCATTTAAGTGGCATTTTTTTGGTGTGATTGTCTAAAGAATTCTCTTTATCCTGAAGTTCAATAGCTTAACTTCAGGCTATGTAGTCTTTGCTAGAATGTCATGACATTTATTAAATGGCCTTTGGAAGAGTTAATTTCCATTAATTTGGTGGTGTAGCCTTTCCATACAAAAGGAGACCACTGGGCTTCACAGCATTTCCCCAATTCAGTATGTTGGTCTAGAGTCTGTTTGGAGAGAACTACCCTGTTCACTTTACCACACTGCATACTTTTCTAGCTGTCAGTAGTTTCCATTTTTTTTTTTTAAGATTTTATTTATTTATTTGACAAACCGAGATCACAAGTTGGCAGAGAGGCAGGCAGAGAGAGAGAGAGGAGGAAGTAGGCTCCCTGCTGAGCAGAGAGCCCGATGTGGGGCTCGATCCCAGGACCCTGAAATCGTGATCTGAGCTGAAGGCAGAGGCCCAACCCATTGAGCTACCCAGGCGCCCAGTAGTTTCCATTCTTCATCAGAGCAGGGAAATGAGTGCGTACTAAGTTTGTTCATCTATACATTTGGATAGGTTAACCGGAATTTCTCGAAATTTTATCATTTTACCAGATGATGTCAAAGGGAAGAAGTTACTTTTGGAACTGTGATTCCTTGTTGATTTTCCTGCAAGATCCAAATACATGAATCTTGTCTTGTCCCTTTGCTTAAAATTTTTAGTGTGATTTAAGTTATATTCCTTTCGTTATTTTATTTTGTTTATACAATTTTATTTCTTTTTTCATTTGTTGACTAGCTTTTACTAGTTTTTGTAAAGGACATTCTATGAAATTTAAATTCATTGTCTTACTCAGGCCCTTATTACAGCTTTCTAAGAGGCAATTAAGGGTACATGTATTTTTTAAGATTTTATTTAGTCATTGGACAGAGAGAGAGAGACAGAAAGAGAGGAGACACAAGTCAGCAGATTAGGAGAGGGAGAAGCAGGCTTCCCACTTAGCAGGAAGGCCAATGCAGGGCTCAATCCCAGGACCTTGGGATCATGACTTGAGCTGAAGGCAGACATTTAACCAAATGAGCCACCCAGGCGCCCCATGGACACTTGTATTCAAAAGAGTATTTGAAGGAGAAAACTTTCATGAAGAGCTCTAGATAAGCCTAAGAACTTTCAAGAAGTCAATAAAACAACTTCAAAAAATAATGATTCTTTTTTAACAAGAACTGAAAAATATAGGGAAAGTATTTTTTTAATAAATAAAGATGAGAAGAGCCAGAATTAAGAATTATGAATTCTTACTTCTGAATTCAGAAGTGAGAATTATGTGTATTTTGTATAACCACATGAAATATTAGGCTGAGGATGGTTGATCTTATAGCTTTAGTAACTGTACAGACACCACTATGTTCCAATATATACTATGGTAGATGAAGTTAAAAATTTTCACAAGTGACATTATCTATAAACTAAATGAGATTCCCAAGCATTCTGCAACCACGAGAAAAGAGGGTTAAAATATTAAATGACAAACACCACGAAGTACGTTTACACATTTAAAAACTGTAAGTGCTAACAAAAAAAAACAGAAGTTATGAAGTGTTAAAATCTTAATTACACGTTCATCCTCCTACCCTGTGGGTACTGAATATACATGTGGTTTTTTTTGTTTTTTTTTTTTTCCTTTTTTTTTTAAACTCTTTTTTTTTTTAATTTTTTATTTTTTATAAACATATATTTTTATCCCCAGGGGTACAGGTCTGTGAATTACCAGGTTTACACCCTTCACAGCACTCACCAAAGCACATTATACATGTGGTTTTAATGTACTTTTAGAATTTTGACTTGTTCTTTTAGCATTATGGTTGGTGTTTCTAATTGTGAATAATGTTTTCAAACATAATGTTCCCTAAATGATTATTTTTATTACAGATTGGTATCTGGCTCTTCCATAGAAATCAATATAGAATTTGAGAAGATCTTAGAATTTTAAACTTCAGTGGGACCATAGAGATCAGATACTATCAACTTCATTTTACTGATGAGAAAAGACCTGCATAGATGTTGAAACTTTCCAAGCTTCTGATATTTTATATATATAATACTTATATATATATATTATTTATACATAAAATTTGTAACAGAAGAGATGTAATTATTTTTGGAAGGAAGAGAATATATATACTGTCATGTTTAAAAAAAAAGAAAAACTTGTATTTTGTTTTATTCCTACAACAAACATACAGTTGTGTACAACTGTGACTGCTTTCAAAACTTAGTCACAGTATGATTTTTTATTTTTTCTTATATTATCAAAAATTAATTAAACCATTTCTGCAAAAATTAATATGTATTTTCAGTATCTGCTTAATTCATGGCCTCCAGCATTCCAGACTGTTTGTGGTTATATGGGATCGAGTTTGGGAAGAAGAAGGGGCTCCGTTTTTGAAACTTCTAACTTAGAAGTTAGCACTTCTAAGATCTTCTTCTGTTCTTCTGCTAAACCCCATTTACTCACGTTCTGTATTTTGCATCTGAGTCAAAACCAAAGAAGCTGTGTGCCCACTCCAAGGGAGAAGCAAGAAAATGAATCATTCTTTGAGTTCTGTCCTACGCCCCCAAACACCAAACACTAACTAGCAAGAGCAGGATCCCAAATACATTCTAGTGCATTAGCTTTGAACACACCTCCGCTGACACCGGCCTCAACACCCTCTACCTTCAAGGATTTACAAAATAACACCCATTAGTCACTTCCACTTGTTGGGATCCTACACTGGATTCTTGAAGGAACATGTATCCAGGGCCCCTTTCCAGTATAATAAATTCCTAACCCCAAGCAACTACAAGACTTACCTTCTCTACTTGCTGACTCTCCCAGACACCCTGTCTGCTATCCTCTGTCATTCACGCTATTCAATAAACTCTGCTTTTTGGGGCGCCTGCATGACTCAGTCGGTTAAGCATCTGCCTTGGGCTCGGTCACTATCCCGGGGTCCAGCCCCGAATCTGATGGAGCCTGCTTCTCCTCCCTCTCACCACAGCCAACCCTTACCCTCTGCTCCTGCTCTCTTACTCTCAATCTCAAATAAATTAATAAAACCTTAAATTTAAAAAAAAAAAATAACTCTGCTTTCACTTCCTAAAGCTCGTATTTGATCTTTACTTTACAAAGCCAAAGACCCTCCTGGCTGGTGCTGTGCCCCTGCTTCCCCGGCCACACTCCTCCCCAGTACCCCGCGTCCGGATGTCTCGAGTCCCAGATAGGAATTAGCACACGCGCAGATCTAGAATGAGGATCTGAGATTCAAGCTGTAAATTCTCATCTCACAGAATCCCGATCCTGCTTCCAAAAGAAGGACCGACAGTGCTCTACAGAGTGGGGGTTAATGATAAGAAATGGAAAAATTAAATTTTAAAATCGAATATTTCTGTCAGAAATAACACATTTTAGTATTTTAGGATGAGGGAATGCAACAGAGATTTTCTGGCCAGTCACATCTCTTTGTGCACAAAGAGTAGAAAAGTGTTAGATGTCTGAGAAAACACGCAGCTTTAGGAAAGAGAAATTTTAATTTTTTCAGGACAAGCGTGAGCAGCTCTCACTTAAGACCTGCCTGAATCTTGGATATAAAAAACTCTCTCATTAGAATAGAGTTCCTGTAATTATTGTACAGGTAATCTTTAATAATAGCACAAAAATACAAGTTCAGAGAGACTCAAAATGGTACAACAGTAATAAAAATTAATAATAATAATAATTCTAAGAGAAAGATAAACGTCAGCCCTCTTTCCCTAGGCTTTGAATTCCAGGAGATCAGAGACACCTCAGAAAAGAAGGTTCAGAGTAAGCTATGTCACATTGTGCTTCCTTGTTTTTCAAATGTTATCACTGGATTCTTCACAAATAATTGACATCAACAAGAGAGCACATTTATCTTCTAAATATTATCTATTTATCACCATTATGGACATACTCCTTTAACTCCAATCTTTCGGATAGCTTTGGAAGCAGTTCTTTGTCTTTCTCTATCGATGCAATAAATAACATTTAAATCATTTATCAGTCTAATATCCACCCGGCTACACACAGTCAAGGAATTATACCATAATTAAACTTCTTTCAATTATTATTAGGTAATCGTGGAATTAGAAATATGTGAGCGTTTCCCTGTAGTACGTTCTTTCCTAGTTTGGGTTCACCTAAGTGCAAGAACAAATTCATGTTCAATTAGCAAAGCGCAAATATGAAAGATACACACGAATTATAGCCTCTTATTCTTCTTTGTAATAATTCATGCTCAGCCAGAATATACAGCACCATCGCCCACTTTCTCCTGCACACCATCCCCGCCAGTGACCACTTCCGGTGTGAAAGCAACACATGCCATTCTCTTTCCTTCAACTCAGATAGGGAAGGTCTCGATCCACTTCCTACTCTGAATCTGTACCATGGCAATTCTCCCACGGTGTGGTACCGATGCCCTTCCAGGGTGTGGTAGCGATGCCCTTCCAGGGTGTGGTATGATGCCCTTCCAGCGTGTGGTACCAATGCTCTTCCCGCTACTCCTCTTCATCATCTCTTCTCTACGCTCTTCTCACACTCAACACTAGTCTTAGGTACCGCCTAAGGATCCCAGGGTTTTCTCCTCCCTTCAATTTAAGATATTGCTTATAGTTAGCTGGATTATTTGACAAAATTCCTATAGAGTCTAAGTGTCTGCACGGTGAAGGACATACACATCTACCACCCATGCTTCCTTCTAGATACAAGATCGAGGGGTGTCTGGGTACCTCAGTTGCTTAAGCAGCTGATTCTTTTTTTTTTTTTTTCAAAGATTTTTTTATTTATTTGTTTGACAGACAGAGATCACAGGTAGGCAGAGAGAGAGAGAGAAGGAAGCAGGTTCCCTGCCGAGCAGAGAGCCCAATGTGGGGCTCGATCCCAGGACCCTGGAACCATGACCCGAGCCAAAGGCAGAGGCCTTAACCCACTGAGCCACCCAGGCGCCCCAAGCAGCTGATTCTTGATCTCCACTAGATGCAAGGTCGGCAGAACAGGCTTACATAGTGCTGATAAAAATCGACATTTTCTGACCTACATTCCCTGACCGGGAATAGATGGACTCCATGTCGCATCCTCATTTACAAAATGATGAAATTCAGGTTAATTCAAATTACTTAATTAGATAAAAATGCAAACCTGATACTATTAATAAAGTGAAAGAAATACATGAAGAGTTTTTAAGAAACTTATTATTTCTGATCTCAGATTTCTGTTGGCTGGTTAAGTCCCACTCGCTGTCCCAGCCCGATCTGATCGCTCCTTTTCTTTGCTCCTCTGGGACCCTGAAAACCAACTTGTGAGTTGACCACAACTTCGCATTTTTTTTTTTTCCTGTTGGCATTGAGATTAGAGCAAGGAGAGGTGGAGATAGGTCCTCCCTCTTGCCCTGGAAGATGGTAAGGCCTTCCCAGTGATGCTAAACTCTGGGTCCCTATATTGAGAACCTGGGCATTCTTTTATCCTAAACAACTATATATCATAAGGGACTTTGTCATTTGGCTCTAAGTTAGCTCTGTTGTTTAAGAAAAAAAAAAGTGAGAGAAATGAGTAATTATAAAGGGATTTCTTGGAGATTTGATTTCATGAGTTTTCACCCTCACCAGTAAAAACTTTGTGGTGTGATGAGTTCTAGGACTTACAAATGTTTAGACTATGTTTTAAACGAAGTTGAAAATGAAGCAGAAGAGACTTCTTATATGTCCCCTACCCTCACACGTGCACAGCCTCCCCCACTATGAAAGTCCCACACCAGCATGGTACGTGTGTTCTAAATCATGAGCCAAAATTGACATTATTATCATCTAAGGTCCACAGTTTACATTCCAGTTCACCCTTGGTGCACGTTCTATAGGTTTGAACATACATGTACTCATCATTATGGTATCACAGAGAGGATTTTTGCTGCCCTCGAAATCCTCTGTACTCTGCCTGCTTATCTCCTTCCCAACCCCTGGCCATCACTGACTTTTTCACCATCTGTAATTTTGTCTTGTCCAGAATACCATATAATTAGAATCATTCAGGACACAGCCTTTTGGAATGGTTTCTTCCACTTAGTACACCTATTCCCTCCATGTATTTTCATGGCTTAATAGATTTTTTTTTCTTTTTTTAGTACTTATATCCTTTCATCATAGCAATTGATCGATCCGAAAAATGGCCCTAGAGAACACTTGCCAGTCTTAACATCAGAGATGCTTCAACATCGCCATCTGTCAACCTGACCGGACACAGACTGGTTACGATTTGATGAACTAGGACTGAAGAGAGATTAGACCCAGGTCTTTGCAGTGTATTTTCCAGGTCTGAAATTATGGCAAAATCAAGCTGTGTGACCTTGAGCAAATTATTTAACTTCTTCTGACTCAGTTTCTTAATCTGTAAAAGTGGAATTAACAGATACATCAGCATGTGGTTGAGATTCTCCAATGAAGTGTTCAAAAGCATACAGAATAGAGTTTAGAAAGGATTAAGCACCAGTGAACATTAACCATATCATATTTGGGACAAAGAAAGATACCAACATTCCTGAACTCCAATAATACTGGTATCTCAGAGCGAAATTCTTAGCATTATGTCTATTATTATCCTATGGCTTTCCAAGGTCTTCCATTGGTTTGAGTGATAGTCTGACAATTCTACTGGCATGAAGAAATGTCAAGGAGCAGAACCATAAAAGTGGCCAAGACCTGGGGTGCTAAGCCACGATTCGTGGCAGAAATCTGTCATAATCCTGATTTCCATACTGGAGACACAAATTAAAAAAGCTATAGGTCACTGGTGAGCTAAATACAGACTGCAGGTGAAATAAACTTATACAGATAGTATGTGGCTAACGGAACTCATAATTCGGGTAATTCAAATACAAGCATTGAAATGAGCAAAACCAACTGACGTGGTAACTTGAAGTCAAGACACAGGGAGTGCGTGACTACCAAAGGAAAAATATGTTTCTTCGAAGAATGTTGTGGGATTCCATTAATATGCTTGGCTTTCTACTATCGTTGAAGGGAGTCTGAAGTTGAGATGACAGAGTGCCTCCAGACGTCTACCTCAACCTCAGTGTTTCAGTGAATTACAAACTATACCAATTTGAATTTTTGATCAAAAGCTCCAACACAAGATGAAAAAGCCCAAAAAGTTCTAGTATGATCTTCAGCTTTAATTTTTTTTTGAAGATTTTATTTATTTATTTGACATGGAGAGGGGGAGAGGGCAAGCACAAACAGGATGCTGTGGGGGGCAGGCAGGGGAGAAGCAGACTCCCCGATGAGCAAGGAACCAGATGTGGGGCTCCATCCCAGGACCCTGGGATCACAACCTGAGCCGAAGACAGAAGCGTAACTGACTGAGCCACCCAGGTGCCCCAAGCTTTAATTTTTTTAATGTAGATAAAGGGTCATGGTAAGGTTTAATCAGGGGCAACACTGTTAAGGACTTTAACTAAAATGCCAAACCCTTAAAAGATAAGAAATTTCCCTTAATCTTTATGAAAGAAATGATGTTAATAAAAGTGAAGCACAAGATATTGATTTAAAAGGGGATTGACAATAATATTAGGCAAGCAGAAGGAAATAATTAAAGAACGTTGAAAATATACGAATGCTTCTAAATTAGTAGCAAAAGACCAATGAGACTTTTAATGGACTGTAGTTTTAAAAACTTACAAATGGACTACTACAAAAAAAACACATTTATTTCAATGTCATTTGGGTATTCTTTTTGTTGTGAATGGCTGCTGGGTGGTATTCACAAATACTTGATCTCTCTCTAAGCTGTGTCTCTCATGGAAAATGTTTAATTTATTTTCAAAGCAACTCCCTTTAGGATGGTTGTTTATCTCCTATTTCCTTTCCCCAAAAGATAACTCAGCTTGGGTGGCTATTTTTCCAAAATTACACATCTCCTTAGGTATTGCTTGTTTATTTCTAAATGGTCTTTCTCTAGGGTAAAGGAACATTTGCTTTGTTTATAATAAAGAATGACTATGTTTTATTAATGAATAGTTCATGTTAGCATGTAAAAGCTAGACAAAGAGCGATTCTGAAATTTGTATATACGAAAACATCTTTAATTCTCTGTGATTTAACTTCAATCTATAGCACTTCCTTTTTAAATTCTGCCATACCTTACATTACTAAAACAAAGAAAGGAACACACCTCTACTTTTAAGGTTCTTCAAGTTTTCTGCTGGGGGTGGTGGTGTTTCTTAGGGTTTGGTTTTGTTTATCAAAGTTGTTTTTATACCATAGCAAACAGCACTCTACAGAGATAATAGTTCTTTCTACACAAACCATTTCAAATGCTGGTGGGATGCGATACACAGTTTTAATGTTTACATCACCTCTAAAAAAATCCAATTCCTATGAGACTATTTTATATCGTCTATCATTTATTATAAAAAATCTGCCAAGAAAATCAGTTGAAGTAATCAAAGTATAGACAACAATTTTAAAAGATATAAACATATAATTGATAACTGAGAAGATGACTCAGTCAATTTTCTGCCCTCACTGCATAAGCTAACACTAGTTTTCTTTTATAATAAGACAAAATGGAGTGATGTGCCCTCTGCAGCCAGCGGTGTCCATTCTAGGATGGTTTCTGTGTGTCCGGCTGATGGACTTGAAAAGATGTGAGGCACTTGCTCAACTATTCCAGCTCCCATTTTACTCAAAATTTTGACTGCTATTGGCATTTTCCTGGGTTCTTCTATTTTGACCAACCAATCTAAAATTAACACTTCAGGTTATCCTATCACATTAAAGTCTAGCATTATCACTTTGTTTACACTTATGAGTCATCCTTTAGCTACTCTTCTACTGGAGCTCCCTGATTTAACTCCTGTAACAACCTCCCAGAAAGTTAGGTTATTTATTTTTTTTTTTTAGGTTATCTATTGTTAAACAAGCCATCTTCAGATAACAATCTCAAAGTTGAGTATTATAAGAGTTGGAGAAAATATTTATTGAGTTCTTACATAATAGAAATTATTCTAAATATTATGTCATTCAACATTGCAAAGATCTTTCTCTTAACTAATGAGTAAGTGGAAACTCAAAGATATCATACAGCTTCCCTCATATAATGTGGCTAATTAAGAAGAGACATCAGCACTGAAAATCTGTCTATCTTGAAATCTGTATATGCAGGGCCACACATGCTGCTGCCTATCAAAAACATATACCCCTACCCACCACTTAAATTACAAGGTTTACTGTTGAGTATCACAAAGCTAGGAAAGAAAAGTGCATTTTTTGGTTTTGTTTTAACTGATGTTTGGGGTTTGTTGAGGGGGAGGGAGATTGGAGTCAGGTGCAGGGGGATCCTGCTAATATGACCATGAGATAATCACAAGCTTGACCAACCTAGCCCAACCACTCTAAACAAGTTAACTTAAAATTTTCAAACGATTATGTGCAGTGCTATTTACCCGAAAACACTAACAGATTAGGAAACTTCCAGATTTTTATGTGGCATGTAAGGAACTCAAAAGTCACCACTCTGTCCAACAACAAGTGAAAAGCTGAAGAAACTGAAAAATCTACACCTGTTCTTAGATCCGTCAGGGAAGTGAGGTCATAGGGCAAATCACTGTCCCCCAAAGTGAACAGACAGGCAGGCAAATCCAGGGAACGTAACTTACCTGAACACAAAACTCCATGGGAATAAGAACAAGTAGAAAAACCTAAAATGTAACTGACAATTGGCCAGAGTCTCATATAGTCAAGTCTAAGCATTCCCAACTCCACAGATCTGGTCACGGAATCCCCACACTTTTTAGGACTCTGATCTCCTAGAGCACAACCTGGTTATCACAGCAGAAACTGAAGAAAAATCCCCTCATTCTCCCTGCAGTGGTAGGTAAAGTAACCATTTTGAAATACACTGGATCATTATATTCTTCTTAACCAGGCCTGCCTTTAGAAGAAACTTTTTTACCAGAGCTTAACCTATTGAACTTTTTCCATATCCTATCAGATCTGGGAGTAGAGAAACATCCAAGTCTAGGGCAATCTCACCATCCTGCTCCACCTGGGTACAAAGGGGACTTCAGAAATACTTGTTAAATTCATACCATAGAGGCACAGGCTCATTTAAAGATTGAAACTAGGGGCACTTGGGTGGCTCAGTGGGTTAAAGCCTCTGCCTTCGGCTCGGGTCATGATCTCAGAGTCCTGGGATCGAGCCCCGCATCAGGCTCTCTGCTCAGTGGGGAGCCTGCTTCCTCCTCTCTCTCTCTACCTGCCTCTCTGCCTACTTGTGATCTCTGTCTGTCAAATAAATAAATAAAATCTTTAAAAAAAAAAAAAGTAAAAAAATAAATAAATAAAGATTGAAACTAATTACAGGACCATGGAACATTCCCCTCCCCCAACAACTTATCACATTACAAAATGACTATTTACACCAGTTCCCTTTACCCAGTATATTATGTCTGGTCTTCAAGGCAAACTAATAGGAAAAAAACTACACTGTTTTAAGAGACAGAATACCAGAACCTGACTCATATAAGGCAGATATGTCAGAATCCTCATACTGGAAATTTAAAACAATTATGATTGTTTTAATTAATTAAAATCCTAAGGGATCTAATGGATATAAAAGATAGAATGCAAAAATAGATAAGCAATCTGAGAGAGGAAATTCTGATAGATAATTAGAAATAAATTCTAGAGATCAAAAACACTGTCCCCCAAAATAAAGAATGCTTTTGATAGGCTCATTACTAGACTGGATGTAGCTAAAGAAAGAATCTCTAATTAGAGGATATTTCAGTAGAATTTCCAAAATTACAAAGACTGGGGGGAGAAAAAAAACTAAAATAGATTCCTAAGAACTGTGGGACAACTACAAAAGGCTTATCATGTGCATGATGGTAACATCAGAATCTTCACAAGAAGGAGAAAAAAGGAACAGAAGCAATATTTTCAGCAGTAACAACCATGAATTTCCCCAAATTCATGGCAAACAGCAAGCCACAGATCCAAGAAACCTAGGAAAAAACCAAGCAAGATAATTACCAGAAGACTCTCCCTACAAATTACATGTAGTCTGTGGGAAATCAAAGATTAAAACAAACAAAAAACAAAAAACACTCTTCAAAGTAGCCAGAGGTGGGAAAACACACCTTACCAATGAAAAGTATTCTATTGGACTTTTCCTGAAAACTTTACAAGCAAGAATAGAGTAGAATGAAATTCTTGAAGTGTTGAGAAAAGGAAACAAACAAAAAAAGACAACAACATAGAAATCTGTACCCTTCAAAACATACTTCCAAAGTAAAGGAGAAAAAAAAGACTCTCTCTCTCAAAAAAAAAAAAAAAAAAAAAAAAAAAAGCACAGAGGATTTCTATGGCAATGAAACTTACATACAATATTATAATAGTCACTACGTGTCATTATGTATTTGTCCCAAACCATGGGACCATTTTCTCTAAAAGAAAATCCTAATGTAAACCATGGACTTGTGATGATGATGTGTCAAGGTAATTTTATCAATTGTAGCAAATGTGGTGTCGGATTTTCACAGTGGAGGATGCTGTGTATTTGTGGGAATGGGGCATACATGACACTTCTGTATTTTCCTCTCAATTTTGCTGTAAGCCCCAATGTGCTTTAAAAAATAAAGTCTATTTAAAAATAACAAAAATTTGTTCATTGTTAAGTGTAATAGTTAAGTGTCTATCATTGGCTCAGGTCATGATCCCAGAGTCCTGGGATCAAGCCCTACACTGGGCTCCCTGCTCAGCAGGGAATGTGATTCTCCCTCTCTCTCTGCCTACCACTATGCCTACTTGTGATCTTTCTCTATGTAAAATCTTTAAAATAAAATAAAATAAAAATTATAAAAATTACCAACAGAACACAATGAATAAAAGGCAAATAAAAACACATTTTGATATTTCTACCTCATGGTTAAATAGATTTTTTTAAAGATTTTTATTGATTTGAGAAAGAGACAAAGCTTGTGAGAAAGAGAGAGAAAGAAAGCATGAGTGTGGGAGGGGCAGAGGGAGAAGAAGACTTCCTGCTGAGCAAGGGAACCTAATGCAAGGCTTGATGCCAGGACCCTGGGAACATGACCTGAGCTGAAGGCAGACACTTAACTGACTGAGATCACTTAACAGGTGCCTCCTGAGATTCTTTAAATTTCTTTTTTTTTTTAATTAAATTTATTTATTTTCAGAAAAACAGTATTCATTATTTTTGCACCATACCCAGTGCTCCATGCAATCCGTGCCCTCTCTAAAACCCACCACCTGGTACCCCAATCTCCCAGCACCCCCCCTTGCCACTTCAAACCCCTCAGATTGTTTTTCAAATTTCTTTACTAGAGCCTTTTCTCTCTAATACACTGACAATTAAGTGGGAGGGAGTTCTTTTTGAGAAAAAAAAAAAAAAAAAGGTGCTGGAACAGCCAGCAATCCCTAAAAAGTCAACCTCACTCCTTGCCTCACACCATTTATAAAAAGTAATGAATTCACCTAACAGTTAGAACTGAAAGTGTCACTTTTTTAGAAGAAAACATAGGGAAATTCTTATGACCTCAGGTTAAGAAAGTATTTCTTAAAGAAGATTTTTTAAAACCTTCAAAAAGGAAAAATTATTTAATGTGACACATCAAAATTTAAATTTTCTATTCAAAAGACCCAGTTTAAAAAAAAAAAAAAAAAATACAAACAAGACTAGAAGAAAATATTTTCAAAATAAAGATGATAAATGATTTGTATACAGAATAAAGAATTCTTACAATTCAGTAATAAGATAAATATCCTCATTTTAAACTGGACAGATGATTTAAATAAAGCATAGAGCAAAGAAAATGTACAAACAAAATGAAACAAAGAAAAAATACAAAAGGCCAATTAGCATGTGAAAGAATGATTAAAGTAATTAGGGAAATGCCAACTAAAATCCCAAGACACCATCACATACTCAGTGGCTTAAAATCCTCAGTACCAAAGACTGACAAAAGAATGTGAGGATTTGCGAGTAAAAATGCAAAATGGTAGTCACTTTGGAAGAGGTTTTGGTGGTTGCTTATGAAATTAAACATACACTTACTACCTAACCCAGCAATTCCACTTCTAGGTATTTACTGAGAAAATGTATTCACACACAAAGACTGGTACCAGAATATTCGTACAGCTTTCTTTATAATACCAAAAACTAGAACTCAATCCAAATGTGATCAGATGGTAAATACAGAAGCAAATTGTAGTACACTCATACCGTGGAGTTCTATTTAGCAATATCATGAAGGAATCTACAAACATCATGGTAAGTAAAAGAAAGTAGACACAAAATAATTCTATGATTCCACATAGTTGAAATCCTAGAAAAGGCCATACTTTGGTAAGTAGATCAGTGGTTTTAAGGACTAAGGGATTAGAATAAGAGAATCACTACACAGGAAATTGAAGCAGTGATGAAAAGATCTTGTATCATGACTGTGGTGGAGGTGACTTGACAGTATACATTTGTTGAAATGTATCAAACTGTACACTTAAATCTGGTGAATTTTATTTTCTGTAAATTATATCCCAATACAATTGACTAAAATTAAAACAAAAATCAAGCTTTCTGGAAAAATACCAGTCGTGGTAAATGGGATGGTTCAGCTTCCTGCCTAGAAAAGGATGCACCTCGACGGGGCGTCAGACTGAGGAACTAGCTGTGGAATTGTCTAAATTCAGACAGAGAACAGCAACATCTATGGGAACACAGGCCATCCAAGTGACAGGTGTACAGAGCCTCAGCCAGGAGCTCAGGGGACATTCTGCTGCTTGAGGCTCAAGGTCATCACTAGCCTTCCACCTGCTGTTATGACAGCCATGCAAGAGTGTTCTCCAGAGATTATTTCATTCATCCCTAGATTATGGACCTGAATTCATGTTTTCTTATGTTCCCTACATAAACATTCTTGAAATAGATCCATCTTCTCTACATTAACAATAATGGATTACTGCATTTATGTTGCTTCTATTATTTGTCTCTTGTTTTAAAAATAGTATCTTTTAGGGGCGTCCGGTGGCTCAGTTGGTTAAACGTCTGACTCTTGATTTTGGCTTCGGTTGTGATCTCAGGCTCATGAGATCAAGCCCCACATCAGGCTCTATGCTGGGTATAAGAGTCTGCTAAGATTCTCTCTCTTCCCCTCTTGCCTGACACTCCCTACCCTGCTTGCAGACTAGGGAAAATAAAAATAGTATCTATTTTTAAGATTTCAACAAAGTACAAAGGAAAACGTGAGAATTTCCTATAATTCCAGTATTAATGACATTTTAGAACAGATAATACATGACTTTTTCCCAAAGGGACCAATCAGGAATCACCTTTGGGCCCAAAGATACACTGTACTAGCAGCCCATTACAGACCACATCAGAGTTCTGTGGCTCCCTCGCTTTCTCAGTATCCTTTGGCTATTCCTCACTCCAAGTCTTGTATTTTCTCTGGTCTGTCCCTGGGTCACCTTCCCACAGGACTGCTCCTAACTAGTCTCCAGCTCTTTTCAGTATGACGAAGTTTCAGGGCAACAGCCTCTCTTGTAGAAGCTACCTACATATAAGGAAGGTTGCAAAGGAATGAATCTGAGAAATTGCTTTCTATGCCCATGACAAGGAAGATTCTGGGTTATGGATTTCTGCCCAGCATCCTTCACATAGACAGACCATCCTGGGTTTCATCCATTTTCAAAACTGACCCTGACTTAGAATCAAGATGTCCCCTTTAAAATCACTACAGCAACCACTCTTTGATCATTCATGGATGAGGAATGGGGACCTCGGGATAACAGACTCCTCTCTTTCAAAAAGGTTTACTATAAACATGAACTTAGTGTATGAACTGAAATACTGTTAACTACCTGATTTCATGTTGTGAAATAAAATTCAATAGATCTTTCACTACTCCAGAAGAATTTTATAATCTTGAACCCCCTATCATACCACATTATGATTTTTTACGGTTTATAGTGTCAGATACTGTTTAGTGTTATCTTTCCTTGTTACCATAGATACCCTTGCTCAGAAAGCTGTGTGAATTGCACCCAGTGTTATTGTTAAATAGAGGAGCCTACGTCTAATCCTAGCTTTCTTTTTAAATCACCTGAAACCTATTCTCTTGCCAATCAAGCATTATGAGTATTAGTCATCACTGAGTCTCGGATGTATGTTTACAAATTAATACAATTTAACTTTGTATTTTAATTCTGCATACTTCTGAATACAAGCACCCCTTCAAGTCACTTATTTGTATTTGATAAAGTTTATATTAATACTACAGAATAATCTCCATGTGTTCCACAATGCTTTCATTCTTCATTGCTTCCTTCACTGCATTTTTGTGTTATTTAATATTTAGAGAATTTCAGAATAATGAGTCTGATTGGGAAGAGACCTTAGAAATTTCTTCTCAAAATTGAGAATAAAAAATATATATTTCTTCTAAGTACAAAGATGATAATATTTAAGAAAAAGAAATACTGTAGAATAAGCCCTTCTAAAAGATGTGATTTAGCCCCACAAATTATAGACCTGAAAGTATGGATATTGAGAAATAGTGTTTTGCAAGACTAAGGCATGAATTCAATCATGACTTTGGAAGTTTATGTCCAAAAGGAAGTCTTTGAAAAGGGAATTATTGATCTCCTTCCCCTTGCTAATAGTGAAGTGTCTACTTCAAATATCTAAGTTGATTTCTTTCTCATGTGGTAGCACACACAGAAAATCATAGTACTGGATTTAGTATGCACAAGTGAACTTTGCTTTCCATCCAGTACATAGCTCTACTTGGTCAATTTTAAAGTCATTGCTTAAGTCAACTGAGTATTTTCCAGGTTCAATCAAATTATTTCACTGACTGAAATCTGGTAATTTTTAAGTTTGTATGAGACATTTTTTTCTTAAATCAGCTGCCTAGAGCTATTCAGTGCAATATTAATTGAGGTCAAGTACTTGGAAATGTAATATAAAATTACCTCTTATCTCAGTTTGTGGGGTACTGCCATGGGTCCTTTTCCCAGAAAAGAGAATCTGACACAGTAGTTGAGCCACACAGTGGCTACTCATTGTTAGGCAATGCTTTCAGGAACAGTGGCTACTCATTGTTAGGCAATGCTTTCAGGAACAACCTTTGTAAAGGGGTGATGGACGCAAGACCAGACAGAAGTTGAACAGTAATACATTTGTGACAGAGGCCTCAGCTGGCATCCTGACTGGCTGTGACAACCTTTTAGAGTTTTGGAGACAACTCTAAAAGGCTGTCTCCAACTGAGGCCAAGGTGCTATGCCCCTGTATCACTGCCAAGGTAGGTACCATAACCCTGTTGTCTTCAGGGACAATTCTTAGGAGAGATCCATTGTTAGCCCTCAAAGCCAACACTCACAACAACTGGGGCACCAGTGCTTTGGTCCTACAGAGAGTCTCCATAACATCCTGCATTTTTCTGACATGTCCCAATAGGATACTTAAAATGTATTTCCTTTCCATGAGCCTGTATGCCGTCTGGAATTCCAAAATTAGATCAATTTCCCAGAATAAGACAGGGGATCTCAATCCGTTTTCTGCAGAATCCTTTGTCTCAGATATAGTGCTGAAGTGCTTACCTTAGGGGTGAGAAGCCAATGACATTCAGCACTTCATTTTTCTGGATTGGAGGATGTGCTGATTTCCTTTCAAGTTATTTGGCTAGAACAGCTAGACCTTTATCTTGACAATATTTATCTGACTATGGTTTCTTTTGAAAAACAAAAACAAAAATTAAAAAAATTAAAAAAATAAAAAATAAAATAAAAACAAACCTTCTGCTCCAGAAAAAGTGCCAAAAAACATCGGACTGAGATACAGTCATTAACAAAAAAGTGGTAGTGCATTTATGATACAAGTTCTGTGAAACTTACTCTCCCATACACAGCTTAGTATCCAACCAAATTCTAAGCAGATTTCCAGAGCAATTTGTGTACCTCCTCTCAAATATCTGCACCCAAATTTCAGCTGGCCTTCATTTTCCGAAACTCTGATCATCTCAATTCACTGAGACCACTGAATTCTAATTATGTTTACCCTCTGAACTTTATGATCAGAAAAATGGTTCATCTATAAGCCAGGGTGATTCTATAGCATATCTAATTGGTTACCCATTTTTTCCAAAAATCATAGTTCTATGCTGTCTTTCAATTTCTAAAAATAATGGTTTCATATATTTGGCCCATACATTTTTTTTTTTTTTTTTGGTGGTAGGAGGTAATGCATAGTAGTAGTTAGTATTACATGAGTGACAAACCTTTTTTTGAATCAAGTACAAAATTTACAACAAATCCCAAAATACATGTATTTAGAACAGTATAGATCAGCTATGCTTAATAATGTAAAAAATAAAAACTTTAAATAAAAAAATAGAATAGTAAAAGACAACATGAAGCCTATCTCTTACATACAAGAATAGATCTAAATTAGGAAATCCACTAACATGTTTCATTATATAACAGTAAAATGAAAATGGTGTGTTTATCCATAGATACTGAGGTTATTATATTATTCAACAGCTTGAGCTTTGATTTTTCAAAGTTGCTTTAAGTAGATATATTTCCCTTAAGACAGTTTTTTAAAAATCTATTCAGTCAACAAGTTGTTATTCATATTAGCTATCTACTTTAACCAATTTTATTTAAAATTTTCAAGTCACTACAATAATAAAAGTCATAGAGAAAGTCTTAAATTATCACTGTTTGTAAGTAAGTTCATTACTTTAATAGAAAATTCAAAATATTTGGCTGAAAAAAGGGGCATAAATATTTAGAAATTCTTATGATAGTTGGATTCAGTATTAATATAAATACATCAATATCCCTACTACATATGAAAATAACTCATTAAACTAAGGACTGGCTCACTGAAAAGATAAACAAAATTAAAATACTTTAGCTAGATTCACCAAGAAAAAACAGGACTTAAAATCAGAAATGAAAGAGGAGACATTACAACTGATACCACAGAAATACAAATGATCCTAGACTACTACAATTATATGCCAGTAAATTGGAAAACATATAAAAATGGATAAATTCCTCACAACACCTAATATTCCAAGACTGAATCATGAAGAAATAGAAAATCTGTAATTACTTTTAAGATTAAGAGTAATTACTTTTAAGATTAAATTAGTAATCAAAAACCTCCCAAAGTCCAGGACCAGACCACTTCAATGGTAACTCTACCAAACATTCCAACAATCCATACCAATCCTTCTCAAACTCTTTCAGAATGAAAACTCTCAACAAAGTGGGTATAAAGAGAAGATACCTCCACAGAATAAAGGTCATGTATGACAAGCCCCAACTAAAATCATATTCAACAGGGAAAAGCTGAAAGTTTTTTTTCTCTAAGAATGGGAACAAGACAAGTGTGCCTACCCTTACAACTCCTATTCAACATAGTACTGGAAGTCCTAGCCAAAGCAATCAGGCAAGAAAAAGAAGTAAAAGGCATCTGAATCACAAAGGAAAAGGTAATATGGTCCCTGTTCACAAATAATATGATCTTAAAATAAGAAAATCTAACATTTTACCAAAATGTAATCTGTCATGCTCATAGATTGGAAGAACTACTATTACGAAAATATCCATATTACCTAGGAAATCTACAGATTTGATGCAAAAGTCTATCAAAATCCCAATGGCATTTTTTAAATAGAAATGGGACAATCGTAAAATTTGTATGAAATCACAATACCACAAATTGCCAAAGCAATCTTGAGAAAGAAAAACAAAGTTTGAGGCATCCTACTACTTGATTCCAAACTATATTACAATACCTTAATAATCAAAATGGTAAGAATTGGTATAAAAGCAGACAATGCAATAGAGATATTAGAAATAAACCCATGCATATACAGCCAATTAATTTATGACAAAGGATCCAGGAATAGACAAAGGGAAAAGGAAAGAATCCTCTCTTCAATCAATAGTGTTGGGAAAACGGGATATCCACATGCAAAAGAATGAAAGTGTACCCACATCTTACACACACACACACACAAGACTGAAATGGATTAAATAATTGAATGCAATAAATAAAACCACAGAACTCCTAAAGAATACACAGAGGGTAAGGGGTAAACTCTTTGTCACTAGTTTTGGTAGTGATTTTTTATATCTGACACCAAAAATAAAAGCAAAAAAAGCAAATGAGCAATTACATCAAACTAAAAAGCTTCTGCACAGCAAAGAAAACCATAAACAAAAGGAAAAGGCAACCTATGGATAAGGAGAAAATATTTACAAATCATTTATCTAATAAGGGGTTAATACCCGAAATAAAAAAAGAATTCATGTAACTCAACAGGAGAAAAAACAAACAATATAATTTAAAAAGGGGTAGAGGAACTAAATACTGTTTTTCCAAAGAAGACACAAATGACCAACAGGGACATGAAAAAGATGCTCAACGTCACTAACCACTGGTGATATATAAATCAAAACCATGAAGAGACATTACATCATTCCTATTAGAATGGCTATCATCAGAAAGACAAGAAATAACCAGGTTTGGCAAGGATGTGTAGAGAAGAGAACCCTTATGTGCTACTGGTGTAGCCACTAATGGAAACAGTAGAGAGGTTCCTCCAAAACTTAAAAATTACCATATGGTCCAGCAATTCCACTTCTGAGTATTTATTTAAAGAAAACAAAAACACTAATTTTAAAATATACAGGCATATTATGTTTACTGCAGTATTATTTACTATATTCAAGACATGGAAACTACCTCAGTGTCCACTGGCGGATAAATGGACAAGGAAAATGTGGTACAGATACACAGTGAAATACTCTGCAGCCAGAGGAATGAATGAAATCTTTCCGTTTGCAACAATGTGGAATTGAGGGCATTATTCTAAGTGAAATCAGACCAAAAAAAAAGATAACTACTCTATGACTTCACTAAAATGTTTTTTAGGGTTTTGTTGTATTTTTCCCCCCTAGATTTCACAAGCAAAAATACTGAGGTAGCAGATAGAAAGAGCAGATTGGTGATTGTTTGAGTGAGGAGTAGGGGGTTTGCAACTTTGGTGAAGGGGGTCAAGAGGTAGAAGTTTTCAATTGTAAAATGAATAATTCAAGGGGATAGAATATATAGCATGGTGAATATAATTAATAATTCTGTACTGCATATTTGAAAGCAGTTAGGAGAGTGGATCATGAAGGTTCCTCTAAAAAGAAATCTTTTAACTATATAAGGAAACAGACATTAACTATTGCTTTGCAATATATACAAATATCAATTCAATATTGTATACCTTAAATAATTGTTAGTATGTCGATTCTACCTCAATTTGAAAAATACTTTGTAAAAGAGGGGAAAAGTTGAAAAACTTCATAAGGACAGGTGTGATACAATGGTTTATCAATGAAAATTTAGGATCATGATTAAGGGGAGAGTCACCGTCATATTTATCTGTTTATTATTCAATCAGTGTACACAGAGATACTTTTTAGTATATAGGTGCCATCAATTCCTATTTAAATCCAGGTACAATGTCTTTTTTTTTTTAATTGCTAAATTCTCCCTTCCTAGTTAATTGCACATCTGATAACTTACAGGGCTGTTTTCATTCAAAATAAGGCATCTCTTTGTATATTTATGAGGATTAATCATTAATATATGCTACGATAAAAAAATTCAGGTGCCTGTGAGTATATTTTGCAAGCTACCATTTTTGAAAGGTAGAGAATCTTGCTGCCTACATAGCAAAACGCTACATGGTTAAATTTGGGGAGGGAAACTGGAAGGCTATAAAACAGAATATTTTATAATTCAACTTTTTGTACCACTTTCTTTTATACAATGTGCATGTACTACCTATTCAAAAGGTATTTATTTTGGTAAATAAATAAAATTTTGCATTTTGTTTGTTAAAATGTCATCATTTAGAGTGTGCATATAGTTGTTTTCTTTTAAACTTTTTTTTTTAATTTTATTTATTTATCAGAGAGAGAGAGGAGGAGAGAGCGAGCACAGGCAGACAGAATGGCAGGCAGAGGCAGAGGGAGAAGCAGGCTCCCCGCTGAGCTAGGAGCCCGATGTGGGACTCGATCCCAGGACACTGGGATCATGACCTGAGCCGAAGGCAGCTGCTTAACCAACTGAGCCACCCAGGCGTCCCAATATAGTTGTTTTCTTTAATTTAAAAAATAAATTGAAGACGTGGAACAATTTTCTTCAAGAAGTAATAATCACTACCATTTAATGAGTACTTAATGTTTGTCAGGTGTTTAACTTTGTCACTTATACTCTTAGAAGATATAAACCACATTGTTTGGATAAAGTCCGTGAAATTCCAAAAAGTTACACAGTGTTTGCAAGGTTACAAATAGCATTAGAAAACAGAGGTGAGAAGATTTGAATCCAAATATATCTCTAAAGTATGTAGTTATCAAATTAGATACATCTGCCATCCAGAAAGCAATGGGCAGAGCAAAATGTATAATGAAAGGTCTTTTAACAACCGGGAACTGTTTTTTTCTTCAGACAGGGAACCAACCATTTTTTTAAAGTCATCTGTGAATAAGGTAACTGTTTCTAGATTGCACATCAGATATCCAAAACACAACCTAAAAATGAACAAAATGGAATTACCTCAGTGGCCTCTCACATACTACTTTGTTTCTTCCTTCAACCCTAGTCATCACTGCAGCGAACGTCACCATTTTTCTGTAACTTAGAGCATATGTTCCTCTGCTCCATCCCCGGTGAGTCCTTACTGTACCCAGAATAATGGGCCAAGTCTTTACAAGGACCTAAGGGCTGATAGACCCCTACGGAATCTGGCTCCCTGCTCCCTTTCTTACCTCCTCTCCTCTATTGATTCTCTTTCCCCAGCTCATTCTACTGCCCCAACACAAGACTCCACGTAGCACCTCAAACATACTTATCAGTCCCCCACCCCAGTTCAAGCTGGTCCCTCCACCAAACACACTCATCCTCAGATAACCCATTCACTCGTTCTATGCAACTTCTTCCTTGAATCTTGCAATAAAACCTAAGTTGATCACCTTGCTTAATCCTGCTATCAGGCACCTCACCACAAGCACTTTCTATCTCCTCACTACCCTATTATTCACAACTCCTTAACACTATAATTTATTATTTTTATGGTCTCTCTCTCTCTCTCTCCCTGCCAAGATCTATATGTAAGAGTCACAAGGCACATTCTGTTCACTGCTAAATTACAAGTCTTGCAGATGCCTGGATTTGCAGCACCTAGAACCCACCAGGTGCTATGTAAATACTTACTGATTAAATAAATTGATTACATTTTCTAAAGCAACATTATTCAATTGTTACACTTCTTCCAATATTTCTATTTTAATTTTACACATTAAAAAAATCTTGTCCATGATAAAACAGTGTTTTACCACCTCTTTCACCTTGGCACCAAAAAGTTAGAATTCGGGGTGCCTGGGTGGCTCAGTGGGTTAAAGCCTCTGCCTTCGGCTCAGGTCATGGGATGGAGCCCCGCGTTGGGCTCTCTGCTCAGCGAGGAGCGTGCTTCCTCCTCTCTCTGACTGCCTCTCTGCCTACTTGTAATCTCTGTCAAATAAATAAATAAAATTTAAAAAAATATTTTAAAAAAAGTTTGAATTCTTAGAGTTCTGCTGGTAGACCAGTTGATGCTTCTGAATTAAACTTCTAGTTTTGTATTATATGCATTTTCTGGGAACACCACAGGATGTTCAGCAGTACACTATTTACTTGAAAGTATTTTTATTAGAGGGGGGAAAAAAGTACCTTTGTGATGTTTCCTGAGCACCGTGACAAAAGAACATTTAATTACCCAGTAAGTAGCAGTACAAGGCACCCCCCTGGTCTCATCTGCCCTAGCCGTGATTAATGGTTAACAACAAGTGATAACTGTATGGAATGTGCTGCCTTTCATTACAGAATCACACTTGAAAAGGGAGGAGGCAAATCAATTCTAATTTTATCAAGTAACTTCACAAAGAAAATAAATTAATTATATCTCAGTGTTGTGTTTATCCATCTGCAATCTGAGTAAAAACTAGTGTCCTTCTCAACACACAGCACTTCCTTAATAAATATTCTTGTTATGAATAAATGACTGAGTTGAAATGTTAGTAAGAAGCCCAGCAGAAGTAATAAAAAACAACCATACTGCCCTACGTTCAGATACACTCTGCAAATAGACTGTCATGGTAAGAAGAGGACTAAATGGGGCACCTGTGTGGCTCAGTGGGTTAAGCCGCTGCCTTAGGCTCATGTCATGATCTCGGGGTCCTGGGATCAAGTCCCGCATGGGGTTTTCTGCTCAGCAGGGAGCCTGCTTCCCTCTCTCTCTGCCTGCCTCTCTGCCTCCTTGTGATCTCTGCCTGTCAAATAAATAAATAAATAAAATCTTAAAAAAAAATTAGAGAATTAAATGAATCTTCTTCCTTCATAAGAGTCAGTCTTGTTGTTCAGGGGAGAATGGTTCAAAGAGGAGCAAAAAATGGACAATGATAAGCAGGGAAATATGGCAATGCTCCTTTGCAAAATTATAGTACCTTGGACTATTAAGACTCAGAAAAGAGAACAAAGTCTGCACTGCAGTTATGCTGGTCTTGACTGGCAATACTATCAAAAAATTTTGTTGAAACATCTGCCCCCCGCCTACACACACACAGTTTGCCAATGTAGTAAGAAAATACTCTAGGACAATGGATTTTTAGCATGATCCATTATATAGTTGCACCATACACCGATAAGACAATATCAGAACAACAACAGTGACAAAAATCTGTGAGAATAATTGGTTAGTTTTTTTGAAATTTAAGTACCTGTGAGATACAGGAATGGAAGTTTTGAGAACCTGTGACTAAGAAGTGACTAAGAAAAGAGGTCTTCGCCAGAGATAAAATTTGAGAGCCATCCTAAATAAGAATATGGGTGAGATATTGGGGAGCTATATTTAATAGCAAAATCCTACCCAGAAAACCACTCTATGAAGGTAGAAAAGAAAGAAAACAATTTTATTACTGAATAAGCACTAAATCTGAACAGGATATACAACATAGGTAATAAGCTGAGAGATTGCAGAGACAGAAGGAAATCTAACCCTTATATAAAGCCAAGGAAATACAATCCATTACCCAGATGTTCTCAAGATTAATATTAACTAGTCCTCAGGTAAGAGAACATGACAGCACCCTTTAAGCCCTCCTAAATTCACCTAGCAATTGGTGACTATCTGTATTGGTTACTAAATTTGACATTTTTTTTCTAAGATTTTATTTATTCTTTTGAGGGACAGTGAAAGTGAGAGAGGTCACAGAGGGAGAAAGAAGCAGACTCGCCACTGAGCAGGGAGGGTTCCAACGTGGAGTTCAATCCCAGGACCCTGAGATCATGACCTGAGCTGAAGGCAGTCGGTTAGCAGACAGAGCCACCCAGGTGGCCCTCAACATATCTTTATGATAGAAATTAGTTCTATAACTCAGAGCCACACTCCAGCTAAAATGAGACTCCGAATCATCCTCAGCAACTAAGAAACAGAGGCTGGATATTCCCTGTTTATATTCTCAGGTCCTTGAGGAAAACATTCCTGGGTTTTAAAGCTAGGTTAACTCTTTGAAAACTTGACATACACTTCAAAGCAATGCAGAAAAAACTCACAGGTTTTCTAAAGTAAATGCTCAAAAAGGGGCAGATGGATATGGGCAGGGTTTTTGACTGATATTGACAAGAAAGTCTGGGTTTGGAAAAGTAGTAGGTGAGGCCAGGGAATGGTTGATGAATCCCAAGAAAATGCTTAACATACAATTCTACCCGTGATGACAACATTTAGACTGATGTCCTTATGATAAGAGGGAAATGTGAACATAGGCAGGGAGAATTTTATGTTAAGGCGGCGGGACATTGGAGCGATGCATCTACAAGCCACAAATGCCTGGGGCTATCAGAAGCTGGAGGAGACAAGGGAAGATCCTCATCTCTAGGATTCAGAGGGACCATGGCCCTGCGGACACACGGATTTTTCCCACTTCAATCCTTCAGAACTGTGAAAAATCTAATCTCTGTTATTTAAGTCAACCCAGTACTTTGTTCCTTCAGGCCTTGAAAATAAATGCAGTTATGTTACCATAGGAGTGAGGAGGTCAGTGGGGTAGAGAAAATATTTTCTGAAAGTTAAGTCAGAGACTGAAAGAAAAGAAAAGGCTACAAGATGGCATAGCTCGTCCCTGTGCATATTGCTCTCGTCAATCATCAGATCTCATGCGGTGTGGTGGAATGATGAGGTCATAATGATACGAACAAGGTGACTCAGTTGGTGCAGCATGATGGGTCGTTTCTGGTTTGGGGGTTTTCCAGGGGTGGTAGAACCACAATGGGGGATCTTGATTCCTACCTCCTCACCTTGAACGTCTGACACTGGTGAAGGCAAACAGGGAATGAACCATGGCTGGTTTACTTCTATAGATATTTCTAAGTTAAGAAATCAAACCTAGGGCTCTGGTCCCATCTGCTTCACTCTGTTGTATGAAGGTCTTTGCAATGCTGGTATGTGGTGCTGGACTCCTACCATGATGGACTGGACTGTGTGCTCCCCAAAATTTATATGTTGAAGCACTAACTTCCAAAGTGATGGTATTTGGAAATGGAAACCTTGAGAGGTAATTGGGGTTAGATTATTATCAGAGGAATCATTAGAATAGATTTGTCCAGTACTGTCCATATGTCTGGACTGGGTTCAAGAAATTCATATATACATGAATATAATTCATATATGTTCCCTCTGAATATACACATGAATCTATGTATATACACACATATGCATGTGTCTCTGAGTATGTGATGTGTATCCAAGTATGCAGGCATTTTTTTTCTTAATCTGTAGGTTTGAAAAACCCAAATTAAATCTTGTCACTCAAAATGTACTCTGAGCTAGAAGCCATGAGAAGTTCAGAACATTCAACCCAATCCTGATCCACTGAGTTAGAATGTTTAAATTAGCAAGATCCAAAGGTGGGCCATACTAACATTAAATATTGAGAAGCACCATCCATAGACACCCGAAACACCTTATGGTAGAGAGATGCCGTCAGAGACAGTAGACCCTGTATCAGGAGAGCATGGCAATAGAAAATGTATGAATATCGGGCAAAATCCAGGAATTCAAGATGGAGCAACAAGGTACCAATAAGCAGAGACAACCGGCAACTGGAACCAGGATCGGCCATTTCAAATACCAGTGAGATATGTAATGGCCACCAAGTTCTTCCAAGCTGTGGAAAGACAAGAGCCACACAAATGGGAAAACTCAGGAACTCTTGGAAAACTCAAAAACTCTTTATAGCCTAGGGAATAGAAGTACTTAAAGAAACATTAAGACATACTCACAGATTATCTACAATGTGTTCTGGCAAAAGCTATAGCCTGGACGAGATCAGAAAACAAGACAAAGCAACCTTGCTATCATGCTGGTCCACACTTTGGATTATCCAAATTAAAAGACTAAAAATAAATGGGTGGGGGTACACAGTTTCCACATTAAAAAAAAAAAAAAAAATCCCACAAGATTGGTTCGGAGAGCCTATTGAGCTTTTTCTGGTTGAACCTGTGTTAAAAGCAAGGACAAAGAAACAGAGAAGCTGGCTATTCATGACCACCATCCGATGGCTCTGGGCTGATGGCTACAGCATGATGATGTGGTTTCCCAGGCTGCTTATTGCACAGGTTGTGGACTAGTGTGTATGCTCTGGCCACAGGCCTTCCGCATATCTGGTCCTTCAAGAGGGCAGAGTGTCTCAATGTACAGTACATATGTGACTGGGCTGCAGGGGTAGCTGAAGGCTGAAAGTGCAAAGTCAGGGCGGTTCCAATTATAAAGGCCTTCAAGAATACACTTAAGGATGGGAACTACTTATTTAAACTACTTGTTTAAATTGGATTGTTTAGAACAATTTTTCTCTGGACCAAATTAGCTGCCAACTCACCTTCCTTGTCCAGTTCAAATGATCACTGCCATGTGCCAATACCTGTATTTAAATTTAATCTCTGATAGTTTAAAAGTATTGCTTAAGGCATAGAATCCAAATTTCGTGCTCAAAGCCTATGTTTCACCAGCAAAATTATGTCCATATTCTGAATTTCTAAGTGGCAGAGGTTGTGTTATAAAAAGATACGAAATGAAGATTGAAACATTATCAGGGAGTTCTACATCCAACCCTCACCACTACCTACAGATCTAAAGAAGAATCAAAATGCCTTTTGCCGAATTTCCACTCAAAAAGAGCCCAGGAGCTTGTGGGAACTCTGGATTGAACGAGAAATTTATTCCAAGGAAGAGATGTCTCAGGAGGCATCCGGGAATAGAGTTCTCAATTCTTTTATTAATTGGAAGAAGGCATTTGGAAAAGGGAAAACCCTGAAAAGGGAAAATTTTGTTCTGCAGGCTGTTAGGATCATTGTTGCTATGATAATAATAGAAGCCATAAAAGTCGGGACATTTGCGAGAGCATATTGACATGCCAGGATTTTTCTGGCATGCCAGGAGTCCTGGCCCAGCACGCAGCTTTCAGGAGGCCCTACACTGTATACCCCAGGCTTCCGACGCAGAGAAGTTCCTGTGGAGAAACACGGCAGATGAGAACGATCACATCAGGACGGCGCCAAGGCTCCAAGCCAGAGCAAGGCAGCCAAAACCGTTAAATTTTAATACAACTCCAGATGTAACACCCGTGTGTCTGAATGACTCTATTGGTGTTCCTTCCTACTTTGAAACATTAGTTTATGTGTAGTTTAACACTTAGATAATGTGCGTCTCACTTAAATATAGACTTTGGACAACATAATCCACTGTGTGCAAGAAAACGTAAAATACGTTATTTTTGGCTCTTCTTTAGTTTGTTACCTATATATTAGTATTTCTACAGCGCGTCAACAAAGAACCATGCACGAGCTGCATCCCTGAGTCTTAAAGTTGTAGAATGTGATGAGTGATGGAAATCGTGTTCCTAAAAAAAGCCTCTTTCCTTCCCCTGCTACCCCTGGGTTAGGTGAGAAATCCAAAAGTGGGAATTCCCACCCTGGGTGAATATGCATTTTTTAAAAGCCTAAAGGCAACATAGTATCCTCGCTATGTAGACCATTTGAAACTCTTTTACATGGCACCAAACCATATTTAAGATTATCTGACTAAAAAAAACATTGAGAGGAAGGATTTTAGAGGGAGAGTACAAAGAGGTTCTTGAAATGGAGCAACACTGAGTTCGTTTCTCCTCATTGCCATCTTCCAGGGAGACGCTACAAGTTTTCTTCAGAGACTCAAAGCAACTGTATAACGGACTGATTTAGAGGCACTAATCTAAAGAGTAAGTAATGGTTAGTGTCTTTTATCATGAAGCTTTAAAAGCACTGTACTGCACATCAAAAAGACTTGTTTCTACCCAAGACCCACCTAGTGCTATTCTAATGATCCTTCTTGGCCAAGTTTTTTCTCTCTTCTTTACCTCAATTCTATCCCCATTAAAACATAGTCAGTGGAAATGATGTCTAAGCGACATGCAGTACATGTGATTCCTGGACTCGGTCCTTGGTCTCCTGCACTGTATGATCTGTGCTGATCTGTGTACCCGCCCCCCTCCGAAAAAAAGATATGCTCAAGCCTCTCCCCCAATATCTCAGAATGTGACTTTATTTGAAAGTAGCATAGTATTTACATGTTTTCAAGTTAAAATGAGGTCTTTGGATTAGGCCCAAGTCCAGTATGACTGATGTCCTTATAAAAGGGGAAATCTGTGCACAGAGACATGTGCACAGGGAACATAATGTGAAGGTGAAGGCAGACGCGGGAGTGATGTCTCTACAAGCCAAGAATGCGCATCACAGCCAGCAAACACCAGAAACAGGAATGGACTAGGCTGTCCATCAAAGTCCCCAGAAGGAAACAACCCCGCTGACACTACGATCTCTGCCCTCGTGCAGCCAGAACCATGAGACAGCGCCTACGGTTTGCGTTACCCGGTTTATCGTACCTTGTCCTACAACCCTAACGAACTAATCTACGTGTGAAGCCAGATAGATAGCTCTGATATAATCCAGACATAGTTCTGATATGGACAAGCAGTGAGACCACTGACCTAGCATCTTTCCCCTGTGAAATCTGCCTCATGTTTGTTGACTTTCTCTATGTTGCTTCTTGATTTCTGAGCAGGTCTACTCTGGCCAGCGCTGGGGCCACACATGGATACTTTAACGGCCACACGTCCTCACAGAAATAACATCCTTTTCAGTTTCGTTGAAAGCCTGATCTCCTGCAGAGCTGTACTGACAACAGTTGAATAGAGCCCAGGTAGAAATAACTCAGAAAGGATAAATACCTTTAAAAATTCCTATTCCGAGTGTACACCACTGTCTGACGTTTCTCTGTGGACGATGTGAGCAGTGAATTCACCTACGCAGAGCAAGGCAAAAATGTCCTGACGAAAATAGAAAACAATATTCCCTTCCCTAAGCCTCCATAGTGTCACTCGTGACCCTGAAGCACGATGTGTGAGGAGCCTCGTGGCTAAGCAGGTGCTCCTTACGTCAGGAAGTTTGCTTTAGCTTGACCCGCTGTGGCCGCTCGGCTCTGCTAACCAGACTTCTCCAGGACGGGCCTGCCATTCGACACGGGGATTTCTAGCTATTATTTTAGCTCTTACACATGCTGTTTATTTTTATTTTTTTCCCCCAAGGACTCCATCTAGCAATTCCCTCACACTAAAATTTTACAAATTTCTTCTTGGTTATTGGACATCCCAGCCCTCGGTCTTTCTCCGGGAATTTTCTGTGTGCTGTCCTTCAGTGCCCCTTTCTGGCTTATCATCGCTCCCTGGCTGTCCTCCTGGGGGCACCTGGGTGGTTCAGTGGGTTAAAGCCTCTGTCTTCAGCTCAGGTCGTGATCTCAGGGTCCTGGGATCGAGCCCCGCATCGGGCTCTCTGCTCAGCAGGGAGCCTGCTTCCTCCTCTCTCTCTGCCTGTCTCTCTGCCTACTTGTGATCTCTCTCTGACAAATAAATAAATAAATCTTAAAAAAAAAAATTCTGTCCTCCTCATGTCCCACCATGGTCCCTCCAGTGTAGCTCACGCCGCATGGGCCTGCCTCTCACCACGGGCCGCACGGCTCCTGCAGGCCGAGCTCATGGCTCGTGGCCGACGCGTAACGAGGACAGAGGCGCAGCCCAACAGCTGATGAACGGGATATGGTTGGGGAAAAAAAATCCCTTACCTCTGTAATTGGAGGATGGGTTTTTGTAAAAAGATATATTATGAACAACGTTTTAAGATTTAGGATACAAATTTAAAAGCATGGCGTGCCCACTTACTTTAAAGGAAGGAGGCTGTGATATGTCTTCTCAGTGTTCTGTGACACGAGGAGCCATTTCTTTTGCCCTATGATCCAATCAGGAAAACAACTAGCGGTAAGTAACTAATACCAAAAAATTCCTTTCTTTTGGTATCACTCGTAAAGTTTGTCAAAAGCAGGGAGAAATGAGGGTGTCTGAAACATCGGGCGTGAGAAAAAAGATTGGTGCAGCTTCTAGGTAAGAATGATGACAATAATGGGACAGAGGAGTCTCTACATCATGACGAGTGGAAAGATTTAAGTCGATGTTTCTCACTAACGAGAACAGGAGGTAAGAGTGTGGCCGACCCCCTTTGCTGACTGAGGAAAGAATGACATACCCAATTCAGAGCTCTGAGATTTCTTACCAGTAAATGTAATTTAGCATGGAGAATATTTTAAGTATTTTATATCTATTTCCTACTCTAAGGCCAGTTACATTCGTGATATAGTTAAAGCCGTTCCCTTGTATTTTCTCGATTTACTGGAAATATTCAACAGCAGATAGAACATTGTGCCTGGAAGAATAAAGGAATGCCTATTCTTTGGTTATTTTTTAATAATAAAACACTTGTTTTGCATTCATATGAAGTAGGGATAATAGTTCTGGGAGTTTGATCTTCAACCCAATTCAAAAGTTAAATAATGTTGATCTAAGCTAATGGTGAAGACTGGATTATTCCTCTCAATTCCTGATCCTATCCCAATAACAGAATTATACAACCGCACCCTTCACTGTGGGACTTCACTCCCCCTTGTGAAAGTGATTTCTTCTCCCCACACTGACCTTAAGCTGTCCTGCTAATGAAGGACAGCAGGCATCATGCGTACCGGGTATTACCAGGAGCCTTAAACGTGCCTACCTGGTTTGGGTTGCAATTTCTGGAGGCTCCACCTGCATCACTAGAAAAGCATACACCCATCAGCCAGTGACTCCAAAATGACGTAACGTGCAAAGGACCTTACCATGACCCGCATGCACTCTGAAGGAAAAGCCTTTATCATCTAACCTGCAGTCCTGTGCAGGAGAAGGATTCAGAGCAGAAGTCACGAAAATATGGGGATGTTTGTTTCCTGCCATTATTGCAGCAGAAATCTTACTTCTTCATTAATCACAGTAACTCTACTCTCTTGGCTGGTGTAAGCATGAACACATGACGCTATTCTAGACCTGACGGGAAGTGTGCAGGGAAACGGGTTCAGAGAGAGATTTCCTCACTACAAAGATGAATGCCAGGAAATGATCTCTGGTGTGGTCTCTGCCGTCACCTAGCCACCATCTGACTACCAAGAACAGGTAAAGCAGACCACATAAGCTAGTGTCCTGGGGAGGGGATGATCCAGAGGGCAAAGAAATGAAAGAACCCGAGTCTAATAACATTGATGCACTGCTAAGATGATCAATTCATCAAGTCTGGGAGTATCATGAAGTAAGGTTCTGGGGCTTACAACCGAAAGTATCTTTAATGAAGCAATATTAGGCATATGCAATGTTGTGTTTAGTCCCATTGAGTGAGGGGAATAATACAAAGTTTTCCATAAAGCATCAAATATCAACTATTACAGGCTGCGGGGGACATATGCTTTCTGCAGCAGATACTCAAATCCACGGCAGTTCATAGATAATAGAGAATATCTATGATAATATCTATATATAGATTATGCTCTGAGTGTATTATAATAAAACTTTATTCACAAAAACAGGGCAGTGGCTAGATTTAGCCTCTAGGATATATTTGGCTCACTATAAACTAAGGGACAATGTAAGCCACATTGATAATCTGTTAGTTGGCATGTATTACAGAGACATTTTGTTTGGCTGAAAAAGAGCAGGCTAAATGGGAAAAATTACACTTATGGCTTTTCCTCAGCAAAGATTACATCCAATTACCAAAATATAGCATTTCAAAAACAAAACAAACAAACAAACAAAAACAACCAACACTAGTTCAGCTACTACTTTTTTTTAGGGCCAAAGCTTTGTGTCAAAGACAGGACATCTGCTTCTAGCAATATGGAGATGCAGATACACTGAGATAATTTAAACTACTAAACAACTAGATCTTATATCAAAAAGCAATGATAAATCATACTTCCTGTTATAGTCATGTGGGAAGGAAAGAAAAAATACTCTAAGGAAAAACGAAGAAAAAACAAAACAAAACAAAAAACCAAGTTAACAAAAATGAGATCAATGAATGCATCCAAATATCCGAACGCCACCGTGAACCCAGAGCTGGCATGGTGAGAACAGGAGGAGACACAGTCCTGTGGTCAACAGTTGTCCTGAGCCAGGGAAAGGTGAAGAAGCTGAACCACATAATCCTGAGCATTACTCTCGAGTGGACTAACTAGCTTCAAGCCTTGCTACCGCAGAATCTGACCAGAAGCAAACACAATTTCTTCCTTTTAGGCTTGAAAAAGGCCATTATTTAAAAATCACAATTTCCAATACCAAAGATGAAAGCAAGAAGGAAGTGAAACTTTATCTTTAAGGTGATTTTTTTTTTTTAGAAAAATGACAATCTGACCAGAAATTATTTTTCATAAATGATAATAAGACGAGCTTGTTTTCAGAAAAAGAAAAAAAAAAAAAACCAAGACAGGTGACAGCAAAGGGACCTTCACTAAAAGACCCTCTAAAGTCTAAAGACAATGACACCAGGAGAATATTATGAGATAAAAGCAGCAGGAGAAAATGATGTATTAACATGTTTGCAAATCAAACATGTGGGTATCTAATGCATTTTATGTGTGGGGCTTACTTAGCAACAAGAACTACAGTATTAGATGAAAATGTACGTTAGAAGGGAAATAAAATAAGCAAACGTAAAAAGTTGGAGGAAGGAAAAAAAAACTAAGAACAATGACATAGGTCATTTTAGAGTATACATCCTGAAACAGAAAATAAATATTAAAATGGAAAGGAACCATGAAAACATTTTTAAAGTCTAAGAAAATAGACTGAAGGAAAAAAGAGGTATCACAAATAAATATTAGACATAAAAACAGACAAAGCGACAAGATAAATTTAAAAGATAGTAAGAGAATATTATAAACTACTTTTTGTCAATAGATATTAAATTTAAATGAAATAATAACCTTATGAAAAATAAACTGCTATTTATTTTCTCTAAAAGCTATAAGTCAAATCTATTTCATTTTAGGTTCATTAACTTCAGTTTAACCATAACTTTATTTTTTTTTTAAGATTTTATTCATTTATTTGACAGAGAGATCACAAGTAGGCAGAGAGGCAGGCAGAGAGAGAGGGGGGAAGTAGGCTCCCCGCTGAGCCGAGAGCCTGACTCAGGGCTGGATCCCAGGACCCTGAGATCATGACCTAAGCTGAAGGCAGAGGCTTAACTCATTGAGCCACCCAGGCGCCCCTACCCATAACTTTAAAGAAATTCAATATTTTTTTCAGCTTTACTGAAGTACAACTCACAATAAAACTATAATATATTAGAAGTCTACAACATGATGTTTTGATGTACATATACATTGTGACATGCTGTAGTCACATTTCATGCAAAAATGGCAATAAAGTTTATTTAAAGACCTTAAAGTAAATGAATATAGATGGAGAAAAATGCTATAGTAGTAGATGGGATAGCTTAACACGGTACTTACGGCAGCTTCTCTAAAACCGAGTCCCAGATTTAATGCATTCTTTTCTTTTTAATTTTATTTATTTATTTGACAGAGAGAGAGATCACAAGTAGGCAGAGAGACAGGCAGAGAGAGAGGAGGAAGCAGGCTCCCTGCTGAGCAGAGTGGCCGATGCGGGACTCGATCCCAGGACTCTGAGATCATGACCCGAGCCGAAGGCAGAGGTTTAACCCACTGAGCCACCCACATGCCCCAATAAATAAAATCTTTAAAAAAATAAAATAAAATAACACCGATGTATAATTTTATACCTATTACATATCCAAAATTAAGAAATCTGAAAATATTGGGGTGCCTGGGTGGCTCAGTCAGTTAAGCATCTGCCTTAGGGTTCAGGTCATGATCTCAGGGTCCTGGGATCAGCCCCATGTCAGGCTCTCTGCTCAGCAAAGGAGTCAGCTCTTCTCTCTCCCTCTGCCCCCCACTCCAGCTCTTGTGCGCGCACACACGCGCGCACACACACACACACACACACACTCTCTCTCTCTCTCTCTTTCTCTCTCTCAGATAAATAAATAAAATCCTTTTTAAAAATCTGAAAAATGTTGAAGGTATAGAAATGTACTGAAAATCGTAAATTCTCTTGGGAAAGGCCTAAGTAGATACAGCCCCATGGGAAACAGTACGGAATCATCCTTGAAGTCAGATATCCACATATGCTAGAAGAATACATTTCCAAAGTTAGGTTGATTCCTTAAGAAATATTTTTGCCTGTGAAATACAAGAGCGACGCAAACATGTTTAGGGCAGAACTGTTCATAACGAAAACTAAAATCAACCAAGAACAAAAATATTATTCAACAGAAAAATGTACACCCTATGGTCCATGCCTCGGTTGAGATTTTATGGTAGTGAAAAGGAATATCCCACAGCTACACACAACATGGGCAACTCTCCAAGAAGAAAGATACAGTGAAAAAATCTAGGACATTAAAGAGAGTATGATTCAATTATTATATAGATCGAAAGTTAAACTAATAAAGTTTTATGTAGAAATATGTACCTATGCAATAAAGTTGTGTTTTTCATAAATAGTACAAGCAAAACACAAAATCCAGACAGTGACTATCTTTTGAGGGAGTTAGGGAATAAAGAACACAGAGAAATGCAATAATTCTGGCTCGCAGGTTGAGAATTGATTTTATCGCTCATTTTTAAATTGTGTTCTATTACATATAAAACTTATTCTCATTTGTATGTATCAAAGAGCACATAGAAAATAAAAAAGAAACCGATGCAAAAAGTAAGAAAACCAAAAGAATTTATTGGAAAGAATTGGTGGGGTATAGATTTATCAGTTGTAACCCAAACATTTAAATTATGAGAGAGAAAAAAGTGAATCAATTCTCTAGTTTCAATATCCAAAAGGTTTTATAATGTGAAACATCTTAATGTTTCGCATTGTACATGTGTAAATGGTGTTGGACATTAAATTTTATCCTTGTTTTATATATATATAGTATTTTATATATTTTTATTTATATATATATATGTGTGGGTATATGTGTGTGTGTGTATGTATATATAAAATTTAGAAGCTAAGAAGGAAAAGTTTATAAAAGCACGTATAAGTAATAGAAAACCTCACTTCTGCCTTCCCCCTTCACCAAGCTCTACTCAAAACACTCAGCATCTGTTCACTTCTCTAGGCAACACAGACCCAGGCTGGGGCTTAATTATCTGTCACTAACATGTTACTTACAAGGAGAATACTTCCATCTCACAGAAAGCTAAATAAAATAACTCAAATGCATGTCGTGACGGAGAACACAATCAAAATTTTAAGCAGAGTTCACCTTATCCGTGGCTAATCCTCAAGGATGACAGACCATCTGAACACTGCAGACTGTGGCATCTTGTACACAATTTAATGAGTGGATTTCTTTTTTTCCCCCTCATTGGAAACTGAGTCTCTAGGCAGCTGTTCATCCCAAAGATGCCACAGTCCTCACAGTTGCATTGTTTTTTTTTTTTTTTTTTTTATTACTGCTGGGTACCTGTTGTCCTGTGGGTGTTATGCACACACGACTTCTTCCTTTCTTTTTGGCTTTCTGTTTCAGGATCACAACAGAGAAATTCTTTTAGAAGTTTAAATAAAGTCTATCTTTTTCTTATTCGGAATCACCAACTAAGGTACACTCAAAAGTTCAGACTTTGTTCTAGTTGAGCTTTTGCCCACCAGAGGAAAAATATTTTATTCTAATTTTTTTTCCCCTTTCAGTTTCGATATTATGGTTTTCTTTCAAAACAGTGATGACATTTTTTTTCTTTAGTCGGCTCCACCATCAACCACTGGTGTCTCTTCTCTTCTCTCAGTCCCCCTGGGCCTACCATGTCCCTCCACAACCCCATCGTGAAGAAATTGCTGGGTCACCAGACTTTTTTTCCAGTACTCTAACTAGGAATCCTTCATGCAGACCTGCTCTTATTTTCTGCTTCACTGGTCTTTGTTCGGCATTAATTTAGGACACCTCAGGGAGAAGTTACCTGTTTGTTCATTTTGCTGCTTGAGTGTACAGTATGCTGAACCACTGAGAAAAACTCACATTTTAGCCATAAAAAGCTGAAACTCAGAATTCTAGCAGCAACCTGATCATCAGCAGTCTAATCATCAACTAGAATTGCATGTCTATTTAAAGCTTACCTAGACCCCATATGGTTTTCTGGGAAAAGAAATGGTAACTAACAGATTCACCTATTCCGATCTGCCCCTGATGCATTGTTTCAGCAAAGGATTGGCAGAATTCTGAAATTTCTTTTAGGGTTTGTTTTTGCATCAGCTCCCTAAGAAACTTGGTGTTTGTACTGAACAGCCTTCACAGATCATAATCAGGATCATCATTGTAATAATAATAACCACCATAGTGAGCACCGTTATCAGCATCCAATCTTTATTGTACTTGTGGTCCCTGAAACTGTAAGGCACCAAAGAATAGAAATTAAACATATTTTTAAAATCTGTCATTTTCTGTTTCTCTACATCTTGATCATTACTATAATATCTTTCCCTCCTTTTCTTCACTCTTCCCATCTTCAATCCTACAGTGACCTTACACCCTGGGTTACCAAAGGCAGCCTTAGCTCATACCCATAGTACAAACATAATTATTAATAGAGCTTCCTTTTCCGTTCACAAGATTTCCAGTTTGGGGACATGATGTGATTTCTTTACTTATGCCCCAGAGGAGGGTCATCCTACCTTTATAAAACTATCCTGCAATACTACCAAACTCAAGTTCTATTAAGACAAAATAGCCACAGAAGAAGATAAAAATAAGTAGGGAAAGAGGAGAAACATCATCAATACTATCATGTTCTTTTTATTTTTTAATGGAAGCATGGTGAAAAATATTCTCCCTCTCCCTCTCCCTCTCCTCAATTCTGTCTAAATAATCAAACTAGCATGGCTCTCACCCTTGAGGTCACCTTGAGATCCAAAATGGCTGCTGAAGCTCCCACCATCCCACTTGCATTGCAGCCAAAAGGAAAGATGAAGAGCAGTGAAAAACCTATGTACTTAGGGGCACACGTACAATTAGCTGACCAAGTACCTATCCTCCATTTAATGTGCCATTCTTGAATGTCAACTTAACTCTCATTATCATTGGTTAGAATTTAGTCACATCCAGGGAGAAAGATCACAACAAAAGACAGACTTCTCTTTTAGCTGGGTATATGGCATTCTCAATAATGCGGATGTCCCGTTAGCATGAAAGAGTGGGGGGGTAGATGTTGTCAAGTCTAACTCTAATCTCTGAAAATCCCCTAATGTACCATGGTAGTCTGGAGTGCTGGTACCATACTCCTTGCTAAACACTTGTGTGAATTACTTTAACCTTACTATGACGTGGTTCCCTACCAGGGAGACCATGACAACTCACTTCAGATAATGGCTTTAAGGGTTGAGTTAATATATATATAGCAGTCTGAATAGTTCATGACACATGCTATGCATTCCATAAACATGGTCACCACTTAAATATACTTTGAGAGTCATTTTGTAACTGCCCTAATTATAGCATCTCACTCAATAACCTACCTTGAATATAATAAATTCAGAAGTCTGTATTTGATGATATTTGTTAATTTCAATAAAGAATGACCAGTTTCAATTGATTCATTACCATTGCCAGTAATTCTCCAAATAGCACAGGTAGATTAAGAGTTTTCAGGATTTCAGCACACAGTAAAGTTGGCGTCTGGTATTCCCTTCAAAAGAAGCTGGCAGGCTGTCTCCCAAAGGGCCTGGTAGGGTAAACATGTCACGCCGGTGAATTTCTGCAAGGTTTGGATCTCATCCTTGCAGGCTAAGACATCTTAATGGCACCCGGCAAGGAGACTAGTCCCTCAACTTGCCTTTCATGAACCAAATCCGTAAGTTTCCATTTAAAATGACGATTGTAACCATAACAGGAACTAACAGTCTCAGATATCCAGACCTAAACAGGAAAAATACTCTTCACCAAATGGTGTTTGCTGAAGGTTGACTTGAAACAAAATACCCCTTCCTGTTTAGAACCATGTCCACAAAAGGCTTTGGTTTACAATGAAAACATGGTAGTTGATGTTGATTGCACTTCACCCCTAGATCCATAAACAATACCCGGCTATAATCTTTCTGGGATTCCCTTGCTCACCCGGGCTTTGAGTAGACATGTTCTTTCCACAGACGCTCAAGGCATTCAATCACATTTCAAGCAAGCCTTGTCTATCTAGATGCCATTTGGCCTTTTATTGCCTTTATCTGTCAAGTTTTTTGGGGGGGAGGGGCAAAAAAGTCTACCTGTCAAAGAGGACACCTCATTCCCTAGCTCATGGAGATTTTCGCCTGGAATATACAAACCACCATCAGCTCAGAACATACCTAACTACTATTACAGGAGCAGAAAATCGAGGCTTATTGGAAGCTGCCATAGTTCAAAAAGAGAAGAAAAGACATTGAACTAGGTCTACCTGACCCCATGGCCTTTTCTCTCACACTAATATACTGCTTGAGATTCTTTTCAATATTTTCCTTCACTGTTGATCGCTTACCCTCTATCCATCCTGAGTGTCACCCAAAGTTTTGTCATTTAACATATAATATTCATCTGGAGTGCATGACTTGGCAAAAGCATGGGATATATTGAATGGATGCTGCACCCAACATTCACCAAGGAGAAAGGCACTTTCAACAGCAGTGTCTGGTGAGAGAGAGTATTCCCCAGGGACAGTCCCCTCCATAATCACTACTCCTTGCTTCTCTCCTTACTGTCTGTTTCAAAAAGCCCATTCACCAGCAGGCTTTTCTTGTCTTTGCTGTAACAGCAGCTTCACTGTGTGGCGAGCCAGGTGGTGGCAAGAAGATAATACAGCCCATGTTCGCACAACAATAGTAAAATCAGGCATGACTGAAAATTATGGACAGTCCAATTTGTCACAGCTCAGTACAATAGTCCCAGACTGGTACGCAAGCAGCAGTCCTGACATAATCAAGATTCCATTTCTTGCGGGGCCACGCAGACAAATTTTACTGAATAAAATCAACAAATATTGTGGGCATATCTAACTCCATCATCATCACCTCGACTGCAAGTACAGTCTTTCATTTGGAAACATCAGCTACGGGGTCAAGGGTACAGCATTCATAAGATCGATGAATCTGGGTCTTAGATACACGAAGTCCCTGAAAGACTGCCTAACCCACCTCTTTATGTGAGATAGCACATTTTTCTCTGGAGTTCTTAGTAAAGAATCATTCATTTCTTCTTTCAACGTAATCAATAACAAGGAATTCATAATAACACAGAGTGATCCATTTTGTCATAAAAATGTAGTTGATAAAATGTGAAATCTGGAATATATACGACAGATCATCTCTGTTTTTTGTAGGATAGTTGTCCGGTTTTTCTAACATAGTCAGGGTGTCCCTAATCTGGATTCCCCTCTCTAGGAATGCCTCCAGCCAGGCCTCATGAGACAAAATTTTAAATCCCTTCATGTTCCCTGGATGCATTCCAAGTTATCGGTCTTTCTTTACAATATTTTTGCTAAAGTTAAATTCAGTTGCCTTTGAACAGCATGGGGTTGAACTGCAAGGCTCCATCTATATGTGGGTTTTTTTTTTTCTCAGAACCAGTACTCTAAATGTATTTTTTCCTTATGACTTTCTTAGTAATATTTTCTTTTCTCTCGCTTACTTTAAGAACGCAGCATAGTACACATCTAAGATACAAATTATGTGTTCATTACTGTTTACATTAACAGTCAAAGCAGGATGTTAGTAGTTTTGAAGAGTCAAAAGTTATACTTGGATTTTCAGCTGCTTGGGGGGTTGGTGCCTCTAAAATCCTTCATTGTTCAAGGGTAAAGTTGATGTCACCCAGATGTCATCTCCCTCATCTTCACGGGAATCATAAGCATTGTGTATCTATTAATACAGTATCAGATAATATTTCTTGTTGGCTATCCTGAGCTGAGAGTCGAATGGATCTCTGAAAGTAATTAAAATAGCTAACTTATGAGTTGCTTCCACTATTTCTGCCACTGTCTTATAACAGTTCTACGAGGTAGGTTCTAGTATTAGATACACTGTGCAGATGAGGAAACTAAACCACAAAAAAATTCAAAGAAACTCATTGAAAGTAAACCAGCTAGATTTTTAAAAGATTTTATTTACCTGAGAGAGTGAGCGAGAGAGAGCACAGGAGCAGGAGCAGAGGGAGAGGGGACAGCAGGCTCCGCGCTGAGCAAGGAGCCCTACCCGTTTGTCCCATCCAAGGACCCTGAGATCAGGACCTGAGCCAAAGGTAGATACTTAACCCACTGAGCCACCCAGGCGCCCCAGTAAACCAGCTATTAAGTAATGGAGTTCGATTTGGATTCAGGCAGGTTGCTGCTAGAGACCCTGCTGGTAACTATTATGCAATACCAGTAGTTACCAAGGGTGGGCTCTGAACCAGAATCATCAAAACCCTCTAGGAACCTGGTAGAAGTGTGTACCATCAGGCCCCATTCCTGATCTAAAACAGAAGCTCTGAGTAGACTGATGCTACTTATAAGCCTGTCCAGAAGTTCTGGGGTAGGATCTAGCTTGAAAGCTACTGATCTACAGAACATGCATGTAAGTCCTTAATGCAAGGTACACATGCCACTCAAAAAAGATTAAAAACAAAGAAACAAGAATCCTGAACAATGAGAGTTGGTTCTTACCAGTCGTGGACCAGAGAAGATCAGAAAGCCACATACAGTATTGCTGACAACAGATTTTTAAAGGATAACTCACCTACTAGGCATCTAACATTACTACTTAATCTTTTTTCTTTTTTTACTATTTATTCTTAAATAGTGTGTCAGCATAGCGTTTCTCTTTTGTTAATATTCAACGATCTTTGAAAAACTATCAGGGCCCCTTTAACTGGAGGACTGAACCAGCACCATCCCCACAGTCACGGCTGATACCCAACTTAGAAGATTTGTCTGTTTCTAGGACGTTGAAGGATTTCTTGTCTCTCTTAATGCCTATCTTTTCCGTGGTCATAAAAATTCACTGCAGTTTCACAACTGATTTTGTATCTCCAAAAACTCATGAATGGAAAATGGATTACTTGTCCTAGGCATAGTGAGGATAATAAAAATGAATGCATTTTCTTGAACTATTTAAGTATCTTATTAAATGAAGTCAAGGTCATTATCATCTCTTGGGTAAAATATCTATGGTACTTTGAAAAGACTATTGCTTAATCCATCACCATGATTATTGAGTTTTAATTATTTTACTGTTCATATGAGATTACAACATGTGGTTATCAGTCCTAGACACAGTAAGTAATAACAATCAACAACCAATTACAATTTATAGTTTCCATAGGTGCAAAACCAGTCAAAATATATCTAGGTGCACTAATTGGCCCTATAATTTAATTAGACAGTCTTGATGAAGTTCTAGAACCTAGGTGAGGTTCAGTGGGCTGAGGTCCGGAGCCAATGACCAAGAAAGAATTCTTGAGACATCTTTGGTGCAAAATGGTGGTTTATTAAAACACGGGGACAGGACCCGTGGGCAGGAAGAGCTGCTGCCCCAGGTTGTGAGGGATGGCAGGTTATGTACCCTGCAGTTGGGGGAAGGTGAGGGAAAGGGAGGTTCTAATGGAGTTTTCATATGCTAAAGAGGGCCTACAAGGTGCCAGGATGTCCCAAGCCTACCAGAGGCCTTGCCTTTGCAGCTGGATCAATGTTGTCTTTAGACCAGCCATTAACATGAAGATAGTTGGGAGACTTTTTGGTGGGGGGTCACAATCCTGCTATCAATCGTCTTTGTTAGTGAGATTTAGGACATTTGTAAACCAAGGAAGACTCCTGTCTAGCAGGATTGTGAGCTCTGCAAGTTAACTATTTGCTTATTGTTCATGGCAGTCAGGGCTGCCTGAGGGATGCTACACATATGACAGAGGGGAAGCGGATGGAGAGGGGGGTACAAGGCGCCAGCTTTTGCTTTGTCTTCAGCCAGCCTCGTGCTCCCTCATCAGTCTCATCAAGACTTTTGTACACCTGCCAACTGCTGCCTGTAGCAAGAGTAAAAGTCAACCAGCAATTCCTATTATCATACTTTTCAAGTTACTTGTTTGCTTAAAATTACCTAATTCAAAAATACCCCTGGGAAGGATGATCACATTTTACCGTTTGGTTTTAATCGTAGGGAAACACACAGAATTAGAGTTCCATGTATATGTAAGATACACTAATAATAATCCCAATTATTCCCAATTATCCTCCCAAATTTAGATGGTGAGGTGGCAGCTGTGGTTAATAAAAATAGCACTTAGTTTTGGAATCAGAAGACCTAGATATTTTGCCACACACCATCTGTGTGACCTTGGGCAACTCATACCAAGTCTCTGGGCTTAATTGACTTCTACATAAATGGTTATACTAAAATTTTATCTCCTTACCTCACAGTATGTGCATGAGGATTCCTTGACATTTATAGGGAATAGCTTACGTAAAAGGTGAAATTCAGCTTAAATGGTTTCAAGCGATTTTAATAAAACTACTCACTTATTCACCTTTCTATAGCTTAATGTTTCCATTCTCCCCTTAATATTGGGAGAAATTTTGAATTTTTATCTTTCTTTGCTTTAGTATGTCATGTTTTCTTTTTAATATAGCAAAAAATGAAAAAAAATATGTTTGCTTTATGCTGTACTTTTCTTCTGTATTATCTTAGAGATTAAGAAAGAGACAATTAATACCCAATTAAGACATACTTACAACTAGTTTTTATGAGAGAGTATGTTTTTGCTAGTGATAGAATCAAATGATTCTAGATTCTAGTAATGGAATCAAGACCGAACATCAAAAAGTATGTTGCTGATAAGTATTTGCAAGTGAGTGTCAAACTTCAGGGGGCAAAGTATGCTTTATGATAAACTTCAGGGGGCAAAGTATGCTTTATGATGAAGATTTTGACACAGAATTCAAAGCGGGAGAAAAGTCCATTTCCTTTTCTTGTATGAAATTGTGTTTTATCTGTGTGTTTATGGAAAATATAAGTGAAGGGAAATGTAGATTTCCTCTCATTCCTTGTCTCCATCACTAGATCTTGCACTTAGCTGAATTTCTACAGTAGCAATATAAAAAATAAAACTCCAATTTGAATGGACTCTTATCTGACTGGTAAGTATCTCCATGCACCTATCTTTCTGTCCTAGGGCCCCTAAACCATAGTTTAGGCTGAATGAGAAATAATGAAATAATCTTCATCCGTTCAAAAACAGTTTCTTCTAGCACCAGAGACTCAGACTTTTCATTCTCTTCAAATCATTCTCTTCTCAAAACATTTTTACATAGATATAAGCATTAACCTTTCCTTTATGCCACTGTTACTATCATTATCTAAAATTCTTTTCTGAACATCAATTGTGTAAATGGAAAAGGTACTTCCAGTTAAGAAAGGGTAACTCTCCTTAGGGAGCTGACAACATAATAGAATGTTGTTTGTATTGAAAGTGCAATTCTAGCTGAGGTTTTATTTTTTAAATACCTAATAATCCAAATTATCACAAAGTCGAATCTACTCCCTAGTGGTGTACTAGAAAGCTAGATTCACAAGGCCATTAGGTAAGTTACTATTAGGTAAGTTTCCACTCAGCACAGGGCCAAATCCTGTTTTTAATTGACTTATTTTTTTCTTGTGGTGAGAAAGAAACAGAATTCGAACAGTTGGAAATTAAAAAGACAAACTACAGGGCGCCTGGGTGGCTCAGTGGGTTAAGCCGCTGCCTTCGGCTCAGGTCATGATCCCAGGGTCCTGGGATCGAGTCCCGCATCAGGCTCTCTGCTCAGCGGGGAGCCTGCTTTCTCCTCTCTCTCTCTGCCTGCCTCTCTGCCTACTTGTGATCTCTCTCTGTCAAATAAATAAATAAAATCTTTAAAAAAAAAAAAAAAAAAAGACAAACTACATACATGATGCTATTTCATTTCACAGATTGTGACCTCTACATCCCAGGTTAAAGGTGACCATGTGACTAGGAACCCTTTATGTAGACCAACTTGCTCATTATCTAATAACTTTGAATCAGTGTACATGCAAAAGCCAAATGCATATTTTCTAGAAGTAACAAAGTAGGGAAAAAATGTTGAATGTGTTTTCTGTGGGGAAGTCACAGATAAGGCTACAGACGAGGTGAAAAGAGACCTGGAAAAAAACAGAGAAGGTGGGGACCACTTGGTGGCTGTATAGAGAACAAGTCTCTTGTTGGCTAAAGAGAACGGACTCTGAAATAGAAGTTCATTATTTTTTGTTCACTCCTCACCAAAAGCAATTATTTCAGGTCTCTGACTAGAATTTTGGGAAAGAGTCTCTCATTTGAAGATCCTTGATAGGAGCATTGAGTAGGTCAGTGAGTTGCACCTTCTGAAATCTATTCTTTCAACATACAACTGCTATTTCCCAATTCCCAATATCATGTTTACCTCCTTGAAGACTAACTCTTCACTGTGTACTGAATTAGGGTCTCCTTAAAAATATGGAGGTCATTAAAAGTACTCGTTAAGATCCTGTGTGCAGAAACACATAGATAATGGTTTAAATTTCTGATACAACACTTAATTAAACTACAGTTGACCCCTGAACAATGCAGGGATGGGGGGTGCCAACCCCCCACAATTATATACGTATATCTTAACTACTAATCTAATTATCTATCAGGTAATTACTAATCTAATTACTAATACAATTATCTATGTATATCGTAACTACTAATACCCTACTATTGACCAGAAGCTCTACCAATAACATAAATCATCAATGAACACATAGTTGTATGTTACAGGTATTATATACTATATTCTTACAATAAAATAAATATTAAGCAAATCATAAGGAAGAGAAAAGTACAGTTATAGTACTGGACATACGTTTACTGAAAAAAAAAATCTGTGCACAAGTGGACCAAGACAGTTCAAACCTATGTTGCTTAAAGGTCAAGTGTAGTTAACTTGGCAGTTTTTGTTTCATCTGTGAAATTGAGAGAGGCTCACTTAGAATAATGTGTAAGAAATAGACCCACGGCTGACAAGCCTGGAAGAGTGAATTTTAGAAAGAAGGAAATGGTCACCAGTTTCCAGTTCTGAAAAGAGGCCAAGCAAAGTATCAAAGAGCACATACATAGTCAGGGCAATTAAAGATAGAGATTCTTGGGACGCCTGGGTGGCTCAGTTGGTTAAGCAGCTGCCTTCAGCTCCGGTCATGATCCCAGCATCCTGGGATCGAGTCCCATATCGGGCTCCTTGCTCGGCGGGGAGCCTGCTTCTCTCTCTGCCTCTGCCTACCATTCTGTCTGCCTGTGCGCGCTCGCTCTCTCTCTCTCTGACAAATAAATAAATAAAATCTTAAAAAAAAAAAAAAAGATAGAGATTCTTGGAGATATTAGTAACATCAGCAGTCCCTTTTTCAGAAAAGTGAAGGAAAAAATAATATCTAGAATGGGAAAGATTGAGGAGTACATAAGATGAGATGCTGGAAATGGTGAGTCTTAGAGGAAAAGAATTTTAAGAATAGGATGAAGGTACGGATGACCTGGGAGTGGTAACTAGAAGAAGAACTCATTGAAAAGTCCAGCTCTAGACCTGAGCTGCACACAATGTTTTAAAGAATAAACAGTCTAGGGGCGCCTGGGTGGCTCAGTGGATTAAGCCGCTGCCTTCGCTCAGGTCATGATCTCAGGGTCCTGGGATCGAGTCCCACATCGGGCTCTCTGCTCAGCAGGGAGCTTGCTTCCCTCTCTCTCTCTCTCTCTCTGACTGCCTCTCTATCTACTTGTGATTTCTCTCTGTCAAATAAATAAAACTTTAAAAAAAAAAAAAAGAATAAACAGTCTACTTGACAAGACTCTAGTGGAATTAGTATCCTCAAAGAGAAACAGAACTCAGGTAAGGCAAGGAGAGAGAACATCCAACAAGATACTATACCACAGTGATTGTTGAAGAAGTTCCATACAGAAGTGCAAAGGGAAGAAGAGGTATCTAGATCAAGCCAAGAAGTACACGGCAAGCTTATGGTCTTAATGGGCAACTGAAAAGTATATAGAAGCATGGAGCCCTATCTTGTGGCTTGACTGTTAAGGTCACAAATGAGAGATGGGTCCTAGTCCTAATGCACAAGCATTTTGTTTTACTCCACATTGTTTTTTATTATATTGAAACACATAAAAAATCAGTGTATTTACCTTTGTGAAAAAGGATTTCTTGCTCAGTATTTAGCCACTGATGTGCCCTTCTAAATCAGTAACCTGTGTTTTATTTTATATGTTGCTTTAGTAAAAATGAAACCTTGGAGTCCCCATGCCTTTTCCTCTGAGTATCTGACCTGTGAAACATCAACTTTTCCTCTTTACCCATGTTTCCCAGAAATAAGTTAAGTTGCTTTGATGTTTTTTAAGTTTAATTAAATCCCTATCTCCAGGAAAAATAATGTTATTCTGATGTCTCCGAGGCACTATTTCTACAATCTGGTCCTTAGACAATATGCATCTCATTTTCCTAGAGAACTTATTAAAATACACATTCTTGAGTGCCATCATCAACCACATAAGAATTTCTGATCAGTAAACTTGAGAATATTCCACTGTAATTATCTTCATTCATGGTTGAGAAAGAATTTCCTTATAATTTGCCCCCCGCCACCCTGCCCTTAGAGATAATGAATACATTTCTAAGAAAAGGAGTAAAACTTTTGAGGTCAGGAGTTGTTGATAAGGATTCTGGACTCCAGGAGCCTCTCAGGGCTGGAAAGAGTTCCCGTGTTTAGATTTTCAACTGGACAGGTGTGAGAGCTACACAGCTCTAGCACAGGATCACTAGAGAAGTGAGGCTTTGGATGATAGTGAATATGTGTGACTAAAAATAACTGTGGCCTAAGAAATCCAGAAGTGGCTGAACTAGTTAGATCAGAGCATTAAAGGTCTATCCCTCACAGATGCTCTCTAGGTCCAAAAACCAGGCAGCTGTGACATCAGTGCAGGAGGGATCAGCTAGATCGTATAAACAAGTGGGACAACATTCAATGCGGTATCAAGGCTCACAAGGAATAAGGACAGCAATGTCAACAGTAAGATGACCCAGAAGCATGACCACTCAGAGGCAGGTCTGCATTTTCAGAAAATCCACAGGACGGCCCAATGGAGTAAAGTACTCCAAAGGATAAATGGATTTTGTGCCATCTTCAAGTCAGGGTATTGGGATCTTAAACAAGTTTCAATATGATTTGAAAGTAAATATTTTGAGGAACAGTTTCTTTGGTTTTATTTATTTATAATAACCTAAAAAGGGTATCCAATGCTGAGAAAATAGAACAAAAATTAATTCAATAGGTGGAATTTCTGTGATAGAAAAATAATTGTTAGAGGAAAAAAATATCAAGAATAGTCTTTAGTGATGTTAAACAGAGACTGATATCACCAAGACAGTGGCATGGTTGTACCTAACTTAATTTCCACCTCACAAAAAGAACAAATAACAACTATTCAAGAATAAGACAGCACAGAGAGAATCCTACAACACAGGGTTGAGGCATGCCCTGTACCATAGAGACCAAGACATATTGCCTTAGAAGATAGAGAAGCAGCTACAGATTGACATTATTGCCCTTTCCCCAGGCCAGCAGAGTACCACATGGAGATGTCTCTCCTCGACTTGTTCTTCCAGTCAGAAAGGAAAACCCAAGAGGGACAGGCAGGTCCCTCCGGCATTGTGGGACACTTCTCAGGAACCAGCACCAACTCCGATCTCACACCATGAAAAGGGCAGAAAAATCTGTGGGCTTCAACCAGTGGGAAAGTGACTACGAGAAGGAGGAGTGGCCTGTAACAACTAGCACATAGATCTTGGCAGACCAAGCTCATACCTGCAGTGCCCAAGTTATAATCCCAGCCTGAGGTTTGATTAGGTGCAGAAGCACAATGGGGTCATACTCTGTTCAGGGAACTCGACAGACTACAGGTTTACTTTATTTGCAGCCTCAAACAAGGAGTTTTGCCAGCCAGAGACCCAGTTTGCCCACATCCAGGCAAGGAGCTGAAACACAGCCCCACCCACTGCGGAGAGTGTCTTCAGGTGCCCTCGGAACAGAAGCTGCAATAACTTCTGGTAGCTCTGCCAGAAGCATTTGAGCCAAGTGGTGGCAGAGGAGAAAAGGTCACTCCCATAGCAAACCCAGCAGGAGGCATGAAGTGTTCTTAAGCACTGGCTAGGGAATTAATGCATAGCCAAGCCTGAGGGTAGCTCTGGCCCAACCCAAAAAAAGAAATTGTGTGGGAAGTTCAGACTTCCCCCAGGCAAGGGAGTCTCTACACAGCCCCAGCCACTGTCTTTCAGTCCTACCTGACCATACAGGCTAACTAGTGACGATTCCTAGAAGCTATACAACCCAGTGGCCCTCAAGCTAAGGGAAGGAAAAGCAGAGTCAAGAATTACAGAAAAAAGCCAGTGGCCTTCTTCAGTCAGGCAACGTGGGCTATGGGTCAGCCCACATTTCTCAAATGCACAAGGCACATTTTCTAAGATAGATCATATGTTAGGGCACAAAAAAAGTCCTAACAAATTCAAGATTAATATCATATAAAGTATCGTCTCTGACCACAATGGCAGCGCATTAGAAATCACTAACAATCTATAAACATGTGGAAATTAGATACTCTTCTAAACAAACAATTAAAGAAAAACTTAAAAGAGAAATTAAAGTTTTTTGAATCCTCCCAAAATGGAAACACAACATGCTCAAACTTGTAGGATAGAGCAAAAGTATTTGTAAGATGGAAGTTCATAGCAATAAATTCCTATGTTAAAAAGCAAGAAAGATCCTAAATAAAAAAACCTACCCCTGGGGCGGGCGCCTGGGTGGCTCAGTGGGTTAAAGCCTCTGCCTTTCAGCCCAGGTCATGATCCCAGGGTCCTGGGATCAAGCCCTGCATCTGGCTCTCTGCTTTGCAGGGAGCCTGCTTCCTCTCTCTCTCTCTCTCTCCCTGCCTCTCTGCCTACTTGTGATTTCTCTTTCTCTGTCAAATAAATAAAATTTAAAAAGAAAAAAAAAAGCCTACCCCTATGCCTTACTAAATAGAAAAATAACAACCGAAGCCAAAGTTCAGGAAATAGTAAAGGTTGGAGCAGAAATAAATGAAATAAAGAACAGAAAAATAATATAAAAATTAACCAAACTAATAGTTCTTTGAAAAGATAAACTTGACCAAGACATATTGGTAGAATATGTCTTAGCTAGAATAACCAAACTAAAAATAGAAAAATGATCCAACTTAAGAAAATTAAAAATGAAAAAAAGACATTACACTGATACCAAAGAAAATCAAAGTATTATAAGAAACAATAGCACTGAATATCAACAAACTAGACAACCTTGAAGGAAACTTAAAACTTGCCAAAGTGAATCAGGAAGAAATATAAAATCTGAACAGACCAATTACCAGTAAGGAGATTAAATCAGTAATCAAAGATTTCATAACAAAAGAAAGCTCAAGACCAGATGGCTTCACTCACAAACTTCACCAAAAATTTAGGGAAGATTTAACACTAATCCTTTTCAAAATCTTCCCCCGCCCCCAAAAAAAAGAAACAAAAAAGGCTCACTCTACAAGGCCAGGATTATCCTGATATCAAACAGGAAAAGCACTAGGAAAACTATAGGCCAATATCCTTAATGGATATAGATGTAAAAATTCTCAAAGTACTGGTAAACCAAATTCAGTAGCATATGAAAAGGCTTATTCATCATGATCAAGTGGGATTCATCTCTGAAATGCAAGGCTGTTTCAACATATGCAAATAAATCAATGGGATACATCACATTAACAGAATCAAAGATCATACGTTTATCTCAATAGAACCAGAAAAAGCATTTCACAAATCCATTAAGGATGAAAATTCTTAAATTAGGTAGGGAAGATACATATCTCACCATAATAAAAATGATATAGGACAAGACCACAGCTAGCATCATCCTCAGTGGTGAAAGTTCAAAAGCTTTTCTTCTAAGATCAGGAAAAAAAAAATGGTCTTCCACTTTTACCACTCCTATTCAAGATGATACTGTAAGTCCTAGGTAGAGCAATCAGGCAAGGATAAGAAAAATGCATCAAAATTGGAAAGGAGGAAGTAAATTTGCCTCTATTTGCAGATGACTATTTTATATGTTGAAAATCCTGAAGATTCAACATAAAAACAGTTAGATCTAAATGCATTCAGTAAAGTTGCAGGATACTAAATTAACATATATAAATTATTAGTATATCTATACACTAATGACACATTTACACAAAAAGAAAAAAGATCCCATTTACAATAGTATCAAACAATAATAAAATACTTAGAAATAAATTTAAGAGTGTGAAAGAGGCTGACTCTGAAAACTATGACACTGGTAAAAGAAATAAAGAAAGACACAAAAAATTGGAAATATATCCTGTGTGCATGGACTGGAAGAATTAATACTGTTAGAATGTTAATACTACCAAAGGCTATCCATAGATTTAATGTAATCCTTATGAAGTTTCCACAGCATTTTTTGCAGAAGTAGAAAAAAACACTCCTAAAGTTTATATAGGACCATGGAAGAATCCAAATGGTGAAAGAAATCCTGAGAAAGAATAAAACAGGAGGCTATATCATCCTGATTTAAACCATACTATGAAGTTACAGCCATCAAAACACGATGGTACTGCCATAGAAATAGACAAATATACAGAATGGAAAAATACTAAAAGCCCAAAAATAAACCCAAGCATCTAAGGACAAATCATATTTGACAAGAGAGCCAAGCATTTTCTTTCTTTTTTTATTATTTTTTTTTTTAAGATTTTATTTATTTGTCAGAGAGAGGGAGAGAGAGTGAGCACAGGCAGACAGAATGGCAGGCAGAGGCAGAGGGAGAAGCAGGCTCCCTGCTGAGCAAGGAGCCCGATGTGGGACTCGATCCCAGGACGCTGGGATCATGACCTGAGCCGAAGGCAGCTGCCTAACCAACTGAGCCACCCAGGCGTCCCCAAGAGCCAAGCATTTTCAATGGAGAAAAGATAATCTTTTCAATAAGTGGTGTTAGAATAAATTGAATAATCATATGTAAAAGAATGTAACTGAATCCATATCTAATTCACTCACAAAAACCCAAAACGAATTAAAGATTTAAATGTAACCCTCATTCTTACACACACATACATACACAACACTCAGAGGAAAAAAGCTCCTTGTCATGGATCTTGGTAATGACTTTTTTTTTTTTAATATGACAACTAAAGCACAGGTAACACAATCAACAATAAACAAGTGGGACTGTATCAGACTAAAAGCTTCTACACAGCAAAAGAAGCCATCAACAAAGTAAAAAGAAAATCTAGAAAGTAGAAAATACTTGCAAACCATGTACCTGGAAAGGGATTAATACTCGACATACATAAAGAACTCATACAACTCATGAGCAAAAACAGTAATAATAACCCAATTTTAAAAATATGTAAAGGAGATGAACAGAAATTTCTCCAAAGATATACAAAAGGCCAGAAGATACATAAAAAGATGCTGAACATCACTAGCCAATAGGAAATGCACACTAAAACCGCAATGAAATATCACCTTACGCCTGTTAAAGTGGTCATCATCAAAAAGATGAGAGATAACAAATGTTGGTTTGTGCACTGTTGTTGGGACTGTAAATTGGTAGAGCCATTGTGGAAAATAATTAGGAGGAGCTTCCAAAATTAAAATATAGAACTACCAGGGGCACCTGGGTGGCTCAGTGGGTTAAAGCCTCTGCCTTCGGCTCAGGTCATGATCCCAGGGTTCTGGGATCGAGCCCCGCATCGGGCTCTCTGCTCAGCGGTGAGCCTGCTTCCTCCCTCTCTCTTTCTGTCTGCCTCTCTGCCTACTTGTGATCTCTGTCTGTCAAATAAATAAAATAAATAATAAATAAATAAATAAAAATAATAAAATATAGAACTACCATATATTCCAGCAATTCCACTTCTGGGTGTATATAGAAAGGAAGCAAAAATAGTAATTCAAAAATTATCTGTACCCCAATGTTCATAAGAACATTACTTATAATAGACGGGATATAGAAACAACCTAAATATCCACTGGTGGATAAATGGATAAAGATGTTGTGGTGTATACACACACACACACACACACACACTATAGACACAATCACACAGCAATATTCCGCCATTAAAAAAAAAAAAATAGGAAATCCTACCATTTGTAATAGCATGGATGGACCTTGAAGGCATTATGTTATGTGAAATCAGCTAAAGAAAGACAAATAATGTATAATCCCACTATATGTGGGGACTAAGGAGGAAACCGTCAAAAGGTATAAGCTTCCAGTTATAGGAGAAATAAATACTAGGGATATAATGCACAACATGATGACTGTAACTCACACCACTCTATGTTATAAAGGAAAGCTGTTGAGAGTAAGGCCTAGAAATTCTCATTACAAGGAGAATTTTTTTTTTCATGTTATTGAATCTATATGAGAAGATGGGTGTTAGCTGAACCTATTAACCATTTCAAAATATAGGTAAATCAAGCAAATGAAAAAGAGTACTTTCTCATATTAAAAAATTATTTCTTCAGTTTATTCCAAAAGCATTTATTCAGCACTACAGTAGAGACTATTTCTAGGGAATGAGTTAAAAAGACAACTGTGCAATGTGAACAAACAAGCATGTTTATTTCATATTAAATTGGTTACTGAAACTTGAAAAGTTTTTCCAATAAATTAAAGAGTGAGGACTGCATGTTCAAACATTCAAGAATTCCAGTCAGTTCTGCCACTTTACTGGGCAATTGTGCCCAGTAATTTCCTGATGCAAGACAAGATACTTCACTTCTTTAAGTACCATTTTCCTCAGTTGTAAAATACAAAAATTGAGTGTTTACATCACAGGACTGCTGTGATGGGCGAATGAGATGATGCATGCCAGGTTCTTGGCATAGTCAGTACTAGCCATTATAGCCATCCTATAATCCTGCTTTGTTTTTAATTGCTTAAGAGACTTTTTGTCAGTCATGAGACAGAAAGTCAACTACTCCAGCTTGCCCAATTAAATAGCAATACGGAGAAATTTCCTTCACTGATGAGAAATTTCACTGCATCAAATTAGATCCAAAGGACATGAGTAGGAATGAAGGTGGAGAGTGATAGCGACTCATATATCCTCCTCTTCAGAACCAACAACGGTAGAAGCAAGGACTAGACAAACACAATGTCCCATAACTTGAATATTTCTCTTCTAATGGTTTAAATCACTCAATGCATTCCATGAAAATAAATTTTAAAGAAAAAACTATCATTTCAGGAAAATGATACAGAAGGTTTCATAATATTGGTTAAAGTCAAACACCAAATATAGAATTTTGCATAGGACTATGAAAAAAAAATGTTGTTTCTATCTCTGCTATAGTGCCCCATCTCAACCTCCCAACTCTATAAATTAACATAAATAATGCTACTTCCTTTTTCCTTAAACAAGTTTTATTTCATGTATCTCTCACCACTTTCACTGTGTCACCATCATTATCAACCATCACCTTTCCTCATCCTAGACTTACTTGGCGGCTTTAGCTTTCACTACCATACTGTGATGAAGTAGCTATACATTACAGGCATCTTCTGTTTTTTAACACTCTTTTTTTTTTTTTTCATTTATTTATTTTCAGCATAACGGTATCATTATTTTTTCACCACACCCAGTGCTCCAAGCAATCCATGCCCTCTATAATACCCACCACCTGGTACCCCGACCTCCCACCAACCCCCGCCACTTCAAACCCCTCAGATTGTTTTTCAGAGTCCATAGTCTCTCATGGTTCACCTCCCCTTCCAATTTACCCCAACTCCCTTCTCCTCTCTAACTCCCCATGTCCTCCATGCTATTTGTTATGCTCCACAAATAAGTGAAACCATATGATAATGAACACTCTTAAAGGCTATAGGAAGGAAATAAACCAGGTATGGTTACTTAATCTTAGAACTTCTGATGTTTTTATAATAAATTAAACCATATATACTTCCCCAAAATGTCAAAAATTGCTGACCTGTCAAGGGCAATAAATTAAAAAAAAAAAAAAATAGCTGTTGCAGTAAGATATTTTGTGCCCTAAAGAGAATAATTTCAACAGGCCAATTTAGGGATATATGTCAAATTATCAAAGGAGAGGTTTGTGAAGAAATAAAAACAGCTTCCTTTAAAATTACCATGATGGAATGAAATAAAGAAATATGGAGGGACGCCTGGGTGGCTCAGTTGGTTGGACGACTGCCTTGGGCTCAGGTCATGATCCTGGAGTCCCCAGATCGAGTCCTGCATCGGACTCCCAGCTCCATGGGGAGTCTGCTTCTCTCTCTGACCTTCTCCTTGCTCATGCTCTCTCTCACTGTCTCTCTCTCAAATAAATAAATAAAATCTTAAAAAAAAAAAAAAGAAAATATGGAGTAGCCTTAGGGAAGGATAGGATCAATTTAATAAAAAGAAGCCTGTCTTTTCTCAATCTCACTAACAACAACGTGGCTTATAATTACTATCTCCAATTTCCCAATTCCTATGGATTCCACAATCCATATCAATCAAGCTCCTCTTGCCACAGTGTAACTGAGACCATTTTGTCAAGATCATAAATGACTTCTTTTTTTCCAAATCTAATAGTCTCCTCTCCATTCTTTGACCTCTCAGTTGCATTCAATGCCTCTGACCACTCCGTCCTCTTGGAGTACTTTCTTGACAGGGCTCTAAGGAAATGGTTTCTCTCTGATCTTACTGGCTTCATGCCCCACAATCTCCTTCACTGGGGCTTCCTTGTCTGGTTGGCCTCTAACTATGATCGTAATTTCTAACTTTGTTGTGGTCATTTTTCCCCCCACTTTCCAGAACTCTACACTGACGAATCAATTTCATACCTGACATCTTTGCATTGCCATCCACTATAGCTCTGAAAATGAATATACTCAAAAAAAGAAAATGAACATACCATCACACAAAACTCTCAAATTTGTTCTTTTCCAGGTGTTCCTCAACTTGAAAATGGTACCAGCACACCACGGTAGTTTAGATAGGACAAAACCTTGGCGCATACTGGACTTAGCATTCTTCCCTACCACACCCATGATATAATCATCAATCAAAGCCTATCAATCGCCCTCCCCCAAAAAAAATCCTTCATTCGGTTACTTGCTTTTACATCTATACCTTCCACTTTAATACAAAATGCCAAAATCTTTCATCTGGATTAATATAATAACCTCCTAAATGTTCTCTTTTCTCTCTTATTAGACTTCTTATAATTTTATAATAATAAAATCCAAACTCTGTATTCTGCCTCACAAAGCTCTGTGCGATCTGGCTTCCTCTTCCCATTGATCTTATCCTGGACACTTCCTGTCTGCCCTGATTCTTCCAAACAGCACCCCATGAATCTATCCAGCTTACGACTGAACTCAGCCTTTCCACAGCTATTAGTTCTGCTTGGAACACTGTGCCCTTGCCCAACTGCCCGGGATTGATTTTACGTATCATCAGAACCCACCTTATTTTCACCTAAAATCAAGTACCTTGCTTTCTGCTGAGAACCACCCTGTCCCTCTCTACATGCCACTTGAATATAAGCTCCAATAGGGAAAGCATTTCTGTTTAGCCTACTTAGTAGTGGACCTGTGGCACCCAGAAGAATACCCAGCACACAGTAAACCCTCAATAAACCCTTTCTAAAGAACTGGGTGAAGTGTTTCCGCTGCTTTCTCATGAAGACTGTGTTTTATCTTGTTTTTCTCCCCCCCAACTGCACCCCCATTAAGAACGTGCATACAAAGGGGATAAGCCTACATCTCTTTTCTCTTTCGATTCCCAATAGCGAATAATTTCCAAAGTATGAAAATCACTAAGAGCACTAGAAACACTTTGAACTAATGTATTAAAATGTGGCAAAGGAAATGAAGATATGCTAATCACCAGGGAGGATCCAGATGACATTTGATTAACAGATGAAAAAAATAACATGAACTCAATCATGAAGTTTTGATTACTTTTTGCAGCCATGTTTGCACACCATGTACGGTAATAAGGAACCTGGACTATGAATATCATCCAGGGTTGATGGAATTGTGCAGTACCTAAAAGAAGAAAACATTAAAGTACTAGTGAATAGTTTGATGACATGTCTGACCATGACATGCAGACTAAATCAAAGTTTCATTCATTGATAAAGTTATGTTGAATGGAGGCCTGCTGAGAAATGATATAATTAGACCAAATTTTGAGGAAAGCTGTAGCAGTGATTTAGAGATGTAGGCTTAAGGGTATTATTAAACTTGAATCTCTGAACCCTAAGTGGTATGTGGATAGAATTCATAAGCATTTGCAAACTTCCTGCAATTGTGATATTTGCCATTTAGATGCAAGCTTAATCATTTAAAAGAGACTAGAGATTACATTAGACTCTCCTAGGTGTCTGTGGCATAAAAGATACAATTACCCTAGGATTCCAAAACATCAATGTTCAATTACGAGTAACAGATAATGGCTAAACATGAAAAAAAAAAAAACAAAAAAAAAAAAAAAACCTGAGAAACCTTATTGAAGGAAAGTATACACTTAGATACTGAAGAAAAGAAACTGAGTTTATTTAATCTGATTTTGCTTCATGAGGAAAGTTGAAACACATTAAAAAATAAGCTTCTTGGGGCACCTGGGTGGCTCAGTGGATTAAAGCCTCTGCCTTCGGCTTGGGTCATGATCCTAGGCTCCTGGGATTGAGCCCCACGTCAGGCTCTCCACTGGGCGGGAAGCCTGCTTCCTCCTCCTCTCTCTCTGCCTACTTGTGATCTCTGTCTGTCACATTAAAAAAATCATTTAAAAAAAAAAAAAGCTTCTTGGACAAATATTTCAAGTTGATGTTACATATACTATGTGTGAACTAACATTTTTGACAATAAATGAGGTCTCCTCAAATAGTCATAATGCATAAATCAGTAAAATTAAAAAGAATAAAGTGGTGTTTTCATTGTAATAAGAATCACTTAGATACTAGGAGAGTCTAATTTTTGCTTGTAAACATTTGGAATTATTCTTTTAAAAATATTCAAATAATGATGTCACTAAAAAAATGTCATGAGGTGGAAAAGTTGTCCAGACTTTGAACTACAGAATAAAACTTTTCAAATATCCTAGCAAACTTAACGAACATTAGAAACCAAGAGAATAAATTTCAAGAAGTCTCAGGTAAATGTTTAATAAGGACATTAAAGGTTTTTTTTTAATATTTAATAGTTATAGGTGCTAATAAGTTGACCATGAGTCAGCAATGTTTAAATCCTTAACATTTCTAAGCACCATTTGTGGAATAAATATAGACTAATATTAGTATATTAGTATAGTATATTACCGCATATTTTCAATGGTGATCAATTTCATACCTTTTTTTTAAGATTTTATTTATTCATTCATTCATTTATTTATTTATTTATTTTTAGAGATTTTATTTATTTTTTTGACAGAGAGAGATCACAAGTAGGCAGAGAGGCAGGCAGAGAGAGAGAGAGAGGAGGAAGCAGGCTCCCTGCTGAGCAGAGAGCCCGATGCGGGACTCAATCCCAGGACCCTGAGATCATGACCTGAGCTGAAGGCAGCGGCTTAACCCACTGAGCCACCCAGGCGCCCTTTATTTATTTATTTGACAGAGAGAGATCACAAGTAGGCAGAGCAGCAGGCAGAGAGAGAGAGGAGGAAGCAGAGCAGAGAACCCGATGCAGGACTCAATCCCAGAACCCTGAGACCATGACCTTAGCCGAAGGCAGAGGCCCAACCCCCTGAGCCACCCAGGCACCCCAATTTCATACCTTTCAAAAACAAAGCACATAAATTCCATAAAATAGGAGAAAAAGATGAGTGTCTCCGATAATACATATTATCTACCACGTACCAGGCATTATTGTAAGCTAGAGTCTAGCAAAGTATTATCCATGGCAAAATTTAATGCAGGGTTTATTTCTGTATGAGCCTTGAACTAAGAATGCTTTTGCATATTTAAAGGGTCGAAAAGAAAAAGAAAAGAAATAGGAAGAAAAGGGTGAGGGTAAAATGAGGGGGACAAGGAAGGAAGGAGAATAGACAGAATACGTAATACGGATCACAGCTGGGTACTAAAACCTACATATTTACTTCCCGGACTTACACAAAAATTGTGCCTACCCATGCTGTAGGCATTCAATCAAAGATTAATTTAGGTTTACAGAAAAAGACTGGGGAAAGACTAAATGTCATGGATTTTTGTGTATGTAACAGGGCTTACATAAATAATTGCAAAAAGTTCTTCTATAACTGTAGGAATTTAGTCTGCATCCTAAAGAATAATATTACAAAAACTGCTTTACATTAAAACAGTCTCAGGGCATCTGGGTGGCTCAGTCGTTAAGTGTCTACCTTCGGCTCAGGTCATGATCCCAGGGTCCTGGAAAGGAGCCCCGCGTTGGGCTCCCCGCTCAGCAGGAAGTTTGGTTTCCCCCTTCCCTCTGTCCCTGCTTGTGTTCCCTCTCGCTGTGTCTCTCTCTGTCAAATAAATAAATAAAAACCTTAAAAAACGTGTCATAGCCCTTTCATATTCCTACACATCTCTGAAAATTATAAATTAAGAATATTACATTATTTGGAGCAGAGCAATTTATGGTATTTATTTAATTGACAGATTTATTTAATTTAATTTATTTAATTTTCAACCTCGGCTTGGGGAGGTTTTACTTTGGGGATCAAATATATTTATTTACTTTGGGGATCAAATATATTTGAGGTTGAATTTAAGCCGGAAGAATTCAGCCACGGGAACTTCCCAGAGCCTGGCTGCTGCATGAACTGCATCAACTGACCTAAGTGGAGCATCATAAAGGAAAGCAAAGTAGCACCTGCTCAGAGCCAAAGGCTGTTCAAGCACAGGGAGACTTGAGAACACAGACAGGTATAAGCAAGCAAAGCCAACTCAGAGAAAATCCATATACCAGGATATTTCGTTTGATTCCAAAGATGTAAGACGGCCATTAATGATTCCAATTTTTTGTCTTGACTATATCTTATTTACATCATGTTATAACAGTTAAATATGTTAAGTTTATAATTTACTGTCATTTTCTAAAGAAAAGAAGACTGTAGTTACTTGGATTTGCTGAGGTCCACATAGTTTGAAAAAATAATGCAGGTGTACTGAACACTGGCTTCACAGTAAAATCACGTGGGGAACTTTTAAGCTTGTATCTTTGGGGCTAGACCATTGGAGACTCATTTTTCTGGATCTTTGGATCCAGGAGATCCGGGCCTCATCTGGGTTTAACTCTACATGTAATTCTAATGTGAAGCCGAGGTTGAAAATTAAATAAATCTGTCAAAATCTTATTATATGATAATTATGTCAATATCTAGAAACTACTGTATATATTTTGTTCCATAAAAATTAAAAAAAAAACTGTGTTAACTACTAAAGAGTTTAAGTTGATAAGAAGTGAACAATGTGAAATTCAAAACAAGGCTTAGGGACAAATACAGAATAGGTAAGGTAACTACAAAGTTTAAAGATCAGAGATGATGATCCATAAAGACAGAATCTTACATAAGAAATTATCAGTTAGGACTCTTAAGTTGTAGAATTGAGTTTGCTGTTCTGATTCGTGAAAAGTCCATGTTTTATTATTGCTTTTAGTATAATGGAGAGGCTTAACTAAATCCTTTTTGTTTCCCTTCTACCACCAATATTCTCCTAGTAAGCAATCCAAGTTCCCAGTAAGACTTCCTTTAGCCTTGGGGAGCCTGGGTGGCTCAGTGGGTAAAGCCTCTCCCTTCGGCTCAGGTCGTGATTCCAGGGTCCTAGGATCAAGCCCCTCGACGGGCTCTCTGCTCAGCAGGGAGCCTGCTTCCCCACCTCTCTCTCTCTGCCTGCCTCTCTGCCTACTTGTGATCTCTGTCTGTCAAACAAATAAATAAAATCTTTAAAAAAAAAAAAAAAAAAAAGATTTCCTTCAGCCTTGACTCATCTGGCCCTTCTGTTAGAAAGGGGGAGAAAAAAATCTGTAATTCCACATGATTTCCTCAGAGTCCCCCAAAAATCCCAGGGGAAATTCTTAACACTCAACAGTCCTTTCTACCTCAATCACCATTAGAAATTCACTACTCCAAGGCCTTGTCTCAAGCTTCCTTTCTGGTTCCTGTATCCCTCCTCTGTGTGCCCTCCCCCTGACCAGGGCCAAACTCCTCACATCTTTCTGTGTGGCCCTGGGAAACTCGTGGTCTTCCACGAGCAACATGTTGTCTCTGAATGTGTCCCTCATGTGCTTTCTCCACATGAAAGAAACCAGAAAGGCTGTGGTCCAAGGTGGCAGCACTGGATGCTCCTGAACTCTGCTTTCCCCAAGGACACACCAAATCTACAGCTAGACAGGGAGCATTTCCCTGCAAAAGAAACCCAGGAACTAGATGAGTGTTTCCTATATATTGGGCAAATTAAAAATTCATGTCATAACAGGTTAAAAAAAAAGCTGAGCCCTACTCTCACCATAAACCCTAATCCTGGTGCAGTAACAATCAAGATGGTACTCAATTCCTACTTTCTTCATGAGGAGTATGTAAAGCCCAATATATACCACAACTTTTAAGACTTTTGCCTGAAGGAATACCACCGAAACACCTAGCTCTGAAAGCCAACAGCGTTTGTGTCCATGAACCTGTTGGGTTGGTGACTCCGGGAATGCAGGAGGAACAAGAGAAATGACCTCCCAGGGCTGCTATCTTTCAGTCCTATCCTCACCTTCCTCAACCCTGGACTCTCCAGCCAAAAGGAGGTATGCCCAGGTCAGGTCTCCATAGGTAACCCGATACCTATGCAGGAAACAGAAGTATCAGGACCCTCCACCCTATACCCTCCGATCACCAAATACCCTACCATATATGGATGTGAGGCCACTCCCTGCCTTGGCCTGATAAAAGACCCCCCCACCGACTCCCTCCCAGTGTGACTTCCCCGACTCTGCTTTCCTCCAGAGTCGCGGAGCCTTGCCCGAGGGTGCTCACCTCCTCCCAGCATGACTTTCCTGGCTCCCCTTCTCCTGAGCCCTGAAACTTCAGAGAGTGCCTTTAATAAATCTTGTCCTGTGCCTACCTCGCCTGGTGTCATGTTTATCTCACCTGCGAAACTTTACAGAACCCATTAGACAATAGCAAAAAAAGAAACAATTCTTAACAGATTCCAGGATTGCCATGCCAATCCCCTAGGGCCCAGTGTAGAGTAGAGGTGGCAGGCAGAGAGACCCATATCCCAGTCCTTCCCTGAAAGAGGCCTGTTTGTGTATCCTAAAAGCTACAGTCTGAAGGTCAGGATTGTCACTTAACATATATCTAGGGGCCAGCAACAATCTTCACTAGAGACAAGGGTGGGTCATAAGTACCATCTTCATGCTCTTCTGTCCCACTCCAGGTGATAGATGTCTCCTTGAAAAGAGCTTGTGCACATGCCTGGTACCCTCACTTTTAGGACTTCTACCCAGAGGACACACCCCTTGAAATCCTTGCTCGGGTGGCCAGTGGGGCTTATATTCCTAAGTTCAACAAAACTGTAGCAAACAAAGAAACAATTCTTAATCAGCTAGTACCCACCAGGATTCAGCATAAAAGCAGAAGACAGACATACTTAGCTTCCAGGATTTCCCTGAAAATGGTTATTTCAGGTTTCTAAATTAGCATACAACTAGGGACAAACTGTGATCCTCCCCTGAGACAATGACAGCCCAGACATCATCTCATTCCCCCTGCAGCTTACTCCAAAACACCAATAGTTCTCTGGAACTTATATATGTGTCTAGCACCCCAGTTTCTGTACCTGCCATTCAGGGGCACAGGCACTGATCATCTGGCTTTGGAAGCCAACAAGGATTTCATTCATGGGTCCCAAAGGAATATAGCAAGCAGAAAACAAACAAAAAACAGTTCTTAATTAGCTACCCACAATGGCTCAGCGCAGAGGAAACAGAGAAACACATACCTTTCACTCTTTCCCTGGAAAAGTTCTACATGCATATGTTAAAAGCTTCTAATTAGAGCTCAGCTTCCAATCAACCAGCACCTAGATGTTGAACGAGATTATCCCCTTTGGCTCAATTATGTGTCTTGGCATATACTCAACTTGTATGAGCCACTAAGAACAAAGTAGCAGCTTAGACAATCAAAAGTTTGAAAGATAACCAAGAGCTAGGGCTAGGCTAAACAAAAAAGTTTGTGGAAGATACAAGACCATTCCATCAAGAATGGGAGAGATATCAATTTTATCTAAGGCTCAGAAACAAACACAAATAGTCAATGAAAATGAAGAACAAAGAAGTATGTATTAAAAAAAAAGAACAAGTTAAAACAACAGAAAAAAAAAACTGAATGAAAAGGAATTCAGTGATTTGCCTGATAAAGAGTTAAAAATAATGGTCCTTTGGATTCTCACCAAGATCAGGAGACTAAGGATGAACAAAGTGAAAATTTCAATTAAGACATATAAAATAGAGTATAAAACAAACTACATAGATGAAGAATACATTAATTAAGCTGAAAAATTCAGCAGACAGGTTCAACAGCAGCCTAATCAAAAAGAAGAAAATGTCAATGAACTCAAAGACAGGGCAGTGGAATTCGCCCAGAGAAACAAACATTTTTAAAAAGTGAAGGTAGATAAAAGGATTATGGGACACCATCAAATGGATCAATATACACATTACAGGGGCCCCAGAAGAAGAGAATGAGAGGGGCAAAACCTTATTCAATGAAGTAATGGCTGAAACTCTTCTTAACCTGGAGAAAGCCATCCAGATTCAGGAAGCCCAGAAAGTTCCAAACAAAATAAATCCAAAGACATCCACACTAAGACATAGTATAGTTAAGCTGTCTACACTTAAATACAAAAGAGAATCCTAAAAGTGGCAAGAAAGAAACAAGTTGTTTCATACAAGGAAGTCCCCATAAGACTATCAGCAAATTTTTCAATAGAAACTCTGTGGGACAGAAGGGATTGCCATGATAAATAAAAGTGCAGAGGGGAAAAGAGCCAACCAGGAATGATCTACCAAGTAAAATGGTCCTTCAGAATTGAAGAAGAGAGTTTTCCAAACAAATCTGAAGGAGTTCATCACCATGAGACCAGCCTTACACATGTTAAGGAAATGTCCTCAAACTGAAACAACAGGATGCTAATGAGTAACAGAAAGACATATAAAACTATAAATCTCACTGGTAAAGGTAAATATATAATTCACAATACCCTAATGTTGTATCGGCGGTAGGGAAATCACTTATAAATCTAGTATGACAGTTAAAAACCAGAAGCAGTAGATATAACTACAATAACTTGTTAATGGACACACAGGTAAAGAGCTGTAAACTTTAACATCCAAAACATACAACATGTGGGCAGGACAGAATAATATAAGGCTCTAGTATGTGTTTAAACTTACAATGTTTAGATCTTAGACTAAGAAAAACAAGATGTTTTTATATGTCTTATCACAACAACAAAGCAAAACCCTGTAACATACACAAAAAAAGCAAAACCCTGCAACATATACACAAAATTAAAGAGAAGAGAAGTCTATCAGTACAGAGCATCAGCAATTCACGAAGAGAAAAAGAAAGCAAGAGAGGAATTACAAAACCACCAGGCCCCAATGGCCAAAGCAAACGTGACAAAGAACAACAAAGCTGGAGGTATCACAATTCCAGATTTCAAGATACACCAGAGAGCTGTAGTAATCAAAACAGTAGGATATTGGCACAAAAATAGACACATATCAATAGAACAGAGTACGGAGCCCAGAAAAGAAGCCCGCACATATGGTCAATTAATCTACAACAAGGCAAGACATTGCAAGGGGGAAAAATTAGTCTCTTCAATAAACAGTTCTAGGAAAACTGGACAGCTACAAGCAAAAGAATGAAACTGGACCACTTTTTAATACCATATACAGAAATAAACTCAAAGTGGATTAAAGACCCTAATGTGAGTCCTGAAACCATAAAAATTCTAGAAAAGAAGATAGGCAGTAACTTCTTTGATACTGCCTTGGCAGCATTTTTTTTTTTTTTTGACCTGTCTCTTAAGGAAAGAAAACACAAAATTAAACTAATGGGATGACACCAAAATAACATTTTTTCACAGCAAAGGAAATCACTGACAAAACACAAAGGCAACCTACTGAATGGGAGAAGATATTTGCAAATAACATAACTGATAAGGTGTTAATATCCAAAATATTTTTTTAAATAAATAAATAAAAACAAGGGGCACCTAGATGGCTCAGGGGCTTAAGCCTCTGCCTTTGGCTCAGGTCATGATCTCAGGGTCCTGAGATCAAGCCCTGCATCAGGCTCTCTGCTCAGCGGGGAGTCTGCTTCTCCCCTCCCTCTCTGCCTACTTGTGATCTCTCTCTGTCAAATAAATAAATAAAATCTTTAAAAAATAATTTAAAAAGTAAATAAAAACAAGAAAACAATCTGGTTTAGAAATGGGCAGAAGATCCGTGGATTGAAGACACAGGTAATCAGTAGTAGAAGTCACATGAAAATATGCTCAAAATCACTAGTCCTCAGAGAAATGCAAATCAGAACCACAAGGAGATACCACTACACATCTGTCAGAATGACTGGTATCAAAAAGACAATAAATACAAAGTAGTACTAGCAGTACGCAGAGAAAAAGGAATTTTGTGCACTAATGGTGAGAATGTCAATTGGTACAACCATTGCGGAAAACTGTATGAAGACTCCTCAAAAAATTAAAGATAGAAACCTTATGTTCCAATAATTCCACTACTGGGTTTTTACCCAAAGAGAATGAAAACACTAATTCAAAAAGATATATGCACTCCTCAGTTTATTGCAGTGTTATGTAAAATAGCCAAGATATGGAAGCAACCCAAGTATATATTAAATAAATGGATAAAAAAATGTGCTATGTGTAGATATGTATATACATGCATGTATACATATACATATAATCACACATTATGCCACCATAAAAAAGGATGAGATCTTGCCATTTGTGACAACGTGACTGGACCTAGAGTTATTAGACTAAGTGGAATAAGTCAGATTGAGAAAGACAGACATTGTAGGATTTCATTCACGTGTGGAATCTTAAAAACAAATGAACAGGGCTCCTGGGTGGCTCAGTTGGTTGAGTGACTGCCTTCAGCTTTGGTCATGGTCCTGGAGTCCCAGGACCGAGTCCCACATTGGCGGTGGTGGTGGGGGGGGGTCCCTGCCCAGCAGGGTGTCTGCTTCTCCTCTGACTTGCCCCTCTCTCGTGCTTTCTCTCTCTCTCAAATAAATAAAATCTTCTTTAAAAAATGAATAAACAAAAGCAGAATCAGGCCTATAAAGACCAAACTGATGGCTACCAGAGGGAAGCAGGTAGAGAGATGGACAAAATGGGTGAAGGGGAGAGGGAGATACAGGCTTCCAGTTATGGCATGAATATGTCATGGGACTAAGAAGTGCAGTAAGGGGAGTAGAGTCAATTATATCGTACTAGTGCCGCATGGTCACAGACGGTAGCTGCACTTGTGGTAAGCATGGCATAATGTGTACAGATGTTGAATGACTATGTTGTACATCTGAAACTAATAGAACACTGAGTGTTAACTGTATTCAAATTTAAAAGTTAAAATAGACACACAGAGTGCCTGAATGGGAAAAAAAATAAATAAGACCCAACTATAGGCTCCCTACAAAAGATTTACTTCGGCTTTAAGCACATACAAGGTATAAGGGAAATTATGGAAAAATAGTTTACGTAAACAAAATGAAAAGAAAACTAGTAGTTATACTCTACCAAACTGGAGTTTAAGACAAAGACTGCAATAACAGACAAAGATCATTTATACTGATAAAAGGGCCAATCCTTCAAGAGGTCTGAACATTCATAAATATTGATGCATCTGACATAGGAGCACCTAAATGTATAAAACAAATGTTAAGAGACAGAAAGGGAGAGAGAAAGATAGCAATACAGTAATAGTAGGAAAGCTTTATACACCACTTTTATCGAAGGAATAGATTATCCAGGGAGAAAATCAATAATGAAACATCGTTCTTACATGACGTGTTAAAGCAGAAGGACTTAGATATATAGAGAACACGCTAACCAAATGCAAAAAAATACATATTCCTCTCAAGTGAACATGGAGCATTTTCCAGGATAGATTATATGTTGGGCCACAAAATAAGTCTTTAAAAGGACAGGAATCATATAAAGCATCATTTCTGGCCACAAATAGCATGAAACTGGAAATTAATTATATGAAGAAAGGTGAGAAATCTAGAAGTATGTGGAGATTAAACAACATGACTGATGAGTCAATGAAGAAATCAATACGGAAAGAAGAATAATAATGGAAAATACAATATACCAAGTCCTATGGCATGCAGCAACAAGTCTTTTTTCTTTTTTAAGTTTTTTTTTTTAAATCTTTTTTAAGATTTTTAAAAATTTGTCAGAGAGAAAGTGTCCAAGGACGGGAAGCTGCAGGCCACAGGATAAACAGCTGCGCAGGGAGCCCGGCTCGGGGCTGGGTCCCAGGACCCTGGGATCATGAGTCAAGCTGAAGGCGGACACTTCACTGACTGAGCCACCCAGGCATCCCACCAAGAGCAGTTTAGAGAGAAAATTTTATAGTCTACATTAAGGAAAAATAGAGACCTCAAACAACCCACCTTTAGATCCTTGAGGTATGTGTATGTGTGTGTGTGTGTGTGCGTGCGTGTGAGTGTGTGTGTATAGAGTAGAAAAAATATATATATTAGAGTAGAAAAAGATTTTATATATATATAATTTTTCTTCTATGCATACAATATATACATATGTATATGAATATATTAATTCGTGTACATATATGAATATATTATGAATACATGCATTAATATATCATATATGAATATATAATATTCATGTATGTATATGAATTCATATGCGTGTGTGAATATATTAGTATATATGTATATGTATATGTATATATACATATAATTATATGTATATGTATAATTAGTATACATATATGTATAATTAGTATATTAGTATACATATATACTAATAATATAGTATACATACATAAATTAGTATATTAGTATACATATATGTATAATTAGTATATATATATGTATACATATAATACATATGTATATGAATATATTAGAAGAAAACAAGAAAAGGTTATAGTCTTCTAATATATATATATATTAGAAGAAATGTATATGTATATATATGTATATATTAGAAGAAAACAAGAAAAAATTGGAGTGGAAATAAACCCAATGGAGACTGGAAAGAAAAGATCAATGAAACTAAAAGTTAGAAGTTTGTTTGATTTTTAAAAAAATATACAAAATAAACTTTTAGCCAGTCTCAAGACAAAAAATAGATTTAAAATTAGAAATAAAAGAGGAGACTTTAGAACTTGTATTACACAATTAAAAGATTATTAATAGACTGCTATTAACAATTGTATGCCACCAAACTGAAAAACCTAGATATGGATAAAGTATTAGAAACATACAACATACTAAGACTGACCCGTGAGAGAATAGAAAATCTGAACAGGCTAAGTACTAGTTAAGAGATTAAATCAGTACTCAATAACTTCCCCAAAAAAGAAATTCAGGACCAGACCACTTCACTGGTGAATTCTGCAAAACATGTGAAGAAGAATTAAGGCCAATCCTTCTCAAACTGTTGCCAAAAATAAATTAATAGGTAAAAGAGGGAGAAAGAGAGAGAGAGAAGCAAAAACTTACAAACTCATTTTACAGGGCTAAAATTACCATACACCAATGACAAGCAAGAATAATACAAAAAAATAAAATTATAAGCCAATATCTGTGATTAACATGGAGGTACATCTTCAATAAAATATTAGCAAACCAAGTTCAGTGATATTTTAAAAGGATCATATACATTATCATTTGAGGCTTATTCCAAGGATGCAAGGGTGGTTCAACATTTGCCTCACAATGTGATACACTGCATTAATAAAATGAAGAATAAAAATCGTGTCATCATCTCAATAAATCCAGAAAAAGTTATTTAACAAAATTCAACATTCGTTCAAGGTTAAAAAGAGCAGCAAGAATGCACCTCAACAAAATAAAGGTCACATATGACAAGCTCACAACTAACATCATACTTCACGGTAGAAGTTTGAAAGCTTTTGCTGTGAGATGAGGAACAAGACAAGGATGTCCAAACTTCTCACTTTTATTCAACAACGTACTAGAAGTCCTAGGCAGAGCAATCACATATCAGCAAAAAAATACAAATCAACACTTGTCAGAATGGCTAAAATCAACAACACAAGAAACGACGGTCATTAGCAAGGAAGCGGAGAAAAGGGGAACCTTAACCGTCGGTGGGAATGCCAACTCTGGAAAACAGTATAGAAGTCCCTCAGAAGGTTAAAAATATAACTATCCTGCAATCCAGCAATTGTACTAGTAGATATTTACCCAAACAGTACAAAAAAACTGATTCTAAGGGATACATGCACACTCATGTTTATAGCCATTGGTATCAGCAATAGCCAAATTACAGAAAGAGCCCAAATGTCCATTGAATGAATGGATAAAAAAGAAGTGGTGTGCATACACACACACACACACATACATACATACATGCACAATGGAATAGTATGCAGCCATAAAAAGAATGAAATCTTGCCATTTGCAACAATGTAGATGAAGCTAGAGAGTATTACACTAAGTGAAGTAAATCAGTCAGAGAAAGACAAATAACCATACGATTTCACTCATAGGCGGAATTTAAGAAACAAAACACATGAACATAGTGGGGGTAAAGAGAGGCAAACCAAGAAACAGACACGTAGAGAGACATTAGAGAACAAACTGAGGTTACCAGAGGTGGGTAAGGAGTGGATTAAAAAGTGATGGGCATGAAAAATTGCTCTGTTGTGATGAGCACCAGGTGTTGTACATGAGTGTTCAATCACTGAACTGTGCTCCTGAAACTAATATTACACTGTATGTTCACTAACTGGAATTCAAGTTTAAAAAAAAAAAAAAGCAACTTATGGACTGGTTAAAAAACATTTGAAAATCATATATATATAAGTTGTTAAAACAAAGAAAAAAAACACGCTCATAAAACTCAGTAGCTAGAAAGCAAATAATCTGATTAAAAATGGGCAGTGGTCCAGAATGGACATTTTTCTGAAAAAGATGTAGAAATGACCAGCCCGTACATGAACAGGTATTCAACATTGCTACCCATCAGGGAAACACAAATCAAAACCACAGTGTGGTTTTACCCCCTTCCACTTTTTAAAATGTCCATCGTCCAACAGACAAGAGCTAACAGACACTGGCAGTGGAGAAAAAGGAACCCGCATACACTGCTGTTGGTAATGAGAACTGGTCCAGCCAACCATGGAAAACAGTATGTGGGCTCCCCCCCAAAATTAAATGAGCACTACTATATGGTCCAGTAATTTCACTTCTGGGTACATATTCCAAGGAAACAAACAAGATTTCTAGGACTTATCTCTACTCTCATGTCGACTGTAGCATTATTCACAATAGCCACCATATGGAAACAACCTACATGTTCACCAACGGAACACCTACATGTTACACACAAACACACACACAATAGTCTCTCTCTTAAACATGCATACATGCACACACACACACTACAGTGAATTAGTCATCCATGAGTAAGAAATTCTTCCTGTTGCCACAACATGGAAGAACCTTGAGATCATATGCGAAATGACATCAGCCAGTCGCAAGGCATCGTTTATATATGGAATCAACAAACAAATACTGAAACTCATAGTAGAAAAGTGGCTGCCGTGGGTTGGCAGGAAACAGACACACTTTGGTAAAATTGTACAAATGGTCAGCTATAAAATGAGTAAGATCTGAGGGTCTAATGGAAAACATTGTGACTATAATTGGTAAGTGTACTACATAACTGAAACTTGCTGAGGACTTAAATCACCTTCAGAAAGGGAGAGGAGATGGATGGATTTTTTTAATTAACTAGATGGTGGGAATCATTTCACAACCTCTATCAAATCACCAAGTAAGCACTTAAATACCTTACAATTTTATTCAACCTATGAAGGTGGGAAAAAAAAATCCATTAATAGAACTGGATTTTCCTGGAAGCACTAGTTCACCGGAAGTCATCTCATCTGACAGCTGGTTTTTGTTTGCTTCTCTGGTTTCTTTTCTAAACTCCATTTATTGAAAGACCTAGTGGTAGAAAGGTTTCCCAGTTTCCCCTTGTTATTTACAGAGCATTTTCCCTCTTCTCCTTAAAAGGCAGGAAAAAAGGAAGGGAAGAGTATGTCTGTTCCCCACAGTACCAAACTAACCTGTTCTTATGCAGTAACTTAGAGACCCACTGGTCTGGCCCTTCATTCAATGAATGTACCAGTACATACATGACTGCCATGTTTCCAGCACTATTTTTTTTCCCCCAGCATTCCAGGCAGTTCCACATCTAGATGAATCTACCCAAGCCTCTAGCCACTAAGTTCCTTAGAGTCTCCTGCAGAGGATTTTCTTTTTCCTTCGGTCTCAATTCAGTTACTAAATGTCCTGTTCATATCTTTATCAATACGTACATTTTAGCATTATCAATAACTCAGGTAGTTCTCAAATATGTAATTCTCACATTTTTCAGCTCACTTATGATAGGAACCCTAACTTCCCAATTTTACTCTCAAAATTTTCCTTACATTAACTCCATCTCTCTTACACTGTCCATACCTTCCTCTTGAAATTACTTCTCTTCTTTAGTTATTCAGGCTTCAGGGTGTAGAGAACACTATGATTATATTCTAATATGCAGCTTCACCTTTTTTCTGCCTCTCTCTCCCTATGTTTGTCACCTAGCAACATTCAACTCTACTTTGTGCTTTACAGCCAAAAATTATCAGAGAAAAACAAGGAGTCATGCTATCTGATTTTAATACAGATATTCAATGTCAATAAGAACACCAAAGCAGAAAAAGAAAATGTTACTAATGTGGAGAAAACATAAATGTTAAATCTCCCATTAAAAAACAAAAAGGAATCTCAGGCCTCATAATTTTCTGCAGGTGCTGGCCAAAGCCTGATTTCATTTGCATTAAGAGTAATAGTCCTTAAAAGTGTGTCTGTACTAGCAATCCCTACAGCCTCCACACCCACTGTCTCCATGACCTACACCAATCAAGACCATTCCACTGAAATTGAACTTGTCGACATCACTGGCGGCCACCAGCAGATAGATAATCACCTGACACAGTTAATCCCTATGTTCCTTCTTGAAATATTTTCTACAACGTTTGGTTTTTCTGCCTAAAATACTGACTTATCCTTCTCAGTCTTCTCTGATGACTCCCTGTTTTGGACCTCCCCTGTTTCAGACCTTTAAACATCAGAGACCGCTAGGGTTTAGGGCTTTGTACTCTTTCTCTCTGCTCTCATTTTCAGTTGATCTCTTCAAGTCCCACATTTAAAAATATCATTTCAATACATATTTGATGCATGAATGAATGAGTGGACCAATTAATAGGAAATTAAGGTAGAATTAATCAAAAAGTCACTTTTTTGCCTTCGCCGTAGGTTACAATACTAGGAAGAAAGGCTAGTTTAAGAAGTTCTGGATGAATAATTCAGAAACAAAAGTTTGAAACTAGGGAACCAAATGATCATATGCATATGATCTTGACTCCCAAGTCTGAAATCCTCTCTACTCACGTATAAAACTAAGTGACAGCTTTACTTCCAAGTCTGACATCTCCAACTTCCCAAATTTAAAATAAAACTCTTGATTCCATGTCTTTTCTTCATCATGTAATATTAAAAAAAAAAATATTGCTCTTTTCCATCTTTAAAAGTCATACCACCATTTAAGCAGGCATGCGCGCACGCACACACACACACATATACATACGAAGCATCATATTCTATCCTCTAAGCTCCACCCACACAACAGATGTCAAATATGAGTCCTTCTCCCAACTTCTACAGCTTCAATCTGACATTTTCTCACCTTAATCTAAAGCACCTACTCACTCTTGGACAGTTCATACTCCTGATTAGTCTTCCCGTTCTAATGCTTGCTTCTCTATGGTCTGTTCTTCACACAATCCTAAAGGTCTTTTCAATATACAGAGCACATGACTAGCATGCTCAAAATCTCCAAAATCTTGAAAAACAATATCCCAAACTCTTACCAAGTTAGAGCAAACCGTACTTGCTGTGGGTTCTGTCTACATTTTTACCTATCCTAAATACACCACTCTCACTTCAATCTTGACATTTGCATGTATGGTTTCTTGCATCTGATCCTATATTTTCACCGTAATGTTACCTCTGTAGAGGAACATTCAGAGAGTATCCTATCTAAAATGCTTGTCCATGAGCACTGAGTAATAAATGGAATTGCTGAATCACCGGAGTATATACTTAAAATATATCACTGTATGTAGGTTACACTGGCATTTAAAAATTAGGTATTTTAAAAATAAATAAATAAAATACTTGCCATTGTTACTGCCCTTGTTTCTATTATCTTGCTTTGTGGAATATTTATATATTACCTTCATTCTTCATATCACTGTATGTATCAGAATTAGTTTTGTTGGTGTTATTTATTGCCTGTTTTCTTCACTAGAATATAAACTCAATAAAGACAAAGATTTATTTACAAATATATCCTCAGTGTCTAAAGTAATACCTGAAAAGGGAATATTTTCAATGAATATTTCTCAAAGGAACATTAACACAAACTTGGGGCTTACTCTAGCCATTCCTCTAGAGGCTCAGATAGCAAGATTTATGGATCAAGTCTGGCTAATGTTAAAATCTGAAGTATTTAAGATTATAGCTTAGGGTTAGAGCTAAGAACATGATTGATATTACATAGAACTAGATGCATTTTGACACTATGGATAAATAATCCTGATAATGCTAATGTATTGTGTTATAATATATACTGAACTACTGGTTGAGTAGTAATGAGGAGTCATTACGTAGTAAATCACTAGCTCTCTAACTCATGCTCTATGCTCATATACAAAAATATATGTTTTCAGTGCATGATCATTTATGCATAAGTTTGCATCAATACACATAATTAAGCTGTTTACGAAATATTTATCCTACATTTCATGTATTTCTACCTTTTGTACTATATTTTATTCTATTCTACTCTATTTGGGTTTCTTTTTGTTTCATTTTTAAAATGTGCTACCAGCCTAACAGATTGATTTTATGATGCACAAATGTTTCTCAAGCCACCATTTACAAAGTGCTATGGTAAATTACATGAAAGTTAAATAAAAAAGGAAACAAGAATATAAATATTGTCTCTAGTTCTAAAGAAATAACTCTAATGATGTCAACTTCTCCACACCGCCACCATCCTTAATCTTTTAAGTAAACAGGTAACAAACAATGGACGATGCCTCTTATGTTCTTGGTTATAGAAATCTTTCAACTACACATTTTGTGCGGTGAACTCAAACATAAGTTCGGGTCAAGGAATCACAGAATCCAATATGTTCATGTTTTTTAGTTCATTATGCTCGATGTAATTACCTCTGAATTATGTAGAAACATTTTACAACTTTATTTTAGTTCACGTTACTAGGAAACAAAGCAATGGAAGCAATGTTTTAGAGGATCTGGGTGCTATAGGGCAAGGACTGAGTACAGGACTGAGGCAAGACAAAACCTCCCCCGCTTTATTTAAAACCTCAGAGAAGGAAGGATTCTCTGCACATATCTATGCATATGACTAGGATATGTCAAAGTGAGTACTGAAAGCCTTAAAAATTGAACTGCTTAAGTCAAAACAATCATCATTTGAATTACCCAGAACATCTATTGAAAAAAATAATGGCAAAAACTACTCAAAAACCTAAAAGCATATTACCACATATGTAGGAAAAAACAAGTCATTTGAAATAGAGAAGTTGTTTTGATTTTTGAAATAAGCTATAGGGTAAAGGGTAGACCTGCAGAGGGAAGATATATTTTTTAAACCAAATGTATTGCATATTTATAAAATCAGGTAAGCTTTTAATCCAGGGACAAAGAATTATTTTGAAGGACTACATATAATAATCTCTGGGAGGCATTAATTTAAATCTGATAGTCTTAAGATTTAGTAGTGCAAAAGTGAACTGATTTTTATCTAATAACTCACAAGTTGTTAGAAATTTTGTAAATGCAGAAAAAAATTCAGAAATTAAATTTTTGTATTCTCTGCCTTATTTTATTATTTTTATTTGTATGCATAGGTCTTCCAAAAGGGTGGAAGGTAGTATACAGATGAAAACAATGCAAGAATATATGTAGGTTCACTGCTGTGAAGTGTGTAAACCTGGCGATTCACAGACTTGTACCCCTGGGGCTAATAACACATTATGTGTTAATAAAAATTTTTTTAAAAAGAATGTATGTAGGTTTAAATAGGTAAAATAGATCAAAGTCCATGTAATGAACCCAAAAACATACAACACACAACACACACACATACAATACATTTGCTTAAACACCAGAGTTTCAGGAAATTTTTAAATCCAAATTTTCTGGGGGCACCTGGGTGGCTGAGTTGGTAGAACACACGGACTCATGATGTTAGGGTTGTAAACTTCAAGCCCCATGTTGGGTCTGGAGCTTACTTAAAAAAATAAAATAAAAAATCTTAAATTTTTATGACATTATAAAAGAGAGATGTCAAATTATGTTAAATATTGTTTTTTAAAAAGAGAAATCACACATACCGATCTGCCAAAAAAAAGGTTAGCTACAATCTAACAAGAAATCATCCCATGGATAACTACATAAAGAGAGAGAGAGAGAGAGAGAATCCTACCACAAATATTTTTTAAAAAGATTTATAACAACATAGAAATAAAAACAAAACACTGTTCATCCAGATAGCTCTTACACAAATCATCTGTAAAAGAGCACTAAGTAGTGCAGTGACCCTGACTTTTTAGCTATTTGTACCTTGAATTACAGCTTTAAAAAAATATTTAAAATAGATTTTTTTAAAAATCCTATTTAGATAAATAGGATTTGTTATACATTAGATTACTGCATCCACATATATGATGTCTTGAATTTAATATGATTAATTAATGATCTAATCTGCTAAGAGTTACCCAAATAATGTTCTATAAAAATTTTTGTAAGACCTAAACTTTGGACTTCTGAGTTAAAAGGGTAAAGCCTCTATGGCTTTTTTAAAACCAGCATTACCTGAGGGCAAAGCAAAAGCTATGAGTGGGCAGAGAAGACGATTCACACTTAAATGGGATCAAGAAAAACATGTTCATCCTTTTTATGATTGTCTAATATTCCACTGTACATCACACACACACATCTTCTTTATCCATTCATCCACTGATAGAGACTATATTGTCTCCAAACAGCAGGGTGGCTGTCAAAGGGAAGGGCAAAATGGGTGAAGGAGAGTGGGAGATTTGGGCTCCCAGTTATGGAATGTTTCCGGCATTGGAAGCAAGGTGCAGCATACGTAACATAGTCAATGCTACTCTAATAATGTTGCATGCTGACAGATGGTAACTACACTTGTGGTGAAAATAACAATGTATGGAAATGTTGAATCACTATGTTGTACACCTGAAATAAACACTATGTGTCAATTACATAAAAAATAATTTGAAAAGAAGACCCCGTTATCAGTCACTAGTTGATGCCTGAAAACTCCAGATTAATGCCATTTTCTATCAATATCTTCTTTTAAAATTCAAATAAATCTAAGAAGATTAACACTTTCAGATAGCATTAGAAATTAAGCTTAATGTGGGTTTTTTTTTTAATCCTTTTCTAAAAGGAAATACATGGGGAAGAGAAGGGACTTGTAATCTAAGAACATATACAAGTTACAAGTGTTCAAATGAGGAAACCTGCAAATATTCACCATGAAATTCAGTGCTTGGTAATTTTGTTTAGAACCCCTGAGGTCAAATTTGAAGCAAGGTAAGAACTAAAAAGATTAGGATCTTGAAGAATTAAAAAAAGAAAATCTTCTAAGTTCTTACATAAGACATAATTCTCACAGGGTATGTATGATATATGTGTTCTAATGATGTACTTGGATTATGCCAGTGGAATAAATGAGTATATCTTTTTAAAGCTTTTCCAAAAGAAACTTTCTGAGAGAATCAGGCAGACCAAATGTGAAGCAGACATAATAAGATGACTGCGTATTATGCTCGACTCTTAACGGTTTTTAGTGGAGGAGTTCCCATTAGAATAACACATCAACTTTTCCTGACCTTAATTCTACTTTTCTCATGAGAGGGAGAATTACTTATGTAACCTATCTCTTTCTCTCCGTGTTTGGGATGATCCTGCTAAAGTAGCACCCACGCCACACTATTTTGTGCATGCTTTTCAGAGCCAGCCTTTGCATACAGGGTTGGGTAAGGGATCCCGGTCATTTCTCAGGTCTTCGAGATGCTGGAGGGCAAGTCCCTGTATTGCCATGATTACAGACTAGTAAACCTATTAATGCTAAATACACAATGGGGCACCTGGGTGGCTCTGCCGGTAAGAGTCTGCCTTTGGCTCAGGTCATGATCCCAGAGTCCTGGGACTGAGCCTGCATCAGCCTCCCTGGTTAGCAGGAAGCCCTGCTTCTCCCTCTCCCACTCCCCCTGCTTGTGTTCCCTCTCTTGCTGTGTCTCTCTCTGTCAAATGAATAAATAATTTTTTTTTAATTCTAAATACATAAAGCTCTTTTCCCCAGAATTTAAAAGTAATATGGTAATTTGTTGGATCCTTGTCCATTTCTTGATCCAAATTTGTGTAGGAAATATGGGCCCAAACCCACACATCTCAGGCATGGGCTGGAACCCTTTACTATGAGACATTAAGTCAAAGTGGGGATCAAAATAAGGGAGAGACCTTGAGTGGGTCCAGGACTGGTTACCATAACCATCTGCTTTCACAGCAGACATTTCAACTTGCAGTTGTTGCAGAATGTGGTCACCCCTTTTCAAGGTAAATGCCTGTGTTTTTACAGGTGAATGACTATTTCATATGAGCAGAAATAAATATTTTGACACCTAACAAGAGGTGGCCTTTGGTAATACAAGTACAAGCTGCTTTTATGCTATAAAATCTGAAATTTATCTTGAAATTCTTGGGCAGAGTTTTACTAAAAACCAAAGCTTCAGGAAGATTGCATTTAAATGGAAATAAACATTTTAATTTCATTAAAGGCTCCTCTTTAAAAAAAAAAAAACAGATAATGATGATGCTTGCTTCTTTCACTGTGTTTTTCAGTCTTGTGAGTAAATTATGGAAGTAGGGTTTGTTAAATGAAGGATCTGGAGAGAGAGAGAGCGCCTAAGTTCAAATTCCAGTTCTGACATTTCAAACTGTGTCCCTGGACAAATTATGAAGACATCTTGTTATTTTCCTCATCTTTAAAATAGAAATGAGGTTAACAATATTAAATACCTCTTAGGGCTGCTTGGTGAGAAGGTAAGCTACAGATGCACTTTAAGAAATCACAAACAGACAAGCACTAGCTATCACCATTCTACTTAAGCTAGAGAAAAAATAGGTAAGTTTTAGTTTAACTGTTCACACTGTGAAAAACTGTTCCTGAGAAAAATACAGGGAGTTGGTTCAAAATGGCAGCATTGGAAAATCCTGAACTCACCTCCTCCCATGAACACAAAAAAATCTGCAGCCATACTTGGACTATCTTTCACTATTAAAACAAAACAAAACAACAACAACAAAAACCACTAGATAACACCTCTGCAACAAATGACAGAAGAGCTCATCGAGACCGAGTAGCCAAGTACAGAGAGGCTCTTGCCAAAAACACCACTCCAAGCATGGTGACTCACAATCAGAAGCAATGTCAGAAACATGGGATTTTTCTCTGAGGAATGAGGGGTTTATTCCCCACATTATGCACATGTTGGATCTAGCACCAGAGGTAAGTCTCAAAAATATTTACCTTTTGGGTTTAGTCCCCAAAATTGAAAGGGAGTACATTTAGGAGAATGACAGAACTATAGGTTACAGAGAAGCCACTCTCTAAAGGCTTGTGCATTGACATTTACCCCAGAATCCAGAGCAAGAGCATGTTTGAAAAGCAACTAGACCATGGATATGTGGAAACCCTCTTATTAAACTACAAGCAACTACTGAAGAGGCAGGAACATGTTGGGACTCCCTCTGAGAACAGAAGTCCGCGTGGGCACCATTTTGGCACTCTCCTTCTAACATGCAAGCACCACTGGGCGTGCCCTCCACCCACCAGCCACAGCCAGCAGGCATATGTGGTCCACACACGGGATGCCCTGGAGTAGCTGACTGTGCTAGTGGGATAGAGGAAGGGATTATTCTCTGAGCCACACAGGTCCTCTCCTACAGAAGGTCACTCCTTCAAGATGGGGAGATGTAGCTCTGTCACTTAGTCCATAGAAATAAACACAGACGAGCAGACAAAATGAAGACACGGGGGAGTATGTTCCAAATAAAACAAGAAGACAAACCCTCAGATAAAGACCTTAATGAAATGGAGATAAGCCTTCTACCCGATACAGAGTTCCAAATAATGGTCATAAGGATGTTCACCACACTTTGGAACACAGTGAAAATTAGACAAAGAGACAGAAAAGCCAAAATACCAAACATAAGTCAGAAAGCTAAAGAATACAATAACTAGTAGGAAACATACCTTAAAGATGCTCAAAAGCAGACTGAATAAAACAGAAAAATGGATCAGCAACATGAAAGATAAAACAGTGAAACTCAGAACAGCAAAAGAAAAAAAAAAGAATTTAGGAAAAGTTAAAATACTTCAAGAAACTGATATGATCTAGATACTCTCCCCAGCAAAGTTATCAGAATAGGAGAAAAAATCGTTTTCCAGACAAGCCAAGTTAAAGGAGTTCATCACCATTAAGCCAGCCTTACAAGAAATGTTAAAGGGTGTTATTTAAGCTGAAAAGAAATGGCACTAATAATCAGAAAATGTACAGATGTAAAAATCTCACTAGAAAAGGCAAATATGTAGTAAAGGCAGTGGATTCAACACTTACAAAGCTAGTCTGACGATCAAAAGCTATCAGTAGTAAAATTAAAGCTACAATAATTAGTTCAGGGATCTATAAAAGAAAATGTGGCATCAGGAATAACTAAAGGGGAGTAAAAATGTAAAATTTTAGAATGTGTTCAAATTAAAGTTGCTATCAACTTAAGACAGACCATTATAGACAAAGGATGATCTATGAGAACCCCACAGAAACCACAACGCAAACACTTATAGCAAATACACAGAAGAAAATCAGAAGGAAATCTCAACATAAAGTAATGAAACCAGAAGGAAAAAGAAGAAACAAATAGAAACAACAAAAACAGCCAGAAAATAATTAAGAATATGGCAGTAAATACATACATATCATAACTTTAAATGTAAATAGACTAAATGCTCCATTCAGAAGAGAGAGTAGCTGAACAGAATAAAAACCAGCAACCATCTATGCACTTCCTACAAGAGACTTATTTCATAAGTAAGGACACACACAGACTAAAAGTCAAGGGATGGTAAAGATTTCCCATGCAAATGGAAACAAAAGGAAAGCCGGTGTAGCTACTCAAACAATACAAAAAAGACTTTAAAATAAAGACTGTAATAAAAGACAGGGACATCACATAGTCATAAAAGGAATCAATACAGCAAGAAAATGTAACACTTATGAAAATACATGCACCCAACATAGAAGCACCACAATGAATAAAGCTAATATTAACAGACCTACAGGGCGGAATCAACAGCAATTCATAGACTTTAACAGCCCAATAATATTAATAGTAAGTTATCCAGAAATATTATTAAAGAAACATCAGCCCTAAATAACACATTAGACCAGAGTAACTTAACAGTTGTATACAGAAAATTCTAATCAAAAGCAATAGAATATACATTCCTTCCAACTAGACATGGAGCATTCTCCAGGACAGACCACATGTTAGTCCACAAGACAAATCTCAATATAAAAGATTAAAGTTCTATCAAACATATTTTCTGATCACAATGGTATGAAAATAGAAATCAATTACACAAAGAAAACTGCTAATAACACACACAAAAAAGTGGAGATTAAACAACATGTTATAGAACAACCACTCGGTCATCAAAGAAATCATAGGAGAAATAATACCTAGGATAAATGGAGAAATATGACATACCACCATCTACAGATGCAGCAAAAGTGGTTTTTAAAACCTTTTAAGGGAAGTTCATGGCAATACAGGTTTACCTCAAGAATTAAGAAAAATCTCAAGCAACCTGAATTTACACCTAATGGAACTAAGAACAAACAAACCCATAGTCAGTAGGAGGAAGGACATAGTAGATGATGATGGAAACGAATGAACTAGAGACTAGAGAGATAATAAGAAAGATCAGTGGAACCCAGCTGATTCTTTGAAATATAAACAAAATTGAAAAACTTTTAGCTAGGGGCGTCTGGGTGGCTCAGTGGGTTAAAGCCTCTGCCTTTGGCTTAAGTCATGATCCCAGGGTCCTGGGATCGAGCCCCGCATTGGGCTCTCTGCTTAGCAGGGAGCCTGCTTCTTCCTCTCTCTCTCTCTCTGCCTGCCTCTCCGCCTACTTGTGATCTCTGCCTGTCAAATAAATAAACAAAAATTAAAAAAAAACTTTTAGCTATGCTTAATGAGAAGAAATAAGAGAAAGGGAACTCAAATAAAATAAAAAATGAAGGGTGATAATATGATGAAGTACTAAGGTTCATAAAGAGACTACTATGAACAATTATAGGCCAACAAGTGGACAAGAAGAAATGGATAAATTCTTGGAAACATACAGTTATCCAAGACTGAATCATGAAAACACAGAAAGTATCAACTGACCAATTACGAGTAAGGAGGTTCAACCAATAATCAAAAATCTCCTAACAAACCAAAGCCCAGATCCAGACAGTTTTACTGGTGAATTCTATGACAATTTCAAGATGATTTAATACCTATCTTTTTCAAAGTATTCCCAAAAAACTGAAGAGGAAGGAACTCTTCCAAACTCATTTTATGAGGTCAGTATTACTCAAAAAAAAAAAAAAAAAAAAAAAGACAAAAACAATCTAGTTGTAAAACAAGGAACTAAATCATCAATGTGCTGAGCAGCAAACACCATCAAAACCCCAAAACCAAACAAAAAAAAGGGGGTGAGAAATAAAAACCAGTCAGAATAAAATTCTACGTCCAGTCAAATTAACACACAAAAGTGAAGACAAATGGAAGCCGAGCTCAACCAGGACCAGTAGACACCATAGACACCACCAAAAAATCGATGCTGGAAACGGGAAACCCCACTGACATGCTGCATACCCAACAGGACCCTTACCATAAGAGACTCTTAATCTTAGGAAACAAACAGAGGGTTGCTGGAGAGGAGAGCCGGGGAGGGATGGGGTGGCTGGTGATGGATGTCGGGGAGGGTACGTGCTATAGTGAGAAAAAATAAAATTGAAAAAAGGCTAAATAAATAAATAAATGAAATATTTTATGCAAACTAAAAAAAATACCTACACACACACACACACACACACACACACATGAGCTTGACCAACATAGGCACAATTACAAGACAACAGATGGAAATAGGTTGAAGTAGACTAAGGCAGGAGAGATATGTTTACAAGACATGAAGGTCATTTCAACAGCTCATATTAATGCCAATATTAAAAAAGAAAAATCCTAACAATACGTTATGAACAAGGTTTTAAATGAAGCACAACTTGAGAATTAAAGAGACAAAGAGAGGAGTGTCTGGGTGGCTCAGTAGGTTAAGCATCTACTTTGGCTCAGGTCATGACTTTGGGGTCCTGAGATGGAGCTGCGTGGGGCCCCCCCGCATCAACCTCTGCACCAGACGGGGCACGTGCTCCTCCCTCTCATTCTGCCCCTCCCTCCCAGTTGTGGCATGCTCTCTTTCTCAAATGAATAAAATATACTTAAAAAAAAAAAAGACAAATAGACGAAAACTCAGTTCTTATTACAGATTTTGACAGTAACATTTATAGAATACGGTTAACCAACCTATTTATTTGTACTGACCTCTGCAATCACCTTGAGAACCTTCTGATCAAGTGCAGGTGATAGTCACCAAGAGAAAAGAAATGCCAGGCCTTAAAAAAAATCTCTGTAAGTTTAAAAGAATTGAAGTTATATTGAGGAAGTTCTCAGATGAAGAAAGAATTTAATTAGAAATCTAGGGGAAAAAAATTAAAAACTAGCCCTCCTCCCCTCGAACGAAAAGTAACATCTTGGGTAGAAGAGCTCAAAAAATATTCCAAACAGACTCATCATGTCAACACAGTATGTTAATAGTTGTGGGATGCAAGTCAAGTAGTCCTTACAGAAAACTTAGTAGCTTTAAATACTTACATTATTACAATAATCAAAAACCCAATTTTCGGTCTTAGAACTGAAGAAAAGCAAAGGCTGACAGAAGGAAAGGATGAAAAAAAAAAAAATCCATGAAACAGAAAACAGAAAAATAATGAAAACCTAATAAAATGTGATTCTTTAAAAAAGAATAAAATTTATCAATTTAAAAAAATTGATAAATCATAGTCATGAATGGATGATGAACCCAAGGAGAAACTGCAAATTACCAGTTCTGAGAATGGAAGAAAATACATCACTTCAGGCTCTGTGCACATGAAACTAATAACAAGCGTTGACACAAAGTCTTTGCCAGTAAATCCAATAAAAAGAAATAAAGTCATGGAAAGGCACAAAGTACCAAACTAAAGAAAGACAAGATCTTAACTGTACTATATTTACTAAAGACACTGAATAAATAACTTCCAACAAAGAAAACTTCATGCCCACAGAGCTTTACTGTTTCATTTTAGCAAACACTTAATGAAGAAAGGATACGAATCTTACAGAAACCTCTTGCAAAACAGAAGGCAAGAATGTTCCCAACTCATTTTATGAGATCAGCTTAACAATTAAATCAAAATCTGACAAGAACATTAAAAGAAAAAAAAAAGATTATTCACAAATACAGAAACTAAAATTCTATCTAAAAATATTAGCAGATCAAAGGCAAAAATATATTCAAAATAATATACATCATTAAAATAATTAAAATTGCTCAAGGCAAGGTAGTACCCTTTATGGAAGAAAACCAAATGGCCATATCAATAGACACAGGAAATATTTGATAAATTCAGTAGTTATTCGTGAATAATAATTAAAAAAAAATACTATCAGCAAACTAGCACTGGAACAGAATTGCATCAAAATTAGAGAAAATCTTCAAAGACCTACAGATATACATAGCAAAATATACACAGTGATATTATTCATTATACATAACGAAACAGAACAAACCTGAGAGAATATCACTCAGAAAAAAAAAAAAGGAAAGGGGAAAAACAGAGCGATGAAAGTCACAAATTCTACACTGAGGGAAGCACAGTAGACATGACAGCGTACTTACTGCTTGGTTTATCTGAAGATTAGGAACAGGGAAAGCAGTGTTTTGTGATTTAAATCAGAGCCACTAGTTCCCTTCAGGGCATTCAAGATTGATCAGAAAGGAGCGCCAGGGACCCTGTGGTGATGGAAATAATCTATATCGTTTCAGGTGAGGCCTGCAGAGTGTATACCTTTCCCAAATTCACGGAGAGTTCACTTTTAAGAATTGTACTGTACACTTCAAGTCATATCTCAATTAAAAAATTCAAAATAGTAGCTCACTATAAAGCAAATACATATACCTTTTTTCTTGAATTCAGGCAATGAAGTCAGTCAATGAATTGACTGTGAACCTGGCGGCCAACGATGCTATTTTTAAAAGCGGTTGCTCAAAACCTGTGTCTATCAGACTTAGGTTGACTTAGGAAATCAAGGAGGAACTGGGTCTGGTAGACATGGGAAGACCAAAACGTGATGATGATGAAGCAAAACAACGGGAAGGTATTTCTTAGAAGAAATGCTGGGGCTTTATAGAGTCCTAAAGAAATACTAATCTTGAGGATCATATCAGATACAGGAAAAAAAGAAGCCAGACTTCTGAAAAGAATACTGGTAAACCAGATTTTTTAGTTCTTTCCCCATCAAAGTGACAAGGGCCCCCAGTAATTTAACCTAATGCTTAGAGGACAGAACACATGGACTCACTCAGAGGACTCCAGAAGGCAGGATCCTAAAGTTTCAAAGAGGGACTGGTACTTCGAGAAACCGGACAGACATACCTTATAATTTGGACAGCGCTACAAAGTGGTTACAAATAAATTGTACATATTTTAGGAGAGTCACCAAATTCTTAAAAATGATTTAGTTTGAAAGTAGCATTAATAGTTGAAGGTAGATGTGCTATTTTGGCTTGTGTCCTATGAGAATACCCTGAGAAATTTAAGGAATAAGGCCTCCACCTCCAACAGAAAACAAGTTATGAAAGGGGAACCAGGTAGGAAAGTAACAGCCCAGACCGGGTTATACTTGCGTGTCCAGAAACAGCTTTTTTTTTTTTTTTAAAGATTTTATTTATTGATTTATTTGACAGACAGAGATCACAAGCAGGTAGAGAGGCAGGCAGAGAGACAGGGAGAAGCAGGGTCTCTACTGAGCAGACATCCCAATGCGGGGCTCGATCCCAGGACCCTGAGATCATGACCTGAGCGGAAGGCAGAGGCTTTAACCCACTGAGCCACCCAGGCGCCCCCAGGAACAGCTTGATCCATGGGGTTATCCCGCTCTAGGATGCGTAGTTGGAAGAGGTATTTGAAGAGTAAATGGTTTTAGCATGCTCAGAATTCACTGATTTTCAAACCGGGAGTACGTGTGTATCCCCGTAAAATGTAATACTGTCAACTATGCTACTGTGACAGAAAAAAAAGGGAAAGGAATAGAAAAGGTGAGACTCCAACCCAGAAATCTTACGCAACCTCTCTGTAGAGCGGTGAAGAAAGACCACGTTCAGAAGCAGGTGAGCGGAACTTCGTGGAAAGAAATGATGCAGCGTGAGAGAGGACCGGTAAGGACTGATCACCCTGCAAGTTGTGACGGAGGTCGTTCAGTTTCAGGAGCGTCACTGGAAGGGTGGGGGTCTACTGATGATGATGTGGCCGTTAACAATTCCATGGACACGGAGACGTCTTTCTCTAGAAGTCAGGTTTCCAAGAACTCTAATTCTATAGCAAGAAGCGACAGCATCAGCTGGCATCGCTGTGGGATCCGGAAACCAAGACTCAGTGAGGAAATGCAAACTGAGAGATTTCGAGGCGCTTCATGAGGGAGAGGGGGGCGCGTGAAGACCCAGGTTGGGGTGGCCAGCATTTCACATTTATTAACTTTGCAAGATGGCAGCCTTGTCTCAGATCCCCATCCCTGAGAGAAACTACAGCAAGGAACAGATTATTTTTATTCCAAATATACTAAATCTATGGTTTGAAAAGTAAACATTAGGTGAGGAGTTGACTGAGTTTCCACTTCACGGGCTCGACACAGGACCCAGACTGACCATGATGCTTGCCAAAAAGGCATTTCGTTCCTCCTCCTTTCAATAACCGGGTCTGAGGAGGTGCTCCTCAGCCATCCTACAGAGCAAGGTTTGGGTAAATCATTTCACTTTTGGTAACCAATTTTGTTTGCTAACTTTTGCCACTGGGGGCTGGTAGGGCTACTCTTTGTTTTCTCTCAACTCCTTGTCCGCCTTCCAACTGAGAACGAAGAGATATTTAGTGCTGACCTCAGCTTCTGAATGCTGAAGGGACTACACACATTTCCCAGACATTCAGACAGGGATTTGGCTACAGGAGGACTCCCCGGCTGAATCCTTCCAGATAAGACTAAGCAGAATACAACCCTGGAACTAGAGGAGAGGGTGATTCTAAACGTTAATTTCTGTGATCTTTCGATGTTAACATGCAAGACTTTAACACTCCGTGTTCTCTTGCTGCAAGAAGTGATGAGCCTGTCAGACAATTCAGCCAGACAGAATGGAGGAGAGGAACATGTGCAAGGAATTTTCAATGTAGGGTGCGGAGGGGCCTTGGGAGATCGTGGTGAACCATTTTGACACATTTCAGGACCTTGTAACGAAATCAACATCTGTCTACCCATGGTTTCGGGAAGACCCACAGGAGAGATGATTGGGAGGGAGGGAGCACCCTCACAACAGTGGGGGCACCCTCACAACAGTGGGGGCACCCTCACAACAGTGGGGGCACCCTCACAACAGTGGGGGCACCCTCACAACAGTGGGGGCACCCTCACAACAGTGGGGGCACCCTCACAACAGTGGGGGCACCCTCACAACAGTGGGGGCACCCTCACAACAGTGGGGGCACCCTCACAACAGTGGGGGCACCCTCACAACAGTGGGGGCACACCTACACTCCGGGGCTAGCTGTGTCCTCCCACGAAGACAGCAGCACCCTGGGGTTCACCATGGTTTAAGAAAACAAAGGACGGCAAAGAAAACAGAAGTGAGAGGAACTCAGTCCACCTCCGGAAGAAAGAGGAGGGCCCATGTGTCTTCTCCGTGTCCTTAAACTCCTCTCCACGGGAGAAAGGGCGGTATATTTGGGGGAGTGTAGATGACTTGGATGTGTGTGGTTCAATTACTTCTCTACCTTGTTTTGAAGAAAAGGCTTATTCTCTGCTCTCCCCTGCCTTTAGTTTTGCAGCCACGGGATCTGCCATTGCTAGGAAAGGTGGAGCTAGCACAGTCAGACTAGTTGGGAAAGCCTCCCACTGTTGCCATATGCCCAACCTAACATAACCAAGTAATGAAAGTGATTTTTTTCTCCATCTGACTCCCATTTTCAATTCTCTGTTGGTTCCGAACATGGTAGGTGAAGAGGTGCACTGATTTACTGGGGCCCTCCAAGCCTCCACGCAGCTGTGTCGAGACGATGGGAGGCTGGGCGTTTTAGCCAGGGTGGAAACGAAGGCCCCTGTGTGCAGCTGCGGAGAGTGTTGGGAGAAGTATAGATTTTTCTTTTCCTTGTAACAATTCTGTAGCCCTCTCTGTAAGAGAAAAGATTTGGGATCGTGTAAGCGACGATACTGAAGTTTACGCAGTTGACATGGGCAAGTATGAGCAAAACAGAGATGCTACAAAACTGAGTGCTAGAGGAAATGTCATCCCACAGCTTCTGGAATTTCAAATCCTAGTGAACTATTAGAAAAAGAGCAAGAAAAGGTAAGGAGGAAGGGGGAAAGAAAATAAAAAGCAAGCAACATCTACGAAAGACCGAGGTCTGCTTTTAGCTAAGCTATGTGCTGGCATTTCAGGAACTCCCATAAGCATCCCCAGTCCCATGATTATGTACATTTAAAACGCCAATGAGTAGAATCATTTTGAGAAGAAATCACAACCACCAACTGGTGGAGTCATGATCTTTCCATTAATTCCGGCAAATGGCAAATGACTTCTCAAGCTCCCCTAGACTTCTTGCTCTTTTTTATTACGGGGTCTTAAGATGAGACTATTCCGCTGTCATCTACATTTTTCCTCCTGACGGCAAACAATACAGCTTTCTGTTTGCCAGCATATATGCTATGAGAGCAAATAAGCTATTATAAACACAAGGCAAAAAGAGGAGTTTTCTACTTGAGACTACACGGTTTTGGGCAAAAAGGTATACATTTGCACCCTGATCAGTGTTAACTCTTGCTGTGCCCCAGCTGAGGAAGTGACATTTTTAGCATATATCATCTAACCATGATTTGAAATAGGTTCTTCTTTTGATTATGTTTTTTCAGTTGAGTTTTTGCTATTTTCCACTCCATCTTTCTCAAGAGACCGTTTCAGAAATGTTTTTCTTAGAGGAATTCCACTATTTGATCTAACTTTCCACCTTCCCATATCACATTAAGATGACAGCCTACTAACGATGCCTATTTGATTAACTAAAAACATGTACCATATGGAGGAAATTGACAGCCAATGTTTGTGATAATTGATTAGCAAGCTCCCATCAATTGATGTAGTGAATCATTAATTCCCTTTTGGCTCTGAACTGCCACATAAAAGGCAGGAGGAAGGCATTTAACAAATGAGCAAAAGTCGTGTATTCATTACTCTTAAAACAGAAAATAGTCACATGCGGTAGCAGAAATGATGATTAAAATTTCTCCTGGGGGGAAAAATATCTTGTTTTCTCCATTTAAATAAAATCCCTGTGTCCCAGATTGTGCGTTTTATGAGATTTTCACCGGCTCAGACAGCACGCATTTCCCATCTCATCTGTTCCGTGAATGAGATGGGAAAATCGTGTGCGTTTTGCGGGGGTGGGGGGTGGGGGGTGTTGGTTTGTTTGTTTTGTTTTGCTTTTTTCTGGAACAGCATAAAGAATCCGTGGTGAATTGTGCATTTACCACAGGGGACGACCCAGCGGGTCATTTTCAGAGTACAGACCCCCTGCAGCACTTGTCTCCTTCGAACTCCACACACAGCCATACAGCTCCGCAACCATGTCAGGCCCTACGTATTTTGATAAATCGTATTTCAGGCAGTCTTGAAATCCAAAAGCCAGAAACTTAAGCAAAGAAGAAACATTTACATCTAAGACACTGTGACTCAAATTCAAGATAATACAAACTCCTTGAAGTATCCTTTATTTTCATCTGCTGTGCTTAAAAACACCACTTTTCCCACAGTTAGTAGTTAGAATTTCATCATCAACTACTCCCGTAAAAACTATTTAATTTTCCACTACAGGGAGGGAGGGTCTGATCTCTTATTAAACATTTTATGGAAAAGTCTGAAAGTGCTTTCAATTATTTATCGAACTGAAATCTGGGCCTTGGAAACTGCTGGCATTACACACACACACACACACAAGATTATCAGCCCACGGAGTGCCATTAGGTCATAAAGAGATGCCGAAGCAACATCTCTCGTACAGCTGCTGGTGCTCATGCAACTTTTACTACAGTTATAAAGTCATTTATTACATTTTTTTATGATGCTAATGCATCGCGGTCTGTTACTTTATCGTTCCCATTGTGATAAAGACTGAAATGTGTGATATTGTGCAAAATATAGATAGATAGATCCTTAATGACAAAGCCTGTTGCATTAAAAATCTTAGATAAACTCCTAAGGTCTGTAAAAATATTAAGAGGGGATAGCTATCACGAAGGAAATATTTTTGTAGGACTTTTTATCATTTCATTTCACTGTTCCCTGTAGAATTTTATTTTCTAACTTTGACTTTGCCAAAATAGACGAAGAACGATAGGATTATCTGAACTTTTTTTTTAAATTACAATATCATCGTTGTGGTAGAACATAATTTGCAATTCATTAGGAGGACCTAGGACTATATAATTTCCAAGCAAGCACATGAAAAGGAAGAGTCATTAAAAGATAATAATGTCCATGGACCCAAAGGTACCCATAATTGATAATTACATCTTGCTCCAATTGTCTGAACTTAACTCTCCGTAAGATACAATTGTACATAAAGAGAATGCAGCTTTCTATTGAGGGGGAAAAAAATCAATTATGTTAATTAACTGCTACCCTGCACTAAAGCGGACTCAGCAGTTGACATCTACAGCTCTGTGACTCAGAAGGGAGATTCCTTCCCAGACTGGAGTCCTTTAGAGCTGTCACTCCTTGGGTATGTATTCGACTTGGAGCTACTTCTGCTTCTTTATTTCTTCTACTCTTTACGTTATTTTTCTTCCACTTTATCAAAAAAGGAAAAGAAAGAAAAAAAGTCTTCAAGCATGAGGGAAGCCCAAGGGGCACCTGGGTGGCTCAGTGGGTTAAAGCCTCTGCCTTCTGCTCAGGTCATGATCCCAGGGTCCTGGGATCGAGCCCCGCATTGGGCTCTCTGCTCAGTGGGATCCTGCCTCCTCCTCTCTGCCTGTCTCTCTGCCTGCTTGTGATCTCTCTCTCTCTCTCTCTCTCTGTCAAATAAATAAATAAATAAATAAGAATGAGAGAAGCCCTGAGGATCTAATCACTTGGTTAAGCAGTTCTTGAAGCTGGACATCCTTATTTATGATTGTTTGCAGCATTTAATGTCCTGAAAAAGAGTCAGAATGAAGACATATATACTATTTAAGGAAAAACTAAACACTGGTTTCAATTACACTGAATTCTGAATGCATTCATAGTTTATGACCAGCATGCTTTGTAAAAGTGCTTCGGCAGTGGGACAGTAAAATCAAAATAATAGGCCTAAGTATTAATAGGCAACTACCAAGAGCTTGGAGCTGGATAAGCTCCAGGAGTGGTTTCCCTCACTCACTTAACTAGGAACCAGAAAAGTCTGTTTCCGCAGGAGATGCTTCTGTAGCTGCCTCCTGCCTACTACCTACTTCATTCCTCCTCCACCAGTTTTTAGTCTCCACATGTGCACCTAGGCAGAACGGGACGATTCTCTGGAAGGTTAGACTTCCTCATCGAGATGAAAAGTGGAGTCAGCAGGACATTGGGCACATGCCTCTTATGGTGCCATGTGCAGAAACAGCACAGGGTGAGCCGCTCTTGTGTCTTCGGTGGCAATTCGATTACAGACAGAAGAAATTAAGACTCCCGATCCTGCATGTTTATCTCAAAATGGGATCAATACTCCAAATTTTGTCCTATTCATTCCTATTCATGAAGTACAACACGTTGGAAAAAATACAACAGAAAATCTGTATGTGTATTCAAATTAAGTGAGAACGAAGTAGGTCAGATGAAACATCTTTACAGCTTATCTGTAATTGCTTAACTCTGGCCTCTTAAATATATTTCAAATATTTATTAAGTCAATGTCTATTTTTACACAGTCCTAATAAAACCACAATTGCTTAGAGAATAAAATTATACCATGAATAATTTCTTTTTTTTTAAGATTTTATTTATTTGACAGAGAGAGAGAGATCACAAGCAGTCAGAGAGAGAGGAGGAAGCAGGCTCTGCATTGAGCAGAGAGCCCAACACGGAACTCGATCCCAAGACCCTGAGACCATGACCTGAGCTGAAGGCAGAGGGGCTTAACCCACTGAGCCACCCAAGTGTCCCTGCCATGAGTAATTTCAAAGAACATGCCGATCTTAAGAATAAGAACATGAGCCCATCTACGTGTTCATCCATTCACTACCATCTTCAGACAAGTATTGCAGAAGAAATGCCCGAACTTACCAAATCTACCACATGAAGTCCCTAACTCTCTGTACTTAACTCTGAGAAGCAACAGTGATAGTCAAAAGAGTCCTTATACCAATGGTGTCCATTCAGTATAAACTGATACATTTTATCAGCACACATTTATTTTTATCAGTATATGTGTAAATATAGGATAATACTATACATGCTATTTTTTTTTATGTAAGAGATAATGTTTTCTAAGCAAAAAAACCAAAAAACAAAAAAACAAGGAAGACAGTGACAGACTAAATTGAAGAATTTCATAGTATATTGAAACATATGACTTTATACCAGTGATTCCCAACCTACTATTAATCCCTGAAATGTGTGAAAAATGAGTTAATTTTGTGTCTCCAGTTATTTGAAGGAATTATAAAGAATTATCAAAATAGATAGAACTAACTTTATTGGGAGAAAAAAAATTACAATCATAAAGCACTTTTTTTTCATAAAGCATTTTAAGCAGGGTAAAATATACTATAAAAGGAACACGGCATCACCCATGAGAAATAATAATGTTCTTATCTCTATTATAACAAGAAAAGGTGATTTATTTCAAAAGTACCTTAGAGTGCTTCTGCACAAGGGCAGTATTCGCTACGTAAAAACCATTATGTTCTATTTTGGTGGTAGTTTTTCTGTCAGCCCTGAAGAAAGCCCAAGACTCAAACATCAGAACACAGATCCAAGCCCATAATTATCCCTACTAAGAATCTTTTACTCAGACCTACAGAAATCAACTTACTTTCACTTGCATAGTGACTGGTTCCTTTCATCATAATTTTTACTTATTTGTTTTTGCTTGTTTATTGTCCATCTTCAGCTTTAAAGTGTAATCTACAGGGGAGGAATTGTCTGATTCGGTCAAGATACATATATCTATTAGTTAACAGATACTGTTTAAGTGAATTGAAAGAATGAATCAATGGACATTCATAACTACATTATAAAACAAGGGTCGTAGGACTTATTGTGAAGTATTTAACAGGATATTAATAAATTAAATATGAATTTACTAGTATTTTGAAGGGTATCTCAGTTTTTCTAAGGATACTCTTAGTTTACATGCTTTTATCTGTACCCACAATGTAAATGTATGTAGAGTGTTGTACATTTTACTGGTAAAAGGGACCATGCTAAGGGTGGCTCATAAATGAAGAAAAACTGAAAGTCAGAAATGAAAATAAGCCATACTTTATAAAGCACCACCTAAGGGCTAACTCTTAATTTTTAACTCTTAATTTTTTTATTAACATATATTATTAGCCCCAGGGGTACAGATCTGTGCGTCATCAGGCTTACACACTTCACAGCACTCACCATAGCACATACCCTCCCCAATGTCCATAACCCCACCACCCTATCCCTAACCTCACTCCCTACTCCCCAACCCTGAGTTTGTTTTGTGAGATTACGAGTCTCTTATGGATTGTCTCCCTTCCGATCCCATTCTTTTCTTTTCTTTTCTTTTTTTTTCCCTTCCCTACCCCTAACTCTTAAATTTGAACTGAAGTGTAGCTGACAGTGTTCTATCAGTTTCAGGTGTATAATACAATGATTCAAAAATTCTAAGTTGATCACAGTAAGTGGACTCTTAATGCCCTTTAACTATTTCACCCATCCCCCGCATACTTCCCCTTTAGCAGCCATCAGTTCACTCTCTGTAGTTAAGAGTCTGGCTTTCTGTTTGTCTATTATTTTTAGAAAGAGACCAAGAGAGAGAGAGAGAGAGAGAGTGTGTAAGCACAAGCAGGGCGAGAAGCAGGCAGAAGGAGTGGGGAAAAAAGCCGAGTCCCCCCTGAGTAGGGAGCCCAGTGCAGGGCTCGATCCCAGGACCCCGAGATCACAACCTGAGTCAAAGGCAGACACTTAACTGACTGAGCCACCCCAGGTGCTTTTATTCTTTGTTCCTTCTACACATGAATGAAATCATGTATTTGTCTTTCTCTGATTTATGTCACTTAGCATTATACCCTCTAGGTTCATTTATATTGTTGGAAATGGCTATAATTTTTTCTGTCTTATGGCTCAATAATATTCCACTAAGAGAGTGCGTGTGTACATATATATATACACATATATACAAGCATGTATGTATATGTTGTGCATGTGTATGTGTGTATATACATATGCATGTTTATACATATTTGTGAATGTGGAGTGGTGGAGGTATGTGCACATGTGCGTATGCATACATGTATGAATGTGTATGTATATGTGTATTTGTGTGTATGCATGGATATGCATGTACATACATGAGTATATATATGTATAGGTGTATATGACCTGAAACCATAAAATTCCTTGAAGAAACCATAGGTGGTAATCTCCTTGATATCAGCCATAGAAGTATTCTTGCAGATATGTGTCCCCTGGTGAGGGACACTAAAGTAAAATTAAACTATAAATAAAAAGCTTCTGCACAACAAAAAAACCCAACAACAAAGCAAAAAGGCAATCTACTGAATGGAAAAAGATATATTTGCAAATAATATATTCAATAAGGGGTTAATATCCAACCTATATAAAGAACATCTACAATTCAATATCAAAACACACACACACACACACACACTCCAACTATACATGGGCAGAGGAACTGAAGAGAGGTTCTTCTGGAGAAAACATACAGACGGCCAACAGGCACATAAAAACTTGCTCAACATCACTCATCGTCAGGGAAATTCAAATCAAAATGAAAACAAGGTATCACCTCATACCTGAAAGAATGACTAAGCTCAAAAAGACAAGAAACAAGTGTTGGCAAGGCTGTGCAGAGAAAGGAACCCTCACGTGCTGTTGATGAGAATACAAACTGGTGCAGCCCCTGTGGAAAACAGTATAGTTCCTCAAAAAATTAAAAATAGAATTAGTACATGATCCAGTAATTCTACTGCTGGGAAATCGCCCAAAGAAAACAAAAATATTAATTCGAAAAATACATGCACATCTATGTCTATTGTAGCATTAGCTACAATAGCCAAAATATAGAAGCAATCCAAGTGTTCATTAAGAGATAAATGGATAAAGCAACGTATTTTATGTTCTCAAAAACACAAGAAATGTTTCATTATACTCCAGAAATTTTTACTTTTGAACTACTAAACCCAAGGGAATGACGGTTGATATCTAATAGTGGTCTATTTAGACACAGTCTGGCAAAATGCAATTCTGTTAGTGAACCAGAAACCTTGCTCATTGTTTGGGTCAAGGCACATTAAAATGTGTCAATGCTTTCAAGTTAGTGAGAAAAAGTAGCATTTTCAGCCTTAAGACAGATGGGGGAGGGGGGAGAGGGGAAACCAGACAATTTACTAGTCATCTGATAGATTATTTAGAGATCATATAAGAAAAGCCCCTTCAGAGATAAATATAGAGCCCCACTGATGGGCATACGATGGGAGAGGGTGCCTTGCCAGTTTATTGCCTCTTATTAAAATGAATTTAGGCTTATTTAAAAATCCTAGAACACATTTTAACACACATGCATTCCACTTTGCCCATAAATTGTATATATTTTGTGAAAAATAGGTCAAAGATGCCTCAAGGAACACACGAATGAATGACATATGACCAATGCATCTCCTACAGTCCAAGATGGAAAAAAATTAAGCAGTGGTAAGACATGACTCAGTCCCCATCGAGATGTTGACAGAATCAAGTCGTACTCATTACTTACAGAATTCCCACCTGCTCTTAACTACATTAAATTTTTAAGTTGTGCTTTTATAAACAGAATCACATGTCATGTTTCTCCATATGCTTCTTAGCAGGCACAGAGAGTTCTTAGTACTTTTTTAGACAGACCGAGCCCTGTGATATGATTCATTACCACACGTAAGTCCTGGGTTATTACTGTGTCTTTGCCATTCGGAAAACAGTGCTCACACACGTGGTGTAAGGTGACGGGGTGGAATTAATGTGTGTCGTTAACTCAACTCTAGACTCAACACAATGCATCTCCAGGATCCTAAGTAGATGACAATTACTGCGGATTAAACTCCCTGTATGAAACTCATTTCAGAAGCAGATGGCCCACACAACTTTGATGGCCCTTCAGTCTCTTTATTGCAAATAAAATACTTGCTAGGTTCGGTAAAACAAAAAAGTGCACAGCTGTCTTACCATTACATGTTTTGATAAGGATGCCTAATTAGGCTTTAAGTGATGTGGCACAGTGGGGGAAAACCCTCACGTTTGTCATCTCTTGTTGTGATTGAGCCTAACGTGCCCAAGGATGAAGCACCAAGTACTGGGCCAGCAGGAAGCTTCACTCCAGAACAGCACTTGTAAACCACCGATGGAGTCTTTTCAGAAAACACAGGGATTCCTTCAGACCTGAAAGGGAGTGTTATAGAACTTTGGAGAGTCTATAAAACTCTCCCTGAAAAAGGGAGAGTCTATAAAACTTCAGTACAATCACGGTTAGATGATGGCTGAAAACAGATAAAGATAGGTAGTGCTCTGTCTAGTCTAGCAAAATTAAAGTCATTTTAGAATTCAGTTTTCTAAATAGCTTTTCTTTCCACACCCAAGGGGCAACTCGGACAACCCTCATGAGGGATTTGGCAGGCTCTAGTGAGTAGCTCTTTATATGCAATTCTCCCACACAGCACAGACAGCACTCTGAAGGGCCAGATTTGTCCTCTTGTGTGACCCCAATACCTTGAAGAGGGCTAACTGCTTACTTACCAATTGTTAATAAGCATTGTTAATGATCTAATCAGTGGATAATACATGGAACACAGCACTGGGTCTATGACTAAAACATATAAAGGTAACAACGGGAAGAACAGAATGGTTTAAAATCCAGGTTATGGGGTGCCTGGGTGGCTCAGTGGGTTAAAGCCTCTGCCTTCGGCTCAGGTCATGATCCCAGGGTCCTGGGATCGAGCCCTACATCAGGCTCTCTGCTCAGTGGGTAGACTGTTTCCTCCTCTCTCTCTCTCTCTGCCTGCCTCTCAGTCTATTTCTATTTTATTTTAAATAAAATCTTAAAAAAAAAAAAACTACATCAGGGATCACAGACCCAGATGGTTTGAGATGAACTACAAATTTATTGAGAAGGTGTCATACTGTTTATTTTGCTATAAAGAATATGACTTTCTTAAATCTATTATTTTTCAAAATATTGTATGTGCCAGTGTTTGCGCTCTCATCTGTATGCTATTCAAAAAGGCAAATCATTTGAAAATAAGGGTCCGATGTGTCAGCCTCAAGATATGGCAAAGTATTTCTGAATGGAAAAATTCATAGGGAGCAATTACAGACTCAGAAAACTGCTCAAGGACATAACATAGAAACAATAATCAAGCCCAAAACAGGAAGTTAGCTGAACAAAGAATATAATCAAAGTATGCGGTCCTCTCTTCCCATAGAAATGAAGGAAAAGCTGTTGGACAACGTCATTGAGAGGAAGTGACCACCACTGACCTGAGAGCTAGAGCGAGGCACACCCAGGCTCCCCACCCCTCCTCGGTCCTTCACCCGCCTTCCCTGCTCCAAGGACACAGACTTGACAGAATGTGCGGTGCTGAGACCATCTGCACACATACGAGACTGAAGCCAGTTAAAAACCTCTATAAACCTCCAGGTTTGGTGGCTGGGCACGTGCAGGGTCCACTTATTCCACTGCCGCCTAAGACAAGACTCCGAGGTAAATTTACCCGCTTATTCATCCCATCACCTACTAACCAGGAGTGGTCTGCCTCTTTCTCCCGCTCTCTCCTGCCCCCCGTGTATGAGGGCCAGTTTCGGATTACAGCTGTGGGGCTCCCAAAGAGCTTATGAACCAACACACTATGTGATGCACTAAGACAGTGATGTCCTAACTCATGACTCACAAACTCTTGGGAAATTGTTCTATGATCTCTCATGAAGAAATAGTTTCAGGTAAAAAATACCAGACAGTTATGATTTAACCTGTATCTACGGGATACAATCAGCTTCATCAAATTCATCAAACAATCTTGAAATTGTTTTTTGAAACACTTTCAAAAGTGTTTCAATTTTTGAAACTCATCAAACAATACAGTTCAAATATGGCAGCAAATAACTTTTAAGAACCAAATGAATATCAAAATATATTCATGAGATCAAAAATAAAAAGCCAGGGCACCTGGGTGGCTCAGTGGGTTAAAGCCTCTGCCTTCAGCTCAGGTCATGATCTCAGGGTCCTGGGATCAAGCCCCGCATCAGACTCTCTGCTCAGCGGGGAGCCTGCTTCCCCCTCTCTCTGCCTGCCTCTCTGCTTACCTGTGATCTGTCAAATAAATAAAATCTTAAAAAATATATAAAAATGAAAAAAATAAAAAGCCTATTCTTAAATCCTGTAACTCATAATTTTTATATTTACTAATTTTCTAAAAAATCAGGTGGTTTTTGTTACAGTAGACTTTCAAAGGGCAACCATGTGTGGTCCTGACTTTCACTCCCTCCATCCACGGTTTCTGAAGCTCTGTGGCTTTGCTCTGCAGGAGGGCACTTAAGGGTAAGGCCAGGACTCACCCATGCTAGTAGCCTGGGGATGTCTCAACCCCGTGATCCCCATCATCTCTCAGACGCCCGTGAACCTCCTGGTCATCTCTCACTTCCTCAGACTCTCATCCATTCCTTTTGTGGGTCTTTTAATATACTTCTTTTATGATATGCAGCTGGTCACCATATCCCCTTCCTGCACTTAGATTTCAAGTGTTACCTCCTCAAAGAAACCATTCCTGCCCCCCCCCCAGGGCTTTCCCCCTGTGATTTACAGGGTTAAATAACCTTCAGGGCAATTGTCACAGTTTGTAAGGATACCCTTCTTTGTGTGATTGTCTTCTTAGGTATGCGTCCTCCGCTAGACAGGAAGCACCTGTCTTGTGTTTTATCTCATTAATGCCCAGTTGGAACTTAGCCCTTTCTGAAGCACTACTGGCTCTCATACGTCCCGGCGAATGCAGGAGTCAATCAACTGTTGTAAGTCACACGTATATTGAGTTTTTTTGTTGTTGTTTTTACAGTTACTAAAGCAGATAGTTTTGTGATTGGAAAGAAGGGTAAAATAGGCAAAACCAAGCACCAAATCAATCGAATGAAGTGGAATAGAGAAAACCCGAATATCTTAAGAATTGGGAGGACTAACCTTGTTCATCATAGTTAACAACTGTAAGGCTTCTTTTTGGAAACTTTTCTGCAGAATGGCAGAACATACAGCAGGAGTGGAGTCACATGCAAAACGCAGGATAAGGAAAAGGTGAGGAAAAGCATCTGAGACTAAGAGATGAAATACAAGTTGTGAAATGAGTCATGGTTGGATTATTTTTGAATCTCTTTAAGACTGCACCTCTACTTGCTGTACTGGATGAAATATCTTGGTACCCTGGGAGCGCTTCACTACAAGTGACAGACACACACGAACCTTCCTTTGAGGAAGAGGCCCTCTCACTTCTGTACTGTTTCACTCTTTCCCTCTTTCTTCTAAGCATTTTATAGCTAACCTATTTGGAGCTGTGAATTTTGCTTTCGAGGTAGTTCCATTATTTTGTGGTGCAAAAGCAACTTGCTAATTAAGAGATTGCCCTCCTCACCCTTATGTTCATAGTCTTGTTAATGAAATAAGGCAGTTTACAACAGAGCACCTGATAAAATCACTTCAAGAGTATAATGACTCCCTTTAAGGGAAGCAGCAATGGTATGAAGATAAAACACGCATTCGAAATAAAGGAGTATGATCTGAATGGGAGTTTTAAGATCTGAAACTATTACACCTCTGAGGTCAAAAGAAAGCCTATATTATAGAAGTAAAAAAAATAAATAAATAAAAGTGAGTTTCTAGGTGAAATGTTCTTGATTACCTAACTACATCTAGTTAATATACATAAAATATTCAACTACTTTAGAAAAATAAAAATATATTTTTTAAAAATAAATATTCTAGGGGCGCCTGGGTGGCTCGGTGGGTTAAAGCCTCTGGGCTCCTGGGATCGAGCCCTGTATTGGGCTCTCTGCTGAGCAGGGAGCCTGCTTCTCTGCTTACTTGTGATCTGTCAAATAAATAAATAAAAACTTTAAAAAATATATATTCTACTTAGAGTTATTTTTAAAAGATCTCATACTGTAAAAGCAGTGGGAACCCACACAATTTTTTCTTTAAATTTTCCTGGACTCCTGGGTGAAGGACACAATGCCAGGCCTGCACTTCACATTCCTCAGAAAAATTCTAGTCAAGATATAATCAAAAGTTTTATATTCATTTTGTTTCCTGCAGATGAACGCCTCACATTTCACCCATTTCCATACTGTGGGAAAGTCTGTCTTACTACAGGAAGCTCCTGAGAAAGTAGAAATATAGAGACCAAAAAAATAAAATAATAACCCTATAAAAGATTAACTAACTCTCTGTAAGTTGAGATCTAGCATGTATATAATGTAGACTTCTTGGGGGCAACCCCTTCCTAAAAGCTCAGAGCAGGAGATTCCTTTGCAAAGCAGGTAATGCTTGTGCCATAGTCAAAGGTCTACTCATAATTCTTGAGTTTAAAACGTGAGACTCTGTGTAGTTTTGTTGACAGGTTCTTTGTAACTGTCTGTTCTTGATACCCACAGAAGCTCTGATTTAATCTGCTCTGACGGATTTCCTGGTGATCCTACTGTGGTCACAGATTTTACTTCAGTTCACCTTTATGGCAGCTGCTTGACTAGCAAATTATTTGCTCTTCCCTGTACACCTACTACAGAATCCAGTAAGATGTGACTTTTCTTCCACAACTCTTGCCTAGGGTTGTGCTTAAATGAATTTTCATACATGAAGTAGTTGGTACAGAACCTGGTTCTAAAAAAATTCAATGTATGTTGGCCAGGATCTTTGCCCCTGAGGTAAGAACGTTTGATTACCCTGAAGGGTAAGAAATCTGATATTTCTGCCAAAATACATCTCTTTTAGTCCATCTCCAACTTTTTGCTTATAACTCACTTAGACGTATAGTCAATTCTCATTTGTGGATGTGGTATTTTGTAAGTGCAGCAACTTGTAGAGGTAAATCTGAAACCCCAAAATTAGTACTAGCGGTGTTCTTAACAGTCCTTCACAGATGTGCAGAGTGGCAAAACATTTGAGTTGCCAGACACATTCATTCCTAGCTGTGGGGGGAGGTCATGGAGAGGACATGGCCGCCAGTTGACCCTTGAGCTGGACCCTGACCATCAGACTCCTCATCCCCGCCATTGTCCCTGGAATTTGGATTCCACTAGCCTTTCCACTCCCAGAGGCTCTCCCAAAGACACGGCCTTGCAATAATGATGTGGTATGAAGACTGAAGATTTAATGCGGGGGGAGGCCTCAGGGAAGATCAACTTGTCATGCTACCGCCCAAAACATGTGTCCTATGATAGGTTCCCTTCCTTATTAAACCCACTACCAACCTGCAGTGGCTTCATTCTTCTGTCCCTCGCTGCTCTCCAGGTTGGGAGGACAGTTTCAGATGACACCTGGGAAGCTCTGGAGCTTTCAAACCAACACCAGGGGAGGTCAAACAAGGAGACATTCTGTCTTCTTGTTTCGGTTTTCATCTTGTTCACAAGTGGCCTTTTTCCAGTGACATTTGTAGCGTGTTTTTCTCACTTTTGTGATTTTTGTTGATCTTGCCCATTTAAAATTACTCCCAGGCACAGTGCTCAAGAGCTGTCTGGTCTTTCTACACACAAGAAGACTGATTGCGTTACAGAAAGAACACATTATTAGGTAAGCTTTGCTCAGGCATGTGTTATAGTGTTGTTGTTTCTGAATTTAATGTTAACGAATCAACCATATATTCCATAACATGTCTTCAAACACATAAAAACAAGGTACATATTAATCAGTTAAAAATAATGTGATCGCAGTCTTCCAGGAGCCCAAGGCTGTACTTCCCCTAGGAGCAAATGGTACGGTATTTGCTAAGTCAGTATTCTCATCAACTTGCAGAACATTACCACAAACAATGAGAAGTGACTGTATGAAAATGGTTAAATTATTTCATGTTTCTGAAGAAAAGCAAATAAATTTAGAAAGATGAACTGGGGCATGAATGGGAAAGATTTTGTACATTGTGATTTTTTTTGTACAATGTGAATTTTCTTGAGGCACGTGGAAAAGCAATTAAGTCTTCTTGTTTAAAATCATTATCTAGAACCTACCCAAAAAGAAACCAGATTGGAAATGATCTTTCTGGGATTTCATGCAAGGAAAAGGAAGGGTTGGCGGAAGTCGAAATTGAGAAGTTAGAATCAAAGTTTCATTTGAAAGGCAAACAGATCAGAGACTGAGAAGTGCTGAATTCACCAAGGTACAGAGCTGAATGAGAATCTACACTGACAGGACACAAATTCCATCAGTTGTAGAGGCAACAAAAATGAACTAAAGACCAACATGCTGAGGTCCAAATGCTCTGGGGCTGAGTTTCCAAATCTTAATTTTATGAAGAATCATGGAGAGCTGTGAGAGTGAATGAGTTCCTTCAAGAAAGAAAACTGGCTGCAAAGTATTTGTCATGTTAACTGTGTTGTATTTCTGTCAGAAGATTCCTGGAACCTTGACTATGAGGTCATAGGGTACAATTCTTCAGCTTGCCATCCAGTTGAAAAGGTTCTTGAGAGCAAAACTGAGTAGTACACCATTATTTTTGTGGAATATACCCCCAAATTCATGAACTCATGGTTGAGTAAGGAAACAGGCATTTGTTGAATAAATCAATGAGCTTCTTACTAACAGAATCCTCAGAATCACTCCCTGTCTCCTCAGTGTCTCCTGCCTCCATCTGTTTGTCTCTAACCACCACCACCACCACCACCACCACCACTACCACCACCACCACCATTTTTAATCTTTGTGTCGGGCTGACACAGTTACATTACTTCTTTGTTCACAGACTGTCGGGAAATAATGAAATCTGCCTTACTACTTACATGGGGTCCCTTCACTCTCATCTCATAGGGAAGAACAAACCTACTTAAGCCTATACACAAACCAAGTTTTATACATTGGAAAAATTAACAACAAAAGTGTTTGGGATACATTATTCACATAATGATCACAAAACAGGACCTTTGAGGTCACAGAAAAAGCTACCTGCTTTAGTCACACGGTGCAGGCTTTCTGATACATCTTAAATATGCTGCAATCACATAATGAGCCTCATCTTTTCTGCAGAATAAAAACAGACTGTGACCAAGAAACACGGGAAATGTGGATACCTAACAAATAATGAAAATATTAATGATAATAATGTCTCTTAATAAAGCAGCCAAATTCAATCATGAAGGGCTCCTCCACAAAAAACTCTAGATTACATGTTTCAAGAAAATCCTCTATTATTATCAGTTTTTTAATAGCTTGGTCTCCAAATTTCTAATAAAATCTAATCATTATTATAATTCCATGTGGCATTACTGAAATCACAAAGGAAAATTATGTGCTAAATAAATATTTAGAAACAGAAATGAAAATATTACTCCAACTGAAACTTGATCTTTTACAGAAAGTCTCAAAAAGAAAATATTCTATCATTAAATCATTTCAAATTTTTCTAAAACCTATCATTCAGGTCTACCCATACTTATCAGTACTTATTTAATTTTGAAATGTACACACATGAAGAATTATGACCCAAATCCACTAAAGAAAAAGATACAAAGTATTTCTATTAAATCTGATATACCTCTTACAAAGAAGAAAGATGTTCTTAACTGTGTATCAAGATTATTTCCCTAGAGTAATGTGATCACAAGCATATTAGCTCCTGCATTATTTCTTCAACAGTTACATACGGGGTTTCTATAAGGCATAGTCGCTTTCCTCACGGGTCTGTAAGTCTAACTGTATCTACACAAAACCTTATAGCATCTATCTGGTCATCTGAGAAGGCTGAAGGGGAGTTTACCTGGTGAAAACCAGCACATCCTTAGCAAGGAAGTACATGTACAGAAAGGTTTATAAAAATACAATGTGCCTGAAAATCTTCACCATTCTGAGAGCTTGGGAGCTAAAGCGAAGGCAGATATTGGCAGTAATCTTACAACACAGGTCAAATTGTGAACACAAGTGTTGAACTTAGATCAAATCATGCTAAGTTTTGAGTTTTTTCTGTCGTCAGTGAGCAGTCATCAGGAATTTCTGATGGTAAACATCTGTCTTGGTTCCTTCAGTCCGCTGTAACAAAGCAGCAGAAACCAGGTATCTTACAGGCAACAAATTTGTTTCTTCCAAAGATTGAGATGCTGACAGATTTGGTATCTGGTGAAAACTGACTTCCTGGTTCGGAGACTGTAAAATTTTGCTCACAAAATGAAAAGGACAACAAGGGAGCGTTCTCTGACCATTTTTAGAAGGGCACTGATCCCACTCGTGAGGGCAGAGCTAACACCTCGCAAAGGTACCACCTCCTAATACCATCACGCCAGGTTCCTGCGGTGTCAGCATTATTTGGTGATCAGGAGCACTCCAACCTATCTAAATTTTCTTCTGTGACCTCTTAAGACTTACCACTTAACACTCTTTTTTTTTTTTTTAAAGATTTTATTTATTTATTTAACAGAGAGAGATCACAAGTAGATGGAGAGACAGGCAGAGAGAGAGAGAGAGAGAGGGAAGCAGGCTCCCTGCCGAGCAGAGAGCCCGATCGGGACTCGAGCCCAGGACCCTGAGATCATGACCTAAGCCGAAGACAGCGGTTACACTGAGCCACCCAGGCGCCCAGCACTTATCACTCTTAAGAACTTAAAGTTCATAAGACTTTACCACAAACACTTTTTCCTTGTAACAGGTCATCTGGTTTTCATCTGTCCCTGACTTAAAACATTTTCAATGGATTTCCAACTCCACTGTGTCATTTCACGTCCAACTCTGCCTCTTATAGTAGGCTAGTCCCTCTTGTCCTAGAGAGGTTAGGTTGTTACAACTTACCCCCAACTGTTAATACGCTTCACAAAAATATGTGAATTATAAATAGGAATGGAAGAAGAAATCTACCAGCCTTTGTTAAAAGAAATACCAACTAAATAGCACAGGAAAGTTAAGTGTGAAGGATTCTTGGCTAGAGGCGATCCCAAAGCAGCTGAAAACAGAACATACTGATGGATTCTTGTGCAAGAAGAATTATACTGCTGGCGCCATAGAGGACTTTGCGATCTGATGGCTAGTTCTAGAGCCCTGAGGAACTGACCAAATGTATTACTCTGTTAGTCTGGCTTGAGTTTTAAAAACTTGCGCACATCGATTCAAGATCTGATAAATTTCAGTTCCTGGTTTGCCAACTCTCACAAGCCCAGCATAAAAACAATCACGCACAAGTCCTTCTTCGCCAACAACAGGAGTATTTACACAAATCTCCATTTCCATTCTGTCACAGAAGAACCTCCGAGAATAAAGAGAAAACCTTTTCAATGGAAAATAAATGTAGGTCCTTTAAAACCATTAAAGGATTCAAGAAACAGACTACGGAGGCAAGAGAAATAGCATGTCTCAGGATCAAAGGCATTTGTGGCAAAAATATTTAGGCAATTTAAGTGGCTTTCAGGCTGGAAGATGTCTAGTTTGTTGGAAGAAAAGAGTGTAACCATCTATGGCACCCCTGAAATCTCTGAATACATCTACTGCTGCAGACTGCAACATCATTTGTGACAAAGCCTAGGTCCTGTGCATGAAAACTTGCCCTGATTAGATAATTTTGTTATTATCTGCACTTCACAGTAAGATCTGTTAATGTGATAAGCAGTTTTTAACAATTGTATCCTGTGATATTTTCCTAATGTGTGTATTTATGCATACTGCTGTGAACAGTTACGCTTGAAGCATTTTTAAGAACTCTAACCTGTGATATTTTCCTAATGTGTGTATTTATGCATATCACAGAGAGCTGTTAATGTTATAAGCATTTTTAAGGACTTTAAGGATATTTTAAACCAATGTTTATAATTACTCAAAAATCCAAATGGATCTTTTTAGACAAAAATGGCTTGAAGTCACCTTGTTTACAAAAGGCACATGGTGGTCTTGTGTGACTTTCTCAGAATGAGACACACCCTCCCCACAGGAAGTACGTATCTGAATGAGGATGATTTAAATAAAGGAGTGAAACATTCAGGGGAAATGAAATTGATAAATCCTTTAACTCTAGATAACCAAAATTTAGAAGACCTCACTGGACAGCTGTTTTACACAAGATAGTAAATTATCTAATATAGAAGACAAAATCTTAAAAATGCCCTTACAAGGAGTTCGTAATTTAGGAAGAACATGGAGATACCCAAAATTAACTCTACATCTCATGCTAGAGATGTAAATCGTAATGGGCAAGTAGAAGAGAGAATAATTCTAAAATAATTCATCTCGAGAGCACAATGTTCTTACTTTGCTGAATTGGCCTTAATGTTCGTTATTTCTTCTGCCTGGAAACCACCTCCTGTTAGTTCACTTTTTAAGCTACTACCCATCCCTCAGTGTTTTCCTTCAGCAATCTGTCATCTTGAGACACAATGGAAATTTCCCATTCTTTAAGCCACTTGAAGATATGACTGACATACTTAGTGGGCATAACTTGATGAACTTGGAGTCCATATGCATACACCTATGAAACTGCCCCTACTGTGAAGGCCACAAGCCATCTCAATCCTCTCCCCAAATTCCTCCCACCCCCCTTAATTACCATTGTTGGTGGGGAAATGGGCTGTGTAAGAACATGTAACATTCTTTTCCACCAACATCTGCAAAGGTATGCCACAGCAACAAACCCGAAGTTCCAACCACTTAACATACAAACCCTACAAACGAAACCCACAGATACATTCTAACAAGGGCTTTTGCTTCAGGTACTTGGGAACTGAGTAGACCATGGCCCCACCAGGTTGTAACTACAGCACTGGGACTTTGTAGCCTTGGTCATCACCATGTATGTAGACCACAAAGCTAGAATCATAGGCAGAGTCTCCCAGGAGTTGTCCCTGGAAGAACGCTCTTCACTTTCAGTCACAGCAGGTAACATTGCTTACTAACTAGTGGCAGGAAATGGGAATGGGAACATCGAGAAGCATTTGAATTGCTGGAACGTAGAGAAAATTTGCAAATAGTGCAAAGTACATTCTTAATTGATGGACTATATCCACCTTATAGCTGGAAGTCTGGTCATATGGAGAAATGATGCCGGTTTTAAAGTTATTACACCACAGAACTGATATCAAAGGTGCTAATATTCAGGAAGTTGATTAAAGGGTGGCATTTAGACCATGGTGACATGACCAATTCAAGGAACTAGATTCTAAGGTAAGCATTCAGAATTTAATTTTCAATTTAATTTAATGTTGAAATAGCTGAACCAAGAAAACCAGGTTCCTTAAAAACCTTCCAAAAAAGTAACCTAAAGTCAAAATTAGTTCCATGAAAATGGAGGTGAGCACTGTGTTGTCAAAAAGCTACATGAGAGCCTGGGGCGGGCCAACAGGTCTCTGTTGTGGGGTCAGGAAGAACACAGCATCTAGGAGCCCAGCCAGCCACTGAACTTTGAATTCAACTTGCTTTCAAGGAGATGCAATGGAGGCACAGAATTCTGAAAATGACTCGTGTCAGCACATGTAATGGATGCAAAGATGGATCAAGTTTATTTCAAATTGTACTCTTCTTTGGGGTACTTGGATCTTCCAAATAGTCACAGACCATTTTATATAAAGTAGATATATAGTTGACAGAAAATAAAGTTATACACATAATATTAATATGTATTTTAGTTCAACTAGTTCTGAGGACATTCCAAAAGGTGTATTCTTAGAGGTAAGATAAACATCAAATGGTATCTGGCTACCAACGTCTCCCTGAATGGAGAGACAATGACTTAAGGATCTCCACACAGGCTTCACAAGCCATTCTGTGGATTGCTTTATTGATTGATGTAGGTCTCTGATTTTAATGCTCCTGATCACCAGTTATTACCAAACTGTGGACATGCATATTTTTTCTTCCATTGGCCCTGCCGGAAAAAAGAATGGAAGCCATAATACCATCATTTTTACTCAATTTAGTATTATTATATACAGATTATAGGTTAATACTTCAGAATGGACCATAATGGTTCTGCTGTTTTTCTATAGCAACAGAGCACATTTAAACATTTTTGTGGGATTTTTCCCAAGTAAGTAATTATCTTCCTTTTCTTTACCTTCATCTAACCAGAGTCATAGCACTTTTTCAACAACATGTTCAATTTTGGTATGTCATCTTCTGCGTCTCATCTCAAAAGATAGTTATTTAAAGACATAATGAGCCCAGCATTTATCGTCTACTCTGCAGCTCCTTTAACCGTCCAGGCTCTCCTCAGCCATGAGGCAGAGGCAGGTTATGCGGACAACCCCTCCATCTGCAAATGCTCGATGTGCATGTTTCTACACTGACACCGGAGGTCTTGACAGCAAAAGACAGTTCCCACATCAGTAAAGATTCCACGCAGCGTACTACCCTGGCTTACATTCCTCGCAAGACGTGTCTTGTCATTTCTATTAGCGAAACGGGCAACTTCTTGCTGACATTTCAATGAACACTCACGATACTTAGAAATAAAATTCATCATGGTCTCAACTAAAATTAGGAATTCCATCTTTCTTCTCCCTGAACCAGAATGAGCATCTTGAAACACATAATTTCAAAGGACAGTATTTCTGATTTACATTGTTAGATCAAGTGCAAAAGTAAGAGTAATAATAACTGACATTTTCAGAAAAATGGTGTGTGATCTATGGCCATTATATTTTAATTTTTTATTTTTTATAAACATAATATATTTTTATCCCCCGGGGTACAGGTATGTGAATTGCCAGGTTTCACAGCCCTCACCAGCATTCACATAGCACATACCCTCCCCAATGTCCATAACCCCACCCCCCCTTCTGCCAACCCCTCTCCCCCCAGCAACCCTCAGTTTGTTTTGTGAGATTAAGTATGGCCATTTTAAACTGTTCTATGGGTACTCAAAATTAACTGAATGTATATACATAAACATTTTGTACGTATTTACGTGTATATTGTGTCTCTGTGTGTGGGTATATAGAGAATCAGATCTAGCCGGGTCACTCAGCCCTCAGCTGTGGTAGCTTAAGGACTTCTGTTCCCAGAGCTTGCCCTGGGTCTCATCCTCACTGTCTTTCCTCTCCATGCTCCTCCCAACAGGTGGACTCTTCTAAAACTACAGAAGAAATTGAGGGATGTGATGGGGAAAGGGGTTGGGGGGCTGAGCCTGGTGGTGGGTATTGAGGAGGACACATATTGCATGGAGCACTGGGTGTGGTTAAATACACACACACACACACACACACACACACACACACACACACACAAATAAAAGTACAGATCAGATTATGTCAATCCTGGGCTTAAAACCCTTTGATGGCTTCCCTGTGCTATTAGGACAAATCCTCACTTGTTCCTTTCTCCAGCTGCTCTGCACTCCCACTTTATCTCCTGGGACCTTCTCTCTCTCTCTTCTCTCTCTCTTTCTCTCTCCCCATCAGCTCCACAGCACTGGCCAGGTTTGGACAGTCCCCAGTTACCTTTCTTCTCAGGCACTAAACACATGCTAGTCCCCATTCTCAGGCCATTTCCAACCTCACTGCAGAGACCCTAGGCCCCAAAATCTCCCCGTCAGCCTCCCTTTCTTTAGGGGGTGTGTCACTGAAACCATAGGCTATGTTACAACCCTGCCCCACCACCACGCCTTGCTCCCACAAAACACCCAGTACACCCTACTGTGGTCTTCTCAAGAGCAGGAACCATGTTCATGGCATCTTTCCACATTGAGCACCATGTCTAAACACAGGAGGTACTTCGCAAGGATTTAGAGTTGCAGAAAGGATGAAAAAGGGAATTACAGAGAAATATTTAGGAGGCTAAATAAGACTAAGCCTAGAAGAGTAAACAAATGGATAATTAAAGGGGAAAACTTACTTGTATAAAACTACATCAGGCAAAGGGAGTATGAATTTTATCAATTTATAACACTTACATGGGTGTGTATGTAACAGTACGATAGTAATTTTTCATTTGTCTATTCCTAAACTCTTCATGCTGTAAAACCTTGCTTTTATGCAAAATCTTATTTTAAGACTGCTTAAGAGTCTATTTCAATGTTTTCATGAGTTAACTCTTATCTTTATGTTCGGTTAAAAGAACTCAATCTCGGGGAAAAATACTGAAGAAAGATGAGCAGCACAGTCAGAAAAAGAGGCCTCCAGGAGCCCTTTAACTTGGTGAATCATACCTCGCAGTTCTAAGTTACAAACCTCAAGCTCCAAATTCAACTCATCAAATAATGTCATTTTATTTTTCTTTAATTGAAGGTGAACTCTAGGATTTTGAGTGATTTTTTTCAGATGGCCACACATTGCCACTGAAGAGACAGACCTTTGTCCTAGTTGGAGCACAGTGGGTTCTGTTGAGATGAACAGAATTTGTAGGGACTTCAGTGTCTATATCTGAGGTCAAAGAGATTATGGTCTTACACTCTCCACCTTGTGACCTAAGTGCTCTGTTTCAGGCAATTGTGGGTTACTTTGGGGATAACAAGAAAGACTCAGATGTCTTTCCATGACATTAAGACAAACACTGTGGGGTTGTTCCAGGTACTTCTGCCTCAAAATGATGTGCAGCTCTTAGCCTACGCTCATCATCTTTCCTGGCAGTGTGGGATCTTCTCACCTTCCAAGCCTAACCCAAAGCTGGGTCAACAGGCTACCTATGCTCTCAGATTCCCCAGCATCATGTTTCCCTACAAATCCTGCAAAGGAGACCCACTAGAATAACCTCGATTTGAATTCTGTCTGATTCTCTTCATTCCCACCTCAAAGGTGTCCAGCAATGTTTTATGGTAAGAAAAAAGGGAAATATCTAATTATGTATTCCTTCATTATTTTTCTTCTTATACCTGAGCCTTCTGAAATTCATAAATCCCAAGTTTTTATTGTATTCTGCTATAGAAAACCTCCCACAAGTGAATATATATTCACATGCCAAAGCCCAAATGGGAGAGGTACCAAAATAATCGAAAATATTAGAGAAACCCATTAGACAGTAACTGCAGATAGTATCCCAATTACATGTTGATAGCACAATCTCATACTGTAACTCTTTTCTTTTGTGGTTGGAATATCCCATCTTCCGGGAGCACAGCTTCTAGTATCCTAAGTCAAACTGATTCACAGATACAACTGCAAGCTCCATTCAGTTCAGTTCAATCAAATAGCCTAATATCTCATACCTGCCTCCTTGGTAAGGCAGTCCATTAAACTCCAACTGTCTTGCCTCCAATAGGTTTTCTGAAATAAGGAAACCGCTCATTGAGATGGTCTTAGAGAAGTTTTCCAGTGTTTGAGTGATTTGAGAAATTTTATAGGAAAACTTGAAGTATTATACTGTTATTAGAACCATAGGGTTTTTGTTCTTATTCTTGTTTTTGTTTTTTTTTTGGAAGACTGAGCTGGGTTTCTGGTCAAGCACAGTTCAACAGAAAATCTCATTTGCCTTTTTACTTGGATTATTATTTCATGAATCTGGTCCTTTTTATCCATAACAGGACACTGCTAAACTTCTCTAGGTTGTACAATTTTTTTCCCCAACAAATAGGAAAACGGACTTGTAGGCCTTGAATGAAACAACTTTCTGAGCTCATGGGCAAGTGCATATGATGAGATGTTGAGTTGCCATTGAAGACACTGAAATATAGCAAAACAATTCTCTAAGTATGATAACATAGGTTTACTAGCACATAGTTAATAAGAAAATCAGGTCAAAGAATCAAGTTCCATAAGTTATAATTTCATGTTTATATAATACTTTATATTTTACCAAACATGTTCTTATTTTCAATTTTGGCTTATCTATGGTTCCATGTCAAAAATTTTTTCTTTGCAAGTAAAAACAATTTATGCCCAAAGAAAACAAGCAACAAACAAAATCATAGAAACAGAATAAGAATCTATTTTCCTACTAGAGAAGTCACCACCAATAAAATTTTTGTTGCTCTTCCTTTTTTTTGTCATTTTATTGTTCAGATATTATATTCCATACAAATCTCCATATATTTAGTATTTATAATACTAAAGTCAACCAAAATTTTTCGTTATGTTTGGTTAATAATCTATCAGAATTTAATTGTTTCTTTTATTAACAATTTGGTTATTTACAAGTTTATAAAACATGTGTATATAAATATCCTTCATCACGAATCCTAGTTTGCATCATGCTTTATTCTATTATACATCTGGAAGGAGAGTTACTTTGCCTTTCGCTATGAACCACCCTTAAGAACATGACCCAATCCATATTTTAAAGGTGAATCTGACTCATTCTCAGGGAATCATGGGGACAGAGGGTCTCAAACCACTATCCTCCCACACCACCCCACCCCACCCCAGGATGTGGAGATAAAGGCTCTTGCTCATGGGAGCATGTGGTCATGAATACAGATAGGATTTCCCCTTTTTGGGCTAATATTTAATTATTTATCTATAGTATTACATTTGTGCCATGTCTTTGGTTAAATAGCTGCAACTTTTGGAAGCTCATTTAAGTATGTATTATTAGTTGATTGATCTTATTCAGGATTGTACTATGTTAATTTGCTCCTTTCTGAAAGTTCACACTTACACTCAAGTATAGATTCATTAAAAACAAACAAACAAACAAACAAACAAAAACCTTTTCAACATCCATTTATTACAACTCTCAATGAAGTAGGTATAGACGGAATCTACAGCACCCTAACAAAGGATGTAGCTACACCATACTTAACAGTGAAAAGCTTAGAGCTTCACCCCTAAGACCAGAAACAAGACAATGTTGCCCACTCCAGCCACTTTTATACTGGAAGTTCTAGGTACAGCAATTAACCAACAAAAATAAAAGGCATCCAAACAGGAAAGAAGTACAGTGTCACTATTTGCAGATGGTATATTTCTATATATGGGAACCCTAAAATCTCTACCAAATAGCTGTATAATTAATAAACTTTCAGACTACAAAATCAATATACAAAGAACAGCTGAGTTTCCACTAAGGAGGGCACGTCTCACATGGTGCACTGGGTATGATACATAAACAATGAATCTTGGATCACTGAAAAAATAAAATTAAATTAAAAAAATAATAACAAACTATCCAAAACAGAAATTTAAAAGTCCATTCATAAGAGCATCAAAAAATACCTAGAAATAAATTGTGCCAAGAAAGCTAAAGACCTGTACACTAAAAACTATATAATATGCATGAAAGAAATTAAAGATGACACAGATATGTAGAAAGCTATATCATGTTCATAGATCAGAAGAATTAATGTTATTAAAACGCCCATACTAACCAACATGATCTGCAGATTCAGTGAAATCCCTACCAAAATTCCTATGGCATTTTTTTATAGAATAATCCTAAAATTTGAATGGAACCACAGAAAATTTCAATTGCCAAAGCACTCCTGAAAGGAAAGAAAAATGTTGGAGGCATCACACTCTCTGGTTTCAAACTGTATTACAAAGCTATGATCATCAAAACACAATGGTATTGGCATGAAACCGGACACATAGATCAATGGAACACAATAGAGAGCCCAGAAATAAAGCCGCACATATGTAATAAATTTATGACAAAGGAGACAAGAACAAACAATGGGGAAAGGGCAATCCTTTCAATAAGTGGTGTTGGGAAAACCGAAGAGCCTTGCGCCAAAGACAAAAATTGAACCACATTCTTAAGCCATACACAAAAATAAGCTCAAAATAAATTAAAAACTTGAATAGAAGACCTGAAATCTTAGAAAACATACACAGTAAACTCTTTGAAATCAGTCTTAACGGTGATTTTTTTTTTAGATCTGACACCAAAAGCAAGGCAAGAAAAGCAAAAACAAACAAATGGGATGAAATGGAACTAAAAAACTTTTGCACAGCAAAGGAGACCATCAACAAAAGGCAGCCTACCAAATACAAGTATTTGAAAATCATCAGGAGTAATATCCAAAATACATAAGCCATATGACTCAACAAAAAAGAAAATCCACTTCAAAAATGGGCAGAGGACATCAGTAGACATTTTCCCAAAGACTACATACAACCGGTCAACAGGTAAATCAAAATATATTCAACATCACTCATCAGGAAATGTCAATCAAAACCACAGTGAGCTATCAACCACACATCTGTCAAGATTTCTATCATCAAAAAGACAAGAAATAGAGTGTGTTGGTGAGGATGAGGAGAAAAGAGAACTCTTGTCCACTGGTGGGAATATAAGCTGGTACAGCCATATTGAAAAGTAATATGGCGATTCCTCAAAAAAAAATTAGAGGAAGAACTAGCATATGATCCAACAATCTCACTTCTGGGTGGTAGCTGACAAAAATAAAAACACTAATTCAAACAGATAGCTACCATATTCACTGCAGCATTTATTATAAGAGCCAAGAGAAAGAAACATAAAGTGGCCATTGATGGATGAATGGATAAAGAAGTTGTGGTGCTTATATGCAATTAGTATTATTGAGCCATAATAAAGGAAATCCTGCTATTTGTGACAACATGGACAGAGCTTGAGGACAAGATGCTAGGTAAGTCCAACAGAGAAAGACAAATAATGATCTCATTTATATATGGAATCTAAAAACAAACAAAACAAACCAAGAACTAATAGATACAGAGAACAGATCAGTGCTTGTCAGAGACATCTGGGAGGCTGCGCTGGTGGGTAAAAGTGATCAAAATACACAAGCTTCAAGTTTTAAAATAAATCCTAGGGATACAAAGTCAAGCATTACTGTAGTTAGTAATACTGAATTGTACGTCTGAAAGTTGTTAAGAGAGTAGATACTAAAAGTTCTCATCACAAGAAAAAAAATTTAACTGAGCAGTGATGGATTCTAAGCCAAATTACTGTGGTGATCACTTTGTAATATATATACACCAAATTACGTTATACATATGAAACTAAGATGTAAATTACATCTCAGGGGAAAAAAAAAACTATGTATATTGGAAAGAAAAGTGTAGCCTTTGCATAGTATTAAAATGGATTCAACATTAATTATATGAACTAAAATTATTTATGTGTTTTAGATAGAAACTGTATTTGAATACATTAAACAGAAAATTCCAAATATAATGAACTTAGAATGAGAGTTCTTGGTTTTATATATTTAAAAGAAAAAAAATGAAGGTGTGCAATCCAGTCTAGAATGGCAGTTCATGGTCATCAGCAACCCAAATTTCTTCTTTTTTTTTCCTGTTACTCTAGTACCCGGCTTTCTCCAGATTTCTTCCTTATCTAAGCTGGATACAGAATGTCAGCTGCATATGCCAGCTTCCAGACAGCTTAAAGGCAAATAAAGCAGAAGGGGCACAACTTCTGACTTAGCCGGCTGCCCTGCCAAATCTCAGAACATTACGATGAAAGAGATCCAAAATAAGCTTCACATTTACTTATTGGTCAGGACTAGCTCTATGTTCATGCCAACTGCAAGGCAGGCTGAAAAATACAGTACTTTTGTTGGCTTTACTGACAGCAAAATAATTACATCAACCGTCAAATCTCCTTTTTTTTTTTTCTTAATTTTATTTTTTTTCAGTGTTCCCAATCTCTTATCAAAAAAGGGAAAAGGCATACTCAACAGGCAATTAACACTTGGAAATCTGACAAATTTTCTTTTCATTAATCGGTCAAAAAGATACACTACAGGGTCTCATTAAAATTGTCTTTAACAGATTCCTCCTATATATTAACTGCATTTTTTGCTTCCCTTCCAGCTCTATGTTTAACTTTGTTTGCAAATTACAAAGTTAACATCACTGTACTCTATGTCGTGATTCTGTTTGTTACAAGTTTTCTGTTTGTTACAAGTTTTCTGATTCAAGACCACTCTATCTTCCCTGAAATTTACTCCAAACTCAATAAAACAAAACACTTTAAGCATGTAATACTTGCCTAAAGGTGAATTCAAATTTGAATTCAAATTTGTCTGAAACTCCTCTCAACCTGGTTACTTTTATTCTTTAATAAACTGTTGCCTAATCTCTAATTTTTAAAAAGTATTTCTGCTTTTGAGGTGTCTGGATCGTATTTTTCACTGAATTCGAATACCTAGCTTTCAGTACAATAATTTGAAGTATTAAAATTTGTTCTCAGAAGAGTAGTTGGTTTTCTGGTCCCTGTTTCATGCTTATGGTGTTTTATGCCTTCTCACTTTGCTCATTCTCTGTTTTATATGTTGCAATCACAATTAATTATGCTTGGTTTGTGTTGATCATTTCTAGTTTTTTGAGGTATATATCATGCCTTTAATTTTACGAGAATGCTTTGCAAAAGTGTGAATTTAACATGCACTGTTCAAGTATTTATCATTTTTACTTTTAAAATGAAAAGTGGGCACATTTTAGATCCCTGCTCAACTATTTCATTCAAAATGTGTTTTAAATAAAAATAAAAAGGCTGTATTTGTTGAAAATTGTTTTGATAACTAAAGAAATAAAATAATAGAAAGTTTAATTAAGAACTGGTGTATTTCTGATATCCTCTGCTTATGAGAATTTTTGATGCTTCTTTCACACATGGATAACAGTTTAGTTATAGCAAATTCTTACATATTCTCTTTTCCCTGTAAAATACCTCTGTATTGTTTTCTGGAATTTTACCTTACCAAGAAGTAAGCAGATCTTAACATTTGTTTCTCTAATAATTTTGTTAATGCACTGAATACTACCTATGTTAAATTTTATCTTCTTTATTTGAAGATTAGAGTTTGAATGATTATACTATCCATGTGTGCATTCTCAAAGACTTCATTTTCAGTATCAATTCTACATTTCTTTTACTCCTACTATATCATTTCTCATTTCCTCCCGGTCTCTGCAACAGGAAACTAATCAAGCATTCAATTATGCCACAGAATTGCCATTAGTCAACACAAAAAAATTTAGATTTTTATTTTAGTTTATTATTTTTTTAAACGGCCAGAGTTTTTTAAGATTTTATTATTTATGGAGAGAGAGAGAGAGAGAGAGAGCAAGCGAGTGCAAGGGAAGGGGCAGTGGGAGAGGGACAAGCAGGCTCTGAGCTGAACTCGGGACATGTGGCACGGAGCCTGACTCATGGCTGACCTCGCAACCCTAAGATCGTGACCTGAGCTGAAACTAAGAGTTGGATGCTTAACCAACAAAGCCATGTAGGTGTCCCCACCATACTCTTGTCTGCATGCACTTTACAGTGTCATCAGTGGTACTCTTTTGTCATCCTGTCATAGACCTCAAAGCCCAGTCAACCACACTGATGGACATTGGAAGGGCATGGTGGTATGTAACATCACATGTTGTAGAGCTAAGGGCAGCCCTTCGTGGATCACATGTTAAACAACTGTGACATACATATATATATATATATGGCAGATAATCAGCCAATAGCCATAGTGAGAAAGACTGAATTACCTTCCCACATATTTCCAGGATAATGGCCGTTTTGTTTGAGGAGAAAGGGAGTATGAACCAGTACACATCACCAGTTCAGTTTTCCAATTCACCCTCATTAACTCTCACTCTTCTGAAAGGTGACAGAACATAGAGCCTAAAAGTATGGACTCTGGAATCAGGATGCATGACTGAAGGAGACTTTGTTCTACAAAGAACGTGAGGCAAGTCTGACAAGGAGAATAAGCACTTCAGTTTCTGTACAGAAAAGATGTCACGCTGTAGATTAAAACAATAATGCCTGTCATATAGAAAGCCCACAGGAGTGTTAGCTGACATTACTATTTAGTAAAAATCCCCCCAAACAAGCCGATTATTCATTCAGTATAAGCATCACTGTCACAATTTTCAGTTTGCTTTCGTATGTACCTCTCTCTTCATAGTTAGGAGAGACTCCCAGGATAGCTCACCAGGCAAGCTTCTAAACCAGAATTCAGAGGACACCTGGTTACAGTAAAGATGCCAGCTATCCTTTTATCTACATTTCATTAAGAAAAGACAACCCTTCTCACGTGCTTGTTTTCTTAATAGGATTCCCAAGAAAGTTGTCATTTATGCCCTCGATTAGACTATAAGCAACTTGAAGGCAGACATTACGGCAGAATTCCTCACAAAGATTTAGTGTCCTCTGATGTAACCTGCCACTTGAAGGTTTCAATGAATTAAGCATTAGAGTAACAATTAATTAAAAGACAGAATCCATTTAACTACTAAAGGATCTACTTTCCCACCTCTTTACCTAACAGATTTAATCTGAAACCGATTAAACATAGATTACAGGGAAATAGAATGAACTTGAATAAACCTGCTGAACTTTGGTAGAATCTGAAAGTAAAAATAGCAAACATACGGATTTCATTTCTCTTAAAATACACAAGGATTAAAATTAAAAGGAATAAAGTGCTTGGCAAACACGTTTTTTAATTCAACAGATGGATCGTTTTTCTACTTTTGCTGATAAAAGAAATTAACATAATGAAAATGTGCATTCTGCCTTAATTTTTGCATTTTCTTGCACTTTCATGAAAGAACTTCAAGTCCCTTCTGGCCTCTTCAGGTGTTTCAACAATGAAGTTCTTTTTTTTTTTCTTGGCAAACAAGGCAACAGAACATATCCAAGTATGTATTTTATTAGATTATAGAGATCTGCTAACTTAAACAGGTTAACGATTGTGACATTCTAGCACTGATATTTCAACTGACATACCTATAAGTCCCCCAACAAATTAGATATATACATAGATCATATTTCAAAAGCTACTTAATCATCTTTTACTGAAATCATTATATTTACTATTGGGATTGTGTTAAAATGACAAAATTATTGTAAATTTTCATTATCTGCTCTAAGAATATTATACTTGATGTTTCTACAGTAGTTGTCTATAGGTAATTAAAATTTTATGAAAATTGAAGCTTTTGAACTACAAATGTCTGCAAATGTTTTTAAAAATTCTCAAAAACTTTACAGGATATATTCTTCAGCTTAGTTTTCATATTGTATTTCAAGATAATTATATTTTGTTTTCTAGATTCCTTCTGTCCACCATCAGAATAAGCATACTCCTTCATATAGGACCTAAATATATACAAATTTTGTCTATCATACCTCTGTAAATTTGGAAAAGTAAAATAGACTCCCATTAAAAACTTTGAATGACCCCATTTTCAAGTTATGTTGAATTAATCTAGTAATTATTGATCATTGGATAATGTGTGCTCAACTATGAGACATTGCTCATTGTATTCATGATATAAACATAGCTTCATGATTCTTTTCAATCTTCCATGTTTAAACTCACAAAAATATTAAGACAAGAAAACTTTATGCTTACAAAATAGGCAAGGATTTAAACAAAATGATTATAGTAAACATAAACAGTGATACACAGAACAAATAACCATTGATGGTAGGAATTTTCTACAGTGCAATCTATGCTGGAAATCAATTAAGCAATACTTATTAATAGCTTAAGACACTTGAGAATTTAGTCAGTAATTTGGGTAAAGATATATTTAGCATCAGTGATAGTATAAAATTCCTGGAATTATTTAAATGTCCCAAATATTACAATGGTTACATTATACTACAGTTCTATGATAGTATTAAAAAGTAATGTTTCATGCCTAAGAAGAAACTTAAATGGTTTTAGGGTGGGTTTTTTTTTTGTTTGTTTGTTTTTGTTTTTTGCTTTTGGGGGGGGGTTAGGTTTTTTTTAATTTTTTTAAAATTTTTTATTAACATATAATATATTATTAGCCCCAGGGGTTCAGATCGGTGAATCATTAGGCTTACACATTTCACAGCACTCATCATAGCACACACCCTCCCCAATGTCCATAACGTTAAATGTTTTCTATTCTTGAAAACTTTGCTAAAAGTTTACCTTAACTGTAAAGATGTATAGGCAGAGACTTACATAAAATGGCATTATACCATTAGGCAAAATTGCCAAAAGTGAGTTTTTAGCTACATGTATTTGGGCCTCCTGAAAAATATAGAACCCAGTGATTAAAATCCTGCTCTTGAAAATACTTAACACCAGAAAAAAAAATAGGGTTTTCAAAAATAAATAAAGAAATTCAAGGAGCAAGACAGCATCTGCAATATTATTCAAATCTTGTATATATGATGCATAAATACATAAGGCTCACAAAAAAGAAATGCAAATAAAAATATTGAATATACATTCTAGAAGCAAAAGAATTTATGGCCTGACTTCATTTTTCTTCTTAACATGTATAGTTTTCAAATTTTTAACAATAAGTGTTAATTTTATTATGAAAGAGTATTATGGCATAGAAAAGCATTTGGATTAATTGCTAATAGCACTATGCACATTCATGTATTTGATATAAATTACATGAAATATATTTTTGTCACATATTAAATTGGATGTAAATTATTAATAGAAAACCTATTTCCTTCACTGTTTCTACATTTAGTAACTGGAAGTCTTCTGTAACAAATGTTTGTCCCCTTTCTCCCATTTTTTCAATTATCATCATCAATATGGACTCATGGGTTTTAAATCTTACTTGGGGAGTTATAATCTATTACTTTCACAATTTATCTGAACATATCCTTTTAACATGCCCTGATTCTTCATTTTGCTTTTAGCACTTATTTGTTTTCTACTACTTTGAGATGCCCTAGGTTCATTTTTGTGTTTTCTTGCTCCAACCCTAGAAACAGTTATTCCTCCAAGAAGCATGGTTCCTTTCATTATAGAATGACATCTGTAAACCAAGATTTTGGTTTTTTAACAGTATCAGAGCACCAGTATTTCTACGAACACCACAGTTATATCTTATGCAGGCAAGGTACACCGACAAAAGATAACATGCGGTCAAATATTTAACACATTCCAAAAGTATCATTGCAGTAATTTTCACATACGTCTACAAGTCTTTAATACCCCTTTGCTTGAGAGGCTGGAGTTTAACCACTACCACCCTCTCAAGTATGGACTGGATTGAGCTACTTCCTTCTAGAGACTACAGTATATAAAGGAAAAGATAGTAACTTTATACTGGAGAATCCTGGCAGACACTTCCTTAACTGAACAGCCAAGGTTGACATGACCCAAAGTCAATCATATTACTATCACCCCAATGGATGAGTTAAGAGTACCTCAATTGTATTCTTCCACAAAATCTATACCACCAGATTAATCATGAGAAATAACAGTTAAACCCAAATCAAGGGATGCTGGAGAAAAGTATCTAACCATCACATATCAAGTGTCAAGGACATGAAAGACAAGAAAGAAAACAAGCTCTCATAGATTAGAAAAGACAAAGAGACAGGAAGACTCAACGCACTGTAATATCTTGAATTGAATCTTGGAAGAGAAAAAGGTCATTCATGGAAAAAACAGTGGTATCCAAGTAACATCAACTAGTGTTGTTAAAAGTATCATAGCAGGGTTACCTTTGTAGTTTCGATAAATGGACCATAGTTATAGAAGATGAAACCATTACTCAAGTTATGTGAGAGGCGCGATATACAAGGGTACACAGTACTATGTACTACCTTTGTGATTCTTCTATAAACCAAACTTTTGAAATCAAGTGTAAATTGCAAACAGAGGACATGTTTCCATAATGTCTGACTTTTAGTTAACATGGTGCCATGCTAAGCAAGAATTATTCCTTTGTTTCTTCCCTTATCAGAACATCTAGAACCAAGCAGGTTATGAATAAATGGAACCTTCCGTCATTAGTAGTAATATTTTAGAGTAATAAAATACAACATTAAAAATCTAAGTTGAAGTTTTATTCTACTGAGCATTGTAATGGGAAAGAGGGATTTGTATACAATATCGTAGGCAGTGTGGAAAGATTGAAAACTTCTGAACAGACTGACCGTAATTCTGGGTACCCAAATGGATTATCACATATATGATATTATCCAAGGAAATGATCTTCAATTTATTTTTTGCAGCCCAACTTATAGGCAAAGAGATTAAATACTGTTTTATAGGAAGAGATGTCTTTCTGTAACATTGAATCATCCATCCTGTATGTCTCTAGGACCAGAGTCATGCCTTTATTGCTCTTTTATCCCTATGATGACTAGTTCAGTACTCTTTACATTGAAGGCTTTCATTAAGCCCTTGCTGACCGAGTGCTTTTCATGATCTTTAGCCTCTCTCTGATTTATTGTGCTCCATTGAGCCAACAATGAAGAAAAGATGAAAAAATTGATGCAGCTTTTATGACAGCTGTTCAGTTAGTTGTTCAACTATATTTTAAAAGGGAATGTGCATCTGTCACAGAATAGAAGAAAGGAGAAAACATTTTTCATTTTAAGAGCCCAAGTCCATTTGACTGATTCTAGTCAAATGCAAGAGGTTCAGAATGATTCGGACTTGAAATGTCAGGCTTTCCAAGTTTTTCTGTGTAAAACCATCAAGTGAGACCATTTATCTTGCCTCAAAGAATTATGAAACTATCAGTGCTCTTAAGAAGCCTTCAGTGGTAGTGCCCAGAGACACTGGTTCTATAAACCTGACTAAATACATAACACTTATAACACTTTAGCTTTTAGCACTATGTTTAAAATAAAGGTGGAATAACCTGCATTTGAGAAAGCTTTTATTAAGTTTTTCATTACGCCAAATAACTCTCATTCTTCTAACTCTCCTGCAGGTGGGACACTGAATTTTTTCATGACTGTACAAAATATTTAGCAATGGCTAATATATATTGGCTTCAGAAAAAGAAAATGGGATTTTTTTTAATTGACCTTGACACATAAAAAACAGTATTAAAAACCCAACAGGTGGCTCTGGATTTTTATAATATAATTTATAATTCAAGCATGCCTGAAATCCAAATCTAAATGAACAGAACCCAAAATTTTAATGCAAGTATACTAAATTGTACACAAAAAATTCTGTAAAAAAAAAAACTCATAATCTTAAGAGATATGATGTGGTTAAGCAGATGTTTGGGAGCTAATAACTTTCAGAGAAGTACATTTTCTAAGAGGAAAGTGAAACATTAACACATTGGAACATTTCAATGAAATACACATATTTAAATTGGAAAGATAGGGGATTTCATCCACAGTAGAGGCATCAGTGCAGAAACATGGGCAATTCAGTTCTACTTTCCTCACAGTATTTTGAATCTGGGAGGATCAGACTGGTTTATACGGTCCATATTTAGATCCGACTTCCCACCTCATCTGTTCTCCGCCTTCACCACAGCACTCTACCTCCCAGGAAGAAAATCCTTTTGCATTGGGAAAATCCCAGTATTTTAACTGTTTTAGTATTCTACTAAAGGATCTAATCCAGACATTTTTGCCACAAAGACAATGATGCCAATAAAGAAATGACTATGCTTCATGCTTCTGTCTTCTTTACGCTGTGTAAACAATGGAGAGGGGCTGGAAAAAGCTCAAATAATGCAATCTGCTCGGATATATTCCTTATATGTAAACCTAGGCAGAATCAAAAGGTAGCATATGTATCTTCCATTCAAAAACCTCATACTACTTACCCTCAAACAGTGTTATAATCTGGTCAACAAAAAAAAAGCTTTATCAAAATGGACATATTGGTCAGTGGCAGACAGAACCTTTCTGAATTAGCTCATCTGTATTTTTCTAACAACCAGGTATACATAAGAAGGCAGAAAAAAATGAAACTCCGTGAGTTTGGGTAGTGTAACTCATTCACTAGCACAGTTGTGCTTTGTGCATCAGAGTTCAGTAAGGTAATGACTGCACAGAGGGAGACACTCCAGGGCAGCTTCGAAGGAGCTAAAGTGAAGTCATGGTAGCAGAGTTGTGTAAGGTTCAATAATTGACATGGGGCATTTAAATGATAGTAGTTCAAATTAACAGACAAGGTAACATTCCCCTTGAATGCTTCAGCCTCTCCAAGTAGCCATACAATAAACAGATAGCTTTCACGTGTACTATTAAGTAGTTGATAGCTACACAGAAGTTGTTTTAAAGATACAGCACCATGAAAAAATGTTCATCATCACTAGCCATCAGGGAGATTCAAATTAAAACCACATTGAAGTGCCATCTTACACCAGTCAGAATGGCCAAAATTAGCAAGACAGGAAACAACATGTGTTGGAGAGGATGTGGAGAAAGGGGAACCCTCTTACACTGCTGATGGGAATGCAAGTTGGTGCAGCCACTTTGGAGAACAGTGTGGAGATTCATCAAGAAATTAAAAATAGAGTTTCCCTATGACCCTGCCATTACATTACTGGGTATTTACCCCAAAGATACAGATGTAGTGAAAAGAAGGGCCATCTGTACCCCAATGTTCATAGCAGCCATGGCCACAGTCGCCAAACTGTGGAAAGAACCAAGATGCCCTTCAACAGATGAACGGATAAGGAAGATGTGGTCCAATATACACTATGGAGTCTTATGCCTCCATCAGAAAAGACAAATACCCAAATTTTGTAGCAACATGGATGGGACTGGAAGAGATAATGCTGAGTGAAATAAGTCAAGCAGAGAGAGTCAATTATCATATGGTTTCACTTATTTGTGGAGCACAACAAATAGCATGGAGGACATGGGGAGATGGAGAGGAGAAGGGGGCTGAGGGAAATTGGAAGGGGAGGTGAACCATGAGAGACTATGGACTCTGAAAAACAATCTGAGGGTTTTGAAGGGGCGGGGGTTGGGAGGTTGGGGTACCAGGTGGTGGGTATTGGAGAGGGCATGGATTGCATGGAGCACTGGGTGTGGTGTAAAAATAATGAATACTGTTACGCTGAAAAGAAATTAAAAAAAAAAGATACAGCACCATAATAGTTACAATCATCTTTTAAAAATATACTGGGTAAAAAAAAAAATTAAAAATATACTGGGTAAAATCCTCCATGAACCCATAGAATTTAGCAAATTAGTTGGTAGCTGTGAAGGCTTGATGGGTTTTATTGGTATGGACCTAGAACCTGGAACATAGAGTACACTTAGTATACACATTCTGAAGTAATCATTTTTTTTTTCATGAACTATACCACATATTGAACCAATCTAACTTCTACATAAACCATTTAATAGGCTTATCCTCTTTGGAGGTCTCTAGCATATTCAATAAGTGAACCCATTATGGTCCACTCAAGTTGTCATGCTTTCAACATAAACACATTGCTACCAAACCAAAGCATGGACAACCGAAGCGTCTACATTTTACCTCCTGTCAAAAGCTCACCACAAATTTGGAACATATATTATTAAGCAGTGCCTCGTCTGTTGGGTGGGAAAACAGAAATGGTAGAAGGGCTATAAAATACGGTTTTAAAAAATGTTTCATGCCTCAAATTTCAGTCACAGCCATTGTTCACAAATACCACTTTCTTTTTTAATGACAGCTCGAGGGGTAATAGTAAGATTGGTAGGGGGCATGCTTCAGTCCCTGTTGGTTGAGCAAAAAATAGGAATTATGTTGAATGTGTATTTCTATTAGCTCTTCCGAAAAGGAATTCATGAGAAACACAGTAGTGGAAAGACATTATGAACTGAAGTTATAGATGTTTTAGTTGGTGAACTATTGTACTTGGAAGAATAGGTTATAAGCCACTTTACAAAAAAGAGCAACTAGACTATAAAACTGAGCAAAGAAAGCATTAAAAAAAAAAAAAAAGGTCAGAGTGAAGTAAGTAATGAAAGGCTTTTAGTACCAAGACATTGACTAGAGTCCATTAAGAAGTGGAAAGGAGATTGGAGGTGTATTTGTAGGGCTGGTAGTGTATAGTATTCCAACTCAGTATAGAATTCTACAGTCATGAAAAATCAAAGGCAGATGAACACAATTTTAAGGGAAAAAAAAGGTATGATGAGCAATGTAGAAATACATAAGAATCAGTGATAATCTTTGCTGAAAACAAGGAACTTTCAAGCTGTATGTTCTGCCACAGGTGATGAGTAGTCTCGATTCACAGATGTGGATTTATATGCACAGTAAAAGCGCATATGAAATGTGCTCATGACAAATGAGAAAGACGAATTTCTATATATAAGTGAAAAGCACACAGCTTAATTATGGACAGTATGTGCCTTGTAAAATGCCTGTATGACCAGAGAAGAGAGTGAGAAGTGAAGAAATAAGCAGTAAAGCTAAAGATAGCATTAGAGATTAAAGTAACATAATTCAAAGGCAACATGACAAGCAATGACAGTCATATTAATTACCAAACAGCACAAAGTAAGCAACAGCATGGACTTTCAAGGTTCTGTGTCTGTCTGGCAATGCGTAAATCATCCAGAAGTCTACTTCTGATCTGCTAAATGAGATCTATATGAATAAATAAACACTACTTCCATAGCTTCACTTTAAGTATTAAATCTACACAATATAGAGCCAACTGCCAAGGCAAACGGTTACACCAGTAGGTGACGTGATACGGGAAGTTTTAACCTTAATCTATACTCTGCATACCAGAAAAATACACAACCTGAATACAGCAGTGATACTGGTATGCAAACAAGTCTTGTGGTTCATACTTCCATCAATACTGTTGCTTCTAAGTTCATCCTCTATTAAAAACAAAGATGCTTAGGGGCTCGTGGGTAGCTCAGTGGGTTAAGCCTCTGCCTTCAGCTCAGGTCGTGAGCTCAGGGTCCTGGGATTGAGCCCCGCATCAGGCTCTCTGCTTGGCAGGGAGCCTGCTTCCCCCGCTCTCTCTGCCTGCCTCTCTGCCTACTTGTGATCTTTCTCTCTGTCAAATAAATAAATAAAATCTTAAAAAAAAAAAGCAAATATGCTTAATCATAATTTGATTCTAATCATCCTAACTGCTGAATAGAAGTCCACTATTTTCTGCATGAGCTCTCACTGGCAGTGCCATCTGAGACATGCACCTTCTGCATGGTCTACAAAGGATTTCTGGAAGATGGAGCCTGAAGGCAGCCAAGTTCACCTGTTGTCCTAGTGGGACACTATGATCTCGAATACATTTGGAAGGAAGTGGTACAGTGAAACTGTGTCCACTTCTGGGAAAAGTTTACTTTGTATACAGTTCAGTTAGGTGAAGTTGAGGGAGGGGTCTGAAGGCCATAAATGTACATATGATGGAGCCTTAGGTTACAGTCATGAAGTCCAAAGAGGTGGCTGTAAGCATCATTACCAACACAGGGCGCCTGGGTGGCTCAGTGGGTTAAGTCTCTGCCTTTGGCTCAGGTCATGATCTCAGGGTCTTGGGATCAAGCCCCTCATCGGGCTCTCTGCTCAGCAGGGAGCCTGCTTCCTCTCTCTCTGCCTGCCTCTCTGCCTACTTGTGATCTGTCTGTCAAATAAATAAATAAAATCTTTAAAAAGTTTAAAAAAAATAAAAAACAAGAATCACTACCGACATAAAACTTCCAACTCGTGTCTTTTGACTGCTATCCACAGTAGCTCACATTTACATGTGCAACTATCCTCTATCAGAAAAGCCTATAGCGTTATCAATGACCAACTCTTCCAATACTTGACAGCACTGGACAGGGAAGGAAACCAATCATTTACAAAGTACGTACTATGTGGTTGGTGGGCGGTATATAATCAGCTAAGTGCATGAAACCTCTCATCTTCTCAACAGTGGTCAAGGTAGACAGTAGCCAATTTACGAAGACAACAAGCTATAGGAAGCTAAGCTGCCAAGAAATGATCCAATCCAGGTTAAATCTAGTCCTTTCAGTCCTGGTCCTGTGTTCCTTATGGTCTCGATACTCACTCAACAAAAGCCTGATTCCTCACCTGAGCTTTTCGTCAATCACTTATACACCTCCAACCCTGAAGGCTAGAAACAACGTGCACAACTGCACAGTGTTCTTGCAGGCAATAAGGAGAAACATGCCCCACAACCAAATATTGTGATTCTTCAACATCCTGATTGAGTTTATAACTGTCAATTAAGAAATCTGGAAAGGGTCGTTTTCTAAAATTTCAAATATAAAGTAAGACAATCAAGTGTTAAATCTTCTGTATCCTGAATAGACAGACAGGTCATTAGATCCATACAGAATACCTAATCTCCTGGGATACTTAGAATATTCTTTTCAAAATTTTCAGAACTTAAGTGAAACCACAAGGGAAGCTGAACAACTATTAGCAGAGATCCTTAATAGAGCACTACAGGCAAGAAAGTCAGCAAAGAACGGAAGGTACCCCAGTGCAATATATCACGTAAGAGTGAATGTAAGATGGGCACTGGGTGGCTCAGTCGTTAACCATCTGACTTTGGCTCAGGTCATGATCCCAGGGTCCTGGGATCGAGCCCCACATCGGGCTCCCTGCTCAGCAGAGAGACTGCTTCTCCCTCTGCCTCTACCTGTTATTCTGCCTACTTGTGCTATCTCTGTCAGATAAATAAATTAAATATTTTTTAAAAAAGAGTGAATATACGATAAAAGCTTTAGACCCACAGGGATCAGAAAGGCCAGACTTGACACCACAAAAGGACATTGATTATTACAAGAATGTGTAATTTACAAGCAGATTCTGAATGTAGCTCTCTACTTTGGTGACTCTGGTGCCTAGGCTAATAAAACTTCCATGTAATATATGTATTTCAAGAAAAGGTAATCATAACTTCAAGAAAAATGGCACATAATTTCATGTAAGAAACTGAATTACCAAGCCAGAGGCTTGGTTTGGAAGTAAAAGTTAATGTACTAAAAATGGTATGTAAGCTTACTATAGGTCTTTGATTAAAGGCAAGACTGGCGGGGCGGGGGGGGGGGGGAGGCGGGCAGGAAGCAAGGTAAGGTGTCTGCAACATCCTCAGAGCTTTAGAACTACTCTGTGAAAATGTCCCTGAGCTGTGCACTTACACTTGTCCAAATTCAATGACAATATAAAATTACATGGAAAATAGAGAAGAGATTCCTTGCAATGAGTAAGGTTTGATATAGTAATTTACTTATATAGTTTACTATGCAGGCATATAAAGTAATATGATTTATAAAAATACTTTTCTGGAAAATGCATTGTTGATACAGTGTATAGTATAGAATAGCTTGAAAATAAATTTAGTATTTAAAATCATATTTATCAGAAATATGAAAAATATTGTACAATTTTACTGAGGAGATGGCACTATTAGCAACTATGACTTTTTGTCTTTTGTTTTTGTTCTCCCACTTATGGTGGTAGTGGTGAATTTTCCTAGAACTTCTGGGAAGTTGATCGCCTAGATAATTCTCCTGAATCTGTTAAAGGCAGAGCTTGGTCAAGGAACAAAGCAGTATGACCCATAATCTTGGTTGCATTAGATCAGTTCTGAAAATACACCTAGCAAACTAGCTCTGCAATTGAGAATCTTCATTTTGAGATCCAGAACTTAGTTTAATAGCTGATTTCCTTAGACAAAAATGATTAATGACACAGTTAAAAATGGCTTCACAAATCTTATTTTGTATTTCTCTAAAATTAAACATGGACATTATGTAAATATTTCTGCAGACAACTAATTGCCTTGATAATTGCAAGTTGTCATATAGAGTTTTGTTCCGTGAAATTTTGACTTTGAAAAGCATACTATTCCCTTCCATATCTCCAGTAACTCCTTGAGTCTCCGTCCACAAAGACTTGATATATACAATCCTTCTCCATGTAGGATGACTCGAGCCTTCTGCTGGTTATAGTTCTTTAGAGCCCATCTCACTGGAATAATGTATACTGTAGTTATGTACATTGTAGGTGTTTTTTTTTTCTGTCTGCAAAAATAATAAAGTTGACTTCCTACAAAAGAAATACCTTCCCCATAGACTTATGGAGCTCAAGATTTATTGATGATTAATCTGTCTCTGTGGTTAAAGTAGAAGACATTTGTCCATCTTCAGAGCTAGAGGAAAAATACAGACACCGAACACACTAAATGCCTAGAAGTGAAGAGAAAACATCATCCAGGTCGGAACCACTGCCTTTGAAGGACCCACTTTATTTTGCAGGTAAAGTACATAGGAAGGCAAATAAATCATTCAGTGTCACACAGCTAATATAAAGTATAGATATGTGTATGAGTACATGCACACACACACACCTTGACCTCTACTTTTAGACCATAGCTCATTCTGTTATTCCATCTAGGAACTGGCAATACCAATGACCTGCTGCCTGATGTGTAATTAATAACAACTACAACCTACAAATCATTTCCACTGTGTTATTTGTGCAGAAAAATACCAGTGGGAGGGACAATATCATCACCAAAACTCTGATGGCTTTCCTGTGCATCCCAATTGAAGACACTCCTATGTAGCTGGTCTTCCTCATGAAATCAGGGCTGCAACCCTTCCCCAGTGGGAACTGCAGTCATTTACCAGAATAACTGTACTCTGGAGCAAGGGAAATGCCCAAACCTTTCAGAAGGCTGCACAATGCAGTTGAAAGCAATACTAGATATGGCAAGCAGAAAATTCTAGGACATTCAAGACTCCTGTCTTGTATAATCCCCTGTCCACGAGTGTGGACAGGACTGGAAATGTGAATTTCACTCTCATAGTTGAAAAAATCTTAGATAGAATCAAGTTTTCCAAATCAATTCATCATTAGGGTAATTATCCACAATGATCTGTCCCAATCAGATAAGCCCCTAACAACTAGGTCCTTCCATGGTGGGGGGGGGGGGGAGTAGAGAAAGATTTGAAAGAAATCAAATTTTGATAGTTTTGAAGGAATAAATTGCCATTTCATGAGAGGTCCCACAGAGGACATGCACCAAAAACTTAAGAGTCCTCTAGGAGCAGACAGTGGTCTCCAGCTGACAGCAAGAACATAGATCTGCTGCATGTCCATTAGAGTATGGGTTCTGTCAATATTAAGTGAACTTGGAAGACACCACCTCCAACCTTAGAGAACACAGCCCCAACCAATGCTTTGATTTCAGCTCTGTGAAACTCTGCACAGAGGAAGTAATCATGCCATGTCTGATTTCTAACCTAGACAGTGATAAGAGAGTGTGCTTTTTAAGCCATTAAGTTCATGAACGTTTGGTACATAGCAATAGAAAACCAGTACAAAATCAAAAGAAGCCATAGTGGTGGTCTCCTAGGTAGAATAGGGTCTGATGGTGGTCAGATAAATGAAATAGTAGCCCAAGTCTCTACTGCTAAGGTCCAATGGGTCCAAATGAACTACATGTCCCAAATGGTTGATTAGGAGAGATATACATGGCAGTTGTCATAACGCCCAGTTGATACACTGACATGGAGTCAACATGGCAAGAATCAACATGGCAAGAAGGACCCAGTAGACCCTGGAATATGCCACTCTTCTTTACTGCCTGATTAGTAAATCAGGAGAAACCCTTCATCTCAGGGGGGTATGAAAAGCTTAGCAACATCCTCAGACTTCAATCATACAAGAAAATGTGATTACCAAATTATCACTTCTGAATTCACTTTTATGTTTCCTTCATCAACCATATGGGCAGTAGAGGATGATAGGAGACTAGATAAAACCTTAAAAGCTTAAGGAAATCCTTATCACAGCTGCTATGATGCAAGGGGACTATATCCTGAAAGCAACTACCACAACCTCTGGAACTCAGTACGTGGCCACTGATCCAATGCATAAAGTCTTTTCAGTTCTCAAAGAGCATGGAAATGGCAGCTGTACCTATATAGTCTTGCCTCAGTATTATGTTAACTGTTCTCCCAAAAATATAGTCTGTGAGGATTTGAGATCTTATTCCACATACATGATAAACAGACCAGAATATAGTAGCAAGTGCTGCAGAGGGTGGAAATGAGGACAGATGTTCATACTGGTGAAGTTTTGAGGGGTTCAGTGATCCAGAACATTCCATGACAGCATTCCCAACACAAAAGGTTAAGTTAGTACACCAAGAACCCCTTACTACAGAATAAAAGTTCCAGAACTTGATGGGCCCCTTAAGATTTTAAAGGCAACATATGTCGCTCTTGTAAATACTGTGGACTTATTTATGAACTAAAAGGCTCTTGGTTTCAAGTGAAGCCCAGCTCAAAAGACATGGTCAGGTCCAGACAATGCTGCCAAATCCTACCACTAGAACTGCATCACATGGGGAAGTCAATGCTACTAGAAGTATCTACTTGAAGTAGCAGCTGAAGATGCAGGAGAAGTGCCTGGCGAGCCCCACAGGAGAGACACAGCACAGATCCCACAGGTTTTGGAGCAAGGCCATACACTTTGCAGCAGAGAAATATACCTTCAGTAAACAGTTCCCAGTAGGCCACTGGACCCAAATAATCGGTGAGCATCTGGCCATGGAACATCTGTGACAACAAAGTCAGAGCTTCCCATCATGAGGGGAGTATCCTCAGATCTCCAGGTTGTAAGAGTGGTGAGCGCAAATCCTCTACGTAATGGAAATGCTACGTCAGTGATCAAGCCAAAGTGGACCCAAGCATCTCAAGTCACTTCGTGCACAGGATTCAGAGCCTCCATGCCTCCTAACTGTTGGGTCAACATCTCCTTCTCAAGATATAGCACGAAAGAGGTTCCCTATGAACACCATATAAAGGGGAGGAAAGATCCAGATCAGATTTTCAGATGGTCAGCTTAACGTGCGTGTGCTGGAAGAAAGGTTGTTCAGTAGTGTTGCTACTCCAGACCCCCTCTGAGGTGGCATAAAGAAAACTGAGGGAAAACCCTCCTCGTTGATCAGGTATTGTGCTGCACTGCTGTATACAGTAAGCTGTCTTTAGACGGAGGCTAAATTAGCCTAAGGTAAGGTTATACATGAAGTCCTACACAGGGGCAAATGTCTTAACTGTTGGGTCTTGGTTCTTAATATATCAAGATTAATAAAGTAAGCAAAGAGACTTGGGCAACAAATATGTGACTGGGCATTTGAAATTAACTATAAAATGTGAGGACGCTTGGGTCTCAAGTCAATGTTCACCAGAAAGTGTCTTCCATAGCAACCTAGCTGACAAGATCATTTGTCCGACACTTTGAGCCAGCCCGTCCCCAGCCGCCCCATTGCTTGTGTGGTGGGCTGGGACAGAGACCATCCATGTATGCCCATAACGCTCCTTCTCACCAAGGCTGTGCGGTTAATACTCACTCTGGAGACTTCACCTATCCTCAGCACGGACTGCGCCAGTCATAGTAATTGACTTGAGTATCATGAATACCCAGGGTTGTTCCTACCTAATGGGACAAGGAGTCTAAACCCAGGCGAAGTTCCTGGGGCAAACCCTGGTGCCTCCATGCCTGGTGACACAAGTGAATAGGAGATGACAGCATTCAGGCCCTGACAGAAGATCAGTCCTCCAGAGATGAAATTCTGTTCCTCAACTGCCATTAACAAGTGGACATGTTGGCCAAGAGTGATGTCAAAGGGAGATCAGTAGTAATTATTGCCCTTGAGGGGCGCCTGGGTGGCTCAGTGGACTAAGCATCTGCCTTCGGCTCAGGTCATGATCTCAGGGTCCTGGGATCAAACCCTGCATCAGGCTCTCTTCTCGGTGGGGAGCCTGCTTCCCCCCTCTCTCTCTCTGCCTGCCTCTCTGTCTACTTGTGATCTCTCTCTGTCAAATAAATAAATAAAATCTTTAAAAAAAAAAATTATTGCCCTTGAACTAGATGCAGTCATGGGGACTCAAATTTGTTCCACTTAATAGCTATCGGAAATCTTTTAAAGATTTTATTTATTTATTTGAAAGAGAGGGAGAGAGAGAGAGAGAGAGAGAGAGAAAATAATTTAGGTGCCCCTAAATCTTTTTAAAATCTTTTTAAGAAACTCTGGCTGATTACGCCACGCAGAGCTGGGGACCAAAAAGACGGGTCTGAGCCGCACAAAGGGCAGACACAACACAGAAAAGTTGCTTTTGTTGCCCCTTATTCTTTTTGTCCAGCTCTCATTTCAGAGATGCCAGATTTGGCAATTTCATGCAAACTGACCCTCAGACTGGCAGCATTCCACTCAACTGCCTTTCCAAATGCCTTTAGACTTCTGCCATAATGTCTTCTTCGGAGTCCAAGGTTCTGAGCGACAGGCCCCGGACAGGTGCATTTCAGAAGTTAAGAGTGGTCACGGCACCTCCGCCAACGAAGGAAAGGAGTCGGTGCCCAAGGCCGTAGACTCCGGACAAATCTGGGAATCACTCTATTTCTCAGACGTCCCTGCAGAATTCAATCCTGGTGCCTGCAGCGATGACACTGATAACACACTACTCTGTCCGTCTGTCCATTTCGCTTGGCTTCCTCACGCCTATTTGTTGAAGTCCCAAGCATGCCGCCCCAATCTCACACTCACTTCCAGAGATGCAAGGGAGATACCTACATTTCTGTGAATCTCCTAGACATCAGAAATGATTCATACACACTTATTTATAATCCTGGAATTATTAAACGGGTGCTGGCTTACTGTGTACTATGTATGTACATTAGCATATGTAAATAAGATTATTCCTGTATGAGCTGGGGTTTAATTAACAGATTAAATTTTATACTGAAATACATCTGTCCATTAAAAGTCTTAAAGTATACAATTATCCATCTGCTGAGCTGACATTTTTCAGCCTGACATTTAATATTGTCACTAACAGGCAAACAGTCCTACTGAGCCTTGCCTCGTGTTTCAAGGGAAGTGTCTCCAGGCAGAAACTTTTTAATTAAAGTTTGATTTAATGAAAATTATGATTCACAAAAACAACTGCTTCAAGCAATATCAAATATCGAGACTAGAAAATAAATCCATAAAGTTGTAATCTGAGAGCTTTCCATCACCTCTAAGTTGGTGTAACAGCCAAGCACAAGAGTCAGACCTCTGTCATTACCCATTTTGTTCTGTTTACGACCTTCTATCATTTGTAAACAAGCAATTTCCCTTTTTGGAAGTGAGGGGTGCTTTTCATTCTTGCTATATTGTTTTCAATTTTAGATTCCCCACTGTGACTTGCAAACAGTAATAATAAAGGGAACACTGGCTAACATTTTCTGAGCTCACAATATTAGCTGATATTTCACACCTATGTTCCCATACGTAATTTTCATACCATCTCTATGAAATAAAGTTACCATCCCACTTTCTAAATGAAGAAATCCTCAAACAGGGATATAAAATAAACTTACCCAAGAGCATGCCCAGTGGTAAAAAGGATAAACCACCCAGCATTCTGACTCCTAACTATCCATTCCTAATAACTAGACAATTATGGTTAAAAAATATTACTAAGGGGGTGCCTGGGTGGCTCAGTGGGTTAAAGCCTCTGCCTTCGGCTCCGGTCATGATCCCAGGGTTCTGGGATCGAGCCCCACCATTGGGATCTCTGCTCGGCAGGGAGCCTGCTTCCCCCTCTCTCTCTCTGCCTGCCTCTCTGCCTACTTGTGATTTCTCTGTCAAATAAATAAAATCTTTAAAAATATATATTACTAAGATATTTTGGGCAGGTGATTCCTCAAACCTCAAGATTTTAGAAAGTATAGTTGTATCTATGCATTATTTCACTCTCCCGTATTTTTCCTCGCCAAACTAGTTTATAACCTTCACAATTAATATTGGCAGAATTTTTACTTCTAATTTATAAGAACAGTTTCTCCATTATACTACCCTGATGTGCCATGGCATACCTTTATGCCTCAAATATTCTATGCCTCAAATATTCTTTTAAAATAGGCTTCATTTTCACTCTAAATCAAGAAAGTTATTAAATATATAGGTCAAAACACCAATCCTCATGACATCACTCAATAAAATTCCCTAAACCGACACCGTATTTTAACTGCCAACTCATATTCCATCAAACCTATCCATATTTAAGATCATAAATATTACTGTGGTTTTTTAATGAAGTGCTTTTGATAAAAATTATGCTCTTTTGGCTATAGATAAGTAATAGACTATAGGTCTTTTCTATTTATTTAGAGAAATATTCCAGGAGGAAATTAGGTTCTCCTGAAATTATTAGAAACAATTAAGCAAAATAATTTGAGGAGTCTAAAAATTGCTTGAAGAATGAAGGAACTGATTTGTGAGGAAACATCTTAGAAGCTGGATAAGAAGCTATGTGAAGAGAGATAAAAGTAATGATACAGCTGAAAGCCATAAACACCATTAAGAGAATGGTTTGTCACCCGTGGCTCTCCTGCTGTATCTAGGCAAAGTGCCAGAAACAGTGTCCCAAGCTTTTGAGGTTTTATAACCTGCTGACCTAGTAGGGCAACCCCCTAACGAAAGGAGCAGACAACCTTGACAGTTATGTAAAGGTACCAACTCTCTAGGAATACACTTAAACCTTCTGAGATTCTCTGTGAATCATTCTTAACTACTGACCACAGCTTCGACAGAACTAGCTGCACTAGAAGGCTTCCCGTAGCAGGAAACAAGTCAGCTTGTACCCCTGCTAATTTTAACGAGCGACAACGCTTTTACTCGATTCCCAGAGGAAGGACTTCAGTGGAGTTAAGTCGACTCCCCCCTACAGTCAGCAGGGCTCAGAGAGGGGTTGGAAGTGTGGGTCAGACAGCAGGGAACAGCGAACCGAACATGCTGTAGAAAATATAGCACCTAACCTAGAACCAACATCAGACACCTGGAAATCCAGGCACACCTGTCAAACATATGAAAAACAGGCAAGGACAAAACAAACAGAATGAAAACGACAAGAAAGCGTTATTTGTTTTCCTTAGGGGGTAACTAAGACAAAACAAATGGTTCACATTTGCCCAGGAATGCAATGATCCAAAAGAGAAAAACTGAAACACTATATACAAATTAATGAAAGAGAATGAAGATGTATGTAAACACCCAATGCCTTCACGACATTCCGTGACAGTTCAATGGAAATTTGAAGAAACTTAATCCCAGGCCCAGAACTGGAATACTACCAACACAGGGGTGTCTGTGGGAGTCAGGGAAACTTAGGGGAGAAAAAAATTTACCTTTAGAATTTTTGTTTCAAAAATCACCAAGGATAATCACTACTCATTTTATCTTCTAATCTTTCTTAATATACTAACCACGCCAAAGTGCATTTACAAATCTGCTTGAGTCCTAAATCAGATTTTAATGAATTTCTAGTTTAGATAATTACATCAAAAAGAAATGAGATGGGGGTGCGCCTGGGTGGCTCAGTGGGTTAAAGCCTCTGCCTTCGGCTCAGGTCATGATCCCAGGGTCCTGGGATGGAGCCCCACATTGGGCTCTCTGCTCAGCAGGGAACCTGCTTCCCCCTCTCTCTCTGCCTGCCTCTCTGCTTCCTTGTGATCTCTGTCAAATAAATAAGTAAAATCTTTAAAAAAAAAAAAAAAAAGAAAGAAAGAAAGCAAGAAATGAGATGGGAGGCGTGGCTTGTGGTGTTGGAACTACGGAGTATCTTGAATGGGACACCAGAGGACAAACCTACACAAGTGTTTACACTGCACCAAACACACACAATAGCATGCACGTGAGTACAAGTAAAACTGAGGAAACCTGAGTATGGCACATACATTGTATCAATGTCAGGATCCCCTGGTCATGATACTATCGTCTATTTTCACAAATATAGAAGGAAATCTGGAGGAAGCCTGGCAAAATATACAAGGGATCTTAAATTATTTCTTGCTCCTGCATGTGGGATCTATAATTATCTCAACAAAAGTAACAATGAAAGAAGACATACAAGAATGATGACAAAAGATTTCTTCATAATACAGCAAAAGCTAGGAATTGATATATCAATTATATATATATATATATATATATATATATATATATATATTCATACCACAGAAGGAGACTATAATATACGATAATACACTATATACTAATAATGTGTAAAACCTGTTTAAATCACAAAACCTTTATATTGAGCAACTAAAGCCTGTCAGAGAAGGGAAACTGTTGTATTTTAATGTATAGGATTTTCTTTCCACAGACAGAATAATCTATGGTGACAGAAAGCATAACGATGGTTGCTTTTTGGAGGAGCAAAGATCCATTAAAAAAGGCAATGTGGAAATTTTCCAGATTGATGGCAATAGTCTAGGTTTTGACAAGAATGTGAAATAAACTGATACGCACATTTGATAAAACTCACCTGACTGTACTTAAAATATGAAGATTTCACTGTATGTAAAAGACAACATTAAAAAAAAAGGTACTCAGCAGTTAAGACAGTTAAGACAAATTTAAAAATAATTTCTTTTTCATTTGAATTGTGACGGTCTATTTTCTGAATTATCCTACTAACTTGATACCCCACTTTTACTCACAGCATATTTCAGATGCCTTTATGTGGTGAAAAACTATGGTGGCAGGAAGAGAACTAAAGCATCCTTCTTAAGACCATGACCCAGAAAAGTCTCATTAAACCCTTTCTTATATGTAAACAATTAATTCAGTTTGTCACATCGAACTTCAATTATCAAGCCCAAGCCACAGACAACTCACAAGAATAGACACTGTTCTTGATGTGATCATTATAGAAAGGTTTATATGGTCACCGGAGAGAGGATCTAGGATATGTTCCTTTGATTCATAATCATTCTTCCTTTTGTGGCTTCCCCATTATATATTTTGTTTAACCTTACAAACGTAAGTGTCACTTTTCTGGAAGGAAGCTGGTGGCAAGGTCATAAGACTGCTGGATGGATTTAATGTGAGCCTCTAGGAAATATGCAAACCCGTGTGCTTAACAATCTTCACCTTGAACAAATTGCTTGTTACGTACAGATAACTCCAAGTAGAATCTCTGGCTGTTAAATGTGTATTATGCCAGTGGACTATTTTATAAATTAGAATTCCCTGAGCATAAGTTTCAGAAATTTAAATGAATTTAAAATGACAACTCATAACGTTTTATAAAAAGTATGTTTGATAAAAATAAATACAAATTCTAGGGAGCCTGGGTGGCTCTGAGGGTTGAACCTCTGCCGGCTCAGGTCATGATCTCAGGGTCCTGGGATCGAGCCCCACATAGGGGCTCAGTGGAGAACCTGCTTCCCCCTCTGTCTCTGCCTGCCTCTCTGCCTACTTTTGATCTCTGTCAAATGAATAAATAAAATATTTAAAAATAAATAGATACAAATTCTAGTGCAATTATTCAATGTTAACTACTATTTACAGTAATAATTATTATATTACAGTACTTGTAATACAGTAATAATTATTGACTTTTTAGAATCATGAAGGATAAAGGAAAAATTGTGGATTGTGTGTTACTGAGAAAAATGTCTGGTGAAGATAGATCAGTAACATCCTCAATGTAAGTGCTTCAATCCCACAAATATACCTACGAGTGTTTGCCCCATTAAATTTACCACTCTTATTGTATTTGCTGTTCTTTGACACAAAAGTTTCAAAGGTATTTTTTCCCAAAGGTATTTTTGATTCATCTTTCACGTCAAATTTTCTGTGGACATACAGTTTTCTGCGTGAAAACTTTAGCCATCTTTAAATCCTGTATACAGGGAAGTTGAGCATGAAAGATTCACTGGAGAAATCACAGGTGTTTTGTTATATACTAGTTATGATGATTTTGAAAATGTCACCATCATTTCTATTGTAAGCATCCTCTTATTTTAGGATGATTGCTTTCCATACAAAGCATGGACCAAGAACTCAAAATCCTCAAACAAGAAGGGAGATTTTCCTTAAAACTTGAACATCTTAACTCTTTTATATAGTCATGTAATTTGTAGGAATCGATCCTTAACATCCTCACCTACTTCACACTTCGGCAAAAGAAATTATGAATATGTGTGTGTGACATAATATAAACTTGTCTGAGAGGTTTAGAAGCCCTTTGCAGAAGGCACCCCAGGAAATGAAGTCTTCGTCACACAGGTTAGACCGCAGTAGAAAGGATGGGAAACTTGAGCGCAAGCCTCTGAGACAACCAGGACCTGCCTACAAGCAAAGCACCAACAACATGCAGATGATTTCGTGGCAACACAGTCCACCTTTCCCAGAGTAAATCATTTCATCATTTTCCTTCTGTTCGCGGCTAGAGAAAGCCTGGTCCTTGACCTTGAATTAACAGTTCCAACAGGCGATATTTGGCAGAATAGCATAATACCTGCAAACCATTCAAAAGACAACAAGATTGCCAAGGACCCGTGCCCAGAAAGTCACTCCAATCAGGAGTTAGTTATTTCTGTAAACAAATAGCTCCACACGTGTGGAAGGGGTTTCCATTTCCACACAAAGGCAGCAGGTAGGGAGCGGAGCCGGGGCACCAAGATGAGGAGAGGCGATCTTCGCAGGAGCGGTGAGCCCTCACGAACACACCGGCCCCCTCTCCACCTGTTCTCTATTAGTACGGGGAAGTGAATTCCTGCCCGCCAACTTAGAGGTCTACTGCTGTGTACGTCCAACAACAGATACAGAAGGATATTTTCTAGATGGCCAATTTCACAGAAATATTTTAACTGCACTGGGTGACTGAAAGGTTCGAGACCACTTCTGGTTTTTTTTTTGCTTTTGTGTCATTCCTCCCACTTTCTCATCTGTGAGGGGAACGGGACGTCCATGATCTCCTGCAGCTCTGAACTTCTAGGATATTAAGGGACATGCTGGTAAAGAGAAACTTGGAGGGAGGAAGCCTAGAATCTCTTCCTTTTTTTTAATCAAAAAGCAGAAGGAACAGGTTGAACAGCTTATGTAGTAATAAAAATGTTTTCTAAATCTTATCCATATATATTCAGACTGTATTGATAGAATATTTAAATATAAAGTTACAGCCTAATTTGAGGCTTTAGAGCCCAACTCAAAGGATAATGGCAGTGACCGGGAGCCGGCGGTGGGGAATTGGAAAAATGTTGTTTAGGGTACAACTTGCAACCAATAGATAAGGAAGTTCCAGGATTTAACATGCAACATGGTGCTTATCATCAGCAATACGTCCTTCTAAACCCCAAACCTGCAAAGAGACTTAATTGTTCTCACTACAACAAAAAAATAATTACGTGAAGTGACAGCGGTATGAGCTAATGCTATGGGGACATCATATTACAGAGTACAAATATATCAAAATAATGCATTATACACCTTAAACTAACCGTGTTAAACATCAACTGTATCTCAAAAAATGTGAGAGTCAAATGACTTTCATGCCCAAACCCCAAATTCCATCATCCTCCTCTCCAGTGAAAGGTATTCTTGGGAACGAAAGCATAAATTACCTTCAGACGAATGCAAAAAATAAAGTCCTAAAAATCACAACACCTTAAGGAGTGCTGAGATTTCAAAATTTCATTCAAAGTTATTTCTAATTACCTCTTAAAATAATTATGCTTATTTTTAGGTCACATCCTGAGAGAGAGGACATTTCAGGCATACACAACAGCAAAACCATTTTTGCACCAAATAGCACAACACAGCATACAAAATTATATACACAAACACACACAGGCACAGGATGTCTTTGCTTTGCTTGGCTCTAAGGTGCTTGGTTTCAGTTATGATGGTTTAATTAAATAACATCATCACCCCTGCAATAGTTCAAATTTCAGTTACCACATTAATTATGAGTCCTTGTACTAATTAACAACTTAGCTGCTAGCTCTTCTGTCTACAAACACTTAAGTAAATAGCAGATCATGATGATGTACATAACAGTTCATCTTGCTCATGCCCTATGGCAACTATTTCAAAGTTGGCTGGCGAACTCATCACCATGCATCCGTTGCTCAGTTCACGCACAGACAGTAAAGCATGTAGTTGTGTTGCCTCTTTGTCTCCCAGCCACCTTAAGCAACATTTCCACAAAACTGAACAATTCAGAGAGGAATCAGCTGATAAAGGTAGAAGTGCACTAAGAAACAAGCAATAACACTAGGAATTCGAATAAAATGTAAATGGAGACACAGAAGGAGTGGACCGTGAGAAATGGTCAGGGCTGCTGGTTCTGAGGCTCTGGATGTAGACCAAAGAAATTCAATGAAGGTGAACTCACAGACATAATTGAGGACAGGAGGAAGATGTCCCAAAGGAAGAGAAATGGAAAGAAATGTCATATTCAAGGACCTCAGCAGTGTTCTACAACATTAAAGGCACAAAGGATAAAATGTTGAAAACTGATCCCAACTCAGAAGTAGGCAAGTAGGCACAGAAGAGAAACTTGCTCCATTCATAAGTTATATAGTAAGGAAAACATATGCACTATTCAAAATTATTCTTGGTAGGTCCTTTACAAAGAATTGGCTGTCCCATTCAACCCTAAATGCAGCAACCAAATATATTCCTCCCATAGCAATCCTGATTCTGAGGCAGGCAAACACACAAGATACACAGAAAACCTATGTAGGACCAAGAAGATTTCATCTACCCTGTATGAAGAGTTGGAGGTCACCATCAGAATGCTGTTCACTATTCACTGTAGTTTGTTGTTAAAATAAAAGCAAAAACAAAAACACGTTAATTCTCAGTTTCCAATGTGTTAAACTACAGTGAACTAAAAAGATGCTTTCCTATTTATCATTTTCCTGTACATTTATATAAATAACAGTATGGGAGCATTTCTTGTTTAGACTAAAGTTTGTAAAGGTCATGGAAACATCATAAACTTTACACTGCAGCTTACACACGAATTTTCATGGTTCCAGAGTGCCACTCAAAGCAATGTACATGGTGGGGGGCGCTGGGGGGTCTGGAGGGCAGTGGTGCGGGAAGGTGTATTCAAGAATAATGAAAATCCTGAAGAAAGAAGATTGGATCAAGAATATTTTGACACACAGAAATATTCCTACCAATTTTGTTCCAATTTATGAATTTCCACAGAACTTGGTGCTCTCACGTAGACAAAGCCATAAGTAATATGTGTTTCTTCTATAAAGTGTATGTTTCTGCTATCCTATCCTTCAAGGTGACATCTTCACCACCAAAGATGGATTTAACAAGAAGCTTATTTTCAGCTCTCCATATGGCTGACTTAATGCCGCTCTAGCTATTACAAGGCACATTAGTTTCTTGCCAGGATGTTTTTATCATGGAAGTAGGCTTGAGGCCTATCACACTCCATGATTTTAATGTTAAATACCTTTCTTTGCCTTAAAAAAAAAAATCTCTTTTCTTCAGCTTCATTATTTTCTTACGGTCCTCTCTTCTGCAGTAGAGAGTGTTCTTTTTCTACTTTCGATCTTCAATCAAAAACACTGCTGGGGTGTTTTCCTTTAACATGTCTATTCTATAGGATTATGTTTTAATTCTGTGAAATCTGCAAGCCCTAACAATTTTGGCACACCTTCTACATTTGAAATAAGTATTGTCTTAATATGTAGAAGCAGGTTGACAGTCTTTTGCATTGAGAAACTTATCCTGTTTATCCCACTGAAAGTTTTTCCAAAGCAACTTTTTTTTTTTAATGGGATTTGCTTCTTAAATTTTATTTGTGTCTTTTACCTTTTGTTTACAAAACAATGACACTTCATTTTATCATCAATTATACATTGTCATTAAAGCATTTATCCTAGATAACTTCCATTATTAAATAAAAAGCTTCTAATGTCATCTACTACTTAATTATATATAAATCCTACAACGTACCCTGTGAGGGAAATGCACTTATTTTATAAAGCTATGGTTGTTCCTTGCTTGTGCTAGTCTTAAAACAAGATAAATGAAAGGAAGATACTGCTCAGAGTTATTATGATTTTATGAACAACCTATAAGGAAACCAAAATTGCGATACATAACTCAGTTCAACTAAAGGTGGTCATCTAAATTGTTCTGGGCACATTTGAGGCTAAGTTTTCAACCTTAGACAGAAACATCAACTCCATCTATAACTCTTCCTGAAACCTATTATCAAATGAGAAAAAATTTCCTAGCAGACTCCCTTATCTTATGACGGGGCTTTGACACTTGAATCAACTAATAATTGTAGCCGTTTCACATAAAAGGTCAGTTTTGACAAATGGCCTCTTGCACATGGTAAAAACACTCTTTCACTGTCAGGCTAAGGTTTTATTCAGTAAATGCAGCTATACAATCAAAACCACCTTTGGATGGACCACAGTAGATGCACAGGGCATTTGGAGGAAAGCATAAAGCTACATTTTGTCTTAAATTTTCTTCCTAAACACAAAAGGAAACACAACGTTGTATAAGAAGACATGAGTAACAGAGTTGTAGGAGTAAGTCACTAGAACTTTACAACAATTAGCCCCTGAAAGACCTGGTAGAAGGGGGCAGAGTGTTTATTACATGGTAAATACTGGGTAGTAACAAGCAAATGAGGTCTCACATGGTGACCTTCATAAAAGTTTGGTTCGATGAGTAAGTTCACATGCGTGAATTTTTTCATTTATAGTCAAGAAATGAACTTTGTGTGTGTGTGTGTGTATATATACACACACACATACATATATATATTCTTCTCTAGTTCCTGAATAATTCTAACAATTCATTGTTAATTTTTAGAAAATTATCTCTGTCATTAGAATTAGTAGAAGTACATTTAGGAGTTATTATGCAACAATGTGGTAACATATCTTAGACAAGAATTTTTGGTTTGTCCCATAGAAGAGGAGCCAAGTCATCATTTAATTTTCTGAGAAGTAGGGGTAGGTATTCTATGACCAAGAATCAATCCCTCCAATTAACTATTTCCTTGAATGCCTACTGTTCACTTTGCACGGTTGCACTGTATAGGGAACGGGAAAGAAAACTAATGCTGTCATGTGCAAGTCAGTACGATGAATATGTAGTATTACACTAAAGGTTGAACAATTACACCAAACAATTCAACAATTTAAAGGAGAAGGAGAAGACAGAGTCCATCCAGCCAAGGGTGTATCCGGCATCACGATTTACTAACACGTGAATACTTAAGAAGAATGCTTGGTGAGAACTATGATAAAGACAGATAAAATTTAGGACAATGGATAGACTTCTGGAGACACAGAGGAAAGAAAAGTGGAGGGAGGAAGAAGAAATATGGGGTTGGGGTTAGGGGAGCACAAGAACCTGAGGGGAAGAGGGGGGATGCAGAGAAGGATTGATAAGCAAATGTAAATTAGATAGGTCTAGAAAACCAGACAAGTACATACAGATAAGAGTAGTTGTGTGCTGTGTTTGTTGCTCCTGTTTTAAGAAAGCAGTGATAATATGAAATGTTGTTTTAGGCCTTCTCATCTAGCAACAAAGTGCTAAAACCATGGCTTTATTTTTTGTCAGACTGTGGTTTTAGGTAAGCCTTGGAACCAAGAGAATAGATGAATGACTATCCCCAGTGAAAGTAAACATTTGACAATTCAAAATATTTAGAGTAGTCATCGAGGGAGAGCTCAAGACTCATGATAAAAATAAATAAATAAATAAATACGCATTGTGATAGTAACAAGAGCTGTGGCCATTAAGATCCGTGATCAGGAAGAAGGGTTAAAGATAAAATCTCAAGTACTATAGCTAAATCCAGTAAATAAGAGATATTAAAAAAAAATTAAGGAAAGACTAGTAGAACGTGCTGCTACAAAAATCAAGGAGGAGACATTGTACCAAATGTCAAAATGAATTCAGAAAGAATAAGGCTAAGTGGACAAAAAGTAAAAATCAGAATTTGAAAGGGACACAGTTTTCAGCAAAATTCTGGAGGGGAAAAGGCAAGGGGCACCAGAAAGAAATGCAGAGTGAATTCAAGAACCGCAAGGTGAATTCAAGATTCATCCACAAAAAGGCAGAGAGGGGAGCCGCCGTATCAAATGGCATTGAACAGCTATGGAGTCAGATGGGCTCAGTTCAGATCCCGGAGTCTGTGCTCCCCACTCGCTGCTTATGTGACGTGGACGATTTCGTCAGCTGGGGTTCCTCATCTGAGAAGAGGAGATAAATATGGCATATATTTCATGATGCAGTTATGAGAATTAACTAATCCAGGAAACACGCTAACGTATGTCTTGGCAATGTGTCCTTGTAGCACTGGACTGACGGGCTGGTGATACTGGACAAGAGTCAAAATGAAAGGAAAACATGCTAAACAAACAAACAAAACAAAAACAACAACAACAAAACCCTGCCATTTTTTGCTCTGCAACACAGTGAAGTACTCGTATCATTTTCTGTAACATCAGAATGGGAAAAGATAAAATTATAAAGGTAATTGAAAAGAAGACATTTTGTCCTTTAAAATCAGTAGCAGCTTAAGAGTCCCCAGTGCATGTAGGACGACCACACCTTTGGCACAAAATCTCACAATTATTTGTTACAGTATTTCTGGTTTTATATTTAATGGCATATCAGATCTATCTAAAATGTCAATGTTTCTTGGTTATGTATACTGTTTACTTTCCTGAACAGTGTCGTCACTGCCCGTCACCATGGAACCAAGAAAGGGAGTCCTTCACCGCAATATGGGCGAGTTTCCATTAACATGGCACCATGCAAAGCAAGGACTTCCAACTTGAAGTTCTATACTGTGGGGTTGTATATGTTGAACAAAAGGATAAAAAGCTGACTAAAAGTTAAAATAGTCGAGATATATATATAGATCTAATCTAGATCTATCTATATATATAACATATATATATGTTTAAAGAACAATCTTCCTATATATATACACACATATGTATGTACATATATATCATATATATGATATATATATATATAAAATCTTCCTATATTTTTATATATAGGAAGATTACTCTTTAAATGGTTATTTGGAAAATGTTTAACTGTAATGCAAAATAACTTAGGAGCTTGCAAATACATTCCTTTGCTTTTAGATGCGCTACCAACTGGCCACATGCTCTTTTATTGGACTGAAATACCCAATTATTACCAATTTACACCAGATGGAAATGCAGCATGTTAAATAACGTCTTCCTGATGATTCTACTTGCAAGTATGTGGGATTAGAAGCCTAACTAATTCAATGAATGCCATCAACGGATTGTATAATGGGTCATTTTCACTGCGGGGTGTAAGAGAATTAGTAAGTTGACAGGCAGAGCTTATCAGAAAACAACATGGTAAATTTGATTAGTGATACTTGCAAAGTCATATGTATTTTTAAAAAAAAATGTTTTCTATACATACAGTGCAATCCTCTTAGGCCATCCGCTGAGAAAAATATACTGAAGATAGCCAACTTAAACAAACTGTGATGCTTTGCAGTAAAAAGACAGTCTTAGGTATTAGAATTAAAGCAGACCTGTCACTGAAAAAGAGTCAATTTTTAAAAAAAATATTTTATCTGCTTATTTGACAGACAGAAAGATAGAGGGGGAACACAAGCAGGGGGAGTAGGAGTGGAAGAAGCAGGGAGCCTGAAACTGGACTCCATCCCAGGACCCCAGGATCATGACCTGACTGAAGACAGATGCTTAACGACCAAGAAACCCAGGGAGCTGCCCCCACCGCAAAAAAAAAAAAAAGAGAGAGAGAGGCATTTTTAACCAAAAGTCAAACAGTGTTGTGACCAAGAACACGGGTCATTTACCCAATGATCTCAGGAGAGAAGCAAGGCTCTTGTCTGCCCTTCCTACAGGCTCCACAGACACTGGGCAGCCACTGAGTTCCATCGGCCATTAAAACAAATAGCCCTATAGGGTCTAGATGGAAAGGGAACCTGCAGATCCTTTGTCCTATAACAGTCATGGAATCTTCTCTGAGCCAACCACCTTTCATGGCTAAGCTTAGCTAAAACAACCATCAGAAACACTTAGAGACAAGTTTGCCAGAAGCTATAATAATCATTAGTTACAATTAACCGATTTGCTTATACAGTTAGACCGTAGAGTGTTTGATCAGATAATCCGCAAGAGAAGGCGTTCTTTCCCTAGTTAAAATGTCATTGCTTCAAGCTCTAGATCAGTTCTCTAAGATATACAATGCATGCTGCAAACATAGTTTTCAATTTCTAATAACCACAATAAAAAGAAAATTGAGAAAGAAAAGTGAAATTTAGTAAAAATATATTTTTTCCAGGCATATATGTTTTATCCTGAATATTCATAAAATATAAGTATTTTTCCTACATAGTCTTCAAAAGCAATGGGTATTTTACACTTACAGCCCATGTGAACTCAGACTAACTGCATTCCAAGAGATCAATTGCAACATATGGCTAACGGTTATCTTTGTGGACAGCACAGATATTTCTGGTACCCTATACCAAAGTGCCATTATTTATTTTATTATTCATCAAACCCAGAGTAGTCAGTAGGCAAAAGGTTGTAAAGAAATAGCTACAGAATAAATTTTCTAAATAAAAGGGAAAATGTGAACATCTACTGAGTGAAACTTTATAGAGACAATGAAACAAAGAAGTTTCTATCAAATTCCAGATGTTTTGCCTAAGCCATAGTGCCAAAATTACATTTAGACAATTGATTGCAACATTTCCTTTTCATCAGCCGTAACAATAAAATGCTGCTCTGTAATTTACCTTGTTAATTTAATTAACATAGAAATTACAGTGGTTATTTTAGACCCAATCTAATCTTAGATCCTGAGTTATATGGATTTTATGTCAATACTGATTTACTTGTATATGATATGATTTTCTTCTGCTTTTTTTATGGTCAGAAATGCTACTTTAATTTCTCTTAATTATCAAAAATCGATCTCCTCATAGATTCTGTAACTTGGCCTTTATTTTCATTTTTCCACAAATCACATTAAGAGGTCTCAAAAACTTACTAAAAAAACTTTTTGCTATTCTGTACCTGAAAATAGAAAAATACCTGATTTTATTCTTGCTTTATATATTCAGGGTTCATAGATTTGCAATACCATTTTTTAAATCCTAAGTATTTTTGTATTTTGTTATCTGTAATATTAAACTAAACTCAAAAGCAAGGAAAAGTCCAGAAAAGTAGTGATAATTCTTTTCGTTGATTTGTAATTAAACTAATGGTTTCTTTTCTCAAGTAGGACTCTTCCTTTTGCAGTTTAACCTGGATATAGCATCTTTGAGTGTTTTATGTACAAGGTATCTATTTTTAAAAGCTTAAATTCTTAAATACAGCATCAATATCTTAGTATGTTTTCAACCTGGCTTCCAACTCACGTTTACAATGGTACCATGATTTATTTCTATTCACTTTCCCCATGATAGTGCATTCATCAGCTTCCAGTATTTGATGTTTCCCCATCACTGAATGTTCATTTAACATAATTCATTGCTACCCATCCTTCAAGTCCCACATGAAACACTCCTTTGCAAAATTTTTTTCCAGAGTATTCCAGTTAAGAGCAACATCCCCTTTCTCTGATCGTCCCTAGCACTGAATAATAAGTTATTTTAAGTGGGATTTTTAAAAGACTAAAGCATAAGAGGCAAAGTATAAAACAAGAAACTGCCCAACTTGGGTTGTAGCTATTATTGGAAGCATAGAAGATCAGTCACAGGAAACAAGGCTTCATAACCATACTCGGACCCGATATGAACATGCAGCACTCCGTGGCTGTGACCATCGTACAAAGGTTTAAGGTCACGACAGTAGGATGCATCAAATGTGAACATTTTAATCTTCTCCGAACAATTAAATCTCAATGTCTCAAGAGAGACATCTGATTGGCCAAGATCAGCTGCCAGGTATTTATCTATAGATGATGGAGATTAAAGTTCTAGCAGAAGTGGGGCGCCTGGGTGGCTCAGTGGGTTAAGCCGCTGCCTTCAGCTCAGGTCATGATCTCGGGGTCCTGGGATCGAGTCCCGCATCGGGCTCTCTGCTCAGCAGGGAGCCTGCTTCCCTCTCTCTCTCTCTCTCTCTGCCTGCCTCTCCATCTACTTGTGATTTCTCTCTGTCAAATAAATAAATAAAATCTTTAAAAGAAAAAAAAAAGTTCTAGCAGAAGTACACCAACTAGTGTAGAATAAAAATGCAATCATCAAGATGTACTACTGAACCAATGGAGAAAAAAACACCTTTTCTCCAGGAAGTGGGGTGGTGTTATAGAGAAAAAGATGATGTTGAGCAGCTAGTAACTATATTGCAATCCAATCTTCTTAAACGCCACATTTATCGCTTTTTAAAAACAAGAGATTTTTCCAAACGTGAAGACTAAGAAACAAATCCAGTGTCCGTGAGTTCCCAACTGCAATCGATTCCAGGATAATTCCTTCACTCTCAGACTGAGCTCAGTTCCTGGGAATCCAATGGGTGGGTGGTGGATTTCTCATGCTCCCTCTCCCAAGCTTTAATATGCTGAGCTGATATGTATTCTTAGTGGTTATTTAACTTTTCCTACACAGAAGTTATTTTCTCATTAAAGTCAATTTGTGAAGAATTTTATATTTCTCAGTATTTTCTATAATATCTTTTACAAAGTAGGAACTTAATTTGGTTTTGTCCATTTACTTACTTTCTTGTAAATATTATCAACTATTTTTTTGGTGCAATAATGTGAACATCTTTCAATGAATCTAAGACCATATGTCTAAATACATACATGTTCACCTGTTTTTTTCACCTTCATTCTTTTCCACATCTCAGCTATGTTCAAATACAGAATACATACTCTGCGCAGGGAACATGCTAGGCTCTGGGACAGAAAGATAGAAAAGATGTCCCTGCTCTCAAGTCTAGTATTTCTATGTTTTACAGTTTTGGAAAATAATAACTATTTTAATAATTGGCATTTTTTAAATGTCACTGATGTTGTTTCCAGAAGCTTAGACTGTCCATGACTTGAAATTTTTTTTTTAAACCAAAAAGGAGACTCAAACCAAAACACTGACACCGTGGCCCACCAGGGGCATCCTCAGAGAGAGGGATCACAGGAGATATGCCAGAGGGAGCCAAGAGGACTCACCTGTCCAGATCCCTGGAAGGATCTTTGCTGCTTTCCCTATTGAAAAAGTTACGTTGTACAAAATTGTCATATGGGTAGTTGCTTTTTAATTGTTACCATGTGGTATTAGAATAGGTATTGCGGGGTATGCTGTTGAAAGATCTTTAAAGTGTAAACTGTCTGGACAGGAGAATGAATCCCTATCACTGAAATTTTTAATTTACAGAGCACTTCCCTTAGTATTACTCTATCAATATGGACAAAAACTCTTGAGGCTAAATATTTTCTTCCAAGCCCCAGTTTAAAAATAATGCTGGAATTTAAATACTTATCTCTATAAACATACCTGGTTGGAAAGTAAGATCATAAACCACTGTCACTGATAAGACATTACCTATGAAACCCAAGTTATTAACGTAGGATTTTTCTCAATTTGTTACCTACGTATAAAGGATTTGGCATTTCTCTAGAGACTGGTGCAAAGAATGCATGACAGCAGAAATACTATATTCAGTTGACTGAGAAAAGGGTTATCTTGTTGACTTTTTTAATGAAAATTACTTATAGACTCTAGATCCAATGTCCCAGTGCCAACTAAATATGGTTAAATAGCATGAGCACAGCTTCATTAACCATTCACTGTCTTTAGAAATACACTCTTTTTAATTGTCCAGAAATACACTCCTTTTAATTGCCCAGAACATCTTAAGGAAAAAATATTCAATTGCTTCCAATAAATATTATAAGCATTAACCTATTACAAGCGGGTGTTTCAAAATCTTAATAAGATGGCAATAATGGTTAAGCCTTGCTAATCCGTTCTAATAATGAAATGACAGTTTTACATCAAGTTAGAATTTAATAAATTTTGAGCAGTCTAAGCAAAAAATAAATCAAATCTTGCCATGAGATTTCATATAGAGAGGACCCAGAGTATAGCAGGATCTGGCATTTCTCCACTAGAGGCACCATACTGGTAGCAATGGTTTTAGAAATTAGCATCACTCCCGGCACATTTTTCCCAGTCCAAAAGGTCTTCCTCGCTGACACTGGAGCTAGCATGGACATCAGAGCTCCTAAACCTGGTCACTGAAGCAAAAAGTAGGCAGGGCTGAATTTGTGTGGCTGGGGGTAAGTGTGGTGGTAGCGTGAAGAGCACAGGCGCCATCTTCAACTCACTGTGAGAGCCACACAAAGGCATCAGTCTACTGCTGTGCAGCAAATTACCCCAGAACATGGAGGCTACAAGCAGTAATTATTATCTCCATTTCCATTCAGCATGAGCTCAGAAAAAACCTACAAGACTATTTAAATTGTTGCTCCATGGTGTCTGGAACACAGGTGAACACTCAAATCCAAGCCTAGAAACATCTGGAAGCTTACTCTCTCCCATATCCTATCATAGATGCTGATGGTCAGCTGGGGAGTTAGCTGGGCATGTTAGCTTTAACAGTACCACAAGAGGTCTTTCCAGTCCCAGAGCAAGACTTCCAAGGAAAAGATACCTAGGTAGAAGTCAAATGACCACTTCCTGCCTGGCCCCAGAAGCCATGCATCATCACTCTGCTACATTCCACTGATCGCAGGAGTCTCAGAAGTCCACCCAGGTTTGAACACAGGGAACACAGAACACATATCTCAGTGATATAATGTTGACATACCTCCAGTTTATACACTATGTGCTGTTCCTATGTGGGTTTATTTTTCTAAAGATGGCTATACGCACACAATCTTCTGTAAGAAACACTGGGAGAAATATATTGCATGGATGGCACTCTGAATTTGAAAATATCGTTCCAAATACCCAAGAAATAAAATTAGTAACATTATGTAATTTTAATACCATTTTATTCTTTGCACCAAGCAGGACATCTGAAATATATACAAATACCAATAGTTCACTTAGAAGCCTCTCTGAGATTGTTTGGAATCATTTGCCATTGATAATATGTTGTGATGAGCATTGAGTGCTATAAGCAACTAATGAATCAAACACTATATCAAAAACTAATGAAGTACTATATGTTGGTGAACTGAACATTAAAAAAAAAAAACTCTGGCTTTCCATACTAATGAAGTTCAGGATGATAGTCTAAATTTCTACTTTAATGCAACCCTGCGGAGCACTGTCCTGTCCTTGTCCTTTAAGATCCCTACTACTTCCCTTCCACTTAGCAAAATCACATTTATTTGTGAATGAAAGTTTAATGTGATTTGAGCTTGTGACATGCACCAGGAACTCTTGGAGATTTCAAAACCATGCATTCCAGCCCAACCCTAGGACACTGTTTCTTAGTGTATAATCACTAATTTAAAAAAAAAAAATAAGAAAACTGCTGTTAGAAGTATTGTGACTTCAGGGCTACCCTTTGTTGGAACAGGACAAGTAATCACCACATGTCCACAAGGACACTCACCTTGGCTACAGCAGTCATTCTCTAGATTAGTGAAAACTGAATAGGAAACTTCTATCTGAGGTAGTATTTATAGTAATTATTGTCAGTCCACGATATTAGGGCATCACAGATAGATAATCTCTTGTATATTCCTCACTAAATATAGTTCTGTTGTACTGACATATTAAGAAGGTATCATATCTTCTTGTCAGAAATAATTATATGTCTCAGGAACAAGGATTTCATAGCTATTATCACTTTTCTCTGAAAATGTTATATGATTTAATTTTTTTAACAACTTAATAGGTCTCTAGATATAACTAAGTTATCTAATATTTTATGTCTTTAAAAAAATCTGTCATTGTAAGAGTGTACATAAGTGATACAAAACAGTTATGATTACCAGTTGAACGAAAACAGATCTTGTCAGCAGCTTATATACACAATGCAGGCAACTATTAAACTAGCATTCTAAGTTAAAAGATAACATTTATCTTCTCTAGTGACTAATAATTGAGTGATGTTATATGAAAATCACAATGATTACATTTAATACTGTATATTAATAACTTTGTTAACACTTTAATTTCTTAGATACCTTATCTATAATATTCATTAGTCATTTTGGTATAAAATATCAATATAAAGGTACAGATACCTAATTTCTCACTGGATTTGCAATCAGTTTTGTTTTGTTTTGGGCTGTCATTTAACTTCTGTTTATCAAATTTGTTACCTTCTTTTGACAATGTGTGAAGAAGTTCTTCATATAGCTAGTAGTGAGAAAGTCCTATTCCTGTAACTCAAAGATGCAGGCCACATAAAAGCAGTATTCTGTATTAGACAACATTGGGAATATGACCAGCAGAACCAAAGTATTTTTGTATCTGCAGATGACTTATCTGAATACTTCTCACTGGGCTGTCAGCTGAAAACTTTATAGGAGACCAGAAGCCTAAATAGAATCTTAGGAATCTAGAAAACCAATGTTGGGGCATGGGACAACATGTATTGGACTAGAAATTCAAAACAACACAAGCAGTGCAATTTAACAAGTACTTACTGAACTAGCTTTACAAAGTACACATAATAGTATCTTTAAAAGTTGAGAATTTTCTACTGACAATTTTAGATATCTCTTTTTCAAACCAAGTCTCCTCAAAAGTGGAAACAGGATTTATAGTCACTCATTAATTATAACAGTTACTTAATGGGTTAGCATTTTACAAGGACAAATATAGGAAGGTAGCTATGTTCATTTTTATGTTCAGTTTTGTGACTGTCAGATTCTCATTTTCAATTTTTAACAAAATATGGGAATATAAATAGACCTTGATCCATGCTGAAGCTGAAGATGGCCAGTCCTAAACTGCACTGTCAACTTCAAATGTGACTTAAACCCAACACTATCACATTAAATGTAAAAGACCAATACTATAATTAAAAGACAGATTGGGGACACCTGGGTGGCTCAGTTGGTTAAGCAGCTGCCTTCGGCTCAGGTCATGATCCCAGCGTCCTGGGATCGAGTCCCACATCGGGCTCCTTGCTCGGCAGGGAGCCTGCTTCTCCCTCTGCCTCTGCCTGCCATTCTGTCCGCCTGTGCTTGCTCTTTCTCCCTCTCTCTCTGACAAATAAATAAATAAAATCTTTAAAAAAAAAAAAAAAAGACAGAGATTGTTAAAGAGGCAAGTATCAATTTTAGCATATTTAAAAGAAATGAACTTTCAATATTAATAGCTAAATAGATAAAAAGGGAAAAGATGGCCATGATAGACCATTCTAAACTAATCAACATAAATCTGCTAACTAATTAATAGCAGGGAAGTAGGTTTCGGAGGTATATACTAAGAATGAAGGTCTCTTCAGAAACATCAAGTCATAAAAGGCCTAAGAATCCTAAACTTTATGTACTTAACAGATCTTAAAAATACACAAAGGAAAAATGGATTAGAATTGCAATAGAATAGAACTGCAATAGAATTGCAGTGAGAAATGTTTCCACAAATACAACTGCAGATTGATATTATTCTAACAATAACTGATAAACAGAGAAAATCTGTAACTGTATGGAACACTTGAATAACATATCAACCAAATCAACCCAACTAACATTTTTAAAACATTCTAGTCAGCAGAATATATACATTCTTTTCAAGTGCACATGGAATACTTACTAAGACCATATCACAAGTCTTAAGAGATTTGTAAGGATTCAATTCATTAAAACTATATTCTCTGACCACAACAGAATTACAAATAATTAACAAAGATGTCTGCAAAGTTGTTGACTGGAAATTCAAATTCTAAATAACACATGGGTCAATGCAAAAATCAAAACAGAAATTAAAGTATTTTAAACTGAATGTAAATAAAGACAAAATATAAGGATAAATGGGCTGGTGTTAAGTCATACATAGGCAGAAGTTTCAAGCATGAAAGCGTATAAGAAAACTAAAATTCATGACCTCATGTTCCATTTTAAGCAACTCAAAAAGAGCAAATTAAATCCAAAATAAGTAGAGGAAAAATAGTATTAAAAAGAGTGCAAATAAATGAAGGAGAAAATGGAAAGAAAAAATCCTTGTTTACCAAAACTGGCTCTTGGGGTGGGGTGAGACTTTAGTCATAATGGCTAGGGCTATCAAAGGGGGATGAAGAGATAGGACTCAAACTACATTGAGAGTAAGAGACTAACTATAGATCTTATCCTATAAATGCAAAGAGGATTTTGAGATGATTATGATCAATTTTCTCCCAATATATTCAATAACTCCAATGATAGGACAATGATAGAGAAGACTTAACTCAAACAGCACTGTATTTATTATACAAAATGAGTTTTTAACTTGAAAAACTTGTCCACAAGAGAAGTGTTATGAGATGCTTTTCAATACATTCTGTGGGGACAAAACTAAACATTATGAAGAAAGTTGCAGACTAGTATTCTTTGTTGAACACAGATATAACAATTCTAAAAGAAAAAAAAAGTACCAGATGAGTGTATTAAAAATAGACACCATGACCAGGAATACAAGTTTGGTTTTATATTTGAAACCAAATATATTTGAAAGTATTTGAAAGTCAATGTTTTTAAGGTTTTATTTATTTATTTGGTGGGGGGGGGGTGGTAGAGAGAGAAAGCATGAGCAGGAGATACAGAGGGAGAGAGAGAGAGAATCCTCAAGCAGACTCCATGCTGAGCAGGGAGCCCCATGCAGGGCTCAGTCTCACCACCCAGAGATCAGGACCTGAGCCAAAACCATGAATGGGATGCTTAACTGACTAGGTCACCCAAGCACCCCAAAGCTAAGTCAATCCTCTAAACCATATTAACTAAAAAAAATTATATGATAATTTTACTGAACACAGACAAAGCACTTGAGAAAAGTCAAAATCCACTCCTGATAAAACTTTTCAGTAAGGTGGAAATAAAAGAAAACTTGTTCTACATAACAAAGGACTTCTACAACTAATATAATTAATAGTGAGCTCTTCTGAGATCAGGAAGAAGATAAATTTCTCTTATCCTTCTATGGAATGTTGAACTGGGCATTTTATCCAGTACTAAGCCACAGAAAAGGAAATAGTTTTACTTTTTCTATCTTTAGTCACATGTTTATTATATGTGTGTCAAAGTTGAAGATCTGACACAATCTACAAAAAGTTACCTCCAATACTAAGTGGATTAGTAAGATTGCAAGGTAAGTGATAGATTAAAAAAAAAAAAAAACCTGAATTTGCAAATACTAGCAATGAATAATTAGGACCTGAAATTAGGTAATATTTACAACTGCCCCCAAAATATAAAATTCTTAGGAACAAATCTGGCAGAAGGTGTGCAAGACCTGTGCACTGAGAAGTAAAAACATTGTTAAAATTTAAGAATACCCAAGGGAAAGCTATACCATTTTTTTTTTTTTTAGAAGTCAGATGATTCAGTGTTAGTATGTTAATTCTCCTCAAACTCATCCATATTTGCAAATAAATCCCAAGAAAATTCCAACACAAAAATAAATTTTATAATTTATATAAAAATCCAAAGAAATTAGAATTGCCAAATTATCCTGAAGGAATTAAAATGGAGAATGCTATCTGACTTTAAGATTTTAAAAATCACATTAATGTAACAAACAGTGTGTTATTTTGCATTACAAACAGACAAGTTATCAGTGTAACAGAATAGGGAATCCAGAAACAGAACAACACATAGGCACAACTGATTTGACAAAGGCTCAGAAGCAATTTGGGGATCAGAGAATAGTGTCTTCTGCAAATATTGTAAGAAAAGTTATACATCTGTATGTGTAATGGTGAAAAGTGAATTTTATTCCCTATCTTATCTAACAAAAAATTATATCAAAGAACTATAAAACTTCAAAAAATAATCATAGGAGAAAAAGATTTATGAAATTGATTTTGTAAATATTTCTTTTTTAATATTTTATTTGATAGAAAGAAACCACAAGTAGGCAGAGAGGCAGGCAGAGAAAGAGGGAGGAAGCAGGATCCTTGCTGAGCAGAGAGCCTGATGCGGGGCTCGATCCCAGAAGCCTGAGATCATGACCCGAACTAAATGCAGAGGCTTTTACCCACTGAGCCACCCAGGTGCCCCATGATTTTGTAAATATTTCTTAAATATGACATTTATGTCACTATTTTAATAGTAATCCATGTAAGAAATAAACTGGTAACATGGTCTTAATCAAAATTCACTTTTTCTGATTTTCATAAAATACAGTTAGTTATAATGAAAGAGCAAACCACAGTCTGGAAGAAAATTTTTCCAAGTCATGCATCTGTTAAAGAGATACTATCCAGAATATATAGGGAATTCTCACACCTCAGTAACAAAAAATAACGTACATAAAGGGGGATGATATTTGAACAGATACTTCACCAGAGAACAAATATGGATGGCAAAAACACATGAAAGGAGACTCAACATCATTAGTCATTAAGAAAATACAAAGTAAATTCACAAGGACCTACTACAACACACCTTCTAGAATGCCTGACAATACCAAATGCTGGTAAGGATGTGGAGGAACTAGAACTCCCGTACCTTGGTGATGGCGATGTAAAATATTACAACCACTTAATGCAACAATTGAACAACTTAGTAAGTTCAACATACACCTACCATATGATCCAGCCATTCTACTCCTACGTATTTCCCCAAGAGGAAAGTATCCATGCAAAAAATGGTACATCAGACAATGAATACAGATTTGTTGCAAACACAGGAACAACTCCTATGTTCATCATCAGTGATTAGATGAACACATTTGGGAGTATACCTATATGCAATGTTACTCCAGCAATAAAAAAATTAACAACTAATATACATAAGAACATGCATGAATCTCAGATTTATTGCACTGAAAAAAGCCACACTGTGTAATACCGTTTATGTAGGTCCCTGTAAAATACAACTAAAATACACTGACAGAATCAGTTCATTGGTTGTCTAGAGGCGTGAGAAGGGAGAATGGTATTAACAAGGCATGAGAAATTTGGAGGGACGGAGGTCACATTCACTCTCTTAATTGTGATGACAATTATGGATAAATACAGATGTCAAATCATTTCATATAGGCTTTATCACAATCTAAAGTTCATAGGCCATTGTCAAAGACATTAATTAAGATATTGAATGTATTAAAGATTAATAGTATGTAGAGATGGAAATGATAATGGGCATATTAAGTAAAGCCAGCCATACTAAGGAAAAATAAACCCGAGTATTCTGTTTCACTTGGTGCTAAACATCAGACATAAATAAATCTATACATTTTCAGGAGATTATGTAAATGTTTGAGTCTTGTTACTGTTGTGTTTGATCTTCAAATTCAAAGTAAAATAAAACTGTCTTTGAAAGTATTCAAAAGTGTTCATCAAATGACCATGAAGAAGATAAAGTTGCAAAGCGGTATAATCTGGACCAAAGGAGAGGTTACTGAGAATAATGTATTTTCAATGGTTTTTATAATCATGTGAAGGTAAGGCAGGTTTTGTACTTTACAAAACTTTCATTTAAGTCATGAATCCTGTCAATATATATATTATTCAAATTAAGTGAATTTGAAAAAAAAGTTATTTATTTGGGATCTAAGAGAACCTAGAAGACAGAATTTGAAAATAAGAAGTATGAGTTTCAAAGAAATCAAGCTTTCTAGCCAAAGCTATACTGTTAATAGCTATAGCTAAATCAAACTGCAATCCCTTAATCCAAATCCAATTCTGTTTATACTGTATCATTGGAAATTATTCATGTTTTGGCCAAAGTTAAAGAATATGTTAGAAGACTAAAGGTAGAGAAAGGAAGAATCCACGGACCATAAAAATCTCATCAGAAAAGGACTACGCAGACTACATAAATAAAAGGAGAGATGGTAAGAGTATACATTTGGACAGTTTTTGTTCCTAATAGATGAATCCATGTCATTTGTTCCTCTTATAAGATCCGGCTTCCTTTCACAAGCTTTTCTTTTTCCTTCTCTTCTGATTCATTATGAAGCTTGGTTGTACGGACCCAAACCCCTGGTACCAACTGAGTACCAGTATGTAGAAGCTTCATAGGATTACCATGTCCCATTAGCTAATTTTCTCATTGTTCTTATTCTGGGCAGGACACCTGGCTCAAAGAGGTGTGTGTTGGGGAGAGTAAAGGAGACACAAAGAGAGAAAGAGGCAGAGACAGAAGTAGGGAGGCAAAAACTGGGAAAGAAATATATCCTATTCTTAAATTATTATTTTTTTCAGTTTGTTTTGTCACTTAACAGACATAAGAGGGAAAAATAACCAACACCTAATACCAATCAACTCAATTAAGAAATTAAACGTTATAAATAGGGCTGAAATCCATGTACCTCTACCTTCCAAATCCCGTTATGTTTCTTGCTTCTCAGAAATATCCTCAATTTGCTTTACCCAATGCCTGGGCACAACTTAAAATTCTTACAACTTCAAAATTGTTATTTAAACATTAAATAGCATTGTTTTCTAAAATTTTAAACTACCTCTCATGTTAGGTTGTGATAAAGGAAATTTTTGACTATATTTGTGGGCCCTGCTCCTGGGCTCCCAGGAAAGCTATACTGTAACCTTTACCAAGGTCAGAATGACTCAGCAAAACCTCTCAGCAGGGGTTCCATTTCTGCCCTGAAGACTTTTTGTACATCTGCTTCATTAAATAACCAAAAAGGAGCATTCTGAACATAAAAGATAAGAAAAAGAAACTTCTTGGCTCCCTTAAGATCTAAGTCATATAGTCATACATATACTAGAAGCCTAAGATAAGGTCTGCAACTTTCTGAATTGTTTGTCTAAGGATTTGTAACTTTTTATTTTGGAAAGGTCTCTAACTCTACACCAAATGCTCCTTTGTGTCCCAGGGAGTGGTCCTAAACTGGGCTCAAACTCTATCCCTTTCTTTTGGGTAAAAGAGGTATTCATACTGTGTCAACAGCTGCGACCAGCATTTTCAATCAACACATACCGGGAGTGACTAATCTCTGAAAATACTTCAAGATTTGGGTTGAAGGCATGTCCTTTTTAAGAATAGGGGTTCCCGTCTACCAAAAACCACCCTGTGCCAACTTGTAAGGATTAATTTCTTATAAATTATAGCTTACAATTTTTAAGCTTATAAATTATTATAATTATAAATTAAGGACAAATTTTTTTGTTGGTGTCTCTCCACCACCCCCATGAGCAGTAAATATCCAGGACCATTTGTTAAGAACCTCATTTCCTTTGTCAAGTATCAGCTGACCATTTACATGGAGGTTCACATCTAACCATGCTGTATGGTTTCATTGATCTGTGACTCCAACCTTAAGACAAACACCAAGCTATTTTAATTACTGCAGGTTTGTATCAAGACTAAGTATTGTGGGTCTTCCAACATTTTTTCCCCCAAAATTGTTTTAGCTGTTCTAGGCACTTTATGTTACCATATGAATTTTAGAGTCAGTTTTCCAAATTCTACAAAAAGATACCACTGAGCTATTGGTATGGATTATATCAAATCTAAAGATCAATTCAGGGAGAATTGGATTTTTTCAAAATACTATCTTTCAATCTATAAATAATTTCTCTCTCCATTTTTCTCAGCAATATTTCAGTGTACAATTCCTGAATGTATTTTAAGTATATCCTATAGCACTTCATGTCATTTGATACTATCATAGTTTTTAATGTCCAATTTTTTGCTGACCATACACAGAAATATAACTGAGATTTCCTTATTATGCTTACATCCTACAGACTCTGTAGTTTCACTAGCAAATCTTATATTCTGTAGGATTTTATATGTGAGATCATGTTTGTAAATGAAGACCTCACTTCTTTTCCAATGTCAATCTGTTTTTCTTTGTTTTACCTCTAGGATAGTAGCTTGGATCTTTTGGTACAATGTCAAACAGAAGTGGTAAAATGAGAAATCTTTGCCTTTTTCTTACAGGGAGGGCATCTGGCTTGTCACTGTTAAGTAGAACACAAACTTAGGTTTTTTCCAAGAAATCCCTTATCTTGCTGCAGATTTACTTCTTCTGTTATGTTAGCTTGTTGAGAATTTTATCAAGAAGGAGGATTAATTTTTTTATTAAGTTTTTATTTTAGTCACTTAGTACCCATCACAGCTCATATACTTACTTTCCCCATTCCCCCCACCCGTCTTCCCTCTGGTAACCATCCGTTTGTTCTCTATAGTTAAGAGTGTTCCTTGGCTTTCATCTCCACCACCACCCCCCAACCTCCCCTTTGCTTGTTTAATTCCACATAGGAATGAAATCATATGGTATTGGTCTTTTTCTGACTTATTCCATTTTGTATGATGTTCTCTAGCTCCACCCACATTGCTGCAAATGCCAAGGTTTTCTCTTTTATGGCTGAATAATATTCCATATATAGTATGTGTGTGTGTAGATACAGACCTATACCATATCCAGAGCAAAGTTGGAATTTTGACCAACATCTATCTACTGAGAGGATTTTTTTTCTTCCTTAACCATCTACTATGGGACAATGATTTTCAAATGTAAGCCAAAGTTTCGTTCCTGGGATAAATCCCATCTGCTGTGATCTTTATGGAGCTACATTTGATTTTTTAAAACATTCTTAAAGATTTTCATGTCTATGTGTTTCAGAGGAACTGGTTTGTTTTCTACCTTTCCTGTATGGTCTTATGTGTTGTGTACATAACAGGGTAATGCTGGCCTCCTAAAAGGAGTCAGAACAAACAAATCTCTTTGTTTATAATAGATGTTAATGGCTTTCACCATAGAACTTACCTAGTTATTAGTTCGCTTGTTGAGAAGGATTGCAATAATAAATGCCGCTAAATAATAACACTGCATCCTATAGTGCAAGATAGTAGTTTAATGGCTTCTTTGAAGTTTTTCCATTTTCTTAATTGGAAAATATTTGTATATAATACTCCTACTTAGACATAGGGAGAAGCAGACTTGATACAATGTCAGGTATTTTAGGCTCTGTGCACTATACATTGTCATAACTTACCAACTCTTACTGCAGTACCAAAACAGTGAGGGACAACATGAAATTGGGGACAGCTGTGCTCCAGTTATATCTAGAGAACAGACAGCAGGCTGGATTAAGCACAGAAGAAATAGTCTGCTGAACGTTAAATATCCATACCATCGCTAATGATAGGTTTTAATCTGGATATTGGCAATGGTGTCCATTAATCTTTTCAAAACCATTTTGGTTTCACTAGTTTATTTTTGTGGGTGGTTTCTTTTGCTTTTGTTGTTTCTTCTTTTCTGCTCATCTAGTGTTCAGTTTGCACTGCATGCTTTAGTTTATTATGGTTTTAGTTTAAATCATTTACTTGCAATCTTCTGTTCTAATATAAGCATCGAATGCTATAAACATCCCTGTAAGCACAGATTTACCTGCATCTCAGAAGTAGATATGTGGATTTTTTTAACTTCAAAACATTGTAAAAGGCTCTTTTAAATTTCTTTTATGACCAGTGAATCCTTTTTAAGTGTACTATGTTGTGATCCACTATTTGGGGACTAAGTATCCTATTACTGATTTTTAGTTTAATTCCAAATTGGTCAGGGACATACTCTTTCCTTCAACTCTTTAAAATTGAGACTTATCATTTGCCCCAGAATATAACCCATCTTGCTATTCTGGGCATTTCAGAGTAGTGTTTTCTGCTGTTTGACAGATGAGCCCATGATATGTAAGTGTAGTTGCTTGATGGGGTTCTTCATATCTGTGTCATCATCTAACTAAGCAAAGTACTAAATTTCTAACTTCTGAGTTTAATTCTCCTTTATGCTTCTATCAGATTTTCTGCCCATTTTCAAGCTTATTTAGTTCATGTACAGTTAGTATTTTTCTATCTTCTTGGTAGCATACTACTTTACAAAGTGTACCTCCTTAGTCTTCTATCATTTCTCCATCTGAAGTCTAATCTACCATGCAAATTACTTTGTAACTTATGTTTTGGTATTTAAATTTATTTAAATTAGCCAAGTCTTTATTTATGAAGTGGGCATGTGCGTGGCAAGATGAAATTAGTTTTTTTCTTTTTTAGTTTATTGGATACTATTTTAATTAGAATATAAGGCCACTTAAATTTAATATAATCAATACAGGTGTCTTTAAAACTATCAACTTGCTGTTTCCTATTTGTTACCAGTTATTTTTTCCCTTTTCTGTTTTCTACCTTCTGGTAGATTTAGTAGGTTTAGAATTTCATTTTGTCTCCCCTATGGGTTTACCAGCTAGACTTTGTTTCATTTTCATTGTTTTCTCTAAGTTTAGAATATACATCAACTTCAATAATGTACCACTTCATGTACAGATTAAGAGCCTTACAACCGAGTACTTCTGTTTATCCCTCCCATAAATTATATTGTATATCAGTGTAAGTTATAAACCCTCAATATCGATACAGCATTTATTTTAAAGATAGTTGTTAAAGCATTATGAGGTAGTGCAAGACAAGATTGCCTTCTTTTGCCACTTCATTGACATAGTACTAGAATTCCTAGCCAAAGGAATTAGGCAAGAAATAAAGGCATCCATATTGGAAAGGAGAGATATCTGTTCAAAGAGGACACAATCAAATACGACAAAGTCCTGAGGATACTATACACACACGCATGTGTGCATGCCCGCGTGCGCACGCGCGCGCGCGCACACACACACACACACACACTGAACTAAAAGAAACAAAGTTGCTGGATATTAAAGTCTGCACATAAATTAATGACATTTCTATACACTAACAATCTGAAAATTAAGAATTCCATTATAATAGCATCAAAAAGATTATTTACAAATAAGCTCAAAAGGCAATAAAACCTGTATGTTGAAAACTATGTAACATTGATAAAAGAAATTAAGGATGATAAACACAAAGACATCATGTTCATAGATTAAGACAATATTAAGAGGTCAAAAAAGCCCAAAGTGATCTCCTAGTTTAATTCACTCTCCATCAAAATCCCAGTGACTTTGCTCAGCAATAGAAATCTACATCCTAAGGTTCACATGGAATTTCAAGGGACCCTTAATACCAACAATGAGAGAGAGAGAGAGAGAGAGAGAGAGAACAGTTTATTCTCTCACATCTCCTAATTGCTAAACTTGCTACAAAGCTATAGTAATCAAAATACTTTGGCATGGTCATTAAGACAAATACATGGACCAATGGAATACACAGCCTAGAAATAAACTCTCCAATATAGAGCCATGTGATTTTTGATAAGGTTGCTGAGGCCATTCCATGGGGAAAGCACCATCTTCAAAGAAATGGTGCTGGGAAAACCAAGCATCAACATGGAAGAGGGGGGAAAAAAAAAAAAGAATCAGGTTGGAACCCTACCATACTCTCTCTACATTATATAAAAAAATTCAAAACCTAAAGGCCTAATTTTTTTCTCTTTAGGAGAAAACACAACGAAAGGTTTCATCATGCCAGACAGTAATGGGTTTTGTTTTCTTTTATTTTTAGATACAACATCTAAACATTAATCAACAAAAAATAAACTAATAACAAAATTTGAAACTTCACTGCAAAAGAAAACACTATCAATAATAAAAAGGCCACCCATAGAATGAAAAAAATACATATATATTTGCAAGTCACCTTTCTAACAGGTGTCTAATACCCAGAATATATACTCTTATAACAAAAACATCTTGATTTTTGGAATGGACAGAGAACTTGCAGAAGGCTCAACAAAGGTATAGAAGTGGCTAGTAAGTACATGAAAAGATATTCAACATCACAATTAGGGAAATGGAAACCAAAAGCATGTTGACATCAACTTTCACCTACTAGGATGGCTGCTTGGGGTAAAGCAGTGGGGGTGGGAACCCAAAACAAAATATTGGCAAGTACATGGAAAAATTGGAACATAAAATGGTATGGCCACGGAGGAAGATCTAGTAGTACCTCAAAGAACAGAATTAACATATGACCCAGTGATTCAACTTCTGAGTATACCCAAAAGAACAGAAAGCAGAAACTGAACCAATGTTATATATCCATGTTCATAGCAACATTATAGTGTACAAGCAAAGTATCCAATGACAGGTTAAGAGATTTTTAAAATGCACTATATATATATATGTATATATACAAAAGAATATATATATTATATATATATATATGTATATATATATAAAATTATGGGATGTTATTCAGCATCAAAAAAGGAAATTCTGACACAGGCTATCACATAGTCAAAATGTGAAGACATTATGCTAAGTAAAATAGGCCAGGATCAGAAGAACGATTTTTTATAGGATTCTACTCTTCAAACCACATTAACTGATGTCAGGCTTTGAGATTTTATAAAGAGCAGAGTTCCATTCCAGTTTGTGCAGAGGTGATGTGGAGGTTGTGGGGGGTGGGGTAGAGGTGTAGTACGGGGGGTTTAGAAGAGTGGAAGAAGTAACCAAGTACAAAGGGTCAGTCCTTATCAATGGGATTAGGCCAACTCTGTTACCTGAACATTAGGGTTCCATCATCCCACAGAGGTTGGGAGACAAGAGACCTTACCCTTCAGGATTACATTTCAAATAAATGCCACTCAGGTCTTCAAGACAGAGTCTGAGTCACAAAAGATACATAGTAAAAATTTCAAGCCTTCTTCAGTGAAAGCACTAAGAAAATAAGGTTGGGAAAAATCATGTGTTGGCTACATCAAGTCTTAAGATTTCCTGGCAATACTGAGCAACAGGAGGTATTTGGTGGGGACATAGATAGGGTGGGGCCACAGGTAGGATCATCCTTGGGACACAGCATGATGTCTCCAGAAGCCATGGTCAAGTTAGGGCAGATCTCCCAGTTCAGGGGTTTGGAGGGAGTTCTACAGTTTTCAGTGGGGGAGGAAATGAGGTATTGAAGTTTAATGGGTTTGGAAGATGAGCTTTTGTGGATCAGTGGTAGGGATGATTGCACAGTGCAGAGGAATTTAAAGACATAACTATAGACTTGAAAAGGGTTATAATGTTTTAGGTTTGTGTATATTTTACACAACTTTAATAAGATTTTAAAGTTAACACGTCATTTATGTTTACTCACTTATTTTTTATGCTATTCTGTTTTATAGATCCTGAGGAACACTTTGGGATTTTTAAAATTTTTCTCCTAAAGATATTAGGATTTCTGATAGTTCCGATCTGCTGGCAATGAATTCTCCACCCCAATCCCCCCCCCCCCACCTCTGAAACAATCATCATTTCATTTTATTTGAGTCATAGGCTTCCTTGGTACAGAATTCTAGATTGGCATTTTTTCCAGTAAGCTAAAAATGAAATTGCATTATCCTTTCCCTTACATATTTTCCGACAAGAAGTTGGCTATCATTCTCATTTTTGCTCCTCTATATGTATGTAATACCCCCTTGTTTGGCTGCTGTAAAGAACTTATCAAAAATCTGTATCTTGGAGGGGTTCTCTTTATGTTTTATTTAACTCGGTAGGGATTCAATTTTGGGGTCTGGATTTATAGTTATCCTCATATTTGACAGATCCTCAGCCATTAATAATAGAAATATTTTCTGTCTCTTTCTGAAACTAATTTCTCATTATTTGAGGACCACTCCAATTGTCAGGTGAAAAATTAGAGTATCTTATAATAAAGTAGCAGAAAGAGAGGTGATAAAAAGTGACTTAATGAAAGAGTCTAGATTCCAAAAGGAAATTCTGTCCTGGAATTAAATATTTGGGGTATTCAATTTCATACTTAATACTATGTAGTACGTTCACAAAGGATCAGATCACCTGGAGTAAGTAGAGAAGAAAGCCAAGATGACCGTGAGGAAAGTTTCTCCATTCAAAATGGAGTTGAACAGGAGGTGAAACAGGAAAGAAAAATGGAGGTTTTTGCAAAAGAGAAAAATATGGTATCTTGCAAAACAAGTAATATAATAACTTCAAATGGAGGCAGTAATTCACTGTTAATTTCTAGTGAAAAGTCTATAGACTCAAGGATCTAACACTACCTGTGTACTTGAGACAATGAAGGTCATGGACATCGGCAGAATGGTTTTAACAGAGGCAGGAATAAGGTCTTACAGCAGGAACGCAAGGGGGAAAAAAGGGCCAAACACTGTAACTACACACCATTCATTCAGCAAGTCTGTTACCAAGGAAAGTAGGCAACTGATATGTTAGTACATATTTGTAGCCATTTGTAGCTTATCCTGTTATATTTCCCTAATTATGATATAATTCAACTGCATCTTGTTCTCTTGAATTCAAAAGTTTGCACTTTGCTCAATTTATATTCATAGAAATAGATTTAACAAATTTTTTAAATAAAAAGTATGCTGATTTAGGATTGTATGACATAGCTACTCTTCCATAATTACTCAATTTTTCTTGTTTATTCTATCAGCGTTTGTAATAACATCTTCCTAAGTGTCCTTTTATTAACAAGTTAAAGATATTACATTAGAATTGAAGTAGCTGAATCTTGTTATGTATTTTATTAGATAACGCCCATTTTTCCTGCTTAGCTTCCACAATAATTTTCACCTCTACTGGTCTATTTTCCCCTTGCTATTGCTACTGCTACTGTTATCAGACCTGGATTTTTGCCAAAAAACTGCATTTCACTGTTCTTTGTCTTGACCTTTTCTTCAAATTTCAGTTACTAAATATGTGGCTGAGGACCATTCCATACCTTCTGACCATTTTTACTCTAAGCAAACCCGTATTCAGATACTCTACCTACCTTTGAAGGATTCCCAGCTTTTTATTTCTTACTGACTGGCGACAATTTTATGTTCATATGAATTCTGCCTCCCAAAGCCATTTATGTATTTTCTCCTAGAAAGTAACCACATTCAGATGATTTTTCCTTATGCAACCTACCTTGGGATAGGCAGCAGACTCCTCTGATATGTTCCCCCTCTTTGACTGGAATTGGAAGTACCACAGCAGGGAGCCCCAAGTCTTGGTCAACTTAGCTTGGCATCATCTGCCACTCAGAGCACTGTCCTGTGCCTGCCACTTTGTCTTAGATGCGCAGCTCAGTGCGCTGGATCACAGAGATGAAGGGAATGGCTCAAGGATCAAACAGCCAGATTGTTGCCTCTGCAGTGGTTGAATGAAACTCCCTTTCAGGTACTGTTAGGCTCTCATGCTTCTAGGATCTACCACCTCCTGACATAGATCTCCCTTGATGTGTCCACCATCATCGGCAATTTTTCCCCTGCAAGTTCTCAACACCCACAGCATGCTACCTTTCCAGTCTTGAGCAGCCTCTTCTCTGCTTTCAGTCTCTGAATAATTCCAGTTTCTGCTCCCCTGAGAATCTTCCACCCTCCATCCCCATCACAACTACTTGTGTTTTCGTGATTACTTAGCTCATTTATGTGGATTGCGGTAGAACAACTCTCAAGCTTACAGTTGGTCTGCCCTAGATCTCACATTTTCAGAGCATCCTGGCAAGTAGAAACAGCCTCAGCAGATTGACTCTAAGGGAACTTTGGCTTCAGAAATCAAGGAATCACACACACCCTTTATTTACTTTCTAAGCAAGGAGACTGATCTATGACAAAAAAACAAAACACTCCAAACCTATTTCCTTAGATCACAACCAACTTTTGGGTTAGTAAATCCTAAGCCGTACCCTGTAGGACAGATAAAATGACTGGTAATTCATTAATTCCTTACATTTAAAAAATAATGATACTTATGTTGGATTCCGGAATTGGCACTTTACAATAAGTAAGGCCGTAAAATTTAAGAGGAAAAAGTACTTTCAATTAGTGTAGGGTAACTTTTATTATCTACACATCTGTACAACGTGTTTTTCTTTCTTTTCCTTCTCGGCTAATGGAGTTAGGAGACTTTTTAAACAGCAGACATTGGTACAAGTTAGAAACTACCGTAAATAAGAGCCAACGAAAGATACTAAATCAGTCTCTGTAAAGTTTTTTCCGGCGAGATAAACACACCACCAGGCGAAGCGGGTGCAAGGCAAGGTTTATTAGAAACGCTCTCCGCGAAGTTTCAGGGCTCAGGAGAAGCGCAGCCAGCAAAGTTGCGCCCGGAGGAGGTGGGCACCCTCGGGCGAGGTTCCACGACTCTGGGCAGCAGAGTGGCAGCAGAGTGGCGGAAGTCGCGCCCAAGGCAGGGAGGAGGGGGCTCTTAAGGGGTCTTGGGGAAAGGCTCAGGGGTCTTTTGGCAAGTTTCCCTTATTCGGATATCCCGCCTGCTCCTCGGGATCCCACTGGTCCACAGGAGCCCGGGGCGGGGGTCTCAGATTCCTGCTTGTCAGGGTCCCATTGGTCCATGGGAACCCGGAGCGGGAGGGTCTCAGATTCCTGCTTGGGCCTTTGGTCTCCTGTCCGAGCTCAGGTCTTGTGGCAGGAACTTTCACCATCTTAAGCAGCCCTTTCCTGCCAGCCCAACAGTCTCCAGATAAAGCTTTCTCTAAGTAGGAGCTACCAACCATACAGTTTCCCACCTACCCACTAGATGGATCTGGTTGTTAAAGTATTTGGCAACCGGGGGCGAGGGGGTGGGGTGGGGTGTGGATAAGAATCTGTGGAACAAGTCTTGGCCATTTTGAGAACATGTAGTTATTATAAAATCACTGAGGCAGCTATTCTGGGGGCAAGGCTTAGGCTGTATGCCTGCCCCTCTTTCATGGGCTGAAAAAAAAAAAAAAAAAAAAATCCTATCTCCCGAGGTCAGCCAGCCAAAAATGTTTTAAGTTAAGAAGGCATAGCCAAGGCTAAAGATGGATCCCAGCAGTTTCACAGACCTCGGTGAGAAACACAGGCTGATGGGGCCATCAGGACTATTACAACCTCGTGGGGTGGGGGGAGGGGAAGCTTTGACACACTCAGGCCAAATCCCCAACTTGTCCCTTTCTGGTGCTTCACAGGGATCAGATTTTAAAAGCTCCTCAGGTGATTTCTCTCAACCAGCAGGCCAGGTGGAGACACTGCCCCACATGGAGACTGAATATTTTAAAAGCTTGTGACCCCGTCCACTAAGCACACACAGCTATGTATGTATTTGATTTTACCCGATTCCTCCTATCCTTCCAGAGCAGTTTAACACCAGCAAATGATCTTCAGGAAAAACTTACCAAATTCAGAATACCTTGAAACAAGTACTTTCAAGAATTTCCATCTACATCTACTTGAAAACAAAGGCATGTTTAAAATGATTATTTCCCCCAGACGCCCTTAAGTTTAGAATTACAAAAGACTTAAAAATAGGTTTCTCAAATACAGCATTTCTCTCTGTAAATCATCTATTATTATAACCATTACAAAAGCACTTTTTCTAATTGAATACTTTCATTATTACCAAAGTGATACAACCTGCATGGTCCTCCATTTCAAAATCATTAGCCTGAGAACTTTCAGTTCTCAGGTACTTTGCAAGGCAGCAAAAAAATCTGTACACCACAATACATCGAACAGTACTTCCTAGAAGGTAGTTGTTACTGTAATTAACTTGCACTTCCCAGAATGAGGTAGAATGTGTTAATTTTAAGTTTCGCTTTTCTAAACATAAACCATCCCGCCCTTTCCTCTTAAGTTTTAAACTCCTAAGTGGCCTAGAAGGATAAATGTGCTTTTAAGATTGTAGAAAAAACAACAACAACAACAACAAAAAAACTTACTCCATTCCTTTCCATTTCTAGCTGCACTTAAGACACAAACTTTGTTTTTCCTGTTAGCAATGATGAGTTCGCCCTGGGGCCTTCCTTGCTTAGATCACCTGGACCCTTGTAACCAACAGTATGTATTTTTTATAAAATGAGCGTCTGAAAGCACTATGGTGGCTGGTTGATAAAGAGGCACCCTTCCCTCTGAAGCAATGGGTTGGGACAGTGGGGGGACGCAATATGGTCCCAGAATCTCAAAGAAGCCTACAAATAAGGGGCCAGAGTCCTGAGCAGCCTCAAGAAGACCGGACCAGAAAAGTAGTCTTAGGGTCAAGGTGACGCAACGGACTTACGCAGGGAATTCGTGGATCTTCACCGAAGTCATCCGACATACCCACAGCGGAGTCCCATGACCCTGCAACAAACTGCCACCACCACAGCCCCGCAGGACCACAGACGCGCGCGGACTTACGGTCAGACGTCTGTCTGTCCGGACGCGGGGCAGGGCCGCACCCCCGGAGCCCGCAGGGAAGCTTCCTTCCTCCTCTCTCCGCGGCTCCGGGCATCGGGGCTCGGGGCTCGGGACCCGGGACCCGGGACCCGGGACCCGGGACCCGGGACCCGGGACCCGGGACCCGGGACTCCAACCCCGCGAAACCCGCGCCGCCCCGCCCCAGCCCCGCCCGGCCCCGCGCCGCGCGCCCTTTTCTAGGCCCTGCTGTGGCCCGAGCGCACCTGGGCCGCCCGCGCCGCGCTCCGCAGCTGAAGACCCCGGACGTCGTCGGACCCTGCGAGCCTCCTGCTGGGCGCGGAGGATGCGCGGATCCCGCCCTCGGGCTGGGGCGGTTCGGGGTCACGGTCAAGACCCCCACGAGTCGCCTCAGAAGTCACCCTTGGGCGGATCTTGGTGCTTGAAGCCGCTCGGGTCGCGCGAGGAGGCGCCCCCCCCCCGCCCGGTGACTCCGACGCCCCCGAGGTGGCCGTGGCGCCGCCGATTCGGTTCGCAGGTTTTCTCGCGAAACCAAGGGGGAGAAGCAGTGACCGGGAGGAACGGCGCGAACATGTCGCTTTGAAGGCCGCGGCTTGACACCTGCGCGTTCGGGGACACGTGCCCACCGCGGCGCGAGGCACCCGCCGGGCGCCCTCGGTCCACGCGCGCAGGAGCTTCTCGGCCGCCGAGGACGACGCGGGACCCGAGTCTGACCCGGGCCGGGGCGCGACCTTGTCGGGCGGGGGCGCCGGAGCCGCCTATTCCCGCCGCACCTGCCGCCTGGACCGCGAGGCCGCGCGGGGCCCGAGCGGCCCGGACCGCGCCCAGCGGGACCCGGACCCGCGCTCCCGCCGACCCGGCTGCGGCCCGCGGTGCGGGGGTGAATCCGCGCCTCCGCGGGGCTCGGCTCCCTCCCTGACGGCTGCGGGTCTCCGGAACACGCGCCCTTCCTCCAGGAGGTTGGAGGAAAACCATCATCCAGATCCACTTCTCACGCTTGGGAGCGTTTCCGAAAACACGGGGTTTTCCAGAAAACCGCGTCCCCTTGTCTCCCATCCCCATGACTTGGACCTTCCAGTATCTCTGTGTCCCCTCCGCCGCCAAACTGCTTTTGCCACCCCGGGTGAACCTGACGGTTCTTTCTGTCGTTTCCTTTTTTGTCTATTTTAACACACTTTGTTGAAATATAATCTATATAAAGGGCATCCATATGAAAGACCGCATTTCAGTAATCCTGATACATGTCCGCACCCACGAGAGCACCACCCAAGCCAGAATATAGAGTATTTCCATCACTTTAAAAATTCCTTCCTGCAACTGCAGGGTCATAAGGAAGCTCTATTTTTAATTTCTTGAGGAATCTACCCCAGAGATACAGATGGAGTGAAAAGAAGGGCCATCCGTACCCCAATGTTTATAGCAGCAATGGCCACGGTCGCCAAACTGTGGAAAGAACCAAGATGCCCTTCAACGGACGAATGGATAAGGAAGATGTGGTCCATATACACTATGGAGTATGATGCCTCCATCAGAAAGGACGAATACCCAACTTTTGTAGCAACATGGACGGGACTGGAAGAGATGATGCTGAGTGAAATCAGTCAAGCAGAGAGAGTCAGTTATCATATGGTTTCACTTATTTGTGGAGCATAACAAATAGCATGGAGGACAAGGGGAGATGGAGAGGAGAAGGGAGTTGGGGGAAATTGGAAGGGGAGGTGAGCCATGAGAGACTATGGACTCTGAAAAACAATCTGACTGAGGGGTTTGAAGGGGTGGGCAGGTTGGGGAACCAGGTGGTGGGTATTAGGGAGGGCACGGATTGCAGGGAGCACTGGGTGTGGTGCAAAAACAATGAATACTGTTATACTGGAAATTAAAAGAAAAAAAAAGCCTCTGCCTTTGGCTCAGGTCCTGGGATCTAGTCCCACATTGGGCTCTCTGCTCAGCAGGGTGCCTACTTCCTCCTCTCTGTCTGCCTTTCTGTCTGCTTTGATCTCTCTCTGTGTCAAATAAATAAATAAAATCATGAAAGAAAAATTCCTTCCTCTACTTCCCCATCCAAACCTCCTCCAGCCCCAGTCCTAGGCAGCACTCCTCTGTGGTCTGTCACAGTAGATTATATGAGGCTTTTCTTGAGTTTAAAGTGAATAGAATCATCTAATACATACTCTATTATGTCTGCCTTCTTTTAGCAGTTTAATGCTTTTTGACATTCATGTTGTTGCGTTCTTCAGTAATTAATTCATGTGTAAATTGCTGAGCAGTAATCATCCATAGTGTATTTTTAAGAACTTAGAGAACATGATGCAAAGCGTATATTGGACTTCATAGCATCAACTCTGGGGGGGGGGAAGGGGTGCTATAAACTTTCAACATTTTACCACAGAACCTGGCAATTTTTTTTATGTTTACATAGAGTATTTTGTAATCTACATAATTATTTTATTAAAAATGAAGAGGCTCCTACCTAATAAGTTATAGAATTCTATGTACTAAAAAACTCCTGCCAAACAAAGGTTAGTTTTAACAATTGCTAAGTGTGAGTTTCCTTTGGTATTTTCATTTGGTACTTTGAAAATAAAATAATAATGGTTTATCCTGTGATGGTTGCAGGGCCATTACAGTACACTCTAAATATAATTTAGGGATTATAAAACATGTAAAATTTATTCAAAGACCACTTATATACATACATATTCAAAGATTTAATCATTTCCTTATACTGGAAATGTCAATTTAATGGGTTAAGATGTGCCTGATATTATTTGTTGATACTTAGCATATTTCACACCATTTTCAACTCTGCCGTGTGCAAGGCATCAATCCTGAAAAGTGCAAATCTTTCCTGTCAAAGTTGTGGACAGATACCTCCAAGAATCTGTGGCTTTAGGAAGGTAGAAGGGGTTATTCTCCAGTGGCAACTGCAAACAGGTGCATGGGTGTCAGCAACTTGCGGAGTTGGGATTATTCCATGGATTTCTGATGCCCTCCTGAGACTCCACTCCTGTAGTACAATTATGGTGAAGACCCCTGGCAGTGGCTTCCCTACAATCCCTGAGCATCCTTACTTCCTGCATTAAAAGTGTTCCTGTCAGTAGAAAGCAGCAAAGTCATGGCACCCTAACACCCACAAACATCCTAACATCTCAAGAGTAAAAAGAGACCCTGCAAGAGTTGAGCTTTCCTTTAACTCATCAGGTCATAATGGAAGGTCGTAACATAACTAAGACAACCGAATATCAGAATGAGAAGTCCCTAGAATAAAAGGCAGTGAAAGAAATTCTCCCTTTGGTAGAGCAGCAGGACAAGAAGAGGTGGTGTATAGAAGTGGGTAAGAAGAAGTCAGAATCCCAGCCTCAACCTCAAACCGTAGAACTTTTGATTATGAGTTAAAGGCACCTTGTAGAACCAACTGAATGTCAAAACCATACTTCTCAGGGAATTCCAGATTAAAAGCAACAAAGACTTGAAAAAAACAGTGGCGCTTTCTATCATATCTCTACTTAATTTTCCTGTTAGCCTCTGTTGTAAGAAAATGGATCTCAAAGAAGGACAGTGTAATGTCATTATGTGACCAAGTGAGGATTCTCATTGCACCGATGTCCTCTCTGCAGGTGCAAACCAGCACAACTTCTGGTACCGGAGATAAAGCTATTGATTTGAAAAATGTGTTATTGTTTACATGAAGGAAGAAAGATGCCGTTTTCTTTCACTTGGTAGAAGTTCTCCATCTCACCTCAATGTTATGCCATCCTTATCACTGTCACAGACTAATCTTGACCATCCTGGTATCAGTTTGGACACAGCACTATTTTGTGCTATTGGTCACATACTGATTAGATCTGTTGATCAGGAAATAATGATTATCTTCATCTGTTTAGCAAGATGTTAAATGCTCTTATCACAAAGGAAAAATCAAATGAAAAATCAAAGGCCAACCAACTTAGAGAAGGTTCTATGAATCTTGTTGTCCTCAGTACGTTGAAACCATCTCTCCAAAGACAGAAACAAATGACAAAAGAAAGTTGTTTTGCAATTTTCAATACAAGGAGCCACAGCTCTGCACTGTGAAAATTATGTAACACAATACAGTGGACTAATTTGATCCATTTACCAAATAAACTATAAAGCTGCCAATTCCTGTGGTCCAAGAACAAGAGCAAGTTGAGACAATGCAAACTACTAAGCCACTTAAGCTCTTTGAACCAGATCGGTGAAGCTGCAAGTGTCTGTGACAGGTATGGATGTCATGTAAACCCTCTGGCCAGACCTGGTAAGACAAATATTGAAGTCTGGGCAAAGCATGCTCTGTTCTACCAATAAATATTCTCCTCTGACAACAGCCTCAGGGGTTAATGGTGAGCATTGGTAGATGCAGAATGCTTGACCTTGAGTCACTCATTGTCCCTGTGGTCTGACCTGTCTATCAGAATAGAGACATGAGCTGATCTATAAAGATGTGAGGTTAAGTATTCCATTACCAAGTATGAGAGTTATATAAAATATCAGGCCCAAACTATTTCTGAAGTCAAACACACTCATAAGCAATGGTTCAGATTCCCAAAGCATATAATATTCTATGACTACGTCTACCTCAACCCAACCTGATGAATTTATATGGAATTGTCTATGACTAGTAAAATGAGAAATTAAATATTTGGGGCTTTATTTATTATCTTTTTATATCACATGCCAATTTAATCTAAAACTACCCTGATTGCTCCCACAGTCCCTCAAAAGGATATCCCTGGAGGAAATGAGTAAGGAAATACTCCCAGTGGAGAGATTCAAACAATCAATCTGTGTGTCTACTTTGCCTACAAGAAAAAGAACTAAAATTTTGGAGCTACACTGATATGTTGGCTAATGGCTTAGCTGATGGTCACACACTTGGCAGGAGTGACAATGGAGTGATGAGCATGAGATCCATGGCCAATGCCCAGTAAAGGAACTGAGTCTAAAAACTTTAATGGCCATGACATTGATCATCAAAGTGCATCTTCCACAGAACGAGGTCTCAGTGATCAGATAGACAAAAATGACCCATTCAATGCAAATTAGTCCGCCTCCTTTCCTGGCTGGCCTGGTTTTCACTAAAGGTCCAGGGAGGCAGGGATAAAATGATTGCACAGTGTTTGTCTTACTGGGATGATCTAACAGTACCACTGCATATCCGATATGTCAACAACAGAGAACACTGTTGACTCCTTGATATGGCATCATTCTCTGGAGGGGAAGAACAGCCAAATGGTGGCAAACTAAGATTGATTACATTGGAATCCTGCCACCATGGCAGAAGCAGTAATCTATCCACAGTAAAATAGACACTTACTCTTAATTTGTAACTGCATTCTCTACCTGTAGTAATTCTGCCAACAGCACCGTCCATATATTTATTAAATACCTTATTCATCATCATGAAATCTCACTCAGTATTGCCTATGATTATTTCTCGTGCTGAGAACTTTTAAGAATTTTTATAATAAAATAATTGTGGAAATGGCCTTAAGCCCAAGAGATTCATAGTTCTCACAGTTTTTCCTGTTGGAAAAATTAATTAATTAACTAATTAATTCCCTAAATAAGACAGTGGAATGGCAGATTCCTTTTTAGATTATAGTAGTAGTGAATAGAGTAACTGAAAGAAATCTTTATTCAAAACAAATAAAATGATGACTACAGTAATTATTTTTTAAAATATTTTATTTGACAGAGAAGGAGAGAGAAAGAGAGAGCATAAGCAGGGGGAGCAGCAGGAGAGGGAGAGGCAGGCTCTCTGCTCAGCAGAGGTCCTGGGATCAGGACCTGAGCAGAAGGCAGAGGCTTAAGTGACTGAGCCACCCAGGCACCCCAATGAACACAGTAATTAAAGTAGAAGTGGGTTCCTAGAAGAATCAAATAGGTAATTCAATGGTAAAAAACTACAAGGCTAAGATGCGGCATGCTTCAGAGAGCAGTGAGATAACCCAAGAATTAGGGACCCTTCTGTATAGTATTACAACTAGACAAACAGCTGAGAATCTGAGCAGGAAACTTTCACACTTGTGGAACTAGAAGCACAGGAGTGGGAAGACAGGACATCTAACTCTGCAGCACTGTAAATGACCTGTATTTAAAGTTGAGATGTTAAAGTGCTGTATTGGAAGAGTAGATATAAATGAGAGTAAACAACCCCTTATGTAGACCATAGCACCTCTTTGAATTAGAGCAGTTGTCCAAAAAATAAAAAAATAAAAAAATAAAAAATAAATTTTTCATGCCCTGAAATTAGATTAAGTTAATCATATATTTCTAATATCCTGAGGCACCTGAAAGTGGTTAAAAGTCTTTCTCTGGAAGAATATTACATCATCCAACACCCTGACAATTATTTCTGAAAAGTAACATTTCAACTAAAATGTTTAGCACACAATCAAAGATACCTAGGGACATAAGAAGACATGACATTTGAACAGAGACCAACAAACACACAATATTAAGCAAAAATAGGTCCTCTAGTACTCCGGACAGTAGAATTGATAGACATGGGTTGTAAAATAAATAGGCTTAACATGAGGATAATAGGCCAGGGTAAGCATTTCAGCAATGAATTCAAAGACTTAAAAAAACCCCTGATATTCCAGTTTTGAAAAAGAAACATCCAATTTATAACATAACATATAACGATATATATATAACATATAACTACATTTAATACATGTGTAATTAATCTGGGGATGCAATCAACATAATTGGAAGCACTGTGATTTCTGCACAGCTAAAATACAACTGGCAAAGAGGCAAAAGAACAATTTTATTGTTTATATAAAAAAACATACAAAATCAACTCCATGTGGCTTTGAGACTATGAGTGATTTGAAAATTAATCACAAATCTTATTAATTGTGTTTCAACCCTTAGAGGCACGAGTGTTTCCACTGACTACCAAGCACACAGTTGTAGGAGCCACAATTCTCTTAGTAAAGACAGCAGTAGTCAAATCTCAAAACAAACCCCTTCCTATACTCATTCTTGATCTAGTGATGCAAGCCATGTTTTTTAAAGATTACTTTATCCCATATGTTCCAGATAAATGTATTAAGCCGGTATGTTTTTTCTTTGGTTTTGCATTTTGCTGTAATACGGTTAAGAGGCCTCAAACAATGGGAACAATAGATATTATTCACTTGAATTTTCATGTGTAAAAGGGCAGTAATTGAGAACTTCAGCTAATGTTTTATCTCCACGTGTGAACATATAATCTTCAATACATACTTCTGTACCACTTTTAATAGGACCAACATTCGGTCCAAAGTGTACAGGTATTTGCAGATGTGACTGATCAGTAATACAGTTATCAGGAGTATTTGTTACTATCCAGTGCAAGAACCATTAATAATTTTTAAATGACCGCAACTTTCTATGTACAGTCCATCACTGTTACAACACATACACCCTACTTTATCTTGGTAAAATATTTTGAGATCAAGTTGTAAGTAAACAGAATATTTCAAAAGGCTATGCTGTGTAACCAAAGCTACAAGAATGAATCTTTTTGGAAAGAAATATTTGATTCATGAGTACAGCACCTTATAATATTTTCATAAATTTCCTCAGGTGATTATTTTTATGTAATTTCACCAAATGACATATCTCTCTTTCTTGTAAAATTCCTAGAAGTATCAGAAGTATAAGACAAGCACTCTTACCATGAAGATTTATATTTTAAGGAAAATAATAAAATAAACCACATATATAAACAGATTTACATAATAAGACATGTATAAAGCACATTATATGTATTCCATGTAGGTAGTGAAAATCTTGAGCTAGCTATCTACAAAACCTTTGAGACTATGAATGATTTGAGAACCAATCCCCCCCAAAATAATAATAATTTAGACTTTCTCGAGTTGACTTTTAAGACCTTGGAGTGCAATTGCTGTACAGTAATCCCTCCCTTGGCCACAGTTTCACTTTCCATGTTTCACGTACTGTGATTGACCATAGTCCAAAAGCAAATGATTCTCCTTCTAATAGTACACAGAGTGCCAAGAGGAGTCTGATGCCTGTGCCATTCATTCCACTTCATCTTATCATGTAGGCATTTAATCATCTCATCCCACCAGAAAAAGAGGGGTGCGTACAAGACGATTAGATATTTTGGGAAAGAGAGACAAGAGACCATACTTACATAACATTTATTACAATATATTATTATAATTATTCTATTGTATTATTAGTTATTGTTGTTAAGTTCTTACTGTGCCTGTTTATCATAGGTATTACAAAAAAACATACATAGGGTCTGGTACTCTTGGCAGTCTCAGGCATCCCCTGGGGGTCTTGAAACATACCTCCCCTGATATAGGAGGGGCTTCTTAATTCAACTTCCAAGTTCCTCACAATTCACCATGGTCATTCACCACTTCTCTCACTCAAATTGCCATCCTTGGTGCTAAAATGCATTGCACTAAGCTCCAAATACGCAGGCTTTGAGTTTTTCACTCCTGTCCTTCAAAATACTATTATCTGCCCATTCTCCACGTAAGACAACATCATGTTGATCAAGATGGAGAACAGCCTTCCACACCAAACCCTCACCTCTTCCTATCCCTTCTTTTCCAAAGCTAACCAAAGATTTTTTTTCGGCAATTTTCAAATTTCATCTAAATAGAATCATGTATTATATATTGATTTACTCTGGATTTTTTTGCTCTGTATTATGTCTATGAAAGTCTCTCTGGATGCCCGAGGCAGATTATTTGTCTGTCGTTGTTATGCAACAGACTTCTCAACTCAGGCACCATTCCCATTTTCAACAGAATAATTCTTTCCTATCGGGGACTGTCCTTTGCATAGCAAGATGCTTAGCAGAATTTCTGGCCTGTATTCATAAAATGCCAATGGTAGTCCCCCAGGCTGTGACTACCAAAAATATCTCCAGAAATTTCCAAATGTCCAGTGAGAAACAAAATTACCCCCAGTTGAGAACCATAGCAATACCGTACTCCATTTTTGGAATATATCATGCAATCACCTACCTTTCTCTAATTGAAATTTGGTTGTTTAGGGTTTTGGTAACAATCTGGACTTATTCAAGAAAATAAGGTGACTCAATTTATCCTGAAAATCAAGTGGTTTTATTAAAAAAAAAAGAGTTTATACAAATTTTGTGAGATCTCGGGAGTCAGTGGTGGCAGAGGAGGAAAGGTATGACAGGTGAAAGGAAACTGCCACTACATTAAGCACGGTGAAGAAGAAAGTTCAGGAAGCAGATCCTGGAGACCTCAGTCTGAGGCAGTAAGGCAAGTAGTTGTCAAAGGCCCCAGGAAAGCTGCAGCTTCTCATGAGTGAACGAGATTGCTCCCATCAAATATCCATGTCTGAATCAGCAAGTGAGTTTTCCAAGTGCTCATGGAAAAGCTCCTGTGAATCACAGAACTATCCACACGTCACGCTAGAACCAGCTCCTAGGAGATTCTCGTAGAACTCACAGCCTCCACTCCTCTTCCTCCTTCCAAAGTGAATTAGTCAAGTTGGCAAAATTTAACCCAGAATAACATCAGGAATGGGATTCTGAAAATCTCACTCTAAGCTTCTTTTCTGCATTCCACAGGGAGATCAGAGCATGAGACTCAGTTTACAGCAGACAACCCAGCACAGCAGGTGCTCTGAAGACTCTTGCACGTGCCTCTTGGTGCAAATGTGTGTCACTTGGTGCAAATGTGTGTCACAGAGTAACCATCAGAGAACATTCCCATTGGAAGTACGTGACAGTTCCAGACACCTCCCATTCTTGTGATTGCTTTTTATCACTTTGTGTGTTTAAATTTTTGTTTTCTTTTTATCTATTCTGGTAGGTGTGTAATGGTACCTTCCTGTGGTCTTAACTTGTACTTGTTTGATGACTAACGATCAACATTTAGCACCTTTTCATATGAATTTTAATCACTGGGATATCCCCTAGTACAGTGCTTACTCATGGCCTTTGCCGTCATTTTATTAATCTATATTTTGTTTATTTATGGAAATTAAAGTACAAAAATATATATATGTACATATATGTATGTTCATAGATACATACATATATACGCATCTGTTTCTGTATCTATATGGATACCTATGTGTAGATATAGATCTACATAGATAGATCTGGATATGATATTATCATTAACACATGTGCCCCAAATATCTTTGCCTACTATGAAACTTCTCTTTTAATTCTCTGAGTGTTGTACTTTTTTTTTAAACTTTTTTTTTTTTTAAGATTTTATTTATTTATTTTACAGAGAGAGATCACAAGTAGGCAGAGAGGCAGGCAGAGAGAGAGAGAGGAGGAAGCAGGCTCCTGCTGAGCAGAGAGCCCGATGCAGGACTCGATCCCAGGACCCTGAGATCATGACCTGAGCCGAAGGCAGCGGCTTAACCCACTGAGCCACCCAGGTGCCCCATTTTTTTTAACTTTTTTGTTTTGGGATAGTTGTAGGGTCACATGCAGTTCTGAGATATAATACAACTATTTTCTGTATACTCTTTCTCCAGGTCCCTCCAATGATGACACTGTGTAAACCTAATATATCAATACCAGAAAATTGATATTGATACAATCCACCAGTCTTATTTGGATTTTTACCAGCTTTGTGCACAGTCATTTCTGTGTATGTGTATTTTGGTCAAAAAATATCTTAAGAGAGAAGTTTACAGAATAAACACATATATTATGAAAAAAAAATCTCAAGTAAACACTCTAATAATACACATCGAGGAGCCAGGAAAAGAATAATAAACTAAGCCTGAATTTAGCATTAAGTAAGAAATTATTAGAGCAGAAACAAATGAAATAGAGGAAACAACAGAAAAATTAGAAAAACTAAGAGTTAGTTCTTTGAAAAAATAAGCAACTAAAAAGCACAACTAAACTAACCAAGAAAACAAGAGTTAACTGAAATAAGTAAAATTATAAATGAAAGAAAAGCTGTTACAGTAGATGGCACAGAAATACAAAAGAACAGAAGAGACCACTATGAATAATGGTACACCAACAAATTGGGCAACTCAGAAAATGGATACATTTCTGGAAACATACAACCTACCCAGAATGAATCATGAAGAAACAGAAAATCGTTAACAGACCAGTAACAAATAAGAAGATTGAGTCAGCAATCAAAAATCTCCCAACAAATAAAAGCCCAGGACCAGACAATTTCACCAGTGAATTCCACCACTCTAAGACACTAAGAAATAAAATTTAAAAAGACAGAAATAAATGGAAATATGTCCCCTGTCATGCGTTGGAAGAACTAATATTGTAAAAATGCCCATACTTCACAAACTGTCTACAGATTCAATGCAGACCTATTGGTTCATAAACCCTCCAGGAGCTTCCAAGGTTTGGTCTGAACCTGGGCCCCAAAATGGACTGGGAGTGACTGAAGAAAGAGGCAGACGGGTCGGGGTTGGTAGGCTGCAGTTTAAACAACCAAAGGGAAACTTCTATCTGAGGCCTACCTTGGACAAGAGCAAGACAAGTGGGTTCCTATACCTGCCGGCTGAATCTTGAAAGAAGCCTTAACTGGTTCTAGTCACATATACCATGCAGGTGTTCTCAACACTACTACATCGCTATCTCAAGGCTATGTCCTTGGTGCAGCCTCTGGGAAAAAAAGCAAGTGAGAAGGGGGTGTCAGGCCTCCGAGCGCCTGGGACCAGTGCACAGGTCAGCGGGCAGTCATGTCATTTTGATGACCTTCCCCAACAAAACCCTCTCAAAATTATTCACAGAAAGAGAAAAATAATCCTAAGGTTCAAATGGAAACAAAAACATCCCAAATAGCAGAACAATCTTGAGAGGGAAGAATGTAATTGGAAGCATCACGCTTCTTAATTTCTGACTAAACTACAAGGCTAGAATAATTTTTAAAAAGTACCTTGCTGGCATGAAAACAGTCGCATAACACCAACAGAACAGAATCAAAAGTCCAGAAACAAACTCACACAGGTATAGTTAACCAATATTTGACAAGAAAGCCGAGAATACTCAGTGGAGGAAAAGATGGTCTTTTCAATGAGTGCAAAAGAATGAAAGTGGGGGCGTCTGGGTGGCTCAGTGGGTTAAGCCGCTGCCTTCGGCTCAGGTCATGATCTCAGGGTCCTGGGATCGAGTCCCGCATCGGGCTCTCTGCTCAGCAGGGAGCCTGCTTCCCTCTCTCTCTCTCTGCCTGCCTCTCCATCTACTTGTGATTTCTGTCAAATAAATAAATAAAACCTTAAAAAAAAAAAAAAAGAATGAAAGTGGAACACTATCTAACACCACTCACAGAAATGATCTTGAAATGGGCAAAGACTTAAATATAAGACCTGAAGTTGTAAAACTCCTAGTAGGCAACAAAGGGAAAATGTTGCTTGACATTGGTTTTAGGAGTCAGCTCCTAGATATGATACCGAAAGGAAAGGCAACAAAATTAAAAGATAAACATTTTCTAAGGGGACTACCTCAAACTAAAAAGCTTCTACACAGCAGGAGACACAGTCAACAAAATGAACAGGTAATCCATGTAGAAGACAACATTAGCAAATTACACACCTGGTAAGTGCTTTTATCCAAAATATACAAGGAACTCAGAGTACTCAATAGCAAATAATGAAATAATAATCCAATTTAAAAAGGGACACAAAACTTGAATAGACATTTTTCCAAAGAAGACAAAAAAATGTCAACCGGTACTTGAAAAGATGTTCATCAGGGAAATACAGACCAAAACCACATGAGATACTACCTCACACCTGTTAGAATGGCTGGTGTCCAGTATATAAGAAATAATAGGTGTGGGGCACCTGGGTGGCTCAGTGGCAGTCTTATAGTTCAAGGGAAAAGGGAAATGAAGCAGCAGTGATTAAAAAATGGAATGCCCCTAAAGGACACTCAGGGATTCTCAGTTATGTTCCCTGAAAGAACGTGCCCAAAGAGCAGGGTCTACACCTTAGGGTAGGAGCTGACTGAAGACAGTCCTAACTTCACGAAGTCCCAAACCTTCCCTTGATTGGACTGGGCTCAGGTCATGATCCCAGGGTCCTGGGATCAAGCCCCGCATCGGCTCTCTGCTCAGCGGGGAGCCTGCTTCCTCCTCTCTCTCTCTGCCTGCTTCTCTGCCTACTTGTGATCTGTCTGCCAAATAAATAAATAAAATCTTTTTTAAAAATCTTAAAAAAAGTCTTTAAAAAAAAAATAATAGGTGCTTGGTAAGGATGTGGAGAAAGGGAACCCTTGTGCACTCTGGGTGGTAAATTGAGACAGCCACTACGGAAAACATTATGGGGTTCCTCAAAAAATTAAAAACAGAACTGACATATCATTCAGCAATCCCACTTCTGAGTAAATATCCAGAGGATATGAACTCCCTACCTCAAAATTATCTCAACACCCCCATGTCTACTGCAGCATTATTCCAACGGCCAAGACATAAACAAACAACCTAAAAGTACAACCTCAAAGTACACTGACAGATTAATGGATAAATAAAATGTGATATATATATATGAGACATATTACATGTACAATTATATGCATGATACATATATAATACATGCTACATGTTATGCATATATATTATACATATACAATTACATGCATATACAATTATAAGTACTATACATAATCATACATATATATCCCTTGTGATTTTATGTAATTATTTATGTAATATGTGATATACATAAAATATTATGAGATACACATTAAATTATGGAAATATATATTAAGTATATATTAAATTATGGAAATATATATTAAAAATAAAATGTGGTATATGTCACATTTGTGATATATATAATATTGTGATATAATGTATATATATAATATTATAAAGGAACTATATATAAGTATTATTAAGTCATAAAAAGGAAGAAAATCCTGCTATTTGTGACAAGATGGATGGGCCTGGAGGACTTGATACTAGGTGAAATAACTCAGATGAAGAAAGTCAAATACTGCATAATCTCATTTATATATGGAGCCCTTAAAAATACTGAACTCACAGAAACAGTAGACTGGAGTTCAGTGGGGGCATGGGGGGTGATGTAAGAGGTGAGGGTGGTCAAAGGGTAAAATTTCCAGTTACAAGATGCATAAGTCCTAGGCAGCTAATGTAAAGCAGGTAACTATAGTTAAAAATTACTGTATTATATACTTGAAAGTTGCTAAGGGAGTAAATCTGCAAAGTTCTCAGAACATACACACATACTCACAAGGAAGCTATGTAAGGGGACACATGTGTTAACTAACTTTATTGTGGTAGTCATTTTACAATATATACTCATATCAAGACATCATGTACATCCAGAAGTTGTTATATATATATATATATATATATCATACATATATATGATATATACATATATATGATATATATATATATATATCAATTATATTTCAATATACCTGGAGATCATGACCTGAGCTAAAACCAACTGCCTGATGCGTAACCAACTGAGCCACCCAGGTACTCATCTTTTATCTTTTCTCAACAGTTTTTATGGTCCATTTAAGTGATTTTCACTATAATTCTTCTGAGGTCTATCTGGCTTCTTGAAATACAGGGTGATATCTCTGCTAATGTTGGAAAATTCTCAGGCAGTATTATTTCAATGTTGCTTCTGTTCTATTCTCCCCTTACGCTGGGACACAAAATGACACATATTTTAGATTTTTTTTTTCATACATCAGCTGGATCTCTTACACTCTTTTCTGAATTTCCCACTCTATATGTTTTTAAAATATTCTGATTCTTTTATAGTTTCTGATATTTTTTCTTCTGCCGTATTTAAGTCTACCTCCTTAATTCTTACATTCAATTGTTCTACTCTTTCAGTCTAAAATTTTAAGTTGACTTTCTTATAGATTCCAGGTCTCTAGTAGTCTCCATCTTTTCTTATTTTTAACATAATAATAGTGACTAAGTCTATTTTTTATAAATAACTTGAATATCTAGGTCACTTGTGAATCTATTTTTATTGTATTTTTATGTTGGTTTTTATACATTTTATAAATATGTCTGGTGATTTGTAATTATTAAAAACTGTAGAAGTGCTAGCTAATGACCTACCTCAAGAGAGGACTAATCCTCATGTAGGCACAGAGTGTTTTGGTGGACCACCCAGTCCAGTCAAGCAAAGGTTTGGGACTTCGTGAAGTTAGGACCATCTTTGGTCAGCTCCTACCCCTAAGGCGTAGACCCTGCTCTTCGGGCACATTCTTTGGGGAACGTAACTGAGAATCCTTGAGCGTCCTTTAGGGGCGTCCCATTTTTTAATCACTGCTGCTTCATTTTCCCTTGAACTCTAAGACTGCTAAAATATTTGCTCAGTTCTTTGGATCTCAAATCATAGCCTGATACTTGTTCTCTAGGGGTCACTTCCTGAACACCAACACTAGGAAGTGGTCAAAGCCACTGAGGGCAAACTTCCCACACACTCCCACTCACTTCTCTACAGTTATGTTTCCATTCCTCCAAGCAGAAATTCAATGATTCCTGAATGGACCAAACACCAATTTCTGTCTCCCCACACAACGAGACCTCTGTAAAGCCCAAGGCTTTACTTTCTGCTCTGACTCCCCATCCGTGGACTTGACCAAACCCTAAGAAAAAAATAAAGAGGTGAATGGGAGGCTCACAAGTCCTCTCTTGTCTCCAGAAGGTGGATCCCTCCTATTCTGTCTGCCTTGTTTGTTCTCTGATCCTTTCAAAGAGTTGTTTTCTGTACTAAACCAGCCTTTATACTCGTTCATGGGTCTATTCTGAAAGGCACGACCTTGTTCGGGTGGACAAAAGAAATCATTGAGACGATGTGGGTCTTCACTTATGAGGAAAATTCAGTAAACACGTTTTGAATAAATATAACATCCCTGAAAGCTGAGAAATATGTAGTCGAGTTACTTCTATTTGTAGAATTGCCATTTCTTTTCCTCAATGTTCTTGAACTTTCTCTCATTTCTTTTGCCACTCCATGATGTGATGGTGGGTTTACCACAACTTCTCTTTCGGCAAATAGAAAAGTTGCCATATTAAATTAAGCTAAGAGTTTTTTAATGATTGTGACACTTCCAGTAGAGCACAATAAACTACTCTTCCTGCTGCACGAACTTGGGATTTCATGGTTAACCAATTCCATAGTTGCTGTAACAAATTTTAACACTTAAAACTAGCTTATTTTCCTTTAAAAAAAAAAAACCCCAAAAACCCAAACATGCTTTTAAGGAACACAGTATTTGAGCAGTAGTGTGGTCCTTCACTGAAGCTGTATTATGCCTATGTTGAAAATCTACGGGTGAGTAACCCTCAGGATGTCAGTAGAATATTTTAAGTGCTATGAACCAGGTTATTTAAAATCTACTCTCCAAAAAGTACTTGAAGTGCCTATAACTCAGCTAGCTCGAGACATAATCACAGAGTGGAACTTTATATTCCATATGCTAAAGTAGCTCATTGAACAAAAAGGTGCATTAATGTCTACTATGCAGAGAAATCTAATGTTAATTTTTTTGACTCTCAGCCAGTGGAATCTGCTGAGTCTGTTATGGTAAATCTGAGGTTTTCAAAGAATTATCCAGAGAAATCAGCCTGTACGAGAGTTCTTTTTTTTTTTTTTTTTTTTTTTTTCGGGAGGTTTTCTTACCAAAGAAAATGCTTGCTGTGAAGTGGGAGGAGGGGTAGTGTCAGGGTATAAAAACTTAGAAATAGATTATTCTGCTTAGAATTGCACTGGATTTCATTCCTATTCATTCCTATGAAATAGGAATGGAAGTTTATGGGGATGTGTAAGATAGATCAGCACTTTAAATCGCATCTGTTCAGTTTTACTGCAAGCTGATGTCTTATTAAAATCAAACAACAGCATACTTTAGAGCCAGAAATTATTACGAGACCGCCACACCAGGAAAAATATGGAACACACAAAACAAGATATAGTGAATAGAACTACTTATTAAACATGAAAATGATCCTCATCTGGGATTATTGGATGCAGTGTTAGAAGCATTTTATCCTCAGATGTCATTCCTGTAATAAATACTAAATTATTGTGCTTTTCATAGCCATATGTAGACATCCCACTTAGGGCAGGCGTGAAGAGGGTTAATTATGGACTAGGATGTTTTTTACGGAAGAAAGGAAAAATATAAAAGAGATAAATATTGATAAGTATTGATTTAGGAAGCAGGGTGTGAAAAAATAAAGCGGCAGGTTATGTGTGGGGGCTGTGAATGGCGTCAGAGTATCTGCCAAGAGGAAACTGTGTTATTTTATTATTATTTTCCAAACAGGGAGACAGGATTATCGGTCCAATACTGCCATGGCTTGAATTTCAACAAAGATTTCAACTTCTTTGGGGCAGAAAGAAAAAAAAAAGTCTATTGTGCTGCTCATTTCATAAATATAGGCAGGACCCAAATTCTGACAATGTACATTTTTATTTATCAAGGCATATAACTTTATGCAACTAACTTTATACAGGAGTAGATTAAATATCTATTACTGTAATTCTGATGAACTCAAAAAACTAAAATTTACTTTTCTGAAACACCTAATTATTAATCATGGGAAGGTATTGTATTATTTTAATTAAAATAAATGACCTGAGTAATGCATGAATATGTGAATAGTTAATTGCTCAAATGCAATGATATATGAAGACCTTGGGTCAAAACCTCTGGCCATACACTTGTACACAGTTTCAACAGCCCTGGACTGTGTGTGTTTCTCTCTGTCTTTTAAAGGATAACAATCAATTTCAATTGCACTTGGAACTTCATCTTTGTTAACCTTTAAGTTTAATCTCCTTATTGATAACTTTAAAGCTAGCTCTGAACTCAGAATTAATAGACACTATTAATTCTAGAACTCTGTATTAACTAGTTCTAATTAATATAGAACTAGAACTCTATACTAACAGAATTTCATGTCAGGAATCACCTTAGAAATGTGCAAAGTTTTGCGGTCACACCTGATGGACATAACCCTATTTTTTTTTTTAGTTGAAAAGGAGAAACAGAAACTCAGAGGAAGAACACTTCTTAAAAATAAGAAGTAAAAAATTACCAGGGGTGCCTAGGTGGCTCAGTCATTAAGCATCTGCCTTTGGCTCAGGTCACGATCCCAGGGTGCTGGGATCGAGCCCCGCATCTGGCTCTCTGCCCTGTGGGAAGCCTGCTTCTGCCTCTCTCACTTCCCCTGCTTGGGTTCCCTCTCTCACGGTCAAATAAATAGATAAAATCTTTAAAAAATACATATCTCCCATCAATATGTGGAGGACAGCCTACTAAGTATTCATTTAATAACCGATGCTTCTATTCATTATGAGTTATTTACAAAGATTTCACTTTATTATAAACTAGGCTTCTTACAACTCCCTCCAGCCTGTCTTGACCACTTGACAACCAAAATTTTTTCCATATTTTGTCTATGTTCACTTTTATATTTCTAATAGACTTCTAGTGTGAAAACATTGATATGCTCGATCCAAAGATCCCAATCCCCCAATAGTCTAGCTTCCCTCCAAAATCAATATATCTCTACAAAATAATACGTGTCTTAGTCTCCTCAGGTTGCTATAACAAAATGCCAAAGACCGGGCAGCTTAAACACAACATGTAATTCTCACACTTCTGAAAGCCAGAAGGTGTAAGATGATGGTTACCAACAAATTCAGTTCTCGGTGACGTATCACTTGTAGACAACGGCCTTCTCAGTGTGTGCTCACAGGGCCTGTCCTTGGTGCATGCACGCGGAGAGAGAGATCTCATGGTCATCTTCTTATAAGAGCACTAATCCCACCATAAGAAGCTCATTCTCAAGACCTCCATAATCCTAATTATCTCCCAGAGGCCCAACCTCCAAATACTATCACATTTGGGGATGGAGCTTTAACATATGAATGTGAAGGGGACACAGACGTTCAGCCTATGACAACATTTTTCAAAGTTTTGTTAAGCTATGTGAATATCTCCTGTTTTCTTAATATCCATTCTTTTTTTAAACCCATGACCGAATATTTACCGCATCCTAGAAACTAATAAACAAGGACATGAGACAAACCATAAGAGACAAACAAAACTCTTAATCTCAGGGAAAAAAACTGAGGGTTGCTGGGGGGGTGAGGGGGGTAAGGAGAGGCTGTCTGGGTGATGGATATTAGGGAGGGTATGTGCTATGGTGAGTGCTGTGAATTGTGTACGTCTGATGAATCACAGACCCATACCTCTGGAGCAAATAATACGTTATATGTTAACTGAAAAACAAAGGACATGGGAGCTCAAAGCTCGTGAGTTCATGAGGAATTTATAACTCTGCGTCAGAGAAATGCACATTAACAGATCATCATAGTACTGGCTATATCACTGAAATGAAAATATGTAAAAACATGTCTGTAACAATAAAAAAAGGAGAAACTAGTTAGTTACGACTGCAAAGACCACAGGAGGTGAAAATTATCTGGATCTGGACACATGTACGATGGGAAATAAAGTTGAGAAATTTAGAAGGCGATCTGGGCAAAGCAAACTTGTATGTGAATGGGTCATAGCTCTTCGGAAACAGCTCCCTTAGAGCTGGTGACTACTACTGTGAAGGTTTATCAGAAAGCATGTGAGGTTGACGTCCGCACACCCTTTTGGGTTTTGACAAAACAATGGAAAGCCAATGATGGACCAGACTCCACAGGCCTTGAGCAGCATGCTCATGCTCTTGGACTTTACCTACAAGACAGTGGGAAACCGACCAAGTTTTGTAGATGGAAAATGAGTTACATGATCAGATTATTAAAACAGTAAAACAATAGCTATTATACATGAAATGCTTTGGTGTACCTTCTCCATATAAGATTTATATGCAGTAACTTGTTTCATGTTTGTTGTAATCCTATAAAGTATATGTTAGTATTTTCTTCAACTTGGAGGTGAATAAACTAAATCTTGGAATCACTTGTGTGGGATCACGCAGGGACCAAAAAAAAAAAAAAAAAAAAAAAGTGACACACCCAAGTTTCAGTTTTCCTGACTCCAGAACTATTCTGTTATATAAAATCAAATTTCCAGGGATGCCTGGGTGGCTCAGTTGGTTAAGCTTCTGCCTTCAGCTCAGGCCATGATCCCAGGTCCTGGGTTCAAGTCCTGCGTTGGGTTCCGGGCTCAGTGGGGAGCCTGTTTCTCCCTCTGCCTGCTACTCCCCCTGCTTGTGTTCTCTCTGAAAAACAATCTTTAAGGAAAATAAAATAAATCAAAATTTCAAAAATAAACTAAAATTTACAAAATGCAATGTACAAGTAAATGATCAAAATCTTTGGTGATAGCCTCTTCTTCCTTTTACAACCCTCACCCTGGACTTTAGATATGCTTGTTGGAGAGGTGGAGGTTGGGCTCCTGGGGGACAGTGGACACCTACGGTAACTTTCTAAACATTTTTCTTGTACTTGAAAAAATAACGAGAAGCAATAAGGGAAAGCTAAATAATACCTTCCATAAAAAAATCTATTGGTGTCCTCCACTGCATTTTAATGCTTACTCTAAAAAGTTATTGATATGCTCAAGATCTTCCTTTTAATTTCTCAAGTAACTTCCAGAGAATCGAGGTGAGGTAGATAATAAAAGAGATAATAAGTGATACATGAAAGGTGATGCAGTTTAAGGTTAAGAACATTCTTTAAAAACCTTTCTAATAAATATTGACTATTTCAAAGTCAATTACTACTGACTTTAACCAACTATCTTTTCAGTTCCTGACACAGGAAAAAAATGGCAGCATTAACAGAAATTCAAAATAGATTCAAATTTAAAATGAAGTGATATGATATATAGCCATAAAGAATCTGTTCTGTTTTGATGACCTATTTCTTCTTCTTGGTGACCTTGAAACATTATCTTGGTTCTATCCACCTCTGCTTTTTATCTATTATTCCCAAATGCAAAACCAGATCTGGTAGTTTTATACTGATTTTTTTTAAAAGATTTTATTTATTTATTTGACAGAGAGAGAAGTCACAGGCAGGCAGAGAGAGAGGAGAAAGCAGGCTCCCCGCTGAGCAGAGAGCCCGATGTGCGGCTCGATCTCAGGACCCTGAAATCATGACCTGAGCTGAAGGCAGAGGCTTAATGCACTGAGCCACCCAGGCGCCCCTTATCCTAATTCTTAAATACATTCTTCTTTCTGGAGATTGGCTTTTTCATTATGAAACTACTTCTCCCTGATCCTTATTTAAAATCCTAATACAAGTTAATCATTCTGCTCCCCTCCATTTAGCACTTCATAAAAGAACATAACTTTTCACCAAGGATTGGCACGTTAATCGTCCAACTGGATCACAGAACTGAAAAAACCCTGTATCAACAGACTCTCGAGGTAACCAATAATTAAGTTACATGAGTTGTAAATAATGTGACTATTAGATGACAGTGTATTATTTCACAAATATTTAAAATTAATAATAATAACCCAACAAATCAACAATTTGACAACTACAAAATTATTTACACTAATGTCTATTTTATACCAAACTATTATTATTTTAACAGGCAGAAGTTTTATATAAAATTAGAAGGTGAGAATTTAATATAAACCTGACCTTAAAATGAGTCATTCAAAATCAGAAATTCCAGGGGTGTACAGTAGTTTCCCTTCCTATTACAGTAATTTGCTTTCCTTCTCAGTTCCCACATGCAATTAAGTTATTTAAGTTAGGACTGCCATGAAACGAGCACCACTAAAGCTAACTGAAATAAATAAATAAATAAGCAAATAAGTAGGTAAATAAATAACCTATTTGTGAAAACTTAGCATTTCTATTACACTAAAATGCCCACCATGCGATTATTGCTTCGCTTTGCTATTTTCTCTTTGATCCCTTCTAGTATGATGTCATAACTCAACAAGTAAATCAATAATATTCAGCAAAGGCAAAACCAAGGTATTTAAAGTTTATAAATCAAATCTAAGAAATGCACCGTTGAATAGGATATGAATATTGTCTATAATTAATGTGCTCCAGTGAAGGGAAACTATTGGGATTTGACTTAATTTCCAGATTTGAATGTGCTACATGTGGAGCAAGTATTTCAACCATAATGCAGAGAGACATCAGCTTATACCTAGTTAGAGTAAGAGTCATATCATTGCGTATGGCAATGTCCCACATATCTCACGTCTATTTTTTAAATACCCACAGCTCTTTAGTATGGAAATTTGAATTCCAGATCCTAAGCAATATAAAATGTTTATCATTATCAGATTGACTTTTTTTCCCAAGACATCAAAAATATGTATCACCCCGCAAGAGTTTCATGCCAAAATAAAGATACTCCCCCAATTTAAACCATCCTACATGGATAATTCATGTGAGTTTAAAATCAATGTAAGTTGCCTAACTAACCAATATGACACATTCATAATTTAAAAGGGAGAATATTAGAGTTTGGTTTAATATGCATTTTATATTAAAACAGTGTTAACACATAATTATGGACTGACATTAGCTTTTCATACTTTGGTGGCAGAGCTTTATTTGGTCATCTTTGGAAGTATTCAAAAATCTGAGCAATAAAATGCAAATAAAGATAAGCTTAAACACAAAAGGATGTTTTAAGTAAAATTGTTGCATAATAATATACATCCATTCACATATAAAAATGTATATGTCTGGATATACATAAATACATATTTTCTAAAGGCAAAGAAAAAGTAGTGAATGTGTACACATCAAATTCTTAATAATGATTTCCCTGGAAAGAATGGATGTATATGCATATGCATCTGTGTGTACAGAAAGAATTTACTTCAGGAGGGCTTGGGTGGTTCAGTTGATTAAGTATCCGACTCTTGATTTCAACTAGGGTTGTGACACCAGAGTCGTGGGATCTAGCCCCGTGTAGGGCTCCTCATTGGGATGATTGTCTGCTTGAGATTCTTTTCTTCCCCCTCTCCCCCGCGTTTGCATAGGCACTCTTCCTGAAATAAATAAATCTTTTCTTAAAAAAAGAATTTACTTTCTACTCCTCCATCTTCATCTTCTATAAAAAATGTATATTTTCTCTAAAAAGCACTTTTAGTCAAGAATATATGGCAATCCCTCATAAATCAGAATGAGAAGGTAGTCAAGACCACTTTCAGTCAATTCTTCTAGGTTATAAGTTCTTCGAGGGTAGGGAATTGGTTCCATTCGTACATACACTCCCCTTGATGCTAGTGAAATAGTTTTATACATAACAGATTCTTGATAATGACCTATTTGGTGAGTAAACAAACAAACAAACAAAAAAACACACAAGCCATGAGCTAGTAGTGATCAGGAAATCTGACTTTGTAATTATCACAGAAAAGTTGCTATGGACTGCAAAACTAAGGAAATGTGACAGGAGATTATCACAAGGAATACAGTGCAAGAGCAGAGTTCCAGTTCTTGGATTTGGGAAATTGAAACAGGAATAAAGTCCTGGAGAAACCAAGAAAGAAACTTGGGCATGGGAGTAAGAAGACATAAATTATGTTCCTTGCAGTTTTAAGTGGATCTGGAAAGTAAAGTCTGGCCATAATAAACGTAGTTAAGAAAGTATGACCTATAGACAGATGGCATTGATTCAATGAGGAGTCCAAAGAGGAGAACCAAGTTCTTTTAGTATTACTGTTCTCAGTAAATGGTCTAGTCATGGGGCCTTGGGTCAAAATGAAGCCAATTACCAGAAATTAAACCATTGCAGGATATATCATAGGGTAAGTGACAAGTCAAGACAAGCTCCAAACCTCTAAATCTCACATAAGATATAACTAGAAAGAGCATGGAGGATTTTTAGGGCAGTCAGACTACTCTATATGACACTCCAATTGTGGATATATGTCATTTGTTATACATTTGTCCGAACCCATAGAATGTATAACACCAAGAGTGACCCTAAGGTGAACCACAGACTTTGGCCAACAATGATGTGTCAATATGAATTCATCAATTGTAACAAATGTACCCCTCCAGTCAGGAATACTGATAAAGGGGAGCCTGTGCATGTGTGGGGGCAAGAAGTAAATGGAAAATCTCTGTACTTTCCACTCAATTTTCTCTGAACCTAAAACTCCTCTATAAAAATTGTCTATTAAAAAAAGAGACAGAAATGAGAAACCAGCATTAGAATTATAAAGATAAGAAATGGTGATGCAAGGAGAAAAAATTCTCTGGTCATGTTTGCCAGTGTTCTAGAACAATAGAGCCAAACATTTAATGTTTTGTACGTGTCTAAATTTTGTCATTTTTTCCCCACTTCTATTACTATTTTCACACTTCAGAGTTAATGATCTCTTTTTTTATTAAATTAATTAATTTATTTTCAGCATATGAAAAAGCATTTGACAAAGTACAACATCCCTTCCTGATCAAAACTCTTCAAAGTGTAGGGATAGAGGGCACATACCTCAATATCATCAAAGCCATCTATGAAAAACCCACCGCAAATATCATTCTCAATGGAGAAAAACTGAAAGCTTTTCCGCTAAGGTCAGGAACACGGCAGGGATGTCCATTATCACCACTGCTATTCAACATCGTACTAGAGGTCCTAGCCTCAGCAATCAGACAACAAAAGGAAATTAAAGGCATCCAAATCGGCAAAGAAGAAGTCAAATTATCACTCTTCGCAGATGATATGATACTATATGTGGAAAACCCAAAAGACTGCACTCCAAAACTGCTAGAACTTATACAGGAATTCAGTAAAGTGTCAGGATATAAAATCAATGCACAGAAATCAGTTGCATTTCTCTACACCAACAGCAAGACAGAAGAAAGAAAGAGATTAAGGAGTCAATCCCATTTACAATTGCATCCAAAACCATAAGATACCTAGGAATAAACCTAACCAAAGAGACACAGAATCTATACTCAGAAAACTATAAAGTACTCATGAAAGAAATTGAGGAAGACACAAAGAAATGGAAAAATGTTCCATGCTCCTGGATTGGAAGAATAAATATTGTGAAAATGTCTATGCTACCTAAAGCAATCTACACATTTAATGCAATTCCTATCAAAGTACCATCCATCTTTTTCAAAGAAATGGAACAAATAATTCTAAAATTTATATGGAACCAGAAAAGACCTCGAATAGCCAAAGGGATATTGAAAAAGAAAGCCAACGTTGGTGGCATCACAATTCCGGACTTCAAGCTCTATTACAAAGCTGTCATCATCAAGACAGCATGGTACTGGCACAAAAACAGACACATAGATCAATGGAACAGAATAGAGAGCCCAGAAATAGACCCTCAAATCTATGGTCAACTAATCTTCGACAAAGCAGGAAAGAATGTCCAATGGAAAAAAGACAGCCTTTTCAATAAATGGTGCTGGGAAAATTGGACAGCCACATGCAGAAAAATGAAATTGGACCATTTCCTTACACCACACACAAAAATAGACTCAAAATGGATGAAGGACCTCAATGTACGAAAGGAATCCATCAAAATCCTTGAGAACACGGGCAGCAACCTCTTCGACCTCTGCCGCAGCAACATCTTCCTAGGAACAATGCAAAAGGCAAGGGAAGCAAGGGAAAAAATGAACTACTGGGATTTCATCAAGATCAAAAGCTTTTGCACAGCAAAGGAAACAGTTAACAAAATCAAAAGACAACTGACAGAATGGGAGAAGATATTTGCAAACGACATATCAGATAAAGGACTAGTGTCCAGAATCTATAAAGAACTTAGCAAACTCAACACCCAAAGAACAAATAATCCAATCAAGAAATGGGCAGAAGACATGAACAGACATTTCTGCAAAGAAGACATCCAGATGGCCAACAGACACATGAAAAAGTGCTCCATATCACTCGGCATCAGGGAAATACAAATCAAAACCACAATGAGATATCACCTCACACCAGTCAGAATGAATAAAATCAGCAAGTCAGAAAATGACAGATGCTGGCGAGGATGCGGAGAAAGGGGAACCCTCCTACACTGTTGGTGGGAATGCAAGCTGGTGCAGCCACTCTGGAAAACAGCATGGAGGTTCCTCAAAATGTTGAAAATAGAACTGCCCTATGACCCAGCAATTGCACTATTGGGTATTTACCCTAAAGATACAAATGTAGTGATCCAAAGGGGCACATGCACCCGAATGTTTATAGCAGCAATGTCCACAATAGCCAAACTATGGAAAGAACCTAGATGTCCATCAACAGATGAATGGATCAAGAAGATGTGGTATATATACACAATGGAATACTATGCAGCCATCAAAAGAAATGAAATCTTGCCATTTGCAACAACGTGGATGGAACTAGAGCGTATCATGCTTAGGGAAATAAGTCAAGCAGAGAAAGACAACTATCATATGATCTCCCTGATATGAGGAAGTGGTGATGCAACATGGAGGCTTAAGTGGGTAGAAGAATAAATGAAACAAGATGGGATTGGGAGGGAGACAAACCATAAGTGACTCTTAATCTCACAAAACAAACTGAGGGTTGCCGGGGGGAGGGGGTTTGGGAGAAGGGGGTGGGATTATGGACATTGGGGAGGGTATGTGATTTGGTGAGTGCTGTGAAGTGTGTAAACCTGGTGATTCACAGACCTGTACCCCTGGGGATAAAAATATATGATTATAAAATTTCAAAAAAAAAAAAAAAGAAAAAGAAAAAAAAATTTATTTTCAGCATAACAGTATTCATTATTTTTTCACCACACCCAGTGCTCCATGCAATCCGTGCCCTCTCTAATACCCACCACCTGGTACCCCAACCTCCCAACCCCTACCACTTCAAACCCCTCAGATTGTTTTTCAGAGTCCATAGTCTCTCATGATTCACCTCCCCTTCCAACTTACCCCAACTCCCTTCTCCTCTCTAACACCCCTTGTCCTCCATGATATTTGTTATGCTCCACAAATAAGTGAAACCATATGATAATTGACTCTCTCTGCTTGACTTATTTCACTCAGCATAATCTCTTCTGGTCCCGTCCATGTTCCTACAAAAGTTGGGTATTCATCCTTTCTGATGGAGGCATCATACTCCATAGTGTATATGGACCACATCTTCCTTATCCATTCGTCCGCTAAAGGGCATCTTGGTTCTTTCCATAGTTTGGCGACCGTGAAAAGAAGAGCTAATGATCTCTTGACAACAGTATTTCAGTCATGTACCAACTGGCCTCCCTGGGTCTAATCTTTCCTTCTTCCAATCCATATCCTTCCCTTCTTCCAGATTTACATTTCACAAATCTCTGACATCACTGCCTGATTTGAATTTTTCAATAATTTCCTATCATGCACCAGAAGAAGTCCAGTGTCTTAATATGTCTTAGTAGATCTGAGCCAGTTAAATGTTCAATCACCACTTAGTTTACAATGAGGGAATAAATAAAATAATAAGATAACAAATACACCACACACACCCTAATGAAACCCTTTAAGAAATGCAGAGTATATTAAGGAAACAAGTAATATAAAGTAAATAAATGTTTTTTAAATTAGTGTTTCCATTTTCCTTGGGTAAAAATCCAGCAGTGGAATTACTGGATAATAAGGTGGTTCTATTTTTTTTTTAAGACTTTATTTATTTATTTATTTGACAGAGAGAGAGATCAGAAGCAGGTAGAGAGGCAGGCAGAGAGAGAGAGAAGGAAGCAGGCTCCCGGCTGAGCAGAGAGCCCGATGCGGGGCTCGATCCCAGGACCCTGCGATCATGACCCGAGCTGAAGGCAGCGGCTTAACCCACTGAGCCACCCAGGCGCCCCAAGGTAGTTCTATTTTTAATTTTTTGAGGAACCTCCATACTGTTCTCTACAGTAGCTGTACCAGTTTGAATTCACACCAACAGTATTATTTTTATTTACAAGAGCCAAGATATGGAAGCAACCCAAGTGTCCATGGATAGACAAATGTATAAAGACATGTAAGAAAACAATGATATCTTGCCTTTTGCAACAAAAGGGAACAACCTGGATCATATGATGTTGAATGAAATAAGTCAGAGAAGGACAAATACCATATGATTTCTCTCAAATGTAGAATTTAAGAAATGAAACAAATGAACAAAGAAAAAAAAAGAGACAAATAACAGGCTCTTACATACAGAGAACAAAGTGATGGTTGCCAGCAGGAAGTGGTGTGGGAGATTGGGAAAATAAATAAAAGGGATTAAGAGTATACTTCTTGTGATGAGCACTGAGAAATATATAGAATTGTTGAATCATTATATTCTAGACCTGAAATTATTATAACAATTTCTGTTAAATATACTTGAATTTTTAAAAATGAATAAAATCTGGTAAATAATAGAATTTTAAACTAAATCAGAAATAAAAAAACAATGTGATTCATTCTAAGGAAGAAACTGTCTCCGGATGAATGCCTTGTAAAGAAACATAGATATGATCAGCCTAGATAGAGTTCGGGAAATATTGCTTAGGAAAAGATTAAGCCTGGCTGAAGAGTGACTTTAAAATGAGTCACTTGAAGGATCAAAGAAGACAAAATAGTTAATGTGCAGTCATACTGAAAAGAGTACAGCATGTTTTGATTAAAATATATAGAGAGAGATATGGGGCTCCTGGTGGCTCTGTCAGTTAAGCGTCTGACTTTTGCTTTTGGTCATGATCTCATGGATCCAACGATCGAGCCCTGGGTTGGACTCTGCATTCAGTGTGTAGTCACTTTGAAAGATGATCTCCCTCTGACCTTCCCCCAGCTTCTCTCTCTCTCTCCTCTCTATCTCAGATAAACAAATAAGTCTTTAAATAAAACAAAAATTAAAATAGATGAAACCTCTTAACAGAAAGTTTCAATTATCTTTTTTGAATCAAATCAAATGATAAAAATAGCATTCTACAACTCAAATATTCGATTGAGTTCCAATTACATCTTGAGTTGGCCAGAGGAATTCAAGGTAGTAGATACGACTTAATCAGGCCAGATGGATGTATATGAGTGCAATAAAATCAATCCTGATTTTAAAATAAATTAATAAATAATAATAAAACAAGGCTATTAATAAAAGGAGTCAGAGCAGGAGCAGTAAAGACTGGGATTATTGCTTTTCCTCATGCTTCTTACAACAGAGTATGTTCCTAGTCTGAGCATCTTCCTTTAGGATGGGTACGACTGTGGCAGAGATGGTGTTAATGGTTGTTGGATTATGATTTTGCTGTCAGTGACTGTCTTCAATTTCTAGCACAAAAGGTCACTAACTGAGACTCAAAATTTATGCAAACCAACAAATACGCATTCAAGTAATCTACCCAAAACCACTTCCTGTTTCTTGCCTGTGGAGGCCGAGAAAATCAAGGCCATCCCACCTCAGGTTTAGCCTTAGCCTAAGTACAGCCATCTTAGCTCTGGCAGCCATCTCAGACCCCTGTGCCCAAGGGCTGAACTTTCCCCTACTTTACTTCAGTTCTAAGAACCCCCACCCTGCTTTAGTAACAGGAAGCCCCACCCTGCTTTGGTTCCAGAAATCCCCACCCAGCTTTAGTAACAGGAACCCATAAATCCACCTGCCTTAACTAAGCTCAGGGTCCAAGTCCCTACCCAAGTCGGGTATTCTTGGGCCCAAACTTAAGCTTGACGAATAAACCCTCATGTGATTGTATCTGTGTTGGCTCCTTGGTGGTCTCTTGGACGTGAAAACTTGGGTACAACATTGCCCTTCCCTTTACTACTACTAGGAGGTGAAGGCTGATTTCTCACTGATTCTTCAAGGATACAATAAAAGCCTATGCCCTCAAACTAATATTACACTGTATACTAACGAACTGGAATTTAAATAAAAATATGAAACAAAATAAGATAAAGATAAAGATAAAAGCTAGACCCAAATTGTTAGTGGCTCATCATTTTAGTAAAAGATTAAATGTTTAGGGAAAAAAATAGACAATAAAATGCTCTTAACTTAGCATTCATTGATGACTCCAAGGTAGTCATTTTTAGCCTACGACTTAGCACCATAGGCAAATTTGATCTTTGCTTTCCTTTACCTCATGACTAATGCAGTGCTATACTTAAGATTATGGACTCTAAGACCACCCACCTGAGGTCAATATATGTTCTGCTATTCACTGAGCAAGTAATAACATGGCCAAGCTACTTACCCTCTCTGATTTAGTTATTGCACCTTTAAAATAGTGAGAATGATAGATTCCATCACACAGATTCTTTTGAAGTGTAAAGACTCAATACTTAAAAATAAAAATTAAACATTGCTAGGCATAAGATTTAAGAGCTCTCCAGGTGAGGATTTCACACATAGCAATTTAAGGTCTCCTCTATCAGTCTATAATCACTTCCACTGTCCCTTCTAGGGAAATAAAGGTCATCAAGAACCTCCACACTGTGAAAATCAATGGTCAAGACTTCATTGTATTTGACCCAACAGCACGGGGAAACTCTATTTCCACTTGGCATCTCTTACACCACTGCCCCGGGATTCCCACCTACCATTATTTTTCTGAGCCCTTGGATGATTCTGCCCTTGCCCACTATGTATCAACAGGGTGTGCCCTAAGATTCAGTGCTCAGACCTTTCTCTTTTCTCCTTATGGGATTTCATCCAGATCACGATTTACCAACCCCATACTGAATGATGTTTCCTAAATTTAAATCTCCCACACAGAACTTTACTTTGAACTTAAAATTCACTATCAACTTACCTACTGAAAATCACCGTGTAGATGACTAATGATATCCCACATTTAAATTTTTAAATTTTTCTTTCTTTTTTTTTTTTTAAAGATTTTATTTATTTATTTGACAGACAGAGGTCACAAGTAGGCAGAGAGGCAGGCAGAGAGACAAGAATGGAAGCAGGCTCCCTGCTGGGCAGAGAGCCCCATGTGGGGCTCGATCCCAGGACCCTGGGATCATGACCTGAGCCGAAAGCAGAGGCTTTAACCCACTGAGCCACCTAGGTGCCCCAAAATTTTAAAATTTTTCTTAACTGAAAATCTAGTCTTTCCCAAAATCTGTTTCACCCACAGTTATCCTGATCTTATTTTACACCAACAGCATCCTTTTAGTAGTTTTGCATAAAAGCCTTGAAAACATTCAGGGTTCCTCTTTTCTTTAAAGCCATATATCTTAACTTTGAGTCCATTTTGTTGCTTCTGTCGTCAGTATACACCTTGAATCTGACAACCTCTTAGCCTGTGCACTGCGACCATCCTGGTCCAGGCCACCACCATAGCTTGCTTTATTAGCTGGATAGCCTCCAAACAGGCCTCTCTGCTTTTATCTTCCCACCATCAGATCTCAGCCCAGCAGGGATTGATGCTTCTAGAATATAACCTCATTGATGACACACTCTCTGCTCACACCCTAATGGCTGCCCTTGTCACCCAGAGTGAAAATCAAAGCCTCTTCCCGAGGCTGCAGGGCCTATCCCAACCCCACCTGTTACTTCTTTGAACTTCTCTCTTGCTCCTCTCCTAAAAACTAAGAAGTAAAAGCTATGATGACTCCTTACATACATAAAATGAATAGATTAGCCAATACGACTGATCTATAATATAGAATGAAAGGCCCAAACATGTTGTAATGTTCTGTGCATTTTTTTAAATGTGAGAACATTCTTACATGTGCATTTAGAATCTATGCAATGTATACAGGAATTATATTCAACTCTTTCAATAACCTTTTTGATTTTCTAGAAGGCCACATGAGGGAATAATATATTAAAATGGTTTTGAAAAGGTGATGAAAGTTGTTACTACTTTGTCTGTCTTATGTTGACTTTGTAGAAAACCAGGGAAGGGTCAGGAAAGGCAGAGGAAAAGGGAGAGAGAGGGAGAGAGAAAGAGTAGGAAGAGAAATGAGTAGGGGGAGAGGGAGCAAAGAAAGAGGAAAGATCTTCAAATATAAGTAGAATTGTTTGCCAATAAGCATAAAGTAATTTTACACAATACTCTTGTTTTTGAAATACATAACGCAACAATTCACTCCAAGATAAATTACAGTCACATAGATATTCTGTTTGCAAAACCACTTATACATTCAGACAAATTGCAAAGCACGTTAAAAAACATCAAATATTTCAATATTGATACATACTGACACACTACAAGAGTTCCCTAATTAAGGAATTCTTGCTGATGATTGCCATAATAACATTTCCAAAATAAGTTGTCTAAAAACAGAGAACCTGAGTACTGCGTGCCAACATACAGTTTTATTTATCAATGATTTTTACTTGGAATCCCATACAGATTGGTCATCCATAGGCAAATATGTAGCTAGTGATGGAGTCATTTTTCTCTGTGTTTGAAAAGAATGATCCTATCCAACTGCCATACCTGTGGGTTATTAATTAATTTCATATTCTCCATTATTAAAATATTAATACCCATGATTGAAAGTGTTAATGAAAACTAACTACTTGTCACAGGCAAATATTATCAAAAGAGCAATAGGGCATGAAGGCCACAGAACCAAAAATGTAATCCAGTTGTCATTTCATTGAAGAATCTAGTAATGCTAGAGACATAAGACAGTATAACTAAATGATGTTGGTTTATTTGTAGGAGAAACATAAAGAAAAAGCAACGATAATATTTTGGTTTTGATCTTCTCTAAATACTCAGAATATTCTTATAATACCAAATATGGCTAGGAACATAGGATAATATCCCTCATGTATGGAAAATATGAGAAATATAGCTAAATTTAGAAAAAGTCACATATTCTGATAAAATATACTGGGGGAATTAGCTCAGGCCACAGGATAAATTGATCACATAAATCTCTAGCAAAATATATTAATAGCTACAGTAAAATCCAATAAAACAAAATTAGCATCCTCTGCCTCGGGGCACATTCAGTTTCTCTTACAGATCCATTTCCAACACCATGTCAGCTTGATGCCCTCTGTCTGCCAAGAAAGAGTTTGTCTTTAAAATACTCATTTTTTCTCAAACAAGGAATCTTTCTAACATTGAAAAACTCTCTATTAAAACTGTACAAACCTTGCTTTAAATTACCATTTGGCCAAAAACTAGAGAAAAACTTACTCACACCTACCTTCCTATTATGGGTTTAAGAAAAAACTAAAAGAAAAATAATGATTTTAATTATGGTATAATATTTCCATTGGTATGTCCATTAAATGAAATAATGAAGATATTTTATAAATGGTAAAATAAGAAAATGTTATGCAGTATGATTATCATTTTATTTACAAGAAAACATCTAAGATGGGGAATCTTTAATGTATAACTAGTTGGCCAATAAAACACTACTACCTGTAATAAAATAAAAGTTTAGGTTAATAGAACTTTGGTATTTTTACAGAATGCTCTTTTCTGATCTATTAAACCTCCCAATCCGCTTCCAAAGTAGGTAAATTTATTTTGTTAAGCAAATATTATACTTACTAGCGTAATATTAATTTATTATTCAAAAGCTGACTTAAGTTGTTAAACAGCTAGTCTTCAGAATGCTTTGCATAAGAGATCTACTTTAGTTTTCTGCAAAAATGAGAACAGAATCCATACCTTCTCAAGAAGATGAGGTAGTTTACTAGTCCATAAGGTACATATCAACAAAATGCATACAAGTTTCTCAGAAACCAACCAGATTCAATGTATGCCAAATCACTCTCATTTTTCCAGTTATATGATGAAATGCTAATGGTAGTGATGTGTTAGGGGAAAAGTTCATAACTTCGATCTCCTCACAATTACATGTGTAGCAAAAACAAATAAGCAAAATGGAAATCACTGGCTCCTTTGTTAGCCGCTCTGTGTCCCCTCTACAGGTATTATTAGTCTTAACCACTCGAGTTCTGAGTGTCTGGTTAACCCACGGTGAAGACGCTTTTCCTGTGGTCATCACTGAAAAGCCAGGTAATAGGCACTCAGTAAGTTGTTGATTAATAAAACTAAGGAAACAACAGTAAAGGATCCAGACAAGATCAGAATGGACACCATCTTAATACCAACAAAAAATTCCAAATTATTGCAAAAAAGAGGTTTTATCATTCATTCTTTCAATCTGTATGTGTTGTGTCTATGAGCCAAATTTCTAAGTTCTGGGGATATAATGGAGAGCAAAGAGTAACATGGCTCCAAATTGCTTAAGCTTGTATACTAGTAGGAGACACAAAAATTAGAGAAACACAGAAGTAAATTTCATTTGTTATAATAAGGTCAGTGCTCTATATGGAGATTTGACCTGGGGAGAAATGCCAGCTATGTATTCATAAGGAAGTAACAATTGAGCTTAAATCTGAGGGATGAGTAAGAATGATTAATAGAGAGGAGGAAAGAACATTTTATGAAAATGGAGTAACGTGTTCACTCTGTAGTGAAAGAAAATTCAACACTTACAAGGCACTGAATCCATGCTAGTTGTGGCCAGAATTTAAAAGGCAAGCTGAGGGTGGAGAGCTAAATAGTTCCAAGTCATAATTTGATAGGTCTGTTCATGGACTTTGTAAATCAAGTTGAAGATTTTCACCTTAGGGCTCAGAGAAATGGGAAGCAGGTAAAGGATACAAGTGTCTCTGTGTGTATCTAAGTATGTATGAGAGGGAACAGAGGCTAGTTGTTGAAAAGATCAAATTTTGCTTTGCAGATGGTACTATGACAAATGGATACATGTAAGAATGAAGTTGAACCCCTTCCTCACACCATATTCAAAGATTAATTCAAAATGGACCACAGACTTAAATGTAACTCTTAGAAGATGGTATAAAAGTAAAACTTTGTGACTCTGGGTTAGGCAAAGGCTTCTTTTAACATGATATCAAAGGCACAAGTAACAAAAGGAAAATTTGATAAGTTGGACATATCCATCAAAATTTAAAACATCTGCGCTTCAAGAACCATCATCAAAAACATGAAAAAAAAAACAAACAAAACAAAAACCCTACACACTGGGAGAAAATATAAAAGATCTATATGTAGAATATATAAAATTTTACAACTCAACAAAAAGACAACTGGATTTAAAAATTGACAAATGATTTGAATAGAAACTATCCCAAAGATGATGCGCAGGTGGCTAAGAAGCAAAAAACATACTCAACATCTTTAGTCATTAGAGAAATGCAAATCAAAGCCACAAAGAGATACCAATTCAAACTAACTAGAGTAGCTATGATCAAAAAGGCTCATAACAATTGTTGGTAAGGACATGAAGAAATCAGAACGCTCACATATTGCTGGTGGGAATGTAAAATGGTGCAGTGCTTTGGAAAACATTTCAGCAGTTCTTCATAAAATGAAACATACATTTACCATACAATCTAGCAATTTCCCTCTAATGCATACACCAAAGGGATTTGAAAACATACGTCCTCGTGAAAACACGGTCACAAATGTTCTTAGCAATATTATTCATAAGTCAGAAATGGGAAAAGAAGTCCATCAACTGATTAACAGACAAGTAAGTGTAATATAATCATACAATGGAGCATTATTTATCCACAAATAATATGGAACATGCACATGCTGTATCATGGATGAATTTTCTTTGTTTTAATTTGAGAGAGAGCACAGTGAGCAAGGGGAGGGGCAAAGGCTTGGGAGAGACTCTCAAGCAGACTGCACTGAACACACAGCTCCACGTGCGGCTGGATCTCGTGAGCCCGAGATCGTGACCTGAGCTGAAATCAAGAGTCAGATGTCCGAATGACTGAGCCACCCAGGTCCTCCTCATGGATGAGTTTTTTTTAAAAGCATCATGCTAAGTGAAAGAAGCCAGTTACAAGTGGTCACATATTTTATAATCCTTTTCATGAAATATCCAGAACAGGCAAATTGATAGAGCCAGAAAGTAGTTTTGTGCTTGTCAGGTGTGGGGAGTGACTGGGGGGAAATTCAGAGCAACGACTCATGGGTCCAGAACTTCTCCTTCTGAATGTCCTAAAAATGATGAATGGCTTGTACATCTCTATGAATATACTAAAATCACATTGAGTTTTATATTTTAATTGAGTGAACTGTATGGTATACGAACTATATCTCATAAGGCTGTTACATTTTTTAAAAGGCACCAGTTAATGGTACAGGCTCTGGATTCAGACTATTGTTTGTGTTGTTTTTTGTTTGTTTGTGGTTTTTTTAAGATCTTTACTTATTTATCTGACAGAGATAGCACAAGTAGGTAGAGTGGTAGGCAGAGGGAGAGGGAGAATCAAGCTCCCACTGAGCAGGGAGCCCCATATAGGGCTTGACCCCAGGACCCCAGGATCACGACCTGAGCCAAACTTAGATGCTTAACCGACTGAGCCACCCAGTGCCCCCAGAATGTTTGGTTTTGACTTCTCCTAGCACATTTGGTCAAATGGGCTATTCACTTAATCTCACTCTGACAGCGATACCCACCTGGTAGTGCTGTGGTTAGGCCAAGAGGGAAGAGTACTTCTAAAATGCTTGATTCCAGTCTAGAGGAGCGTAAACCCTAACACATGTCAGCAGTTCCTACTCTCCTCAGAAATCCATGACTGCGCCAGCTCCACCAGGGCTCACTAACATGCAGAACACCATTTGGAAAATATCACCAATCACTTTAAAACAATATTTTGTTTCTTATATGCAAATATATAAATAAACCCTCCACCAAGGTTTAGACAAAAGCCCACAGAATAAGAGAAACTTAAATCAAGCAGGCATATGCCCAAGAATTTGAACATATATTAAGACAAAAAAACAAAACATTACTGGAAGATAAAGAGTAAGTCTTCACTAAATGGGGAGATTTACCAGATGTCTGGATGAGGAGACCAAATATGGTCAGGTTTTTATGAAATAGTGTATGTTTTCAATACCATTACAGGTCATTTCCTGATGATAGCTGTTTTGTTTTTATTTTGTTTTGTTTTGCTTTTTCTAGCTATAAACTTCACCTGGAAAAAATGAAGAGGCAATAATAGCTAGGAAAACTTGGGAAAAGTAATAAAGAGGGACATGCCTTTCTGGATATGGAATAACTGTAAGTTACAACACAGCTGTACAAAACAGCCCAGCATAATAATTCAGGACAATAATAATCTGGTGCAATACCAGACTGAACAGGCAAATTAACAGACTACAGCAAACCTTAACGGTTTATAAACATTGATTTCATGCTGAAGAAACTATCACAAATCAATGAAAAAGGGATGTACTATCCAGTAAATACTGTTAACACCTTAAACCAAAATCAGTTTCAAATTGACAAAATAGTGATTATGATGAAGGGCATGTATTGCATGGAGCACTGGGTGTGGTGCATAAACAATGAATTCTGGAACACTGAAAAGAAATTTTTAAAAAATTAAATAAATATTTAGCTCATTACTGAATTGGAAGCAATTTGTTAATTACTAGGACAATGAAAGCAATTACAAAAGGTGAATGCACAGTAACTGAAGCTTCTTAATGCCAAAAAAGAACATTAAAAAAATTTCAACTTGATTTAAAAAGGGAAGGTATGCCAAGGTTAAGGTTGTTTACACATGCGCATGCATGCACACACACACGTGCACACACACACACACACTAAAAATATGTGAAAAATAGGAAACTAATAATAAATAGGTGACTAGACAGAAAAGCAAACAAGAAAATATAGTCATCTAATGAATAAAAATATTCAGTTTCTGCAGTTACTATAGTGACTGAAGAAAAACATACTTGAACATACAGAACACATTTTTAAAAATATTATCCAGTACTCGGGAGTAGGTACAGGGAATACAAATTAGTTTGAACATCTGGAAAGCATTCAACAGTTTGTATCAAGAGGCTTTGAAATGTGTATAACATTTGACTTAATTATTCTAATTCTGATATCTTTTCTAAGTACATCATCACATATCTGAACACCAAAATATGTTAAAATATCCCCATTACAATTTTGTTGCTGTAATAAGAATCTTGTTTATATATATATATATATATATATACATGTATATATATATATATATATATATATATATATACACAAGTCAAATTTTCAATAATTAGAAAATAGTTCATTTAATTAGGGTAAATCTATATAAAAGACTACATTATGTAACAAAAATAAGTGTTTATTTCAGATTTTATTTATTTATTTGACAGACAGATCACAAGTAGGCAGAGAGGCAGGCAGAGAGAGAGAGGAGGAAGCAGGCTCCCCGCTAAGCAGAGAGCCCGATGCGGGACTCGATCCCAGGACCCTCAGATCCTGACCTGAGCTGAAGGCAGAGGCCTCAACCTACTGAGCCACCCAAATGCCCCCGAAAGTAAGTTTCTGGAGAATTTTCATAACATGAGAAAATTTTCACAATATAACTTGTGAGAAAAGCCCTATGTAAATTATACTTGGAGCTTGATCACAATTTGGATGTAGAAAAAATAGTGAACAGAAATATACAAAATGCAAATATGCCAGTGAGCCAGTGATGGCTCTCTTTGATTGATGAGCCTAAGTGATTTTTATTTTTTCTTAATTTGCTCTCTAATTCCTAAAATCTGCATCTATTCCTGCAGTCATCATGTACACCACAGTGGAAAGCAGCTTATCTGAATATCTATCGAGCTCTTGTTTCCATCATTTTCTTCTCATTTTCTGCTAGTTTGCAATTATTAAAATGTGACTGTGAGATATGGAATTACTGCGAATTTCATTTAAATGACAAAGCAATTACTTTTGGCACTACCAAATTCACAAAAAAAATTGATATCTTATGTTGTAGAATCTATTATCAACATGGATGAGTTTGTGATTCATAAATAGTAATTTTAAAGGTTATTAGTATATTCATATCTTTGAAATATGTTCACAGTTGGTATTCCCCCCAACTCTGTTGAATAATAAATGTTCAAAGAAGCTTAAAAACTGAGATTTATATTTTAAACTTCGTATCTTTATATGGTACTGATTTGGGGGGATATCTTCAATAGGCTTATGAAGAAACTTGAATTATAAGTGAAATTTATGAGCTTAAAGTACACGTACTTAAATGACCGACTCTTACAGGCACCCCCCCCGTTTTATTGTTGCTTTACTTTATTGTACTTCCCAGATACTGGATTTTATACATATCAATGGCTCATGGCAACCCTGGTTTGAACCAGTCTATCAGCGCCATTTTTCCAATAACATTTGCTCATTTCCTGTATTGGTCACATTTTGGTAATTCAAACAATACTTCAAACTTTTTTAATTGTTATTACATTTGTTAGTGTGATCTGTGATCAGTGTTTATGACTCACTGAAAGCTCAGATAATGGTTAACAGTTTTTAGCAATAAAGTATTTTTTAATTAAGGCACGTACTTTTTTTCTTTTAGACATATTGCTATTACACCCTTAATAGACTACAGTAGATTGTAAATATATCTTTTATATGCACTGGGAAATCAAGAAACTCATTTGACTGACTTTATTGTGATACTCACTTTATTGTGGTGATCTGGAATGAAACCCACAATCTCTTCGAGGTATGCCTGGAAACTGATCCAGGACAAAACCACTTTGTAAACAGCAATGAGATAGAACATAATACTAATTAATCTGCAGTTGCTTAAATTCAAATGCAAATTAAGGACAGAGGATTTCGCCAGATCACTGTTTCCACTTTATCTAACAATGATCACAATGATCTGAAACAGGCTTTCTCCTGATATGTGATATTACTTTAAAAAAAAGGGCACCTGGGTGGCTCAGTGGGTTAAGCCGCTACCTTCGGCTCAGGTCATGATCTCAGGGTCCTGGGATCGAGTCCTACATCGGGCTCTCTGCTCAGCGGGGAGCCTGCTTCTCTCTCTCTTTCTCTCTCTCTCTCACTCTGTCTCTGTCTGCTTGTGATCTCTCTCTGTCAAATAAATAAAATAAATAAAAATATTAAGAAAAACACAAATATTGCAAGAGTAAATTACACAGAACAGTATTTTGGTTAAATCATTTAAGGGAGGTTATTATCTTTCCTCTTTGTTTATGCCCCCTCAGTCACATCCCCCCAAAATCCAAATATTTGAATCTTCAGACAAGATTATACACTAAAATGAGGGTAATGGTTCATTTGAATCCCTTCCTGCTCCTCAACCCTTAACTCTTTTTTTTTTTTTAATTCAGAATAATAGCAAAAGAGATTGAAAGAGTATCAACAGCTTATTCTCATCTATGTTTAAATCCCCTGTTGGTTAGCAGCCCTCATTCCTTAGATGTTTTGCCAGAACGTCTATGAGAATAAATGTCTAAGCGTGATTTTTAAAAAGACATTTATACATCACCATGAAATCTTGTGAAAGATTGATTCAGCAGACCTTCACAGTCATTCTCATCTAAGCTATTTTAGAAATTGGCTACTCCCCCCCACAAACTCCCTCTTATTTCGGTAATTTACACCACATATTGTTACAAGTTAGATTGTTTTGCCCATCTCGTTTTTATTCCAAATCTATTTCCCCTGAGCAGTCAAAACTACTGTAGTGTAACATTTATTACTATCTATTTTTTATTACTCCTCAATCCTGTAACTATGCATCACTTCTTTGAGTTTTTTCTCATTAAAATTAATACATGTATATGTTTTAATCCTATAAATGCGTTTCATGTCATATCCTATTGGACTAGCAAAAATGGTATTAGGAAATTGATTCATGTTTGGAGGGCTCCCGCCTCCTCTCCTTTCTCTCTTCCTCTTACTTCACTCAGCAACCGTCAAGTGTAGAAATGATTGGATTTTCATTAAGTCTGCTAACGAAGTCTTTACACGTTACAATGAGCAGCTATCACTTAGGAAATGTCAATAACCTTAGAAGTCAAACCATGCTGATTCGTTTCCACTGAAGCATGGGAAAAACTATTCCTCTGGATGCATTAGCTTAGTCATATCGAGAACATTCAAAAACAATTAAGCTTTTGAATATGGACAAGAAGCATGAGGAGTGTGGAAAGTAAACTGTGTTCAAAGTAGAGGCTGTGGCTTCTCTTCATGGCTCTGTCCCTGACCAGCTTTGGTGAGCCTTGACAGGCGGGTTTTGAGATCCTTCCTGGATCTCAGATGCGTATGTAAAAACAGTATTTGATGACAATTTCAAAAATTCTATTCAATTATTGTTGGGGAAATGTAATGAGATGCATCTTCTCTCAACCCACAAATAAACCATATAACAGAAACATATACATATATATGTATATATACATATATATATTTTTCCCCACTATCTGAAAGAAAATGATCCTATGAAAATGTTCATAAGCCAAAGCAGCACAAAGCAAAGAAGCAATTACCATTAATTTATATGGGAAAACTTCTGAGTATTCCCAGACCCCCAAAAATCACCCCTTTTAGGCTTTCTTGATACCTCAGGACACAACTTATTAATGGAGGCACAAAACAAACCGAGCTGAGCACAGAGGCTCACAGACATGGTTCAAAGTTCTGGTGGCCTGATGCCCATGTGCTGAGTGTATGTTCCGAGGGACAGTGCTTGGTGATCCCACTCCCAGTGCCCTGCGTGTGCACCGCTTCCGTAACGGTTCACTCTCAAACCAATGCTGAACACCACTTCTGCATTTTGTCATTTTTCATAAAAGCAAAAATTCCCTTTGATTTCTTTTGGTAGGCAAAAGCAGGTAACAATGTAGTTCCCTCATAAAAGCGAAGTGGCATAGCAGTAAACTTTCAAAAGCAGGAACACCTGGATATACACAGAGAAGGAGACTTATTACAGGAAATGGCTGCCATGTTCATGGAGGTCAGAAAATCCCATGATCCACCATCTACGAGCTGGACCACCAAGTAAGCCAGTGATTTAACTCAGGCCAAGTCCAAAGGCCCAAGAACCAGGAGCACTGATACCCACGAGCCGAAGAAGATGGATGTCCAAATTTAGTCAGGAGAGTGAATGCACCCGTCCTGTGCCGTTTTGTTCTAGTCAGGCCCTCAATGGACTGGATGCCATGGGGGAGGGAGATCTTCTCTACTCAGCCTACTTATCAGATGGTACTCTCTTTCAGAAGTACCCTCACAGACACACCTGGATATCATATTTTACCAGATATCTGGTATTCCTTAGCCCAGTCAAGATGACACATAAAATTAATCATCACATAGCACAAAAAAAAAAAAAAAAAAAGTGTTTTGCCATGGTCTATAATGTCCTAAAAAATATACGAATGTGTCTAAGAAAGAAATTTGTGGAACAGTGATGGATTAAAAATACACAAAGGCACCAGGAAGAGTCTGTCAGGGATATCACAAAAGGTCCAGTGTGGTGACAACACGAGCAGGAAGTAAGTGAATGGGAGGAAGTATAAGGGAGTCACGCTAATCCTTGAAAGCTCAGTGATAATTTTAAGAGTCTTGGGGCTTTAAATTAATCACAGACTATCACTGATGCTGCTGGGGGTACTGACCTATCTTCAGTTACATCTGTGTTCCTTCTAAAATTATAGATTCGATCAAGAAAAAAACCTTAATGTGTTACTCACTTATCATTGATGAAAGTGTATTTTTTTAAATTAATTTATTTGACAGAGATCACAAATAGGCAGAGAGGCAGGCAGAGAGAGAGAGAAGGAAGCAGGCTCCCCACCAAGCAGAGAGCCCGATGTGGGGCTTGATCCCAGGACCCTGAGATCATGACCTGAGCCAAAGGCAGAAGCTTTAACCCACTGAGCCGCCCAGGCGCCCCTGAAACAGTGCATTTATGCAGAAGGACAATATGATACTGTAGAGAATTAGTGTCTGATTTAGATAGAAAATGCCTCACAGCTCCGAAGTATACAGCCCCTCCTTTCTAGGATTCGTTACCTCGTTTGCAATACTCTGGGGCCTTCCTTTCAAAGAAAAAGAAAGGCTTATTGTTCAGTCAATAAAGTACAGGACTATGCACTCAATAAATGTTGATTTCTTATAAAGTTTTCGAAGTACGGTGGTTTTTTTCCTACGTTTTTTATGTGTAATTTTGCACAAGGGAATTCTCAGGCCTGTTCTGTACGGCCACTTTAGTGTTAGGAAGCGCACAGAACCCTAGAAGAAAAGAGAGCGCATTCACCCTACATCGCTTAATGTACAGAAGGAAACACGTCGAATTTAGATGGAGATAAATCTGATTCAAACCACATCACTACAACCACAACATCAACATACATATTACCCAACCATGCTTGCAAATATGGAGAAAGAAGAAAAAAAAAGTAGTTCAGGAAAATGCTTTATTACATGTTTTACCTACTTTAAGGTGCTGACTATTGAATAATTCTGCCGCCTCAGAACTAGGTTAACTACTTAAGTTGTGTAAATGTTACTGATTATTTCTGTTGCTTTTTCATACAATTAACATAAACTTGATCTATGTTGGTAATTTTAAAAAACACACACAAAGGATCTTAGGCAGCATTAAAAATGCTGATCTGCAATTTGCTCCCAGGAATGCAGAGGCTCTTTCTCACATACCCTCAGGGTGAGCAAGTTTAGGATATTTTAATAAATTCACACTTTAAATTATATAAAAGAGAACCATTAGAAATTAATGCCAAACTCTAAACAGGTTTGGATTACCACAGTAGATCATAAGTGATATGCAAACGTTTCTTTTTAGAAAAAACTAAGCATTAGCATAATTTATAGACCTATTTTCAAGCTACAGGCATCTGTAGAAGTGCTCACCAAGCTCCTCTCCAATTACAGCGGACATGCAAAGAGCAAGGGATTTCTAAAGGCTGCAATCCAAAGGGTGGTTCTCAAAACCAACTGCATATAAAATCATGGAGGGAATCTCCAGAAACCAGTGATGGCTGTGACTGACTCCCAGAGATTCTTATTTAATTATTCTGAGATAAGTCCCTAGTCTGGAAAATAGCTGGATTATGCTTGGCATGTAAGCCTCCAACATTCAGACCTTGGCATTATATATATATATATATATATATATATATATATATATATATTTCCCACATCCCCAGACACAAAATACACTAAGGACAGAGTAAATAAGGAAATCAGCTTTTTTCCAATATCTGATGAAAATACTTTCAACCAAAGCCATTAGAGCTTCTGTTTAGAACTAGCATTTGGAACTTAATGCCAAGTTAATGCTCTGAGGGGGACCGAACAGAGAAAGGACAGACCTGGGACAGCATACTCCAGAAAGTTCATGTCCAGCTGTGTTGGCCTCACCTTGGGGGCATTCTCCCATGGGTGAGCCCCTCCAGACCATCTCAGCTATGATGAGAATCTCTGAAAACTCCAATAACAGGGACTTCTTGGTTTGGGAGATAAGCCCTTCGCCTCTCTCCAAGCTGTTTTGTCTCTGTAGCTGAATGACACAAACTCTAAGTCTAGCTTTGTTGGTTGACAAACTGACACCTATTCCCGGAAGCCAGGGAGAGATGGAAGGCAGAGGTGGCCTACTCCTACTCCTACTCCTCCTTGGGTGGTAACAAGATTGATAAGCAAGAGGACTGACTTGTGAGGTTTGTCTCAGCCCAAATGATGAGTAGATCTTTGTACCTACCCACCAAATGCTTAGAAGTTTAACTAGAGGCTCTAATGGGGCTCTACCATGGCTACCGCCCAGATGGAGTCCACAATACATTGCTTTCTCAGGCTGCGTCCTTGAAGTGGGTCTTAGGGTGGGCACAGTGGGTGGGACGCACTTTGGAATGAAAGGGGAGCAGTCAGGCACCCCCAACAGCCCAGGTCCAGCCTGCAGGTCAACCAACAGTCACATCCTCTTGATGATCTCCTCGAAGTTTTCCTAATTTGAGATGGACATTTAGAAATAGATACAAGAATGAATGTACTTAACTACTGAGGTGAAGAGAAAAAAGATCATCTTTTAGATAACCTAATTAGAGAGTAATTAGTAATAACTAATTAGTTAGTAATAGTGTTAGAATTACTAGCAGTATAAGGTAATATTCATCTAGACTAACCCTAAAATTGTATGCCCCCTATTCAGAGTCTAACTCTTTATTTTAAAAGGTTTTGTTTATTTATTTGAGAGAGAGGGACAGAGCCACAACGAGTGAGGGAGGGGGAGAGGGAGAGGAAAGGAGCTGAGCAGGGAGCCTGACATGGGGCTCAATCCCAGGACCCTGAGATCATGACCTGAGCTGAGGCAGACGCTTAACCAATGGAGCCTCCCAGCACCCCCTTGAATTCTGGTTCTGATCAACATTCAAGACTTGGAAATAGACTAATATTAGGTGGACAGAAGCAAACCCATATCAAGGCTGGAGAAAAACTGATTATTTCTATCTCGCATCCTCCATTATTTTGGCACAGATACCTTCATTCAATAACCAACATGGAGACTTCCACATCAGGCTATCTTAGAGTTCCTAACACTCAAATTGCCTTCCTGGCATTAATAAATAGAAAATTTGGCAAAATACGAAAGGAAATTGTTTTCAGATACTGAGTCATCAGCAACAAGACCATCATCTCTAAGGGAAAGAAAACAAACATGATGACTTCTACTAAACCCCAGCTTTCTGCCTAGAGGCGAATCAGTCTCTCCTAGTTAAAAAGAAAGAGATCAGAGTTTAAGGAGACTAAGGCAGCCAGACCAGCACACGGAAGAAGAGAACACCGTACAGAGAAGGAGCTCCAAAATCTCCTTCATGATCCCCGTAAGTTGTTTGCTGGAAACGAGGAGGCACAGGCAAAGAGTGAAAGGAAGGATCTCAGAAAGCTGTGAACTGAACAGGTCTCAGAGCTCCCCCAGGAAAAGGGGGCATTTCAGTTCTAACCATCTGGACTAGAAAGTCCTCACTGAACACACGAGGTATTCAGTAAAAACTACAGGAGACTAACACTTTAGTCATAGCGTTTAACAAGCCCTACATGAAGGTGCTCTATAGCCACCTGTGGCAGACAGTTCTAAGATGCTCTCCAGGACGCCTGTCCTATGTCAGATGGTCTTTGTATAGTGTCCTCCCTTTGGGTGCAGATGGCACCATCCACTTAACAAAGAAGTCCTGCTGATTTATACTGTTAAAACTCTCAGAAACTCCGAATAGAAATAAACTTCCACCAAAGAGCAAAGATCAATAAAATAGACAATGAAAAGCTAACAATGAAGATAAATACCAAACATAAATTTTCTGGAAAAAAAAATCAATAAAATTGATAAAACACTAACAAGACTGATCGAGGGGGAAAAAAAGAGAGGATGCAAATTATCAATGTCGCAAATGAACTAGGTAACGTCACTGCAGGTACTAGATTAATAAAGGAATATGAGTCATTATAAGCCAGCAAATTTGACAGGTTAGTTGAGTTAGATTGTTAAAACACCCACAAAAAATGACTCAAGCGAATTCAGAAATATGAAGATCCTTTTATGTATTAAAGAAACTTGACAATTAAAAAAAAAAAACCTTCTCATGAGAAAATAAAGTAAAACTTAAACGCTCTAGGTCTATATGACTTCACTGGGAGAAAAACATCCAATAACCAATCATGATTCCAACTCCCAACATATTAGGGACAGAGGGGTACTTTCTTAGCTTGAAAAAGAGCATCTACAAAACCCTTAAAGTCCACATCACACTAAAAGGGGAAAGACAATATTTTCCCATTAAGATCAGAAATAAAACAAAATATCCATTCTCATCTCTGCTACTCAATGTTGTTACAATGCAAGAAGGGAAAAAAAAATAACATTCAAACAGAGTAGAAATGATTTCATGATTCTGTATAGAGAAAATCTGAAGGAATATGCAAAAAAGTTGCCAGTTTTAATAAGTGAATTTAGCAAGATGCAGACTATACAGAAAAAAAACAGCAATTATATTTTTATATAAAAGCAGGGAAATGAAACTGGAAAATTAAATGTGAAAATAATTCATCTTACAATACCATCCAAAACCAATATATTTAAAATAAATTTAATAAATACTTATTTATAATAAAATAAATTTAAATTACAAAATTTAAATTTATGTAAAATAAGATAAATTTATTATAAAATAAATTTAATAATAATAAATTATAAATATAATAAAATAAAATTTGGGTAGACATGTACATTGTCAGCTAAAAATATTGCTGAAAGAAATTAAAGAATCTTTAAATCATGAAGAAGTATACCATGTTCAAGGATCAAACATTAAAAATTATTAAGACGCCCATTATCTCAAAACTGATCTTTAGAATCAATGCAATTCCTATCAAACATGTTCTTTTTTCCCATTTCCCCTTATTTCTACCACTGATTTGCTTTCAGTGTTACCTGTGAAAACCTAGCTTACTGAAGAGTATTTCTGAGTCTGTGGAGTTGGGGGTGGGGAAGAAACAGACAGAATAAAGAATAATAGTTAATGATTCATTCCCAAGAAGCATCAAGGTTTAGGACACGGGAGAAGAGGAGAAAATAGTGAGGTTAAGGGTAAATTACCAGAGAAACGGTAGAACAACTAAATCGGGGTGTTTCACAAAGAAAAGCAAGGACAGCTCTCATTTGCTGCAAAGCAATCAGAAAGGAGGCAGAAGGAAATAAAAACAAGACGAAGATCATCGAAAATAGGAAGGGAATTTTTGTGCTGTCACAACCACCTCTAGAAATGTGCATCCGGCCTGTGCGAATCACTCCCTAACCAACTCCCCGCGGTGATGTGTGTCTTCGGTCATATTTCTCCTGTGTCCCATTAGCATAACTTGAAGGTGGAGTGGTGCTGTTCCCATACAGTTCTCTCTCCAGATACCCTGGAGTCGCAATTCCCTGAGTTCAGTTACTCCGTGTTGAATTATTTAGATGACTTCACTTTTTTCAACTAAAAGATGAGCCTGTCATTGTCCTGCCAGCAGACTGTCAATATCAAATGTGTCAAACCAGATTTCAGAAACTGATCATAACCTCCAATTTCTTACCTCAATGAATACCACGCCACGGGCAACACATACATTTACTCCTTCATATATTTATTTAAAATATATACTCTATTTAGCATAGAGTATAGTTGTATTAATTATATTGCTCAAACCCTCAATGTCCTCCTTATATTTTATGTATTTGATAAAAGTTTAAAGAGCGTGGTTTCTTAATGACTCTTCCAGTAATTGTAAGGTTTTCAATTTACCTTGGATTTTTGATGGCTTTTGTAATAGGTATTTTGCTGTTCCTTTTCCCTCCTACTGGAAGAGAAAGTATCTTTGACCGTCCTATCTCTCACCCATTTCTATTTGCTTCATTCAGTCTTGCGCTATCAATCCAAATAATCATTATTTTATTTTTCACGTAAGCATTCCCCCTCCGTTAGCCTTTCCAGCAGGAAGTGATGTAGATGTGTCATTTCATGTTCATATGTCAGTCATCCTGAGTCATAGTAATTAAACATCATGAGCTACACATTTTTAAGTTCTTCGTTTGTATTCATCTCTATGTCTGTTGTTCAGTTGTTCACTCTATCGCCTCTACATCAGCATCCGAAAAACCATTACGTCTCTGAGAAAGTCTTTTCCGATGCATTTACATGGAAACAACAACTTGCCTGGGCGTTGACATTTTGTTTCAAAACTGTTTTCCCTCAAAATTTTATGGTTGGTTATTGTTCTGTCTTCTGACATTTCATATTGTGGAGAACTGTGGCTGTTAAGATTTTTTGGTTTTGTTGTTGTTGAGTTACCAAGTTTTTGATTGCCATGGTTCTGCTCAGACACTGTTCTGCTGGAAAGCGGTCAGATTTTACCCGTTTGAGATTGAAGATGCCGTGAATATTCCGCGAGGTGAGGGTCTTTTCCTCAGTTGTGCCTAGAGAACAGCAATCTCTCTGAGGCTTGAGATTTTATTTCTCCTTCGCTCGTGTTACATTTGTTTTGTTTTTTAATTGTCTCTGTTCCATCCGTTTTGGTTTCTGATTCGGAACTTGATTCTCTTACAAGCTTACAGAAAATATTTCTACTTATCTTTCCTATCATTATTTTATCTTTTATCTCTGCCTCTGTTGTAAAGTACATCATCTGATTCATTGGATTTCCTGCCAATAGCTCACCGCTGATGCCTGTCGTTCTCAGTCCTTTTGCTATGTTTTCAGGATTCCTCGCTCTTCTCAATTTCCCTCTTCCTCTCTGCTCACCCCACAGCTCAGTCTTGTCCTCTGCTGGAACTGCAAGGCTTCCCACGGCGTGTGGGTTCACTGTTCTCAGACTGGCATCCCCGCTTACTGGCTCAGAAGCGTGGATCATTCCAGGCCCTCCGTGGTCCCGTTACCACAAATACAAATCTGTACCTCTGGGAGACAAATCTGATTTTCCACCCAAAGCTTGACATGCCACTTCTTTCTCTATTTCTTTTTTTCTTCTTCTTCTTCCTCTATTTCTTAACTCCTTGATAAACACATATCGCAGCTCAATGCAGACAAATCAAAGGTCGGATATGATGTGCCCTTCCCAAAGGGAATCTGCCTCGTATTACAGTGAAGTTCCCCTGATATTTTTACTGAGGAAGCATTTAACATAGCTAATTAGCACATATAACCTAATAAACAAGCAGAGGCTCACAATGAGCAATACCATTATCATATTTAATTCCTAATACTTTACCTGCATGAATAATAATAAGTAAATAACTTAATTATTTTATTATGTTATTTATTTTATGCACTTTATTTTTATAACTTTGAATCATTTACCTCTAAGTCTTCTAAAATAATGTCATGAAATTCAGGCAATTGGAAGGCCAGTGGAAAAATAACAACAGGTATCATAAGTCACTCGCTGCACTTTCCTCATGTCCAAGTCCCATGTAATGCAGAGAGAGTAAGTATGGGACCCTCCCAACTTACAAAATATATGTACAATATAGTATTTTTCTGTTACAAAAGTCCTATATTGAGCACAATATACCTAACCTGTAACAGATTCCCTATCACGAAATGTCCTTGTTACTAAAATGAAACGTCAGAACTTCCTGATTCTACTTCTGGCACCATAGTGTTCTATGAGCCTTCTAGACTAACATCATTCCAACGCATTCCACAAAAGATGACCTTTGATCAGTATAATATGCCCTCTGCCTCCAAGGCACACAAAAGTCTAAAAATCAAACATATATTTTGAAGTGCTTTCAGCACCTGAGTGGGGGTGAGTGGGAAGCAGCCTAATCTGAATTTCATACTGTGGTTACTTAAGACACTGTATGTGAATTCTACTACCACCTGCGAACTCCCGTCTTAAAGACGCTGCGTACACGATACTTTAAAAACACTTATCAAAGTAAAAAGCATCAAGCTGTGCATATACTTAATGTACTCAAAATACTATGCTATTTGCACACATTTATTAATGTTCTGCTTATCTCTCAAAGAACTTTGAAGTCATGGTAATGCAACCTCATAAAATATCTTCAAAATAAATTATGCCATGTAAAATCTTTTTAAGAGTGAGAACCCACATGATTTCTGATGGCTTCAGAAGGACCTCTACATATATGAAATGCAGCTTATTTTTATGAAGAAATCTGTTAACCCATGGCATTTCAACTCAATCCTCTATAACTCTTCAGCTTAAACTGCACATTCTGCTGCTTCTTCTAAATTGGTTTATATATAAGTCCCAGAATCCAAGCCTGCCAACTAGGGGTTGTCTCTGTTCTCTTTTACAACATAGACAGGGCAAGGTTTTTGTCTACTTCAGTAAGAACCGTTAGGTCTCTTTGGGGGGTTATTCAGAGCACTGCTAACCTAGGGTTTTATTTTAATGTCGGAATCATTGTTTCGCTATTTTGTAATTAAAGAGATTTTTCTTGATGCAAATGCTCAGCAACATTCTTTAGGGACATTTTTAAGCGAATGTTCCCATTTTGTGTGGTGTAGCAAATGAAGTCATTTTTGTATTTTTCCTATTATATTTTGTAAGATCGGGAAAGAGCTTTGCTCCTAGAATGCCCTACCGTGGCTACAAGCACAGCGGTCTGAAGAAAAGCTCTTAGAATACAGAAACACAATCTGAAACAATGTGGAGGAACTGCCTGCCGGCTTGGGGGAAAGAGCAACAGTAGACAGACCGACTGGGCTCACAGCGATCAGAAATGAGGTCATTCACATTTAGCAAAAGCCTTGGGTATTTTAAGGCAAGAGGAGAGCCAAAAACAACCATTCCCCAAAGCCAAAAGATTCTTCGGATATGCAGTGAAAAGGCTCCCGATTCCATATGGGTCCTTTCAGTTACCTTTCTGCCCGCAGGTAACAATGACATCAGCCCTCGGCCTGTCTTCCAATATGGAGCCCCCAGGTATCATGAATGAGTGTGTTTTCCACAAATTTCAGTCATTTGACCAAGCTATTCAACATCACCTTCTCCATTTTCAACTGAGGACTGAGGCATTCTTATTTTCCATCATTATTTCTTCAAGTAATTTTCTACATATTCAGAGAACTGGGGGGGAAAGTTTATTTGAGAATTGTGAATCATGCTCAGCTCACTAGGAATTGAAATGCTTTCTAAGCACTCTCTTTTCAGTGGGGTGTCACTATCAGGGAAAATCTACTTCCCGTGGACAGTCTTCAAAGCTATAAAAACTCCTTATTTTGTTCTCTTACGCTGAGGTTGGGGTGGGGGGTTGATGTTACATCCTCGTTCAGATAAAATGATTTTTGTTCCATATGTTCTGTCTGAAGGCCTGTAATTTCGCCACTGTTGATGGTGGAAATGAAGTTTGGTGGAGGAAATGATGTGGAAAGGCCTTTGATATTTCTGGGCTGTTCCAGTGAACGTGAGCATGAGTGCGCGAACAGATTTTACACACGGCATCTTCCAAGACATCAGAAAGCTAAATATCCTTTCCTTTTCAATGAATAATTATTTTGGTTTGATTTATCAATAATTTCTTCACTGTAATTATAATAGAAATAATGAATGGATCTTCTGTCTGCTAAGAATTATGCTCTCCTGTAAGGCTCTTGTTTGGTGGGCTCTACCAATAAGTCACACAGATTTAACATATTAAGGCTGTTATGCACAGGAATTTTTAGCAGAGCAGCACAATAGCTCAATTTCCAGGCAATAGTTTCTTGTAATAAATTGATATCAAAACAAATGAAAAGTTGGAAAGTTATTTCTGCTAATATAAAAATATGTGTTGTATAATGAACCTGTTTCCATGCAGGTTTATGGTGAAATCAACACTTCATCTTGATGCACAGTACAGTATAGAATAGTAAAATGCAGAAATGAACCAGGCTCAAGTAGAATGAGCATGGGAAGTTCTGCAGTTGATGGGAGAACAAAGCATCAATTCGAAGACCGTCACCGTAATTTTGACGGGCTTCCTCTCCTCCTCTTTCCTCTCCTACTCCTTCCTTCCTTCCTTCCTTCTCTCCTTCCTTCAACAGACCTTCCTAAAAAAAAAGTGTAACCCTTTGAATGCAATAATGCCACATGATTTCTCAATCACAGCCTTTGCTTGGCCATTTGGAGTGGTCACGCCTGTCACCTCCTGGCTATGTGCAGTAATGAAAATGGACCTTTTAATTAGTTACATACACCCCATAATGGCTGCAAGACTCTAACATCCTTTATGCAAATGATTCCTTAGAGATTATTAATTATTTTTTGAGGAATATTAATTTCTCTAACCCTCCAAAATTATTACTACTCGGAAACAGGCCTGAATTCATTTTAACTATGATAAAACTGCACTCGGTGACAATTAATCGAGCACAGCAAAAGAGACCTTGGCGTTAAATGAGAAGTGCACTCACTATTGCTTCTTGTGGATACTTTTAATTTGTATGCACAAACATGATTTTAGGCCTAGGAAGTACAATTTCTGGTCAAATAAATGTTTTGGACACCTATTTTGAAAATAATTTATGGGGTGCTTCAGTGGCTCAGTGGGTTAAGAGTCTGCATTCAGCTCAGGTCATGATCTCAGGGTCCTGGGATCCAGCCCTGCATCGGGCTCTCTGCTCAGCGGGGACCCTGCTTCCTCCTCTCTCTCTGCCTGCCTCTCTGCCTACTTGTGATCTCTCTCTCTCTGTCAAATAAATAAATAAAATCTTAAAAAAAAAGAAAAGAATTTATATGCAGTAACACTGAGTTCAGAGGTGTTTTTATAATCAGCATGTTTATGCTCATACATATCTTTAAAAAGAAAAAAGTAGGAATTCAAAACATGCCCAAGGGAGCTGACTGTGGTTTGCAGGAGCACTACTGAGCGATATAAACTCAACCAACAGGATCGTCAGATGACGCCAGGGGCCAATCTCTTCTGCCTACAAATGAGGCCCTTTGTTTTAACCAGAAATACCCTGGGGCAAACATTTTAAAAAAATACATAAAACAATGACAAAGCATAAAGTTAATTTTGTTAAAATTAACAGTATCTTCTCTTCTACCAATTTACTATCAGATACAATACCTCAGGCAATATTATGAAGCCATCTATGTTCAAATTCATGGGTTAGGTATGTCAGAAATTCCATTTTATGTTCTACATTCGTGGAAAGTGACTATCATTTCAGAACTCAAATATATATATATTTTTTTAATTTTTTTTTTTTTTTAAGATTTTATTTGACAGGCAGAGATCACAAGAAGGCAGAGAGGCAGGTGGAGAGATGAGAAAGCAGGCTCCCTGCTGTGGGGATCGATCCCAGGACCCTGGGATCATGACCTGAGCCGAAGGCAGAGGCTTTAACCCACTGAGCCACCCAGGTGCCCCTCAAATATATAAATATATATATATATATTTATATATATATATATTTATATATATAAATATATTTAAATATTTAAGTATATTTCTGGAAGACTGAAGTTGAAAACTCCACATTAAAAGAAAGGTTTTAAAAAAATAAAACCAAACTAAATACGGTGAACTGCATGTTGTGACTTTTTTCCACCACATTACATGCTGGTTTAAAGGATAAGTAACTGTGACCTATCAAGAGAAGAAACTGACCAGGGAACAGTTCATTTTGAAAAGAAAAGTAATTCATGAGGATTTTGACATCCTCATGTAAGCGAAGGATAAACTCTATTTATGAGTAGCAAATAAATGCTTGGTGGTGTGACAAACTAAGAGACACCAGGCTACATACATTGTAAGAAGAGTAAACATGTAAGATACATCAAGTTCGAGTGACTCTGTCTAAGATGAGAAAAGAGCAACCTTTGGAACTTGCTACTAATCTTTAATGCATGCATACATATATGTTGGCTGCATTCAAAATTGGTTTTGAAATTATTAAAAATAGGTCAAAGTCTTCTAACCTGTTGAAAGGTCTCAGATCATACTGAGAACTTGAGTAATGTCCTGGACCTTCTTTCCAGGAAAATAATAATAATTATTATTATACATATATATTTCAATATATATGTTAATAACTATTATTACTTATATATATATATATTTGTATATATGCATATGCCAACTGTTGCAACTATTTTTATTGTTACAAATACTTCACAAACACCTGGACTCTGTAGGCAATTTTTTAATCTTCTTGTAACCCAAAGATCTATGCTAAGAAACTATGATTTAACCATTGAAAAGCTGTAAGAGTTGCTGAAAAAAAAAACATATTTCCTGAAAAATCTAAAACGTTACTTTTATTAGTCTGCCTTCATACCAAAAATGATCAACTATTCATATTAAAATGTTATATCTTGGAAATTACCCACTAAGCATGTTATGATAACTGTAAACATTTACATAAGAAAAAAAAAAGAAAAACCTTATATAACACTGTATCAACAAGGGCAATTTTCTCAGAATACTAGCACACAACCTGATCAAGATAAGCCAGGCAGATGCTCAGAAAATTGTCTATGCGGAGGTGTGAAACAAAGTGGACAAGCAGAAACCCAGGTCCACTCATTCAGACCCAGGTAATGTGCTATAAGAATCAAGGGCAGCAGGGCACGGGGGTGGCTCAGTGGGTTAAGCGTCTGCCTTCAGCTCAGGTCATGATCTTGGAGTCCCAGGATTGAGCCCCGCATCAGGCTCCCTGCTCAGCAGGGGGTCTGCTTCTCCCTCGGCCCCTCACCCTGCTCACACTCTCTCAAATTAATAAATTTTTTAAAAATATATTTTAAAAAAAGAAGAAGAAGCAGGGCAGCAAAAAGACTCTGGGGCCCAGGGGACTCGTTAGGGTGCAGGAGCCTCACAGAAAGAAGCAGGAGAAGCTGAAGACCAAGATTTCCTTTTTCAAAATTCTCTCCATGCTCCCAGTCTGTGACGGAGCTAGTGAACCACACAGCGTGCACAAGAATGGTGACCATGCAAAACCGTGCAGATCCAGAATCTCTAATAAAGGCTAGCTTAACTTACAAAACCTTTATCCTGAATAAATCATCTCGGTATTGCAAATTCGCAGGAAAGTAGCTTCACTCTTCCTGTTAGGAAATGACTGGGGAACAGTTCAAGTAATCAGAATGTGGCCTACGGACCAAACAAGAGCGGAAAATCCGTTCAAGGAAGCACCCAAGTCCAGCATGCTTCAGTAATCTCTCCTTCTCATTTCCATTTCCCATTTTGATAAAAAAAAAGATTCACTGCAAATAGGGCTCCTTGTGAGCTGGATATGTTTTCATTCATATAAGCTTCTCCCTGACTCCAAGCTTTCACCCTCTTTTATTTAAGTAGCTCCATGCCCAGTGTGGGGCCTGAACTCACAACCCTGAGATCAAGAGCCATACAGTCTATGAACTGAGCCAGCCAGACACCCCTCCCTAACTCTAATCCTGACACTAGATGGGAGGTGATAGAGACAGAGCAAAATCCCTCCAAATAAGGAGGTAACAATATAAAGGCTGGACTAATCTGCAAAGAAATAATTATAATATGATGCAATGACGACGTAAGGTAAAGGAGCTCGATTAAGTGGGGGGGGGGGGAGGGGCACATGGTGGGATGGAACTCTAGGCCAAGCGGGATTTCTACACTTTGAAACTATGAGCCTATAGGCAGAGGGGGAGGGCACAGAAGGAAGAGGAGAAATATGGAAAAATACAGAAGCCATTAAACCCAGGAGGCATCTGAAGTCATTAAGACAGATGGAAAAGTAAGACCACAGTAAAGGCAACAGGAAGGTCAAGATGGCCTTGACAATTCACTCTCTTCACAATTCAGAGCAAAATTGGGGGTATCATGAGATCATCTAACAGAAGGCTTGCTACACGATTAATACACCAAAAAGAATCCTGGAAGTCAGAATGGATGGGTGTGCCTCTGAGACAGAAAAATGTGGGAAAGGACAGAGTGATGAGGCCATTTTAAGGCATCCAAGAGGGAGGTAGCATTAGATAGTCTTGGTCATTGTATTAAAATAGAAGAGAAAGTCGTATAATGAAAGAAAAGCCAGCGCTTGTTGAGAATGAAGTAGCTTAGGGGAGCTAATGTTCAGAATTCAAAAGCCAAAAAGAAGTAAAGAGATTGGTAGAGCTGCACGAAGGAACCAGTCAGTCTTAAACAACATGAATTTGAGTTGAGCTCCATCAGTCGGAACACAAAACTTGCCACAGTACTTGTCAAAAGGGAAGAGGAAACAGTGGAATCAAATATCAGAATTATTTTGTGAAGAGAATTTTTTTTGAAAGAAATATGTCGATAAGCAACTCCAAGTGCAAGGTTAACCAGATCTACCCCATTCACCAACCAAGGACATGATCTTATAACAAAAAGTGGCTTCCAGACCAAAGGGCACTTTAGTTGCTGAGCACTGACAGGAGCTGTGGTCAACAAGTTTGAAGACAGAAAGCAGGTAGAATGGAAGGGAATTTCATCACCTACAAGAACACTGGACTGGGTGGAAAATGGCTAAATATGCAGGGGGAATAGACTGGGATATTTTGAGAATCTCATTAAAAAAATTTACCCCATCCTTATAGTGCATTGGGAAAGTGCCAAGAAGTGAAATTATGGAAAGAGAATGCCCTAGACTTTAAGCCCTGTTAAGAAGAATAATCCTTGGGGCACCTGGGTGGCTCAATCAGTTAAGCATCTGCCTTTGGCTCCGGTCATGATCCCAGGGTCCAGGGATCAAGCCCTGCATGGATCGGCCCACATCAGGCTCCCTACTCAGCAGGGAGTCTCTCTCCTCTCCCTCTTCCTGTGTGCTCGCACTCTCTCTCTCTCTCTCTCTCTGATAAATAAATGAATAAATCATAAAAAAAAAAGTATGGCCCTTGAACAAAAGCAGTGGGAGGACCCTTAGCGGGAGCCTCTGACATGGGGTTCTCCAAGGACGGCAGCCTAGGTTGGGTTGGGGATAAACCAATTAACACTGAACTCTACATGGTCTGGGGTTGTACCAGGTAGGTGAGGGTTAGCACACAGGGAAGAGAATGGCGGGAATGATAAGCCTTAGAATCTTAAGTTCATACAACAGAAAGTAACAGTAGAAGGGGCCACTAAATGGTATAAATATGGAGGCAACCGCTGACTGAAATGTCAAAATAAGTTCAAAAAAGGAGTATACTAAGAACAGCAGAATAAACACTAGAAGCCTATGATTAGACTTTCCTTTCAACTTTACATTAGTAATACTCTTTGTTCATCAACCTCTCTTCACTCAAAACAGTACTGTCCATCCTACCACACGGGTAGTACACACTTAAAATATGTCAATGACATTACACATTAATGCTCTTTTCTTTTCCAGCAAAGCTCACAAGACGTAAAAATTTCTGCTCTTGGTCCTATCTTCATATCTTCAGGACTCGTGAAAATGCATGCACTCATAAAGTAGCTTTAAAACAAGAGTTTTATCACTCAACAAGATCTAAATCTTCACAGTCTATTCTGTACATGGAGAAAGGGCTTCTGTGTATAGTGAAATATACAAGTGTGGGCAATTAATTCCATGTTCCTCAAAAGAATGGTGGAAACTGATCTCTCTAGGGTTTTTTTTTTTTTTTTCATTTTACTAATGATCCATTATTTTATTCATGACATATGAAAACTTAACAACTAAGAGATACCTAAAACTCAGTGAGTTTCAGTGAGGAAGTGACTTCATTTTTCCTCAGGTTCTGCTCGAGAAGGCACCTGTGGGAGAAAACGTAAATGACTTAGTAGCTTCTTCAGTGGACTCTGGAGTGTCTCATGTAAAATGTCATTTTAATTACTTATGCAGGAAGAAGAAATTCTATCATGTACTTGAATTTTTTTTATTACTTTCAATTCACTTGTAGAAAGAATGAAACTCCCAAGAGTGACACAGAACAGAAATTTACAGAGATAATCTATAGAAATAAGAAAATCACAGGCAACATAATGTCAATAAAAACGTATCTTTCAATAATCACTCTCAATATGAACGGCCTAAATGCTCCCATAAAACAGCACAGGGATGCAGAATGGATAAAACGACAGGACCTGTCCAAATGCTATCTACAAAAGACCCATTTGGAACCTAAGGATACATCAAGACTGACAGTGAAGGGATGGAGAAGCATCTTTCATGCCAGCGGGCCTCAAAAGAAATCTGGGGTAGAGATTCTCCTATCAGATAAATTAGATCTTAAACTAAAGACTGTAGTCAGAGATACAGACACTACATCATTCTTAAAGGGCCTATCCACCAAGAAGATCTAACAATTGTAAATATTTATGCCCCCAATAGGGGAGCAGCCAACTACATAAGAGAACTTATGTTAATCAAGATAAAGAGTCATACTGATATGAATACATTAATAGCAGGGGATCTTACCACTCGACTCTCAGTTACAGACAGAACATCCAAGTAGAAAATCAATAAAGAAATAAGAGCACTGAATGACACATTGGACCAGATGGACCTCATAGATGTATACAGAACATTCCACCCTGAAACAACAGAATATTCATTCTTCTCCAGCACACATGGAACTTTCTCCAGAATAGACCACATACTGGGTCACAAATTAGGGCTCAACTGATACCAAAAGACAGATGATTCCCTGCATATTCTCAGACCACAATGCTTTGAAACTGGAACTCAACCACAAGAAAAAATGTGGAAGGAATTCTAATACCTAGAAGCTAAAGACCACCTTGCTTAAGAATGCTTGGATCAACCAGGAAATCAAAGAAGAACTTAAACAATTCATGGAAGCCAATGAGAATGCAGACACATTGGTCCAAAACCTATGGGATATGGCAAAGATGGTGCTATGGGGGAAATACATAGTCATCCAAGCCTTCCTCAAAAAAACTGAAAAATCCAGAATACACCAGCTCTCTTTACACCTTAAAGAACTGGAGAATCAACAACAAATTAAGCCACCACACACATAAGAAGGGAAATAATCAACATTAGAATAGAGATCAATGAGATAGAAACTAGGGATACAGTAGAACACATCAAAAAACTAGAAGCCGATTTTTTGAAAGAATCAGTAAGATTGATAAACCATTGGCCAAACTAATCCAAAACAAAAGAGAAAGGACCCAACTTAATAAAATTATGAATGAAAAGGGAAAGATCACAACTAACACCAAGGAAAGAGAAACAGTTATATGCCAATAAGTTAAGCAACCTAGATAAAACGAATGCACTCTTGGAAACCTATAAACTTCCAAAACTGAATCAGAAGAAATTGACAAACTGAACAGACCAATATCTATTAACAAGATTGAAGCAGTGATCAAAAACCTCCCAAAAATCAAGAGCCCAGGATCTGACGGATTCCCTGGAAAATTCTAACAAACATTCGAAGAAGAAATAATACCTATTCTCCTGAAGTGGTTTCAGAAGATAGAAATGAAGGAAAATTTCCAGACTCTTTTTATGAAGCCAGCATAACTCTGATGCCCAAACCAGGCAAAGACCTCACCAAAAAGGAGAATTTCAGACTGATATCCCTGATAAATATGGATGCCAAGATTCTCAACAAGATCCTAGCAAATAGGATCCAACAGTACATTAAAAAAATTATCCCCCATCCCATGGGATTTATCCAGGGGATGCGAGGATGGTTCAACATTCACAAATCAGTCAGTGTGATAGAACACATCATGATAGAAGAGAGAAGAACCACATGGTCCTCTCAACTGATGCAGAAAAAGCATTTGACCAGATACGGCATCTGTTCCTGATTAAAATGCTTCAAAGTATACGGATAGAGGAACCGTTCCTCAGCTTCATAAAATCTGTCTATGAAAAACCCACAGCAAGTATCATCCTCAATGGGGAAAAGCTGACAGCCTTCCCTTTGAGATCAGGAGCATGACAAGGATGTCCACTCTTGTCACTGCTGTTCAACATTGTACTAGAAGTCCTAGCATCAGAAATCAGACAACAAAGAGAAATAAAACATATTCAAATTGGCAAAGAAGAAGTCAAACTCTCTCTCTTCACAGATGACATGGTACTTTATATAGAAAACCCAAAAGACTCCACCCCCAAACTACTAGAACTCATACAGCAATTCAGTAATGTGGCAGGATACAAAATCAAGGCACAGAAATCAGTTGCTTTCTTATACACTAGCAATGAAAATACAGAAAGGGAAATTAGAGAATCGATTCCATTTACTATAGCACCAAGAACCATAAGATACCTGGGAATAAACCTAACCAAAGAGGTAAAGGATCTGTACTCGAGAACTACAGAAGACTCATGACAGAAATTGAAGAAGACACAAAAAGATGGAAGACCATTCCATGCTCATGGATTGGAAGAATAAACATTGTTAAAATGTCTGGGTTTATATAGCGCATTTTGCTTTAGGAATAGAAAGTGCTTTGAAAGCATTACTGTAGGTTTTCCAATAGTGTGAGATGAGATGCCTATTTTTATTCTCACACACAGGGTAGAAGAGTGACTTGGACAAAGTTAGCCAAGTTACTGAAAGAATTCAGAATTAAACTCAGGACTCTGAATTCTAAAACAATGCAGCATCCACAAGAATAAATACTCCAAGACAGAGTCTTATTCACAGGGAAGTAGCACAAAATTTTTGTCATTAAAATATGCGTTATCAGATGGATCTTAAATAGCTTCTGAAAATCAGAATTAAAGATAGAACAGACTAATAATGAAATTCTTCAAGGCATGTAAAAGAGGCCATCAATGACTCAACCAGTTTAATAAAATACGTAATGACGAACAAATGCAAATTAACCATTTTAAATTTTTCTCAGGAATTAAAAAGCTTAATGATTTAGGAATTATGAAAACACCATTCTCATATATAAGAAGACTCTGCTGTTTGTTCTTTTTTTGTTATTATTTTGAAACTGAAATTGAGATTACTTTGCCAATTGGGTGACAGAAAATTTAATAAATAAATAGAGAGAGAGACACGTATGAATAACGACAAGTTATTCTAACCATAGGACAGCGTCCTGGGCTCAACATTCTCTCGGGTCTCCATTGGAGTCTTGACACTATGGCAAATACAACTTCTGGAAACATTCAGCAATGGTGTCCTTGCGTCTTTATTTTACTGTTATTGAGTTACATCCTGGTCCTTCCTTTACAATTTTGGTAATATTTTTATCACAACAGTTTGTAAGCTCCACAGACATTTATTAAAAGCCTACTCTGTGTCAGGTTCTGGGGATATGGAAACAAATGAGAAAGAGCTTCTTCCCATGGTCACAACCAAGGAAAGAGGAGAGTGGTTATATAAACAAGTAAGCATTACTGCACGTAAGAGAAGTGACAGCAGAAATATTTATGGAGCACATAGAAGTCAGCAGAAGGACAGATGGGGGCAGCCGAGGGAGTGCTGGCCCTGCTGTGGTTGCCTGGGTAGGCTGGTGGGGAATGAGCAGAGAACTATGGCTGGAATTCTGGGCAACGGAGGTCTTGTTGGTCTCATCACCACCTGTCCTTTCTAAGGCTGGAAACTACATTTCCCAGAAACCATTTGGTCTGAACCATGTCAGAATTTGCCCCTACGAGGAACCTGTGGAAGATTTGGAAGGAGGGAGGAAAACTGAAACCATTAACCTTGACATTTCACAGTAGCCCGCACTAACAGGATTCTGGACCCCGTCACAAACTTCCACTTTGTGGCCCCCCAGAATTAGTCGTTTCCTCCAGGCTGGTTTACTATTTCTCTAATAGTCCAGCCTCAGTCTCTGGGGGCTGTGGTCTCCCATATCCTACCATATCCAGATGAATTCTAATTCCCATATTAGAGGCTATAAAGATTCCTACATTAAATCACTCCTTTTCCTAATACTCGTAGACGAAGATTATAGACAATCGTTTCCTGACTCAACCCGGATAAGGCAGACAATTTCAGAGAGAAGATGAAATGTGGACAGGGTTTTGAAGGCTAAGGAAGAATTGATCGGGCAAGCAAGCTATAGAAATCATCCCTATAGAAGGAAAGAGCCTGGGCACTAGATATAAATTAATCATTCTGAGTCCATGAGGGAACACAAAGAGTCACATCTAAATACTCCCAGAACTGTACTTTCTGGCCACTGGGACGGACAATGCAATATCCCTGCTTAGTCTTAGCTCCTTACCCAAAGTCTAAGGTGTGGCTCAGCCTTAGGATTGAAGGTGGAAAGGCTTCAATCAGCTCTCACCCACGTCACCACATATACACAATAAATTCGTCTGAGAATAAATCCAAGAAGGCAAGTAGAACCAGACAGGGAAAGAGAAGCTGAGCTCTGGGGGTATATACTAAAACCCAAGACCCAGCCAGAACTGAAATTGGTTCATCTCCTGGATTTCTCAATTGTGTAAGGAAAAAAAAAAATAGAAAAAGAAAAAGAAAATATTTTCCCTATAAAAACACTTTGACTAATGTTTATATTCACTTGAAAACAAGGTTCTTCATTAATAATACAGTGTTGGAGAAAGGTAAGCATTTGAATGACTTTGAAAACACTTCTTGGTTTTCACACCAATTCTGCAGTTCCTACAGACCGCATGGGAATGAAGTCTTAAGAGTGTAATTCATTTTTTCAATCAGTATTTACAGTGTCAAACAGTGCCTGGCACCAGACTGGTACTGGGCATTCAAAAAAACCGGCAAAGATGCTTGCCCTCAAGGAGCTTAACTTCTACTGGGTAGAGTTATAAAATAATTGGAAAAATTTCATAAAGAAGTAAATTCTGGAGCATACCATCCGGATGTAAGAGACTGGTCCTTCCTCGCCACAGATGACTAGAGCAAGAAAGGCTCACTAGTTGGTGATATCTGAGTAAGGGCTGCTTGCCACCAGGTCCCTTTGACCCTGGGACGCCCCCAGGTCCTATCTCTGGCCTCTCCCTAGTTCCCACCCTCTTTAACCAACACATTGTAACTCCTGTATGGTAAGTTGATAAAGGGTCCTTACAACAGGCTGGCATACATTTACAGAAAAAAATATATCCTTTCTGAAGCCATCAACAGGGGCTGGTTAGGGCTCAACTCCCATCAGGTGTTGACTAGCATGAAATGTAGTCACTCCTTTTTTTTTTTAAGATTTATTTATTTATTTGACAGAGAGAGAGAGAGATCACAAGCAGGTAGCGGGGTGGGCAGGGAAGCAGACTCCCCGCTGAGCCGAGAGACTGATGCGGGGCTCGATGTGGCGCTTGATCCCTGGATCCTGAGATCATGACCTGAACCGAAGGCAGAGGCTTAACCCTCTGAGCCACCCAGGCACCTCGTGTAGTCACTCCTTGATCAATCCATAAATTCTAACCCTTCCGTCATCCTGCCATTTTTTCTAAGATCCTGAAACCACCAACCTCTACCTGGTGACTCCTACCCTCTTCTGGCAGTCATCAGCGGCATGCACAGTATTAAGAAAACTTTATCCCTTATACTTGGGGTTGGTAATGCCATTACATCAGGTACCTGGTAACTTCCTCGATGGGCAGATCACAGTGAGTTTTAGGGCTTCTGTACATCTCTCCGGGGTTGACTGAAACACTGATTTATTACTTCACTTCTGTGCTCATACTCCTCTCTCTGTCCTTCATCCTCCATCCACACCTTTAATGATGTGACTCATACTTCACCAAGAAAAATGGAGCAATTTCAAGGTAATATTTAACAGACTCTCACCACCACATCTATTACCTACCCACATCTGTTCCTTTGTACTCTGTTCTCCCAAACTGTTAACGTAGATGAACTTCCTGTGCTCCTATCCAAAACCAATTCTTACACTTTACCCAGGATCACATCTCCTCATGAGTGCTCAAGGACATTGCTAAACCAATTTTTTCCTTGTTTTCCTACATCATTATTTTTTTTATTTCTAAATGGCTTATACTGATGACACACAAACATGTGGTAATTTCTTTCATGTAAAGAAGAAAATCTCATTTTCTAGTGTATCTGTGAAGGAGCCTGATAAGGAGTAGCCAGTAAAGCAGGAGGGAAACACAGTACATGGGGATTTTGTAGCCCATGTGAGAAAAAAACAACAAACAACAAACAAACACAAAAACCCCAAAAACAAAAAACAACAACCAAAAAACAGTGTTTTAAGGAAAAGGAAGTAATCACATGCCCCGGCTTGTAAATCAGACAAGGTGATGACACTTTTGTACCAACAAGGATGATACCAGCACGGAAGTCACTAAAGAGTCATCAGAGCAGCTCTGAGGGGAAGGTGAGGGCGACACTTTGACAGCCCGGCTCACCGAGGCTGGGAGGAGAAGATGAGACCTAACGCTTCAGCTCTTTCAAGGAACAAAATGGTGTGATATTGACAGGGGAAGTGAAAATAGTGGTTGTACGTAGTATCACAAAAATTCCTTCTGTGGTAACAGGAAAAAACAGTGGGTCTTAAGTGCATGCAAGGAGACAGAAAAGGAGCGGTGAGAGCCTGCAGAAGGACTTCTCTGCTTCAGAAAGTAAGAGCTCAGGGTGAGGATGAGGAAGGAGATGTTGAGAGATAGAAATAGAAGATATGGGGGCACCTGGTTGGCTCAGTGGGTGGAGCGTGTAGCTCTTGACCTCAGGTTGTGAGTTTGAGCCCCATGTTGGGTGTGTAGAGATGACTTAAAAATCAAATCTTAAAAACAAACAAACAAACAAACAAACAAAAAAACAGAAGATAAGAAATGGCCTGAGGAAACAGATTCTGAACTTACTGTAGGATGCCAGCAGCCCCCCTGAGGTTCTTGTCCATGAACTCAAAATGAGACCAATCAGCAGGGTTGTGTGTTTTCTTTTACCCCCATTAGAATACAGGCATGGAATTCGGTGGAAAGTTGAAATAAATCAAGACTGTTGGTTTTCTGAGCCAGTACACGCAAGAAAGGTGACAAGAAAAATTGAGATTGTGTGTAAAGGACTTCTAACGGTGACTGACCATGACATTCATGCGGGGTAAGGAGCGAGGACAGGAAGCAGGGGAGGGATGATTCAATGACCACAGCTCCAGCAGACTGGTGATGCTGGTGGCACTCACAGATCTCTGCGGTAAGAGTGAGTGGTCCCTCTAGGAAGGGCGGTAAGGAGAACAGGACCCATGAGATTTAGATTTTACAGAGGTTCTAATTATTGACAAAATCTAGCACCATTTATGGAAGTAGATGCCTGAGATGAATGAAAGGCAAACATGGTCATTCAAGTGATGTGATAAGGTCTTGATCCTTAAAATTGTTGAGTAGCTTTTTGTTATCTGCAATATGGAAGTCACAGCTCTGTAGCCTATGGCACAGGCGCTTTACCGTTTAACTCTCTAGCTGTCCTGGTCTACTCTAAGCCCGCACCACTCTCTCTAGGGCACCTACACTTCAGCACTGCAGACCCCCTCAGTTTCTCTGAATATCACTTTCACTTCTCCTGCAGTACATCTTTATAAATACATTGTTCCGTCTGCCTGTAAAGGTTTTTTCCTTTTATATACATAATCATTTATACACATTATATACATAAATCATTTATGATTTCTTTCCTGATGATTACACACACACACAGTGTTTATTCTCTTTTCAAAATATGAGTTCCTTGAGAAAAGAGCCAAATTACTCATTTGGACATTTCGACCTCGTAGTGTCCAACATATAAAATTAAAATATCTGAGATGAATAAATGGAAAGACAAATATAAATAGCTTTTCTTCTTGGTAAAGTGTCCATATCCCATTTCCTAACTCATTTTACACTTTCATTTATACACATTTCCTTATGCAATCAAAGGCTACTACGTTGATTCAAAGACACGTACCGGGGCGCCTGGGTGGCTCAGTGGGTTAAAGCCTCTGCCGTCAGCTCGGGTCATGATCTCAGGATCCTGGGATCGAGCCCCACATCAGGCTCTCTGCTCAGCAGGGAGCCTGCTTCCTCCTCTCTCTCTCTGCCGGTCTCTCTTCCTACTTGTGATCTCTGTCTGTCAAATAAATGAATAAAATCTTTTAAAAAAAAAACAAAGACACGTACCAATGTGAATATAGAGAGGAAAAATAATGTCAGCTTCTCTTCTTCATATTTCTCCATGACCCAGATAACCCCAGATCGCCCAAACCCAGAAGGTCTCAAATTCCTAGAGCGCCCCTTCTCCATGAGCTAAGCCACACATTTAAAGATAATCCTTACAACAGATTTGGAAAAACCTTGCTTTAGAGAAGTCTGTACACAAGATATTATGCTTTGTTATAATACAGAGGGTCATGCTGAATAATGTTGTTAGCTTTTTCAAATAGAAAAATAATACTGTTAACTGAATACTGTAACTTAATTTAAAAAGACCCGGGAATGCAGGAAGATATTTAATAACTTCTGAACTCGGCAACTAATGCACATTTTGATTTAGTGCAAAGGAGTGAGTGTGGCTTGTGAAGAACAGCCATTCCGCCCACCAGCCTTAGAAGGAAAAACAACTAAGACAGGATGTGAATCGGAGTGCCCTGCTGGGTCATGTAACAGAAGTCTCCCCAAGCCACCTGAGGGTCTCCAAGGAAGGAAATGCAGTTCAGCCCCTCCCTCTGACTGAAAGCATACAGAAGGTACTTAGCATGACACATGCCGTGCCAGTCCTTTCCACAAGCTACTGTTCGCAGTGGCATGGCCTTGACCATGACATTGACAAACTGCCCAGAGCCTTTTCAAAGAATAGCAGCTACTGCTTCTCCATCTACTGATTCTGGGGAAACATTATTTGACATTTGGTCTTTGTGGAACCTGGAAACCAGGAAAGGGCCACCAGATGCCTCTTATTAAAGAGTCCCAGGAGATGGTAGCCAACGATCCAGCAAAATCTCACTCACCTGGTCTGTAAGGACCCCTGAAATCCCTCTACGAAGCACATAACTGTCATTCCTCGAATTCTCACCGCTCAGGAGGAGGAACCCAGCATGAACTCACGAAAAGTCTCCCAACACCAAACTTTTAGAAATGCACAAAAATAGTGTCGTGTGTGTGTGTGTGTGTGTGTGTATGAGAAAATCCTCAGAGAACAACGTGTGGTGAAGCCCACGATCTGAGGCTGTGACTACCAGGGAAATTCTGCTGCTCTCAGTAAGCTGGAGCTTGAGTAAAAACCACCCACAAGGACAGGCCAGGAGGTCTTCAGGAATTGTTACTAAGAACCCCACATATACTTTAGGTGAAGACTCAGTAAAAGTATGAAATAGGAGGGAAAACTGTTCACACTGACAGAAGAGGACCTAAAATAGTTTTCGCCTGGTTTAGCCTGGGCTCTGGTCAGGAAAATTAAAAATCTCCCAGAGATTCATAAATACAATAGGCCTGAGGCCTAAATTTCAAGTCTAATCTAGGAATCCCAACTTCAAGAAGTCCACATTAAATGCAGTCTGAACTCCTGAGAAATCTGCAGCCCCAGAGAAGCCCAGACCAAAATAAATAAATAAGTAAATAAATAAATAAAATGCTTTTCTTCAGAGGCATGCCCTCTCCATAGCCCCAAAGTTTCACTGCAAATAAACTTGCACTAAAGATTTTCTTGCAAATCTTATGAAACATACTGGAAAACAACCCACCTCAGTACGAAGCAGTTTACACAGCAGGTAGCAGGAAGAAAGACTCATGAACTGGGCTCTCTGGGTGGCTCAGCAGGTTGAGCGCCTGGCTCTTGGTTTCGGCACCGGTCATGATTGCGGGGTTACGGGATTGAGCCCCACGTCAGGCTCTGTCTGGGCTCAGCAGTGGAGTCTGCTTGTCCTTCTCGCTGATCCTTCCCCCACTAATGTCACTCGCTCTACCACATAAATAAATAAATAAAGAGATTTATTTTAAAAAGCGAATACTCAAGGAACTACGAGCCAATATAATGAGTTCGAACAACTAAGACATAAAAGAATTCACAAAAAAAAAAAAAACAACAGAAAAATCCCAGATCAATAGACTATTTTAAAAAAAGGCCTATTTAAAGAAAACAGAAGCTTAAATATTAAAAAATATAAAAATCGTAGTAAAAAATTAATTGAACGGGCTAAGCAGTCAATTAGAGCTGAAAAGAAGAGAAAACCAGTGAATCTGAATATTAATCTGAGAAAATGACTCTGAATTGAGCAGAAAATGAAAACAGACAAGAAAAAATATGAGAGTTTAATAGATACAGAAATTAAAATAAGAAAATGTAATGAATGGCTAATAAAAAGCTTTCCAACTGAGAGAGGACGGTTCCAGTCCAACGGGGACACAGGAGGCTCCCGAACCCACCTCCTCCCAGAGACACGCTGAATCTACGGCCACACACAGAACAATTCCCTGTGAAAGAAATGCAGACACCAGCTGAGCAACGCCTACACGCTGAGTGAACAAGAGAAAGCCCACACTGCGTAGGAACAGGAGATACTCTCTCACCTTAAACCTCACACCCAGCCCAGTGACATACAATCAGGAAGGAACTTAAATCCCAGCTTCACCCCGAGGAGAGAAGAAGGGTCTGGATCCCAACTTCTAAGACTTTCACCTGAGGAATGGGCCCAAAACACCTAAACCTGAAAGCCTAGTGGCTTTGTGTCCCTGAGACCCACAAGACAATAGCACACAGAAATGGCTGTTAGCAGGTTCCCAGAGCACCACGCCCAGACCCCAGGGCCTAGAAGACAGACGTGCCCATCTTCTAGTCTTTACCTGAAAGAGGTCTATTTGCATGTCTTAGAAACTGAGCCTGAAGGTCAGGCATCATCATTTAACATACATCCAGGGGCCAATTGCAATCCTCTCCAGAGATAGGGGAGGCCACTGGGCACCTCTGTCCTGCCCACTCTAGGTCACTGGTACCTCCCTAAAAGGAGGTTATGGACATGTCTCACCCTCTGGCTACTAAGGCTATCACTCCTAAGATGCACCTCTTGACCCCCTGGCCATAGTGGCCAAAAGGACTTGAGTGTGTGGGTCCCACAGGACCGTAGCAAACAAGAAACAATTCTCAACTACCTAACCCCCGCGCCAGGACTAGCTTCTAAAGAGCAAAGAAATTGATTGACAAAATAAAAATGCAATCTACAAAAAGGAAGAAAATATGTGCAAATCATATATTGGATAAGGGGCTAATAGTCAAACCATATAAAGAAGACTTAACACCTCAATAGCAAAAACAAACAATCCAATTAAAAAGATGGGCAGAAGAACTAAATAGACATTTTTTTCCAAAGATGTGCAAATAGCCACAAAGCCATGACAAGGAGCTCAACATCACTCATCATCAGGGACATGCAAACCGAAACCACAGAGCATCGGCGCCTCAGACTTGTTAGAAAAGTTCTCATCACAAAGAAATAGCAAGTATTGTTGAGAATGTGGAGAAAAGGAAGCCCGGGTTCGCTGTCAGTGGAGATAGAAACTGATGCAGCTAGCAGGGAAGACATTAGAGAGGCTCCTTACAAAATTAAAATTACAACTACCATATGATCTGGCAATTCCACTTCTAGGTATTTACCCCAAGAAAAGGAAACCCAGAATCTCAAAGCGATATCTGCAGGGTCATCATCATTGCGGCGCTCTTCCCAATAGCCGCAATACGGAAACACCGTGAGTGTCTGTCAGGGAACGGATGAATGAAGGAGTTATGATATATATGCACCATGAGATACTATTCAGTCTTGAGGAAGAAGGAAATCCTGCTCTTTCAGTGACATGGATGGGCCTCGAGGGCATCATGAAGTGAAATAAGCAAGACAGACACAGACAAATATTGCTTGGAATCACTTATACGTGGATTCTTTTTTTTTTTAAGATTTTATTTATTTATTTGACAGACAGAGCAATCACAAGTAGACAGCTGCAGGCGGGGTTGGGGGTGGGGGGGAGCAGGCTTCCTGCTTAGCGGAGAGCCCGATGTGGGGCTCAATCCCAGGACCCTGGGATCATGACCTGAGCCAAAGGCAGAGGCTTAACCCGCTGAGCCACCCAGGTGTGCCTTATATGTGGATTCTTTAAAAAAAAAAAAAAAAAAAAAAAAAAAGGAAGGAAGGAAGGAAGGGAGAACTGCATAGAAATAGAGTAGAAAAGTGGCTGCCAGGGGCCAGGGCATGGCTAAAGCAGGGAGACTTTAGTAAAAGGATACAGACTTTCAGCTCTCGGATGAACAGTCTAAGGACCTAATGTAAATCATGGTGACTACAGTTGATTTAAATGGGAAAGAGGTAATTTTCAAAAGGGTAATCTTGGAGATTTTTCATTAAATAACAAAAGTATATGATTCCTCAAAAAAGACAAAATTCCTCATATTCGGCAGCACAAAATACACTACGTATGGATTTATTCTTCACAGAAAAAGAAGAAAGAGGAAGGAAGGAAGGAAGAAAGGATGATCCATTAAGGGAAAGGATATTAATTGTAATAAATAATGCAGATAACTTTCAGAGAAATGGCATTTAAACTAGTAGACTCAACAATGCATAAAGACAATGGAAAAATATCACCAATGGACCGATGAAGAAAAAAATCGGTTATATATCTGGGTACGGTGTATATCTTAACTAAACATTTGGCTTTGCAGATGTATGCAGTTGTCAAAATGCATTCCTTATACAGTTTAATGTAATTCTTGCCCTCAAATTACACTGCAACAAAGTGGGTTCTAGAAATCCAACATGCTCACATTTCCAGGGACATCAGACAATGAGATGAAAAAGAATTCAACACATGAAGCACTGTTGCAGGATGAATTGTGTGCCCCCAAATTCATATGTTGAAGTCCTAACCCCAGCACCCCAGAATGCAGCTCTATTTAAATATGAGGACTTCCAAGGGCAACTGTGCTAAAATAAAGTGCCTTAGAATGAGCCCCCGTCCAATAATGACTGAGGTCACACAGAGGAAAGGTCATGTGAGCACAGAGAAGATGACATGCAAGCCAAGGACTGAGGCCTCCTGAGAAACCAAACCAGATGACACATTGATCTTGGCCTTCTGACCTCCGAAACTCTGAGCCAATGAGTTTCTGTTGTTTAAGCCACCAAGTCTGTGAAATTTCAGGCAGCCCTAGGAAACTAATACAACTACGTTGTTATTAAATAAAAAATCCTAAGTACATTTCAATAGAGACATAAAACTCACAAGATGAAGTTCCAATTCTTTACGTAACTTTAGAAAGACCATTATTATCAAAATAGGTATAGAAGGATACTACCAAAAGTGACTACGGTATCTTTCTAGAAAAACCACGATCATGACACATAGAGAGGCTTTCCTTTTAAAATCCAGGAACTTAGGGGTGCCTGGGTGGCTCAGTGGGTTAAAGCCTCTGCCTTCAGCTCAGGTCATGATCCTGGGGTCCCCTGGGATCGAGCCCTGCACTGGGATCTCTGCTCAGCAGGGAGCCTGCTTCCCCCCCCCCCACGCCTCTCTGCCTGCTTGTGATCTCTATCAAATAAATAAGTAAAATCTTTAAAAAAAAAAATCCAGGAACTTATGAAGATTCTTACTATTACTACTTTTACTCAGTACTCTACTGTAGTTTCTAAACAGAAAAATTAAAAAATCATAAATATTGGAAATGAAAAAGGAAGACTCATTATTTGCATATGTTATAATTGCATATATGGGAAATCTTAACATATCTACAAACTTTTAGAACAAAAAACTCAGGTCAGCAAGTTTGATGACAGGAACATTGTAAAAAATCAATTGCGTTTCTGTAAAATAGCAACAACAACAAAAATAAATCTTTAAAAATTCAACTTTACAATAACAAATACAACTGTAATTTATCTAGGAAAACCTCTAGCAAAGATGTGCAGTATCTTTGTGGAATTTTAAATACAACAAGAAGTATATTAATGAAGATTCAATATTGGAAAGGTGTCAATCCCTCCCAGAATTGATCTCTAGAGCCAAAACAATTCTTTTCAGATGAAAACAAGTAATTTGTATTATTTTTTGCTGTTTCGGAGAAACTTGACAAATTGATTCTAAAATGTATGAGGGACACCTGGGTGGCTCTGTCAGTTGGCGGGAATGCAAGCTGGTGCAGCCACATTGGAAAAGTGTGGAGAATCCTCAAAAAATTAAAAATAGAGCTGCCCTATGACCCTGCAATTGCACTCCTGGGTATTTACCCCAAAGATATAGATGTAGTGAAAAGAAGGGCCATCTGTACCCCAATGTTCATAGCAGCAATGGCCACGGTTGCCAAACTGTGGAAAGAACCAAGATGCCCCTTCAACGGACGAATGGATAAGGAAGATGTGGTCCGTATACACTATGGAGTATGGTGCCTCCATCAGAAAGGACGAATACCCAACTTTTGTAGCAACATGGACGGGACTGGAAGAGATTCTGCTGAGTGGAATAAGTCAAGCAGAGAGAGTCAATCATCATATGGTCTCACTTACTTGTGGAGCATAAGGAATAATAACATGGAGGGCATTAGGAGAAGGAAGGGGAAAATGAATGGGGGGAAATCAGAGGGCGAGACAAACCATGAGAGACTATGGACCCTGGGAAAGAAAATGAGGGTTTCAGAGGGGGGGGTGGGAGGTTGGGTGAGCCTGGTGGTGGGTATTAAGGAGGGCGTGCACTGCATGGAGCACTGGGTGTTACACGCAAACAATGAACACCACAAAAACTAATGATGCACTATATGGTGATAACATAATATGATAATAACATTTTTTTAAAAATTTTAAAAAGCATCTGCCCTCGGCTCAGGTCATGATCTCCGGGTCCTGGGATGGAGTCCTGCGTTGGCGCTGAGACCCGCACCTCCCACTGAGCAGGGAGACTGCTTCTCCCTTTCCCTCTGCTTCTTCTCCTGTTTCTACTCTCTCTCCATGTCAAATAAACAAACAAAATCTTTAAAAATAATAATATAATAGGGGCACCTGGGTGGCTCAGTGGGTTAAGCCTCTGCCTTCAGCCAAGGTCATGATCCCAGGGTCCTGGGATCGAGCCCCGCGTCGGGCTCTCTGCTCAGCAGGGAGCCTGCTTCCCTCCCTCTCTCTCTGCCTGCCTCTCTGCCTGCTTGTGATCTCTGTCTGTCAAATAAATAAAGAAAATCTTTAAAATAATAATAATAATAATAATAATAATAATAATAAAATTATATGCAAATTGCAATGTCCAAAAATCGCCAAAATTCTTAAGGAAGAGTAACATTGGAAGGAGGGGCAGTATACCTAAGAGTCACATTATAAAACTGTAATAAATAAGAGAGTGACTCCCGAACATAGGATGACAAGCAGGACCCAAAAATGCTCAGAAGTGAAGCCCCATATTTTTCAAAACTTGCTAGAGGTAGATTTATCATTGCAAATCAGTGGGTAAGAAAGAACACCTCTTTCAATAATCTGCTCTGGGACAGCCGGTCATCCATGTGGAAAGGAAGCAAAATGAAGTTAGATCCCTATTTTCAAACCATACACAAAACTAAATTCTAGGTACATTAAAGATATATATGTGCAAAGTATTACTGTAGAATTTTTGGAAAATAATATGCATGAGTATCTTAAGTTTTCAAAATGGGAAAGGATTTTTTTATATCAGGCAAGAATGCATGAAACATTATGAAAGATTGAGTAATTTCTGTGCAACAAAATTCAAAATGAACAAGATATAAAAGAAATCACGAAGTGGAAGAATATGTTTACAATGTATGTAACCAAAAAAGAATAAGTATCAATATATTTAAGGAATTCCTTTAAATTAATGAGAAAAAGAAAAAACATAATAAAAATATACCCCCAAAATGAATAACCATTTTACAGGAAAGCCAAATGATTATCAAGCCTATGGCAGGTTTCTTAGTCATCACAAAAATGCTAATTATAACAATAATGAAATACCGTTTTATGATTTTTAGGTTTGTCAATATTCAAATTTTGACAAGATTTTTAAAATATAAAGGTTTGGTAATACCAAGTGGCGACAAACATTGGAAGCAATCAGAACTCCCACAAACTACCGGTAGGACTATAAGTTAGTATAACCTTTTTGGCAAAAAATCTGAATATGGAATTCCACGCCCATTTACAAGTCACTGAAATCATGTTGATAAGAGCAACACAAATGTATGAATCCTTGCCACAGCGAGTGAGGCACAGAGGGGTTAAGTGACATTCCTAGGGTCACTCAACTAGTAAGCGGTAAAATCATGATTCAAATCGTGGAGTCTGAGTTCCGAGTCTCTACTCCACTGATGTGTAACGTACCTATCTGTAAGACACTCAGCAGCCATTAAAAAGAATTAGCCAGCTCTGTGTCTAATAATATTAAATGACCTCTAATATATACTGTTACACAAAGAATCAGTGCTTAGGAATGTAAAAAGTGGAACAGGATCTCCAGATAATCTATGAGAACTAGTGAGTCTGAAAGATTTGTCAGCTACAAGGTCAATATGTAAAAATCATTTTTATTTCTAGACACCAGCAACAACTATGAAATTAAGTTTTAAAAAGGTATCATTTTATGTGCACACACAAAATAAAATACATAAGACTAAATCTAAAAGTACTCAATTACTGAAGGAAATGAATAAATCATAAATAAATGTGTGTGAATATATATATATAAATATTAACCATGCAATAAAGGATTGATAAATTAGAGTATAGCAAAATTTAAAAATTCTATTCATCAAAGATGATTAAGATTAAAGATGATTAAAGATTTGTACTGATTAAAACAGTACAAATCAGACCGTGGAATAAGAGAAGACGTTTGCAACACATGTAACCAACAGACAACCTGGGTACAGAATATATAAATCATTGCTTCAAATTAATACAAAAAGATATATAACTCAATCATAAAATAGAAAAAATGTTATTATTTCACCAAAAAGATATACAAAGGAACATATGAAAATGTGCTCACTCTCATTAGTCATCTGGGGAATTTGAAGTAAAACTTGCGTGAGGCACCACTACACATTCATGACAATGGCTAAAATCAAGACAAGATTTACAACTAAGCTTTGGTGAGTGTGTGAGCTACTAGGAACTCTCGTGCTGTGCTGGGGGTACGTCGATTGCTACATTCACTTTGCAAAATGGCACTTACTGAAGTTAATTTAGGACCCAACGTTTCCACTTCTAGTAGGTATCCAATAGCACTGCATCTCTGCATGCACCAAAGGACATTGCCCAAGTATCTACAAGTAGTTTTAGTCATAATTTTCTCAGGCTAAAAAACAAATCCGTCAATGCTGAAATGAACAAATAACTTGTCCATATAATGAAATCCCATACAGTAATGCAGTAAAAGGAACCGTAGCTACACACTTACAAGCATAACCTCAAAAAGATAATTTTGAGCTCAAGCAGCCAGACCACAAAAGGATAGACACTGCATGATTCCAGTTGTACTAACTTAATAAACAGGCAAAAACAATTTTCTGTGATATCTGAAGTCATAAATGGAGAGAGATGTACACCCTGTTATTTCAGGGGTATGGGGGGTTGTGGTTTGGGGTTTGGGCCAAGTTCTATTTCTGGACTGGGGGCATGGCTACATCGGTCAGCTTTGCTAACTCTTTGGGTTGTACATGTATGTTGTACACTTTTATAAGTGCGTAACACGTCTATGAAGAAAGATTTTTTTGAAAATTCAAAAAAGCATGTGCATTTCAAATTATCTGCCTGCATGTACATAGTTTATCTAGATGCCTTACTTAACGGATAATGATTATATCTGAGAATAGTGCAGAAGAAGGACAAGGCTTTCCAGTGTATTTGAAAATCTTCCCCACATTTACTAATCCACACTTTCCAGGACAAGATAAAAAACCTAAAACATGAAAAAAAAAAAAAAAACCCACAACCCTAAAACATGGTTCCCCATGCTTTCCAACCACCTTGGAGCTCTCCGGTATTTTACACACATCCCCTCTCTCCAGGAAGAACCAGAATGGTGCCTGTTGCTTGTGTTGGAGAAACAGAATCAACTAAACGTAAATGAAATTTAATAGAATTAAAGAATTAAAGCAGAATGTCTTCTGACTCAGAAAACCTCCCACAAAGTAGAAGAGAAAGAACCCAGTTTTATTACTAAGCATTAAACCAGGATGTGATGTGAATTACACACCACCCTGTAGATGGCAAAGAAAGCAAGAAATCCCCCCTTTTTATACGTCCAAGTGGATACAGTCCATTACACACATGTTCTCAAAATAAACAATCACTAGCCCTCAAGTAAGAGGACTTGACAAGACCATATGCCACACAGAGTTCATCTACCCATACAGTTGGGGTGACCATCTGTGTTAGTTAATTGGCTCTATCCAGAGGAAAAATAAACCACTAATATGTTTGTGAATGGGGCTAGCTTTGCATCTTGGAGAGAGGGACCCACTGAAGTCAGGCTCCGAGCTTCCCACGGACACTGCAGCAAGGGGCACCTGCTTCCTTCATAATTTCATTCTAACAATACAGCTCCTAGGTCCTTGAGAAAGATAATCCTGGGTTGTAAAGCTGGCCAGACTCTTATTTAACTTTTCAAAATACTTATAAACATTCTAAAGAGCCCTAGAAGGAACTTGAAAGTTTTTGAAAGCACGTGCTTTATGAAAAGGGGAGGGGAAAGTCACTTCTCTTACTCTCCGCCCAGAGACTAGATCTCTTATTTTAATATGTATTTGCCCTTACACTTGCCTCCTCAAAACCTAATGAATGAAGAGAGAAGCCATCATCGGGAATATATTTGAAACGTTTTGAATTTTTGTGCCTCATCAGAGATTCACTGTGGAGTCATGTAGTTCTATGTACACATCTATATGCACAAATATGGAAATTATGCATTTTTTTTAAAGAGACAACTAAAAGAGAAATGTTAATGTGGTTCAGAGACATAGAGGGTTAAAAAAAAATTGCATTGGGCGCCTGGGTGGCTCAGTGGGTTAAGCCGCTGCCTTCGGCTCAGGTCATGATCTCAGGGGCCTGGGATCGAGTCCCGCATCGGGCTCTCTGCTCAGCAGGGAGCCTGCTTCCTCCTCTCTCTCTCTCTCTCTGCCTACTTGTGATTTCTCTCTGTCAAATAAATAAATAAAATCTTAAAAAAAAAAAAAAATTGCATTTAATTGTTTCCGGTGTGCTATCTATAAATACTTTTCCCATTCACACGGCAATACTGAACGAGGCTTAATTCCTCGTGGCAATTCGGAAGCAAATTAATACTTGTTAATTCGACAAAGCCCTGTAATGAGCTACAAGGTTGGAGGGAGATGCAGGTTCTGATTTGTGGCAGCAAGAGTACCTCCAATTTCGTCATCACTGTATTTAAATACCATTTTAATATTTTGAAACTCAGCATCTCCATTTTAAAAATACAGTAAGTCTAATTGCTAGCCTCATCAGGGTCTTACCTGGTTGATTAAACCTTACTGAAAGGTCTAGTGGGGGATTTTCAAGCTGCTCGCTTGTCTAATAAGCTTGTATTAAGTGATTCCCCTCACTCGCAATACAAGCAATTCAGACACGTAAGGGACCTAGTTAGGGGAGAGTATTAAAAAGTGTCTGGTGTGATTCTTAATTAAAAGAAAAAAATCTGTGATACAGTGAAAATAGAAATAATTTGTTTAAAAGACTGCTACTCTTACTTCACTCCAAAAACCAATGATGTATGCATGAAATTTGAATATTTTTATGCCTAGGCATTTTATTAATTTTCAAATAAATATAAATTACTCTGTGAAATATAGCTCTTTACTTAATCAGGGGGAACCTAAACCCTGACAAAATTGAGTGAAGGATGGAAGACTGTGAAACTTTTTCTTTCTTCATCTACGATGGCATTGGAACAATTTAAAAAAAAAAAATGAAGAACACCATACAATGTAGCTATCCATAGCAATATATTCCAAAATCTTAAAACCCTTTAATAGGAAATTCTTTCTTATAGAATCAAATTATATTATGCCAAATTAAATACATTTAAATTAGGGTGCCTGGGTGGCTCAGTGGGTTAAGGGTCTGCCTTCGGCTCGGGTCATGATCTCAGGGTCCTGGGATCGAGCCCTGCATTGGGCTCGCTGCTCAGTGGGGAGCCTGCTTCCCCACTCTCTCTGCTGCCTGAGATCTCTCTCTCTCTCTGTCAAATAAATAAATACAATCTTTTTAAAAATAAATAAATAAATTTAAATTGATTCGTGATTTCTCACATGGATTATCCCAATATACCCCTCACTCCGTGCCCATCTAAATCCTACACATCCTAACAAAGTCAGATTAAATCTCATTTCTTTCTAAATAGGTTGTTTCATGTGTCCCAAACCCACTGACTGTATGCCCTGAAGTGACACTCAATGATGAGCCCGAACCTCAGTTCAGTAATCGTGGCTTCATACCATTCTATTACTGTCTTACTTTCCAGAATAGATTATAAATTCCTGGAAGCCTTTCCTTGATCATCTATTCACAGGTAAACTATTTCCAATTGATTTATTCCTTTCAACATCACTATGACATTCTTATGAAACCTCTGAAATCCTCTGCATTCCTCTTACGTTTGACTCTAATACCATTCTCAGAAATGCTTCTCTCTCTACTGACTGTAATTTCACACATTTCCAGAATAGGAGCAGACATGAGCGTCCAATTAAGCTTCTGAATTCCATCCCATCTTCGCTTGCACAGGTATTTAGCCGTTTCTCCCGTATCAGTTTTCTCGGGGTTTATCCATTTGCCTGCTTGCTTGTGTGCCTGATGCACTTGTTTTGCCTTCCCAAGAGTATCTGCTCTTGGTAAGTCTCACTTAATCCCTTCGTGGTTCCAGTTCCAATTATCTGGGGTCCTTTTGTAATCATTCTATTCACTAAAATTCATCTCTCACAGAGTAGCCAAGGGCAGAGTTCAAACTGGTCAACCCAATAAAACACAAAGGACCAGGATCAGAGTAAAGGCATATTTAATTCTAAAGGAATTCAAGGGAAATATTAGCAAAGATCTATAACCTGCCATTGTGGAAGGTGATTATTGCAGGGTGCTAAAATTGCCCTGCGAATTATCAACCACACCTGAGCCCTGCCCCCTCTGACTGGCAAAATGAGGGCTCAGGCATGGACACATTGCCGCCCACATCTCTGCAAACAGTAGGATCTGGCCAAGCTCAAGATCTCTGTTCCCCTGACCCTGTTAACTTACAGGAACTGAGTATGGTCTGGATTCCCTAAGCTTCTCTCTGAATACCATCGTCCCCTCCACTCCTCACTTCAAGCTTCCCCTGAAAATCAGGTTTCCCTCCGGGTCTCTTTAGGAAGGTCTTACGTGAGTCTTATTTTGGGAATGTGATGCTGCAAATGGGGAGATAAAGATCTTTTTGACCATCATTAGGGGATCCAGTGTTGCACCCAAGACCACCACCGCCACCACCATTAGCACCATCTGTGCCCAACCACCTGCTATTTGAAGGGTTAAGTAGCCACAGGGGAGAGCTGGCGCAGAGGCATCGGAAAGGCTTTGCTGTCATCTCTCTTCCGTGTCCTCCTATACAAATTTTACTTTGAAAAACGAAAGATAATTTATCCCCGTCTTTAAACTTCCCTGCCACCAAACACCTATCAGACCTGGAGCAGTTCACATAAGATTTAGCCAATCTGTCGGTTTTAATTCTTCTTGCCAGTCTCTTCCTCGTTTTTATCCATTTCACTTTATATTTTTATCGATTTTTTTTTATCATTCAGTTTTGGTTTTTGTATTTGCTCCACGGCACGTGGCCCACGAGTTTGTTAAACTTCTTCGTCAAATACCCAATACTGGGCTTCTTGATGGGCTAAAATTACTTTGACCAGAATGACAGTAAGGGTGGGCTAGCATTCCATTTATTCAATGTCGGTTATATGGCCAGTCGTCAAGGCCACAGGGGCCACCGGGAATCACCCCATCTACAAAGGACGTTCCAGCCCGGCACTCCCCTCTGACCCACAGACAAGTCATTCCAGGTACACAGCTCAATGGCAAACACACACTGCGGGCGGGGTGATGACGCAAAACCATCTGCCAAAACAAACTGAGACAGGACAGGTTAGGTATTTCAGGAATAGAGGAATGGGTAAACAGAAGTTGAGTAGTGGTAAGCACCCGTTTTGTATGACTGACGAATGCGCCTCAAAATTCTGATGCTTTTGCCGAACTGTTTTTATTTCTTTAAATATTTTAATTTTTTTGTTTATTTGAGAGAGAGCACAAGCAGGAGCAGGGTGGGAGAGGGGCAGAGGGAAAGGGAGAAGCAGGCTCCCACAGCAGGGAGCCCGATGTGGGGCTCCATCCCAGGACCCTGAGATCATGACCTGAGCCGAAGGCAGGTGCTTAATCGACTGAGCCACCCAGGCGGCCCTGAACTGTTTTTATCTACCATTGTATTTCAGCAAAAGAATACCTCCCCCAAAAGAAATGGTTAAACTAGGAGGGTTCTCCTGCTGATTTAGTACATCCTAAGTCAAAAAATTACTGTCTGGAGGCTGGCTGGTCTGGGATGGCCTCATCCACATTCTGGAGGCAGCGAGTGTGCCTCCGTTCTCACAGGGTCTCCACCCGCCAGCCGGCCCCGACAGCCGGGCCTGCTGACCACGGGACACATGAGAGCAGCTAGGCAGAGATCACATAGGTTCAAATCGGAACTGCACACCTGATCTTCCTAAAGTAGCTATCCTACAGCGTTACAATAAATTCCCTTTTTTCCTCTTAAAAAAATTATCAGTTATGAGACAGATAAGTAAATTGGTAAAACAAACAAACAAACTTTAAGAAACCTGTGTTAACTCTGGAAACATTCTCTGCTTAGCATTTAGTTTATAGTATTATCAGTGAACACATCCAAAATCATTTTAAAGATAAATTATGTTTTGTCTAAAACCCGGTACCTCCTCGAATCACTTGTCCTACAAAGTGAACCAAGGCCCCATGCTTGTTTCTTTCTCCTTGTAAGAGACAACTCGCCTGAATTTGATTTGTATGTCGATGAAACATTCAACATGCTAATTTACTGGTTAATATTCCCCTTTGGCACGTACCAGCAAAGGATAATTGGCAGTAATGTGATTTCAACTTACTTGAATTTGTAGCTGTTAATTGAACCTTCACTTTTAGTAACTCTGCATCACAGCGTAGAAAGAAACCGCATTCCCGTAAGATGCTCCCAAAACTCCCTCTGTACAGAGAACATCAGGACAGGAAACTTTCTGTGTCCTCCCCCCCATCTGGAATCCAGGGAATCAACTCTAAATAACCTCTAGCATTATCTTCTAATCTCATGATTTGATGATTATGGAATGGGCTACTTATCTATTTATCTCTCAAAGAAAGGCGAGCATAGCTCGGGCGAGGAGGAGTCATTAATCCAAGGAGGGGACTTTGAACTAATTTCAGTGAGGGATGAAGATAGTCAAGAGGTGATTTTAAATTGTAATGATGAAGAAAGCAATCAGCTGATGCAGATTTTAGAAGTTGTACCAGGAACAATAATGAGAAAAGAGGATACTTAATCACATTCACAAAAGAATTATAGGAATACATAATTAAAGCAATGATAATGAGTAATAAAACTCTTGGCGAGACATCTTTCAAATATCACTAAAAGTAGAGTAAGAAGCAAAAAAAGACATTGTCTTTTGTGTTAGTGACAGAGATTCTGCATGAGGTTCAAGCAGGCAATTATTAAAGTGAGAAAATCTTAGGGCTCCATGTCAACAGCCGTTGGGTATGTGGGAAGGGGTTGAACAAATTTGTAGGGTGTGCACTGTACGAGACAAAAAGAAAAACAAACCCAAGGAGATAATTGAGTACTTTATTTTTTAAAAGATTTATTTATTTATGAGAGAGAGAGAAAGAGAGAGAGAGCGCGTGCAAGCAGGAGAGGCAGAGGGAGAGAGACAGAGACTCTCACGCAGATTGACATCGGGATCCCACCACCCTGAGATCATGATCCGAGCAGAAACCAGGAGTCGGATCCTCAACTGACAGTGTCATTCCAGTGCCCCAATTTAGTATCTTAATATATTCTAATAATAGAGAAGCGACAGGATTTTATACATGAAACAGGAAAAATTATAGGAAAATCAACCGTCTTTCAAAACTACAAATGTTAGCACAGAGAAACAACACAAAAAATCTCATGAATTAGAAGGGTTAGGGGAGCTCGTAAGTGGGTAAAGGTCATTCCATTCAAAAAGAAATGAGGACAAATTAATAACAAGGTTTATAAACATCGAGAGAGCAAGTGTAATGGAGTAATATATATAATAAATAGCAAAATGCAGGGTAGTTAGAATTATAAATACAGCACTGTAAGACAGAGCACATTATCTCACACACACACACACACACACACATGTATTTATATATGTATAGATCAGTAAGCAAATTTATTCCATCATTCCTGATGACCTATATATGTGTGTGGGGGGGTGAATTTTGAATACTTTTTAAAATCAGTTTTAATATCTTGTTGGTTCTCTCATTAATCAATATGTCAAATATTTTTGTTTTCTCTTTACATTTGTGTGATAACAATACATCTCTAAACTATCTTAACTTATCCTTTAAATATCTATAATACATATATAAATGTACAAAGTAACAACATGCAAGAGAAACGCCATTCTCGTATGTATGACTACAGATGCACGCATGTAGGAAATATGTGAAGTACGTGATAGGTACATACAATAAATATTGCACATCTAAATGAGAATTAAAACTCAGAGTGCACACCAGTTGCCACAAACTGTTTTAAATGCTTTAGATATATTAACTCATTTAATCCTTGTAGTTACCCTATAAAGTGGGTATAAGGTAGGGCCCACTACGGCTCCATTTTACAAATGGGGAAACGGAAACGCAGTAACGAACATGCTCGTGCAAACAGAAGGTGTCAACGCTAAGACTGTGCCCGGGACACGCGGCTTCAGGGGCTGACGCTAACCCTCACGATCCGCTACCGCTCTCCATTGCTTGTGCCTAAGCTGACAAAACTGCCTTCAAAGGAATTGGACAAACATTAAGTAAATAAGATAGAAAACCTATCCCAGACTTGACGTTGTATTTTCCTTCCTCTTCCCAAAGGGAGTAAGAGGGACACAGACCTCCCATAAATTCCCACACTGATGGCAAATCAAGTGTGAACAGGGGCTTACCAGGCGAAGGACCGCTTAGTCAAGCTGCAGGCTTTCAAGTAATCCAGACGTGATGGAGTCTACCCTAGAGCTCTCCGAAACTACTGATTCAATCTCAGCGCCATTACCTACTACACTTAAAGACTCACCGAGGAACGATTAGATCCCAGCTGTCTGAGCCAATGCAAACATATCACCCACTTTACAAAAATAAATAAATGAATAATGATATCTTCAGGAATTATCAATGAGTAAGCCCAAGGAAAGATCTGGAAAGGTTCTACAGCAGTAAATGAGGGAATCAATGGCCAAGACCGCTATAGCAATTACAGGCTAACGAGGAGGGATGAAGACAGATGTATCAAAATAGCTAACAGCTCCCCAACGGGCTAGATTCCTCCTCCTTTGAAGCAAAAACGGAGTCTGCAAACTGTGGTGTTAAGTAGGACAGGTGGAGCAAATATGGCTGAAATGTTCCACTCTACTGATGTTCTCAACATTTTCATATACCAGGGTCCCTGACCAATGCCATCCATATATACACATATATATATGTATGTGTGTGTATATATATATGTTTTTTTCACCTTCCTGTTTATATTTGTACACCAACATAACGAGCCCTGAATGTAAGCAACCTAGAAGTGGCCCGACCTGCCAGTGCAGGCTAGCATTACTCTTGTCCGCACTCAGCAAGGCCCTCGTGAAGCAATACCTAACTGGGGACAGAGGCAGAAAATGGATATAACAAGCTCCAGCTCTAGGGCCTTCCATGTGACCCCACCCCTCATCCAACGTGTGCCTCTATATCTCCCCAAACAATGGAAAAATTTGCCCTTTATTTCAAGTGGAGCTCTTCTGTTGTCAATTTTTTCTGTACCAACCAGGTTTTTTTGTTCAGTTTCCTTCCCAGCTCCTACCTGCCCAAAGACTTTGGTTCCACCCCACTGATTCTTACAGAAACGCAGCACCCCCTTGTTGAACAACGTGTTACATTTGTGCAGCAACCAAAGCTGCTCGGTTCTAAAGAGAAAGCCTGTTAGGAACATCTCTTTCTACAATCCATCCAGGCTGGTCGGAGGCTGTGGGAGCATAGCAATGACACCGCTGATATCATTGTGCCTAAAGCAAATGATTAAAAGCCCATCAATAAGAATTGGGAAAAACTGAGAATCAGAGGTTCCTTTTTTCCCCTGTTCTGAGAGTTCAGTTTTACTGATTCTTTTTTGATGTGCTGAAACTTTTTTGAATGTGTTCTTCTGCTTCCATTGTCTATAAAATAAAATGCTTTCATCAAGACTTATTAATTCATGTCTCCTTAAGAATATTACATTTCCAAATTATCTATGCACTGCTATACATTATCTTTAATTTTTATTATTTACACTTGCCTGGATTTTATTTTGGGAAAGGCAACAAATGAATGGAGTCAGTCTAAACACCTTACTAATCCAGAGTCATTTCTCTTTTCAAGTCCATATCCTTAAATCAGATGATAACTACCCAAGGCTATCAAAAAACACAACCAAAATTTATGATTGTAAGTGGTTTACCTATATTGATTCAGTCAAAACTCAAAAGGTAGTTAAGATTATAGCCCTATATTAAAGATAAAAATCCTGAAGCCTAGAGATTTTAAGCAAATTGCCCAAGGTTACTCAAGTGGTAACTGACAGAGGCAGAATTCAAATCCAAGTTCCGACAGCTCTGCATCCATGAAGGTATGAATTCCTTAAGAGAGACAAATCTCTTCTTAAAGGAATTTATCAATTGAGTGGTTATACACGGAACATGTAGAAACATGATGGTCATTTTTTCAATAACAGCACTTTTAAAACATGCAAAGTGATCTTTTTTAATGGTCCAAAAACCTAATAATAAAGTATGTCTCAGTAAGGAAATTTCTGTAGCTGGTAAGCTGATTTGTCCATTCATCTATTCAACATTACTTATTGAGTGATTACCATGTGCAAGTCCCTCAGAAGGAACACAGAAGCCTACAGACCAGTAGGGAACAAAACCAAACAAACAAGAGAGCACAGAGGGGAACAGCTCTAAGAACAGATGTACACGATGTTCCCCATGCAGGGGAGAGAGACATGAACTTGCTGGGCGCAGGGGTAGGAGGTCAAGGCAGGTCTTAGTGAAAGATGATATATAAAATGCATAATAAAAGGCAAACTGGAATGCCAATAGAATTCAAAAGAAAAAAAGAGTAGGATGTAAAGGAATGCATTTAAGGAAATGCTAAGTCCCTATAACATGGAAAAATAATGTGCTTAGGAACCTGAAATTAGTGACATGCAAGTATGTAATTTTCTTCTGTCTTATTTCTGTGCTGGTAAAAGAATAAAAAGCTTCTATCCAAACCATACGGTGTGGTTGTGAAAAGTGCTGGTTCCTCAGGGACTCTTAAATCTACTGCTTTAGAATCTCTTGTAAAGACACCCAGAAACCTGCCCATTGAACGAGCTCCAGGCATGGCCTTATGCATGAGGAACGCCATGCATAATGACCACCATTTACGCCAGAACGTTGTCAGAGATGTGACCAGACTCTACGTCAATCGTCTCTGTTCTGTGGAACGGCGTCTCAGATTTAGGGTAACGCTGCCTCCACATTGGCCCTGGGGACCAAGTTAGTGTCAAGGGACACATGCCTATTTTGAGCAAATTGGTCTGCTGGGTGGAACTTGTAATGCTTATTATTTGTGATTCTAATTGGAAAACATCTATAGAAAAGAAAACAATAAATCTAACACTAACAGTTAATAATATATTGTTCTTTATGATAATTATTAGATAATACAGGCACTAGAGGCTTAAGGCTTCTCTTCCATTGTGAGAATAAAATCTCACATTGGATATCATGGGTTACACGGGCTATTATTAAACACACAGGAAGTTCCTAGGTTTTGCCCTATTATTCAGCTTAATTTTTAACTAGTGATCAGACACCAGCCTGGAATAAGTTTGTTGAGAAAGCAGAAAAACAAATCAAATTGAATATTTGATAAGAATGATTGCATGCTAAAATTTTTATTTTCTTTTAGGATCAATATGGTGCAACAGAGTTCAAGTAAAAGAGAATTATAGCGAAGTATTTTTGATGTCTTCAAAAATAATCATTCTTGGATTAAAGTTAAGATAGATGTTCCGAAATACAGTACCATGTGAGAAAATACAGAGTCAAGAAAGGGAATAGTCCATGTTATCACGATGTTCTTAGTAAAAGTGTTCACCTAGTCCCCATATTGCAAAGGGTTTGTGTTAAGAGGCAGAGCAGCAGTGGTGTTCTAGAATGTTCTAGAGTGGCTCAGAACAAAGTATGTGGGGATTTTGAAAACCCTTGATCATCAAAACAGGGAGGAGTATTCACTCACAGAAAATCATGGCTTTGTGGTTTTGGGGGTTTTTTTGGGGGGGTGCGGTTGTTTGTTTGGTTGGTTTGGTTTGGTTTTGCTTTGCTCTTAAACAGCCAGTTCTCAGGACACCAGAGACACAAGACTTAGCTTCAATCTGTTCTCTGCAATCACAATCTGTGTGACTCAGGTAACCTCTCTGAACTGCACGTTCTTTTCCCAAGTAGGGATAAAGTTACTGGCTTTTATACAGAATTGACTTTATATAAACTAATGTTTGGTTAAAGCACGTAAGCATTGCAAAATGGCTTCTAGTACGTCATGCTGGCCTTGTCAGCTGGGCCCCTTGTATTTAATTTTTATTTATATTTTATTAATATATTTATTGTATTTTCATATGATAAATATCCTGCTGTTTGAAATTTCCAGGTCCTTTATCAAGAACTTTTCAGAGGAAAAGCTAATTCCTTCAAAGGACTGTTTTGAATGTCAAGCATCTTATCCAATTATCAAATAAGACATTCTGAAGAAAAATTCATTCAAAGAGGAAAGTTTCAAAAAAGGCAACAATTTTTTTTTAAAGCTTGCCTGCAAACAAACCGAGAAAATTATTTTATTTATTTTTTGAAGGTCCCATCTTTTTTTTTTTTAAGTTTTTACTGAAATTCTAGTTAGTGAACATATAGCGTAATACTAGTTTCAGCTGTACAATTTAGTATGTAAGTGATGTAAATGATTTTAAAATGTTTTAGTTACAAAAGGAACCAAACGTGAATGCTTACTTTTTTTTTTTTTTTTAAGATTTTATTTATTTCTTTGACAGAGAGAGATCACAAGCAGGCAGAGAGGCAGGCAGAGAGAGAGAGAGAGAGAGGGAAACAGGCCCCCTGCTGAGCAGAGAGCCCGATGCGAGACTCGATCCCAGGACCCCGACATCATGACCCGAGCCGAAGGCAGTGGCCTAACCCACTGAGCCACCCAGGCGCCCCCGTGAATGCTTACTCTTTATTTCCCCTAAGAAAATACACCTTCTTTGCTTGGTAGTGCGATTCTAACACCAAGCTGTCCTGTTATTTCATCGGTAGGTACATTCTTGAGAACATAAACTCGAGAGCAAATGACGGTGATGATGTTTTCAGAGGTACAAGGGTGGTCATCACAGCTCCGCGCTCGCGGACACACATGCATGACTAGATATCCAAAAACCGCATCTACAGTATCAAGAAGGAAACAAAGGTATCTCAAGAGAACCTCCTTTCAGGGCGCCTGGGTGGCTCAGTTGATTAAGCGACTGCCTTCGGCTCAGGTCATGATTCCAGAGTCGCTAGATCGAGTCCCACATCCGGCTCCCAGCTCCAAGGGGAGTCTGCTTCTCCCTCTGACCTTCTCCCCTCTCATGCGCTCTCTCACTCTCTCTCTCTCTCAAATAAATAAAATCTTAAAAAAAAAAAAATACCTCCTTTCACACTAAAAAGTCAAGCAGCAGCCCTTTCCAATAGAACTTTCTGTGAGGACAGAAAGGTTTGAGACCCCTGGTCTTCCACGGAGCAGCCGGCAGCCCACTGAAAGCTGCTGAGCTCTGGAAATGTGACCAGTCAAAATGAAGAAATTAACTTTTTTTTTTTTAATTAAAATTCACTTCAATTTAAACCTAAAATCTACATGTGGATAGTGGCTACCAAAACAAAAGTACAGAATAGACATTTTGAATATGCTCTTCCTCAGGGGTGTGTGTGTGTGTGTGTGTGTGTGTGTGTGTAGAGAGATATTTGTGAGGACAAAATAGTGGAAGTGGTAACTGTAGCGTTTATTTAACAGCCTACAAACTTTACATCTCTTCCTCATTTTCAGGGTGTGAGAATCATGAGTCACGTCTCTTGAAGTGCCTTATTTCGTGTCCTGTTATGCTGCAAAGCTCTGACAAGATATTCCCTTTCAGGCTTAACAAGTAGCTTAATAGATGTTGTACTTGTCGTAGAATGAATTGCCTGAGGTAAACAGATAGTAAACAAATAGTATAATATGTATTTTCTCAACAAATATTAAATAATATTTGTGTTCCCAAAACATTGTTGGGTGGAATGATTGAAGGAGCCAGTAACTTTTAATAAATCATTTTTAGACTCCGCCATTTATAACTCGCTTTCCTTTTATGTGATAAGGAGAAATTATTTCTTCTCCCGCCTCTATTACTCTTTTCTCTCCTTCATGTTTTCATAACAGATACCATATTTACAATGAAAATGAATGAAGTTTTTCACATAATTTTTAGTCTAAAGATTCAAAATTTTACTCTTTAAACTGGCGGTACCACCAGTAAAAGTAAGTAACTTTTAAGTTGATTTCTTTCATACTTACAACTATGTTGGCTTTACACTAAATGATGTGTACCAAGATACAAGATACCTAAATGAATGTATTCTTTTAAAATCCTTATATCTTTTTTTTTTAAAAGAACACTTTTTAAAAAAAAATCAAATGTCAATATGTCATTAATATTAAGAGAAATGAGGTTAGCACGGTTTAATATATGATGGGAGTTTTTTCCTTGACATTTAACCCATCATATTAAAAGCTTCTTCAAAGGCAAGAAATATCAGCTTGTCACCTGGAGATCGAAATTGAGCTGCTCTGAGACAAACTGCTGTTTCTTCCCCATGATGAAATTCATAGAATGGACAAAAATGTCAGGATAAAAATAGGCCACCTTGGGTGGGGGGACCATCAGGAAAAGAAGGATCGTTATTGTTATAATTACAACTAAAAATCATTTAAAATCAGTTATTTTTCTCTCGTAGCACGTGAAAGACACCTAGCACCTGGATTTATATTATTAAATACTTAGTTGAGAATAAAATGCGATCAAACTATGTTTATGCTAGTCTGTGGATGTCACTTTGAATACAAGCTGAACCGTGGATAAGAAGGCATTTTAAAGAACAGCAAATATTTTAATTCATAATATACAAAGGACATACCACAAGCTGGCATTTTGAAACTCTGGGATGATTAAAAAAAAAAGATATATATCAATATTAAATCTTGCAAGATGTTGGAGGGCTGGATGCCAAAATATGCACATCTTCTAAGGAAAATCTCTGATAATTCAAGAAGGAAAGAACTGTAAATGAATCCACTCATAAGGATCAACAAGTTGCACTTTTCCTGCAATTTAAAAAGTATCTTGAACAAATGCCATGGAACAGAAGCACGGAGCTCAAGATGAAACCTCTCATTGCCCCCAAAGAAGGCTTAGCACAGTGAAATATCAGATTTTCCTGTATCTGGGACACGGAAGAACTCACGTTTATACAGATTTTGTTAAATGCCATTATTCGCCACTGACCACTCCATATTAGTTAACTGCTCAGGTTTTAATGTTACATATGGAGAAAATCTTGGCTACTTTCACGGATAGTTAATCCTGTAGATTATATGACACTGTTACCTCATGAGATTTTAATCCCTGTCAAATGGCTATGATCATCAGTCATATTCAGATTTTATTTAAGAACTGTAATATCCCCTTTCTATAAATCCTTTTCAATTATTTAGGGACGTGTTTTCTAGTCTCCCTTATCTTTATTCTCCATTGCTTTTCCAATCGATAGTTCTTCCAGTTAATCAATAATGCAGAGAAAGAAGTCCAAGTCAGATATGGGCCAAAAGCCAGTGTGACTTTAAAGTAAATAAATAACTATCAGAATGTGTGTATGCCTGGTTCATCAGATTGGCAAAATATCCTTTAACTTTGTAAGATTGAGATTTCACCAATAAAACAGGGAAGGAGGGGAGAGACAGCTAACTGGGTTAGTTGGGCTCACGCATAAAATCTGGTATACAAGGGATAACATCCAAACTGTGTTAGTCACCAAGCCCTCAGAAACAAAAAAAGTAAAGTGCAATTCTGTACAAATTACACCGAGACTTGGTATGTTTTACTCTCCCAAATACTGGCTGGTAGTAGAGGTACAGAATGTCAGACCTGTCAGTTTTCCAATTTACAGTGACAGAAATGTGTTCTATATTCTTTGTGTGTTCGATGGCATTGTCAAGACCCATAAAGAAAAGACTTTTACGAAAGTTATCCATACCGCGATCAAAAAAGCAGAACTTTAAAAACCTAGCATGCCGAAAAATTTTTAGGAATAACACTGAACATTCTACTCAGCTTTGTATGGAGATTTCAAAAAAAAAAAGATTTATTAAAGAATATGTCTGTACAATACACTGTCCTTATGTATTGCACTATAATTTAACATGATGCTTGATTTTTACCACAGATTCAAATAACTAAATTAAACATTTGACACAAATCATGTTTTCACTTTTCCCAGTCAACATTAGGTTTTGAAAACTGGACATATTGTGAGTCAACCACAGCATGTGACCAACACATTTGCTTCTTTTCACTCATTCTAGGAATTATAATAAAATACCTAAGTTACTCTACTTCTCTTCTTCCACAAAAATAATCAAGTATGACCCTACTTAGAAGTGAGGACTAGATTTTCTGGGGTGTAATAACAAATACTAGATTGTTAAAGAGTTAGATATAAGCATTCATAAATTCACTGCTATGAACTTCCTTCCAGAAGGGCTGTACCAGGCTATGTTGCCACAAGCGATGGAGGACACTATCATTCCTCCTCATTCTTGTCAACCCTCGGTCGGATCTTTCTCCTGAGGTGAACCCCACAAGTGTAAAATAGTATTTCACTTTTGTTTTAGTATGCATTTGTCTGATTATTATAGAGGCTGGGTACCTTTCACATAATTAGCATAATTTTGTGCCTTTTTATAGTTTGCCAATTTGCTTCCTAATTTCTTCATCCTTTTTGGTTGCCTGGAATATAGTTTTAGTCTAGTTTCAATATTAAACCCTTTGCAAACCTCTTCACCCAATCTGTCATCCAAATGTTAATTCTTCCTGTGATACTGCTCACTGAACAAAACTTCTCAATGTTTATGTAGACAAATCCATACGCATTGTGCCTTTAGGGCTCTGTGAAGAACTTTCTCCTCACAGTTTTTATAGTTTTAGTAGTTACATTTCTCTCACTCATCAGTCTGGAGTTGACCACTGTGTGTGGTGTGAATGAGGAGTGGACGTGATTCCTCTACTGTGTAGTCTGTTTTCCCAAGTAATGTCCAGTCCAGCCTTTCCCACTGGATGTGGGACCACTTTACCATTATCTAGTTACCAAACCAAGGGGTCTGTTTTGAACCCTATTTTGTTACATTAGTCTTTTTGCTATTTTCTACAATAACATTAATCATGCTTATTACTTAGACTTTGAAGCACAATATCTCTTAGGAGGTATTTTACTTCATTTTTTTTTAACCAACTGAGCTTTTCATAGATATTTATGTATGTATGCCCAATTCTTCAAAATTCATTTTTATCGGAAGCACCCTGAACTTACAAGTTATTGTAGAAAGTAAGCCTTTATATTATTAAAGACATACTATGTCTCTACATTTATTCACATCCGCTTTTATTTCCTTCACTACAATTTTAAAATTTCTATTATAAGGGTTTTGCAAATTCTTTCCCAGATAAATTTCTATGTCCTTTTAATTTTTGTCCCTTTAGTTTTAAAAATTTTAAACTTTTTAATTTTAATTATTTTGTCCAATAATTTTATATTACATTTTGAAAGAAGTCATTACTGATTTAGATGAATGCCTAAAAACTGAATGAGTTGACCTCATGTTCAGCAAACTTACTCAGATCTCTTATGAATTTATCATTTGTTAATTCTGCTGGGATTTCTCTGGAGATCATGTCTATGAAATGATAGAGTTTTATACTTTTTTATTATTTTTCTCAAAATGTGTCAAAATCTACATTTATAAGACTCTAAAGAATTATGCCTAATCTCTAGCAATTCATTGAACTATAGTAATGAAAAGTGGACACCCTTGATTTGCTCCTGACCAAAGATAATGTTGAAAATTAATCTTTAAATATGACATTTACTATAATTATAGTATAAGCTTTTAACACATGAAGAGAATTTCCTTTTAATTTTCACAGCATTTTTTTTTTTAAGTAGGCACCATGCCCAGTGTAGAACCCAAGGCAGGGCTCGAACTCATGACTCTGAAATCAACACCAGAACTGAGATCCAGACAAAGACGCTTAACTGACTGAGATACCCAAGCTCCCCCTCAGCATTTTTAAAACAGTTATCACGAATGGAAATAACTTTATAAATTATTTCAGTGTTTATATTGTTTGTTTCAGAGTTTTAAAAACATAATGAACTTGAAAAATTCTTATTCAGCATCTATTGCTATAGTTATGTGACTATTCCCAGTATATTAATGATCTGAATTACATTAGAAAATTCTGCCAAGTGTAACTATCCTTCCATTTTTATGATAAACTTTCTTTGATCACAAAGTGTTTTTAGATATGTGTTTGGATTTAGTAAGCCAGTACACGGTATGCCCAAATGGGATTATTTCCATGATAGATTCAGCTCAAACTCTAGGAAGACAGGTATCAGCCACTCCTGTAATCCACAGAGAACTAGCCAACTCCCCTCCAAGCAGCACTTGCACACAGTACCCTTAGCTTAGCACCCACCTCTGGCTCATCAAAAGGGTAGAGAACTGAGGCAATGTTAGAGAGCAAGGGGATGAGTGTTTAGGAGAAAACCATCAGTCTGTCTCTGAGTGACAATTTTCGCACTGGCAAGTAGCTGGGAGTATTTCAAGCTTCAAGGGGCCCTGGACTTTTAGAAAAACAATGACCTAGGCCTAATCAAGGTCTGTGAAGCAGACCAGAAAGAGAAACAGAGGTGAGTAGATATGGTAACACACTATGCAGACAGAGCAGGAGAAATTCTGGAAACCAACAGCTGGGGCAAGCCATGTGTATTTCTCACAAACCCTACAGGGGCTACACAGAGATAATATGTGCCCAGTGATTTTTTTTTTTAAGATTTGTTTATTTACTTATTAGAGAGAGTGTGTGCACAGTAGTTAAGTGAGGGGCAGAGAGAGAAAGGGAGAGAGAATCCACAGCCAGACTCCCCGCTAAGTGTGAAGCCAGAGGCAGGGCTCTCCCTCGCAACCCAGAGATCATGACCCAAGCCAAGATCAAGGGTGCTGCTCAACCAACGGTGCCCCTGCCCCAGTGCCCCTTGCCTAAGAAACTTCAAATCCTTCCAAAGGACCAAGTGACCCCACCGAGGGTCACTTTGAAGAGATGAGGGAAGAGAACCTGACCTGCTTTGTGGGAAGTCACACTTCCCAACAGAGGCTTTCAAATTACTTGAAACTGCTCACATAAGACAATGAGTAAAGCACAGACATTGTTTGGGGTCAGAGAAAATTTAAAAAAGAAAATGTAAATCAATCCCGGGGGTGGGGGAATATCTGTTACAATATAGGTATGGGTATTAACATCTGACAACTTTTCTTTTGTGATCACTCCCAGTTGTTACCAGTAATAACTGTTACCAGTAACAATTTTTAGAGTGTAAAAGTCCTTTCCTACCTACGATCTGAGCATGAACCTCTCATCCAATTTGAAACTTTCTCATCCTTTCCTCTGCAGTCTCAAACCATTGCTAACCAACAACCAAATTACTATATTCTCTCCCATGGACCAGGGAGCTCCTGGGAATACCTCAGTGATCTTCTGCGGATCCTGTCGGAGAAAAGAGCCTACTGCAGGGAACTCACACAGCCCCACCGAGCCCTGCTACAGGGGTCCACTCACACGGACTCTTCTGGAAGTAATGCTCAGGGGCTTTCTGACGGGGCTCCTTTCCAAACCTGAAAGCCCCAAGCGTCCAGCTCCCATCTGAGGGTGCTACGTCTGGCCCCTACACCAGGGAGCGTGCAGCCACCCACACCCCCCCACTCCTGCCTTCCTTCCTCATGCTCTGCTTGCAACAGTAAGTCTACAGTGCAGAGAACATCTGTCAAGGGTCCTACGTGCTTTTCCAGAAGCTCTTCTCACTTGCGTTAAGGCAAAAATGTAACTTACTCCCTAAAATCTCTGTCCAAGGAAATTCCCATGAAACACTTCCTGTAACGAATGCTTAAGCCTCTTTTTCATACCTGGACGTAGGTGATAATCTCACGGTGTAGAAAGAGAGTTTCAGGCCACCTCCTTTGTGAGCAGCTCACATGTGGTCTAAAATAGCATTTTCGAATATACCAGCACTTGGCCTCTTCTTCATCTCTGTCTTGGTGCTTCCTCTAAAAGCGTAAGAACAAATATCATGTATCAAATGCATTAGATGTTATTTTTAAAATTGAATTATATAAAATCCCTAAAGCATCCAGATTTAATTATCTTCCAAGCTCTTGCACAGCGGAGTTTTAAATTCTTTGTATCCATTCTTTTCTGTAACAAATGTATATTAATTGCTTACTTTGAGCCAGGACTGTTCTAAGAACTGCAATTGTAGTAGGAAGTAAAGCAGAAAGGCTCTATCCTTGTGAACTTGCATCGTAAGGGAGGGAAAGACATATAAATAAATAAATGCTATACATCAGTGCTATGACAAAACTCTACAGCTAACTGCGTGGGTAAGGGACAGCATAAACTGTGGTTAGGAAAGGCGAAGGTGTTGATAATTAAGCAGAAGTTCTTTTTTTTTTTTTTTTTTTAAGAATGATTTATTTATTTGAGAGAGAGCATGCAAGCAAGAGGAGGGGCAGAGGGAGAAGGAGAAACAGACTTCCGGCTGAGCCCAGAGCCCAGAGTGGGGCTTGATTCCATGACCCTAGGACCATGACCTGAGCCAAAACCGAGAAAATCAGACACTTAACCAACTATGCCCCCCAGGGGTCCTAATTAAGCAGAAGTTCTAAAGAACTGATAGTGAGGCTTTCATACGCTATGGAGAAACAACCCAGGCAAATGCACAGCATGTGTTGTCCTGCTCAAGGAATAGCAGGAAGGCCGTTATCATTTTGAACATAAATGGTAAAGTTAAATGTAAAATTCTGGAGTCAAACTCTTTTTTCCCTCACCATCCCCTTTCTTCATGATAAAATGCACTTTTCAATCTTACCTGGAGGGCGAGATGGCATACACTCTTCTTGCCTTTTGTTGTCATTGTCATTCACGCATTTATTCGATGACGCTTTCCTAAAAATACTGCCTCCTTCCCAAATGTCCATCTCTAGAAAATTCTGAAACAACAGAGTAAATGAAAAAATTACCATTGGTGCAAGTAACCTCATTTAAGAATGAAGCTTTATGGGGCACCTGGGTGGCTCAGAGGGTTAAAGCCTCTGCCTTCGGCTCAGGTCATGATCCCAGGGTCCTGGGATCGAGCCCCGCATCGGGCTCTCTGCTTGGCGGGGAGCCTGCTTCCTCCTCTCTCTTTGCCTACTTGTGATCTCTCTCTGTCAAATAAATAAATAAAATCTTAAAAAAAAAAATGAAGCTTTATTAGACTCATGCCAACCAAGTGGTCCAGGTACAAATGACAACATTTAAATAAAAGATAAACCATATAATTTTAATTGTTTCCAATTATTAGGTATTGAATTTCCTCTAGGCATGTCTATAAACATAATTGCTTAATTCAGCACTTTTAGTAAGTCTAATTTTAGTTGATGTGTTAGAACCTGAATTTCAAAGATTAAAAATTACTTTGGTCTTATCTGAACTCATAGTCATGTGGGGAGAAAAGGAAACAAAAAACTGCATAATAGAGATACAGGGAGGAAGTACAAAAAGTCTGGAGAAGGGTGCTAGGGTTGTAACAACGTAGTCCTAAAAGATGGCCTCAAAGTCTTTGACATTTCTTCCAGGAGGTCAGGTCTCTGTCTCTTCCCTTCACACCTGGTCAGGCCCCTGACTCCTTGGAGCTACCAATGAGGGAGGAAGGAGGAAATGTTACTCTATGACTTTCAAGACCCCGTCCTAAAGGCATCCAGCTTCCCCGTGGCTGTCTTGGAATGCTAGCTGTCGGGGTGTTCCCTCCCAGAACACAGCCCTGGGAGCCAGCAACCTTGCTGGCAGAATCCTGAGTCTTGTGGAGCGAGCCCCGGTATAAGGGAGTGGTTGACAGTCCCCAGTGAGCCTACAGTCGGACCCGGAGCTGGAGAACCACCCCCGCCCCCACAGCCGGGTGGCTCCAGCCTCCAAAGGGCACGTCCCTTCCAGCCATTCAAGTCTTCCAAGGAGCAGCCCCAGACGTGGAGCAGAGATAATCATCCCCAAGGTGCCCCGTCCACTCCCTCCCACAGAACGTCAGGGCACAAGGACATGACTGCCATCGATGACATGACTGCCACGTTCTGTCCTCAAGTGCGGGTGCTTTGTTATGCAGCAGGAGATAGATGGGACACATGATGGTCATCTATTTCAGAATTTTCAGATGGCCTTTATTGCAGATACTCCGTGACTTTCCCCCTCATGATCCTTCAGACTGTCAGACACCGGGCTAAAATCGTCTTTGGATAGGAGCTATCCATGCACCCCTGACTCTGCCTGGGAAAGAAGGGGAAGCTTCCCAGAGCAGATACCATGATTGGAAAAAATTGCCTGATCTATTTCATGGGTTCCCCGTGCCACTGTTCGAGGCCAACACCCAAATGCCTTTAATGTTCTGAAAAGCGCCTCAAAATCATCTTTCAATTGCATATTACTTGATCTTCAGTTTTGTGACCTGCCTGAACTTAGTACAAACTCCGTGTCACTCTAGAGGTAATTTTGTACGGCAGCCCCATCAGCTCGGTGACAGCGGATGATGGGAGAAAGAAGGCTGCCTTCTTTTGTCCCTACGAAGGACAAGGAGGAAGGGGTGAGGGAGACGCACGCAAGGTCTCCACTGCCTCTCCTCTATGACCACCGCCTGTGTCAGCTCCTCGACGTACAGGATCATTCAGGCTTGGCATCTGTAAAAACACTGGGCAGGCGTTGTTGTTTTTTTTCCTTTTTTGCAATCCTAATTTTTAAGAATCATTTAATTGGGCCCAGAGGCTGTGCTACGGGAGTACACAGAATTTAGGACAAATAAGGCGAATGAGTGCTTCGGGACGTTCCGTTGTTCGCGTTAAGCCTTTAGGAGGACAAGAGCTAACGGAGGACACTGGACCATTGTTAGGAAGCTGATGAGGAAGCACCAGCGCGATTTCAGCGAGAGAGAAGCAGCCACTCTCAGCTTACTGTCCATTTCCCACAATGAAAACCTGAGACGGAAGACAACGAACGCTGTATCCAGGCATCGTTCCTCCATTGTTTCTTCCTGCAGGTTTCATATTAATCCATTGCTGATAAATATACTGCACATATCCCTTTTCTTCTGAGTTTTTCCACTTGACTTTTTCTGTCCCCTACCTTCCGTCCTCTCGGCACCGAACGCTGAGCTACTACCTGGCCTGACGAATTTAAATCCCCTAAGACATCTCTTGCCACAGTATCACAACTAATTTTCTCCTTTCAATTAAAGGTCATAGTTTGTTTGAGAAGAGCAGAAAGTACCGCAAGCATATTGACATTGTGTAAATGAGAACTGAAATCAAGGGGTGGGTAGTTAATGAACAAAAGATCATTGCTCAGTGTCTTAACTGCAGCATTTCGCTCCAGATTAAATCCACTGAAGAGGTGATGGGCCAGAGGACAGCCAGCCAGCCGAGAGGGCAGTCACCCCACACGGTGGGTTCGCCAACCTTCTCTCCCTATTTTCTTCCCACGTATGTAGTTTGCTTCCGAGGACTTCCATGTCCGGCTAAGGGAACAAAAAGCGTATTTCCCCCTCGTACAGGGATCTATCGTTATTTTATAACATATGTGCCCGGTTATACCATTCAGCACGACAACCTGTGTAAGGAAGATGCACTTGGTTTCTTGTGGGCTGAGGACAAGTCTGTAAAGACAAAGGTCACCCTGAAGAACAGAGTAGAAATTACACCCACTGATTCAAAGACTGCATGCATGTAAGTGTTCCAATAATTAATGCAGATCTAACTATGCTTTATAGTTTGCTTACTACTAACACAGAATGACAAACACTTCTGTAGGAGGAAAAGTTTGAAAAGTAAATTGCTGGAATATGTATTTTACCTTACATAAATATGTTTTAGGGAGACTCGTGCTTTAAAAATGTTTTGCAAAGCTGGTATAGTTACGTGCGTGTCTCCCAGAAAGAAGACGTGAAATACATTTTGTTGTTATTTTAAATTTCAGTGTTAAATTTTCACTACAATGTAACTTGAGGGTTTGCTAATAGCTTACAGATTGAGGGTTGCAGAAAAAAAAGAGACACTGGTAGGTAGACTAAAAATTCATTACAATATTACCTCATATGGTAATTATATATAGAAATCTTATTTTAATATAAGTTTTATGCTCTAACCCCTTATTATATTTGATTGTCGACAGTCAGTTATAAATCATTACTATCACTTGAGTAATCAATTAACAAATTTTGGTTTTGGTGAGAGATGAATCATTTGTCTGAGGTTCCTATTTTAAATAGCCTGAATTGCGTGTTTTAAATATATGTTTATATAGCCATTCATCTAAAAAAAAGATGGAATACTATTTCTATGATCCACCAATAAAGATGCTAACAGACAATGTTTGTGTAAGCACACACCATAGAAAGCAGCAAACAATGCAAAAAGAGAGTAATTTTGCTTTCCACATTCACCTTATTTCTAGGGATAGTTTTCCTTACCTATAGAAATTTAAGTTTAAATTAATATGTCTACATCGCCACAGTGCTATCATTAATGGTTAATCATTTGTGTAAATATTCTTTGTTTAAAAGTTAGAGGTAGTTTGTTTAGTAACTAACAAATTCAGTCTTATTAACGATGCCAGCTTTGGAATTCTAGACGTATATAACACATAAACTCTGTCCCAAAAAACCTTTATCATTTACTTCAGGAGGCAAATCTAACACACATGAAATGATTCAAGACATCATAAAATTAGGACAAAGGTGTGTTATTTCAGCTGCAAAAGCTATAAAAGTTCACAGGCAAAGAGATCACGGAAGCTAGAATAATTGGAAGCTTTTATGGGGGAAACGGTCCCATCTGACAATTCCGGGTACTGAATGCTTTCAGCTAACCACCTCCTGGTAACTGCGCCCCTAAACTTTTTACTATAAAAATATAACCACATTAGGAAATGGAAACGAGGGAAATTATTCTTGCTAAATTTAGGAAGTGCTCCCTGACAAAAACTTGATTTTCTATGAAAAATGTGATTTCACTTACAAGTTTTTAGAAAATGCAATTCACAGAATATAGGAGAAGCAGTAATCAATGAAACACTAATGAACAAACTTTTTGTGGTGTGAAGACCAAATAAAATAACCTGAATCTTACTTGTTAGGTTTACACTCCCAGGTTTAGGAAGTAAATTATTCTGGGGAAGAGATTATCCCTGGAAAAATGAAAAAGAATGCCAAGTCAGAAAATTGCACACTGGCTAAGGAGTAATAAAAGGTTCCCTCAGCAGAATTCAAAATTTTAGTATGGGCCAGCAGTTCCATAATATGACTCTGAAAACTTAATTGGGAGAAGGTATAGAAAATAATTCATTGCATGATCACAGAGAGCAAACATTCAAAATATTAATTTATAGATGGCCATAATGGAAATCCAATCCCCTAAGATCTTCACAGCAAAAGAGTAAATGAAGAACATATCAAAATGGACTTCCTGCCCACCTTCAAGATTCCCAGTCGAGACATCTTCCATTGAAGGAGAGAGATCCGGATAATGAGGTCAATTAAATGCAAAAGTTATCATGATCCACACTGACAGAGGCTAACCAGGTAAATGTACAACAGCTCAAAAGAGAAAAAGAGAGAATCTCATGGATGATTGCCAAGCGGATGGCCAGTGCCGAACGCAGAGGTCAGGGTTAAAAGGGAAATTTTCCTTAGGTGATTCTCCACCCCAACATGAGAAGAGCTATTATGCTAAAGCAGCAGAGTACGTGGGGTATAAATATGAAATGGGTCATGAAAAAAAAATGAAACAGCATGAGGAAACCCTAGTTATGCCCACTCTAGAAGTAAAGTTGTATTTTTAAAAAGCACACTTATTAATATGAGTATTAATCATCACTTATAGATAATGCACTTGAAGAAAAAAAAGAAGGAAAAAAATTTTACGGAGCCAAATATATTGAGATAATCAGTAAGGAGTACAAAACGTTCAGATATTCTTCAAGCCTTTTAAGAGGGAATATAAGACAACACGTCATACAGAATTATACAGCAGGGGCACCCGGGAGGCCCTGTGGCTCAGTCAGTTAACCACTGCCTTTGGCTCAGGTCATGATCCTGGGGTCCTGGGATCCAGCCCCACATCAGACTCTCTGCTCAGCGGAGAGTCTGCTTCTCCCTCTCCCTCTTCCCCTTCCCCCCAGCTCATGCTCTCTCTCTCTCAAACAAATAAAATCTTAAAAAAAAAAAAAAAATCCAATTCTATTTTCTTTGTTATTTCCCAACACGATCTCAGTAACAATAGCTGAGTAAACTTAGCAGTCATGAATAAATAAGAATCAGATTAAAACTGGAAAGGATAAATCCAGTGAACAATTCCTGATTTCCTACACTGTGAGCCATTAACAAATTTAAATAAATGAAGGAGGAAAATGTACACATAAGTTCAATAAATTACTTAACTGATAATGTACTTGAAACATGACTATTTGGCTTTAATTGAGTATAAATGTGTATTTTCCACATGAAAAGCTTGTCAAGGAAAATATCAAAATTAAGTATACTTCTAAAATCAATAGCAAATATATGTCTTCATTAATAAAATAGGGCTTTTGTTTTGTTTAGCTTTTACTTTTATTTTGGCAGACTTAACACGGCAAAGGAAATGACCGGTTTCCAGGTCTTAACTGTGGCCGGCAATGGAGATGCCCACGGATCCAAGTTTGGAAGTGAAGAGTTAATATCATTTTTCTTCCTCATTTACCCACAGGAAAGGACAGAAAAGCAAAATATCAAAGGAGCACTGGGAATGACTTCACTAATCGTGAGGACCCTTTGGGCAATAGAGCCTCAGAAGTATACTTTAGTCAAAAAGACCGTTAGACTGTAACTTTATTAACCCACTACACAGAACAGAGCAATGGGTACCAAGAGGGTTTCTTTGAACACAAAGCAACAAGAGCACATTCTCCAAATAGAAGACAGGTGGCTTGTTATCCATTACCCAACTGCTTTAGCTCCAAAGGGAAAAAAATAATAATCTCTATGGTTTCCTGTGTTCACATTTGAATAAGGCATACATAGCCATCAAATTTACTATGTGTTTTTTTAAAGCCATGGATAGGTATTTCTTTCATATCTAAAATTTATCCAAATACAAAGCACATTTAGAAAGGAATGTTAACTTTTTGATGTGAAGTAAGTCACAACTGTCATGGAATTTATATGTATTCTTCTATCAAGAAAATTTTCAGTGCAATTTTCCAAAAAATGTTATTTGAGCACATTTTTCATAACTTCAAGTCATGTTGTTACAAATGATAGACTAAAAATCAGGTGTCCTATTGACTCAAAAGACAAAGACTAAGACACGTATTACAGAGTTAATTATTTTTTCTAATGTGTTTACCCTGAGCTGGGATGGCTTCCCAATTCTCCAATGTATCTACCATGACCTTGAATATCTCCCAAATTCCCTTAAATTTCTACTCCTAACACTGTTGGTTTCACTTATACCCCAGGTGTGTCTATACTGACTTGTGATTTCTCCCTAACTTCCCAGGTTTACCAACCATCATATAGAATGTCTCTCTCATTCCCAGGAGTTTCTAAACTATCCTAGGATATCAGCCTAATTTCACAGCCTGTACACACTAAACTGTACATGAAGTGTCTAAATCCTCAGTTTTTCTACACTGACCAGTGTTGGATCTGTAATTGCCCAGTTCAATCACTATCTTTGGATATCTCCTCAATCTCCAAGCGGCATCTTTTCTGGTCTAGGATGTCTCTCTAACTCACCAGGTTCCATCCTGATCTTGAACATCTCCTTAATTCCCCATCAAGTTCTAAATTAAACAGGAATGGCTCCTTCATCTTCAGGTGTACCCACCTTGACATTGTATGTGTACATAATCCCCCTGATACGTCTACACTGACCTGGCATGTCTTCCAAATCCCCAGATAGTTTTACAATGACTTGGTAATGTTGAGTTCATTTAACTCACATGATTTTAGAAAATATAATTTAAGCCAGAAAAAAAATGCAATGGAAACATTAGAAAAATCTTAGATGTACATTTCTTCATAAAATATTGATGTATTTTCTGTACAGAAGAAAATATTTCAATAATAAGAATTCACAGAAGAATTGAACTGATTAAATTTACAAATATAACAAAATCTGAGGATCTCAAAATGAGTACGTTTAATGTCTGGGTCTCCTAAAAACATAACATGTGCTAGTCAAAATGCATACTTTGCTAAAAGGAATTAATTTGTTCTAATTGTTCAAGAAAAGTTACCATTTTTACTGTCAAAGCAGGGTAATGTTAATGTTGGCTAATACAGCATCTCAAAATCTTCTCATGACAGAAAGAGATGCTAAATACAAAAAGGAACTCAGTCTGTGTACTGACAGAATAAATACTTTGGCTACTGCCAAATTATATATTGCAAATAATTATTCATTTCTTTAAAAGAACAGCAAAGGAAGTAGCACTTCAATATTTTTTTGAATAATTCACATCACTTTGTAAGAAAAGGAATCATATCCTCAGGGAAATTTCCAAATAAGGATTAAACTCAGAAACAGATTGCCTCAAAACAGAGATCACCAACTGTACTTGCAAATGAGGCATCCAGGCAGCATTTTTTAACATCTCTATTTTAATTACTAGGTAAATTGTACTTATTTGTAATTGTGAAAACCAACACTCGGAAAGTTATTTTTAAAGACTGTACTGCACAGGGGAATCATGATTGTTACCATGTAACTCAAATCTTCCCATATGCGAGCAACATCTAGGAATGAAGCTTCATGTCTTTGCTCCCCATTCTGAGGCTACGGAAACTTAAAGGAATCCCAAAATTAAGTCATTCACCATCTCGTATTTCAGTTACTAACACTTACAGACATGGTACACGGAATCAAGCCAATCATCTCCATATTAGTAAATATTTTCCCATTTCATATCACACAGGGGAAATTAAGCTACTTAGGTCTCAATTTTAATTATTTATTCAGACACTCAGTGTCGTGTAGATAAGATTCTATGTGAATTTTGGGGGATTTTTGGACACTTGACCTGGATATCTTCCACTGGGAGGGCAGCCTCTAAAAATACATCTTATTCATATTTGAATTTATTTGGAATTAAAAATAAAAATATTATCCTGGGCCAAATTTTGGTGTAGAGTTTTATTTTTTCATATACATTCTAATTTTTTGAACCTCAGCAATTGGTAAATTACTGTAATATTTGTTAAGGAGTGGGGATAATGTAAAATATGTAATATATACTTGTATTTTATGCAGCATTTAAAAATATGCACATATTTTACACACATAGACCTTATTTGTTTTGAGGTTTTGGCTCTAAATTACAGAGATGAGTCCTAATCTAAGATGTTGAATATCTGTTGTTTAAAATGCAGTTCTAAGATCATTAAGCTTTCACGTAAATAATAAGATATACCTTGCAGCTTGACAGACAACAATATTTCATTTTCCTAACACAGAAATCTACAATCAACTTCTGCTAATGCTATTTGAACATGGCATCCTTAAAAAACATAACTACTCAGTATTAAAAAATTTGTTTCACTCTTTTAAAATTGTATCAATGAAATTTAAGCTTCCACAGTTGAAGAGAAAATTCTACAAATTCATACAGAAAAAGAGACATTTGAAACATGTGTCTTATAGTAAATGGACTTTTTAATGATCCATTCAGTAAAGAAAAATTGTTTCCCAGCAGAAATTCCACAGATTTCCAAACTGTCTGAATGCATAATAATGAAATTACTCAAGCTCAGGTATTACCTTTTTTATTATTTTTAGCACCTGCCATTTTTCTGTGAAAGCACATCCATTCATTCTGTCATCTAATTAGCATCAGGGCAAGTTATGACAAACCAAATAGTGTAGGTAGGGAATCAAAGATAACATATTTTACAGAAATAATGCTATTTGTTCACCGTCTTTTTCTGACACATCTCACATTTTATTAACTTAGTCCTTGAAAATCAGACTAAAATCCACTTGCTTTACTCTGGATCATTCTGAATAAAATCTTGCATTCTACGAAGAAGTCAGTGATCTGAATTATGCTAACAGAAATGGTTTTCCAAATTGGAGGGGGTTTTCAAAACTTGACTTTTTTCTATCCGTATAGTGAAAATTCTCCCAAATGTTCATTTTAATTCCCATTGTATTTTTGCCTCAGTTATTTTTAAACCACAAAAGTGCTCTGCAATGGAATAGATTCACCTGCTTTAATAAACATGAGCAAGATGGTGTGTCTGTTAACTTTAACTATTAGCATGACAACTGTCTTTCTCACACAAAGAAATTTATGAAACATTACTGGGATAAATTTATGAAACTTAGCATTTATAAATTTTTTAACATCTAGGAAAGAAAATAACAATATACATTTCTGTGTGATCTTATCCCTGATTATTTCCTTAGAACATATTTTGAGAAGTGGGATTAACTGGAGAAGAGTATACAAACATTCTTTTTATTTTTTTTAAAGATTTATTTCTTTATTTGAGAGAAAGAGAGAGCAGGAAGAGGCACAGAGGGAGAAAGACAGTCCTGAAGCAGTCCAACACGGGGCTCGATCCCCGGACCCTGAGATCATGACCTGAGCCGAAATCAAGAGTCTGATGCTCAACCGACTGAGCCATCACCTAGGCACAAATATACAAATATTTTTAAGAATCTTGTGCTTTGGATCTGGAAGTTTAGTACCAGTGCACTCTATAATTTATTTATTTACTTTTTTTTAAAGGTTTTATTTATTTATTTGACAGACAGAGATCACAAGCAGGCAGAGAGGCAGGCAGATGGAGACGGGGAAGCAGGCTCCCTGCTAAGCAGAGAACCCGATTCGGGGCTCGATCCCAGGACCCTGAGATCATGATCTGAGCTGAAGGCAGAGGCTTTAACCCACTGAGCCACCCAGGCACCCCGCACTCTATAATTTATAACAAATTCTAAAAAGGTAAGGAAATTTGTTAAGACTACAGTTAATATATCTGTCTTTGAAAGTTTAAATTAAGTTCAGGTTGATGAGAGTCTCAAATTTATCATTGAAAAATACACCCAAATGTAAAAAAAAGTCATTTAATCTTATATTTATAATTACGTAAATCATCTTTGAATGGCAGGAGATGATGTGTAATTTCTTATGTAGAACTTCTAGACTACTTAGACAAAACCAGAGATTTAGAACAAAATCACAGAGCGTTTAACCTGCCTCAAGAGAGCCCTTCACTCTGCATGTACTATACTTGCCCGTAAGTCATTGTAAGTATTGTTCAATCAACAAACATTTATCGACTGGCGCTTAAGTGCCAGTCATTGTGCTACAATGCCGAGCATGTGGTGATGAAAGACACAGAAAACCTCAAAGAGTTACAAAGTTACAATCCAGCAGGGAACACAGACCAGAAAACCAATTACATTTTAATACCATACAGGAGTACGGCACAATGGAACTGAAGGGGAAGAACATAAAACCTGGCCTGGAAGGGGGTCAGGACGGGTTCTCCACCCAATGGTCCCTGAGGATTGGGATAAAGTCACTGAGTCTGAGAAGATGAAGAAGGTTTTTTGTTGCTGCTGCTGTTTGTTATGAAGTAACAGCAAATGCATGAAAAGAAAAACAATACAACAGAAGTTCAATATAGCTAGAGCAGAATGTGGTGATTTCTACTGACCAACAACTGATATTTAATGGTTTAGTGGCCTCTATGTGTTCCTTATATTCTGTATTTCTACATGCAGAAACTCCTTGATGCAGAAATATATAAATTTTTTTCAAATATCTAGCAATTCCTTTATATAAAAATAAATGATATTAATATTTCTGTGTATCTCTTTTCATAGTTTTTTCAACATAGCTACATTTTTTTTATTCAATTGGAGTTGGTAGTTTTATATTTGGTTTTCTACATACTATTGCAAATATATTCCCATATCATTATTTTAAGTTATTTTTAAAAATATTTTTAGTAAATACAAATCATCATCAACACGTACCAAAATATACTTACACAAAATCCTATTCATTTTTTTTTTTTTGCAATTAAGAATTTGTTATGGACTAAACAGTGTCCTCCCAAAATTTATATGTTAAAACTCTAACCCCCAATGTCATAGTATTTGGAGGTGGGGGCCTTTGGGAGATAATTAGGTTTAATAATCATGAGAGTAGAGCCCACGAAAGGATTAGTGTCAATACGAGGACACAAATCCTGCTTGCTCAGCCAGTTGAGGAAAAGGTCTTAGCAAAGAACTAAATTGGCCAGCACCTTGATCTTGGACTTCCCATCTCCAGAACTGTGAAAAAAATATATGTCTAAGCCACCCATGGTATTTTGTTATAGCAGACCAAACTAAGAGAGCATCTGTAATTTTTTTAATTAGAAAAATATCAATATACATTTTTGTGTAATATTATTCCTGATTATTTCCTTAGGATAGATTTTGAGAAATGGAATTATTGAAAAGAGCATACAGAATTTTTTTTTAAGATTTTTCAAGAGAAAGAGAAAAGGAGCGAGTGGGGAGAGGCACTGAGGGAGAAGAGAGAGACTCTCAAGCAGACTCAGGGCTGAACACAGAGCCCAACAGACACCGGGCGCCATTTCATAACCCGTTAGATCTTGATCTAAGGCGAAATCAAGAGTCTGGGGCTTAGCTGACTGAGCCATCCGCATGTGCCAAGTATACAAACATTTTTAAGGATCCTGATGTAAATTTCCAAACCAATTCCAGGAAGAATACATTCTTAACAACAGCATAAGAGAAGTTCCATCCTGCAGGCATATCTTTTACTATATTATCTTTCATTAGCTGGATAATTTTTTTTTTCTTGACCTAACTTTTCATTTCAAATATGCAAAATAAATCTGAAGGTTCTTAGACGTATTACGTGTAAAAATAACTCTTACTAAACTATTATAACAGCATATACTCATGCTTCACAAAGTTAAAATTTTAAAAACCTGAGATTTAAAGCTTTGTTTTTCAAAATGTGAAGACTATAACCGGTATAGCTTTCCTCAACAGTTGAAGTTTTGGAACACTCCTTAGCAAGGGACTATGCACAGGTTCTATTAAGAAGGGAACAGAAAGATGAATGAAAACTTAATCATACAGAATTAAACTCACCTTTACTCTGACTTCTCATCCACGGCTTTTTTCATTGTGTTACATGCCGAGACTATATAATGTGGAACTTCCCTTAGAATTCAGAATATTTCTGTACATGTCCTCATGTTTCAACATAACCTAAAATGGGATAAGCTTTTTTTTTTAAAACCACAGGTAAAAAACAAACAAACAAAAAGCTTTAAATAAAATCCCAAATTCCAAGGTTAACCCCCTTGACCAACTACAGGCCAACAGTATTTTCCACGAAGACCAGTAGTATTTTCCACTAAGATTTTCACCTTTCAGAGGATTCAGAGATGGTATTGACAACGTGTGATGCCAGAGTAAAGTCACAGCCAACATTTGCTGTAGCTAAGAAAATCGTGAAATGCCTGTCTTCCGTAGACAGGAACAATTTTCATTTGCTTAAAGGTTCCTAAGTACATACAGGATTCTATGCAGTTCTGGATTCACATCAATTTCTAGATCAATAATTAAGGTTCTATAAAACTTATATACAGCTAATTGAAGATTCTGTAAAATATACATACAGAATTTGTCAACCTCAGACTCCTGAGAATAATTAAATTAGCTCTGGCAAGAGACAAACTTCAAAGTTTGCAGGAGACGAGCTTCCAACATTAGAAGTCTATTTCTTGTCCACCTGAAATCCAACACTGGCATCCAGCGCTGCTTTCTGGAACAGTCTCTCCAAAGTCACAAGAGAAGGCAGTGGTTAGGGGAGGCACCTCAGCTACTATCTACCTTCACTGAAAGTGACACACCATTTGTGCTTACGGTTCATGAATGAGAACAGCGTGGAAGCCCGCGCAATGGAGAAGAGGGAAGGGTGATGTGTGCCACTGATTTCTGCCATGTATCCCAACTAAACAGGATATTTAAAATCTGTACTGCAGGGATACCTGGGTGACTCAGCTGGTTAAGTCTCTGCCTTCAGCTCAGATCATGATCTCAGGGTCCTGGGATCAAGCCCCGCATCGAGCTCTCTGCTCAGCAGGAAGCCTGCTTCTGATCTCTCTTTCTCTGTGTCAAATAAATAAAAAATCTTAAAAAAAAATAAAATCTGTACTGCATGAAAGAGTTAACAGAGGTCAGAATTCTACTATGAAATCTTCATTGAATGTGTCCTCAACCTCATATTAGATAGTGCACAGAAACGTTAAGACATTTTAGACATAATCCCTATCCACAAAAGTCCTAACATTTATAATATAGTTAAGGAGTTGGTGAAAAATGTATGAATAATTTAATAATTTTCTGCAACACAGAAAATGAAAACTTTCATTATCAAAAGGGGGAGATCCATGAATAATAAGGGTAGGCTTTTAGGCTTCATGAAAAAGATAGGGGGCAAGTCCATCCCCAAAGGACAGCAGAGTGGGATGTCTACAGGAGCAGGAAAAAGCATGTGCCTCAGAGGCAAGATGATGGGCTCCAGAGAAGGTGAAGGGGAGAGGAGACATGACAGCCTCAGGGAACCTACGGAAATGGGCCCCACTGGCCATAGAGAGTACATTTTGAGAAATCGTGGAAGATAAAATTAAATACACAGAGGAGAGAAGCTTGGAGACCACACAGAGAAACTTAAAAACTGTAGAAAAGCAGGAAACATAAAACTCTTGGGCAGAAGGCTGATTATGTTTTTGTTTAAGAATTACACTTCACCTATGTCTACAAGGACACAAGTAGCTTACAAAATTCGGCATCAAGGAATAAAACAAAGCAGAGTTTGCTTGATGAAATTAAAGAAGTTAATAAATTTAATGAAACAGAAGGAAGGGATGCCGCACTACCTTGTTCTTGGAACCACAGCTGGGCAGGGAGGACTCGACCGTGCTGTGAGTCTGGCTCTGAATTTTCTTACTTAAAACACAGAGGAAAGTCGATCGGGGGAAATCATTTGCACTGGTTGAGCCAAAAAGAAATCACCTTCAATGCATGTCGTGATATAAGCAGGGCAGGGTGTGAGAAAGGCTCTCCGGGCAGTGACTCCTGCAGGGAGTCCAGGGCCCAGCAGGAAAAGGAAGGAGCACAGCCCGGGTAAGGGCCCCATCACCATGCTTGGCAACGAACACCCCGATGACCAAAGGAACACAGCAGCTGGGGCGATCTGATGGTAGCAGCAGCGGCGATCCGATGGTAGCAGCAAATGCCTTGTGTGTGTGGACCTTGCGAATCCCTGACCAGGCTCTGAGAAGTGTCAGGAAAGGAAGGGGGGCACACGCTAGAGTTTTCACGAATCAGAGACATCCCTGAAACTGACCAATCCAGTCCCAGAGCGCCACAGGGACACTTCCACAAATGTAGGTGGACTTCTTTCCGTGCAACTGTCCCTTCTATTTCTGCCAAGGAGCCTAATACTACCGATGGGGCTACAGCAGCGCAGACGCTCGCATTGATTATTTAGACGAGATACAGAGAAGGCTTGTATGAATAATTTAGCTTACCATGACTAATGGTATTGCTTTGGGAACACCCAAACTTCACTCGGAAAATCAGACAGTCCTACGGCTATTAGAAACGTCTAGCGATCAATGACAACACCTTCTCTTCTTCACGTAATGCCACATCTAAATCATCATGATGACTCCCGTTTCCAAGTCTTTCGGAACAGGACGTAGTATACTCTCTGACAGATGGCCCTAGACATAGTAAGACAGACCTAGTTTACAGATTGCCAGTTTTATAGAGAAAGATCAAGTATAGTCCCATACTAAAGAATAAGGAAACCAACACACAAAAAGAAAAAATGCTTTAAAATGCAGTAACAACAATACCAACTCTCATTCATAAGATTCTTGAAATAAATCAGGTGAAGGAAATGAAGATAAAAAAGATACAATTAAGGTAAATCTTCCAACACTCCTCCTTGAAACTTGTGATGTTCCTTTTTCAAACACCTAAAACATTGTTATAACATTGTTATAATAGCATGCTGTTAAAAAATATACACGACTTTATTATTAAGGGGCAGTGACAACTGGTTTGATCTCATTTAGTACTATCCCCTAGGTAATAGAGAGGTAATCAAATTTCAACCCAGTATGAACAACTAATAATTATAAGAAAATATCACCACAGTAAATCAGCATCCTTCAGTTACTTCCACCACTTTTTATTATTTCTAGGTAATAATTAAACCAACATTGATCAACCAGAGAGATTTATCGATTCTCTCATAGTACAGATGATACCATTTTGTTCCTTGCATGAACATGTGACAATCTTCTAAGTCACTGGATTCCAGACTCTGGATCTGAGAATTTACTTAACACATCATAACCTATATGGGGCTCCTTTGAAAAAAATGGACCAATCTGTCCATTCTAACATCCATAGTCTTTGCTACAACATCATGCAGAAAGAACTTATAAATTTGACCACTCTACAAAATACCACTCTACGATGGGGAAAAAAAAAAAAAGGGTTGACTTCAATGAAGAATAAAAAACATGACCAAAAACCATGTTTCCTTTCAATCAAATAATAAGATCTAACTATCTCCTGAGGCTCTTCAAACAAAAGACTAATTCTTGGATTATCAGATTACATCAAAACAACTTGTAAAGTTTTGTTTTAAATTATTTTTCTAATGCTCTTTTTTTTTTTTTTACTCTTGTTTCATTTGTTCATCAATTTTGTTCATTTTTTTTAAAGATTTTTATTTATTTATTTATTTGACAGACAGAAATCACAAGTAGGCAGAGAGGCAGGCAGAGAGAAGAGGTAGCAGGCTCCCTGCTAAGCAGAGAGCCCAACTCAGGGGCTCAATTCCCAGACTCTGAAGCTGAAGGCAGGGGCTTAACCCACTGAGCCACCCAGGAGCCCCTGTTCACTTCTTTAAAATAAAATTTCTTTATAATGGAGATAGAAGTGGGAAAATACACTGAAAAAGACCACTTGGGGTGCCTTTGCCTTTGGTTCAGGTCATGATCTCAGGGTCCTGGGATCGAGCCCCACATCAAGCTCCCCGCTCATCGGGGAGCCTGCTTTTCCCTCTCTCTCTCTGCTGCTCTCTCTGTCAAATAAATAAATTAAATATTTATTTTTTAAAAAGCCAACTCAGGTAAATGGTTGTATGGACAATTCTGAAAACATTAATAGAGGCATTACAGGATGTCCACAGATATGGAGTTTGCGATCTGTAAAAGTACACTGTCATGCGGACCTACATGGGTCACGCTACAACATTACTGACGATCAAGTTAATAAGCATTTAGATATTGTGGCACTGCTCCAAGAACTTAGGCAGCTTCTTTGTAAGCATCATGATCTATAATTTTCTAAATGTATACTGCCATTTTCATCATGTAAGGATTATGAACGTAAAAGGCCCACTGAAAGGTTTAAAAAAGCAAATAATTTATTCAAAAAGAAAACAGAAGGAAACGTCAAAGCAGGTGGTAATCAGCTCTCATCTCATAAACTGGTGACATTTCAACAATTCTAACTTCAGGTCAATTTAATTTGTGAATCCATCTAGACTGCGAAGCCGGTATCGACTTTTCTACGATTTACTAATGGTTAAAACAGTATCACTTTTGCTGTTGAAAAAAATGGCAGGGGTCTCGGGATATGGACACAGAACAAGATAAGTTTATAATTAGCTTCCAACTGTCAGAATCGCTAACATTACTCCAGTATCTCGATGCTGTTAGAATGACATAATAAATCATTAAACATTTATCAAATGGCAGTTTTCGTTGGGACTAACGTTCGATTCTCAAAAGCTTAAACAAAGAAGTTCCCTTCCAATGAGACAATTTGCCAACACCTATAAAACACCAACTCTTCTTGCCAAGCACACAGCAATACATTTATTTGTAAAAAAGAATCTTTCATTTATGTATTTATTCAACATGCTGTAAGAGGGCGCATGTGGATACAAATTCACAACAAATGTATGTATAGCATTAATTAGAACTGCTATGAACATTACGTAAGTCCATGTAAGTGTATCACTGGTTGTACTTGGATTTAAGTCCTTAATAGGACTACAACCCTACACACCGTAGTGTATAATATATGTGACATGTAGAAAAAGGTATGTCTCAGACATAGCTGAGAACCATGACCTCTGATACTCGGTAAATGTATCAGCTATCTTGTGACAGTTGTGAATTTCACAAGACACCTGTATTTCTACCATCCCTACTTACATGAAATCTAGTTTTTCTTTGTAGAACAGTGAGGTGACATGATATAGACGCATCTTTTTAAAACGTGTAAGTCCTACAGTGCCACAGAAAGTATGCAACTTGTCAATATTTTTTCTAAGAATAGGCCCCACTGTATTTGATGTTTTAATAAAACAGATATTTTCCAACTAATCTCTTCTCTCCACCAGCCCTTATCCCCATAATGTATCTAATAAAAGCCAGCATTTAGGTGCAGGCTGTACATTATGCAGAAGATAACAGATGAGCATATCAGCTGTTTTGCAACTGCAAGGGTAGATTTATTGATAAAACTGTACAAAGTGAACTAACCTGACTTTCAACAGTAACATGGGACGCTATCCGTTTTGGCTTGTTACCTGTTTGTAATACTCCTTCCAGCACAATGAAACAAATGACTTTGTAACATTAAGAAAATGGGCACTGGTTAAAAGACTCAGAAATGTTCCTTTCCACAAACTTAGGAAAGGCTTGTTTTAAACTGAGTATTTTAACCTCTTAGATATTTTTCTTACAACGTCTTCGCTAATAATGTTCGTACCAAAGTGTGGTTACTGTGCCATCTTCAGGACGCTTTTAGAACACAACTCTATAAAGTAAGTTAGAATGGACTGTCTGGGATGGGGTTCTTGATTCTATTAACAGTATAGAAAGTTTTGTATTTATATTATTATAAAAAGTGTTGGTTAAAAATCTATTATAAGGCAAAATTATACAAACTTCCATTTATGTGGGAATATAAAAATATGAAAAATTTTACATGTAAATACATACATATGCTTACACACGTTGGTTTTTAAGTACTTAGTAATTTCCAAAGCACTTACATATGATCTTATTTTGTATTTACAGCATTCCTGTGTGGTAAGTACAGCGGATACTAGCATAATCTTTTAACAAATGAGAAACTCAGGGATACAGACTTTGTCCAAAGTGTCAGAGTTATTGAACCACAAAGCCATGATTCAAGCCTGCATCTTTGCACTCCCAGAAAATTACTTCCACTTACCAGAGTAATTTTTACCTTTATAATCAATGAAGAAAATTACATGTAATTCCTAATTATTCTTGGTCAATAATTTCTTAAAATATCTATACTGAGAATTGGAATGATTTCTGGCTAGAATGGTCATATATCAGAGAATCAGACATTTACAGCAAGTTCAATTCTTTCATCATTCCTGAATTCTATTTGAACAAGAGACCTATAGTAAAACAAGGATATGTCTCATTAACAGAAAATTAGAGTTATGCAAATCCATCCAAATATGCAGAATGAATGGTCTATGTGATAAACCAGAATATGCAAACACAAATTTGCTGTTCTAATATCTCAAAGATATAAGAAAGAACTAACAACACATGGAGCATCTGGGTGGCTCAGTGGGTTAAGCCTCTGCCTTCGGCTCAGGTCATGATCTCAGGGTCCTGGGATTGAGTCTTGCACTGGGCTCTCGGTTCAGCAGGGAGCCTGCTTCCCCCTCCCCCTCTCTCTGCCTGCCTCTCTGCCTACTTGTGATCTAAGAACTAACAAGACGCCATAATGTCATTGGGGATGACCACATATCCCGGTTTTCTTGGAATGATAGTAATGTAGGACATTCAAGCATGTCCTACTTTGGACAGCAGATGGAATGACCTACTGAAAGTGGTTTATGAAGCAGAGAGGCATCCTGATCCAATGGGACTAACTGCAACCAGAGCAGGAGAGTAGGGGAAGCATGCACACTCCGTGAAAGGCTTTCCTCTTCAGAAATCCAAGCCCTGTGTATGTGTCCTGGACAGCACAGTCCACCCAGAACCAGAAGACACATGTTTCACTTCCAGCTTTGTCTTTCATGAAGCTAGTGAATTTATGTATTATCTCTGACATTCTCTAAGCTTCAATTTCCTTGTGAAGGATAATACTTCCTCCCTGAGGTTTGTGCAAATACTAAATAAGGTGACCATGTGAAATCTACTAGAACTACGCCCCACAGCCAGAACTTTATGAACGAATGTTCATTATAAATCTGTAAGTCTCTGAGGTTTGGGGAGATTTCCAGGACAGGAATGATAATCAAACAGATGTACTGATAGAGTGAATTTTAAGGGACAGAAAAGGCATTACCCTTATAAGAGAAGATTTTTTTTCTCTATCTTAATCAAATTTGTCTATTTTATTAAATTAGCAATTTGCACAAATCAACCAACCAAACAGGGCTTTCCCTAGTATGAAAGAAATACAAAAACCCACTAAATGTTCATTAAATTAGGGAACTGCTGATTCATGGACTTTTCTAATGCAAACACCTCTTCCTAGAGACAAAGTTCCTAAACTTCTGAGTTATAAGTCCAATTTGCAATCCAGAAGGAACCTATAGGACTCTGCCCCAAACACAAATTATATTATACAATATTGTAAATATATTGTACAATAGTGTAAATATAATAAATATATATATTATACAATATTGTAAATAAACATATATATTACATGTATATGTAATGCACTCCTACACAAAACTATACCGACAACTTCAAGAGGTTTCTGAAAAACTCTAAAGCCATTACCACAGGTTTTTAGCCAAGAATATCTAAACTGGAGCAGGGGCAGGCTCTTTGTTCACCCCTAACAGTCTTTGTTGATAGTAAACAACCGAAATGGCTATTTAATGAAGAAATACTTCGCCTCACCCCACGGCTGTTTCTATTTTATTCTATCCTAACCTGTTCCTCTACACTGCACTGCTCCTGCTAAAAAATAATAATGCTGGTTTAACCAGCTATACTGATTTCAGATTTCATGCTCAAGACTGAAAACGCTGCAGAGCGGGACAGCGGAGGTGGGTCACGGGAGGCAGGATAAGGCCAACTGTCTTGGTTATTAACCCACAGGAGAGAGTCTCTGAGGGACCGAAGTGTCCCGTAGGACCATTGGCACAAAGGAACTGGAGAAACCCCAGGCCTCCTTCCCGCTTTCATGAAGAGCTCTGGCGAACTCTGGGGAAGCAGCCCCCATGCTACTATCTGAAGGAGACTTTTTCATGTACATTGGCATGAAAATGACTGGGGGATGGGGAACCCATGAGACCAGGACAGTGCCACAGTCCCTTGAACACTGCTTTTAAGAAGAAAGGTTTTCTTAGCAAACATCCCCAAAAAAATAAGTTCACTAGTACATTTACGCATTTATTTATACTGACCTCGTTTGCAAACAGATTTGAGAGGACTTCAGAAGGAATTTTTTTTTTTTTCAAATTAATTTGGAATTAGGTGCCTTGGCAATGAAATACTTAGAATCGTCTAACAGTGGGTTCAGTGATAATACTTGGGAAGGCACAGGAATAATGGATTGCTGAGTCCACGGTATTTAGACTCAGACAGGCAGGCTGTGATTGGGATGAGAGTGAGGGAGCCCTGAGAGCTCTTAACCATCTGCATAAAGCCACAGTTGGGGAGGTCTCTGCTGTCCTTCTTTGGAGTCAAGAGAAGACTAATCCACGGAAGGGCTACACAAGGAATACTTAGAGTCATCTTTCAATTTAGAAACAGAGACTGGGAAGCCCGGATTCTAGAGTGGGCAGGTGGGAAGGGGGAGCTGCCCAGAAGGCACATGACAAATAAGCAAAGTGTACCATCGATTCAAAGGTGATCGACCCACGCTGCAAGGGGAGAAAAAAAAAAAAAGACCAAGGAAGGGAAGAGCAGGAAAGGAGAGTTGGGGAGAGCCCACGTGGCAGCGCGGCGATGGTGCGGGGACAGAACAAAATGCTACGGTTTAAAGCGGATGCAGAGAAAAATACACTTTTCAGAAGTGTCGCCACTTAGACGATTCCGATCTTTTAGAGCGTTCATGTCATCAGCCCAGCCCATCTAGCAAATTACAGCTAGAGGTGAGTTTGAAGTAAACAAGCTTATTTACTTTGTTTAAAAAACAACTCTGAAGGTCTCGACTTTGTCGAAAGAAAACTCCAATAAGCGTTATCTTAACGTATCAGATAAAAGGCTCAGTTAAAAGGCAATTTGCAAGAGTTTTATGAATGTTGTTTGGGGGAGAAACATTAATGCCGTTTTCTGATAGCCTATGGTATCCAAACTTGACTGACAGAATTACACTTCATTAAAAGCTATGTGAGTCTTCATTATTGTTCAATCCTGCGTATCTTGGTGACAGTTGATAGTCACTAAGAAATGGTTTAAATACACGTCTGTAGCTAAAATATCTAACTCTGTATCCTGTGCTTTGGGTTGGAAAATTTAACAAGCTTTGACTGTCAACAGTACTACAGACATAAAACACTTCCGAGGAAATAGGAGGTCCTTCTTCGGACATCAAATAATTTGAATTAATAACCTATATCATTTGATTGTGCAGATTTGGTACTAATCGTTCCATTTGTTTTACACAAGCAAACATGACCATTTAAAGCAGCTCTGGAATTGTAACCTTACAAACACGGAGGACATTCTTTTTTACTGCTAACACCCATAATCCTCAAAAATGTTCCTGATATCTTCTATACTAAAAGGCACTAGTATATATCATACATACTACAGTCTAGTGGAAGAGACATAAAGAATTTTTCTTGTAAGAGGCAAGTGTGGACCTAGAACATGGACCTAGTGATCCAACACATACCAATTAATTATTATGCTCATTGTTAAACCATTTTCATTTGACCTGTTAGAGCAGATTAGTTTTCTTACACTTCAAGCTCCAGCAACCAACATGAATATATGTCTACAAGACCAAATATGATTTTACTTGCAATATAGCCTTGACTTGGTTGTTGCTGTTGAGAGTTCCTGCTGTATACAAGCTCGCGGTTGTAGTCTTGAAACCTAAGCTCTGCCCTATTCCCTCCGTTCATGTCTCAGCCATCTCCCCAAGTTTTAGAATTATAGCTTCTACCATTTTATTCTAAGGTTTATTCTTATGCTGCTCCCGAGCATGAGAAAGTGATCTCACACACCGTGCACACCGTGGAAAAACTGCGACCCTTGCATGGTACTGTGAATGCAAAATGGCAGAGATGTCGTAGAAAACAGCATGGAGTTTCCAGGAGGAATTAAAAGTAGAACTACCACATGATCCGGCAATACCACTTCTTTGTATTTATCCAAAAGAACTGAAATCAGGATCTCAACGAGATATCGGCAGTCCCGTATTTACTGCAGCACTATTTGTAACAGCCAAGATTTGGAAAGATCCTAAATGTCCATTGACAAATGACTGGATAAAGAAAATACGGTATATGCTAAATGTAGAACATCCAGCCTTTTAAAAAGAAGGAAATCCTGCAGCTTGCGACAACATGGGTGAACCCTATGGACGTCATGCTCGGTGAAACCAGTTAGTCATGGGAACAAAGGTACTGCATGATTCCACGTCCACGACGTTTCTAAAACAGCCAAATTCTTAGACTCAAAGGGCAAAATGCCGGTTTCCAGGGGTAAAGGGAAGTTTACCAGTTACTAATCAATAGCCATAGTTTCAATTTAGCAAGTTCTAGAGATCTGCCATAAAACACTGCCCTTATGGTCAACAATCATGTACTCGGTAAATAAAAATGTAAGAGGGTAGATCTCACGTAAACTGGTGTTTTAGCATAATAAAATACAATTTAAAATAATTAGACCGCTTAACACGTTCTACTCTTCTTTAAAAGAAATCTAAATTTTAAAAAGGAAAACAAAACTCCTACAACGTAGCATAGTGGACAGATCTGGATGAGTAAGGTAGACTCTTCTCTTTTTCCATAGTGTCAGAATACTTGGTAAGACAGCACTGAGCTATAATCAGTGGTTAGTTCCAGAATTCCCTTAGAAAAAGTCTTAAGGTTATGGTCTATTTTATCTAGGCTTTATGTTTTGTGTGGGTATATGCTAAATATTATGATTCTATCATGTTATGGAGCATAGGAGAAGGAGGGCACGTCCTGTCAGTCACCCCTGGGGACGAATCCTATGGATCCTGTTCTCTCAACTGAAAAAGAACATATGTGTTTTAACATAAACAAATGGGCAAGAAACAATTTTTTTAAAGTATGTCTTGTACCAGAGTTCAGATACTGAGAAACTAATTTTGCGGAATTTTCAGTGGCTGATGAATGTATCAAGTTCTATTTTACTGAGATAAACTTCCCGTCCCTGAGGAGCAGAATCACTCTCTTCATCTCTCTCTCTCTCTCCCCTTCTCTCCCATCTCTCAAAAGAAACTCCATCGGTCAAGACCAAAGGGAACCACTTTCTGTTTTGTGGATGCCTTACCTAGATGATCAGAGTCACGTTCTTAATTGTGATGTTTGATGAATTTGTTTCTTTCCTGCAGGAGTCAATAATATAATGAAAAAAAGTCTGTACAGCATTGAAACACATATCAAAAATTGCTTAAGGACAACTGAAACATAGATTCCCTAAATACATATTATAAAGATGCTGATGCAATCAAATTGGAACCTAATTGAATTGAGTTATTGATCGGAAAAGCAATTTTCTATCAGGAACTGCCATTACTCAAAAACTAATTTTACGCCTTTAAGGAACTTCTACAGCTTTCCTTCGCGGGATGTTGATGGCAAGGAAGAGCAGAAATGAACTGTCACTACTACTGAGAGCATATTTGTTCAAACAATGTTTTGTTACATCTGATAAAAGGCTGTAGCCGAAGAGATTTTTATTAACTTCAAAAAGTGTCACTTTTTCCTAACAAAGACACCAGAACCACCAATTAGTTCTCCCAAATATAGTCAGTGTGCTACCAGGGAGTTCTCGAAGTCTGTAAGCGGCGATGATGGTAGCCAGTGGGGGAGGTAGTTAAGAAGCCTACCTGGGAACGCTCCTCGGGCAGGTTTCCGACGCTGGGGGCTCGAGTCTGGCTAACAAGCCTGACAGGACAGCAGATCATGGTCTATGGATTATTTACTCAGCGTGTGATCCCTCGCTGCAGCAAAAGAGGGGAAAAAAGCGAAAGTCTGAAGTTGAGCTAAAGTTGAGAAGAGAAAGTGGGCCACAGAGCTATTCCTGCTGTCAAAAAAGCAGAGCTTGCTGCTGCCGCTGCCGCAAAGGCTTAGCACCTGGGGGGCTGGTGGGAAGATCTGAAGGCTTTTGAACGCTAAATGGCCCTGAGCATCCTCCCCATACTGGCCTCCCCGATCGCACAATCGCACGTTGGAGAACGATGAATATTGGGCATTTCTCTAATGATGTGACGTGCGTGCGAAGTCAAAGCGATGTGGCAGGCAGAACTGTTCTATTCGGGAAGGACCGGGGAGCGAGCTACGAGTGCTGCTACCGACCGCCGAGGCGAGGGAGCTGAGAAATGGTCATTTTCCTGAACCCAGCCTTCAAAAGCAAAGGGGGCCGGGGTGGGGGTTGCAGGGGAGCTCATTCTTCCGGAGGCCTTCATCGGAGAAGCAAAGAGAAAATGCCGTTGAAACACATCTAGTACAAAAGAACTGGTTCGGGTCACTTCAGAAACACAGATCTGGGTTTGCAACAGCGTCTAGTAGGATTGTTGAGCACGTTATTATGCTAGTCATTGAGCCTGAGACTTTAGAAGGCATTGAACATGATATGGCCGTCCCAAATAGTAAATAATCATGGTTAAGTCTGTCCTGATTACAAAGCACGGTAGCAAGACTTAAATAACCCGAAACTCCAACAAAGCAGAACCAAACATCGCAGAGAACGGTTAGGCAGGTATCTGAAATGCCTCCTACTCGACAACTTTAGTGTTTTTGAACTTTTCAACCATGGTCCCAGTGCTATATTTTTGTAGTACAAAAGTATGGAAATACTAAGTCACGGTACAGGTATTATTAAATGTTCACAGCATATATGTCCCTGGATCCCTCTGATGCCGCCATTCTAAAGGTCACGGCAGTCCCCCAGATATATAATGCTAAAATTTTCGGCATTCACTTTGTGGGCTACAAGAATGAAAGAACAAAAGGATGAACTGTAACAATAAATAAATAAAGCCTAACTTTCGGACTATCGAGGCGTGTACTAACCATTACCCTCAAAACAACACAGAAACAAGCAAACAAACAAAAAATAAAACTAAACAGAAAATGGCTGCTTTGTATTTACCTGCCAGAACTGCAAGACCATTCTCAAACACAATGTAAAATGTACCATTTATAGCCGACTGGTGACTTACACACACACACACACACTTTTAAAGTATGTCTGAAGATTCTCCAGAAATATTGGGATTTGCCCTAAATAATAGTTGTAACAGATGAAGACTAGGGGTCGAAGTGTAGGTAACACAGGTATGTTCCGTATCTAGTGTGTACGCATGTGAAAATGTTGGTTAAGGGAAATGCTGTAACTGAAACTGTCAGCATTAAATTCCCATTACGCTCTAAGGCGCTACCGTTCTTTTTAAACCAGCACTTGCATAGATAGACACACAGATACATGACAGATAACAGACAGACAGACAGGCAGGCAGACCTATTAGAAGGTATATTGTCATCCACCATCCTAAGTCAAAGTGTTGGTTCTGCTAAAATTAATTGAAAGTCATCAGACACATGTAGTTCTGATACCATGACGGCCATGGCAAGCAAACCAAAATCTAAGCCTGTAAATGCTTCAAGGTCACAAAATCAAAACACTGAGGACAACCGATCACAAATAGCCATGTAGGTTTTAAGCTAGAGACGATCATTTTCTTACTTAGCTTCTGCCTCCTCTCTAGGTCAGTCTCTCAAGCTCCAGCTGGAAGCGCATTCCCAACCACTTCCGGTTTGGCACTGCCCAATCTGAAGAGATTTTTTTTGCTCAGATAAACTCCTAAGATTCTTAATCTGCCTCAGTTTACCTCTTGACAGTTCTGGCATCAAACAAGGAAACCAAAGGAGACAGCCCCACTTAGCCCCCAGCAGCAAAGGCAAACAGAAGCAAGTTGTGTAGAGCTGGCTGCTTCCCTGCAGTCTCCAGGTGTCACAGGCAAGTCCCTCTCACATCCCAGTTCTGCAGATTTGATAGAATGAGCTTCTAATGTGTAATCACTTAGAACAAAGACTGCCCTTGAACCTCCTTGGAAGGGGCCACCAGGTTCTTCTCACTCCCCGCCTGGCAGCCAAATTGCAGAAACTTGAACTTTAGGTCCTCACCCCCCAGACTCTTAGAACTGCACACCAGCTGGAGATCTGTAGTTAAAACGGACGAGGGAGGGTCTTCCCCACAAGCAGACGGCGTCTTGAAGTGGACAGCCCTCCCAGGATGGTGGAGCAAGAGCTTCACGGCCAGCGGGAAAGCTGTCTTGCTTTGGCCCTTTTTTACTACTTGCCTTTTTTTTTCCTCCCGTGAACGCACAGGCAGACAATGCTCCTTAACTCGGGTAACTTACCACTGAATCTCCTGCTAAGGCCGCAGCTACACACCCCAAGTCCCTAGACTTTCTTGCAAAGATAGTATTAGATAACAGAATTACTTTAGATCGCTTACCGGCTAAACAAGGAACAGTCGGTGCCACTGCGAGTACCCCCAGCTGTACCCTGGTCACAAACAAGTTACTTGGCTAAAACAGGCTGATGCCCTTTCAGGTCCCACCATCAGGGGCACCTCTTATGATCTCAGTGTGCTTGGAGAAAGAGAGATGAGATGAACCGCGAAACAGTCCTTCCCAGACCTGACATCAGACTCTGAGCCTCACAATGAGACAAGAGCATCTTAATGCTCACGGTGACTGCGCGTGGCGCCAGTATCAGCACGTGGTCAATCTCTCGTGTGGGACAGGATGATCAAAAGAGGGAAACTTAGGTAAGTTCAACAAGGAGCCAATGAGACCAAAATGGCGGTCTACATGAGCAAACCAACGTGAAAGCCTGCAGATGTCTCGGTGTTGTGAGATCAAAAGGCTAAGAATGACCGATCATGAACACCCAAGTGGGCCCTGAGTTGCAGGCCATCGATAGTTTCCTTACTTTGTCTCCACATTTTCTCTGTATAATTCTCTCCCCGTGCTGCCCTTGGTATCCTAATCACTTCCAGCTTGGCACTGCCCAATTTGAGTCGATTTTTGCTCAAACGTCTTCTTGAAAATTTTTAATATGTCTCGGTTTATCTTTCAACAGTACACAGTACATCTTTTCATTCTCAGCTTTACAGAGCAAATAATGCAGATTTCAGCTTAACTTTTCCTCTCTTGTCTGATTTGCAAGTCCATTAATTTGTTCAGAAAATATTTGAACAGCTAAGCATACGCCGGGAATCTCAGAGATCCCTTTTAAGCCGTTTGATTAGACTACCAGAGGAAATGAATGACTTAAATAAAAATGAAGGATCACAGAACTGAAACAAATCTGGGGCCGTTTTTAGTTCACTTAATATCCTGAGATGCATCTCACTTTAACAGAAAAAAATCAGTTTTCTTAAACACTTTGAGAAACCGGTCTGTAGCTCTTACCTTCAAAAATGAAAAGTCATTTCCATCCTCAAACTGTCTCTCTCCTCTGCTCAAAGTCTGTTGGGACTTTACTGCATCTGCAGCACAATGGACCATCTTTTCTGGATTTCTTTCACCTGTTTCTGCCTTTCATCTGGATTTTTAATCACCTTATATTCCTCATTCCCCAGCCCACAAAGAAATCTGCCCCAAGTCCTGTTACTGTGTTTTTATTCTGGAGTCTTTCTCCATTTCTTCCACAGTAGTAAACAACTTAGCCGGACGCAGAGACACAAAGAATAAAAACTATATTCACCACACTCCCTCGTACTTATGTGTAGTTATAGGACCCTGTTCTGGTCAATGAAATGTAAATAAAGTTGTTGTTTAGCAATTTTCTAAATACTTCTGGAAAAAAGAGAAAAAACATATGCCCTTGTTCATTTCGTTCTCCATACTACTACCTGGCACCATCTTTAACCATCAATCACCCAAAGCTGAGAGACAAGACAGAAAGAACTATGGTCCCTGACCATGTGGAGTGTTACAGTGACCATGGACCAGTCCCTTGGACTTTATTGTGTCAGGGAGAAACAAATTTCTGTCTTGGTTTTGAGTTACTATTTTCTTTTTCTTTTCATGTTGTTTTCACACTTGCCTCTCAGGGTAACCCTAACATAAAAGTATTTAGTCGGGGCTTAAGAGGTTGGGCTGGTTTTTCCAACTCCTCACTCCCTCCCTGTCATCTGCGGCTATACCTCTGCGCATTTGCACATGACATGCTCTGTGCTTCCTGTCAGAGCATATGGGCCCTGGCTCGGGACTGCTGACTTTGGACTCTGACGACACACATGACACTTTGCACATCTGAGCAGAAGCTTTCAATGTTGTGCAATGGGCACAGCACATCTCTGTGCTTACTCTCCACCACGAGGCCAGAATCAGCCACCTGGAGGCTACTCCAAGACCACAGGTCTCAGAATGAGAAGACACAGAGAACCAAGCTTGGCAGAAATAAGTGTTTATTTTGAAGTAAGCCACTGAGATTTCTACTTTCTTGTTGTTGCTGTAGTCACCTCAGTAAAAACTAACACTGTATCAAGCCACACAATCATGAAGATTCACATGGGAAACAGAGCTCCGCGGACCCCTTTAACTATGGTTTTGAGAACGAGGCACAACGGTTTAACTCTGGGACAGTAACACCATCCAATCAGCACAACCACATGTGGTGCAACGTTAAGTGGATGAACCTTGTGTGTGTGTGTGTGTGTGTGTGTGAACTGAAATAAATCACAAGGCCCAAACCACAAACTTCATGATTTGTTTATTATTTGAAACATCTGATTCATCCTTGAACTTGACTTCAAAGGTTAAGCTAATTTCTCTTCTTTTGTGCTTCTGTAAAAATCAGTACAAACCTCTATCATTACCCTTTGTATTTTGAATGACCATTATCTCTAATAGGTCTGTCTGGTTAAAAAAGTGAAAAGTCACCATTTAAAACAAAAATAGGCAAATAGAGACTTCATCCATTAAACAAGGGTGCTGCCTAGAAGGGATTACAAGTAGCATGATTATTATCGTCAGCCTATTAAAGGATGCAGCCCATGAATATAACATAGCAATCAGATGGCCTCTCTGTGACTAATATTTAAGACCAAAATCACTGGAAAACGGGGATCAAAAAGGATATGACCTATATTCTAATCAACCGAGAGCCCCAGAAGCAGTGGTTTTACACCACCGCACTGGTTTCAGATCATGGCTTCTAATACCATTCTGAAATAAAGGGAAAGCAGCAACAGTAGCAAAATGGCTGATTCTAGGTCTGGGCCCTGGGCAGTAAGAGAGGCCCATAGCATCCTGTAGTGCCTGAGAGCAAGGAGAAGCTTCAAAAAATGTGGTAGGTACATGCCGTCATGACATATGTCAAAGAGACAGAAGAGGCGACTGGATGAGCTCCCAACAGCAGAAGTTGGAACAATCTGATCAACAAGATAAAGTAGTACTGGATGACCTCTCGTCTCCATCCCTATCCATGAGTCTACATCTCGTCTCCATCCCTATCCATGAGTCTACATCTCGTCTCCATCCCTATCCATGAGTCTACATCTCGTCTACATCCCTATCCATGAGTCTACATCTCGTCTACATCCCTATCCATGAGTCTACATCTCGTCTACATCCCTATCCATGAGTCTACATCTCGTCTACATCCCTATCCATGAGTCTACATCTCGTCTACATCCCTATCCATGAGTCTACATCTCGTCTACATCCATATCCATGAGTCTACATCTCGTCTACATCCATATCCATGAGTCTATCCAGTTATGAATGATTAAACAAATATAAAGGAAGGGACAAATCTCCTATGCAGAAAAATTCTAAACAATTTGTGTAGATAGAACATCTTCAGGGAGATGGGACATAACCCCTCATTCCTTAAGTGTGGGCTCCACAGAGTGACTTATTTCTAAAGGTAACCGGATAAAAAGGGGGGAATATTAACTTCATCATGGAGAAAACTGTCACATCACACACAGTTCTCAGGGAATTCTACGTCAGCCTCAACAATGGTTAGTCCTGTTGCCAGTATGCACCCTCCATGTCATAAAAATGGCAACACTACTCTGTAGGTTTCCTCCCCAAACACATAATCCCATTCTAAAGACAAGAAGACATTAGACAGCCCCAAATGTGGTACAGTCCACAAAATATCTAACCAGCAATTTTCCAAACTATCATCAAAAATAAGGAAATTCTGAGAAACTCTCTCAGCCAAGAGACATGAAGGCTAATATATTTTGGTATCTGGATGAAATCCTGGGTCAGAAAAAGGGTGTTATGTGAAAACCAAGAAAATGCAAATAGAATATCAACTTTTAAAATAATAATGTAATAATATTGGTTCATTACTTAGAACCCGTTTTGCACAAATCTATCATATTGACTAAGATGTAAAATATCAAGAAAACTAGGGGTAGGGTACATGGAAACTCTGTACTATCTTCACAGTTTTACTATAAATATATAACTATTCTAAAATGAAAAGTTTATGTTAACAAGCAAATGCAGCTTTAAAATTTATTTTAATAGCTATTCAATCCTCTTCTTATTATCTTACATATTCTTGATTAAAATTTTTAGAAATCTTTTCAGGATACACTTATTTTATTGCCCATTCAACAGTATCAAAGTAACTAAAATATTATCTATATTAAACTTAGAACTCAATTTCACAATTCTGAGGTTTTTCACCATTTTTAAATATCTAGAGGTGACTTAGAAGTCATTATAAATTATATAGATTAAAAGCTATTTCAAATGAATAACCATATTCATATGTGAAGTCTTATTCTACAAACATATGAAGTCTTCCAGGGAAGCTAACAGTATGTGTTTTAAATATGTGGATGAAACAGTGATAAGATTTACACTATAACTAAAGAAAGAAGGAAAATCCAAATGCTATGTTTGGTCTGAGTGTTCTGAATACCAGAAAGATGGATGAGAACCAGCATCAAAACTTTTGCATCAAAAGTTAATTCAAGTCATATAGGTGAGAACAAACAGCATAACCTAAATTACAATGAAATATATAATAGCTAAGGGTGATGGGCTCATGTTGAGTCTAGCTCTTCTTTGCTTCAAAAGCCAGCCAAGGAAAACATCAGAGCACGGACTCTCCGAGAAACGAGTATCTCTAAGATAGTTTGCATTAAGGGATTCTGTCCATTTTGCATACACCATGTCCACTTTTTTCCTTAACATATATTCATTTTCTTTACAAACATTACCATAGAACTGACTTTGCTGATCTTCATTGATTTTCTATTTCCTCTTTGAAGCACCTGGCTTACTTGACTTGTTGATGTTTTCATTGATTTTCTATTTCCTTTTGGAAATGAGATGAGAGCTTTTAAAGAAGTCATGCTACTTGGCAGGAAAAAGATGTTAAGTTGCTTTGTGTTCCTAGGAAAATTCACCATTAAATTTACCACTTTTCTTTCCACGGAAAGTAGTGGGGTTTTTGTTTGTTTGCTTGTTTGTTTCCGAGTTGTTTTTTGTTTTTTGTTTTTTTTATTCTGCATCATACACCACTGTGTTTTCTCTTTATTTTACATTTAATGTGTCATTCTCTGTATTAAGTTGGCAAGAAAATTTGATCCTTGAGATTTAAATGTGTTACCATGTCATTTTCTATTACAGTGAATTCTCAAAGAAAATCTCTAAATTTTTTTATTTCAAGTCTCCAAAGATAGATACATAGTTGTGACACCGTAAACAACACCAGATGTTTTAAGTGTCCAGCTACCGCCTCTCAGAGTAAACAATTATTGGGATAAATCAAGTAACTATCAATCTCATCACCCCCTCAAAGGAAAAATTGCATAATTTAGTAGAACATGGATTTCTACCTGAGTGGAATAACTATCTATCTGGATAAGAAGACACACTGGGTTTCTAGGTCTTCTGAGAGAACACAGTTTTGTTACCTACACAGAATCAACCATCCAACTCCCATCCAGAACAAAACACCGGATATTTTTTTTACAATAGCTGTGTAACAGACATAATAGTCAATTATTCCCCTAGAACCGCCCTGTTCAGTTCAGGAGCCACTAGACACATGTAGCTGTTGAACACTTAAAATGTCATAAGCATTCATGGAGGCCTTCTCTAAGTCATAAAATGCACGCCAGACGTTGAAGAAATGAGTGTAATATATCACATTAATAGTTGTATATTTATGATATGTTGAAATAATGTTTTGGGTATACCTGGTTAAAGAAAATGTATTATTAAAATTAATTTTACCTGTTTCTTTCCACCTTCTGTTTCTTACTATGACCACTATTATATTTCTATCGGACAGTGTTGTTCTCCAGTCTTAAGCTCTATTCCTATGATATATTTTTGGAATGTAATGTATCTAGACCTTCTTATCTTAGGTCCCTAGAGGAAAGATATTATCAAAATAAAATTTAGTGCCATGTCCTTGATTTTTATGAGATACAATATGAGAAAATGTTAAATCTTAAAACGGAAAATGAGGGGCCTCTGCCATGAGACATCATTAGCAGAAGATTGTTACTTTATAAAAGAACTCTGAGTGTTGGGTGCATGTCTTAAAAACAAGAGATTTATGTGCCTTAAAAGAAGATTCAAAACCCAAGATTCCAAATAGAGACAGACCTGTTTTGTCAGCTTTTCAGCAGGTGGTAGCAGCAACAGAGAGCCGTAGCTAGTCATTTAGAAATGGGACAGAAGATGATGAGCAACATTTTGAAGAGGCATCTGTGACCCGGCAACAGATGGTCAACCTCCCCACGGTGGTCTGCTTAGGGAGAGAACAGCAGGAATCAATCCACAGGAAGCAGCAGAGGGCCGACCCAGCAGGGGGCCACGTGAGCATACTGTGAGGTTTTCTTTCTTTTTTCCTTTTTTTTTTTTCTTTACAGATTTTATTTATTTATTTGACAGAGAGAGAGATCACAAGTAGGCAGAGAGGCAGGCAGAGAGAGAGGGGGAAGCAGGCTCCCTGCTGAGCAGAGAGCCCGATGCGGGGCTCGATCCCAGAACCTGGGATCATGACCTGAGCTGAAAGCAGAGGCTTAACCCACTGAGCCACCCAGGCGCCCCTACTGTGGGGTTTTCTTTGTTAGTTTTTGTTTTGCAGGGGGAGAGAGATGTATTTATTTGTTTTCTTAATTACAGTGGAGCATTTCAAGCTGGTCCTCACACACCGGTCTCTGAGACAGTGGAAGGAACTTTGTAAGCAGAAAATGAAGGACAACACGCAGGATCATACCCATAACAGAACACGGGTTTACTTCCCAGGGCTAGAGACCTGTTACCAGTCTTAAGTTCTGGAATCTACATTCAACCTTGAAATTCTTGCCACCGAAAGAAAACAATGGAATTCAGATACACTCTGAATTCTGCATGGGAGTACCCACGTCGGCTCTGGAGCTTGGGATTCCCCACAAAGACACGGTCTTCCACGGGTTGTGTTCCGAGGTAAACACGATGTGCTCTGCTACCTCACTTCCTAGAACAGATTCTGCAGGACAGCTGTTAGGGAAGGATGCCTCTAAGAGGAAAATCACTGGGCTGAGGCACTGAACAATTTTAAAAGGGCTAAACATAGTAAATTTGTGAAATCTCCTATCAATGGAGACACAAAAGAAACCTGTCCTCATTCTTTCTAATCTCTCAATTATAAAGCCAGCGGAGCTGTAACATTCATCTAATGCCTTTTGTACTCTGGTTGCTGATTACTTGGGGCTCTCTTTCCCTCAGTGGTCTCTTTTTTCTCACAACTACTCGTTAATTCGCCACAAAGAGCTGTGTGCACCTGCCTTAATCTTCTCTGTTGGCAGTGACCTGATGGGCTGATCAACTGGGAAGACATGGTTTGCCGAGATTGATCGGGACGCCAAAGCCAATGGATCCAAGGGGGTTCCAGCTGGAAGAGTGTTTCACAATCTTCATAATCATGAAGGAAAGAAGATTTCACTATCTAATGACCTCCATTTTTGCACATGGAGGAACCGATGTGAAAAGGTTACATTTCTATTTCTGCAACTATTACAGGCTTCCAAGAAGGTCAGGCCAAAAAAAGAAAAGAAAGAATGTTCTGCGTTTGGACTATTGGTTGAATATACTGCCTAGCGTCTACAGAAAGTGCCTCACCTTAATGGAAGCCGAGCATTCCCTAATAGGAAGAGAAAGAAGGGTTTGCTCTTTCGGTCCTCCAACCTTTTCTTTATTCTTGACCTTGAAAATAAGCCTGTGAAATATTCAAAAATGTGAAGTACGCCGGAAAGGTAGGACATACACTCAGATAAGGTCGGTAAAGAGTCTGTCTCACGTCTTCACGTTCTTGTCCTAAAATGTGCTTCAGATGCTTCAACCTCAGATTTCTTGACTGAAAATAACAATAATAATGACTAATGCTCTATGCAAATAAATCATAAACAGGGGATTCGTTTGAAGCACATCATAGAACGTTATTTCGTGTGAGCTCTATTAACAAAGAAACCAGCTGCTGACTTGAAGAATTCAGTCTTAAAACACTGACAATCAAGGAAAAATGCTGTAGCAGTTTGCTTACCCCGAAAACTGGCACACATTCCGTTTAAAAGGCCTCGACTTAATTCCCCAGTCTCTTTTTTTATATAAAAAAGAAAACGTCTCTTAGACTATTATAAATGATATTTAGTCCATTTGCTTTACAAATGATGCCTTCAAGATCTTTAGAGATCACGCAAGTAGAAAAGTCCCTACTTTCCTTTCATTCGTCAGCACTCAGCAATGCGTTCTGATACATCCTCACCCCTAACCAAAGCCAGGAAGACGCGTTTCTGCAACCAGCTGTCAATCACAGCGGCTACACGTCTCCGGGAGCGGCCTGCCAGTTTTCTAAATATCAGAAATCATCCTCCATCAAAGTGCCTCAAAGTCTACAGAGAGGAAGTACATTCTAGGGATCTTAAGTCCTACTGTGAGGTGCAAAGCCCAAGTCTGTATTGTGACTGGATCATTCCCGGTTTAAGAAATTCTGTGTCAGACGTGTGAACTGATGTGTTTTGACTCAGCTATTTCTCCTCTTCTGCTCCTGGGGTCACACCACACAGAAACATGGAGACGTCCTGCCAGTCTTGGTGATGTGGGAAATTTCATATTTTTTACTGCCCATTCCCTCTAAGAAACATAGGATATTACACCTCGGTAAAGACATCCTAGGGAGAAAGTCCATTTTGACACGTCTCCTCATTTTACGTAGTAGAAAACTAAGGCCAGGAGTCTTAGATTGAGGCCGAGAGGCTATGACCTCACAGTTCATGGAAAAGCAAGCACTTCTCATGCCTAATTCATAGTTCCTCTAAAACAATGCTACCTAAAAAGGGATTTATTCCAGGAATTAGCTACATGACCTAGTTGAAATTGGAGATACCTAGAAAAAGAGCACATGCTTCTCTACACTGAACTTCATGAGTAAGGTCACAAAGTCTGGATTCCTGGATGGGTTACTTGAAGCTGGAGTCCTACGCCAAGTCATTGCACTTTATTTTTTTTTTTTAGGATTTTATTTATTCATTTGAAAGAGAGAGAGAGACGGGGGGCGGGTGAGGAGAAGCAGAATGCCTGCTGAGCTGAGCTGGGAACCCGATGCGGGGCTCCATTCCAAGACCTGGGGATCACGACCTGAACCAAAGGCAGATGCTTAACCATCGGAGCCACCCAGGTGCCCCAAGTCATCTCACTTTAAACCCATATCGTAGAACCCATCTGGGGATGGGAGCCAGCGGGGTGGTGTGATTTGGGGTTATAGACGTCCACTCAATACCACTCAATATTGTACTCCACCGTTTGTCACATTGATTAAAAATCAAAGGACAAAGAAAGAAAACTGATTGGACTGCTTGGTTGTGCTGCCCCCTGGTGGCAGTATAAAATACAGACATGTCGAGTTCTGTCCCCCTCTCCGGGGTATCAACTGAATGACACTTGGTTTTAAGCTCCGTCTGGATTCTGGCAAGTAATTCACTATCTCGTAGAAGTCGATTCCTAAAGATGCAGGAAAAGAAGGGGCAGGGGCTTGCCTGAGTGAAGATAAACAAAACAAACCAACAAGAAAAGCACCAGCTACTTTCTAAGACATTTCCTTGGATAGGTACCAAAAATAACACAATTTATTTTTTATCGTCTGTGTTTTTCTCAAAAAGTGCTTTTAGTAAAATGTGATGAAGTCTAACAAGTGGAGTCCTGTACTCAAATCACTATTGTTCATAGGTGGGATAATTAAAAACCAAAATTAAAAATTGGACTTGGAGACAAATGAATTGGGTTCTAGATCTGATTCACTCCTGGTCCAAAGTCATTCAACCTCTCTGGCCTTGGTTAATCTGCAAAGCAATGGTGCAAGAACAGATGAGCTCAAAGATCACTTCTGCTTCTATCATATATAATTGCAACACAATGATGGAAATAATTCATTTACTCATTTACTTGACAATTATGAGTAGAAAAAAAAAATCCATCATGTCCTTGGCACTGTCATGGTAGATTAATAAATGAGGCTTTTCAAGGGAAATTCTCCCATGCTGTGGGGAGAGCAACCATCATATTCTGAAATTAAAATGCTGGCTATTTATTGTCTCTCTGGGTTTTGATCTCCAAATCCAATAGCGAAAAGATCCTTGTCCATTAAGAAATAACTACCTACAGTATTTGCTCCTATGGCCCTTACTAATGGATCACTACAGGGGATATATTAAGATCTGAATTATTTTGACATTTACAATAAGGTTTGTGCTTATAAACACAAGCCCATACCATATTAAAACCTATTAGCATATTATAACAGATTAGATGCACACAATGTGCAAAGGCAGTTGATTCTGTAACCCCCTTGGGGGAAAAAAAAGCTAAGGGCAGTAACAGCAATAATCTCAAATCACAGAAACGCCTTTGAAAGTGTGTCCTTGGTTTTATAGCACTAATTTAGGAGGAAAACATAATAAAAAGAAAAACATTCCATTGAAGTCATGTTTTAGGACATTCATCAACCCCGGACTACAGAGCCAGTACGCCTTACTAATTCAACAGGATAGTTCAAGACCCACTGACTGGGGTATCCAAACAAAAGGGACAGCGGAGTCCCAGGAGACTTGACAGCACGTATGAATGTGTGTTTGCCCTCAAACAAGGGGAAGTGCTGACAGGTTACTTCATCTCTGGTTAATAAAGATGTGTCTTAGGTATATGTATGCGTGTCTGTGTATGTGTGTACAGAAACACAACAAGGAGATGAAAAATTTAGCCTTTCAGTATCTTCAGAATGTGTTTTTAAAACCATGAGACCCTAAATTCCAGTGCTAAAATTTGTTTAGCCAGATAGCTAGAACTCTATTTATTAAAGGTAAATAATATCTAGAATAATATCCAGAATCAAATAATATCTAGAATTTCCTCATTACTAGACTAGACTGTTACTAGCCAAGGACTGTTCTAAGCACTAACAGGTTTAAAGTCATTTCACTGATACAGAGCTTACTACCTCCATTTCTCAGGTGAAGACATCAGACAGAAAGACATAGATTAACTTACCCTAAACGATACACAAACTGAGGTGTTTGGACCAAAAATCTGGCCCCCCAGGGGGGAATGAAAGAACACGCGCAGACTGCTTCTGCTCTCTCTCTCTCTCTCTCTCTCTCTCTCTCGAGCAGACCACTAAGCCAATCAACTCAACTGGCTCCTCCTAGAGATTAAATGACAGGGTGAGATCCAAAAAGGAGCCTGCGGGGGACGGAAGGTTACAGTGAAACTCGCTCTTCTATCTGAGACGGCCCTTGGCGTGCCAGGGCGGCAATCAGAGAACCACGGGTTGGTGGCTTACACAACAGAATTGATCTCTGCTCAGTTCTGGAGGCTCTGAGATCAAGGTGTTGGCAGATTTGGATTCTTTGAGACCTCCCTCCTTGGCCTGCAGATGGCTACCTTCTCACTGTGTCCTCACATGGTCTTTTCTTCTGTGCGTCTATCTTCTTACAAGAACAGTAGTCATATTGGACTGGGGCCCACCCTCATGACCTCCCTGGATTACCTTGATTACCTCTTTAAAGACCCTGTCTCCAAATACAGTCACATTCTGAGCCAGCAGGAATTAGAGCTTCAACATATATATTTTGGAAGAATACAATTTAGCTCATAAGGACTGTTTTTGTTAAGTTTCATGAGAATTCATGCAGGTCAAGAAACTGAGCAAAGCAGCTACAAAGGTTGGATTCTTTGAACGTACTGCAATTAGATAGAAATAATGTAGGTAATTACTGAACACTTATTAACATTCACACCGTGCACAGTTCTATTCAAAACACCCAGAAAAGGATTTTGAATTTCTGTATACGTGAATTTCCGTATACATGAATATGGTTGTTCTCTGAGTGTCCAGGTGCGTAACACTCTGCCTGATGCCATGAGAAATACTAAGAAATGAAACAGCCCCAACTTCTATGTACTTAAAACCCTGTCGGAGAGAAAAAAGAAAAACACACATAAAACATTAAGACAAAAGTACAAAGCAGCATCACCATAGATGTCAAACTACAAACAGGTGAGGAGGAGGAAAATGAAGTCTGAATTCAGAAGAGAAATCTGAGTTCTACGAAAGATGTCATGGAAGAGGAAGGCTTTGCGAGGGAATCGATCTTGATGTACGGTTTCGCACTGACACAGACTGAAGGGACAAAGAGCAAAGAGGCATTCCAGGGTAGCAAAGCGTAGAGGAATGACCAGAGAATAGTGAGATGAAAAATTTTACTAAAATTAAGAGTTCCAGAGGAAAATGACCAAAGTTGGTTAGAAAGGTAGACTGGAAAAATTACCTACGATATGTTTCGTCACTCTGCGTTGTAAGGTATTATTCTAATCATTAAGTTAGAGAAGAGAAAAATAGGGCCAAATACTTTAATAATTATCAACAGTTACAGTGTAATAAAGAGGTAATAAACAACAGAGGTGGTTTTTTGGAGATGTGCACTTTCAAGTTCAAGTTCCAACAAATCTACAACAAAATTTGATTATTAGGATGAATATACCTTTGACACATCATATTTATTTCTACCTGTCAATGATAAAATTTAATAATCATCTTTTAAACATATATCCTTTTATATTTTTTTTTCCTCTAGTACACAAACACTCCATTATCAAGTTCCTGAATCACAGGGTCTGGAAGGTATCTCTAAGAGCAGGTACTAAGCTGGCTTTCAGGCTCAGCTTCAACTGTATAAAGAATGTGGTCGGATTTCTGGGGTGGCAAGAAGCTTACATTCACCTCTCACCAAGAAAACTTCTTTCAAACGCTTCTGAATCGGAAGCAATGCGTCCCACATACTGCTCTTCCTGTCGGAGCATCTGTCTCTTTCATTCTATCTCAAGGCATTAACTGAGCCTCTCGTTGCCAGGCTGAGCCCCTGGTACTTCTGAGTACTTAGGGAATCGGTCAGTGAACAAAGCAAGCTCTGTTAATCACTTACTAAAGCATCTCAAGGTTAGTAACTCTAAATGGACTGAGGAGGGTGACTTACTGACTTCCAAACAGCCAGAGTCAGTGGGATCCAACGGGGGGATTATGACCTCCGAAATCATGTACAACATGTTGTAGAGACTTCAACTCTAATTCTTCTCATCTGTTTGACATTGGGAAAGCAACTTTTCTGATCCACAGATTTCTAGTCTGAAAATGGGAGGGATACTTTAAGTCACGGAGTTGCCATAAATATCAAATGAACATGTAGAACAAGTATAGCATTTGGTAGACAGCAATTGCTCAAGAGATATTAATCCCCGTCCCCCTTCTCGTGAGCGCTCTCGGATGAGAAAGGGGACACAAACAGCAGGTGCTCTGGGCACCGGAAAGGGAGACTTGGAACTGAAAAGAACCCATAAAGGAAAAGTAGGGCAGTGGTGTGCTGGTAAAATGGCTTTGTTTTAGAAAACTCCTAATCTGTAGAATTCGCCCATTTCTGTGGTGTAGATACACCTCCCCATGGCTCATTTCAAGCTACCAAGAGTGTAACTAGCAGCTCTCAGACTTCCTGAATATTTAACAATCTATTCTCACAAGCCCCACGAGCTGGCTCCATGCAAGAGGAAATTTGATCATTGTTATTTTCCTCATGTGGGACTACGAGGCTCTTTTGTCTCTGTTTCCTGTCTTGTCTTCACAGGTTGGGTGTAGGGAGTGGTTTGGCTGAATTGGGACTAAGCCAAAGCAATGGTGACAGTTTGGAAGAAACACTAGCCGCTATCGTCTCCATGATACACCCAGGTAAATGGAGAGCTACATCATAAAACCACTGGTGAATTACGAAGTCCCTGGGTCAGACCTTCAGCACCTCTGACTGCGCTTGCCGCAAAGGACTGCTCTATGGTTACTGGTTGAATGTACTGATCAGATGTATGTTCATTGCAGTTAAAGTCAGAGTCATGTTGTGTTGGGTTTTCTGGCAAGAAGAATTTTGAAGGAAAACTGACAGAGTGGTGGCTTGTGGGCACTCAACCGGTCAATCTGAAAATTGGGATCATGACACATATTTTACAGGGCTGTGTACGTTTTTAGGCATAGAGCCTCCTTGTGATATCAGATGGCAAAGTATTTAAGTATATGGACTTGGAAGCCAAATGGCCTGGGTTTAAATCTTGGTTCTTCTGCATACCACCTGTGTAAATAGTCTAGTGACTCATTCTCTGTGTGTCTCAGCTTATCTATCTTTAAAATAAAGAAGAATCATAATGATAAATACTCTGGTGCTCTGAGGGTTATATAAAATACAGAATATTTTGGGGCACCTGGGTAGCTCAGTAGATTAAACCTCTGCCTTGAGCTCACGTCATGATCTTAGGGTCCTGGGATCGAGCCCCGCAGCGGGCTCTCTGCTCAGCAGGAAGCCTGCTTGCTTCCCCAGTTCTCTCTCTGCCTGCCTCTGTCTACTTGTGATCTCTGTCTGTCAAATAAATAAATAAAAATCTTTAAAAATACATATGTAGGTGTTGCAAACTCCTTAAAACAGTGTCAGCACAGGATAAGCTAATAATAAATGTTGCCTGTTGTTATTCATAATACGTGACCAGACAATGTTCTGCTCCTGCCCATCTGTTCCTTCTTACCGATGTTAGTCTTCATGGCCTTCAAAGTTCTTTATAATTTGGTCCAAGTTGCCAATTTAACCTCCCCTCCTGCTGAACTTCCACACATACCCACTGTTGTACTCACAGTCTCCTCAAGGACTCACATTCAACATCAAGTTTTTAGGCCTGCCAAAAATATCTTTCCTACTTTCTTCCACTCATCTAAGTCTGACCTAGCCCTGCGGGATCAAGTCTCCCTTCCAGCTCCAATGGCGTCTCCTTTCTTAAATCCTCTAGCAAGTATACTTAATAATCATTAAGTATACATAAGAATCATTAGCAAGTATACATAATTAACCATTTAATCATATATTCCCTTGTATTTTTCTTCGTGCTTGAGAAAGGGAATTATGTTAGGATATTTATTCTACCTCTAGAACACATACCGGAAACACACTATTTCCCCCAATGTTTATGCACTAACTGACTTATTATATAGAATTAACTTTATTATTATAGTATCAACAGAGCCTTTATCAAAAGAATTAATGTTGGCAACTGATACTATCTTCATTAAAGCACCAGCTATGTAAGAGAGTACATACAAGTAGGAGATAATATTTGATTGCTTAAAATCATTAAATCATTCCCTGTAACAGCTTGTCTTTGAATGCTAGGTATTTCTACAGTTTTATTTTTTAAGAATCAACCTCCTTATATTATGATAATTTTTTTATATTCTAGGAGAGACAGAAATTTTACACACCAAAATGCAGAGAAAATCTACCACGTTAGTTTTGATTTAAGTTGCAACATGAAAAGAAAGAAACACTCTTCACTGGGTGTAATGTGTAGACTTCTTTTCACTCCGATGATGATGAATGGAGTGTGACTGTCCAGGTCTCTAAAGAAGTCAGAATCTCACCCGGGACAGCCTCAGATAGCGGAAAAAAACAAATAAGAAGAAGTAATGTGCTCCCGACGAGCTCGACTCGGCTCTTACAGGAAGCAAGTGCGGGGGGTCGGGGCATCAGGGGACCCCAGGGCTGCGCTGTGGGCGCATGCGCAGCTGCGGCGTGAGACACAGTCGTGTTTGTCCTGGTACTTGCTCTACGTTATTTGGGAGTATTTTTAACTCTACTGAATCCCTGGAGACTAGTCTGCTGTCTGCATCTGCCATACCAAAGAAATTCCGAGACTGCAAAATTAAGGCGATCTAGACCCACAGATGTCACACAAAATGTAAGGAAAGTCCATCATTTCCACAGTTTAAAAGTTCAACCGAGACCCCCCAGGGCTCCTCGACCAGGGACTTCCTGAGTTAATTATCTGGGATATAGGATTCCGTGCTTCCTTTTTCTTTTAATTCCGCTCTAGGACGTATCGCGTGTCTTGTTTATACGATCCTACTCTTCCAGGAAAGCACTGACATAAAGCAGGCACTTAAGAAATGTTTGTTTCTCAGTATCCTGACCTTTAAAACACAGAACAACAGAGACCCAAAACGATCACAAACCCTAAGCCAAAGACAACGTTATTTACTGGTGTATGTGCAGACCAAACTCAAAAGAGACACATTTATAAAACAAAGCCTCCAGACACACAAGGAATTTTAGAAGACTGGGTTTGAGTTGTGAATTTTAATTGGTAATACCAGTCCAGATGGACTTTCCTGGGAGGACTGCATCAAAGAACAGGATCCTGGTTGCCACATCTTGGGTAGGGCATCATAGCCTTGGTTGACCTAGTGTGTGCGCACGTACCCAGGGGCAGAATTTCCCAGATATCCCCAGAGCCAAACAGAGTACCTGGCTCTCAACCACTCTTTATTAAGAGAATTAATGCAATTTAGAAAAAAAGAAAGATTTCCTGGGTGAGAGAAGGTAGAAAGTTGTCTAGTAGAACCATGCCAAGTTTCAGGCTAAGAGACCGGAGAGGCTCAGGAAAGGGGGTTGGGGGAGGCGAAGGGAGACGGCTTTAACACTGGTCTCTCTCTGCGTCCCTTTGTCTGATGCCCTCCTGTCTCCTTTTCCCCTCAGTTCTTTTGCTTTTCTACTTTCCTCTTTATTCCGAAGCCCTGTGCCTACATCTATTGTGTCTCATTACTTCTCTTTATGGATTTTTTTTTTTTTCTACCTCTACCCTCCAGTACCACTGACTCCATTCTCTTTTAACTTACTATTAATTATGGTTTGGTCCAAAGTCCTGAAGCAAAGGTGGCAATAAATCGTTTTTAATGGGCACATTCTGTCACTTTCAACAGATTTCAACAGAGAGCTATGAAAGTATGAGACAAGGCTTGGAGCCAATCTAATGAAGTGATACAATAGTCTTAGCCGGCTGCGTAAAGGAGAGCCACTCGTCCTGCATGAGCGTAGCGGGAAGGGGATGAAGAGATCTTCCGACCAATCATCCCCAGTTAGCAAAACGACCCTGCTTCCGCTGGGAGCCATCACACCTGAATGTCCCTGTGCAAGTGGCCTTTGTTACAGATGCATTTGTTCAGTGAGGGGCAAACAGGCAATAATCCCACAGGGCTCCTCTCCGATGAAACCAAGATAAGGACAGCTCTAGAGACAAAACAACACTTCCCCCAGGTGAAACTCTGAAAAGAGGTGTTCCCTTTAAGACAGTTGGAGGATGGATTTAATAGTTTAGAGAAGTATAATTTCAAGTGAGGAAGCATTCAACTTGTCTCATATAAACTTCCTACCGAAGTGTGAAAGACACAAAGAAAGAACGCGCGCAGATGGAGGGTTTTCACCAACCGCGCGTCTAGTTCCTAAATCAAGAGACAAAGCATTCTCAGCACTTGGCCCCCATCTGGTACCATCCCAGCCCAGCCTAAGCGGAACCACTAGCTTCATATCAAACCTAACAGTTTCCTCTTGCCTGGTTTTGTACTTCACACAGTATTGAACGCCTTTCACTGATTACTCATTTACTATCAGAAATTTGTTTAAATAACTTTCATTTGAGCAGGTTACTTTTCGTGGAAGCAACACAAATGAAATGAAAAACCGCTATGAATTAATAATTTGCATAAAAATGTACCCACGCTGTGGTTAACTCTGATACATTTAAAACAAGTATGTCAGCAACGAAGCGGCATAGCTAGAAAGTTACAGCAACATGGGATCCCCGGGAACCTAATATACTGAGGGAAAAGGGAAACACTTCATTTACAACAGTATTACTTTACAAACACACACACAGAGTTAATGTTTAGGTTGTCATGCTATGGAATTAGCTTAAGCAATGTTTACTTTAAAATAGCAGTTTGGAGGGGCTCCTGGGTGATTCAGTGGGTTAAAGCCTCTGCCTTCGGTTCAGGTCATGATCCCAGGGTCCTGGGATCGAGCCCCGCATCGGGCTCTCTCCTCCATGGGGAGCCTGCTTCCTCCTCTGTCTCTTTCTGCCTGCCTCTCTGCCTACTTGTGATCTCTGACTATCAAATAAATAAAATCTTTAAAAAAAAATAGTTTGGAAGTTATTACCAGCAGATATAAAGTTCTATATTGTTTTCCAAAATCCTATTAGATAAGAAAAGAATAGATAAAACCCTCAGTTGGATAACAGATGATGAAAAAAATTCCTGGGACATTTTGATGATCCAACCACTGGAGTCCACTTCTAAAGAAGAAAATGCAATCCCAGGCTGTAGAGGCAGAAGTAAAATACCTAGAAGGAATCTCCTCATAGACTCTGAAACTGGCATACCCTTTTTGGCATCTCTCACATGTTCTCGTCGTGCCTTAAAACAGACTTTGCAAACAGGTTGTATGGAGGACAGCAATCCGCGAGCTGAAAAGGTGTGGTAAGGGTGCCCCGTAATGAACGGTTGAGCGTACGGGGCACTTCAGGCTGGACAACAGAGTTCGGGGGACATGACAGCTGTCTCCAGATATTTTAAGACTTGTCATGTGAATAGTGAAATGGATTCAATCTAAACTTTTCTTGAGGACAGAACTTGCCAAAATGAAGCAACAAGGAAAAGATTTTGCTAAATATGCATTAAAAAAAAAAATCTTACCTAATAATTACAGCCATCCAGCAGTAGGACTGACTGACTCAGAAGACAATTTCCTATTACAGTAGGAAGTAACCTTCAGGAGAATAGCTTTCAACAAATTTAAGAAAGTTCGGCCTCACGGTGATAACTGGCAATAGCAGAACGTGCTGACTCCAACAGGCCGTGAGTTACACCGCTCTCCAGCCTCCGCAGAGGCCAGAGCCCGGCTTGGCGTGTTTCTGCCTACGCAGGGCGGGAACACAGAGGACAGAGCTACGGGGTCTCTCAACGGTGAGCTGCGATCGTTTTCATATTCTGTAGCCACTGGAAAAGGTTCTGTATTACCTATTTTTCTTTAAAGAGGCTGACATTATGTGATTAAATTTTGCCATCTGTTTGAACCCTTGGGCCAATGTATTTTCTTAAAAAACTAAACCCACTGAAATATTCTGCACTAACAGCTAGAGGATCTGCAGGACTGTTAGCTACCCCTGCTCTCAATAAGGTGATGGAAGTAATGACGCAGGCACCAAAACCCCACCATCTCAGTGGCTTTATTAAAAAAAAAAAAAGGTTTTATTTATTTTTGAGAGAGCATGAGCGCGCAGCAGTGAGGGGCGGGGAGGCAGAGGGAGAGAAGCCGGCTCCCCGCCGATCAGGGGCCCACGCGGGGGCTGGACTCCAGGACCCTGAGGTCATGCCCGGAGCAGAGGCAAGAGGCTCAGCCACCTGGGCCCCGCAGGCACCCTCCAAGGTTTAAAGAACAAAGTGTACTACTTGCATGGGCAAGTACGGAGCTGAGATCCGAGCTCCCATCTTGCCCACTCCTGACCCCGGGGTGCAGAGCAGCTCCTGGGAGAACAGGCGAGAAAGAACTAGTAGCCAAGGGCCTGGCTCCCGGTGGCCACAAGGCGGCCGCACACCCGCGCACTCACCCGGCACTGGCTGCGGGAAGCCAGGAAGCGCCCCGGAGCCGAGGACCTTGTCATCACACCTCCTGCTTCGCGCTTTTGCTAACCCATAGGCCTACTCGTGATCTCTTTCTCTGTGTCAAATAAATAAAATCTAAAAAAAAAAAAAAAAAAAAAAAAAAAAAAAAAAAAAAACAACCAAAAAACTATTATTTTTAAAAAATCATCCCCAAGGATATGTCTTTATGTTACCAAAATCCATCTTTTTTTTTTTTTAGATTTTTTATTTATTTGACACACAGATCACAAGTAGGTAGAGAGGCAGGCAGAGAGGAGGAAGCAGGATCCCCGCTGAGCAGAGAGCCCGATGCGGGGCTCGATCCCAGAACCCTGAGATCATGGCCTGAGCCGAAGGCAGAGGCTTTAACCCACTGAGCCACCCAGGCGCCCCACCAAAGTCCATCTTTGAGGGCAGCAGACAAGGCGATGTAGCTGTGAGGAGTATTGTCCTGTGACACCCATGAAACACCCCACACACTCAGATACCATCCCTAAGCGACCTGAAATGGCAGTGGCTATTGTATGTTGAATTTTAACTCCTTCAATATCATTCCCTGTACACCATTAAGAGCTACCTATCTCCCTCCCCAATTCTGCTCTCATGGGTTCCTTCCACGCACCCCTCTTTGCCCAGCAAGTTATGTGTCTCTTCAGTCTTAATAATCCATCATTTTCAATGAAACAGTCCGGGTGGATTCTCACGAAGCCGTGCCTATTGATAAGCAGCTCAGATGGTTTCTGTATTTGACAAACATGTGTGGAATGTCCTCCCGTGTCAAGAAGGAGACAGAGTATAAGGATTTAGTGATGGACAAGCCATAGCTCCTGACCGCAGAGAAGTAACAGTGTACAGGGGCATCTGAAAACCAAATATGTGATCAGACGGAGAAATGTGAGCCTGTTTCCCATGTTCATTGTTTTATTTCCCTCAAGTATTTAAACACACTTAGTCCCAAATGGAAAACCATCTAGCATGGATTCCTGAAGGCTTGTTCTCACCTAAGGTTTGCAGTGGGGCTTGCTAGAAATAGAGCTTCCTGGGATCTCAACCAGAACGTTCAGATCGTAAGTTTAGCATGAGTCCCGAGAATCTGCAATTTTCCAGAGCTTCCAAGGTGACTCTTCTACACAGTCCTGCTGTAGAACCTCTGCGTTACAGCAAATAGTGAGATGGCCTTTCCTCATAAAGAAACCGATATAGACAAAGAAAGAAACGGGCAATGGAGGCAGTTGTTTTAATAAAATTTGTAAGGGCATACAGTGTATTGCCACAAACCAAAATACCAGAGGTAATGCAGGTCTAATTTTAAAATAAAAGTTTTACGAGTAACTTGTAGGTATGGGGAAAAGAATCTTTCTTGACGTAAGATGGTAAAAATGGAACGACCCCTAACATGACTTGTTAACATGAATGGTGGGAATAGACCACAGAAAAGCTAAACTACGGACCGTATCAATTTTTATCAAAGTCACATTAAGTGGGTAAACTGCTCACATTAAAAAAATTGGGAAATTACTCAAATTGGGTGGAATTAAACATACATGATCAAGAATCTGTACAAACCTAAGAAAACAGGAATTGCTCAAGGACCATTTATCTTGCCTCAGAGGCAGGAGGCTCATCTAGTAAGGAAAAGATCCTGAATAAAATGGACCAAAATGGCCAAATAAGAAAAACAAGAAGTAATCAAGGCTGAGAAAGAGGCATTTGGGAGAGCTAAAAAGATTATAAAATGAAGTTAAGGAAGTGATAAATAAATCAATATACATCAGCGATGGGTCAGGAAAGGGAGACTGTGTAGGAGCTTAAAGTATATGCGAAGGCATTTTTCAAATACCAGAGGAACTGATATGAAAATTTATTGAGCAAAAAGACAGAATGTATATCTCATACATAACCACATAGCTAAGTGCCCTGGCTTATTCCCAGAGCTGAATATGGGAATTCAACTAGCAAAATGGGGTTTGGGAGAGGATCATTTAAATTCTATTGTATGGCCAGACCCCAAGCCCTGGGAATAGAGCATCCATCCACAAAGAAAGGAACTGCAAATATTAGCTACAAACCAGCTGATGGTGCAGAACTAGAAGGCATCAGACGAAGAAGAGATACAATAAAACCCAGCAACTCATAAATAAACTAGTAAGCTAGGAGAGTCTATACAATTCCAATAAATCTGTATAGCCACGCAGTTGACGTCTGGGTTGTCATCAGCGTAGCTTTCTGATACCTCATGAGGCTGTTACATGTGGGGGGAAGGGAAGTGAATACTAATTCATCAGAAATCAGAAACATAGCGTAAGAAGAAAAAACAGAGTGCACAACTGATGAAGTTCAAAGCAGCCAAGTAATTTAGGATTCAGTGAGAAATGGAGCTGCAATCCGGGGCACAGTTTTTGGAGTAGAACATCAGATCCCAGAACATATCAAAGGCTCTCCAAGTATAAGAACACAGATTAACACTGTAAGCAAGTTTGAGAATTAAAGCCAGCTTTGGAAAATTATGGACAGTTTGGGTCACCTCATTAGGGGATTGGTCACAGTCCATTGCATGACATCTGACACTCACTGTTTTTAAGCATGGACCTGCTTCTTCTATTATTAATTTCTACCTAAGGGCAAATGCCAAGAGAACTTACTTTAGTGTCTGCCTCCTGCTGCCATTTCAACTGTCAGGAACAGCAGGAGTCAGAAATGAAAGGTACCATCTTAAAGAAAACCTGTGCCGCAGTGTCATTTTAAAAACTGACAGCTTTGTGCAGTCCCAAATCGTAAGGGAAGGGGATTGTCACTTGTGCCTCCCATTGCCATTTTGACAAAGGAAGACATTCTCCCACATCCAAAGGCAACGGTAATTTGAAAATGGCAAGTAGAAACATATTTGCAAGTGGCAAGTGGGAACGGTCTTGACCTCAATGACCGCAAACTGTTGAGAGATGGGGAAGAGCTCAGAGTCGGTTCCCAAGCAAAACAAGACAAAAGAATGACCACAAAACCACACACACAAAACTAAGAAAACGGAGGTTTCTGTCTGACCTTTCATATGATAAAGACAGTCTAATTTACAACGTGAGAGACCTCCCGATCAGAAGATAAAGCCAAGCCAGGAATGGAGTTAACCTGACTAAAAAAACACAAAGAAAGGATATGATTTTGTATTCTGTAGAAAAGGTAGTCGAGAAAAGATAGCTCTGAAGGCGTCAAGGCACTGAAATGAAAGAATGGACAGCTGTTGAAGACTGGTAAGATCCGGGATATTAAAAAAAAATTATTCCCAAACAGCAAAACTCAACGTTAAGAAAGAGCCCACAGATCCTTGGAAACATATTGTTTTTCCTCAGAACGCAGTTGATATTAAATAGGATGACAAGAAGATGGTTTACGATAATGAGGCACCAAGTATGGGGAAAGTCCATTAACTGAAAGGAAAAACGGGATAGATACACATTCTTTTTTCCCTTCAGATAACTGTCACAAAATATAAGCATTTTAAAGAAATACAAATGGCCATTCTCACAGCCCTTACTTTGAAAAAAAAGAGATACACTGAATTCAGTTCTGTTCTCCTAATGTGAGTCTGCGACAGAGAAGAACAGGGCAGCAGGAGAGATGTGAGTTTGCCGGAACATCCGCCTCCACGGGTCACATTCCGCTGGAAGGGGTACACTCAAGCCCATTTCCAAACTGCAAGACTGGAGTGCAGATATGGACCAAAAAGATGATATTCTCTAGGGAAATTTAAGGCAAGCCCAGTTTGATGAGTGCATTTGGAGAGACGGTCAAGGAAGCCTCATCAACCCTCCCAAACGTAGCAGTAGCGATTCAGACTATCAGAGCACAATCACAAATGGCAACATTATAGCAAATCGGGATACCGTAATGTCCCCTTTCACGGCAAGTGTGCTCTGTGGCCAGTCTGAGCTACAGACGCGACAGTATCCCGCAGCTCCCACAATCCACACTGGGGAAGCAGATGGAAGGGTTCCTTCTACCGAGTCAGTGTTAGGATCTGTTATGAAAGGATGGGTTGGGCACTGCTCCATCATTTGAACAGTGGTCTGTAACGATCGCACGGTCTATGGGGTTTCCTGGGACAATATTCTGGGGGCTCTTCTACCACCATTTTCTTCTTCAACCTGAGGAACTTCTAACTACCTTCATTCAGAGCGACCAAGTCAGTCAGGGTTTAAGTGTGATTTTCCACCACCGCCGTTAGGATGCAGGTTGTGTTCTGCTTCTTTCAGTTTTTCACATCTACAGGAAGCCTAATTTCTGACTATTTAACACCCGAAATAGTGGCCACTCTTCTGACAGCAGGTGCTGTTGATCTGACCTTGAGTGCTGAATTAACTCTCCTTTGCCAAGACGCTTTGAGGCAGACCAGTAAGTCGGAAATTATTTATGGCCTTTTCAGTGAAAAATATCTAAAACGCGTCTTTCGAAAATCTACCATTTACTAGTCGAATAACTTTGGAGAGATCAGTTACCATATTTCATCCTAACCTGAGGATAGAGCAAACCTTAAAGAATGGGAAAAGGAAGCCATGTGAAGTGCGTGTCGCCTACGCCCACGTGGGACAGTTCCTTTCACTTTATGCTTTCACTTAAAAGAGCTGATAGAAATAAACATAATAAGTGAGCCCCAAGGAGAATGGATTCCTTGATATACGCAATTGCTACAGAAGTGCACTAGCAGCAGAGGTTGACTCAAGTTTACGTGTGCATTCATCTGCGCATCCCGCGTCGGGTGAATGGGCCAGCCGGTATGGCCCCGTGGCTATCCTTCCCCTAAGATTGAAGGAAATTCAACTCAGGAAGATCTGACCCCTCATGCCTGCCCCAAGCCCCATGTTGGGGGCTGCCCTCCACCCAGACAGAAAGTTTTATTCTTGCAAGAATAAGGAGCGAATGAGGTCTCCTGTGTCTAGCACGGCGACCTGTTTCCCTGTCCTCTCCTCCCTTTTGACTTGCCTGCTTTGTGGACTGCCCTCTCCTGACCTACAAACTGCATGCGGTCTTGGGCTTTTGAGCTATTATAGAGCTATGACCTTCTGTGGCTCTGGACCTCTGACTTCCTGGTCCACCCTCTCTCCAACCCAGGCCCACTTGCTCTACGAGTCTGGGTTCTGAGGTCAGCCACTGCCCATGGATCAGCCTGACGGCTCCGGCAAGGCTCAGTGGAAGTGGCCAATGTAACACCTGGGATGGGCGGATTCGAGCCCTGATTCCTGAAAGAATGAAATACACATCACACAGGGCTCGTGATCAGGTGTTACAACGAGGGGAACGTGTTCAGTGGCTACTACATCATGCGCTACCTGCCTCCTATCTGGCATCCCAATCAATTCTGTGTTTCCTGCTTAGTTAGAAGCTTCGGGGGTGGGGGGGAGTGTTCCTGGCACAGTTTTACTTCAGAATCACCCCTTTACTTCCTGTTCTCCTTCTGTAAAGAAAACTGCAATGTCCCTTTGTTTTCCTAACCTTTCCATTTAGACGATCCAGAATGTGATACAAATCAAACGTTTCTGGGGGGACCTGGGGGCCTCAGTCAGTTAAGGATCTGACTTCGGCTCAGGCCATGGTCTCATCAGGGTCCTGGGATTGAGCCCCGAGTCGGAGACTCTGCTTGTCTCTCTCCCTTTCCTTCTGCTCCTCTTTCTGCTTGTGCTCTCTGTCTCAAAATAAACAAATAGTCTTTTTTTTTTTTTTTTAAATCAAATGTTTTTCAGTGTAGCTAATCCTTTCTCTCTTGACATTGCATTATTATTGGTCACCAGTGACATTTTAATTGTCTTCTTTATTCCTCACACTTAGAAATTCTACATCAAACCATAAGTGCTGAATGATCACAAAGGATTAAGAAACCCAACGGCAAGGAGGAATAAAGCATAAAGAGGAAAATTTTAAGGAACCCAGAGACTGGATGATGTCAGTCTCAAAGACAATCCATCCTGAATATCAGACAAACCAGTCCAATCAAAAGATGTTAGCCAAGTAGCGTATTCAAGTTGTCAGGTAGGCACCAAAGCCAAACGCCACACTTAATTCAGCAAACAATGGCGGCCAGTGCAAAACCTGGGAGACGGTCTGGTGCATACCCAGGGAAACACACTGTTCCAGCATCTAAAGATCAGCTACCAGCGAAACTCGGCGATCTACAGCCTGGACCAAGAGTGCATCCCAGGACCTTTTGCCAAGACTACAACCATCTCTGAGCCCACTGGGAGAGGCAAGAATGAAGATCTGGAGAAAAGAATCAGAAGGAGGAAAATAATGGCAGATTCTGACCCCACCACAGAAGACGCTAGAGAATTTTGACCATCAACTGTATCTTAAAATCTTTCTTTCCTTTTCTCTAAGACTTGCTAATTTTCCACCAACTTCTTTTATTCTTCAATCTCTATTTTCTTTGAAAAAATTCTTTCTTGTCTGTACAGAAAATTTAGATCAGAGCTTGGTTCTCTTTCTTTCCAGGGAGAGACAGAGACAGAGAGAGACAGAGAGACAGCAATTGAATGGACAGATCCAATTTGGATTCCCTACATTACTTCAAATTTAACATATCAGATAAAAAACCCATCCTCTCTGAAATCAACTTAATTAGATTTTTAAAAACCAGAAGGGAGACGGACAGTCACAGGACATGAATCCTATAACTGAAAACCTCCCTGGGCACCATTGCACACAGATGCCTGGATGATGTCATTGGAATATCCCTCTTTTCTTTACACTAAACTCCTTTCTCAAATAGCCTCTCACTTCTCTGTGGTCCTTGGATGCCGCACAGGTACATCTTTCCAGCTTCCCCCCAGAGGACAAGAAATGTTCTTCCTCAACAGATCCAATTGGAGGCCAAGCATTTGACTTCATTTTCCTATTTTGGGTTAAATGTCCATCTTCAAAGTAATTACTGTGGCCAGAGGTGTGGAATCTACCGGCCTGGGCCACAAGCGCCAGAAAGATGGACACAGACAAGGCGTGGGTGGGGACTGTTTCTCCAAAGCAAGTAAAATGCTCTTCCCACAAGTGGGAAAGGAACACTGGACAGAGAGATGTCTAAAACGGTTCCTCCTTCCCCCATCTAAAATAGCCCCTCATTTAACTGCTCATGTTTACACATCTCCTTCATAGAAGCTATACTATTTGTAATTGTTTTGTTTTAATTCTCTTTCACTTGTCCATCATCTAACACACTAAAAATAACTTCCATTAAGGGCAGGAATCTTGTTTGTTTTTTTTTTTAATCCTGAATGGGTAGCACAATCCCTGGTACATTTTTTCGACTCAATATCTATCTTCCAAAAATGGAAGAACTGTACATCACGCACATGAAAAAAATACATGGAAAGACTTTTTTTAAACAATAGCAGCTGTCCGTGTGATGAAGCATGATATCATTGTTTTTCTTTATTTTTTCTTTTTTTTTTCCAAAATGTCTATGCATAACATAGTTTGCTTTTTATTTGTTGTTGTATACAAACTATCACTTTCTAGTGTTTGTTTAAAACTGTGAAACGCTCTGAAGTTTCCCTGAATTGCCTGGAGGGGGCGCACTCAGGAGCATGTGCGGAACTTGTCCGGGACAAAGATTAAGAGGCGTTTACCGGGGGAGGACCGGACGGACTGGAGCCTGAAGAAGAGATTCCATCAACAGCCTCCCTCCCAGTTTATCAAATGCCTTTGTTATTCTCCAAAAATTCAAAGTATCTGCCAAAAACCATATCTCACACAAATTGGTTTATTTTTTTATGCCAACCCTGCCTTGACGTTATATCCATGTATCATTTTTCTAAACACAGGTGCAGCCAGTCTGCAAAGCATACGAAATAGGTGATGTGGCAAGGAAGAAGCAAGAGAACTTTACCAAGCCAAGAGCAGAGATGGGCCTAGGCTTGGGGCATCAGGGAAACGTGACTGAGCAAGCCATGAACTTCACACTTCCCAAGCAGTGAGTGCCCGGGTCGCCTGGAGGGAGTAGTTGGTCAACTTGGTTTTGGCTTAGGTCGTGATCTCAGGATCCTGAAATCCAGCCTTTCCCGCCCTTTCCTCTTGCTCTCTAAAATAAATAAATCATCAAAAAAATAAATAAATACTACTAGTGAGCACGAACTTTTGTGACATGCAGAGAGCTTTTGCTACCTGTGGTCATCAGAGACACTTGAAATATCCTCCTAACTACCAGTTGCAAAGGTCTAAAGACGTCCTTCCTCGCGCGTCCGTCTGTATGTGACTCTTTCCTTTCACAGTAGATGAGATTTTCACCTCACCCTCTCCTGCCGGTCTCAATAATGCCTTCATCCCACCACCAGACTTGCCCACACATGAGGGGCCCATCTTAGAAGGAAGTCCTCCCCAAAGCCTTCATACTGTGAAATGGCTCTCAGTTACTTAATGGTGGAACACTGAACTGTTTGGGAAGGACCCCACAGCCTGAGATGACCTCCATCAATGCTAATGTCAGCGGTTTACAGAAACCACCAAAGGGAGTCTTTTTTTCTTTTTTTTTTTTTAAGTAAGTTTAACACAAATGTCATCATTCTTCTGGGGCTTTGATCTCACAATGACAAGTGCTAGATGTTAAAGAAAAGATTCTTAAAATCACTTTCAGATGCATACAGGAAGCGGCTACATTGTAGAGATCGCAAAAATACCATCACAGAACAAACGAGAAAAAAAGGAAATGGGTACTTTTGTGGAGGGAAAAATCTTCCAGCGACAGCTTCATACGCACATTTTTAAGAAGTGCTTTAGTTCAGCCAACTTAGATGGAATTAAAGGCAATCAGCTCTAAACACCGAGCATCTATCTGATAATGATAAAGATCCTTGTGGTGAAAAATACATGAAAAGAGTTTGAAAAAACAGTTTTGTGGAAATTGAGGGAAATTTTTAAAAAGCAATGCTTCTCAATGAAAGTTCCATTTTATCTATGTGGCTGTAGTAACTTGTGTTGTGACAAACTTCAATGAGGGAGACCTTTTAAGTTGACTCTTCACCATCCCAGCTCCCGGGCAGACTTCCCATCTCCGCAACCACATTCCATCCCTTAAGAGCACTGTGACCCTGGCAGGGGGCTTAACATTTCTGTGCCTTAATGTCCTTGGTAAAGCAGGGATATGGTACTTCCCTCGCAATTAAATGAACTAAGTTCTCTACGTGGTAGCGATCATCACTTGGTATAGACTCCGCAGAGCATTTCGTGTCTACTTCTACTCTTCTGTCACTTGTATAAAACCTTATATTTAGTTGCCTCTTCATTTCCTGGCCGTTGTCCAAGTGGACTAGAAATATAAAAGAGACAAGAAGTCATGCCATAGAGTTTCAGATCGCCATTAGACTGCCGAGGTCCCAAGCAGAGTGAGGGTGCTCAGTGTTGATTAAAGAAGTCTCGTTCCTCACTACGCACTCAGTATTTTAGGAGTCATGTGTACTGAAGAGCTTTATAAATGCATCTGATCAATTATTTTACTAAACAGGTAAAACAACATGTTGCTAAAAAATCGCAGATTACTCAGTGAGACTCTCAGACGCTGTCATTTTTCCCACAGATGTGTTTATCTGATTTACATCGAATTGTCTCTTTCCAGTGGAATCAAAGTGTTGGTGCATTTAATGTGTGACTACGCCTGGTCGAGCTCTTTTGATAATATCTGCTTCTTCCCAGAGAGGCCACAGAAGGGGAAGGGGAAGGGAGTGGACTTTGGTCCTTCCTACGTATTCTCTCTAATCAGAAACCACCTCATCTGATGTCCAGTCCACGAGCAGGCCACAGGGCAAACAACCTCGCGACAGCGTGAAGGGTAAGCGTTTCATGATCTGTGTTCTGTGGGTTTGGTCACTGCGCATTGCCAATGCCCCAACTTCCTCACGCTCTCTTGCTTGGTTTCACTGCTTGAAAGTACAGCTAACAGAAATGTATATGTGTTAACAATCACCCGGAGATCCAAACGGCCTGTTAGAGTCAAACACCCTAGAGTGATATGCTGATAGAAGAGAGGGGGAAATTAGCTGTAAGGAAATAATTCGAACTAAAAACCTTTCTTCCCTTCCAACCTCCAGAGGCAAGAACTCCCTCCCGAAAGGAGGAAGAGATCCTGCATTGCTGGAAAGCAGGTGAACTAGCAAGGACAGAACATCTGTTTCAGGGACCTCCGTGAGAACTGAGCGCGGGAGAACAGCAGACTTCACTGGGGAACTACACGAGACGAATGTTTAGTAAAAAAAGACATTGGTGAGCGCATTAAAGAATGTTGCTCAACTTTACTTGATCTGCGTCTTACAAAATTTACTAGATACACAAACAACGATAAACTCCTCTGAGCGTCGATCTTCTCAACAAATGACTCTCATAAGGATGATAGGATGAGATCATGCGTATAAGACGAGATTGCCGATCTTAAGATGTTAGCATTGTGCCCAGGGAGAGCTGAATAGAAGTTAATTCCTCTTCCTGTTTCTTAGACGGGATATCAGAACTCTTTGGCCAAAGGGGCTATTGGGATGATCAAATGAGCTAAGTTGCATAGAAAGAGCTTTGGAAAACGTAAAGCATCCTCCTGCTAATCATCACGATTAACTACTACAACTAGCAGGAAAATTATGTCTGGTCAACTGACATGGATCCGAGCGTCCAGGCTGACACTGAAGGCGCTCTTGAGTCAGTTCAGGTTCTTGTTGACTGCTTCAGTGTGGTGCAAAGCTCTCTGTCTTGGGCATCGAGAACCCTGGGTTTGACTTCAGTCTGACGAGTAATACTTCTGTGCATAGGTCACATCCTTACCAAAATTTGCTTTGACCTTTTAAACAATGCAAATGGTTATAATACCTATAATACCTACTCAACGGTAGTTACAGCCTTTAAGCGAAGTCATGGAGGTAAAAGTCCTTGGACATAAAAGTCCTTGTGAAATCCTAGGGAGGCAGCAGCAGATCCGAGAAGGAGCTTTGGCTGAGTTGGATTCTCAGCTCTGAAGACCAACAAATTGCTTATGTTCCCGGAGTCTGTTTTTCAACCCTGCTTTCCAAGGTCATCGTGAAGATCAAGTCAGGAAGCATGTCAGCCACACCCCCTCTAAGAGCACAGGAGCGGTCTGCGCGCCCACTGGAATCCAGTGGAAAAGTGAAAAGGACCACCAGAAGCTTGACGTTTCCCTGAGGTTTTTCAGCTGAAAATTGGTTGTATTTTATGAAAACAATGCACGTCCCTGCAAAATATGGGTGTTTATTTTAATTTTAAAAATCTTCCCCGGCCCCACATCTTGCAATAATATTAATTTTCCCAGAAGAAACACCATGTTTACCCACTGATTTAGGGTAACTCAGCACAACACGGCCTGGCATATGTATCCAGTTGGAGAACAGACTATTGCATCACAGCAATTACATCATCATATTCCTCCCCTCCAAACGGCTGCTGGCGTGTTGCCATCCGAGATTTCCTAGCTCTTTTACCAAGGACACTTCTTCCTCCTCTGCGTTCTCTGGAAGGATGCAACCCACAGATCTCTGCAACACAGATAAGCCATCCCAACCCACTGATAGCAGGTTCTTCCGTAGCCTAATCTCTTTCCAAAAAAGTTTGTTCGCCTCTCGTTCTGAACATTTTAAGATTATTTAGAATGCATCCAAATTGTCTCAGACTGAAACTAGGTTGTGGTTAACCTGCAGACCATTTTTCAATAGGACTGGAAAATTCAATCTTGCACGGCCGTATCCCAAGTTATATAATCTAAGAATATAAAAACTGATTTGCTGTTTTAAGTAACTGTAAAAATTGCTATCATCCTGTATGTTTAAAAATGTGTCTGTCTGGATTTAGGCTCCAGATGTAGTGGATAAGTTTAGGCTATTTTCGTCTTTCAAACTAAATATATAAAAACACTTGGTTAAAATTGTAATTCTGCATTTTAGTGACTCAATTTTCTGTCCTAGCTGTAGCATTAAAACTGTATGTTCCTTGAATGCAGCCTCCATGTCTCATTCAACTTTGCATCCTGCCTATCACTTGGAAAGCAGCCCTGCCTATAACAGGAGCTTGCAAAAGTTTTGTTCAATGTGTGAATTACGGATCTTTCGATAAATTCCCCTTGAGCCTTAATGGCTAACTTTCTCTCACAAGTCACTTCATGGGTCCTGTAATTCAACCTGTGTTTATTCATTACAAAAAGTCTGGAATCAAATAAATTTGTTTCTCTAAAATTGTATGATTTATTGGAACTCCTTATGTCTGGGTCATTCAAGTAAAAAGCCTATATACTACAATTAGGAGAATCTTGTCTAATGAAAAGAAATGCTCAGAGGCACTGCAAGAATTTTCTGACTTTCTATTTAAAAAATCAGTAATGGTTTCAGCTAAACACATTTGAAAAATCAATTATCTTACGTAACCAAATCTAACATGCTCCCACAGGCTTCACGTCAATTCAGTGTTCTGCTGTGTGGCTTTTCATTATTCTGTTGTTTTATATGGTAACAGTGTGACTTCTTAGTAGGAACCTATAATAATTCCTGGATCTTTGTTCGTATTAGCCTTGGCTGATGAAATCGGAGTTCATTACTTATAAGAACCATATATCAGGGCACCTGACTGGTTCAGTCGGTAGAACATGTGACTCTTAATGGCAGGGTTTAAGCCCCACATTGGGCACAGAGCTTATGTAAAACTTAAAAAAATAATAATAATAATAATCAAAATAATCAGGGATCTATATTATGATGTCTTTATGATACAACTGTCTCTCTTCTGTTGATTCTTTAAAACTCAAGTAATCTCTTCCTCTCTGTTCCCCTCTTGGCTGACTGATACTAATTTGCTGGTTATTTTCATAGAAATAAGTTTGATTTAAATTGTGGAACATAACTCTAGGAAGGATGCCACCTAACTGAATAAGAAATGACATCTTGGGAGCGCCTGGGTGGCTCAGTGGGTTAGAGCCTCTGCCTTCGGCTCAGGTCATGATCTCAGGGTCCTGAGATCAAGCCCCACATCAGGCTCTCTGCTCAGCAGGGAGCCTGCTTCCCTCTCTCTCTCTGTCTGCCTCTCTGCCTACTGTGATCTCTGTCTGTCAAATAAATAAATAAAATCTTTAAAAAAAAAAAAAAAAAGAAAGAAAGAAAGAAATGACATCTTGTATCTATCTCTCCAGAATTTTGTATCTTCTAAACAGAAAATGTCTTTTATTTTAGAAAAAAAAAATCCTATTAAAATATTTCATGACATTAAATAACTCCTGTTTTTAAAAAAAGAAAGATGCTAATTATTAGGGACACTAATCTTCTACTTTCCAAAGACCAAAAATCAATTTTTTAGATATGCTAAAAGCAAAATGACTAAAAAAGTACTAGCTGACAATTTATTATTTATTAGAGCTGCCCACCAAAAACAACACAAACAAAAAAGTCTGAAGTGTCAACCCCCTTTTGGACACAAAGTTCCTACCACGACTGTTTTCCTTCCTACTAATACTAAAATGCAATTATCACTTTATCAACTTAGATTTTTATTTATTTATTTGAGAGAGAAGGAGAAAGAGTGTGAGCGGGGGTGGGGGGGGCAGAGGGAGAGGGACAGACAGTCTCCACGCTGAGCTCAGAGTCGGAGGCCATTCTCATGATCCTGACTGAGACCATGACCCCGGCCAAAATCAAGACTCAGGACACTTACCACCTGAGCTGCCCAGTACCTCTCACTTTATCAACTTATCAAAGAGTACTATCCCATTCTTTTTATCGACATGACCAGTAGGTTTACAAATTATTAGTACTATAGCTACTATATCCAAAGTTATAAATACTATATGGTTATTATCACAAGGTATCTTTCCAAATCTTATACAAAAGGAGATTATGCAACCACTGACCTCAGTGAAACGAGTCTGATTCTCTGCATACTCATTCTATGAATGTGAGTTTGGATCAGAAATGCATTCAAAGCATGCAACATGCCATCCTTTAAAAGGTGCAAAGATCGGAGAAGAAAACATAAGAATCTGAGGGCAATCCAATTAGGCGTGGTGTAAGGTTGTAGGAAAATCACACTCTCCGTGCTTGCTCCATTGTGTGTTTTCCTACAGAATTAGCCATCTTACGAATTATGCAAAAATGCAACTTGAGGATGTTTATTTTATTCTGGATGGAAAAACAGTAAGTGAATTTGGGGCTCTTGGATTTGAGCTACTATTCAGCTGACAGTAGATGAATGAATAATATACAGAAGGAGGAGACTCTCCGGGACAGGAAGATTATAAGCCCAGGTCTGTGGAAGGACTCTGGTTATCATGTGGCTGATTGAACAGGAAGGACAAGAAGGAGCAAAATGAAAGCTCGACACCTGCCTCCAGTGTGTCTGTGTCTCAAGTGTAGTCACAGGAATGTTTCAAGTAAATAAAAGCATTGGGGCGGGGAGGGGGGTGTTGGTAGAGAAAGGAGAAGGGGAAAGGAACCCGGATGCCTGGAGGGCAAAGAAAAAAGGTCTGAACACAGCCTGCGATTAAAAAAAAGGAGCCCAGAAGAGCATGCAGAGCCTGGAAGAACAGGAAAGTTTCAGAACTTTCAGGTCTCTCTGAGAAGGGAGTGGGAAATTGGGAATTTAGGGGGCAGTGTGGCAGGTTTGGTAGATGCAGAACTGAGAGTCTGAAAACGACAGAGCTTAGCTGGAGATCTCAAAGCCTGAGCAATGTTTTTGAAGACTGAAATCCAAAGGGTTGTCATTCTGTTCCGGCAATATGAAATAAAGACAGAAGTCCGCAGGATCTGGGAAGCAGAGCAAGCGGGAGGAGCCTGAAAAGTTATCAAATTGATGCTGAAATAACTAAAGACACAAAGGAAACACAGATTATGACCCGGTGCTGCTATCATGGTGGAAGGTGCAAACTGGTAAGTTAATTCTATCGAAGACTCACGCCGGGGCTTGATGAAAATCAGCATCCTCATACACAAATTTTATGGAAATTCCATCTCAAAGCATTTGGCTCGAAGGCTAGAGATTTTGGCAAAGACAAGCCAGTGACACCAGGCCAGGGACATGCAGTAAGCGTGTCACCCCTTCTCCTTGTGGGGATGCTCTCAGGTTACACGGATCGTTTCCAGTCCATCCAGGAGGGGAGACGTGCAGGAACCTGGAAAGCCGGGAATGAGAATCTCAGCCCTCCCGGAGCATCTCCGCCTCCAGCCAACCTTGCCATATTTACCTGTTAGCACCGGAAACTACTTTGACAAGCCAAATTACCCAAATCTAACTTCCATTTTACAGATACAGTCTCTTAATACTCCTAATTGCCGCATTTCTGTGTTATCCAAAGATTATAAAGCAATGAGTAGCCAACTTGCACGGACAGTCACATTGTAACTGCACTTTAATGAGCACCATGTGGAAACAGACCACCATCTATCTTCTGCACCACATGGCCTGGGGGGCCGAGGGCGGCAAGCCTGGCTGAGATCTATCACCATGGGTTTAAAGGAAACAGGAAGGCCTAGGGGGAGGGACTGGGGTCACAGGAAGCTCTGATGGAATTTGACCCTAGCAATAAAGAATTACTGTTGAGCTTCTGGTCAGGGAATTGAAGGGAGCCATCAGACCTTGGCCTCTGCAAGATTACAAAATATGTCTATACTACTGTACCTAAGTAGACAGCCATCTTCAAGGGAAAACAGACAGGTTTTGTAAAATTAAAAAAAAAAATTCTATATATATATATCTCCATCCATATCCAGTCTGTTATCCCCAACTCCATCCCGACCATCATTTTTATCAGCATCTTTCAATGGAGGCAGAAAACATACAGGAAGAATTTTTTTTTTTAATTGATTCATTTATTTTAGAGAGAACAAGTGGGAAGGGCAGAGGGAGAGGGAAAACGAATCCCAAGCACTCCCCACTGAGTATGAAGCCTGACTCAGGGCTCGATCTCAGGACTCTAAGATCATGACCTGAGCCCAAACCAGGAGCCAACCACTCAACCACTCAGCCCTGACCCCCACCACACACACAGTAAATTCTACCATATGAAATAGAACAAGTTAGAAAAAAATGTACTGCCCAAGAGTCCAAGTGCAAAACAAGAATCTATAGGCTCAATACTGAGCTTAATAAAACAGAATATTTAATGGAGACAGAAACAACATACTGGTCCAGGGAAATGCACCAGTTGGGATGCAGAAGGTGTAAAGGTGGCACCTGATGCGCGGACCCTACCCACTGGTTATACCGTGAGTCGGGGCGGGTGGGGGGCTGGGTAACAGTATCAGATTACAGTTCTTTCTGGAATCTACCACAATCACATGATAATTTGCAAGCAGACCTAAAACTGAAGTAAAGTTAGAGGAACCATGCAAAAGAAGAAATCCTAGCATAAAGAAGAAGGAGCTGTCCAGTGGGACAAGATGAAGAGAGAGACAGAAAAGCAGATGGGAGACACAGGCAGCGGAGTGCTGGGACCAGGTTAACAGGCAGGGCAGGGCAGGGATCTCTGGCGCACTGGACAATGGGTCAGGATCTGTGCTGTGAGCGCTCCAGGCCTGGACAAAGGAAGGCTAGCAACGCGAAGCGGCTCACTGAGTGGTTGGGAAGGAACACCACGGCAGCGCCCAGCACACCAGTGAAAAGGGGAGTCCAGGAGTCCCTGGTGCTGAGCCCCTCGGGCTGGCTTGAACCTGTTTCCAGTCTGTGTGCGGGTTTGTCCTGAAGTCCTTGTTGTTTGGGGGTTGCCATTAAATAACTATCTCCCTATGAACTCACGTGAGTCCACACTCAATGCAATAAAGAGAGTCCCAGGGCGCCTGGGTGGCTCAGTGGGTTAAGCCTCTGCCTACGGCGCAGATCATGGTCTCAGGGTCCTGGGATCGAGCCCCACGTCGGGCTCTCTGCTCACTGCGGAGCCTGCTTCCCCTCTCTCTCCGCCTGCCTCTCTGCCTGCTTGTGATCTGTCAAATAAATAAATATAATTAAAAAAATAGAGTCCCATGAAAGATTTATTTTTAAACCCACTACATAAAAAAGTTGGGGGGGGGAGCCCCCAGGGTGTGGAAGATTTCAGTAGCACAAACTAAAAATATTTAGGTGCTTTATTATTTTTTTAAGATTTTATTTATTCATTTGACATACAGAGAAAGAGAGAGATCACAAGCAGAGGGAGCAGCAGAGGGGAAGGGAGAAGCAGGTTCCCCACTGAGCCAGGAGCTGGATTAGGGGCTTGAACCCAGGACCCTGGGATCATGACCTGAGCCCAAGGAGGCCCTACTTAGGTGCTTTAGACTAGAGAATGTGTTCATGAGCTCTCCATCTGTTTAACCCGTAAAAGCAGAATTTCCAACTTCCCTAATTCATTGACCTTCTCAGTATTAATGAAAAAGACAGCAGTGACAAAAGCATCCTGGGCTCCGCTCCTGCAGCAGAAGAATCACAGGAACCCAGTCCGCCCCGCGGGCCTTCCTGCCGGCCTTCTCGCCGCCCCTCCACAAAGAATGGGACGGGCTGGGTGGGTGCATCCCAGGCCGGGGCCGCAGCTGCGCATCTCTGCTGTAAGTGCAGTGGTTTGCAGAACACCCAGCCCAGCAGCAGCCTCACCAGGAACTTTGGAGAATGAATACAAACTCCCTTCTGTACACCTACAAACTCAGAAACCCTGGGGGTGGAGCCCGTTGCTTTTAACAAGCCCTCCAGGAAATTCTGAAGCACATGAAAGCTTGAGAACCTTGGCTCGAACAGCCCCTGTCCTTAAATAGGCGACCTCAGAATCGCTCTCCCCTGGGGTAGTGCGCAGTGACACGGAGAGACGCTTCCTCTCCATACAGGCGCCCTGACAGCTCACTAAGAATGTCAGCAGGAGGGACAGCTTACATTTTCTACGCAGTACTCACTCTTATTAACAGTAATAATTTCAAGCCCTCTGGCTTCTGTTTGCTCACCTCTGCCTAATATACAACCCTACCTTCCCTCAGAGCCTCTCCCCACTTCTGAAGTTGCAGAGGATCTCACATTTGTTTCTGAGAAGCACCCTAACACCTTCGGCCTCTGTCTGCCCTTGGTTCCATCCAAGGCCCGAGGCCACTGAGAGCTATGGGCCGTCCAGATCACAGTGCCCAAGGCAGCAGACTACTTAGGAAAGAGCTTAGAATATTTCTTCTGAAGTTACATTTTAGAAGCAGGTGCACTGTCTTTGTGTCGTTTATGTTACAGATCAAAAGAAATGTCAGTGTGCAAAGATGCCTCCATGCACATTGCACATCAGACTCAAAACGCTGATTTTTGGGGCACCAGGGTGGCTCAGTGGGTTAAAGCCTCTGCCTTCGACTCGGGTCGTGATCCCAGGGTTCTGGGATTGAGCCCCACATCAGGCTCTTTGCTCAGTGGGGAGCCTGCTTCCCCCCTCTCTTTTTGCCTGCCTCTCCGCCTACTTGTGATCTCTGTCTGTCAAATAAATAAAATCTTTTTTTTAAAAAATGCTGATCCCCCCCCCCTCACATCATTCTATAGTGGCTGGAGAGCTGAGACATCGGAGAGAGGGCACAAGAGCTCCCTCCCGAGGTTCCCCCATCAACTCTTAATGGACAGGAAATCTAAGAGATTATCCAGAAGCCACGCGCATTTGAATACATGTTGTAAGGAGGGCTTCTAAAACCTTATCAGTGAAGGAATGCCAACAGCAATCAGGGTAGTTGACAAATCTAGTGGCATTGCGGAGGGAAGAATCTGGCACGGGGTAAACATCTCCTGGGAGATGAACAAGAAAGGTAAGCTAACTTCCTACAGCACCAGAGCAACTGTAAAACTCCACGCAACATATTAATTTCTGACAGAAGACAATGAAAAGAATGCAGGGCCCATCCAGCTCCTTGCTGATTCTTTTGTCTTTTAGTATATCTCTGTCCTGTGGATGGACTGCTCATTCTTTATAAATTTTTTAACTGGCAGCTTCAGTATTAACTCAACCATAGTAGAATATACTCATCTTGGAGGTATTTATCCATGTTCTAGGGACTATAATGGCATGGTAATTTATTTTCAACTTAATTCTAATCAAAACTACACAGAAACTGACACAGTGACAGTGCCTAAAATTCAGAAACTTTAAAGAAATGAAATGTAACATGAGTGCCTGGCCAGCTCAGTCGGTTAGGCATCCGCCTCTTGATTTTGGCTCAGGTCATGATCTCAGGGTCATGGATCGAGTCCTGCATCGGGCTCCATGCTCAGCTGAGATCTTGGGATTCTCTCCCTCTCTCTCTGCTCCTCCTCCTACTCCCATGCACACTGTCTCTAAAATAAGTAAATCTTTAAAAATGAAATGAAACGTACCAGATGTTGAGTATCATTCAGCAGAATAAGGCATTCATATATATAAAGAGAAATATCATATCCAGAAAATTTAATTAGGCAAAATATAACTGACCCAGTTGAAATTTAGCCAGATTTGTGTAGTTTATCTTAGTGAATGTTATAACAGTGTCTTTTCGGTGCCAGCATCAAGGAATTTTTAAAATTAAATCTCAAAAAGGCAATTTAACAGCACTATTCACTATTCAGTGAATAGCTAAAAGAAACAAGTTCAGCCTTATTGGCTTATAACATAATATAAAGCAATGCTTGTACAGCATTCTTTATCTTTTTGGTGGGGTAGCTGCAAACTATACTTTGCTTTTGAAGGATACCTCATACCTGCTGCCTTCAGATCCTTACTCCCTAGACGGAATGAACGGAAGCCGTCTTTCACCTATGGTAGTCTTGGAGCAGATAGCAGCACGTGGTCATAAATGGCGATGTCCCAGAAATTCTAGAAAACACAGCCTCCTTGTTTTTTGTTTTTGTTTTAAGATTTTATTCCTTTTTCAATAATCTCTACACCCAATATGGGGCTAGAACCAAAGACCTCGAGATCAAGAGTCACATGCTCGATCAACTGAGCCAGTCAAGTGCCCAGCTCCCTTAATTTTGCTTATGGTAAGATACGCTATTGCCATCGCCATAACACATACACATTTTAAAAAATCGAATTCTAGGCATCTGATGAGAGGTATCAGTAAGAAATCCTTTTCAGTCACAAGTTAATATTTATTTTTAAAATTGCAATGAACTCCTTTTTTGTGTTTTGAAAGATTTTGTCCTTGAGTAAATACATGTCATCTTCATAACAGAATCCTTGAATTACAAAAACTCTTAGAATAAAGTTGCATGTTTCTAGTTGGTAACAAAAACTAAGTACTTTTTGCTTAAACTGTACCTCAGGGTAAGAAGAGACTTTTTTTTTTTTTTCCCCAACACCAAAAGGGGAAGAAAGAAGTTGATACACATTTTGGTCACTGGCTTTCCTGTCTGAAAGCTCAGAGAAATAAAGGTAACATTGTCATTGTTTTATGATTTTAACTCTGCTGGAAAGCTTCTCTAGTAAGTTTCAACTGCAGGGGACGCATTTGATGAAAATCTTAAAAGCAATTGAGTGGTATAAACTGTTGACTTTTATCCTTCCCTATCACGAGTCGCTTATTCTTTGAAGGATCTTTACCTGGGAAGCTTTCAACTGCTATTGTCATGTGAAGCCTCTTGGATCCAGAGATAAAACAAAATTAACTTTTCAAGGACATGGTGGTCTGGAAAGAGGAAAGTTATTTAGGAACTAAACATATATTTAAAAATCTAAATATATTGAATTTAAGTTTTGTGAACAGCTTGATTTCCTCCCATACATCTCTAGGGATTGTATGTGAAACTACAAAACAAACAAAAAAGCAAAACAAAAACTCACAAAACCTCACAAAACAAATCATCTGCATCATTTCTTCCTTGGATTAGCCCTCTATCCATTTTCACATCAGTTAATGCGCAATTGAATGGGTTCTGAAAACCAGTTATAGGCACCACACACTTTTCTAAAAATTTCTTAAGTGTGTTTTATGCCGTGCAAGTCATGGTATAACTACTGTTTTCATATCAGAGAATATAAATTTCCCCTAGAAAGAAGGGATTTCTTCTTTTCAAAAGCTCATTTTAAAGCTAGCATTATTCAACATTCACTTGTAATATAAATATCCACTGGAGATTATGATCTTCAATCAACAGTCTGAGTTCACCAGGAACAGGTAACCAACAGGAAGCAACACTGGCCTCTTCACACACCCGTGATCACACACACACGTGTGTGATCACACACACACGTGTCATTCTCCCCATGTTAATTACTGATGAGATTTGGAGGAGATGCAGGCTGGCCTTCCGCTAAGGGCAGATACAACTACCATCAGCTGAAGAAGAGCATTAATAACAATAAAAAATTTTAATATGAATATAGAGTAAAAAGTAAGGCAAGACATTAGGCTCTCTCATACATTTATTCCACCTGTATTTATAAAACGCCTACTCTTTAAAATGCTTTCTAATTACATCTACCTCGTAACCCATTTTCATTTCATTTCATTCTGTCCCTGCAAGTTGACTAGTCCATTATTTTTTAATCAAGTCTTAACCCTTTAACTTTCTAATGAGATGCCTTAATGGACTGTTAATGGAGTCTTAGCCATTTTTTATCTTTATAATTCCCTCAATATTCGCAGAGACGAAATTAAAACTATTCAGTTCAGAGACATAATTTACACTATTATATCATTTTATATAATTGACTGGTTTGAGTACTTCGTGGGCAACCATGTCTGAGCTCAGCTCCCAGGTGCTGCTTCTCTTTCCATAGCATTTTCTAACAAGAAGACAAATATGTCTGAGCCACAGTGAATCAGTCAGATTATATGTCAGAAGTTTGCAATAAGAGCAAAAAAGAAGCTGAAAAAGAAGAAAAAAAAAATCAAGGAAAGCCTAGGCCTCACTAGAGAACCAAAGCATTGAACAGATACAGATTATAGAGAACATAAATAATACGCCGAGTTTTTTTTTTTAATATTTTATTTATTTATTTGACAGACAGAGATCACAAGTAGGCAGAGAGGCAGGCAGAGAGAGAGGAGTAAGCAGGCCCCCTACTGAGCAGAGCCCAATGTGGGGCTCGATCCCAGAACCCTGGGATCATGACCTGAGCCGAAGGCAGAGGCTTTAACCCACTGAGCCACCCAGGCACCCCTAATACAATGAGTTTTAGGAAGAGATTAAAGAGCTAGTTACTTGTGAAGCCAAGTTCATGACAGAGTGGAAGTTTCTGGATTCTCAGTCCAACAGATCTTCCATTACTGCATTCTGCCATTAATGTCAACATAGAGAAAAATAGATCTACAGTATGGAATAACTACATAAATTCTTTTTTAAAAAAAGGATGAGGGGATGCCTGGGTGGCTCAGTGGGTTAAAGCCTCTGCCTTTGGCTCAGGTCATGATCTCAGGGTCCTGGGATCGAGCCTCGAATCAGGCTCTCTGCTCAGCAGGGAGCCCGCTTCCTCCTCTCTCTCTGCCTGCCTCTCTGCCTACTTATCATCTGTCTGTCAAATAAAAAATTAAAAAATAAAAAAAAACTTAAAAACAGAACGAGGGTAGATAGGGGTAGATACTTGATTCTCCGTAAAAAAGCAACTTTTCATTATCTAATTAGATACCTGCTCTTCATGTTATTATACTTGCCAATTCCAATTTTTTAGCAAATTTTTTATTGAAGTAATATCAACGTTCACATGGATTTTTTTTCTTTTCTTCCTTCCTTCCTTCCTTCTTCTCCTTCCTTCTTTTCTTCTTCCTTTCTCTTTTTTAAATATTATGTATTTATTTGAGACAGAGAAAGAATGCAAGAGAGAGAGCACAGCCATGGGGAGGGGCAGAGGGAGAGGGCGAGAAATTCCCAAGGAGTCTCCCCGCGGATTACTCAGCCAGACACAGGACTCGATCCCAGGACCCCGGATCACGACCTGAGCCAAAACAGACACTTAACTGACTAAGCCACCCAGGCACCACCCGCCACCTTTATTTTTGAGGTTATGGATGTTTTCCAACCTTAGCAGTTTCCTCTATCAACAGGAAATAAGATGGTATGAACAACTGGTCGGTATATAGATACAGACTTTGTGGGAAAAGACTCCATAAATACACGTTCTTCCTTGTCTTTTGTATTCAAGTTTTTACCTCAAATGGTAATATCTCTGTGCATCCGTGGAAGTGAAACGGCCAGATGTAGGATCAGCAACAGTACACAGTGACTACGCAGAGCCTGCTCTTGCCCCCCGTACTGTGTCAGTTTCAGATTTCAGCGAGAATCTCCGGCATCGCGGACCTCCCTGCTATCCCGGAAAAACCTAACGGATGTACTTTTGACTTCTTCCTCTTCTTCATCTCTCAGAACTAGTTGATCATGACGTCTTGCTCATTTTCTCATGAATAATTTTCAAATTTTTCCTTCTTTTCCCTCACTCTTACTATTCCTACCCTTTCCTACTAACTATTACCTGGATGATGGCAATATACTTTTTTTTTCAGTGTTCCTAGATTCACTGTTCATGCACCACACCCAGGGCTCCACGCAATACGTGCCCTGCCCTCCTTAATACCCACCACCAGGCTCACCCAACCCCTCAGCCCCCTCCTCTCCAGAACCCTCAGTCTGTTTCTCTCATGGTTCGTCTCCACTCTGATTTCCCCCAGTCTCCTCTCCATCTCACAATGGCCTCTGTGTTACTCCTTATGCTCCACAAGTAAGTGAACCATATAATTGACTTTCTCTGCTTGACTTCCTCCACTCAGCACAATTCCCTCCAGTCCCGCCCCTGTTGATACAGAGGTTGGGTATTCATCCTTTCTGATGGAGGCGTCATACTCCATAGTGTATATGGACCATATCTTCTTTATCCATTCTTCTGTTGAAGGGCATCTTGGCTCTTTCCACAGTTTGGAAATTGTGGCCATTGCTTTTATGAACAGTGCTATAAGGTGCTTCTCTGTTCACTACATCTTTATCTTTGGGGTAAATACCCAATAGTGCAATTGCAGGGTCATAGGGAAGCTCTATTTTTAATTTCTTAAGGAATCTCCACACTGTTTTCCAAAGTGCCTGCACCAACTTGCATTCCCACCAGCAGTGTAAGAGGGTTCCCCTTTCTCCACATCCTCTCCAACACATGTTGTTTCCTGTCCTGTCAACTTTTGCCATTCTAACTGGTGTAAGGTGGTATCTCAATGTGGTTTTGATTTGAATCTCCCTGATGGCTAATAATTACAAACAAGCAATCCTAAAATTTGTCTGGCATAAAAGACCTCAAATCGCTAAGGAAATGTTGAAAAAGGAAAACAAAGCTGGAGGCATCACGTTACCTGATTTCAAGCTTTACAACAAAGCTGTGATCACCAAGACAGCATGGTACTGGCACACAAACAGACACATAGACCAGTGGAACAGAGTAGAGAGACCAGATATGGACCCTCAACTCTATGGTCAAATAATCTTCGACAAAACAGGAAAAAATATCCAGTGGAAAAAAGACAGTCTCTTCAATAAATGGTGCTGGGAAAATTGGACAGCTATGGATAGAAGAATGAAACTCGACCATTCTCTTACACCATATACAAAGATAAACTCAAAATGGATGAAAGACCTCAACGTGAGACAGGAATCCATCAAAATCCTAGAGGAGAACATAAGCAGTAACTTCTGTGACACTGGCCATAGCAACTCCTCTCAAGACATATCCCCTCAGGGCACCTGGGTGGCTCAGTGGGTTAAGCCTCTGCCTTCAGCTCAAGTCATGATCTCAGGGTCCTGGGATCGAGCCCCACATCAGACTCTCTGCTCAGCAGGGAGCCTGCTTTCCCCTCTCTCTCTCTGTCTGCCTCTCTGCCTACTTGTGATTTCTGTCTCTGTGTCAAATAAATAAAATCAAATCTTTAAAAAAGAAAAAAAAAAAAAGACACGTCCCCAAAGGCAAAGGAAACAAAAGTGAAAATGAACTCTGGGACTTCATAAAGATAAAAAGTTTCTGCATAGCAAAGGAAACAGTCAACAAAACAAAGAGGCAACCCACAGAATAGGAGAATATATTCTCAAATGACACTACAGACAAAGGGCTGATATTCAACATCTATAAAGAACTCCTCAAACTCAACACCCAAAAAACAGATAATCATGTCAAAAAATGAGCAGAAGACATGAACAGACATTTCTCCAAAGAAGACATACAAATATATGTCTATAAATAGGCAATATATTTTTAATTGGTCTTTTTGGCCCTAAAGCCCCTAAACATGGAGATGCTACAACTGAGAAGAATTACTTTGAAGGTACTTAAAAGTATATCCAAGCTCCTTACTCTCTCATACACAGTCCTCTGGGATGGTACTTTTCCAGTGTCTGCCTTTCCATTAGACTCCTCACCCCATTCCCATGAGAACCAAGCTCACCTCTGACTTGTACCAACCTTTACTCAATTGACCTTCCACTGACTGTCATTTGGTTAACTTCATAATGTCTTATCCAACTTCCTTCTGGCATCACTTCTTCCAAGAAGCCCTCGTTGGCTTCCCAATTTGGAGTTAAATAAGCTATCTTCTGAACTCTTAGATAATGTTAATCATTACTCTAATGACACAGAGCCACTGTATTCAAATTATCTATTTATCTGTCTGCTTCTTTTCCAAATTTGCTAGTCTGCTTTCTTAGAGAGAAAAAAAGTCTTCTTAAACACTTAAGTATCTAATTATTTACTCAGTTAAGTAATTAATGAGATGTCCTTAAAAAAAAAAATGACCTGCAATGAAGATTTTTTTGAGAGAAAAGATTCCATGCAGACAGGGAAATAGCCAGAAAGATTTCACAATGGCAGCGGGACTTGAAATGAACATCATCAAATGTGTGAAATCCAATAAGCAGTGTTCCATGTCAGAAAAAGATGTCAAACACAAAGCTGAGAAACTCGTCAGGAAACATGATGTAGTCCAGCTTAGCAAAAAGGAAGCACGTGGTTGGTGTAACGCAACAGTGGAAGGTAAGGCTAGAACAAAAGGAAGAAGGATTTTTACTGGCAAACAAGAGATACTGACTTATATTCAATAAAAAGAGTAAGAGCGATCATTTATTCAACTTGTACTGTGTGCTACACACTATCCTCGCCTCTTTAAACGTGCTCATAAGTAATCCAGGGATAGGTTTGTATCTATTTTATAGACAAGGAACCTGAGCTTACAGAAGTCAAGCGATTTATCCAAATCACACCACTAGTTAGTATAAAACCAGGATTTAAGACTAGGCAGGTCTGGATGGGACACTCACAGTCTTCAAAATTCTAAGAATTTTAAGTCAAGGAAAGAGAAACACAATCCTGAGACTGGTTTATTTGGGGCCAACTCAAGCCCCTATGCAAGTTCTCACTGTCTTGGACTGGCTGGTTGAAACTGAGATTCAGTCATGGCCCAGGATGAATGACCCCAGGAAATGCGTTGGTGAAGTCAAGTATCAGCATTCTTGAGAAGTGCTATTACCTGCATAGAAGAGAAGGCTGCGTGAACAAACAACTCAAATTCTTACCACCTCTACTCTTACTATAGGGCCTCGTCTCCCTCTCAGAGTCTTCTGAGATGTTCTCTACCAGTTGGTTGAGGAAGAAAACATTTGACCTTGGCAGGCAAACACTTGGTATGTTGGAACCATGCCCACGTGGACGGATAGGGCATCCTGGCACCCTCGGGTAAGCCCGGAGGCACAGACCGTAGGGAAGGTTTGTCTTGAGCTGTCCTTCAGGATGCAAGCTCTGTTTCCAACCATGTCCAGCAGGAGAAGTTCCATCTCCCAAAGCCACACTACCCGGGCGTGGGAGCCAAGGACTGTCAATGGCATCCCTCCTCATCTACCTACTGCGTGTCTCATAATGTTGCTTCCTTTCCCTGAAACTTGATTTTTTTTTTAGAGATTTTAGCTCTATACAGTAGACTGATCATTTCACCAAGACCAATGACCCCCTTGTGCAGGGGAATAATAGAACACCTTGCTTATTTGTTCAGCACATGGCTGCCCAATCAGAAACAAGTTCCAGTTTTCCATATGTATGTATCTGATGAAATATCTAAACGTATCGTTCTGCTCACGCTCCATTTGCTAGAACTTAATCATGTGGCTATACAGAGAGTATTTCTAGTCTCACAAATGGAGCGTGAGCAGAATGATGTGTGCAACTTCCAGATCAAAACCTTTAAAAAGGAAAATTCTCAACTTTGCTTCCTTTTCCCCCATGTTTGCATGGGCTCGAATTCATGGCAGTAGTGCAAGTGAGTCAGTTGTGACTGTGCAAACAAGACCCTAAGATATCACAAAACCACCAGACAGAAGCAGATTGATGGGACCCCTGGATAACCTTATTAAACAAAGATACTACTACGTTCTAAACTCCCCGCCAGCTCTGGACTCATGAGAGAGAGGAGTACTATCTTGTCTGAGCCACTCTGGACTGGGGTGTCTCCTGCACAGCAGGGTAACCTGCGCCAGAAGCTAAAATAGTAGCCAAAGCAGAAGACTTTCAGCCAAGAAAATGAAGAGGGTCACATTGCAGTATCAGACAAGATCTGGTCATTCCAGGGTCCACATGTCACTGAACCAGTAGAGGGAAAGTGGAGTGACTGTGGTGACTTAGGTGACTTGGGTGATTAACACAACTTATGGAGAAGTAGAGGCACTGTTCTACTGTAAAGACAGGAAAGAGCATGTTTGGAAAACCACAATCCTTGGGCTTGCCTCCCAACCCTGACCACAAAGAGGTGAGCTGCCCACAGAATACAACCCCTGGTTTGCTTACGGGCCATCTGAGGGGAAAGAAGTATGGAGCGAGTGGTGTGATGGTTAATTTTACGTGTCAACCTGGTTGGGTCACGGGGTGCCCAGAGATTGGGTGACCCATTACTCCGGGTGTGGCTGGGAAGGCTCTCGCACGAGGCTATCACCTGATCTGCGAGATGAGTAAAGAAAATGGACTATCAAAGTTGTGTCAAAAAAATAAAACAAAAGAAACAGGGTGATTGATTTCTGCCAAAAGGATGAAGGGCACAAGTGTTAAATGTTGCCAGCTTTCCACGGAGGATGAAAAGAGACTAAAAAGGGACTCTCCTTTTCTCCTTTGTGTCACTGTGTCACAAGTGACCTGGAAGAATGAGGGTCAGTTCTTACGGAGGTAAGGCAGAAGATGATTACTAAAGAAGCGAGGGTAGGGTGCCTGGGTTGTTCGGTCACTTAAACATCTGCCTTTCGCTCAGGTCGTGATCCCAGGGTCCTGGGTTCGAGCCCCGCATCGGGCTCCCTGCTCTGTGAGGAGCCTGCTTTCTCCTCCCCACTCGTGCTCTCTCTTGCTATCTCTCACTCTCTCTCAAATGAATAAATAAGAATGTTTAAAAAAATGGGGGGGGTTTCAGAATAAGAGGGAAGAATCATGATGAGGAGCTCAGAGGATGCAGACAGCGCAGTCAGAGATGAGAAACAATGTTTCCTTCCCATAAAGCTTCACTTACCATATAGGTCCAAAAAACCAAGTCAGGGGTTGAAAAGCACAGCACTGAGAACACAGTCAATAAATTATTACAAGTTTAGGTGGTGATGGGTAAGTACACTCCTCATGGTGAGCATTTCCTAATGTATATTACTGCTGAATCACAAAGCTGTACACTCGAAACTGATATTCTATGTCAGGGATACTTTAATTAAAAACAAAAATTTTAAAAATAAAAACAAAAAAATCATTAAAAAATAATTTAACCAGTAAATCTCTTAGAATTAAATATCTCTACCTTCTCTGATCATCAAAAGGAATACAGAACCATAATCTTGCTGCTGTTGTAGCTGTTGTTGTCCCAACGATGCTGGGAAACTGTGCCACAGCACTGACATTCCCGGAGAACAAGAGTTCATTGCCGCTCTAATTACAATTCAGAACCTCCGTGTACCTTCCCAGAACACAGAATTGAAGAACATTGCAGTCAGAATGGACCCCGCAAGAGAATGTGAAGTTCTTTGCTCCTCATTTAAATTAAGGTTTTAAGAGAGGTCAGCCACAATCGAAGCACAGCAATTCTAACTGAAAAACAACCATAAAGAAAAAAAAAATGTTCTCTATTCCAAATACACTTCAAAACTAGTTCACATAAAGCATGGGGTTCAGAGAGAATTTTCTAAATCCATACACCTTCAGTTAATTGGCAACAAAATCTCAATTATGTGTGTTTGATAGAACAGCTCGGGGCAAAAAAGAATATATCTGCTACTTCAAGGTCAAGTACGATCATAGCACCGTTGTCATAGGACATTATTTCTTTCTTTCCAGCTTAAATGACACAGCTTGAAGACCCACACTGAATTCAGCTGCAGTCTCCTTCATATCCTCTTGTGATCCGTCCCCATAGTTTAGCTTTAAATGAGTGACTTAAAACATAACATGGTTTATCAAAAGGGTAAAGGTACTCTCAATCCTACTTTGGAGGCCTTGAGGACGGAGAAGCTATTATGTTTGAGTTTCTCTGAGAACTCTTCCAAAAGCTAGAGTCTTCACCAAACTCCGTTTGGCAGACCCACAAATCAGAGTGCGGACGACCACACATCACACACAAACAGGAATCCGGGGAAAGGCAGTCTCCTGCAGGTAGTGTTTTGACCACCACTGAGTCTCTCAAGAATGGGCCTGTATCTGGAACACTTTCTACCGAGAGGTAAGGAGCCCACACCGCCTGTACCAGCCTTAGCACTTCCTATGGCAAGAGTGTCCATTCCTTGTTTCAAGCTGAGCAAATAAATGCTCTTTTGTCCTGCTCAAGAGCGTGTGTCATACGGCACCTGACCAACCGCACTGCTGCTGCATCCTCTGTGAGGAAGACATGAGGTCCTCCCACTGGGGCATGAGGCGAGGGGTGCACCTAGGTGAACTGCCCTATGCTGGCTGTGGAGAGACACCTCCTGGCCATGGGAGACCGAGAGCCACTATTCAAGCTAATTTGTTGCTATCTCTTCCCTAAGTAAGTGAAGTCTTATTCTAGATCAGTGCCTTACTGCCTTGTGTTTTCCTTGGTGACCTCAATACCAAGATACAAGGATCAGCAGTGTTTGGACTTCCGTTCCTGGTGGTTGGAATGACCGTCTCTGTCCTCCATGAAACTGAAGCCAGCCCCTGGCCCTGCGGCCATCCCTGGGATTGATAATCAGTGTCCAGTACTCAGCTTGATAAGAAAGAGACTTAGAGAAAAGTGTTGGCTTCCAGTGCTAGAAGACATCTACGGGGCAGCCTTTAATGAATCAAAAACCTTTATATCTTTCAAAGGCAGACCATGCAACCAGTACAAAACTGAATGACCAGTTTGGAATAGGAGACAACATACTAGTTGGCCAAAGGAAGTACACTCAAAGTACACTCAAAGATTGCCAAGTCCTTCAAGATTTTAAGCTGCAGGTTCTCTATTAATGGTAGTATATTTAGCATTCATAGAGTTTAAAAAAAAAATGTGAATCATCTCAGTGATTGGCAGTCTCTGAGGTGGTGTCCACCTCCTGGAACTCATAACCTTGTGTAAATTCTCCACACACACACCCTAGCCCCAAGTATGGTCTCGACTTAGTAGTGACTTGCTTTTAACTAACAGAAATACAGTAAAAGCAGGGGAATGTCATTTCCTCAAAAGAAGTGGTGGCTTCCATTTTGGTGCCTTTTCTCACTCCTTTCCTCCTTCACTCTGCGGGAAGACCTGACATGAACAACAGTCTGTGAGAAGCCTTGCTCAGGGACATGGCCAAGCCACGTCCAGATGCCCAACCCACCAGCATCTGTGCAAAAATAAATGTTTGTTTCAAGCTTCTAGGTTTGAGGATAGTTCATTACACAACCACAGATGACTAACACAATCTCTAAATTCCTAATGTTAGATTTGCCCTTAGGATAAGCAAGACATCTTATTTATTTCTAAATAATTATTTGAATCCAGGCACTCTTCCCAGTACTTTACAAATACTAACCCATTGAAGCTTTACGACAGCCCTACAAGGTACAGTCTGTTGTTACTCACTTTTTATAGAGGAAGAAACAGACGTCAGAAAGACTAAACCACTTTTCCAACATTCAGCACTTCTAGGGATAAAATTTAGAGGCAAGCTTTTGACTAAAATGCTATGCTGCCTCTACAAGTCAATACAGGTTGGTCATCTTCATTGTTATTTAGACAGAAACTTCCCGCATAATAAGCTGCCTGCAACTGAAATGTTCTAGTCAAATTAATAGGCCCTGAGCTCCTCCAGACAAGAACCTTCTCTGCCCCAGCACCTAACACAGAGTGTATGTTCAGTACACGTTTGTTGAGAAACACTGACTTAGGGGATGGATCTGCAGTGGGATCATGTAGAGAGGTCACTGTATGGGAAGTGAAATACCCGGCAGCGAACTTTACTGCCGGGCATCCCGGTGATTATTTCAACCTAGTCTATGAAAGGAAGTCCAACCATGCATTTATAGATACGGCTTTTCTAGCTGCTTCTCTTTACTGCCATTTTGCACCAGGTGGAACAGAAAGTTATTAGCTGGTCAATGACAAAATAATTTATGATCAATGGAAGTAATCTGGAAATAATGGAAGCTCACTGGGGTACTATGGGACATTATTACGCTGTTAACATTCACGCTGTATTATATCTCCTACATTCTTTTTTAAAGCAAAATCAATTGGTTCTGGATGACACCTCATGAGATTGTTTTGAAGAAGGGGTTCTTAAAACCTCCCAAACTTATATGTTCAGTTTTTTAGATATAGTAAATTTTTTTTAAAAAAGTATATGACAAGAAAAAAAAAAGTTCACATTTAAAATTTTTAATTAGGGACGCCTGGGTGGCTCAGTTGGTTGGGCAGCTGCCTTCGGCTCAGGTCATGATCCCAGCGTCCTGGGATCGAGTCCCACATCGGGCTCCTCGCTCCGCAGGGAGCCTGCCTCTCCCTCTGACTCTGCCTGCCACTCTGTCTGCCTGTGCTCGCTCTCTCTCTCTCTCTCTCTCTCTGACAAATAAAAAAAAAAAATTAATTAAATTCAAGCTAATAAAAATTAAGATGAATAAAAATAGAAAATTTGAAATTGATAAAAGTTACTCACTACATGGCAACTGTCTTTACTTTCATGTATTTGTTGCAGTACAATGAACACTTCTCTCCCCAGATCACCCGGAACACAAAAGAAAGTCAGGCAGCCTAGGCTGAACTCAGACTCACACTCAGACGGCTGAAGACCAGGAGAAGGGGGTGGAAAAGAGAAGGAAGGAAGGGGGCAGGGACAGAAGGAAGAGAAGGAAGAAAGGAAAGGGGTATGGACTTTCTGGGGCTTTCACTGTCCCCCACTCTTTCAGTCTCCATTGGCCCAAGGCAGTGAGAGTCAGCAGGTGGGATGGACGTGGAGAGTTGACCGTTTCACACTTAACACAAAGAACCACTGTCCAGTGGAGTGAGCATCGTGTAGAGACACACAAACCAGTGGTTCATCTCTAAGACAAGAGTCTGCATTTATCAATGTTCCTTTCTAAAAAATTACTACCTCTAAGTTCAGCTATGATCTAATACAAAAGAAAGAAGGAACAAATTCAATGGTGTCAAGTTCAGGGAGAAAACACAAGAAGCAAGAAACCGAGGAACCTGTGAGCCTTAAATGGTCCACGGGAGAAGATGTCCTATGGTTTGCATCTGGATCGCTAGGTTAACTGTTTTATTTGGACCGCAAAAGGATTTGGTCCACAGAAATAAAGGGGCTCCTTTGTGGTTCCCTAAGAAAAGCTGAAGATACGCTTTCTTTCTGTCTCAGAAAAAGAAGATATTTCACAAGACAGAGGAGGGACTGGAGGAAGCAGACTGGGGACGAGACTGCCTCTCACCCCTACATACACATACATGCGCTGGCAGTTGAACGTCCAGCTCATCCTAAAGAGAGGCTTGAAGATAAATCCCCAAATGCCTCTCAAGTCATCGGAAAAAGAAAAATCTCTTGCTTAATTCTCCAGTACTGTAGAAGAAAATATAGAAATGGGTTGTATATTAATCCCAACATGATTATCGGTATATTATGTAGCTGTTTAGAAACATGGGGACTGTGTTTATTTTCATGAATTCACAGAGTAGGTATTTCAAAAGGATTTAATAAAGCATGTTTTCACTTTCCACATTTACTGCCATATTTTTGCACCTATTCAAGGACTTCTTTTATTATCTGATTTTTACTAAGATACAATGCAGAGGTCATATATATGCGTTGTTTTATACTAGCAATAAGCCCATTAAGTGAGAGACAATATATAGGAAACAAAACAAAACAAAAATGAATAGGTTGGGGGAGAGGAATCAGCTGTCCACACAAGAAACTTCATGCTTCAAAATTAAATACTGAAGTTAGTTGCTAAACACTTTGCTTCTTGGCAATAAAAGCTTTCCTCCACTAGAGCACTAGTATAAATAATATTTCCAAACAGTCTTATAATTTCCAAAGTGCTTTCAGATTTCTTTTCATCCTCACAAAAGTCATGTAAGGTGGGCGCTACAGCAGCCTACTTGACAGATGAGAAAAACAGCTCAAAGAGCAAAGCAACTTGCCTGTGACTACTGCCTTTTTTCCTTTCAAATCTCATTTTTACTTCTCATTCCATGCTGCCTATAATTAAGGACTATCCCATGCTCGGGAGGAAAAAAAAAATTGAGGTGGTTAGTCACTAGTAGAATATCCTTTCCTTGGGGCGCCTGGGTGGCTCAGTGGGTTAAGCCACTGCCTTCGGCTCAGGTCATGATCTCAGGGTCCTGGGATCGAGTCCCGCATCGGGCTCTCTGCACAGCAGGGAGCCTGCTTCCCTCTCTCTCTCTGTCTGCCTCTCCGTCTACCTGTGATTTCTCTCTGTCAAATTAATAAATAAAATCTTAAAAAAAAAAAAAGAATATCCTTTCCTTAAAACAGATATTCCCCAAACTTACTTTGCATAAAAATGCTATCCCATGCCAAATATAACCACTAGATACAAAGGGAGAATACAGATACGAATGACAAATGTGTGTATAGACAGCAGAAGAAACACGTTTAAAAGAAGTAAGAAAATGGTGGAGGATAGGGGAACCAAATGATTCCGCTATATTCAAAAATACCCTTTGGTGCCATTTCAATTTCCAGACACTGGAAAAAAAAAAAAAGCAGAAATGCATTTTAATGATTTATTTTCTCACATGAGACTGACCACAAGTGTGAAGATTTGGGAATTTCTGGTAAAAATAATAACTGCGAAAATTTGTATTTTTGTAAAATATTCCATATAATAGAACTAACAGTATAAGGAAATAGAGAGTGTCTGTTTTTCTCTTTCGCCAACAAGGAACTGGTGGGAGTTCTGGCTGTGAAGTTACCATGCACAGCAGAGCATGGGTATAAATTACGATGCCCTTAAACAAGATTGTACAACTATGTCTCCTTTAAACAGGAGTCCTAACTATTAAGATACTAAGATCTTAAAGTTAAAAAAAAAAAAAAAAGGCTGCATAGAACACACAGAAAACTACAGAACTGTTGAAAGAAAGCAAATTAAGCCAGGCATGTGGGTCTGGATCTGAATTCAATGACAGGCCTGATACTCTGAATGTGTCCCCAGAAAAACGCCTCCCACAACCGGGGGAGAAACCTGTGGGGCATCATGGTTTGTAATAGCAGTTGTGAAAATATGAAAACCCCACATTTTTTTTACAGCTCAACAAAACTGGGCTTGGACAAGAGGGAACCTGAAACCCATTTGGATTCACACAGTGTTTCAAAAACTCATCCCTGGGACCCCTGATCATTCATCCCGCACCTAACTGGCAGCTAGAACCAGAAACCCCATGCGGAGGGATCCGCTGACCACACTCCAAATGCTGAAAACCTCAGGGGCTGCAGACTCTTAGAGGGCCTTTCCCTTTTCCAGTGGGACACCTGGAGGGAAGCCGGAAGCCGGAGAATTACTGTTATCCGTGTCAGCATCCTAAAAGCAGGAAGTCAAGTGTCACTGCCCACGGTCCGTCTCTGATAGTCCATTCTAACTCACTGTATTCTTTTTTAAAGAATTTATTCATGTATTTGTGAGAGAGAGAGCATAAATGGGGGGGAAGGTGTCAGGAGAGGGAGAAGCAGACTCCCCGGGGAGCAAGGAGCCCAACATGGGGCTCCTTCCCAGGACCCTGAGATCATGACCTGAAATGAAGGCAGACGCTTAACCCACTGAGCCACTGATTATATGCAGGTCTTCCCCGACAGACTGAATGTAATTCAGGAAGAACAGCCATCAGTTGACGCTTACACCTTGTGCATAGTTAAGAGAGTGGAGGTCATTTTAGCTTTGTAACTCAAGACACGAAAATGTGCCAGTGTGGGGCTTTACGAGTTTTTGCACACATCTTTTTTGTATTATCTGAATTATATTTTAGGATGTCTGATGCCTCCAAAGCTCGGCCTTCAATACCGTAGGACACTGAAAAGGGTGTTCTTCCAAGCTAATAGTGGAAAATACTCTCAGATAGCTAGGTCAACCTCACAACTCTGTTCTTCTTCTTTTCTTGGCCCATAATATCTATTTATTCTTGAAATACTCAGGGACAGATTGAGCCACTGTAAAAATGATAGAAAGAAAAGAATATCTAACTTTGGTCCCTTTGCCAGAAGAGATTGCAGCAGAACTTAACAGGAACAAAACTGGATAAGGGGCAGCCCAGACTGATAAAAGACAGTCTGATCCCCCGTAGGCAGAGGCTTCTAAGTCTCCCCACGGCCCGGAAGGGTATCAAAGTTTCTAGGCTGGATTCAGGAAATCCAGTTAACATTACCTTTTAGCCTGAACACATGGTTTGAATATAATAGGTGGTTTTCATTTTTGTATTATAAAGTCAGATGGTATTTTGAGATTTGACCCAACTACTCAGGAAAATACTTTCCCCATGAACATAAAGGGACAGGCATTTTTCCCTTCCCAATCCATTTACTTTTCTAAGACGGATTCAACATTTCATTCCCTAGATCATGTTGCATAATGTTTTCTTGTGTCTTTCTTCTTCATTATCAAAAGCCTTATAATTGTATCATCATAGCATAGCAGAAGAAGTTACAATTTTAGGAGGTTACAGGCTATCGTGGTGATCACAGTCTCTGCCTTGGAGAGCTCCAAGTGCAAAAAAGATTACTGTATCATCAAGAGGGACTTGACCATAAGGATAATGAGTACAGTGTAATACTGAAATCCAGAAGCCTCTGCCCCAAAGTTTTTGCTCTTCTGGGCAGCTTTTCAGAAGTCTTCAAACTAAAGTTGTCTAAATGCATTGTTTTTACGTTTCTGCAGCCAAATATCTATGACTTTACCTGTATGGTCAGAGCAAACACGAGTTGGAAGCAATTACCAAAATTGGGCAAGTGACAACAAATCATACAGACCCATCAGAAATGCTCTGCTTCTTTCTAGAAAGGAAGTTTTCCTTCTAAATCAAACAGATGAAGGCCCAAACTCCTCATTTTCCTTTGCTTTAGCCGAGAGAACCTGACAGCGAGGAGGTAAGATGGCACCCTCCGGCTAACCCAACTATTCCCCGCCCAGGAAGCATTACCAGCAGGTCTTAAGAAAGCATGCAGATCGCCACTTTCTCAAGTACTAAAGCTCCAGTAGTGTGGATGTTTTTACATATCAGAACTATTATGAAATGTCATTTCCATGTTTTTACATTCATACCAAGTTTAAATCTGCAGAGACCATAAACAAGAACATGTGCCATGTGAACTGTTTCATGCTATCTGCTATAACAGTTTTCTTTTTAAAAATATTTCTATTAAGATAGTTTTATTATTATTTAATATTTTATTGCTCTTTTAAGTAATCCCTATACCCAGTGGGGAGGCTCATACTCACGACCCCGAGACCAAGAGAGTCGCACGGTCCACTGGCCCAGCCTGCCAGGCATGTCTGTAATGGTTCTAACTTGGAGACTTAGTCCCCTGATTCTCCTTTATACCCAAAATAATATTAAATATTATAAAATAATATAAAATATTATATTATACCCAAAATAATATAAATTTATTAAATATAAAATATAATATAAAATAATATATAATATTATATGCTACTGTCATGGATTTGGTCTGTCATTCCTTCCGCTCTGACCACTCATCCCTGATTTCTACCCATTATAAAAGTCTTTCAAGAATTGGTTCATCTGGGTCCTTAGACTTCAGAGAACTCTGTTTGAACACGGCCCAAGAGACTTCTCCAAACAAGACCATAGCAAGGAATCAGAGACGCAGCCGCACCAAATTCACAGAAGATCAGCTCAAAATCCAGGCATTTGACCAAAATCCTTATCAGGTTAGGCTACCAAACAAAGACTCGCTTTAGAAGCCAACCCTGATGAGTCTAGAACCCAGATTTGGTTTCAGAATTGAAGAGTTAGGCACCAGTGCCAGAAAAAAATCAGAACCCAACGAGGAATTAGAATCAAGCCAAGACGGAGACCACTCTGAAAAGGAGATTCAAAGCAGAGAACGACAGATGGTGTCAACCCAGCTACACTGCCTCACAATTACATACCCTCACCGCGGCATTTATTAACAACCCTTATCCTGGCATCGATAGCAGAGAGCAACTTGCTAGAGAAATTGGCATTCCAGAGTCAAGAGTCCAAATTTGGTTTAAAAATCAGAGATCCAAATTCCATGTCCAGAGGAAAAGAGAACCTGATGATCAGGACCCAGAACGGAGATGAGACCAGGAATAGAATCTCTGGAATGAGAGATTTCAAGGTTCCACACCCAATGTGACCTTGAATTCGTGACCCCAAGATCAAGAGTCACATCTCTACTGACTGAGCTAACCCGGTGCCCCTGAAGCAGGTATTTTAAAAAGTAAAATATCTGATCAAATAGGAATTTCTACAAGGAGTGCGGTAATTTTATTTATTTATTTTTTTTAGATTTTATTTATTTGACACAGAGAGATCACAAGTAGGCAGAGAGGCAGGCAGAGAGAGAAGAGGAAGCAGGCTCCCTGCTGAGCAGAGAGCCCGATGCAGGGCTTGATCCCAGAACTCCAGGATCATGACCTGAGCTGAAGGCAGAGGCTTTAACCCACTGAGCCACCAAGGCACCCCCATGGTAATTTTAAACATTCTAAAATTTCATGCCCAGTCAATAAAGTTTCAGTCTATAAAAATTTAAAAAAGAAAAAAAAGAATCTGTTCATCTGTTAACTCATCAGTGATTACCCGCAGACAGATGGAACTTCCCCTACTCTGGGCTTGTACAGAAACTTGGGCCACATTTGTAGTATATATTACTTATTATATTTATTTAGTAATTTTCAAGCTAATTAGAGGCAAGGGGAAGAGGAAGAAGAGGAACACATACTCTTATCACCAAGAAATCATAATGAAGTGTAGGCAAGGCAGAAGCCTAAGAAATGTCCTGTATTTCTCTTTCAATTTTTGTCATCTCTGCTTGGGAGTCAAAACTGCCAGAGGAAGAGAGAAAACTCATCCCGTGTGCCTCTTATTTTGGGTGGTTTTGAAGTTTTCTTCTCCTGTTCATATTTTTCACATCTATTACGTTTTCATTCTATGCACACTCTTTTTCTAATCCATAGTAAGGAAGTGAGTGTTACATTACGATGCCTGCTTTCTTTGAAATGAGAACTGTTTACTTTTCAACTCCTCAAGGGTTCACCTTATCTACAGGAAGGCCCTGATTCTGTTCATGAGTTTATTCTTGGAATTGGTGTTTGAAGTTTCTCAATTAATTTTAAAAGTTTTAAGTTCATTTCCAAGCAAGACACTTTCAGTGTTTTTCAACTCTATCTGCTTTCTCGATCTCTTCCAGCATCTCAGAGGCTGGAACCATAGACCGGCCTGTGCTCTCTGCCTCTGGGGGTACCACCTGGATCCAGGAGCAGCGAAGCAGCAGCGTATCTAATTTCAGCACTTATTTTGAATCGAAATGAAAATGTCTCCTTGTAGGGGTGTCTGGGTGGCTCAGACAAATCTGCCTTTGTCTCGGGTCCTGGGATCGACCCCCGCATCGGGCTCCCTGTGCAGCAGAGAGCCTGCTTCTCCCTCTCTCTGTGCCTCTCCCCCCAACTCCTATTCTCGCTCACTCTGTCCTCTCTCTCAAATAAGTAAATAAATAATCTTTAAAAAAGAAAACCTCTCCTTTTATAATATATATGTTGCTTACATTTATCTAAACTACTTAAATTTATTAATAATGACTCCCAACTCAATATACACTTATTATTCTAGAGGTGTTTATGGACTTCCTGTTAAAAAAAAAAACAGTACTCTAAAACCTCAATTAGGACTCCGCAAACTTTCTCTGTAAAGGGCTGGATAGTAAATATTTTACACTTTGTGGTGCATATGGTCTGGGTCCCAACTGTTCATCCACTGTGTCAGGACAGTAGCATAGCAATACGTGACCAAAGGAGTAGGGCTGTTTTCCAATAAAGCTTAGTTTCACGTAATTTTCCCATGTTTTAAAATATCTCTTTCTCCTGATTTTTTTTTCCAACTCTTTAGATATGCAAAAAACCACTCTTCCCTCAAGGACTATGGTAAAGCCTGGGGTTGACCTGATTTGGCCCATGCGGCCGACTCTGTCAACCCTGCAGGAAGGAGGGAAGGAAAACCAGGTGTGGTGTTTGTTTGTTTGTTTGTTTTAAAGATTTTATCTACTTATTTGACAGACAGAGATCACAAGTAGGCAGAGAGGCAGGAGAGAGAGAGGAGGAAGCAGGCTCCCTGTGCAACAGAGAGTCCGATGCGGGACTCGATCCCAGGACCCTGAGATCATGACCTGAGCCGAAGGCAGAGGCTTTAACCCACTGAGCCACCCAGGCGCCCCCAGGTGTGGTGTTTATAACCAGGAGGGGAGAAAGGATATGCAGACAAAATAGTAGACGAGAAGATGCTGTAAGAAATGCATACGTTTTCAGGAGACCTCTGAGACAGCGGGAATAAAACTGCATAAAGTATCATGTTATGCATAATCCTAATGGTTAATGTTAAGGGAATATTTCCAGGAAAGTAAAAATGTGTATGTAACAGTCACAATGTCGTGTCACAACTCAGAACCACCAAAGAATTCCCAAACGGATCGGTTAAAACGTAAGAAGGACAGAATCCGAACGAGTCATAGTCAGGACAGAAATCACCCGAGAGCACCCTGTCCGCAGAGACGAAGAGGACAGAGCGGGACACCGGGACACCAGAGCAGAATGACCCCGTAAGCCTAGTGCTCTCAAGCAAGGGACGAGGACCGGGACAGGATGGCAGTGACTAGCACAGGCAAAATGAATGCGGACCAGCGGACGAGCGTTCACACCGCAGCGACCGGACCCTCAACTGGTTCCCAGACGCCGTAACTTAAAAACCAGAGCAGTGCACTCCGACCCCCTCCAAACACACACGGGACTGAAATAAAACGGATGGTTCAGTTACAGGAAAATGCACAAGAGAGCGGCCAGTTCAAACAGCTCGGAGTGAGTGAATGCCCAACGCTGTTGAAAGAAATCATGCTGAGGAGAAATGGATTTGAAATCTTTATGTTAACAACCAAGTCAAAAGTCAGTCTAACCACAATTTTCTTTGTTTTCTTTTTCTGAGAAGTACTTATTACTGCTGACACTCAGTTGTGCTGTGCAGACATCATGAATGAGCAGTTTATTCGGATACGAGTATTTGCTCTGTTAGGACACCCTTATTTAGGGCTAATCCATGATGATTTTCCTTTATCATAAATTTTGCCATTTTGAGATTTCAAACTTATTTTGAGCCTGTGGCTAGACAGACGAATTATAAAGGGCTATAACTTACTCAAAGTCAAAAACAGACTTTTTTATAGACTAGTGTTTTGATTTTCCCTCCATTTATAGGACTTCTTTTCTTTTGGTTTTCCTCTCTCTCAACCCTTCCCTAACAGTACCAAGGCTGGAAATTCTCTTCCATGCTGATGTAAAACTTGTGTTCAGACACTCAGAAATTCTACACCTGCAAGCTTCACCTCCTTGGCTGAAACTAGCCTGTGCTCAGCTTCCTTCCCCACTCTCTACACTGGTAATGCCTTCCAGGAGATCTCTAGGCTAGAGGGCTCATTCTTCTTGCCTTGAGGCAAGCTTTCACATAACAAGAGCAAAAAGACCTTACAAAGGAACTTAACTGTCCAATTATTAGATGTTATCAAAGCCTAATTAAGGGGAACAGAGTATACCCAGTGACCTCATTCTTCAGAGGTCTATGGGGAGAAAAACATCATGTTTTCAGCTAAATGCAACCACTCGCAAATTCTTGTTAGAAAGCTAACAAGAATTACTTCCAACTTACTTCCATTTAGCTCTCTACAGAATTTAGTGGTTAAAAAAAAACAAGAAAAAAAAACTTTAAATCAGATAGGTTTCTCTTTTTAGGCTCTGAATATCACCAGCTATTATGCTCTTTTTATGATTATACAAATTTGGGTTAGGTATCATTGCCAATAAAATTCTTGCATCTTATAGATCCCTAAGGAGAGAGTGGACTACTGTTACAAAGTACTTACTTGCAGAATCTAGCTCCTAAAATAAGTTTTGTTCAGGTCCCCAGTACATGCCAAATAAACTTTACGTTAAAGCCGTGGGGGTTGAAAGGGGAAGAGGAAAGAAAATAGCATTTGTTGAGTTGTTTCAGGGTACAAGGCCTCAGCCCTTAGGTGCTTTATGTACTTCAGCGTTTGGGCCTCTGACCCTGGTTAGACAGATATCAAGATCGTTTTACAGAAAGCCAGAGACTGATTTTCCGAGCTTATCCAGCTACTCAGGGGGAGTGCTGCGTCTCACAGGTCCGAAGTCTGCATGCTTCCCACCAGAAAATTAGGTCCTACCAAACTGGAGGGTGGAAAAAAAAAATATCAGCTTTGGGTAAAAAAAGGGGGGGGCAAGAATAGTTTTTTGAGGTGTTTTCGGTTTGGTTTGGTTTGGTTTTAATTTTGTTTTTTGTTTTCTGCAAAATTTATCTTTGCTGAAAATCTCACCCATTTTTCCAGGACCGAGTCACTAACCAGAATGGATCTCTTCCTTCTAACACTTTCCATATACTTTTTTCAATCTGACCAGACCCTTAATGTGCCATACTCACAATATGAGGTAAATACCATGGGGTCCCTACTTAGAGCTGCTGACCTCATACCTGTTTCTCTAATTTAATGGCCATAATGTCAACTCATCAAATGTCTGGGGAGTCTCCTGGCCAGATCTCAGACTGAGTTACAGCCCTGGGTTATTGGTATATCCTCCATATCCTTTTTTCTTTTTTTTTTTCCTTGTATATTTTATTTTTATTTAAATTCTAGTTAGTTAACACACAGTGTCTCCATATCCTAATTCCTGTCTTTGTCAGCAATCCTTCTCGCTCAACTACAGATCCCAACAGTTAAAACCAGAAACAGACCAGACTGCGTCACTCACGCTGTGACTACAACCTATTACTCTTATTTCCTATCACACTTTTTGGAGGCACTGCCCAAGATGTCTTGCGATTACCAGACCACTCCAATCACAGGGCTAGAAAAGCCCTGATAGCAAGAAAACGTCCAGAAGAGCACATACTCTATATGTTCCTTTTCCTGCCCGGATGGCGCCCTAAACACATTTCAACCCCCACCGATGGTCACGTGCTCTCTGCCTGCTCCCTTGAAGGTATCCCCCAGGTGTACCCCCCCTTGAACCTCTCCCTATAAAACGCCAGGCACCCATCTTGCTGGTGGAGAGTTTAACTGTTAAGCTCGAGCTTGCCATCTCCACCAGCTGCCAATCCCTGAAATAAATTTCTCCCTTTCTCTTTTCCACTTTCATCTCTTGGATCATTGGCTTCTCTTGCAGTGGGTTTATCTGAGTTTGCCCAGCAATAGTGTTGGCAAGCCCAGCCAGGAGCTATGCTTTTAACTTGTCCAACCCTCTTGGGATCCAGATGGAGCAATGTCCATGGCAGTGTGCCAGGCCTTACCCCATTCATTTCTTGAGTTAGCGGCTATGATAAATCATAACATCTTTAATCCTTTCTCCCTACCAAAAAGTGGAATTTGGAGAAGTTTGCTCAAAATAGTAATAATCATAATTTGATAAATCGCATACACAGCTGTGCTTCTAAACTTGTTTCACTGTCCGCCATATTTAGACACGCGCACCGCCAGGCAGATGTGTGGGGCCAGAGAGTGAGGGCAGCCCGGGTCCTGCTCTGTGGGGAGAGCTAGATCCAGCAGTGGGGTCAGAGCAGAAATGGGTAGACGCGGCCGCAGACAGCCTCGCGGTTTCTCTGTGTGAGCAAGGACAGGCGGGAAGAGGGCGCATCAGACATGTGTCAGCAACAACCTGGATGGTGGAGACCCTTCTGCATGATGGGCAGTGCACCTCAGCACACAACTGTAGACGCAAAGACATTAGGGTCAGATCCGCTCTCCCCAGCACCCCTACCAAAGCTCTGCCACTAAGTTCCCAGAACATACACTCAGTCCTTGAATGAAAGGAAAGGGGGAACCCAAAGTAGACAGGGACATGTCTTCTGGGGGAAACGACTGGCTCCAAGCATAACTTTTGTTGAACAGAAAATCAAAACACACATTGCGTGTATGAGCTGTAAGTACTTTATAGGCTTTAAGTCAATTCTCAGAAAAAGCTATCTTTTTATTAGCAATTTACAAAGTGTAAACAGAGACATTGTGTAGAAAAGGAAACAAAGTCAAATAACTTGTCCCAAGTCATACAGCAAGTAAGTGGCAAAGTTAGAATCTGACTCAGGTCATTGTCACTATGTACTATTAGCCACCACTAATAACATCAACTGCTCAGCTGCCTGCCACCTTTCGCAAGTATTAATTCATAGTTCTGCTTCCCAAACACTGACAATAAAGTCCAAGTTCAGAAAACTAAAACAACAACAACAAAACTAACAACAAACCTATAATAAAAAAGGTCATTAAAACACTAAATTAATTAATTAAATCAGAAGTATATTCATGGGTGACATAGCATTCCCTAGAAAATTCAGAAGCCAAGATGTACATTATCAATATATTCAGTAGTTTGTTGGGTTTTTTTAAGATTTTATTTATTTACTTGACAGAGATCACAAGTAGGCAGAGAGGCAGGCAGAGAGAGAGGAGGAAGCAGGCTCCCTGCTGAGCAGAGAGCCCAATGCAGGGCTTGATCCTGGGACCCTGGGATCACCACCTGAGTTGAAGGCAGAGGCCTAAACCACTGAGCCACTGAGCCACTGAGGTGCCACTCAGTAGTGTTTTATAACTATAATCCATCCATTCACTTTTTAATGCATATAAAAAGAAAGTATTAGTAAGCAACCCATCTTTATAATAACCTCTCAAGCATCCACAGAAGATTGTGTTTAAAGATATGATTTTATTTTCTTGCAGGACAAGAAAGAGATTGTTCTTTAATTAAAGCTCATTTTTCAGATCAAGATGTTTTAGCTCTTAAAAAAAAAAAAAAAAAGATGTTTTAGCTCTTGTCACTGGTCATCTCTCTTTTAGAAAGGACAAAAAGAAAGATCCAGCTTTAGAGTCCTACATTTTCTTTCAAATTTAACTATTTCCAAATGGAAATTTTTTTCCCCATTGGTATCATTAGCAAAATTAGAACTAACCAGAATTAAAAACCTGCTCTTCAAAATCATAACTAATGAAAATCTAAAGCATGTGGTTGTCACCAAACTGAATTAGAATCATTTTTGCTGCAGTAGAATCTGAAACTTCCAGTAACCTTATATATTTTTAAACTCTCACTTTCAATGTTTTCTCCCTTAACCTTCCCATAGTTAATGATGGACAAGGATCCCATTCCCTATACAAACTACAATATAAATATGCAAGACTCTCATTAAAAACCAATTGGATGAGCTGTGGATTTGGTTATTAAGTTAAATCTTAAGCCTCAGATTGAGAAGGAAGAATGGATACCCCGTCTTCATAACTCTTCCCTACCCCTTAACTGCATGGTCTGATTCCTTGAGGGTAAGAAGGAGTACGGAAGGGAAAGGAAGAGATGCCCACCCATGTTGCAAATTCGCTACATCCAGCTTGGGCTACTCGGACAAGTCTGGAACAAAGCCAGATATGAGAACCACCGGTGGCAAAAATCTCCCTTGGGATGATCCAGAGGAAACCAGAGCCCTCTAAACAGGATTGTTTAGATATTTTTCTGAGGTCCCTGAAAGCAGATGTCTCCTTCCCTTTCTTTTTTTATTTATTTTTTTCTGTTTCTTTATTTGGCAGAGAGACACAGCGAGAGAGGGAACACAAGCAGGGGGAGTGGGAGAGGGAGAAGCAGGCTTCCTGCTGAGCAGGGAGTCTAATGCGGGGCTGGATCCCAGGACCCAGGATCACAGCCTGGGCCGAAAGCAGGCACTTAACGGACTGAGCCAGCCAGGCGCCCCACGAACAGACGTTTCATGCATGTCCAGTGCTGTGAATGAAAACCCTACCTTGAAACACTAGAGGCAGTCCCTAAGTTATAAACAGGGTTAGCATTCCAAACATTGCCTTATTTGGAATTTGGAATCTGTTTTTTCTCTCTTTTTTAAGATTTTATTTTTATTTATTTATTCAAGAGAGAGAAAGGATGTGCCCATATGCTCAGTGTGAGGAGAGGGGCAGGGGGAGAGGGAGAATGTGAAGCTGGCTCCACACAGAATGTGGACCCTGACACAGGGCTCGATCCCAGGACAGCAGATCAAGTCTCCAGCAGAAACCAAGAGTTGGAGGCTCAACTGCCTGAGCCAGTCAGGCGGCCTTGGAATGCTTTCTTTTTTTTCTTTTTCCTGGAATGTTTTCTTATAGGAACACTGATATAAGGGGTGCTGAGGATCTATAAGCTAACAGAAAATTATTAAAACTTATGCAAATGGAATATTGAAGATTTGCAACATAGTTTCTTTTGGAGTGACATAAATTTTTAAAAAATATTTAAGCATCATAAGGCAAATAAAGAATACAGTAGTAAACGCTTAATATGTCTTTCCAAAATGGTGCAACAGCTGCATATAAATTAAAAAAAAAACATGAAACAAACTAAACAATTGAATAAATACATTTTATAGTTTATCTTAATGATAGAGTAGAGAGAACTAGTATTTATAATAGGTAAAATGAGAAGTCTGTTGACCTCATGAAAAAAACTGTTATATTAAAAGGGCTTAGACATTCTTTTTTTCTGTTATAATGTAATACTTACAAAATTCTCACCACATGTGAGGTTCTTTGCCAGGTTCTGTGATAATACTAATCCTTAAGGAGCTCACAGTCTTACCTAGCAGCATCCATTTTCCCCCCAGAATGATACCTGTAAGAATATGTTTTCAGAATTAACAAAATATGAAAAAGGTAACTTGGTTTTTCCAAGTCCTTTTGTTTTTAAATCCATGAAGGATTTAAGCTGCCCGTCTTTGTACTTCAACCAATAATCCCCTAAAATGACCTTCTTTAGAAGGCAGGCTATTCTACTCCTCATTTCTGGTTTTTTTTTTAACTTTTTCCCAAAATAAACAAATATTATTTTAATTAAAAATGTGTTGGTTGATATAGAACCATTAACACTTGTCAATAGAATTACAGAAATGAGTTAGGTGCATTTCTCAACTTTCTGTGTACACATTTCTTTTGTTTGATATGATATAATGTATATATTGCTTTTGTAATTTTAAAAGCACCTAATGGAGGAAAAACAGGAGGAGAATCTGCTGACGCAGGTACCACCAAGCTTAACCCTTTCAAATGTGCTCCCATAATACTGAATCTCGGAGCTGCCTGCCTTGCCCTTCACTTTGACAATGGATGAAGAGAACAGGTAAGAAAGCACTGAGCTACCGAATGGCTTTAAACGACTGTTGCTGGTTGGCATTTCTTCATAATGTCCTAATCTCTGGTTTCTCCTAGCTCGCGCTTATTGACATGCAGAAACCATCTTAAGAACTCTGTATTAATGAACTCATGTAATATTGCATTGCCCTGTATGGTATACAGCCAAAGGCTTTTTGGTTTTGTTTTTTTCTATTTTCCTCCCGTCTCAATCGTTTTCTTGTTTTCTGACTTGCTCATATGCAGCAGAATTCACATTTTGTGGCTCAGAATCATTTTCATCAGAAAAGGATGTTGCCCATGTACACTTAGAATATCTTTGATTTATCTTACTACTTTCAACTGTTTTCATTATTATTCCCATTTTTGTATTATCATAATTAAACCTACATTCCCAGTAGCACTTCATTCACTCTAGTAAATCTCGTTGTACTTAAAACAGTACATTGAGTGCATTGGTTTCTGGTCACCAACTCAATGCAAGATAGCTCTTACTCGACCTTTTATTTTTTCCTCATCTTAGTTGTAGGACTTCTTCAAGCTCCTCTCAGCTTTCTACTCTCTCAGTATAATTTCTCTTAGCCTTAGAAAAGAAGCACACAATGTAGAATGTGGCCAAATAACAAGTGCAAACTCCAGCTACATGATGATGAGCGACATGACCCCTGAGTGCTCTCCTTTAAGTTCTAACTCAGGAGAAAGATTTGCAGCATCTGCCTCAGAGGTGGAATGTAGTCATCTTGGACCTGTGTGTGAGTAACCGGGACCCACACCTAAGACAGACGTAAGTGAAAGACTATGTCTGTTGATGTCCTCTATATGCAGATGCATCACTGGTTCTGGAAAGAAGAAGTTGGAAAAGGGACACACAAATTGGGGGGCAAGGGGCATGGCCTTCAGCATACAAGGTAGCGAGCGATTACCACTGATGCTCTTCTTCCTAAGAGAATGGTGGCTACAGTTTTCCCAGGAGACAGAAATAAAGAAAAGAATTCTAGCCCCGGAGCCAGTCAACTCACTTGGAAATCCAACCAGATGGTCTGCGTCTCATGAAGGAAGTGGAACAAAACATTGCAACATAGTTAAGCAAACAAAAGCAAAAATCTCTATTTCCAGAAGGAAAGTTTAAGGCTGTATATAGAACAACAAAATCCTTTCAAACAAAGAGTTCTATAAGTTACAATTCCCTAGCCTTAAGAATTTTTGATGCCTAAGTCTTGATTAGTCCTTTCATTCACTCAAAAATACAAAACAAAACAAAAAACAACTAACTGGAGAAGTAGTGTCAGTCATACTAGAACTAGAAAAGTGAAAGACATTTTAGCGAGTCAGACAAAGTGTCCGTCTTCATGAAGCTCACATTCTTGCTAGGAAGAGCAATACAAAAAGAGGTAAAGAAAGTAACATAATCTCACATAAATGCTAAAAACATAGACGCTAAAGAAACAAAGTGGCTAAGTAGGTTGGTCAAGGAAAATGTTTCTATACAGTTAACAGTTGAGCAGAGATCTCAATGTGTTTAAGAACAGATTATCCAAAAAACGTGGGAAAGAATGATCCACATCTGGGAGCAGCAACGAGCTTAGTATGTTCAAAAGTCAGCAAGAACTCAACTGCGATTGAAGTGGGGAGAGAGAGGGAAGAAAGAGTCGTAGGAGCAGGGATCCGAGGGTAGTGTTTGATCTCAGGTGAACGCTAGCACCTCCTTGGGAAGCTGTAAAATGCCATTTGCCCAGATGAATTAATATTCTTAATATTTCCAAGTGATTCTTGGTGTGCAGTCAAGATGGAGATTCTAGACATTTCTTTGCCAAAAAGGAATTGGGTCTAGATTTCATGAGAAGCCCCAGGTAGCTTTTTTGTTTGTATTCTTTAATAGCAGAAAAGTCATTATCTAATTTATAATTACAAACGATAAATCCATCTTCAACATGAGAGTAATCTGCAGAAGGAAGCAGAAATGCCACCAATGAGCTGCTATGGCCAAGGGGTGGGCGGGGGGACGGTATGAAAGCCAAGGGAACGGAGAAATGGGGGAAGTGGTTCCACTTGGAATGTTCCATTAAGAGGCATTAGGACATGCTGCTGGGCTGGACCTCTGTGGGAGGACAGAGAATCAAGGCTGAATCCCAGGTTTCAGTCTGAGTAACTGGGGGAAGGTGATGCCACTTAGTGAACTGGGTTTTAAGGCTTTTCCAAACTTTGAGCTAGATTAATTTTGAGCCCAAGACCAAACAAACAAACAAACACGTTTCCAACTCATTACGCTTCCCCAAAGGCAATTCCTAGGCATATGTAGACATAATTCATACCGCCTTTCTTTCCTCCACCTGAGGGCAAGCCCCAGAACAGAGCCGGTACTGCGCTCTTAGAGACCAGGGGATAATCTGTTAGAGAGCTAAATGACAAAGAAGTTCTGCATGCTTGTTGGGTTTTGTCTGCATTTTGGTTTTGGGGTATTTTGTTTCTTTGTAGGGGAAGGGTTGAAATTGCTACAGGTCATGACAGAAGTATTCTGAACTGTTTGTATGACATTTTCTGCAGCAGAGAATTTGAGTTGACCGAGTGGGCTTACGGTAAAATAAATTTTTACACCTCTGCCTCTGACATAACCCTGTTACACCCTTATACTTAAATCTTACTGGAGTCCAACTCATGGGGTATCTCTACAACTTTCTTGGCAAGACACAGGTTTTACTGGAAAGACAGAGTAACCTATCAAACGAGCAAAGAAACACTTTATAAACAAAAGGCTTTAAGCAGATGTTTTTCAATTGGTAGTTAACTTCCCTTTGGAGAGATGTGCTGAGATCTGCAAAATGGACAGGTCCCTTATTTGGCACATCTTGCCTAAGAGCACTGAGTCATGCACATACACACTACAGAAATGAGTGCTAAAGTCAACCAGGGAACCATGTTATTAGTAGCAACGAGCCCCAAACTGGAAACAATGCAACTGACATTACAGTGGATAAACTGTACAACAGTATGTTTCACACCATGAGAAAGAAGGAACTATGGCTCCTTGCAATGATGTAGATGAATCTCCCAGGCATGCGACTGAAAAAAAGAAGCCATACAAACTGCATAAGCTCCTTCGTATGAAGTTCAAGGACAGGCAAACTATTCCTTTTATTTATTTATTTATTTATTTTTAAAATTTTGTTTGGTTATTTGAGAGCAAGAGCGAGATAGCAAGAGACAGAGGGAGAGTAGGGGAGCATGGGGTGGGGCAGGGTGAGGTGGGGTGGGGTGGGGGGCGAGGGAAAAGCAGGCTCCCGCTGAGCACGTAGCCCATGTGGAGCTCAGTCCCAGGACCCTGGGATCTTGACCTGAGCCAAAGGCAGAAGATCAACCAACTGAGCCACCCGGGTGGTCCCAGGCAAACTATTCTACAGTGATAGAGGTCACAATAGGGCTTCTTTTGGGAAGGAGGTAGAAATTGAGTAAGCTCAGGTATCAGAAATGTTCTATACCTTGATCTGGGTGGTGATGATATACACACATTTTTATATGTAAAAATTTACCAAGTTATATACCAAGTGTGTGTGTGTGTGTGTGTCTGTGTGTGATATACTTGAAAATATTCTATAGAGGGCACCTGGATGGCTCAGTTGCTTAAGCCTCTGCCTTTGGCTCAGGTCATGATCTCAGGGTCTTGGGATGGAGCCCCGCATTGGAATCTCTGCTCAGCAGGGAGCCTGCTTCTCCCTCTGCCCCTCCCCCCGCTCGCTCGCTCTCTCTCTCTCTCTCTCTCTCTCTCTCTCGGTCTCTCTCAAATAAATAAACAAAATCTTTAAAAAAATTATCTATAGAAGTATATAACTATAGATACAGACATAATTTATATATTTCAATAAAAAAATTGAAAATAATACTGGTCATGATGCAGAATTAGCCAAATTCTCATTAGAAGAAAATATAAGGCAAGTGCCAGGACGTTGGCCTTGCTGTACAGATTTTTCTGACGCCATCTCATCATAGGTGTATCTCAGCAACCCAATCCAGTATCTACACAATCATACTTAGGCCCAGGAGTGACACTCCAATTCCCTAGTTTGTGTTCACCAGCATTACGTCATTAGAATGGAAACGTGGACTACTCGGAAGACATTTCAGCTACTTTGACGGAACGGGGTGCCCTGTCCCAACAGCCCCTCTGATGAGATGATGATGATGAACAAATGCACCGAAGAAGGTGGAGTTCACACCCAGAAATGAAAACTTTCTCCAGTCAGCAATGCACAGTGCGACATGACGCACTGGGAACTTTCTGCAGTGGGTACAGGCAGTGGACTGAGTCCGGGATATAAAGTCTTAACCCCTCTTCTCGCTTCTGGTGCACCAAGACATCAAGAATAAGTCTTTAACTTTTGACTCCTCTTACTAATAAACGGTAATCTTTGCTTGCACTTGCTTGGGGGTATTTTCAAAGCATGAGTCTACATCAACTAATGCATAGGAAGGTTTTCGCTCTGCCCACTAGGCTCTGGGCACGACTGGAAGGTACGTCAGCTCTGTTTCCAACCAGACTCCTGGATGTCTGTAGCTTCTCAAAGGACCTGCCTGGGGAGTATGGTGGGAGGCTTGGGCTTTCAAAATCATTCTGATGCGAAGAGTCACCTGCAAGTCTTCCACTAGACACCCTTAAATGTGTCACAACACTTCCTATTTGTCACTATTAAATAATCTCTTCTACTCTGAGAACAGTGGCTCCAGAAAGGTCCTACTTAATCACTTCATGCCCAATAACATATACGTCATACCTAATTTCATGGAAGGAATTTTTAAGGTCATCATTCCATTCCCAAGCCTTAAAATTATTCCATTTACTTCATGTCAGATAAATCAGAATGTTTATAACCAAAAAACCAAAGAGGGTAACTTATATTCTAATATCTTTGGTTTTCTGGCTATAAATAAACAAATAATAAATAATTTTAACCAAATAATAACCAAATAATTTTTTTGGTTATTAAATAACTTCATTGTCAAGAAATGTTTCCTGTTTAAATAACCTAACCCTCTAGACTTCATCATGACCAGATTTTTTCTTTTTTCTTTTTTTTCCAACTGATCCTTAAAAAATAACTGGCCTTAAAATTTCATCAAACCTATTAAAAGGGATGAAGAACTATGGAAGATGGAATGAAATTTTATTGATCTAGAATGAATTACTGAAGTAATGATCACTTGTAAAAGAAGTTTAATATATGAGATCAAGCAAAGTATATATATGAGAGATTATGACCTTATAGAGCATGTATTCTAACAAGTTGGACACAGTGTTGCAAAGTCATATCTTTGTATTTTCAAAAAATAAGAAAAAAATGAAGTGATCCTTTCTGCTCCTCAGAGTCCTATTTTACCAAAAGGGTAACTTTCCTAACTAAGAGGGGCCTAGAAAATGTGGAAAGTTCAGGTAATAGCAATATGATGATTATGGGTTTTGAAAGACGGACATCAGCACTTCCAAGATCGAGGAGGACTTCATAAAATGTATCACTTGTATAAATGTCAAGTAACTGTTTCAGATAATTAAGTTTTGGCCCCAAAGAAAGTTTTCTCTCATTCTTCTTTCCAAACAACTAGTAATAAAGTGATTGTATACATTTCACATTAAAATTTTAGCTTAAAGTATTTTTTTCAGAGAGGATTATGTCTTTTACTACATTGTAATCTTGGTGATTACAATTTTTCCTAGGAAAAAATATGTGGGTTTTTTTTCTTAACCTAAACTAGTACTTGGCTAGAGTCTTCTAATCCATGAATAAGTTAACCCATGAGTAATGAACTCATGTTTGGTAAGATTTAAGGGAGCTTGAGGCTGCCTTGGCCCCTCCAGCCAATCCAACAGTCTTTAGACTTTAGCAAGCAGCTTTAGCCCATGTGACTGATTAACTACCTTTGTTTTGTGTATGCATAGATCATGCCTTCTGTCCTAGAGAGGAAAGAGCACTTCTGCACGTCACGAAACAGAAAGAGACCTTGTTGTACAGCTCTCACTCAGGCACTAAGGACCAGACCCCCGTGCACAAGCTCTGAGCCCTGGATGACATCCGTCGCTGGCACCATGGAGTCTGCACGTAATCAAGGAAAGTTACAGAGCACTGTACTCCCTTTACTAGTTAACTTCCCTACATCCCTTTAGAAATCCTTGGGCCAGGCAGAAACCTTTCGGTTGACCTCTACACAAGAATCCACCATCGCCTTGAGAGAATAAAGCTCATACATACTATTTTCCAATCAAAACTGGTCTCTTGGGGCACCTGGGTGGCTCAGTGGGTTGAGCCTCTGCCTTCTGCTCAGGTCATGATCTCAGCGGTCCTGGGATCCAGCCCCTAGTCAGGATCTCCTCTCAGTGGGGAGTCCGCTTTTCTCTACCACTCCTCCTGCTCAGCGGGGAGCCTGCTTCCCCCTCTCTCTCTCCCTGCGTCTCTGCCTACTTGTGATCTCTCTCTCTGTCAAATAAATAAATAAAATCTTAAAACAAACAAACAAACAACAACAACAAAAAAAAAACCTGGTCTCTGGAGCAACAGAGCAGCTGAACTTGGGTTTTTGGAACAAGTTCACCTGCAATACTGCAAACAGAACTGAAAATCCATCGTAAAACACCACCATTCATCACTTAAAGGATGCTAATGATACTGTTCTTGCATTTTCCCAATGATTATGTAGTTCTCTTTACTATATATGTTTATAGTATGTTGCAGCCCTTATAAACAAGTTGCATCAATTTAAAGGGTAGGGGGACATGGCCTGGAGTGTTGGTCAAGTTCAAAAGAACCACAGAGGCAAAAGGCACTTTAGTGATCCAGGTGACATTGAATAGGTGCCTGAGCTGTGATAAGCAGTGCCAAGTGAGTCTCTATGGCTCTGATCTGTTTCATACAATCCTGGAAAGATTTATGTGTCAACTCAAAGTGCCCCTTCTGTGAGCAAAATCCATTTTGCCCCTGTGCAATCTTCAGAGTATGTAAGTTTGCAGGAGCTTTTGTCCTTCATTTTTCAGAACTTTTTAAAATGTGTCGGCGTATAATTTAGGTAACCTTCCTAATCAAGCCCACTCTGTTGTCTCTACTCCAATACCCATTTTAGTAATTCGTGATTTAGTAGCTAAATGATTCTGTTGTCTTTTACTTAATGATCTTCCAAATCGCTCTCCTCAAGTTCTTTGCAAAATATGAGAAGCTTTGACTGAGAGAAAAATAACTTCACTTCTCTGGTTGCTTATTTAAGAAGAAGAGGGGCCCCACAAGTGCGTTACGTTCATTTTGAGCCCCGGTGTTTCATGGGACCCCAATTAAGACATATTCTATAATATGTTATAGAATCACATCCAATAATAGTTTGGAGGCAATATAATTTAGTACAGAAGGATGTTGTTTCCAGGATCGGACATTATGGATCTGACTGTACCGTTTATTACTGATGAGAATTTGGGCAAGCCCCCTCACCTCTCTGGGTCGCACTGCCTCATCTGTACTGTGTGAGCAATCCCAGTGGGGACAGGATTTGTAAATTAACACATGAAATACTTAGAACAGTGCTGGGCTGCAGTGAGTGCACAGTAAGTGGTAGCTACTCACCCTCACGGTCATTGTCGTGCACATAACACAAGACACTGACTCGCTTAGGACCCCCAATGCCACAGCTGCTCCTACATCCCCTAACTGGAAACAAAGCTTGTGCCCAAGTCAGGACAAATGAAACAACAGCCACACGTTCCTTCTGTTGGCGAAGGTCCGACCCCACAAGTTCCTTCCCACCAAACATCAAGTCTCCTTGGATAATTCCCACCGTTGCTCATTTTTCCCCAGATCGTTTCATAACATACCACAGGGATTATATAAACATGTACATTCAAGTACTTTTAAAATTCACTCACTCAAGAAACTCTCCCCTCTTTCCTGTTTTCCAAAGAAATAATCACACAAAGTGAATGGTCAAAGTCACTAAATATTCATTTTCCTTCTACTTTTCTCACTCTGTCACCGTTGCGTTGTAAAGAAGAAGAGCTATTTACCGTCACCAAACAGCCTGCAGGCAGTGGGGTGAGTCTGGTGAAACTAAGTCACATCATGAAACCTCTGACACCAAGTAGCAGTAATTTTCAGTTTTTGTCTACACCATGAGGTACCAAAGCATGTAATTATTTTTAAAGTATTCAAAATGAAAAGAACAGGAAGAGCTAGTCTAAAATGTAACAGCTGTCTGCAGTTTAAATTTGAAAATAAAATAAGAGGTGTAGTATGTGTTTCAAATCTTTGTCAACTTGGGATATTTGGAAACTTCCTTGTTTCCTTGATGCTACTCATGCTCGTCTCGCGGTTTCTAAGCGTTCGAGGCCAGCCCTTCCATGCCTCACAGAGTTGTGAAAGCTCCAGCAGCCCCACCAAGTCCAGGGTATGGAGTAGGGTACCTGTAGAATTGATGGGACAGAGCTCTGGGTATTATATTCGAAGTATTTAGGAGGGTTTTTAAATCCATATTTTGAAAAATTACTAATGAATACAAAATCCAGACAGCGAGTCTAAAATGCATTTCTGTTTAAATTCTTTCCCCAACACACACACACACAAAAGGGGATTATAAATGAACCAAAACAATATATTTTCACTGGTTTATCTGAGACCCCGTAGATACTTAGAAACAAGTCTTGAACCCAAATCCGTATCATTAAAATCTGTATTGAGAATCAAAAAGGGGGTGGGCGCCTGGGTGCCTCAGTCGGTTAGATGTCAGACTCTTGATTTGGGCTCAGGTCCTGATCTCCAAGGAGCCCATAGGCCTTGGGCTCCGCCCGCAGTGGGAAGTCTGCTGGGGATTCTTTCTCCCTCCCCCTCTGCCCCTCCTCCACACATCACCCCCTCCCCCAAATAAGTATATAAATAAATACCTTAAGGAAAAAAGAATCAAATGAAAATACACCAGCAGACCTGCGTACTCTGTGCTGGTGGAATTATCTGTCAACTTGACGAGCCTAAAGGATGCCCGGTTCTGGTAAAACACTGCTTCCGGGGGCGTGCGTGAGTTTGCTTCTGGAAGAAATGAGCACTGGATTCGGTAGACCAAGAGATCCACACAGGCAGGATCATCAAATCCACGGAGGGCAAAAAAGAGCAACGAGGAGGAGGAAGGGCCATGCCCACTCTCTTCCTGAGCTGGGGAGTCCGTCCCCTCTTGGTCTTCTACTTGGGAGCTCCTGGTTCTCAGGCCTCTGAGCTCAGATGGGAATCCGCAGACCACTGGCTCCCCCGGTTCTCTGGCCTTGTGCTGAATTACACCACTGGCTTTCCTGGTTTCCAGTCTGCAGATGGCATACTGTGGGATTTCCAGCCTCCATAACCAGGTGAACCAGTTCCTATAATAAATCTCCATTTATCTCTATTTCTCTGTATCCTTACGGTTCTGTTTGCCTGGAGACCCCTGACCAGTGTGTGCGCATCTGACTCTTGCATTACTGCGCTTCTCGCCGTGTTCCGGCTACTCACATGATCCCACACAAGATTTTCTCCAAACACATTTTGAGAAGAAAATAAAGCGAAAGGTCTTTACTGAATGATTGCTCTATACACACCCACATTCACTTTTTTCCATTTTTAAATTAGCAACTGTGGCTTCCAGAATAAAGTTCCATCTAGAGAGGAAAGGTTAGTTTTCCCAATTAGAAGCCACAAGATAGAACTGAGTAAATTAGCTGGAAAGCGAGAGGAAGCCATTTTATCTTGGTGCCAGCTAAATTAGTTAATAGCTAACATACATGAATATACACCCTCCCTCGATCCTGCTCAGTAATTAATGTACACTAGGGTTACCTGCTTTCGATAAAATTATCTATAGGGCTTTGACTAAGTAAAATATTCCAATAGTCACAGGAAAAGTCTGTTCCTTTGAGGATGTTAAAAAGGGATAGAAATTAATTCCACGCTAAATGTAGTTACACACAGAAATGCGTGGAGTCCTGGAGCAGTCTAATTTTCCCAGGGTCCTTTGCTTTCTCAGGAGTCAATAATAAACCAGAGGAGCAAAAGGTCAAGGCAGCATTTGAAAATCTTCCCCTTGCAAACAGTTGGGGCTGAGAACGGGGTGTGTCTGCGCCCAGCAATGCCTACGGTGAAAAACCGCATCATTTTCTCCCATCTCACGTGGCTCCGGACAGAAGGATGCTGGCAATGAGGCCAATCCCCAGCTCTGCTGTCTAACTCAGCCTTTCCAGATCATGTGGCTTTTCCTCTCACCGTTCAGAGATGAAGAAAGTCAGGCCGTTGTCCTGTAGATTTGTCCCTTTACGCAAATCATTTGAGGAAGACGGAAAAGCTTCATTCTCTTTAACTATTTTGTTTTATTTCACACAAAGAAAACTAAATGACTGACAATTTTTTTTTTCTTTATTTTGGCCACTGCGATAATTGAAAGTGTAGAACCAATCAATGACACCTCTGGCTAAAATTTATTTCTGCGGAATATCCCAAAGGAGTGATTTCTGAAGAATAATATGCAGCCTTCAATTTACTTTATCACAGCTGGATATGAAGTTAAATCCCCGGCTGGAATTTAACCACCCAGAGCCAAGCGCCAGATGGCTTATCTGCACCTCAACCCGACAGCTGTGCCCTGAAATGCACAGCTGGTCTTCACATTTGAATGACAATATTTAAATGATAACATTATGTAATGCAGAAAAATGTGTTTGGGTAGCATGGGTCTTGAAAACTAGATTGCATGGTTGCTCTGAATAGTAAATGCACAGGCTCCACAGCGAACTCAAATTCCTTCTATTTGTGTTGATGGGTCTTGGCTGGAGCTAAGAGTTTACTGCCACATGGAGCCGTTCCAGTGCCGTCCATATCTGCCCATAATGACTCTCCTGGGTACTCCCCGTGTTAGATTTCCCTTCACATAAAAATAAGCATAACATAGTTTTCATTGTGAAGCCGGAGACTTTTAAAATGTAGCGATAATTGATAGATAGCGCGTCCTGCCAAGACGGAAGAATTAAAAGGTACTTGGTCGAAAGCAGCTGCTGTAGAAATTCTTCAACAGTTTGGGGATTTTATTATTCATTCCCTAGTTGAGTCACAAATATCACCCGATGACAAACATAACAAAATTAACAGCAAAATTCAGCCCCTGAAAACAGACAAAAACCTGCAGAAAAGGCAACTCTCAAAGAAAATGTATTTTTGAGTGCATTTCAGACAGGAATGAGAAATCTGACCTACTTCAAGTGAGGGGCAAGGGAATGATGTGCGAGGCTTGAACCAATAAAAACACGGAGAGGTAAGTTTTCTATTTTCACAATTTGACCGGGGTTCCCTGTGCTGCTGCCCAAACTCTGATGAATGTATGCGCCACCCCAGCGACACGAAGAAAACATCTCCCTGAATATCGATCCTAAGTCATCGTGGACACGAGAAAGTCAAACACTTGTGTAGTAGAGAGGAGGCCTGGAGAGATTCTCTCGCAGCTGCTTTCACTTATTTAACTTCTGTAAACTTCAGTTCCTTCCCCGGCAGCACCGGGCCCTCCTGGGAGGACGAGGACCTGTGTGTGACCTGCGGGACTCAGGACGGGGGTGTGTCCCCGCCGTTTGGTTCCCTGGGGGACCCCCTCAACAGCACTCCTGTCCCTCACCCGACTCGTGAGGCAACTGACTGTAGAACCCAGGAGGGGCAGAGGCCTGCGGATACATTCAGAACTAAGAAAGGCTTTATTTTGAGAGTCATCCGGGCATCCGGGAAGGAAACCTAGAACTGGCCAACTTAGCCAGCCCGGCAGGAACACGCAGGAGCAGAGAACGGAGCCCCTGCATGCCTGTCCGGCCCCGCGGGATAAAGGGCGCCGGGTGAGCCACCCTCCCCACCCCGCCGTTTAGTCTCCCCAGATCAGCGACAAAGAAGGCTTCTAGTGCAGGAAGCAGCCCCCCTCCGGCCGCCAACAGGAGGAATCCTCAGCGTGGGGAGTGTCCTCCTGAGACCACCCAGAGCAAGACAGATGCCGCCCTCATTAGAATCAGAAAGTGTCCGAGCTGTCCAGGCATGAACTCAAGGCCAAGGTCACTCAGTATCCAAAGTCAAAAACACACTCCTTATCCCATTTCTCATCCTGAGTTACGTCTGGCCACATCGCCCAAAGCAGCGTGGTTAGGAGCCACATCCTCTCCTTCCCTTTACAGCGCACAGGAAAGCCTCCGCCGGTCCGCACGCTTCTTCCTTCAAAACCTACAATCTCACCAGTCACCTTGACCATCGGCATCCCATTAGGGCAGACCCAAGCTGCTGCCTGTTTTCCTCTGGGGGCTTCCGCCGCCCTCTGGCATCCCGTCTATGGGGTCCGGACTTTGGGGACGTCCCACCAGAAGAGGGATGGGTTTGTGGGGATCAATCCAGGATCCAAAACACAGAAAAGCATTCCTGACACATAAAAAGCAACCAATAAATACTATTGAAGAGAAGAAAGGGAGGAAGGAGAGGAGGCAGAAAACGGGGTAGGGAGCCGAGGGCGGGGAAGGAAGAACGGAGGGAGACAGAGACCTGGACGGACAGAGGGAGGGAGACAGAGACCGGGACGGACAGAAGGAGGGAGACAGAGACCGGGACGGAGAGAAGGAGGGAGGAGTAATGAAGACCCGAGAGGGAAAGGAAGGCGAGGCCTGCTGGGGATGCTCAGGCTCAAGATGCCCCAGGCTGTAAGCTTCCCCTCGCCCGGCTGAGGAGCGAATCTGCCTTTAAAGCCCAGAATGCTGAAGTCAGCAGTCTGTGAAAAGCGCTGCCGGAATTTATTACAAGCTCCTTCTTTTCCAACTCTCTAGTCCTTGCCTTCCACTCAAAGGGGCACTCTGCCCATCACTAGCATTTGCAGTCTTTCAGACCCTTCCACTTACCAACTGTGAACTCTCCATCTCTCTCTCTCTCACACACACACACACACACACACACACAATCTCTCTCTCTCTCTCTGTTTCTCCCCCAGAGCTCAGGGCTCAGTCTGGACTTCGTCATTATCAGCAAGGCCAGTAAATTCCCTATCCAACCAAGTAGACTCCCTCTCTAAAGAGGGATAATACTTTCCGCATCATAATTTAGCTGCCTTAAAATGAGACGGGAGGAAGGCAAGATTGCAATAATTAGGAATCACCAATACCAGGCTCTTTGATTTAAAACAGGTCTCCATCCATGCCCCCCAATCCTGGTTGTTCAATTACCGCCGTCTCTAGGAGACTTCCCATAATGACTCCTCTAAAATCCCTGACCAATTTCTCATCACCAATTCCATTTCAAACCTGCTAGAATCTTGGCAGGTGATTTCTACAACTCCTAGAAAAGATCGAGATTATCAGGCCGGTAAGCCCCCCATTTTCCTTTAATCTCTTATTCTCAAAAATAACCATCTTTTTATCCCAGAGGGAGAACTGCCCTTTTCCTCTCAATCTCCCACTGAGCACCATAGTCGTAATTCTGAGGTTGAATGAGGTGCTTTGATCCTTGAGATCTAAATAAGATTGGCTCAAACTCCATATTTACACTCGGCTGAAGTCCAAAGTCCTTCAAAAAGTTTCTAGAAATTTACAAAGGTCCTGAATTCTCCAGGCTGCTTCAGTAGCAGACACCCCCTCCCTCTGTATTACTCCTATTATGCTGACCCAGAAGTGACATCTGGACTTCAAAACAAAAAAGGAAAGGAAAGAGGGGAAAAAAAGAGAAAGTGTTGTTGAGTCTCACTGAAAAGGCCAAGTGACATCATTCTGGCCAACGGGAAGGAAGCAGCCTTCTGGGGACAGGATCTGGGAATGCTTCCTCCTCCTGCTGAAAAGGGTGGGCGGGGGAGGGCCACAGCCCTTCCTCACCAGCCCCCGCCCCCGCCCCGGGTTGAAGGTGGATGTGTCTGGAGCAACAGTAGCTGTCTTGGGACCACAAGGCAACTAAAAAGTTATGACATTTTGGAGCTACTGAACCAAGGCCTGCAGTTTTTACACTTACTATTTGGCGCAAAGAAGAAGAAAAGGAAGGAAATTTCTTTTGTCCTAAAACTACCAAGTTTTCTCTTCTTTGCTACTGCAAGCACTTACAGCTGCAGTGAAGTTTTAGAATCACGGTGATCATAACCCTCAACCTATGAACTGCAGACTTCAAAGATGTCCGATCCGAGTATTACCTTTACTTTCCCTCTGGGAAATGGGGCACCTACACCAGCAAGTGCCATCAGGGCTAGAGACGCAGGGGTGGGCAAGTCAGTTGACAGTTACTTTACCTGTGCCCAGGAGAAAATGGTGAAGATGGTGGGGGGGCCTGAAGCCCCTTCCTCGGAGTGCGGCCTCCTGTGACAGCATGCCCTCAAACCACCTGACTCCTTGAAATTTGCCCTGAATACAGAGACGGGCCAGATCTCTCAATCTGTCCTGATTCTAGGAAACCCGACTATTTGTAACAGACGGACGGAACGGCTCGCCCACCTGAGCCATGCAGGAGTCCCAGACTCCCACTCCTCACCCTCGCCCATGATCCAACGTGACGATATTTTAATTGCTACAGTCTATCATATAAACTCAGTGTAAGGCTGGACAGATTAATTCTGAAAAAAAATTTTATATATAAAGACCTACTATTTAAAAGGCAGCAGAAAGGGCGCCTGGGTGGCTCAGTGGGTTAAGCCACTGCCTTCGGCTCAGGTCATGATCTCAGAGTCCTGGGATCGAGTCCCGCATCGGGCTCTCTGCTCAGCAGGGAGCCTGCTTCCTCCTCTCTCTCTCTCTGCCTGCCTCTCTGCCTACTTGTGATCTCTGTCTGTCAAATAAATAAATAAAATCTTTAAAATAAATAAATAAATAAATAAATAAATAAAAGGCAGCAGAAAACAATAAATTTTGGTTCGGTCATAAATGAATTTTATACCTCCATTAAAAGTGATGCTGTACAAGCAGTTAGGGTTTCCTGGGATGCTCAAAGTAGTATATTTGTTGACATGACTGGTGATTACATGGCTGTTCATTTTATGCAAAATTCTTTGAGCTGTATATTTATGTTTTATGTACTGTTCTAGATTTATAATATATTTCACAATATAAAGGTTTAAAATATTATAAAGAATATTAGTGACATGTAAAAAGGCTAAAGATACCTTAAATAAAAAAGCAGGTTACACAACAATGTATACAACGTCCAGATTTTTTACCAAACGGATATATCCTACCTGTTAAAAGGCAAGTCATCTGTAAAGACTGTGGAAAATACATACTTCCAAAACATTTAAAAATAAATACGAGGTCACACATAAGATCATCTTTTTTACAACTTTTTTTACAACTCTTTATATGAACCACTGGGAAGTAACAGACTAGTTGGACGAGTATACACAAGGTACATCTGTGCACCAGAGTTTTCTTCCATTTAAGTTATGATCAGCATAAGACTTATTTTAAACAGCGAGGGTTCTCTGCAAGTCATCGTTGTTTTAGAATTTTGCTTTTTTTGTTAAATTTCTTCATTAAAATAATCTGTGACACTAGTTAACAATGTCAAAGCAATGTTTAAAGTGGTCAGAAGAAACCAATGATTTTTTCTGTTGCCCTGGGCCTTTATTATTATAATGGATCATGTTCGTGAAGACATCACAACATTATAAACAATTGCCATAAAAAAGCAGATTATACCATGTAAAATGATCTACTATATCCTTGTTACGATGACTTTACTGTACCACTGGCCCAGGATTAGTATTGAAAATACATTGTATATAAATTATAAATTATATAAATTATTTTGAGACAAGGTCCCTAAACAGGCCAATATCCCATCACACAGTCTTAGTCCTGTAAGTCACTAAGATGACTTTTAAAGGTTAAAAAGTCAAAAACAACTTTGGGACTTGAATCTGCCATGGATTTGACAAACGGTTTCATGGGGCATAAACCGGAAAAAAAAATATTTCAGGAAGGAAGAATACTTTCTTTCTTCATTTATAGAATAACAACACTTTAATCTGCACAATGAAAGATACTCCAATTTCATCCAGAACATACAATCAGGGAGTAATGCTCAAGTGTTCCAAGATTAATGCGAAAATGGGTTCAACTTAGAAACACAGTACCGCGAAGGCTCTAACATCAGCCGCCCTCATTACTTACAGTTTGCGAAACTGACGAGAGCAAATGCCAATCAAATAAGTAACTTGTATTTAGATAACCCGGGTCCAGTGGGGAGTTTCTGAAAAAGAAATTACTATTTCAATGCCAAGTCACGCTTGCAGCTTTGAACAAGTAGCAAAACACGGGCATGTTTCTCAAATGGATTTCACAGCATCAGTGCAAAAGCCGGAGGGGATGGCTTAGTTTTTTAAGCCTCAGATTTGAAATACCTAGACTCCCCGCAACTACGCCGTTAAATCCTCTGTGGAACCACAGCTTCAAATGCTATCAGGAGAGACTCAACTCTTCATCCCTCTGAGGCTGATAAATTGAAAGCCATGAAGTTTAGAGGGAATGGAGGGGTGCCTGCAGCCTCTCGTGCCCCCCTGCACACCCCACACAGGAAGACTCCATTTGTAACATCGCTTAATGTTCCGTTTGAGGCTGTCTCCTTGGTAAGACTGGATGATGATGTTTTTAAGACATTCGGAAATCTCACAACCCAGCGATGGACCATTTTTATAAACACTTAAACCAAATTTTAGACAGCTCCTAGTGGAAGGAAAACCTGACTTTTAATTCCCATTTAAGACAGTCAAGGAAATGCTAAGTACTTCCTTTAAAATGCATTATAGGTATCTGGCCAACTTTTTATAATTCCTGTAGAAATTTCCGAATCGCAGATTGCCTTCTTTTTGCTGCTTTGTACATTTCTGGACCACCTTCTCCCTGACATCACTGAAGGGATGCTGGGTAAGTGCCAATTAAAGAAAAGAATTTTATTCAATCTGCAGAGTACTCTGCCTTTCTCTCACATCCCCTCCCTCATTTGCAAACCTTTAGAAGACAAAGTAGAACACTCTAATTTTCTCGGGGTTTCAGATAAAGGGAGCCTCAGGAAGATTAAATGAGTCCACCAAGGCTGATGGGTTGTTGGCCTACGTTTTAAAAATCTACGTCTTTAGAATCTCCCTAGAGTCTATTCTATCCTACTGACAGTTTAAAGTTCTACTTAGCAACATAAACATCTTACCAAAGAAAATTATGTAACGGGGTCTAAACTTAAAAAAAAAAATAACAAATAACTAATTCTTCTACCAGTAAAGCTACATATTTCTGCTGGTATGTATAATAAATAATTTAAAAGAATGAAAAACTGGAGAGGACGCTAGGAAAACCCTGGACCGTTATTTTTTAAAGGTCTGTTACCTAATTAATTCGTTGATCTCTCTTTTCATTTAGATTTACCTCAAAATAAAGCATAAGGATCGAGTTATATGAAAACTTAAGAATAACATGAGGGTACTTCCGAGACTAAATTCAAAACTATTCTCCAAATGTTGGTCAACAAAAAATCAATCCGTTAGGAATCCGAATACCCTGAGTATGTCAACATCTTTAAGACAAAGCTCCAGACATGACTCTAAGTTTAGGTTAACTGGATAGCAGACCCACTGGGTATTTTAACAGATGCTAAAAAGCCTCCCACTAAGTCAGACTCGTTGGTGGTGGCATATTAATTATCCTAATTATAAATACCCTTGGGGAAGCAGACCTATTGAGACTCTTTCCCAAACATTCCCACTTCAGTATAATTTAGCTGTTTGCCTTGAACCAACAGATGAGTTGCATTTCTCTATTAGAAATTTTGAGTTCAAATGGGGAGACAGTAGGTACTATTAGAAAAAAAATAGGCTTAGTGGAGGTAACAAAGTTCAGGCTCTTTTGGCCAAAGAAACACAAATGACGTCATTACAAGGTAGGACCTACAGGAAGCAGTGGGCACTGAGACCAAACCTTCATGCATTGTATTACACAATTTTTTGCTGAAGCCACGTCCTGGCTCCTCATACAGCAAAAACGCTAAGGCTCAGTTCAGGTGCTAATGAAAATTAATTTAAAGCACAATGTATGTTTGCCTTGCTTTCTTATCCTATTTCACCCCCTCCTTTAAATTTCCCATGGCATTAGCTTATCCTGATTATACCAGCAGAGAGGACTTGTTCCTCCTCCAAAATCCCATAGTGGGAATTTATAACACTTCTCTTCAATTGCACTTTTCCTGCCTTGGGATACTTCTTCCAGACCATCTTAAGCTGTTTAAGTTGTGTATTTGATTTCATAGCAATGAACCCTTGAAGATTTTGAAAAACCTCGCAACTCCCACCAAGTTAATGCTTTACAAGTCCAGGTAAATCTGTAAATGCTTGTCAGAATTACTTGATGATGTGGCTTCCTTTGGCAAAAGTCAGGTATTCCAGAGCCCCAAAGGGATTCCTGGCTCACGCTGGCCCGTGTGCTTAGACAACCACAGTCAAAATGAGCGATCTCTACCATGCGTGTTGTTAAAAACAAGATACCAGGTCTAAAAATGAAGTTGCTTATGCTACAGCTTCTATCACCAAACCAAGAGTTGATTATAGTCTTGGCTCTTCCCAGAAACAGAACCTTAACCCACTCAACCAGGAATCTCCAGTCAGGTGATCCACCTGGTGGTCCCCCAATGTCCCCAGAAAGGAAAATAACCTTGGAGTAATTAACCCACTTTTTTGCCTGCTCTAACTTTCCTTGTCCCCACCCCATTCTTCCTATAGACGTCTGAATCTGTGCAGCTCGTCCGAGCTCCCTTTCATCGGCTAGATTGGATGCTGCCCAATTTGAATCAATTTTTGTCAAACAAACTCAAATTTTTCAATACGCCTCACTTTATCTTGTAACAGTTCTGGGGTCAGAAGAGAGAATGGAAGGAGGAACAAGCAACCACGGGAAGGTACCTGTGAGTCCCAAGAGCTCCGCCGTTTTCCTGCTGCCTCTGGACACGCTGGGAGGATCCTCATGGATCCGCAACTTTTGCATTAGGAGCTTTCAGACTTCATCTGAGAGTTCCTTCTTCCGGGCCAGGTCCGACCTAGAAACCGGACCGGGTCTGACTTTGAAACCAAGCTAGGTGCCCCTTGGAAACTGGACCGGTCTGACTTGGAAACTGGGCTAGGTCCTAAACTGGCCGTAGAGGGACTGGATCTGGCTGAATTGGGTCCAGTGTGAGGCTTTGGGTGAACACAGTTTTGTTTTATAGCCGAATAAGCAGGGTGAGCTTACCAAAAATAATCTTGAATTGGGGCAGCTACAATGGAAAACTTTAAACTACTTTACACAACCTTATCTATTAAGGAGCTGCCCTAAAATAAAAGGGGTCTCAGAGAAGCACTATCATAAAAGGGAGAAGGAAGATAATTTTTCCTCCTCCATAGTTTCTGGGGACCAGCTGGGACACTCCACTCTGCAGCCTACACACAGAATTATAGGGAAACTGGCAGAAGCTGGCAAATGGCAAGAATTCTTACCAAAATCAGCTTTCCCAGATCTCCATCTGCGGTGTCTGGTGAGAGAGGGAGATGAAATTCTACTTTGTCCCTTCCTTTCCAGATTCAGATTGGCAGGCAAAAAAGAATCCAAGAATTAGGCCTTTGAATTTGTGCCGCAAGGATTTGCTTTTAGGTACCCACCGGCTGTGAATCCTTCCTCTCCTGGGTACAGCTGCTGCCTTCCTGTTTGTCTCCTTTTGTGTCTTGAGAACTTGGCTTGGCACCTGTCAGGCTTGGGCCCAAAACACGGCCATGCAGAAGAGCAGGTTGCTCTCAGTGTGCCCTACTGGCGGTTGCCAGCTCTCGGGAAAATTCGTCTTCCTCTCTTTTGGTTATCTTTGAGAGTGGCTCTGGATCTTGGGAGGGTCATATTCGTTGCACACTTTTTGAGGGTGCCCCTTATATGGAAGGGTTGTTCAATACAATACGGTCAGAAGCATTTACTGTTTGTCTCAGCTGAGGCCCGTGGAGATATTCAAAAGGATTGTTTTTAGTGTAGCTCTATGGTCAGAAGGAGGCCGCTCTGAAAACTGATCATCAGAACTCGACAGGAAGTTTTTCGGCCTTCTCCCCTTGGCTGAAATGAAGCTCTGTACCCAGAGGGAAAGGAAAGCCTGCTGAAGCCTTTGTAAAAAGATTTCTTAAAACTTTGCAAAGATACACACCGCCCTAAAGCTAGAACACAGGAAAATTCTGATTTCCATCTCGGTCAAAAATAGTCTCCCTGATATAGAGCTGCAAATTGAGGCTCTCGGAGCTGAAAGGGCGGGTCAGCCAAGGAACACCACCAGGATGGAACCCAATTCTTTGGCCCCGGGACCCTGGGCCAAAGCGCCCGCGGCTCCCGCGGCCCCGGCGGCCGGGTCTCGCGAGAGTCGAGGGAGCCGGGCCGCTCCCCGGGGAGTGGCCGGGGCCGCGGGCTGGGCGGGGCGCCGGCATCGCGAGCGCCGTCTCCGGCGGGCGCGCGGCCATGGCGCGGCCGGGGAGCCCTGCCCCGCTGCTGCTGCTGCTGCTCCTGCTGGGCGCGGGGCTCGCGCACCGCTCCGGCCCCCTGCCCCTGGTCCTCAACACTTGGCCTTTTAAGAATGCAACGGAAGCAGGTGCGGGGCGGCGCCCGGGGGCGGGGCCTGCGCTGCGCGGGCTGGCTGGGGGGCGAGCGGCCGGCGGACCCCCCCCTCCCCCCGACGGCGGGCACGCGCGCGGGCCTGGGCCAGCGCCCCCCGCGGCCTCCGCTCCCGGGCCCTCCCGCGCCTCCTGCCCCGCGGCGGCTCTCGCGGCGGACCCCGAGCCCTGCCTGCCGCGGCTGCTTTCCAGCTCCTCGCGGCGGCTCGACCCGCCCTCCGTTCGGCCCCGCGCCTGCTCGCGTTCCAGCCTGCCGCGGGCCTGCAGCTGCTGGGGCCTCCTCCGGGGCGCCTCCGCGGCGGACCTGACCTGACATCCATTCTCTCCGGGGCCTGTCTCTGCTCACCTTTCCGCCTGTCAGACCCGTCAGCTCTCCCCAGTACCCTAACTCAGCTGCAGCTTTGCAAACGGCTGTTAGTTTTCCAAAGCGCACACACTCTTTCTGCATTCCCTTTTTGTTGTTGGTACATGTCGGCATGATGTCGTTGCCACCGGGAAGGAACAGTGTTTCGGTCTTGGTTGGCCGTTAACATCATCTGTGAAGCTAGTTTAAATACCCGTGCCTGAGCCCTACCTCCTGAGATTTTCATTTAACTGCTGGAAACAGGACCTCTGTGTTGTTTGGGTTTGTTAAGGCTTCCTGAGTGATTTTGGTTTGCAGCCAAGATCCAGAACCACTTAGCTATCACCTCTTTCAGGAAGCCTTCCTTGATTTACTGCCCTTGTGCCCAGTCGGAGTTAGGTGCCGATCTTCTATACTTGGATTCAATCCCGTACATACCATGATCTTGTCATTTATTCATGTACTGAGGCTTGGTCTCATTCCAAGACCTACTACCCCAGGGTAATTTCAGACTCCTCCCCCGTTGCTAATATAACTTATTGGGGCAGAATTGACTCGGGAATTTGGTGGAGCTAAGTGTCCGTTCTAGGCGGCACATAGGATTCAATTGAAGTGAAAAAAGGCAAACTGCTGCCATGAGGAGACGGAACAGGAAGTCCAGCAGCCAAGGCAGGGGACATATAAAGGTCGCCTGCAGTGAAACGGGAACTTCTTGAAATATAGTTTAAAGCCTGTAGGCCCAGTAGTAAAACTTAAAATGACCAGTAATATCTCCTTCCCTTCAAAGAATTCTATTTTTATTAATGAAGACCTTGACCATCAAAGATTTTTTTTTCTTCTCATGTATGTACATTTCCTTCTCAATATATGGAACTTGATAGAAAAAAATACTGCTAAAATCATGGCCACTGGAGCCAAAATGGCTTTTGAATCCCGGTTCTGCTACCTACCAGTCGTGTGACCTTGAACCTGTTACTTAACCTCTCCGGTCTGCTTCCTCCTATTTAAAATGGGGATAGTGATTGTACAGTACTTACCAGAAAAGCTGTTGTGCACATCAGTGGACCAAGAAGCCATGTGAAGCCCACGTTGTCATTATCTGCTGTTAGGGTATGGTCACTGAGACTTGCTGTGACGGATGTTACCTCAATAAAAGTACTAGCTGTATATATTTTTAATAACCTAATGATGCAGAAGAAATTTATAAGACTATGATCTAATGAATTTTCTATTTAGCTGCCTCTTAGTGGCTTCACTTATAAAACTGAAGGAGAGAAGACATTCCTTACACAGCATAGAAATATTACCAAGTAAAAAACACCACCACTCACTGTCTCTCAGTAACCAGGCTTTAAATTCTTCACTGTAAATAGCTGCATTATATAATTTTGTCTACATCCTTCCTTTGTAGCGTTTCCTAAACTAGAATTCTGTTTAACTTAGTGTAAATGTGATTTTTTTTATATGAGTTCTCAAAACGTTTCTGGTTTGTTGCATTTGGCCCCGAGAAGAAAAATCCGTTTGTAAGCCAGCACTGCTGGGATTTGATTACAGCATGGAGGACGTTAGCCTCTGGAGGCTCTGCCCTGGATGCGGTTGAGCAGGGCTGTGCCGTGTGTGAGCGGGAGCAGTGTGACGGCACCGTGGGCTTTGGAGGGAGTCCCGATGAGCTCGGAGAAACCACACTGGACGCCATGATCATGGACGGGTAAGAGCATCAATGAACCTACTGAGAGCAAGAAAGAGGCCTGCATAAGCTTTTTCAAGTCAAAACCCCTACCTTATTGTACCTGGCCGGTCCAGACACAAGGAGTTTCCCCCTCATCATCATAATAGAAATAGCCCATGGAAGTAGGTAGTCTTAGAACATACAGAATCCCAAGCTACGAATGGCCCAAAGCCTTAAAACCCTTTTGGAAGCTGCATTTAAACTGAGTCAGGAGCAGGCCACCTGGGTGGCTCAGTGGGGTAAAGCCTCTGCCTTCTGCTCAGGTCATGATCTCAGGGTCCTGGGATCAAGCCCTGTACTGGGCTCTCGGCTCAGCGGGGAGCCTGCTCCCCCCTCTCTGCCTGCCTCTATCTCTGCAAATAAATAAAATCTTAAAAAAAAAAAATGAATCAGGAGAAACAATGGCAGTGCTGTTGTGGTACATGGTATTTGGACTTTTGGTCTGTTCCTTAATCTGTCAGCTTTTGGGAATCTGTATGAACTTCATGCATGTGCTAGCCTGTGTAAAGCTAAGATGGTTGCATTTATCCTACAAAACTGTTGCTCCCAGCAAACCAGTATTGTTTCATCTTTGAACCTGTGACAGTACCTTAATCAGTAGCACACACTTTTTTTCTTGCAGCACGACTATGAACGTAGGAGCGGTAGGAGATCTCAGGAGAATTAAAAACGCAATTGGTGTGGCTCGGAAAGTGCTGGAACATACAGCACACACGCTGTTGGTGGGAGAGTCAGGTATACGTTTATGACACTGAAGCTTTATCTACTCCTCTGTCTCTTCTGTTCCTCACTGTGAACAAATAAAATCGATCAAAGCCAACCCAAGTTCAAATTCCAACTGTTTTATGTAGTGTCTGTTTACCCTCAGGTAAGTTACTTCTAAATTCACACTTCCTTGATCTTTAAAATGGAATTTGAGGGGCACCTGGGTGGCTCAGTGGGTTAAAGCCTCTCCCTTCAGCTCGGGTCATGATCCCAGGGTTCTGGGATCGAGCCCCGCATCAGGATCTCTGCTCAGCGGGGAGCCTGCTTCCTCCTCTCTCTCTGCCTGCCTCTCTGCCTACTTGTGATCTCTCTCTGTGTCAAATAAATAAATAAAATCTTTTTAAAAAATGGGAATTGAAAAACCTAGTTCATTATCTGTAGGTAGGTAATGGCTGGGCGGAAGTGTGAGCTGCAACATTTCTCTCCCTGAATTCACTGTATCTGTGTGAGACCATGGAGCATTCGTCCCAGCCAAGGACGGGCACCAGAGCCGTTCTGCTATGGCAGCGTCTCTTGCTTGGATGTCTCCCAAGTTGTACACCAAAGATCGTGCAGTGATCTATAAACAAAACTACTTTTAGGGGCGCCTGGGTGGCTCAGTGGGTTAAAGCTTCTGCCTTCGGCTCAGGTCATGATCTCAGAGTTCTGGGATCGAGCCCCACATCGGGCTCTCTGCTCAGTGGGGAGCCTGCTTCCTCCTCTCTCTCTGCCTGCCTCTCTGCCTACTTGTGATCTCTCTCTCTCTCTCTGTGCCAAATAAATAAATAAATAAATAAATAATAAAATTTAAATAAATAAAAAAAAAAACCCTACTTTTAAAGGATGAATTAGCTAACTCCACAGTTAGGCATCCTTCGCTTTTCCCAAAAAACGGAATTAAAAACTACCTGACCAGAGGATCTGTCACCCACGCGTGGAGTCCAGCTGGCCCTTTGGTTGGTGTCTCAAGGCCAGGCACTGTGCCCTAGTGAGAATAGTAAGATTCTTGCTTGGTGAGACGGGTGTGCGAAAAAGGAGATTGTGAAGTGGGGGTGGAAAAGAGAACCAGGAACTGTCATAATATACACCCCAGGGGTCTCCAGGAGATCAGATGGGACATGTGGCATGTTGAGATCTAGAAACTGATGTCCTTAAAACTGCTTGTGTCCAAATATTCTTCTCAAAGTCGTTGTGTGCACCCACTTGAGAGACCGCTAACCAAGAACGCTTCCTGGACACGTATTTTATTTAGAAGGCAGTGCTTAACTAATTTACCACCTTCTTTTCTTCCTAACCTCTAGCCACCAAGTTTGCGGAAAGTATGGGGTTTATCAATGAGGACCTATCTACCGCTGCTTCTCGAGCCCTTCACTCAGACTGGCTTGCTCGAAACTGCCAGCCAAACCACTGGAGGGTATGTAGACCCAATTCATTAAAAGTAAATTGCCAGACAGTATGACCGACATCCCGTCTGCTCTCTGTTGGCTGCCTGTTCATACAGTACTGGTTATTACCCTGGTTGCACTTGAGAACCAACGATTTAAGTCGACTCCCTGGGCATGGATGTTCCAGAACCTTCCTCAGCTTGTGCTAAATACATCTGTGGAGGAACTCCTGGATCCTGGCAACAGTTCTCAAACTGGGACCACTCTGCTGTGGGAAAGAGGGGGTGGCCTCAGTCAGAAAGGCTCTGCTTGTATTTCCTTGCAACAAAAGTTTCCAAGTCTTAAAAAAAAAAAAAAAAAAAATCAGAGTTTAGAAACCATTTGTCTAAAATATTTCTTAAATTTTATGTGTATGAAGTATGCCCAGTCTCTTGCCCTTATTGCCTGGATCTATACTATTAGGTGACTAGTGTGTTAGTGGTGGGATCATTTATCTTTAAATCAGTGGGACTTTTAGCTTGAATCTGTTTGTCTTTGCCGTCCAGAACCTTTCTGTGGACTATCTTCGTCTCTCATCTGTGTCTTCTCCCAAACCCTTATTACCTTTGAGTAACCAGCGAGTCTCTGGGGTTAGCATTTGAAGGAGGCTGGTGTATAAAACTGGGTCACAGGAGGCAGCAAGTGCACTGATGAGTAAGACCCGAGTAGCAGGTTCCTGATGAAATACTAATCCATATGCACAACCTAAATTTATGAATTTGAATCATTTTCTTGTATCTTTAAATCCATGGAAGAATCTGAGTACAACGTAGAATATATTCACATGAACCTAGCTTTGAAATAAAGAGGGTTTTAAAATAGATTTTGCTTTAAATCTCAGAATTCTTCTTTGGCCAGAGAACAAATCCTGAAATTTAAAGGTCAGGCTGTGTACCTAATTCCTTTGAGGATTAAGATCTAATACAAAAATCTTCATTTATATCTGCCATCATGTGGAGAACTTTAGCCATATAAAGACAAAAATCGGGGATCTTTTCCAAACAATATAGATGTCTATTCTATCTTACATAATTCCGAGACTAGACTAGGTATTAAATAAAATTATATCCATCTGTTCTCAGAAGACTGAGCTGATCTTTTGTTTTTAATTCATACCTTTCAGTTACCGGACGTCATTTGGATTTCTTACTAATGTTTCATCATTGTATGTGGCTACTTGCCCGTTGCTAAAATGAACCTTTCTACAAACTAAAACTTCAATCTTGTTCGCAGAATGTTGTACCGGATCCTTCAAAATACTGTGGGCCTTACAAGCCACCTGGTATCTTAAAGCAAGAAGGTCCTACCCATAAAGAAACAGGAGATAATTACGGTCATGATACAATTGGTAATTGGTCTTTTATATAATTTTTATGGTTAAAGTTCAGCCATTTTTAATTGTCTGTCTGTAGTTCTTAAGTTCTTCATCCTTATTTATGTGCCAGAAGGTGATTTTAACTGTTTTGGCTGCCAAGTAAGGCCATATATGGCTATACATATGTGCGTATGTGTACACACACACTCACACACACACGCACAATTTTCTTTCCATTGCATCTATATACATTTAGGTAAATTACACAAGGCCCCTAAAATCTAGTGTTTAACCACTTGTAGATTTTCAAATCTTTATTTGATATGTAGGGTTTTTTTTTTTAAGTTGTTTTTATTCATTTATTTAAGTAATCTCTACACCAACCAAGGGCTCAGACTCATGATGTTCGGGTCAAGAGTCACGCACTCTTCCGACTGGGCAAGCCAGGCACCCCTGTTAGAGATGTAGTTCTTTAATAATTTTATGTTTGCCACATTCAAGCTGTCATGTTGAAAATTTCCATTATTCTGTGTCAAAAACTTGCTCTGGAATTACCTTGGAAAGGTAACTGAGCAGTTTGAAGAGTAAGGATCTGGAAATTCTGCCAGAGGATGCTATGACAGTGGGTTCTGAAACAGTACAAATTAGGCAAGGGGTATAATAATATTCCTGAGCATCTGATTTTCTTCTACCCAAAATTATTGAATGAGGATATTTATATTACCAGCTGCTCAAGTATTTGTTTAAATTTGAGGTAAACCTCAGAGCGGACAGCTACAGTAATTTTTTTTCTTTTTTTTTACCTTCTAGGCATGGTCGTAGTCCATAAGATGGGGCGTACTGCTGCTGGTACATCTACAAATGGTATAAAATTCAAAATACCTGGGTTAGTGTTTCCAAAAGAAGAGGTCTCACAAATACACACTGAGTATAAAGCGGCACGTGCAGGGTGCTCAGGAGAGATGCACAACGTAGAGTTCAACCCCACCCGTACCGCCGGGACAAAGAAATGTGGAGGCAAGCAAAGGAGTAGCTGCTAAGTGCCAAAGGCCTGGGGGTTGTAGTCCCTGCCCTGGAGCTCAGGGATGGCAGGGGGGCTCTGAGTGCGGAGCTCAGGGATGGCGGGGGGTCTGAGTCAGCTGGCAGCCGGCTGGGGAGAGGCCAGCAGAGAGAGGCTGGGGGCCGAGCCTGAGCCCGGGGAAGGGAAGAGAGCACCCGGGCTCAGGCACGCACAGACCTGGGGTAGCACCTACTCGGTGCAGGGCTCCCACCAGAAGAAGAGAAATTGCGTGGATGTCAGGTGCTTGGGGGGGCGGGGGGCAGAAGCAGCTTTGGCACCTTGCAGGAGGTCCTGAGTCAGTTTAAGGATTTCTGGATTTTATTTTGAAGTAGTAGAAAAACATCCAAGGTTTATTCCAAGGAAGAACCTTGGTAAAATACTGGCACATGAGAGAGAAAGCAGGAATAGATTGTAGCTGAGAGAAACCAATCGGAACCTATTGAGATAGTCAAGAAATTCGATGGTAAAGATGGTAAAAACTGAATAAGAATTTTTCAGTAATTGTAAGATTATTAAGGTAATAATTGTAAGAATCTGTGCCATCTTGATATCTGATGAGCTGGCATCTGATTCTTGCATCATTAACTGAGGTTTGTGGCAACCTTCATTGAAAAACTGATGAGAATCTTTGCTCCCTGTGTTCTGATGAAGGATTAACTTAGAACAATCATCGGAAAAGTAGAAACACCCCTATTGTTGAAACTTCTCGTAAAATATGATGGCATTGACCCTTGCTTTTCCTGTACTAAATTTTTGTGCTGTGCCCTCACAAAGTCGAGTAGGAGATTCGCCAGTCCCCGGAGCAGGCGCCTACGCGGAGGACAGCGCGGGAGCGGCTGCAGCCACCGGCGACGGCGACATTCTGATGCGCTTTCTTCCCAGGTGGGACTTCTCCCTTTTCGGACCTTCCAGATCGTGGACCGGAGATGGTGTCTGTCAAGACAGAAGATAACTGTTTGTGCCAGGCTGTCTGAGTTTGTGCGCACAGGAGCTTTCTAGAAAGTCTGCTTCCATATCCCTCACCTCTTGTTTTCGATGGCAATAATTTAAGTCAGCATCGTCCTCTGAAAGAGAGTATTTCTTGCTTTACTTCACAGATGAAAATACTTATGATGCATTTAAATCACTTATGTAAGGCCACCGAGTAACAGAACTGTGGTAATTGATGATAAAAGTACGAAAGGCAGTCGCTGCGTACAATTAATCACTGAAAGACCATCATTACAGCTGGATGTTGTGCACATGCCCACCATTTCCCCCATTAACTGTAGCCCCATTTCTTATTGAAACGTAATCTCTGTTCTTTAGGATTTCTGGCTGCTATGACTGAGTGCCAGTTACCAGCCAGAGCCAAAAAAGAACAGGCGTTTAAAATGAAGGGAGTTGAAAAAATAGACATTGTATCCAGGTTTACTCGCCTCCGTGATGACGCTTTCCCAGGAATTGCTGCTCCTTATGTGAATTACTGACTTCTCCTTTTGTATTTTATCAAATGTGACCGTTCTGATGGTTTTAGGTTTCTAACTTCAGGTGACAAGTTTGGACTCTGTGGACTCTGTGATACTAAAGTTATGCCTCTGTTTAAATCAGCTACCAAGCTGTAGACTATATGAGAAGAGGGGAAGATCCAACCGTAGCCTGCCAGAAAGTGATTTCCAGAATTCAGAAGTATTTTCCAAACTTCTTTGGGGCCGTGATATGTGCCAATGTCACTGGAAGTTATGGTGAGAATACTTATTTGTTATGGGAATTCTTATTTGCGTGAACTTGGAAATGTTGTTGAAAACATACACTGTAAAATATGGTGGTGTAACTTGCTCCTGTCCAATGAAAAACAGAGACTCTGTAGGGTAGGCACTGGGTCAGGGTTAACTCTTGATCTGTCAGGACCCCCAGAGTGCTTAAATACACCTAATCCTGCCCCCCACTTTGGCCCCGTCTGGCTGACTCTCCATGCTTATGACCCAGCGTTGGGTTCATCGTTCTTATCTCTGACATGGGTCCGCCAGGAAGTTCAGCTTCAGCTCCGGGGCCTGCTGACATGGGCTACTCTAGTCAAATGCTTTTATTAATTGGAGGTCGAGAGGGGTGATTGGTCTTCCCCGCTTCTTTTCCATTCATTATATTAATGTCTCAATCATTTAGATCTTGGGGCTCCAAGGTATCAACTGTATTACTAATTAGTAAACCAAAGAAGTCAGCAGAATTATTTTTGCACCTCATTTGAGGCATGTCTTCTCCTTCATTTACTTTCCATACGAGCCTATCACAGTTTCAAAGTGTTTCAAGACCAACCACTGCCGCTTCTCATTAGTGAATTTTCAGATGAGGAAGATACACGGCTTACTGATCAATATAACTTATTAGGTTAGACTGCTTATTATTGTCCTTTGATCTTTTACTTCCCACAGTTCTGTATTTGAAAAACTTGTTTGAGGAATTCCTTATTCTTTTTTAAGTATTGAGATACCAAAGTCAATAAAAGTGATGGCCGGGTCGGGGTGGGGGAGGCTTTATGTTTAAAGTAAGTCAGTTTGATTGATTCCATCTTAAGAAATAAACCTCAGAAGGCTCAAAGTTAGACTTAACAAGATGTAAAAATGACAATTATGTAATTGCAGATGGACTTAAAATTGACTGGTTCTCTAAAGCGGTGGCATTAGAAGGGGGCCGTGCAGGTGTTTGGACCGGGGAAGAGACCCGCATTGGCGTAGATGGGGAGGCAGTAAGGTGCGCTGCGGTAGCCTCAGATGTCCTGAGAAATGCTGTTCCTGTGGGAGAAGAATGGAGAAGAACAGGGAGCAGGAGGAGGGGAACATGAGGGCTGAATGAGGGGCATCTCTCAGTGGCTAGGGAACTAAAGTTTTTAGCACTTGCGTAAATTATTTTTACTAAGAAAAGGATATGAAGCCAGAGTAAAGCAATAGTAGCAAAGACAGCATGCGTGTGTACCCGCAGCCACCTGGCCTGTACTCTGAGGTTGGAAGAGACGCTCCCCCCACCACTCCCCCCACAACCCCCCCACCCCCCCCACCCCCCGCCATTCTCTCCTTTCCTGGCCTTGTGCGCTCCCCTGTGGCTCCGCTGATGACTTTGGGACCGTGACAGCCGGTGGCCAGGCAAAGGAGCCGCGTCTGTATTGGTTGTAAAGATGTGTGTCTTCTGTTTACCCAGATGACTTTCTCTTCTCTTGGCCCCAGGTGCTGCTTGCAGTAAACTTCCCACATTTACTCAGTTCAGTTTCATGGTTTATAATTCTCTGAAAAACCAGCCAACTGAAGAAAAAGTGGACTGCATCTAATCCATCTTTTCCGTCGGCATCTCTAGAATAAAGAGGAAAGCAACAAAGGCGGAAAAGGTGACTCACTGTCCTCGGGTTCTACGCCTCACGCATCCGACCTTCCTTGTGTAGAACAGGCACAAAAATAAATGTGTGCTGAAGCAGCACTTTCCCTTTCTGCATCCAGAGTGGTTCTTGGGATCTTTTTATTTAAGCTTTGTCTCCCCTGAACGTGAATATGATGCGTGTGTTTTGTATACGTTTACATTTTAAGTGCTATTTGGATTTCTGCTCAACGTTTCAAGACATTGCTACTTTGGGGATTGATTTCCACATTGATGTATTAAGGACAAAGGAAATAATGTGTATTTGGATACTTAAAATAATGAGTGTCCAAGGCTTTTAGACCCAAAAAACAAAATAATGGTGGGTCATCGTGATTAGTCCTGATTCAGTTTCACTGCCTTACAATGATGGGTCTCTTATCACTGATGATCCGTTTTGCGTATGGCTCCCTATCAGTTTGAAGGGGAAAGAATGTCCTTAATAATAAAGGCGGGTTTGTTTTGCGTGTATTAGAAGGTATGGGCAAATCTTCTGATGAGCAATTGTGTTGAGTTTCTTTGTTTTTTTTTTTTTTTTTCCTCAGATGGAGTTCTCAGTGTGTGAAGCTTCTTTAGTCACAAAAATCCCTGATCTTTTAGCTACTAATACTTAGTACTGAGAATTTGTTGTGAAAATGTATTAGGGAGTGGGGTCGATATGACAGTGTTAATTACTGATCTCTTGGGCGTAGTTTGGTGACTGCAGTTGGAAACAGGGCCGTGAAAGGGTGTCTAGCTGGGCCTGTGTTCCTCGGTGCGCTGTCAGCTGTCCGACAGACAGCCAGAGTCTGTGTGCCTTCTCTGCTCATCTTTTCCTTCAAAATTGTTATCTTTTACATAAACCTGTGTGTAGAACATTGTCCTCAAACTCTAGTAGATCTGCTTTGATTTTTTCCAACTCATCTTAATATTTACTGTTCTTTATAATTTAGGGCCAGAGAGCTATAGTTTTAAGGATGCATTTAGTTCCCTTGTTCTCAGACCTTGCTCTGTGTAAGAGGTTCAGAGACCCTCTTCATAAATACCCTCTGCTCCAGCTGTGAGAACCTGACCAACGCCATCTTGAAAGTGTCCCCCCAGGACGGCTGTGTAACCCAGGGAGTTCTGCCAAACACACACACACACACACACACACACACACTCTCTCTCTCTCTCTCTCTCTCTCTCTCTCTTTCTTTCTTTAAACTATACTCTTACGTACATCCTTGGGTCAAAACATCCTTGATCAGACTGGAGATCAGACTATGATTCTCCAATGTTTCCTCTCAGGTAGTGGCCCAGCCTCCAGGGCTATAAAAAGTGGATTTTATAGGAGGTGGGCTTGTGGACCTCTGCTCATCTTGTAGCTGACCAAGATACACTTCTGTTCCTGAGTCCCCTTAATAAACCATTTCTTGTCAAGCTGAACTTGTCGGCCTTTTTCTATGCTCTTATGGCTGCCTTGGCCTTTGAAGGTCGGATTGCAAATCTCTCCATTTCTCAGAACACTAGTGCACCAAATCAGATTCTTCCCGAATTAGAATCTGAAGTCTGGAATTAGCAGCTACTGAGGGAAGCCTGTAAACTACTAGGAAAATAATCCTATAGAGTCACTCACATTCACAGAGCAGAAGAGAAACTCTTTTGAGGATTCTCATGCGGTGTATTGATTGTTTAAATCTGATACTGGGCCTTGGAACAAAGGAAAGGAAGTGGATTTAAGCTTGCAGTATGTCGGAATCCCAGTGTTGTACGTTGGTTATCTGCTAATACTTTCCGCAGCCACGTACCAGCAGAAAAACTAAATTGAAAGTCTTCATGGCCTGTCATTCCCCAGCAAATTAGGAGTTTAGCTGATAAAGACTGATGTGGGAAACAAAGGCAGAAGGAAAAGTATGAAATTTCCTCACTCCTTACAGCCCACCGACAAGTCCTCGAGACAGACAGAGTGGCCTTCCTCTAGGAAATGAGCTGCCTCAATGTTGACACTTTGCTAAGGGCAAATGGCAACCCTAGCCCAACCCCCAGGATCCTCTAAGTCTGCTTTAACATATAAAAATTCCTTTGGAAACTTCCTTTATCTCTACTCCCTTGGATGTGTGTTGGCAATCATCCCCCAAGCATATGACTCACCATACATCTGAAGGGTCTCATGACTAGGGTTTTAGGAGACGGTAATAAATGACCTTTCCCTAACAACAGCTAGATCCCTCAAGGTCCTGGAAAACTTGCTTCCAAATTCCTTAGAGACTTACACGCTCCCTAACCCCCTCCCAACTTGAAAGTATACAGTGGGCCCCAGTCTAGCTTTTTCTGCCCATGGGACCTGTACCTGTGCTTTAATAAAACCACTTTTTATACTAAAGATGTCTCAAGAATTCTTTCTTGGCCCTTGGCTCCACACCTAACATCTTTCCTACACCAAAAGCAAGGGACTTGTGTTTTTAAAATGTATTTTCTCTCCCACTCACATTCTTCCTGATGGAAAAAAATTTCCCCATATATCTAATGTAGAAAGACAGAAATGGAATTAGCTTTGGAAATAATATTTAAGTTCTCGATTTGAATATCATACTATCTAAATGCTGCAAGCATGCTGTCTTTTCTTTTGAAAAGCTAGAAATACTTTTTTTTTTTTGTCCCTGGTGACAGTGTGCAGAGAGGAAGCTCACCTCTTTAATGATGATATTTTGATTATCAGTGTTTAAGAGGTTGGTAGGGGAGACACTTAAGTAACTAGTGAAATTAGGTCAAAAAGAAAACTGAGCCAATCATAAATGGAACTTAGAACTGGTTCCCTAAAACTTGGCAAAAGTGAGAAAGTTCTTGGGGAAGGGAACCTTGGAAAAATTGATCATGATCTAACTTTTTATGCAAACAGTAGTTGGTGGTTTCCTTCACATCTGTCCTAGCTGTGCTACTATGGAAATGCAGGGCTGGGAGGTAGCTTAGGGTAAAGGTAAGAGCTAGGATTACAACACCTTCCCCATCCTGCCAGATTTTTTTCCTTTGACCCTACAGAAAATGTTCTATCACTTGCCTGCTACTTAGGTGACATTAAATGGTCCTAGCAAGCATTCCAATTAATCAACTTTAAGTGATTCTGAAAGCATGAATGTTGTCACTCGGATTTGCTAGTCAAGTTTTCTACACTGTGCAGATACACAGTTACCCACACCTCTCTCCCACCTAAATCTGTTCCTGCTTCTTCAGCTCACGGACTTTCAACTCTGCTCTCCTGTAAGGTTTCTAACAGAGCAAAGGAGGAGTCTAGTGGTCTTTAATCTGGACATTATCTTAGCTCAGTTTAAACAACATCAGAAAAAGGAAGGGATTTGGGTGTCAACAGTATCAAAATTTTTTCATTATTACTGTAGGTGAATTTTGCTCCAGTCTTTGGTACGTTTTAGTGCAATAGGCAAAACGGAAAACCTTAACCACAAATACAGAGATGGTGTTAATTTCATGCTCTTCATTGATATGCTTTGATTAAACCCAGCAATATTTTTTAAAATTACTTAACATTTATTAATTTATTTTAGTGTTTGGGGTTTTTTTGAAGATTTTATTTATTTGTCATAGAGAGAGCACGCGCATGCACAAGTAGGGGGAGGGGCAGGCAGAGGGAGAAGCAGGCTCCCTGCCGAGCAAGGAGCCCGATGTGGGACTCCTCGATCATGACCTGAACCAAAGGCAGACATTCAACCAGCTGAGCCACCCAGGCATCCTCTAACTTTTCTTTTTAATTTAAATAGAAAACAGTGACTCATCCCCAGCTCTGCACTTGGCTGGATTACTGTTCCTGGACCCTGGTGATTTGGTTTAGGCATGTGACAGGTTCTGAAGTTGTTTTTTTTTTTTTTTTAAGATTTTATTTATTTATTTGATAGGCAGAGATTACAGGTAGGCAGAGAGGCAGGCAGAGAGAGAGAGGAGGAAGCAGGCTCCCTGCCGAGCAGAGAGCCCAATGCGGGGCGCGGGGCTTGATCCCAGGACCCTGGGATCATGACCTGAGCCAAAGGCAGAGGCTTTAACCCACTGAGCCACCCAGGCTCCCCTGAAGTTTTAATCCCAAGTGCGAGTGTGAGCCCTTCCTAGCTTTCTTTTCTTCAAGTAAGACAACACGACGTGCTGTGGCTGTCCGCATCAACCGGAGCCACTGAGTGACCATATCTAGCAACCCCCGGGATAGCACACAGCGACACACAGTGTGAACAAGAAATAAGCCTTTGTGCAGGGCTGATTAATAATCAGAGAGTTGCTAAAACTAGACTCCCACAGTTTTGCATTGGGATCAGTTTCACTGGAAAGAAATCACAGCACAATCAAAGCTGTATTCTCACTCTGCTTATCCTGGTTCCGTCCTTGTAACTGCAGCCGGATCATACGGAGCAAGCGAACAGCAGCCCATGATGACAGCCATGGCTCTCTGAAATCACTCACAAATAAATGTGTTCTTGCCATGGACCGTTAGAAAATAAATAAATAAAAAGAAATAAGCCTTTGTTACTGTAATCCAGCACAAATTACCCTCTCCTGACTGATATATAAAATATGCCTAAGTAGTAGAGAAGTTTTATGGAGGTTGTTAAACTTATGAAAAATGAACTCTCTAAAGGACAAAACGAATTAAAAAAGCAGACCGAAAGATATGTAGAATGATACTGGTTAGAAATTAATGAAAAAGTTAAAGTTATTACTGGGTAGGAACGTTATGGATGGCTTTCTTAAGAATTCTCTTATCATTCTCTTTTAATAAGCACATATATATGTAGTTTGATTCCAACTCTGCCATTCTGGAAAAGGCGATACTACGGGGACAGAAAAAGATCAGTGGTTGCCAGGGATTAGCACCGAGTATGGGACGAATGGGCTGACCCTGAGGACTTTTAGGGCCGTGAAACTCCTCTGCATGATTCTGTAGTGCTGGATACATGTCAGTATACGTTGTCCAAACCTACGGAACGCGTCATACCACAAATACCCTCACGCAAACTACCGGACTTTGGGCGACAAACGTGTATCGTTTTAGGTTCCTGGGGTGTAACCATCGATGGGTCCCGATGCAGGTGGTGAGATTAGGGGAAGAAGTGTGTGTGGGACTGAAGTATTAAGGGAACTTTATGAACTTGCTGCTCGATTTTGCTATGAACCTGAAACCATTCTAAAAAATGGAAGCTAAAAAGAAAAAAAAATGCATATATTGCTCTTAATAGTAGGGAGGAAATTCAAGTATGCAAGGTCTTATATCTGAGTGTGTGTAGAGTATTAGATAGTAACAGCCTGCACTGATTCAGCATTTAACAGTTCTAAGCACTTTCCTGTGTTCTATCTCATTTTATTCTACCAAAAACCAATTAGGAAGAGAATACCAGTATTCTGAGTTGAGATATTTCACACGTAGGAGCTGCAACCCTCCCCAGCAGTCATGGTGCTGGCTTCTGTTCTGGTCGAGAATATTTCTCCGACAAGAACCTTGTTTGAGATAGTGTCCCCTTTGGGGACAAGGGGCAGTTTGTTTGCTGTGCGGTATAATAAAGATAATCTCTTCTTTTGAGGCAAATGTGAGGCAGATTTGCTTGCAACATCCTTATAAAAATTTGGGTTTCCCGAGTTGAGTCTCCTCAGCTATGCTACAAGCTCGCTGCTGCCATACCCACTAGAGCCCACCTCCCTGTACCCCCACGGGCCCTAGCGGGGACCTGAGTATGAAGATCACGCCACTTGCTATGCTGTACACAAGGAGGTCCTTTGTCTCTGACCCAGTATCCTTGTCTTTTGCCAACTTCCATGAAACTGGCAGGCTAATTAGCTAGCAAGTCGGGTAAAATCTCCGACTTTTCACAGTTCTTGGCTGTGTCACTGTCAACAATAAACAGTGAGAAATCCCTGATGATGTTGTTTTTCAGTATCTGTTGTATATTTGGGGTAAAGCGTTGTAGACCTGCAGGTAAGTTGAAGACAAGAACAGGTGCACCTGGGTGGCTCAGTTGGTTAAGTGACTGCCTTTGGCTCAGGTCATGATCCTGGAATCCTAGGATTCAGTCTTGCGTCAGGCTCCCTGCTCAGCACGGAGTCTGCTTCCCCCTCTGGCCCTCCCCTCTCTCAGACTCTCTCTCTCACACAAATAAATAAAATCTTTAAATAAAGAAGATAAGAACAAGGACTGCATACCAGCACAAACCCTAAAGAATGGTTTAGCAAAGACCAAGGACAGCCCTCGGAAATCGTTCATACAATAAATGTTGCATTAACTGTAATAAAATTTCAAAAAGATTTCTTATTCTATCCAGGAATCCCACCTGAAACACTAAATACTAACCTCATTTCTTGAAATAAAATGATCAGAGACAGTAACGAATATAATGGAAATTAAAACAAGTTGTACTAAAAATAATACATACCAAAGAATGGAGGGAACTCCAATGACACGTAGAGTTTCTGTTCCTGTTCCAATTGTTGTAGATTTTGAATTACTCTCATAGGACACTGACCTGAAGTTGCTAGAAATATTCACATGTGCTATATACACATAAACAATAAAACATGTCTGTTTCCAACACCAGCACTGGCTTAAGTGATTCTTTTTGCTTCCAGGAGGCAGATCATAGGCATAATGTATTTTTAATTGAGATATTACAAAGACTATAATAAACTTTTAAAGCCCATAAATTTTCATTGTTGAACTTCTTTTTAAAGTGTCATTACGTCTGATGCTGGATGAGTAAATCTGGGGCTAAGGCCATAACTGAAGTCATTTAGTTTAACTTAATAGTTTAATTAAATTCATTTGAATAAAAACTGGTGACATATAAATATATATCTTAATTGGATGCTAATTATGAAGATAAATTCATATCTGTGTATGTCACTTTACTGGTTATTTTTTTTAAGAGTCTTAGATCTTTACAAAAGCCTCTAAAAAGTCATATGTGAATATTTGCTTGCTTTCTTGAATATTTTGATGGTTAGTATAGTTTCAACCCCTGTCTTAGGAAGTTAATATGAGATAATGAGGTTTACAAAAAATAGGAATTGTCTGTGGTTTATATGTGCTATATGCTGTTTTCTTACTCAGCCCAGGTCAGCCAGCAGTGAAGTACCACGGTTTAATACTTGGAGAGGGCAGCGCCACTTGAAGGATAAAATAATTACCGCATTCATAAATGCATATAGTGGAAGTTAGAGCTGCCGTGATCAACTCCACTGCTTCTGAGTTAAAGGGACACGAAGTCATTTATAGTTCTAATGCATGGACCGTGCACCAAAGAACTGGTCAGCTGATTTAAACTTGTGACCTTTCTATGCTGTGCATTAGATGTGGCTGCTCATTTATTTTCTTTAATTAAAATGTTGTTCCTGTAACGTGCGGTGGTGACATGTAATATTTATGAGAAAATCAGGTATTACGGTGGATGTAGAAAAACAAAGTCCATTCCAATTGCTAGCAATCTATATTTCTTTCTAACTTGTGCAAAATCCTTAACCACCATAAATGTCAAATACTTCTTTCCACTCCTAACTAAAACCAATATCATTTGTCTTCCTTTCTTGTTCTTATTGTTAAGACCCAATGAAAATGAAACCAAAGAGGAGTCCAGAATAGAAGCAGTATCGGACGATCTAAGCTCACTCAACTTAGTTCTCATGAGGCTCCAGCAGTGTTGTATTTGGAGCCCACTTTTACCAGTGGAGCCAACCGCTTAATTGTTAATATCCTTGAAATCAGCCATGGTGGGAGTTTCTATACCAACATGTCGGCAAACATGACCACTTAGGGCTGGATTTTCGCTCTGGAGAGACAGTTTACTAGTATACCATTGGCTAAAAGTGGTTTGAGATATTGTAACATACATGTTACTATGTTACATACACACACAGAGACACCTGCACAGAGTTTTAGAGGAATCCTGGAACTTAATCATTTGGGTTCATACACTGGCTCTGTCACTAATTACCTACATGCCATTGAACAAGTAACTTAGTTTCGTGTGTCTAAAATGGGAATGGTGACAATCATACTAACTACTTTGTAGGACTGTCTGGGGGACTGGTCTAAAGTACTTAGTGCCACACAGTAGGTGCTCAGTAAGTGTTGGCTGATACTATTGTTATTATCTAGACTGAAGCAAGAAATTAGACTTTAAATAACACCTTTGAGCAACCGTGTCTGATACCTCATGTATTCTTACTGGCCTCCATTTCTAGCACACCAGGCTCCTTGGCCCCTGACTCCCTATTTTTTCCTCCGCATAGCTGCTCTGCCAAAGGTGCCTTCATTCTCGCCTACAAAATCTCCTACCTCTTCCCTGATGCATCTCCCCCCCAAGAAAAGAAACCCAGGGTAGGAAGAACATCACCCAAACTGTTCCTGAGCCCACTTACTTATGGTGTAAAATTTTACTTACAGGTGATGGATTTATTTCCCAATCGCTGTTAGTTATTCAAAGACTGGCTTCTCACACCCTCTTAACGTTTGAGACCTTTTCAGTGCTTACAAGTCACAATGATCAACTGAACACGGGCTTATTTCCTCTCCCGCTACTACTTTCAAATGACTTAAAAATGAAGAAAAATCAAAATAAGACCCACAATCTGAAAGAAAGAAAATGCAAGGGGACAAGCGGAAGACTTTCAAAAAATTTGGAAGACAGAAAAGAGATGTCAAAAAATGGAGAGCAAAGGAGGTTCTACCCAGATCTGGTGAAGAAGGAGTGATGTGCTCATAAAACTCTAGAAAGGGGCAGAAATCAGAAATGTCATGAACAATACAGGAAATCTGTGAAATGTAGAGTTAAAAACAAAGAAACATACCACCCCCCCCACACACACACACACGCTCCCTGCCATACAGACACACACCCTATTCCCACATGAACAATTCCTGCCAACCAGGGGTTTAACCTGTGAAGATTAAGAAAAGGAAGCCTCATTTAAGATGCAGCCACAAGGGGGTGCTCTCCTGCTCTACCTCTCCTTCTCCCTTGCAGACTCAACAGAGATGGCCTTGAGAGTGATGCTACTTTACAGCCCCAGCAGCCAAAAGCCCAGCCAATGAGAAGGGGCTACACTTCCAACTTTTAGATTATTCCGATGGACTTTTTAATCCTCAAAAGCCCCTCCCAACTCTCTAACTTCCTTCCTCGGGAAGAGTGTTTCTCTCCCCTGTTTTCTGGACTTGTCTGTAGTTTTGCCATAGCTTGTATGTTCCAGATCGTCATCCTCTGCTATTCCCGAATAAACCCATTTTATTGGTAAAATAACTGACAGCTTTACTTTTAAGGTTTACAAACACTGAGTTCTCCCCCCCGCCGCCCATACCCACACACATGCGTGTGTTCGCATGTGCTGCACACTTTGAATAAACTTGGGGAAGGAGCTAGGGAAGTTAGCTCGGTTTTGTTTCCCAAACAAGGTACTCTGCAGTACAGCTAAGGCCACTCGGCTCCTTCCCCACGCGTCCTACAGGAAAGACCGTCAGTTCCCAAGCCCATGTTCACAGAGCTCCGAATGAAATTTCTGACAGTTGCTACAGTCTTAAATATTAAAAGTCAATCAAGGATTTCTAGATATTTGAGAAAAAGCTACAAAATGGAAGCCATTTTTACAATGTCGAAGAATCCTACATTCCAGCAGGAAGTAGGAGGAAATAAAACAACTTGGGGCAGAAGACAACAGTTAAAGTATAAGAAGTATTTTCAGTGAGATTTTAAAAATACAGTGTCCATTAAGCAAGAGCCAGATAATATGAAAAGGGAAAAAGATGGAGGAAATAAAACGTTCAAGAAAAAGTAAAGGGTAAAAATAGAGGGGCGCCTGGGTGGCTCAGTGAGTTAAGCCTCTGCCTTCGGCTCAGGTCATGATCTCAGGGTCCTGGGATCGAGCCCCACATCGGGCTCTCTGCTCAGCAGGGAGCCTGCTTCCTCCTCTCTCTCTGCCTGCCTCTCTGCCTACTTGTGATCTCTCTCTCTGTCAAATAAATAAATAAATTCTTAAAAAAAAAAGAAAAAATAGAAAAATAGGGCAAAGGAATTTCTCAATATAAATAAATTTCCCATAGCTTAAAGTGTTCACTGAGTTTGTTTCAGAGGACACAAATAAAGCATATGTTCAGACATTGTGAAATTTCAGAACTTTTGGAAAAGCTTCCAAATAGACAGACCCTGTCTCCAGACAGGGAATGAGCGGCGGACCTTCCATCTACAAAACACAGGGTGCTGGGAAACAAGGAAGCAACCAAGACCTTCAATTTATCAGGAAATGCTTAAAAGATCAAAACAAGAAATTATCAAGGAAGAGCAAAGGTTCAAATAATGATCTGTCCAGCGGCACCTGGGTGGCTCCGTTGGTTGGGCGTCCGACTCTTGATTTCCTGTTCACTGAGTTTGTTTCAGAGGACATGATCGGGTCACGATCTCAGGCTCCTGGCTCAGCCCCTCCCTCTCCCTTTGCCCCTCACCTCACTTGTGCTTACTCACTCTCTCTCTTTCTCTGAAATAAATAAATCTTAATAATAATAATAATAATAAAGACCTGTCTGAGCATGTTAGTTTCAGAGATCGTATTTTGCACGCATCCTGTCTTTAGAGGTTGCTTTAGGATCAAGCCCAGCAAAGTGAGCATGAAGCTTGGAAGGGAAGACATGTGAGTTCACGGAGACAACAGTTTCCTACGTAAGAGATCAGAGATATCAGCTATTAAACAGGCCAGGCCTGGCGTGATGACTGCATCTGAAGCTAGAATAAACATAAACTTTATTAGAAAAAGCAAGAGAGGAGGGAGGGAGGGGAGGAAGAAGTAGTCAGGGGGAGAAGCTGGGACAGAGGAAAGACGGAGGGAGGAGGTTAAGAGAGAGGAAAACTTTAGGAGGAAAAGCCCAGAGGATATCCTGGTACCCAGACAACGTCTCTGCGCCCTGCAGGTTCGGATAACTGGAGCCCTAAGATGAGGGATGGATACGCGATCAAAGAACCTAGACACTTCCTTGCACTCTGAGATCTTGACGGAGACTGCCAGGGCTGTGGCCGTGTAGCCTAAGAGGCTTGGCCCACAGAGTGAGAAGCTGCAGTGTCACCCTCCATGCAAAGTAACATCGCGTCCGATGTGAGAAGCTCACTTTTGTTCTCTGTTGAAGCCTTGGTATAGTCAGGAGGTACATTACCGTTTGGTAAGAAATGCCACATCTTGGAAGGTTCTCAAAAGCAGCCCGTGCCCAGACGTGTTGGGCACGTCTCTGCTGCCCGCTGAGCTGCAACCCCACATAGGGATGCACAGAACAAGGCAAGAATTGTGGCTGATTTGCAACTATTAGAATCATCACTTAAAGTTTGACTCTTCGGGGCACCTGGGTGGCTCAGTTGGTTGAGGCCTCTGCCTTCGGCTCAGGTCATGATCCCAGGACCATGGGATCGAGCCCCGCATTGGGCTCTCTGCTCAGCAGGGAGCCTGTTTCCTCCTCTCTCTCGGCCTGCCTCTCTGTCTACTTGTCATCTCTGTCTGTCGAATAAATAAGAATCTTAAAAAAAATAAAGTTTGACTCTTCAACTACACAACACAATACATGTGCGTGCAACGTGTGCATAAGCACACACACACACACACACATACACACCCACCTTGAGCTAGAGAAGAGCGTTAGGGTTGGAATCACCATGTCGGCTACTCACCACACACAGATTTCATAGGTAACTGTACACTTGTTTGCATGTATGACAGTGCAATTAAATAGAAATAAGATGGAAGACGGAAAGGGGAAGAAAGATCAAATAACGGATAGGGACATGGATGTTCTCATCTTGCATAGGGGAAAATCAGATGGCTGGCGGTGGGAAATTAAAGGAAACAAAGACACACACGTCTTCAAGTAACCAAGAAAGAAACTGTATCACTGCAGTGATTGAACTACAGTGAGAGAGAGAAAATCTGCATCACGCACACCTGATTGATCGGAGAAGAGACATAAAATCCGTCCCCTCCTGCCGTGGAGGCAACCGGCGCTGGGAGTGGGGGTGGGGGCTCGGGAGATCACTAATGCCTCCCTGATACGCCTTCCCCTACGAGAATGTGTAAAAGTCATTTATACACAGATCAAGGTCTCTCTTTTTTGATAATCTAGCAAAGCTCATTACGGCTCACTTTATAAATAAAATGTGGTTTGTAGGATACTAGTTTTAAAAGTAAAATACAAAAAAAAAAAAATAAAGAAAGGAATGGGAGGAAGGAAGGGAGGAAGGAGAGAGGGAGACGGAGAAAGAAACACCCGTGTGAGATCCCCAAGTTGATCTCCCGTATTTTGGAGACGAGTAAGCTGAGTCCGAGAAACAAGTGACGCATAATTCAGAGAGAAGGTCGTGTAACTAGTTTATGTCGTGAACATGTCACTTGTCTCTGCCTCTGACATCCAGGCGCATCCTGCCAGGGGACCAACCTCAACTGTTAATTCTGTGCTTCAAGAATCAGGTATTTGATGTTTCTCTCTTCTTCAGCAACAGCAGTAAATTACAAGCTTCTCAAATTCTACATCAGATAGCACACCCAGATACACTCCAATATATTCATGAAATTCTTAAGAAATTAGATCATAGGTAAATGATAACTCCAAGTGTCTACATTCTCTAACACAATGTGCTGTGTTCAGTACTCCAGGCTCTTTTTTTTTTTTTTTTTTAATATTTTATTTGTTTAACAGAGAGAGAGAGAGCGCACAAGCAGGGGGAGCAACAGGCAGAGGGGGAGGGAGACGTAGGCTCTCCGCAAAGCAGGGAGCCTGATGCGGGGCTCAAAATCCAGGACCCTGAAATCATGACCTGAGCATAAGGCAGAGGCTTAACCGTCTGAGCCACCCAGGCGCCCAATACTCCATGTTCTTGGCAAGTTACTAGGTGATACGGTTCAGGCCACTCTAACAAATAACCCTAGACCCGGTGACTCAACCACAAACATTTGTTTTTCACAATTCCGGAGGGTGGCAAGTTCAAGGTTATGGAACCTGCAGACCGGCACCTGGTGAGGACCTGCTCCCAGGTTTCAGGATGGCTTGCTTCACGCCGTACCCTCTCGCGGAGGACTGCACAGTGGAAGCAAGCTCTCTTGTGAGTCTTTTAAGGCATGAGTACCTTAATTAATGAAATGGAACCCTCATGACCTCATCGAATCCTGGTCACTTCCCAAAGAGCCAGCCTCCCAATACTGTTAAAGTACCTCCTTGCCCATCACGACTTGAGAAGCTATACTTGAGTTACACTAAAAGAGCATCAGCTGAAAGTCAGAAGGCAAAGGTTCAAATCCAGACTCCCGTACGGAAGGGAAGGACAGCGAGCGAAGTGGGAAAGAGAGGCTCCGGCAGGACTTCTGAGTTCAACAGCAAGTTCGCGCGTGTTTCTGGGTCTCCTTTGGGGCTGGCGGACGATAGGAAGGGGGTGTCCCTCCAACACCCTTTGGCACTGCCACCTGCTCCAAGTTCCGGGGCTTTTAATGTCGGAGACTTAGGTTTCCACCAAAGAACCCACGAGGGTAAACTAGGGGCTGGCTACTCTGGGCGCAGCCCCTAAGCAACCACCATCCGCAGAATCTGCATCTTCACAAGACCAGCCGCTGAGTCACGTGTGCATTCCAACTTGAGCAACAGTGCGCGAGATGCGCCAAGTTTCCTCCCCAGTGAGTCAGCCTTGGGAATTACAGAGAACCCAACCCCGGGATCGCAGAGCCCTACACTGGAACTCGTATCCCACTACCGTGTTATCTATGTGCCATGGGAGAAATGCCTTGACTTCTTCACATCTGTCAAATCAGGGATATTAATACCTGCTTTATGAGGCTGATGGGGTGATTACCAATTATAAACCACCTACCACAATGCCTGGCCTATAACAGGAACTCAGGACATGCTAATTCTCCTTCCCTGCAGGATCTCTGCTGCACAACCAATATTTCACAAGTCTGCAGATCTGACTTCCTGCCACACGCTCATGTCCGACGGCTGTTGCCCCCAACTAATGAAGATCATAAAGTATCCCATCTTGCAAAAGTCACATAACATTCTAAAAGCTAATAGTTATCAGGGGGCAGCAAGAGGGTATTGATCCAGACCTCGATATGCAATAGCTCTCAGATATAAACCGGCTTCTCCCTCCATTACTGTCAGTCCAGCCGAGAGACAACAGAGCACGCATTTTTGTTTTTCTGAATTATCAAATTGATGCTCTTGCTTGGGGCCAAGATGTGTGTCTCCCTGGAGTGCTGTCTCAAAACAGGGCAATTGTCAACCCAATTACCTAGCACGTGTTTTTAGTCTTTCAAAGTAACCCTGAAGAGATCTGTTTATTCTTAAAGAGTTGTTAGGGGAGAGAAATGTCTCCCAAGATATCTTTTTAAATGCCGTTCCATTGTATTTTGAGGTGATGTGTTTTGTCTTTTACTGAGTATGTTATTATTCAAAAATGCTCACTTATCTTTACACTCTTCATTTGGAATTCAACTACATTGTGACTTTTCTGTAAATCTTTTATGAACAAGGTCTCTGGTGGGTCCTCCTTAATTGGTTAAGGATGATCAGCAGGGAGCACTGTCAAAGCTCCAGACGGTATTTCTTTTAAAAAATCATGGCACAAAACTTTTCCTGGGATAAGATGCCTGGATGCAGATAAAAACCAACCACACTCTCCTGCCCACAACTACCACCTACGCCTGGCTTGTCAAAACAACAAGGACTTTCAAGTCCTCTTATTAGCAGTCACATTCTAGAGCGGCTTTGTTTTTTCAAAACTGAATTATTTGTGTTATGCCTCTGACAGAAGTGGTTGAAAGAAGGAAGGGGCTTGGAGATCATTGCTAATAAAATATTCTTGTAGTGATTCTTCCATGAAAGACTCACAGGCGGTATCAAACACAAAAGTCTCTGAAGGGTTTCCTTCTGTCATCTTGCAAATCTAGACACAACTTCATTGCTCAGGGTGCAGGAGGAACCGTAACCACCCGCAGGCACCCAGCGGTGCTCGGACGCCAGTCCCTGCCCGCACCTCCCCCCACCCCCCAACCCCCTACCCCCGCTGGGTTATCTTCTATCACAGAGAGATGGTACTTGACCGTGTATTGACCTTCATTCAAAACCTTCCCTGTTCTCTTCCTTCTATTCCTTCCCTAGATTTGTGGAAGCATTTTCAATCCTTTCTAGTCATAGCACAGCACGCACAGATGTTTCCCAGGTTTGGCTGTGTACATCTTCGGAAGGCCCCAATGACTAGCAGGACTGTTACTCTGTTTATAATTAGAGGCATTTCTCAACACCGTATGAAGCTTAGAAGTGGCATCACAGTCAATGGCAGCATGTATATTTTAATTGTAAAAGTTCTATGCTACCATACTTCTGCATTAACAGAGCTATCTTACATTGCTCTTAAAATCATTTTTCAGGGTGGCTCAGTCAGTGAAGCGTCTGCCTTCGGCTCAGGTCATGATCTCAGGGTCCTGGGATCGAGTCGCTAGTCAGGATCTCCTCTCAGCAGGGAGTCTGCTTTCCTCTCTCACTCTCCCTCTGTGCTCGCTCGCTCTCTCTCTTTCGCTCAAATAAATAAAATCTTTTAAAAACTAAAATCGTCTTTCAGAAAAACTAGTATTCAGAATCAAGATTAAATTAAAAATTAAAACCTGGGCAATGTTCTGCATGATTTCCCAAGGTAAATTCTGGGAAAGTAAGTGGATCCTACTATTGTTCTAAGTTAGACGCGATCCAGAAGATATACTTCCTGCTGCGGTGTTCATAGCAGGCATTCCAAACCTATTACAGCATCAGCAATTTCTTGATTCCCTATTACATTGGGTTTACCATGGTATTTCCCATCACGATTCTATTGGATATAACATCCCTCCTTTCTTTAAGATATTTTTAAAAATTTTTTTCCAATTTTGATAAGTTTTTCTGCATTGGCGTAGCTGGTCATCAGAATTACACTTAATCATGTTACTTCTTCTTTTTTTATTTTTTAGATTTTTTATTTATTTATTTGACAGACAGAGATCACAAGTAGGCAGAGAGGCAGGCATAGAGAGAGAGAGAGAGAGAGAGAGGAAGGGAAGCAGGCTCCCCGCTGAGCAGAGAGCCCGATGCGGGACTCGATCCCAGGACCCTGAGATCATGACCTGAGCTGAAGGCAGAGGCTTAACCACTGAGCCACCCAGGAGCCCAATCATGTTACTTCTAACGATGCCTGAATGTTATTCTGGAAGTTACAAGACACTTACAGATGTTGTTACATGTATTATTCTTAAACTTTCGAAAAACAGTTCACGTCGTTCGTATGTTCAGGAAATATAATAACCCCAGCACATCTAGATGTGTGTTTTCCCCAAACCTGCTTTCATTCGGGCCACTCCAAGTCAGTGGTTAATAAGGAGGGCTTTCCCACCACTCTGCCACATCAGAGAGAAATTTCCTACAGGGAATGGGGCCAGTGCTGTCCACTCGAAGCGCAGAGGCCTTCCTGGGAGTCCCTTTTCCTTCTCTTTGAGATTCTGATCCGCTCCGGGAGAACGGCTCACGGGGTCAGGGATAGTTGAAAGGATGTGCACAGGGGACAATTTTTCTATGTCTCTTTCACCTAGGAGATTTTTCATAAGCCTGCTCAGAACCTCTCTGCTTGGTATGCAATACAGAAATAACGGGGTAAGTCTCTCATAAATTGAATTGATCTGACCACGGATTTGAAGTTACTGCCTTTCCCACTGAGTTAAAGCCAAATAGAGTTGCCTGCCCGGCCGGGCTTTGATCAGTAGCACGGTACTTTCCTCTCCCTGACTTAAATGCATCCAGTCCCTAGCTCTGGTTTTATTTAATGTTCTTGTTCACTTCACTGGAAATGCTTTAACTCTGGCACCTGCTGGCTGTGAAAGTGATTAGGATTTCATGGGACCAGAGCGTTTCATTTCTAGTAAGACATACCACGGCCCATAAATTAATACAGGATTATGCTTCAGCATTTACTCCGCAGGCTTGTTTTGAACTGAAAAGGAAAGGCAATTGAAGGATGAAGAAGAAAGGAGATGATCAGATGAAAAGCGAACCATAGTACAAAACCCGACAGTGTGCATTAGCATAAGCACTTTCTTAGGAGGATGCCCAGAAACTTGGCCATTGGGCTCTGTTACCGCTGATAAGCATCATTCCTTCCTCTCAAAACCTGGCTCCCCTACATAGGGCGACTACGTTGCCCCCCGTCAGCCTGTATCTGGGGAATCCGAGATCCCTCCGTCAGCTGGCTGGGCCGGTATGGCCACAGGCCGGTGGAGCCCAGCCTCCCAGGCATTCCCACCAAGGTACCAGATGTCCCGGACCCTCCAGGCCAGCACATCCCGAACAGAGGAAACGCTTTCCTCTCCTTCGGCCCCTTCTCTCTCTCTCTCAAAAGAAATAAATAAATCTTGGGGGGAAGGGGCGCCTGGGTGGCTCAGTGGGTTAAGCCTCTACCAGGGGCCTGGGATCGAGTCCTGCATAGGGCTCTCTGCTCAGCGGGGAGCCTGCTTCTCCTCATCTCTCTCTCTGTCTGTCTCTCTGCCTATTTGTGATCTTTCTCTCTGTCAAATAAATAAATAAAATCTTTTAAAAAAAAATCTTGGGGGGAAAAAACAACACACCAAGTTTTGCATTACTTTGCTACACAGCAATAGACAAGGCAAAAGTCAATACAGATTTTGCAAAGGGGATACCTAAGAAACATATTGTAATGTAAGAGTTGGTCTCTCAGCCACATACCTACGTAGTGAAAACTCAAGAGAAAGGGCACTGAACTTCCTGGATATTTTTCCCATTTGTTGCACACAAATGGAAACGTTTATTCCAGTGGGAAACACGATGAATGTAATGTTTCTCGAACTCCTACCATATGCCAGGCACTCTCTTAGGTCATACGGATGCGATGGAAAGTAAAAACCCAGAACGATTTTGCCTTCTTGGACCTTACAGTCAGATGGGGAAGCAAGACAGCATATCATTCCACAACACAATCTGCTAGGTTGATCAAAATAACTGCAAAATAGCACTCCGATAACTATACCAGGCAAACCTGACCTCGCCTGAACGGCAGCTAAGTTTCCCCAAAGACATGATACTTAGGTCAATATCACAATCCTAAATCGTGTTAACTACACAAAACAGAGTAGAGGTGCTGAGGAAAGAAGAATGTCTCAGGCTGTGGGAGATGGAACACTTGAGAGGCGGGGAGATGGGGTAGTGAGAGCATGATGAGAGAGGAAGCTTGAGACTGTGCGCCTTTGCCAACCGCCCTACTAGCTTTCATTTTCATCTGAAGAGTCACTGAAGTGTTTGAAGCCAGAGACATGGGGAAAGAGAAGGACCTTGGCCTTAAGGTTGTGAGATTCCCGTCTGAAAAACTCATTTTGCATTTGTGGAACAAACAGTTGCTGGGAAGCGGGATGGCGTGACACAGAATGGAGGAAGAGGAAGGTTGGTGGTAACCAACGGTGGAGCAACACAATGAAACATTCTCCCAATGCAGAAATCCTCTCCGTAAAGGAAGCAGAGAAACATAACCCTTTCGTGATTGAGTAAGCATTAAATCAGAACGGGATGCACATCACAGGCAATCCGCTACGTGGTGGCAGAGGCGGGAAGGATCTCACTCTTGTATACAGCCACTGAGCAGGTTCCCAGCCCCCAGCCATCAGTCCTCAGAGAACAAGACCTCCTGCATGGTTCCCCCACCTCACGAGAAGATTCCAGTTGCGTGGAGCATAGCAAAAATCCTCATAATGTTAACCAGGAGGCATGAGAGCCCAAACCATTCTGCCCACTGCGTCTTGGTGGGATGGGGCAATATCCCTAGATGCATCCCTCTTTTCTTGCAGATTTACTTATTTATTTGAGAGAGAGAGAGAGTGCACATGCAAGAGTGAGCTCAGAGGTGGGGGGCGGGCAGAGGGAGAGAATCTCAAGCAAACCCCCGCTGCCCCGAGCACAGGGCCAGAAGTGTGGGGCTCAGTCCCCTGACCCTGAGATCAGGACCTGAGCTGGAATCAAGAATCAGATGCGTAACCGAGCCACCGCAGTGTGCCGTGCACCCCTCTTCTGCAGTGGAAGGACCCCATCGCCTTCTTACAGACGACAAATAAAGCAGTGGGGGTGGCCAGCTGCCAAACGATGCATAGACCTTAAGACAAAAGAACAGTCGTTGAGCCTCAAACAAAGATATATAACATATATTATATATCATATAGTAATATATGATAAGTGGGCTCCTTACCTCTCCGTAGGAAGTGTTCTAGCCCCAGACGCTTCCTCGTGCTGCATGAAGACTGTGCAGAGCCTGCGTCCGCCACAGCCCAGCAGATCCGCCCCACGGCGTGCGCGTTCTCGGGATAACCAACTAGTCCTCCAGTGAGAGGACTTGACAGCGCCGTCGGTTACACACAGTTCCTCCCAACTTTACCAGGGAATTGGGGGGACCGGCCATGCTTGCAAATTGGCTTTATGCAAAAGAAAACACAAGCTTCTCGTGTCTTTTTGACAAGAAGTCGTTTTGCAGTTTGGGCCAAGTCACCCCCGGAAGTTCTGGTCCTCCTTCCCACAGAAGGCTGGGGACAAGGCGCTGTCTCTGTCGTTTCAAAGACAGGGTGCCCGGGGTCTTCAGGAAGACAGTCCCCCAGCCCGCAACTCACAAAAGGCCCATCAAGTTTTCAAAAGCCTTATACGCACCACAGAGAGAAGAGAAGAGAAGGTACTTACACGTTTCCCAAAGTGAATGCTCTGAGGAAAAGCGTGAGGAGTCTCTTCAAGGGCAGAATCGGGCCTCTTGTTTTCACTTGTTCTCCTCACACCTGTTGGAAGGAAAAGAGAACGCATTTCTGAAAGGCTGGAGTGCTGAGGAAGAATCATATCCCTTGGCTTCAGGGTCACAGAAATCACTGAGGACTTTAGTGAAGATGTGACGAGGATGTTCGCCAGATGTTAGCGGGAGGTGACAGCCGCTCGGGAAGGGAAGGAGGAAGGACGCATCACCTCAGTCCCGAGTGAAGCTGCCTGTGGAGAGGAGAGGGGTCCCGGGAGAGGTGGGTCTGCGCCGAGCCTGGCTGCTCTTCCTGAAGAGGGGAGGCCCGTGAGGCTGGAGAAAGCCAGTGGGGAGGGCCCAGCAGTCCGGGAAGAGTGGAAGAGGCCGGGCAGAGAAGCAGTAATCGATGGTGGGAGCCATGGGCGGAAGTAAGGCAGGAGGGAATTCAAATCTCAGGGAGAAGGATTAGACCTTGCAAATGAACTTGTGGGCTGCCCTGTATCTTAGAAAGCCTCAAGAACTCTGATGAACAACTCTTTAAAGAGATGTAAGTTTTGTTGTAATTTAATTTGGAGGCTTTATTAGTCCTGAACCCAGGAAGAAGGAACATACAGTTCCGTTCCTGGTAGATGAGACTGCATTGTGTGACTGGAGGTCTCAGTCTTGGCTTCCCCATGAGAAGACTTACCTGGAGATCCGAGTTTGAATAATGACAGACAGAAGGAAAGTACCAAGCACAAAGCAGCTTTTTAAAGGAAAAGCGCACCCTTAAGGTGGGAAAGCGGGCAGGCTCTGTAAGATGGATCCCACCCTAGGTGGTTTTGGGATTGCATATTATGGGGATTGGATATTATTGGGTCTCTTGGGGCTGGGAGGAGCTGAGAGGTACAGTGGGGTGGTCCCTACTGGAGGCTGCCTCCAGGCCACAGTGGGATACCTCCCACACATTGGAAGGGGGAGTTTGCACTGGAACCCAACATGGCCGCCTTTCTCCAAGGAGCTGGAGGTGGGTCTCTACTTATAATGCAAATGCATTACAATGAGTCTAGGGGTTTTCCTGGGGGTATAGGTGGAAGAGGAGAAGTGCAGTGGTCTGTACCTGTGGCTCTCGATTTGTCAGGCCCAAGGTCTTGGAAGTCACAAGGTCAGGATGTTGGGTGCAACCCCTCGCCCCTGACTTTTTTTTTTTTTTTAAGATTTTATTTATTTATTTGACAGACAGAGATTACAAGTAGGCAGAGAGGCAGCCAGAGAGAGAGGAGGAAGCAGGCTCTCTGCCAAGCATAGAGCCCAATGTGGGGCTCGATCCCAGGACCCTGGGATCATGACCTGAGCAGAAGGCAGAGGCTTTAACCCACTGAGCCACTCAGGCGCCCCCCTGCCCCTGACTTTTAATGGGCAGCTTATTCGTCACCATCCTTGCCTGGAACTCACAGCTCTGTCATCCCCCTCAAGGACTTGGGATCCTGCCTCAGACGTTCCTTCCACTGCTCATAACCTAGGCTCTACCTAACAATTCCATTAGTTGGACAGAGGGACTTTAATGAAGGGACTACTTACAGACGCCTGAGACAAGTGCAAACAAAGGAGTGGGGGATTGGCAACGGGTGATACAGCGGTGGGGGAAATGGTGTTTCCGGAGCCCAGGAACACTGGGCTCCCGATACCAGAGCACGGAGTCGGGGCCCTGGTGGGAGCTTTGAACTGGAGAAGCAGGAGCTGAAGCATGGGGGAAGCATGAATGAACACCGAGTTTCTCCTCTTGCCCTCCAATCTCTGCAGCCGTTTCCCATGGACAAGACACAGGGGGAGGAAAAGGAAAGCCTCAGTCTCCCCAAGGGGCACGCAGCTGAGGAGAGAACAGAAGTGGGGCGGGAATGAACACAGGCTCTTATTACATCTGCAATCTTCAATTCACTGGAATTTTCTATGTGTCTCCCCTCTTTACACAGATAAGGGATCATTAAAACACAGCAGAAAGACTGCTGTGAAATAACCTTACTAGGGCAAGTATAAACAGAATAGATCTACTCTTCTAAATCCAAGAGCTTCATCATTCATGACTGATTTCTCTTGCTTAAGAGTTGATCTCATAGCAAATTCGAGTATACAATACAGTATTGCAAATTAGAGTCTCTGTGTTGCACATTAGATCCCCAGAACATATTCCTCTAACAAAGTAAAGTCTGGGGGCTCTTTTTAGATTGGGGGATAGAGGGAGAGAGAGAATCTCAAGCAGGCTCCATCCCACAACCCTGAGATCATGACCTGAGTCGAAAGCAAGAGCCCTACACTCAGCTGACTGAGCCATCTAGGAGCCCCCAAAGGAAGGTTTTTAAAAATGGTAGCTCTATGAGGTGATGACTATGTTAAGTAACTTGATTGTGATAATCATTTCACGGTGTATATGCATGCCTATCACATCATATTATATGCCTTAAATATATGCAATTTTTATTTGTCAGTTATATCTCAATAAAACTGGAAGAAAAAGTTGGGGGGAAAACAACTTACCCCGCAGGGCAAAGGGAGTGTGCCAAAGCCTCTGATGCTTCACGGAGGCCACTGTTCTCATCTTCCTCTTGCTCCTCTGATGCTTTTCAAATTTCTCCTCCTGTGCCTCTTCCTTGAAGGTCTGTCTTCTTCCAAGCTCTCTCCAGACCCTACTATCCTCTTCCACACTTGTCATCAGTTGTCTCATCCACTCGCTTGACTCCATGTTGAACTACAGACTGATGACTCTCGAGCTGTTTCTCCTGCCATCCATCTCTCTCTCTATCTCTGAAACTTGGACTCAGAGATCACAGTGCCGACTGGAACACTCCACTGGGTTATTCAACAATCATCCCAAGCTCATCACATACAAATGGAACTCCTTGTTCTCATCAAATGTGCTCCTTCCTCTGTGTTTCCTGTCTCAGGAGATGGTGCCATCATTCACCCAGTTGTTCAAGACCTTGACATTCTCTTGTCCATCACCAGACATAAAATCAATCACAGAGTCCAATTTACCTCTGGAATAGGTCACATCCATCCATGTCTCTCCTGACCGACACCGACTGGCAATCCCTTAGACTGGCCAACATTTTTGCTCATGGAGATTATGCCAACAGATACCTAGATCTTCTAACTTCTACTCATGGCCCTTTTAAGATCCATTCTCAAAAAATTCAGCCAGAGTGAGTTACTATAACCCGAATGTGATAACAAACATAATTATTTCATAATGACATTGGTGTTAAGATAGAGTGCTAATCATGAACACGGTTGAAAATGTGTCATGATATAGGGGCACAATTTCGCTGTTGACTAGTATCTTCCCAGTTCTGATGTAATGCTTCCAACTTAGGAGGAAATCAATAGATACTTTCATATAAAAGAGGAAGGAAGGAAGCCATAAAACTGATGTGGAACAGTCTCTGGTCATCAGGGAATTTTGCAAAAGTAGTGGATGCTGCCGTAATTGACACTTGATGAGGGTGGTTGAAATCTTGAAAGGCAGCGGAGGGCGGGGCCAGGAGCCGGGAGGTGAGGGCGGCGGGGCAAGCTTGCTAACTACTCTGGGTACTTACAGGCCAATAGATCTTGCTTTCTCGAGCTTGAAGTTGGAGGTAGAATTAATTACATTAAAGCTTTAATAATAGAAATACATTTATTAGTGACAACAAATGGTCTCTTTACATCAGTACATGACAATTAAGGAGTAAGAGGTGAGAGGCTGAGAACCAATCTGTGATAATTCACCGTTCAGGTGTTTGTGCAAGGGTGACAGGTAATACGGTGCTGTCTTAACAATAGGCAAGATTCTGCCCCCAGCCTTTAAAACTCTAAAATAGTAAATTTTATGTTTCCTTGTAAAACACACACACACACACATAAACAAACAAACAAAAAAACCCAAGACTTTTCCTGGATTTTTTTTTGCCCTGTAAGTACTTGAGTATCAAACTAGAAAATAAAGGAATCTGAACCTACTCTTTTACTCCTGGACTTTTATGAATCAACTTCAGAATCGAACTACATCTCCCCTTGCTCAGCTGGGTAGGAAACAGCCAAGGTGGGAAGGGGTGAAGGTCAGGGTCATTCCCCTGCTGCCAGGTCTCACCACGCCTGCCGTGTTCTTCACCTTCCTACAAGGGAATTTCTTCACAAGGTGGCTGCTAGCTCAGGGGGTGTTGAGAAACTTTATCTCCGGTGAGAGGCTATCCTTCAACTTTGGAAAGGCATGTGCAACGTGTTGGTAAGGTAAGTAATGTTCCCAAGCCAGGGACTTCCTATCCAGAAAGAGAGAGAGAAAAGAAGAAAAAATATCTGGTGGGGATCGTCCTTTGCAAAATAATTATACCTTCAAAGATTCACTTCCTCACATGGCATAAACAGAAATACAATGTTAATTCAGATTTTTTTTTCCTTGTTTGCTCTTCTACCCAAGGAGATTTCTGTAATCGGTATGTTTGTTTCTGTCTAATGTCTAGGAATCTTTGCTTCAGAGCATAAGGAAGATGGTGGCATGTGAATATTGCTGGGTCAAGATTTTCCCCGGGTCGGTTTTGCTCCCTGATGAACACTGTAGCCAAGGGACGTTGTCTTTTGGAGACCCATTTGAAAATCATTCTCCATTCTTGCCCTTGAAATCACTTTCCTCAAACTTTCCCTCTGCTAGACCGAAGTCCTGGCTTTTACACTTGCGCTTAGCTGAATTTACTGGATAGTCTCCTCTCCCGCGGTGTATCACATCCTGACTGCGAGGCTGGGGCAGGGAATATGTCACATTTTTCTTTCCTACAACTTCCATTCAAGTTAGCTATGAAAGCACATTATGCCACCGAGTGCCAGATGTGGCGGGTTCTTAGGGCTTTGTGAATAGATTTGCCATTTTTTATTCGGGTTGCTGAGTCAGGAAATTGACATTCTACTGTTGTGCTTTTAAAAGTATTTGCTATAACTTCATTTTTTTCTCCCTCTGACAGTGGAAGCAGTTGAAGCAGAAAAAGGTGGATTAGCTTTCTTGATTCCAATTATCTTCCCTGTAGTATATTGCTGATACGCTGCCGTGTCAGGTAACTTATGCGAAGTAGAAGAAAATGTCACCTCGTAAACGTGACAGTGTTTGAGGGAAGGCTTGAAAGGTATTTTATGTCATTGATGGGTCTCCAAGAACTTTTTTCAGACAGGTAGAATTGTTTTGAAATATTCGAATTTGTTGTTGTTTTTTTTTCCCCTACTCAAATTTGCTGAGAGATTACCATGCAAATGTCAACTTTTGTTTTTAGAAAAGATATAAATTGAGATGGTTTGCGAAGTGCGCTACTTGACTTTATTCCACATTTGAGTGGGAGACTGAAGGGCGTTCTTCATGGTGCTGAAACTTCTTTCTCTGTTTTCTTTTTCTTTTCTTTTTCTTTTTCTTTCTTTTTTTTTTTTTTTTTTTTGCATTGGTCAGAGACTAGGTCATATCTCACAAAGTCCAGCTTCTTACTGCCTTACAGAGAGATCTGAGACAGCGGCTGGTTAATACCTGGTGACAGTGTGTGTCTCTGTGTTTACGTGGCTGTGTCTGGAGGTGAGGAGAGAAGGCTCCGTGCCCGTGTGTACTCCTTCAAAGCCCTTTGATTAGAAGAACTGCCTGCAGTCTCTGACCATCTGGCGAGGTTGGGTTTAGTTTTATTGGTGTAGGAAGAGCTTATTATGACGTTTTACATGTACAACTTTTCTTTTTTTTTTTTAATCTTTTTTTAAAATTTAATTTATTTATTTGAGAGAGAATGAGTGAGAGAGAGCATGAGAGAGGAGAAGATCAGAGGGAGAAGCAGACTCCCCAAAGAGCTGGGAGCCCGATGCGGGACTCGATCCTGGAAGTCCGGGATCATGACTTGAGCTGAAGGTAGTCGCTCAACCAACTGAGCCACCCAGGCGCCCTCTTTCATTTTTTTTTTAATGTTATTTATTTATTTGACAGAGAGAGATCACAAGTAGGCAGAGAGGCAGGCACGGGGTGGGGAGTAGGTTCCCTGCTGAGCAGAGAACCCGATGCGGGACTCGATCCCAGGACTCTGAGATCATGACCCGAGCCGAAGGCAGAGGCTTAACCCTCTGAGCCACCCAGGTGCCCCCCTCTTTAAAAAAAAAAAAAAATTATTTATTTATTTTACACAGAGAGAGAGAGATCGATCACAAGTAGGCAGAGAGGCAAGCATAGAGAGAGGGGGAAGCAGGCTCCTCACTAAGCAGAGAGCCCAATATGGGGCTCGATCTCAGGACGCTGAGATCATGACCTGAGCCGAAGGCAGAGGCTTGATCCACTGAGCCACCCAGCACCCTAAATGTACAACTTTTCTTATTTTTCCTGATGAATCACGTTTATCCCCTTACCTCGCTGAGAGAGTTTGGATCACAGGTCAAAGAGAAAGGGCCGCCCGGGTTTCTGAGATGAGGACACAGCCCTGCAAGCTTTGTGCCAGGAAGGAAGCGCTTCCAGAAGTCTGAGCAGAGAGGATCCTGGCGATGACTTCGTGGACGCGGCAGGAGGACTCGGGGAGTTCACCGTGAGTTCTCTGCCTCGCAGACTTTCTCCCCACGGCTTTGTGTGACGTCAGGACTTCCGTGGGACAGAAAACCGTTAGACAAAGGATGGCAGTTTAAGCTGGGGCTCTCTGCTGATTCCTCACAGAATGAAAAGTAAAGACAACAAATGTTTCTGAACAGCCACAGCAGATCATGGCTTCCATGAGACAGCACTGAAGTTAGCTTCATTAGTTCATCTTCTTCCATCAAAAAACTTCTGGGGGCACCCGGGTGGCTCAGTGGTTAAGCCTCTGCCTTCGGCTCGGGTCATGATCTCAGGGTCCTGGGATCGAGACCCGCATCGGGCTCTCTGCTCAGTCTGGAGCCTGCTTCCTCCTCTCTCTCTGCCTGCCTCTCTGACTACTTGTGATCTGTCCGTCAAATAAATGAATAAAAATTTTAAAAAAACCCAAAAAACTTCTGAATCCTTTTTAGCACCATATTGAACTCTTTTTTTTTCTTGACAGAAGTATTCCTGCAAACATAAATCATCTTGGGCCCTGATTCTCATTTAGTTGATCACTAGCATTTCAGTACAAGCACAACATTCACAAGTGAGGCTCCTGACTGTCCTTCCTTTTAGTATCTACTTGGTCTGGGACGATGACCTCCAGTCCCCAGTGTCGTTCAGCTCCGTCCTTAAGCATCGCCAGAAAAAGAAGCCTCCCTTGATCGTTCTCAAGCTGTCTCCCTATTTTCAGCCCGGCCTCCTCAATCGAGCGAGCAATCAGCGGGGCTTTCAGTGGAATCACAGGGAACATAGAGCAATTTCATCGCTCAGGTTAAGGGAACAGAAATGGGAGATGATGCCGGGTGAGTAGAAGAAAACAGAATGGAAAGCCAATGGTACTTCTTCTAATATTTGAAACAGACCTGGGAGGAAAAAGGAGATAAACAGGGAAAAGAAAGCAAGCTTGCAGAACACCGAGAAAATGTAACTTTTTCTATAGATGTTCGGTGACATTTCCCCCTAAAAACACCCTTGTCTGTCCTTCACAACACACCTCAGGCTCCGAGTAACCAGGTTTGATCCGCAAGATGAATTAAGAAAACCCTAGGGACACAGAGAGAAACAGACGGTTGTCTGCGGAGAGATGGATTACAGCTCCGACTTGCAAATGTGCAGCTCCTTTCTAGGTCAGCTCCTGTGCAAGCAGGACTCACTGGCTCCCCAGTTCTCCCTTTAGGAAGTCTGTTTCTCTGGAAACTACGAAATGAGCAGGAATTGAGGAACAGTTGAGGGAGAGGAGTAAACGGGCGTATGTATTTATTAGAAATAATACTAGAAAAAAAAATAGATGTGTTCTTTGGGAACTGATGGCAAGAGGGGTATGTGAACATTTTCCTGGGAACGTTTGCTAGAATTCTGCCCAGGTTCAGAGACGTCGACTCATCCATCCTTGTGTAACTCCACAATTTCATGGGACTGAGCCCATGCACCGAACAGAAGAGGTTTGCTTTATTTTCCGAAATTGTCCTTATACAATGAAGGCTTCCTTTTAGAAAGGAGAGTCTGGAGGCCTGCATGTCCCTGGGCTCCTGCCATCATGCTCTGTGTATTTATCGGACCGGAATATGCACAGCCCGTCACACCTCCGTGCCACATGGCTGTGAGCAAACATGACACCCGTGATACAGGGGGAGGGGAAATGCTTTAGGAACCCAGTGCAGAGCTCAAGTATCCAAGCACGGCCAGAAATGACACTCCCTATGCTCAGGAACATCGACTGTGGTTTTTGCCTTCGTGCCTTAAGAGAGAGGAGGCGCGTGTACAGGGACGAGAGACTCACTGCCCCGGTCACCACCTGCACGAATGTTAGACGGGCACTATCACCAGGATGACAGATAAGTCAGGGCATCTCTCCTTTGTCCTATGCAATGTTCGAGTCTAAACAATGGTGACTACCTGCTCGCGGGGCCAGAGAAACAGCCTTTGGCCGGTGAGGGGTGTTCAAGGGGCCGCCCCGTTTCCCCGCACAGCAAGACTCCTCATTGCACAGAGCAGGAAATTTCGCTAAATCTATTTATAATCCCCAGAAACACAGTCTGAAGAATGCGGCCTTCGTCTCTCGAAAGACCTTAGTAAATGTCAGTGATTTAGAAAGTACACTCCAATGGCACATCAAGGACCGTGCTTGCAAGAAACAGCTCATTTGCAATCCGAGGAAGAGTCCGGAAGAAAATGTGGGATGGCAGCTTTGAAGACATCCTACCAGTGGATTCTTGATAGGATTGATGTTAAAAAGTTCCAGCATTAATGATATTTATCACAATAGCACAATATGGAAGCATCAAGGTCACTTTCCAAATAGCATGTTGCTTTCCAGAAGTGTAAATATGACTGAGTGTCTAGAAACTGCCTAACAGTGGTGTTATCATAAATTCTGATGATAAATGACTTTCAGGCAGTCCTAAACATCCTACAATGGGCTCTAATAATACTGAGGGAACATTTTATGATGAATACAAATCACCCCTAAACCCCATCATACATCAAGCTGAGTAATATCACAATGAGAGGGGAAAGAAAATGAAACTTTAAATAGGCGTACGCTTTTACGGACTTTGATTGGATTTGTATTCGTTCTACCCACTCCCTCAATCCAACAATAAATACTATATGGAAAATAAGAAAATATCTTAAATAGAAGAAAAATCTTAAATCTCTCTTTGAAAATTTGATTTGGAAAAAATACCCAATATAACATCACTATAGTAAGATATTCGCATTTTAATTTTTACTTACTAAGTCTAATATAATGACACTGCTTTACAACATGCTCCCTTCTGAAAGGATTTTTATATGTATGCTCACTTAAAACTTATAATGATTTTAATGAATAGATATTCTGATTTTATAAGCAAAGGAACCATGCCACTAAAATGACATTTGGCTAGCTCACAAGGTTAAGGAATGAAAAAACCATGAGTAGGAACTTTGGTTCTGTGGAAATTGTGCATTAGCCTTATGGACTATCTGAGATGCACATGAATTAATGTGGGGGCTGCTGTCCTAGTTAACATTGCTGTGTAGAAAATGAACCCCAAGCTTTATTCTGCTCATGACTTTGTGCGTCAGGAACCTGGGAAGGGCTGGGAAGGGCTGGGCAGCTCTCATCGGAGATCTCACAAGCACCATGGTCTGGACATCCACTGGGGCTAGTCATCTGGGGGCTCCCTGGGTGAGGTGTCCCAGAGGGTCCCTCTGGTGGCTGCACAGGGCACTGGCTGTTGCCTGGGAGTTCACCTGGGGTTCCCTCTCTGATCCCCCAAGAGGTGCCTCTCCCCCGTGGTATTTCAGTGTAGCAGGATGGCTCCCAGGAAGTCCAACTTCCCTCAAAAAGAGCATCTGAAAGGGACGGGGCAGGAGGCACAACCTTTCGTGATCTAACCAGGGAAATAACATGGTGCGTCTTTCAGTACCTTCGTTAAAGGGGTCCCAGGCCCTTTCCTATGTCAGGAGGATGAAATACCTTGCAGCCTTTTATTTTAAACCAATGCAGTCTTCAAGGTCACTCTTTCCCTCTGATTTCATTTGAGCCAAATATATCTTACCTATGCTTATGATAAATTTTCTATTAAAACTAAAAAAAAGGAGTACCTGGGTGGCTCAGTGGGTTAAAGTCTCTGCTTTCAGTTCAGATCATGATCTGGGATGGAGCCCCGCATCGGGCTCTCTGCTCAGCGGGGAGCCTGCTTCCCCCTCTCTCTCTACCGCCTCTCTGCCTGCTTGTGATCTCTCTCTCCCTCTGTCAAATCAATAAAATCTTTTAAAATAAAAAAAAAAACATAAAAAAATTATTTTTTTCAAAGCTATTAAACCAGTCTATCTCTTTACAAGTAAGCTAAGTTCTGGGTGATTCCATCCAGTAATTTTAAGATAAGAGACTTGCTTAATTTGCTTTTATGTTCCAAAGAAAACAGATTTTGATTAAGAAAAGGCCACGCTAAAATCAGCCAAGTCCACACAGAGTAAGAAGAGAAGAAAATGCTAATTCCAAAAAGAAGAGAAAACAGGATCACAAAGCTGGCTCTCAGTAACTCTTGTCGCTCAGTAAGTCAACCTGCTGCTTTCCTGTGGTTTATAACATCATTAATTTCTAAATTAATAACAGTTCAGTACTTTCTTCTAAAACTGAATAGAAAGAGCGTAGCTCGCCTGGCTGCGTTTACAGCATTCCCTTAACCGATGGTCCTATGCGGGGGAATTAGCAGATTGCCTGTCTCTGTATGTTCTTGGAATGATTCACATCTTCCAGACAATGGTGTGCACCCACCACAGGCTGCACCATGTGTCAGTCATTTCTTAATTTCAGCCAAGCTGCTGAAATATGATAGATGGGAAAAGACAGGGCAATCGAACTTAAGATCTATCCTTTGGTCCTGCATCACGTGTCATTTGTGGTTCTTGTCCAAGATTTGAAATGGTTTCCCAGATCTTAACACTTTTGATCCTCACAACACCCTTGGAAGATAGACAGGGTGAGGGTTTCTGTTCACATTTTCGTGACTTCCTAAAGGCAGGGGCAGGGCACTCAAGACTGGGGCGTGATCCATCCAGCACTCTGTCCATCAACGTACTCAGAGAAAAGGAGAGACCAGACAACGCAAAAGGGAGATTTTGCTGGTATAGTTATTTGTCTGAGCTGTTTCAAAAGCCCAGTTTATTTGGAGAACGAAAGGTGTTTCAGGAGAGAAAGCATGCGGTGGTGTAAAGTAGGGAGAATGAAACAAAACCAGCATCAGTTCATGAACTGAAGCGCATTCAAGTCATTGGTGACAGACATTTGTGTCTCCCATTGAGCCTTCTCTGTGTTGCATATGACGACCGGGTCACTCTTATTTTTCCATCTTTCCTCTAGAATTCTCTGCATCTTGTTACTGACTTCTCTCATTTCTTCTTACGTCTAGAGGATTATCTTCTACATCGACACAGGCTTTGAGGAAGAAATGGAATGGTCTACAAGATACGATTGCAAATATGTGAAAGTATGCAAGTGCAAAATAATATATGAAAATAGACACCGCCATGGGGATTAAGGGCCCTTGAGATATAGACTTGTTTGTAATGTTGTTTAACGTACTGTATTTTCAAATTTAAAAATAAACCTGACTGGGGCGCCTGGGTGGCTCTGTCGGTTAAGCAACTGACTCTTGATCAGGACTCAGGTCTTGATCTCATGGTTGTGAGTTCAAGCCCTGCATCGGGCCCCCACGCTGGGCATGGAGAGCCTATTTAAACATAAATAAATAAATAAATAAATAAATAAATAAATAACCTGATTGGTTCCTCCAAGGGAAACGTTGAGCAAAGCGATGATCCAGCGAATCCGGAGAGCACGCAGGTTATTCATCCGTGCTCCGCGTCCTAAGTGACTCTGTGAGTTTTGCTCTCCTTTATATTTTTGGTGATCTCTTAAAAGCAGGTGGTGGAAAAATGGATTATATGCGACTCTCAAGTTGATTCTATTTGAGTGAGTGTTAAGTTTGAGTCCACAAACCCCTGTGTGCTGAGAAATGTTATTTGCTTGAAGACAAATTAAATGAGTCTGAGCCCCATTTTGACAGCCTGGAGCTGAATCCCATTTTAGTCTTGATTTGGGTCCTTCTGTTCCAAGGTCCTCAGGGCGCCTGGGGTGTATGCAGACTCACCCAGAGCTGAACAGATGGGAAGCCCCAGAGCTTGTCACCATCCGCCAGATGCCGCAAGTGTGCTCGTGTTCCAGAACCACATGATCCCCCAAGGGTCAGCTTTGTGGCTGCTGAGCCACCCATGGAGTCTGACAAACCTGAGTCCCCTGTGACTCGAGTCCAGTCTCGCCAGGCTCACCCTGTGGCTGTCTCCTCCCAGGACACAACGCTCAGCTCTGGTGTCCCTGCCCCGGCACGGATCCCTCGGGGGACTCGGGGTTCCTGACGTCAAAGGCCAGGAGGGAAGATGCACGGCGGAGCAGACCCACTCTCTCTCCTGCACACCTGCTCCCGGACACCAGGCACACAGAGGCCTGGCCACCTGCTTGGAAAAGCAGGTATGAGGCCTCCCAGAAAGCAAGATCTAACCAGTTCTTTCCCAACACCCATTTTGGAGTTTTTACAGCTTTAAGATGGAAATGATTTTTTTCCCTCCCCCAAGGATTGAGCCTCAGTCTACCTCCCAGTTGTGAATTACTCGAGGCAGATGAATATGCACTGCCTAATTACTAGAGTTCAGATACTCGGTTCAGAGATTTTCTCTTAGTCCAGACTGTCCTGGCCCTATCTTTCCTATAGGAGCGAGTCCCGCACAATTTCTGGCTTCCTCTGATCTGTACACTTGGGACTCTCATTAGTTTGTTGGCGTCCTGGCCTGCAGGGAGTAGAGCTAAACATCTTCTTGATTCAGCATTTTGGTCATAGTGGTAAAGATGTAATGTCTGAGCACATACTGCATGATTTCAATAGGAAGATGATAATGCCCTCGAAAATAATTTTGTATTTGGTCCCTCAGCTTATTTTCTTTAGGAATCACTGCAGAAGTGTACTTCACGCTGCTCTACTCCCTTATCTGCCAGCTCCGTCCTTGTAAATGGCCCCTAACTCTGTAAACGACACAGCGCTCAGCCTTCGCGTGGAGTCTCTGCTTACTCCTTCCTCACTGACCACATTGAAACTCTACTTCTCGGGCACCTGGGTGGCTCTGCCAGTTAAGCCTCTGCCTTTGGCTCGGGTCATGATCTCGGGGTCCTGGGATGGAGCCCCTCATCCAGCTCTCTGCTCAGCAGGGAGCCTGCTTCTCCCTCTCCCCCTGCTTGTGCTCGTGCTCTCTGTCGAATAAATACATAAAATCTTCAAAAACAAAAAAGTAAATAAACCCTATTTTTCTACATTTTCCCCGTCGGCCCTCTCTTGAGGTCATCCCTCTGTGTCCGTCTTCCCTGCTATGGGGTTAGTGGAGTCCACCGTCCCCCCCCCCGCCCCCCGTGTCTGGGGCGGAGTCATGGCTTCTCTCCTCCCTCCAGATCTCGATCACTCTCTCCTGCAAGTCCTTGTTCACCTGCCATTTCTTGCCCAGCGGGCTGTGGAGCCACGGCCTCATCACTGCCTCGTCACTGCCTGTCACTACCTCGTCACCGCCCATCACTGCCCGTCACCGCCCGTCACTGCCCGCAGCATCCTGAGCATGAAACATAGTGAACAGCTGATGCTTGGTATTTGTGGCAGAGAATGAAAGAAGGAATGAACTCTAAACTCCATTCCTAAAAGTCATATTTTTAAGCCACTAAGGTGACATAAAATCAGTGCTGTAAAAGTAGAGTAGAGTAGTTGAAAAATTGAAACCAGAATTTTATTTATTTATTTATTTATTTTTTTAAGATTTCATTTCTTTGTAAGAGAGAGATCACAAGCAGGGAGAGCAGCAGAGGAGGGGGGAAGCAGAACCCCCACTGAGCAGAGAGCCTGATGCGGGGCTCGACCCCAGGATCCCGGGATCATGACCTGAACTGAAGGCAGAGGCTTAGCCCCCTGAGCCACCCGGGTGCCCCAAAGCTGGAATTCTGACATGAGCTGTGACAGCAGCGTGGCCTGACTCCAGAGCCATTTGACATGAGTGTTGAGCGCGGAGCCTGGAACCAGATCAGCTGCTTTGAAGTCTTGCTTCTGCCTCTGAGCTTGGAAAAGTTATTTAACCTCTATAGGCTTCCTTTTTCTCCTCTGGAAAATGGGAATAATAAAACCTCTACTTCCTAGGGTTATGGGGATAATTAAAAGATTAACATCTTAAAAAACTGTAGGATAGCCCTATGTACGTAGTAAGTACTATGTGGGTGTGAACTATTATTTTTCAAGTAAGATAGCTTTCAATATCCGAAGGTAGGGAAGCAGACACTTAAGTTTCGAAATCCCCATATATAGCATGTGTTCACATGTAATAGTTTCAATATCTAAAAGTATACTTTGTCCCAATAAGCTTGGAAGAACAAATGGAAAGAAGTAACGGTTTTAAAAGAAGCTCCATGGGGTGCCTGGGTTGCTCAGTAGGTTAAAGCCTCTGCCTTCGGCTCAGGTCATGGTGCCGGGGTCCTGGGATCGAGCCCCACATCCAGCTCTCTGCTCAGTGGGAAGCCTGCTTCCTCCTCTCTCTCTCTCTCTCTCTGTCTGTCTGCCTCTCCACCTACTTGAGATCTCTGTCTGTCAAATAAATAAAAGAAATCTTCAAAAAAAAAAAAAAAAAAAAGCAGCTCCAGACTCATGCATGACTTTGGGTGAATCAAGAGCTCAGCGTTATTTGTAACGTCTTCATTGCCTTCGTTCAAGAAGGTAGCCACAGATCTAGTGAGAGAATTATGTCACCCGCTTATGTGTAAGTTGATGTGAAATAATGAGGCAGCAAGCAGGAAGCTATTAACCTTCTTGCCAAATGAGGTGAGTATCCGATAATGAATGGCAGGAGAATATTTTAGAAAAAAATTTTTTTTTTCTTTTCCTAGGATATCCAGTCTCTCAGGCAACAAACTGCCTACAAGGTAAGTCCTCCTCAAACAAAACCGTATCTAAAACCCCTTCTCATCCCAGAAGCAAGAGAGTCCCAGAGTCCTTGTTAGAAAGGCAATCACAGAAAATGCTGTGAGAAAGGGAATATGATCGTGTGTTTGAACATTAGAAGGAAAAACCTGGGAAAACAAGGACTTTCTTATATCTGTACAGTGAACGTGAAAAGGTGATTACTTCAAATATCCAGGGAATGTAAATATGTCTCCAGAGCCAATCCAGAACCATCAGAACAGATCATCCAGAGACCAGAGGACTGGCTCCAGCGTAATGGAGAAGCAAAAGGAAAGCAGCCCTTCATGCCTACATGCGTGCACTTAACCACCTGTCTGCAGGAGAGCTCCTCGTGGTGTCCTTCTAGGATAGCTCTGTCTCTCAGGGATCTTCTACTGTCACTCCTTCCCTCCCTTTCTCAGTTTTCAATGGAAATTTTTCAGTGGAAATGCAGAACCTGTGGACGACAAATCTATTGGAAAGACCCCAAAAAAATGGAAGGAGTTAGAGCGTTGCCGAAGCCAACACGATCCCAAAAGCTTATTGTGCCAAGTAGGTACTTTGTCTTGGTCCATCGAATACTCATAAAAGTCAGCCGTGGGATGTATTACAGAAATTTGACAAGGATAAGTCATTCTAAGCTAAAAGTATGAGTAAGAAGAGGGAGCACTGCACACTTACAGTCATGACTTGTAATGAAAGACTTTATCCGCATCATACTGGCGAACTCTTTCCTTTAGGTAAGAATAATTGGGGCGGGATAAATGGCAGTGGGCTTGAATCCGGGCATTGAACAGAAATCCTGGCTGGAAGTCTCTGTGGGTGAAGCCACAGTGTAAACAGAATCAATGTCCTCTTGGAGAGTGAATACCTTTTAAAAAAATCTATCACTTGGTTACTCAAGGTGAAGAAACAGACCATGATAAAATACAGGTATTGTAATGCAGCGTCAATAATCAGCAGGAAATCCATATGCTATTTGGAAACACCCTAAAGCAAACCTAGGAAAAGTGTGTGGGGTGAAGCAGAAAGAAAGACCCGGCGCTTCCGGCCTCGCCCACTTCCCACTCCCAACTTCCTCCGGCCTCCCGCGGCCTCCCTGTGTCTCGTTTCTCAACCATCCATCACCGGCACTTCTTCCCCAACCTTCTACATTCAGAAACTCACAGTCAGCACAACATCTGGCAAGTAATAGGCTAGAATTGTCAAAATACATCTTTCCAAAGATGGTCATTTTTTTTTTCCTAAATGAGAACCCCAAGCCCATATACTGTGGAAGGTTAGGGATGAACTAGAAATCTCGAAGGCTAAACATAATTTGAGGCATATTAATATTATCCCAAGCTCTCTGGTGGAACATCTTGGAGTTCTTTTTAATTCTTTTATTCTCCAGTCCCTAGCTCTCCTTCTTCTATCTAATTGCCCCAAATGGAGACTGTGAGAACCACGACTTTGGAGCACTCCCTACAAACCCTGATGAGTAAATTTTCTTGAATCCTGCAAACTTCCAGTAAGGTAGACAGCACAGCCCTCATTACTAAGGTTGAAAGACTACCAGAGATCCACCTAAGGCCACAGAGCTAGCAAGTGCCAAGAATCATCTTAACCCATCTTCATTATAACCCATTTTCTCCCCCAAGATGGCCTCATCACCCTCGCCCTTCCAGAGCTCGAAGACTTTGACTCATCTCCCTTCAACATGACATTCACAAGCGGCTCCAAGCTAATTTTCCCAGACAACGCTTTTGGATCACAAATCTGTTGTGAACTCTGTTTTATCTTATTTTCTGAACAATACTGTAGTGGATGGGGAAGAGGGTCCAAAGGAAATTAACGAAATCAAGAGAAAGGCGGGACAACAGTGTAATAACAACAGACTAAGTGAGTTAGGACTATGGGAAGTCGAGGCCAAGAAGAGATGCTGGCCACCAACGATGTCAGAGGCCAAGCGAGCGAACTCAGAAAAAGGCAGCAAGTCGGAAAAATTCACGAAGCTGAAAGAAGTGTTGTGTGGAGAACTCTGACAGGAAGAGCAGTTTAAGAGAATGAATAATAGACTTCTGGAAAATTCTGCTCTCTGAGATGCTAAGTTTAAAACACATAAATGACTTTAAGATGGCTTTGGATAACTTACAGACAATAACCTGTGCATAAAGGAAACTTCTGCTCTTTGGATTACACTTTCTTTCTTTCGAGTCTAAGATCACCGATGACAGTGAGTCTCCTTTTTCTTAGAGGATACTCTGCGGCGATGGTGAGAGACAGAGTCACAGACGGAATGGTTAAGCATCTCACTCTGCAGGGAAAGGCCACGTAGCCCGGTTCCAGCTCTGACTCTGTGCTCACTAATTCGGTCCATTGTTTTTCCTAAGCTTGAAGGTCAGTCTCTGGAAATTGAGGGAAAGGACACTTCTCCCTCAGAGCGTGATTGTGAAAATGAAGGAAAGATATCCACGTTGGACACCACTCCTACGACACAGTCAGTCTGAGTAATGGCTAGAAATCCATGCCTCTTCCCTTCTAAATACGGAAGAAAACAAGAAAGCAGGAAAGGGAGAAGGAAGGAAGAGAGAGAGGAACAAGCAATACGGAGGGAAAGAAGCGATTTTTAAAAAATAGAAATAAGCCTGGGTATTTCAAAGGAGAACTCTGTAGCCACGTCAAACACGCTGAACGTCAAAATTGCTCCATTAACATGAGTGGCGCGTGTGAAAAATTAAATTAGTAGAAATGAGTGAAACAGATAGTTACCAAATAATCCGACAAGTTAACGAATCATTAGGTAACCGTTGGCAAGGAAGAAAAGACAGCAAAGTGCAAAATTACGTGCCGTTGCAACTTTTCCCCCAGAGAAATTCCCAGGCGGCACCCAGCAGCCTCAGAGCCACCACGCCGTGAGCTCAAGTTCACGGGCTCGTCTGGGAGGCTGCGGTCCGGGAGCGAGAACGGAAGACGGCCGGCAATGAGGCCCAAGAGGACGTCTGAGAAGGGCCACAGGACTGGGCTTGGGGGGCCCGACTTCCGCAGCTCATAAAGGTTTGATGGACTGATAGTGTAAATAATTCACTCGAAACCTAACTTTAGACAGAAGAGTGAAAATAACGATAATAAATAAGAGAAAAGCAGATACTATGAAGTCCGTTAAACCTCAGGCCTGACCTCTGACCAGCACTCCAAAAGCACCCAGAGAGTTAATTTAGCAAATTTCAATGGAAACTTTAACTGCTTCCCGGTCAATAAAGCTGTGAAGTTGTTCCCTGTAGCGCCTCTGAAAGACAACTGTGGAAAACCAGTAAAGCTTGAGACATTTATTTCCAGCCATTTCCTCTGCCTGCCTGCGATTCCCCTTCATGTCATCAATCTCTTGATATATTCTTAAAAAAATCATTATCCTCTCCTTCTGACCTGGAGGGATTCTTTCCTCCTCTTTCTGACTCGGAGCAGCAGCCACTCTTTGGTGTTAAATCAGACAACTTGATAACAGCTCAGAACTCCAATCTGTAGGAAGGGAGAAAAAGACTTTTTCCCCCCGATTCCCATCTTAAGTTCCGCATAGTAAAGTGTTCAAATGCTGTCTTGTGAATAGTTGAATCAGCGACGCGCGAGGGCTGGTGCACGGTGTCCAGAAGCTGGAAACAAGGAGTTTTGACATCAGCTCCCTTAGTGCCCTTCGTCATCTGAGACTCTCGGCCTTTCATGTTTTTTTAAGGAAGGCACGAAAGTGTGGGCTCCGATGCGAGAGGGTTATCCTAAAACACAGTAGGTTATCTTTAAAAGCATTCGACATTTTTCATAGGAAAAGATGTCCTAAACAGAAAACTTTATTTTTAGAAAACAGTGAAGTTTTTCTTTATGATCTAGTTTGTATTAGAACATTCTGTCACTTATAGATATTTATGACGTAATTCGTGTCAGTAAGTTTCCAACTCTTTGGGCCCATGAGGCGAGATTTATTTATCCCAACCACAGCAATTCAAAATCTAGCAAAGTGCTATAAGAGGGACTTTGATACATTGTGATGATTTTATTTGCTTATTAGCAAATTAAAAACACTGTGGGTTCTTTCCCTAAGAACAAAATCATGTAGTAACCGGTAATTATCTTGAAACCATAAAGTACTGTCATGAACTAAGAAGACATTTATCCATTGTTGGATATGATTTTAAATCGTGCTAGTCCTTTTCTGCTTGGGTACACTACAGAGAGCAATACCTAATTTTCTTTTACTCTGAGAGACCAAACTCTAGAATATCACCCCCATTCCGTGAATGATTACAAGATAAAGAGTTACATCAATACTTGTACCAAGATAGCCCTTTGATTTCATTTTAAAGAAAAAAAAATTGAGGGAAGCCTTTTGTTTTGATAGGTGTCTTTTAGCAGAAAACAATAAATACAGTAAACAAAATTGATTACCATTGGATGACAGAGCTAGGTGGTAGCTTATGAACGTTTTGTTTCTATCACTTTCATCTGAAGTCTGGAAAGTTTTCTCACAGAATGCAAGATCTGTGGGAGTGAGAGGCGTGACAAGGGTGTGCTCTTGTCACAGCGAAGGACTTGGGAAGAGGGAGAGGAACGAAACAAGGAAGAGAGGACCTGGGTTTGAAAGCAGGTTCAAAGACCAGCCTCAAATTTCTCGACCTTGCTGATCGCAGCACCCTCTAGAAGGCTTCTATTTATTTATTTATTTATTTATTTAAGACTTTTAGATTTATTTATGGGAGAGAAAGAGATTGAAAAAGAGAGAGAGAACGCATGAGCCAGAGAAGAGGGAGAGAGAGAAGCTGATTCCCCACCGAGCAGGGAGACAAATGAGATGCGGGACTCGATCCCAGGACCCTAGAATCAGGACCCGAGACAAAGTCAGAGGCTTAACCAACTCAGCCACCCAGGAGCCCCTTTAGGAGGCTTTCAAAGGGTAATGAGGATGCCTTCGCTCTAGTCTTAATGGTTCTGATTTCAGGGGTCAGGCTTGGGGCTGGAGCACAGGTATTTATAAAAAAGCGCTCCACACTCTCTCAGCGTGTGACCAGGGCTGGGAGTGGCCTGGAACAGGCCAACATCTCAGGAGTGGTGCCCATGCCTGGGGGCTCTTGAGACCTTTTCACGTGGTCCATGAAGTCATAAAACTTGTCATAATAATACTACAGCATCATCTGCCTTTCCTACCGTGTTGACATTCGCAGGGGTGGATACAAGGAAAGACGGGTAAGAGCGGGCGCACCGGCATGAATCAAGATAGAGGCCATGACCCACAGGAATCCTCAACATATTTTTTACCGTATGACATTGCGCTTAAAAAAAAAAAAAAAAAGATTCTCTTAAGAATGACCTCGATGAAGTAGAAAAAATATTAATTTTATGAAACGTCAAATCTTGACTATATGTATGTTTAATACTCCATGTAACAAAATGGGAATTACATACAAGTCCTGTCCACTGTATCCTAAAGGACAACGTTATCTGGAAGAAAAATACTTGTGTGATTGTGGTGGGAGCTAAAATTAGCCAACATCTTTGTAAAACACCAATTTTATCCGACAGAGTGACTAACAGGCAAACTATGGTTATAAGAAGGATTTGGGTATTTGGCAGGCATTTTATTGGAAATGCATGAAGTAAGCCCAGTGCTTCAAAGGAGAACAACTGCCAATCTGTATTATCCATGATGAAGTTGGGTTTTCACGTGCAAATTAAATTTTGGAATACTTACGTCCACAACTGTGAGACTTAACAGCTTCCCATTACTTACAGACTTCTGTTACGCAATCAGAATTTACAATAATAAATGTATTTCTTGATATTGTATAATGAAATCATCATTTGTAAGAGCCGCATAAATCGATTACACAGTATTTTCCAAATGACCAGTGCACGATGCTACAATCTTAGGAGTGGGTAAAAGACTCAGGTTTGCACAGGAGAAACCAGTGGAATTCAATGTAACAGAGTAAAAGAAGTTCATTGCTAGGATGTTGCGTACCATATCATGACTATCAAAAAAAGTTCAGTTAAAAACAAAAAAGGTAGTTGTTCAGTTTCTACATTGCATACACCCTTAAAGAAATTACCACTTGTCAAGATTTGGGGTCCTATCAAAGAAGACAATCCATTTTCTGAAAAGGTAATTAAAATACTCTTCCCTTTTCTAACTGCATAGCTGCGTGAGGGCCAAATTTTCTTTTAGGACTTTAGTTAAAAGAATGTATTGTAAGAGTGAAGGGAGACACAAAAGCAAGAATCCAGCCCTCTTTCTTCAAGCTAGGCATTAAAGAGATGTGCAAAAATGCAAAGCAATATCCCTCATCTCCCTGACTTTGCTTGGAAAACCAGTTATTTTTCACAAAAATATTTCATGTTGACACATCATGGGTTTGTTATTTTTAAATTAAGAAATAGGTTTTTTAAATGACTTCATCCTACTTGTTTTTTTTTTTTTTAAGATTTTATTTATTTATTTGACAGATGACAGACAGAGATCACAAGTAGGCAGCGAAGCAGGCAGAGAGAGAGGGGGAAGCAGGCTCCCCACTGATCTGAGAGCTCAATGTGGGGCTTGATCCCAAGACCCTGAGATCATAACCTGAGCCAAAGGCAGAGGCTTAACCCACAGAGCCACCCAGGCACCCCTCCATCCTACTTCTTAAGATGGTAAAGATCGGTAGATGTAGACACATCAACTTAGTGGTTCTCAGTCATTTTTAAGAGTGTGTAGGGGTCCTGAGACCAAAGCATCTGGAACTGCTGCCCCAAATCAGGGGTGCCGGTGACAGGGCCAGGCCAGATGAAGGCTGTCAGGGCAGCTTTGAGGGAGCAGAGATGGAATTTGATACCAAAGCCCAAGGGGAGCCAGGAACAGTTTGGGGAACCACGTGACATGGCCAAGGGGAGCCGATCCAGAGAGAGACGCTGTCCTGTGGAGAAAATGATGAGGTGCAGGCACGAGAAGGCTGAGACCTGACACAGAGACTCGATTCTGACCTGCAGAAAGGAAGATGCAACGGTTTTGCCAGCCCTAGAGGAAATTATTCTGATTTTTAAGGCAGGGAGTGAGCGTTTACTCTAAGAGGCTGTCTTTGGGGGACTCCTAGGAGTACATATGCTCCAGGGTATCCAAGCGGTGGGGAGGAAGTGAGGCCTTGAGGAGGAGCATTAGAAATTAAACTCCGGGGTGCCCGGGGGGCTCAGTGGGTTAAGGGTCTGCCTGCGGCTCAGGTCATGATCCCAGGGTCCTGGGATGGAGCCCCGCATGGGGCTCTCTGCTGAGCAGGGGGTCGGCTTCTCCTTCTCTCTCTCTCTCTCTGCTTTCTCTCTCTCATTCTCATGTAAAATAAATAAATAAATAAAATCTTTGCAAAATACTTAAAAAAAAAAAAAAAAAAGAAACTCTACTTTGCTCTGGTAAGGTTGTTTCTTGTCCCCAAATTCTCTGTGGTCACTTAGCGGGTGATCCCATATTTAGTCTTTTCTCAAAATACGTACATTTAGTTCAGTTGATCGTCTGGGTCACAAACGCGACATCCAACATACATTTCCAGGTTTGATGTCAGGAAGAGCGAGTGAGGGGGAGAGAGAGAGAGAGAGAGAGAGAGAGAGAGAAAAGTCCACCAGGGAGCTCTTGGGGGGCGCGAGGGGCCCGAAAGGAAGGGCTGTCTCTTCTGGGAGAGTCGGAGAGCACCAAGCCACGCTCAGGGCAGGGCGTAGGATCACACTCATGAGCTGAAGGTTGTAGAGAACGAGACAGGTTCGATTCCGGGGATAGGATCTGTGGCTCGGAAAGTGCAAGTGCCTACTTTACCCTGTGACACTTGAGGGTTGACAGAACACACCTACGAGAGGACGGGCGCGCTGCTCTCGCTGAGTCGCGAAGAACTACGAAGAGCCACTTGCAGAGCAGATCGCCACGTTCCACCTGCATTACGCGTCCTGCCGGGGGCGCCGTCCTGTGAAACGGGTCCGTCAGGGTAAGCGCGTCACAGGAGAGCGTTTAGCAACTGGATGATGTTGCCACTGAAGTTTGGCTTTCATGGAGATGATGCCCAGTTATCAGACACTCCTCGTGGAAAAGAAGAGAGCCTGTCTGGACCCAGCAGAGTATGAAGAAAACCCTACAAAACCCCCAAACCTCTCTCCCAGACAAAATACTTCTTTATTCAGACTTAGTATTCATGTTGTCCAGGGACAGGGGCCGAGTGCCCTCTGTAGTCTCAGAACTAAGGCGACATTCCCCTGCCTCCTCGTTTTGAACCTTGCTTCCAAACTCTTTGTGTTCCTCCAGTCTACAGCCAGGAGCCTTGTGCCACATTGGTGTGTCCTCCAAAGTGCACAGGCTGACGTGTGTGAGCACGAGGGAGGGGACATGCAATCCATTTCCTGAGGGATGCAGAGAAAATTCAGTTTTTTAAGAAATTTGCTAAATGACATGAATTTCTTAATATTGAGTTCATGCTGTGATCCCGTGTCGGGGAAGATAATTTGAGATCGGCCTCAGACGGATGCGCCCAGAAATCCCTTTGGAAGTATATCAAGACCAGCGAAGTCAATACCAGTGCATTACGTGCGCCTCTGAGAAGGTCAGTTGCAGACGTGATATCAAGGACCCAGAGAGCTACTAACACTCTCAGTTGGTGATACAGTCTGCTGTTTAATGATTTAATTTACCAGTGGTTTCAAATAGCTGAATTAATAGCACTTAAAATGGAATAATAAAACTTGATGAGATGATCAAAATAAAGGTTTCTTTTCCAACTTATTGAGGTAAGAGTTTCTCTGATTGTTGGTTAAGTTTCCTCCGCATCGTCGAAGGGGACTGTTCATTCACTGGCATTGAAGAAGTTCTCTGGGGGAGACATAAAAGATTAAGATCTCACCTGCTCAATGCAGGTGGGTAGTCTGATGGGGCAAAGGAAGCTTCTGGACTTTCTCCTTAACTCCTGTGTTTCTTGAGTGATCTCGGGAAGAAAGTCATTCCATGAGAGTGAGCGTGTAGGAGGAGGTGGGTATTTGGTGTCTGAGGGAGAGCCGAAATAATGTGAAAGAGTCGCAGGAGATTGGATCCTGGCTGCTGGGAGGCATCCGGAGCTGGTAGCAGTCAACGTACATGAGTGAGGCCCACAGTGGTGATTGAAATTCCACCGTGGGAGGATTCAGAGACGCTGGCGCACAAGAGAGCTTGATGTAACCAGGGTTACGGGTTAGCCAAGCAGCGGGATGGAGGGTTAACCATGAACTTCAACTGGCAAAGAAGAGCAGTATGAGAACAGGTGGTGGGTGAGAGTGTTGTAGTAGGTCCGTTTAATTTTAGGTCTTTCTTGGCTAAAAACATTGTCGGAATCGAAGAATGGAAGGGACTCATCTGGCCTAACAGGGAGTCTTGGAATTTTTTCTCAAGGTGCCATTGGTCTTTGCTGTCTTAGGATGGACTTGGATAAAGATTAGATATGTATTATGTAAACTAAATCCTTCTTTTTCTTTGTTTTGGTTTTTTATGATAATTAGGTCTCTCCATACCAAGTTTATTAAAATGATGGGGCATGGGGCTCCTGAGTGGCTCAGGTCATGTTCCCAGGGTCCTGGGATCAAGCCCTGCATTGGGCTCTCTGCTCGGCCGGGAGCCTGCTTCCTCCTCTGTCTCTCTCTGCCTGTTTCTCTGTCTACTTGTGATCTCTGTCTGTCAAATAAATAAATAATATCTTTTTAAAAAAATGATAGGGCATATTTTATTTTTTTAAATTTTTTTTAAAGATTTTATTTACTTGACAGAGAGAGAGATCACAGTAGGCAGAGAGGCAGGCAGAGAGAGAGTGGGAAGCAGGCTCCCTGCTGAGCAGAGAGCCCGATGTGGGGCTCGATCCCAGGACCCTGAGATCATGACCTGAGCTGAAGGCAGAGGCTTAACCCACTGAGCCACCCAGGCGCCCCAATGGGGCATATTTTAAAATCTAGTTTGATACCTTTGTTTCTCAATATTGAAAATCTTTGCTCCATTGGGAATTTGATTTGGCATGAGGTGTAGAAAAGGGGTTCAGAGTTTTTTATCCAAGTGGATAATTCCTCCTTCAGTTCTCCTTTTTCTTCCATTTGAAGACATCCTAAATGTTTTTACAAGAGAATAAAATGGCATATATTTTGAGAAAAGGAGGAGAGTGTTTAGACCTTTTATTATGTGGTCAGAAGTGTCTGAAGTTAATGTAGCAAATTTTATTACTGAGTGCTTATGAATAAACAATAATATGCAATTGAAGAAAAAATGTAAATTCAATCAGAGAGACACAACAAATACCAAGTTCTTGGAAAATCTCCAAATTGTAAAATTGTCAATTATTTCTAAATTAACCTAGGATGTCAATGGGACACAGTCAAAATTCTAAAGGCTTTATGGAAAAAAAGAAAAAATAATAAAATAATTCTGTAATAACCTAGAAGAACCAAAATGTAATAACTTTAAGAGATTGAGATTTTTTAATAGGAAATATTTAATATGCTTCCTATAAAAATAAAACCTTTTTAGAACTAAGATATTGAATCTAAAGTTTTATTGGGAGAATAAAAATGTGTCAATGTTAAAACAATTAACATTTTTATATTAAAGCATGAATAAACACTGAGTTCAGAGGAATAGCATAATAACTCTAGAAATATGCCAAAATACATAGAAATGTATTATGAAGTAACAGTGGCATTTCACTTAAGGAAAAGAAGAATAATAAGTAAATGGTAACTATTAAAGATCATCATACTGACTGAGCAGATATGAACAGATTCCAAACTGATAAACTACTGATATAAGTAATAAAATAATATTGTTATAAGTCATCTAAAAGGTCAAAGCTTTTCTAAATATGACATAAAAACAAAGGCCATGTAACTAAAAAGCGTTACATTCACATACATTTTTAAAAAAATGCCTGCATATGCAAAAGCATTATCTACAATGACAAGACACTTAAAAAATTGGAAAACTTTTCCCCAAACCTATAATAACATCACGAAGTAATTAAGCTGACATAAAGAGTGCCCTTAAGTCAAAAGGAAATGTCAAAAAAAAAAACATACAAGGGGATATTAAAAAATCACCTAAATAAAATATGAATTTTAAGAATGAAAGTAAGCTGAGCACTACAGATCATATGAAAAATGCAAACTGAATTTCCACATCTCTTCTATCAGACTGGCAAAGATCAAACTGTGTGAAAACCTACTACTTTTGTGACAATGCAAGAAAAGTTGTCATTTTATTTTTGCTGGTAGGAGGGTAAACTGGTGTAAGCTTTAAAGAAGGCTATATTGCAATATCTAAGTTAAGAAGATACATACCTTAGATGTAACAATTCTACTTAAAGAAATTTATCTTATATTTATTATCACTTATGCTGATATTAAAGGTGATTAACTACAGCTTTCAAATACATTAATAAGTGGACTATACAAATCTCTTATCATGGAATATTCTATAGTTGCATAAAAATGAAGGAACAGAAGAATATATGTATATGAGTCTATATATTTACAACATTCCTTTAAAGGATATACATACAAGACATACATACATGTCCCCAGTACATGCTAATTGTCTCTGGAAGAGGGAATGGTTTTCTGGAAATCAATGAAGATTTCCAATTATACATTCCTTAGTATTTTAGAATTTTGAACCACATGAATATATTACATATTTATTTATATATTTGTTTATTTTCAAAGATTTATCTATTTATGTGATAGAGGGCACATGACCTACTGGGGGGCAGAGGTAGAGAATCTCAAAGAGACTCCCCACTAAGCATAGAACCCAACATGCGGTTCAATTCCATGTCCTATGAGATCATCACCTGAGCCAAAATCAACACTAGAATGCAGACTGAGCCCCCCTGCCACGGACCTCTTTATTTCTTAAAATATGTAATATATTTGGGGTGCCTGGGTGTTAAACATCTGACTCATGATCTCAGGGTTGTGATTTGAGCTCCACAACACGCTCTGGGCTCAGTGAAGAGTCTGCTCGAGATTCTTCCTCTCCCTCTGCCTCCCATGCCATCTCATGCTCTTGCTCTCAAATAAATATAAAAACAGAGAGGAGACAAGAGATGATATCCCTTTGATGAAGATCTATGTTCAATACCTCTCTCAGATTTTGTCTGAAAATGTCTTCAATTTTGTTCTCATTCTCGAAAGTTAATTTTATTAGGCACACAATTGTTAATTGATAGTTATTTCCTCTCTGAACTTAGAGGAGTTATTTACACCATCTTCTGGCTATAGTGGGTGCTGTTGAGAGTCAGCCCTACAAATAAATTTCCTGTTTCTGTAGGGAGTCTGTTTTGTCTGAATAATTTCCATATCTCTTTATCATCATGTCATTAATTGTCCAAATATGTGTGTATATATGAGTTTATTTTTATTTATTTATTTAGCTTGGAATTCACTGTGCTGTTAAATCCAATGATTCATATTTTTCAACATATATTTGCAATTCTCATCACTTTTCAAAATATTTCTTCTCTGCTATTTTCTCTCTTTTCATATATATATTGCTTTATTTTGCCAACTGACAAAATACTAAGGTTAACTTTTTTCATATCGAAACATTTCTAAATGGGATTGTAGATTATTATCAGCAGCATTCTATAATTTGGCAATGTCTTTCATGTTTTGTCTACCTTGAATGTCTCAAACTTTATTTCATATTTTCCATACACTGTGGCCATAACGATTGTGCTGTATTTTGAGTGATTTCTTCTTTTTTTTTTTTTTAAGATTTTATTTATTTATTTGACAGACAGAGATCACAAGCAGGCAGAGAGGCAGGCAGAGAGAGAGAGGGAGGCAGGCTCCCTGCTGAGCAGAGAGCCCGATGCAGGGCTCAATCCCAGGACCCCAGGATCATGACGGAAGCTGAAGGTAGAGGCTTTAACCCACTGAGCCACCCAGGTGCCCTGAGTGATTTATTTTGATGGGTCTTCCAGTTTGTCGTCCCCCCTTCAGTCCTATCTATCATGCCATTGAGCTTATACATTACATTTTACATTTAATTGGTTATATTTTCACTTCTACAAATTTTTGTCCCCTGGTCAGCCTCTGAATCCAATTATCCAGGTTAAAAGTTAAAAATCTCAAAAATTCCTCAGGCTTTTGGGATCTGCTTAATCCCTCTGCCTTTTCTACTCATTCTGAGTTTGGTCACTGAAGTCTCCCTGGGTTTTTGTAAACTCAGCAAATCATTTAAAAGTACATTTCTTACATTATCCAGCATTTCTAGGGGGTATATCCAGCATGCTCAAACTGTTTTAAGCATCTAATCTGCAAGCTGCTGACAGATGAAATAAGGAAGGGTATCTCCGTGACTTGGGGGAGGAGGTGATGACAGCTACCGAGGAGACATTGTATGACAATGACAAGGAAGAACAGGGTCAGATGGTTGCAAAGGGGATGGAAGTATTTCAGGAGGAAAGAAAAGAAATACATTAGATGTGGTGATAGAGAGCAAAGAGGTCGGATTCTTTATTCTGAGTTAGTTGCGATGCCAAGGAAAAAAATAAAGGTCTTCATTTAAAGGGGATGCAAAAAAACAAAACAAAACAAAAAAAACAGTGTTTCATGAATCATCAAAGTTGCAGCTAAGACCAAAGGTAAATGAAACATGTAGGGCAGAAGCTGGAGACAGAGCAGGTTTTCTTGGTTCGGGCTGTGAAGAGTCCATAGATACAAAGAGGGGGATGGAGGCAAGTGAGACAAATGGTGGAGGCCGCTTAGGGAGTGAGGGCGGAAGTAGAGGGAAATCTCCAGCTAAGAGGGTGTGTGACACACTCTCGTAGGGACAACCCTTCTGTTTCAGGCACAGCAACGATATGTTTCAGAATGAACACCGTCAGGTCTCACCAAGCCCTACACGAGATCATCATTGCCATGGATCGGATCTGGAACACAGACACAACATGGGAGTCGGAAGTGAGCGCAGGAGCAGCGGCAGCAGCAGCGGCAGCAGCAGGCGGACAGTACGGAGATTGGTTACGGCTCCAGAGCAACGAGCAAGAAGAAATGTCTCATGAAATCAGGGGCCAAACCTCGTGCACCGCTTGAAGCCATGTGCTTGTTTGGAATTGCTCTGCTTGTAATATAAATATTAGGAAAAACGACCACAGACGATCAGACTGCTATGTTTATAGACTTGATAGAGGAAGGCAGAGAAACGACTTCGCAGCCAGGACGTGGACCGTGTGTTTCGGTGACTAGGGCTGCAGTGATCCCAGCGGCATTGGAGCAGGAGCCCTGAACCATCCTAAGGAGAGTTCATCCCGGACGGGGGAGTCCGGATGGCGGGAGAAGTAAGCCACAGCCCTTGAGAACCGTTATTTGAAGAGGGACTGTCAGTGAATGGGACGGGGGCCGGGGAAGCAAAAGAAGGGGAGAGACAGAGGAGAAGGAGGAGGAAGGAGACATGACGGGAACAAAAGAATGAACCCGCAGCCTGGGTGAGCATGCAAGTCAGAACTGCAAAAATGTGAGGAAAAAGATAAAGCTTGGAAAGACAACCAGTAAACTAAAAGACAAAACAATCAGGAGATTCATTCACACCAGAAAAAAAAAAAAAAAAAAGAAAGTAACAGACCACTTGGAACGTTGCATTAAAATAAGCATGTTTAGGACACTTGATGACGGATAAGAAAGAACAAAGAACAAGAAATCTCGAAACAGCACCTGCAGGTGACATCACAAATGGTTAGGGAAAAGCAACTAAACATTTTCGGGGAAGAAAACATAGACTTTGGAACAAAATCTAAAGATACATGGAAACTCTGGGAGTGGGTCGAATTAAAGAGGGAATAAATGAAATGGTAACGGAAGAGGAGCTGAGCTCTATGAAGATGTTGCACCCAGAGCCCACACTAACGCAAAAGCAGCCGAACGAAGAGACAGCCAGTCCGGAAACGGGACAGAGGAAAGACATGCCCCAGAGGGCAGAGACACGTCTGAGGCTACCCCAAGCATTAGGGATGGTATTTGGGGAGATAAGAGATGAAGGATTAGCCCTCCAGGCTCTCAAGATGGGCTTCAAACCCAGATGTATTGCCAGGCGGACGGCGGCCACATCCTGAAGGGGAAGGGCTGGGAGGTGGTGAAATGTTGGAGCAGGGCGGGGGCCAGGACAGAGGAGAGCGAGCCCCTCCAAGACAGAGGCAGCCCATGGGAATGCGGAGCCCTGGTTATGACACAGTTTTTTAAAAGACAATGCATACATCTAGACTTTCAGGTCACAGCTTCTGACTCTCAGTGCCGGCAAAGGATGTAATACGGAGCTCTACAGAAGTCGGCGGACCCCATGCAGCTGCGGCGGACCCCATGCAGCTGCCTGCAGGCTGAAATTTGCACCATTCACTTCAGAGAAAAGTGCGCGATTCAGAGTCCTGAATAGGCTCAGCGTGACTCTAGGGTTCCGGTTGACCTAGCCCCTCCTTTGTCAAGACCATGCTATTTAAATCAGTATCACGACATCTGTACCACACACTTCATATGGGGACCCTCATGGATCTCCTTTCCGCCAGGTACAGTACAGAGGCGGGATTGTTACCTTCCCCGGGAGTCAAGAACTGTGCCTGATATTTTGTGAGGTTGGCCAAAATTATGTCTCTAAGGTCCAGAATACTTACAGGATAGCTTCCTGAAAAATTATGTTTGGCTTCCTTGTTTTCTTTTAACTAAGGAGAATGATTACATCAGCCACATCCCCCTTCAATAACAAAGACAAAATTTAAATGAATTTTGAAAGAGTCTGTGCTTGTTTGGGCCATAGTCCTTCTCCATAATTTCTAAGCCAGTTAAATGGACACCATGAAGATATTAATGTATTGGAAGATATTTATAATTTATTATCTCTTTGGAGGAAAAAAACCCATACTTTGTTTTTAAGATTTTATTTTTGATTAATCTCTACACTCCATGTGGGGCTTGAACTTACAACCCCCAAGATCAAGAGTCCTATGCTTTACTGGCTGAGCCAGCCAGGGGTCCCAGAAGTCATATTTTAAAAATGTTCACCTCACCACTGTAATTTGCTCATTTACGTTTCTTAGAATTATATTGTACACAAAAGCACCACCGTCTAATAAAAAACTCAGACATCATAAAATACCAGAGTTAGGATGATAGAACGCACTACAGCTACGATTCTCATCATGACAAGAAGGAATCCGGTGAGCAATCACATGGGGCTTCTTCCTCCTCATGTCACACATAGCATTATACCCAGCTGTGCTATTTATACAATGACACAGAGTCAAGGGTCATTTTGAAGGGATTTCTGTGAGAAGGGGATGGCCAAGGAGCCACTCTTCTCAGTTATGTCTTGCTTTCATTTCCTCTAAAGATACCTTTTCTTTAAATATTTTACTTGAAAATATTTCAAGTTTTCAGTTAATAAGCACATCTCAAGCATTATACTGCTGCAATAAATCGCTTAAATGGCCAGGTTATATTCCACAGCGTTGGTCGCTTGAATATTTATTGTAAAGCACCACGTACGATGATTTCCATTTTTATAATTAAGAAGATCTGGAAAAATAATTCTAATGGCGAAATCAAGAATGATAGAGATGTAGTCTCGTAATTTTGTCATGGTCCTGAGGGGAACTCCCTTTCATGAACACACTTTGATTAGAAGATCAGTGGAAGAATAATTATTAGAAGCCGAGTCCCAGATATTTAATGGGAAGTGAACTTGGATCGATTAAGCATGTCCTTTTTGCCATAGCTGAACCATCTTTGTTGGTGCATTTTTCCATAATTTTTAAAATCGTTCTCATTCTTAGTTCACAAAAGACTTTCTCGAGGGGGACAATGAGGCCTGTATTTGAATGTCCCAGTGTTCCTCTGACGACCTATTTAACAGGTGTCCTGATGTCAAACCTAGTCTGTCTACCTCTTCGTTCCATTAGTTTGAGTCTGTTTCCTTTCTGAACTTCTATGTCCATCCATTCTTCATTCTCAGGAAGAATGCAGTCCCCCTCCTAGTTAGGCTAGGCAGTAATTTGATTTTGTTCTTTTTTCCTCCAAATTTTCTCATTTTGTATTGCTCCCAAGACCGCAGATAGTTAAGTCATCCTTGACTTGAACTCGCCATTTCCTCCTCTGTCTCCCCATCTTCCATCCACTCCTGAGCATTTCCAATATATTCCCTCACCGGAGGTGCCTACGCTGGGACTCTCCTTTATATTTTAATCATTTTCTATATCAAACACTACCTCTACCTCATTTATAGCCTTCTTAAATCTTTAATCTGTGAGTTTCAGAAGATTCACGTTTCTGCTGCTACACTGTGTTACCTCTGCATTTTTCAAAGCTCTATATTCTTGACCTTTTCCTATAATCTCTGATGGCTTCTTTGTCCATTTTTTTCCCCTAAATTCTCAGTTATCAGCTCACTTGCTTTATTCTTGATATCTTTTTAACTTTCTCATGCTCTTTGCTTGAAATAGTCCCATTAAAAAAAAAAAAAATCACACTACAATGGACCTAATTTCATTGTTTCTGTGAAGTTTATCTCACTCTATCACTCAACATAAAGCCGCTGAACTCTTGAGTCTATGCCAGAAAGATGTATTGGAAAGCGCATACAGAATTAGTATACTGTATATAGACATCTACCATTAATTGTTACTGAGTTGATGACTCCAAGGTAACATTACGAACAGAAATTACTATTCTATGGCATGACAAAGGGCTGACTCTCACACCGAAAGACAGGATGCCCCCATACATTTCGAGTTCTTGATCTCTGCCATCTGTTGTTTCCAGCTTTTGTGTCGTCTTGCTTTTATCAGTGTGCAAACCGATAAGCTACCTCCTTCTTCCCTTTCTCCCTCCCATTTTTCTGCCTTTGTCTTCTGAGGTCTGGAACACCAGAAAACCAATTTTAGGAAAATAAGGTACAAAACAAAATAGGTTCAGGATCAAGCCCTCACCCTTAGGGTGTTAGGCGTCCATCCTGAAAATAAGTTGTAGAAACTTGGTGCCTGGACTTAGGGACTTACATTTTATTTCCTCAAAAGCACATTTTGTACCTACAGTGTTGGGGTGACTGCTAGATACCTGGGTTCAACATGAAGAGGTTATTAGATCTGTCAGTGAGGTATCTAAAGGTATGTTAAAACTTTATTCAACTTCTGAGAGGCACAACCCACTCATTTTCATCAAGAGAATAACTTGAAGCCTTTTGGGAATGGCGATATTCTATAACAAAAAAGTTATTTTTGAAATTTCAAAAACCAGTTATTTGTACTTTTATTTTTCCCTTTCAAGTTCTTTGGGCTCTATGTAAGAGATTACATTTCCTGTAGGTTAGGGATATTTGAAGAAATAAAACAAAAATGCATTTTGTGTACATTAAACTTTGTAAATATGTACCTCATGTCTCTTGAGAGCAATTAGAAGTAGGCCTGGAGACAGAACCTGAGGGTGGACCTCACTGCACAAATGGAAGGTACCAGAAGTTCTGGAGAACTGGGACTCCCAAGCAGCAAAATAATTTGACAGTATACAAGGATAAAGCCAACGCACTCATTATTCACAGACTAAAATAATTTCAACCACTAATTTTTAACCATGAGATCCTTCACACTCCAATGAATCTTTTGGGGAAAAAATACTTAGACAATGGCTAGCCACACTCTAACATTTCTAGAGGAGCCACAGGAAAGCCTCTGATATTTGGTTTCCCTGAATACCAAGAGAAGTCTTTTCATTGCTCTTCTAAAGGAAAAATTTCTGGAAAGTCAAATATATAAAAGAGCACAGCCCACTCCATTGCTCTTTGCCCTCCTTCCAGAACAAAGAGCCGAATAGCTCCCAACTGTATTCTGCTGGGTCCTCCTGGCTTTGACTTGCAGTCCCCAGAGCCAGGAGAGATGCTGGACAGCCTGGGTAGAACTCTCGTCTGACCCACTATGCCTCACAAAAAGGACCTGAATGGAAGTCGTTGGATATGAACCAAGTTGTGTTTTCCAAGAACATGTAACACTGAGCCATCAGAAGCTTTTTATTACTATTATTTTTAACACACTGTGCTTCTGCCTGCTCTCCTCCTCTAATATCTGGAAGACAACGACAGAAACGTCCATCCTAGGCCCCCAGGGAAAAACTCAAGAAAAGCTCTCTTACTCTCTGTGAGGTCATATAGGAGTACGTCTCTGCCCCCCAGTCCTCAGAGACAGGGAACAGTCAGTAGAAAAGGAAGAGGACATCGAGCCTTGGTTTGCTGCTTCCAGAAGCCCCAGGAGTTTGGGTGTGGTTCGTACTGAAGAGGGCAGGGAAAGTCACCCCAGGAGTTTGAGATGAAGTTGCCCTCCAAGAATAAAATCGGGAGATTCAAAACATAATGGATGAGATTAGTTATCTGTAGAAATGATGCACCCTAAGGAGTCTCCAAGAAGATTATGTGGAGAAATTTAGAAACACCCTGAGGAATTTGACAATGGCAGAAGCTTGATTGTATCCATATATTTCCAGCAACAATCTAATCAAAGTAAATGGATGAAGCCGTAACACAATCAAGCAGTAACTTAATCAGTTATAGTGAATAGATTAAGTACTCTAATCACAATCAGTTGTAAAGCAACCCACCTGAAGGAAGGGCGGCTGGGAGGAAATGCAGGACCCCGGACTTGTCTGGGCCTCCAGCTCCCTCCAGTGTGAGAAGCACAGCGAACTGGTAGGCCTCAAGGCTGTTTCCATGGTAATTTGGATTCTGAAGGCTTAGTCTCAGGTCCATTTGCCTACAAGGAGAGAGTGCACTTGTCAGCAAAGCAGCAATCCTTACTGCTGTTGAAACCCAAGGACTGCAGTTTTAGAATTAGAGTAATCGCCAAAGAACAGTCAGGAAAATTAATAAAGTAATTGGATCCTGTTTGCTCCCCCACCATTTATGGAATGGCTGCTGTGCTCAAGCCACTGGCCTGGGAGCTGGGGGTCAGTGTCGAACCAGAACACCCTTGCCCGCATGCAACGTTCATTGTAAGAACTAAAACCGATATCAAACAACTAGTTAGATGATGGATTATTTTGTTATAATTGTGACTATTTCTAGGACGAAAACATACAGAATTTACTTGAACGGGAGCACAATTACAGAGACCCCTGAGCGGACTGGAGGTTTGGAGATCGCTTTCATGAGGACCCCTGCGGTGGATTGAGGCACATCTTACAAAGGGGAAAGAGATGAAAAAGACAAGAATAAATACAGGTTGAAGAGTAGGATTAGACTAACCCTGTGAATAAAGCAGGTGACAATAAGTAGCTCAGAAATGATCTGTGACAAAACAATTGCCCACACAGAGACTGGAAAGACTACTGCTAATATTCTCTTGAGGGGGCCACCAGGGGAGGCTTACCTAGCAATCCATATTCCAGAGACAATCTACTATTTAGAAATGAACTACCTTGATATTTTTGGACCTGGTAAGAGCCGGGGAGATTTTACGCCACCGGAGTTGATGATGGATCCACACTATCTAACGTTGGCTCCGGAAACAACATGAGAGTGCTTGCTGGAAACGTGGTGCGATTGCAGCCCCACATTGCAAAGCACCAGACGATCGGCTACGGCCATTAGACCGATTTGGGGATGCAAGACCATAAGACATAAAGGTAGAATGATTGCAAAGCGATGGGCAAATAGAGCTCTCCCCTGTAATTTCCTATCCGAGGCAGAGAAGGGCTATTGAAAAGTTTTAGATCAACCGTGCACATGCTCTAAGTGGATCTCAAGGGTACTCAGGCAGAAGCTGCATTACCCAGGAACGTGTTAGGCGTAGAGTGCCAGGACATAAAATACGGAGTGCTGAAACGCCGCTCTGTGTAAGATAGAAGGGAAGTGCAGGCATATGCTAGCTCCCCAGTCACAGATCAGATCGGAAAGCAGGCAGGAGCTGATGAAGCAGCAAATAGGCAAATCGAAACACTGTATCTTCTTGCAAAAATACAGGTAACATTTTGGAAAGAAGCTCCAGGGACTGTAAAGAAAATGGATTTACTGACTGTGGCTAAGATTACAAGGCAGTAAGCAATGGATTCTTTATGTATTCCTTAAGCTTTGATTGAGAAATCATTTGTTTAGGGTGTTAGACTTCATGTTAGGGAGGGTTTTTACCAACTTTTGCCTTTTGGAGATTTTACCCAAGATTAACATACACAAGATTTGGTGACAAAGCAATTCAACCCAAAGAAAGTCTGCAGGAAAAAAAATTAAAAATAAGAAGGTACTTCTAAGTACCTTCTAAGGTACTGTATACAAACAGAACAGTTGAGCTATTTTCCCTGGGTGTCTGAGCTTCTGAAAACTTAACTGCAGTGAATGTTTGTTTTCTCCCTCATTCCCATCCCCTGTGAATTGTTCCATCGACATTCTAGAGAGGATGTTTCACACTCTGAAATGAGTGCTATTTGTTTTGTTTTCATCGAAAAGTCTATTGGGGAGTTTTAATCAAGGAGTCTTCCTGAGAGTTAAAATGTATACAAGGAAGAGTGTCTCATTCTCAACAATCCCGTAGCTGAACCAACCACTGACCCAGAGAGGGAAGACAGAGAGAAAAGCAGGTCCAAAGTGACGGCAAGGACCAGAGGGCTCGCAAAAGACACTAGAAGCAGGAAGAACGATGGAAGGGATTCAGCAGAGAGACTGGTGTGATTATGTTACGTAATTATGCAAATAATTGGCATTGAAACCCATTCAGAGCCACAGTGTTATAGACTTTGAGAGGGATGTCAGAATTCTTCGAGCACCACCTCCTTGTTTTATGTCTGAAGACTCGGAGGTCCAAGAGCAGTTCCGTCTCTCGTCAGGCTGCACGTTATTTAGCGGCGATTATTTTTATTTGGTCGTGCAGGACCGGCACTAGAAATCAGGTCGCCTGACCGTCCGTGGCTCTTTCCTCAACCTCACATTCCCATTCCATTTCAAAATGAGTCATTATTACAGCACATTTAAAAACAGAAGCATTACATGCTGTTTTTAGTATAGTAGATTCAAACGTTTTCTGAAACAAATGTAAAAATACTGCATTCCAGAAGCGATCTTCACAGACTGAAGCTTGCATAAGCGTTCCCCGAAGGCTTCCTAAGGCAAACATCTCCGGTCCTAATCCTGGAAAGTCTCCCAAGCTTTGGGGTGATGCTGATGTGACGGGCCCACATTTTTATTACTTTACTGGTCCGGCTCCCAGAAATGGCTAGTATTTATAGTAGTCCAACTCCGGGAAGTTTGCATGAGAGTAACCAACAATCTGCAACGAATCAACGACATGAAAATAATGACCACAGCCCAAGTTGGCTGATTTGGGCTCTAGTTATCTTCCATAGGCCTAATACAACAAACAGCCTCTCTCTGTGCCAAACACCTCAAACACAAACTTCTGTGCCTACGAGCTCCTCCTAATCTCTACCTGTTTGTGGCAGGCCAACTCACCTCCAGTGTTTCCTCCTACAGGAAGCCTTCCTGGTGTCCCTCAGGTTGCCATGGGAGCTCTTTGTCCTCCCTGTTTCCGTATGACAGCTCTTGTCACATTGGATCTAACTACAATTGTTGCTTTGAATGTTTACTTCCCCCAAGACTGGAAACAACTTGGTCCCAGCAACAGCTCCTTAAATATTTGTTAAAATATTACAAAAATGAGGATAATCAGAGAAAACAAATATAAAATACACACAATACAACTAATTCTCTGTGAGTGAAATTCATGGTTTTAAATTTAAATTAAATTTAAATTAAATTTCACTAATTCTCTGTGAGTGAAATTCATGGTTTTAAATTTTGCTTATTACCCTCTACCTATGTATCTATCTTACCCTTGGGAGATCTATAAATAAAATGAAAACTAACTTCTGTCAAGAAACAGTAATGAACGTACTAAACATGATTCGACAGGATACAAATCTTCAATGCAAATATTCAGAAAGTGCCACCCAAAAGTTTAGTACCATCAATGATGATTCATTATGTGCCAAACCACTTCCTTTAGAGGTTTAATTCCTAGGATTTTACGATGGGAAGAAGCCTTTGGTGGAACCTGAGGTCCTTTCTAACCACATCTGCCCTTGATGGAGGTCAATCACTGAAATTATTTGATGACGTCTGGAAGGAACCTAAACATCCCACACTGTACCCAGTTCAGTTTTAAGAATTCTAATTTTGGAATTTTTGTCCATTAAACCCATAATCTCATGTCTCTTAGTTCTGTTTTTCTGGACCAGTATGAAAAAACACGTTTCTTTCTTTGTTGTATCAGTCCCTCAGATTTCTAAAAATAGTTATCACGTTCTGTTCAGCACGTTTTCTTTAGTTAAAAAAAAAAAAGACAAAAAAGGATACTAATTTAAGAAAGAAATGCTTATCAAGTACATTTATTAATCAAATGGAACTATATATTTACTGTAAAGATATCATCATTGAGGTATATATCTGAAAGTAATCTCATCCAGAAGGGATATATGGCATATGCAAATCAAATTTGATCCAAAAATGTAAACAAATATGAATGATACGTATTATAGGAATTTTACTAATGGATTTCCCTATCGTCCTATTTCATAAGCACTTTCTGGTCACTGGTAATATCCTATTTCTGTATTTTTCACGTATGGAACTTTATTCCTGTGAACATAAGGAGTATTAGCAAAAGAAAATGTAAAATGGCTGCATGCCATCGAGTGGTAGAATCCCATCACTAATTTCGTTTCTCGGTGTCACTCCCACCAGTTCAGGACGGGGCTGATAAACCTCCGTTCCCCTTGAAGTCTCCATGTCTGATGAAAAATGGAATACTTGAGTTTATGCAGCTGTTCATGAGCTAATTATCTGCAATCATTTCTGATTACTTAATAGGCCATGGTAGGATGTGTGTTTGCTGCTATGTTGAGTTTAGACATTAGGCTTTAATGCGCTGATATGGTTAATTGTTGTGCTCACCGCTGCCTGCTAATAGACCATTCCTGAAAATGAGACCGTATCTCAATGGAATTTGCTTGTTTATTTTAAATAAGTAATAACTACAAACTCAGATCCTAGATCCAGTGTTTACCATTTTAAGAATGTACTTTTTAATGCTGTATCATTTCTAATGCATTTAAATTATTCAAGTTTGGAGAACACACGTTATTAAACTAATGAGTCAATAACCAACTCAAATACTTAGATTTCACATTCTTCTTGCTCTGTTCGGCTTCCTAAATTGTTTTCTGCCATTGATAGCAAAATAAATTCTCTTTAAATGCGGCCAAACAAGCTGAATGTAATAACACAATAATGAGAAAAATATATGCATATTAAAAGCAGACAAGTATTTATTAACACGTGAGCCAAGATGCCGATGTGCGCGGCCGGTTGGAGCCACGTAGAGGCGTTAACGCACGAGGTGGACGAGGAATTGTAATGATCCTGCTCATTTGCTCGGCAGTTTTGCGTTTTATGACAGCGTTTAGTCCAAAATGCTAGTGTGTAGTTTTAAACATTTAGCAGGTTGTTCTTTTGTCAACTCTCTCCATATATCTGTGTTTCTGATTGCCAGCAACGGAGGCGAAGTGTCCATACAGATCCTTTAGGCATCTCTTTTCCTTGCTGTTCGCGAGTTCTATTTTTTCCTTCTATCAGCAGGGTTTCATTTCTTCATCTCCTTTAAACTTCCTGTCTTTTCCCCGTCTCGTACTCTGTGATTAGAGGAGCCAGTAGGATCCAGACAGTAAGTAGAAAGTGTTCCAACCCCAAACTCTTGGCTTCCCTTCTGCAACTTCCAAGAAAGGGGTCCTTCTGTCCTCTGCCTGTCCCAGGCCTTGTTAGCGTGGATGGACCCCTTTTAAAGCAGACTTCAAAGAAGGGGACCCTGTGGATTGTTTAGGTCCATCGCTCTGGGTGGCACGGTACAATCCTATAACCTGCTTTCCCAGAAACACTGTACACATTGTGCTTCTATGAAATTAAAGCCGTGTCTCTCTCTCTTTTCAAGATCTTATTTTTTTATTAGAGAGAGAGAATGAATGGGGAAGGAACAGAGGGAGAGAAAGAAGCAGACTCCATGCTGAGCAGGGAGCCCGATTCGGGGCTCGATCCCAGGACCCCGAGATCATGACCTAAGCTAGAGGCAGACATTTAACTGACTGAGCCACCCACGCACCCCCAAAGCTATGTCTCTTCTGCTGTCAAAGAAACAAGGAGAGACTAGAACTAGAATTGTATATATAGTGATTTATATTCCTTATTGGATTTATAGGATTTCCATTTAGAATGTAGTATGTACCTGAATTTCTCTGAAACTTTGGCTTTCCATCACGAATTAAGGTTCTTGGTGGTTCTTTCATGTTTTCTATTCTAAATTTTTGAGGTATCCCTGGAAACATAATCACCCCAGCATCTCCTTCCTCATACCTTCCTTTTTCAAACTTCTGGGCTTTCTGTTCCCCAGACTCAACATGTACTTCTTCAGGTACTCGCGAAAGCATCTCTGGTGAAATTCAAATCCTGTCTGACCATTGATGCTGTGCTTTCCTGAAACTTCCTTAGAGACTGCCAACCTCTTCTTTAAACCTATGTAATGTTGATTTTTTTTTTCACATAGTAGGTGCTTGATAGAGATTAAATGAATTCAAAACTGAGAAGTTATTTAAACCAGTTGATTTGGATTCTGGTAAAATGAGAAGGTTCAGATTCATGGGCACCGGGAGTTGTAGGTACATGTTTTCATCTCTGTGTTATTAAATGCAGTTTAGCAGTAAGGCAGCATTCTTCTTTTCTTTTTTTTTTTTTCCTTTTCAGTGATTGCATACCGTTTGATATGATTAGTTCTAGACTGTCCATCTGTAAGCAAATATCTATGGGATGCCAAAAAAAAAAAAAATAGAGGGAAAGAGAGATACTTTCATTTAAATTACTAGAAAGACTTAACAGCTTTTAGACACAGGGATTTCTTTCTCTTTTATAATATACCAGCAGCACTCTCTTCAATGACATTTTAGTGCATTCATGTTTGAGTAGCGGTAACAAGGTTAAAAACGGTCAGTACACTGACATTATATTAAATTTTATCTATGAAATCCAACAGATGGTCACTAAGTTTCTACTGTGTGCAAGGCACAATGCTGGGCAAGATTCTGTGAAGAACAAAGAAGACTTATATAAAATCCCTTCAAGAGGGAACATCAGGAAATGCAGATAGAACAAGTTATGTAACAGGAGACACACCGTAGTATTAGCTCCAGAAAACACAGCAAGAAAAAAAGAGATTACGTCTTTTGGGAAACTCATTAGAACACTTCTTTCCTTTCACACACCAACTTGCTAATGATGGCGGCTTGGAATATGTGATGACAGGTGCCTTTAGAAAGTACCTGAAAATAATGGATTTAGAAAAATGAATAGAAATTAAATAAATAAAAAAGAACAGAAGGTAGTGGAAATTTAAAAACAAATCGATGGACATTTTAACATTGCCCATTCAACATGATAAATTTTAGGGAGAAAAGCATAATCTTATCATCGCACCACAATTATTTTGTTTTGCCTGCTAGTTATTTGTGTTATTTTGAAACCAGCACTTGAATACACAGAAAAGAGAAAAGCTTACTTTAGACTTTCCCATGTCGCAGACCTCATTCAAGCCACAGCCTGTGCGACACGGACGCCTCTCCCACTTCACCTACAGGAACCAGGTTTCCTAAACTGGAAAATGAGAAGAAACAACACCAATAATAAAGCCTATTCCCTGGGTGGTCAAGAGAATCCAATGAAATGCTCCAGGGAAATGACAGCTGTTGTCTCAAAACAAAGGCCCAGGAAATAGGGGCTCCTCACCCCATCCCCTCACTGTACTCCTACCTTATTCTCCGTCCACCCCCATCCCTGAAATCCTTCATACTCATGCGGTATGAGTCTGAAATACCAAGAAACAGGCAGATTAATTCCAAAGAGCTGAACAGTAGCGGACCACATAGTGAGTCCTGGAAATGCGGGGCAGCGTTGAACAGCCACCTCCGAAAGGCTGAGGCCAGGTCCTGGTCCCACAGCTGTGGGTGTCTATGTTGTCCAAGTGGGACAAGATGCATACCTGCTTCCCTCCAGCTGCAAGCATCAGGAGACATGGAGGCGATGGTTTCTGCTCTCGCTCCCCTCCCTCTGCAGATGGTGGCCTAGAAGCACCCAGCACCCTGGCGAGTTGGCTCTTTGCCTAAGATAGCACAGAAGCACCGAGCAGGAACCTCAGCAAGAGCAAAGGAAGCCAAGCAGAACCACATGACCAGGGCTCTGTGATTGCCACTGTCCCTGCGCCCGAAGCTCACAGTTTATGTCACAACCTACACATCGATCTAAGCGGAACAAGGTGCTAAAGCAGAAGACCTCAATAGGCTGGAGAGTTTCCTAACATCATAACGAAATATCCAGGATCAAATAAAAAATCACCCTTCGTGCCCCAAACCAGGAAAGCCGCGATGGGAAGAAGACAAGACGCTGCACCAGTGGTGATTAATAAGACGGAAGAGATGTTTGGATTATCTGACCAGGATTTTCCAAGTGCTTCCAAGATTGACTGTAAGTTCTCTAGAAACCGACTTAAAAAATGGAAGATCTTAGCAAACAGACATTACGCAAAAGAACCAGGCTGGAGATTACAGGACTGAGAAGCACATAAACAAGCAACATAAACAAGCTTGCTGGGGGTCTCCCCGGTGGTGATAGCAGACTCAGGGACCACGGCAGTTGGAGGACCCAACATTTGAATCCTTGGGATCTCAGAAGGATGCGGGCAGTGTGTGGGGCTGAGAAAATGTTGGAAGAAACGGTGGTTGAAAAGGAGCGTGTATTACGTCTACGTACTTAACCTCCATCCACTGAGATAAAAGGGTACCGCTTCGCGTAAGACGTAGAAACCTGGAATCTTCTCCTTCGACCTCTCCGTCCTTACGCTACAGTCATCACAGCATGCCTGCATGTATCGTGCATCTCATCACGTTATATTATTTTGCTTTCAACAGTCCCATGTGTTGTAAAGAAACTAAGAGAAAATAGGAAATATTTCATATCTATTCAGATATTTGCCTTTTCAGCTTTTCCGTAATGCTTCTTAACGATTTGCATTTCGGGCAGGCATCGAATTCCTTTGGCATGGACCTCAGTGGGCATCGTTTGAACAGATGCTTTAAAACCCTTGTGTGCTAATTCCCATGTCTCGATCATCTTGGAGTCGGTCTCCATTGTTTGTCTTTTCCCTGAAACTAGGTCACATTATCCTGGTTCCTCCTACATTGCATAATTTGGACGGCATCCTATCACATGGAGGTGCGTCGGCACTGGGGACATTCCTCCAGAGAGTGTTGCTGTTTTTGTCTCCGCTGACAATTAACTGGGTTGGATGCAAACTGCAAATTGTGTCAGGCAAGTTGGGTTCTTTTGTCCTTAGCTGCTCTGTGTGCAGTCTGTCCCCGCAGGTGGCTGGGATGACTCAGGGGTCAGGCGAGGACAAGGGCAGTTTAAGCACAGAACTTGGGGCTCCTCCTCTGGGATCTCTATTCCCCCTTTTCCAGTGGCATCTCCGGGCCCCTTTCTGGCAGACTTTGGCCAGCTCCGCTTGGCGCTGGCTTTGTTCTGCCCTCAGGATTAAAGCTGTAGTGCATGGCGAGTTACCGCCAGCTGGTCGCGTCTCCCAAACCTTCTGCCTCTCCAGAATCTGCCAGCTGGGGTTCACTCACCAAGATGGTTGTTGAGTGTCCGCGGAACCTAGTTATCCAGTTGCCCAGAAACTAGAGTTGGGTCCAGTTAGAGCTTGCCCCACCATGGAAACAGAAACCTCCTTGAGGTTTTGAAGGGAGATGCAGTTGAAACTCCAAAGTAGGTCTGAATGAATGTCACTTTCCAAACACCCATTCTTTCTAAAAAAGATCCTGTCTGGCCTGTCCATCTGGTTCTTTGATGCTCCTCAGGAAAATTTCCTTCGTACAAATCCTGCGTGTTTCTTACCAGGTAAGTATCTATATGCACCGTGCTGAAATTGATTTTGTTTCGTTTGCCTCTATTTCCTTGGCGTTACTTTCCTCATTTAAGGAAGCCTCATTAGAAATGGGCTTCCCCACCCTGGGGCACAAGAAGTCTGCAGTTTTGTTCTGAATGCACACCTGGGAACTTCACACCAGGTCAGCGGAGCTCACCCGTGGTCCGGCCCAGTCCGAGTCTGCCTTGTCGTCATTGTCCTGTTGAGATCTTTGGGTTGGGATCACTGATCTTGGATTGGTTCCAAGTCCGTCTCTTCAACGTAGAGTTCAAATGCAGATAAGACCATATAGCATATGCTCTGGCCTTGCGGAGAATTTCATATGCTGGTGACTTTGAGAGCTGTGTATGGACATTGTAGCGACAGAATGGGAAAGGGGTCAAGCCATTTCTCTGCAGTCCTTTTCTTTTCTAAAACATCTTTTTAATAGACCGAACCAGCTCTGAGTGGAATTTTCCACAAACATGCAGAAGTAATGTAAGACTTAAGTTTTCCTTTTCTTTTGGTAAATAATTATACAGTTACCTGCACTAAAGTTGGCTGGGGGAGAGGGGTTTAAAAAAGAAAAAAAAAAAAAAAAGAAGGAAGATAAAATGAGGAAAAAATTAACATATTAAGCTTTTTAAATGGACTTGTTTTTAAATAATTAATTTCAGATATTAAAATTGAGATCAGAAAAACTGAAATCAACTCTTCTAGCAAAGATCTAGCTTCTTCTGTTCCTAAATGTTATTTTTATATTCTGAATCCCCACAGGTTTTTAGGAAAATGCATTTGAAGTTACCCAAGTGTTTGGCTTATCTCTAGCACCTAACAGGGAACCTGAAGTCTGTGGAATAGAATAAAAACCAGCAAGTGTTGTTTTCCTTAAAGGAGACTTCATTTCCTTAAATTTCATTTAAGAAAACAAGAAGTACTTTCATCATATGCTGTGAAGAGCAGTGATAACCCGGAATATTACTCATTACAGATAGGAGACTCAGCTCTTTCATTGGACTAATAATCTTTTTCTTAAAAAAGAAAAAAAAAAAAAAGTCACTCCTTCCCCAAAGAAGTTACAAGAGACCAACAGCACACTAAAAATACTTTATTGTCATTACTTGCACTATATATACATGATAAACAGAATATATAGTACTTCTGATGAAACACCCACAGTCTTCATCCGGGTAAAAGAATCATCCATAGAATGGAAACATGGCACCCATTAAAAAAAAAAATCTCTCAAATATTGCAACAACTATAAAATGAGCCACAGATATTCTACAGCCTTCTTATTAAACAAAAGGGGACTAAACGTTACATATGGTTTGAAGAAATTAAATGCCAGATATTCTACAGAAGGAGAAAATATTAGCACCCCGGAATAAATTTTACACCTGGTCCATTTTCTGCCCACTGGAAAAAATTGCACTGTTTTGCCTTTCCAAGAGGACACACAAAAAAATTCTTCCCGTTATTAGGTCCGATCTTTAGCACGGTTCTCATGATGGAGCGTTTGCCATGGTTGCAGAATGGGAAGGACAAATCTGCCCACTGCAGGGTGAAAACAGAAGGATTGTCAAGTTTAGGAGCAGGTTAGAAATACGTACAGACTAAGCCTGGGTGCACATCATGAGTGAACCCCACGTTCCCTGCTACTATGAATCAGGCATTGTGAAATTGACACAGGTCATTAGTTCCGGCCCTTAAAAAAAGCTTATAGACTGTAAGAAGCATCTCCTACAGATTTGCTTGAATTACGCAGAAAACTGCCATGACTGAGGTTCCCTTTGTCTGAAGGTGTGCTTATAGGAGTTCCTTCCTCTTTATGGAAAATATTTGAAAACGATCAGAATCCTGCCGTCAAGCCATCATATTTCTGTTATCAGTCTGTTTCAGTTCAAACAATGAAGATCAAAGATTTGTTACACATTTGACACTAAATTTCCTTCATCTCTTAGGAAAAGAAAGAATCCAATGCAGAATTATGTGGATGAATTTAGTCAGATTCCCTTGTACTAGTCTTATAAATTTTGGCCTCAAGGGAGCTTGGGGGCCAGCTGTGATATTATTAACTTGTTACCTAATTTTTTTTTCATTACATCCACAAAATCTCCTTGAAGAGGATATGTGACAGTTCAGGAGGGCAGAGTTACATCTTGTGCAGGGATTTAAAGCTGGAAAATTCCTTAGTAAGGTACCACACTGAAGACAGAGATTTTCTTTCTCAATGAGCCCAACCCCCCAATGTTTTACTCCAGCACTGAAACAGATCAGTATTTTCTTTTTTTCAGTTACACACCAGATGCAACTGGAAAAATACCTATCTTTCAACATTAGAATCATACTCAGCACATGAGAGGCTCACACCCTGAGAAACAGAGAAGATGAGCCTGAGGAAGGAGAAGGACCCCAGATTTTAGTGTTCTCTCCCACCTTCATTTCCAGGGACACGTGCAGATCCACAAGCGGGGGAGGGGGGACGAACTGCTCTCCGCTTACATTGTTACTGTATAAGCTTGTGTAATAGGACTTACTAAGATCACTGTAAACCCAAGGAACGTTAACTATTTTTCCTGTGTACTTCCATCCAGTGCACAAACCCAGGGTTTTGTAGCAGAAGTTAGGAAGAGCATGTTTGTATCTTGATTATTTGCCACTTGCATAAATCACTCAAACCCTTCTATCTTTATAAACCAAGGGCAACACATCTACACTCGTGGCTCATATGTGACATACTAGAATCATCGAATGGCTATTATTTGATTATGTTTTCTTTCTTTCTTTTGATGAAGCTCTTTGAATTTAAGTTCTTCAACATTCAGGCTTCCGACTGAAGTGTCAGTGTGCCTATTTGAAATTTAAAGGTGAAAAAGAAAATAAAATTTCAAGATGAAACTGGGAAAAAGATTGCATTTTTTTTTTTTTTTTTTTTTGGAGAAGCTGGGAGGAGGGGCAGAAGAATCTTAAGCCCTGATCTGGGGCTTGGTCTCCCAATTCCGAGATCATGACCTGAGCTGAAACCAAGAGTCAGACACTTAACTGACGGAGCCACCCAGGGGCCCCACTACTCATTACATTTTGATAACGGAAGTATTCAATTACACTAGCGTGAGCTTAAAAAACTCTTACGCGTACTTGGAAAAACCCACACTGCTCTTCTCTAGGTAAAGGACAAGCATAAAACTGCCTGTTCTTGTTTTCGCCGTCCTTCCGCACGACTCGGAGAACGCAGCGGCGGCTGTGTTTACTGCAGCGAGGCCGATCGGCATGTAATGCCCAAGTACCATCTGTCAGCTTAATTCCAAGTTCACTGAAATGACAGGTTACAAAGTTACTACAGTGTTAACAGCGCTAAAGGGACCGTTCCCACCACCTCCCCCCCGGCGTCAGAATTCTGTTGGTACCAAGACACGGGACCAAAAAGTGGACCATGGTCCACTGGAGGTCATTACACATGCTGGGACACCTTTTGAATTCTTAGTTTTCCCAGGTAAAACCAATTTACTTCCAAAGCTACCTGTGCACCCGACGCACGCAATTAGAATTTCTAAAGTACAAAAACACCTTACGTGTGCACGAAGTATAGCCGCCTTACTTACGTTTCACTTGTGATACCAGTTCTTCCCTCATTCAGGATTATAGTGTGGCCCCTTTGATTTCCCCTAAAATATTCTCAAGTCCGCTGCTCCCCGCACCCGCCCCCCACCGAATAACTAGAATGTCAGTCTCCTCTAATTATTTTCTCACCTGTAGCAAACTCGCTTCAGTGGCTCCAACAAGAGCCAACGAGGTCACCCTTTCTGTTGTCCACTTTAAAGACAATTTTCTATGTTTTCTTTTGATCAAGGCTACTATAATAGTTGCAATCATATTAGAGCAAGGCACAGGCTGCCTGGCAGAGCAGAAATGTGTGTTCTGTAAAGCTACTAGGGAAGCTTTGTTTTCCCCCACAATTAGGATCAAGAGTATCTGCAGGTTAGTCCCACATACCGTGGACAAAGGTCAGAAGCCCGACCTCTACTGTGAGCTGGAGAAGCGGAATTTTCTCTTGGAAAAGGAGCTTCACTAAAATTTATTTTAAATTTTTAAAAAATATTTTGCATATTTTTAATAATACCTTTATAAGAACTAGTCTTTTTAATAAACCAGCTGAAGAGAAGAGCTTACATTAATTAAAACCAGAAGTCCTCCCCCTTAATATGGCTATTTTAAAACTTTTTAATGATAAAAAATTCATCCTCTCTCATTTGTTTTGGTTAAAATATCATTATTAAATAGTTTCTAGGGCAGGATAAAAATCACTCTTAAATAATTTTTAGAAAATACTTAAAAATCATAAATGTTTTCCCTTTTTCTTTCTTCCTAAACTACATTCTTCGTATGCTTGCTCCTGTAATGATGCTTCAAGGTATCATATTCAATTGAAATGTTCAAAGTGTGAGGTGTTTTTTTTTCTTTCCAGTTTTACTGAGATATAACTGACATATGAGGTCTTTTATTTGCAGTGAAATTGTTTTAAAATCACTTATAAAGGATGCCTGGGTGGCTCAGTTGGTTAACCAACTGACTTCGGCTCTGGTCATGATCCCAGGGTCCCAGGATCAAGGCCCACATCTGGCTCCATGCTCATCGGGGAGCCTGCTTCTCCCTCTCTGCCTGCTGCTCCCCGTGCTTGTGCTCGCTCTCTTTCTCTGACAAATAAATAAAATCTTAAAAAAAAAAAAAAAAGAAATCATTTATAAAACAGATGTTTAAATACGTTGCTGAAGCTGGTCATGGAGTAGGCGTTGCTAAGGAAATCATTACAGTTAAATATTTTGCCAGCAACTTTTTCGTGGCTACCTTCTTCAGGGTGGGGGACACTAGCCAGTATTTTAGAATCAGAGGTAATACCGTCCTGAAATCGCAAAGCCTGAGGACAACAGGCCTTTCTTTTTCCACACTCCCTCCACTTTTACCAATGGCCCTTCCAAGAGAGGGGATATTAAAACTTTGACTTCCAGGGAAGCTACATCTGTAGGTGGTTGTAGCCAAGACATGTCAAAACCAAAGGGAATCATAAACGTGCTTTTAAAAAAACTGTTAAGAGAGAATGTAAAAAGGTAAAGAACATTAATAGAAAGGAGCGAAATGATGCTTTCTTACAGAAAACATGCACACAGGCCAACACAGTTTTCTACATTATTTTGAAGGTCACTACCTTAGGTAACAATGAGTTGAACATTTTCTAACCCATTTGCTTCAACCTAGACATCTGCAGAGCTCCAAATACCCAGGAAAGGTTTCCATTTCTCTTACTAGTAGAGCTTTAAGGGGAAGGGCATGGTGGAAGGGCGGATTAAGGTGGAGGGAGAAAGGCCCCAGTGACCCCCTTGAGTTCCCCATTTTCTGGCTTTCATTCCATTTCCTCCTTGGTATAAGTTAAAGACAAAAATATCCACATGCTATCTTATCCCCAGTACTTGGAGGGGAGACCGCTGACCAGAAGCCTCAGCATTACCTGGGAGAGCCTTACCCACCCCGCTCGCGATTGCCCACAGAGTTGGAATCCGGATGTTAACAAGATTCCCCGATGATTCTTATGCACATTAACTTGTGAGGCACTGAGTTAATGTAACCGAGATATTGATGCCACCTGTGATCATATCAACTCTAAATATGCATAACTAATCTTAATTTTATGATAGAAAACATTATCCAGGATAATTAAATGTTCTGATTAATTGAGGACATCTTGGTTCCTCTTTGTTTCCATCATTACTTAAAAACCTTCTAAAATGTAGCAGATCATTTTCTTAGGTAAACTTAGCATACAAAATAGTTTAACTTGCTTTGATAACTAGAACCATCACTTTGAATATTCATAGTGGATTATAAGTGGCCTGTTTATATAATAGATCCGGGGTTGACAAATCTTTTCAGATGGCACATATTTTCGGCTGTGGGTCGTAACAGTCTCTGCTGCGACTACTGAACTCTGCTGCTGTTGCATAAAAAGCAGCCACAGAAAATATGTCAGCCAATGGGAATGGAAGGTGTTCCAATAAAACTTTATTGATCAAAACAGGCGGTGGGCCGGGTTTGGCCCTGTCATGGTAAAGTGAAAGTCATTAGAAGTGAGCAACGCTTGATGCGTAATAGGTTCTCAATAAATACTTGTTAATTAATAAATAACACTGAACAGAGATCAGAAAAGACTTATCAAGAACGAGGACATGACCATGCACAACTCTGTAATTTTAAAGTGGGTAGTTCTCAAGGCTCGATTTATCAAGGTCTAACTTCTCTTACGGATAGGGTGACTCATTATAATGAAAACACTGCCTAAAATGTTTTGAACTAATCAGCGTTGTTGAAGGTAGATTTTGGAGCTCAGTGGTATTTCACGAAATAAAAGAGAGGTTCAGTGACTCATCCTAGGGGTTCCCCGGCGATTCTAAAATCCTTTGGGGACTGGAACCTGCAAAGGAGACAGGAAGCGCGTCTAAGGGGTCCATGCTTCCCGGTGTGAGAGGTGGAGCTCTGCCGATGCTGACTGGCAGACAAGAGAAAATGTGAGCGACGCCGCCATCTTTACTTCTCCTCCAAGGGAGCCTCTGCTCAGCTCAGGAAAAACCTTAACTGAAAGCACGAAAACACGTGTTCTTTGACTAAGTACTCCAGTGTTTTGCTCTGCATTTATAGTAATTGGATCAAAGACTTAAAGCCTTTTCTAGCAGTTATTCTGAAGTGCTTAAAAACCGGTTTGACCACCCAATTTATAATCCAGTAGCTGGATAAAATTCAAGTATATCCAAAGACCAATCTGGAAATATGCCTCATCAACATAGCACGCATCATGTGGTGAGGAGCCCAGTCATTAAGAGAACAAAAGGCGAATTAATTACCATATAATTATTAAAGAAAAAAATAAACTGGCTATAAATTCTCTGAGTGGACCACCTGCTTTAATCGTATTATGTTGTGAGCTTCTGCTCTGCATCTTGTCTGCAAGATGAACACTGTAGCTGCCAGACAAGGAGAAAAATGAAATAAATGACAGTAATTTGCAATTTATTCCTTGTAAAGTAGCTGGGTGCAGAAGGGCTGCTGGGTGAATGTATTTCATCACTTGACATTTATTCTGCTAGTTGATCTTGATTGATTTTAGAGTCTCGGTCCTGGGGTTCTTCTATTCAACGCAGGCTGCGGCGTTTCTAAGTAATGCTGTGTGCTGTGATTAATCATACGACCCTCTTACTAATGGCTTATGAAGAAATCATTTAAATTTAAGGTTACATTAATGTTTTTTTAAATCCCTAATTCATTAGTTAAATTGTCTGAGATTTTCTACAAAGCACTAAGGAAATAAAAATATGCCGAGATGTTCCATCAGGGTCCAAGGAAGGCCACACCACTTTCAAATGCTTGCCTCTCCTTCTTTCTGCTGAAGCTACAGCCCAGGAAAGACTTCAGCAGTGATTTTCTTAGAGGACAGCCTCCCAACTCACACCTTCCAGACCTTAGCTCCTTCACGACCTCTGATTGGGGTTCATTAGACATTAATATGGATGAAAGTGTAGAGGGAGTGTCCTGATCCAGTCAGTTACATGCCGGGCCTCCACAACTTAATTCAAATGTTTGTCATTCCTCAGTATCAGTGACAAAAGTTAAAGCAGTTATTACAAGTGATTATGAACAAGATTTTTTGAAGAAACCAGCCAAGGATAAATCATCAAGACTAACTTGATGGTAAATCTCGAGTTGGGATAGTAGACTCGAGACAAAAGCATCTATTGACCAAATACTGCCTCAGAATTATGAAATAAGCTCCAAGGGTTCCCAGAGGCTAGTCTGGGACGGTACCCCAAGCCGGTCCCCTGTCTTTCTGCCTGAGGGAAGAATCTTTCCCTCAGCAAAGATACAGTCCATCTGGGGAGAAGCTAATAATGCAACCCTCCCCCCCACAGTCATTTTAAATCCCACACACACCAACGGTTTCCTGCCCATCTCCACGGGCCCTGAAAGACTCCCGCGAAGAAGACTGTCCACCTTCACTTCACTGTAGAAATGCAGGATGGACAGCACCTGCTTCCTGAAGGGGGGAAAAAAAAACACGGCTGGGAAAAAAACTGTGGAGAAATGTTTCTCTGTGAGGGGAGCCTTACAGCAGGTTGTGAGAGGAAGGAAGCCCAGATACAGGGTGTCAGCAAGGTCGTGTGGACAGGTAGTTTTAGGCGCTACCAAGAATCCTAAGAGAGGGGATGACATTGTTAACATTGCTGTATCTCCGGTGACTGCCATCGGGTGTGGGAAAGAGCTTCTCCTAGATGTGAAGTTCATCGTCTCAAAACGTATCTGGTCTCTAGTATTTACTAATCAAAATGACAGCTTTTTGAGTTCAGATACAAAAGTCGCACACGTGTTCTTTGGCCTTTATTGGCTGAAACCACCACCACCCCCTCCCCTCGGCTACGGAGATAAGCCACTTTCTCTAGGAGGAAAATTACTGAAAGTAACTCCGAGCCCCTCTCTTTAGAAGACACTTAGTAAACTGTCCTGAGTGAGCTTTCCTTTAGAAGAACTATCTTTCTTTGGAAGGAAATATATTAAACAAAATTGTTAACAGTGGTGATTGATACCAGGTGGGATGATGGGGGATTTAAACAGTTTTCTTTATACGCCCAATTTGTTCCCAAATATTCTGTATTGAACTGTAGACAATTACAGTCAGGATAAAGTAACTTTTTACAAATAGATATAGAAGGTTCTGTTTTCATTCTCTTCCTTTCTTTAACATTATGAGCTAGAGACAGCAAGGGAAGTAAATTACCATAATCATCTTTCCAGGTTTGATTTACCTTCCAAAATCAACATAAACTGCTTTAGCAGGGGATGACTTCCCCGACCTCTTAAAACTTCATGCAAATACCTTCAAGATCAAGGTTAGAAGTATCATACCTGGCAGGAAATCCAGGCTTACCACTTCGGAGGTCTGGTGATGAGGAGTGGGTTGTTTTCAATTTTTTATATGCTGGACTAAATAATTCAGACTGAGGGCAGAGCGAAGGCGATACGTTTGCTTTGTCAGATGGTTGAGATCCGTGGTTCGCTCTGTCCTCGGAACGGTGCAGTGGGTCATTAAAACAAACGTGAGTCGGTGAACGGTTCTGAAATTCTCCATCTAGGGTCTGGTTTTGGCTCGTTTTTCTTTCCAAAGCACTGGATTTATTGCTGAAATCGGCCAAGACAAGGGTTGTAGTTCCAAATGCTGTTTTCCTGTTAATCTTCACTTCCTTACTTGGTTTTCCAAAGCTGTTACAAGGATACCTCACTAAGTCGGTAAAGGCAATAGAATGTTCTTCGTTCTCGATTACTGAATCTGGGAGGAGAGAGAGGTAATTCTGCAGTGTCCCTATAATATACAGACTACATGAAATACACATAAACCTATATATTTGTAATATATTGACTGTCTGAAACATCTTTTAACAGGACTAAAACTTATTCACCTATGACAGTGAATACGTTGAATGAATAACACAAAGTTACTTTGGACAATTAAGGATTAGCCATCTTGCTAGGAAATGAAGTATTACATAAAGAACAAAATTTCAACCACCCATAGAGGCTCCAAGGTGGTTTAACAAAGATTTATATTTGCTTCCTATTAGGTCTACCATTTCAAGGTCATGGAGCTATCAATTCCGTTACTATGTGGCAACATAGTAAAGCAGGGTAATTAAGAGGCAGGTCTACCATGAGGCTTTAGATCAGCAGCGAGACACCTGTCTCTGGATTACCAGGAATGTTTCAGTGAATGACACAGGAAAGGGAATGGCTTAGTAAAATTAAGCAAAGATGAATTACAAAGACTAAACATTAATTAAAAATGTTTCAGCAAAGCATCCCCGGATTTTGGAGTCGGGACTGGAATAAACCACAGTCTTTCGTATTCAGAGAAATAACAAGAAAATAGTTAATGAGATGCAAAGCGGCATTTCGGTTGAAATGAACGAGGAGCCCTAAGACTGTGGTTTCCTGAGGGCTCTCTGCTGAAAGATCCCAGAACAGGAGGCGCTGTCCCTTCCAGCAAAGCTGTGAGCACCCGGCGAGGCCCGCCGTTCTGGCCCAGAGAACAAAACGCCGTGTGACAGCAGGCACAACGTGGGGTCCGCAAGTCAAGAACGAACTTTCTCATCGCTAATTGAAGGAAGAAAGAAGGCTTTGAGAACACAATAGGAGCCACATCAATGAGCGGGTTCTTAATCATGGGCTCTCTCTGAGGTTTAACTTTCTCTGAACACATGAAATTGTGAGCTGTAAAGAGTTATTTTGAAGGATTTCAATGAAATCAGTACAATTGTCTGGGTAAAGATTTTAATAACAAGGGGGTAGGAAGGATAAAGAAGAGAAAAAATTCAGCATTTTTCTATTCCACCTGCAACGATATTCTTACAGAAATCCTCCCTTTCAGTTTACGAAGCACTTGGACTGAATAACAAACTCCAAAGTTGCTGAAATCTGCATAAAACAAAGCTTTATTGAATAATTCATTAGAAATAGTAGAGAACAGATGTGATCATCTCCGTTTTTTGAGATACAAAGGCACATACTCTTTTAGCACAAGCCTGTTTCCCCTCCCTGTTTAAAAAAAAAAAAAGTGCTCAACAGAATATTAGCGTGGTTTACGTGCAAAGGCTGGCAATTCCTTTCAATCTTTCGGAAAGAAAGCATTTGACTTAGTTATGCAGTATCAAGGTGGAACAAGATATATACCTTTGCATAATTAGCCCTCTTTGAAGCAGAAGGAACTCAGAACCAGAATCCAGGCTTACCCGGAGGCCTTGAAGTCAGGCAAGCGGCACAGGTCTTCGAAGACGGGCTATTTATTAGCGTACAGACCACACACGCCCATTGCTCCTCCCATTTCCGGGCCACGTGCTCCCCTCTGCTACACGGCCACCTGATTGTCGTGTTTCTCGTGGGCAACTTGCTGCAAAAGGATTTTTGACGTTAATCACGAACACTGTTGCTGTTGTTCTTATCCATTCTGGGTATTTTAGAAATTCTTATAACCACTAATACCCAAGTGTGTACTGGCTCTAATTCTCTTGGAATGAAATGTTCCCTCTTGTGCCCTGCTGATTGCTATTGAAGACAGAAATAAAAAACGTTTTTACTTAAATCAGAGTTGTGGGGTTTTTGTTGTTGTTGTTGTTTTTAAACAACACTAAATGTTTAAAACATTAAACAAAAATGTTTAGTGTTGTTTGCAACAACACTAAAAATAGTTGACAAGAACTCCTAGGAAGCATTTCTCAAATAATGTTTTAAGTAAGCGGTCTTCTTCCCCAAGCCAAACTGAGATAACTTTATACAACCAAATTCAGGAGGTGGGGAGGAGTGGGGTGGTGGGGGAAGAAAAGACTTGGGCAGAAATTAGAACATGGAGAGTAAAATGAGACAAAATTTTAGTTATTTCATGTGCATGTCTCTCCAGAATTCCTCAACAGGGTCTACTAAGCACTAGATCAACTACCTGATCAATAATGAAGAAAACGATTGCTGGCCTCATATTACTTCCCCTTAGGTAAAACTGCTTCCTGTTAGATAGCTAATAGATTCATAAGAAAAGAGTAAAACCAACCCTGATTTTTGGACTCAAACGTAAATCACGATTCCCCATTTGGAATTTTTTTTTTTTTTAAGATTTTATTTATTTACCTGACACGAAAAGTGCACAAGCAGGGAAAGTGGGAGAGGAAGAAGCAGGCTCCCCACTGAGCAGGGAGCCCAATGCGGGAACTGATTCCAGGACCCTGGGATCAGGACCTGAGCTGAAGGCAGATGCTTAACCCACTGAGCAGCCCAGGCGGCCCCCCTCTGGTAATTCTTATTTGACTATTGTTACGCAAAAGGCTCTGCTAAAGGCTCTGCTGAAACCCTACTCTTAAATACGTAGTTCTTTATCGCACATCACGTGGGTAAGCAACATGGCAGACCCACGGATTCCTTTCAGGATTCCAAACATCCACACGGAGAAAAGCTTTCTGGTAAAGGCTATGGGACCTCCCATCTCAGAGCATGAGTTCTTTGACTTGCAGCAGTACCCTGACCCCTGGCACAGTTTGCTCCTTACATATAATTACAGCAGTTTTTAAATTCAAGCTTCTCTGGTGAAATAACAAATAGCATAAGAAAATCTGAAAATGAGACACATCTCATTATGGTTCTTTTATCTTTACTGACTTTTAATGCTACTCAGTATTTGTTTCTTCGGAACCACCGACCTCCCATAGAATTTGTGTGCTTGGCCGAACTCCTGCCCTCCTACCAACTTACTGTGAAAGGCAACAAAATGCATTTATTCATAATTAAATATACACAGTTTAAATAATCTTCAGATTTTTTGTATGCTACCATTTTTCACCATTTCATCTTCTATCCTACAGAGTTCACTAATCGTAAGCACATGTTCACTGTTACCTGTAGAAGCTGTGGAAGCATTTCTTCCCCTTACTGTTCCACTTCTCAATGACCTACTAAGAAATTCTCTCCAATCCCCACTTGGAAGTGCAACAGGAATTTCAAAGTTAACATACATCTGTCCTGGACTGAGTAATGGTCTCCCAAAGATAATGGGTCATACTACCAGGACCCTGCAAACATTACTTTATAAAGAAAGAGGACCTTTGCAGATGTAATTAACAATCTTGACATGGGGAGATTATCCTGGATCATCTGGGTGGCCCCTTCATCCAAACCCCAGTGTCCTTGGAAGAGAGGCAGAGGGAGGCTTGATACCCAGGCAAGAGAAGGAGATGTGACCCCAGAGGCAGACTGGAGTGAGGCAAACCACAAAGGAAGGAGCCCCAGCTACCACCGGAGGCTGCAAAAGGCAACAGGTTCTCCTCTAAAGCCTCTGGAGGGAGCACAGCCCTGTCCACACCTCCGGCCCCATGAAACGGATGTTGACCTTCTGGCATCCAGAGCTGCGAGAGTAACTTTCTGCTGCTTTAAGCTACCAAGCTTGTGGTCATCTGTCATGTGCAGCCACAGGAAACTTGTGTGAATAAAATTCACGATCATCCCCACCCCATACACACACATAATACCTTGCAAGTCTGCTAGCTCGTCTCATCTCAGTAAAGGGCATCTCTGTGCCCGTGAGGGATGGATGGGTCAGGCACTGTGCCTGACCCACTGATCAGGCCAAAAACTTGGGAGCGACTCTTAATGCTTCTTACCCTCACGTCCCACGTTCGGTCCACCAGCGAGTCCTGTCCACTCTGCTCCAGAGGCAAACGCACTCTGAAGCTACCAAAGCTTCCATAGCTTGCTGTGTTCTCTTCCACGGACCAGAGTGGGGAGCGTGGAGAACGCAAGCAGCAACCCCAGCCACGAGTTCTGTGGCGTCCGTGCTGGGGTTCTGGTCAGGCAAGGCCCATGCACCACCAGCACCATCTCGCATCTGCTCAGTGCCCCGGACGAGGTGCCCCAGTGTCTCTACTTTCAGAAGGACCTGAAAAGGTCTGCTGCATTCTTTGCTCCGGGGCCTTTATGACCCAGGCTGCAAGGCCATTTGACACATGCACCCCCCAGCAAAGTAAAGAAGTATGAGGCCAAAATGTAGAAAAAAGTGATTACACACAGGGCACCTGGATAGCTCAGTTGGTTAAGCAACTGCCTTCAGCTCAGGTCATGATCCCGGAGTCCTGGGATCGAGTCCCGCATTGGGCTCCCAGCTCCATGGGGAGTCTGCTTCTCCCTCTGACCTTCTCCCCTCTCACGCTCTCTCTCTCACTCCCGCTCTCAAATAAATAAATAAATAATCTTTTTTTTTTTTTTTTAAGTGATTACACACAGTTGTGGCTTGCAAGTAATGAGTATCTTATTTGTCTCGTATCTGTGGTGTTTATAAATTATAATTTGTTGTTTCTTATTCTAAATATTCAGAGTAGGACCAAACTTAGCATTCAAACTTTTAAATATTTTTTTTTCATAAAAGCCCCCTAAATTGCATTTCAGCCCTTAAACTTTACTACCTCAACTTCTAAAATGATCCTAAATTCAGGCATTTTTTTTTACCCCCACTCCCCCACTACAAGTTGCCGTGATTTACCAAGGGTCCTACTGTTGAGGCACCCGGACGCCATCTCTTCACTCTGGTCACACTTAGTCACTTCTCCACATGGCGACCTCACCATCCTCATAAAACACCAGCAGTGTATGCCACCCCTCTGCTCACAACGTTCCAGCGGCTTCCCAGCCCACTCAAAGTCAGCAAACCCCCTGCTACCCAGAGCGACCTTTCGATATCTTCTCTCCCATTCAAAATCTCTGAAGGCAGCTCATCACACTCCGAAGACACCCAGAACTTCTTGTCGTGGTGGGCCAGACCCTCCGCCCGCATTCATTCTGCTCCACTCAGAGCCACACCTGCCTCTGTCTCCCCATAAACAAGTCAGAGACTTCTTCACGCTTTTCCAGTTACCTGCCCCTCCACCTTGACAAGGCATCAGATCCTTTCAAGTCTCCTCAGAGACTTTATGTATCTCATACATGTGATAATCTCATACATTATCCAAGGACACAGAGCTTCTTCCTAAGACCTCCTCCCGCTGGAATAGAGAGTCCCGTGACTAGGTCACAAATACAGGTGGAATGAATCCATTTTGCCCTGCTGGAAGATCATCATTTCCACGTTGCTGAAGGCAGTGGCCATCCCTCAGGCACCACCAGCTGAACTCACTGGATGTCACTCTGAAACACTCCCCACGGCTCTTCCACGGCCACGTTCTCGTCTTTCGATCAGCAAAGTCAAGGTAACCTCAAGGCTCCCCTTGGACCTTCCTGGCTTGTCTTCGCACATCTCTCCGTGAGTGCGATCACCACCAGATTCCACTCTCATCTCCCGTGATCCCAAGGCCAGTCGCGGGGAGGGGCTCTGTTCTCAAAAGTCAGACGCTTACAAAACAGGTGGAGGAGAACCATGTCTCCGAGGAGTGTTTGCACTTCTCAGTGGAGACCAACCACCAGCATGGGAAGCAACTGATTTCTCTTTACACGAAACAGATTGTTTTTTTAAGGGCAGCAAAGTAAATGTTAATAAAACAAAGAGAAAGGTACACAAAATCAAGTAGCATTTTAAGAAGGTTGGAATAAAGAGAATGACCAAGTGGCTGCGCAGCTGCTCTTTTAGGGGGAATCGACTGGGACTCCAGTTTAATCTGATCCCTCGCTCACCGAGCGTCAATACTTTCTGGGAGCCCCTCCAGAATGTGTTTCTTCGGCAGAAACTGGAAGTTTACCACCGTGAGGCTTGAGCAGGCAGCCGCTTACATTCTCCTTCATTCTTTCTCCCTGTTCTAGCCATGGAGAGCCCAGGCGAGGTCGCCTTCCTGGGCTCCAGGCCCCAGGACTCAAGTTTTGATAGTTTTCTATTAATGCTGTGAATTCCACCAATATTCATTTTGGTTACATGACCCACAGATTCCCATTTTTGTTTAAGAGAATTTGAGCAGGGCTTCTGTCATTGTCCTCAAAAAAATCCCTTTTAAATTATGTTTTTATACATGACAACGGTGTCATCAAACTCTCTTGCCAGAACAAGCCTACCCTATCCAGGTTAACCCATGACAGATTTTGTTCAATTCATGTCTCCCGAGCGCTCTGGAATTGCTCCATCCCCCTCAAGAATCTCGATGAGCTCAGACCTGCCTTAACAACTGCCTTGCAAACATCAGTAACTTTTCCTTCACTAGCAAGCAGTTCTCAATAACTTTCCAAACTAGATGGCTTTCAGACGCCTTTGTTTTTTTTAAGATTTTATTTATTTGACACAGACAAAGAGAGAGCACAATCAGGGGGAGCAGAAGGCAGAGAGAGAGGGAGAAGCAGACTCCCCGCTGAGCAGGGAGCCCCACACAAGGCTCCATCCCACGACCCTGAGATCAACCAACTGAGCTACCCAGGGGCCCCACTGAATATATCTTGTTATAGGAACAAAATGCCCTCCCCTTCGTGTGGCTCTGCAAATGCACATTCCTGCCTTTTGTTTTCGATGAAACTCTATTTCCTTCCACAGGGATCTCAAAGGTCACCTTCTCCAGAAAGACTTCCTTGTTCTTCCCACATAGATTTAAGTGTTTCCTCCTCTCATCTTCCACTACCATTAGTAGAACCTTGCCCTCTGCAGAACTTCCATTCCAAGCTCAGTGGGGTTTTAAAGAACTATTTACTCACTGACTCCCCACCTTAGACTTTGAGCATTCTGAGAGGCTGCACTGTATTTGGTCTTTGGAGTTCCAGTACCTGACGTAGAGCAGACAGATAAATGAGAAAATGTAGTCAACATAAAAAAATTTTTCAAAAACTCATGGAGAAAATGAACAGATTATACTTCATGATAGAAATCTCTAAGAATAAGGCAAATACTACTGGTTTTCAAATGTTTCATTATGTACACATTTTTAGTTGCTTTTCCAAATGATGTCTGAAGCTGAATGCCGAGACATGAATCACAAGTGGCTGAGGAGGAAGAGGGATGGCAGCGCTCGGAATATTCTCAGTAGAGCAAGTCGCGGCTCCCCTAATTCATAGGTGCCCCCATGTCTCTTGCAAGGAACCCCTGAGCTTTTACAACCTAACTTCAAAAAACCTTTGGAATGGACAATTATTTATATGGTAAATAACACATTTCTTTAACAATTTGGAAGAATACTTTTTTTTTGTTTTTTGGGTTTTTTTTTAAGATTTATTTATTTGAGGGAGAGAGAGGAGAGAGCGAGAAAGAACAAGAGTGGGGACAAGGGGGGAGGGGCAAAGGGAGAAGCAGATCCCCCACTGAGCAGGCAGCCCAAGGTGGGGCTTGATCCCAGAGCCTGGGATCATGGCCCGAGCAGAAAGCAAACACTTAACCGACTGAGCCATCCAGGCGCCCCAAGAATACCTTTCTTAAAGACTCAAAAGTTATCAATTCAAAGAAAACAAATATAGAACATTAACCATCTGTTCAGTAAACATGAATCCAGCGTCCTCTATCTGCCAGACACTGTGTCAAAGACTTTTGGTCAGAGAAATGTACACCTGTAATAAATAAGAAACCACAAATCTGCACAATAAATATATTTATAGCGAAATACATCACAGATATCTATGATAGTACAGTGGGGTGAGGAAGAAGCTGTGAGAGATTCTGAGAAAAGGAGCTGAGAACAAGAGAAGGAGAGATGGAAAGGAAGTCGCAAAGGGAGGGAGGGCAGGAAGAAAGCCACAGACACACTTGAAGGTGCAGGTGGGGCCCTCCCCGCAAACCTCCTCCGGCCCATCACAGAGCTTGCCAAGGGCAAGATGGCGCCTCCCGGCCCAGGATCCACCGTGGCAAGATGGTGTCTCCCGCCCCAGGTTCCATGGGGGCATCCTACCCTGCCTTATTCCTAACCACACCACTGTGCTTTCTTGGCTCACTCTTTTCCTCCTCCTCTGGGTATTCCCTGAAGCTCAGACCTTGGTTCCTTCCTCTCCACTTTCCCTGTGAACGGATCTCTTGAATACTTCACTTAACCACCACGAAGCCATTACCTGCCACCTGGGATGTGGCCCACGATGCATCTCCTCCATCTACTGTTGCTTCACGACACAAAGCTCTTCTGTGCTGTTCTATCCCAACTTTCCCAGACCCATACAGTGAACATTTCTATTAGTCTGAAACTTTTTACATTGTTCTACATACCAAATCCGTCCCAATTCTTGCTGACTTTTAAAATTCTTTAATTGAAGTACCTATTTTCTTTCCTGTTTCCAGGGCCCTGACCTCAGGCCCGAGAACACTCTCTCATTCTTACACTGCAATAGCTTCTCTACCTGTGAGGTTTAGTCTCACCATTTCCCACTCACTGAAAAGTCCTTAATCTACTGATTTCCGCAAGACATCAACCATTCCCAGAAGGACCAATGAGTCCTATTATTTGATCCCAGTCTATCTGGAAAACGAGCTTTTGCGATCCAACACCTGAGGGACTCCCTGGGGCTTGGTGAGTGTTCCCGTCATCCTCCAACATGCCATGCTAATGAATGGTTAGGGTTTGTGGCTGTGCTATGTCTTTCCAATTAACTAATGTTTGTTTTCTCATTTATTTAGCCAAAATTCTATCTTTTTAAAGTAAACTTGAAAATCACACTCTTTCTAGATCTTTCCCACTTTGTGTGTATATATATACCTCTAACGTTCCTGAACTCTGGTAACACTTAATGGGGTTCATGTCTGATCTGGTTATTTTGGCCTATAATCACATATTCCTTTAGATTACTCATATTTGTCCTGGTCTTTCCTAAAGGGAAGTAGGGACTTTTATCAGAGTAACTGTGCATCCGTGAAAAGGAAGTAATTGGACTGCTTGGGAACACTGTACACTGGTTCCAAGCAGATACTAATTCCAAGGGACTCAAAATATCACTGTGCTCCACCAGTCAGTGCTGGGGCTTATGGAAGTCAGGTGACCAATGCAGTTGTAGCTCAGATCCATCTCAGCGGGTCCCTGAACCTATTCTCTGGTTCTCTGTCTAGTTCTGGAAGGTGTAACTGGAACAGACATAATCAGCAGCTGGAAGAATCACCACATATGTGTGTAGTAAGCAGTCGACGGCTTCACCCAAAAGACATGAATTTTGTAAAGACATCTTGCTTAGGTTTTATAGTATTACTTCCAAATAAAGCAAGAACTTTTGAAGATAGTTGCATTTTTCCAATCATTGACCTTCTACACCTCCTTGTGATTACTTTACAAATGGGATTAAAGTGAAATGCTGGATATTAACATATGAGCTGGGGATTTTCTACTGAATCCAGAAGTGGTCCATACATCATCTATAGTTTACCCAGGTTTTTTTGATGATGTTATTTATTAATTCCTTCCAAGGGTTCAAATAACTTTGAATTATGTTCTTATTAATAGCCTTTGAGTTAGTGATTAGGGCAAATAGTATACCTTTAAATTAGATAACTCACCAAATGTCAACATGTTGAGGATTTTCTTTTTGACAGCGAGGGCAGAAATATGTCATTCTATTATTCTCTCCTAAGCGACACACAGTTATTTTGCAGCAGCACTGACAACAGTGAGGACGCTTATAGACCTTATAGTGTTTAGAGATAACAGATCCCGTTTTATGGCACTATAAACAAACAAACAACATTATAAGATTATCTATAAAACAGTGTTGCTAAGGATCCAAAGATACATTCCAGAAAGTCATTTCTGAAAATAATTTGTTGAAAATTTACATGTTTGTACATACATCTGTATAATCTTTTCTCTCATCTGAGAAAAGTTATTGACAAGACTCAGCAATATTTGTCAAACAAGATTTGTGTGAAATAATTAAGCCATTATTTTATAACTTATTAGTATTCAAATTGTTCTTTGCATAGCATTATCTTTTTATCTAAATGGGATGTACAAGTTCTACAATTTAAAACGTCGCTCATGCTTTTAAGTTTTTTTTTAATTAAACGTAATTATGTGGTTAAAAGACTAGATTAGCTAGAAATCTGATTATTTTTAGAATACTAAGCTGCTCATTTTCTTTCAACAGACAAAAGCAAAAAAATTTATTGCTACAGTGAAAAACTCGAGACCATCTTTTCATTTTTAATCTCACAAATTCACTAAAAAAGAAAATAAAAATTCGAAAGCCTTCCTTGCAAAGAATATGTCCCATTTGGAATATTCTAATTCAAAAGACATTTTGAGGGCGCCTGGGTGGCTCAGTGGGTTAAGCCGCTGCCTTCTGCTCAGGTCATGATCTCAGGGTCCTGGGATCGAGCCCCGCATCGGGCTCTCTGCTCAGCAGGGAGCCTGCTTCCTCCTCTCTCTCTCTCTGCCTACTTGTGATTTCTCTCTGTCAAATAAATAAATAAAATCTTTAAAAAAAAAAAAAAAGACATTTTGATATTCTATCACAGTTTTATTCTACTTGTATATATTTAAAGCTTCTAAAAAGACAATGTTTTGGGTTTATATCAGCACAGGAAAAATCCCAAGGCCCAGAAATATGACTTGCCATATATAAATTGAAAATTACACAAACAACTTCCATTGATTTAAGCCAAGTATTAAAATATCCAAAACTTAATCTGCCTCAAAAATGGGTAGTGGTCTATAATCATCTTTCCCTGAAAGATTAAGCAAGCATACAGAATATTAAAATTGCCATAATATTCAAGGCAGACTTGTAAAACAAGAGGTTCACTACATGAGGCCAATACATGAAGACTCCTATCATACCTGCTCTCTGAACATAGTAAAATTAAAAATTTTGAATAGAAAATGGACTATGGGGGAAAAGAAAACAGACATGTTTATACTCTACTGAAAAGAGAAACTGTGTTTTCTAAACTGCCCATCCAGAGGTATAAGCATATATACAACTCTCCAAAATTTATAGGTTAGCAAGTACTTACTTCATTCTCAAAATAGTCTTTGTGGTAGATAGAAAAATACTATTATCCCATTTTACAGATGAAGAAACTATACCAAAATTATCTAAATAATCTAAACCACACAGGTAGCAAGAGGCAAAATCTGACTGAGTTGAGATATATTTATTCCAAAGAATTGAGTCTCTCTCTCTCTCTCTCTCTGGAGCTCCTACATTTTACTTTCATATGTCCAAAAAAAGAACAAGAGTCTAAGTAAAATGCTAACACAGGTGTTCCCGAACATCATGTAAAGATAATTTAATATAATTATTGGTAGACAAGTTTGGACTGACCCATGACACCCAATTTCTAGAAGTGAATTCTGCTGCCCACAGGTCCCTCTGCCTTCCTGTACCTCGACACACTGACCACTAGATGGCTACAAACAGCCTTAACATTTTTGGTGCAATCCAAAGGGAAATAGTTGACATTTTACATAATGGAAACATTTTTCCTCTTACCCGGTAGAAAAGAATGCTGAAGTCACGTATCATTTTCACAAGGTAATGGGTCTGTTCATCTGTCAACTGACAAACCTTAAAACAGAAAAACCGTTGAAGACAGTGTCATAATTTGTTACTCTCCAAAAATAATACCAGTTGCGAGTTCTAAGAAAACTAAATGCATATTTAAAATATATGCATATCTTCTGTTTCTCACACATCTATTTAATGTCATTAACAATGGCTTCAAATGATAGCACAGATTAAAAAAATACCATTCTTGTTTATAAATTTCTATTTTAAATTTATTTAAAGATTTTATTTATTTATTTGACAGAGAGAGAGAGATTGCAAGTAGGCAGAGAGGCAGCCAGAGAGAGAGGGGGAAGCAGGCTACCCGCCAAGTAGGGAGCCTGATGTGGGGCTCGATCTTAGGACCCTGAGATCATGACCTGGGCCAAAGGCAGAGGCTTAACCCACGAGCTACCCAGGTGCCCCTAAATTTCTATTTTAAATACAAATAATTCTAAATAAGTATCTCTTCTGTATGAGACATCTTCAAAGTCCCAGCAATGTGTTTTGGCCACGGAATTTGAAAAAAAAAAAAAAAAAAAAAGCAAAAACAACAACAACAACAAAATAACTAGAAAGAACGGAGGGAGGGAAAGGGATAAATCAGCACAGGAATGAATGACCATCAAGGATCGAGGATGAATGACTATCAAGCTTTAAAATGATATGAATTTATATACACCCATTAATATCAGGGTACTTGTTAATACCCGGAAGCACTCAGAAATAGCACTTATGGAAGAATTTTGTGTGTCATGGTCTGGCATAAATCTCAGTGTTACCCTTGTAGAATTAATTACCATTTAGCATGTGCTTTTATTTTATTTTATTATTTTTTTTGTTGTAGGCAAAGAGGCAGGCAGACAGAGAGGGGGAAGCAGGCTCCCCACTGAGCAAATAGCCTGACTCGGGGCTCGATCCCAGAACCCTGAGATCATGCCCTGAGCCGAAGGCAGAGGCTTAACCCACTGAGCACCCCAGGCGCCCCAGCATGTGCTTTCAATGGTGATGCCAGAAAATAGCTTGTCTGATGACTTAACTTTGTTTATGTATGTGAATATATACAAACATCTATATACAACAGAAACTAATTTATCAATGACTATAAAAACCTAAAATCACTGACTCAACATAATCATTACAAAAATATTAGGTCTATTTTTCATTTATTTAAAGTTTAAAACATAAACACTTTGAAACTGAGTTTTTTCTTACCATATCTTATATACCATATTTAGTCAAACCTTGAAATGTTAAACTAAACTTTTTTAATAATTGTGCATGTGATTTTAGGGGGCTAATAGCTAAGCTTGAGAACGATCATTAATTTTTCAGCTCCCAGACATGTGGGCAAATGATCTTTTCCTAGACGAATGGCCTGTTGGACATACAGATAAAAAGTAAATTCTCAGTTTATCATAGATAATGACAATATTCTAAGTAACAGTACTCCAGTTTCTTTTTTTCTAAAACATTTTCCACAGAGGCCTACGTGATTTTAAAAAGCTTGCTTCTCATTAAAATTCCGTTTCATCACTCTGATGTTACAGAAATTTAACCAACTTGTTCCAAGAGTCAAAAAGCAGAATCTAATCTAGAAAAATCATTAACCAGTTTCTTTGAAAACTTATTTCTTATTGATTTGGATTTAAAGAAAACTATCTAGGAAATAATTACAGAAAATCAAAAGGTATCTTTGGACTCTTGTAAAAAAAATCATTTTGTTTAAAGAGACCAGCTGGGTGTAGATTAAAGCCATAGAGTTCCTCCCTTAGAAACTAAAATATGCTTAGCCTTCTACCTGGCTTTGGGTTCTAATCTCTCTGACTTTCTTACAACTTTGCCCTATTAATCCCCATTCTCTTTCCTACAATTTTAATCTCTCCCTCTTGACTATTTTTTTGCCCTCATATAAATTAGTTTATGCCTCTGCAGTTGGAGAATAAGGAAAACACAACAAAACCCGGTCCTCGTCCTGACCACCCCCCTCCCACCAGATGGTCTGTGTTTTCCCCTTCTTCCAGCAGAGTTTTTACAAGTCCTCCAGATTGTTCCCATCTCCCTACTAGTCCCTTATTCCTCAGTCCTTGCTATCCGCCTGCCAACCTCATTCCCCCCAAACAGCATCCGCGAATGTCAAGTAGCCATAAATAGGAATACGGGAGTGTGTCTAGAGTGTGAATTTAATATGCCACTTACAAAGAGCAAGTTGTGAGCTAACTTCATTCATACACCCGACAGATAATTCCCGAATGCTTTCCCCACGTTCTAGATGCTTGAATCCCTCCATGAACAAAACAGACAGCTTCCTCGTGAGAGACTGTGTTGGAGCAGGAAGAGAGAGATCTTAAGTCATAAATCTAACAAGTCCAAATGAGGTTATGTTCGAAAGTGATCAATGGTAAGGGGACAATACAAAGCAAAGCAAGTTATAGAGGACAGGGATCGGGAGGTGGACGGGGGGAAGCACACAGCAGCTGTAAAAGAAGTGGTCAGCGCTGGCCGCGTTGAGATGCGAACAGAAGCAAAGACCCCGAAAGTTTCTCTTTGGGGAGAATGTTTTACGGCAACAAGATTTACGTGTTCCACGTTGGTCCCTCAACAGCATCTAAAAATACAGAAATCATTTTAAAAAATGCTCATGACCTACTTTAACAGCTGGGTGGAGGCCACTGTCAAAGAGAGCTTCGTTTCTGATGATGTTCCCCACCCCAGGCAACACTTTCTGGTCCATTAACACATCACACAACATCCGTCCTTTCTGCTTCTTCACTTCACTTTCTGCTCTTGAGAAACTAAATTTAGGGGAACATACATCTAATTCTTCCATCATTCGTACTCTCTGTTGGCTTTCGGTGGAGTTTCTGTAGCAAGGAATAGAAAACACATTAATCATAAGTCGAGTTACAATTTCGCAAAGTGTCATTTAGAAGGAGCTCTGATATAAACACTTTCTGTTAATTGGAGTGTGAGTTATACCACCCAACAATGAAGACCATACAGATTATTTAAAGGTGTGTTCAGAGTGAGGCTTTACCAATTACAGATCCTTTTTAAAACATCTATCTATCTCCACATTTCAAACCGTAGACCCATCTCTTCAGTTTTTCAGCTGCGGTACATTTCTTTTCTGTTTTACCTGAATTCTACTGAGGAGTCAAAGAAACAAATCAGATCTTTGGTGAGCTGTAGTTCAAAAACAGGAGAAACTCCATTTTTATTTTTATGCTCAAGTGGATTAATCATGATGGAGCCTTTCATTCCAAAATGAATCCTGAAACAAAATCAAATCCAGTTCTGAGTGGCAGAAAGTATAATATGTATCTAATTTTTTTTTTCGTTCATTTCACTTTTTGGGTTATAAGCAAACAAAGGTTAATCAAGATAGGCACTTTTAGGGGGGAAAAATGTAGCCAATATTATATCTTTTTCTATTATGGCTTTGTATCCTCGTAAAACTAGAAGATGTAACAATTCAGTTTTTCAAACCACAAATAAAATAAATTCCTAGAGAAATAATAGGGCCTGACAATAAGCCCAAGAACACATACCCTGTTCTTCTTTTCTTGTCAGATGCAGTACTTTTATTCATGGAACAGTCTAACATTTCAGCTTTCTCTCAGATTCAAAGGCTTTGGATGAGATGAGGCTAAATTTCAATTGCCTACAGTTTTGTTTTTAAATATAAATTCTACAAAGCCACTAACATTCAAATTCTGTATTTCTAGCCACAATGGATGGGAACTGTTTACCTACTCTGAAATGATTTCTACAGTTTAAGACCCTGTTTCCCTCCCCCTTGTTCTGGGATACACAATGAAACAATTTTTTTGCAAAATCTTATGCATCAAAAGAGAAGAGAACAAGTCAAAATGATATTGTCTTCACTTCTTTTAGTTTTCTTTTACCTTTATATGTATCGGGAAGATGGGATTTATAAATATTTACGGTTAGCTTGAAAGCCACAATGCAGTGATGAAAAATTGATAACCTTTCAGTTTTTATAGGATTGATTAGCATGTCCAGTAAAAACAAAGAAAGAGAGAGAGAGAGAGAGAGAGAGTGAGAGAAAGTGGTTTTGTGGACCTCTGATGATGAAGATCAAAAATGATTCTTGAGATGAAATACTGTGTTCCGCCTTTCAAATCCTTCTCCTTCTAGCTTTGTTGAGTTAATAAATATGGCTCTTTTGGCAGCAAATGTTACTGCACTGTGCTTCTAATTCCAAAGCACCATGTTATAGTATTGTACAAGGTTAACCAGTCTAACTTTAAAAATGTGGGTTTTAAACTCTGTGTGCCCTACTATCAATCATAAATGCATTTTACATGCCCCATAGTTCTTGACAGGAAAAATGTGTGCCTGTAAGTACTCCATAATTTAGCTTATGGAAGTTCAACCCCAGTGAAAGGTGTACAACTGGCATGCCCAGAAGCCATCATATCTAAAATCTTGTCAGCTGCATGGCTCATAAAGTGGATTCTAAATCACTTTCTATAATGAAACTGCGTCCACATAAAAAATTCTCAAAGGTTAACACCCAAATGAAATGCAGGGGTAGCCCCAATGAGAACGCGGACTCAAATCAAGTATGCTTTTTCTGGCCTTAGTAAATCTATTCAATTTAGAAGAAAACGTGCATAAAAACCACAATTTTTAGTTTATTCTTACTTATTTTATTTTTATTAAATAGCAAAACGTTGTGATAACTGAGCCCCAATATACCGACAAATGTTGGGTTTATTGTTAAGTAACTTTCCTATTAAACTAAGAAAAATACACCAGTATCGTGGAAATTTTGGGGCACAGTAACATCTGTACTCTTGTAACAACTGCCGTACTGATCCTTCATAGACTGGGACATAGGTTTATATCACTTTTACATTCAAGAGTTTGATTTGCTTTTCAAGATTCCTCATTATAATCAACTTAGTTTAAGAAAATTTTATTAGCTCCTTATTCCTAACTCTTTACCTTATCAAATCCCTTCCATCCCCAGCCCAACCGGTCACCTAAGATCATCTCCTCTGCATAGCATGACTCCCTGTCAATAACGGGCATTAGGCCCAACTCTGAGTTGGAGTTGGTGTCTTGTCCCTTCCTCAGCTCTTGTGCCTTGGCACAGGTGAACTGGAAATGGACACCTGAGTCAAGCTAGACCCATCAGTATCCAGTACCTGGATTCATCTGCTTTCCCCTGATGAATTTATGGATTCTGGCTACAGACAAATCAGTTTCCCATTAATACTAGGAGATCCCACCTGGGAACAGTCTTTGGGAATGTTACCCAGCATGGTGGGCAACAGAGAAGCCAAGGGAGGCCTGTCTACAGGAGGGAAGAGTTCAGCAGATGTCAATGAGGGACAGAATCGAAAAATGCAGCGTCCTCACAGAAAATGGCCTTTGCTTCCAATTCTGCCTGAAATCCGTCTGCATTACCTTCAGGTAAGATACCCCATATTCTTGTAAGAAATAATTACTGAGCTCATTTGAGTTGGGCTTCTGTTGCTTGCAACCAAAGTTCTAATATAAAAATTATGGCCAAACTAAGCACTGAAGTGATATTAAGAAACTGCCTCTAGTTCGAAATAATTTCCTAAAACAAATCAATAAACAAGACCTGATACTATTTTAAACACCAGCCACGGGCTTCCAGGTTATCACTGTAAGAATGACCAGAGCAATCAAAACATCCTACAACAAACACATATGGCACAGATAATGGTGCTGTCAAGGTTCATCTCAGGGATGACTAAACATACACTGCTAACATGGCAACTGTTTATGAAAATCATCAAGTGGTCAAAAGTGACGTAATAGTATAAAACAGTTGAATGTGATTATTCTAAAGCTTATGTCAGAAATTCAAAGAAAAAAGTTATAAAACAATATGGAATGAACCGTGTTAAAAAGTTAACAGGGAGTTCTGCATCTCCTTAGGTACAGAGGAGCGAAGGACATAGAGCTCCTCTCCCAACATGAAGAGAAAAGTCCTATTATTTACAGAATCGTAAATTCTCTTGAACCTGTCAGAGACGTGAGGCTGCAGGTTGACAGGAAAAATGTGTGCCTGTAAGTACTCCATAATTTAGCTTATGGAAGGTGAGCTAAATTCCAAATGGTAACAACCTCCTCCCCCCTTCATGTGTAAAGGCAGACTCCCAAATTATTTTACCTGTGACAGAGTATAGGCAGAAGAGCCTGTAAGAACAGGTAAGAAGGAAATAGCTCAAATTTTCCACAAACTTCTAAAAATGGAGTGTGGCTAATATAACCATTTGGAATCCCTGGAGGCCCCAGACACAAGGACAGGCTCCCATGTAAGCCCTTGTAAGCCCTTTTCCATGGGTGTGCACCCCTGTGCATGAGAAAGATGTGTCATAGGAGGGGACTGACAGAGCCACCCTCGGTGGCATGGTGCCGGGCTGTAGCCAAGGGAGAGGTACAAACAGAAAGCCCTGTGTCCTGGCAGGAATAACGGGAAGCCTCGTGCCCACACCGTCTTGCACCAGCAAACAGAAGCAGGCGGCCACGGGGGAGGGCAGGAAAGTCTTTGCCACCAGGCTCAGGCCAAATGCACAGCTGCTGAGGTTATGTAAGCAAAACCATCCGTCTTTAGGGGTGAGGCAGGCCATCAGCTTTGTCCTGCAGTGATATGCGGGGACATCTGTTCCCGCTGAGACAGAGGAAGGAAACGCTCTTGCACTGGGACCCACCCACACATGGAAGGAAGAATTTGACTGCCTTGGGGAGGAAAAGGGTCAGTGGCTCTCAGAAAAGTGCAACCCTCAGGTCCACGTGCACAGGGCCCAAGATAGAGGCTAGCCTAGAAGAATCCTTTTGCCCATCATGGACTTCTCACTGAATAGCAAGCAAGAGCAGTATCCCACTGGGGTGGGAGTGGGGATGGGGAGCGAAGCGTGTGGAGAAATCCCCTCATGGTACACAAACGCAGGGTCTGCTAACAGCTGAGAGTAGAGGACAGAAACACAGAGAACCAGTCCCAGCCACACCAGGCCACACTTAAGGCACAAAACAATCGGAGCCACTGAATTTCTGATGTTGCTGGTTTCTGAAGCCGACTACAACACAACGAAATCCGAACCAATCTCGATTGCTCAATCCCCTGCCCTAATGCCCTGATAGAAGAGGCATTAATATTTTTGAGGTTAAATATTACTTAATTTGGTCTCTACCGTTCCTGTAAACACAATTACCTGGAATTTTAAAAAGTTACGACCCAGAAAAATAAGATAAAAATTAAACAACAACAAAGGGACTTGATGTCAAAAGATAAAGGAGTCAACAGAGTCAGACCCGAAGATGTGCCAGACGTGGAACTATGAGGCAGATAACCTAAAGTCAACTTAAGTAAAATTATGATTGTCAGTTGAGAATACCATGCCAGGTCAATCTGCTATGATAAGGTCTGTAACCCTCCACAATCACTAGAGTGCTGCACATGCATTTTATGCTAACATATTTCCAAACTTTTATAACCTTGCACACAGGTGTGGATAAATCTACCCAATCAGAGCCAAGGCAGACCATGCACGGGACATTCTCTATGGTATGGCCAGTTGCAGATGCTTCCCGTTCATGATAGTTTTCTATATGCCTTCAAAAGGGATATAAGAAAGTGTCGGTAACCAAGATCCAGCAAATCTACATCTAGGAATTTACCCTAAGAAAACATCAAAGTGGTGAAAGATACACACTCAAGGATGTAACGTCCTTCAGAGTTTTTCATTAGAGTGAAAAATGGGGGAAAATGCTAATTAGTAGTGATGATAGCACAATCTGTGCATATGTAATATAAATTATGTATGAATATATGGTATATACACAATTTATATTTTATCTATGATATTTACAAAAACTGTTAAGCGTGCCCTCTTTTGGTGGTAATAATTACGGATTGGTATTTATTTTTGCCCTTAGACTCTTGGGAACTATCAGGTGCAGAAGGGAAAGCCAATGAAAAAGCTAAAGATTTCTAGATCTTCTCCAGTTACACATAAAAGCATCACGGTAACTGAAACAGAAAATAAAAATTTCAAAATCTACCATTTTAAAAACTAAAGATGTTTAATTCTTGGCTTGTGGATTACTTGTAATGGTTCGTTTTCTTACTTTCTCTCTCTTTCTCTCCTCCTTCCTTCCTGACTCCTCTCCTTCATTTAAACTGAGGTATCCTTGACATATAACATGAGTTTCATGTGCACAACACGATTCAGTATTTGTAGACATTATGAAAGGATCACCACAATAAGTCTAGTTAACATCTGTCACCGAACACAGTTACGCTCATTTTTTCTCGTGATGAGAACCTATAGGTTCTATTCTCTCTGCAATTTTCAACCATGTGGCACAGTACTGTGAAACATGGCGGCCCCCGTGCTGGAGTTACATCCCCACGACTTACTTATCTCCTATCTGGAAGTTTTTGCTTTCTGATCATGGTCAGTTTCCTTCAATTGCAGGGGACAGAAACCCAACTCAACAGGTTTCGGCACTAAGGAGTACTCCGTAGCTCACAGGATCTGAGGGAGGGCTGGCGAATCCAGCTGCAGGACAGGAAGGAAAGCAGCTAGGACCAGGAACAGATGGAAGGAGGGGCTAGAAGGTTTGTCGGATTCTCGGCTTTGTGTAGGCTGGCTTTATTTTCTACCATCTCACAAGCCAAGGAACGCAGCCACCTACAAGTTCTAAGGCCTCACCTCCTGGCTGCCCCTCATTATAGGGCCTGACTGTCCTCAGCTCCAGGTGAGGAAGTCTCACGGAAGAACCCACACTGTCCCAACCGACTCTGTATGAGACAGAAGGTCCCATAAGATCATGCTAGAGTCAACTCGAACTCTGTGGTCAGTTTGGCCCGATGACTCACTTTCTAGAAGGAATGCTGTTCCCAAAAGACATGTGAGCGTGGTGGGCAGACAGATTAGCAGGACTGACTATTCTTCAAGTATCCGATTTCATTTAGAACCTTTATCAGGCTTCCATTTTTCTAAATGGCAATGTGGCAGATCACAAAAACTACGTCTAAGCTGTAAAACCCTTTACAAGTAGCGTAAAACAGATTCCTTAAAGATTGTCTCACAAACTACGAAGAACTGTCACATTACCTCATGCATAGCCGTTTAGAGGATCAGATCACTTACACCCCAACAAATTAAAAAACTGATAATGTACAAGCCTTCTCTAAAATGACAAAGCCTGTAAAATATTTCAGATATACTTTCAGAATATGATCATTGCAAACCATCAGAGTCATATAAATCGTAAATTGGAAATAGCAAAGTGTTTTGGAAAGAGAGACTCATTAAAAAAATATATCTTTTAAATGTGAGTCCGAGACGTAACAGCTGGGTTCTTTCTGATGGAAAATGGCAGCTTCCAGGGTGGGTGTGTCTGGGTAAGTAGACGGGTAGATACATCCCCATGCCATACTGGTAATATATACACATACATATAGTTATACATATAGCCAATATGTATATATACACATATGTAGTTAATAGAGGTTATATTTGGGAGTGAGATTATGCATGTATAAATTTATTCTTGCTTCTTATGTCTCAGTTATCGCTAATAAGTATTTGTTACATATACAGCCAAAAAATTAAAAATGGTTTCTGTTTTGCTATCGATGACAAGCTTCTTTAAAGTGTTCAGAAGGAGCACCCGTCTTAGTCACACATAACACCACTACCGTGCGCCAAAAATCACTGCATATCAAATAATTTTTCGTGTTCTCTGGCACTGTTAGGATCACTTGAGCACTTTGATAAATCTTTTCGTAACAGAAAGAGTTGCTCTAATTTGTATCTCTCTGAAGTGTGCATTTTGCATGGCGGATTCCCTCACCGAGGGCTTGGTCTGTGTCCTGTTCCATGACAAATGAATCCCAGGAAGATTCATGGCCTGCCCTGTAAGAGGCATTAAAATCCAGGGCAATTTTAACTGTAAAAAGCTGCACATTACGGGGTAAATATAAGCGAGCACTAAACGTGTCTCCTGCTTATGTGCTCTTTAAAATGCAGACCAGCCTGGTGGGTAGCAAGAAGCGGTGAGGGATGAAGACTAAATTTCTGTCTCATGCTCGCAGACCTGTAACGCCACACAATGATCACATTCTGTGACAGAGTCATCCATTCCCTTAAGAAGCATAGGTTGGGAGAGTGTGTGAATGTGTATTTTTACCTGCAATTCAATTGTGGAAGGGGATGCAGTTGATTTTAGGTTGCTCAGTTTGTATTCAAACAGCTGATCGGCCACGGCCCTGGAATTATCACACCAAATAGTCATCAGGGCTGTGGGAAATGGAAGGGAAGTCAGCCACGGCGCTTGTCCCCACGCGTACACCGAGACACACACTGCCCACGGAGGGTCCTAGTTCAGTGCGTTTAAGGAAGTGATTGCCCTGGTTTAGAACTTCGGGGAACGTTTACGGACAGCCCTGAACTGAGAAACGAGTCCTCCTTTGCCAGTCTGGTGGAGAACAACTGATAAAAACCTCCAGCTCCTCCAACAGACATGAATCCGCACCTAACACCAGAGAAGCAACAGCGTATCAGTGTTTCCAGCCACCTTCCCCGGACGCCACCGCTTCCTCCTCCAGTCCGAGCGGAGTCTTCCATCACCTCCATCCAGCACCACAACAGCGCAACGGCAGGAGATCACTGCTGCGTGAGCCAGGCAGCACACGCTTGTGTGACCCTTTCCAGACTGAGAAAAAAACCCCACCCAGTGATACTGTGGTCCAAGGACAGCAGCCGCTGACAACAAAGAGAACATCTGAGAGAGAAAGCAATTACATAAACTCAACGTTCTGGAACTGGGCGGTAGGTGAGGGGCGGAAAGTAACCATCATACAGTCATATCAGCTCCCTGTGCCCATCAGTCACCTTCGGTTAGAGGCACAAGGCCTAGTACCAGGGCTTCTCCTTCATGGTGAAATTGTTCAACAGCTTCCAGAAACATTAAGCGAGATTTAAGGGAGCACTACTGTTCTTCATGGGTAGCAACACCTTGGGCTAAATTCAGAGAAGACAAGGATTAGGTAGACATGCTAATCCACGGCCTTCCTCATTTTCCTGCAAAAACTGAAGAGGGGATCATGATCTGGCAAGTCCACACATTTTGACATTCTTATCAGTAAGTCAACCAAGGTAAGAGATTGCACGTCTTTCATTGCGGACACATTAGCGATGACTTTCCATAACGGCTGTGGAAGAATGGAGAACTTGGGACTTCTGGGAAAAGTTCTAGAATTCTGTACAGAAGTTTCCAATTCCATACAAGGCTTCAGAAAAAGAAGGAAGACAGAGAACTCTAAATGTCTAGAGACAGGCTGAAACCGAACTGGGAGAGGTCATACATTTAAAGAAACTAATGCTGCTAATACAATAAATGCTTGGGGGGAAACACGAGAGAAAGCAGCAGGGGAGAAGGGCCGGGAGAAGAGAGTGTGGGGGAGTTATGAAGAGCCAAGCCAAGCTGTGTTGCTCCGCCATCTCTTGGAAGCCCGTCTAGCTGATTTTAGTTTTTCGTAAAAACAATACACGGACTAGCCCTCCAAGTAACGGTGACATCACAACTTACTCATCTTCCGCATCAGATGGGATCTCAGCCTCTTATATTAGAACTTAGAATTGGAGTACTTTCTACGTGATTGTGTGTGACACCAGGTGAGTTGCAAGAAAAGCCTACACATCCCTCAACAGGGCAGTAAGATGTGTTGTGCAGGTTTATCTTACCGTAAAGCTTTGGGCCCAAAGTACATAAAGAGCTCCTTCCCCAAAGTCTGGACACCACTGTAAACGTATCCATTAAACAGTCTCAAGGGATTCTGGCTGGGATCTTTCTTATTATTCAGTGCAGCAGCCTAGGAGAAAATACACACACACCCACGTAAACACACATGCTGTCTCTAAACAAAGTGATAATTTCATTCTTAAATGTATTTCTATTACTTCATTTGCAGGTGCATCCCAATGAGAAGACTAATCTCCAGCAAGTCAAGTCACGGAATCAGCTGTTTACATACACTTTGTCAAATTACTATGGAGTCATTTAAAGAGAGAGGCCAAAAAAATTAAGTGGAAAAGAAAGTAATTGGCTCACCATCAAAATGAGTTTCTTCCAGGACCCTAGAGCTCTGCACATATGAAAAGAAAATACAGAAAAATGTTGTAACGGGTTTAAAACCAAAAAAGTAGGATCTTCCATTTCTAGAAGCATAGCTGAGTTCCCTGAAAGTGCATTCTGATCGAAACAGCTAAAAAATAGTGGAAAAAATGAAAACAAAATAGTTTTACCTATAATGATGAACTCAAAAGCGAAAAAGGAACAGTAAGAGGTTGGAAAGCAAGTCAAAGAGGGCAAGAACACCAAAGAGAAGCAGCTCTCTGAAGCAGGCTTCTGTCAGAAAGGTATCTCTGGGCCCCAAGGAAGGGGGGTTTCAGTTTTCATGGTCTTGGAGGGTGTAGGGCATCAGTGGTAAAGACAGGGCTCCCCTGGGCGATGGGATCCAATGCACGACCTGCTCTTCTGTCCCTCCTCAAACCACAATGGCAAGAATAAAGGAAAAAGAGACCCATTACTTCTTCCTCCCATCACCGTGCAAAAACAATATATTGTGAGGATTACAGTATAGGTACTAACACCGTAAAGATAGAGGAAGTTATAAACAAAATATCAGTCTTTTTGTGGGGCAGGGAATGAAACGGGACTGGGTTTAGATCTTGGTAAGGCTCTTTTTCTGGATGGGCAGTGGGTACACTGGTGTTCTCTGCATCATTATTTTTCATTCTTGAGAAGTGTTATAAATATTCTTTGATTTGTAATCAAAATATAATAAAAAAAATTTAAACTGTCATTAATGCCTAGCTATTCTATAAGATATAATAGGTATATATAATTATATTTACACATTAATTCTTAATCTAAGGGAATATCCTCACATACTTTTAACCTTTCTTTCCTTTTTCTCAAACGGACCTATGCATTCCCAGAAGATCCAGGATAAAATCTTGCTGGCACTGGGGATGCAGGTAGCAGTGATGGTGACAGGGAGATAATTATAAAACAACTTTAGACATTGTCTAGAAGCAAATCATAGCTTCCCTTCCGCTTATGGTAGAATGATATTCAGTGATTCTCAAACATTTGGTTCACAGACATCTATCATTCTAAATAGTCAAGATGATATGTCCACTCTATTCTTTAGTTTCGTAAATTGGCCCTTGTTAAGGATAAAAAAAAAAAGACATTATACTATTTAGTTCAAAGGAACAGAAGGATAAAAGATTTTTTTTTAAACACCCCTCTCCCAAAAAAAAACCCCCAAAACAAAAGATTGCAAACAGCTAAGGACTGAATTTTGTCCCTTCCAACACTCATGCGTTGAAGGGCTAACCTCCAATGGGACTGTGTTTGAAAACAGAGCCTTCGGGAAGTACTGAAGTTTTCGTGACGTCATAGGGTGGGGTCAATCCAGCAGGATCAGCGTCCTCGTAAGAGCCTGAAGAGAGCTCCCTCTCTCTGTCCTGTGTCCTCAGAGGCTGTGCCACAGGAGACCGAAGTGGCGTCTGCAAGCCAGAAGTCAGCTCGCACCAGAAACCAAACTGGCCTGAGCCTTGACCTTGGACTTCTGGCCTCCAGAACAGGGAGAAAATAAATCTCTGTAAGCCTCCCGGGCGATGGCACTTGTCGTGGCAGCCCAGGCAGGCTAAGGCCAGAGCAGACACCATTCTTCCACGAAACCCACGTTCAGTTATGGCTACTCTGATGCTAGAATCTCCCAGCTGCCCGACGTTCAGGGGGCCAGCCTCACAACCTTCCTCCACATAATAAGAACTGGGGATCAGTCCCGTGCTTGGAGGGACCAAGGAACCAACGCATGGAAGAGGTTACAGATGACAGCCTTCCAGTTCTGCCCAAACCATGAGAAGAACCTGTGGGAGATTCTAGCAAGAGGCCCTCCAGACATACAGGCCACCATGTGCTCAGAACATCTGCCTCTGATTCCTTTCCTCTTTCTTGGTTGAACCCCCGCGGCCTAGCAGTGATCAGCAAGCCCTCTCACAACAGGTTGGAGGATCCAGGGAAGGAGGAACACACTTGCACACGTGCCTTGTTTTCCTAAATGAATCTGTGAGAGGCCTGAATTGAGAAGCACCAGGAGTCTTGATGTTTTCCTGCCTAACAGAAGACTTCACCTGGCCACAGAGCCAAGTGTAGTTAAGAGGGTGGGTTTCAGTGCCGGTTTCCAACCAAGTAGTTGGTTGGAAAACCAAGTTGGTTGACAGCCAAGTAGTAGGTACAGAGTTCTTCTAAACCAGCCAGGACGCTTTGAGGATGATGATATACAGAGCAGACACAGATCTGTTGTGAGTTTCCTTTGCCTCAGCATAGACTAGGTTTGATACATTTCTGGATCTTAGATTTAAGGTCCTAGTGACATTTTAAAAACCTTCATTTCTAAATTGTTTTCCCCACCACTCCTGTGTCACCAATCTCTTACCCTCTCCCCATACTGTTTCCTAGCGAGTGGTCTCAGCCACGCCCTGCAAAGTCCTTCAGTGGCCGGCAGAGCTCCCCGCACTGGCCGAGCCATCTGATCCCGTTTCAGACCCACGGTCCCACGCTGTTACTTCCCTGAGGGAATCTGTGACCACTGCCGCCACGGTGCTTTCGTCTCCTTTAGTCCTCCAAGTTTTACAGGTTCATCTAAAACTCAGCCTGTCTCCAGAGTGCTGGGAAGGCAATCACACGCAGTCTGCCATGTGTCCATCCCCCTGGATGCATGAGAAGGGGCCTGGGGCCTGGAACATTGCCCATCTAGAGCCATAGAGCCTTCAAAGTCTGTTGCCTTGGGAGGAAGTATCGTTCCCTCTTCCAGGCTTGATGCACATGCCCAGGTGAGCCAGGGGCTCTCAGGCGCGCCCCCAGCTTTCTGTATGGCAGACCCCGGGGGAGGGCTCAGTCTCCTTCCACCCCCACACCAAGCGGGGGGAGTGCCGTCACACTGTCCATGTCTCCTGCAACCGGGATCTACTGGCCGTGGGGACCCACGCCTTGGGAGGGGCTGGATCTGTGCTCTCTCTCACGTCGGGCCCGAAGCACACACTGGACCGCCGGAATCTGCTGTGCATGGTTTCCCAGTAACTTGGAACCAGGATCAGGCGCTGGCTTCTTCCAGTGGCACTTAGGTGCCTTTTAGCCTTGGCCACTGTCTTGTTGGAGTCTAGCCTTCCACACAGCCAGACCCCCAGGGAACAGTGATGGTTTCTCCCAGTACCGCCCTGAAGCTAACCTTGCCCCCCACTAGTTCACCCAATAGGAAAGTGCGGGAATGAGCGGCGCTCACCGGACCACTTCTCTGTCCCCTGCTCACACCTCCTTTCCTCCACTTTACCCAGCTTTACCGGGTGTTATCAGGGCTCCTGGCAAAGAGACAGACAAGGTAACCTTTAACGAGGCAGGCTGGCACAATAAAACAGGACACAAGTCCCAGTTGTCTCCCGTGAAGTCTGCTCACGTTGCCATATGAACAGCTTCGAAGAGCACTTGCTCCACTCAGGCTAAACTCACCGTCAACAGCAGCCACAGTTCAAGTTCCTCACTCTTCACGGGGCTGGGTCTGTCATGTGAAGCCCCCTGACAACAACGGTGGGATGTGACATCTGCAAAGAAGTCCCTCGCCATTGAAAATGCACCGTTCATGACTGTTCATTGGATTCATTCATTTTAGAAAGGTTGACTGACCTTCCACGGTGTATGAGGCTTGTTCTAGATGCTGGGGATGCATTAGTGAGAAAACAAGAACAAAAGCCTCCTGGTCCAGGAACCTTCATGGAGAGTACAGCCTTCCAAGCAGGAGAGAGCAGGTTAATAAACATTGTGACAGTGTGCTGAACCATTTGGGAAAGAAATCAAGACGAGAAAGAGAGACCACGATTAGGGGAGGGAGTAGCAAGTTATAATTCCAAGTGAGGCACTCAGAATCTCATGAAGGAAATGGTATCTGAGCAGGTCTCAAGGGGGTTTTGAGTGAGCCATGATCCACACGTAGGGAACAGGGGTGCAAAGGCCCTCCAGGAAAGTGTTTCTGATAACAGCAAGCATATCAGGATGGCCCACAAGGGAAGGTGTAGACAGATGAGAACCAGACCGTGTGGCCCCCAAGGTCCACTCAACAGACTGGTTGCTTCTCTGACACGAATGAAGACGAATTAAAATACGATCTCCGTTACCTTTTAAAATGCTCTCTCTGAAAATGCTGGGTTGGATTCTGGAGAATCCAGGAGATCAGGGGGCAAGTGGTCCAGGAACTCAGAAGAACCACTGCAAAGATCCAGACAAGAGAGGAAGGAGCTCGGGGCCGATACTGGAACGGCAGAGGCGGTGAGAAGTGGCCGGATTGCTGGGCGGATTCTGAAGGGGAGCAAAGAGCATGTGCCGGCGCACACTGCATGTGGGAGAGTTTGGGCCTGAATTATGGCAAAGACAGTAGCGGTGGCAACGGAGAGGAAGATCTGGGTGGAACTGGAGGGGGAGGAAAGTGAGGCTAGTTTTCAGGTAAGTTGAGGCGAGACCTCGAGCAGGCCGTTGGGCATGGGATCTGGAGTCAGGAAAGAGGTCTAGGCTGCAGCTGTCAAGGTATCTAGTCATCAGCATTCTAATGGCTTCTAAAGCTTCGAGACTGGACGACGTCAACGGAGAGGGAGTACAGAACACCAAGAGAAGGGGCTAGGAAGGGTGGGCTAGGACACCGCCGTGGCCTGCCGGGGGGGGGCGGGAGGAGGAATGGGAAACCGTCAGGGGAAGGAGGAGGAGAACGCACAGCGGAGAAGGCAGCCGGCCAGGAAGGAACAAAAGCCAGCAAGGGCGCGGTCCTACCAGCTAAGGAAGGAAAGTTCTGAGGAAAACTCGTGTCTGGTACCGTTAATACCTCAACGTCAGATGAAGACGGAGACCTGACCACTGGATTTAGCCGTGCAGAGGTGCTCTGAATGACAAGAGTTTTTGGAGAAGGGACAGAAAGCAAGAGCCTGGCTGAAGTGGGTTTAGGAGGCTACGAGAGAAGAGCACCAGAGGCACTGAGGCGGTGTGAACACGAGATGCTGTCCAGGCTAACACAGGGACGCGGTGATGGCTGAGGGGACGTAGAGGCAGGAAGGTTTGTTTGCTTTAAGACGGGACAGCCCGGGAGAGAGAAGAACTGTCGCGCAGGGGAGACGATGGCCGAAGCGATGTCTTCACTAGGCGAGAGACAAGCTCAAGGACACGTGGGCTATGTTGGTCTTGACAGGAACATGGACAGTCCCCCTGCAGCATCAGGAAGAAGGCAGCTTATATGGCTACAGACGCTCGTAGGTAGATGTGCTTGTGCAAATTCTCTTGTGGTTGATACGTTTTCTCAGTAAAATGGGAATCAAACTATCAGCTAAGAGGAAGACCCCAGGACCCTGCCTCCTCTATAGATACATGTAGCGCCTAATAATAAGATTCATTTTTGCCAGATTCTGACGTGATTCCCAATACTCATTCACAAGTAGAGGCCAATGGCTTGACATAAATGGTGTCTGTCCTTCCATCCCGAGACATCTATGTGGAAACGTCGTTAAAACCTCTTAAAACGTCGTTTAAGACCACATTGGGTATCTGTCCTTCCTTGCTTACATTGACTTAATGCTCGTCAGTGCATGTTTTTAATCTTATTATAAGGAAGTATTTATTTGTTTTTTTTTAAAAGATTTTATTTATTTACTTGACAGAGAGAGATCACAAGCAGGCAGAGAGGCAGGGAGAGAGAGAGGAGGAAGCAGGCTCCCTGCCGAGCAGAGAGCCCGATGCGGGACTCGATCCCAGGACCCTGAGATCATGACCTGAGCCGAAGGCAGCGGCTTATCCCACTGAGCCACCCAGGAGCCCAGGAAGTATTTATTTGTATTTGTCTACATAATCGGGCTTATTAGGATCATAACATTCCCTGATTTTTTACTTTATTCTCTGCCTTCTGAAAACCCAGATTGTTTTCTGGGAGGTTTTCCACTCCATAAGGACTAGTGGTCACCGTTAGGGGCTAGACTAGACCAGCTGTCCCATTATCAAAACATCCGAATTTAATTCAGCAGTAATAGCTCATGGGGTTTTATTGTAATTGGCTAAAAAAATATTTAAGTGCACAATTCATATCACCTTTTCTGTGCCACCCATTCTTTGAACCACTCTACAATATACATTTCAAAAGAGAGCCATCAAAAGAAACAGTAAAAACCAGGTTAAAAAAAACATATGGGTTTTAATAAAAACCACTGCCTTTAAAAAAAAAAAAAATCCAGGTAGTCAGATGCCCCAGAGCTCCAACTAATGTCTATCAAGAAGAAATTCAAACCTAGCTTATCCTGATTTCTATCTGAGATTTCCCTCCCAGGGAATGTTGAACAATTCACGAAAGGGGTCTATAAGGTCCTGCCCCAGGACTGTCTGGAACTTCACTGTGGGGAATTTGGTTCCATAGACAGTTTATGGAGAGCACAGCTGAAACATCCTTTGTTACCAATGCTAAGGGGTAGGTTAAAAAAAGTTTTATACCCAGGATTAATTCCTCAAGGCATCAGAGGCTGTCCTGTTGCAGACACATTACTGTCAATGATCAGAGTTTTTAGACTAAGAGATCCAACCATGGGAAGTTTGGCTATTTAGCAAAAGAAAGTCTCAGTGGATGGCCTTCCAAAACTTTATGGTTACAGGACCACATATTTAAAAGACCAAAAGGGAGTACATGCCCTTGTAAATAAATTCTGTTGTGCTTAGGAGGATGAATCCAAAAATATAAAGGCCGATATACTTAAAATGCACGAGACCATTAGATCTCTTAGCACAGCCATCAGTGAAAAGTGAACTATGTCCTTCTGGCTGAGGGGGCCTCAAAGAGAACCACAAACCAAACCCTTAAAGGTGTACTCTAGGTCTTATTTTACTGGTGGTTTACCCTCTTCTCCATGACTGAAAATAACACACGATATGACAAAAAAAGAAAAAAAGAAAAAAAAAAAGACATGTTGAAGAGGTCATGAAACGAACACCTCTCCACATACTGAAAAGGAACATGTTGTGGCCCAGCGACAGTGCCCAGGACGACACAGAGGCCGGCAGAAGGGAAGAGCAGGAAGGACAGCAGGCGCGGCAGAAGCCGCCGAGGAAACAGACAGACCCGCAACTGTCAGAGGACTTCAGCGCCGCTGAAACCGGTCCAGCTGCAGATGCTGCGTGACCTTGGCTGGAATACATTTCGGAATTAGTTTTTGAATACTTGATGAGGTGTTTGGGAATTAAAATGAAATGTTAGCATAATCTCTTCCTTGCACACACGTATAGATCGCATTTCTCTCTAGTATTAGGAGCTCCCCAGCTGGGAGGCCCGGCAATCTTGAGGCTTTCCCCTGCCAGATCCAGCAACCACTGTCATGGCACTTTCCACACGGAACGAGTGTTTGACTGTGACTTACGTTTCTCCTCTGACTGCCTCTAAGCTCCATGGGGACAGCGACTATGGTGTTTAACTAATACTGTTGAGAGCTTCAGACAATGCCTGGAGCAGAGTGAAGGTGTGTGGGGTTAATTAATCCCTCCTCCTTCCCCTCCGAAAACTCCCCGTGGCTTTAAAACATAGGCTCACTCACAGCATAATGTATATACGTGTCCAGTCACCACGCTGTACACCTAAAACTAATGCAACACTGTGTATCAACTATAATTTAATCATTAAAAAAAAAAAATACAGGCTGTCTCCCCACCTACCATTCCATCCTTACTTAACCTTTCCCAGGATCTCTTGGCAAAAATTTCTACTCTACCATCTGTTTCATCTCCTCTGAAAATTATTAACAACCCAGTCTCTTTCTTTCTTTAAGATTTATTACTTGAGAGAGAGTATGAGAGAAAGATCATGCGATCAGGGGGAGGGGCAGAGGGAGAGAGAATCCCAAGCAGACTCTTGGAAGCCCAACGGGGGCTCGATCTCATCATCCCAAAACCACAATCTGAGCTGAAATCAAGAGTCAGATGCTCAACTAACAGAGCCACCCAGGCACCCCCAGTATCTTGTTTTCTAATGACCTGCAAAGGAGTGAGGCTTACATATTCGAGGGCCACTTTCTCATAAGGACCAGAAGCTAGATGGGAGTAAAATACCATATTAACCAGATTATCCCATAAAGTAAGCTTTATGAAAAGGTTTAGGAATTCTGTTTAGGAATTCTTCAGGGGAAGGGATTTAGGAAAGGACTGATGTATTTTCAGCAACCAGTGCTAGCAAGCGCTGGTTTCGGTTTGAGATGTTTACTCAGCATTTGAATGGTTGCTTTAAAACACGGATTCTAATGCTTCGCTTGAGTTTTGAGGGTAATGATACATGAAGATCTTTTAATTCAGTTGTCTATCATTTGGGCACTAGACTCAAGTTACCTGATTCCCGGCACACTATCGTTTTTAAAATAATCAGCTTTGGAAAATATACTTAGGACATAATAAAATTTTTGACTTATGACTGACCATCTCAAGCACTTGCTTATATTTTTAGTCTTTTTTAAAAATTCCATTTTAGAAGGAAATTTTTGTATACCCATGATGGTCTGTTCCACTTATTTTGAGAGCTACTGTGTATGAACTGGCCAAGGCTTTTGAAATAAATCTAAGATTTGCAAGATATTCACTTGTCCTATGGTAGAATCTGGGGTTATCACCTCTTTGTATGAGCTCCAGCTGCCTAGACAAATTCAAAAATTAATTTCCACAAGCCTATTATCTTTGTTATAACGATACACAAATGCCCAATATATGCTTGACTTGCTCACACTGACCCTTACAATTCTGTTATTGTGTGATTTGAACATTTCCTCCTCTCCACCCCGAAACAGACATGAAAATCTTCTATGCCACAATTTTAAGTATGATTGAGAAGGGTTCACCTTCCCATTTTCAAGTGGCTTAATAATATGAAATTGTCAAAACAACATAGATCTTCAGAGACAGCACACGAGTTATTGTGCTGATCACCATTTATCCTGCCTATCCATGGGTGAACTTTTCAGAACAGACCAAGACTTTTCTATAGATAAATGCTCCACTTCTAGTGCAACTGTCTATTTTCCCCACAGAGAAAAGAAAATACCACATTTACTTTCATAGCCCCTCCTCCTTTTTTGCCACATGCCTCTTTCTCCCCTAATACAACAACACTTTGCTAATCAGAGGTCACTTACCTACCAATTTAAACCATCAAAGAACCTAATTTTAAAACGGTCTCTAAGCACCCAAAGAGAGGTCTTTAGGTTCATACATCAAAACATATTGTACAATTTTTTAAAGAGCAGAGCCTTCAAGCATTTACCCAGAGGCTAAATGCTTTGCACATAATTTGAGGGCACCAAATGATCGCAAACCCTTCATTAAGGACAAGAGCGTTCCTCCATTATATGGGTCTGGCAAGAAAGCCCTATCTGGGAGAAAACAGAGCAAATAATTACCAGGACACTTACTTTGCTAGACACTAAGCTAAGAGTTTCATGCATCTTCTAATCTAATCCTGACCAAATCAGCAAAGATGTGAGTGTATCACCTCTATGGGAGAAAGTAACAAAAGAGCTAGAATTCAAAATCAAGATGGTCAGGTGCTCTTTTTTCTATATCAAACCAAATACTTTGCTGTTGGATCAAAAGCTACAGTGGCCATGAAAAAAATCACCTTCCTTAGTCTCCTCATCTGTAAGATTGTTACCCGTCCTCCATTATCCTTTGTTCCACGACTCCATGTAAGGCTGAATGCTGATAATAATGTCCCACAGTCGCTAAGGTGAATCCATTATCAGTCTGCGTTTAAAAAGGTAAGGGATCATATAATGCATGTTCTCGATCACGGTATCTCCCCTGCCAGGTTAGTATCATATTGCACGTCCTATAAAATTATAAAACCCCTTTGTATTGAAAGGCATAACCTTCCTTTAGCTAGAAAATGAATCTCCGTGGATTAGCTCATCCCTTCATACAATGGCACTAAAATGAGCAATGATTTCTTTCTTCCCCACTATGAACAAGAGGAAGAAAGGAGGAAATCTTTTATTGTGTGGCTTCACTATTTTCTGGTGGTAGGAACTGTCACATAACATACATAACAAAATACACACACTCATAACGAAACAGTCCTGACTGAATTTAGTTTTAAATCCTTAATCATTTTGGGCTATTCAAAACTCTTCTGTTCTCCATCCATTTAAAACATTTATTAAGTACCTACTCTCTTCAGGACACTGTGAAGGACATAAAAAGATGAGAAAGCATTGTTATATTGAATACATGTATCAAACCTTAAGGAGGTATAGAACAGCGGGAGCCTCATGTTTCAAATGAAAGGAATGCTTATAAATAAACTGTTTCATATCTCGTTTGGTGAAAAGGAGATTGAAAACATATGCAGATTACACACCGGACTTCCCCGAAACATTGTATCCACCCAACAATTAAAATCAGAGGATTGGCTCTTAGCAGCTCATCAACCAGAAATGTTCATTGATATTCCGATACTGTTTCTTACCATAAGGTTCCACGAACTCCAGCAGAGTTTTATGCAATGTGCTTACACAGTGGCATAATTTTATGCTGACAAGACGGTGGATCAAAATTCAGAAAAAGAATATAATGCATGCATGACTAGCAGATGCGGAGATCTCGGACGGGCAGGCTTCTTCAAAACGAGGATCAGTTGTCACAAGGAGATCCACATTAAAGCGTGTTCTCTCTGAACTCCAAACTGAAGCCAAAAGCAAGGAACACTATCTGATACACTAACAGGTTCATTAAAGGCACCAGCTACGTAGGTGGGGAGGGGGTTTCTGGTTGGTTTTTCAGTACAGGGTTACCTGAGTTATTTTAAATGCCCACTCGCTATTTCTTTAACTCTCCTTTGTATGTTTTTCATGGTCAGTGCAATGTAAAGAATAAAGTATGCAGTTGTTAACTTATTTTTAAACTCTGCCTTGTGGAAACTAGTGACTTCAAGCCAGCAGCAGAAACATTTAAACAGCTTTAACTCCCTACCATAAATGCCTGGGAAACACGGGATCATCTGTTACAGTAATGACCATGTTGGAGATCAGGGACAACCTACCACATTTTGATTAAATTTACTATAGATCCAGCAACCCTCTAAAATGCAAAAGGCCCTTTCTGTTTATGAAGATTATTATTATTGTCATTATTATTGTTATTTGATCAAAAGCCCAGCAAGTGAAACCATGGCAAAATATTTACTATTTTCTCAATAACCACAAAGAGATTACTATCAATTCCATATTGATTTTCAAATCCAGTTCCCATAAAATCAGATTCCTGATCCAAGCCTAAAGACGTATTCCAATTTTTAATACCTCTATGTCAAGTTATTAAACAGAACAGTTTTAAGGGCAGGCTTTTTTATTTAAGGGGTATAGCTTACTAAGTACTGCTTCCGAGAGATGTTAACAATTGCCCAAGAATTAATGAAGCATTTGCATTCTATTATCAGGTTGTACTCTCTTGTACAATCTGAACAGAGGATTTTAAGTCCTTAGAAGAGAATTCTCAGTGAAAGGCAACTGATAACTGAACAAAAATACAAATGGTGGGTAGATATAACCAAAAACCCAAGGTCTCACTTTCCTAGTTAATAATCACTACTATCTCTTTGGCAATGTGGCGTTTCTGCTTCTGAATTATCCACTTCCCCACTGAATCTTTTAAAAATGAGAAAAGCCATAGTTAAGAGAATAGGCTTTGGATTCCAAAAGAGGGACCCCCCCCTCTTTACCCCTGGTTCTACTCCTTCCTAGTCCTGTGATCTTGGACAACTTAATTAAACTCCCTCTGGACCTCCCATTCCTCATCTGTGGAATCATAGGGTTATCTTTTTCCCAGCTACATGAAGTGTAAAGGTTTTTCAAATGCTGTTAATGCTTTGCCACCAGAGATAACCACAACGAACTTCAAGGAAACATTCCCGCTCTTTTGGCCTGAATACCAAGGTGGTATTTATTTAAAACATGAAGCTGAATTCTCACAGGAGAAAGTTTATCTCATTCATCTGTGCATCCCCAGGAGCTAGCATAAAACCTGACACAAAACTCAGGACTGTTCAATGATGTAAATCATGTTATACATACACATATTCAGACCCTACCCATTTCTTTCTTTTTATTTTAAGATTTAATTTATTTATTTGACAGAGAGAGATCACAAGTAGTCAGAGAGGCAGGCAGAGAGAGAGGGAGGGAAGCAGGTACTCCGCTGAGCAGAGAGCCCGATGTGGGGCTCGATCCCAGGACTCTGGGATCATGACCTGAGCTGAAGGCAGAGGCTTAACGCACTGACCCGCCCAGGCGCCCCAGGCCCTATCCATTTCTGAGCCTTGGCTGCCTTTGCTTCGGAAATAGCAACTTGGTCCCCTCTTTACCTCCGCAGCCAGCCCTCCCCCCTGGATTCCTGCAGCCCTCTCCTAAGTGAGGGTGCAGTATCTACTTTGGCTTTCCCCCAGTCTTTTATTTTTCAAGATAGAGTGACCTTTCCAAAGTGTGCGTGGATCTCACCACACTTTAAAGAGCCCTCTCCTCCATTCCTTGTAAGATAAATACAAAGTCCCTAACCAGGTCTACAAAGACCTCCACGGTCTGGCTCCAGCCCAGCAACCTCAAACAACCTACCTTCTAGCCCATTCTCTGTTTTCCAGTCACACTGCTTTTCTTTCAGTCTCTCGAACATTCGAAGCTTTCCTCCTTTGCGAACGCTCTGCCTAACGCGTTCTGCCCGCCAACAACCACCCCCAGGGGTTGCTCATTCCTTCTTCCTCCTTCATACCTCAGTTTAATTGTCAGCCAAGCCTCTCCTCACCTCCCTGAGTCCTTACAGAACCATGTAGCAGAGCCTTCAGAGAATTTATCAATTTGAATTTATGTTCTCAATGGTTGTATGTGTACCTTCCCAACTCCAATGCAGGCTCCACAGGGGAAGTGTCCGTTTTTGCTCCTTAGGCAACTTGAGTATTCAAAATTTTGTGGAATACGTGATTTTTAATAAACATTCATATTCTAAGAGAACACTCAAGATCCAGCCCAGTGGTACCGTGCCCTGATTTTGAGAAACACCACAGTAAAAGAATAGGTGCAGAGCACTTAACGACATAGAGAGTTAAAATAAAGAAAACACAACAAGTTGGAAGAAGATGCAAAACTTAATTCTCTTCCAAGTTTGAAAAATATTACTTTCTCAGACTCTCATTTCTTTCAAGTTGTAAGCATATGCTAATTTCATAGCAAGCCGCTTTTTCTTCCTGGACCAAAGGCTAGGAGCGAGTTTTGCAGGGGAAATTAAGTACAGCACAATATTGCATACATCCATGAAATACAATCATCCACACATCTAAAGGGCTTTTAAGGCATGATGGCTTAATCAGAGTATTTTTAGTACAAGTCCTAAATTCTTAACAAATGCAAATCACACCATCTGCAATGAATGCCTTGAGTGGTCAGAAGCTGTGATACAATATATTTTAAGAAAAAAGAAATTCACTTAAGGGAAGCAGAGCTGGGTTCCATAGCCCCTTCATTAGATGGCAATATTAAGCTGAGTGGGAAGGTCAGTGCTGAATTTTCTGTGTGCAGTTTTGGAATTATTCGTTGTGCTACACTTATCAAATGCAGAATAGCAGGCAGGCGAGAAGCTGAAACTTCATGCTAAAAGCTCACTTAGAAATGTGAAGAAAGAAATGGGGAGCTCTGACAATATTAACAGCAGAAAATGCACCTATAGATGCGAGGAGACCATCTTTTGCTGGGTCATTGCAAGTTAAGCGAAGTGATTTGTAATAAGACACCTTCGACCAGTTCTTGCCCGGGCATCTCTCGCCGGCAGCCTTTGCGCAGCCGTCCAGTCCCGTCTAACTACCCAGGCGCGTGGGCACGGACTCGTCCCTCTTACAAAACTGAAGGTAGGGAAACGCTATGCCCCAGCGAGCCTGTTCCAGAGCAAAGAGATGACCTTTTGGGCCCTGGAAACCCAACGGGGTCTGTCCCCTGCTGACCCCAGAGCACATTACATGAAGGGCTCACCTGGGCAGAGACCACGGCCAGCGAGGCTGCGCCAGGCGAGACCTGGCCTCCCAGGCTCTGCAGGGCGCTTCCCCGCACGTCCGTCACCGCCTGGCCCGGGCGCACACGCGCGCCCGAATTTTCTCTCCATTTAGAGTACAGCCGGGTCCTTCCACCATCTCCCGGCCGGGGCTGTGGCTCGCCGGTTGCAGACCCCGCGGAGAAAGCCGCTGTGTGGGTATCGGCGCGGAGAGGAAGTTCAAATCTCCCGCGCTTCCTGCACCGCCTCGGACGCCCCGCCCCGCCCCCCCGAGCCCCGCCCCGCCCAGCCCCGCCCAGCCCCGCCCAGCCCGGGCCCGCCTGGCCCCGCCCCAGCCCCTCCCGGTGAGGTCCGCCTGGCCCCGCCCCAACCCGCCCACAGTGCCTGGAGCCCACCGAACCCGGCTGAACTCGAAGGGCCCAGGCAATTGGGACCTCAGAAACTCTAACCTTTGGCTTTGAGGTTTTGCTCTTGTCCTTGAACTACTCAGCACACGTCCATTTTGTGATGTTGTCCTCTTGTTCTGCCCTAAAATGCAAAGTCGTCTCAGTCTGGGCAGGCTTTGGTTCTTGTATGCCCTATTCAGAAGTGGGTAAGGAAGCGAGGGACTCAGGAAAGGGCGCTTAGAACAAGCAACGTATGTTTTCTCCTGTGGAGTTAGCATATTTTCGTAAATGTGGCTTTATATGCCACATATACTTTAGTCTCTGTATTAAAAACCCTTTCATTTTTTGAGACAGCTGAGCTAAGTGAGCTCTACGCGAATTCATCAACCATTCTTTTATGGGATGCCCCAGATGAATGCTATTTGAAATTGCTTTGTAAAAGGCAGGGCTCTATACAAATATGAAGGCAATGCATAGCTTTTCAAATTTACACACAGACGCATACATATAAATACATGAAGCTAATGACTCCATACAATTTTTAAATAATAAAAAACCTACCCTTTTTTTGAAAAATAAAATACAGCACATTAAAACAGAATGTTACTCTGTGATGTGATCAGTCTATCACCGTGCTGTCGTTTGACCAGAAGAATAGTAGTTAAACCTGAACTCAAACATTTAAGAAGCATTACATATCTCTCTGTGGGGAGCAATCCGTGATGGAGGTAGCTGGATCACACTCAGGACTCTTTGTACTTTACTCCCTTGTTGAATGGTTGTTTACTTTTCTAGGTCAAATTGCTAAATAATCGAGAAAGAATCCTAAATTCAGTTATAATCTTTGCCCTTTGCTGGAGGGAAGTGCTATACACCTTAGTGCTTCTACCTTTGCATTAATTATTTGTCGGTACCTAGTAAATTATCCCGTTTTGTCTTTTGGAGTTCCTGCGGGTCAGGAACGTGGCAGTGGACTGGCTGGGTGGTTCCGGGGCAGCGTTTCTCAAGAAGTTGCCATGAAGATGTTGGCCAGGGCTGCGGTCACAAAAAGGCTGGATTTTAGCCAGAAGATCCACTTCTAAGGGGCTCCATGGCACGGCTGTGGACAGGTGGTCTTGGTGTGTCATCCTCTGAATCTTCTCCTGACAGGGCAGCTGAGGCCCCCAGGAGGTGTGATCTGAAAGAGAAGGCAGGGAGAAAGCTGTAATGATCTTTATTACCTGGTCCCTGAGGTGACACAGCCAGGCCTTCTCCCCTTCCATCTGTTAGAATCCAGTCAGTCAGCGGAGCCTACAGGGGGCAGAGATGAGGGGTGAAGCTTTGTCTCTAGTAGAGAAGAGTATCCGGTAATTGGTGGCCATATTTTAAAGCCATCATGGTCCTCATTAATTCATCACGGACTTCTCGTTTCTCTTCAGCTTGCGCAGTGTGCATGTCTGCATCAAATATCATCTTTAGCCAGAATCAGGTGTGCTGTTCCCCACAGAGCTCAGTGAGCTGGGGAGGAACACTGCAGATACTGAGACTTCATGGATGCATCCTGAAGAGCCAAGCCGGGTTTTGTTTATATGTGACTCGCCTTTGGGTCTGTTGATACTTCTCTCTGTTACTTTTCCTTGCATCCAGTTACAAGTAAAATCACATGAGTTACGCATCTGCGGCGCCTCGAAAAGAGCCACCTCACACCCCTGCAAGCAAGCCTACCCCAGAGGCAGACTCTCGGTGCTCTTCTCAGACTGTGTCAGATTTCTCCTAACTGCCATCCTTCCTGCCCTTAGCTTTTCACAAGTCTTCTGAAGCACAGTGTATTCCCTGATGACTTTGTATAAGTCATTTGTTTTCTCTAAAACTCCCTGTCTTCATATGTAAGATCAAATATATTTTTCCTGTTAACCTCCACAGGACTGTTCTAATTTCCAAATACCAGAATATACGTGAAAGCTCTTTGAGAAATGTAAAAGGCTCTACAAATTCAAGGAATTAAGATGCATTCTGTTTGCTACTCTTAGAATTTTTTCTGTGTTTTGTTTCTTGGCTCATGCTGTTATTCTTACCTTTTTTTCTTTTTACTTCCTCTTCAGCCTCGCTTACTGAAATTTTCTCACTTAAAATCCTAGTTGAATGCATATCCTCTAAAAAACCTTCCAAGTATGGTCAAAATTAATCTCCTGTTTTCTGAAGTTGGTTTTCCAAACCTACCTCGTGTTAGAGTTAATTGGGTGCATACTGGTCTCCCACTAGAGTCATTCCTTGAAAACAGTAGAGGAACTGTCCTGTTTATCTTTAGACTTCCCATAGGACCCAGGGTGCTCTTTTACACATAACAAACTTTCAGTGACTATTTGTTGAATTCAATTATGATTATTAACTTATGAATGAAATTATTGCAACTTTGTGTCCCCAAATACCTTTTCTTATATTTTTAGTGTTATTTTTATGAATTGAGATTTTATGTTCTCAGAAGTCCTTGCTAGTGGAGCCCGGGTGGCTCGGTGGGTTAAACCTCTGCCTTCAGCTCAGGTCATGATCCCAGGGTCCTGGGATCGAGCCCCACATCGGGCTCTCTGCTCAGCAGGGAGCCTGCTTCCTTCCTCTCTCTCTCTGCCTGCCTCTCTGCCTACTTGTGATCTCTGTCTGTCAAATAAATAGATAGAATCTTTAAAAAAAAAAAAGTCCTTGCTAAAATAAACATCAACAAAAATAGGTAATACATTAAGTTACCCTACAGTATACTTTCTTTATTAGATCAACAAGCTAAGAATCTCGATGTATCCTTGAGGAAATCAGATCAACCACATGTACAATCATTTGTGTACATTCATTTTTACCTATTTATCTTCACAATAACCACAAATATTATGTATGATGGTCAGGATACATATTTGTACTACATGAATAAATAAATTGTGTTTCAAACCACTGGTTATTTTCCATAATCACATGTAGGCACCAACAAAGATACAGAAATGAAGCCCAAATTTTCTGACTCTGAGGCCAATATTCTTTTCACTAGCAGCACAGGTAAGTGTAGATGAAATAAAGATGTCTAAAACACTGGAAAAGATAGCTTTCTCCAGGACCTCAGGTCTCTAATATACAGTTCCTAAGCACTAATGGAAAACGTGTTGGACAGGGTAAGAAATCACCAAAAGGAGATGGAGAGGAGCTAAACATAAACCTGAGTTTTACTTCCAAAGATTTGCATTAATAAAAACATACTTATGCTTGCTCTGTGTGAGGCACTGAGTCAGGCTGCACACCAAAGATTACAATGTAGGTAGGGATGCTGACATGAAAAGATACAAGAGGAAAAGAGAGCCCATGTTATATACCAAAAAGGATTTGAAGACTGAGAGAATTCACTGTAGGGACACATCACTCAGAAACATGTCTGGGAGATGCTCAGAGACAAGATGAGGTCTGAGCTAGTCCTTTAAGAAGGAAGGCCCTCGGCAAGTAAAAAGGTCAATTAAGAGCATTCTAAGAAAGAGGAATACAGGCAAATATGTGATGTATTTGAGACACAGTGATCAAAGACTTGTCAGGCAGGGGCGTACGGGTAGATAACCCTGGAAAGATTCGTAGGGACTGCTGTGTGGAGAGCCCAGGAGAAGGAACAGCAAAATCCATCTTCCTGGACAATGGGCAACCATGAAACATTTGAGCAGATGCCCACAAATTCACTAGACTTATCTACTAAAACTGAATCCAGAACTCCGTTCAAACTTTGAAGAGGAACCCACTCTGCAGTTTGGATCCCTTATTTGTTAATTCTTCACTAAGAAATAGATGGGGATGCCTGGGTGGCTCAGTCAGTTAAGTGTCTGCCTTTGGCTCAGATCATGATCTGTGGGTTGCTGGGACCGAGTCCCGCATCGGGATCCTTGCTCATTGGGAGCCGGCTTCTCCCTCTCCCCGTCTGTGTTCCCTCTCTCACTGTGTCTCTGCCAAATAAAAAGAATAAAATCTTAAAAAAAAAAAAAAAAAAAAAAAAAAACAGATGGGTCACAGAGGCTCATAGTAGGTGAGCATAGCTGTTTACATAATGCTGAGTTCATAACACTTTAAAGAGTCCTTAGTTCAAAATTCCTCCGTTTTCACTAACAATGATCCCAGATACTTATTTAATGTTTCTAAATCCCAGGCAGCGTTCAAAGCATTCTGCAAATACAGACTCTTTTGATCCTTGCAATAATCCTCTGAGGTTTACACGATTCTTATCTTCATTTTACAAATGAAGGAACTGGCACAGAGAGGTTAGGCAATTTGTTCAAGGCCACAGCGTTGGGATCCAACCAGGCAAGTCATGGCCTTCGCCAAATATTTTCAGCCACATCAATTATAGTACACTGGCCTTCAACCAGACATTTTTCGCAATGAGCTTAAGAAATGCTGGTTTAGAGGAAAAGCAACCTTTTAGTCACCCTTAAATAGGAATTAAAGTCAATGAAAAAACCTTCCCATCGTGTATTAAGTTTTGACATACTTTGGTTAGTGAAACTTCGTTTTCAGCCCTCTCTTTACAAAGTCTGTGGGCAGCTTTTTTAGGTGGAATGATAAAAATGTAACTGGGGGAAATTTCTTTAATCTCTGTGTTTTACATAAATTACCTGAATATATTTAACAAGTAGAGAGATAACATCCATCCTCTCTCTACATCCTCTTACTCTGAGCTCTGGATAGAGGAAACAGTCATTAGTGAACATGAGGTGCAGGTGTTTTTGGTGATATTTACTAAAGAGTCTCCAGTTTCTACCCATTAAGAGAAACTTTTAACAGTAGACTACCAGAAGAATAATAAAACGCACAGCAACAGAAGCCATTTTGACAGTTTTATTGTTTGAGGCAGGTAACAAATGTTGAGACTTTACAGAGCAGTGGATTTCGTTCCACTGCAAAGCCTGGAAGTGCCAGGTAACAGTTTTCTGCCAGCACAGTCACAGTCGAAATCGCAAAACCAAGCTGGGCCTCCTAGGTGATGCACGAAGCCAGTCTGACATAGGGAGACTGTTCAGAGTGTTGTGGAATCCAGGACTGTGCTGCTTTAATTCTAGCTTTGTTTTGGACAATTCTCCGCAGAAGGGATTTTTCTCGTTTGTTTTGTAACTTAGGCATATTAAGGAAGTAAAAGTAGTTTCTGAGCATGAACTTGATTTGGGAGAAGTCAATACCTAAAAGCTATCAAGCACTCACAGAGGAGCAAAATAATCCCTTCGTGAGGGTTTTCCCCCTTGAGAGAAAATAGGAGAATTGATTTCTTTCCTATTTTGTAATAGACCAGTGAGTTATTTTTTGTTAATATCTTGGGGCAACATTCCTCATCAGTCTCCGCCTCCAGAGGATGTATTACGGATGAGTCATGAAATGCTCCATTGACTCATTCATTCAAAAAACCATCATGGGCTCCTCCTGTGTTGCAGGAAGGGGGCTAAACCCGTGGATACAAATAAAGGTCAGAGATCTAGGCAGCTCACAGACTAGTGCAGGGAGAAGAGCAAAAGAGTGCCAGTTCTCTAACAGGTAAGCTCTGAGCTCCACAAGCAGATGTGGAAGGGAGCCCTGGGATTCCAGACACCCCAGCTCCCTTTTGAGGAAGAAGAGGGAGAATTGCATCAGAGTCAGAGGAGGGGGTTTTCAGGCAGGTGGGGGAGAAAGAATTTCTGAAGCCAGGAGGTGCGAGAGAACGTCCTATTAGGGGAACTGCTAGAATGCCCAGAAGACAAGAGGTCAGGAAGTGAGAGCTGATGGTGGCCAGAGAAGACAACAAACCAAGGTTATGAAAGATCTAAGATTGGGGCGCCTGGGTCGTTCAGTCATTAAGCGTCTGCCTTCTGCTCAGGTCATGATCCCGGAGTCCTGGGATTGAGCCCCTCATCAGGCTGCCTGGTCTGCTGGAAGCCTGCTTCTCTCTCTATCACTCCCTGTGCTTGTGTTTCCTTTCTCACAGTCTATCTCTCTCTGTCAAATAAATAAAATGTTTAAAAAAAAAAAAAAGAAAAATCTAAAATGATATGCAAAGAAGTATGGATATTATTTTTAGAGTAATGGGGAGCAATAAAGAATCCTATGCAACAGAGTAACACGATTCCATAAGCTTTACTTAATGGTCACCAGAACAGTGTAAAGCAGTGATTCTCAACAGAGGTGAATTTTGCCTGTTTGGAGACCGTTGGTCACATCTAGGGGGAAGGGAGTGCTATCGGCATCTAATGGGCAGAGGGTAGAGATGCTGAAAAACAGCTTATAATGCACGAGACCTGTCACCACAACGAAGAAGCATCCAGCCAAAAATGTCCAGAGTGCTGGCGTTGAGAACCCCTGGTATGCTATGCCGCCTCACGCCCCACTCCCCAAGTTCACGCACCAGTCCCTGGGACTTGTGACTATGTTTCCTTGTACAGCAAAAGGGCTGTGATGTGACCTCGGATTGTTGGATGAGGTGAATAGTGTGGATTCCCCAGGTGGGCTCAAGGTAATCCTAAGTGCCGATGAAAGGGAAGCAGTAGAGACAGAAACAGAAAAGGTAAGGTGAGCACAGAAGCAGTCAGTGAAGGAGACATGGTGGCACCAGGCTGTTGCCTTTGAAATAGAAGGAGGAGCCATGGGCCAAAGAATGCAGGGGCCTTTAGCAGCTGGAAGGGGCCAGGACAGAGGCTCCCTGAGAGCCTCCAAAAGGAGCCAGCCGTGCTGACCTTTGATATCAGGCCAGAAAGACTGCTCTTCGAGTTTTGACTTCAGAATAGTCAGAATAAATCTGTGTTGTGTTAGGCCACTTAACTTGTAGTTTGTTATAGAAGCAGTAGGCAATTAATACATCTGTTTTGGAGAATGGGATCGATGGGAAGCAAATCTTGAGGCAGAACGAACAGTAAGGAGCTTTCAATAATGCCAGGGACTTAACTGAACACTACCACGGTGAGCAAGGCAGGAAATGAACAAAATTCCTGCTCTCTTGAAGTTTATAAATTAGGGATTTATATGAGTTCTTGTTACACTCCAGAAAATAATCCCTTGTACAATGCTAATTTCCTTTCCCCTGTCCTTTATACATCAGCTAACTTTCTATTTTGAGTCGAAAGTTTTATTTTTGACAAATTCAAATTTATCAGTATTTCACATTATGATTCATACTCTCCTCCCCATCCAAGGTCATCTCAGTGTCATAAAACATCTCTCTACATTTTTTTCTATTAACTTTATTTATAGTTTTCTTATGATCAATTAATTATTGCTGCCAGGTATTACTCACTTTTTCAAAGAAATGTCATTAACCCTACCCTTGCCATGTTCCTGTAGAGGAATAGACTTCTCACACCATTGTCAGGACCAGCTGTGTGACTACCTTTGCTCAACGGAGTGTGAATTCTCTTGTCTGGTCATAAACTTGCGAAGGAGAAATACAATGTTTATTGTTGGAAACCAGTGAAATTTTGGAATGGTTCGTTATGAAGCATAACATAGGGAAATGTGATTGAAACACTTATGTTTACACTTAAGTCTTTTAACTATGATGCCATCACTGTCATATGGAAACTTGTCCTTAATATACAAATATGTTTGTTTCCTCTATTGTGGTTCAGGGATCCATCTGATCCTGCACAATTCTATGCTATTTTTATGACTGTTCTATTTTACTGTATCTTAATGTCCTGTGAGTTCCTGCTTTTCAGTTTTCCTTCTCAAAATTATACTAGCTTTGTAGGAATGGTCAAGTTTTCAAGTTATATTTAGACAATGTTTCCTGTTCTCCCCCAAATTCTGCTCGAAATATTGACTATAAATACATTAAATATGTAGATAAGCTTAGGAAACCATTAATAGTTTTACCATGTTTTGTCTGCTTTTATTAAGGTCTCATTTATTCAATTTTTAGGAATTTTACAAGTCTCTAGGTAAAGATACTATGTTTTCTTCCTTGGTTTGATTCCTAGTTGTTTCCTTGTTTGGGTTGGTATTTTAAGTGGCATGTTATTCTCTATTACAGTTTTAGTTGCTGTTGTTGAATTTCCATTTCCATGGAGGCTCTAGACTCCAGTGTGAAATGGAAACACCCAACTGGGGAAGAGAGGAAAATACTAGCACTTCTCTGTATGCTTATTTTTTAATTTTACTTTAACATTTTTATGTTTAGGCAAAGAGTATCTAGTGTATTAATATAATAGTTATATAATAATAAGAAGAGCTAATTTTTAGGAGCATTAACTTTGTGCTAGGTACCACAAATGCTTTCCAAACATGAAATTACTTAATCCTCACCATATCCGAGGTGGGTAAGTGTTACTGTTATTATTATTACTATTATTATTACTATTCTCACTTCACAGACAAGAGGAGTGAGGCAGAGAGTGATTATGTAGTTTGCTTAAATTCACACAACCAGTAAGTAATAGAACCAAGATTTGAAAGCGAGAAAATCTTGTTTATGATATATACACCACTTTGTATGTAAACTGTGTAACTGCAATTTATGAATAAATATTGGGGTCATGCTAGACTCGAAGGATCAGTGGGCTTGCTTTTTAAAGATTGTTATTTTTTTAGGTGTTATCTATCAACTTTTAGGGGAACCAATATTTTAAGACTAGCAGAAAAATGCTGTTAATCTTTGAAGTTTATATTGTATCTGGCAATTCACTTAACTTTTTTATTAGATGTCCTAATTTGTTCATTCTGTTGGGTTTTCTAAGTAGAAAATCTTATCATTTCCAAATAATGACAGTCTTATCTCTTCCTTTCCAATTCTTATCATTTCTAATTATTTTCCTTGTCTTATTGTGTTGGCTGGGGCCTTCAGTATTATATTGAATAGTAGTGGTGATAAGAGATATCCTTACTTTGTTGATGTTAAAATTTTTTCAGTAAGCACTACCTAGCTGAGCCTTTTATGTAAATACTTTTATCAAGTTAAAGACATCATATTTGTTCTCAGTTTTCTTAGTTTTTCTTCTGTTTTATCAGTATTTAACCTCAGAACTTATTAAATGCTTTCTGTATCTACTGAGATCATTTATTTTTCTTGTTTAGTCCATTATTATGATGAACTACATTGATAGAATTTTGATCAGTAAACCATTATAGCATTCCCAAAATAATCCCTTCCAATTCACACCCTATCATTCTTAACCGATTATGAATTTACTTGGCTACTGTTTTATTTCATGTTTTCTTATCTGTGTTCAGAAGTGAACTAAGACAGCTTACTCTTTTTCCTTTGTATTGTCCTTATTCAATTTTTATACCAAGATATTAATATTATAAAGTGACTTGTGCCATCTTTGTTTTTTCTGGAAGAGCTTTCACAAGATAAAACTATCTGCCTTTCAAACATTCACTTATCAATCTTTAAAGGACCCTATTTCAACTAACTCTGAGGTATTTAGTTAGCAAAGAGGGATACCAAAGGTGTGTTATGGCATTTTCTAGAGGAAGCTGACTTATTTGGTTAGGTATTTTCTGCAATCCATCATAAGATAAGTGAACTTTAAAGTTTCATAGCAGAATTTTGAAATTCATAGCATCTGGCAGTTTGGAAAACACTTATGTATATTTGTTTCACATGTCCAACCGCTTTTGAAGACCATTTCCCCCACGACTCCTGCCAGATTATTAATAGAATCAAAATAACTATGTCAACATAAACGATGTTTTATTGGTCAAACGGAAAGACAAAAAAGAGATCAGGTCCCAGAAGGTGATTACTATCAAAAAATTCTGCTGGGGACCATGTTTGTTCCAATGAGAAGATACATCAAGGTAATCATTCTTCCAACATGCAAGATTCCCACTACAGGGAAGGCAAAGGGGCAACTGTTATCTGCCTTGCCTGGGTCAGAATGTGGGGATGGGTTTAGTGAGGAGCTCCCCTTAAGAAATAAGAGCTGAGAAACAGAAGTCTTACTGGCATTCTTTAAAATATTTCATCTATTTATTTGAGAGACAGAGAGAGAGAGAGAGAGAGAACGCGAGTGCACAAGCCTGGAGAGGGTCAGAGGGAGAGGGAGAAGCAGACTCCCTGCTCAGTGGGGAGCCCAATGTGGGGCTCGATCCCATAACCCGAGGATCACTACTTGAGCGGAAGGCACATTCATTATTATTTTTAATGGTTTCTGGTTTTACACAATGAACTGGAAAACTCTGACAAAGTTAACAACCCAGTCTGGGTGCTTGTTTGTAGGGACAGCAAAGCATTTGGAAAAATGAAAGCAAAGGATGTGGCAGCTGACAAGGAAAGCAGATCCTACGCCAAATCCTTCCGGCCACTATAGAGAAGACACAGGGGAAGGTCTTGAGCCTGAGAATGAACATGGAGTTTGTTTTTCTGTTTATTTATTTATTTATTTATTGTTTGGGTCAGACCTGTCTGACACAATGAACCTGGAGTTTAAAACAGAAATGCTTCAATTATGCCATTATGCCTTGTCATCCACTTTGCGGACTCACCTGGATGGTGTAGAGGCATGATTTGAAGTTCAGGCAACACTGAAATTGAGAGCTGGGGAATGACAGCAACAGATGGACCTTGCTAGCATGAAGCAATTGAAGGTGTGCAAAGTCTGAGCAAAAATACTCAATCCTGAGCTTGACAGACCATATAGAAGCAGGTTATATCATTAGCTAAAGGTCAGATATAAATACAGTGAGCTTGTTTAAGACAGTTGGGTATGCACTATCATTCTCAATCATATTTATGTACCTGGGGGATAACTTGACAGCTAGATGCGTATCCGTCTCTTCCTATGTAATAAAACAAGTAGAAATCTCAGGAGGTGCCTGAGTCCAATCCATTGTGTTTGACATCTTAATGAGAACACACCAATTAGAATATAGTAAAATGGACTCATATTTCTAACAGAACAGAGGGGTCCATTTCAACAGCCAAATGCAAGATCACCTCTTACCCTAACTTTTAGCATATACTTTTAATTAGCTACCAAGGTCAACAACAAAAAGAAAAACTCAGTCTTATTTGTAGATGTGTTGAAACCCATTAAAAAAATGAATAACAATATTTTGATATTGTTCATTTTATGTGGACAGAGTTCAGAGTTTATCTGTTAAGCCTCCAGAAGGATTCTTTGGCATTTCTCATCTAATTATGGTTGGCTTGGACTCAATTTGAGCTAGTGATTAAGCCACAACAGGCTCTATTTTCCATTATTAATCTCTTGGACTTGAAAGGTTTATCAGACCCAAAGCAATTAGACATTTAAAATTCTGGGTTTTTTGCATACTTGCTAAATACTGACTCCTGAGATTTTTCTGTTCCGCTGTTTTCATATGCGAAGCAATTGGAAAATGCTAAGGGATGTGTGTGTGTGTATGCACGCGCGCACGCGTGTACATACCCATGTACACATACACATTTCATAGTCTTTCAGTATTAGCATCCATCTTCACAAAATATTCTACTTTAGATTAGCAAAGCTGAGAAACTCTGCATTCCCTTCCTGCACTAATTTGGTGAAGGCATCCAGAGCCATATCCTAAATGCCTATTGGAATTACGCTCTAGCTCCTATGTGGAGGTTTGCTTCAGCAGACGTTTTTGTGACAGCTTGATTATCAATGGTGTGATTAATCCCTTGGTGCACGCACATCAGGACTTGCTTCCAGGGTTGAGTGTTACTGTGAAAGGGACGGCTTAGCGCAACACATGGGGAATTCACAACTCCCCAGAAGGGAAGGGGTAAGCATGACAACTCAGAAAGAAGTGGTGAAGCCAGTTACGGAAACATTTGCAAGGGTTCCAGATAAAATCATTTTGCACAAATCTCACCTCAGAGTCTTTCGAACTGACTAGGAAGTGGATTTTTTTTTTTTTTAACAGCAGGGCAGTCAATAATCTTCCTCAGTATCACTTGGATTTAGTGCTTCATTTGAGAAAAAGGAGTGATATTTCAAAGACAGAAAAACACTACTTGGAAGATTTCTGATTACCACAATGATGCCTGATGGGAGAAAGTCTGTGCAGCATCCTTGCACGAACACAGAAAGTTTTAAGGAGTTTTCTTTATGGAAACTCTTCTAGAAGAGTAGAAAATGTAGAGGCATAAGCCTCCAGCAGAAGTTTGAATTTGGCTTCTGACTGATTTGTGATTTCTTAAGAATTTCTCTTTGGGTGTTAGTTAGGGATGATATATATTCAGCTGCATATAACAGACAAGGGTATCTTCTTCTCATATCTTAAGTCTGGACATAGGCAGGCAAAGTTGGTGTTGTGGCATGGTATCGTCAACATCCTGGCCTCATCCTGGCCTTATTTTGTCTTTCTGTTCCTTCAGTCTCATGGTTACTTCATGGTTCCAAGATAGCATTCTCCACCTCTGTAGAACCTCCTTCTGCATTCCTGGCAGGAAGGCTAAGAAAGCTCTGAGGAGGAAGAGCTGGCACCCACATCAGGAAAGCAAAACTATGTAGAAATTCCTGGTAAGTTTCAGCTTATATCATTGACCAAACAATGTCATATTCCGGAATAGAGTCTGAGAAATGGTGTAGATATTTTTTATGTTCTTTTTTTTTTCCTCCTTCCTTTTTCCTTCTCTTTGCTTTGTTTCTCTTCTTTTCTCCTTTTTGGCTGTACTGCCAATAAAAAGTAAATGGGGGTTCTTTTGGTAAAAACCAAGGAGGGGATGGATACCGGGTAGGCAAGCAGCACATTCTATCACATGTTGCTTCAAGATATTTACCCGTATCCATTCTGCTTTAGTGATGCCTGTGACATTCTGATTCTTATTTTGTACACCATGCCTTCTTATCCTTATTTTGCTTGATTAGAAGAGGATTTCATTTAATATAGCATTAGTGAACAGAGCCGATGCTCTCAAGGAGTAATGGCATCTTAAGAGGTTGTTGCTCAAATTCATTCCTCCACAGTGTTCCAAAAGAATACCACCAACCACCCGATTACTCATACATGCAGGAAGGCTAGGGAGGTGTGCTAGGTCGGCAACACCGGAGACAAAGTCAAAAGCAAATCTGCCATCACTCTTCACATAGTGGCCCTGAGAGTTGAAACCTGAAGGATAAACTATGTTGATACTAAAACCCCAAAGCAAACACTGGTAGAACAGGATATATAGACAAATCCAATGGAGATTTTTACCACCCTCTATCAAATGCCGTAGTAAAATCTACAAGGTAAACCATATGTTGGGAAATTAAACTTATTCAATAACTTTAAAAGGCTTGATGTTTTAAAGTGTGTTAACTGATAATGATAGACTTAATGTAGACATCATAGCATAAGATATCTAGATAAGCCCAAACATTTGAAAATTAAAGAACTCCTTAATGTCAAGAGATCAAAGATAAAAAAAATCACAAGGGAAATAAAAACTTAATTTGACTAAAATTATAATGAAGGGACTCCTGGATGGCTCAGTTGATTAGGCCGCTGCCTTCAGCTCAGGTCATGATCCCAGGGTCCTGGGATCGAGTACCGCATTGGGCTCCTTGCTCAGCAGGGAGCCTGCTTTTCTCTCTGCCTCTGCCTACCACTCTGCCTGCTTGTGCGCACCACCCCCATCTGACAAATAAATAAATTAATTAAATCTTTTAAAATTATTATGAAAATATAACCTGTGAGCATTTGTGGGATGCTGCTAAAGCAGTTCCTAAAAAGAAAATTCTTAAATTAGGAAAGAAAAAAAGATTTTAAAGATTAAAAAAAAAAAAGATTTTGGGGTACTCTAAATTCCTACCTCAAAAAGCTAGAAAAAGATAAGCAATTGAAACCCAAATATACAAAAGAACAAAAATAGTAAATATGAGTATAAATCAAGAAATAACAAAAGAACAATGTAGAAAATCAACAAAACCAAAAGTATCTGAAAAGATAAATAAAATCCATCAAACTATAGCTAGATTGATAAGGAAAAAAAATGTTAAAAAGAAAACGAAATCTATTTTCAGGAATACATGAGAGGGCTTTTTAAAATACTCTAGATATTAGAGGAATAAGAAAGCAATATTTTGAACAACTTTATGACAATGTACATGACAATTTAGCTGAAATGGACAAATTCCTTGAAAAACACAGGTTTCAAAACTGATACGACAGAAAATCCGAGTAGCCCCATAATAGCAGAGTTGAATTTGTCGTCAAAATCTCCTCACTACAAAAACTTGAGTCTTAAATGGCTCTCTTGGTGAATTTTGGCAAACATTTAAGAAAGAAAGAATGCAAATCCTACATAGTTCCACTTAAAACAGAAGAGGAGGCAACAATTGCCCGCGTTGACTAGGAGGCTTCGAGGAGGCCTGCATTCAATTTTCCCCTCCTTACAAGCTAATAAATTAACCTATTACTATTTCATAGGTTCTGGCAGAAGATGGGAGACTCCTGGATCAGAGAGAAATGACTTTATTACTCACAGACAGCAGCAGAATGAGCATCATTATGTTTGAGTCTGACCCCTTTTCTTGAGGACCCCTGAGGTGACACAGAAGGTCTAAGTGGATGCCTGTACATGCAGTCAACTACACGGCAGAGGAGGGATTCTGAGGCTGGAGAATTTACTGTCCTGTGTCTGTCTGGTGATCAGGCCCTGAGTAAAAAATCAGGAAAACTCGTTCTGGGTTTAGCTCAGCTATCGGCATATTCGTAGCACAGGACAAATCACCTATGTTTTGGAATCCTGCTCTTACTACCCATAAAACCTGAGGATTTGGACAAGGTGATCTCTCAGGACCCTTCCAACTCTTTAATTGTAACTGACTATGTCCATGAACTAAAGAGGGTTGAAAATGTTAGCCTCAAAGTATTTTCTGTAATAGAGTTAGGAGTATAAAGTTAAAGACATGGCAAGTTCCTTTGGTCAGGTTCTGGCCTGAAAACATCAATGGCACCATCCTATGATTCATAAATTAGCGAGGGATCTATAACTTTGCAACATTTCTATTTAAGGTTTCAAATTTGTGCTTCTCTGAATACTCTTTTCATGTCCATTTAAAAATATCTCCTGATGCCTTGAAAAATGTGGTTTTGGACTGTGTGGGTCCCACTTACATGCAGATTATTTGTTTGATAACTACAGTACAGTACTAAAAATGTATCTTCTCTTCCTTATGATTTTCTTAATAATATTTTCTTTGCTCTAACTTACTTTAAGAATACAGCATATAGGGCGCCTGGGTGGCTCAGTGGGTTAAAGCCTCTGCCTTCGGCTCAGGTCATGATCCCAGGGTCCTGGGATCGAGTCCCGCATCAAGCTCTCTGCTCAGCAGGGAGCCTGCTTCTCTGTCTCTCTCTGACTGCCTCTCTGCCTACTTGTGATCTCTCTCTGTCAAAAAGAAAAAAAAAGAATACAGCATATAATACAGAGAATATACAAAATATGTGTTAATCAACTATTTATGATATTTAAGGTTTCTCATCAACAGTAGGCTATTAGTAGTTAAGTTTTGGGGAAGTCAAAAGATACATAGTGAACCCTCTTACACTGTTGGTGGGAATGCAAGTTAGTGTAGCCACTTTGGAAAACAGTGTGGAGTTCCTCAAAAAATTAAAACTAGAACTATCCTTTGACCTTGTAATTGTACTATTGGCTATTTACCCAAAGATACAGATGTAGTGAAAAGAAGGGCCATATGTACCCCAATGATCATAGCAGCAATGGCCACAATCACCAAACTGTGGAAAGAACCAAGATGTGGTTCATGTAATCAATGGAATATTATGCCTCCATCAGAAAGGATGAATACCCAACTTTTGTAGCAACATGGACAGGACTGGAGGAGATTCTTCTGAGTGAAATAAGTCAAGCAGAGAGAGTCAATTATCATATGGTTTCACTTACTTGTGGCCATAAGGAATAACACAGAGGGCATTAGGAGAAGGAGAGGAGAAGCCATCACATTCTGGTCCCCTGCAAGAAGAAAGGGAAAGGTCCAGACACCTTTCCCACAAGGCTTTGTCTTGTACTGAGAAAGGGTGCTTTCCCCCAGATAAATCTGCCTATAGTATCTCATTGGCCGGAACTGGGTAACCTAGCCTTTCCCCAGCTCCAAAGGTACTTGGGGGAAGTGAAGATATTTACATAATAAACTGGAGACATTGATGTTTTAAGGAGGGAAGGGAGAAAAGGTAGTGGCAAGTGATGAGCGCTTTCTGCCATGAGCCTCTTGTAGAAAAGATGACAGAAAAACAGGGACGTGCACCTCCATTCTTCTTGTCCCGTTTATTTCTGTAGCCTTTCCCCTATTTTCTCCTAATCAATACCTTATTTGAAAATAAAGACTCGGGGCGCCTGGGTGGCTCAGTGGGTTAAGCCGCTGCCTTCGGCTCAGGTCATGATCTCAGGGTCCTGGGATCGAGCCCCGCATCGGGCTCTCTGCTCGGCAGGGAGCCTGCTTCCCTCTCTCTCTGCCTGCCTCTCCATCTACTTGTGATTTCTCTCTGTAAAATAAATAAATAAAATCTTTAAAAAAAAAAAAAAAAAAAAAGAAAATAAAGACTCTCTCGACCTTACCTCAGATAGTGAGTTAAAGCAACGTCCAAGCTACATCCGTAAGCTGATGGCTTTCTGACACAAATAGCTCAACAACCATTTCCCCCCACCTTGGGGAAATCGAGTATCCCAAAGATAGAGCACTGAAGAGGAACAAAAAATGGAAATCAGCTTTGAGGGCAGAAATTGAAAGTTTGTTTCATGACAGGCAGTCAGCATTTTATTGGGGTCACAAAACATGCAATTTCCTGTCTTCTTGAAGGCCTCCCCTTCTTAAAACACTGCCCTGTAACCCGGTGTGTGAAGAGGAACGCCATCAGGGCCGAGGAGGCAACAGCTTCCCTGTCCTAAGTGCACGACTTTTCGCTAATGGCTCCAGACACTGCTTGCGGGGCCTGGTCCCATTCATCATTGTCATAATCAACATCCCATATTTTTGAGTGTCCATGGGGGTATGACATTGTACTGTGCATAATGTTTACTGTCCTATTTCTGCTTCCAAATTGTTAGCGAGATTTCGTTCACACTTAGCTCATCTCCGATTACAAGCACCACTGTCCGCTGCTGCCGACTACCTACAGCTTTTTATACTGTGCGTGTTCCCCAGAGGAATCTGGTGAGAAAGTGACACCACCACTTTTTCGGTCTGTTTTTTCATCATTAATGGATTTCCTCAACATGCCCATTAGTAGGTACTGTTTTCTTGATCATGAGACTCCGCAAGGACATCGCTGAGTTCAAGGTTTGCCAGAAACTTCAAGATTTGGAGGAAAAAGAAAAGGCTCCTATTTACCAGTTTTGGGGACAGCAGTCTGTGTTTGATATTGCATTCTTAAGTTATCCTGCCAGAGGGATAATTAGCACACATACTTTGTAGAGGAAGTCAGGGATGCTGAAAAAATTTAGGTTAGCTGTCCAAAGTCCAAAGAGCTGGTAAAAGATCGAAACTAAACTTGCATGTGGGTCCTTCCTTAATTATCTTTCAGCTACAGTAAGTGTACTGTCCTTTGAGAACTGTCATCGTATTTCACCGAGAGGTCCCGAAACCCAACCCTCATTGGTGAATTCAGTTTCACCTAAAGGACCCACACCTGCCAGAGACATGAGTGGGCACCGTGCGTGAGGAAGAGCAGATGCTTTCCTAAGGCAAGAGAAGGTACTTAAATGCATCAGGGTTTAGGATTAAGGTTTATTATTTTCTTCAAGGTATATTACATACCATGCTCTTTTAATGTAGAGGAACTAAAATTACATCATATTCTCGTTTAATGTGGTTTATTTCTCCATACATACTTATGTCACTATTTTGCTTCCTTACTCTAGAAGCGAGTTCTCCATCGTCATGACAGATCTTCTAATGGTCTATCCTCGCTCAGAACGCTTCTTTTTTCTTTTGGCATTTTCTAGTGTGACGCTACATTGGACATGTGCTTTCTTCCTGTTGTTCAAGGGCTTTTGAGATTTTCAGCCTTGTTGTCCTCTGGCATTATTTTGGAGGGCCGCTACCTGCACATCTATTTCCTGAGTAGGTTTCAGAATCCTGCATTTCCCCTCGGCATTTCACGATTGCAGAAGGCTTTTCTGTAGTGTGTTTATCTTCTCTGAGTCTATACTCAAGCCTGATTCTCCAGCTCGCTTCAATGACAATTCAGTAAGAACCTGAATGTTTGCACATTGTGACTGCTACAGAATCTTACTGTGCCTTCTGGTTCATAGGTGCCGTGAATTTCTTTATTCCTAATAATTCTGCCTGTAATGATTTTAAGCTTCATTATAACTTTGAAAAGGAATCTTGAAAATCTTTTTTGCATGTTTTCTTCTTTACAGTATTTATTGCAAAGAGTTACTCAACCTTCGAACTGTTCTTTAGCAATGAAAAATGTTTCTGTCACAGACCAAAGCCCACAGATGTAGCACTCATCTCCAGTTTCCTATACGATGCTCTCTGGCCTTTAACCCACATTTCCACCTGGTACCTTGAGATACACAACATGTTCGTAACTTTGCAAAGCATTTTCCATTAGCCTCCCACTGTCTTGATATTCAGGCACTGATGACAAGGACAATTATTTAGTAATGTACTATTTTGCTGCCTGTACTTCCCCCTATAATTACATGGTTAGTAGGAAAAAAAAAAAGATCAGCTATGTAATAAAACCTAACAGAGACTAAAATAAAATATAAAAGCAGATTTAAATGTATTTTTGAAAGATAAAGACCAAGTGGAGGAGAAGAGGCTTGCATAAAAAAAAAAAAAGAAAGAAAACAAAACTAAATGTAAAGAAAAAGTAAAATATCAACAGCTGTCTATAATATACACGGAAATTAAACTTCACGTTCTTTGTATATTTTAAAATCATATAATCATACCATTTTTACCCACTTGAAAGAAAATCAGCATGCATTAGAATTAACCACAAGGAAGGACTGAGTCGATCCTGAACAAGGTAGCCGGAGATAGTCAAAACTGCCCATCTCAAAATGAAAAGAAAGGGAAGGACCCAGAAAGGCTCCCCTGAGTTGGACACAGAAGAAGACAGAGACGGAGGCCCAGGTTGAGTGAAGAAACCTGTTGATATCAAAAGAGGACAAGAAAGAAGGGGCTTAGGCTGAGTATAAATATATAAAACTGACCATGGATATATAATATATTATGAAAAAAAGAAGAACTATTCCATTCACCGTTGATTCTGGTCACATGAATGTAATTAATAAAGCATGCCATGGAAATTATGTTATATCACATACTCTTATTATCACTCAAAATATGTGTAATTCATATACTGATGGCGGGTTGCAGAGAAGATCGTTTGTGAATCAAAACAAGGCAGGTAAAGACAGGGTGCTTGGGTGGCTCATGGATAAGCATCAATTCTTGATTTCAGCTCAGATCACGATCTCAGGGTTGTGAGATCGAGCCCTGCGTTAGGCTCTGCACTCAGTGGAATCTGCTTGAGATTCTCTCCTTCTCCCTCTGCTGCTCCCCCTTCTCTTTCTCTCTAATAAATAAATACATCTATTAAAAAAACCAAATAATCAGGTAAAGACAATCAACCCATTTCTTCACAATTTGGGGAATTCTTGCACTGGCATTAGGAAGGTTTATTTTTCTATTTTACATCAATTTCTTTTGTGATTTAAGTTTATTTCTTTTTGTATTATTTTTCCATCAATATAAATATCTGTTTACTTCTTTTCATTCTACTCCATGACACTCCAAACACTCAATGACAATTAAATTTCCCTTTCCTTTCACATTTTGATTCTTCAAGCCTCCTTCTAGTATCTCCTAAAAAAAAAAAAAAAAAAAAAAGCCTCCCATCAACAAGGATTTTATATGTCAAATAGTGGCTGTGGGAAGGACCAGCCACATTCTGCGTAAGCAGAAGAGTCTCAAGGGAGGAGAGCCTCTACTCAGAAATAGATCCCTCACACAGGCTATCAGTTAGACATCCATTTGTGCATAAATACTTCCTTTTAAAAATAGAATAATTCTAAAAATATTTGATTATATTTGTACTCAGTATAAATTCCTTTAATCAGAACATTACTGGCCCTCCCGCTCCCACAGATTTTTCCTGTTGTTCTCCCAGTTAGAACACAGGGTAACCTGAATGGATGGAGATCCTGTGAAGCTTGCCTGACGGGAAACCGTTCAGAAGTCATTCTGAGAGAAATAGCCTCATGACCCTCATTCTCCAGGGAACCCCATCAATACCTGGAATGTATTTTGTTGGACTTTCCATAGTCTTTGCCTTGTATCTTGCCTCCCTCCAAGACCTCCCCTCCTCAAACCTCGGGAGCTGGTTGTCCATAGCCCAGTCACTCATGAAGAGTTGTTCCTGGTCTTGGGGAAAATATGGTAGGATATTGATGGGTTTGCTCTCAGGGTGTGTGAGCGTCAGTCACACAGCCTGAGAGCTTCCTTCAGATAGCATGGCAGTTAGAGGAAGCCAGGACCCTCACTCCCTGGGGATCCCAAATCCCTGTCACGCTGAATGGTGTAGACTTGAGGACAGCTGGGCACTCAAAAGTAAGTTGTGTCACAGAGTCAGGAAAAGAGAAAGGAAACCTGAGGGTCTAAGAAAGGCTCTAGTGGTGATGAGGACAATGGACAATGAGTGGGCACCTTGAAAACACTGGGACTCTCCAGAGGTGAAGTGTGGCAGAGGAAATGAAGAACTTGGTGAAACAGGTGAAAGGTTTTAGAAAGACAGAAAGTTCATAAAGAGGGTTTTGTTGTTGTTGTTTTTAAGACCCTGCAATTTGAACCTAAAGCATTTGGAGACAATTGAAATGGGACTGGAAATTACTATCTTCAAGGTAAAATATTTAGCAGACAACCTCAGAGGAGAAATTATATGAAATGAACATGTATTGGCATTCAAATAGGAGTTGGCAATCTTTTTCTGTAAAGTTTCGGATAGTAAATATTTTAGATTTTGCAGGCTCTGAAGCAAAACTGAGGACAGTAGTAGGTATTTACATGAGAGAAAACAAATTTCCACAAATTTTATATTGATAAGATTCAAAATGTAATAATGATAATTCAGATCACTTTTAAAAATACAGGTCTACGGGACGCCTGGGTGGCTCAGTTGGTTAAGCGGCTGCCTTCGGCTCAGGTCATGATCCCAGCGTCCTGGGATCGAGTCCCACATCGGGCTCCTTGCTCGGCAGGGAGCCTGCTTCTCCCTCTGCCTCTAGCCTGCCACTCTGTCTGCCTGTGCTTGCGCTCTGTATCTCTCTCTCTCTCTCTAACAAATAAATAAAAATCTTAAAAAATAAAATAAAATAAATAAATAAAAATATAGATCTACTAATGAGAAGAATGGAATTATCTTTTGGGGGATAATATTTTGCTTAACTGAGGTTCACACTTAGTTTTTGCAATCATCAAAATCAATTGCAGATTCACCCTTAAATTTGATCCATAATTAAACTTGAAGTATTTCATCTTTGAAGATATCTTTTCACACAGGGAGGTATGGCCAGACACCAGTGTTCGTTTAGGAGTATATTTATCAGCTGGGAGGCATATAGAAAATATAACATTCTATTATCCCCTTGATATTTGATTTTCATATGTCATTACATGGCATATTAGTAACTACCAAAGGAAGATTAGGTGGAAACCCGTCAATCGCACAGTTAATTGAATTTTGAAATACGAAGGTCCCCCCCCCCCCTTGCATTTTGATGAAGGTCTGAAAAGCGCTACTGGAAATATATGGTTTGAACTTGGAAAATATAGTTACTGCAAATTTGTGTAGGAATGGAGATCTTGTTTTGTTTTGTTTTGTTTTTAATGTTAAATAGTACATGACACATACAAGGGAGGTTTCCCACTATTCTGTTTCAAACAATATTAGTTGTCATAGAAATGACTTTACTGTAGTGAAAGTGTTGCATCTAAATCCACTTTTACCTTGTAATTTTGTGTTGAATTCATTAAGAAAAGTTACTAAGTCGGCACTAAAAGCTAATTTTAGCGGTAGTTAAGGGTAGTACTTGCAACCACTTGAAAATATAAAAGCCACGCTTGGCCTGTGGGCTCTACAGAAACAGGCAGTGACGGGGCGCCTGGGTAATGGGTTAAAGCCTCTGCCTTCAGCTCGGGTCATGATCCCAGTGTCCTGGGATGGAGCCCTGCATCGGGCTCTCTGCTCAGCAGGGAGCCTGCTTCCTCCTCTCTCTCTGCCCTGCCTCTCTGGCTACTTGTAGATCTCTGTCAGGTAAATTAATAAAATCTTTAAAAAAAAGAAAGAAAGAAAGAAAGAAAGAAAGAAAGAAAGAGGCAGTGGAGGGGATTCGGTCGGGGGCCTTGGTTTGCAAGCTCTGAACTACACCAATAGAACCTCTGGAGTCTGACTCCCTAGATTTGAATTCTGGCCATACTCACTTAGGACCTCCATGATTTGGGGCTAATTACATGATGTCTCTGACGCTCTAGGAGAGGGTAAGAATTCCCCACTTCATAGAGTTGAAAGGATGAAACAAAGGGAGGGCGTGGAATAATGTATAAACAATTAGTAAGTAGTTTTCAATAGTAAAATAGAAACTTCCCATAATGGTATAAACGGATCAAAGATTCAGCCATGTAAGATGAGGCGGGGCAGAGCAGGCAGGGGGCAAGCCAAGGAGACGGACCCGTGCCAGCCCACTGGGGAGGATATGTGCCCATCACCGACCATCTTCCATCTGCATTCTGGTTATTACTGAGGCATTTTGCTGTATTAGAATGACTGCAAATGCTTTATGACTATTGCCATCATGATCATCTCTTTTCAAGTTCTTTTAGCACCTTACGAGATAGTATTCATACCACTTTACAGACAAGGAAGTTCCGCTTCTCCTCCTTGGCCATGATCAACAAATTCAGCTTCCCCAGTTCTGTGCTGTGTCCTGACTCAACGTGTTCTACCTTTTTCCAGAGTAACCACAGGTAGAGAGCAGAGCATGGCTTTTGCTTTTCCTTGGACCTTGGAACAGACTTTAAAGGTTTTACAAGTCTTTATATATGACCCAACTGTGTGCCTATCTCCTGATCCTAAAAAGTTGGAGGTGTGCCTTCTTTATTTCTGAATGTATAGAGATGATTACTGAATGTACAGAGATGCTACATTCATGTAGCAAATGAATGAATGAAGATTGTTATAAAAATGTGGTGTTTCATTATTATTCTTCATGAAGAACAGCACCCTTCGGTCATTTCTTTCATTGTGCTCACTATTTTCACATTCTTTTCTATATTATGATATTTATTTATAAACTAAAAGAGACCTTTTATGGAAAGAACACACAGATTGACATGTGTTCCTGTTCAGATCACAAATTCACCATTCAAAAGCTATGTAAATTTATGCAAAAATTTCACTTCTCTGTTCATTTTCTGATCTAAAAGCTATCTTTAGGATCAAATTTAATTTTGAAATTCCATAATAGTTTTTTAAAACAGGAAGTTTAACGTTGGTAATGGGTTCTGTATTATACATTTTTTTTTTGAAAAATAACTTCTAGGATTTAAATGAGGACTTAACAATGCCTCAGCTCTACATTGTTTTAGGAGATGAATGGCATCCTTTTATTTTTTGGTAGAAATACTTAAAGAAAACATATTTGGCATATGATGACTAACTTTTGTTAAGTCTCCTTGAATTTATTTTTAATACACCATAACAGCAGTCTAACTTGATGCATACCTGAAATTCTGCATTGGTTTTTTAAAGCCATATTCAAACATAACCAGCATCAATAATTTTATTCAATAAACCAGCATCTTAACTGTGGCTTTACACTAATATCAGTAACCCAAACTGAAAAGGACTGATCAGGCCCGGCGGGAGAAACCAAGCTAATTTCTCTATCACCTCCTAGGTATTTGCTTTATCTGAGAGACCTCATATATTTAAAAAAAAAAAAAAAACAAAACAACACCTCTCATTGGGTTCATATATGCATTTTTCTCTTCATGAGCTCAATGTTGAGTAATTTTGATATTTATCACTGGAAATGGACTCGGTTTTGCTATACACCTGCAACTTCCATCTTTCTTCTGATGACAGTAACCAGCATGTAGCAATTGCTTTAGTTTTCCAGGACTTCTGCTTTCCTAAGGCAGGACTATGGGTAGATTGTCTTCTTCCTGTGGTGTTCCCAGCCCCTAGCTTAGAGCCTGACACATAATGCCTGACTCAAATAAATGAGAGCATGGATGAAAGCATGATCACGTTTGAAGCTCATGGCATTATCCCCATTAGACAGATGAGGAAAGAAAGGATCAGACAGGTTAATTAAGGAATATTTTACAAGGTCACCGGAAAGATAAAGTGGTAGCGCTAAGACTAAAACCCTATCTTCTGACTGAAGAGCCATTATCTTTTCAATTACTCCAGGCTGCCTCTATTCACAAATCATTAAAGCTGTGCAGGTTTTTCGAGCTGACCTGTCTTGTCACGTTTCTTTCAGAAGATTGTATTATGAATACTTCATACACTGTCTCTAGCAGTTTTATGATGTTTAGGATCGTAAAACAGCCATAAACTTCCTCAGCACAAAAACACCAGGAAGGCCAACTGAGAAACTTGCCACAAACTTTTACTGTGCATCTGTAGAGAATTAGGGTCCCCGTAAACATTCTGGGGCGCTCCCCAGGGAGTTTGGCGGGCTACGATTTCCCACAACTGTTCAGAAGTTCCAAGAAGTTAGCAACATTTTTGTGCTGCTTAGGCAAGTATGTTATCCACAGGCTCTAATTTCTAAGGTCCAAGGAAAAGAAATGGTCGTGGAAACTTCCTCTGGGGGCTTTGTCGGGTAGAAAGCATGCTCTTTCATCCCAAACAAACCATTTCTAAGAAAGCAACAATTTTGTTGACTACATTTAAAGATAGAACGCGCAGTTCCCAAATGCAATTTCAGTTTTCCAAAGGACAATTTTATTCTTTTCAGAAATGCCTTGGTGATTTTTTGTTGTTGTTGTTTTGTTCCGTTTTGCTTAGAAGCACCGCTTAGATGCTCCTCTTTAGTCAACATGAAAAAGAAAGAAAAGAACAAGCAACCCAATGATCCTCTGGTGGCCTCGAGGCAGTGGATGGAGAATGTCTCTCAAATACAAACAGGTACTCTAGGTGACACTGGTGAAGACATTTCAAATCAGGCTAAAAAACTCTCCAAACGCAGCCCCAGTCAGATTGACTCAGATTAAATGTTTTCTTTTCTTTTTTTTTTCTTTCCTAAGAGATGTTTATTTTCTGTAGTATTTTTAAGAAATCCCTCTAGAAGTTCTGAAATCTCAGTAATAAGATGTTAATATCTTACATTAAGAACTGGCTTACATTTACTTACAGTGGCCAATCTTGGCTTCTATTACATTCAGCATATGAACTTTTTTCTTTTGACAAATTATTATTTTAATTTGTCAAAAGGTAATTACTAAGGTAATTATTAAAATTACTGATTCCACACTTCCTAAATCTGTGCTATCAGCCCTCAGTATGCGTGTGTGTGTGTGTGCGTGTGTGTTTATTTTTTTAGAGAGAAAATTAATAGGAATTTAGCACCAGGACCAGCAACTCAATCAGTATTTCTGGACATTTGTTTACTGTTTTGATCATGGAGGAGAGGAAAAAGAATTTTCCCTCTACCCTTTAGAGTTCTTAGCTGAGACTTCCCCATCATAAAAGATGCCTTAACAAAAGTAAAACAAATAGGCATCTGATTGACACGTACACCTCAAATACGCACGGGAGCTGCCAAGGAAAATGAGCAATGTTCTGAGGTGGTTTGGAAATCAGCCTTCGGCACCATACTAAGAGAGAAAGGGAAGCGGAAGCAGGCCTCTCAGGGGGCAGGAAATGGTTTTTAGGAAAGATGAATGGGCCCTTGGAAGAACAGATGGGGGGTGTGATAGTTTGTGACAAAGTGTATCTGGGTGTGGGGTTGACTTCTAGGCTCCTCTCCTGTGACAAGAATCACTCTTCCCTGGTTGATGATGCTCCCAGCAGAGGGATTTATGACACGTGGTTCTCTCTGGAGGATCTGTATTAAGGCAGATAAAGGAGTTCAGAGAAAACCTCTCCCTGTTTTGTTGCTTCTCACTGCTTTCAGCTCAAAATAATCAATATGCCAACGCGGCACATTTTGGGGTGATATATTCTGCTACACTTTACCTGCTTTGCATCTTTCCTATATTCCTTGTAGGTAGGACATAAATGCTTCAAATATGGGTAATTCCTTAGGAAGTACGATTTCCCCAGTTTAATTAATAAGTTCATAACTGATTTTGAGATTATTTTTATCTATGTAAAATTTATATTCTAAAGAATATTCACTTTAGGGAAATGAAGATAGGTTTAAATTTGAGGTTTGTTTATCTGGGACATCTTACTAGATTAGGAACTTTATTAATGGCTACAGTCTATCATTTATAATTGTATCCTCAAAACTTAGTTGATGACTGACAATATCAAACCCTTGGTAAATTCTGTTAACTAACTGAATGAAAGACAATTAAACCATGCACACCATGTGTCCATCCAGGGGTCAGCACACTAGAGTCAAATCTGGCCTGTGGCCTGTTCTTGTATGCCCTACAAGCTAAGAATGCTTTTTCACATTTTTAAAGGTCTTGTAAAAATAACAATGAAGCATATGTGACAGAGACTATATGACCCACAAAGCCTAAAATATTTACTATTTGCAGACCCATCTTTACTTTTAAATATATACTTTTTAAAAATATATATATTCTTTGGTCAGAACTCAGACCAATTTGTAGAGTGAGGCTACCCAGGGAGGTAGACCCTGGAAACTGCCTATTCAAAGTCATTCTCCTTTACTCTTGTTAACAGAACTCCTATTCTGTTTGGCTTACATTGTACCTACCTCTAGGGATGAAATGTGGTAGGTCGAAGCCTGTCTCAGCCATTCCATTTGTTTTTACCAGTGACTTGTCTGCATAGACATATAAATAAGTCTTGGAAGATGAAACTGAAGGGGAAAGTCCAGAAAGCTATCTGGGGAGGGTTTTATTCCTCTTTTAAAAGGAAACATATAGAAAGGAATATACAAGTGTGTTCCCACTTTGTTCCTTGGGAACTTGGTTATGTGCAGACATATTCTGGATCTTTGGCAGTCTTCTTTTCACCACGAAGGGAAGACCAAACCGTTGATAGCTGTGCTGATGTTATCACTGACGGGCTAAGTGATAACAGAGTGCTGATGCTATCACTGACGTCAGTGCTAACTAAGATGTTATCACTGCCGGGCTGCTGGACTGACCTCTGAACCACCTACGTTCAGTCTTCTCACATGGTATAAGATCGTGGCTTTATGGTTTAGCCATTGTTAACTGTGCACTCTGCTTCCTGCTGCCAAAATATCCTAACTGATCCCCTTCAAGTTTTAAATCTGTTATGATAATGAGCTAGATTAAGTTATTAAGTTTGTTTGGCATGAGGAGCTTTTTCAAATGACTTGGAGTCATGAATGAAATGATGATATTATCCAGACAAGGACTGATGTAACCTGGTATTGCATAATCTTGGAAGTAACCATTTAATCCTAGATTTGTATGAGAAATGTAGCCATTTGGAGAGCAGAGTAGATTCAACAGTGGAAAATAATTTAATTTTCCCATCCGATTAAGAAGTAGCTATGTGTGTAAAGAAGTTTGTGAGTGTTTATGTGTTTTTGTGCATGTTCTGTGTGAAGACAGAATGCATGCACCACACTCTATCAGCTATGGTTCAGAAGACAACAGACTAGGGATTCAGAGGGGAAAAGCCATTGACCTCTCAATAAAGATGTTACAAATCCATGAGGTGAAGTTCACGCTCTTGAATTTCATTAAGAACCCCCAAGTTCTCCCCTCAATGCCTGTTTAAGAATGGATAAAATGGATAAAAATACATTATGATAATAACAATGTTAAGATAATAATCTTACCCTATTTCTTTGTTCTGACATCCCAACTTGGCAACTGCATTTTGAGGCCACGAAGGAATTCTCGTGGGGATCACAGGCACAGAGTAATGCTTTTCAGACTTCTAGAAGCTCTGCATTAGCTCTGTTAATTACTGTAATCCTGCGACAAACTAACATTCATTTAGTTTCCTGAAACTTTTCAATTAACTTTCGATTGAGATTTTTTTCTCAGTTGTTGCATATCTTATTTATCTATTATATCTGCGTATGTATCTATGAATAATACTTTGGATGGGCATTCCATCTCTGGCTTGTATTACCTTCTGGTACTGGTTAGATCACCTATAAAATTTTATGCTATTTCTGTCCATTTTTGCAAAATTCTATTATTATTATTTCTATTTCTGTCCATTATTGCAAAATTCTAACTACCTGGTAGGGGTCCATACTTTCTGAATTTGTAAAGACACAACTTTACAAAGTTGCTCCCCACTAAGCTGCTTTCATAAAACAAATTGAGAATGGAAAACCTACTTATCTAAAAGAAGAAAGGGGTACATTTCCTACAATAAAATTCTAATGTAATAGTGCTTTACAGTATAAAGTGCCCTCATATTAGTTACGGTATCCTCATAAAAACTCCAAGAAGTCAAGGTATTGTTTTTTGTGCCCATCTGATAGTTAAAAAACAGAGGCTCATAAAGTTTAAGAGATTTGCTCACGTCACTGTCCTGCAAAGAAATGGATTCTGACTCTAAACCCAGATCTCCTAATTCTACTCTCTCCCAGAAGGAGGCCATTCTAACCGTTTTTTGGTTTTTGTTTGTTTAGTTCTGGCATCACCACCATTTTTTTGAATTGCTTTTGGAAATAATTACATTTTGAAATTGCAATTTTGTCAGAGGTAGCCCATTAATTAGGCTGGCTGACATCTAACATTCTCAGTGAACTGAGCGAGCCTATTTAAAAATGCGTCTATCAATTTCTCTTTTAAAAACAGAGGAAAAGTAGTTCACCACATATTAGGAATGAACAGAAATAATTTGGAAATGTTTGAATACTGTGTATCAGGTTAGTGTAGTACATACAGCTACAGACTCCATGGGTATAACGTGACAAATGTCAATGTCAGTTGAAGACTGAGCGTGAAGGTCCCCAGTCAATTTACGATGCGATCTTCTTTGGCTTGTGTTCTCACCAGACGACAGAATTCTGCTCATAAAGTCAGTGATAGCATCAGCCTTTATTGGTGGGCCACAAATGTGCACCGTTCATTCCTTTAAATTAACCTCAAGACTCCAGTTTACATGGCAGAGCTGGGCTCCCTAATTATTTTCACAAAACTACTGATGTGCCCAGAAACAAAGGAAGAGAGAAGATATGAGGTGTTAGAACCATGGCTGACTCTCACACAAACAGGCATGGGTACTAGAAAATATAACAAATCACTGGTTTTTAATTAAAAAAAGAGACACTTGTCCATATTAAATTTTTGTTGAAGGTGTTATAGTTAATTCTAGAGATGTCTCAGGGGCTAATTCATTTTGTACACTTGTCGATAAATCTATATATTTTAGAATGTGTTAAAAATATGTCTTAAGGTAATATTTTTCATCTCTACAATGTATGTGAAAAATTATTCTTTTTATCCTCTGAGGACAGCTACGACTGGGAATTGAATTCTCTGTTACTCACATGCTGGCCTTGGCAGAGAAAGGCCAGGATTATCTTAGAATCATGGCTTCATTATTGAGATAAAATAGGAGATAAAATGAGGAGACTTTACTGCTCTTTATATAATTAAATGCAATCATTATTATGAAAAATTTTCTGCACAGCTGTTAGGCTGGAACAAAATTTGCATTATCAGTAATCCCTTTATGTCTTTGACATGATTCATAACTTCTCACATATTCCCTGGTCTGAAAATGAAATAGAATTTGAAACCTTCCACAGGTAAATATTGCATATTTGTTGTCCTACTATCGATTCTATAGCTTGTTTCTTAATTCAGTGCACATTCCAATGGTTAAATTGCCAAACTGGGACAAGTTATCCTCTTAGTGGCTCGCAGATGAAGGGTTGAATGGCCAAGCAGGTCATAAAATTGGCGACATGGTTTAGTCTCAGACTTTAAGACACTAAGGTAAGGGTCTTCAAAGAGGCTGTTCATTAGGCCACTCTGATGTCATAAGGTGTATGTTAGAGTGGAGGTTATGTTATGCACCAAATGGGGACCTGGCTAGGTCCATGGTTAGGAACCTGGAGATTGAGGTATTATCAGACCTACTTGACTGTATCTGACAAAACTTCTCCAATATATTTACCAGTATTGCAAATATATTTAATTTCCTTTGATTGTCTAAATCTCCAGTGACTCTGAGTGTAGGCAGGAAAGATAAAGGTACAGTGCACTGGGGACCTTAAAACCCCATATATCAGTCCAAACTCAGAAATAAGTCCATCCATGCTCAGACCTAAAAGGTCTGTGAATTTCCTTTTCCAGTCTCATGCGAAGTGGCCCTAGCCCTTTTTGGAAAAGATTAGCAATCTCAGTCTCTTTTCTTCAGAGATTCTTACTCCTTATTTGAGGGACCCTTGGTCTTGAGAAATGATTTATGTCAAGGAATTACATGGAGTGGTCTTCTGCGGGCTCTATAATGTCACAGTCAGGCTTCTGCTGATAACACTAGCATGTGTTTGTTTGTCTCAATCAAGTTAAACTCTCATAGTCAGCCTGACTTTAGTCCAAGAGATACCATGGTTAATTAACAACTACTACAGCTCCCTCTAGGGCGATTTATTCTGATGACCTTTCTGTCCCGGCTGCCTGTTTTTAAAACCACGAGCACCTTGTTTCCTGCAGTTCACTGCTTAGTCTTTCCCAGTGTGGGACACAACCATCCACATGGAAATCAGGGAACTTATTTCTGCGATAAGATTTTCCACCTTCTTGCCTAGCCTCCTACTAGAAACAGCCATCATTATAGCATCTTTCAAGGTGCGGTGAAAACCTTTTAATAAAAATCCATATTTAAAAATACTTCATTTGGAAATAATTTCCAATTTACAGCAAAGGCACAAAAGCGAGCATCTGCAGAGATCAACAATATGCCCCTCCCCGGGTTCCTTTGTCGTGAACAATGTGCCCTATTTGCTCTCTCATTTGGATTTGGTCTCAACATTTGGGAGTACGTTGCATATCCCTTGGTCCTTTACTGCTAAATGACTTATTTTCTAAGAAGAAAGACGTATTCTCATGTAACAGCTGTATGGTTCTTACCTTTAGTAAATTCAACATTAATTCGATAATTTTGTTTCATCTGCCATCCATATTCTAATCTCGTCACACCAACCCAATAATGCCCTTTACTGAATTTGCTTGTTCTCCAGTATAAATACTCTAGGATTCGGTATGGCACTTAGTGGTTAAGTCTTTTTAGGCTCATTTAATCTGGTACATTTCTAAGACTTTTGTCTTTTGTTACATTAGACTTTACGCAGAATACAATCCTAACCCCCTTTTCAAAAAACAGAATACAGTGTTCCTCTCTTTCAGTTTGTTTGATTCCTCATTTTTAGACTGAGGTTACGTATTCCCAGCCAGAGTATGACACACAGGATACTGTGATGATGTCCCCCTCAGGGTATTAAATGGATAATAGGTGTTAGAACACAAGGTCTATCCACATCTTTATCACCCTGTCAAAGTATTGTCATTTCTCCATTGAGTAGTTAACTATTTTGCCCTTTGCATTTAAGAAATGATTAGAAGGATAATTGAAGATCAGACTAATATTTTGCACCTTATCGGAATCTATCCCCCTAGTTCTAGCATCCATTGATGATTATACTTGGTATAATGATCATATTGATATAGTTGGCTTGATCTATTGTTATATTTCTTTTTCCCTTGTTAGCCTGTCTTAGAACCATTCTCATACAAATTCCTTAGCTTTCTGCTACTTACATATGAGCCAAATCTTGGATCTATTTTGATATGTAATATAATGCCTTCCATGTTAGCCTCTGTATTTGTCTCCCTGGGACAAGCTGCAAGCCAACTCCTGTCAAATGGATACTGTCTACGAGGCCCAGTACAGGCAGGGCTGGGGAAGGGTACTGCCATCCTTTGAGAGAGGAAGGTATCGCAGGGTCCCCAAACAACTCTGGTTTGTCTCATCAGACGGAAGGAAGAACTGTTTCCGCTGGTAAAGAGATAGTCTCTGGTCTTTGGGGATATAGAGTAGTTGGGTTCATCTGAATTCACCAAACTGTCTTCAGAATTCTACCTTCTCTTAATAAACACTCAAGCTTTGACACAAGAGACACGAAGATTTCCATTCAATTTATGTTTGATTTAGACAATTAAAGGATCTGACTGCTTTCTGGCTTGACATGTCAGTGTTGCGGCTGCAAGAGATCATGCTAGAGGTTCCTTAATTTCCTAACCATGTCTCCTGCTGAGAACTTAAAACCCAGAGGTCCTATTTTTTCCGCTCTCCTTGAAACTCTCCAGTGGCACGAGAAACAGCTAGAGGTCTGTATTCTTCCTTATCGCCACCATCGTCCATCACAGCAATCACCTGATCTGCCCAGACGCCCCCTTAGTAGGCACTTTATTTCAAGAGGCTAAATAAGTCACTGCGCATGCGCCGGTGGTTTCCAGTTTGGGGGGAGCTTTCGGGAACTCTCCTTCTTCACTCCCAGACAGGCCTGGCTACTTCTAGTAGTAGACTAGAAGGACTCAATGTAAACGCAGGATTTAGTCTAATTTTTTTTTTTTTTTAAGAGGAAGAGATGAAAGACAGACTCACAGGCTTCCATTAAGGAAAACTGGAGGGATGGATGCCAGTCCAGCGCCGGAAATGACGTCTCCGAGGAGACCAGCTCCGCAGGGCGCCCTGCGCTGACGTCACCGGAAGTGAGCGCGGCGCAGGATCCGGGCTTCCGTACTGTACTAAGGGTCAATGCCACTGCTGCCTCTGATCGGACTCCCCATCAAAACGAATCCAATAGGAAATAGGACAATTAACAAGGCAGAAAATCTCCAAATTTCCATGACCTCGTTAGCCAGGAAAACATCAAAAGGAACGAGAAAATGTCCTCTGCCTCGTTTGCACTCCGCAAACCCCATTCCAGAGCCTTTAATCCGAGGCGCCTTCTTTGCATCCAGAACCAGCGCTGCGACGGGTAAATGCTATTTTCAGCTTTTCCAATTCTCAATGAAACGGTGAAATCTAGTTTGAACAAGACACCCACGAGATTTAGCGTGGTTCACCGGTGAGAACTGCCGCACTTAGACTCAGGTGCAATCAACCCCATTTATCTATTTTTAATGAGAGCTGTAAGCAGTAAATACTTGACTCAGATCTCACACTGTGTACTTATAAATCATACTTCACGAAACTCATAAAATGGATGATTCTGGCTTCCTTGGGCTGAAGTCTATGACACTTATTTTCCGCCTTTATTTAATATTCTTAAATCATGAAAATAAATAGCATCTAGCTTCTGACTGTAGTGATTTTGATATTTAGTCTTATATTTAATGCATTTTTCTTTCCTAATAAAGCTTTGATATATTAAAGTTAATTAAACAGTAATTGCATATGACTCATTAACATATCCACAGCTTGGGCGCAGCAAGAACAAGCTGATTTTTTAACAAAATGGTATGGAAGATCCAGTCCACCCCCACCCCGAGTAAAGGAGAGTCTTACCTTCTCACTGAGGTGACGGGGTTAAATGCAGTGTGTTAAGCGTATGTCATAGTCTTAGCTGCTAACTAACAGAATGGCGAGTTAAGTGTATTTGTTGATACAGTTGTGAGCATACCTTTTTATGTTGTTGCTGTTATCCGTGACTGCGTTTTTAACTGAAGTAGAAAATCATAGGAAAAAGAAATGAAAACTATAACTGTAGGCTAATTGGCTTTGAAGCTTTGGGGATTCATTTTATTGTGGAAGAGTCCACTGAAAGGCAAATGCTGGTACACAGCATGAAAAGTATTGACCACACGGAAACCACAGGAGAAAGCTCAGCCGGCTTGCGATGCTGTCTGATTAAGAGGTGCATATACATAAGCCAACTTTCCTTGTGTTTGTTTTATTTATACTTGTTTAGCTCTTCGAGGCAAGGACTTACTCATTACTTGAAATTCAATGAAAGGGGAAAAAAGACGAAGATGAGAGAAAAGAACTTCTTAAAAAATACCTTTCTTTTTATTTGAGATCTTCTTTGAAGGTTTCCATTTTGTGGTAAATTATTTTGTTGCATTTCACATTTTAACTTATGCTTGCAAACTTTTACTAGTTAACAGAGTAACCTTTGTAATTCTGGACTAAGCATATGTGTTCTCCAAACTTTGATATGAGAAGGATCTCCTCCATCAGGGAATAGAGAAAATAAGGCGGTATGTAAGAGCCAAGTTTCCAATTATTAGCTGGAATTTTGTTTAGGAGAAGCTGACGCTTAAGAACGCCTTCCCAAGGCAAAACTCTCCGGCTGCTCTGAAGTCGTCAGCTTCTGTTCAGGGGCCAATATAACATGTTCCCTTCTTATCAAGTAAATCTAGAAGTTTCACTCCATTCTCCACATTTCTCTGAATGATGTAGATTAATCTTTGGTGGAAGGGATAACCTTAAGAGATAGATGGCACAAAATTTTAAATGTCATTTCACATGGTATTTTTCTAATTGACTGAAAATACCTATTTCTGATATCACCGCAATCAGAATATGACCCGACTATACACCGGTTCAGAATATGACACATACACAAATATCACTGAAGCAAAGCAGAAGAGATATCTGATTGTTGTTATACTAGAATGCAGGTCTACAGAGCAGAGAACTACAACCTGTGCTTCTAATAAGATGAAGCTACAGAATCACGAGAACCAAACGTGATTATTTGAATCTTGATATTAGCATTGAAAACCAATGCTTCAGTTAAGGTGGTGCAAAGATGCTGCTGGGTTGCATATTCGAAAGGACAAGTATCCAGAGGAAACACTCATGCAAGGCTTTAACAAGCATAAAGGATGTGGAAGAGCAGAAAGAAATCACAGGCAATCACGAATCATGACAAGGCTCACACATCTCTAGGCACAGTCCATCAAGATCTTTCCTCAGCCACAGAAGATGTACTTCCTCTCCGGATACAAAGCACCTTGATACATGTGAGGTATTTTGGTGTCTGGAGAGTCCAAGCTCAAGTGTACCAAAGGACTTTCATAGGCCTGCATCATACAGGCGAAGTAGGGTGGATAGCGGTTAAACCAGGTGCAATTATCCATCTGTGCGCGCTTTGCAAACTGTACGGACACACATAACCAAGCCCCCACCTCTACTATTTTTGAATTTTTACATCTGTTGCCCTGATTTGCAATGTATCTGTGTTTCTGGATTCCTGATTCCTCATCTGACTGTCATTCTCAAAATTGTTTATTCCCCTGACCCTTTTCTCCTCCTGGCGATTGCCCTAGTGCAGCGATTTGGAAGAGAAAGTAAGAAGATTAAAGACATTAAACTATCTACATCTTTTCTGACTGGAAGATTGTCTTTTATATTACAGTGTTTGGTGATACATTTGAAGGTTTAAGTTGAGAGGATGGGACTTTCTGGGTAAAGAATTTAAATGACTTATTTGGGATGGAGGCAATAGAATAAATTGCCTTATATAGTATTTATACGTAGGGCATTCATTGTAAATTTATCAGTCATACATGAGAATAGCTTTGGGTTACATGGCATTCGTAGTGACAATATTCTATCTGTATTTCTTATTTTTATATTTACATTACTTGAGAAAACCTAAGAGATGTTATTGGTAATATAAGAGCTCTTAACTTAAAATAGAGCTAGTCTGTCCACCACGTGCCACACAGAACACGTGTAATTACATTTCATCGTAATGTCATGAAGGTCACCTGGGTTGCAACAAGATTTTCTCATGACTGGCCCTTAACACTCCCCTATGGCATGTATGGTTGGTTCTCATCTACTTGCCTGTCTCACAAAAGCTGATTTGACTGTGCCTGTTGACTGATGGTGTTTCTCAAAGTTGCCAGGAAGAACATAGTTGGCATTTTCATTTTGCCTGATGTCCTGATGAGGTTCAGTATCTCCCAAGTGTTTTCTATAGAGATCAATTCTGGGAATAAAGACTTTCTTGGTTCATCAGGAGGCATAAGACAAGAAGAACAATAACAAAATTAACACTGAGTACTCACCATGTGTCAAAGGCATCAACTATATAACTTACTTATTTCAACCCTTAACAGTTTTATGAGATAATAACTGTTGTTATCACCATTTTACAGATGTGGAAACTAAAGCATAGAAAGGGTTAGTAATTTTCCAAATTGCACACAGTAGGAAAAGTGTGAACTGATATTTAGGCAGATATATTGGTGAGATCCCAGAGTTCACACAAGATGAAACAAAGCAAGAAAAGCCACAGTAACAATGATTTTAAAAGTTCTTAAACCGTGGTTCTCTATATACATTTGTTCATGGAATGTGCCTTATGAATAATATCCATTAACATGGATGTTAACATAACACCATTACAATGGTGTACACTTTGGGAAATGATTCATTTGATTTGGTGAGGCTCTCTACGTGGTACCTGCAGATCCCAGCGATGCTCTCAAGTTGCAGACTTGCTCAGGGGACCTCGAATGAACAGGTTTGAAGGTTTCCAGGGTAAGGGATAGGGTTCAAGATATCTCATCACATTTACTTTAGAAATCTGCCAAGAGTTCAAGATAAGCCCCCTGAATTCTCATTCAAACTAATAACATGTTCCATAAAGGCAGGAAGGTTTGCTTATGTTGTTCTCTTCTTTATCCCCGAGAGTTAGCATAATGCCTAGACCATAGCAGGTACCCAAAAGAAGATGAATAAATGAATTAAATAACTACCACAGATCATAACTTTACTGTGTACCAGATTTTTTCCTAAACTCTGGAGTACAGAAGAGACCAGCAAAGTAGAATGGAAAGTGATGTCAAATGTCCATCACAGGAGTCCCCTGTCCCTCTTAGCTCTCATCCTCACTGTTACTCAACAATGCTCAGGAAAATTAAGATCCATGCTCCACACAGCTAGAACAGTTCTTTCATTTGGCATACAGTTTTCTACAAGGACAAGGAAAAGATTTTCATTAATTAATTTAGATAGTGAATATTTTTTCAAAAGAGTTATTTATTTGAGAAAGAGAGAGAGCCTGCAAGTGGGGGGGGGGCAGAGGGAGAGAGAGAATCTCAAGCAGACTCCCAACTGTGGGGGGAGCCCAATGAGGGGCTCCATCACACAACCCTGAGATCATGACCCAAGCCCAAACCAAGAGTTGGACACTTAACCAACTGAACTACCCAGACACCCCAGTAGTGAATATTTTTTGAGGGCTTATTATTTGGTAGCTATTAGATACACAATAATAAAGAAAGACCATGTAATACTTACATAGTAATTACTGTGCACTTTTTGTACTTGATATATACACATATATTTCACACACACACACACACACACACACACACACAAACATATACTTACTGAACCTTCTATACATTTACATATGATAAAATGAAGTCTGCAAAGCCAAAGCTGTAACTGGCACAGTTTGGATCAAGAACCTACAAAGACGTTCTTTAGAAGCCATGTTATTAACCCGTAAGCTATGGTCCTTACTCCAACTTTAGTTGAAATGAAAGACACATAATCACACAATGCTTATCAAAATTTACAAATATGAATTGGATGGCTACATGTAGAAGAATGAAACTCGACCATTTTCTTACTGTACACAAAATAAACTTGAAATGGATAAAAGACCTCAACATGAGCCAGGAATCTATCAAAATCCTAGAGGAGAACATAGGCAGTAATCTATTTGACATCGGTCACAGCAACTTCTTTCAAGACATGTCTCCAAAGGCAAAGGAAACAAAAGTAAAAATGAACTTCTGGGACTTCATCATCTGCACAGTAAAGGAAACAATCAACAAAACAAAGAAGCAACCCACAGAGTGGGAGAAGGTATTTGCAAATGACACTACAGACAAAGGGCTGATGTCCAAGATCTATAAAGAACTCCTCAAACTCAACACACATGAAACAGATAATCACGTCAAAAAATAGGCAGGAGACATGAACAGACATGTCTCCAAAGAAGACATACAAATGGGTAACAGACTCATGAAAAAATGTTCATCATCATTAGCCATCAAGGAGATTCAAATTAAAACCACATTGAGATACCACCTTACACCAGTTAGAATGGCCAAAATTAACAAGACAGTAAACAACGTGTGTTGGAGAGGATGTGGAGAAAGGGGAACCGTCACACTGTTGGTGGGAATGCAAGTTGGTGCAGCCACTTTGGAAAACAGTGTGGAGATTCCTTAAGAAATTAAAAAAAAAGAGCTACCCTATGACCCTGCAATTGCACTACTAGACATTTACCCCAAAGATACTGATGTAGTGAAAAGAAGGGCCATCTATACCCCAATGTTCATAGCAGCAATGGCCACGGTCACTAAACTGTGGAAAGAACCTAGATGCCCTTCAACGGACAAAAGGATAAGGAAGATGTGGTCCATATACACTATGGAGTATGATGCCTCCATCAGAAAGGACGAATACCCAACTTTTGTATCAACACGGACAGGACTGGAGGAGATTATGCTGAGTGAAATAAGTCAAGCAGAGAGAGTCAATTATTATATGGTTTCATTTACTTGAGGAGCATAAGGAATAACATGGAGGACATTGTGAGATGGAGAGGAGAAGTGAGCTGGGGGAAATCGGAGGGGGAGACAAATCATGAGAGACTGTGGACTCTGAGAAACAAACTGAGGGTTTTGGAGGGGAGGGAGGTGGAGGGTTAGGTGAGCCTGGTGGTGGGTATTATGGAGGGTATATATTAAATGGAGCACTGGGTGTAGTGCCTCAACAATGAATTATGGAACACTGAAGATAAAGAAAATAAAATAAAATGGAAAAAAAAAAACTTACAAATATGACAAGTGCTGTGGAAGAACAGCAGAGGGCATGTATGAAAGAGTGAACTGGAAGAAGAGCCAGGGTAGGACTCTGAGAAAATGAAACCTAGGCTGATTTCTGAAAGCAGCGGAGCAGTCAGCCAGGCTAAGAGCCAGGAAGGCTAAGGGGAGCCGTGTGCGAGGTCCAGTGCGGGGCAGGCCCACTGTCTGCTATTTACCAAAGTGAGAGAAAGGCATTGTGCTGTGCCCTTAGGAGCTGGGAGCAGGACAGGGAAAAGGTAAGTAGAACATTCCACTGGGAGGTTGGACAGGGAGGGCACATCTTGCTGGGTCTCTTAGACTGTGCAAACATTTGCATGCCATCTTCATTACACGAGGAAGCCAATGGAAGTTTCTAGCAGGGATGTGACATGATCCTATCTATGTTTTATAAATATCACTCATTGTGCTTTTTATACTTTCACAGCAATAAATAGCCATGATGATTAGTAGCACATTTTTTGACAGGATTATTTATTCCATTTAACAGATGTTTTCTCCGTTATTTGAGCTAGCTCACTTGTATCGCAGACACCATGTGGAAAATGCTTCTGAATGCAGGACACCTATTTACAACCATTTTTGAAATAAAGTATATTTTAACATAAATACAATATGTACAAAAAGCAAATTTATGAGATCTTTGCATGTTATTATGAAATAAAGGAGAAGATATGTGGCAGAGATACTGTTAAGTGCTTCACTCTGTTGTTGATAAAAGTTACCACATGTAACTTTTCCAAAGCCATCCAGTGCTCATTGGAGGTTATGTGTGAATTAAGTAACATTAGTATACTTAGATATTTAGATGATATTTGTTATAAGGAGTCCTGATTGCAATGATAGACAAAATGTAACTATTATAAGTATTAATACATACATTACTACATTAATACATTGACAGACAGATTAAGGCTTACTATTTCACCCATATTTTAAATGCAATGAATTAAAAGGCAAAAATGCTAGCATTTTAAAAAGTACTTACACTGACCTGTATAGTGAACTGCTGAAACCAACAGGTTTGCCCAGATAATGCGTATTCTTCGCAAAACCACCACCTAGGGAAAGAACACAGCTACTTTTAGGTTGCTCAGTGTTTGTAGCTCATTCGTATAAACAGGTTGTCTTTTCGAAACAGGAGTAAACACCATGGCCTGTAACACTGGTTAAAAGCAGGGGCTCTTGGTCTAACAAAGAGTATTTCTCTTCCCCGGGCTGTGGGGGAGACTGGCGGGAGGGGAGCTCAGCGCTTAGCATCCATGGCAGGCTCACGGTCCGCCAGCGCCCCCTGGAGGGAGATGGGGAAATAGCAGCCTGTCCGGCAGCAGGAGGGAGATCTGACAGGCATTTCTGAGAAGGAGCCGCTAAAGCAGGGAATTACTGCAAGAGTAGGGGGGTGACAGGTTAGACAGCAAGAGAAATGGCACAATGCAGAGTCAGTTAATGATTCCAGCAGCTTTCAAACGCTGAGAATGTTACAGTTGGTAACGGAGGATGGCACCTGGGAATTACCTCTTGATAAGTCAAAGATTTGAATGTTCTTCCCTATCAGGACATTCGAAAATATTTAGGTTGTGGTTAAAAAAAAAAAGGCACGTCATAAGTGCCTTTTATTTTTTTTTAAAGACTGTATTATTGAATTGCCACCTGCCAGATTTGAGAATGCAAATGAAAAGAACCCTACAGATACAGTCTAGAATATGTGCTAGCGATTCTATCGAAAAGCAGTCTTGCTAGTTAATTTACCATTGGTAAATTTTTTTCAAATATTTTATTTATCTATTTGACAGACAGAGATCACAAGCAGGCAGGGACGCAGGCAGAGAGAGAGGAGGAAGCAGGCTCCCCGCTGAGCAGAGAGCCTGATGCGGGACTCGATCCCAAGGACCCTGGGATCATGACCTGAGCCGAAGGCAGAGGCTTTAACCCACTGAGCCACCCAGGTGCCCTGGTAAATTTTTGATACAGCCAAATGATCACTGGGCTCTGACCAAATTATACAGGGGATTGTTCATTCACTTTTTAAAAAAATTTTATTTATTTACTTGACAGAAAGAGATACAGCAAGAGGGAACACAAGCAGGGGGAATGTGAGAAGGAGAAGCAGGAACCCTGACTCAGGGCTGGATCCCAGGACCATGGGATCATGACCTGAGCCCAAGGAAGATGCTTAACAACTGAGCCACCAGGTGCCCCAGTTCATTCATTTTTTAAGGTGACCTAAAAAATACAGAATAGTTCAAAGATAAGTGGGAACTAATATTAGAACCAGCTACCAGGTTTTGTTTTTTGTTTTTTGTTTTTTTGTTTTTTTTTATTATGCACAGACACGATACTTCTTTTTTTTTTTTTTTTTTTTTTGCATTTATTCTGTGCAAATTTACTCCCGGGCCATAAGTTTTTGTTTCTTCAGTTTCTTCTGGGATATCTTTTTCTTCTGTGCAACCTCCTCTTCTGGCTTAGGAACAATCTGCTCTTTTTCAGTAAGGATCATCTCAATGTGGCAGGGAGAGCTCATGTATGGGTTAAGGCGACCATGAGCCCTGTAAGTCCTATGCCGCATCTTGGGGGCTTTGTTCACCTGAAAGTGCTCAATGACCAGAGAATCGACATCTAAACCCTTAAGTTCAGCATTACTCTCTGCGTTTTTAAAAGCATGTGCAGTAAAAATTCAGCACTCTTCTTGGGCCACCGACCTTGTGTCCAGCCCCACTGTTTGGCCTGGGCACACCTACCAACTCCACCATTGTAGCGACAGAATGGCACACACTGCTTCTGCAAAGTGACGTCTTTCAGATACTTGGTGGCTTTTCGGATATGCATACCCTTGATGGCCTGGGCAGTTTCACGTGTGTTCTTAAAGTGAACACGGAGATTTGAACCTCTTGACTTGCATGATTTCGTAGGGTTTTCCGGGTCAAGTGAATAGCGAACCATTTTCAGAGGTCACCCCAGGCCGCTGAGTGGAAGAGGAACCACGATACTTCTTTTAAATGGAGCTGGATAGGAGATATTCCTCAAGTACCAGAAATTCTGCAAATATAAATTAAAGGTGGTGGGAACAAGTGCATAAGAGGCATTAAATGTAATTAATATTTTCAGGCCAGGGAGAGAGGGTATAGAGAGGTGTACTGAACTCTTCCTTGTCTCTGGATTTCTATGGGTTTTTGGTTCCTTTCCATTCACTGTGTCCCGGCATCTTGCTTAGTGTACAGCAATGACGCATGTTTTCTGGTGTTAGCTTAAAACCTTATGTTGAGACTGTGAGTTAATGCTACTTTTAATAATCAGTTATGTAAAAGCTGTTAAAATAAAATAATTCCAGAGCAAGTTTGTCCTTTTCACTTACCAACCACAGCCGAAATCAAATTCACAGCTTTGCAAATACTTTCACTTAAGTCTCTGTGTAACTGCACATAATAGCATAACTAATAGCTCTAAAGACCAGTATTTTAATGAAGCACATATCTTTACACTGGGCACAAGGCACTCTGTTAATAAAACAGACATGGACTTTCCCCTTCATGGAGCCTAGAGGGTATTTTATTAATCTACTACTTTATTATTAGTATTAGCTTTTTTATTTTATTTTTTAAATTTATTTTATTTAAAGTATTTTAATAATATTTTATTATTAGCATTAATCTACTACTTTATTATTAATTATTACTACCAATTAAACCACTACAGCAGTCATCATTGATTTGGTTAATTTGTCACTTGTGTTTGAATAAAAAAGTGTGTAGAATGTTTAAAAAATATTAGTTTGGGGTAGAAAGTTAGACACCTAAGGATTATTTCAGGCAATGAGAGAAAAGGGAGCTGACAGTAAAAACTGAGTTGGAACCATAGAAGGGAAGGGTGGAGGGTGTGACTGTTGTGCCCCCGGCACCGTGTTTAATGCTGGCGTGGGTAATCCAGCTGGATCCTCGCACAGGCTGATGAAATCGAGATTTTTCACATGAGGATACTCAGGAGGTTTAAAGTTGAGGGGCAATTAAATGGACCGCCCAAGGTCACACAACAAGTAAGTGCAGATTTTTGTATTTCCCACCCAACTACAGAAGAACGAGAAAATGGAAGATATTTTAAAAGGAGAAGTTAAAATAGTTAGGGCTTTGATACACACAACTAGATACTATTAAAACCACAGAGATGCCAGTGACAGGCATCATAATGGGATCCAAGAATTGTGACCCCCCCTCCCTGTATGCTTTGGGGTTTTTTGCTATTAGGAACCACCACCTTCTCCTGCTATTGCTCATTCCAGAAAGAAGTCTCCAGAATATTATAAGGTAGGCATGCACCTGAAAGTTTGGACTGTCTGTCAGGAGCAGTCTCCCAGTTTTCAAAAAAAAAAAGCCAAACAACAACAATAAACAACCAAAACAAAAAAAGAACCCTCTTAAAACTGTTCATTCACAAATCAGTCAGTCAAGAGCAACACATCAGAAATTCTTTTTTTTTTTTTTATAAGATTTTATTTATTTATTTGCCAGAGAGAGAGAGAGAGAGAGCGCACAGGCAGGCAGAGTGGCAGGCAGAGGCAGAGGGAGAAGCAGGCTCCCCGCCAAGCAAGGAGCTCAATGTGGGACTCGATCCCAGGACACTGGGATCATGACCTGAGCTGAAGGGAGCCGCTTAATCAACTGAGCCACCCAGGCGTCCCCACATCAGAAATTCTTACGGGGCGGCAAACAGAGGTCAGAGATGAGGGTCCTGGTCAGGGCTCCTCCTCTCTGTTTCCCGCAGTTTCCTTTGCCTGTGGTCAACCATGGTCCAGAAACAGACCATCCTCCTGACTTAGCATCAAGAAGGTCAAAAAGAAACCTAATGTCAAGTCACAGCGCCTACATTATTCACCTTCACCGCATCTCATCACCTGGCATTTTATCATCTCGCGTCATCACAAGTTGAAGGGTGAGTACGAGATATTTTGAGAGAGCGAGAGAGACCACATTGACATAGATTTTATTAAAGTATACTGTCATCATTCTATTATTATTGTTGTCAATCTCTTACTGTGCTTATTTATAAGCAATTTTATCACAGGTATGCATGGACAGGAAAAAACATGGGTATATACAGGTTTGGGTCCTGTCTGCCATTTCAGGCTTCCCCTGGGGGTCTTGGAACAGATTCTTGGTGGATAAGAACCCCCCCAATGCAGCCAGTGGGTGCTCAGCTAAAAGAAGCTTATAAAAGGAAAACAAACAAAACAAAACAAAAAGGCTTTGCCTCCTTTCCTTCATAATAAAATACTGACACAATCTTAATTATAGGTTATAAACAGTGCTGTTGGACCACCGCTTCACCATATGGGACTGAGGACCATAAATATGTTATGTGTTGGTTCTTGGGGAAAAAAATAGAATATACTCTTTGTAAAAATCATATTTTTATGAGCCTGCTGAAGAGCTGCTGAATGTTGAATCAAATCACGAATTCTCAAGACCATCATAATCAGAGTAGGCAAAGTATATATTTGCTCAGGGAAACATCTGTTAAGGAATTTCTCCTGAGTCCCATCAGTAGTTGGCAAGCTTTACTGCTTTAACTATGTTTTCATTATCGGCCTGCCTGCGGAATAGTTTACACTGGTTGTCCTTCTATCATTAATTCACTAATAAAGAAAGAACCTTGTTAATGGCCTGCCATGGCTGGTAATGTTCACAACAAAACTTAAATTTAGAAAATCACTCACTGATTTGTACTTTATTCAACTGTAGTTTTGAATTTTATGTACAGTCAAGGAGCTTTAAAAACGATGTAAATAGTAAGTTATGAAATGAGTGCGAATCAACCATGGTGTTCACACTGACAACTCGGCCACTTCCGAAGTATTACAGAAACTGTGTCTTTATAACGCTGTGTTCACAAGGATCGTGCCATCACTTCTAATACTTCTCAGTGAAATTATTGAAGTTGGCTAAATTGTACACATAGAAAAATCTTTTTTACTCCAAATAGAGGCACGTTCTGGCAAAATATATTTTCATCAAACAAACTAATAAAATATTAGTTTTAGGAAACAAAGAATTTTCTGGAGGGGAAAAAACAGAGGAAACCCAGAAAATGATGTTCTTTGACACATTTGTCGCATAGATGTATATTATAGGTGACCTAAATTAAATATATCATGGGTTTTGGGGGATATGTTTGACATTAAATACATACATGACCAGGATCATGTTATTTTCTTCCTAGATTTCCATTTGGGATGTTCCAGTGTCATATAGTCAATAAAATATCGTCCCAATATACCCACATATTTTTTACATAATATTTTATAGTTGATTTACAGGTGAATGATTTTTGAAATTGCGATAAGAAAACGAGACCTACCCTCCTCACAAATTCTGAAGTACCCAACACAAATAAACATCATAATAGCTGAACAGCTCCACATTCTCCTTAACCGGCAACCAGTCTTCTGCTTCTATGAACCTGAGTATTCTAGCATCTCATAGAAGTTGAATTGTGCCCTGTCTGTCCTGCCATGACTGGCCTATCTCATTTAGCTTCAGGTCGTCTAGTTTCATCCATGCTGTTGCATACTGCAGGATTTCCTTGTTTCAGACTAACCGATACTGCATTGCATGTATATGCCACGTTTTACTTACCAGCCATCTGTCAATGGCCATTGAGGTTGTTTCCCTGCCTTGGTTATTGCAAATAATGCTGCAATGAACATGGCAGTGCAGGTACCTCTCTGAGAACCTGATCTCAACTGGACGATGTGGAGAAATTGGAACCCTTGCAACACTATTGGCGAGGAATGTAAAACAGCGCAGCGCTTCGGAAAACAGTATGGAGGTTCCTCAAGACATTAAAAACAGAACTACCGCATGATCCAGCAATCCTGCTTCTGGGTGTCTGTTCAAGGGAATTATTTTTGCAGCGGCATTTGCTAATACCAAATCATAAGAGCAGGTAACTAGGAATACAGAATAAGACAGCAGTTCTCTCTAACATGTTCTCTGCTCAAACTATTGATATAACCTGGGCAAAGATAAGTGTGAGCAGGAACGAAAGCCGTACGTCTGTTGTGTGCGATATCTGCCTGAGCTGTTGATGCTATATATTAAGTTTCAGTAATTGTTCAGGTCATCAATCTCTGGCAAGAACCTTTCCGAGTGCTTGATGGCACTGCATGCTTCAAGCTGTGCTACATTAAAAAATGATGAATCTCTGTCCAGGTAAAGCTCTGCCCTTTGGCTATCATCATGTATCACCATTTTATTTACAAATAGGTATTCGTGATGATAAGTAGCAAAAGGGTACATGAGATTTATAAATAGAGGAGAGGTTGGCACAAGCTCATCTTGGAACTTACGCCATTGAAAGTCTGGAGAAAACGATCATAGTTACCTGCAAAACAAATGACTTTGGTAAATGAAAATCTTCGTGATCAGCCATTTCAATGACTCAAGATTATTTATCTAAAACATCATGCTCTTCGCAGAATAAATCAATTTTAACTTCTAATTTCTACTCTTAAAAAATAAAGTCTATGTGTCTTAAGTGCATACGACTCTATCATCATACATAATTTTGGCAGTTTGCAAATTTCAGAGGAATCGCTTTCTCATCTTTGCTGTTAGCCACACCATGGTCTTGTTATTTTAATTTGGGGCAAGAGGCCTTTATTTTTGATAGGATTTTTTTTTTCCTGAACATACAACAGAAATGACTTTACCTCCTCTTTGCTGATAGGATCATAACGCAACGAGCTGTACGTCACTCCCGTGTGTCCTTCCTTATTAATCGAGGGTGGCATTTTATAGCTGTATTGAAGGGAAACTGTGCAATGCTTGCTACAGTTCCTTTTATCTTATTTTACTTTTTTATCTTACATATTTTGTCTTGCATCTGTGTTTTCCATAACAGCTACATTAGTTCTGGATCAGTTATTTTTTTTTTTGTTCAAGGAACATGGTACAACCTCCAATTCTATCAGCAAATTTTTTGAGATACATAGAAAGGTATGGAAACAATAAAATCATCCCATAAGAATATATTGCTGAGCTCTATCAAATCTTTAACAATTTGATAGATTTACATTTAAAAAAAAAGGTTAGGGAAAGAACTGGCGTGTTTTGGCTACTCTTTCGAGATGGCTTCCTTTCCCGCCATTCATATCCCCCAAGTAGATGTTTGTAAACTTCATGTACACACTTAAACTATCACTGCTCAAGGATTTATGCATGAGCACTATGGAATGTTTTGTGTATCTCCAGTTATTTATACAAATAGTCTAAGACAGTGACTATCACTATTTAGCTTGCCTTTATTTTTCACTATTCTATTTTTGACTTTTCACCATGTTAACACATGTATCTCTAGTTCATTCATTTTTAAGGACAGTATATTATGCTTTTGAGGGAGATATCACATTTTATTTGATGAGCATTTAGGCCCGTGTCTGATTTTTTATGAACATGAATGTCCCACCATATGTCTGCTTGCCACATGTGCTAAGGTTTCTCTAGAAGAAAACATTGAATTGTTGTGCAGAACTACAACTTGACCAGGATACTTCCCCGCCGCCCTCCTGGTTATCTGTATAACTATGCTTTGGGCAGTGTATAAAAGTTCTCCACTTTCTCACTACCTCATTAATGGTTGATATCAAATATTTGACTTGTCAGTCTGATGGGTATGAAGTAATATTTTACTACTGTTTTTTTATTCCCCTACTTAGAAATGAGTTGCAGTATCTTTTCATACATTTTTTGGACATTAGTTTGTCACTGGATTATATATTTGTATCCTTTTCTCACTTTTTTGGCTGTTCGACTATTTTCTTATTAATTAGTAGGAGCCCTTGACATATTCTCACAACTCATCACTGTCAGTTACATACACGGCTTGCAACAGTCTTTCCCAAATGGTAACTGTTTGTTTTTTTTTTTCATTCCTGTATGGTCTCAATAGTTGAAGGGTTAAAAATTTAATGTATTCAAATTCATTGATATTCCCTTTTATGTTTTAAACTTCTGAATCATGCGGGTTTTTTTATTTTTTATTTTATATTTTTAGAGAGAGAGAGGTGGGGGAGAGAGGCAGAGGGAGAGAGAATCTTAAGCATGTTCCACACCCAGTGCAGAGCCCGTCTTGGGGCTCAATCTCACAACCCTGAGATCATGACCTCAGCCAAAATGAATAGTCAGATGCTTAACCAACTGAGCCACCCAAGTGCCCCAAACTTTTGAATCCTGTTTAAGAACTCTTTTCCTACCCTTGTTGCCGTAAAGGTATTCTAGTATGCCTTCTTTGAAAAGCTTTTTGGAGTTGGTCTTTGATTCATTTAGAATGAAACGTTAGGTATATCTCTTATTTTAATTATGTATGACAAAATTTGTTCTCACAGTAAATTTGATGAACACCCTCTTCATTTATTTTTAATACCCCTTCAGTCATGTTATCAAGTTTTTAAACATACATAGGTCTGTTTTGTCTTCTCAATTGTTCTTCTTTATTTTTATTTTTTTAAAAGATTTTATTTATTTATTTGACAGACGGAGATCACAAGTAGGCAGAGAGGCAGGCAAAGAGAGAGGGGGAAGCAGGCTCCCCGCTGAGCAGAGAGCCCGATGTGGGGCTCCATTCGAGGACCCGGGATCATGACCTGAGCCGAAGGCAGAGGCTTTAACCCACTGAGCCACCCAGATGCCCCCATTGTTCTTTTTTAAGTTTAATTCTGTTTCATTGCCCTTCCATGTGAATTTCAGGATAAGACTGTCAAGTTTTATGAAAAAAATTGGAATTTCACTGGAATTGAGTTGAAATTAGTAATTATTTTGACAGAATTTTATTTTTATAATATTGTAACTTTCAACCACGAGCATGATTTAGTGCCATTTACACAAGTCTTTATTTATATTATTCAGCACAGTATTATAATTTCTGCTAGATTTATTCCTAGCTGTTAGAGTTGTACGGAGATTTTGTTTGGCTTTGATATTTGGACCAAACCAGATATTTAGTGTGGCTTCAACCTTGGTCTTTAGAACATTAAGTAGCTGCAGTCCAACTTCAGTGTAATTCCTAGCATCCCTGAACTTGAGTACGACCAGTAATTTTGTGATCCCAGGGTTTCTTTCATATTTAAACAAAGTTTCAACATCAGTAATACAAAGAAGACATGTTATTTGGATTTACTGTGAATATCTGAATGTTCATTTACAAATATGTGTAAATATTCTAGATGCTATTCAGAGCAAAAATTCTCCTTATGTTGTTTTTGTGGTGAAAATCTGTTATTTTGAAATGAAAATGTTTATTATTGCAAAAGTAGAATGCTGCAGCAACTAATAATGACTAAAATAATAATATCATGAAAACACTGTTATAAACTTTTGAATAGTTAAATATGCAAAACAATAAATTTGAGAATTAAACTAGAATCTGATAATGAAATCTGAATATTAACAGTTTGTTAGCTACATAAGAAACAGTATTCAATACTTTTTGAACTGAGTGGTTTATACAATTTAAATAACACAAAGCAGAATGTTAGAAATTATGTGATAATTCTAATCTTTGTGCAATTGTTCAGTGTACAATATCCAAAAATTGAAGGAAGGAAACAAAGAATAAATTTTAGGTATTTAACTCACTTTAAGGACTTTTTCTCCTGAATCAACTATGATCAGATTAGCTAGAATGCCCAAATATTCTAGCAGATGAAATTATCAAGAAATAATATTTCCTGCGCTATGAAATTTAAAAAAATAATTCTGACAACACACCTTTTAAATAATAAAACTGTAGTAAAATTTTTATTTTTCATCAAGTTTCAGATTTATTCTTGTATTCTAGGAGTTCATCTGCGGTGGTCGTATTTGGCTTTGTCTCCACTGTGGTTATATATTGATTTTAACATTAGGGCACTTGCTCTTTGACCAAAATATGCATTTGATGCACCTTTCCAAGATACCAGAAATAGCATTGAACAGCATCTAATAGATATAGTGGCTGTCATGGCTCATGTAATCTTACTTCTTTTTATTTCTAATTGCTTGTTATCAGGATATTATTGAGTCATATGCTGATTTTTTTTATCTAGGAAATTTGATGAGCTCATTAATTCAAGTAGTATGCAGATTCTTGATTTTTCAGTGTGAAAAATAATATTGCCTGCAATTAAAGGCAGATTTGTCTCTTTCTTTTTAAGTTTCATACACATGGTTTATTTTCCATATCCAGTTGGAGAAATGACAGTAGAGAATATCTTTGCCCTGTTCCTATCCCAATGGAAATCTAAATTTTTTTTTGCCCGTATCTGTGGTGATTTTGAGATAATGACTTTTATCAGCTCAGGTAGAGTACTCTTTTATTCTGAGTTTGCTTTTGTCATGAATGTGCATTGATTTTGGCGCATGCTATTTCATTATCTACTGAAGTAAAAAGATCTCTCCTTTAATCAATTAATATAGTTTATTCAATTAACCCATTTTTTATGTTGAAACATCCTTAAAATTATGGGAAGTAGACTATTAGTTGTCACATATTTAAAAATATATACATACTGGGTACCTGGGTGGCTGGTGGAACATGTGACTTTTGATCTTGGGGTTATCAGTGAGTTTGAGCCCACACTAGATGCAGATATTACTTAAATAGATATTAAAAAATATATATGTATATAGATATAAAATACTGAATTCAACTTAATAATATTTTATTTAGAATTTCTCTATATTCACAAAGGAGCTTTATCTAAAATGATCCCTGTTTTTGTATTGTCTTTGTCTACTCTGAATTTCAAGTGAGTACAGATTATTTGCTTTTTGAGGACTTGAGAACAGCTTTCTATAAAACTAATTTTTTTTTTTTTGGTTATGGTTTTTATGGGGGATAAAGCAGGCAGCAGAGTAAGCAAGTGATTGAAGTTAACACCCACAGTAATAAGACATATGGGCATTATGTTCTCCCTGACAGGATGTACTACTGAAAGGGGCACAATGTAGCTGGCGTTCTTGCCAAAAATGCATAAACTCTATCTGATTATGAGAAAATATCAGACGATACTGAGAGATATGCTATAAAATAACTAACGGGCACTCTCCCATAGTGTGGTGTTCATGAAAGACAAGGAAAGCCTGAGAAACCAGCACAGACTGAAGACTGTGGAGCAACGATGACTAAGTGTGGTCTCCTGAACTGGACACTACACAGAATAAGGACATCGGTGGGAAAACTGGTCAAATGAAAGAAGACATATTTAATGTTTCTTGTACGCAGGATGTCTATACATGTACAGAACAGACTTATTTTTGAACATAAACCTTTTTTTTTTGTTTAATCAGTTTCTGCTACAGTTGTATGAAAATTATCCACTCTTACTGTGGGATTATAAATTCTGTTAATAAATCTTTGTTTTTATTTATGGATTTTGAGGCTGTGTGCTTAGGGACATGCAAGCCCATATTTTTTCTGTGTCATGGAGGATTCTGTGTTACTTTGATCCCCATTAATGCCTTTTGCCTTTAATATTATTTTGTCTAATTTTCATATTACTAGATTATCTTTCTTTTAATCATTATTTGCAAAGTATAGTTTTCCCATTTGTTCATTTTCACCTTTTCTGTATGTTTTTGTTCTATGCATATTTCTTGCAAGGAACTTATAGTTAGATTAGAAAATATAGTCACAGTTTTTATCTTTTCATACAAAAATTTAATCCATTAATAATTATTCTAATTACTGATATATCTTAGGCTTTATAAAAAACATTAATTTTGTGTTGATTAAGCATGTCAATGTTAAGTATCTCTTCTCCCTTTCTTCTGAGTGAATGGACTTCTTGCAGGGCACAAGGCTGACTAGAATAAATATTATGTGTCTTAGTCATTCTGGAGATAAGTGTGAGTATGTGACTAAATTTTGGCCATGGGATATAATGTATATCCAGTCTCCCTTAGAATACAGTTGGGGATGCCCTTTCTTCTTCTCTGTCCCTTCCATCATCACTGTGCCCAGTATATGGATGCCTCCTTGGACCATGAGGATGAAGACCATACCCTAGAGATGGCTGAATGGGGAGTTGGATAGTCTCTCAGGATAGCATCGAATCGTGTGACCATACCAGTTCTGGACTTTTTTGGACATTTATGTGATTAACATGAGCACAAAATAAACACCTTCCTTATGTAAATCAGTATGTGTAGTGTTGTTTGTGTGCGTGCATGTTTCTTGTAGCAGAATCCAATTTTAACATGTACACCCTTTCTCCTATAATTTTTCTCCTTCTGCGACTTTTATTTGGGGTGATAATTCTCCACACTGCCTTCTTTTTTTCTCTGCATGCATGGAGAAGAATACAGATCTTATTCTTATTTCTTTGGCAAACATATTTCATTATATCTTTATCAAAAGTGATTTCTATCGTAAGCAAGATGCAGTCCATATTACAATCAAATGGGCATTGAATTTCTCTGTCCCCATTTTTATTATTATTCAGACTCACTGCTGATCAACAGAATTTTCTGTTAGGATAGAAATGTTCCATATCTGAACTATTTAATGCAGTAGCCACATATGGCTATTGGGCACTTGAAATGTGTTTAGTGAGACTAAGGAGATGAATTTTAAATTTTATCTAATTTAAATCTATTTAAAATTAAATTTTAATAGCCACCTTTAGCTAGTAGTTAAAACACAGGACTATAAATGTAGTTTTAATTTTCATTTTAACTCTATAATTTAAACAAAACATGAATCAGGGCATATCTAAGCTGTACTTCCTATTTCTTCACCTGTGACACTTTCAGGGAATTTCTTAAACCCCACTATCATGCATTAATTACCCAGGGTAATTAATGCGTGATAGTGACTCCTCATGGAGTAAAAAAATGTTCTATCTTGAGTCAACTAACTTAATCCCTTTATTTGACAGGTGGGAAAAAAATAAAAGAAAAATTAAATTTAGTTTATTTTATGTGTTATTTCATATTCTGCTCTGGTTACTGGTTTGCAAAATGTTAATTTCAACATACTTGCCTAATACGACCACATTAAATATTGCTTGTAATAACTGTTAATTAAGGATTGGAAATACTCTTATTTGTATTGAGAATTTTTTATAGTATGTTATACTATAAATTGAACAGGAAATGCTGAAATGTACCATATATTAACAGTGCTAGTATGTCAATCTTCATCTGAGAATCTTAAAATGGTAAAGTGAATGAACATCATTCTCAGCATAAGTTTACATTGCTTTTATAAATACAAGATATTAGTATATGTCCTATAACTGCAGTTGCATTGTTTTGAGTTTGATACGATAATCTGGCATAAAATACTGTAACATCCCATTTACGAGGAAAAAAAAAACCAGGCAAAATATATTCCAACTCTAAAGATTTAGTTTATATTGTTCATTACTAGTCTCACTAAAATAACAAATAGTATGACATAGACTTTAGGAAGACTAAAAGCAGTAAAATGACTGCAAAATTATCAATTTTTTGTGGTAGAGGACATAAAGGTTTATGCCTAAGCATCCTGAAATGCTGACAAAGTAGCTTCTTTTTGGCAAGGAAAAGTGCTGCCTGGTAATTTTACATTTTTAAAAAAGTAAGAAGTAAGGCCTTTAAAAATTTAAATCTCATTAGACTAGAATAGAAATTTAGAGCTCTCAGAGACCTTAGAAATGATCATATCCAATCCCTTCACAAGTAATGACATTGAATTTTACGGAAGTTAACTAACTTCCCTTAGAAAACACAGCAAATTAGTTAGAATCAGAAGCCCAACTGAGGCCTGCTGTGCCTGTCAGGGATGCTTTCCTCTGACTGGCCTGTGTCTCTGGACATCATGTTCATTGAGAATGTATTTTAAAGACCATGAGACGGTACTTTAACTACAAGATTTATTCTACAGGAAAGCTCACGGATCTTTTGCTTCATTTGCAGGACAGAATGGAGGGGACAGCATCTCTGCACCATCATTCCTGTGGGCTGACTGAACTTTTTGCTGCCACTCATTGAAGATTAAAGGATTGTTACTGTGAACTCAATTCCTCTGTCTCAATGTGTCCTCCATTTTCTATGTTAATGTCAATAACCCATATCTTCCCATCATTTAATGGCCACCATCAGCCAGCAGAGAATTTTTCTTTGTGAGAGGGCTTATGTGTTCAGTCAGCATTTACTACTGACCAGATACCAAGTAAAATAAAATGGAGAGACCTGTGACCTTCCCGTGGTAAAAGTCATCCTGACATATTCCTCATGTGTGCAGCAAACAAGATGGCAAGGTACACAGAGTCACCCACCGAATTAGTAGAGTCAAAAGACACAAAGATCTTAGTTGAGAAAAGTATTGATCAGCAAGGCAAATGAAGGCCGTTGATAACCTCCATGATTAAAGACTGAGGTACCACAAGGGATGGCTTCCTTTCCTTCCGTTCTTTCTTTCTTTTTAAAAAGATTTATATATTATTTGAGAGAGAAGGAGAGAGCAGGAGCGCATGTGTGGGAGGAACAGAGGGAGAGGGAATCTGAAGCAGGCTCCACACTGAGCTCAGAGCCCAACATGGTGCTCAGTCTCAGGAGCCTGAGATCAGGACCTGAGCTGAAACCAAGAGTGGGAAGATCAACCGACTGCACCTCCCAGGTGCCTCTACAGGAGAGATGGCTTCTGAGGAGATTACAAAGGTGGCATCAAGTGTTCAGCTGAGTTGAAACTGAAGCTAAGAGGGGCCTGTTGGTTTGTACGAATCAAGAGGCCCAAGGATTAGAGGTCTCCCTGCACATGAGGAAGAACTGAAATGGCAGTGAGCTGTGAGGGACCTGAAAATAGGGTTTGGTCAGAGGGAGCCATTTGGACGTTAGATGCCAGGATGCTCCATCAGTTTTCTCCAGAGACACAGAACCAATGGGGTATGAATCTGTAGACTGACAGATGATAAAGAGATTGACAAACACTATGGATTGAACGAACTGTGTCCCTTCCAAATTCATATGATGAAGCCCTAACCCCCAATATGAAAATATTTGGAGATGGGGATTTGGGAAGTTTACTGGGTTTTAGGGAGGTCAGGAGGGTAGGGTCCTCAAGATGGGATTAGTGCCCTTAAAAGAAGAGACACCTGAGAGTTTGCTTTCTCTTCCTCTCTCCAAATGAGGGCACTGAGTGTAGGTACCATCTATCTACAAGCCAGAAAGTCTTCCCCAGGAGAACCTTTCTAGAACCTTGATCTTGGACTTCCCAGACCCTGGAACTGTAGGAAGTAAATTTCTGTTGTTTAAGCCACCCAGTTAAGACATTTTGTTATGATAGTGAGAGCAGATTGAGTGAGTGAGAGAGAGAGAGTGAGTGATTGGTTGATGGACTGATTTAGGAATTGGCTTATGTGATACTGTGAGATCCTTCAAGTCTGAATTATGTCCAGCAGACCAAATAGGCTGGTAACTAAGGCAAGGGTTGATGTCCCAGGCTTGAGTTTGAAACTCACAGAGTTAGGAGGTAGGCTAGAAGCTTAAACAGGTCTGGATGCTGCAGTCTTGAGGCAGAATCCAGGGATGGATTGTAGAAATGAAAATGAAAATACACCTTTGAAGCTGACAGTGAGTGCACAGAGAGCTTACTCCTGGGTGATTCATTCAGAGAAGTCACCCATTTGGAGGTGACACTTGGTGGGTGATGAAATTAATGGACTTTCTGATTCTTAGAATATCTTCAGTATCGTCCTGCATTTTCTATCTTTGATGGTCCAAAATGTAGCAGGAACAATGCACAGCCAATGCTATTTTCCATGTTTTGAGTTTAGTAACTTTGCTGTGTTTTCTCATTTGTAATCACAATATTCAATACTGTCATATAACTTTTTCATCGTGGCCTACCAGTGGATGTTTTCTTAAAAATTCATTTACTACTGCCAATACTATTATCGTTTCAAATGTACTGAGTGGTTAGGAAATATCATGGTATGACATGTAACTGGCCTCGTGTCTCAGTTACCTACCTTTGATTTTGAAGAGAATTTGGCTCTGTTTTCTATATTATGAGACCTAAGAAACAAAAGCAACGCGCGGATGATTAGGCAGAGGGAGCCCTCGCAAATCCATAGATCTGGCATATGCCTTTATCTGCAGCTTCAACATAACTAAGCTTGGTAGAAGCTATTTGTACCATGGTAATACTGATCTACACTTAAACATGGAAAGACTCTTGGCTCTGATTCCAAGTTGACAATAGCCTGACTTGAGAAAAATATAAAAGTTAATCCAAGAGAAATATTGACATAAAAAATTAAATGTGCCAATCTTATCCACAACAAAAACATAAAATGAAATTGTCTTCTGAGAGACTGAAGAAAACAGTGTTACTCTTAAATGTTGCCTTTTTTATACTGCATGTATGTTGTAATAAAAACATAGCAAGCCAACCCATAAACGGTATCTTCCCATCGGCTCTACCCTTGAAACAATCCAGCCATGCTTCATACAGCAGGTGTATCTTCACATATTATCTTACAAATACTGCCTTAAAAGCTCATGAAACCAGAGGATTTTTAAGAATATGTCTACTGGATACTACACCAGACTAACATCTGTACTCAATGGGAAATAGGGTTAGTATATTTTATGAAATTCTAGCTTGTAAAGGGACAAAACCACCACTCGAAGCTTGGTTGATGGGAGATGGACTTCCCATGGCATTAGCAAGAATTCCATACCCCGCGTCTTTTCCCTTTCAGCCTGTTAAACCTCCACCTTCTGGGTCTCCAATGCAGCCAGTGAAAAGAACACAAACACAGCTCAGCGAAAGCACATTTGGAACATTCCCGTCTTTCCCCCTGTACTACAGCTCTTGGGATCCCATGAAGTGTACGACTTGTGCCCATAGGAAGCACGTGAAAGCAATCCCACTCCTCTCCACCTTGACCCACTCTTAACAGTGCTATAACGAGTTAGTCTTCTGATACTTCAAATGTATGTAGAAAGTTTTATGTGCTATATTTGTTGCAAATATTCCAGTGCACTGAAAAAGTATTTCCAAGTAGCTTTGATGCCTTCCTGCAAAATTCTCTTATATCCATCAACTAAGTGTCTAAATTAGCAGATAAATACATTACTTACATGACTGCCTCCGTGCCCACAGTCACCAGAGGCAAATGGGCATGCGTGACTAATTCACGCGCTGAAGCGTCTTAATGGCCAATCATAGAGATCACAGATGATGTGACTCTACATTCAAATTCCTCTCCATCGCTTTCCAACAGCATATTTTTCCTTTTATATTTAGAAAACACAGTCGGGACAGATCAACAGCCATGGATGAGGATGAGTCAACAAACATTAAAAAGCTGGCTTCCTTCTCTTTTCATGGGTGACTTAGCATTTCAAAAGCACTTGCTTCCTTTACTTCTGTGTCCCTTGTCAACATTTGGAGACAGGCGGTGTGCACTGTCATTTCTCTTACTTAATAAGTGTACTTCTGAGTATTTCAGCATTTTCTCATCAAGCAAGTGTAAATGTTAACAGCAGCTTGGCTGCTGCAAATCACTGCTGAGTGGCGACGGGCTGCAGGATTTATCTGGATGAAAATATCAAAGAGTGTGTAAATTCTATTGATATTTCCCCTAACGTTTTCCTTAAGAAAATATTAAAAGTTAAGAGGCACAAGCTCTACCATTTGATTTCCTTATGTTTCAAAGATACTCATTGAGCCATAATCATCACATTTATTTGCCCTCCTCTCTTAGAGCATGTCTTTCTTCTTTATTAACAAAACGTGCCGACTGCTTGCTCTGAGTTTAAAAATTAATTTCTAATTTCCTATCATTGAGATGAGGGTTCTTTAAAAGGTTTTGTAATATTTATTCAAATTATAAATAGATTGAGATAGATTGACTTTGAATTGACCAAATCAATTTCTGTCTTCTAAAATAGACTCATGCCATGATGATAATTATCCTTCATTTCTTTTTCATTGTGTTCTTATTTTTGTGCACATGGCCATCAAAGATCGCTTACCATATAGTAGCAGAAACGCTGATCCATCTTGGATAACAATAACAGTACATGAAGAGTTATCCACTGAAGTGACTTTGAAAGAGAGCCGTGATTTCGTTTAGGTCATGAAGGAAGAAATTGCCAAGTTCCAGAATACTGCCTGAGGTAACTTCACAGAAGTGGTCCTTACCAAAATCATTCAGCATGGCTGACAGGCATTATTCAATATAGTTCATGTATCAATCAGAGCTATTAAAAATGTAAGTGACAAAATTCAACTCAAATCACCTCAATCATAAAATGGAGAAGGGATGTTTCACATACCGAGAAAGACCAGAGAAAGAAAGGCATCAGGCATGACTGGATCCAGATCAGGTGAGGTGGAAAGACTATCTGTTGCCATTTCTCGGCCCTGTTCTGTCCCTGTTGGCTTGCTTATCAGACCCTGCACCGTGGCCCCTGAGAGCAACCCGCTCCCATCACTCTCACTGCTAGCGGCTGCATAGAAGACAGCACATTTCTTTCCTCCCCATTCAAAACTCCTTACTTGGCTTACATTGGCATGAGTTGGGCAATAGACTCAATCCTCATTAATCTCCGTGGATGGGGCCATGTAAACGCAAACCTAGGTCTGCTACTAGGGCTTGGATAGGACTTACCTAAACCACATGCACCCAGTGGGGGTGAAAGAGGGAGGGGTGCAAAGTCTAAAATAGCATGTGATACGATGTGCGCCCTGACGTCTGAAACCGGGTGGGCCTGGAATAGCTGACCCCACAAGACCCCTTCCCTGGGGTCTTGTGTAGGGAAGGCCCCCAGCCAATCAACACTTCTTTTCAAGGGGACCGAACACAGTTCTTGCTTATCCCCCGGGGTGGATTTTAGATCCCTACCAGCCTGTGGAATTATTCAAATGAACTAATCACATCCCCCTGCAAGAAATGAAAGGGCACACTACTCCCTTGAGGCTACAAAGCCTGCCTCCTCTTGTCTCTGGGCACTTGGTTTCTGTGCAACCTCCATGTGGCCCTATGTGGCTGGCCATGTCCTTCTCCAGATGGCTGTGACGATATGTGACTAAGAAATGCCAAGCTGGGGCGCCTGGGTGGCTCAGTGGATTAAGCCGCTGCCTTTGGCTCAGGTCATGATCTCAGGGTCTTGGGATCGAGTCCCGCATCGGGCTCTCTGCTCAGCAGGGAGCCTGCTTCACTCTCTCTCTCTCTCTGGCTGCCTCTCTGTCTACTTGTGATTTCTCTCTGTCAAATAAATAAATCTTAAAAAAAAAAAAAAAAGAAAAAAGAAAAAAAGAAATGCCAAGCTCCTCTGTCCAGTGTTGTGTGTCATGTCTTCAGCCATCTCCATAACCCAAGGGTGGGAATCCTCTCTCCCTGGTAGGATGAATAAGGTGATTAGAGCAGAAGTGTACCTCTAAAAATAGGGATTCAATCCTCATAAGGATGAATGAATCCTGGTAAGTCCATAAATCATCAAAGTTAATTTCAGTTAAATCCAAAATTCAATTCAATGAATATCCTCAGCTTCTAGGGTTCTTGGTAAGAAGAGAGAACAAAACTAACAGTTTCTCCTAGAGAATTTGGGTATACTTAGGAGTCACTTCATTTCAACTTAGACCCCTTACGTGCAGCAAGAGGTCAGGATTATAGGGTGAAGAGAACCAGGACTGATTGTCCTAGATGAGGAAGCACACTGCATGCTACATCTTAACTTTTCTGGGAAATGTACTATACTCATTAACATTTTTAAGGCTCTGATAAGTCCTGTAGTAAAAATATCTAATCGCTATTTTATATTAAGAATTTCTCAGGTATATTTGGTACAGAATGCATTTAAAACCTTTAGGGAATGCTGAAATATTCTTCATCTATGAAATGTTAAAATTTTTAGACTTTCTTTAGAATACCATGGGCATAACTGAAATCTTAATACTACTACTGAATATAGTCATTATAAATGGGTATTATAAGACATCTGAGATCTATTAAGTGGTCCTATCCTTAAGAGAAGGAAGATTATATGTACCTATCTTGAACTAAATCAACTGTTTGAGTTTCAATTTTTTCATTTATTTCTCTAGATTAAATTCTTTTTTTATTTTTTATTTATTTATTTATTTATTTTATTTATTTTATTTATTTATTTATTTATTTGACAGAGAGAGATCACAAGTAGGCAGAGAGGCAGGCAGAGAGAGAGAGAGGAGGAAATAGGCTCCCTGCTGAGCAGAGAGCCCGATGTTGGACTCGATCCCAGGACCCTGAGATCATGACCTGAGCCGAAGGCAGCGGCTTAACCCACTGAGCCACCCAGGCGCCCTCTAGATTAAATTCTTTAAAGGGCATTTCTTCCTTAACATAATTTTGGAATGTAAATCTAATTCTTGTCAAACCAGAAAAATTATCAAGATAGTTATCTTTTTATCATAAACTCTTGGGGTAAAATAAGATTAACCTCAGACTTTCTGACCTAAAATATCAACATATTTTTAAAAGATGCATATTTCCAATGCTAATCCCTTTTTCAAGAAAACTATTTTAAAAACCCCACTTTGAATATTTGTCTTCTGTGGTCTTCACCACATATTCTCCTGGAAGAGCATATTAAAAAATAATACTTGAGGGAAGCTATGATAAATGGTTCAAATGAATTTTCCGCACATTTCTTGTTATGCAACAAAGAATCAATTGTGCCAGGAAAAACAACAACAACCTACAACCCGTGATTAAGTAGTACAGATTGGTTGTGATTTTATGTATAATTTCAATTTTTTTTGAGTATGCCAACTGATGGCTATATCAATATTGTTTTGTTATCTTTAATATGCACTATCTAATTAGCAGAATTTGGGGGTGATCTTTTCCTGGAAGAATATACTGGTTGGCAGTGAGGGAGGTGGTTTTATTTTTGACAACAAAAGCAATCATGATGATTTAGATATAATGGGGAAACGCTTAACCAATGTAATTATTGTTTTTGAAACAGTTCGGTTGAAATGAGTAAAGGAGGGAAGGAGTGTATTTTCAAAGTCTTGTAAAAGACATAAGCGCAAACATTTTGACTACTTAAAAGTAAAACATCTTGGACTGAAAGGAGATTAATTGTATCCATCAGCACAGGATTCTAAAATAGGGGGAAAAGATGTAGGGATTCGGGTGCTGTTCTATCTTTGAGACTGAAATAGTCCAAATTACTAAAATCTCCTAAGGTTTTGCTAGGTTTAGAAGTTTAATTTTGACATCTCTATCAGTAACTTTTTTTGCTTTAATAAAACATGTCTGAATCCTCTCCACTTGCGCGCTGCTAATATAGACGTAAGGAAGATGTAGTCAGAAATCAGGGGGTGTTTAGAAACTCCCAGGATCTTACTTCTCTTCCAGAGAGTTATTTTTTGAATTTATATACATGATACAGAATCAAATCTCCTGAAATACAGGCAGATCACTATGTCTGTATAATTCTGGACCCACTGGAAAAAGGGCGTGTGTGTAGGTCAAGTCCTTCATCCTTGACAAGGAAAACATGGGTGTTAAGGGTTAAGTGGACGCCCTTCTCCTTAATCCCCCGTTGTTGTGAGTATGTAATCATCTGTGTATAGTTCATTATTATCTGTGTCTTCCTTTAGACTTTTTTTTTACTTAAAGGTTGTATTTACTTATTTGAGAGAGAGAGAGCGAGCGAGAGGGAGAGAGCGTGCACGCGCGCATGTACAGGGGGCGCTGCAGGGGGAGAGGGAGAAGCAGACCGAGCAGAGAGCCCGATGCGGGGTTTGATCCCAGAATCCTGGGATCCTGACCTGAGCTGAAGGCAGATGCTTCACCCGCCGACCCGCCGAGCCACCCAGGCGCACCCACCCCATTTAGACTCTTAAGCGAGGCAAAAGCAACAGCGTTGGAGCTCTGGACAACAGGTATACACAAACACATATGACTCACACACACGTTTCTTATTGCTGCTGTAACAAATGACCACTGATTTACCTGCGTAAAACAACGCACACTTACATTCCTATAAGTCAGAAGTCTCTCTGGGCTATAATTAAAGAATTAGCAAGGCTGTGTTCTTTCCGGAAGTTTGCAGGGAGAATTCATTTCCTTCTCTCTTCAAGAACAAAGAAGTCACTCGCCTTTCTGGGAGCCAGGCCCCCTCCTCCATATTCAAAGCCAGCAGCACTGAGCCTTCCAATCTCTCTCTGACTCTCACACTCCTACCTCCCCTTCACAAGAATCCTCGTGATTACACTAGGCCTGCCCAGATAATCCAGGATAATCTCCCCATCTCAAGATCCTCACCGTAATCACATTTGCAAAGTCCCTTTTGCTCATCCAGCAAGGGAGGCGCAGGAGATACAGCACGACATCCTTGGGGGACCATGATTCTATGTCACTCCCACACAAGTATATGTGTCTTGTGGCTATAACTCTCAGTGTACAAATTTGGGACTAAAAGAGATATAATGTTGCTGATTTTTTTAATAAATCAGTTTAATTTATCTTTTGATCATTGATTTTATAAGGATCTCCAGAACAGTTTCTGTCAAGTCAGGGTTGTGCCCATAAAATGTCAAAGCCCAGGGTGGAAATTGCGGGGGGGCACCCAAGACGGCCCTCACCCTTTAGTCCACACACGTTTGCTGCTGAGATGCCTCTGATTCCTGCTCATTCCTACGCTCCGTAAAAACAAGCGGTCATCTAATTCCTATGTCCCATGTAACTGTCCATCCAGTCACTTGATAAATATTCATGGAGTGAGCATGTGTGTGGGCCCCAATACCCCTGAAACACACACCAGGAATAAGGCATCATCCCTCATTTCAGAGAAACTACTGTGTGAAACTGTACCACGTTCCTTGTGAGTACAGTGACAGAAATGCTCACTAGGTACTGTGTGAGGACAGAGAACAGGGCTCTAATCTAGCTGGGGAGCGGTGTACAGTTTGGTCAGCAAAGGCTCCAAGAGTTGCTCACGGGTGAGCTGGGACTCCAAACACGAGAGCACGTTCTCTAGGAGGATGTAGGTACTGCTGGAGCCAAACCTTATTGTTCCTTGAGGACTAGAGATGTGTTTTTCATTCAACTCGACAAATAATTACTGAACTGTGTTGCATGCTAAGGAGAAGTGCGAGGGCCTGAGAGAACGTTGAATACCGACACTTCCCCTTGTTCAGGGCATTAGGGAGAGCTTTTCTGAGGAAGTCACAGACATTAAACAAGTAATTACAAGTGAGATGTGTGCTAGGAGCGATGCTACGGTCATGCAGGGGAAATAATCTCACCTAGTTATGAGGGTCAGGGACTGCCACTCTAAGAAATCGATGTTGAAGTCGAGCCCTGAGGGATAAGGAGCATTTAACAACAGAGAGGAAGTAGGGGCCGGCCAGGGGGCAAACAGAATATTCTGCAGGGTGGGTATGCAGAGAGGGAGAAGGGGACAGACTGCCACAGTGTCTCAAGAGCCAGGTCAGGAGTTTTCCCTTCACCCTAGATTTGCTCAGAAACTTGTGCTAAATTCTAGATTTTGGGAATGACATGATTAGATTTGCAGTTTTAAAAGATCCTTCTGGGGGCACCTGGGTGGCTCAGTGGGTTAAGTCTCTGCCTTTGGCTCAGGTCATAATCTCAGGGTCCTGGGATTGAGCCCCGCAACAGGCTCTCTGCTCAGTGGGGAGTCTGTTTCCCCCCCTCTCTCTGCCTGCCTCTCTGCCTACTTGTGATCTCTTGCTCTGTCAGATAAATAAATAAAATCTTTAAAAAATAAATAAAATAAAATAAAAGATCCTTCTGGTCATAGCAGGTGGGAACTGGGTGAGAGGTGAGTGATGCAAGAAGAGTGAAGAAGCAGTTACAGTAACCAGACAAGATTTTGACTTGGGCTTGGTTGATGTTTGGGAGGCAGAGTAGCAAGAGACAAAGACAGAGACCAGCGTATGTGCCCTTAAGCAAGAGTCTCAGCCAAGGATACGCTGATAGTGTGACATTTGCATTTTATTTGTCATGTAGTGCCTGTTTGGAAGATGAAATTGAGAGGAACAAGATTCTAGACAGAAAGAGGGGTACAAGACCGTTGCAGTAGTTCAGTTACCTGATGATGGTGCCTGAGCAAATATAGCATTCAGAGATCCGGGGGGGCGGGGGGATCACAAGTGAGAAATAGTTGGAAGGTGAAGTTAGAATTGATGATTGAGGATGTAGAGAGAAAGTGACAAGAGTCAAATCTGATTCCCCCGTTTCTAATATCAAGGACTGAGAATGACAGATGGGAAGCCAGGCACAGCCCCAGCCCTCCAGGACTCCGTATCAATGACTGATCAGTAATGACCTCGGGGTTTTCCTGCCAACTCAAATCCAAGTATCATCCTGCTCTACATTTTACCTGATTTTTCTACATCATAGACCCAAGTGTTTTTTTTTTTTTTTTTTTAATTTCAAGCATTGATAATTGACTCACTGTCCGTGTTTTGTTTTGTTTTGTTTTCCTGATGCTCTAATATAAAGGCAGGTGTGGGGAAATCTCAGAAAGACAATCTCTTGGGAGAACATTTGTTAGTAGTCTACGCATTGGTTTTTGATAGTCAGTCTGCCGCCATGTCTCACAGCCATGGAAAAATAGCTACTGCGGAGTTGTGTGTTTTTATATGAACAGCTTTTAGACAAACTGCTTATCGAGACTGCTCAAATTCCAATGAAAACTGAACAAACCCGCTTCCCACAGCGCCACTGTTCTCACCACTGAGGCTCAATGACATTCTGGGTAAAAAGGAAGAAATACATGAAACACGCTCTCTAGAGACCAACAACAAATAATTACAAAATCACTTCCAAAGCCCAGACTCCCTGTCATGCAACACAACTCGCATCCTTTGGGGTTCCCAGCCCTTGGCTAGTTATTGCTGAATGCGCTTGGTCACACATCTTGTGACACATCAAACTTTGAGGTCGTAATCTTTGACTTTATTTTATAGAAGACATAACTTTAATTTCATAATCATGTAACAGGCATTGTCAGGATCCACATGGAGAAGGACCTGGGGATGGAAGCCTCAGGAAGGAAAACGAAATGGCTCATGTGGGAATGGGAATGTGCTGGGTTCTTGCTTCTCCACTGCAGCTCGTCCAAATCGTATACCTCGCTGGTGGCTCTGGCTCACTCCCGTCGGCCCTCAACAAGCCTGACCTGCTGTTCCTCCCACAGATAGTGTTGCCTTCAATTTCATATTTGACTAATTTATAGAATGAATTAGAATTTTTTTTGGATTAGATTTTTTTTAAAGAATTAAAAATGTGTAACTGTTTCTCATATACGGCTAGGAGACGATTTATGACCCAAACATTTTTTTACATAGACTTTTTTTTTTAAGATCTTATTTATTTATTTGACACAGAGAGGCACAGCAAGAGAGAGACACAAGCAGGGGGAGTGGGAGAGGGAGAAATAGGCTTCCTGCCAAGCAGGGAGCCTGATGTGGGGTTTGATCCCAGGACGCTGGGATCTTGTGGCCAGCCAAGTTAATAGCTCTCCGTGACCTATGCAATCTGCAGACCAGTTACACTAGGCTCTGAGTTTGCTTGAACAACAGCAACACAGCCCCATTGCTTAGGGAAAGTTTGAATGAAGCCAACTTGCTCTCTTTAGCCCAAGATTGAAAAGTGATATATTTTTTAAAAGATTTTATTTATTTATTTGCCAGAGAGAGAGAGAGAGAGAGAGAGAGCACAGGCAGGCAGAGTGGCAGCAGAGGCAGAGGGAGAAACAGGCTCCCCGCCAAGCAAGGAGCCCGATGTGGGACTTGATCCCAGGACGCTGGGATCATGACCTGAGCTGAAGGCAGCCGCTTAACCAACTGAGCCACCCAGGCGTCCGAAAAGTGATATTTAAGAAATGATAATGCTAATCAGGAACCACTCTTTCAAGTAAACAGCTGGGAAAATCTTGTTTCTTCAGAGCTTACAAAGACAATGAAAGCATCTCACTCTTCTGAATCAGCAGATGTGAAAAGAAAAAAAGTCTGGTTTACAATCCTGTAATGAATAAATATAAATATGGATCGGATTGGAACCACAAGCTAAAGTCCCTCCCTTTCAGACCAAAACTTTCAGGCCATTGTGGTTAGAGTCTGTCATATGTAAGGAGAGAATCAGGTCCTCTGAATTGATGAACAGTAGGTCCAATCACAGGTTTGTGTTTTCCTAGACAATTCGGAGAGAGGATTATAGAAAAAATGGACAAGGAGAGGAAGGAAAGGCAAAGACTTTCATATGTAGACTAGTTTGATGAAATGTGGTGAGACAATTTTAGAAGGCATATCTAATGAGTAACACTTTGCAATCCAATCATAAATAAAATACTTTCTCTACCTCTTCTTTTCTTGTTAGTCTCAGGACAAAGTCATTAATCATGAGTTTAGTGTTCAAAAAATACCCTTAGGAAAAGATCTTTTTATTCGCACAGAATGGTACAAAACTGGGCTGCCAGAAACAAATAAAACAGTCAGTATGACCTGGAGGTACCAGACTCCAGCTTGACATTCAAACTTCTTTTCTTTCAGCAATTACTGATGGGGGTAAACTGATTAACACCACTCTCCAGTTATCTGTAGAATTCTTTTTTAACCGCTTGAGATAAAAGAGAAACAAAACTGTACTTCAAAACTTATAAAACATTCTGAAAGAGTACATTCCCATAAACCCTAAAATGTGAGTATCTGTTTTTTGTAAATATAAAATTTAAATTTAGAATCTTTTTTTTTTTTCCAGAACTAAACTCTGTATTAGAATTGATCTACTCACAAACACTCGTTTTGCAGATAACAAGCCAGAGGCCAAGGGTGTTAAGTGACTTGCCCAGAGGCACTGAGCTAATTAGCACTGAGTCAAAGATTCTGGAAGGTTCTGGAGTCACAGGGGTGGAGGGGGGGATTTGCCAGGTACCTTTACAACTGATCAAATAAAAGCTGAAGAAAATATATGTTTGTCAAATTAACTCAGACTCTCAGTTCTTCATCTATCATACACAGACTTTCTTAAAAGTCTACAGAAATACACTACACTGGTCGTTAAATTAAAATTATACCACACTGGTCATTAAAATAAAATTAATTAAAAATTCAAATTTCCTATTTAAAAGTCACTTTCATTTAGATCACCAAACTGAAGTGAACTTGCAAAGTTTTTTTGAGGTTCACAGAAGTTCATTATGTTGACCAGAAATCATGTGACTGTTATTTCAAGCTTTGGCAGAAACTGCTAGAAAAAAAGTCCCTCAATAGTCAGATATGACCCTTTTCACTGCCCCCCATCAGAGACCTAAATGGTGGGAATATTAGGGAATTAACATTTGGCTTAGTTTTCTTATGACTTCTCCAGTCTGGCTGTCACCAGTAGGTACTGCATAACTTAGAAGCTAGCCCTTTCAAGATTTTCTAGTTCAGTGGGTTAGGAATGTTCAGATCACTTTTGGCTAAGTATTCATGTTAAATTCTTCCTCCCCATCCCAACATGTTGTGGACTGGAAACCCCCTCTTACTTTTCATTTTATAAATTTGAAACATATGTCAGAATTTCAGATTTTAAAAGATACTATTATCTAACATGGTTAGGCATAGTCAGCAAAGCTGACCTCTAAGAGAGCCAAGGTTGCCAGTAGTAGTAGAACAAGATACAGCTCTTCCATAGGAAACTTTGTTCTCTTCTTTTTTATTTTTATAAGCTGTGTTTTGTAGTGGTGAGAACCAGGTAGTTGCCTTAAACTCCTCGTTAATGAATGATGTGTTTGGGTTGAAATACAAGACTGAAGTTATGCCTTTAGGGAAACCTCCCCACTCTTAGACCTTTAGGGGATTGGAGATGCAGACTGTGAGGAGTGTATATAGGACGCAGAACAAAGCTCCCCATAACGCAGTTAAGAAATGCAAAACCAAGTCGCTGAGGGACCACTGCGGGTGTCTGGGACTTCTTCCTCTGCTGTATGACTGTGGCTCAGCATGGTACCCTTTGATACTGGATTGAATCTGTGACTCCCAGGCAGGGCCCCACTGCTCAGACGGGTTGAGATGCCATCACAGCCTACCTGTGACATCAGCGCACTCTCACCGATTTAGCTGAGTAGGTTAGTGTATGGTGACCATGAACTCAAGATTGTGATCATTCCCTGCTTCTCAAAGACATAAGCTGCTCGGCAGCCACAAACCGGAGGCCTTCCTCCAGTCTTGGATGCTGGCTTGGTTTTCATCAAGTCATCGCCTCAAGTGGTAAAATGCAAGCCTAGCATTTCTGCCACAGAATAGACATGGAACAGAGAGACTCAAGGTTTATCATGTAGGTTCATGGTCGAGTGTGCTGGCTTAGAGCATCATCGGTTTGCGTTAAAATCACAGCCCTGCTTCTTGTTAGCTGTGTAACCTTGTGGAAGGGATTCAGCTGTTTGAAGAGGTCAGATCGGGTATTTAATTCAGCAGTTGCTAGGAGATTTAATGTGCCTGGCAAATAAGATTCAATAAACATCAGCTATCTTTATTAATTTTTTCACTTTTTTATACACATGGATGGTTTCATGTCTACTGCTCTAGTAAAATGGTCAACATTTATTCTTCTATTGAGATTATTCTAGAAGCACTTCAGCTGTTGGCTTCCATGTACAATTTGCATTATTCAAGGCATTGCTAAATCACTTTTGAAATGCTCTTCATTTCTCTATTCTCTCCACGGTACTTAATTAAATTGCTTTTAATCATGATAAATTCTCTTTCTACAGATTGGCTATAAATGCCACAACAAGTGAACAAGCACCCTTTAAAAAGCAACTTTTAATTTTTAAAAAAAATTTTTTTATGATCTATTTATTTATTTATTTGACAGACAGAGAGCACAAGCAGGCAGAGAGGCAGGCAGAGAGAGAGGAGAAAGCAGGCTCCCCGCTCAGCAGGGAGCCTGATGTGGGGCTGGATCCCAGGATCCTGGAATTATGACCTAAGCCAAAGGTAGAGGCTTTAACCCACTGAACCACGCAGGCACCCAGCAACTTTTTAATTTGAAATAGTTTTACACTTACAGGAAATCTGCAAATTGTGACGAGTTCTCACATACCCCTCACCCGGCTTCCCCTGATATTTACGGTGTATGTAATCACAGCACAACTATCAAAACCCAAGATAGTAACAACGATACAATATTAAACTACACATCTTAGTAGGATTTTACCAGTTTTCCCCAATGTTCTTTTTCTGCTCTAGAATTTAATCCTGGACCCTACATGGCATTTTCCTGTGTTATCGACTATTCTCCCATCTGTGACAGCTTTTTTGTTCTTTCCTGGTCTTTCATGTCTTCGGCACTTTTGATAAGAACACATCAGTTATTGTTTAAATTTTCAGTTCCACATAGGTAGCATATGGTGTTAGGTTAGTTTCAGGTGTGTACCGTAGTGATTCAGGCTTCGTACATCACCCCATGCTCATGGTGACAGGTGCCCTCCTTAACCCCCACCACCTATTTCACTCATCTTTCCAGCCCCTCCCCTCTGGTAACCACCAGTTTGTTCTCTAGAGTTAAGAGTCTGTTTCTTGGTGAAATGTCAGTTACTTTGCGGAATGTCTCATTTTGGGTTTGTCTGATGTTTTCTCGTGACTAGATTTTTGTTGTGTATTTTTTACCAAAAACAACACAGAAGGGACTTGGAGTCGTTCTCAGGGAGTACATGGTCTTGGTATGTCTCATTACTGGTGAAATGGACTAGGACTACTCAAATAGGATGGTGTCTACTGGGGTTTTCCATTATAAAACTGCTATTTTTCCTTCATACTTGATTGATATTTGGGGCAAACTTCTTTGAGGCTATGGTAATATTCTATATTCCCTAACATTTTTATCCACTGATTTTTAGCATATATTAGTGGATTTTCTCTCCTACAATCATTACTATCATATCTGCCTAATGGTGATTTCTTTCTTTTTTTTAACGACTTTTTTTTTTTTTTTTAAGTGAGTTCTACAGCCAACATGGGGCTTGAACTCGTGGCCCTGAGGCCAAGAATCACATGCTCCACCAACTGAGCTAACAAGGCACCCCTGCCTAACAGTGATTTTGTACTTCCCTCATGCCTTTCACACTTATTAGTTGAATGTTTTTCTGTGAGGAAGAATTGTTCCTTCTCCTCATTTATTCAACTGAATATTTACATAGATATGGACTCATGGATATATATTTTATTCTACAAGTAATAATCTATTTGTTACTCAAATGATTCCTTCCTTAGCCATTGGGAACTCCTTCCAGTGGGCTCTCCTTCCCTTTGATAGGCTTCCATACTTTTTGAACACTTAACTGACTTCTGCCACCAGAAGACAGCTCAGGTTCATCTTGAACTTTTCCCTGTCCAGCCATGGAATCTGCCATTTCTCCCAATAGCTGGTTCCTTTTATTTGAGAATGGTACTTAGAAGTCAAGAACTGGGTTCTAGATGTTGACCAAGTGTTTAAAAAAAAATTAGTTCTGATTTAGAAAAACAAAATAATTAAACAACACATTTCTCTCACAAAATAAAAACAGCTTTTATGCAGTATGTTACCTATATAATTGACTAAAATTATGTTGGTGAGAAAATTCACACTAGTTTTAATTAAAAATCAAAGGTTAATGTTTGTTCACTATGGTGAAGCAATAGGGAGCTAATCTTTTATTCTGAAATCAGTTTTTGTGTTTTGTGCAGAAGATTGATGGGCTGATATTTCCTCATCACTATTCTAGACTCTTGCTGTTGGGGGTAGACTAGAATCATTCAGTAAATTGATGAAACTTCTTCAGTAATTCAATTCCATGGTCACCATGGTATCTTCCTCTCCCTCTTCCTCCTCCCCTTTTCCTCAGCCTCTTGGGATGGGAATCCAGCTCTGCTGAGAGAGCGATCAGGGAGACAGACTCCATGGTTTCTCCATCTGGACCTGCTTCTGCTGCCACTGGCTCGTCCATAGGCTTCCTATGGATTGGGTGGGGGGAAAGCCATTTGCTTTGTCTGTTCTAAATATTCCCTCATCTGCCTCAGTTGCACAAGGATTAGAAATTTATTTCAAGAAACGGTTTGGCTAATCTCTCCCATAAAGCATTTTAAGTATGGGTGGAGAAAAAGTGGGCACGAGGGGAGAAAACCAGGTGATGTGCCCCTTCGTCTAGTTTTCTTACTCCCAAAGCCTCTTGGAGTCTCCCCCCGCTGGGGTGGTAGGCAGAGGTGTGTAGATGCTCTCTGGACTCTCGCTTCCCTTCTCCAGATAATTTGACACAATCATCTTGCCAAGATCCCTGTTTTTCTAGTGTTTCTGTGAAAGAATCCCTATTTTTCTGCATGCCCAGACCTTTCTGGAGTTTCTAAATTTTCATAGCTTTGGGCTTGGAGCTCTGAAGGCTTTTTTCTCTTCAAGTTGTATTTTTGCTCTGCCAAGAGGCAGAAAGAATCTGTCTCAGTGTCAGTTAATTCCCTTTTCAGGAGGGCATCTGATCCCATAGACTGAGAAGTGGAATACTAATAATAGAAAGCCTGGGGTCCCTACTCCAGGCAGTTGCTGGTTCTTTCTGCTCTCTGTTCTGCTTTATACCATGGAGAATCCCACATTGACCTGATAATGTGACAATTAGAAGCATGGCACCTAAACAGTTTCCTGTGGATTTTGGAGGACGGAGGTTAGAAGAATTGGTGGGTAATTTCTGAGGCTCTACCCCTGCTCTCTATCTCAACTCTCAGACAGGATCCACTATTACACACATAGGACATGCTTATTTAGAATTGATATTTCAAATTTTTGGATTCCTCACCCTTACCAGTACTATTTTTCAGAAAGTACTCCCAATATATAACTATTTATAAAAAATTATGTACATGTGGTAATATAACATATTATGTATTTTTTAAAAAATATTCACTTCAGAAATATTAGAAGGTAAAATAAATATAAAATTTAATTTTTTATTAACAGTACAAACACTTCTTTGCTCTCACTACCACAATTAATGCATTATTTTTAGTGAGCATAAGATAATTGAATATACTTTATTATTTTGAAAATTCAAGTCCATTTCTTAATTTGGTTTATTATTTCAGTTTAATGACTATCAAGCTAAAACAATATATAAGATTTAAATAAAATGACTTATGAAAATATCCTTGGTTTTCAATCTTTTCAATTATGTAAAATTTTTAATTTAAATTGAGCTTTTTTTTAGAAGATTTCTTTTTTAAAATTTTTTATTTTTTATAAACATATATTTTTATTCCCAGGGGTACAGGTCTGTGAATCACCAGGTTTACACACTTCACAGCACTCACCAAAGCACATACCCTCCCCAATGTCCATAATCCCACCCCCTTCTCCCAAACCCCCTCCCCCCAGCAACCCTCTGTTTTGTGAGATTAAGAGTCACTTATGGTTTGTCTAATTTCTCTTTTCCTCTTATATATTAATGTTTTTAAAAAATGATCAGAAATCATTGAATTTTTATACTTTTAAGCCAAGATTCAAACTACTATTTTTTTGGGAAAATAGTGCTTGGAAACTCTAATCTTGGTTGCAGGTGTTAAGACATCTTGGAAAGTCTTTTAAAAAAGCTAAGAAATTCTGTTTCCAACTTTCAAATATGGATGTAAGAGAGTCTTAAGGCAACAACATATTATTTTCAGCAAAAAGTAATATTTAATGATGGAAGCTTTAGTTTTTAATACAAACTGTTATTCTAAAAATAATGTTACAGTCTCACTGTGAAATGTCACTTTTTCTTAGAGAAGTTTATGAAATATGATTATGGTCTCAAAATGTTCTGCTTAGCATCTTATTCTTGATAGTCATTTTTACCCAAATCATTACAGTTTGGGGACAGTATCTTTCTGTAAATGCAAAATGTGCAACTTATTTTAAGTTCTCCAAATGTTAAGAATTCAATAAATATATGCTAGAAAATTGAACAATCCAGTTACTGAATGATGGAGAGAACCAATAAGGCTCTATGTAGCACAGAATGGTTTCCTGATTCTTCTCCAAAATACCACAGCTTTGTCATTCATCTATAAATTAGCAAGCAAGCAAATAAACAAACAGATAAACAAAAACTACAACTAGCCACAGGGATGATGTCCTTAAAATTCTGGGTTTTAAATAATTGATTGTAATTGCTTTCTTTTGAATTGAGCCATGAATGAATTTCACCTGAGGTGTTTTTTCTGTATCCATACTCTGGAATCCTGTTAAAATTCCAGGTAAAGAAACCAAGTCATTAGTGGTCACCCATTTTCTCTCCCAACACATTAGTTTCCCAAAGAGTCATTACCAATGAGACTTATTTTTCTTGTGCATCTTTTCTTTATAATTCCCCCCAAAAGTATTTCTTTATACATTTCAAGATTAATATACTTTACACATTAGCCTAGAAATACGAGTAACATCAACATTTTTATCCAACTTCCACATGATGAAAAATGTTCTACAATTTGTGTAAAACTTCTGACACGTCTATACGACTTCCAACAATATTTGGACCGCGTTCTAGTTTATTGCTGTCTTTGTCTCTGAATCATTGCAGCTGTTTTATGTAGTAGCAAGAATATGTTCCCCCCAACTCCGACAATAACCTAAGACAGAGAAGGAGTAATACAGGGATGAAAAGTACATTTCAGCTCCAGCACTAACCCACCAGATACCGTTGACGAGGATTTCTTTGCTAAAGCCAGTTTGAAAGCCGGGATTAGTAGGATGGTAGAGATAGTAACCACTGCTGGGGAGGAAGTTTGGGAGCAGCAACAGTGAATTATCATACAGCTGGGCAGTATCACAAAATCATAAACCCACATCCTCTGTTTTCTTATGCTTTTTCCTTCTTGGTGTATTCCAGAGGTGCTGGAATGCTACTGGGCTGGCTTCACAACAGACCCATGAGAAATGTCTGACAAACATATGCCCCTTTTGACTGTTCAATTGGAGCCCAGTCCATGTCAGTTACCATGTAGCATTACGAGCCTAACAGTGCGCAAAAGTCAATGTCCTCTCAGAGAGCTAATAGTCAAATGAAAGACAAACAACCGCTACAGAAACATAAATAAAATAAATGTAAGTTGTGAAATGCGTGATAAGTGGAGCTTAAAGAGAAGCGTAAGACTTGATAAAGCAATCAGCATTTTAACACTTCCACTGGGGCGTGATATTTCACGAGTGTATTATATGTGCTTCATTTCAGCGGTGACAGACATCTCTTAAGGATAAATGGTGAGAAAGAGATTCTAGAACGTTGTGTGGAGACCTGTGACAAAGAGTCTGGATAAAGAAATACAGTTAACTCTGTCACCATATTATTATTGGTTTGCAAACTCTGCCTTGTCACTTATTTCTGTCTTTATCTAATTCATGTAGATGGGGTAGTTAATTCTGTAGGTATTATCTATTGCTATGTCTTGTTTAAGTGACATAAAATGTTTATAAATTTTCTATTGCATATTTAATGCATTACATTATATTTAGTTACTGGATACAGTAACTAAAACACTGAGAGGTAAAATCAGAAAAGCTGCCATTACTCGGAGGGGATTCATTGACACTAAGATACACCTTGACAATGGCTCTTTATTCCCTGGGAGTAATGGGGCACAACTCGTTTTCATATGTCAATTTTTTTGAAATAAAATAAGTTATTCAAACAGTTCAGTTCTTTTTATCTGAAGCTAAATTCAGTGTCAGTTAGCTATTGAGATTTTAGGAAAATTTGGTTAGTTGCAATAAGAGAGGTTCCCCTATTGACGCAATGTTTCAGTAGAAAATTTATGTTAGCATCTACTTTTGTTAAAACAGAATAAAAGAAATAATTATACTTTTGTATATAATTGATTTTTTGGGTTTTAGCTATGTAGATCATGTCTGAAATGATGGAGTAGGTGAAGGTACTAAGTATGGTGGAAAATAAAGCTGTCAAACTTTGGAAGAATATAGATTACAACAGACAGAAGAATATAGGTTACTACAGACAATAGGATCATAACTGGGAAACATAAATTAGACTTTCCCAACAGGCGCATTAGATCAATAAACCATTTTAAAAGCTTTCAAAGCTTAAACTCTTGGAAGTTTTTAAGATGCTGTGAATCTGAAAATGTATGTTTTACAGTGACCTGAGAACACTGGTGTAGATTTAGGAGGACGATTCTTAAAGATCGATGATGTCTTAAAATCGTGTGACAATACCATATGAGCACAACCTCATACATTGTTAAAGGTACTGATATAAAATACGGGGCTGTCTTTTTCGGTTGTTTTGAATAATAAAGCACAACATGTAAGATCAGCCTTAGCTGAAACTAAAAGTTTTCTTGATTCTGTGATGGGTAAAAAAATAACTAGTTTCTCAGCAGAAATTCAATCAAAGAATGAAGCCCCTGATATCCTTTTAACATGGACAAAAGATAAGCTACACAAATGGTTTTAATATAGCATTTACAGCACGAAAGCTGGATGCATAAAATCTTATTTGGGGACCTGAGAATTCATATTACCAGTTTGACTGCTTTCATTTAGAGATTGAACAAACAGATTATTTAATGCATCTCAAATTTCAACACTTTCAAACAGAAATAGTAAAAAAATACCGTGCATTTTCAGTCAATTTGAACAAAAAAAAATCTTAAGGGATTTTATTTATTTTGTTGTCATTGCAATTTAATTTTTTCCAGGTTTATTAAGATATAATTGACATACAACATTGTGTAAGTTTTTAATGGAATGATTTAATATATATATATATTGCCAATCATCATCACAATAAAGTTAGTTAATGTATCCGTCACCTCAGGTAATTATAATTTTTTGTTATTGTGATGAGAATTTTTAAGATATACTCTTTTAACAATTTTCAAATATACAATACAGTATTATTAATTTTAGTCACCATGATGTACGTTACATCCCCAGAATTTTTTCATCTTATACCTGGAAATTTGCATTTCCAGGTTGCTCTGGCCACTACCTTCCAATCTCCTGCACTGGAAGCCACCAATTAATTCTTTTTTTATGAGGTCAGATTTCTTTTAATTTAAATTTTTTTTTTTTAGAATCCACACGTAAGTAGATCGTACATAATTTGTCTTTCTCTCTCTTACTTATTTCATTTAGCATAATGTCCTCAAGATTCCTCCATGTAGTCTCAAAGGTCAGGACTTCCTTCTTTATGTCTGAATTATATTTCATTGTAAAGTATATACATTATAATGCATGTATATATATACACACACACATACATATGGTGGCTGTGTATATATATGTATATATAAGTGTGTGTGTGTGTGTGTGTGTACACACACACATTTTCTTTATTCAACTATTGATAGACACAAGTTATTTTCAACCCTTGGCTATATAGTAAATAATGCTGCTATGAACATGGGGGGAACAGATATCTCTTTGAGACAGTGATTTTGTTCCCTTCAGATATATGCATTGGATCATATTGTAGTTTTATTTTTTATTTTTTTTAAGATTTTATTTATTTATTTGACAGAGAGAGAGAGAGATCACAAGTAGGCAGAGAGGCAGGCAGAGAGAGAGGAGGAAGCAGGCCCCCTGCTGACGACCCTAGGATCATGACCTGAGCTGAACGCAGAGGCTTTAACCCACTGAGCCACTCAGGCGCCCTGTAGTTTTATTTTTAACTTTTTGAGGAACCTCCCTACTGTTTTCCATAGTGGCTACAAACAATTTACATTCCCACCATCAGTACACAAGAGTTTCCTTTTCTTCCTGTCCTGGCCAGTACTTGTCATTTCTTGTCTTTTTGAGGATAGCTATACTAACAGCTGTGAGGTTATAGCTCATTGTGGTTTTGATTTGCATTTTTCTCATGATTAATGATATTGAGCACTTTTCATGTACCCATTAGCCATTTGAATTTTTTTTTTTTCCAGAGAGAGAGAGACAGAGCACAAACAGAGGGAGCAACAGGCAGAGGTAGAAGCAGGATCCCTGATAAGCAAGGAGCCTGATGTGGGACTTGATCCCAGGACACTGGAGTCATGACCCGAGCCAAAGGCAGACATTTAAAAGAATGAGCCACCCAGGAATTCCTTGAATATTTTCTTTGGAAACATATCTGTTGAGGTCTTTGCCCATTTCTAAATTGGATTATTTCCTTTTTATTGTTATCAAGTTGTGTGAATTCCTTATATATTTTTATAATTAAGCCCTTAGCAAGATACGTGCTTTCTAGATATTTCTCCCATTCCATAGGCTGCCTTTCATTTTGTTGACTGTTTCTTTTGCTGGGCAGAATTTTTTAGTTTGATGTAGTCTTTTTTTTTTTTTTTTTTCCTAAGAAGGATTTGAGGCATTGGGTGTATACATGATATTAAAATCTCAAATTTTACAAACACTATAGTTAAGCTCGATGGAAGCTACAAAACCCATCTTCTTTCCATCCCCTTTGCTTAAAATCCATTGTCTCATAGTTCTGGTCCAAGTTCCAAGCTTGGCCCCTCACCTCCAGTGTCTCCTGATGTACTTACTATTTCCACTTCATCCGCCCACTGACTCTCAGGTTCACCTACTAGATTTTGTGCACCTATATACCCTGTTTCTGGGAACCGATAAAGACTTAGCTATGATGTTTGCCCTGGAGCTCCTTTTTCTACTTGTGGCTCTTTGAAAATCTTGGGCTGAACTCTGTCTGCCAGTATTGCCCTCAGATTATTCTTGCTTTGTAATCTGCTAAGGTAATCCGCTCTACTTTTAACCATGGATCTCTCAGACATGATTTTATATTCTGCCTCTGGCTCTGTATACCTTCAGGCAGAATTCAGAGATTACTTCTCCATCCTATATTCTTCCATTTGTTTTTAAATAAATTTTCATCTTGAAATTTTCTGATACTGTTAACAATTTGGAAAATTTCCAATATGGGTGCCATATGCAAATTGAATTTTAAAAACTTCAAATGTCATTTTTGGGGACATTTCTATTATCAGATATTTTTTCTATGTAAATCTGTTTGTATTTATTTACATGATGGAAAAATTTGGAGAAAGGCAAGCCTGAGCCAACAGCAGAGCTGGGAAATGAGCAGATTTTTCCCATAATAGGCTATATTAATGGACATAGCTGAATTCACCAAAATCTTTTCATTCTGGCCCTTGGGTACATGAGTTATTGGCTTAGTAGAGTGAATCTAGGTTTTATTTTTTTATTTATTTTTTTAAAGATTTTATTTTTTTATTTGACAGACAGAGATCACAAGTAGGCAGAGAAGCAGGCAGAGAGAGAGGAGGAAGCAGGCTCCCTGCCGAGCAGAGAACCTGATGCAGGGCTGGATCCCAGGACCCTGGGATCATGACCTGAGTCAAAGGCAGAGGCTTTAACCCACTGAGCCACCAAGGCGCCCCTGAATCTAGTTTTTAAAAACATTTATGTTAACCAAACTCCCGGCACTCTAAAAAAGTCAGAAGACCAATGTATTCCACACAACGAGCAGAACCATTCTGGTGACTAAGAATTCTCACGTGAGCATGACTAGTTCATTCTTTACCAAATAACTAAAAGCAAATCACGATGAAAAATTTTGCTTGGTGAGAAGAACAAGTTGAGTGAATTTATGACTAAGTTTTTAGTGGACGAGGTCAAAACAACTCAACCCAATCCCTATAGCGGTTCCTTGAGCTATGCTAACTATGATGCTAGTGTTGGGCAGTGCTCTAGTAGAAGCAGGAAAAGAATTTATTGAACAGCTATTGGTTAACTCATAGGATCTTACAAGGACTGGGTGCCAGAATCAGAAAATGAACAAGAATAAAGTAAGGCTGTGCTAAAGCCACGATAGGGGAACTCCATGAACAGAATTATGCTGCCTATGGCTATAGCTGGTGCTGGTCACTGGGGCCACCAGTGCACCTCCAACACTGGGTCCCTTACCTTGATGTGCTATAGCCGTGTTTTAGAGTCACAACAGTGTCTCTATTGCTTCTGCTTCTCTGCTTCCTTAGCTCTGGATTCTAGGTCTGATAGGTGCTTCCAGCTGGCTAAGCCTCCTACCAAGACACATGCCATATGGATATTCCAAGCCCAGGAACAGAATTTAGATGTTGGTTGGGAAGAAAAAAAAAAGTAGCAAATATTCCTTAGAACTCTTGTGGCGACAATAAGCACCCTCCTCCCCCAGACAGTGGTAGGTCAGGAGCTACTGACATTGTGGCGGGGTTTTCAGTAGTATCCACGTCAGTGTCAGCAGACGGAGCATTAAGTTCCAACTCTGACACTTTCTTACAGTGTTGGAAAAAGAATGAAAAGTACTCAGTATACTGCTTGGCACTGGGTAAGCGTTAGTTAGGTAGAAGTTATCCCTGTTTCCAGTTCTGCGCACCACTCCCCCTTCTCACTCCGCTGTCCTCTCCGCAGAGGGTTAGACCTAGAGATCTGGCAGATGACTGTGAGTAGTTCTACAGTCATCCTTTATGTGCAGGTTTCATAGTTAACCTGTCAGGGGCAAGGTGGTTTTGCTTATTCCCAAGTCCTAGAGAAAGCCTAATTCAGTGTCCACTGACAGTGTTTATAAGGGTTGTTATAAAAAGAATAAATACGGTTATACTCGAGAAAATGCCTTGCATTTTATATAGCACATTTTACACTAGGGATTTTATGGGCATAAACTTTTATTTCCTTTTTCCTGGAACATTCTTTACAGCTTTTGTCCTCCAAAATCAAATTAGAAATAACATATTAATTGATTTCTAATTTTGTTCACCATCACAAATGCATTCCTTACCCTCTTATACTCAACCATGTACAATGACCGAGGCCTGAGTTCTGGACTGGGGGACGCAGGGGAAGGGCAGAGCAGTAAGCGAGATCCACACCCTGTGACCTCAGTGTGGGGTAAGATTTACTTTTAATGAGATTTAACAAACCATTTCAAATTTAGAACAAGAAGTCTATTTTCTCTCTCATTCTTGAAAGATACGAACAGATCTCTCCCAGCAGGAAATGCAACAATACCTCCGCAAGTTTCTTTTTATATAGCATATAAAATTTGTTAAGCATCTATTCTGTGCCTAAAACATTACAGGATTATGTTATCTGATTTGCTTCTCAAAACAGCTCTGAGAAATCAGTTATTTATTGTTATCACTATAAAAAAAAAGAAAAATTTAATTTTATTTCGTTTTAAACCTGGTTAAAGAGACAGAGTAGTTTTCTAGGTCCTTGTGTTTTCCTAGACTAACACATAAGGCATCTGACATAGTTTTCTAACAGTGGCACCAAAAGCTCTAAGATTCACAAATGGAGAAACAAGAGAGCTTATCCCCCACCTGTACGGAAATTGAAAGAAGATGACGTCACACGGCTTTCCCGGTGATGTCTACGGATCACTCAGACAGCGGGACAGAGCTGCTGCGCGCGCATGCGCACTGAAACCAGATACCTGGGTTGGAATCAGGATTCTGTCACTGATTGGCTACCTGACCTTGGGGAAAGCCGCCTAACTTCTCATGCCTCAGTTCCCTCGTCAGTAAAACAAGGTACATGATTTTACTCATTTTACAGATGAAGAAACAAAAGTCTTAAGGAGAGGGGAAGTAGCTACGTTTGGGGGTTGGAGCCCGTATTTCATCTTTACGGTTCCTCCACATTTTATACCATTATCAGTAGCAGGAGCGTGTGCAATGAAGGCTCCTTAGATTAACAATCTCAAAAATCTTAAGATTATGATGTTGGGTGGTTTGGGGGAGGGAGTGAGAAAACTGTGAGAAGACATGAACTCTGTTTATCTTTAAGTCCCCAAATGATAAAGAAGAGTGTTGAGACCTCTTTCCTACAGGGCCATACGTTTTCTCTTTAAGGAGGCAGAGACATATTTTACCCAAGGTGGTATTTCAAAGGCAGACCTATAAGGACTTGAATCAGAGATCTACTACCTAGAGCTCTTATGACTTTGGGAAGATTACTTAAATTCTTGGCTTCAACATTTTTATGTGTAAAACAGGGAAGGTGAGATGGAAATACAAAATGGGACTGTATATGAAATAACCTGATACACGAATGAACACAGAGATGTGCATTCTTTTCCTGTTTCAACAGAGAAACTCTTCTAAAAGAAGAAATTCTAAGTGGAGTGCAATCCATGGCATGACTTGCTGTGTCCCTCTCAAGGCCAGTTAGAATGTTAAACATGGCTGTCCATAGGTTTGATCTTGTATACCCTGTGAGGATGATGGTGGGGTCAAATTATTTTTTAATATTAAAGGTAAACCTAAAATATATGAACACATGGCCATTGATTGCTTCTTTGAATGTCTAGCTATAAATCATTCTCTTGTAATAAAGACAAATGTGAGGCAACCATATGTAAAACTGGCCGAACACCAAAAAGATAATAAGAAGTATTTTTTAGTAGAATACAGAGAAACTGCTAATCTCAGAAACCTAGTAATGAGCGTTCACAGGTTGGAGAATAAGAAATGTTGAATTAGCTAAACCTGAAAGGGAAGAAGAAATATTAGGATCATTTACAAAAGAAATAATAAAGCAAACAAAAGTCAAGACTGCAGACCAATACATTTCTCTGGTAGCTGTATTAGTTTTTGTTTACTTTTCATTTCTAATCAATATTGCAGAGAGCAACAAAGGTGCACAATGTAACAAAGAGAGAAATAAAGAAAATCAGGGACTTGAAAGAAATAGGAAAAGAGATGATTTATCATAAAATTTAGGGCTTTGGAGAAAGATCCCGGAAAAATATCCGTTTAAATTCTTGAAGGGAGAACAGGAAAAAAAAAAATAAAAAAATAAATAAATAAAAGGAGTGGAAAGTTCTTAGCAGATTTGTGAGATCTGGAAAAATAATACTGAATATAAAATACGTACGGATGAAGGGTATTTTTACTCATCTAAGGCACCTTACATAAGACATTATTTAAACTACTACTACAAAACACTATATATTTAAAAAGGAAGATTTAAGGTTTTAGCTTTCTTTGGCAGCAACTGGACTGCAGCTTCAATTAGCATTAAAAATCTTTATCTCAAGATAAAATAGCAAGTAAAAATAATTAATTGATGTTGTAAAGGTGCTTATCTTAGCTCTTTAACCCAGGGATATGAATCTTGGATTTTTCATGCACCAGAATGATGTTTTAAATCTGTGAAGTCTTCTGAAAAGATTTTCTTCTGAAAAGATTTTCTTCCGAAAATAATTTTCATCGTCATTTATCTTTACTCTCAGGAAAATGCAGTGTTTGTTAATGACAGGATTATGAAAAATTAAGTTTGTCTACACAATGAAAAGTCAGGCTCAGAACCAAATAAATAACTACCAGCTACCAGCTCTAATCTAGTTACCATGGCATTGGGTGGGATTTTTAATGCTAGGTGTTTAAAATTTTGCTCCCATTTATCATCTACCCTTTGCCCACGGAAAGTATTTTAAACAAAGAAAAGTTACCTGGAATGATTATTTTATCCCCTAAGCTGTTGAAAGTACTTTTTACCACTTTGAAAGGTCTAATCACTAGAACAGATGCCACAAGTACTAGTATGACTGACTGTAAAATTTTCACTGACTACCTATTTTTTAAAAATTATGAGTCTAGATGAACCAAATGGAGAGGAACATGTTAACTCTTAACGTCAGTTTTTCTTACGTGAGTAATGTCTGTTAGTAAAGCTATATCCTAACATACTTTCATGAAACAGAGAATAAGAGAAATTTGGATGCAATATTATACCAAAAAATCACTAAATTCTTGGAATCTGTAGCTCTAATACATCTAAAAAGCACAATAAATTTTTTAGTAAGAGGGTATTCTTTTTAGCATGCTTTCTCAACTATATCTTGTATTGTGAATTTAGGCTATAGATATTATACCTATAGATAATGAATTTAGACTAAGTATATTATTATACCTCAATATTAGAACAAAAATAAATTATACTACTTTTTGATATGATTATCTGTTCTGTGTGTGTTAAGTTTCAGAAGTTCTTTATAGATCCTGGATATCAACCTTTTGTCTGTACTGTCATTTGCAAATATCTTCTCCCATTCCGTGGGTTGCCTCTTTGTTTCGTTGACTGTTTCCTTTGCTGTGCAGAAGCTTTTGATCTTGATGAAGTCCCAAAAGTTCATTTTCGCTTTTGTTTCCTTTGCCTTTGGATACATATCTTGAAAGAAGTTGCTGTGGCTGATATCGAAAAGATTACTGCCTATGTTCTCCTCTAGGATTCTGATGGATTCCTGTCTCACGTTGAGGGCTTTTATCCATTTCGAGTTTATCTCTGTGTACGGTGTAAGAGAATGGTCGAGTTTCATTCTTCTACATATAGCTGCCCAGTTTTCCCAGCACCATTTATTGAAGAGACTGTCGTTTTTCCACTGTATATTTTTTCCTGGTTTGTCGAAGATTATTTGCCCATAGAGTTGAGGGTTCATATCTGGGCTCTCTACTCTGTTCCACTGGTCTATGTGTCTGTTTTTATGCCAGTACCATGCTGTCTTGGTGATCACAGCTTTGTAGTAAAGCTTGAAATCAGGTAATGTGAGGCCGCCAGTTTTATTTTTGTTTTTCAACATTTCCTTAGCGATTCGGGGTCTGTTCTGTTTCCATACAAACTTTAGGATTATTTTCTCCAGCTCTTTGAAAAATACCAGTGGAATCTTGATCGGAATGGCATTAAAAGTATAGATTGCTCTAGGTAGTATAGACATTTTAACAATGTTTATTGTTCTGATCCATGAGCATGGAATGGTCTTCCATCTTTTTGTGTCTTCTTCAGTTTCTTTCATGAGTGTTCTGTAGTTCCTCGAGTACATATCCTTTACCTTTGGTTAGGTTTATTCCCGGGTATCTTATGGTTCTTGGTGCTATAGTAAATGGAATCGATTCTCTAATTTCCCTTTCTGTATTTTCATTGTTAGTGTATAAGAAAGCCACTGATTTCTGTACATTGACTTTATATTCTGCCACCTTACTGAATTTCTGTATGAGTTCTAGTAGTTTGGGGGTGAGTCTTTTGGGTTTTCTATATAAAGTATCATGTCATCTGCAAAGAGAGAGAGTTTGATTTCTTCATTGCCAATTTGGATACCTTTTATTTCTCTTTGTTGTCTGATTGCTGTTGCTAGGACTTCTAATACTATGTTGAACAAGAGTGGTGAGAGTGGGCATCCTGGTCGTGTTCCTGATCTCATCGGGTAGGCTGTGAGCTTTTTCCCATTGAGGATGATATTTGCTATGGGTCTTTCATAGATAGATTTTATGGCTATCAAACACAAGAAAAAATGTTCATCATCACTAGCCATCAGGGAGATTCAAATTAAAACCACATTGAGATACCACCTTACACCAGTTAGAATGGCCAAAATTAGCAAGACAGGAAACAACCTGTGTTGAAGAAGATGTGGAGAAAGGGGAACCCTCTTACACTGTTGGTGGGAATGCAAGTTGGTGTAGCCACTTTGGAGAACAGTGTGGAGATTCCTCAAGAAATTAAAAATAGAGCTTCCATATGACCCTGCAATTGCACTACTGGGTATTTACCCCAACGATACAGAGTAGTGAAAAGAAGGGCCATCTGTACCCCAATGTTTATAGAAGCAATGGCCATGGTCACCAAACTGTGGAAAGAACCAAGATGTCCTTCAATGGACGAATGGATAAGGAAGATATGGTCCATATACACTATGGAGTATTATGCCTCCATCAGAAAGGCATACCCAACTTTTGTAGCAACATGGACGGGACTGGAAGAGATGATGCTGAGTGAAATAAGTCAAGCAGAGAGAGTCAATTATCATATGGTTTCACTTATTTGTGGAGCATAACAAATAGCATGGAGGACGTAGGGAGATGGAGAGGAGAAGGGAGTTGAGGGAAATTGGGAGAGGAGGTGAACCATGAGAGACTATGGACTCTGAAAAACAATCTGAGGGTTTTGAAGGGGCGAGGGGTGGGAGGTTGTGGGAGCCAGGTGGTGGGTATTGGGGAGCACACATATTACATGGAGCACTGGGTGTGATGCAAAAACAATGAATTCTGTTACGTTGAAAAGAAATTAAAAAAAATAAATTAGACTACTACTGTTGTACTTCAATTTTAGGGAAAAATATTAATAAGAATGCTAGGTAAAATGAATGAGAAGTTTAAAGATAACTTGAACATCAAAACAAGGCCAGCAGCCTATGGGCCAAACCTCACCCATTGCTTTATTTTTGTAAATAAAGTTTTATTGGAACACAGCCATCCTTACGTGTTTACATGTTATCAACAGCTACTTTATACTGTGATGGCAGAGCTCAGTCTTGCAAGGGTCTACGTGGTCTAGATAACTTTTCATTATCAACAAAAAAATTTACCATCTATTGATCTCAACGATCATTGGAAACAGATTTTATTTTACATCAGTTCTTAGACTGTCCTCATAACTTAAGATTAGGGCTCATCATACCCTTTTATTCAATGATTTGCTATTCCATGTCGAGATTACATGGGAAACTTTTTTTTTTTCCTCCTAAAAAGCTCTTTGATTGATTCAAAAGGTATGAATTTTTTTGAAGAATTCAAGATGAGAAAAATCCAGCAGATCGTGTAAGGGCTCTTTACTGGGATCAGCTTCAGAGCCCACAGCCTGTTCAAATATACAAAATTTTATCAGCTTGTATATCTGAATATCCCTTCTTGTGAGCAGGGTCACAGTTTTCTGAGACTGTAATGATAAAGGCTCAAATGATTTTCATAGTGGTTTCTTAAATTCAGAGAATTTAAGAATAACAGATCTAGACAAATCTTAATCTTTAAAGATAAGGATTATAAGGCTAAGAAGTTTAAATAACTTTTCCTCAAAGGTATATGACTAGAATTAAAAGAGAGAATTTCTTGCTCCCAGTTCAGAGGTTTTTATTTATGCAAGTCCATTTTTTTTTTAAAACAAAGTTGTGACGCAAAATCAGAAAACTATAATACATGCAGAATTAAATATTGTAGGTAAGTATACCTTGTCTTCCCTTCTGAGATGTGTGTTACTTTCACGACTTTGAAGACAGAGGTGAGCTGCGATCAAGGTCCTGGGCCTCTCAGGGTGGGACAGGTTAATGTGTGACATTAACCAAGCTGCACCCAGTTTGACACGAACCCAGTGGAGTATATTGGTCTAAAACCATTGCCAAATACAAAATTCAAGGGGTCAGCCAGGAGAGTCTGCCTATTCCAATATAAAAGTTTCCCTAAGATCTTAAAGTTGGAAACCTTGTTTTATATGGTTTAAATATTCCATATTTTATATGGAAACCAAGTCTGCACTTGCTTGGTTTTTTCCACGTTTACCGAGTGCCAGCTCCTCTTGTGTTTTTGAGGAGGGAGAAGGAACAGGGAAAAGAGCAAACACCTCTTAACCCAACTGGCTGATGTTGTTCTTCCCTTCTTGGTTCCTTGCCCTGCTTTATCCACCCTGTACACAGACCCCATGCTGAGCGTCGTGTTCCCGACAGCTTTCACCCTGGAGTGGCTTCTCTAGGTACTGGTGTTCACGCACACCCCCTTGACCTTCACAAGCTTCCTTCTGGGATCACCTCTCTCCCTCCCATGTTGTTGCCGTCCTGGCCAAGCTGTTAATCCCAATATACCGTCCACCGCCAGCTGCAGGGCGAGTGCGTGCACATCCATCTTCTGTGCCTCCCGGGGACTGGGGAGCTTGCGAAATCTCTCTCTTCTAATCACAGTGGGGAAGCAAAGCTATTGACCAAAATGCTGTTCTCCTGATAGGGCAACTTATCTCCATTTGCTTAAACATCATATATATACATATATCAACTAGAGATAGCCCTAGAATAGGATGGAGAGTATGGCCACAGTCGTAAAGGCATTAAGGGTTGTTGTGGACCCTTCTCTAGAAGCCCTCAAGGGAGATGGCTGACTCCTACTTAGATGTTCTTTAAAATGTGGAGTATATGTTACATTTTGTCTTTGGCTTTCAGTCTTTACCACAATTATGGAACATGCTTATACATCTGAATTCACAATCGGGTGTTCTTCTTTTGCCATACTATTACTAATGACAGTGATGTGGATTCCCCAGTGTTTCTCTGTTACAAAGACTGCTCCAGGGAGCATCCAGGGCTCATACCTCTGTGTGGACATGAATTAAAATTTTCTTTTTCATAGGGTAAATACCGAGAAGGAGAATTGCTTAGACACAGGACATGAAAATGGGAAGTTTTAATATAAGTGACAGATTGTCCTCAATAAGTGACTATTCTAATTTATTTTCCCAAACCTCCAAAACACATAAACATATTCCCACATGCACTGTGAGCAGGGCTGTGCAATCACAGCCGCAGTGAAATACCTCTTAAAACCCATTATACTGACAAACACGAACTTTTATATACTGCTGGTGCAAAGGAAAGGGAATAGGACTTAGGTAATGCTCACATCTGTCATTTCTTTCTCCAAATCTTCACCAAGAAACATGTCAGAATATTGAAAAATTGAAACACTATTATAACCAGCACCTGTACACCCACAATCAATACACACATATACGCACTCATGCAAACACACACATCTGAACCATTTGTAACATCAAGACTCTGTTTCTAAACACATATATCTTATTTTTTTTATAAAAGTTGAGTTTTTAAATTACTATTTTTAAAGATTTTATATATTTGAGAGAGAGAGCAAAAGCAAGCATGAGCATGGGAGAGGCAGAGGGAGGGGGAGAAGCAGGTTTCCCCACCAGCAGGGACCCGATGCCGGACTCAATCCCAGGACCCACGGATCATGGCCTGAGGTGAAGGCAGAGGCTTAACTGACTGAGCCACCCAAGTGCCCCCATATATCTTAGAAAGCATACATTGTTTTTCTAAGTGAGGATGATTATTAATTATATATTGTATTTGTGAAAAAAAGGCAAAATAATACATGTAAAGCACCAAGAGCAATACTCAGATCATGGTAAAAATGATACAAAGTATCCAAAGGTATAGAAAATGTACACAAAAATGATACTCTTATTCCCCTAAACAAAAATATGAAATTGGCATATGTGAATGTTTTTTTAAATGAGTTTTTTTTTTTTTTACAGATTTATTTATTAATTAGAGAGAGTCAGCTCGTGCAACCTCAAGCAGGGGCAGAGGGAGAGGAAGAGAGAGAATCTCAAGTTTGGGGCTCCATCGCAGGACTTATGAAATCATGACCTGAGCCAAAGTCATGAGCTGGACACTTAACTGACTGAGCCACCCAGGTGCCTGTGTGTGTGTGTATGTGTGAGTGTGTGTGTATTCTTTTTTTTTTTTTTTAAGATTTTATTTTTTTGACAGAGATCACAAGTAGATGGAGAGGCAGGCAGAGAGAGAGAGAGAGAGAGAGAGAGAAGCAGGCTCCCCGCTGAGCAGAGAGCCCCATGTGGGACAGCGGCCCAACCCACTGAGCCACCCAGGCACCCGAGTGTGTGTGTATTCTAAATGAATATGTGGTTTTTGTTTACATATTGAGTATATAAGCTTTTTTTTCCCTGAGTGCTGCTCTCTCATTGAAGAAAGAAAATGAAGCTCGCAACATGCGAGGTATCTCAGGGAAGATATCTAGATGAATGAATGCTATTTACTTATTTATGAGAACTCTATTGGTGGAAAGGCAACTTTAGCTAAAAAAGCTGATCCTTTCTCATCTTTTATTTTTTAACTAAAACCCACAAATGTAATGTTGGTCTGTAAAAGAGAGAAGATAGAATTTTCAAATATAGAAAATTTAAAACTTTTCAAAAAAAGCTATTCCTCATGTTTCTTATTACTTTTTACATTTCAGTATTTTATTTCTTTGTTTCATCTAACCATAGCACCATTATTTAAAGGTAAGAATGTTCTCCTGTTTAATTTCAAATGATCCTCTGAAAGGAACATGTTTTAGGAGTCCTAAAGACAGAAAAAACCTTGTATAGAGTAGATGCTCAGTAAATATTAGTTAATATCAGTTAACTGTAGATATGATTTTTTTTGTAGATATGAATTTTTAAGTGAGTTGATGATGTTCTTTGTCAGGAAGATAAAGTCTGCATTCCAACTCCTCTACAAAAAGTGAATCTTTCATTGGTTATTACAATTCATAAATTTGAGGTTGTCAAAAACTTTCAAACTTACTAAGCCTTGGTTTTCATCTTGAAAAGGAATCTTTATCTTTTATGAAGTAGCGTGCTTCCCGTATATAAAAGCTGGGCTGTTTGAAGCAGTCTGTGGCAAACATCTTTTTACATAGACGTTGCTGCCAGAGATTGCAATATGCACAGTGTGGGTTACAATAAAGTCTGATTAATTAACTTTTATTTTTTAATAATTCATATGCCATAGAATGCAAGTCAATCAGAAAATTGCTTTCAGTAAAATTTTGCTACCAGATAATAAAATGAAGTCATTAGGAGTCTACATGACAGATACCAAATAACAATTAAGAACCCAATTTTCTTTGCTGAGTTGGACTTAAATAAAATCTTCACTTAATCTTTGGAAGAGTAGTTCTTTGTTATTAATTAAATCTAGGATTTTTGCTGTTGAAATCACCATGCTGGTTTAGTCTTATTTTTGCAAGGCCATGAGAAATGTTATTGCTGCTTCAACATATATAGTACACAGCACATAAAAATTATCTCATGCTTTGTGAACAGAAACAAAAATTCTCAAGCATTAACAATGATATCAGTGGGAGTTTTTGCATTAAATTAAGCTTGGGGGAAGGAAGAAATCTGGGCTGTAAACAAGAAAAATATTTCTCTTAAGACAGTTAAATGTTAACTAGGTGCATTAATCAAATTATGATGTAATGTTCTGCAAAGTCAGCTATATAAAGTGTTTTCCATTACTTTTCTACTTTCACATTAATTTTTTTGCAGTAAAAACTAACTGCCCTATATAGCAAAAGGCAAGTACCTAACTGGATGTGCAATTTTCTTTTGAACCAAAGAACATATAAAATTTCTGTGTGAAAGAATATTAATTGTAGCTATACCTGTTACGGCAGAAGACCTCAGTACTTTGGATATCTGCCTGTTCTTTTTTGAGGGCAAAATTTTTTTTTTGGCAAATTTCTTTATTTTTGGCAAATTTCTAGTGATACATGCAGTGCTTGGAACATTTTCACAGCTTGTTGTTTGTAGGTGGAAAGAAGGAGAGATGGATACAAGGAGGGGAGGAAGAAAATGAGAATGGAAGGACGGACAGACGGACGAAAGGAAGAGGGGGAAGATGGAAAGGAAAAGAGGAAGGCATTTGTGTCAGACAACCTAGCTCTCTTAGTAAACTCTGGGAGGTGCAACATACAAAATATTAGAAAGGAAATGTACTTTGAAGTTCACGCTATTTAAAATCAGGAAAAACCAACTGGCGAATGTACATCATACCTTTTTGTATTAATGTAAAAAAAAAATGCATTTTAGTCCATACAAGTCATTGCTAGTTTTAATCTTGGATAATTTACAACATTTGTTAGTTGAAATGTCCTTATGTGAATCATGATGGAATAATCTCCGAACTTTAGCCTTGCTCAGATTTTTATAACACGATAGAAGAAGAGCCGATGAGGGTGTTCAATGCAGATTGCCTTCTCCCCGTTTACAGGGTTGGTAGTGGAGGTGTGCGTAAAAGGGAGCTTCTGGGCTGGCGCTTTCCCAAGGAAGACAAAAACACGAATTCAAAATGAGCAGCCCTCTGCTTACTGCAGCTTTATTTACAATAGTCAAGATATGGACGCGACTCCAAGTACCCACTGACAGATGAACGGATAAGGGAGATGTGGTGTACATCCGCGACCTACGACACACACACCACACAAACACCCCACGTACTCACACACGCAGAACAGAGTATTTTGCAGCATGAAGAAAGGATAAGGCCGTGCCATTTGCAACATCATGGAGGGACCCAGAGGGTATTACACTAAGTCAAATAAGTCGGATTGAGATAGACAGATTTCACTCCTATGTGGAATCTACAGAAACAAATGAGTAAACCAACAAAAAAGCAGAACTGGGGCTATACAGAGAGAGAACAAACTGACGGTTGTCAGAAGGGAGTGAAGTGGTGGGCGAAATCAGTGAAGGGGAGTGGGGGTACAGGCTTGGTTGTGGAATAAAGAAGTCTCAGAAATAAAAGGCAGAGCACAAGGGATACAGTCCATGACATCGGAACAGCATTGTACGGTGCCAGCTGGGAGCCACGCTTATGGTGAGCATAACATATGAAGCTATCGCATCACTATGTTGTATACCTGAAACTAATTTAACATGGTGTGTCAACTGTACTCAAAAAAAATTTTTTTTAAATAAAATCTGTTCAACAAGAAAAAAAAAAAAAAGAGCTTCTGGGAAACTAGCAACAAATACTGTAAAACTATTGACGTTCCTCCTGACTCCTCCCTGGCCAATGGCCATGGTAACGGCAGCAGGAATGGTGGCAGCTGGGCCTCGGACAGATCTTTCAATTTACCACCCCCACAGCGGACTCTATAGCGGGATTTCTACATTTAGAAGCTCACATAGTTTATTTGTTTGAAGAAGTCCTGTGTGAACAAGTTAATTAGTTCAGTTTCCTTTCCTTTAATGCAAGATCATGAGAGCTTTGGGGAATGCATTTCATTTCCTTGGGTCATGAAAATGAAAAACAAAGTAAATTTATATTTAATGGACCTAGTAGTTGGGGAAATTATATATAAGCATACTGCTATAGAACAATGTTTTTTGGTCAGAAGGTATTTTTAGGCAGGAGAAAGCAAAGTTCAGTTTTATAGCAGTGCAGTTTGGGTTTGCAATATATAAGAATTTAGAAGATGAAAAGAAAGCCAAAACAGTTTTGGACTACATGGGGACTTGGAGAAATAAAACTAACCTGCAGAAAAGACCACACAATTACCACAACTAATTTCAGAAATGTAATGAAGAAACATAGTTTGGGTTTGCAATTAAATTAGGTAGGAATCCAATAAAATTCCAAAATAAGTTTAAGGAGTAACTTACTTGGTTATTTTGAAACATGTGATTGGCTAGTTTGCTGAGTGACTTTCACTTCTTTTTAAATTTGATCTATAATCAAAGTAAACCTTCTTTAGGAAAGGGTAGAATTTCTAGCCAAATGGTTGTAGGGAAGAGATATGGGTGGGTATGATGGCGGGGGGTGGGGGGGGGGAAGACTTCTGAGTTAAGCTCCTTAAAGGCAGGTCAAATATATTTGAACTTCCCATATACCCACTAGCTCAGCACTGAGCTCAGAAATGCTCTCTAAGAATTTTTTTTTGGTAATGATTTGCTTAGGAATTTAACTATATTTTATGTAATAATTATTGTTGACATAGAATAAAATGTCCTAAAAATTTTCAAAATGAAATTAATGTAGTCAGAGTTCTGGGGTCTCAACTGGAATTTATCAGTGTTCAAATACCTTAGAAATATCTTTTTTGAGGAAATATTTTAAGTTATTTTCAGACAGCCTGTGGCCAGCCTCAGCTGGAAGTGGGATAGCTCCCAGGACCAATAATTCGTCAAGTGCCAAAACCTGTACAATGGAATGGAATTCTGCCTTCTGACAGCCTGATATTTAAAGCGTATGGGTCTCATGTCAGGACATCCAAATCTGAGCTGAATGGGATCCAGGGTTTCCTGAAAGTCTATGGTAGATATATGATATTGGAAGGAAACCATCTAGGATCTGTCAACGCTCTATTTTCCTAGATTTTCTAATCTTTATCATCAGAAAGCAATGTGCATGGAACATATTTTCCATAATCTCACAGACATGTATAAAATATCTTCAGTCAGCCATGTTGCAAAGGTTAGCTAAGGGTATTCTAAAATAAATGATCTTGGGGACTGTATTTCTCTCCAGTTAATATACCAAGTCTTCTGGTTTACCTTTTATAGCACTAAGTAAAAGAGATAAAAGAGCTGTCCTTTAAAGTCATTCATACTATGAGTCAAAAGATAGAGCTGGGGAAGGAGGGATAAGCTGTCAGCGATGGTCCTTGCCACACCCTTCATCGACTGATTAAATAAGTCATTTTGCTGTATCGACCGGTGTCAGACTTGGTGGTAGGCCTAGCCACACAGTGATGAATGGGACAGGCTGCAGAGACGAACAGCACCAAGCTCTTCCCTCATCAAGAGACAGACCACTGACTAGAGAAGGTGTGGTCCTCTAGGGGCTGGACAGGGATAGATGTCATAGCCTAGAGTGAGGGCTGTCCATTAAGGGGCAAAGACAATTCACTTTTTTTTCTTAAAAGATTTATTTATTTTTTAGAGAGAGATAAAGAGCATGAGCAGAAGGAGGGGCAGGGGGAGAAAGAGAGAGAGAACCTTAAGCAGATGCTGTGCCTCACTCAGGGCGCCATCCCAGGACCCTGAGATCATGACCCAACCCAAGTTGGTTGCTCAAGGGACTGAGCCCCCCAGGTGCCCCAATAATTAACTTTTAAGATTGGGATTCTAATCTGAAGTATAGAGCATTGAAACTAATTCATGTCACCATTTTCTTAATTCTTCCAAGGAAGGTAGATAGCTAGCATCCTAGACACATGGGAGAGAAGTTAAGTCATAGCTTATGGTTTTCCCATGAAATCCTATTTGAGGAATTTGAATGAGAAACTATGAAACTATCCAAAGGATAACTGCAAAGTTAGAAGCAAAACACATACTGAAATGGAAATAGAGCTCAGCATGTATCAGGGACTGTTCTAAGCGCAATATGCATGATGCATGTTAACTCATTTAATCCTATCAAGTGGCTTTAGGATTGTCCTAATCATTGATGGAGAAGCTGAGGCAGAGTGGCTAAATAACATATTTGAAGTTAATGACTGGTAAAACTGGGGTTTACAAGCAGCCAGTATGATTTAGGGCCTGAGGTGTGACCCGAAGAGTAGCTGAGCCCTACGAGTGGCACGACTGGGTCTTGGCCATAGTGTTGGGAGAAGCAACCTGCCGTTGGCTGAGTGTCCCTGAATGGACTCCTTGGACTTGCAAGAAAAGAAGAGTCCCGACTGCTCTCTACCAGGGCCATCCCTCAGGATTGTCTTTGTAGTGACATTGAGGGATGAGGAGATGTTTCCTCCTAGACACAGAGCCAGCCTGCCTGCTCTTACTATAAAATCAGTTTTCCTCTTTGGGAAGACAGCCCGTACATGTGCAGGCTTCCTGATGCGGTCTTTGCAAGGTCCTTGTGGAACAGGGCCAGCATGAGAACCCACACAAACCAACATGAAGCTCTGGATGCTTCTGCTGTGAGTCATTAAGGCTTCGGTCACTGACCCAGAAGTCTCATGTCTTCCACTGGAACCCATGAAACAGTCACACGCTAGCTTGCTAGCTTGAAGGTAGGGAAAAATCCTGAACCATGCAATTTCTGACAGAGGGATGGCAGAGTCGTAGAGCAGGAGGACTCTCGTCACCTCTGAACTTCCTTCCCTACTCACCAACCATTAGTCCAGGGGAGCAGGATCCCAGTTATCAGGGGTGTTGACAGAGACAGGATGTAGAAAGTACAGAGAGTACGCAGGAAGACAATAGAGACAAATAAATGTTTCTTAAAATGGTTCTGCTGTTTGTAAACAAACCAGCAGAAAGAACCCTGGAAGTGTGTGCTTCTCCTTTTGTAGTTCTTGGCAAAAATTACTTCTTCCCAGTCATTTTCTGATTCCCTCCTATTTTCTTCTTTTATTTTTATGCCTTCTCTGTACTTCACCATGAGTCAGAAAGTTTATGATTATATAAGGTAATTTTCCTGTAATTTCCCCACCTTGTTTTGCAAGATCATGCAGAAACCTTCATAACCCAGGACAAAGCTACAGTTTCTAAATCAATCTCTCCCTCCAGTGTCATGCTTTGTTACATGTTTATGTAGTCCTACCTCAAGAAGCAATCTAGGCTGTGGAAGGTATGGTACATCTATTAAGCTTCAACTTCTGAGACATCTTTACGGTCTAACATACGCAAACCACACAAATCAGTTACACGAAGCCCAGAATTCTTTCATTGAATCCCTACTGTGTGCAATGTATGAAGTACCTTCTTCCTTTTTTTTTTTTTTTTTTTTGAACCATCCCTTGCCTTTTTAAGTTAACTGGAAATGAGTTCAACTGTTTTTGTACTTTTCTCAAGCCACCAAAAGTGGCAAGAGTTACAGATGTTGACTTTTTTTTCCTCTTATAAGAATAATAATTCATAAACCGTTGAGAACAGTTGATAAGATTTCCAGGAAAAGGCACTTTGAGGTTGAAACCAAACATGGAACAATAAATTTTTTTCAGGTTAAATTTGCCCTTAGGTCACTATAATACATACTTCTGTTAACATAAATTGAGATTATTCACTTGATAAAATTCTACTTCTGAAAGGATTTGTGCCAATGCAGCTGGAAGGAGACTTCTGTCATTTAGATAATCACTACTTATTATTTCCCTTCACATGTCCTCTGAAATAATGAGCCCTGCTTTGGAAACATAACCTCATCGAATCCTGTTTAGGAAATCTTGCCCCCAGCCCCATATTACAGATGGGATGTTTAAATCAAAGTGTCTTGACATAGTGATATTTTTCAATGACTCAATTGAGAGTCATAGATAATCACCCAAGTTAGGAGATTGTCAGAACCTAACATTTAATATTTAACACATGTTAAAACATTGTAATATTTTATGTTAATACATTTAAAACATGTTAGAAATTATATTCTAAATTTATAGTTGCTCAACATCTATTAAAAATTTGGTTATGATCAAAATACTTTCAGAGGATTGACTGATAGATGTGGGTTTCATCCTTTTCTATTGGTTTTAAAATCTATCCTTAAAAAATCAATAAGCAAATGATTGACTCTATCTCAGCTCCCCGCCAGAGTCAGACAGCTTATGTTATTTTAATTTCAATTATATGGACTAGTTTGTGCTAGCTCATACCCACTAATGTCTAACTTTTCTTCCTGGCTGTCAGCTACTCTGATCTATGGAGACATTGGTTTCAGACTATTTGCAGCTCTACATAGATTTTTCTATCAGCTTCTAAAATTGCTTTCAGTTCTAATCCTTACAATAAATCACTTATGTCATGTCAATATCTATAACAATAAATCACCTTTTCTAGTATAAAAAAAAAAAAGAAAATCTATCCTTAAGTTACAATATCAAAGTCATGTGCTTGAATGGCCTTGATTGGACCCAACCATGCTCCTCAAACTATACTTTGATTTGATATTATTTGGTTCTGAAGGATAAAAAAGTTACTCCTTGCATTTCTTTATCCATCCATCCATCCATCCATCCATCCATCCATTCATCCATCCCAATGATTCATTCAAATTCTTATTGAGCCAGAAATATGGTTGGCCCAGGGAAAGTAATTATTAACAAAACCAAACAAGGAACACAGCCTCCTGGAGCTTACAGTCTAGAGACAGACATTAATTAAGAAATGACAGAGAGGGAGTGAAACCAGAAGAGACTTTTCACTGTAGGAAACAAACTGAGGGTTACTGGACAGGACACAGAGGGGTGGGAATGAGGTATATGGGTGCTCAGCATTAAGGAGGGCATTTGATGTACTGAGCACTGGGTGTTGTATACAAATGACGACTCACTAAATTCTACCCCTGAAACTAATATGACACTCTGTGTTAACTAACTTGAATATAAATAAAATCTTGAAAGAAAAAAAAAAGGTCACAGGAATGAATTATGTGGAGTTAGGAAGCGAGACAACTGTCTTGGAACAGAGACACGTGTGTCTCAGAGGACCCATAAAGAACGGACAGGGCTGTAATCGACTCAACCGAGGTGCAGTTTTGAGAGCTATCAGGGCCAGAATATGAAGAACCTTGATTGTGACCTTATGGACTCTGATCTTTATTCCAAGAGCAATGGAAAACCATTTGAGGAATTTAAGCACCAGGGCAACATCAGCAAATTTTAGTTTTAAAAGATGGCTTTGCCTGAGGAATGGAAAAGAGCTTGGAATGGGCCCTGGGGGAAAGAGTCTAGCTCATAGGCTTCTTGTGAATGTGATCCTTGTGGGGATATTGTTAAGAATATTCTTTACTACATTATGCAGGACTCTATCCATGAGGACCTAAGGGAAAGTTATCCCTCCTGACACAGTACTGGGAATACTCGGGTAGGCCTGACCCAGTTACTATTGTTTTTATCTTATAAACACTTAATAGATATCATATAAATATTTATCTTATAAACACTAAGGAGATATTTAGAAATAATGCAACTGATTATGCTCTCATATTCTCATTGGCTTCCAGAAAAGCTAAAGCCAAGAGTAATGGACTCCAGGGTATTACATTTTTACTTCCCTCATTCCTAGCTTTATCTTAATCTTTTAATTTATTTTCCTTTGCCTTTAATTTGTTTTTGCTTATTTTTTTTAAAAGTAGGCTCCACGCCCAGTGTGGAGCCCAACATGGAGCTTGAATTCGTGACCCTGAGATCAAGACCTGAACTGAGGTCAAGAGTCAGATGCTTAACCAACTGAGCCACCCAGGTGCCCCTGCTTTTGCTTAATTCTAATATTATTTTGTACCCCTAGCACAAAACACCTGTACGTGGTTAAACAAAACCATAAATATTATTATATTAAAACACATATTACTACCTGAGAAAAAATGTCTGGCAAACAGGAAAATGTGTTGACAATATGCCCACCACACACAAGAGCAAGACACTGGAGATGGAATGAGAGTGTGGGAAAGCCATGGTCCTTTTGTACCAAATGGCCATTTAAAGACTGTGACAGCTAATCTCTATGTTGCTAAGAACTGTATTGTTTCAAGATGTGTAAAACTGGCAGGGACCTAAATTCCAGACATCATTCACTCTTGGCTTTGAAGTATGCTCATGGTATCTGGTATTACGCAATGTTCTTTGGAATTTGTAGAAGAATTTGACTACTTCTAGCTTGAGCTATGAAAAAAAAAGATCTTATCTTATTTAGCACAGTGATAATGCAGTGTTGTAAATACATCCCAGCTTCGATGAGACACGATACTTTCGTAAATGGTTCCACTCAGCCTTAGACATAGTGATTTGATGGCATGCAAAGTCAATGAGAAATAGTCACTTAGAATTTGAAATGGAAATCTACAGTCTTTCTATTTTTTTCTCTATAGGAGGATTTTCACATTTATATCAGTTTCTAGCTAATGATTCTTTAAGGCCTTGAATACAGTAGTCATTCCTTTAGGTAACTTTTATAAGTAAGAAAAGAGCAAGGTAAATATTCCCTGTTCATCTGGTTGAGTCTTAAAACTCTAGGTGACAATGATAAGATGGCCAGTCTATGGGTTGTCAAGCTTAACAATGGAGCACAGCAAGGGGAAAGTGCTCAACCCAGGAATGGATGCAAGAGAAGGCTCACCAAAGGAATCATCTGATACCATGAGCACTGGTCTGCACCCTTCACCACCTTTGGCCTGGATCAGCTTTGTCTGGTGCACATTGTTGGTTTCACCCAGCAGTCCAGGAAGGGCACCGATCACTAGGGATGCAATTGTTCTGTGATGATATTTTGATGGTTTCATCATACACATCTCTTTACAATCCAAGTTTCCCAAACTTCATGCTCTTCTCAAGGTGTTTTTCCAAAGCTCTGAGGTGGCACCTTTATCTGAACTCTTGAGCATCACTTCTGCCTGGGACTTTTCTGCAGTGTGGACACCTTTCGCAGCTGCACACTTTGACTGTTTCTGATCGTAGCCTCTGCCAAGTCTGGACCTCTAGAATACATACTCTTGTCCTGTGCCCAGGCTTGCCATATTGATACTCATCTATGTTGACATTCTGCTGTGGGTTTTGTTTTCTCAGGGCTCAGGGTATTTACATTCCTTCCCAAGCTTTGCTGTAGGCCAAATCCTTGCTCCTCCACTGATCCCGCCTGTTCTACCCAGACTCAAGGAAAATCACAACTAACTCAAAATAAAGGAGAGAGAAGCAGACTGAGTTTCTGAGCCGGGACCTTGAAGATGAGAACTGAGGAAGACAGACTCTATACATTTGCTGGTGTAAGGACCAAAGAGTTGATTCAGAATTACGCATATCACACAATGTCTGATCAATTTTCTCTGTCTGAAGTATCTAGCCCACTGTTCATTCCATGCAAAATTGTGGGACTCAGGCACTCTTTAAGAGATTTCTGGGATAATTTGGGGAAAAATTGGGGCACCTAGGTGGCTCAGTGGGTTAAGCCTCTGCCTTCGGCTCAGGTCATGATTCCAAGGTCCTGGGATCGAGCCCCACATCGGGCTCTCTGCTCAGTGGGGAGCCTGCTTCCTCTTCTCTCTCTGCCTGTGTCTCTGCCTACTTGTGATCTTTCTCTACCAAATAAATAAATAAATAAAATCTTTAAAAAAAAAAAAAGAAAAAGGAAATGTATAAAATATGGGATGATCACAAAAGTGAACCTAATTAAAGTCAAACAATGGACTTAATTTTTTTCTATCATCTCCTTCCTAATCCCAATCTCCATACAAAGATAGTCAGTGACATTCTAGTATTATCTGTTTCTCACTGTGATATCTGTATCTACCCGTATCCATCCATGTACTTATGATAGAAACCAGGCAACCGTATCTGTTTCTACATCTAACCCATGACCATTTTAATTTAAAATGTACTTTATATCCATCTCATTATTTTCTTCTCCATTGTCACCACCTTGGTCACATTTATATGTCACACTGTCATCTTTCACTAGAACTAATGTCATTGCATTCTGGCTGGACTTCCTCCTTCTAATCTGCTGTTTTCTATTGTTTTGTTTAATATTCTATTTGTTTATTTGAGAGACAGCACTAGAGAGAGAGAGAGAGCACAAGTAGGGGCAGAGGGAGAGGGAGAAGCCAGCCCACTCCCCACTGAGCAGGGAACTCGATGTGGGGCTGGATCCCAGGGCTCCTGGATCATGACCTGACGTGTAGGCAGACACTTAACCAACTGACTGACCTGGGTGCCCCTAACTCTGTTCTTTTCTAAATCACTCCAAAACACACAACAGGTAACATAATTGTGCAAAGCACCAAACACCACTATATTGTTACTCTGCTTACTTTTCTTCAAAGTCTTCTCTTTGCACTTTGGATAAAATCAAGACGCTCTCGCAGCCAGCAAAGCCTGGTGCGACCTGGCCCATGCCGGCCTCTTCAGTCACATCTCGTGCTGCTCTCCGGTTCGTTAACTACGTTCCAACTGTCCTGACCATTTCTCAGTCTTTCTCAATTTTGGAGAAATATATAAAATATATATAAATATATATATATATGTATATATAAAATATATATAAAATCATTCTTTAACATCTCAATTGCTATTAGGACTTCCTTTGTAGGGATTTAGCCTTACTATTTTCATTGGGTACATTCCTTTTTTAGTGAGGTCTTCCCTGAATGTCCGATTTAAGCTAGTTCTCTTTGTTATACTACTTTCTGGTACGTTGTCATTTTCCCTTATAGCACTTTTCTCAATTTTCAAGTAGGCACTTGTTTGTATGAATATTTCTAAAGTGACTGCCTTCTCAATAGGCTGTGAGTGAGCTCCATGGGAACATGGATCTTTTGCTTTCTTCTGTATGTTACTGACCACTGCAGGGGCTGGCACGGAGCTGGCACTCAGAATATCTGTCAAATGAGTGAGTGGAAATTCTGTATCTCATACCTTATTTGTTCACTTATCCAATAAGCTACGTATCTTATGTAAAGCATTGTCTTCAGTTCATTGGATACAGCAGAGACGGAAAGATACAAAAACACCTGCTCGCTTTGCTTACCTTCCAGGGTAGGAAACCACTAATAAGCAACAAATATGAAACATGACATAGTGTTTTAGAAGGAGATGTATGGTAAAGAAAAAAAAAATGGAGCAGGATAATGGAAATGAGGTATGCCAGGACTGTGATTTACAATTTAATAAATGATCAGTTTAGGCCTTATTGAGTAGGTCACCTTTGGGGACAGACTTGGAGCAAGTGAAGGTTTTAGGTATTCGGGTATATGGAGAATTTTCTAGCCAAGAGAAATAGCTAGAGAAAGTCCAAAGGTGGGAACTCGGATGGGGTATCTGAGGAAAAGCAAAGGAGGAAGCAGAGTGGTGCAGGGGCAGACACAGAAGGTATAAGACAGACAAAGAAGGGCAAGCAGATAAGGCTTCTTGACCACTAGCATCACTTGGGCTTTTGCAGTGACTGAGCTGGGTGAGCCTTCAAAGAGTGACAGGATCTTACTTTTGCTTTAAGTGGAGAGAGGGCTGCTCTGTGCAGAATATATTGTAGTGGGGCATTGGGTAAAGGCAGGAAATCCCTACCAAAGGCTTCTGAAGAATTCAGGTAAGGGAATATGGTCCCTTGAATTAGGAGGTAGCAGTGCAGGTGATGGGAACGGCTGGGTTCTGGATATATTTTGAAGGTAAAGATAAAAGGGTTTTTTGCTGATGCATTGGATGGGGGTTTGAAAGAAAGCAAAGCATTAAAGACAGCTCTGAGAGTTGGGTGCTGAGTAACGGGGAAGACAAGAGTTGCAGTCAAGTCAGAGGGGTGAAGAGTACAGATGAGTACGTTTGGGTGGGGTTGGTGAGATCATGTTTATTTGCAGAAACTGGTGGAGAGGTTAAATGAACAGTTGGATATACAATGCAGCGGGGCTACACAAGAGAATGACGGATGTGGGAGGTATCCACCTACGGACAGCCCTGGAAGGCAGGAGAGGAGATGATCTCATCCGGAGTGAGTGTAAACAGAAGAGACTATGGTCTGAGCCATGGGGCACTTCAGTGTTCAAAGATCTGAGGGAAGAATTTTCTTCATAGCCAATATTAGATCTGAATATGAGTCTGTTTTAAAATGGGTGGTTTTTTCCACTGGAATCTTAACCAGAATTTTTCTGAAGGGGCAATGATTTTTCCTCACAGAAAAATTTTAAAAATCCAGAAACCCTCATGTTTTACTATTATTACTAAACATGGAGTTGTCCAGTAAGAGGTCTAAATGCTTTTTGTTAAAGCCAAATAACTGATACCTACATTTATGACACACAATATTCTAATGTTATGTTATCAGTGAGATAATTAATTTTGGAATTATTTAGAGTACACTAATGGAATGGAAGAACAAGAGGTACATATACTTTTAGTCTTCTGAATAGCAACAAAACACTGTGAGACCCATTCTGTTAGACATAGAGGAAAAAACAGCAAGGTTATGCTTAATTTTAGATTCAGGTCTGTTCCAAACAACTCTGAAGGTCAAGCTTGGTTCTAGATAATTCACTGATCTGAAGGAATTTCAGGAAGTTGGGGCGGCTTCAGGGTTAACAAAGGAATTCAGGGCTTTGGGTTTAGTTCAGTTCATGACCCCACACAACCACCACTGAATCAATTGCTGTTGAGCTCCTGCAGCAGGCCAACTTGACCTTCAGGCTCACTGTGGTTGAGACCGTTGCCCTGGAATTCGAGGACCATCTGTGGCATCGAGGCTTGTTGGTGACCTGCAGGCTGGTCAACCACGGACAACTTTCGTGGGTTCTGTGGTAAATCACTTTCCTTTTGGAACTCTGAGGTCTGGAGTTTGTACTACTCCACTTCTTTGCGTTGTATGTGTCTCATCTGTTTGTGTCAGCTGAGACAGGGAGCAAATGTTTAGGAAAGGATTCCAAACTCTTAGCAATACTTAAGCAATACCAAAAATATGTGGAATGTGATCTTAGTTTCTCAATTGTACACTGTTGTTTCTAAATATACTATCCTTCTAAGATTTTTTTTAACATTTTATTTATTTATTTGACAGACAGAGATCACAAGTAGGCAGAGAGGCAGGCAGAGAGACGGGGGCGGGGAAGCAGGCTCCCTGCTGAGAAGAGAGCCTGATGCGGGGCTCCATCCCAGGACCCTGAGACCATGACCTGAGCTGAAGGCAGAGGCTTTAACCCACTGAGCCACCCAGGCGCCCCAGATTTTCTTTTTCTTGGTGGTTCTATTCCTGTTCCTTAGGAAATGTAATGAAGGTTGTAGAAGCATATAACAATAGTTTAGAGTCCCACAGGGCTGGAGCTGGGGCCTGACGTTACCACTTAACTGGGCGTGCGAACATGCATGTTGTCTAGAAATGTCAACTCCCTAAGTATTAGTTTCTTCACCTGAAAAGTGGATTAATAGTAATACACTCTGGGTTAATTTAAAAACATAAAATAATATAACACATTCTAGGGCTTAGCGGAATGCCTTATACCTTGTAGGTACTCAATAAATCACAGTCCTTTTTCTTCGTTGCTACCAATCATTTTAGGCCTCTGGGTCTTGTTTTCATTCAGAACAATTTACTATTTTATCAGTCTTAAATCCTGATATTTTTGTGCATTCCGTTTTTTCTAAATCAACTCTACTGAGATATAATTTACATACAATAAAATGTACCGAATTTCACCTAGGGTAAATTTGGGTGAGTTTTGACAGATTTATACACCTGGGAACCACTACAAAATCAAGATGTAGGCTCTTTACATTATTCCAATCGTGTTTTCTCAGTCTTTTCCAAATGATTTTCTCACTTCAGCCCCAGGCAAAGGCAATTGTTACTGTTTCCTGTCACTGTATATTTATCTTTCTAGAGATTCATTTAAATGGGAATTCTATAGTGTGTATCTTTTGTAACCGGCTTTTTTTTCATTCTGTAAGATTTCTGATGTTTGTGTGGCTGTGTACCTCAGCAGTTCATTCCTGTTTACTGCAGAGAAGTATTCCATTATATAAATATAATATGTTTTAGACATTTGCTTACTGATAGACATTTGGATTGCTTTCAGTTTTCTATTATTATAAATAAACGTCACTTATGTGCAAGCATTTATAGGGTTTGGTCATATATTTGGTCATATATTTTGACCATATACATCATTTGAAATAATAAAGATTTGAATAATGTGGATCAAGATCGCTTACACACAAGTTTTCGCGTGGTCGTCTATCTTCATTTCTCTTGGGTAAAGGCACAGGAGTGTCATTGCTAGGTTGTAAGGTAAGTATAGTTAAACTTCACAAGGAATTGTCCAACGTTTTTCCAATGTGGTTCTGCATTCCCTTCAACAACGACACTTGGTTTAGTTTATGAGTCAACCTGACTGGGCCACAGAGTGCCTGAGTATCTGATCACCTGTTATTCTGGTGTGTCTGTGAGGATGTTTTTGGACGAGATTAACACACGGATCGGTAGACTAAGTAAAGCAGATGGCCCTCCCTGCTGTGGATGGGTCTGACCCAGTCAACTGAAGGGCTAGATAGGGGAAAACGGGCTGAACCTCCCTCAAATGATGCCAGTGACAAGGCCACACCCCTCCTGCCTGCCTGCTGAGCTGGGACACCCCTCTTTTCCTGCCTTCAGACTGAACTGAAGCATCAGCTCTTCTTGGACCTTGAGTCCAGGGCTTTCAGACTAGAACCCTTCTCAGGCCTTCAGATTGACATGAATCAGCCCCCTGGGTCTCAACTTGCTGACTACAGACCTTGGGACTCCGTAGTCTGCCTAATCCTCCGGTATATGTGGCAAAAACCTTTATTTTATCAACACTGTATTGGAGGAACAGAAAATCTTAATTTACAAAGTCCAGCTTATCATTTTTTCCCTTTTATTTTGGAATCCTGGTATTCCTTCTAAGAAACAGTGGACTCTGAAGATGATTTCCATGCTTTTTCACCTGAGTCTTAAAGCTTTGGCCCTTATATAATGTCTACGGTGATTCCATGTTGATTTTTGCGTGAAGTAGGAGATAATTGTTGAGGTTCATCTTTTTTCCAACCAGAGACCTAGTTGTTCTGCCCCTATCTTTAAAAAGAACTTCCCCAACAAAGTACCTTAGAATCCTTGTCAAAAACATAGCAGAGTTCCAGTCTGTTCCATTAATCTATATTTCTTTTTATTTTTTTATTTTTTATAAACATATATTTTTATCCTCAGGGTTAATCTATATTTCTATCCATACAAAAGTATCACATTGTCTACATCACTATAGCTCTACAGTGACTGCTAGTGTTAGAATGCAATACAGTTTTGTAGTAACCTTACATCCTGAGAACTTGCTTACCTTTATTCATTCATTTATTTATTTATTTCTACTGGCTTTTGCTAGAGTTCTTAGGATTTCTACATCCAGGATCTTTCGTTTGTTGTGTGGGTTTTTTTTTGTTTTTTGGTTTTTTGTTTGTTTGTTTGTTTTGTTTTGTTTTGTTTTTCAGTTTGTGCTTCATGTATTTTGAAGCTCTGATATTCAATGTGTACACATTTAGGACTATTGCATCTTCTTGACAAATTAGACCCTTTATGATTATAAAATGTTCTTACATCACTTTGTCTGATTTTTGTTTAGCCACTCAAAGTTTCTTATGCTTAGTTTCGCAGGATACAGCTCTCTCACTTATTCTACTATGCATCTTCTGATCAATGTGGATTCCTTATAGCTGTGTTTTTTTAATACCCTTTTTAACTGGCATATTTATAATTCCACTGATACCAAGGATTTGGTTGGATTTAGGTCTACCATATTGATATTTGCTTTGTATTTATACTGTCTTTTCTTTGTTCCTTTTTCTTTCTTTGTTTTGTTCAGGATTCCATTTTATTTGTACTATTGGCTTACGTATACCTCTTTTTTTTTTAATTTATTTATTTTCAGAAAAACAGTATTCATTATTTTTTCACCACACCCAGTGCTCCATGCAATCCGTGCCCTCTATAATACCCACCACCTGGTTCCCCCAACCTCCCACCCCCCGCCCCTTCAAACCCCTCAGATTGTTTTTCAGAGTCCATAGTCTCTCATGATTCACCTCCCCTTCCAATTTCCCCCAACTCCCTTCTCCTCTCTAACTCCCCTTGTCCTCCATGCTATTTGTTATGCTCCACAAATAAGTGAAACCATATGATAATTGACTCTCTCTGCTTGACTTATTTCACTCAGCATATTTTTTTAAAAGTGATAACTATAGCTCTTGTTCAAGATTATCTTTTCAGTGATATTTGTATAGCAAACAGCCTTAGAGGATAGAGGGAGGCTTTTTCTCTGAAGCAGAGGGCTGGTTTGTTTGCAAATGAGTATAATAAAGATAACACCTCCCTCCAGGGCAACTGTTGGGCCTATTTGCTTGCATCCCATTATAAAGGATTATGGTTTCTTAATCTCAACTCTGATACAAATTTACTATATATACAGGTTCCACCTAGATCTGCCTGTTTTGCCCTCACGGGATTTGTGGGGAAAGAGGAACAGATTCACACATGAAACTTGGGCTGTTTTCTGTGCCATTATAAGAAAGTTCTTAGTCTCTGTTAGTCTGTAAGAGTGGGTTAACAAAGGAAAAATCCAGGAGACTGAAGGGGCTGAGACCCTGAGTAAAACATCAAACTGATTTCGTAGCTTTCTCCATGAAGTCTCAGCCTCCAGATTACAGGCAATTTGTCAGCTTCAGCAATAGAAATGTTTTAGAGAGATGCATAGAAAGAAGACCCACTGTTACATAAATAGTGTGGCACCATCTCCATAGTACGTAATATCGGAAAAGATAAGCACAGGGCAAGGTAGTTCTACGGAAAATGCTGGATAGAGAGAGACGGGTCATCACAAACACAAAAGAGCAGCAGTAAAGCGGTTTAGAGAGAAGATCTGGTAGGAAGGATGAAGGGATATATTCATTTTAAGTAAACTCAGGTGCTAGGTGAAATGACTGATATAATAGGTATCTCAGGAAAAAAAGAGGGAGAATTTGAATGGAAGAGGGAGGGAAGGTCCATCACGGTAGTTCTGGATGAGAGTCGGCCAAAAGTGGTATTTGTGTGAGTTTGAGAGGGTCGAAGTGAAGCAGGAGATTTTTGATCTCTGGTAAAGTCATTGCGGTTAGACGGGATGACAGCTGCAGAGGTGGGAGGTCCCAGCCCGTTCTCGCTTCCTCTACCACACATCTAGGTCTTCTTCTTGACTGGCGGCCCCAATGACCAACCCCAGCCCCTGGCCCACCAGCCGCTGGCCGGGCAGCAGCCCACCAGAGGGGCAACAACACAGAGGTAGGCTCACCATAGGCCTCCAAACTTACTGGCCTTCCTTCTCACTCCCATTTGCTGGGGTGTATGTTTTAACTTTTCAGATTACTGGTGGGTGACTACGTATTTGATTCTTTAACTGCTCTCCTGGTCCTCACTTTCCCAGATTCTCCCACAGTTAGGTGAGGTCAACTTTTATAATTGAGCCCCATCCCACATTTCCATAATGGAGGCTCTACTTCCATAATTGAACACCGACTGATACTTGACTCTTAAAAAGCTAATATTTTATTTAAAAATATGCTGTTTTTTAAAGATTTCTCTTTCTGCTGCTTCATTACTGGTGTATAGAAATGCAATATATTTCTGTACATTGATTTCGTGTCTTGTGACATTACTGAAGTTGTTGATCAGTTCTACGATATGATCCAGTAATCATTTTTTTAGCCAAAGAATACAAAAACACTAATTCAAAAGGATATATATACCCTTATGTTTATTACAGCATTATTTACAATAGCCAAGTTATCAAGCAACTCAAGCATCCATCAATAGATGAATGGATAAAGAAGGTGTGGTGTGTGTGTGTGTGTGTGTGTGTGTGTGTATAATGAATTATTATTCATCCATAAAAATGAATGGATTTTTCCCATTTGCAACAACATGGACTGGTCTAGAGAATATAATGTTAAGTGAAATAAGTCAGAGAAAGACAAATTCCATACGGTTTCACTCATATGTGGAAATGTAAAAACCAAAATAAACAAAGGGAAAAAAAAGACAAACCAAAAAATAGACTCTTAATAGATTCTTAACTGTGGAGAACACACAGATGGTTATGAGAGGCATGGAGAGCGAGGGGGATGAGTGAAACAGCTGTTGGGAATTAGAGAGCACCCCTATGATAAGCACTGAGTAATATATAGGATTATTGAATCATGGTATTATATACCCGAAACTAATGTAACATTGTATGTTAATCATACTAGAATTAAAATTTTTTAAAAAGGAAAAATACATGCTATGTATTTAAACCAAGCTTGTTTAATCTTACAAGAAAAATACAACAAACAAATTTTGACATATTTGTCAGATATAAAACATCTCTGCCCAGTATATTTTTGAAACAACTTTAATTATTGAAAGAAAAAGTCTGTTCAAAAACAACGTTCAATCAAGTGAATTTAAAGATCAAACTGACTTATTCAATAATTCTTGATTCACGCAGCGTCCCATCTAGCAGACAGAAGGAGAAAGGAGCTCCAAAGAGCTGTATAAAGATGGGAGAATTTAAAGGTAGAGGTCAAAAGGAATGAGGAAAGAGAAGATGATCTCACGTTTCTCTAGAGGAGCAAAGGGGTCTATCAGGTGGATTACCTCACTAGGGCTGACCAGAAAGTTCCAGATTTACTAGTTTAAAATTACAATCTTGGGACAGGTTGAAAGTTAGGTTAGGTATAAGTCTTGGTTTGATGACATGAGCTCAGTACAAGTGCATCCATTTGGTCCTATTGTCTTTTGTGTAACATGTTATCATGAGCATTCTTCTTAAAAAATATTTTATTTATTTATTTGAGAGAGAGTGCACGAGAACAGCAGGGGGAGTGGCAAGCCTAGGGAGATGCAGGACCCCCACTGTGCAGGGAGCCCTATGTGGGGCTGGATCCCAGGCTGGGATCATGACCTGACCTGAAGGCAGATGCTTAACCCACTGAGCCACCCAGGTGTCCCCATTATAACCATGTTGTTTTTGTTGTTCAAAAAACAATGAAAACAAAAAAACCTTAAAATTCAATAAAGTGCATTTTTTACATATTTGTCTTATGTGTGACATAAATATTATTTGGTGGAATGATGTGAACTTATCTTTAAAATAAACACATTTTTTAAAAGAAATGCAAGCACTGGCATGCACTAGAAATGTGGAATTGGAGTAACTCAAGTAATGCTTAGTACTGACCTTATCAAAATGGGTTGCTACATAGATTTTTTAAAAAATCCTTTGTGGGGTGCCTGGGTGGCTCAGTGGGTTAAAGCCTCTGTGTTTGGCTTAGGTCATGATCTCAGCGTCCATTGGGCTCTCTGCTTAGCAGGGAGCCTGCTTCCCTTCCTCTCTCTGCCTCCCTCTCTGCCTACTTGTGATCTCTGTCAAATAAATAAATAAATAAAATCTTAAAAAAAATAGAAAATCCTTTCTTCCAGGATTTTGGAACACTCCAACATCTCTCTCTCTCTCTCTCTCTCTCTCACACACACACACACACACCCCTACCTGCATATGTTTATATCCTAAGTATATCCTAAGCAGAGATAGATAATGTATATATCATAAGATATATAGATACATACAAAATAGAAATTCATGTGTATGTACAACTTCAAATTATTATTTTGACTAAGGGCAAATGGACAGAAGTAGCATAGTAAGATATTAAAAAGAAGATTTGCGCTTTGAAATGCATGCTTCACTACACCATATAGTTACTAAAGTTGGGCCATAGGATGAGTTCTAAAGCTCTGGACCTTCCAGGGTTCAAAGCAGGATGGAATCTAGGTTGTTGAAGCACAAAGTGGTTATATAAAAGCAACCAGGCACAGGCTGAAGGGGAGGCGGGGTAAGACCACTTAGGACCTTAGGACCAGTTGGCACTATTTAATAAATATTTTGAATATCACCTTACTTGTGTCTTAGGTGAAAGGAATGAACTTCGCCTTTTACGTTCGAGAAACTTGAAGAACTTAAATGATGACATGAATCAATTGGCGGCCTCAAATTTTGTCTATTTTCTTACTTTATTGTTTACTTATTTTTTACTTTTAATATTTTGGTGCAGCAGAGTGGAGCACAGATTGAAGACAGAAGGTGCTGGAAGAAGGAAGAAGGGAGGTCAGTGAGAAGACCAGGAGGCGTCTGTGAGGAGGCACCTGGCGTAAGGGGATGCCATGGAAATGGGGTCTGTGGGAGCCAACCTGGGGAGGGATGTGTAAGGCACAAAAACCTGACAAAAGATCCATTCTATGTGGATCTATGAAACCCCCAGATATATAGCAACGTGGATGAAAGTATTATCAAAAGAAGTAGAAAATCCTGTCAGGAGAAGCGTGTGAGAGTGAAAAGTGCGTTCGGCATAGGTTGAAGTTGAGAGTCCCATCATTTCTGCACTTCTGATGAGAATTATGGGTTGGCAAGAAACACTTTCCACTGATGAGCATCGGCACAGTGGTAATTCAGGAAATCCTTCCATTATCACATTTCAAATATCCCACCAGACCTGCATGTCCTAATGCACAGCTTTCACCTGCTGCTCCCCCTGGATCCTTGGTGACAGCCACTGCTCGGAGCGTGCGATGCATGTATCTTAAAAGGTCTGTTTACGATCTGATCATCCTCTGACTTTTCAGCTTCATCGCCCCTTACATGCCTCACTCAGTCTGTTCTGAGGAAATCTGACACACTCCTGCGCAGTCCATGTGGTTTTCTGCACGTTGTTTGACTAGCCTAGAATGTTCTTGTCCCATTATCTATAAAATTATGTATTCCTTTTGCTTAAATTCATACTGCGTTGATATTAACTTGTTTTGTTCACTGATACCAAACTGTAGTCTGAAAATAATTCTAAAAGAGGTCTGAAAAATATAATTACAAGCATTTAAATATAAAATAGGTTAATGTGTCTTTCCAAAGGAAGATTTTAAGACTTCCCTGACTACAATGTTGGTAAAGCACAAGTCATGCTAGATTGTGGCACTGAGTCTACACTTACAGACAACCCAGGAGGCAGATGGCTAGGTGTAAGTCACTCCTGTCCTCTGTTTACAGCTATCTTTTATTAGATGGTATTTTTTAAGGCAGCAAACATCTTTCATGTGATTAATATGTCTGGGAAAATTGAAATCATGGTAGGGAGAGCACTAAGTAAAACTTAACCAGACAAAGGAAAGTCAATACACTTGATGTTGGGCAAGTCAGAAATACTCATCAGTTTCCAAGTAGTTGATAATTTCATCATCCATGCAAATTATGGAGGAAATGAGGCATCTCTATGTTAGACGGAAATAAAAGACTGGTTGAGATGCTGCTCTTAGAAAATCTTACTAAATTGCAATTGTGATGTGTGAAACATCAAAGCAGCCTCCACAACCAGCAAAGGCAGAGCCTGTTGATTACTGATCACTCACTTCCACAGCAGAGATGGACCGGCCCAAGCTCAAGCCACTATTGTATCTGCAACCTTAGAGAATTAAGGATATTCCCAGGTTGACAGTTGGGTAATGATGATAATTGAATTTTTCAATTATTTCTTCTCCCTATTCTAAATTTAAAAAATTACAGACACAAGAGGCAAACATGACTTAATAAGGCTTACCTATGACAATGCTCTACTTTTGCATGTTAACTAGGTACACATAGAATGATTAAGCCTCTTTGGAAAAATATCAATTGGAATTTATGTAATTTACTAATTAGTTTATAAACTACTTTAAAATCAGATCTCTTCTACATTCAGGCCCGTGGGGCTGGAGTTCTGAACCATGTGGTATTCTCAAGTAAATACTGGTAAGTTAAAATGTTCATTCCTGAAGGATCGTGTTAAGTGGTCTATCTCATTTTTTTGAGCAAACATTGATTACTGAAGTATTAATCACATAAAATGCACAGATCTAAAATGAATTATTAAGGAAATGCTCTTGCATAACCATCCTTCAGCACCACATATAGAGAATTCTGGCACCACAAACACTTCCCCAAGGCCCCTTCCTGTCATTACCTTCCTCCCCAAAGAAATCACCACTCTGATTTCCAGCACCCTACAGTATTTTTTGAGGTTTGACATTCATGTAAACGGTTATCACAAACAAAGCTGCTGGGGATATGTATACACATCTTTTGGGTACAGTACTAAGAGTAAAAGTGTTGCATCATTGTTAGAGCTAGTAGCTGAGCGGTGGTAACTGGAAGTCAGTTTCCCAAGACATTTCGCAGATGTGGATGCCCCAGAGCAATACGCAAGATGATTCTTTGCTTCAAATCTTCACTCACACTTGTTCCTATCACACACATGTGTTTCATTTTAGTGTTCTCATGTGCATACGGTGGTATTCATTGTGGTTTTAATTTGTGTTTCCTTAATGATTAATGATATTGAACATGTTTGGCCATTTGAGTACATTCCTTTGTGAATACCTGTTCATCATCTCTTCTGTCCATTTGTCTATTAAACAGTCTTTGTGAAGGTTCCTTCTATATTCTGGATATGCACAGACATGTATGTAATACATATAAATATACAGATGGTATATATGTGGCTAAGATAGGTGTATTCCTTTACACATTTCTGCTCTCATAATGGTGTTTTTTGATGAACCTATAGGGTCATGATTTTAATGAACTCGAATAGGTGATTTCTTTTTTATGGTTAGGGTTTTGTGTCCTATTTAAAAAGTCTTTACAAGTCCCAAAGTAATAAAGATACTATTGTGTGTCTTATTCTAAAACTTTAATGCTTTACCTTATACTTTTTTTTTGGACATATTTTTAGAGACAACAATTTATTAAATATATTTCCTACTTTCCATGTTATTACAAGCAACCATTTTGTTATTACCTTACACTTTTAAGATTAGAATCATCTGGAGTAGTTTTTTCGGTTATGACATGAAATAGGGGTCAAGTTTACTACCCCCCGCCACTATACATATTCAACTTATCGAACACCATTTTTTTTTTTTTTTAAGCCCTCCCGGGGCGCCTGTGTGGCTCAGTTGGTTGGGCAACGGCCTTCGGCTCAGGTCATGATCCTGGAGTCCCGGGATCAAGTCCCACATTGGGCCCCCAGCTCCATGGGGAGTCTGCTTCTCCCTCTGACCTTCTCCCCTCTCATGCTCTCTCACTCTCTCTCTCAAATAAATAAATAAAATCTTAAAAAAAAAAAAAAGTCCTCTCTCCAGTGCTACCTAGCTCACAAGACAGGTGGTCATGTCTGTGTGGATGTGTTTCTGAACCTCCTATTTTGTTCCAGTTACACATTTTACTCAAATCTTGCCCTAATGCCATACTGTCTTATCACTGTAGATTTGTAAGTTTTGATACCAGGTGGGGAGATCCTCCAACTTTATTCATCATCAAGAGTGAGTTAATCATTCTTGACTCTGACTTTCCAGATACAATTTATTTATTTTTATATTTTTAAATATTTTATTATTTTTTTAAGATTTTATTTATTCATTTGTCAGACAAAGATTACAAATAGGTGGAGAGAGAGAGAGAGAGGAGGAAGCTGGCTCCCCGCTGAGCAGAGAGCCCAATGCGGAGCTCAATCCTAGGACCTTGAGATCATGACCTGAGCTGCAGGCAGAGGCTTTAACCCACTGAGCCACCCAGGCGCTCTTAAAGATTTTATTTTTTTAAGCAATCTCTGCCCCCAACGTGGGGCTCCAACTCTCAGCCTGGAGATCAGAAGTCGCATGCTCTATTGACTGAGCTGGCCAGGCACCCCTCCATGGAAATTTTAAAATCAGCTTATCATGGAACGTTTAACAGGATTTTTATTGGGAATACATAGGATCTAGAGAACATTAAAAGAAAACTGATATTTTAAAGTACCAAATCCTCTTAATCATTAACTTGATCTATTCTTCCATTTAATTAGATCTTTAAAAATTTTCTCATTTGTTTTGCTAGGATTTTTTTTATGAATTTGACTTTTTGGATGCTATTGTTAATGGAATTATTTTAGAGTTTTGGTTTTCGTATCTTACGTTGCTAACATATAGAAAGAATTGGTTTTTATCTGTACCTTGTAATAAGTGAAATTGCTAAACTCACTTATTAATTCTACAAGTGGATTTCTAGAAGATTCATTTGGATATTCTTGTACACAATCACATCCTCTGTGAATAATGGCAATTTTACTCATTGCATTATAATTTTTATGCTTTTTAAATTTTTATTTTGCTCTATTGTATGTGATAGCCCTTCAGCAAAAGGCTGAATAGATGGAGTGATAGTGCCCAATTTTGTCTCAGTTTCAGTCCCTGGAGGAAAGATTTCAGGTTTTATCCCTTCAAGAACTATATCGACCAAGATTATTTTAAAATTCACTCTTTATCCAATTAAGGAATTGTATCTCTATTTGTAGCTTTCTAGGATTTTTATCATGAACAGGTGTTGAGTTTTATTAAACACTTTTTTTCTGCATCTGTTGAAGTAATCCTGTTCAATTCTCTTTTTTTTTCTTTTATTCTTCTGTAAGGTGTACTGATTTCTTTTCAGATTGAAACCAAACTTGCATGCCAAAATTAATTTCGTTTTGTCGTGTTGTGTTACTGTTTTTATATATGACTGCGTCTGATTTGCCAATATTGTGTTCACCTAGTAACTTTTAGTTTATGTTCACGAGGAAGACTGGTCTCTACTTTTTCTTTCTTGTAACAGTCATGTTAGTATACGGGGGTTAGTTTATCCACATTTTCTATTTTGTGAGGAATTTCTGAAGATCAACACTGTTCTGTCAAAAGCAGTGTCGTCCTCTCCTTTTGTTGAAGCCGTCTGGGCCCGGCTTGTTCGTTAATTATGGTTTAACAGCTACAGAACAAATAAGATGTAATGCTTTTTCTTGTTGCCTGTTCCGTTCAAAGTTTTTTCCAGAAATTTGACTGTTTTGTCTAAATTTCATGATTTTACTCCTTGTATTTTATTTATTTTTTAGAGAGGGAAGGGGGGGGGCAGAGGGAGAGATGCGGGGCTCCATCTCGAGACCCTGAGATCATTTGCTGAGCCACAATCAGGGTCCCGAAGCTTAATCAACTGAGCCACTCAGGCGCCCCATCCTCATACTTGCTTAAATAGACTTTTTTTTTTTTTTAAGAGCAGTTGTAGGCACTTAGCAAAGCTGAGCAGAAAGTACAGAGAATTCCCATATACTCCTTTCCCACATAAATGTACAACCTCCCCCACTGTGGACATCCCACACCACAACGGAACATTTAGTATAATCAGTAAACCAACATTAGCACATCATCACCCGAAGTTCATGGTTTACATTATGGCTCACTTTTGCTGTTGTCATTCTGTAGGTTTTGACAAATGTATAATGACCTTTATCCACCACTGCAGAACCATTCAGAGCAGCTCCAGCGCTTTAACATCCCCCGAGGCCTTCCTGTTCACCCCACCCCTCCACCCCTGGCAACCCCGGATCTCTTCACTGCCTCCAGAGTTCTGCCTTTTCCAGAATGTGATACAGGTGGAATCAGAGAATAAATGAGCCTTTTCAGATTGGCTACTTTTCATTTAGTAACATGCATTCAAGCTGTCTCCCATTCCTTGATGTATTTTAAACTCTGTTATGAGGTGCATCTATGATTATGGAAAGTCTCTTTTTATCTCTGGTTATAATCTGGTCTTTAAGACTATTTAAGTTTGCATTCATGTTGTCATTTTCAGCTGATTTTCTGGCTATATGTTTTTTTCATGCATTTATTTTCATCATTGATTTCATATGTAAAATTGGACTCTTTTAAGCAACATGTTTTGAGGCCTTCCTTCTTTACCTACTCTGTCAGTACCTGTTTTCTAATTACAGTGTTTAAATAATTAACTTTTAATGTAGATTTTGATATGGATGGGTTTAGGTTTACCATCTTCTTTGTTATCTCTTTGTCTTATTATGTTTTTGTTCCTCTGTGTCCTTTTCCTGTCTTCTTTTGGATTATTTGATTTTCAAAAAATGTTCTTTTTAAATTAGGCTACTATTTTTATGGTCAGATCTCTTTGCAATTTTGAAGTGTTTCTTTAGGAATTACAGTATGCCTCCCTCCCCTACCTGGAGTTCATGCTGTTGTACTGCACGACATCAGGTACAATGCAGAAAGCCTGTGGTTATATTGGCCACTTTACAGTACCTTTCCTACTGACCTTTATGTCATGGTTGTCATACGTATGACACAGATACACACTCAACCCCTATATGCCAATATTATCATTTTTTTATTCTCAACAGTCATAGCTATATTTTAAAACTTAAGAGGAAAAGCAGTCCTTTATTTTTATCCTAATCATCATTTGCTTGTTCTTTTTTAAAAAAATATTTGATGGATTTACTTGAGAAAGAGCATGAGCAGGGGGAGAAGGCGGGGCAGAGGAAGGCAGAGAGAGGAAGGGGAGAAGGGGCGGGAGAAAGGGGAAGGTCGAGGGACAGAGGGAGAGGGAGAAGCTGACTTCGCACTGAGCAGGGAGCCCAATGTGGGGTCCCACGGGGGGACTCGATCCCAAGATCATGACCGGCGCTGAAGACAGATGTTTAACTGACTGAACCACCCAGGCACCCCAATTTCTGTTTACTCTTGCTGCATTCTTAAAGACCCATGTGTGTCCCCGGAATCACTTCCTTCCGCCTGAAGAATTTTGCTTTAGTATTTCTGGTAAAGCAGAACTTCTGACTCCAATCCTCTCAGTTTTTCTTTATCTGAGAATACTTTTACTTCACTTTAACTCCCGAAAGGGACTTTGGGTAGGTGTAGAGTCCTGCGTTGACAGTTCTTGTCCTTCATAGTTTAAAGGTGTTCTACTGGTTTTTGGCCTTCAGGGCTCCTGATGAGAAATCTGTGGCCCATATTCAATGTGTCATTTTCCCTTTATGTTCTCAGCATGGTTTTTTAAATCATTATTTTTAAAATTTTAATTCCAGTATGTTAACATACAGTGTTCTATTAGTTTCAGTTTTACACCACCCCGTGCTCATCACAACAAGCACATTCCTTCATCCCCGTCTCTGATTTCACCCCCCCCCCGCAACCTACCTCCCTTCCGGTTACCATCAGTTTGTTCTCCATTAAGAGCCTATTTCTTGATTTGTCTCTCTCTTTTCTCCCTTTGCTCATTTGTTTCTCAAATTCCACATGAGTGAAATCATATGGTATTTGTCTTTCTCCGACTGACTTATTTTGCTCAGCATGATACATTCTAGTTCCACCCACGTCTTTGCAAATGGCAAGATTTCATGCTTTTTTATGGATAAATAATATCCCATTGTGTATAGCTCACATCTTCTTTATCCATTCATCTATCAATGGGCACTTGGGCTGTTGCCATACTTAGGCTGAGGCGCATGTATCCCTTTGGATCAGTGTTTTTGTATTTTGGGGTAAATACTTGGTAGTGCGATTACTAGGTCATAGGGTAGCTCTGTTTTCAGCTTTCTAAAGAACCTCCACACTGTTTTCCAGAGTGGCTGCACCAGTTTGCATTTCCACCAATAGTTTGAGATGGATTAAATAGACTGAGCCCAGAAACCATAAAAATCCTAGAAAAGAGTACAGGCAGTGATCTCTCTGACATGGGCTATAGCAACATTTTTCTAGATAATCTTCTGAAGCAAGGGAAATAAAAACAAACAAACAAAAAAACTATTGGGATGACATCAAAATAAAAAGTTTCCATATAGCAAAGGAATAAATCATCAAAACGTTTTTCATGACCTTAGTCTTTTAGTACTTTGATTACGGTAGGCCTGGGTGCACGTTTGTGTGTGTGCGTTTGTGTTTCTCTCCTCTCTGGTGTTGCTGAGTTTCCTAAATCTATTAATTCATTTCTTTCAATGTTTTGAAGGTTTCAGATCTATTTTTTCAAATAATTTTCCTGCTCCAATATCTTTCTCTTTTCTTTCTGAGACTCCAATAATATATACATGACTTTTTGATGTTGTCCCACAGATTCCTAAAGCATTTTTTCCAATTTTTTTCTCTTTGTTAATTAGATTGGAAAATTTGTTCTTATCTTCAAGTGTACTAACACCTCACCTTCCTTCTTCATCTCCTCTTTTGCTCTTGATTCCATCCAGAGTTCAAAAACTTTGAGATACTGAATTTTTTTTCAATTCTAAATTTTTAAAAAGATTTAATAACTTTTATACATTTTTGAAAATGTTTTCTATTTCTGAGACCCTCTATCTCCCAGTCATTTTAAATTGAGTACATTTATATGTCCCCAGGTAGAGCACAGCTAAAACTTCTATTTTATTGTATTTCTCTGATTCATTCCAGCTTTGGAGCCATCCTGAGTTTGGAATCAGTTAATTGCCTTTCCCTTGAGAAGTGATCACATTTTCTGGCTCTTGTATGTGAAATAGTTTTTGACATGGAACCTGGACATTTTGAATATGTTGAATGGATACTGACTTCTGCTACACTTATTTGTAAAATACCGATAGCTTTTCAATTTTTTATTTATTATTATTTTGTGCAAGCAGGCAAGCATCTCACTTTTGTTTGGACTGTGAACTGCAAATTCATTGTGCCCTTCGCACACTGTTGTTGTAGTATTAGTTCAGTTCTCAAAGCCCTTGGGGTGCTCATCTGCATCTGTGTTGGATACACACAACTTGTGCAAGTTGTGAGCCTAAGATTTTGGTGGTTTATATATAGAACTATGGAGTCCTCTTCTCTGGCTGTATTTGCTGGAGGATTCTCCCTCTACTGCATCTGCTTTTTCTGGTGCCAGAAAAACAGGAACAAAGTAAAGACACAGGGAAAATGGAAAACCCAGGTCGCAAAGTTGCTTCTCTAAGTTTTGAGTCCCCTCCACAGTCTACTTGTCATGTTTAATGTTCAGAGTGCCCAGGTGATTGTCCTTTGTGTTTTGTGTAGTTTTGTTTGTATGCAGCAGAAGGAATGGGTTGTAGTGACCTAAGACTTCATGCGAGAACCAGAAATTCCATATATACAGTATTTCTAAATGACCAATTTGGTGTCATCGCTCTTTTGGTGCTCATGTATATTTCATGGTCTTAAAATAAATATTTGGTTTTATCTTTATTACTAAATCAATTAAAAATGCCCCCACCATCCCATTAATTAATTTCACACTATTTTGAAACTGAATTCTCTTCCCTTGGTTTGAAAGATGTTTGCATAGTGCACCACCGTCATTCATTAACTTTTGGTGTAGGGGTGATTAGCTCGGTAAGGTGTTTAGAGGAGACCAGTAGTGTAGACTACTGTTTAAATTGCTCACGGGCTACATGAGGCTTGCTGAAATTTCTTTCTCAGAAATCAAGAAAAATAATGGTTTCTATGGACAGTTTTAAGTAAAATTCTCCTGGATTCTCATTTACGAGTTCTGAGATGGGATCTTTTGTCATTCTGAAAACAAGGAATCCGCACTAATCTGAGACTCCAGATTTGGCTCTGCCCTTACGTCTTGCTGGCTGAGAAGGGCTGTGCCCTCAACTGCATTCCATGGTCAGTATTCTTCTTTCTCCTCCACATTCTCACTTTTGGCTCTTTTGCTTCCTGGGATTAGGCAAGAACTCTGGCAGCCTCAAAAGCAAGTGTCAATGTGGGGTAGGGGAAAGTCTTTCCAGATTTCTAGATGTTCAAAAGGGCAGAGAGCATGTTGGTGCCATATAAGAAGCCACGAGTCAGACACTGTTTTCAAACAGAAAGTAGATTTTTTTTTTCATGAGAGAAAGCATGTCAAGGGAAGAAAACTAGATTTGTTGGAAGAAGAAATCTCAAGATGCTAATATTTGACAACTTTTAGAACTCAGAGTGAGATCTCTCATTTTCCTATTTGGCACAGAGATTGAAGAGAATAATACAGAAGGAAACCCGCTGGAGCCATATTTAATATATCACATACTGTAGAAAGGGGGATTTTGTTCATGTTTTTTGATATTTTCTATAAACTCAATGCTAAATGGTAAACTAGCCAGGATAATAAAATAGGTAATGAAATATTTAACAGTTTAGGCCAGTAATTTCTGGCTTGTGCTGAAGACAAACTTTTTTTGCTAGGATGCAACCTCACTTTGCCATACTTTGAAAAGGACAGAAAATTAACCAGTGCAAAAAAGTAAGGCAATTAACATCAGGACATTTATTCTAAAGGAGATTAAGAAACAAAGCTCCATCCTTTTTAATTAATGGCAGTTATTACAAATCTATGACCCATTGTCTGTGGACAAGAGGTCACAGAATGTACCTGGTGAGCTGCTGCAGGAAAGCAGAGGTGATGGTGCTGGTACTATTTATGCCATTATAATTAGATATTAGCCAGTGATCTCTTCTTCCAGTAAGCTCATTTACAACAGTGAAAGTACCGAGTGGAAATGTTTGCATTAAAAAAATTATGAAGAAGATTCAGAAGTGTTCCCTGTATCTCCATGAAAGATAGGTTCAAATTAATATATTAGGCTGACATTTAAAATGGAAATTTAGAAAGGAAGGCAGTATAATAGATGTTAAGATAATAAAAGTTTATCTGTAAACATGTTTTAGTATTTTCTAATGTAGCAAAAACGAGTACAAAAATAGAAAGAAAGCAGGCAGAAAAGGAAATACAAAATTCATTACTTTTAACAAAGAATCAAGTGATCTTTTAACCGTACTATAAGTATACATTGGGGATATTGAGGGTTGGGTTCCAGATCCCTGCAATAAAGCAAATATTGTAATAAAGCAAATCAAATGAAATTTTTGGTTTCCTATAAAAGTTATGTTTCCTAAAAAAGTTATGTTTACACTACACTCTGTCCTACTAAGTGTGCACTAGCACTATGTCTAAAATAACCAATGTACATACTTCAACAAAAATACTCTACTGCTAAAAAATGCTAACCATCATTTGAGCTTTCAGAGAGCTTGTAATCACTGATCACAGCTTAAGAAATGTAGTAATAATCAAAAAGTCTGAAATATTGTGAGAATTACCAAAGTGTGACACAGAGACAGGAAGGGAGCAAGTGGTTTTGGAAACATTGTGCCGATAGACTTGTTTCATGCAGGGTTGCCACAAACATTTGTAGAACAAATGTAATAAAGCAAAACACACCAAAGTGAGGTATGCCTCTGATAACATTTCCAGTCTCTACTCTTGCCAGGGCTGCAGAACTTAATTCTTTTCTTTCTAATCAAGAACTTGTTTCCTTGGAAACCTCTGGAAATGCTTCTGCCTTCCTCATAGATCTTCTGAGGTCAACCCGCAGATTAACTACAAGATAATCCCCGTTAAATAGAATCCTTCTGTTACATTTGCTGTCACAAACAATGCTGTCAAGAGATACTTGCAATCATTTTTCCAAATTTTACCCAAATAAATGAGATTTTAGTAGTGATTTTTAAAAAATGAATATAAATCAACTAAATGATTTTAAAAACCCTACTATTCACTAAGCATTTGCTATTAGTGGGAGTATGATGGTAAGTATTTTGTATATATATTTAGGGGCTCACGGCCCTATTTCTACTAATTGTATGACTCTGGGTAGCACTCTTTAAACTCAGTTTTATCATAGATAAAATTGATATAACAAAAATATGTCTATGTGATACATGTGTTCAAATGATTCATGAAGATAATTAATTTCATGCATCTGCCAAAGTGCCTAGAATATGTGTTGAATATTAGTTATTAACTGTTAATAATTATATGCTACAGACAAGGTGACTCTTTTATTATCAGAATTATTTTATGTATTGATGATTACATTGTAGATTTTTTTTTAGCTACTGTATACTCTATCTAGAAGTGTCTTTTCTTGTACAAGATACCAGTGTGGAGTATTAGAGATGAAAAAATTCTTTAGTAATATCTAAACCAAGTCAGACATTGAGAATGAATTCTCCCTAGCAAAAGTGTTCTGCATATCCAAATAGCAGAAATATTGGGGAATTATTAGAATTCTCAGATTCTGGATTTTACATACTCTGTGTTATATTAAATGTACTCTTCTTTATTCAACAGCATAGAGAAAAATGCACGTTTGACTTTATTTCCTATTCCATCTTTATTTCGGAGGTGGTAAAAATATATCGGCAACAAACATATATAAAAATAGGAGAAAGCACAATGATATAATATTTCACATATTCTCATTTTAAGACTGTATTATATCTTTATTTTGGCGATGGTAATAATATATCAGTAACAAACACACATAAAATAGGAGAAAGCACAATGATATATTTCACATATTTTCATTTCAAAACCCGACTGAGACATTCCAAGACATTCCTATTATTTCCATCCTTTTTACAACATGAAGTGAAAGGAAAGTTGTAAATATTTTTACTGCAAGACATGGAGCTTCTCCTGGTTTTCCATATTTTGTTATTCTAATACTTCAAGAGTGTAGCCAACTGAACATTATTTCATTTTGAGGATGCACTGCCACTCTTATTGTGCTTAATCCTGTGACAAATGATGTGAAGCATCTTTCCATGTACTTGTTTGACATTCATATGCCTTTTGTGAACTATCTGTCAAATCATTTGCCCATTTTAAAAACTTGTTTTTTTTTTTTTCTTATTACTGATATTTGAAAGCTATTTATATCTTTTGGATGCAAATGTTTGGTGAGGTGTGGGATTTGCAATGGTTGTCTCTCAGGCTATTGCTTTTCATTCTCTTAATGTCTTTGCAGAACAGAAGTTTTTGATTTTGTTGGTATCGAAGTTTAAAATATATTCTATGTCCTTGCTGTCTGTTTACCTTTTGTATCAATTACCAAGAAAGAAGCATTAAAGTCAGCAACCGTCATTGTGGATATTTCTGTTTTTCTTTTCAGTACAAGCTGATTTTGCTTTATATATTTTGAAGTTCCATTTTTAGATGAAGACACATTTTAAACTGTTGTGTATTATGGATGGATTGACCTGTTCATCATTTTTTAATTCTCAGCATTTTCCTTGCTCTGAAGTCACTGTTAATTGATATTAACACAGATATCCTCACTACCTTTTGGTTAGCATTTGCATAGTATGACATTTTCTATCTTTTTACCTTTTTTTAAAAAAGATTTCATTTATTTATTTATTTATTTGTTTGTTTATTTTGACAGAGCGAGAGAGCAGCAGCAGGAGAGGGAGAGGCAGACTCTCCCACAGAACAGGGATCCAGACATGGGACTCAATAGGACCCCGAGATCATGATCTGAGCCAATGGCAGATGCTTAACTGACTGAGCCACGCAGGCACCCTCTATCTATTTACTTTTAATCTACCACTAAAGAAAATCAGGGCTGGACAGTAGTTTAAGTGGTAAAAGTGGATTTTATTCAGGAGCTATTGCAATAGGAGAAAAGAGACCTAGTTCAAAACTGGGCTCAATTCTGAATACACCATGGACAAATGGAGATTTATACCCAAGAAGTAGGTTGGGGTCAGTGGATATAGAAAATTACGTAGAAGAAACATCAGGGATAAGGGAAGATTCTGGCTAAAAGGACTCAACAGATTCTTGCCACGGGCAGGCCAGGGTAATGAGATATCACAGGCGGGATGGTGGAGGAGAAGGAATTCGATTAGAGATTTGGGGTGGTCAGATGTCAAGGGTGGGGTCCAATTTCATGTTTCTGAATGAAGTTAATTCGTTTTCTCAGAACCATTGATCCTTTCCTTGTATATTCTCGGCTTTCATGTCAAATATTAGTTGGTCACATAAGAGAGGGTTTGCTCTAGATTCCGTTCTACTGGTCTTTGTGTCTACTTTTATGCTAGTACCATGCTGTTTTCATTATGACAGCTTTATAGTACAGGACACTTAATGAATTTGTGTGTCGTGCTTGTGCAAGGACCATGCTAATTCTCTCCATGTCATTCCAATTTAAGCATACTTTTTGCTGACCAAGTGAGCACACTGTATGTTTGTGGTATAAGTTAAAATCAGGAAGTTTGATGATGCCTCCAGCTTTGTTCTTTCTCAGGGTTGCTTTGGCTATTCAGAGTCTTTGGTGAGTTTCTACAAATTTTAATAGTATTCTTTTTAGTTTTATGAAAAATGATATAGTAATTTTGATAGGGATTGCACTGAATGTATAGATGGCTTAATATTTTAACAATATTCTTTCTATCCATGAATATAGGATATCTTTCCATTTGTTGTGTCACCTTTGCTTTTTTTCATCAAAGTCTTACAGTTTTCAGTTTACAGATCTTTCATTTTCTTGGTTATATTTGGCTCTAAGTATTATATTGTTTTTAATGCTATTGTGAATGAGATCGTTTTCTTTAGCCCTTTTCAGAATACTCTGTTATTAGTGTATAAAAATGCAACTGGCTTCAGTATGTTGGTTTTGTATCCTTCAGCTTTATTGAATGGGTCAATTAGAACTTATAGATTTCTGGTGGAGTCTTTAGATTTTTTGTATATAAAAACATATCATCTGTAAAGATAAATTTGACTTATTTTTTTCTTTAGATACTTTTCTTTTTCTTGCTCGATTTGCCTAGCCAGGACTCCCAGGACTATGTTGAATAAGAGTAAGGAGAATGGGCACACTTCTCTTATTCCCGACCCTAGAAGAAAACCTTTCTACTTTTCACCACTGACTGTGGTGTTAGTTGTGGGCTCATCAAGTATGGCTGTGTTGTTATGTTAAGGTATGTTCCTTCTATTCCCATTTTGTTGAGGGCTTTTATTCCAAGAGGATGTTGTATTGTGTCAAATGCTTTTTCTGCTTCTATTGAGATGTTCATATGATTATCTTCATTTATTAATGAGGTGTGTGACATTTATTGATTTGCATATATTGAACTATTCTTGCCTCCCAGGGATAAATCTCTCTTTGTGTATCTTTTCAATGTATTTTTGAATGCTTTTTGCTAATATTTTGATGAGTTTTTCTTCTATCTCTTCATCAGGGATATTGGTTTGCTTTCTTTTCTTGTAGTGTCCTTATCTGGTTTTGGTATCAGAGTAATGCTGGCCTCATAGAATGAGTTTGTGAATGTTTGTTCCTCTTCAATTTTTTAGAAGAGTTTGAGAAGGATTGGCACTAATTGCTCTTTAAATATTTGGGTGAATTTAGCAGTGAAATCATATGCTCCTGGGTTTTCTGCTTTTGTGTGGTTTTGGATTAATGATTCAAACTCCTTACTCACTATTGATCTGTTCATATTTTCTATTTCTTCATGATTCCATCTTGGCCATTTCTTCTAGGTTATCCAAATGTTGGAGCACAGCTGTTTATATTAGTCTGTTATGACCCTTTGAATATCTCTGGTATCAGTTGCAATGTCTTCTCTTTCATTTTTTATTTTAGTTATGAATCTTCTTTAATTTTTCTTAGGCTAGCTAAAAGCTGGTCTATTTTGTTTATCTTTTTGAAAAGCTAGCTCTTAGTTTTGTTGATCTTTTCTATTGTCTTTCTAGTGTCTATTTCATTTATTTCTGTTCCGATCTTTGTTATTTCCCTTATTCTGTTAACTTTGGGCCTATTTTGCTCTTTTTCTAATTCTTTGAGGTATTAAGTTAGATTGTTTATTTGAGATTATTCTATTTTATTTTTCCTTTAAAGATTTTATTTATTTATTTGACAGACAGAGATCACAAGTAGGCAGAGAGGCCGGAAGAGAGAGAGGGGGAAGCAGGCTCCCCGCTGAGCAGAGAACCTGATGTGGGACTCGATCCCAGGACCCTGGGATCATGACCTGAGCCGAAGGCAGAGGCTTTAACCCACTGAGCCACCCAGGCGCCCCTGTTCTATTTTCTTACTATATGATTTTATCTCTATAAACCTCCTTCTTGGAACTGCTTTTGTAGCATCTCATAGGTTTTGATGTGTAGTGTTTCCATTCTTATTTGCTTTGAAATTTTTTTTATTCCCTTTTGATTTTTTCTTTGACTTACTGATTGTTCAGCAGTGTGCTGTTTAATTTCCACATATTTAGTTAGACAAGTCAGAAATTTAAGTAAATAATTATAATTTAGTAATCTAATGTTAAAATAGATGTACAAACTAACCTCTCAGGGAATACAGAAGAAGGAGTGATTATGTGTAAAGAAGGGAAAGAGGGGAGATTATAAAGGTGGGAGTATCTGAATTTGTGACAGTGATTAGAAGGGAAGAGGGACATTGTAAGCAGATATTCTTGTAGATTCAGAGCCATTCTCTTTCACTTTTGCTTTTGCCGATGTAAACCATTACTTCTTTATGGAATTAGTTATCCTTTCACATGATAAAAAAGAAAACAAATATGTGGATATATAATATGGGAAAATGACAGATCTGTGTCAAAGCCTTGCATGCCAATATTTAAAATATTCATCCTTAGTTTTCTGAAGAGAATATTGTTGTTTTAGCTGGCAAGGATATTCTCCAGGTGGAGGTGTCAGTTAAGAATATCATCTTCACCTCCTCACAAGCAGGTGATAATATATATAAGCTTCCTGACCATTTCCTAGTTGTACACCAGCAAGTGTAAGTAAATATGGTAATTACATAAATTACATAAATACAATCAATAAATTACAGAGGCACTTGGGTGGCTCAGTTGGTTAAGCAGCTGCCTTTGGCTCAAGTCATGATCCCAGAGTCCTGGGACCAAGTCCCACATCAGGTTCCCTGCTTAGTAGAGAGCCTGCTTCTCCCTCTACCTCTGCCTGCCACGCTGCCTACTTGTGCTCTCTATCTCTCTGTCAAATAAATAAAATCTTTAAAATGAATAAATAAGTAATTGTGTTTCACTGATGTTTCTGTTCTAGGATATTTTTATTGGTGACTTTTTAGAAAAAGATTCATACATTTAAAACTCTTCTGAAGCTCCAGATGAACCAGATTTATAAAGGTAATGTTTTTGGAGTCTAACAGACTTTAACTAAACTGAAGATTTGTTAGTCACTTGTATTGTTAAAACTTGTTGTAACTGAAAAATAAATTATTATTGAGGGCTTCTTTGTGTACTAGATTTATAAAATGATTAGAACCTTAAATGCTAGAGACTGAGCTTAGGTAAGCAATTGTCTGCTGAAAGCCAAATCTAATTCAAGAAGGAATTTAAAAAAAAAAAATCATAGCTCCTTTTAAAAAATAGTCCCATGGTGGTACAATGAAGACCTCCACATTTCAACCACGAATTTCCTGTCTCATTTCTTTCTGAAGTAAGTTTTTCAGATAATCCGGCTGTTCTCTCTATGATCACAAAAATGTCAGCCGAGTTCTAAAGATGAGAGGAAGCCTATGAGAAACATTAGTTGAAATCTTCACTGTGTGTGATCTTGCATTGCAAGAAAGAGCATCTTTTATATCTTCTGGATTCTCGGACTTCTGTCTGGATTCTTCATGTTATACTATGCTAGCATATTCGTCCCTGAAAGAAAATTTTTCCTTTTTAACATAGTAGGAACGTTCCTATATTACTCAAGGTAGTACTAGCTATCATAACACTTGAACTGAACATTCTCGGTAATTTAAAGCAAGAGAAGCACACTTCATGTGATGTGAAATCCAAATGGGTCATCACAATGGCATGAAACCCTCCAAGCCCTGATTCCAGGATCCAGGCTTCCTTCATCTTGCAGTGCCGCCATGTTCAACAGGTGACTTTGTGGGCTACCATGCTGGTCTGCATCATGGGAAGGACAATGGGCATAGAGAGAATCACAAGGGAGGAGTTTTTAAAGGACTAGTTCTGGAAGCAATGCACATCAGTTTCTCCAACATTCAGCTGGCTGGGCTCAGTGATAATGTCTCAGTAACAAGCTGTGTCCTTAAGGGAAATGGATTTGGTGAGCAGGTTACCAGTGTCCTCCATAGCTTCCTTCTATGTTCTTTCCTTTGCCAGAGGTCTTAAATATTTCTGCTCCTGTTCAATCTAAAATAATCTGGAAAATTTTTATGTTCCTGTGCATTCTTTAGCTTGTTTTTGTAAATGTCTTTTTAATTGTTCTTTGGTTTTATCAAAAGTAAAGAATTGAAACAACTTGAACTGCAAAGGATTTGTTTCTCATTGAAAATCATTTCCCTTCTTAACACATCCCAATATTTTGAGTAAGATTCAGAATAAATGAGAGAGTCACTCAGTCACTCACTCATTGAATCAGTAAATCTTTTTTGATCACAGGTGCCTACACTGCACCATGAATTCTGGAAAACTGGGACACCTCAGTGAATAAGAGACAAAAAGACCCCTTCCACATGGAGCTTCCACTTAGCTGGAGGAGATAAAACACAGATGAAAAAAGAAACACAGACCCAATGAATGAGATATTTATAAGGTAGAAAAGTAAATGATGAGTGAAATGGAAAAAGGGGAAAAAAAGGTAGAGCAGCATATGACAGTGGGTCAAGAAGGTGGTGTTGGAGGGAAGATGGCCGCACTTTTACACCAAGTGGTAAACCTTACTGAGTGTGTGATGCTTGAATAGCTACTTAAAGGAGAGGCTTCCTAGGAAGAGAGTTCCAAATGGACCGAACAGCTAAGCCAAGACCCTAAGTCATGAGTATGTGTGGCATGTTGGAGAAATAAGCAGAGAGGCAGTGTGGCTCAGGGGAGGAAACGGAGGTAGTAAGAGAAGGAGTCAGAGAGTCACTGGTGCAGAGTGTGAAGCATGCGCATTTTGAAAGATGTTGAGAAGTGGACATGTAAATTGATTTCTTTAAAACTGTAGTTAAAAGAATGTTTAAAGAACACTATGTACTACAGAAATATTTTGAATACAATTGAGTAATATTTTTAATGATATCACGCATACTTTCACTGTATGTTGCAAGTAACCAATATTTTAGTGCATTTTTCAGTTACTTCTTTTGATAGATGCACGACATTTTCAGGGAAAATGACTAGTATTTACAATCCCTTTAAATGTTCTCTTCAGAACTGATGAACAGAGCTTGAGATCGAGGGCCTACAAATTCGGTTCTAGTTCTCATGTCCTACCCTAAAATTCCTTCACTCCCTGTGCTTGTACCTCAGGAGGACTTTCTGCAATCCTGACCCTCCCTCAGTGGTAGACACTCTCTGTCTAGAACATAGTATAAGACTCTAAGTATCAGTACATCTGAAACGAATATAACATTTTAATGGGAATTAAAATAAAAACTTAAACACAAACAAAGAAGATTCTAAGATGAAGACAGTGACTCTAGGAGATTATCCATATACATGCATATGAACTGAAAGCTATTGTTCTCAGAGAGTTTCTTCTTGACTCAGATCTGTTTCTGTGCTGTCCCTCTAGCCATCAGCCCCCCTTGTCCCTAAACGTAGAGAGGGGCGGAGAGAAAGAGCGTGGGAGAAGACTCAGAGAGAAGCGCCTCTCACTTCTCTCATCTCCCCTGTGCTCACAGCAGTGGTAAGTGAGAATACAGGTGTTCCCGGGGTCCTTACAGAGCTCTGCACAGTAAAACATTAAATAAACATAGAATAGTTTGAAGCAGAAAAGTCCCAAGTTAGATACTCTTCTAGAAATGACAAGTTTGGCTTAGTATGTAAGCCCAAGATAGAATTCCCTAATAGATATATTTTAAATCTTAGAATATTTTCCATATGAACAAATAAATTTTTAAACACATACAAGATCCACGAGAGACACTTGAATTGGGATTTGGTCAAAACTCACTCTACAGAGAAAAACCATTAATTTGGGGAGAATTGGTATAAATGTCAGGGAAATTATAGCGGTTTTTGGATTATCTGCATTTCTCTTCTTCATTAATCAGGTAACTAGGTACTTGGCAATTTGAATGCAGAAACAGGTTCTCATTCATGGTATCTCCATTATTTCTTTGTCTTGGACACAGCAAACTGGTGAATTTAAACTTCCAGTGAGTAAACTATTTAGATTCCTACCTATTTTATTTTCTTTGGGTCAGGGAGTCTGAAATAGGAAGAATGGATGTGCTTTTACTTTATAAACCACTATTGTTGTTGGTTTTTTTAAACATATCATATATATAATTTTCTTGTGTTTGTATTTTTAAAGTCTATTTATTTATTTATTTAAGCGATCTGCACCCAACATAGGGCCTGAGATTAAGAGTCACATGCTCTTCCGAATGAGCCAGCCAGGAGACCCTACAATTTTCCTGTGTTTCATTCAGCCCTCTTTTGACAGAGGTATATTCTTTGGAATGTGCTGATTAACAAAACAAATGTCCATGAAGTATTACACTCTGTTCTGTTCTCATCTGTTTTTATGAAGATGGTGTGGGGTTTCCCATCCTTCCGCATTTCTCCTTTATGACTGTATCTATTTTCATAATTACTTAACTCTATTATCATCATTGAAATGTTTGTACCCATTCAGGTAAGATATATTTTCAAGGTTTTTTTGTTTTTTTGTTTTCCCTGAATGCAGTCATATTTCACATTAGTCAAATTACCTCCAATTACTTCACATTACCTTCGATATTTAGGGGCAAAGAGATTTCCAAAGCTATCCTAAAGACAATACATCATTCCAAAAATTTAAAATTAATCCCATTTATCTTTCCTGACAAGACAGTTGTGGACAAAACATAAAAAGAGTGAAGAGCATTTTGAGATGATTGCATTAGAACTTGCCATCATGACTAAAGCTGTGGGTATGATGAGTGATGTATGGCTTCCTGTTCAATGCACTTGGCACTGTCCTCCCCAAAAGCAGTATTTTCAGTGGACTACTGACAACTAAAGAAACTATGCCATATGAAAAAGGTTAGGAGGGCTTTAATTTTAGAAATTTAATTTTTAGGGGATTTGATTTTCTCTTTGGTAGAGAGCTAAGAACTAATTGTGGAGTTGGTTCTCATGAAGTAATACTTTGACATGTTAGAGTGATAACTAATAATTTGCGTATTATTTTCTTCCCTTGGCCATGAGCCTGACTGTCTTGGATGCTGACCTACTACATGTACCTTTCAAAATAAGGTACAGTTTTGATTAGCATCATTATTCAGATAACACTTTTACTTTATATTTCCTCAGTGTTAATGAACTATATTTTCTCTGCAGGCCACATTAATCTGTATTAATTTGCATATATGTTCTGTATACATACAACTGTGTATGTATATATACAAACATATACACACGTGTGTTCATACATTATTAGTGGTTAATTTACAGGTATATAGAGACAATGGCAAAATTTAATGTTAAAGATTTTTATGCTATTTAAGTCTATTTAAATGATACAATTTTTAAATCTATTTTATTTTCTTTTATTTAAAGGTGTCAATGCGATTTTATGGGGGAAGGAAAGGTTTTTCAATGAATGGTGCAGAACGACTGGATAGCCCATATTGCAAAAATGTACTTTGATCCTCTTTTTCAAGTCACACCACACACACACACACACACACACACACTGATGACTGATAAAATATAGATCTAAATGCAAAAGCTAAAATCATAAGGCCTCTTAAAAATATGTGACTATATTTGTGACTATATTTGTTCAGGATTTTTTTTTAATTTTAGCTAGTTAACATAGAGTGCAATATTTGTTTCAGGAGTAGAATTAAATGATCTATCACTTCCATACAGCACCCAATGCTTACCACAACAAGTACTCTCCTTAATACCTATCACCTATCTAGTCCATCCCCCCTACCTCCCATCTATCAACCCTCAGGTTGTTCTCTATAGTTAAGATCCTCTTACGGTTTGTTTCCTTCTCTCCTTATTTTCTTAACCCCCTTCCCATATATTTATCTGTTTTCTAAATTCCACATATGAGTGATATCATATCTGCATTTGTCTTTCTCTGATTGACTTACTTCACTTAGCATAAAAAACTCTAGTTCATCCACATCATTGCAAATGGCAAGATTTCATTTTTGATGGCTGCATAGTATTCCATTGTGTATACATATACCACTTCTTCTTTATCCATTCAATAGTCAGTGGACATTTGGGCTTTCTCCATAGTTTGGTCATCGTTGATAATACTGCTACTAACATTGGGGTCCATGTCCCCCTTTGAATCTATATTTTTGTATCCTTTGGGTAAATACCTAGTAGTGCAATTGCTGGATCATAGGGTAGTTCTATTCTTAGATACAGTTTCTTTTTTAATGCTTTCATGGAGGGATTCCTGGGTGACTCAGTCACTAAGCATCTGCCTTCAGCTCAGCTCATGATCCCAGGGTCCTGGAATTGAGCCCCACATCAGGCTCCCTGCTCAGTCTGCCCCCACCTCCCATACTTTCTCTCTTGCATATGCATGCTCTCACTTTCAAATAAATAAACAAATAAATATCTTTTTAAAAATGCCTTTATGGAGGCAATATTAAAAAAGAGCCAGTGGCTTAGTACTGTTCTGTCTTAACTGAAACACTAGAAAAATACATGTTCTGCACTGGAAGAGAGAAATGAGCAAAATGTTCATCTTCTAAAAAGAATTAAAAGTTGGCAGGGGTGGAAGGAACCTTACATTAACAAGAGTGAAGCAGCAAAAAGGAAGGTAAATTGTGCAAAATAAGCAATCGGGGGAAAAGTAGGATCGTTGTGAAAGATACTAAAGTATGCACAGTAATCAACAGCTAACAGAATAGCAAGCATGTATGCATTCCTACTCGGAGATAAAATTCAGCAAGAAGTTGCCCCAGGGAGCCCTCTTTCTGGATTTGTTTATACATTTTTATATATTTTTTAAAAATATTTTATTTATTTATTTGACAGAGAGAGAGGTCACAAGCAGGCAGAGAGGCAGGCAGAGAGAGAGGGGGAAGTAGGCTCCCTGCTGAGCAGAGAGCCCAATGAGAGGTTTGATCACAGGACCCTGAGATCATGACCTTAGCCAAAGGCAGAGGCTTAACCCACTAAGCCACCCAGGCACCCCTGTACATTTTATATTGAAGTTATTATAGATTTACAGGAAGATGAAAAGATAGTACAGAGAAGGTATATTTTCTCCCAATGGGCACACTTTAAGGAACTGGCAAACAATGTAAAAACCAGGGTTGGAAATTAGCACAATGTTTGTGTAGTTCTGTTCCACTGGGTTGATTTGTGTAACCATCACCTCAGTAAAGACACACACCTATTCCCTCACAAAGATCTTCCTTCTGTGACCACTTCAGAGTCACACTTAACCCCTTTCTAGCTCCCACCACAAGCCCTAACCCCTGGCAGCTACTAAATGATTTCTCCACATAGATAATTTTGTCATTCTGAAAATGTTGCCTACATTGAAATATACAACTTATGATATTTTATGATTGGCTTTTATTTTTCACTTGGCATAATGCCCTTAAGATTCAGACAAGTTGTTGCATGTTATCAATACTCCATTCCTTTTACTGCTAAGTAGTATTCTGTGATACGGCTGTACCACCGTGCATGTGATCATTCACCTGTCATGAAGTATTTTGGATTATTCTGTTTTGACTATTGCAGATTAAAGCTGCTGCGAACACTTGTTTTTACATGGGCATAAATTTTTATTTCTCTGGAATATATGTCAAATACTGTGACTGCTGCATAAGATGTTCCGCGTGTTCGCTGTTTTAAGGAACTGTCAATTAAGTTCTGGATGGTTGTACCAGTTTGAGTGAAGTATGGGAGAAATCTCACCTCCTTATACATCTTCTTACTTTCCCCCATTCATAATATAAATGTCTTAAGTATTCCCTACACGTTACTGAGTAACACATCGGACAGTGTTAAATTTTTGTTTCAACCATCAAACGTAAGTTAAAAACTCAAGGAAAAGAAACATCTCTTATGTTCATCCACATTTTTACTCTATTATCTTTTTAAAATTCCTGATGGCTCTAGATTCCTTATCATTTACTTTTTGTTTTAATAAATTCTTTAGCTATTCTTTTAATCAATTAACTAATTAATTGATTAATTAGCTATTCTTTTAGAGTAGGTCTGTTGGTAGTTTTCCTTCATCTAAAAACATCTTGATTTCCCCTCCTTCTTAAAGGACATTTTTGTTTCATACCGAATTCTGGATTGATGGTTCTTTTCATTCAGCACTTGAAAAATGTCATGTCTAATCATCAGGGATATGCAAATCAAAACCACGATGAGCTATCACTTCCCACCAGTCTGAATAGCTAAAACCAAAAAGACAGAAATAACAAGTATTGGCAAGGATGTGGAGAAAAAAATGCTTGAGCACTGTTGGTGGGAGTGCAGGCTGGTGCAGCCACTGTGGAAAACAGTATGGAGGTTCCTCAAAAAATTAAAATAGAGATACCATATAATCTCATAATACCACTGGTGGGTATTTATCCAAAGAAAAGAAGAACAGTAATTCAAAAAGATATATGCATCCTTATGTTTACTGCAGCACTATTTACAATAGTCAAGACATGCAAACAACCCAAGCGTCCACTGACAGATGAAGGATGAGGAAGATGTGGTGTACACACACGAGCACATCCGCAAATGTTATACAGCCATAAGAAGGGGACGAGGTTGTGTCATTTGCAATGACATATTACATGGAGTTCATGGTATTACATGGAGTGCAAAAGGTCAGAAAAAACAAATACTATATAATTTCACTCATATGTGGAATCTACGAGACCAAACAAATGAATGAGTGAGCAAAAAGCAAACAGAGGACAAACTGATGGCTGCTGGAGGGGAGGAGGATGGGGGATGGGCAGATGGATGAAGGGGAGTGGGAGATCCAGTTATGGGGCTTCCAGTTATGGAATGAATAAGTCATGAGAATGAAAGGCACAACATACGGAAGACAGTCAATGATATTGTAATAACGTATGGTGACAGATGGTAGCTACACATATGGTGAGCGTCATCTAACCTACAGAGTAGTTGAATCACTATGTGGTACACCTGCAACTAATGTAGCATTGTGTGTCAACTAGACTCAAATTTAAAATGTGTTAAAAGAGGAAAAAAAAATAAGAAAAATATCGTGCACCTTCCTTCTTGCCTCCATGGTCAGATGGAGGAAATCCACCTGATGAGAAATCTGCTATCTTTTTAATTGTTTCTATCCTTTGCCTACAGGTTTCCTTTTGGGTGGAGACAGGCTATCCCAGCAAAAAAGTAGCAAAGGCCCTGGAAGAGCAAAATGGACAAAGAGGGGAGGAAATTTCAGGATCCATTATGCATGGGTACATGGAATTCAGCCTTGCATTTGAGGAGCATTGTAAAATGCATATTAGAACTGTCCATGTGAGAGATGCAAGATGGATTACGAACCCACTGACCTCCGTCTCACATTGGTCTAGGACTGCCCCACAATTCCTAATTCTCTCTTACTTTCATAATTATACATCCAAGCATGTCCTAGAGCAAACAGCAGGAGACACACAGTGGGGCCAAGGTTAAGTGCCAGAGCTGTTTGTTGCAGTAATGTTTGGAGTAAGGTAGAGACTTGGACGATGTGGCTGGGTAGAAGATGTCCCTACCCGGACCATTTATTCACGAAGGGAAGCTATGGCTTCCAATTCCTCCATGCGAACTTGGCCCCTGAAGATTCTTCCAAAAAGACTGTGATGCGGGGACAAACGTGGTCTCAGGTCTCAGACAGTTCGGTTGCCTTGTCCTCTCAGGGAGGTTTCATCTTCAGATCAGGGCCTGCAAGAGGACATCTGAGTTCAAGCCCCCTTGGATCCTGCTACCCCTCCTCTCTGTCAGTCTCTGAGGATTCATCCCCTTGCTGGGTCAGGACTCTTCCACACTCTTCACAGAGCAAAGACCTCACCCATCCCCTTTGGAAAATCTCAGTCTCCTCCTTGCATGGATTCTTTGGGTGGAAGACTAAAAAATCATTTTTGGGTTCCTCCAAGTTTTCTATAGCAGTGACACCAAATGCTAAATAATAACACTTCTGAAAGTTCGTTCAGGATTACTTGTTCCTTGGGAATATTGAGATTTAACTTGTTTTCAACTGTTTAGAGATAATACTTTGCTTTTGGAAATGTGCAGTTCATGCTGTCAGGATTATACTTGTGATTACCCATTTGGCGGGGATCAGGTCCTACCACATCGAGTGGGATCCAAATAAATCTTCTGGCCAGTGATTTTCTCTTGAGGCCATTTTCAGGTTTGGAAAAGGGGTCACAATTTATGATGGATAAAATTATTAGCTCAGGGACGCCTGGGTGGCTCAGTGGGTTAAGCCGCTGCCTTCGGCTCAGGTCATGATCTCAGGGTCCTGGGATCGAGCCCCGCATCGGGTTCTCTGCTCAGCAGGGAGCCTGCCTCCCCCTCTCTCTCTGCCTGCCTCTCTGCCTACTTGTGATCTATCGAATAAATAAAATCTTTAAAAAAAAAAAAATTATTAGCTCATAGGATTGTGTTATTTTTAGAGGTAACTTGGAAGAACATCTATGACGGAAATCACGAGTCAGCCATCAATGCTTTTTATCTTTCCATGGATTTATTTAGCCAAAAGAACATCTCTTACTTCTCCTTTCATTATCACCAGGATGACTGCACCATCGGATCTGTCAGGGGCTGTCCTAGCCTCCAGTGCTCCCAGTGTAACAACTCATAGCTCCCCTTTCACACTGAAAAACGCTGCCCAGAATAGGACATCTCCCAAATCACCACGCTTCATTGTTGAATCCAGGCCCTTCTATTGGAATCTTAAGCATGTGTGTCTAAGTGTGTGAGAAGTCCAAGTTGTTTATACAACAAAGTTCGAATGTAACATGTCTTTGAGAATTCTTCCGAGTTCCTTTTGAGCTATGTTCTTTTACTTGGCAGGATTTTTCTGGCTCTCTCAAAGTTTTTATCAAACTAGAAGTCCAGATGGCCAGTTCTTTGGTTGCCCAGTGACAGGGGAGTCAAAGCTGGTTTCTGCATGACAACAATATGTTGAAACTTAACTAGGACAGGAAGCTTTCCCAAAAGATTGCATGAACAGAATGTTACAGATTCTTGAACTCTCCAAAGATTGCTTGTGAGCTGGGAGAGAATCCTATTCCATTTAAGTCTACTTTTCACTACAGTATCACTGCTCTACTTATGCACAGTTCAGACTTGGTAATTTGGCAAGAAACTTTAAAAAAGAAATGATCACTTTTAGTCTAGTCTAAAATATTAATCTCAAAGATAAAAGTTTGCTGATTTCAGTGTCGAATCAAGAGAGTTGGCTCCCTGTTTAAAGGTATACTTGGAATTTTCCTTAGATGTTATTCAGGGTTTATTATCTAAATTTATTTTTCAAGATAAAATTTATCCACATGGTATAGAAAGAGATTAAACAGGGAATTTGGTAAATACGATCAGATGGGCTTTAAATTAAAGTTATTTGTTTTGAAATTTCCTAAACCTGTATTTCCTTCTAATTATTAAGAAAAATACCTTTTTTCTTTCTTTCTTTTTGGTTTGTTAAATTTCTATTTTAATTCCAGTTAGTTAACATATAGAGTCACATTAGTTTCAGGTATAAGGAAAATATTTCTAAAGTGACCAATAAAAATCCTCAATGGTTTTATAAAATTAAGAAATGTTTATATTGCAGTTCTGAAGGAAGGTTAAGACAAGGACATTTTATGGTCTTTATGCTTAAGAGCTTTGCATTTTTAGTCAGGACCTAACTGCAAAAGGAAATTTGGAGTTTTATTTGAAATGTGGGCATTTTAAACAAATGTAAAACTCTCTTGTCTTGGAGAGTGACCCAAATCCATGCTAATTTAACCTTAGTTTTCTTGATCAGTGAAATACATTTGAGTTGACTATTAAATTTCATTTGAAGTTTGTAGTGAAAGAAAGTACATCATCGAAGTTAATTGTGTAATGGCAGCAAGCTGGGGGTTCTGGTAGTTACAAAATGTTAAGAATCATCAACCGTTTTCCGGAAGTAAATCTACAGAACTACCACACAGGAATATTCTCACAACTTCTCTCTCCCTGATGTACAGAGGTTTCTTTTCTGGACTTGTCTGATATTAGAACCTAAGATATGCTGGATACCATGGATTTTAACTCATGGATGAGTTTAGAGAGGGAACTTGATAAACTCAGATAAAAGAAAACATTTCACCCTGTAAGTTTCCTGAGCTACTTTGGGGACCTGGAGAACTGTCCATTGGGGAGAAATTCTGACATGTGGTTTCTGGAGCAATTGGTGCATTTGGGGCCATCAGTTTCCAGAAAAAGTGTGCCTGTTTCAGAGAGATAGCCACAGGGTTAGAGGATGGGTAAGACAGAGAAAGGGAACATCTAACCTCTGGCACTCTTGGTGCCTTTGCACAAAATGCAGTCCTGCTTGTAGGACATCACGTTCTTTCAAACTGACCTGTCAGGTACGTAATCTCGCCACTCCACAGACCACAGAATCTCATCGCCACTAGCTAGTGGCTTCATGGCACCAATCTTTTAATTGGGCTGGGTAACAGGATGGAGAATGGCTATTTCTCCTAGTCTGTGGCATAAAATGATATAATTTTTATTCCATTCTTTTCAGATTTTAGAAAAATTACTCTTAATTTTTAAATTCCTGTGTCTGTCTCTGTGTCTTCTCTCTCTCTCTCTCTCTCTCTTTTTCTTTCTGTCTTTCTTTCTGATACATACTAGAATCCAGAGGGAAAAGTTCCAACCTGAGACACTGCTATAGTGGTCCACAATACAGATCATTGCCCTCCATATCTTACTGTGTTCCCACCTTAGACGCCTAAAGCCTCTTTCCTTCTTCAGGGTGATGATCCTAAGCCAATAATCAAGCTCATTATGTGTCAAGAAAGCTTCCTATAATTTTAGGTTCACTGGCTCATTTTACTGTCACAATCACTACCAAGGAAGAACTGATATTATTCCGTTTTTACAGGTGGGGAAACTAAGGTCAAAGGAGATGACCTACTTGGCCCAAATCACACAGAAGGGAAGGAACAGAGCCAGGGTATGAGCTTCTCAAAGACCCGCTCAACTCTGCTTTGAATACACATCAGTCTAACAATACCTCACATCAACACATCAGAAAAAACCTTCCATCTCCCAAATCCTGAACTGGATTTCAAAAAATATACTTATGGATCAGATAGCACCTGTAGGAGTTTAATGCTCTGATTAGGATGACCAAGTTACCATCATATTTATTAGCATAATTATATAACACAGATTTTAGCAAAATTAAAACTACACATTTTTTGCAAACATAAAAAAATTACTTTTTTCCCCCCCAATTTCAAGCCAGTGTCTCAATCTGACATCTAAAGTGCATTGAATTATTTGTGCTTGGAAATGTTTGCTCAAATTTGTTGATACCATTAAAATACTTTAAACACAGGCAGTTATGAGTTATTTAAAGAATTTTATATAATTATTTAAAAATCTCATGAGTGAGTCATGTGGTCGTTTGGTGCTCACGCACTTTTGAACATCCCCGCTACACGAAGGGACCTCTCTTCCTGCCCACCAAAGCTCCCCTTCCCCTTCTGGCAGGTGTATCTGATTGTTATGTTATTATCTGTCCTTTGGTTTTACATGCCATAACTTTAAATATATATATTTGAACGTCTGTGCTTTATTCCAATTCATTTAAATCATGTCTCCCTGTTTCTCCATTCTAGCCAATACTTTTCTGGTCTCCTCGCTTCCTCCAAAAATGCCTCCAAGATTTTGTCAGTTTTTTCTTTATTTTTACATTACCAAGTTAGTGGCATTTATTTCTATTTGTAGCTGTACTTTCTTCATGGTTTATCTAGAGCTTCATTTTAAAGTGGAAAACCCAGCAAAATAGCATCTGAATGACGGTGTGCAGTAGGTGCTGTCCTCCTCGGAGCTACAGAAGATGGCAGGATTCCGTTGTCTTCGTTTTAAGTCCAAGCTCGTTAACTGCTGGGTCACCTCCAAGAGACTGTTCTTAGGTCAAGGTCAAAAATAATTATCTTTTCTCATATTCCTTCAATTACTATTCAAATTATGACATGTTTTAAACAGCCTTACATGTGTACCTGATTTTCTTACGGCTTTGGATTTTCCTGGAGTTTCTAACTGTGCCCAGCTGGGGAAGCCAGGCACTCACTCACAACCTCTTCCAGCTCGAAGCTGTGCTGCCTTTAGGACAAGGGTGATGCTGGCAAAGTTCCTCTTACCCTCACATATGTTTCCAAACTCGTATTCATTCACTTATTTTTGTTTCAGTGGAATACTGGGTGCTTCTCTGAAACCTGGACTTGTCCAAAGACCTTCCTATCCTGGGGTGTCTGGCCAAGTTAGCATTCTGCATGTTCTCCCAGACCATGGCTGTGAGGGGCTGGGGCCATTTGCAGACTCTGCAACCCATAGGGAGATCTGTCTGCCTGCTACCTGACACACGCAGAGGCAGGACTTCTCCTGGATCCCTTGGGTCCTTCAAGTCCCACAGAGGCACTTTGGTCATCAACAGATGCTGATGTTAATTTTTTGAAGGGGACAAAAATGACAGATGTCTCAGGCTGCCATGACACTGACTTCATTTAGTGGCCATTCTTTTCTAATGAGAAATGAGCACTTCTGCCAGACAGTGGGATTAGAGGCATCTGGATTTCTGGGTTTTAAAGAGCATCTACTAAGATATTCACATCTTAATTCTCAGGGTCCCATTCCTGTTCTGTTAGGGATTTGACTTTGGCATAGGAGACTTGCTGGAGCTAAGAATTTTTATAGGATACAGTGATTTTACAGATGGACTATGGCAGTTCTATGCCGTCTCTGGGGACATCTGGAAATACAGCCCAGACTCTTGGTCAGATAAGTCAAGAGGCTAACGAATGACTTAGGACATGCTGTTAGAAGTCTGGAACTTCCTGGCATGACCCAGGTTGGTATGTTTATTGATGGCTTATATTTGGCATAAGTGGACTATGCAGTCTGATTTGGCTAGATGACTGTAAGGGAACGGAGGGCCCTGCTGGACCCTTTTAGGAGGCTCTCTCAGAACCACATTCGTTCAAACCTTAGAGGCTCAGTCCACAGACAAAGCATGACCTTGTGCGACTAAGAAGGACCCAAGCAGCGATGCATGGAAGTTTCCTGAGCCTGATGCTTGCTTGCATTCTCTTTCTCCTACTGTCCTTTGTTTCGATTAAAAGCCTTATATGAGTTCTGTGGAATCCTGTGACTCCTTCCAGTCATCCAACGCTGCTGTAAATATGGCAGGATTTAATCTGACGATTTCGTCTGGAGCCCCATGCTTCATTCCCTCGGCTCTCCATTTGCAGGAAGTCGGGCTTCCTTCCGTGCTGGCCAGGAGCTTCTTAGGCTTTCAGATTTTGTTAGTTGGTGATTAATCATCCTGGGCCTGTCATTATCTCTCTTCACTGAATTGATGGCTCCATCACAGCCACCCAACCAGTCATCTGTCCCCTCATCCTTCTCCAGCGCAGGACTGTTGCCTGAGCCCGCGCCCTCCCCTTCACCATTACCCCGCCCCGGTCCACTAGGACGACGGCACGATTGCAGTCGTGGCCTATCTGATCTCCACCCACCACTGGAAATAAGGTCCTTAATGCCAAATTTTAGAAGCTGTTTCCCAGTAAGAAGCACAGTGACTAGCCAATAAGCAGGCGATACTCGCCACAGCCTGGGGGTGAGCCCGTTGGCTTGAGGAAAGAGGTGCGGACTACCAGGGTACCACTACGTTTGCTCTGTGCTCTCACCTGTTTGTACCTTTAAGTATTATCACTATTTTCAAGTATACTTGACATCCAACATCCTATTAGTTTCACGCGTACCTCATTGTGATTCCATATTTTCATACACCATGAAATGATCCCCACAACAGGTGCACTTACCACGGGTCACCACACGAAGTTATTCCAACATCCCTGACCATCTTCCTGAAACTGCGCATTACAGCCTCACGACTTGTTTATTTTACAACTAGGAGTCTCTACCTCTCAACCCCCTCACGTATTTCATCTCCCCACCAACCTCTTCTCTCTCAGAACCAACAGATTCCTCTCTCTATGAGTCTGTTCCTGTTTTATTTTCTTTATTTTGCTTTTAAACTCTGGGTAGAAGTGAAATCATACTGTGTTTGCCTTTCTCTGTATAACTTGTTTCACTTTCCATCATACGGTCTAGACCCGTATTTGTACATTTTTAACAGGCGACTTAATATGTTTTTAGGAGGAAGGTAAGGCAAACTTATGTGTTTATTCTGTTATCTGGAAGTGATGGTAAATAGGCCATTTTTTAAAAAAACCTTTTGTTTAATACTGACTTGTTCAGCCACACCATTATTCCATATTCTAAATAATCTCTCAATTTATCCCCAGACAGGAATATTTGAGACAAAGTAGGCAATACCACAATCTAGTCAAATACTCACATACATTCAAATAGAAACCAGCATTACTCAAGACCTAAAAACACAAACTGCTAAAGGAATAATTCAATATATTTCCTCAAGAATATGAAACTGTTCTAGCCACTGTAAAGGAATTTAAATAGGACTAAAAGCCCTCCTGAGGTCAGGATATTTTTTTCTTTTGTGAAGTAAGCAGAAAATAATCATCATCTGAGTTATTTTTAATATTAATTTTTAATTATCTTCGTTATGGAAGAAGCGGGAACAGTGGATTAACCACCTGGAGATGCGTTTGGTCAAAGTAGGCCAGAGGGTGAGTGACATCCGACCAGCCTTCGTCAGCAGGGTCCTTACTCAATGCCACCTTAAGGTGGCAGAGTGGGCCTGTCTGAGACTGATGAACAAGGCCTTGTCAACCTACTCCCAAGACTCCCGGTGACATGGCAGTGTCCAGTGACCCAGCAATTACAAATCAGTGAATGTGTTCTAAGGAAATCGTTGGAACTGCACACAGAAACGTGTGATCCATGATCACTGACAGAATACTGAAAATAAACAAAATGCCCCTGGTGGCTGGATAAATAAATTATAGCTCTTAATGAGGATAGAATAAGATGCAGGTATTAAATAAATATATTGTAGGAGAGAAAATGCTTCCCCATTCCTGATTAATGTAAATTAGCTCTGGAAATATTTATTTACACGTACACCTCGGAAATGCTTTCCTTGAAGCCTTATATTTAGCCTTAACGTACATTTTTCCAGTTCCCTCAACTCTTCTCACTGGAGTCTCCTGAGAAGCATGCTGTTGCTATCACACCCGTTGCCATCTTGCTCAGCTTTTGCCGGGAACACTGTTTTTCAGGACTTGATAATATCATGAATAGTACTGGTCTACAAAAATGCCTCATAAAAAGCTACTTATCAAAAGTCACTGCTGAACAGATCTTGTCACGTGAATTTAACTGATTTAAAACATGTGAAAATAAACACGCTCTGCCAATGGTAGAAAGCGATGTGAAGACGGAAATACATTTTTTTTCAAGTTTCTGTGAGTATTCTACAAGTCATGGAAAGGGAAGCAAACAATGAAAATCTACACTTAGAAAAATTCTGAACGCTTTTAGAGTTTAATTCCTTCTAAAGCCCAGGAAATGCTAGTTTTTACCTCTCATCCAAATGAGGTCCTGTTGTGGGGAAACATTTTATTTCTCCTTGGATAGAAAATAATGGGAATTTTTTTCTTTTAATAACTTGGTGTTAACTCTACCATTTTTCTTCATATTTATATATATATATATATATATATATATATATATAATTTTTATTTTTATTTTTATTTTTTTGAGAGAGAGAGGTGGGGGAGAGGCAGAGGGAGAGGGAGAGAGAGAATCCCAAGTAGACTCCATGCCCAGCACAGAGCCTGACATGGGGCTCATTCTCATGACCCTGAAATATGACCTAAGCAGAAATACTCAGTCGCTTAACTGACTGAGCCACCCAGGCACTTCTGTCAGCATTTTGAGTTTCTGCATGAGATTAATTATCTCACACTTGTGTTTTATATACTTAGATGTAAAACAATATGTGACCTTATGTTATGTAATAGATACTAAGTCCTAATATTGTAACCTTCATATCTAATAAAGTCCATAAAGAGGAAAGTAGAAAAATTCTAATGTTATTGTCTTCCAGTTCTTTCTCAGATTATAGAGACCTACATGTTCCATTTTGACCTTTAGTTCAAACTTGGATTATAGCTGGAGAACATTATTGTCAGCATTTATTCTCAGCCCCCTTATTTTGATTATTTTTTGGATTCACAGATAGCACATTGATTTTGGGCTTCTGTAAGGAAAATAGTAAGTGAGTCTTAGTGTTCTTTTCAACGACTACCTCTATGTGTTCTGTTGGTCATCAGCTGAACACTGAAGGTTCCAATAGCATTAAATCAAGGTAGTTACTCCCTTAGGTATCTCTACTACGCAATTTTCTATTCCAGTCATACAAGTCAGAAGTTCCTACTTAGTAAATTTTTTTTTTCATGTTGGATTTTGTTTATACTTCATCTTAGCTGAACTAATTTTAAAAATCACATGGGTTTTACCACACATTAAAAGTAGGGTTAATACCTATTCTTCTCAAACTATTCTAATAATAGGAAAGGAAGGAAAACTTCCAAATCCATTCTGTAAAGCCAGCATTACACTGATACCAAAGACAGATAAAGACTCCAATAAGAAAGAGAACTAAAGGCCAATACTCCTGATGAACATAGATGCAAAATCCTCAACAAAATACTAGCAAACTGAATCCAACAATACATGAAAAACATCACTTACTGTTGGCGAGGATGTGGAGAAAGGGGAACCCTCCTACACTGTTGGTGGGAATCCAAGCTGGTGCAGCCACTCTGGAAAACAGCATGGAGGTTCCTCAAAAAGTTGAAAATAGAGCTACGCTATGACCCAGCAATTGCACTACTGAGTATTTACCCTAAAGATACAAACGTAGTGATCCAAAGGGGCACGTGCACCCAAATGTTTATAGCAGCAATGTCCACAATAACCAAACTATGGAAAGAACCTAGACGTCCATCAACAGATGAATGGATAAAGAAGATGTGGTATATATACACAATGGAATACTATGCAGCCATCAAAAGAAATGAAATCTTGTCATTTGCAACAACATGGATGGAACTAGAGGATATGATGCTGAGTGAAATAAGTCAATCAGAGAAAAACAATTATCATATGATCTCTCTGATATGAGGAATTTGAGAGGCAGGGTGGGAGGCGAATGGAATATACCATTCGCGATGACAGGGATGGAGCTGGAGAGTATAACGCTAAGTGAGGTAAGTCATAGAAAGACAAATACCATATGACTTCACTCCTACATAGAGTTTAAGAAACAAAACAAATGAGGGGCGCCTGGGTGGCTCAGTGGGTTAAGCCGCTGCCTTCGGCTCAGGTCATGATCTCAGGGTCCTGGGATCGAGCCCCGCATCGGGCTCTCCGCTCAGCGGGAAGCCTGTCTCCTCCTCTCTCTCTCTCTGCCTACTTGTGATCGCTGTCTGTCAAATAAATAAATAAAATCTTTAAAAAAAAAAAAAAAAGAAACAAAACAAATGAGCAAAGGGGAAGAAAGAGAGAGAGAGGCAAACCAAGAAATAGGCTCTTATCTCTAGCGAGCAAACTGGTCCTTAACCAGAGGGGAGGCAGGTGGGAGGGACTACGAAATGGATGACAGGATTAGGAGTGCACTGGACACGGTGAGCACTGGGCGATTAAAATAAAAACTTTTAAAAAATCACATAGGTTCTATCCTTAAAATCACATCACTAGGGGCGCCTGGGTGGCTCAGTGGGTTCAAGCCTCTGCCTTCGGTCGTGGGATTGAGCCCCGCATCGGGCTCCCTGCTCAGCGGGGAACCTGCTTCCTCCTCCGTCTCTCTGCCTGCCTCTCTGCCTACTTGTGATCTCTGTCTGTCAAATAAATAAATAAAATCTTTTTAAAAAATTAAATCACTAGTTGTAATATGTATAAAACATTATCAATGTGCTCTTTACTCTATCAAACATATGGCACAGTAGCACCCAACAAATAGTTGCCAAGTTCATAAATAATAAAGGGAATAATATACTAAGAAGAGAATATTAAAAAATTTGAGGAGTTATTGCCTGTTTTCTATTTGCTTTAAGGCTGTAAGGGATGAGGAAATGGATAGTTTGATTGCGGATTAGTTTGATTGCAGTGGTCATTTCACTATGTATATGTATTTAACACACCATGATATATATCCTCAATATATATAATTTTTATAAAATAATAATAACAATGATTTAAAAACTGAGAAAAAAGAATGGACAGTATCATTTAAGAGTCAGCGAGTGAAAAATAGGATGTTTGTTCCTTAATGTTGCCAGAAACAAGCAGGACATAGAGAATTTAAATTATACTTTGAGACTCTTTGTAAATGAATGGCTGCTTCAAACTGTGGAAAGTCACCAAAGGTATTAAAATATTATAACTCTGTAGGGTCACATACAATAGAAGCAATGTACAGGAAGCAGAAACATTTTAAAAGAAAGAACTCATTTTTTAATAATTTCTAATTTCACTATTATTAAATGGAGGTAACAATGGAAGTGCAATTGAAACAGTAATAAAAATTATTAGTAATAATGCCAACCCTGTGATGGGAGGTAGAAATAAAGTCCCCATTCATATCCCACAGGCCTTCCTTTAGTTTTGTTAAATTATTACAGAAATGACAGGGGCGCCTGGGTGGCTCAGTGGGTTAAGCCGCTGCCTTCCGCTCAGGTCATGATCTCAGGGTCCTGGGATCGAGTCCCGCATTGGGCTCTCTGCTCAGCAGGGAGCCTGCTTCCCCCCCCCTCTCTCTTTGCCTGCCTCTATGCCTACTTGTGATCTCTCTCTGTCAAATAAATAAATAAAATCTTAAAAAAAAAATTATTACAGAAATGACAAAAAAAATCTTTTTTGATTTAGTTATATTTTGACACTGGTAGCATTTGTATAATTTATTTTTATCTTAAGATTTTAGGAAAGTATCATTTTTAGATTTTGTGATTACCATAGAAGATAAGACCCATTTTCTCTTTCAAGCTCTAAGACATTTATCATGTATTCAATCATGTATTCATTCATTCAAGGCATACATTAACACACATGTGTACTCACACTGTTAGACATCTGGTAAACAATCGCAAATAAGGTAAACACAGACCCTGGTCTGAGTCGACAATTATGCAGGGAAGACAGGTATAAACAAATCCAGTAAATAAAATCTGATAAATGAAATGTAATACGGAGGAGTATGGATGTTATGTTATAAGAACATAGTGGGGTGGGAGTCCTGATCTGTTTGAAGACTTAGGAAGACAATTCTGTTTATGTGACAGATTGACTTGCAGGGTGAATAGAGTTTATAATTTGAAGAGCAAAAAAAAAAAAAAAGAGAAAAGATACATGTTTCAGGCAGAGGCAGTTGATTTTTTATTTTGCGCCAAACAAGCAAAATGCTTATCAAACCCACAAGGAGTGCATATGCTAAAAAGGGAACCATGAAAACAAAGAAAAGCAAGAACAACCAGAGAGCTCAAGTATTCTGGCTTTTGCTAGATTTCTGAATTGTAAGTGGAGAGAGATGGTAGAAAAGGTTTAAGAAATACACAATTGTTTTTTTGTTTTTTGCTTTTTGTTTTTTTTAAGACAGTGAAGATTTTGAAAGCCATGTTGTAGGATCTGGACTTGAACATGGGGACAATGGCTGGATAACCACACAGGGCTTCTGCATGGAGGGGCAACGCTCGGGAGTACACACGCTGCTTATAGGGACAGTATGACTAGGAGCAGAGACACTGGATCCAATGCAGGGGCAGGAGTCAAGGTGAGAAATGAGGGAGGGAAAGTTGACAAACTGAGCAACTATTTGAATGAAGTAGTCGTGGCCTCGGTCAATGATACGGAGAAAACAGCTAAAGGGAGGTACGAGGGAAAAATACCATACCTTGTGTCTTGGGACACATAGTCAATTGTGTTACTTTTACTGACAGGAGTAACACTGGCAGTGAAATATGTTTCACAGAAAGTATGTTTATATTATGATGTGATGAAAATATTTTAAGAAATTTATGATTGTAAGGAAGACAGGGTGGGAATTTGAAAGTGATGTCAGTGAAACTTCGGTTTGGGGTTTTTTTTTTTAAATGATAGAGAAGACTGGAGTTTGAATATCCGTGGGAAAAAGTCAGTAGGGACAGAGATGTTAAAGAGTCAAAGAGAAGAAGGAAAGGGATATAATTCAAGGCTAAAGGTATAAAGATTACTTTCTTTTTTAAAAATTTTTTGATTTTTAAAAAGGTTTATTTATTTTTTAGGGAGAGAGAGAGCATGAGTGGGAGATGCAGAGGGAGAGAGGGAGAGAGGGAATCCAAAGCAGACCCCACGTTGAATGTGGAGCCTGACTTGGGGCTCATTCTTTGGATCCAAGCCGAAACCAAGAATGGGGTGCTTAACTCAAATGCGCCACCCAGGTGGCCCTCTTTATTTTAAAACAAAGTCAAGGGATTTAAGCATTTAAGCATTTCCCTCCCATTTGTTTTCTTTAAGAACTTAAATTTTGGGGAGTGCCTGGGTGGTTCAGTCGTTAAGCATCTGCCTTTGGCTCAGGTCATGATCCCAGGGTCCTGGAATCGAGCCCTATATCGGGCTCTCTGCTCCGCGAGAAGCTTGCTTCTCCCTCTCTGACTCCCTCTGCTTGTGTTCCCTTTCTTGCTTTGTCTCTCTCTCTCTCTGTCAAATAAATAAATAAAATCTTTTTTTAAAAAATTTTGGCAGTTTGTCCATTTGTTGAAATTTTCAATATCATCGGCAAAAGCAATTTTATAATACCTCTCACCATTTATTTAAGGTCCGTAGCATCAATAATTACATCATCCTTTTCTTAATATTGTTTCTGTGTCCCTTCTATCATTTTAAAATTAATCAGGTAAACCAAAGTTTTGCCAATTTAACTTTCCTTTTGAAGAATTAACTTTAGTTATTATATCTTCCCTATTATAGGCTTATTTTCTATTTCACTAGTTTCTTCTCATGTCTTTATTATTTCCTGCTTCTATTTTATTGGAGTTTTCTCTGCTTTCATTTTATAATGTCTTTAATATGGATAAATGGCTCATTAATTTTTAGTGTTTCTCCTTTTAATATAAACATTATGAAAATGAATATACCTATATATTCATCTTTATTTGTTTTCTATAATACTTTTAAATATAATTTACCTTTGTTAATATTCAGTTCCAAATAGAAAATAACTTTTGTTCATAACATTTTCCTTGATCTATATGTTCTCTAGATATAAACTTCTTAATTTCCAAATATTCAGAGTTTTCCTAGAGATAATTTTTGGTATTGATTTATAGATTAATTGTGTTGTGAGAAAGTATATATTAGTCCCTTATAAATTTATAAATCTTGTTGCATATCCCACTTGAAATATATTTAGGGTCACTTTAGATCGAAGTAAATTGGAATATCCATGTTAAGAGAGACAGATTAGCATACAGAGGATGAGAAGAGATATGGAGCTGTGGTAGGTCTCACACAGCCAGACACAGACTAGTCATCTATTTTAAATGTCAAAATAAGAACTACAAATTTTTAGGTTAAAATCTGCATTTCCTAAAATGCTACAATATAGACAGTAAGTATAGATTTAAATTTAAAAGGAAAAAAACCTCCTATTTCCTCATTTTATCAAACCATTTATACTTTTGGCTGGCATTCTCATAAACATCAATTTCACATCTGGATTCCACTCAAGAATAATGTTCCTCCCATTTGACACAAGTTTCTTTAGAAGACCGAAGGAGGATGAAAATTAAAGAAATATCTGGAAGCTATGTTTATCAGCTTTTCATCACCTTGTTTCTGATGATAAGCAAGAAGAAAATATTAGCGATCATTTGTGGGAGAAGAGATTTTCCTTTTATTTATTTTCATGTAGAAACAGTTTAGTGGAACACAGAACAGGTTCCAGTCACAGCATATAAACCCATTCCTATTTCTCCCACTTATATTTATGTTTAATTTTCTTTATTAAGCAGAAATAGCAAAAGAAATATTTTAAAAACCAGGACATTTAATGACTTTTTTTTCCTTATATGTGTGTTTGTGTGCATGTGTGTTTCTTATATACCATGGCCTGGGATCCCTTCTCAGTTACATGTTTAAAGTGATTTTGAGATTCATTAATAGAAACATTTGAGCTAAATATAAAGGCAATGACCTTCTATGAGATCACATCATGAGTCACAAGGTATTTTTACTTCCTGGGATGATTTATGCTTTACCTAGTCCAAACATTGCAGATAAAAACTGTATTTCAGTGGACAGCATGGAGAGTTACTAGAAGTCCAAACATCAACATAGTTTTCCCAGTTGTATACTATAATAACTGGCAATAGACTATGCACTAACAAGTGTTCTAGAACCCTAAAATTGAAAATGAAAATCTCAGCTGCTATCAGTTCCACATCTGGTGCCAGACAGTTTACATTTCAGTGGTGTCTGAGTCCATTCTCACTAGTCCCTTCTTGGTTTGCTACTCAGCAAAATTGATTTTTCTTTGTACTCCCTAAGAATTAGAGCTATCAATGCTGATGACCCTCCTGTAGTTTATTTAGAAACAAAACAAGCTAATTAAATCTATTTAATTGACTTAAGGTTGATGGAAAATGCTGGAAAAGGCCATGGCTGACCATGTTGATTTATTTTTAAACTCCAGCAAGTGGTTGTTTTTTGTTCCAAATAGATGTCCAGGAGGAAAACGAACTCATCCCACTCATTTATAAAATTCTTGGGCCTGAGGTGAAGCCATCTCAGACAAATTAACATATCCCTTCATGGAAGTTGTTCTTTATTTCCCTAAAGAACAACACTGAACATTCCAGAACTGTTCAACAGCAATCTGAAAAATTAGGCCAGTGAGTTCAAGGCCATTGGCTCCTTCCCTCCACATATTTTTAAAATTTCATTATCAAGGACTGCACCCCAGCTCAACTAGCCTTCTCAGAAAAGTGCCTATTTCTTTAAAGTTTAGCAAAAAAAAAATCAAAAGTTTTGATAGATAATCACATGTTGATCAAAGAGGAGACATATTACAGTATTTCAAGGATTTAAGAGCTTCTGTTATATTAAGAATTATGTACTTGTGATGGTAGAAGAAAAAAGATACAATTACAGTTGCCGGTCAGCAAAGTTTGTTTGATTGACTTGGTCCTCAATACCAAACATAAGGATACAAAGTGTCAAATCGGTCATAAGGTAGAAAACAGTTTAAGAATGATGTGCTCAGTTACATGAATGTTCAGATCGATGAGGGAAGAATGGGAAGAGTCTGGGAAGAAGCATTGAGGGATGGAGTGGTTCAGAGGAGGGGCTGTGATGGGTGAGAAAGAACACAGTATGTTTGGGAAATCCTGAGCAGACGAGCTGGAATGGAAGGAACTTGGGTTTGGTAAGAGTTGTGTTTGGCGAGTTTATTGCCTCCACATGGTGGAAGGGCAGGAAAACGTGTAGACAATTGTCATTTCATTCTGATGAAACTGATGACACATTTCAGTCTTCTGAAGAGACAGTGTGATGCGTGGAACAGTATTTAGGAAATTTATAAGAGCCTGCAAGGTGGATCACAAAGCGGTTGCTCACAGTGCACATTAAAACACGTCACTCTGCTACCCCAAGCCCTCCAATCCTTTTTATTTTGATTAGAATCAAGTCTGAACTCCTCCTCAAACCTACAAGGCTGGTCCTCGCCTGTCCTTCAGGCTCCTGTTTTGCTCTGCCCCTCAGTCACCTTGCCCTACACCTGCTCTCTCTCCATCTCTAAACAGCCAAGCTGATTCTCACCTTGCCCTTGTTTTGCATGGCTAGGAAAGCCCTTCCCCATGTCAGGATGTGCCCACTTTTGTGCCATCAGTCAGGGTTCAACTCGAATTGCTTCCTGCTCAGAGAGAATTTTCATGACTACGTTATTTAATTTTGTCTGCCTCACCTTCAGTCACTCCCTGTGTGCCCTTAGGATGACCAAAGACTTAATATCTATTTACTTGTTGTTTTGTAGTCTGTGTCCTCTAGATGAGTTGTAAGGTCCATAAAAAATGGGATTTGTGTCTGTCTTTGTTCACTCTTTACACCTAACGCCTAGGACAGTGCCTGGAACACATGCTCAGTCAGTATGGCTTCAGTGTCTCATGGCATCGGAATAGGGTGAGACTGTAATTTAAAACCAGGAGTTCTCTTGGGACGCCTGGGTGGCTCAGTTGGTTAAGCAGCTGCCTTCGGCTCAGGTCATGATCCCAGCGTCCTGGGATCGAGTCCCACATCGGGCTCCTTGCTCGGCAGGGAGCCTGCTTCTCCCTCTGCCTCTGCCTGCCATTCTGTCTGCCTGTGCTCGCTCTCTCCCCCCCGCCTCTCTCTCTCATAAATAAATAAAATCTTTAAAAAAAAAAATAAAATAAAATAAAACCAGGAGTTCTCCCATTTATAGCAAAGCAGTGCCAAATATAGAGCTCAAGTCGTGGAAGTCCACATGGCCCACACCAACAGTGCCCATGGCACTATAATAAAATATTTCACAATCCAGGTATCCAAGACCCAGCTTTATGGTTAAGCAAACAAATGCAGATAATGGTCTTATTGTTTAGAGGCCCCTTTGAAAAAAAACGGGAGGGATTCAGAAGGCAGTATCTTTTGTTACAGCAGTCATTGCCATGAAAGCATGCATTTCTGTGAACAATTATATTTAGTTCAAACTATAAAATTAATACTGTAATTGTAACTTGTCGCTGGGCAGCATGGCATGAGTACGCTCTTTTGTTGATTCCCTAAAGTAGTTATAGTCTTTGATTATCTTCTCATGAGACTCCATTTTTATAGTTTAAATATTAATGATACTAAACTGGGACTATTTCATTAAACATTTTGGAAAGAATTTGAAAGCACTTATAGTTCTCCTAAACCACAAGCATCCTCACATGATATAAATCGGAAAGCAAAATAAAACCAAAAATAAGCTTGTTAATGTTGACTGGAATCACAAAAACTCAAACCTCACACACGTTCTTAAACTCTTTTCATTTTAAGTATATTGGGCCATGAAAAGTACCTAAAAATCAACGATGAACAAATGAAGGTTTCATTTTTCAAACTGTTAATGGGATTAGTTGTAAACTTATTTTCAAATATTTTAGATTAGATATAAACTGTCTTAACAAACATTCCTTGCTCTTTATAGGCTGAGTAACTAAATGTTTACTAAATCAAAATGTACTTTTGAATATGATGCAGGAAAGTAATTTTAGAAAAAAATGTGCGAGGTTTTAATTAGAAATTGAATATAATAATACCACCAGAATACAATAAGAATACAAGTCTCATTGTATTACATTCTTTTGCAATGCCAACGCATTTCAGTTGAGATACACGTCTCACCTGCTACTGTACATGTGAATAGAGCTTAGCAGGCGTGTCTGGTTGCTGCATGGCTGAGACATCGCCGGTGACAGGGGATGTTACTGAATTTCTCAAACAAGAATGGTACATGTTGCACACATGAAACTAATACAACATTGTATGTTAACTATACAGGACTTTAAAAAAAAGAATCTACAAATATCTGAATTTTTAAAAAAGCAAATAAGAATGATACAATCTAGATTAGTGGTTTGCAAAGTATATAATAAAATCCCTGAAAAATGCTCCAGGAAGCATGGAAATTGATCCCAAATCTAAAGTGAGATGGTTTGGTTTTGTGTGAGAATCCCTGGCAGCAGAGGAGGGAGATAAGAGAGAGAAAAAGAGTTGTTTATGTTGAGGCATGAACCTCTGGAAACTCACTAATAATAGCTTGTGAGCAGCCGAATGAACAGAGAATGTTGCTGCTGCGTCAAATGCCAACTCGAATGAGATGCGGCACAGTTGGATCTCTCAGCTCTCAGCTACAGAAAGGAAGGTCACCCACAAGCACAAGCCAGAAAGAAAGAAGGAAAGGGAAGAAGGAAATCCCAGAATATCTTCCTAAGAAAAGGCTACATCTGATACTCTGACTTTGTCCCGGTTTCTCCCAATACCTGCACCAGGAGTGTTCAGCATCAACTTCAGTACATTTTTCCTGCTGCAGGACTAAATGCAAGGATTGGGTGTCTGAGGAACAGAGTAAAACAGCATAGTCGGGAGGGGTTGTTCTACAAAAAATACAGGGGAGCTGTCGTGGGCAACAGTGTTAGACTTCGATGTGATTCAAAGGAAAAACTACGCAAAGCACCGATTTGATTTGTATTAATCTGAAATATGCAGAAGTCAGAATTAGCAGGAGATGAAAGGGCGCCGGCTCTCAGGCATCCCCGAGAGACTGGCCGTGCCAGGTAACCTCACTGATCTGGCGAGCAGCTGTTGGAGGCAACGCTCTGCCTTTGCTCTGATCCTGCCCAGGACAGACAGCAAGGATCAGCGCCCCGCCTGGTGTGTTCACCGGCCTCCAAGTAAGTCAGGGAAGTAACACGAGGGAGGAACCCAGAGTGTCTGGACCTTCTGGCCCACACTGAGATGTTTGTGGTTGGTTGGGTTTTGGTTTGACTCCTTCGGCTGTCAGCTCTGCAGGGGGAAGAGGCCCGGCCTCTCAGTAGCAGATTTCAACTTCTTGTTTTACAATAATTTTGCAAGGGAGAAATGGATCTTTGTAAAGGACAAGGAAGTACCATCAAGACTCTGACAGCCTGGTCCCTCCCACAGGAGACACAACCTTTCTCATGATACTTCATGGGTTCAGTTACGGCCAGCTGAAGCTGAGACACATTTGCATGGTATGTTTGCCCTCAAATATTAGTCAGCTGGGGGAAAAAACCCATCTGCATGAAAACTAAACTAATTCAGAGAGAGATTTCAAATAGGCCAATGCAGTTCTGGACATCCTTCTATACTCTAATGGCTATATATGAAATATATAGTATATAATACATGAAATATATAGAATATGAGACATATTTATTTCAGAATGTCATTTAAGTGTATTTCTTGTATGACAGCATATGAAATATATATAATATTAAATATATATATTTCAGGATGTCATTTAAGTGTATTTCTTACATGACAGCATGTCAATCCAAGGAAAGAGGGAGAAAAAGGAAAATATTAATATTCTATATAACATTTCATGCTATGTGATTACTAGCTCAATTTGCTCGTAAAATACTTTAAGTTCAAATAAGACATACCGAAATGATCAGAGTGCCACCAACTGTTTTGGCAACATCTGCGTCCCACCCAAAGTTGCTGCTCTGGGTCGTGAGGCGGTAACTGCCCAGTAGCTCATTAAGTCGATTCCAACTACACTGATATTGAAAATTATTGTAGTGAAAGATGAGGATGTGTCCTCCTGTACCAGAAAGCGACAGTTCCGCCCACATGCTGCACACACTGCTGCAGTCCGCTCCCTGAACAACGGGCGCCGGCTGCCCCGGGGAGGAGAAGTGAAACCACCTGACGTCCTTGGTTACGCCATGACCCCTGCACAAGGCTGCCTTCTCCAGCGGATGAGATGCTTCGTTCCGACGTATCCAGCACGTGTGGGCTGGTGGCGGTACTGAATTTACGTCGTAATATTAGAACCATTTTTTAAGAAACAGTGTTCTTGAAAGTTTAATTTAAAAAAAAAAAACAAAGAAGAAGAAGTCTGCACACAGTTTGACCACAAAGATGACCTGAATTCACCCATTAACTATAATGATTCTGAAGATCTCTTCTTAGGTTATAAAAACAATCTCTTTCAAATTATGTTGAAGTTTTAATTGATCTCTCTACCCAAAGACAACAATAGCATCAGTATTTTTGACTTTTGATCCTATTAACTCTTATGCAAATAGACTGTAATGTAGAAGTCTGCTTCATCATTTCCCAACTGTTCACCTAAGTCAGTGAGTAGAAAAGATAATGAATTTATTCTCGTAATGGTGAAAAACTCTTCTTTTCGTATTTGAAATAGCTGAACAACGAGAATTTTCAAAGCATTACCATTGGAAGCCTTTCATTCATAGCTTAAATATATAAATCACTTATATAACATAGAGCTAGTTTATGAAACAGACAAAACAAAAAAAAAGTTAGCTTATATTTCAGAATTTTTAGTGGTTTATTTAGGAAGAACCTAAATAATATAAATAAATATAAGAAAGCTATGACCATTCTATTATTTAGCAGTTTTAAACGTTCAAACTTGTACTCTTTTTATTCATTTTCAGAATTATTGAATACCTTTGTACACTTGCAGTGAATACTTTTGTCATGACATGATACAAGATTAAAAAATGCAAGCTGTGACTGAGGATTAAAAGAATCTTTAACAAATCTGTAAATGTGGCTCTAAGATGGGTTTACTAAGGAAAAGCTATAAAATCTTTATGTACATAAAACTTCTATGTATATAAATGATAGTTTTTTTATATAGTTTTCATTGAAACTAACTTTGGAGTAGGAGAGTTGTACATATTTCAAAAGCTTATAAAAATGATTTCAGGGACGCCTGGGTGGCTCAGTTGGTTGGACGACTGCCTTCGGCTCAGGTCATGATCCTGGAGTCCCGGGATCGAGTCCCGCATCGGGCTCCCAGCTCCATGGGGAGTCTGCTTCTCTCTCTGACCTTCTCCTCGTTCATGCTCTCTCTCACTGTCTCTCTCTCAAGTAAATAAATAAAATCTTTAAAATAAAAAAAAAATGATTTCAAATATGTTAAGTGATTTACAATCTTCCTAAATTTCATATTGGCATCTGTTATGCAGAAGAAAAATGTTAAAAATAATCAATAAATTAAAAAATAAGGAACAGATATTTTTGCATTAAAAAAAAGAACAGTTCATAAAAGTTAACAGCCAGATAAACCCTTGGCAGGGTTCACTGTAGAATGAAACTGTAGGGAAATTGAATTGACACCACAAATATGTTTACAGCGTATTATTTTGTTCCAACGTTACATAAATTCTGCAAATCTAAAACAGAAAGTTTATGTAACAGATGCCAAGTCAATTTCTGTATGTGCTTCATTCCTTGTTACTTGGGAAATGATGTGCTCTGCCTAATGATGCTGAAAATCACTCCCAGGACACAAAGCCACATGTGCAGGAGACCCATTGCATGATATAATTTGCAAACCATCAGTTATTTGCAGTGTCCGGCATGAGTTTCATCTAATCGGCTAGCAGCAGAGTGTGGTTTGTGCACTCTTAAAAGATTTTAACAGAGGACTGCAGACTCACCAATGATTATGAGTACACGCAGCTATAAACTCCAGCGGGTATGAAGGGTGAAATGAGCTCGCTTTAGTAAGTTCCACAGTGAGTCTTCGACATAGAGAAACAGGGTGATTTAGGACAATGGACAAGCCAGTGATATTTTCAACGTGTGTGCTAGACACCTTTCAGCAAAGACTAATACGTACTTGAAGAACTCATCTGCCAACCAGTAAATATAGTAATAAGTTAGGGGCATTCTTTTGAATTAAATTATAGCCTTCATGGAGATTGGTGCAATCTTTAAATTACATCTAGGAATATCATTTTTAGCTCAGAGTAGCAAAGTTGATTTGAGATTTTAGCCATCCTCATAATCAATATGCACAGAAACAAAAATCATTCAGAGGACCACATCGCAGATTTAGGCACATTTTTAAAAGGAGTTATTTTTCTCTTCTTTCCCCTAGAAGACATGAAACTAAAGATTACTCCACAGTCCTCTGGCAACCTGAGCAACTTCCTAGCAGTCTGGCCATCCTTCTACAGCTGGTCCCAGGCTCAGGATGGTTCAGCTAACTATGTCCACTGTTGTACTGGTGCAAAAGCAATGCCGGTACAGTAGAAACTGGAATTCTACTGGAATTAAGTAGAAATTGGAATTCTGAATTTTGACCTTTTCCCAGGCTAGCGATGCATGGCATAATCCTTTGAATACATATATTACATAAGGAATTCAACATTTCATTATCAAATAGGCTTTGTGTTAGGTGATTCTGCACTGCTGTAGTATAATGTGACTGTTCTGAGCATGGTTAAGTTGGGCTACGCTAAGCTAGGATGTTCGGTAGGTTAGGTGCTTGATAAGAATTTCCAACTTAGAATACTTGCAACTCCATGATAAGTCAAGGAGATCTGTACCAGTATTTACTCTGAAGTTCATGCAAATAAATTTATTGGTCATGCTTTCAGGCTAGCTTGGTAGCAGTGTATTTATTTTGCTACTAACTGTCTTTCATGAACACAAAAATACCTTTTGTGAACCACAGAATACTGGGTTTAATCTTTGTGAAGATGTCACTTCTGTTATGAATGTGAGTAAATTTGAATACCTATTGCTGTAAAGTCAACATACTCTTCTTTGGGGGAAATAGGAGACAGGAAAGGATAGACAAGACTAGATGAGCCAACTTTTAGAAGTTTTAAGGCAAAGGAGAATACACACCTGCATAAAAATAAATACTGATGGAGAATATGTATAAACTTTTAGATCTTTCATGCCTAAGTCACTATTAATTACATTCTTTAAGGCATTATAGTTATATCTTTCTTCTATTATTCATATTTTGTATATTATGGCCTAGATAATTTACATATTTACCCATTAGGATGTTGGCATAAACCCAAACTAGTTTCTGAGGAAAATATTGACCTTATCTTCAGGTACTCACTTTGATAAATTCTATAGGGAATTAAAAAGTAATCTGTTCAGATACAAGTCAATTTGTCTTCTTAATTAAAAAAAAAATGAACTCATGTCCTTTTAAATCTTACCACCCTTCAAGTTCAACACCAAGGACAATAGATCTGTTCTTAATTAAAACCATAAAAAAATGGTATTACAGGCGCTTGTTAGAAAACACAACCCAAAACGTGCTGCTGCCTAAAGTTAACAAAAGTTAGATAATACACACGGAGTATTGCTTGCAGGATATATAAAATATTAAGTTAAATTATCAAAATGGTAAATTAAAAGACATTAGATTTTTATCATTGCATAAAACTGGTTTACCAGAGACCAGAGAACCTAGTAAGTTACGTACACTGCTCTTTGACAACTCATGTACCCAGTTTTTAGAGAGAATTTCACATTGCCATTATGGCATAATAAATTGCATTTGATTGTGGATCTGTTTCTGAGGACACTGACCACTATGTAACATTACTTCGGCTTTGTGAGAATCCACAGGAGAAATCTCTCATAAGATGCCATATTAGAAGCACCTACTTTCTTCTTAGGGGAAAAAAAATACCTTATGAGAAAGGGTTCAATCTTATATATGATATTCTTGTTCCTTCTTTTCACTACCTGGAAGCTTAGAGTCAAATTTGAGTCCTGTCTCTACATAAATATAAATTAATTTTACTTTTTATATTATGCAATTTTCTCTTCCAATTTACCTGTGCCATGATTACCTCATGTTTCCCCTTATAATATCTATTTTTGTAAATCACTTTGGTCTTTTAATTTTTCTTCTAGTTACTGGGAGCTCTTTGAGGTACAAAGTATTGCATGTTAATGGGTGATATAATCACATCAGAATTTTAGAAAATTTTTATTATGATAACAAGAGAAACAGGTGGGGGATAAAGGCACGAGAGGGCATAATAGAAAACAACAGCAAAATCTAGTGAATTAAAAAGAAATTTGGAGAGGAGAAAACAGAAATTAGAAAAATTCATGAGACAGAGGTCTGTTTTTGTCACCAGTTGGATGCATATACTTGAGTTAAATTAAATGGAGGAAGTAAACTTTGGTTTCTGTCCTGGAAAATCTGGTGGATGGTAGTACAGGGACACAGAAAGAGAAGCAGATGTGAGAAGCACATTTTGAGTTTAGGATTCTCTGGAATATGTTGGTAAATATATTCATTGGAAATTTGGAGATACAGAATAGGCATGCAGAAAGGCATCCTGACGATGAGATGTAAAAGATTTTATTTATTTATTTGAAAGAGAGAGAGAGAGATAACAAGTAGGCAGAGAGGCAGGCAGAAAGAGAGGGGAAGCAGGCTCCCCGCCGAGCAGAGAGCCCGATGTGGGGCTCGATCCCAGGACCCTGAGATCATGACCTGAGCCAAAGGCAGAGGCTTTAACCCACTGAGCCACCCAGGCACCCCAGAAGATAGATAATTAAATATAAATACAGACATTCAACCCTATGACTAAGAATTGAAATTATTTTTAAAAATTTTTGTTTGAATTCCAGTTAGTTAACATACAGAGTGGTATGAGTTTCAGGTGTACAATATAGTGATCCAACACTTCCATACAACACTCGGTGCTCATCACAGCTGCACTCCTGAACCCCCCCCCCCCCATCTATTTCACCCATCTACCCATCCCCTTCCCTCTGGTAACCATCAGTGTGTTCTCTATAGTTAAGAATCTCTTTCTTGGTTTGCCTCTTTTCCCCCTTATGTTCATTTGTTTTATTTCTTAAATTCCACAGATGAGTGAAATATCATTTGGTATTTGTCCTTCTCTAACTTCTTTTGCTTAGCATAGTACTCTCTAGTTCTATCCACGTCATTGCAAATGGCAAGTTTTTATTCTTTTTGATGGCTGAGTAATATTCCATTACATATTGATATACATACAATCTCTTCTTTATCCATTCATCAGTCAATGGACCCTTGGGTTTTCCATAATTTGGCTACTAGAGATAATGCTTTATAAACATCAGGGTGCATGTATCCCTTTAAATTAGTATTTTGCATCCTTTGGGCAAATAATTGGTATTGCAATTGCTGGATCATAGGGTAGTTACATTTTTAACTTTTTGTAGAACCTCTATACTGTTCTCCAGAGTGGCTGCACCAGTTTCAATGCCCACCAACAGTGGTTCCCCTTTCTCCACATCCTCAACAAAACCTGCTGTTTCCTGTGCTGTTAACTTTAGCCATTTTGACTGGTGTGAGGTATTATCTTACTGTAGTTTTGACTTGTATTTCCCTGGTCATGAGTGATGCTAAGCATCTTTTCATGTGTCTGTTGGCCATCTGTATGTCTTCTAGGTAAAATGTCTATTCATGTCTTCTGCCCATTTTTGAATTGACTTATTTATGTTTTGGGTGTTGAGCTGTATAAGTTCTTTATATATTTTGGATACGAACCCTTTATTGGATATGTCACTTACAAGTATTCTCTCCCATTTCATTGGTTAGCCTTTTAGCTTTGTTGATGGGTCCCCTTGCTATGCAGAAGACTTTTATTTTGATGAAGCCCCAATAGTTTAGTTCTGCTTTTGTTTCCCTTGCCTCAGAAGACATATATAGTAAGAATTTTTGATATTGGAAGAGACTGTTCATGGAGAGCAGATAGAATTAGTGGTGTACTATATTGTGGTGAAAATTGATATTTAAAGGACTAGCAGACAAAGCAGACTGCATAATGAGAAAAAAAAAAAAAAGACCAAAGAAGAAAAGAAAGTCTAAAATTAAGTTTCAAGGAGTAAAGGGTTTTAAAAGTATGTCCCCTAGTAGACAAAAGTTCAAGTAGGAGGAATGATGGAAGGGGTATGTATAGTAACTGGAAGATGGTGGGTGACCTGGGATGCAGCAGTTTCACGGACTGGAGGAAGAAAGACTGATTACATGGATCTGAAGACTAACTAGGCATTCAGTTCATTTGTTACAGAATCACTGTAAGACTGGAGAGAGGTCAACATAAATAAGAAAACCTCTGACCTGTATAACATGAAGATAAATGCAAAATTCCCCAATAAGATCTTGTTGGATCCATTTAAAAAATACACTATGATTTATTTAAGATCCCTTTAAAGTATAATCTCATGGCACTTCCTAATCAAACACTGCATAGAATAGGTCAAAGGAGAAAAGCTGCATTAACTCATTTCAAAGACGTTAGAAAAATTCACCATTTTTCTCTCACAAAACTTCTGAGTAAATCTTTTTAAAGATTGTATTTATTTATCTGACAGAGAGAGAGATCGCAAGTAGGCAGCGGCAGGCAGCGAGGTGAGGGAGGGGGAAGCAGGCTCCCCGCCGAGCAGAGAGCCCCATGCGGGGCTCCATCCCAGGACCCTGAGATCATGAACCAAGCTGAAGGCAGAGGCTTAACCCACTGAGCCACCCAGGCGCCCAACATCTGAGTAAATCTTAATGAACTAAGATTTGAAGGGAAATTTTAATACAAAAGGGATAATTTAGTCCAAAAGTTCAATATAATATTTAAAAGCAAACATAACCTTTCTGATTTTATAAGATGAAATCATTGAAATAAAATAATAGAAATCGATATAGAGAAAGGCAAATATAATTCTGCTCATTTTGGAGACACTACCATTGTTTCAAATAAAGAAGGCTTAGGGCCTATTTTCTACAGAGGCACCATTGGTTACCATCTAATCTTGGGGTAAACAGTTACGTTCATATCTTCCTGGCTAGATCTGGAAGACTTAATTATCATTGTCTTCTATTATCACTCCAGCTTATGGTTTCTTTTCCCCCAAAACTTATTTTAATCATTTAACACATAAGTAGACTATCTTGCAGAAACTCTTGGACTGTAATTTACTCTTATATTTTTCCTTAAAATTTTTGGAAAAAATTTTACTCTTATATTTTTCCAAAAATTTTAAGGTTTTATTTTGCCATCAATTGTGTACTAATATGTATGTGATTGTGGGGTGAGTGGGGGTATTCCATAATTCTGTTATTACTATGAAATCTGATTGGCATTGCTGTAGAATTCTATCACGGTCAATGTAAAGACCATAAGAGGAAAGTATTTGACATAATAGTCTTTGCCCTTTGTACCCCATCTATCCTTGCTGGCTTTAACAAAACAATGTGAGAAAGATATAAGAAATGTGTTTGACAGGTCTAGGAGTATTTAACAAATGCATACACCTTAATTAGTTAAGATTTTCCTCTCACTTTCCCAGTGTTAACATTTTTCTATTTGTAAGCTGCCCTGAAGATCTATGACACAAGGATTTTTGCAAGTATGCTAAGATAGGCTGTCGGGCATTTCTGTTGCCTAGATGGCAAGGGGGCAGGTGCTCAATAGCTGTAGTAAATACACTGAGCCTTGAGGGTCATGGGTGTGTGGGCTCAGGTGTCCTATTGCACTGGTTGTAAGTTATGTGACTTTGAGTAAGTAGCTTATGTTTTGTGACTCAGTTTCCTCATCCATAAAAGGGATGATGGTATCTACCTCTTAGATTAATTGTGAAGATTGATATGTGATATACACATATAGAAAAGATTAATTGAGATATACAAGGTTATACACACATGCAGACACATAGTTTTAAATAAGGCCTTAATAAGAACTAATAAATTACCTACTCTAAATGTTTTGGACTCAATATAAATTCAGATTTTTTATAGTTATAGAAATGAAAAATTGAATAAAATGTTTGTTGATCTACAAAGATAATCAGTCCTTTGCAGGACTGATCTCCAGGCATCGCTTGTGTGGTAATCATTGTCCCATTGTAGACTTCTCATAAATGCGTTGTGATGCATGCTGTCCCTTAATATTTGAGTGCTTACAAGTGATTTACTGTATGTTGAAAGATGTATGACCACTTGGCTGGATAAAATCTTAGCAATGCATTCTTTCCTTGAGTTCCTTGAAATGTTTTACTTCTGTTTTCTTTCTTTGTAAGATATTCTCAAGGTAATACCAAAATTACTTTCTGTCCTTTCCTCCCTGCTGAGCAGGAAGTCAGACTCTGAACTGGATCCTAGGACCCTGGGATCATGACCTAAGTCAAAGGCAGATGCTTAATCAACTGAGCCACCCAGTGCCCCACCTTTCTAAATAAGTTCATGATACCTTGAAGCCTAAAGAATTCTCATTTTCTTTACATATTTTAAAATCCAATCATTTTATTAAGATCAGCCTTGGTTGGAATTAACCTTTCTAGGTGAATTTTTTTCCAAGTGTATATGATGCCCTTTTGGTGTATATTATGGCATTCATTTCCTAGAAATTATTTTAGATTATAGATTGTAATCTTATTATAATCTAAATATAATAATATTATTAAAAAATTATAGACTTCTTTTTCATTCTAAAAGTTCCTTGGGCCCTTTTGCAATAAATTACTAACCCACCATCCTCAGACATAAAAAGTTATTATCACAATATTTCTTACTTTTCTAAAGTTTTGATTAAATGGGATCATAAAGTATGTATCATTTTGTATTTGACTTCTTTCATTTCACATAAAAGTTTTTGGGAGTCATTGATTTCAGATAATAAAAAAGTAAAACAAAATGGGCCAGATAATTTCAAGTAATGTTAAAGGTTACAAGCAAAATAAAACAAGTTTAAAATTAGAGAATGTCTTTCTTACCAGAGGAAAGACTGGGGTTTATTTCACAGCAGAGCCCTGAGTAAACTTTTCTGAAGTAGTGGCATTTAAGTCGTGACATAAATAAGACGTAGAATATCAGGGTTCCTGGGTGGCTCAGTCTGTTGAGCGTCTGACTCTTGATTTTGGCTCAGATCATGAACTCAGTGTTGTAAGATTGAGCCCCACGTTGGGATCCAAGCTGAGCATGGCACCTGCTTAAGATTCTCTCTCTCCTCTCCCTCGGCCTCTCCTTCTGCTATTTTTTTTTCTCTTTCTCTCTCTCTCTCTCAAAAAAAAAAAAAAAAAAAAAAAAAAGAATGTCAAGTGAAAAACTAGGAACAGAATATTTCAGATAAAAGTAACAATGGAGCATGAAGACTTGGAGTCAAGAACAAGGAATAAAAAGCAGGCTCCCATGGCTGGAGTGTAGTCAAACAGGTGGAGGAGCAAGTAGGGGAAAATGCAGTTAGAGAAGGAGACCAGGGCTTTGAAGAGGCATTAGAGACTATGGTGTGGAATTGGTTTTTACCGGATACAACTGGAAGATTTTAAGTGGGAGGAGAGGAATGGTCAGATTTACGTTTTACAAAACTGGTCAAGAATAGAAGCAAAGACTATAGTTAGGAAACTGCTGAAATTGCCAAGGCAGAGTTCGTGGCACTTTGGACTGAGATAGCGTAATTTGAAGGCAGAGGGGACAGCACTTTCCAATGTATTGGATTTGGAGAGTAAGAAAAAAACAAATAGGAATTAAGATATCTTCTAAGTTTTGGCTTGGGCAACCATGTAGATGAGAATTGCTGGGGAAGAAACATGTTTTCTTTTAGCCATGTTATGTTTGGTATCCAAATGGAGATAATTTTTTTTTAAAGATTTTATTTATTTATTTGACAGAGAGAGATTACAAGTAGTCAGAGAGGCAGGCAGAGAGAGAGAGGAGGAAGCAGGCTCCCTGCTGAGCAGAGAGCCCGATGCGGGGCTTGATCCCAGGACCCTGAGATCATGACCTGAGCTGAAGGCAGAGGCTTAACCCACTGAACCACCCAGGCGCCCCGAGATAATTTTTTTTTATAAAAGATGTACTCTTTACAGAAATACTGTTTTATTTATTTCTGTCAGATGAGTTTTTTTTTAGAAAAACAATTTTTAAATAAAATTAATAACAGCAAAATTTTTCTGCTATTTGTAATTATTTTACCACTAATAGCTCTAATGAGAAAGACACTTGTAATAACTGTGGGGCAGGTTTCATGCTTACTTTCAAATGAATCTTAAGGTATGTCCAATGTCCACTAGGTACCCAAAGAACATGAGCATGAAAATCCCAGTTATTTAGGAACCCTTGTTTTATTGACAAAGAGCAGAGTTTCCTAAAGGGAAAATTGATAAGAAAAATTAGTCTTCAACACCTAAGTAAATTTTCTATGCAAGCTTTTTATGCATGCTACTTTGCTCTAATTCATCTGAATTAGAAGTATAAGGTATGAGCATCATCTGTCTAAGCCTAAATCCAGTTCCAACACCCAACATCTTGAGTTGTTCCAAGACAGCCCAACAAAGTAAAAGTCTGGATTTTTTTTTTTTTTTTAACTTCTACAGTGAGAGCTGTCTCTTTCACTGACCAAGGCTCACAAGATGAGAAAATAACCAAACATGATAAAAAGATCTTGATTTAGGGGCAAATGACCAGAGTTGTAGGTGAAACTAGGGTCTCCTTTATGCATTACTTTTCAGAATTATCTTGGATAAGTTGATGCTAGGTGCTATTAACAAAACAAAACAAAACAAATAACAACATAAAAAATAAGAGTAAGCAATAATTATTCCTTTGAATGCTATGTCCATTGTGATGAGATGTAAGTTCTGTATTCATTGGCAGAGTAACCTAGATTAAAGAGTTAGATCTTTAAAATTTGACCTTTAATTAGACCTAAAATTAGACCTTTAAAATGGTCTAATAGAGAGAACTTCCTCACCTTGATAAAGAGCAACTTCAGTATTTATAGCTAACATCATACTTAATGATGGGAAGCTAGATGCTTTTCCACTAAGATTAGGAACAAAGCAAGAATGTCACCTCTCATCATCCCTTTCAACACTGCGCTAGCTAATGCAGTAAGACAAAAAAGGAAATAAAATGTATAGGATTGGGAAGAAAAAAATAGGGGTGCTTGGGTGGCTCAGTGGGTTCTGCCTTCAGTTCATGTCATGATCTCAGGGTCCTGGGACTGAGTCCCGCATCTGGCTCTCTCCTCAGTGGGGAGCCTGTTTCCTCCTCTCTCTCTGCCTGCTGCTCTGCTAACTTGTGATTTCTCTCTCTCTGTCAAATAAATAAATAAAATCTTAAAAAAAAAAGAAAAAATATAACATTGTTTGTACATAACATGGTTCAACAGAAAAATCCCAAAGAATCACCACCACAACCAACAAACCATGGTTTGTTGGAACAAAAGTGATTACACTAAGGTTGTAGGATATAAGATTAATATCCAAAAGTCAACTGGTTTCCCATATAATAGCAATGAAAAACTAGGGTTCAAAGTTCAAAACAGTATCACTCAAAGTAGCACCAAAAAACTGAAATACTTAGGTAGAAATATAACAGAATATGTACAAGATCTATATGAGGAAAACCATAAATATCTGATGAAATAAAAGATCAAATAAGAAGACAGATACTTCAAGTTTCATCAATTAAAGAGACTCACTATTGTTAAGATCCTAACCTTCTCAATTTGATATATAGTTTCAACACAATCTCTACCAAAATCTCAGGAAGTTATTTTGTGGATTTCAGCAAACTGCTTCTAGCTTATATGGAAAAGTCCAAGAATAAGAATCACCAATGGAGTACTTAAGACCAGAGAGCAAAGTCAGATCTATGACATGACTTGGGTTCAAGACATACTATAAGGCTACACACAATAGTAGAGACAAGTGCTATGATGGAAATAATAAATTTTGCATGTATTTGTTTTGATACTGTATTTTGTGATATATATCCCCTCAAAATAATGAAAATTATTATCATTCTTATAAGTAAAAAATAGTCTTCAAAAATTACTATATAGAATTGTGGTCCATAGGAAAATACAGCTTAATGTATTTTTTTAATGAAGAAAGAAAAACGAAATCAAATTGGCTCAGTCATTAAGCATCTACCTTTGGCTCAGGTCATGATCTCAGGGTCCTGGGATCAAACCCCACATCAGGCTCCCTGCTCAGTGGGGAATCTGCTTCTCCCTCACCCACTCCCCCTGCTTGTGTTCCCTCTCTCACTGTGTGTGTCTCTCTCTGTCAAATAAATAAAAATCTTAAAAAAAAAAAAAATCCTGTAAGTATGAAATGAAAATGTTCCAGAGCTCATTTACATAGAGACATGGAAAATTTCCATCACAATCACACTGTGTTTTCTAACAAATGGATTCTATAAAGTTAGACTTTACAATGTTTTGAGAAACAATGTCAAATATGCATTGCAAGAAACTACTGAGAGTAAGTCCTTCATTGCAATTTTCAAGTGCCCTTCTTTTCACCTAACAATATCTATTCACAAGTCTACAATGAATGAAAACTTCCTTTAATAATTTATTTGTGCTGCATATGAGACTATTTTGAACAGCCAGTTACATAAAGCATTGTCTATTTTCCAGTGCATCTGGTAGACATGCTGTATGAATGAATAATGGAAGAGTCAATAGCGTACAAATTAGATAAGGAGACCTAGTCCTTTACAACTTGAAGTCTAGATTCAAATTTTCCTTTCCTTGCTAATCTATAGAAACCTAGATGCTAAATTTTAGAAAACAATTATATAAAATAATACTTACAGTACTAACCAACAAGGTGGATCTCAAACATCTGGTTTTCAGACCTCTCTGCACTCCTAAAAATCACTGAGTATCTCAAAGAGTTCTTTTTTCATCTGTTTTATGTCATTTAACGTATGAGGAATTACAGAGAATATTAAAAATGATTCATAAATTTATTTTAAGAAAACAATAACTCCTTTATTATTTATCTAAATAATTATATATTTTTAAAAAGCTAATTAAAGAAAAAAGCAGTACCATTTTACATTTTGCAAGTCTCTTAATTGTTTGGCTAAATAAAAGAGAGCTGAATTCTTGTATCTGTCTCTAGATTCAACTTATTGGCATTTTGTACCTCAAGAAGCCTGAGAAAAACTCACTGCATGTTCATGTAAGAATGAGAGGGGGAAAAGGCAGCATCCTTGTATTTTTTTTAAATACAGTTTTGACTTCACCAACCCATAAAAGACTTGTGGACAGCCAGCAGTCCCCAGACCAAACTGTGTGAACTACTGAACTAAGTTTTACTGAATACGTATAATGTGTTAGATAGCAGTGCTTCCTGTGAATAATCTCATTTGAACATAAAGATGGAAATCATGTCTGAAAAAGAAAGAGAGATCTTTATAAGCACCAAGTTCAATAAAAATGCCCATTCTGGCCACTGCTTCATTTCTTTCTTTCTGACTCCAATAAATTATCTACCCACTAATGTCTATTTTTACTTTTTGCAACATTCCTTTTCCTCATATAGTCATTATTGGGTATTTCTCTCCCTATTCACCACACACACACACACACACACACTCCCCTGACTCTGGGAAACTTAAGTGAAGGAAGGTTTACGTACTAGAAAATAATGTTCCAACATTTCTCAAATTTACAGGGCATGGAACAAATCAGGAAAGAGGTCACTTTCCTATCATATAAATAAAGAACTAATGTCCCACACATTCTGTATTCCGTTTGAATTAAAAGCAAGTTTGGCAGGCTTCCAAAGTTTGAGAATGGCATTTGTTTGGTACCTTGCCATACATTTATTACACTACTCAATAAATAAAAATCTAAGATAAGATTGTCATTTTAATGCATCAATGACAGCAAAAAAATAGAGGAATCAAAAAGCAAATATCTTTGTGGCATGGTTTTAGAAGGTCTAATAGGAAAGATATTTTGAATCTTCTGGTCAAATATATATATATTTTTTACAAGTGGGAAAACAGATACAAGTAAAACGCCTAAGTTAAAAAGAGTGATAGTTATTTAAATGGATACAAATGTGACTTTTCATGGATATTGATACTTGGCTGTATGACAGCATATTGACATTCCTTGTAAATATTCCATGAAATAATTTAATTCACCTGCTTTAAAAAAACAAAGATTCTACCATTTATTTGACAGAGAGAGAGAGAGAGAGCGAGAGCGAGCTTGCACATTTAAGAGGAGTGGCAGAGGGAAAGGGAGAAGCAGGCTCCCACTGATCAGGGAGCCCAATGTGGGGCTTGATCCCAGGACTTAGAGAGAATGACCTGAGCAAGGGAGACACAACTGACAGCTACCCAGTGTGCCCTCACCCAGTTTTTATTATATAGTTGGCAGGTAACAAGTTCCAGTCTGAGTCAAAGAGAAATTCACATTTCAATTCCATAATCAATTACATTATTGCATGTGTTGCTATTTATAGTTAGAGTGTTTTAATATAAAGTGTTTTGTATTAATAGTGTTTTAATATAAAGTGTTTTGAATTTATCATCAGAGCATCCCTTTGGATACCTCAATTCGAAGAACTCATGACATCACATTTCATTGTGTGTAGATAACACTTCACGTAGTACTGAAAGTCAGTGTTAATAGAAGTTGAGTCTTTGGTAACAGAGAACTTACTGTTAGGTCAGGTGAGGCACCAACGGAAGGTTTTCATACAAAGTTTACAGAACATTGAAGTCAGCAGTGATAATTTCAATCTGTATTTAGTATTTTAAACCCTGAGATTAGTCATACTATGAGCACATTTCTATATGGATGAGGGAAGTTTATGACCCACCAGACGGTGGACTACTTCACTAGAATTGGTTCTGCTTCACCGGTGTGGGTTCACTTAATGTACAAGGCATCATAATGTCAGTTCCAGTATGAACTCTCCAAATGATAAAACAGGTACTTGCCTAATTCACACCTGTCCTCCCTCACAACACACCAAGACAAAATCCAAATGATCTCCGAGAAGAATAATATGAATTTCTTTATTCAGAGTACCCACTGTTGATGCGTAAACTGTTTTAGGAAATTTAGATCATCTGTATGCCTATGTTTTCCACTTTTAACTTATAGAGTTTAAATATGAATGAAAATTTAACATAAAGACATATGAAATATTATATAGTGTGTTAAAATGTATACTTCATATTTTAATGTTATTTCTTTACTTCTGCAAAAATATGATTCTCATTCATGACTTAAAAATCAAAAGTATATCAGTACATTTTTATTAAAAAGAGTTGTGACTGGTACACAATCCTCTATAAAGTATAGGGATAGATCATATTTCATTGTAACATTATACTGTTGTGAAATGTATAGAGAATTTCAAACCAGTAAAAGAAGTGAAATAATATCTCTAGTGAGGTTAGTGATTGGGCTCATTTTTTTTTTCTTTTTTTTTGGCGAAAGTTTTGAAAATAGTAACAATGAACTCAAATTCTGTATTACTTTGCACTCTCTACTCTAGGAATTACTTTTAAAATAGTGATATTAATAATTATATATTGATCATTCAAAGACCAAAAAATATATTCCTGGATACATTAGTATATAGTTACATTATCACCAGAATAAAGAATACATTTCATTCTATTACATAATACAAACTAACTTAACTCCAGGGTTTTGTTCACTACGCTGAATTTTTAATGATGGTGCAAAGCTGTGTTTTTACTCAGGTTGGGTGAAGGTCCATGGGCATATTAATCTATTCCTGAGTGGCAGTATCCCTCCCCCTTTATTCTAATAGCTATAAAGTCACTCCTATTTTACTCATTGTATTCATGGGCAAATATGTCAGTTGGTTCTAAATGCATTACCTAAAGCACATTTGACAAACCAGGCACTACTATATACTTAAAAAGTAACAGGAACCAATGCCAGGACTACAATGAGACATGAATTAGGCGACAGGCTGCTCACTTCCTCTACTTAGGACATTTTTCCTTTCACAATTTCTCCTTTTACATTTTCTTTATGTTTTACACCTTTCTTTTACATCTTTTTCAATACCAGGATACAATGACCCCCTTCAGCTCTGAAAACCATGCTAATCAGGCAGATTTCATAGCTAGAGGCAAACTTCTTAGTCTGTTTCTCCAATAGCCATATGATTAAAATAGCGTAGACATTTTATGACTCAGGACAATTGGATGATACAGTATAAATATTCCAAAATAATAAATGTGGTAGTCTGAAGCAAGACCACCATCATCTCTCACCAACCTGGTGGAGTTCACACTGCAACAATATGAGCCCTGGAAAAGCAGTTTAATTTTCTGTTCCTAAGAGAAAATATCTGGGTGGGTGGTCCAGAAATACTACTTCATAAATTAATTTAGGTAGATGCTTTTTCTTTCAGTATCCAAGGTGTTTTACATACACATTGGAATGGATGACTATTTGCTTTATCTGTTGAATGACTCATGTAATGATAACCATGTGTGTTTGCTTTCTGTACACCAACACAGTTATCGGCTGGATGACCTAGTATTGACATCTTATCCTAGTAACTAATACCCACTTACTAGTTGGAGACATCTCTTTTGAAATTTAAATCCCCACTCAAATTTAATCAACAGTTGGACAAAAGCCAAATTTAACTCTTGAAAACTAGTCAAAATCCCTGTGACATTCCTCCTTCTGATTTACCACCTCTGGTATTAGCCAGCACTCTGGTCACTGACCATAATCACAGGTCTGGCCACTGGAATTAACACAAACCTCAAAAGAAAAAAAAATCAATTCCATTTATAGAAATGGAAGTTGGGGAGTTATGATGAGGGAATGACTAGTTTTGGTCCAGCAGTTTAACAGAAGAGTTAGCATTTCCAGAATTAAAAAGTATAGATTAATGAATCCAGTACTTGCTGCTGTTTCCAAAAGCTAAATGTATAAGAGCTTATGTAGGTAGTTATGCACATATTAATTTTAAAGAGAACTTTTAATTGCAATATAACATACATACAGAAAAATACATAAACCACAACTATAAAGCCTAAAGAAATTCAACAAAAATGCACCCATATGATTAGCACCTAGGTCAAGAAATTAAACATTTTCATCACTCCAAAAACTATGCATCCTTTCAAGGTCACCAATTCCTGAACAGTAAGGATAATCCTGATTTTCAAGCTGCGATTTCTAAGATAGTTGGTCTTGTGCATGTTGTATTTTCAAATTCAAGGGTATTTGGTGGGGACTCCATTTTATCTGATGATAAGTATTAACTAATTTAAGCTCAACTGGTGTAATTAGTGGAGGGATTGATAGATATCTTAATGCTTCAGAAAACCAGAGTTAGAAAAGTATTTTAAACAAAACTTATTATTCCATTGATGTATAATATATATTAAAACACATTCTGGGGAGCGTAAGTGGAAATGAGAAAATCTGATCTTTCTTCCAACTGATGTCCTAGATATGAGTACTGTATCTCTTGAATTGATTACAAATTAGTGCTATAAAGTCAGACATGACTTCAACTATTGACTGTGTCACTTGCTAGGTATTTGATCTTAAGCAGATAAACTTCCTTAATCTTTACTTTCTTCTTTTGTAATAGAGATTATAACAGAACATAATTCATAATGCTTATAGAATTTAAAGGGGGTAATGTCCAAAGTAGTTATCTTGATCCTGGGATATAGGAAGTTCCCAATAAATTATAATTACAATCCATACCCTTTGATTGGCATACGTCATTTCAAGGAAGCCATTCTAATGATACAATACAAAATACAGGAAAGCTTTTTGCACAAAATCATCACTGTAATGATATTTATAGAAAAAATAGATATAGTAGACAAGTTTATTCAAGGTTAAAAATAAAATGGACTGGAAAAACACACCCTAAATTTGCAAAACATCATATAAAATATTGCAAGATAAAAAAGATTTGAATAGTATTTTGTTCCTTCCTATAATATTACAACAGTGAGCAAATATTGAAAGATATATCTTTTCCTGATTAACACTGACACTGTTCAGTGTTAATAAATAAAATAAGTAAAATAATAAATAAAATAATAATAAAATAATAAAATAATAAAAATAAATAAAATAAATAAATAAGTAAAAATAAAAGTCACTTTTATTTTTAAATGACTAGGATCATCGGTCTTGTGATGAAAAACCATATGCAACTTAAATGAAGCTTGGACAGTCTCTTCAACAAATGGTGTTGGGAAAATCAGACAGGAAAATGCAAAAGAATGAAACTGGCCCATTTGTATAAATCATACACACAAAAAAACCTCAAAATGGGTGAAAAACTTATATGTGAAACAAGAAACCATTAAAATCCTAGAGGAGAACCAAGGCAAAAACCTCTTTGGCACTGGCTATCTTCTTACTAGATTGGCAGCTTCTTACGTCTCCTGAGGCAAGGGAAACAAAAGAAAAAGTAAATAAAGTGTTGGGCCTACATCAAAATAAAAAACTTTGCATTGGTGGTATAGTGGTTAGCATAGCTGCCTTCCAAAATAAAAAACCTCTACACAGCAAAGGAAACCATCAACAAAACTAAAAGGTAACTTAGGGTATGAGAAAAGATATTTGCATATGATATATGTGATAAAGGGTTAGTAAACAAAATATCTAAAGAACTTACCAAACTCAACACCCAAAACACAAATAATCCAGTTAAAAATTGGGCAGAAAACAAGAATAGACATTTTTTTTCAAAGAAGACATACAGATGGCCAACAGACACATGAAAAGATGTTCAACATCACTCATCATCAGGGAAATACAGATCAAAACTACAAGACATCATCTTATGCCAGTCAGAACAACACAGGAAACAACAGATTTTGGTAAGGATGCGGAAAAAGGGGAACCTCTTACACTGTTGGTGGGAATGCAAGTTGGTGTGGCCACTCTGGAAAACAGCATGGAGGTTCCTCAAAAGTTAAAAATAGAGCTACTCTATGACTCAGTAATTGCACTACTAGATATTTACCCAAAGGATAAAAAATACTAATTCAAAGGAATACATGCACCTTGATGTTTTTAGCAGCATTTCTACAATAACCAAATTATGGAAGGAGCCCAAGTGTCCATCAACTAATGGACTATTGGAATATTACTCAGCCATAAAAAGAACAAAACCTTGCCATTTGCTAAGATATGGGTGGAGATAGTGAATGGAATATTACTCAGCCATAAATAATGGACTATTTCTTAGCCATAAAAAAAGAGTGAAATCTATTTGCAAAGATATGGATGGAGCTAGTGAGTATTATGCTAAATGAAGTATGTCAGAAAAAGACAAATACCATACGATTGCATTCATACGTGGAATTTAAGAAGCAAAACAAATAAGCAAAAGAGGGAGAAAAAAGAGAGGGAGGCAAACCGAGAAACAGACCCTTGACTCTAGAGAACAAACTGATGGTTACCAGAGGGGAGGGAAGGATGGTTAAAAGAGGTGATGGGGACTAACCCCCTGCTGTGGTGAGCACCAGATCATGTATGGAAGCAACGAATCACTAAACTCTGTATTTGAAACTAATAGTACACTGAATATTAACTAGCTGGAACTTAAATAAAAACTTGGAAAGTTTAAAAAAAAAAAAGAATGTTACTCTCATCCTGGTCTTGGTAAACTTAGGTATTGAGTTTCGACTCAATGCTCTATCCACCTCACAAGTATGAACAAGAGGTTCAAAAAAATATATGTAGCATAACAATAGCTTTATTCTATTTTAATTATGTATTTCAGTTACTCTTTGACATATTCAGTTCAAATAAATGGGCAATTCTATTCCAAAAAAAAAACAAAGAACCATATGGTCCAGGAAACAAGAAAGGGAGGGGGTAGAAGATTCTAGTTGTGATAAAGAGGTGAATAAGACCTTTTAGTTTTTTACTTTTCAATAAGCACTGGTCAGAGCACTATTTATTGTAACCAAGAGGCTTGCATTTCATTTTAGAGATTCTGATGTTGATTTCTGAGTTCATGCTCCTTTTTACAAAACAGCAGAACACAAACTCCATTTGGTTCACTTTTTTTAACTTGTGTGAAGGATTTTAATGTTTTAAGATTTTTCCTTTATACCTTCACACCATTTCCTCTCCTTTATAACACTGACAAAACTGTTGTCTAACAGAAAGTTGTTGATCAATAAATTTTGAGAACCTTACTGAGTTATTCCTGGGATGTCCATTTTGGCCAACCACAAAATTCAAAGGTTCATAATTAAAATAGGACCAAACTATAATTTTTTTTTTATCAGTGCGTCATTCATTCTTCTAGCAAACACTGAATGATCATTATATAATCCAAGGCCCTGGGCTAGAGGAATTGATAAGAGCTAATTCTGTCTTGGCTAGTTGAGCCTTGGGCAGTTTTTATACAGAATACATAAAGTTACTACTTAGTGACTTAATGAGGCAGAGCCTAAATTACTGCCTAGATGTAAAGCCCTGCCTTCACAGTTGACTAGAAGGCCATTAGGAGGTCAATCTAGCTATTTTGTTTGTATTAATGAAAAACTTAGATACAATTCATTGCTTAGCCACTGCATGTTATGACAAAAATAAAATTTAAAAATCTCAAAGGTTGACTCAAAGTTATGTCTTAGCTTTTCAGGGAAATACTTTAACTACTTCATGTCAGTCTTGGTGCCTTGCTACCACTTATGCCGTATATAAAACATCATTTTGCTTTTCTCTTCCTCAAAAATCCTTGAAACAAAAATAAAATGTATTTGTAGGAATTGTATTTCTGTGAATTTTTAAGAGAGTTTATAGTTAACACTTTCACTAAATTTATAGTTAACACTTTCACTAAAGCTTTCTCTATATCAATAACAACATCCTGAGAATATAATACCAGACCATCTTTTCAAACAAAAGGGAAAAGAGTGTTTGGTGTTTGTTTGATAAATACATTAATATACTTCAAAGACTTCTGTGTCTGTTGATCAGATGAATTATAACTAAGAGTGATGTCTAGATAACCTCCATTCTTTAATAATACAGAGACAGAATTTTCTAAAAATGCCATGTTAGTAGATGATTTAAGAGAGAATAAGTAACATGATTGTAATGATATAGAGGAATTTATGCTTGGAAAAATAGGCTAATTATGCTGACTATATAAATTCTTAGTTTTTTTTTTCCTCCAAAACTAGTATTCTGTGTATTTAATCATTCAAAGCAATATATAAAAAGATAGATAAAATAAATATATTCAATATTAAAAGCATGTAAAAATTTGATTATAAAAATCAAATGACCAAACTATCCTGTTAAAGACCTAGAATGCTAAAGATGAAGAAGACATACCTATCAAGAGTCATAGTCAATCCTTACATAATTTGAGAGAAGTAGTAATAAGGTCATAGGTCAAAAATTTCAAGATTCTACAGTAATTATAAATATTAGAATGATTTTTTTCCTTTTAATGATTTTATTAGTATGGTCACAAAATTGACATCTATAGTACACTGATAACATAGCTGAATACAAATATTTGAAATAAGTAACTTATATAAATGCCACAGGTTTTAAAATGTCAACTCTACATGACCATGCATTTCCCATGCTTTGCATCTGTACCCTCAAGTTGCACGATTCAATGTATCTTTGTCCTGTGTCTCTGTGTACACCTCAGCTAGGTGGATCAGGAGCTATTGAGCCATTTTGCAGATACAGATTTTCAAGCACAACAGTGGTGAACTCAGGCATTCCATGGAGCATGGTGGCAACATTGGGTTTTGCTTGGTTTGGTAAAAATGCAACTACCCACAACTGCTTGCGTGAGCCACCTGATTCCCTGGACCTTGGGATAAGCACAAAGGGTATTTTGCTATCCCTGCATTAGGTCAGCAGACAGAATCTCTACCTGTGTTTTCACTCCAGAGGAAAAGTCTAGAATTGAGATGCTGTTGATGATACAGCTGGAAACAAGGTAAGATTCATGAGAGTTATTAATAGCTGTCAATTAATCCAGGGGTTGTAATCATTCTTAACATACATCATGCAGGAATTCAGATCAGATGTTTTAATTTTTATAAATGCAGATATTCCAAAGTCAGTCAAGCTTACGTAGAGACCTAAGAACTGTTAACAGTGTTTTCCCTAAAGGCTGACATGTGTTGGATGGGAAGGATGAAGAAAGGAGATAACATTTACAGAGAATACTCAACATCCTGTTTCACATGGGTAATTTCTTACTTTAAAACATAAAGTTGAATACTCAGGAAGACTCTGAGTAAAAGAAATGTCAATTGTTGAACCTTTTAGAGTTTAGAAATCTTTTCTGTTTTTAATTGTCATTTCCTGATCTTGTTTTTCAGGTTGGCACATAAACTTGGCTTGCCGCTCTCTGTGGAGACCACAGTCTGATTGTGGATATCCCCTTCTGTCCATGGATGTCACCATAGGTGTAATCTAGTCACAAGGACAGAATGTTTACAACGGTTTCTGTTTCAACTCTGATCATCTCTAACTGGTATATACAACACAATTTCTTTTTCATTAAAACCATGAATTATACATGAAAGTGATTGGTATGAGATGATAATCACGTACACACTTAAATTGAATACATGGCTTATGAGCAAGTCCAGGGTGGAAAAACATGGATGATGGGCAGAAATCATGATCAGATGATGCAAGCTAAAGAACTGGATGATGAAAAGACCATTATTTTCTTGACAACTATTCATCTCTTGGCTGGATAATAGCAAAATGCATCACTTTCCAAGTCATTCAGTATTTGCAGTAGGTACAGGAGAAGAGACGGGCTTGTGTCCCTAAGTTTGGTAACAGCCACATTTGAAAGCTGACCTCTCAATTGAATATCTTTAGAATGAAAACCAGAAGGAAGTATGGGCCTTTGCAAAGGGGTGCTTTACTGGGACCAGTGAGGAGGGATGGATTTGCCTACAAAGAATCAGTAGTATTGATTAAAAAAAGGGCACAATGCACAGCACTGAATATTCAGCAGCAGACTAAGAGAGCAAAAGGACAGGTTCTGGAACAAGTCTGTCATTAACCAGCCACGTGGTATTGAGCTACCGCAAGCCTTGGTTACCCCATCTGTAGTAGGGGGGGCTCAGTCGCTATGGTCTGTAAGGACCTCCCACTTCTAAGCTCTTCATTATGAACATCTGTGTGAATCTTGCTGACCAACTGGAGCTCATGCTTGGGTTACGACCTCCTCCAATATCAGAACAAGATCGAAATCCTCATTTTCTGATCTTTGTGCTCAATTCGGCACCTGTTCCCAGTATTTTACTAACTTCACTCCCACTCCAGCTCTTCTGCTTTGCGTCTACTCAAAGCATAATTCAGCTTAAGGAACTTCTGGACAATTATGTCACCCTTCTCAGTGTGCACTGATTTTTCCAATGATCAGGCGGAAAGGCAGTGCATGACACCCAGAACGGAGGGATCAGTGCAAGGAATTCAGGCATCAGAGGCAGATGGTGTGGAGATGTTTTTGAGCAGGACCTTTCAAAAGGTTAATCCACCACCATAAAGCCATTTGCCCCTGTTTCTTCTACCGTCTATCTTCTACCTCCTCTCTCAGAGGCTGAATCACTCCTCTACTGGCTTAGCAGTGACCAATATTTATATAAGTCACAATAATTTTGTAGATATAATAGTGGGGGAATGGAGAAAAGCAGAGGTTGTATAGGAGTTGAAGCTTCACCTACTATATAAAAACATCAGTATGGAAAGTTTAAATTTGGCCAATGTAAAACAGTAGCATCCCTTAATTAATTAAACAGAGATTTCTTAAATACCTCTCATGTATCTGGCATTATACAGTCACTGGGATTACAAGTGAATATACAGAGAAAGAAAGCTGCCTTCATGAAACTTACATATTGGTATGGGAAAAAGATTGCTCAAGAGAAATAAATAAAATACATAGTGTAATATAGGTAGTGATAAGTGTAGGAAATAATGATGAGAAGCATTGCCTCAGTAAGGGCTATTTTAGCTAGTGGCAAATTTAGATAGTAAATTTGGGGTGATAACCTCAAGGAGGTAAGGTAGTAAGTCTTTCACTTAGTATCAGAAGACCATCCTAGGGGTAAGGTAGCACAAATGTTGGAAGGTGGGAGCATCCTGGTTTGTTCAGGAAAGCAGCCCACCTGGTATGTTTGATAACACCATACCTCATGTGTTTAAAGAACAGGAAGGAGGCCACTACACTGTAGAAAAATGAGTGAAAGGGAGAAATAGGTAGTGAGGTCAGAGAATTCAGGGGTCCTGTGTGATTTAAGAATATTAAGATAAATATCCAGAAGAAGCCACACACACACAAACAATCATATATAGCCATCAGAAAGTACTAGAATTTATATGTGCAAAACCTAATGTAGAGTCAGGAACTTGAGAAAGGAAAGTCCCTGGGAGTAGTCCACATTTCATTTACGATATAGGGCAAGAAAAAAAGCATTCTATGCCAAGAAAGAGTCTGGGATTTAAAAAATACATAATATCCATCTATTAGTGAGAATAGGTATTTGGCTCAAAAACCTTGAAATAAATCTACATTGGTGCCAAATTTAATGACTAACCAATGAAAGGAAAAACTAATACTTGTGAACTGGAAAGCCCAGTTTCTATGTATAAATAAATACAGAACACCTTCTAGTTGACATCTGCAAATAAAATTAAAACTGCCATTATTCATATTTTGTTCTCTTCCCCTTTGAGGTATATGGAAGAATTACTTTCTCAGCCATCTTTATGGGTGGGGTAAAATCTTTAATTAGTTCTAAGCAATGGTTCATAGGCAGGAGTGAAATGTATCCTGTGCAGACTCTAGTGCTGAATTGTCTTGTATGTTACCCTTCCCCTGCTACACTGACTGGAGAAACATATCAAGATGGAGCCTCTGTCCTCTTGTGTTATTAAGTGTCAATGATAAACTGAGTTCCTCTGATGCCCATGTTAGACATACATATAAGTAAACCTTTATTCTTTTAATCTGCTAAAATTTGGGGGTTAGTAATCAATGCAGCAGACCCTGGTCTGTTCTGACTGATCCAGCAAACCAAACTGTGTGAGGTCATATCAATTTTACATTGTCAGTGTGAATGCTTTTAGAAAAGGTGATAAAAGATTTTTATCCTTTAGAAAACATTCTGCTATAATTCTGACTGACTGAGAGTAGCAACTGTTAGTATATATCTAAGCACCTAGTAGTAGAACCGAATCACAGACATTGATAAGTTATTACTAAATTAGTAATTCAAAATGAAATATTTCCTTATTCACTATTGGTAGGATTATAATATTATTTTCCCTTCTTCCTGATGTTTAACAGTATTGGCTTTTGTAAATAAATAATTAAAATGGTTTCTTTAGATGAAACTGTCAAACATAGAGTTGCTGACTTCCAGAGAGCAGAATGCTAAGAATGATCTCAGAAGTAACACTTAAATACAGAAGAAATAAAAATTGAAGAAAGTAATGCAGATACCCTAGATAACTCATCATTACTAAAGCTCATAAAGTAGAAAACCCTATAGAATTCATCATTTTCAAATATATTTTTTAGAGTTTCAATGGTCTTATTTTTAAGACTGTTGAATTTACTATCTGTTTGCCTTTCAAAACAAAGAAAGAGAGTGCTCTTCTAACATGAGGATGACATTCCACAGATTTCAAAGGTTTTGATTTAAGCAAGACTATTTATTGAAAAATAAATATTCTTTTCATTTGGGCTGAAACAGGAAATAATTATCTGTAAAACCAATGAAGTCCAAGAGAACTGACTCAGGATGAAGCTTCTCTTATTTAATGCTGCCCATATTTTAAGCCCTTGTAGATGGATATTTTCCAACAGTCCATTAGTATCCTAGAGAAGAAGTGCAAACGGATTTTATGATTTAGGCCTGTGTTTCAGGAATTGACTATTTAATGGAGAAATGAAGTGCTGAAGATTACTAAATGAACGATGTCCTCCAGATTACTGAATGTTTAAAGTTTCCGTTTAGAGGTAGACTCTGGCACATGAGAAGGCATTACTTTTCCTGATTGAGTACTAATTACATTGTATAAATTTATTCAAATGGAAATATAAACCAGAAAACTCTGATTATTTAAGCTCCCTCTTTCACATGCCAAAGAACTAACAACCATGCACTGGTGCATTCATTCATTCATTCATTTACTGATTTATTCATTTCGAGGCAAGTATTGACTGAGTGGTAAATGAAAAAATTACATACCAGGTACGAGAGATAAAGAAATCAAAAATGCAGTTCCTGCCTTAAATGAACTCACTCTTTGGGGAGTTAATCAAACAGCAAATGCCAAAATGGATGAGAGCAGGGAGTGGAGTCATACAGACATAACTGGATTCAAATCCCTCTCTGATATGTCCATTACTAGTTATGTGACTTTTGGGAAATGTTTGCTTGTCAATGAAATGAAGATTACATTAGAGTCTGTTGTTTGGATTAAATTAGATAATATATAATAATAATATATGTGGATGTATTCCTATCAGAAAAATCACATACTTGAGTTTGGGAATGATAATGAATACGGCAATATACTATTTTTTTTTTTTTTGCAATATACTATTCTTAATGTGAGAGCTGTTACAAAAGCAGAGATGATGAGGGGTACCTTATTCAGTCTGAAGCTGTGGGAATGGGGTTGGCAAAGTGCACACAGAAATTCACAGTTGGTTCAAAGCCTGAGACCCAAGGAGAGCAATCAGAGGGTATGATGTGTACAAAGGTTCAGAGAAGAGAATCTGTGGGGCGTTCAATGAACCACAAGTGTTTCATATAGAGGGTGTTGGGGTTCTTATGAAATTAGTAGGAGATGAGGCTGGAGAAACGGAAAGTGATTTGAATTTAATTCTGAGTGATTTATCACTTAGCCTAAAGAGGGTAGCCATCCAAGCAACACGGAATAATCAGACATGTAATCTCGGTTTCATACTACTAGCAGCATCAAGCCCTCTTAGTGGTTTAGAGATGCTGAAATGAATTAGAACACAATTTATACTTCAGTATCAATGAATTGCATTTCAATGTCAACATACACATGGAGCCTTTATATAAGTATGTGTGCAATTAGGGATACACTTTCACTTTAGGAAAATAATAGGAGAGTTCATAATACAAATAAAATATACAAATATAATTTATTCAGCATTGTTTACGGAGGATTAATCTGAGACAGGTACTATGCTCGAGTCTTCAGCAATAAACACCAAAGCCTGTTTCCTTTTTACTTTTTTTTTTTTAAAGATTTTATTTATTTATTCATTTGAGAGAAAGACTGAGAGACAGAGTAAGCTCAAGTGATCAGGGATAGGGGCAGAGGGGGGAGGGAGAGTGAGAATCCTCAGGCAGATTCCCTGCTGGCACGGGCTCAGTCTCATGACCCTAATATCATGACCTGAGCAGAAATCGAGAGTGAACTCTTAACAGACCCACCCAAGCACCCCTAAAGCCTGTTTGTTTGTTTCTTTCTTTCTTTCTTTCTTTCTTTTTTTTTAAAGAAACTTACAGTGTGAGTAATAAACATTTCATGTTACCGGTGATCTAACAGAAGTTTATGAAGTGCATTAGTGGCATGGGGAAATGAGTGACTAAAATCTCTTAGGCAAGACCAAGGTCAGAAGGACCAAAAAAGGAGGCTACTGCAGAGGCTGAAGTTAGATTATGATGGCTTGAACTGTAACAATGGCACTGTTGATGGGGACAGGGGACAGACACCAGCTATACTGATGACTCACTGCATAAGAGAACATAAGGAGGACCCCAGGATTCTTTGTAGGACCCTAATGTAAGCAACTGGAAATCAATATTCAAAAGCAGAAGAGCTGACCAGAAGAATACAGAATTGGAATAGTTTAGAAGTCCCTTTGTATCATACCCACCAGTGACCCCTCCTTTCTCGCCATTCCATCTTGTCCAAGCTCGCCTCTACTTTGGAAGATCTACTTGTATGTGGTCTTAAGCCCATACTTCCAATAAGGGATAATACGTGATTCAAATCTTTGTTCCCTAACTTCTCTGTGGGATCTATAAAATATTTCCTTATTGATGAGATTCCATATTTGAGTGAAACCAAAATATCAGATTTGCCTGTGGAAGTGGTGTCACACACACAGAAGACAACTATAAAGGCATCAAAACACTGTGGGAGTTGGAGGTACAGTATGAGAGATCTGAGGTTTCTCTCCCACAAAGTGCCCTCAGCCGGACATCCTGCACTGCGATTTCAATGGATCTGTCTGCCATCACAGTTACCTCTGCGGCTGCTGGAAGTCACTTTTAGCTGGTAATTTCTTTTTTGTGTGGAAAGTTCATCCCACTCAAAGACAAATGGGCAGTGACATTTCTTCCCAATTGGAAGTGTATAAGCTCAGTGTGAACAGCTGTTGGAACAAGTGTGGGTGAAAATTTAGCTTTATAGGAAACAGCCTTGATGAGCACACATGGTCACACTGCCTTCAGACCAGACGCCCATCTGTTCTGCTGGCTGAGCACCCCCTCACTTGTTGGTCAGGCTTGAGGACATAAAATGCCTCAGTCAGCAAGTTCCGGGTCCTCTCCTGCCACAGCACTGCCCCCAGATGTTAAATGCTCCTTTAACCACAGGTAAGCTGCAAATATTCGCATCATATTTCAATCCCTCTTCTTACTGGTGTATCAAAAAACATATAAAAAATACATAAATGAAAATTTTATAGAAGGCGTTTAGTATCGAAAGCCAGAATATATTCAATCTGTTACTGGCTTTTGTTTTCCTGTTTGTTCTGTTCCCTCCAAGGATGAGAGAGGGTCAGCATAGCGTGCCATGATCACTTACGTCAATCACTGCATGCTGATACTATTTGGTTTTCATAATTTCCTGACAGGTTCTCCCTTTTCACAGAGAAAATCAAATAAAATCCGGTATAGAAATATGGAAACAATTTTCCTGATCTTAATTTATTTTTCATTTTCTTATTTTTCACTTTTTCTTTCCTTGTTCCTTTTTTTCTTTTTCTTCTTTTTCAGCCTCTTTGATCCTCTCCTTTATTTTTTTCATAAACTTAAGATTCCAGGTTCTTTTCCCCATCCACTGTACTGGATGCAAGCATGCATTGTAGGTCCCTGACCTTTTTCGGTTTCCCGTGAAGCCTGAAATCTCTCCACATTGTGAATTCCTCTAAAGATTTCCTTCTTTCTTAATTGAGCTTCCAGTTTGCCTTGTCACTGATCCCTATTCGTCTTCCGGAAGTTTGAACTCTAGATGTTCTCAGCCCTTTTGCAAGCAGTCTCCTTTTAATTGATTACTTTCTACGAACTCAGAAACAATGGTATATTCTCTTAAATTTCTTTTCTTCTATTCTTCTGATTAACTGTGTTCCTTCTGATACTCAGCACATGGAATAAGGCTCAAGGGGAACTTAATTCTAAGCAAGTAAATTTCTCTGCAGAAACGCATTAATGTGCTCGCCACACGTCCATTTGCCTGAGAGGCTGCTCCATGTAAATCTCTGTCATTTGGGGGCTATGAGCATCACAGCAACCTCAGGCCAGAAATGCCAGGTTTCAGAGATTTAAAACATGTAAGATGAAGTGTGAGCACAGGGTGAGCTTATATTCATTATTTTCCCTTTCTTCCCGGCTATGTGTCCGCTTTCCCTTCCAGCCCCCATCAGGATGGAAAAATCAGGAGACGGACACTTTTGGATGTAAATATGGAATGCAAATATAAAAATGTAAATATGGAACAACAATTATCACCTCTCTGTCTTGCCCAAACAGCAAATCGCCCTGACTTCACAGAAACTTGTGTAGATCATGTGAGTGTGTTTGTGGTTGTCACTACTTTTCAATAAAGAAGTAGGTAGCAAACACTTAATATATTACATTCATTGCTTCAATAAGTGTTTAACAAGTGGACAAGTTTGTGAAAGGCAATGTTCAAGCCACTAGGAAAGGGTGAGCAAAACTTTAGAAATTATGTGTCAGAAAATGCAATTAAAGTTATATTCTGTTTAACCAATGTACTAAGTTTAATAAATCCCCTAACTGCCAAATATTGAAAATGTTATTATATTTAGAAATACTTAAGCCCTACTAAGAATAAAAATACTTAATTTTAAGAATTAATTATTTTAAAAATTGAGGTATAATTGACATATAACGATTGCACAAGTTTAAGTCATATGATGTATTGAAGTCCTACATTTATAGATGGCAACAGAATTACCACTGTACCCTTAGTTAATATCTCTATCATATCACATATTTATTATTTCTTTTTTTTGTGTGGTGAGGAAATTTAATATCTAGTCTCCTAACAAGTTTGAAGTTTACAAGAAGTATTATTGTGTGTAATCACTGTTGTGCATTTGCTCTCAGAGCTTATTTGTCTTCTAACTTCAAGTTTGTATCCTTAGACAATATCTCCCCAATTCCCCCAGGTCCCCACGTCCCCGGTACCACAGTCATACTCTCTGTTTCTACAAGCTCAGCTTTTTTAGTCTCCACAAGTAAGTGACACATTACAGATTTTTCCTTCATTATCTATCTGGCTTTAATGGGAATTGCCATCATGATTCATCCATATTGTTGCGAACAGCAGGATTTCCTTCTATTTTTATGGCTAAATAATATTCCTTTATATATATACATATACATATACACCGAAACTTCTTTATCCATTTATTTATCTGACACTTAGGTTCCTTCCATATCTTGGTTATTGTGAATAATGCTGCAATAAATGCAGGAATACAGAAAGAATCTTGTAAACTTGCTTTCATTTTCTTTGGATATATGCTAAGAAGCAGGATGGCTGGGTCGTACTTGTATTAAAGTACATCGTACTTTGGGTCGTAGTTGTATTAAAAAGTCTTAATATTTTTGAGAGCTAAATAATGGTGCTAGGCTCAGAATAATACAATGAGATGGGTTGCTATTTTAAATACCATTTTGAAGGAAACTAGAGCTCAGGAAACTGAAGTGGTTTGCCCGTGGCTAGTAAGGAATTGGGAAAGCAGTCTTGACATAGCCATGTAATTTCTAAACTTTTGCTTTGGTAATGTAAAGGGATTTTCTTTTTATCTAATTTTGGTCATCCTAGGTACAGAAAAATCTTAGTCTGTGCTAATGTAAGTATTAAAATTCAATTTAAATCACTGTCATTATAATGTCAATGATTATGTTCTACAAAATGTTGACTGCTTTTTAATACTTCATTTGGGAATTGCTCCATACATCTTTCTTCTCATTGCAAATGCTCTTTTGGCAAAAACATAGCTACAACCTCTCTCTCCCATCAGCATCCTGTCTGTTGTAACAAACTCAAGAGCATTTTAAATCTATTTTCGTGAGAAGAATTTCCTTATGAAGACCTGAACTGAGAGCTAGTTCAGATAGAAAGCTGAACCCCATGACAATTCTTATAAAATTGCATTAAGTGCTGTAATCCAAGATACTCTATCTTTTTTGCAGAATCTGCTGATCTAAGTTTCTTCCTCTCCATTCCCATCCTCATATCTGGCCTAAAGAATGAACAGCTTTGTCTTGCTTGAAAGCAATGAGAGCCATCTTTTGACAACATGAAAGCCTACTTAAAATCCCAAAACTTTCTGCATTGTGATAGGATTAAGTAGGTTAAACACTCAAGTTTGACATTATATATTAATATTTTGCCATTTGGCATTATTTTAGCTTATTTTATTGAAAATAAGCATACCAGCTAGACCAAAAAGTAAACAATTTAGATAGCATTACTATTTTGGGCACATTATACCAGATATTGCATCCTTTGTGAAACTTAAAGGAGAGAATTTTACAGAAGTGATCCCATCTGCAAGTATCATTTAATTTGATTTTAAATTAGTGTAAGTGATTTATATTTTTTTGATATGCTAGTCTATTCATTTGGTCATATACCCAAATACTAGTAAATGACACAGAGAGAGAACTGTATTGATTGATGGCAGTGAGTTGTGTTTGGAATCACAGAATATGTTAAGAGGACCGTGCTGGAGGGTATAATACAGAGTATGTTGATTAACAAGTCCCAATGTGCATAATAATGTCTCATTGATTCTTTGCTCATAACAAAGTCATGCAGTTTTTACATCAACTATTTTGCAGAACGAGGTAAAATACAAGTATGTAGTCATTAAATTATGTCAATTTATATAAAAAGCCCAAGCGTCCATATTTTTTTAAGTTAACATCAGGCAGAGAACCCAGGTCCCCATAATTCTCCAGAATGACAATGGTACCAACTGATCTGAAATGCAGAGCATGACTCTGTATAAGTTACCCTCAAACTTAATACAAAACAATATCTTTCTGCCTATGTTATGAAGATCTCCAAAGAATTATTATATGTAATCAAAAACATGTTATACAAATCTTCTTTAATGTAATTATATGCATATATAATATATGCATAATATATGTATGTTAATATAAAATAATATGTATGCATATATATGTGCGATAGACGTGAAATGATGTTATAGTCATGATATTTGTCTTAATGTTGCTGTGAATTTATGCTCTTTGGTAAACTGTAAAATTATAGTTATAAAAGCTATTTTCATAATATTTATACTTGTGTGTAAAATTTGGTAGATGATCTCTGCATTGATCTAATGATTTAAATTATATCCCTGTTGCCTTCAAAAAAAGCAAAACTTTCAGAACAGTATTTTAAAAATGTAAGACCCCCATCCCTTCAGACTTGAAAAACTTGAAATATTTTTACGGTACTTTCCGTGTATCTGATAAGTTAAAAAACAGAAGTATTTGTTGTGTGTTTTGTATTTGTTGAAGGTGTGCTTTGAGATATAGCAAACAAAATATGGTTATCCCAATTTTCAGGCTAAAAATTGTTAGGTAGGAACTTGAGGAAGGAACGAAAGGAGTTTGAGAGAAGGGGTCACTTTGAGGGTGTGAGGCTGTTAAGAAGCTTCTGGGAGAGGACAAGAGCTGAAGTGTATTGCTGTTACTTAGGTGACAATGGTTGGAGGTTGACAATGTGAAGATGAGCAGTAAAATCATGGCAAGAGGTAACATTGCTTATTTGGAATATAAAATAATTGATGGCTACCTAAACAACTGCTAGATAAATCCACGTGAAAATATTCTTCCCAAGAATACAAAGTTAGAAAAAGGGACTTTCAGGAAAGGAAATGTCAGTTGTTCTTCTGGATAATACAGCTTTCTGTTAGATTTCACTTCATATAGTTTAGCGGAAATACAGAATTTAGGGATATGAGGTATGTTCCCACCCTGAATTTCTTCTGAAAACACAAACTTTTGTAGCAACATGGACAGGACTGGAGGAGATTATGGTGAGTGAAATAAGTCAAGCAGAAAGACTCAATTATCATATGATTTCACTTACTTGTGGAGCATAAGGAATAACACGGAGGACACTGGGAGATGGAGAGGAGAAGGGAGTTGGGGGAAATCGGAGGCGGGGGACAAACCCTGAAAGACCATGGACTCTGAGAAACAAACTGAGGGTTCTAGAGGGGAGAAGGGTAAGGGGTTGGGTGAGCCTGGTGGTGGGTATTATGGAGGGCACGGATTGCATGGAGCAGTAGGTGTGGTGCATAAATAATGAATTTTGGAACACTGGAAAGAAAAGAAAATAAAATTTTTAAAAAGACAAAAAAAAAAAAGAAAACACAAACTTGTGGATGTGCTTAAAAACAAAGAACAAAACAAAACTATGAAGACGTATGATATCAATGTTCAGTATACACTAAACTAGCTTATTACCTGTGCAGTCGGTAGAACGTTTTTCATCTTTCTTGTATTTGTTTTTATATGACTAACACTCAGTTTCTGAGAATACACACACAAGCACACACTTATCTGAGGTTTCTAGACAAAGTGCATTTTTAAAAAATGTCCTAAAATAATTATTTTCTATAAAAATAAATAGAGTGATAAGACATTTGATGTTTAAAACCTCTCAAATAAAATTCAACTTTACCTGTCGGGTTTTCTACTTTCAAAAAACTCAAAGCAAAAACATCATCCAGATAAGTATTCTTCTAATAGCTCCATGAGGGAGTAAAACGTTGTATTTAATGTATGCATCAACTCACGAAGCTACAAAGTCAGTTAGTAAAATGCTTCGACACATGTACTAATAACACTAAAGATGGCTTCTCACTCAGCCAGTAAACAGCTTTTTTTTTTTTTTTTTTTTTTTGTGTGTGTGTTAACCGTCTCAGCAGAGCTTTGGGATATCCACAGAATTTTGATTGCATTTTATCTTTGATAAAAATTCAACTTGCAGGGGATTCATGAATAGCTCCTGTATGCTTCTTAACAATTGTTACAATAGTAATAACATGTTTCCTCCTATGGGGTATTTAGTTCCGGTTTTGTTTATTTGTTTTACTCAGGAGCAGGGGAGACTGGTAGAGGTCAACATCCCTTGCAAACCCAGAGAATCGATGCACAATGCAAACCAAGCTTGGTGTCTAAATCAAGTATGTAGTAATAACCTGGGAACTAGCCTGCCAAAGAGTCCAATTAAATGATGAATACTGTCTCTTCCACGCTGCCTCCATTGTTCGAGTGTGCTATGGAGAGAAGCATGTGGGCTTTAGGAAATCCTGAGCTTAAAAGTAGGCAAATCAGCCTTGATAAGCCTCAATGTTTTCAACTGTTAAATGGGGATATGAATAACTTATTCATGGCTGTTTTCAATGAATTAAATGAGACAGTGGATGTACAATGCTTGGCACTGAAAGGTGCCTGAAGACTATCAGTGAACTTTATGACCTTTTTAACCTGAATCAGAATAAAGCAGAGGCTTGGTATTTGGATGTATATCCCTGCCCATCTTTGTAATCCTGGAGGCTAAGCATTTTCATAAAATACTAACTACCTCCAAAACTCATGCCGTAAAATTTGGATATATTTTAGGCAAGATTCCTTTGTGTAGTCAAGCATGAAAGTGACAAGCACTTTGATGGCCTTTTCCTTTAATTCCTTAGACACAGAAGCCAAAAAAGATCCACAACCATATTATGTTAATGATCACAGTTTCAAAATGCCCTCCAACCATGATAAATAACCTATGACATCTATAACCATTTTGTGACTCATTGTTCATAACCAAAGGACTTCCCTGACATTTATATACTCTGTTAAACCACCCATATCTCTGTAAAAATTTTATAAAAGGCATTAGCAGGTATGTTTTATACTAATCAGAGCAAGGCTATTCAAGCTTATGACCCAAAGCATGTTGAAAGAGTCAGTTCTTAGCAGAGTGTCCTTCAATTATGGAGAAACCTATTACTGCACATTAATTAAGTATAAAATTATGAACTCTCTCTATAGATCTGTGTCCTGACACTGCAAATGGCGTTAGTTGGAATATTATTTTTATATGCTTTAACAACTTAATACATTTAAGAGTCGCATAAATGTCTTGACTATCTTTTTTTTTTCTGATAGACACTGCTATTTAATTGCATTCAAAGGTTTATGAACTATAATCATGTGACTCTTTAACCTTCTGAGGCTTGCAGCATAAGCCTCCATGGAGAGAAAATGCACCTTAGGTTTTCAGGGAGGATGGAGAGTCTACAGAGTCCATCAAAGCCCTCTGTTAAGGAGAGAGAGCCATAGCAAGAGCAGGAATTGCATTCCAATGAGATGGTGTAGGCTCTTACTTCTCAAAGTTACCTGATCTTTTGAGTTCATTGTTAAAACACAAGAAAGCCCAGGAGGGCTAACACCATAATCTGTTAATAGGCCACAGCCTGAGTCAGCATTTTAGCACCAGGCCAGTCAGAAACAGGAGCTGCTAGACAGAATAGGGCATTACTACAGAAAAGTGGGAGTAAGACAAAAATACTCCTCCTGACCTTCTCAAATCTGCTTGTTTGAATTTGTTCCAATTGTACTCCTGTGAGATAATAGAAAAGGAAATAATTCAGCTTATAGATGACTAGAGGGCTCCCCTGCCCAGAAAAACTTAAGTTGAATGAAAATAATGTCAACATTGTGATATTATAAAACCTATAACTAATTTAAAATATATCTCAAAGTTTGGAAAGTATCACAGATCATTTACCCATGGAGGTGTTTGTATATTAGCCAACATAAATTTGACTAGAGTCCTATCTGGCCGAAGTCCTTGGGAGACATCTCAACCATCTGATAATAATAACCTATCTCTCACAGGAGTGTGTTCTAGAAAAGTGAGAAACACTGCACACTAAAAACAATGGACTACCTGATAATGGCAAGTTGAAATTAAGGGTCAGGTAAGAGAAAATACAATAATGTCAGGTAAGAGAAAATACAAACAATAATGTTATAGAAGCATAAAACAAATGCCAGAGGAAAAGAAGTGATGCCCAGAGATGTGGTCTGAGATTGTAGGGTGAAGCTGAGATTTTCACGGGGCACATGCTTCCTTGCCCTTGAATAAAGAGACAGTTGCCAAGACTGTAAGTCAGTGTAAACAGAATTTATAAAACAAAATCTGTATGTTCAATTAGCATTATGCTCATAGTAGAACTTCAAAATGGCAAAATAAATTTACAGGCATTTTGGCATGTTCATATATTGAGATCTTGAAAATATGCCTTAATTATGTCTCTAAGTTGCTCAGGGAAAGGAGGAAGCTGAAGAAATGTGGATAAGGCGGTTGACAAAAAAACCCACCCCCAAATTAGAAAGCATTGAACTCCAGAGTCTACTAAAGCACCCATCCCTAAACATCAGTATAAGCCTAGCTACCTACTAACAATCGACTTGAAAATTTGGCAATTCAAATTTCTTATCTATCCAGTCTAATGAGAGATGAAATAATCTGCTTCTTTGCAAAGTTCCTCAAGACATTCTAACACACACAGGAACAAGAACCACTAAGCCAGCCTTTCCAGAAGTGACAGGCCAGAGCCAGCTCTAGCTGCAGGGAGGTCTCTGCTGTTCTCTGGCCGGCTTCCACACTTGACAGCAAGGGACTCCTGTCATTCCTCAAACTGGGCACTGGGATGCAGAAGGAACTGCAAAGCATGGATTCAAAGTCCCCCCAGAATTTTCTCCAGCACCTCCTCATCCATTAAAAACAGCAAAGAACATTTCCCTGATCTGGTATCTTCCGTTTCCTGGTCCCTGAAGAAGTAGGGAAATCAAGACCACAGCGGTGTGCTTCTTGTAATCTGCTCATGTATTTGAAGGCTTTCTGCTCCTACTTAACAGTTGCATAAAGTTCACTGGTTGTGAAAAGAAGGAAATAAAAAAGGAAGGGAGAGATTTCTTTTCAAAGATGCTCCAGAGTTTAGTCAGAGGAGAACAATGATGATGTGTAAAAGAAGGTCCTGGAACACTTTGTTATCGGCAGTAAGATCTGATCCCATAACGATGGTCTTTCTTTTCAGAGCACTGCATGACTCAAGAGACTCACGTGTAAGACAGCCACCCTGCAAGCTGTCTCAACGTTGATAGCTCCCAAATAGTGGATTTTATTGACAAAGCATGTATGTACCATTTAAGTCTGTTACCCGCCCCGGGATTGTTCAAACTCGATTTTAGTTTTCTTTTAAAGGTTTGAGTTTCATCATATTTAAGAAATGACTTACGTACAGAAACATACTACATGACTAATGTCAATGTGGCCAGGGTAGAAATGTTAAGTAGAAGCTATCAGATTAAGAATAATCGGCAATAGGAATATTAAAGGAATTGATGTTTAAGATAAGAAAGTGCATCTCATAGGATCCTCCATGGAAAAAGAAGAGGCGAGAAACTGGAAGGAGTGAGAAATTATGTGGTGAATGGAAATAGACTCTGTTTTTTCTGGTCTAGTAATTTATTTTGGAAAAAAGTAAACGAGAGAATGTTCTAGCTAATCATCGTCATCATCATAATCACCATCATCACCATCATAAATAGCCTTAAATATTAGAGGCTTAAAAAAAGCAATGATTTATTTCTCTCTCATACCATGTGTCGATTATGGGTGAGCTGAGACTCCGTTCACCACTGCTCTTACTTGGGACAACAGAACATTTACTCAAGGGAGTGCTGCCGGTAAGTATAACAGAGAAAAAGAGAGGGCGCGGCAGACTGTGCACCAAGTAAGAGTGCCCAGCCTGAAATGATAGAGTTTAGCTTATGTTTCCCTCATCAATAGTCTGCCCTCTGGTCACTAAATATTTGAGTTCCTCTCCCTCTAAAACCTATACTGACTCACTTCTCAAGCAAAATCTCATCAAGTCACAACTTCAATTCAATGTCCATGATCTACCAGTGATAATAAATGTCCTGACATGTCTTCCCCTTGTCTGAAGACCTGTGCACAGACAAGTCATCATCTAGCACCAAAGCCCTTCAATTGCCAACCCCAATGAGCAGTGGTAGTACGGACAGATCGTTATCATCACTAGGAAAGGTGACAAACAGGGAACAGTGAAGTCAATGTGTGCGGGAATTCTGAAGTCATTCTGATAAAGGATAGTTGGAAGAACTGCAGGAAGGGACAAGGGGTCCTGTAAGAGGACACCACCCTTAAAAGGATTTTACATCACCCTGGAAGGAGGCCTCCAACCTTTCCCACAGGGCAGATAGATCCCAAAACTTGATTAGATGCAAGCAGGATTAATCAGATTAAAACAGCTCACCAAGAAGCCCATAGAAACCCCTAGACTTAGAAATTCTGGTAGCAACCCTCTTGGGTCCTCTCCTCTTTGGGAGCTTTGTCCTATCTGTACTTTACTGTACTCTCAATAAACCTTGCTTTGCTGCCCCCACTCTTTGGCTGGTCTACCTCTTCATTTTGAAGTGGCATGACCAAGAACTGGGGACACCAAAGGAAAAGAAACCCTGTTACAATGCTAGGAATGTCATGGGGACCCTTAGCCTGGAGGAGTGGAGAATGTTGTTTAGACTGTAATTCTGGTTCCTAGAAGGGTCCCCTGCCCCGCCTAACTTTTCTCCATTGGCTCTTGGCTACTCTTCTGATTGTTTATTTATTTATTTTTTTAATTATCCTTGGAAATTGGAAGTGCGGATTGTGACGCTATTTCCTCACTGGAGGCTAAACAACTTCCTCAGTGGGCTGCCCCAACCTCCCAGAAAGTTGGGTCCTTTTAATTCTTGGACAGGCATAGATTATTTTGTCCATGCTCATGATTTCTCCCACAGTACACTCTCTTAAAAATCCTAGCAGTTTTTCAATGTTTGCCTCCATCAGTTACATGTGCCAACAGCCACATCCAGAATTCTTTCTAGACTTATTTCTTAGATTTACAGTATTTGCTTCCTGCCCCATGCTTTCTCAGGTCTCAACTTAATTACAAGCCTTGGGCCAATCAGGCGGAGGTGGGAGATACATTCCTTTAATCTCTTTTCCCTGAGCTATTTTATTCAATTGAAAGGATTTACTGTCTGCTACCTTAATCCATTCAAAGGCTTTTAATAATGGGAATAAACAGCTTTAGCCTTGATTGGATCCTTGCCTCAAGGCTAGGTTTTGATCAGATTTTGCTGCTCAAAGGAATTTTTTCAACCCCTGTCCCTGAATTTGTAGACTCTATTTTGTTTTGTCATAGCTTTCCATTGAGTATTATTAATGATCATGGAAATCCAAAGAATACCCTGGATTCCAGCCATAGAACTCCCTACCCATTTTTTATAGTAGGAGCCAACTTCCTGTTACTAATAAGAATCAATCTCTGCTCATTTGTTCAGTAGTAAGAAAAGTTTAAAATGGCCAGAAAGCATTTTTAGCTTCTACATCAATGGAACTATAGCTTTATCTCTGGTAGAAGGTTTTCTTTCTTGGGATTAGTACTCCTAAATCTTCCATGCCCAAGGTTGTGGGACAGGAAGCAGATAGTTTCTAAATTCCTCAGTCAGAACAACATTGCGTGGAGTGCCACAATAGGGAATTCTTTAAAAGGGTCAAGATGTGAGTAGAAATTGTGCAGACAAGAAAACAAATCTCTATCTGTGATATGTACCTATTCTCATGAGGAAAATTGCTGCCTTTCCATAATGGAAGGGAGCCAATGTAATCAATTTGCCACCAGATAGCTTGGTAACTAACCTCTCCAGATCACTCCAAGGAATGGTGCCAGGCTGACGGCTCGGTGTTGACATCTGTTGTTGGTAGGTAGGGCACTCAGCATCATCGATGGCTGTATCCATATCAGTCATGAAGAGGGAATTTTATGTTGTTTAACTTAGTTATCGCCTTCATTGAGCATCATCACTCTGGCTAGAAAGAAAGAGGTTACAGATAATTACTAAATGAGTTTTCTTGGTCATCTGATTATTGAAAACATCCGCTACAGTGGATTTCCCTTATTAGAAATTGGTATAACACACAGATGTCTTATACACTACGTGCTCATTCCGGGAGACGCACTTAATACCCCTTTGAAAGATCAATCACCTTGTCACCAATCTGATCCTTTTCAACTGGCCACACCATTATCTAATATTCATTATTTGGTGTAAATTCAAACCTAAATTATTTCTCCTAAAAACAACATGGACAACCAGATATACCCCAACTTATACCTAGTGGGAAAATTTCATTTCACTGCCATCTGTCAAGGATATTTTTGAATGAGCTATGATACAATACATCCACTTTCACCCAATAACTTATGCAGATCCAGCAAAAACAAACAAACAAAAAGCCTACCCAACTATGCCTGAATTATTTTCTTCTTCAGAAAACTAGCCAAATTGAGCAATTTTCCACCAAGTTTCAGATGTAAGCTGAGGAAAAGACCATGAAGCAGCAGGAGAAGGGCTGGGACATCTGCATGTGCAATTTTCACTTATTTTCTGGACCTGCTTGGGAGTGTCTCATACATTTTTCTCTTTAGTACTGGAAGGCTGGTGCTTGTGCTCACCTTATGACTTGCTGGGGCAGACAGCAGGAGTCTAGTAGATACTGCTTGACCTAAATCATGCACCAAGAATCCAACATGGTAGACAAAATCTACCAGGATCATCAGAGTGGTAACTCACAACCTTTCACCCACTTCCTAGAATTGTGCCAGTTCATGAGCCCAGAGTCTACTGATCCAAGGGAGAAACTGTCTCCCTTTGAAAAGGAATCCCACAACACATATATGCTTTAAATATGCTCAAATATATGCTTTAAATTTTTTCTATCCCTTCACTAGAGGGACAATAGACATTTACCAGGGTAACTCTTTACTGGTAAGTAGTAAATACCCAGTTTGCCAAGAGCTTCTCAACACCAGCTTTGAATTTCCATCAATCCCTGATGATCAATGCATCACAAAGGTTCATGGGTTGTAAGGGGTGGGAAGAGACTAGTGACTCTGGAAGTCAGGTGGCAAGTCCGGTTTGGGGCAGAAGTCATTGCACAGGGGCTTCTGTGAGCCCAAGGAAACACTGTATTGTTCTTTCCAGGTTCAGAATGGAGTTGGAAGAGAGAGACTCAGCACCTGGCAGAATTCCCACAATTGTCTCCTTATCGCGTAGAGGAAAAGCTATCTTTGAAGCAATGGAAGGTTTTATTACTCCGGGGAAAGGGAGAAGTGGAAGAATTAGTTTCCTCAGAGTCCAGCAAAAACTGAAACCATGCATTAGGGGCCAGTGCAGGGAGGGAACAAAGCATGGAGGGAGCAGCATTCCTGCCCTCCGGACTCCTGCAGGGACGCCTCTGACTGTGCGCGCCAACCCGAGCGAGCCAATAATGGAAGCTGGCTCAGGCAGTCTGACGGTGTTTATCTCTCAGGGCGCAGAAGAAGATAAAGAATGATAGAAAACGCACAGGGTTGCAAAAAGAAAATAATCAGGCAGACTACCACAGGCATTTATTCCTATCACTGAAGAAAAAAGAGAGAACAGAATTTTCTCGAACAGGTGTTTTATCGGAGAAAGAAAGACACATCAAATATGTGTTGTGAATGTTGACAATTAAGATGGGATATCCTGAAAGAGGAAGAAAATGTTTATTTTTAAAAACAAACAATATTAATTAAACAGAAATAAACCAAGTTTGTATTACATTACAGATTCTGTAGTTTGAGGTTAGAGCATATAAAAGGTATTCTCGGTATATAAAAGGTATTCTCCATAAAAATATGGATTGTAGCTGAACAGAGAGCTTTTGCTTTCTTTTGGTTTTGTTCTTGGAAATTTACTGAACATAATGAAAACTGTACAATCTACGTCAGAGGTATTTGCAGCATATTTTCTTTTTAAATAGATTTATCCATTCTTCAGGCCTGTAGACGGTGTGTCTTGTGTGAGTGCTTGTGTGTTTACAGGACTTTTATTTAATCATCCCAAAGTGAGGCAACTATTTTATTCTGAATTTTGCACTATGTTCTGGGGACCAAGTTTTATTTGTTTATTTTATTTATTTATTTGACAGATCACAAGTAGGCAGAGAGGTAGGCAGAGAGAGAAAGGAGGAAGCAGGCTCCCCGCTGAGCAGAGAGCCCAATGGGGGGCTGATCCCAGGACCCTGAGATCATGACCTGAGCCGAAGGCAGAGGATTTAACCCACTGAGCCACCCAGTCGCCCCTGGGGACCAAGTTTTAGAAAATGCCCTCCATCTCTTATTTCCCCTGATTTGCCTTGTGAAGTCTCAAAAGGCACTTCTGATCTATTTTAGACAGCTTATAGAAACCTGCCCACGATTCCATTTTGGCCCAAGTTCTGATTTGAAAATCTAATGATATAAGTTTTTGCTTGGGTATAGTTTTTCGCTCTCCAAGACTTAGCTAGTAACTTTCAAATTAAATTTTTCTTGGTCTACTCTATTATAAAAGAGAAAAGGTAATACCCCAAGGAGAGATTCTTGCTTTTTATCAAACAGAGGAACTACTTCTAGTTTATTTAATTTGCTTATTTTTTTTATTATGGCTGACTATTCATTCTCTATGACAGCTCTCTTTTATTTTCTATTTCAGTGGAGCAGGAACAGCTTGGGACAACAAAATTCTTCTAATAAAAGAGCATTTCCCTTTTATATCCATATCCCTTAGCATATGTTCTTCCTTTAGTGTTCAGATTGGTATAAGTCAAAAGGATTGGGAAGTGTGCTTTCTCAACACATGAAGTGTAAGAATAGCATTGTTAATACACACTTCTGTATCCGTAAAATCACCTCAAAAATTAAGTGAGTGTGGTATAAATCATGAAGAGGTACTCTTTACATTTTTGTGATTTACAAGGCAGGGAAAGAGGATCATGGTGATGTTTCAGTCAAATGTAATCTCCGGGATTCTAAATCAAATTAAAAATAAGTGTGCTTCTAGCCAGGAAAACCTTTATAATTATCCTGCCATGGGAATCCACATTCAAGTTGTGTCTTGGTCAGAGATTGATTGGAATTAGAGCAACGGTTATACTTTGACCTAAGTGCGGGTCCCCAGATGAACAAACAATAAACCTGACAATGTCTCCAGAACATTCTGCAGAAGTTAGGTGGTTTACTATGAAGAAGAGAGAAAACATTCCAGAGTGTTCCCCTGAGTTTGACCAAAGCTTCCTGGGGCACTGGGAGAACTCCACATCCCTTTTCTTCTTAGTTAAAAACATATGGGGTAAGAATTTCGAGAAAAGCTTCTGGTGACAGACTATGCGGCAAACTGAGAACTGGATTTGAAGTAAGAAGATCCAGGTTTCAGTAAGGTCTTGCCCTTACCAGCTGTTCCTAAGGCTGTAAGGCCCTCTTTCCTAGGTGTGCCCTGGGAAAAGAGGACCTATTGGACAGTTTTCTTATTTCTGGTTGTGACTGAAAATAATACTGCATTTGAGAAATGAACGATAAAATGAACGCAACACACAAGTGCTATGTTTTTGCTCATGAACACTGAGAAGTAAGCAAGAGCCAGATTTTGTGGGGGCAATTTAGTTTTCTTTTCCAGAAAGATGAAGGGACGGAGGCTAAGGAGGCTGACTACATGGTTTAGGGAGACAAAGACAGAGAGAAAAATTAAAAACTAAAGTCCCCGGGAAGTCAGCTTTCTATAAAACTTAGGGAGATATGAGAGGATGGTAGGTCGGGATTTCTCAACACATGGCCTGTGGAAGACCTGCCTCAGACTGTGTGGACACACATTAAAAAGGCAACGTTGTGGTCTTCGCCCAAAGCTAACTGGATCAGAGAAGTTGGAAATGTCCCAAATTTGTCCTTTGGGACAAATTGCCCATGTGAATCACATGCACTCGAGTCCTTGCAAATGGCCCTTTTACAGAGACTGTCACCGTGAGGTCAGATGATGGGATATTTGCATGTCCTCAGACAGTGACCCCTTGGTCTCTTGTGTCTTTTAAAGTAAGGTTAATGACGGCTGCCATTTACCAGTCTGTGATGTCATACAACCAAAAATGTAAAAATCCAGTAATTATGCCTGCTGTGAGAAAAACCAGCACAGCTTTGATAAAGGCGGGGTTGGGGGGAGCAGTGGGCAGTGCACAGCCCTCACTGTTCCTGCCACAACACGAGGAGAAAAGGATGCGAGATTGAAGTCCCGCAGGCGGACACACCCACACAGGACCTGCCAGGTGTTTTTACTGTACGAAGAAAACACCAGGTGTTTTAAAGTCTTGATGAATTTTCCCAAAAAACAATACAACCTTCTTAGGCTTTCTAAAAATTATGTTTGCCCTCACAAGAGTGACGGGAGGGCCTACCCTTCTGGGAGCTTGGCCACAGCCCTGTTTTACTGCCTCCCCTGACCACATGTCCTGCACATGACCAGTCACTGTTTTGTGTAGCCGTCCCCATCAGAGCACCAGGCAGTGTGGACGGTGGGGGAGGAGGGCCAAACATGTGTTCGTGTAGTGACATGGGGTTGGCGCGGCTGTCACTATGGGCTCCATGCCTGACTCTCTGGCCTCGGGATGCTGCTTAATATTCCTCAATTTCCATTTCCTTATTACTTAAATTGGAGAGAACAGTACGGACTTCACTAGGTTCCAATGAGATTGAAATGAGCTAATGCACATAAATTTGCCCGACACAAAGCAATTTACACATGGTTGTTTTCTTTCCTCTCGCCCCTGCTGAACCCATCCATTCTCTCCTGCTCTTCGCCGCATCTCTCTGGTTGTGAGATTCATTTACACTGCACAAATGCTCATTTGGCGCCAACTGCACGCAAACATGTAAATAGTGATATACAGCCTAAACAACCCCTGAAGAATGTCACCGGATGTTACACAAGGACTTCACGGTCAAGTGGGTAGTGCTTACAGCCACAAGGGAGTGGGGCACTGTTAGGCATCCCTTATACAGTGTTCAGCAAAGTGACTCTGCAAGGAAGGAATTGTGATGCCCATTCTACAGGTGGGATCACAGAGGTGACGGGCAGAGGCAGGGCCAATGGCAGAGCTGGGGTTGGTATTCAACTCTTCAGCTCTGTCGTCCTCCAAAACCTACCTTCCACTAGACCACATCGATGCTCAGTCGAAAACCAGACAGAACACTGTTCTTCCCCAAACCCACTCTTTCCCATTTTCTATTTCAGAAAGTGGAATCACAATTAGCCTAGTAATTCAAGAGGGAAATTTGGGGGATTTTCCTTAGAACAGGCTTTTCCTTATTTCCTGCTTCTAATTCATAGCTCTGTTTTCTTCATTTACACTGTTCATAGTTTTAAAAATGCCTGAAGTTTAGGGTCTCATAATCTCAAACTTGGATAGCAAAAGAAATCTCTTTGTTGAGAGATCTCATGACTGTCTCCATGTCAACATACCTAGAATGCTCCTTATCAAGCCCAGGTTTGGATTTGATCAACTCACCATTTCTGGCGTGTCCGCAGTTCCTCATGCCTGTCCAAGCAGCCTCCCCTCCTGAGATTCCCCATTGGTAAATGTTTGCGACCTCATGTGACATTTCCTGCTGCATGTCTGTGGTGACCCTGCTTTTTCTTCCCTGTTCACCTGTCACATACTGGTGGAGACTCAAGGCTCCCTTAGGGGCTACATCCTCTGTGGACATGTGATTGATTTCCAGTTAGATCTCCCCACCCCTGCTCCCTGCCCCCACTGCATTCTGTAAGGGTTGCTTGTTAAATGCCCCTCCACCTGAGAAGGTGTGGAGAAAGGGGAACCCTCTTACACTGTTGGTGGGAATGCAAGCTGGTACAGCCACTTTGGAAAACAGTGTGGAGAGTCCTCAAAAAATTAAAAATAGAGCTTCCCTATGACCCTGCAATTGCACTACTGGGTATTTACCCTAAAGATACAGACGCAGTGAAAAGAATAGTGAGCTGTACCCCAATGTTCACAGCAGCAATGGCTACAGTTGCCAAACTGTGGAAAGAGCCAAGATGCCCTTCAACAGACAAATCAATGAAGAGATAATAATCCATATACACTATGGAGTATTACGCCTCCATCAGAAAGGGTGAATATCCAACTTTTGTATCAACATGGACAGGACTGGAGGAAATTATGCTGAGTGAAATAAATCAAGCAGAGAGAGTCAATTATCATATGGTTTCACTTATTTGTGGAGCATAAGGATTAACACGGAGGACATTAGGAGAAGGAAAGGAAAAGTGAATTGAGGGAAATCGGAGGGAGAGAGTAACCATGAGAGACTGTGGACTCTGAGAGACAAACTGAGGGTTCTGGAGGGGAGCAGGGGTTGGGTGGATTTTGGTGGTGGGTATTAGGGAGGGCACATAGTGCATGGAGCACTGGCTGTGGTGCATAAACAATGAATCTTGGAACACTGAAAAAAATAAAATGGAAAAAAAAAATCCCCCCACCTGGCCTGCTGTCTCTTTCTTGAAATCAGGGGTGGGAGATTTGTTTGTCTCTGATTTCTGACAGCCAGTACAATCAATGCTGGCAATCAGCACAGGCACTTCTAAGTGTTTACTGAAAGCATAAATAAATGAGCAAGGGAATAGGCCACCATTTTGTACTGGGATTAGGGATTCGAGGGGCCAGAGGCTTCATACAAGGTCTGTAATACAACAGAGATAAGACAAGGTCTCTGACAGACAGCCTGTCTCTCGGTGATTGAACAACCGGTCAAGTTTAATTGACGAGTTATGTCTTATCTCCCCTTTTTCTTCCCTGTTATTCCATAGAAATGAGTCTATTAACCTGAATAAATCAAATTCTGTGTAATTCTCCCTTTGTGGTTTTGAAATTATAAATGGCCCAAGCTCTGAAAGGGAACCAAATATGTCTATAAATTGTTTTGGGGATCTATTATCCCAGTTTCATGGATGACCTTGAGGGTATCACCCTGACTGTTTATCTCACAACTTTCTGCCTAGAAAAACCAGGTTGGAAAATTGAGCTAGTAGCTTATTTGTCCCTTTAAAGAGTGCTCATTTTACTACTTCCATAAAAAAGGGAAATAAAAAGGAATACCAGAGGGCTCTGTCAAAGGGCAAAGAAAGCCGCTGGTTTTGTTATTGCGGCTTTCAGCAGAATGGAGAGGGAAGCACCCGCAGGGGTCTCTTGGTTCTTCTCATTTCAATGCCTTCTGTATGCTATCATGAGAGCTAACTTTCTAAAACACACACTGGTTATGTCAGCTGTCCTCCATCATTGCCTCCTGTAAGGTCAGTCTTCTTAGTGTAGCATACAACACTTCTCACTACCCTTCATTACTTGGTTCTGGCTTTTCCCAAAGCCCCATTTCTTGGGACCGCTCACCTGGTGCTTTATTTAGCTCTGGCCATAGTGGGCAACGTTCAGACTCACCACCTGCTTAAATCTCTCGGCCTCTGACCTTGGGGCACATCCTTCCTTCCATTCAGGCCATTCTTCATCCCTCTCCACTTTTCTTCCGTGAACTTTCCCTGAAGACATGTGACTTCCTGCAGGAAAACTGCTCTGCCTCCTGGGTTATACCTTCCCCTTCTGTGCTCACACCACCACGTCCTCACTCCCCGTGCAAGCGTCTGCATCTTCCTCTACCCAAAAGATCTACAAAACCAGGGAAGCATTTTTCACAACTGCAATCCCACTTGCCCAGTGCTGTGGCTAGCAATAAACAGTTGCTGTGTGAACAGGTAAACAAACACACATTTCCCATCGTTCTTTTCACTCCCATTGGGGAGAGTCGGGAGCGCAGTGGAAGTGGACACAGGGAGGGAGGTGACTCTATTATCCACCATTCAGTAGCCTCACAAACCCCTCGACTTTCCCCACCAAAGTGAAGACTTCCTGATGTTTCCCACGCCCCTCCCCATCACTTACATCCTCCTGGCTTCCTTCCTGGGACTTTTTGTTCAATGCTGTCTTTGCTACTTATTTAAATCAATCTGCCTCTTAACCAAAGTTTGGTGGGAGAGTGTGAGCACACTGGATGTGATTTTTCCTAGACCGCATGGACCCCACATACAGACGCATCACTTCCAACTAATTTCAAGGTAGGGGGAAGGGGTTGGAGCACAGACAGTGGAAGGAACCATAGACTCTGTCTGTTAGCCCTTCCCACCCAGAGAGTTCCGGCCTCCCCACAGCCATTTGGTGGAGTTCTACTACTGGCTTTTTAAAAAAATATATGTGAGTTGCTCCTTTAACCTGTGGCTTTTTAAAGAAAAGAGAAAAGGGAGGGGGGGGAAGAAAACTAATGATCTGCCTCTGACTGAGCAATTCATCACTGTTCTGGGATTTTGCCTGGGAAAAAGCAATACTGCTGCGGTTGTATGTGGTTGTTTGATGTGTAAGAGGATGAATACCTAAGTAATTGTGATGTTTATGTGACTGGAAGATCTGTTTGTGTACAATACTTCAGCAAAACTCCTTCAAAACACAACCGTGTGTTATTATTTATGAGCAAAGGACTGCACCTTCTTTTAGGAACTTAAGCCAAACGTTACAAACCTTGAAAAGGAGAGTCCTTCTTTTAGGACACATACAATCTATCTGAAACTTATTCCTTCTTTTTAAAAAGCTTATACTTTAGGGTTCTGGTCCAAGACCCTGAACTCACCTCCTCCGTGAACACACCAAACTAGACCCATCAATAGAACAGTTCGTCCTAAAGAAAAACGGAGGGCAGAGTGAACAGCTACTGAACAACAAAGGACCAAGAGACCAGCAAGAGACCAGAAAAGATACAGAGACCAAGGGAAGCCCATCCCGACCCTGCCAAAAGCAGTGAGGTGGGACAGTAAGTACTGAGGGGCACCCAAGAAAAGCCATGGTTTAGAAGAACAGCCAGCTTATAAAAGAGACAACAATAGAACCCTGGGGAACAGCAGAGGAGCTGGGGGAAGCCATGCTGGATCATGACAGGGTGACGTGTCCCTGGCCTTGCCACTTTCAAGCACAGACAGCAGAGTCTAGTTTGGCCTCCATAACTGGCCGGCCACCTCAGCGAGCCCTGGGGAAAAAGAGGGTGGGGTGGGGTTTTTTGGTTTGTTTATTTTTTCCTTTTTTTTTTTTTCCTTCTTTCTGCCTTCGTTTTTTCCTTTCTTCTTTTCTTTTTCTTTCTTTTTTCTCCCCCCTTTTCTCTTTTCCTTGAAAAGCCAGGGGTTAAAAGAACAAGTCATGTACATAAAAGAGCCAGCACTAGAACCCCACCAAATGGCCGTGGGAGCCGCCAGAACACGGTCTGGATGGGAAGGACTTACAGACACAGTCTATACTCCCGTTCACGGTCTACGCCCCAATCCCCCACCTTGGAAGCACATACCAGTGTATGGTCCGGGGGCCCTAACCACCTTGTGGCATCTGGGCCACTGTCGCACGCCGGCCCCAACAATCCCACCAAGATGGTCACAAGGCAGGACACAGCAGGACACGTCGCTACTATTCCAGACTTTGTACCAAGGTCACACTGGTGCGAACCATCTGAGAACACTCCAGGCCCACACTGCTTTGGCTTCAGATGACTTGCCAGGGCACCCTGGTGCAGAATGCTCCAGAAGTTCTCAGGTGAAATTTGCTTTAGATCCAGCCACCCTGCCGCGGTGCGCCTTAAAAACCCCCGGCCCATGCTTTTATGTTTCAAGCTACACCAACAGGTTGCCTCCCAGGCAAGATGCTCTGGAACACACCTGGTCATACCAGTCTCAGAACCATGAGCCTGGCTAGTGCATCCCATTCACTGAGCACCTTGGTACACCCTGGCTTAGACCCAATTCAGCTTCAGCTGTCCTGCCAGGATATATTTTGCCCAGAGAGCTGAGGGACCACACCAGCCTGTGCCCACTTCAGCTTTAGCTGTCTTTCCAGGGCACCACCTACAAGGAACACCCCAGGACCTCCCCGTCTGTACCCCACCTTGGTTCCAGTCACCGCTTCAGGGCACCCTCTGTGGAGAGAGTCCTGGAATGCCCTAGTTTACATTCACTTGAGCTTCGACTGTCCTGCCCAGGTCCCTACTGAGTCCTGGTGCTCCCCCACATACCCTGGCTTTATCCATTTTAGTTTCAACTGTCCTGTCAGAATGCACTCTTTACAGGAGCTTAGGGACCTCCTGGCTTCACACCACCAGCTGCCCTGCCCGGGCACACCTGCCCAGAGCATCCTGGAACACCCTAGCTTACACCCATAGCAGCTTCAGCTGTCCTGTCAGGGTACCATCAACACATAGAACCGTAGGACACCCTGGTTTGCATCCACTTTAGCTTTAGCTGACCTGACAGGATACCCACTGAGTGGAGAGCCCTAGGACCCCCAACCCATGCCAACCACAGCTAAAGCCAATGAACAAACACAGTGTACACAGGGGATGGCCATACATAAGACCAGTCCTTCAAGTTTTGGAGAAGCAGCTGTTCTGCCTAATCCATAGAAAGAGACACAGAAAGTCAAACAAAATGTGGAGACAGAGGAAAATGTTCCTAAAGAAAAAACAAGACAAAATCTCAGTTAAAAAACAAAAAACAAACAAAAAAACGAATGAAATGAAGATAAACAATATGCCAGATGAAGAGTTTAAAGTAATTATCATAAAAGTCCTCACTGGGCTGGAGAGAATAGAAGAACTCACTGAGATCTTCAATAAAGAATAAAAAATACAAGAGACATCCAATCAGAATTGAAGAATATAATAACTGAAATAAAGATCACACCACAGGGAATCAGGGTTAGACTAATGGATGCAGAAGAATGTATAGTTATCTGGAAGATGGGATAATGGAAAACACCCAAGTTCAACAACAAAAAGAGAAAAAAAAATTAATGAGGATAGACTGAGGGAATCTCCTGAACATCATCAAATGAACAAACGTTTGTATTATAGGGGTCCCAGAAGAAGAAAAGAGAGAGAAAGGGGAAGAAAACTTATTTAAGTAGATAATACCTGAAAACTTCCTAACCTAGAGAAGAAAATAGACATCCAGCTCTGAGATACACAGAGAGTTCCAAACAAGATGATCCAAGGACGTCCATGCCAAGACACATAATAATTACAATATCAAATTTGAAGATAAAGAGAGAATTTTAAAATGCAGTGAGAGAAAAGCAAAAAGTTAGCTATAAGGGAACATCTGTAATTTTCGACAGAAAGTTTGCAAGCCAGAAAACAGTGGCATGATCTATTCAAAGTGCTGAAAGGAAAAAAACCTACAACCAAAAATACTCTAACTGGCAAGATTATCATTCAGATTTGAAAGACATAGAGTGTCCCAAACAAACAAAACCCAAAGGAGTTTATCACCACCGAAACAACCTTATAAGAAATGTTAAAGGAACTTCTTTAAGAGGAAAAGAAATGGCCATATTTAGGCATAAAAAATTAGGAACAAAAAGATGTAAAATATGACAGGATATACATAAAACATGTAAGAAGGAGGAGAGAGAGAGAGAGGGAGAGAGAGAGAAAGAAATTCCTTTAAAAATGTCTATACTGCTTAGAACAATCTATACTTTCAATGACATCCCAATCAAAATTCCATAGAATTTTTCAAAGTGCTGGAACAAACAATCCTAAAATTTGTATGGAACCAGAAGAGACCCCGAAATGCCAAGGAAATGTTGAAAAAGAAAAACAAAACTGTGGGCATCATGTTGACTGATTTCAAGCTTTACCACAAAGCTGTGATCACCAAGACAACATGGTACTGGGGCGCCTGGGTGGCTCAGTGGGTTGGGCCGGTGCCTTTGGCTCGGGTCATGATCTCAGGGTTCTGGGATCGAGTCCCGCATCAGGCTCTCTGCTCAGCAGGGAGCTTGCTTCCCTCTCTCTCTCTCTCTCTGCCTGCCTCTCTGCCTACTTGTGATCTCTCTCTGTCAAATAAATGGATAAAGTCAAAAAAAAAAAAAAAAAAAAAGACAACATGGTAACATGGTACTGGCACAAATACAGACACATCAACCAACGGAACAGAGTAGAGAGCCCAGATATGGACCCTCAACTTTGTGGTCAAATAATCTTCAACAAAGCAGGAAAAAAAATATACAGTATAAAAAAGACAGTCTCTTCAATAAATGGTGCTGGAAAAATTGGACAGCTATGTGTAGAAGAATGAAACTCAACTATTCTCTTACACCATACACAAAGATTAACTCAAAATGGAAGATCTCAACATGAGGCAGGAATCTATCAAAATCCTAGAGAAGAACATAAGTAGTAAGTTCTTCAACATCTGCCACAGAAACTTCTTTCAAGACATGTCTTCAAAGGCAAAGGAAACAAAAGCAAAAATGAACTTTTAGAACTTCATCAAAACAAAAAGCTTCTGCATAGCAAAGGAAACACTCAACAAAACAAAGAGGCAACCTAGAGAATGGGAGAAGATATTCGCAAATGACTCTACAGACAAAGGGCTGATATCCAAGATGTATAAAGAACTCCTCAAACTCAACACGCACAAACAATCATGTCAAAAAAAGGGCAGAAGACATGAACAGACACGTCTCCAAAGAAGACATACATATGGCTAACAGACACATGAAAAAATGTTGATCATCATTAGCTATCGGGGAAATTCAAATCAAAACCACATTGAGATACCACCTTATACCAGTTAGAATGGCCAAAATTAACAAGACAGTAAACAACATGTGTTGGAGAGGATGTAGAGAAAAGGGAACCCTCTTACACTGTTGGTGGGAATGCAAGTTGATAGTCATTTTGGAAAACAGTGTGGAGAGTCTCAAAAAATTAAAAATAGAGGTACGCTATGACCCTGCAATTGCACTACTGGGTATTTACCCTAAAGATACAGATGTAGTGAAAAGAAGGGCCATTTCTACCCCAATGTTCATAGTAGCAAAGGTCACAGTAGCCAAACTGTGGAAAGAGCCAAGATACCCTTCAACGGACAAATGGATAAAGAAGATATGGTCCATATCCACTATGGAGTATTATGCCTCTATCAGAAAGGATGAATACGCAACGTTTGTATCAACATGGACAGGACTGGAAGAGATTATGCTGAGTGAAATAAGTCAAGCAGAAAGAGTCAATTATCATATGGTTTCACTTATTTGTGGGGCTTAAGGAATAACATGGAGGACATTGGGAGATGGAGAGGAGAAGTGAGTTGGGGGAAATCGGAGGGGGAGACAACCATGAGAGACTGTGAACTGTAAGAAACAAACTGAGGGTTTTGGAGGGGAGGGTGGTGGAGAGGTTGGGTGAGTCTGATGGTGGGTATTAAGGAGGGCACGTGTTGCATGGAGCACTGGGTGTGGTGCCTAAACAATGAATTTTGGAACTCTGAAAAGACATAGAATAAAATGGAAAAAAAGTGTTTGAATTTAAATGACCATCAACTTAATATAGAACTCAAATGACCATCAGCTAGATACTTACGATGTTATGTATAATGTTATGATAACCACAAACCCAAAACCTATAAAAGATCCACAAAAAACAAGGAGGAAAAAAAGTCAAACATAATGCTATAGAAACTCATCAATCATAAAGCAAGAGAAGAAAGGAGCAGAAAAGAACTACAAAAACAACCAGAAAACAAACCAAATGGCAATAAGTACATACCTATCAATAATTTAATATAAATAATAATGTAAATAATTTAAACATAAGTGGCCTAAATGCTCCAATGTTTATGGATAAATAAACAAGACCCATCTGTGTGCTGCCTATAGGAACCTCACCCCAGATCTTAGGACACATACACAGTGAAAGCAAAGGGATGGAAAAGTAGTCACCATGCAAATGGAAGCCAAAAAAAAAAAAAAGCTGGCATAGCAATGCATATATCGACAAAACAGACTTTAAAACAAAGATTGTAATGAGAGACAATAAAGTTTATGTAATAACAAAGGGACCATTGCAGTAAAAGGATAAAACAAATAAATAAATATAAAATATTTATAAAAATATAAATATAAATAAATATCTACGCATATCAATAAAACAAATATCTACACACCTAACACTGGAGCACCTAAATACACAAAGCAATATAAAATAAAGAGAGAAATTGACAATACAATAATAGTAGGGAACTTTTACACCCCACTTACATCAATGGATAGATCATCCAGGCAGAAAATCAATAAGGAAACAGAATCTTTGAATGACACATTAGACTAAATGGACATAATAGAACTATATAGAATATTCCATCCACAAACAACAGAAAACACATTAGACCACAAAACAAGCCTCAATAAATATGAGACTGAAATCATACAATGCATCTTTTCTGACCACAGGGATATAAAACTAAAAATAAATCACAGGGAAAGAACTGAAAACCACACAAATACATGGAGGCTAAATTGCATGATACTAAATGACTAATGGTTCAACAAAGCAACCAAAGAAGAAATCAAAATATAGATGCAAGCAAATAAAAATGAAAACACAATGGTCCAAAATTCCTAGGCAGTAACAAAAGGAGATATAATGGGGAAATAAACAGTGATACATGCTTACCTCAAGAAACAAGAAAAAACCTCAAATAAACAATCTAACCTTATACAGAAAGGAACTAGAAGAAGAAGGACAAAGCCTAGGTAAACAAAAGGAAGGAAATAATAAAGATCATAGAAGAAATAAATGACCTAGAAACAAACAAACAAACAAAACCAATGAAACCAAGAGTTGGTTCTCTGAAAGATAAATAAAATTCATAAGCCCTTAGCTAGACTCATGAATAAAAAGATACATTAAGGAGGACATTTGATGTAATGAGCACTGGTGTTATATGCAACTGATAAACTACTAAATTCTACCTCTGAAATTAATACTACAGTATATGTTAACTAAATTGAATTTAAATAAATTTTTAAAAGATAAAGACCTACAATCAATGAATCTGGGAACACTGAAAAAATAAAATAAAATAAAGTAAAATAAAAACCTAAATAAATAAAATCAGAAATGAGAGAGAAGTAACAAATAACACCAGAGAAATACAAAGGTTTGTTGAGAACCCTATGAAAAATTATATGCCCACAAACTGGACAACCTAGAAGAAATGGATAACTTCCTAGAAGCATCCAAACTTCCAAACAAATAAGGAAGCAATAGAAAATCTGAACAGAAAATGAAATCTGAACAATTCAATGAAATTAAAAAAAAAAAAAAACTACCAAAAAATAAAAGTCTAGAACCAGATAGCTTCACAGGTGAATTCCAGCAAACATTTAAGGAAGAGTTAAGGGGTGCCTGGGTGGCTCAGTAGGTTAAAGCCTCTGCGTTTGGCTCAGGTCATGATCCCGGGGTCCTGGGATCGAGCCCCACATCAGGCTCTCTGCCAAGCAGGGAACCTGCTTCCCTTCCTCTCTCTCTGCCTGCCTCTCTGCCTAATTGTGATCTCTGTCTGTCAAATAAATAAATAAAATCTTTAAAGAAGACTTAATACTTATTATCTCCAAATTATTCCAAAAACTAAAAGAGGAAGAAAATCTTCCAAATATATTCTACAAGGCCATCATTACTCTAACAGCAAAATCAGATGAAGACAGCACAAAAAAAGAAAACCATAGGCCAATATCCCTATAACAAAAATCCTCAACAAAATATTATCAAACTTCTAATTAAAAGAATATTAATTACAAAGTGGCCCAGTTTCAATATTTGCAAATCAATCAATGCGATATACCGCATCAATAAAATGAAGGATATAAACCACATATCATCTCAATAAATGCAGAAAATGCATTTGACAAGATTCAACATCAAGTCATGATAAAAACTCTCTACAAAATGGGTTTAGCGAGAACATACCTCAACATAATGAAAGCCGCATATGAAAAATCCACAGCTAACATCTTAATCAATGAAGAAAAACTGAGGACTTTTCCTCTAAGATCAGGGACAAGACAAGGATGTCCACTCCCTCCACTTGTATTCAACATGGTACTAGAAATCCTAGCTGCTACAATCAGATAAGGAAAAGAAGTTAGGTACATCCATATTGGTAAAGAAGTAGTTAAACTGTCACTATTCACAGATGACCTGGCATTATATACAGAAAACCCTAAAAACTCCAGCCAAACCTACTAGAAGTGATAAATGAGTTCACTCTCAAAACTTTAAAACACTGATGAAAGAAATTATAGGCGACACAAACAAATGGAAGGATATCCCATACTCTTGGATTGGAAGTATAAACATTGTTAAAATGTCCATATTACTCAAAGTAATCTGCAGATTCAATGCAATCCTTATTAAAATACCGACAGCATGTTTTACAAATTGAGAACAAATAGCACTAAAATTTGTATGGAATCACAAAAAACCCCAAGTAAACAAAGCAATCTCAAAAACAAAAACACCAAAACCAAAACCAAAACAAAACAAAACAAACAAAAAAAACCACCATCACCAACAAAGCTGGAAGTATCACAATTCCAGATTTCAAGATATATTACAAAGTGGCAATACTCAAAACAGTATGGTACAGGCATTAAAAACTGACACAGATCAGTCGAAAAGAATAGAGAGCTCAGAAATAAATCCATGCTTATATGTTTAATAAATCTATGACAATGATATACAATGAGGAAAAGGCAGTCTCTTCAATAAATGGTGCTTGGAAAATTGAACAGCTACGCGAAAGAAGGAAACCGGACCACTTTGTAATATCATGCAAAAAATACAATCAAAATAGATTCAAGACCTAACTAGAGCCCCGAGATCGCAAAAATCCTAGAACACAGGCAGTAATTATTCTGACATTGAATGTAGCAACATTTTTCTAGCTATGTCTCCTAAGGAAAGGAAAATAAAAGCAAAACTGGGATTATACCAAAATAAAAAGCTTCTGCCCAGCAAAGGAAACCATCAGTGCAACAAAATGACAACCTACTTAATGGAAGAAAATCTTTGCAAATGATACATTTGATAAAGGGCTAATATCCAAAATAGATAAAGAACTCATACAACCCAACACCAAAAAATAATAAACAAATAAATAAATAAATAACCTGATTAAAAGTGGGTAGAAAACCCAAATAGACATTTCTCCAAAGAAGTCATACAAATGGCCTACAGACACTTGAGAAGTGCTCAACATCATTCATCACCAGGAAATACAAATGAAAACTACAATGAGCTATTACATCACAGCTGTCAGAATGGCAAAATCCAAATGATAGGAAATAAAAAGTGTTGACCAAATGAGGAAAACAACAACAAACCACATACGCTGTTGGTGGGAAATAAACTGTACAGCCACTATGGAAAATCATAGGAAATTTCCTCAAAAATTTAAAAACAGAAATACTATATAATCCAGTAATACTATATAATCCATTCTGATCCAGTAAATACTATATGATCCAGTACTATATGATTCCATTAGTGGGTATTTGCCCAAAGGGAAAACACTAATTTTAAAGGATATGTACACCCCTATACCTACTGCAGCATTATTTACAATAGCCAGGATATGGAAGTAACCTAAATATGTCCCATCAATAGATGAATGGTTAAGGAAGAGTCACTCACTCACACACACATATACACACACACACACACACACACACACACACCACACATACTACTACTACTACTACTACAACTCTTTTTTTTTTATTTGACAGAGAGAGATCACAAGTAGACAGAGAGGCAGGCAGAGAGAGAGAGAGGGAAGCAGGCTCCCTGCTGAGCAGAGAGCCCGATGTGGGACTCGATCCCAGGACCCTGAGATCATGACCTGAGCCGAAGGCAGAGGCTTAACCCACTGAGCCACCGAGCGCCCCTACTACTACAACTCTTTAAAGAAGAATGAGATTGTGCCACTGGTGACAATATGGATGGACCTGGAGGGTATTATGTTAAGTGAAATAAGTTAGACTGAGAAAGACAAATGCTACAGGATATCACACATATATGGAACTTTAACAAAAGAAAACATGAATAAACAAATAAAATCAAAATTAGTCCTATAAACACAGAACAAACTGATGGTTTCCTGAGGGGAGGGCAGTGGTGGGGTGGGTAAAATAGATGAAGGGGAGTAGGAGACACAGGCCTCTAGTTACGAAATGAGTAAGTTATGGGAATCAAAGGCAAGATATAAGGAATATAGTCAATGATACTGTAATAGTGATGTGACAGGATAAACAGTAGCTACACTTGTGAACACAGCATAATGTTTAAACTCGTAGAATCACTACCTTGTACACATGAAACTAATGCAACATTATGTGTTAATTACACTTTTAAAAAAAAGCCTACACCCTAAACAAAATTCTTCATTCTCTAAATTTCCTGGAGCTTATAGGAGAAAAGCAGAAATCTATGTCAACAGAAATTTCCAGAAACAAGACTTACCCTAGGATTTTGAAATGTGTGAGGGAAAACAAGGAAATAATTAGGATTCAACTCATAGCAATTGAAACATGAGTGTAAGGACCAATATCATATTCAGTAGTTCCTCTTGGAAGCAAATACTAGAAACTGAGTTGAAAAAGTCCAGTAAAGAATGGGGATTGATGTAGCATGCTGAACTCACAAAACTGTTAACTGCCTCAGGAAGAGCTAGACGCTCAAACTGAAAAGCCAAAGGGAATCTAGGAATTGCTCCAGGGTCAGGTGTTCTCTTGATCCTGCTTCTCTTCTGAGCATCAAACTGTGCGGAAGGCCAGCCCTCAAGTGAGTTCTGGTTTCTACCTGAGATGGTAGAACCGTCTTAAATTGCTCTGTCCAAGTACCTATGGGAGAGAGCCCAACTGGCCCAATTCAGATGAGGTGTCCACATCTGAGTAAATCTACCTGTCTTAGTCTTCTTGGGCCAGTAGAACAGAATACCATAGACTGGTTAGTGTTAAAAAAAAAAAAAGACATTTAGTTCTCACAGGTGAGGAGCCTGGAAGTCCAAGATCAGGGTGCCAGCATGGGCAGGGCTTCTGGTGACTCTCCTCCTGGCTTGCAGACTGCCGTCTCTTTGCTATGTCCTCTCACGGTGGAGAGAGAGGGATGGTCTCCCTCAAGTCTCTTTTTATAAAGGCACTCACACTAGTAATCTCATTCACAAGGGCCCCATTCTCATGGCTAATCACCTCCCAAAAGCCCCACCTCCAAATACCATCACACTGGGGATCAGGCCTCAACACTGAGACCTCTCAGAGGAAGGGTGTTTGGGAGGCATAACAGAGCCCTCTCCCTGCAAAAGATTTTGCTCATCACAGCAAAGACAGTATAATTTTAAGTTTGCCCCAGTCTGCCACCTCATTTGTGGGGGGTTTCTTAGACTTCTCTGGAGCCACCAACTTATTTCCTTCCTTATTTTTGTCACTTAGCATGTAGTTACTTATGTCTTCCAACTAAAGTTTAAGCTCCTTTAAAGAGCATAACCTTATGCATGATAGGTAATTTGTTACATGAAAAGAAGAATATGGTGGAATCTGAATAGCTTTGAAGCAGAAGTACATGGATTTGGGTCCAATGCTCAGCTCTGCATTATTAGCAGATGGACATCGAATTACTTCACCTCTTCACGTTCCTATTTTCTCATCTACTTAACACATGATATTATCAATTTCAGTAGATACATGTGGGCACTCCCTGTACCCGTGAGCAGACTTATTTCCATCACAAAACAACTGCTTTCAGATGTTCAGTTACGTCTTTTGAGTGAGGCATGATATCCAGGCCTTGCTGGTCAGCACATATCTTCATATGGCACAGTGATCTGTCCCAAGACCAATAAGGACCAAGCCACTCCAAGGAAGTCAACTGTGGGATACTTGCTAAAACTACTGAAATGGGAAATTAGCTCTCTTGTCGGAACACTTGAAATGACGAGGATGAAACCCGGATATGTATATTCCTAAGTGGACAGAGCCTGCCTGTGGGAAGCTGTAACAGAAAGAATCCCAGCTGTGCAATAAAAAGATAACAGAGCCCAGATGCCCCTGTTTAGGACACGAGGTCTTACAATGCCCAAAGCCAACACTGTCTGATCATTATTCAGTCTTTTGAGTCTCTATCAATGTCTCCATTGCTCTACCACCACACTGTTTTTTTTTTTTAAACTTATTCTAGTTTCATTAGTTTTATGTCATAATTAAAATAATCTGAGGGAGAGGAAGCAAGATGGCAGAGGAGTAGGAGACTGAAATATCATTAGGTTCAGCTGGACAGTTATCAAACCATTCCGAACACCTACAAACTCAGCGGGAGATGGAAGAGAAGAAGAGCAGCGATTCTAGGAACGGAAAATCGACCACTTTCGGAAAGGTAGGACTAGCGGAGAAGCGAATCCGAAGCAACAGGAAGGTAAACTGCAGGGGTTGGGGGGCCGGCTCCCGGCAAGCAGCGGAGCAGCAGAGCACAAAACCCGAACTTTTAGAGGTCGGCTCCACTGAGGGACATCGCTCCAGAGACTAAGTGGGGGTGAAGCCCTTGCGGGGACAGTGTGGTCTCAGGACCCGCGGGGTCACTGAAAGACCAGGGGTGTCTGAGTGTGGCAGAGCTGCCAGGTATCGGAGCCGGGAAGCCGGTGGCAGAGACGGAGATGAGGAATGGCTCTCAGCTCGGGCTTACCCTAAACCGTGATCCCAAGCACAGTCGGGCCACTGCTCTTGCAGGGACCCGACAAGTGACAGATCCGGGGAGACTCACCTTCCTCCTCTCAGTGCGGCAGGAATCTGCTGGGTTTGGAGACTCCCAACGGGGCCGCGCGCCAGAGACAGAAACACTCGGACACAGGCCAGGTGGGCTCGGAGCGCGACCAGAGAACAAAGAGACCGGAGGGACTGACTGCTTTTCTCCGAGAGCGCGTATTGAGGAACAGGACGGAGCTCTCGGCTCCTCCAGCCAGACACTGGGCGGCCGCCATCTTCGTTCCCATCCTCCAAAGCGGTACGGAAAGCGCGCAGGGAACAAAAGCTCCGAGAGCGAACCGGAGCAGGTGACTTAGCCTGGCCCCTGGCAAGGGCGGTGCAGTTCCGCCTCTCGGCAAAGACATTTGAGAATCACGGCAACAGGCCCCTCCCACAGGAGATCGGCAAGACCATCCAACCAAGACCAAGCTCACTAATCAAGAACTGCAGAACTCAAGAGCTAAGGGAAAGCAACACATAGAATTCATGACTTTTTCCCTATGATCCTTTAGACTTACAAAGTTAAATTTTTAAAATTTTATTTACAACTTTTCCTCTTCCCTCTTTTAACATTTTTAAACTATTTTATCTTATCAATACCTTTTTAAAAATCTTTTTAAATTTTCATTGTTATAGTCATATTTTATTCCTTCATTGTATTTTACCTTATTTTTGGTATACATTTAGGTTTCTTTTTCTTTAAAATATTGGAATATAATTTCTTCTAATACATCAAAATATACCTTAAATCTAGCATATGGCTTTGTTCTAGTCTCCAGCCTGATCACATTTTTTTTCCTTTTCCAACCAATTTATCTTATCAATTCCTTTTTTTAGAATATTTTTTAATTCACATGTTTAGTCACATTCCATCCCTTCAACATGATTACCCTTATTTTTGTATATATATAAGATTTTCTTTCTTTAAAATTTTGGGAGGTAGTTTCTTCTAAGAGACCAGAATATACCCAAATTCAAGTAGGTGGCTCTCTTCTATTCACTAGTCTAAAAAAATATATATGTATACATACATACATATATATATATATATATATATATACACAACACACACACACACACATATATATATAGTTTTTAATTTTTTTTATTTTTCCCCCTTTCTTCTCCCCCCTGCTTTGGGTCTCTTCTGATTTGGTTAATGTATATTTTTCTGGGGTCTATGACCCTCTTAGTATTTTATTCTCTCGTTCATATATTCTTATCTGGATAAAATTAAAGGAAGGAAAAACCAACAACAACAACAAAAAAAACCCCCAAAAAACAAGAGGCAGTACCAATGGCTAGGGACCTAATCAATACAGACATTAGTAATACGTCAGATCTAGAGTTCAGAATGATGATTATCAAGGTGCTAGCTGGGCTTGAAAAAGGCATGGAGGATATTAGAAAAAACTTGTGTGGAGAAATAAAATCCCTTTCTGGATAAATAAAAGAACTAAAATCTAACCAAGTTGAAATCAAAAAAGATATTAATGAGGTGCAATCAAAAATGGAGGCTCGGGGCGCCTGGGTGGCCCAGTGGGTTAAGCCGCTGCCTTCGGCTCAGGTCATGATCTCGGGGTTCCGGGATCGAGTCCCGCATCGGGCTCTCTGCTCAGCAGGGAACCTGCTTCCCTCTCTCTCTCTCTCTGCCTGCCTCTCTGACTACTTGTGATCTCTGTCTGTCAAATAAATAAATAAAAAATCTTTAAAAAAAAATGGAGGCTCTTACTGCTAGGAAAAATGAGGCAGAAGAGAGAATTAGTGATATAGAAGACCAAATGATGGAAAATGTAGAAGCTGAGCAAAAGAGAGACAAACAACTACTGGACCACGAGGGGAGAATTCAAGAGATAAGTGATACCATAAGACAAAACAATATTAGAATAACTGGGATCCCAGAAGAAGAAGAAAGAGAGAGGGGTAGAAGGTATATTGGAGCAAATTATAGTAGAGCATTTCCCTAATATGGCAAAGGGAATAGGCCTCAAAATCCAGGAGGCATAGAGAACCCCCTTCAAAATCAATAAAAATAGGTCCACACCCCATCATCTACTAGTAAAATTTACAAGTGTCCATAACAAAGAGAAAATCCTGAAAGCAGCTTGGGACAAGAAGTCTGTAACATACAATGGTAGAAATACTAGATTGGTAGCAGACTTACGCACAGAGACCTGGCAGGCCAGAAAGGACTGGCATGATATAGTCAGAGCACTAAATGAGAAAAATATGTAGCCAAGAATACTATATCCAGTCAGGCTGCCATTGAAAGTAGAAGGAGAAATAAAAAGGCTTCCAAGGCAAACAAAAACTAAAAGAATTTGCAGACACCAAACCAGCCCTAAAGGAAATATTGAAAGGGGTCCTCTAAGCAAAGAGAGATCCTAAAAGTAATAGACCAGAAAGGAACAATATACAGTAACAGTCACCTTATAGGCAATACAATGGCATTAAATTCATATCTTTCAATAGTTACCCTGAATGTAAATGGGCTAGATGCCCCAAACAAAAGATACAGGGTATAAGGACAGATAAAAAACAAGATCCATCAATATGCTGTCTATAAGAAACTCATAGACCCAAAGACACCTCCAGATTTAAAGTGAGGGGGTAGAAAATAATTTATCATGCTAACAGACATCAAAAGAAAGCTGGGGTGGCAATCCTTATATCAGAAAAATTAGATTTAAAGCCAAAGACTATAAGAGATGAGGAAGGACACAATATCATACTTAAAGGGTCTGGCCAACAAGAAGATCTAACCATTTTAAATGTCTATGTGCCTAACATGGGAGTAGCCAACTATATAAACCAATTAATAACAAAGTCATTAATTATATAATTATACAATAATATAATTATACAATAATTATACAATAATAGTAGATAATTATACAATAATAGTAGAAGACTTTAACACCCCCTCTATCACTGAAATGGACAAATCATCTAAGACAAAGATTAATGAGGAAATAAATGCTTTAAATGATACACTGGACAAGATGGACATTACATATATATTCAGAACATTTCATCCCAAAGCAACAGAATACATATTCTTCTCTAGTGCACATGGAACATTCTCCAGAATAGTTCACATCCTGGGTCACAAATCATATTATGAGCAACAATATGCCAACAAATTTGACAATCTGGAAGAAATGGATGCATTCCTAGAGACATATAAACTACCAAAACTGAACCAGGAAGAAATAGAAAACCTGAACAGACCCATAACCAGTAAGGAGATTGAAGGAGTCATCAAAAATCTCCCAACAAACAAGAGCCCAGGGCTAGACAGTTTCCCAGTGGAATTCTACCAAACGTTTAAAGAAGAATTAATACCTGTTCTCCTGAAACTATTCCAAAAAATAGAAATGGAAGGAAAACTTCCAAACTCATTTTATAAGACCAGCATGACCTTGATCCCAAAACCAGACAAAGACCCATCCAAAAAGGAGCATTATAGACCAATATCCTTGATGAACACAGATGCAAAAATTCTCACCAAAATACTAGCCAATAGGATCCAACAGTACATTAAAAGGATTATTTACCATGTCCAAGTGGGATTTTTTCCTGGGCTGCAAGTTTGGTTCAACACCTGCAAATCCATCAATGTGATACAATACATTAATAAAAGAAAGAATAAGAACAATATGATACTCTAATAGCTGCTGGAAAAGCATTTGACAAAGTACATCATCCTTTCATGGTCAAAATTCTTCAAGTATAGGGACAGAGGGTACATACCTCAATATTATCAAAGCCATCTATGAAAAACCCACAGTAAATATCATTCTCAATGGGGAAAAACTGACAGCTTCTCTCCATAAGGTCAGGAACATGGCAGGGATGTCCACTATCACTGCTGGTATTCAGCATAGTACTAGAAGTCCCAGCCTCTGAAATGAGACTACCAAAAGAAATTAAAGCATGTGGATCAGCAAAGCGGAAGTCAAACTCTCCTTCTTTGCAGATGATATGACACTTTATGTGGAAAACCCAAAAGACTCCACTCCAAAACTGCTAGAACTCATACAGGAATTCAGTAAAGTGTCAGGATATAAAATCAATGCATGGAAATCAGTTGCATTTCTATACATTAACAGCAAGACAGAAGAAAGAGAAATTAAGGAGTTGATCCCATTTACAATGGCATCCAAAACCATAAGATACCTAGGAATAAACCTAAGAGGCAAAGTATCTATACTCAGAAAACTATAAAGTACTCATCAAAGAAATTGAGGAAGACACAAAGAAATGGAAAAACGTTCCATGCTCATGGATTGGAAGAACGAGTATTGGGAAAATGTCTATGCTACGTAAAGCAAGCTACACATTTAATGCAATCCCTATCAAAATGCCATCAATTTTTTTTCAAATAAATGGAACAAATAATCCTAAAATTTATATGGAACCAGGAAATACTCCAAATAGCCAGAGGAATGTTGAAAGAGAAAGCCAAAGTTAGTGGCATCACAATTCCAGACTTCAAGCTCTATTACAAAGTTGTAATCACCAAGACAGTATGGTACTGGCACAAAAACAGACACTTAGGTCAATGGAACAGAATAGAGAGCCCAGAAATAGATAATCTATGGTCAGCTAATCTTTGACAAAGCAGGAAAGAATGTCCAATGGAAAAAAGACAGTCTCTTCCAACAAATGGTGATGGGAAAATTGGACAGCCACATGCAGAAGAATGAAACTGAACCATTTCCTTATACCACACCAAAAATAGACTCAAAATGGATGAAAGACCTCAATGTGAGACAGGAATCTATCAAAATCCTTGAGGAGAACACAGGCAGAAACCTCTTCGACCTCAGCCACAGCAACTTCTTTCTAAAAACCGCCAAAGGCAAGGGAAGAAAGGGCAAAAATGAACTATGGGGACTTCATCAAGATCAAAAGCTTTTGCGCAGCAAAGGAAACAGTCAACAAAACCAAAAGACAACTGACAGAATGGGAGAAGATATTCACAAATGGCATATCAGATAAAGGGCTAGTATCCAAAATCTATAAAGAACTTACCAAACTCAACACCCAAAGAACAAATAATCCAATCAAGAAACGGGCAGAAGACATGAATGTACATTTCTGCAAAGAAGACATCCAGATGGCCAACAGACACATGAATAAGTGCTCCACATCACTCAGCATCAAGGAAATACAAATCAAAACCACAATGAGATGCCACCTCACAGCAGTCAGAATGGCTAAAATTAACAAGGTAGGAAAGGACAGATGTTGGCGAGGATGTGGAGAAAGGGGAGCTCTCCTACACTGCTGGTGGGAATGTAAGCTGGAGCAGCTGTTCTCCAGAGCATCTTTTTGAGGTTCCTAAAAAGTTGAAAATAGAGCTACCCTATGACCCAGCAATAACACTACTGGGTATTTATCCTAAAGACAAATGTAGTGATCTGAAGGGGCACATGTACCCAAATGTTTAAAACAGCAATGTCCACAATAGCCAAACTATGGAAAGAACCTAGATGTTCAAGAGATGAATGGATAAAGAAGATGCGGTACATACATACAATGGAATACTATGCAGCCATCAAAAAATGAAACCTTGCCATTTGCAATGATGTGGATGAAACTAGAGGGTATTATGCTGAGTGAAATAAGTCAATTAGAGAAAGACATTTACCATATGATCTCTCTAATATGTGGAATTTGAGAGGCAGTCCAGGGTTTTGTGGGGGTAGGGAAGGAAAAAATGAAACAAGATGGGATCAGGAGGGAGACAAACCATAAGAGACTCTTAATCTCACAAAACAAATTGAGGAGCGGGGGGTAGGGATAAGGTGGTTGGGTTATGGGCACTGGGAGGGTATGTGTTATGGTGACTGCTATGAAATGTGTAAGCCTGATGATTCACAGACCTGTACCCCTGTGGCAAATAATATATTATATGTTAATAAAAATAATGTAAAAATAAAAAAGAATCTGAAAGGACTGTGAGTTGGTAGAACCCTTTGTAGAAATCAAGAGACTTTATTGTGTTCATATTTTTTTTTTCACATTGGAAATATGTCTTAAAAATCATCTTTAGGGCACCTGGGTGGCTCAGCAGGTTAAGCATCTGCCTTCAGGCCAGGTCATGATCCCAGGATCCTGAGATTGAGTACCACATCAGGCTTCCTGCTCAGCGGGGAGCCTGCTTCTCCCTCTCTCAATCCCCTTGCTTGCGCTCTCCCTCTTTCTCTCTGTCAAGTAAATAAATAAATAAAATCTTAAAACATAAAAAGAATCATCTTAAATTCAGAAAGGGCTTTATGACAAGAAGACAACAAAGTCCTTGATGTGATTTTTGTTTCTTATCAATCATTGTATACATAGCACTTAGCATAATGCTTGGTATAAATTACTTATTATATCAACCAACCAGTTAAATAGTATTAACCAAAATTCTTTATTATAACTTCAATGCACCGATCTTTAGGGAAATGGTTAATTTTCATTTATATACTTTATGGTAGATTATACAGTTGCTAAAATATTATAAAGGATTTCGAATACCATGGAAATCTAAGTATGATATTAAGAGAAACTCAGAAGTTTGCATACAAAGCACAAATGTATCTATTTAATAAAAAATGTACTACAGAAGAATACTCCAAAATGAAAGCATAGGAGGGTACCTATTTTTTTTTTACTTTCTCACTTCTTTATAACTACCAAAACGTAGTAACACATTGGCCTATGACTACCTTAATATTGTGGAAGGACAGGCACTTAAAAATATGCAATTTCGGGGCGCCTGGGTGGCTCAGTGGGTTAAAGCCTCTGCCTTCGGCTCGGGTCGTGATCCGGGGGCCCTGGGATTAAGCCCCACGTCGGGCTCTCTGCTCTGCGGGGAGTCTGCTTCCTCCTCTCTCTCTCTCTCTGCCTGCCTCTCTGCTTACTTGTGATCTCTGTCAAATAAATAAATAAAATCTTTTAAAAAAATAAGCAATTTCAACTTTTTGTTCATGATAGCTTCAATTCTATCATTTTATAAATCCAAGAACCATTAAACTATTGGTGGTTTTTGGAAATCTCACTGTTTTTGCTGTGAAAATTCAAAGGATCCAAATTCAGGGCAAAGCTGGCAAAGTTCTTAGTCACAACATACTTATATTTTCTTTGTTACTGTTTTTTAATGGTTGTTTCGGATTCTTTCCTATGCTTGTGAAATCAAGCAGAAATAGAGAATGTTAGAGACATAGGAGAGTGTCATGTGCTGCCCTGGATGTGATCCTTTTATATCAAGAATATCAAGAATGCCCAACATCCTCATGTTCTCACCTAACTGTTCCCTTGGCACTGACCAAGAGCCCTTCTTTGTTTCCCTACTCAGATTCCTCTGTCCTTCAGTCTTCTTGCCTGTCCTCACCCTTGGCTTCCCTATCCAACCCCTATCACATTTCCCCTAAACACCTGATCTATGAAATGTCCATATTAAGCCTACTCAGTCTCCAACCTGAGGTCTTCTGCCATCTTGCTTTTGGAATACTCTTTCTCTGCCCAAGTTGACCTACTGAAATTTCTCCTTATTATTCAATTTTCAAGTAGGAATCTCTTCCCTCAAAAAGGCTTCCTTAACCCCTCATATGGGTCAAGCACCCTTATAGTACCTTATCGTAGCTTCCCAGAGGTCCTTGATCTCTCTATACAAAGCACTGACCACATTCACTGGTATGTGTTTGAAGGTTGTCCTATCAGAATGTAACCCATGTGACCACAGACATTATCTGTCTGTCTTGTGCACCTTGCATGTGGTCACAACTCTTAGTGCAGAGCATGGCACATATTAATTACAGCATTTAGTAGAATTAGAAAGAATGGATGGGCAGCACACACTCGTTTAATACCACAACCATTACTGAAGATGAGTAATCTAGTCCTTTGGACTCCTAGCTCACCTCCACTCACTGTGTCACTCGGCCTTCCTTGATTCCTTTCTTAAGTTAGCTGTTTTCAACTTTTTCCAAGTACATGGTATAATATTATGCCATTTGATTTTCTCACAGATTTCTGGGAGAGATTTCCATTTGTTGTGGGGAAAAAAGAGAGGGTAGAAAGAAAAGGACAAAGGTAAAAGGAGAGAAAAATAAAATGCTCAAAGAGAGCATGTCTTTGGAAAAATCAGTATTTAACAGTCGATCATACCTCCACAGTAGAAGATGACTAAAGAAAAAAGCCCCTTAAATTAATAAACAAAAACCAAAACTCCTCTAATTCATGGTTTAGAATCCTTGGATCAGAAGTTCCAGAGAGGAATTTGCAAACATATTTTGTTTTAAAGTCCTTTTTGTTATGATGTCAGCAAACTGTGGCCATTTATGAACTTTTGCAGAAATTCACTAATATTCAGACACTAAAAATAAACAGACACAAAAGAAACAGAAAAATTAAAAGCTGGAGCTCATTCAGGCTCATCCTTTTGGTGCCCTTCATAAGCAGGGTGATAAAATGAGAGTTTATAGATTGAGGAGTTGGCTGTCTTCAAAATTGACAAGGGATTTATGAAAAACCGCAAAAAACAACTGATATGAATAACCTCTATAATGATCCAGCATTAAATTATAACAGATGCTAACTCCCCAGGAAATCGGAGACTAAAAATAGGAAAGACAAAATAACCTTGAAAGAATTTAAGGAAAACTGGCGATCTCCAGACTCCATAATTTAAAAAAAAAAAAAAGTCACTTATACTTTAATTCAATGTGAGTTTATTTACAAAAGATTTGGTTACCTCACTGAATACATCGCTTTAAAACATTATATGAGATATTTGGCTAGTTCTATCCTATAGTGTTTGTATCTTAGGGCAAAAACAAACATACAAACTGTAAGATATGATGAAACTATTTCATTTACCATTTACTCTTCAAACAACTTTAAACAAATAATGATAAATTTTACTTCAGGGATTTCTGGTGAGCAGTTAGGAGGTTGAGCTGAGAAAATCAAATGGTCTGTAATTGGGTCATGACCCTATAAGCTCTTGCTTCACTGGAGGAAGCAAAACAAGTTTCAGATCAATATTTACACACAGAAAAAAATTTCCTAAATATTTGGGGGTTTGTGCAATGGTTAATTTGACCACAAAATGCTTTTTTTCATATTCTGCAATTCTAGAAGGAAAATGTATGAATCCTCAGATGCTTTTAAAGAAACATATCAAATTAAAAACAATCTTTATCTTAAAGGGCTGATTTTTATTGCATAGATTTCATGGTGTGTTCATTGTCAGTAAATTAATCCATTGAGTTCTTTTCATCATAGAGTCAGGAAGGTGGGGAGTCTAGAACTTGAGGAAGCTCTCTAAAGACAGTTTCTAGAAAGCAACAAATCATCTTAAAAGAACTGGCCAGGAAACTAGGTAGTTTGAAAACCACCAGTTTTAGCATCAAGTAAAAGCTACTTTGTGACTGAAAGAAAAGATCGTTTTCAATTTTATCATTTTTAGTAGAATTCAGACATACCTAATAACATTTTTTATAACAGACTCTATTGGTAGTCAAACTTATCTAGTCCTGTCTGACCCTTTGATGACCCAGTTAACAAATATTCATAGACTACTATTATTTGTTAGGTATTTTTTTATGCTAGAAATAGAAATATAAGACATAGCTTCTGCTCTTAAGCAGTGTATACTTTGGTTGGGTAAAAGAGAAGCTAAATAAGTTCATCAGTTTTATAATATAAGCAACTATAACAATTGCAAATTTTCCTGTCACAAATAACACAAAAACTAACTGAATTAGTTTAAACAATGGAATTGATTGTATTACATAACTGTACTGCAAGGCTTCAGTGCTACAATTATTTACAATAATGAAATGAAAGACATATTTCCTTTCCTTCTTTGTCTTTCACCTTCCATGGTGTCAGTTACATCCTAAGCTGGTCTTGGTGGCAAAAGGGCTGCAGTAGCTCCAGAGGTCTCATTTGTGTAACATATCAATGAAAAAGAGAAAGAGCAATGGCTTTTACTGGCTCTCCCAGAAGAATGAGGACAGTCTTCTGAACCCGTTACTTTGCCCAGAATAATGCCCTGATTGACTTCATCTTGAATTTCCTGACTTTTCTCTGTGGCAAGGAGGGTTGAAATTAGCCTAGAGAAAAGAGAACGCCATATCCTGTGTCTCACTCTGTCCCTAAATCGCATAAGGGTAAACAATGGAAAGGATGTGCAAGCAATAACCTTCACAATGTCCTCTTCTGTTTCTTCAATTCTACCCCCTCCACGCACAAATTTGTATGCATTTTTCAAAATCTCTACAATGATAGGAAAACACTCAATCCCTCCCAAAGGGTAACATGAGAAATTTTATCAGCTGCATTCAGGTACATATACAAGATCTCCATGTTATCCTCTTAATTGAACTGGTTGAAACTCTGTATGGTCTATATGGTCCAGTAGTCTATTGCATATATATATTTTATCCACCCCCAATTTTCCAAATATATGATCATGGGCAAACAATAGGGTAATGTCAATGAAAATTCTCATTTGGAAAAGGAGAGAATGAGAAATAACATATAACTGTCAATATTTCACAGCACAAAATGCATGCTGCTGTCCAGAAACAACTAAGACTCCCCTTTCTTTGAAATGGAGTCAGTCCTTCGATCAGCAACAAAAGCACTCAGGAGGCTGCCACCTGGGAAAATCTTCCTTGTCCATTGTCCCACATAACCACATCAGGGCATAATTCCCTTTCCAAGCAATGCACCTCCTTAACGGTGCTGTGCAATGATTTCCAGTTTTAGAAGATTGGTTAGGTGGGCATGAAGCTATCACCTGCTGCTTTCAGCCAAGTTTGAGGTTTCTTTGGTAATCAACTCACTTTAAAGTGTAGTTAGCTTTGGTTTAATAGCCTCTGAGAAATCCCACAGTCTCGTTTTCAGAGGCACAGACTGAGTTTGGGTCCACTCTGTGAGCCTGTGCGTTTCTGTCTTCCATACTGATGCTCTGTAGTAAGAGGCACCTTTGCACAGCCAATTCTCCTTCAATGGACTTGAACTTCATTTTGACATTTGGCTTGGAGCAAATGGAAAAATTGCCTCTTGTGGAGAAGGGCAGGTAATGTGCCACTTACCTCCATGCTATATCCTAAGCACATCATCAAGATAAGACTGAGCTCCACTTTTAACAGTCAAACAATGCTTAATAAAGATACCTCAGAGATTTTGGGATTATTAGGCTGGTCTCTTATGCCTGCTTTTTTTTTTTTTTTTTTTTTTTTGTAAGAATCCCACCTCTCTGCCCCTTGCTTTTGCTTGGGGTAAAGTATTTGGCTTTTACAACTCTGCCAGATTTCAAATTACAAATATTTTTGGCACAGACATTACTGTTTGCAAGCAGAGAATGCTTGTTTTAGCAGAACTATGTGCTTTTTTTCCCCTTCTGTGCCTTTGAATTGGCCTGTTTTAGATTAATTCTTTCTCTTTCTTTAGTCTTTTTAGTAAGAGTCAAAAGAAGTAGCCAACACTCCAAAAATTCTGTTGTTGTTGTTGTTGTTGTTGTTTTATCAATTCTCTTAATGCTATAGCTAAAGCATGTGATGATCCTGGCTCTGGATCCAATGGACCAGCTCACCAATGCTTATTATTCTCTCACACAAAATGTTCTAGAATCCCATTCCCTTCCACCTACTTTTTAAAGAAGAGAAAAATCCTCACATCATGGCGTGTTATCTGGAAGAGCTCACAACATCAATGCTCCATTTCTAACCTCACCCATAGCCATTTTACAGGATTTTCTTGGGAAAGGGATAAGGCAAAAAAAGAGAAGGTGTTTTAAAACCATAACCCTAAAAGGGCCATGTAGGATTTGTATCTAAGACAATGGATGTGTGAGAAAATGGGTAAGAGTAATTTAACACAGCCCGACTGTCCACTTTTAGTACTGATTAAGCTTTTCTAAATTGAGACACGTGAAGGATGTAGGAAAGAATCAAAAAGTGAGCGACATTTTGACAGCCTGGTGTCCTTCTCACTAATTTAAGTTTAGGGTACCTGAAAATGGAGATCTTATACTTAAATTCATAGGAATTCCTGGGGAAACAACAAAATCCCTGAGGTAAAAATGACTTGGAATGTTTAGGCTGATGAGCCTTGAGAAAGGTGCCTAGAACTCCCAGTGCTCCAGTGGGACTGAAGCTCTAATGTTTTCAAAGTGGCATAAAATAAAGATCACGCACGTCTTATGCCGGATGACAACTAAGAGGTCAGAAAATTCGAGCTTGCATGGATGATTACCTAAACTGGATGGATTCTCTTGGAAAGTAGATGAAATGCTGGGTTAAAAAAAAAAAAACAGCTTTGTGGGAGAATGGGGAGGGGAGAAGGAACAATTTTGTCTGTTTAGAGAGGAGAGGGAAGGATAATTCGACTGAGATTAAGTTTCTAATTCTTTGCCTGAATAAAGTCTCTTAATAAACTTAAATGGTGTAATCAAGTTAAGATTCCTAAAAGTTGAGTTGGTAGAAAAAGATCTGTACCTGCTACAAAATAATCATATGAGAACAAGGAATAGAGATGAAAGTTAAGATGTGCTTATTTGAGAGCAAATACATAATTAAGCTGGAACAGAGTCCTTAGGTTGACAAATAATAGGAATTTATGCTAGAAAGATAGGTTCTAACACATCCAGTTTCCTAAAAATACTTTAGTTTCGATGGAGTGAATCAGGGCAGGGGTATATTCAAACTAGAGATCAGTCTGGTCACTATGTACGGGATGATACAAACATCATTGTATAACAGCCTTCAGTCTGTCAGATTTTACCAACTTTATATTTGCAATGAGAAAACATATTTTCTCTTCTTTTTCAAGATTTATTTTTATTTGAGAGAGAGAGAGTGCATGCATGAGTGGACGGAAAGGCAGAGGGGAGGGAGAGAGAGAATCCCAAGCAGTCTCCCTTCTGAGCATGGAGTTCCAGACATAGCCCAATCTCACAGCCCTGAAACCGTGACTGAGCCAAAACCAAGCATCAGATGCTAAACTGACTGAGCCATCCAGGCACCCTGAGGAAAATTTATTTTCATGACACATGTAGGCAACAGATAGTACCTTTACCTTTAGTTAATGAAACCGCAGCTTGGAGAAACTTGAAAGAGAGATCACTCAACCAGAATCACTTAGCTAGTGGCAAGAAGAGCTGGAAGCTGAAACACTGACTTTGGACACCAGGTAGGATAATCTTTCCGTCATAACTAAAGGCATGTCTGGTTCCCTGCTCCAACATTCCCCTAACTTCAAGGTCACAGTCTAAGTCAAATTAATGATGTTTACTTTATATTCTTTGGGACTCAATATTTCTTCCAAAGGACATCTTGTGCGTCAGGTTTTTCTCTTCTGTGCCTCAGTTTCCCATAATCAGGTTACTGACCCCTATTGCCAGGCCAGACCTTTCTTTGATTGCTATTATTTGGACATCTCCAGTTTCCTGTTGCTTTCTATCAAGTTATTATTTTTTCTCCTATACTAAGATAGGGCGGTTGTGGATACGTTTCTTATCTGCAAAATTAGAAAAGGACAAGGCAGGGAAACATAAAGAAAATAACACAGCTTTCAACTGGCGTGGGTTTGAATCCCTTCTCTACTACTCAACAGCTGTCTTAGAAGCACACTTGATGTAGATTCCAATGGTCTCGCTCTGGAGAGCTTCTTGCTTCCCCTTCTCACCACCACTCATCCACTAGGGGCTGCTGTTATGTCTCATCCATGATAAACGCTTGGAAACAAACAGAAACCATTCAAACCATGTATTCTGAGTAAAAGAAGCCCCGGAGACAGTTAATTACACTCAGGATATCAAGATATTCAGTAGATCTTTTTTAATACCAAAATCTAAGTCCTTGCGGTTCCCTTTATTTCCATCTCTGTACCGCAGTGTGATTTCCCTTGACGCAAATCTCTTCTACTACTTTTTATCCCAGATTCCCCTTTGCCTATTAGAACCCCAAGGGACCCCATGGTTAAAAAACAAAACAAAACTCCGTGACATCCTTACAATCATAACAGAACATGCTGTCTGCTCTTGGCACTAAGTCAAACCTGGCTGACCCGAAGGATATGGTTTCCCGTGTAGAGAGTGAGTGGAAATAATAAGATGAGGGAACACAAGTATAGACAGATAAGATGATGTGATAGGATGAGAAGAGCAGATGGGGGGGGGGGCTCGGAAGTTGTTAATATGCTTGTCCTTAATCTGAAAAAAGAAATTGATAACGGTCAAAAAGCTGCATGGGGCAGAGAGGGGAATGTTAAGTACACCTGTTTCTCGGCTCACCTCCTGGTGCTCAGATATGTGGCATATGGTGGAGTGAGAACCAAACACTTCAATGAAATGGAAATATGAATAAACGACAGAGGTAAAATGAAGAACAATGAAAAATAAAATATAAATAAAATATAAAAATTAACAAAAAAAAACCCGCAACATTCCACTGCTAAGTTCTTCTCAACTTTAACTCTGTAGCAAATTTCAACACAGTGTCAGGAAGCAAATCAATGAAAAACAAATAAATAACCTAATGCAATCATTGTACCAAATATGGAAAGATCTGTGCAAACTGCTCTTATATGGTGATAATGATCTTCTTTTGGTGAGTCCTCAGCATGTGGTAACCCCAAACCAATCTTCTGGTGAACCTTAAGAGCCCTACCAAGTTTACACATGTTTAGTGCACGAACTCTTAACCCCCTGGTACTTAGCATTGGGTCCCACTCATATCCAGCATCGTTAGACCTGAAAAACTACATAAACCCTACCTATCCAAGAAGCAAATAATGAAGGCAAAATGTCAGGTAAAGGGCTGTGAGTTATTATAAATTAGATGATAGGGTTATAAGGTCCCTAATCCTGGAGAAGAATAGAAGATAGATAAATATTTATCGAGAAAGGCATAGCTCCAGTTTTCCATTCCTAAAGTAGGGTTTTATCTCAATCTGATTAAATATCCTTTAAAAAATTTCCATTACAAATCCAGATAATTTGTTTAAAATACCTACATAAGACCTGGCATACTGAAAGGACCCAATGCTCATTATCTATCAAATTGGTATTGGTGCCAGTAATGGGATATTTACTTTCAGTTAATTAGAAAAATGGTCATCAAAAGCAATATGATTTGAGGATTTGAATAGCTATTAGGAACAACATAAAAATCCAAGAGCTGTTTTGAGAAGATTAGCTGCAAGTTAGGCTGAGTAGGCATGAGGTTTGGGCTTTAATCCTTCCTTGAACTCTACACTGGAGAATGATTCATGGGGAACCCAGCATTCTTTAAGGGCCACTGCAAGAGTGAACAGTTTGTATAATATAGCATAATTGTATAATATACCATCAAGTATATATATATTAAAGTTAACATTTCTCCAAAGACTTGTATATTTAGGTTGCTTAAGTTATAAGAAACAATTTTGTGCAATATTGTTTAACTGGTTGATTTAATAAATAATTTATGTTAAACATTGTACAGAAGTCCTGTGTATATATGAAGACTAATAAGAAACAAAAATTGATTTCAAAGAGTTTGCTGTCTTCATTGTTGTAAAGCCTTTTCCATATTTAGGATGATTTCCTTAGGATGGATTTCTAAACATGCAAAAAATAAGTATGAATGCAGTAAAGGCTGTTCTTAAAAGAGCCTACCAATTCACAATTGTTTCAGTAATATGTGGTAGAAATCTATTTTTATGTCACTTAATCCAGACTCTTCATTCAATTAACATTTAGCAAACATTTAGTCCATACTCTATGCTCTAGGTTTTGTATCATAAAACAAGAATCTAAAAATTAATAAAACACCATCCTTGTCTAATCTAGTGGGGAAACGTTATAGCGGGGAAACTATTAATGCCGCAGAGGAGCTGTTTTGTGCCACGGGAACAAGAACAGGAGGTCATGAATTCTGTCTGACAGGTCACAGTTCATAAAGCCTATGGTATTTAAATTTGGGTCTTCAGGGATGAGAAGGGGTTTTAGAGTTGGCATGAGGAAAGAAGTTTCATGAAAGGGTAGATAAAATGTGTGAAGTCCATATAGTGAAAGTTTATGGCATCTTTAAGAGAACTGGGAGTTGTCTCTTTGGGCCAGAGTTCTAGAGGAGGCAAGAACAAGAAGATAACAATGGAAGTAAAAAGTGTGTAGGGCCACATCAGGGTGGAGCATATAAATACACTAGGGTAGTTGGACTTATAAAGAATTTTAAGAAAGTGGCCTGATATAATCAGATGTGTACTTTGTATAATTTTACCTTTGGTGAATGGACTAGAAAGGTAGGAGGTAGCAGAAGCCAAGTATAAGGGCCAAATATGAGGCATGAGGATGGGCACCACTAGAAATTATCAGATAATTTGGATCTACTGAGCCTGAAATAATTTCGGATGTAAATCCTTAGACTTGGTGAACAGGTGAATGTCTTGCCTAAAAAAGGAGCCACAGCCACTGTCTCTTTTATTTCGAATCCCAAGTGCATATAGTTATGCCAATAATCTTATTAGGAAAATTACATCAGCAAAAACGGTTTTCCTCAAGAGGGAAATAAGGAATGATGACTTCAGCTTTGGATCTGCTGGCTTTGAGATGCTAGCAGACATTCCATAAAGAGAATTTAAAAGAAAATAATGGTTCTAGAAGATACAAGAGAAAGGATAGAACCCGAGATACACATTTTCCAGCCATTGGTGTTGAGGTGATAGTTGAAGTTGCTGGAATAAATGGGACCATTTGGTGAAAGCATGTAGTGTTAGAAACGAAGACTAAAGTCAGAATCTTGAAGACTTCTCATCTTTAAGGGGCTGAATGGAAGAAAGGAGGCTTTATTCTTTTAGGTAGTTTGTGGGGAAAATCCTACCATAGCCTCAGAGTCGTCCACATCTCCTCATAGGATGGAAACTTCCAATATGGCTCTGAGACGGTTTTCAATAATAGTTGTATAAAACAAATTTAGAACTTTTTTTTAGTGTGACAAAACCTGAATTCTGGATGTAACAGGGAAATTCCTGTGATTCACATGATTTGGAAGGTCTCCTTGTCAAGGGTAAGAGGTACATGAAGTTAACTGGTTGAGTGGATAAATTAATTCTTTCAGGGGCCCCTGTCCATGATGAAACTCCAAAGCACAATGCCAGCATAGTCTCTGATAAGACCTCATTCGACACCAGGCCCGTAAGACAAGATGCTGGTCAGGAAGGATTTGGAGGAAGCTCAGCTCTAGAACGTTTAGCTTTGCTGTGTGACAGAAAGTCTCATTGACTCTGTGTCCTTTTCAGACTAGTTGGAGGGCATCCTAAACCCTCAGGAGCTGAATTCTCCCCACCTGAAAAATCAGACAGCACTCAGAGACCGAAGAGTCAACCTGGAGACAGCAGAAAAGACCTTGGAATCCAAGGACTCCCATATCCAAAAACGTTTTTGATTTCAGCTGTGAGGTAAGGGGAAACGAGGATATACGATCGTTTTTAAGTTGACTTAATATGGCTACAAATTCTTCTTCACTACTCCTTTCATTAAGACGGAGAGTTCAATTCCCTTCCCCTGGGATCTATCCTGGCTTTAGTCACTTGTTCGACCAACAGAACGCAGTGGATGGGAAACCAGATCCTGAGATGACCTGTGGCCTCTCCGCAGGATGTTTGAAACACTCATTCTGCAATCTGCCTGCCGTGCTGTGGGAAAGCTGACGGGAGGACTCCACAGGAAAGCAATGATGCCTTTGCAAGCGGTCCTGGCTGAGGAGCCAACCAGCAGCCTGCACCAACTTGACAGCCATGTGGCAAAGCTACCTTGGAAGGGGATCCCTCGCTGGTTGGCTCCTCAGCGAGGACCTCTTACAAAGACATATGGTCAACCCAGGAGCCCTGCCCCAAATGCACATTCCCAAGCAAAACAAATCCTATTTCTTGATTTCGGTTCCTGAACTTGGTGATCGTTTGTTATACAGCAGAATATAATCAAAACATTTGGTCAAAATATTTCCAATTGCACAATGATCCCTCTAAATGATTACAACTTCCCCAGAGGCTTTTATTAATTCATGAGAGATTTCTCTAAAGCTTAAGAAATAAGACTCCAACAGCAACAACAGAACTTTCCCGGAGATGAACATGCGCTGTCTAGCAGTACTGTGGCAACCCAACAGCAAAGACATGAGCAATGAAATACACTCTAACACTCCTTCCAGATAAGTTTCTGGTTGTTTTCTCCGAGTATGTGTGTTGATGGACGACAAACTGAGGGAAGTACTAGGGATAGCTGCTGTCTGTTCCTCTTGTAAGAAAGGGCAGTAGGAAGAGGGATGCCCGGGAAGAGAATCTGTTAAGTGGTCAAAGAAAAACATACCTACAAGTGAAATCTCACTGCTGAATCATTTCCCCAGCTCGTCTGCAAGGGATCCTTACAGGGAAATGTTTTATCCTAAGTACCAACTCAAAGGTCATAGGCATTCCTAATGAAGTCAGAGAAAAGAAAGCATTTTGTTTTCTACATAACTAAAGTGAGGCTGTTTCCAGAATATAAATGAGACAAAGACACACCAAGAATGTAATTTGCAGATATCTGAAAGAATGATTTAATTGTCCTGGCAAAGTTACTCATTACGTTTTGGGCCTTGACATCATTCCAGTTCCCTGTTTACTGTATGATGCTTGAAATTACATGCTAACAAAAATGATTTTAGAAACAGAAATGCTCCATAAAAAATAAACGAATATAATTTGGAGCACATTAAAAGAGATTGGCAAAGAGCCTAGAGCAAACTCAAGAGTTTATCATATGAAAACATTATTCTCGATTTAGGGCATGCTGTTTGAAGAATCAAGTCTTAAGAAACAAGAGAGTGCAAAAGGGCCTTAATGGTTTCTTCTACTAATTAATAAAGAAATATCTCTAAGATAACCAATCTAGCACATAGAGCCTGAAGCCTGTTAAAGACACATGATCCGCAACAGGACGGAGGTATCTGCAATACATTTTCATACAAAGGCAGGTACCCTGTGAGGATTTGGTAAACATTAATTAGATTTAAATATATGCTTCTAATACCGACACAGACAGTTTCTCATCAGTGGAATCGTTTGAGAAACCTCACAGCGTAGAGTCCTCATAGGAAATTCCCATAGCACAGAGCAGATAAGAACGTGTCTATTTATGGTGTAGGATTGTGGAAAAGAGTAACATGTCAGATTGACACTATTTTGAGCACTAACCAGGATTAGTATAGAAAGCTGGGGACTGTGTGATTTGGAATACACACATACACACAATTCCTAATTTGAACATATAAAATATATATGGATGTTCTGAAAAAATTTAAAAGCCCCAGAGAAAAATTTAAGGTGCCACATTATATATGTGTAATGTATTATATATGCAGTATATATATTATATATTAGGCATTATATATTATATATATATCATAAATATTTTAAAAATTTATTATAAAATATTAGAAAATTTAAGGTGCCATATTATATATATAATGTATAATATATGCATTATATATTATATATTATGCATTATATATTATATATTATACATTACATATATTATAATGCATTATTTTATATATATTTATATATATTTTATATATAAAATTTATATTTTTATATATAAAATATATATATATATAAATTATATATATATATATATATATATATATATAAAATGTAGTCCCTAGCAATTAACAAAAATATTTTCAACTCCCATAAACATTTCACCAACTCCATCTTTGTATTGGTCCTACCCAAATTTCCTATGCCCCTAATCTGTTCAAGACGATCTCAAATTGGGCATTTCTCTGAACACATGCATCTATCTGCCTGGATTAAATTCTTAAATACTTAGGAAAGTCACTGCAATTTACAATATAAATAAGGTACGGAAGTTATCAAGTTGTTCTAAGACTTTCCATCTGATTTCCTTTATCTTTACTTTGCCTGGAGGTTTCTGGCTCCTGTCTGATCTTTCTGAAGCCCTGACCATACGGTCATTTGCTAATGTGGTCGATGAAATTTACATCCTCTTCAAAAATGACAAAATTCTGAATGAAGCTTGATGCATGTTTATTGAAAACAAAAAACAACAAAAGTTTATCACACTATTTGCAGCAATACAAGCAACATTTTCTAGCCATTATGAAACATAATAAAACAAAATTCCTAGATTGTCTTTAATTTTTATGCTTCCTCTGAAAAGCTAATTTTACAAGTATCCTTGGCCCTGCTAATATACTAAGGACAATTGACATCAGAGAATAGGTACAGTAAACTCTGAGCTGAGAGCCAGAATTAAAAGGGGCCATTTATCACGAAGAACAAAATGCATCTTACACATCAGTGTGAGAGAGTAGGAGGAAACTTTCATCAGAAAAAAAAGCAGAGTGAGAGAGAATAGAAGGGAAGTTCCTGGGGTCGGAAAAACAGATATGGATAAAAGTAGAAATGAAAAATATTGTCAGGTTGGGGCACCTGGGTGGCTCAGTTGGTTAAGCGACTGCCTTTGGCTCAGGTCATGATCCTGGAGTCCCAGGATCGAGTCCCGCATCAGGCTTCCTGTTCAGCAGAGTCTGCTTCTCCCTCTGCCTCTCCCTTCTCAGGCTCTCTCTTTCTCCCAAATAAATAAATGAAATCTTTTTAAAAAGGAAAAATATTGTCAGGAAAATATCTATGTTGTCACTTTTGGAAAATAAAGTGGGGAAAGGAACTAATGGCTTCTATGCCTTTGGGTACCTCCAGTGTTAGATGCTTTATGTAGATGATTCCATCTTATCCAGAGTCTCAAAAACCTGTAGATACATTATATACATTTTTGAAATAAGCAAACCAAGACTTAAGTATGTCCAATAACTTGCTAGTAAGTGATAGGGTCAGTGTTGGGGTTTTGGTCCCCCCACACCATGTTACCACATTTCCTACAAAAAAAAGTGCGATGGTAGAAATGGGGCGAGTGGGGATACACTTACTTCAATCTGACTGCTACAAAATGAAAACATTTTGGATGCTTTCAACTTGTAAAGATACCCTTATCTTATTAATTTCTAATACATGTAATTTCTAATGTAGATATCAATATAAATATATATTACACAGATATTTCTCAGTATCTTTTTCCTACTTATAACTCAAGGTTTTTATTAGTTTATATTTATTTTTAATTTTTTATTATTATGTTTTAAATGTTCACTATGTATATAGAAAAAGTAAACATTTGAATCTGTGTCTGGTTCAAACAGCTTATTTTATTTTATTTTATTTTAAAGATTTTATTTATTTATTTGACAGAGAGATAAAGAGTACAAATAGGCAGAGCACAGGCAGAGGGAGATGGTGAAGCAGACTTCCTGCCGAGCAGAGAGCCCCATGTGGGACTCGATCCCAGTGGGATCATGACCTGAGCCAAAGGCAGACATTTAACTGAGCCACCCAGACATCCCTCAAACAGCTTATTTTAAACTGAAAAATATATCATGAAGGAAAGACATGTTTCAAATATATCATTTCCACTAATATTTGTTTTAAATTTTATTTATTTTTATTTATTCATTTGAGAGAGAGACAGAGAGAGCACAAGCAGGGGGAGCAGCAGAGGGAGAAGCAGACTCCCTGCTGAGCAGAGAGCCTGATGCGGGGCTTGATCCCAGGACTCAGAGGTCATGACCTAAGCCAAAGGCAGACGCTTAACCATCTGAGTCACCCAGGCACCCTGTCTACTAATACTTGTTATACAATAAACTCATCAGAATTCAATCGTTTGGGGTGGTGGGGTTATGGGCATTGGCGAGAGGGGTGTGCTGTGGTGAATGCTCTGAAGTGTGTAAACCTGGCGATTCACAGACTTGTACCCCTGGGGATAAAAATACATTGTATGTTTATAAAAAAAATTTAAAAATTAAAAAAAAATATTTCAATCATTTGGTAAAGTAAAATCACTATTCTATGACGAATGAGAATGACTTAAATGAAGAAGGAAATAATATTTACCAGAAATTGCTGACATTGGTTGTTACATTATCAGTGTTCCTTTTCCTCTCTTTCTGCTATAATTTATTTGGAAGATTAGTGAGTATGTCTATAGGTATGTGTGTGTGCATATGTATTTCTTAAGAAAAATACATTATATTAATGAGAAAATATAGCCATAATCCCAAACCTATTTACATCTACCAATGTATATTCAGAGTATTTTAAATATGGTGTTTAAAGTTGAGATAAAATGACAACAGTTTCCCATAGAAAATTAAGTGACAGAGTTTTAGTCTGAGTAAATAAAAATATTGAATTAATTATGATCCCTAGCTTATACTGTGGTTGATTTAGTCTCATCTTGCCAACGGCTGTGGCTAAACTATCCAATAGAAATGTACTGCAAGCCATGTATGAAACTTTAAATTCTAGTAGCTGCATTAAAAAATTTAAAAACTAGGTAAAATTAAATTAGTAACACATCTTATTTTGCCCAATATTTTCAAACTATGGTATCCTCCACATAAAATAAACATTAAGAAGTTAATGAGATATTTACATACCTTCTGTGTGTTCAAAATCTGGTGGGTATTTTACACTTACAGCACATCTAATTCAAACTAGGCACATTTCGAGGGCTCAAGGGTTCACTTCAAACATGCCTCGTGACTACCCTGTTGGACGTAAATCTAAAAGCGGAGCCTTTGAGTTAACCTGGGAATTGGGAGGCCAGTGCATCTTGATGCAGCAGAAAACAGAGCATAAAATCTTCACCCATTCTTACCAATTTTATTATTCTGAGACCGCACGGCCCACCAATAGCTGAGACCTGCCACTTACTCTGTATAACTCTGTATAACTGCAGTGAAAAGAATTTGGGTAGGACAGAGAAAGGAAGAAAGAGAGAAAGAGAGAAGGAGTGAAAGAAGGAAGGGGGAGGGGGGGAGGCGGGAGGGAAGAAAGGAAGGAGGAAACAAGGAAGGAAATAGCAATGGAGAGGAAGGAAGAGATGGAGGGAGCGAGAGAGAGGAAGGGCTGGAGAAGGAAGACCCGAAGCACATCAGGATGAGATTTTGCAGATACTGAAAGTATGGCCCACAGAACTCTCAGGGTCCCCAAGATCCTTTTAAGGGCTCTTCAAAGTCCAAGTGTTTAATAATAATAATAAAAATCAGAGGAAGGGAAAAGGAAGAAGATGCAGGAGGGGGAGGAGGAGGAGGGGGAGGAGGAGGGGGAGGAGGGGGAGGAGGAGGAAGAGGAGGAGGGGGAGGAGGGGGAGGAGGAGGGGGCCAAAAGTTTTTCACTGTGTTGACACTGGGTATGAACGAAACAGTGGGTAGAACCGCTGGTGCTTTAGTACAAAATAATACAGAATCCCAACTCGTGATACACATCATTTTAATATTCTATCTGACAAAACAGGACTTATATATAAGCACTTCTGCCTCATGTTGAAGTATGATACTTTTCTTTAGAAAGGTCCTCATGATTATTTGGCTTATGAGCTGAGTTATTCACTATTTTCATGGAAAACCATTTTTGCATGAAAAAAAAAAAAGTGGCTGAGAGACGTGCTAGTCAGAATTGGGAGGGACACGCATTTTCTTGCCAGTGATGGAAAACAATAGATAGCATATGTCAATACAGAAAATTGAGCTTTCAACTGAAAATAGGAATTTTAGAAAATTGAAAACCATCATCATGAGCTTGACAGCTTAACATTTGCAGACTTTTCTAACGTCATTTGTAATAATATTTCCAAAATGTGATTTTTAAATATTATATAAAGAAATATTCAACATTGGGAGGATCTATCTGAATAATTCATTGAACTAATATTTTCCAAATGGCCACTGAATTATATTTTTAAAAGCATTTATGGTTAAAAGACTCATCAAAGTAAAAACAGACCAATGGATTTTGATATTATAGGGTACATCAAGCTTACTGATTTAATTTCAGAGATCACAGTGCAACTACAATAATATGCCATTTGTAGAGTATGATCTAGTATCCAAGAAGAATATTTATGATTATCTGGAAATGTTAAAAAATCCATCCCTTTTCTTATTAGGTATCTGTGTGAAGCCGTATTTTCTTTGTATACCTCAACCAAAAAAAAAAAAAAAAAAAAAAGTAACAAATTGGATCCAGAAGCACATCTGGGCATATCTGTTCTCCATTAAGCCAGACATTTGCAAAGATGTAAAACAATGCTATTTTTCTCCCCATTTTTTGTTTGTTTTGGAAAATAAAGACATTTTCACAAAATTTTCACTCATGTTAACAAGTAGTACATTTAATTTTCTTACTTTGAAATGATTCAACATATAAAATATTTTTATATTTGTCATCTTTAATTCCTAACATAGTAAATATTAATAGATGCATCCCACATAAACATAAGTGCTTTGGGAATCTCAGTAATTTTTTAAAGGTGTGATGGGAACTGACACAAGGCTTCTAGTGAGTAGGATGAGCCCATAGTTTTCAGAATCATAGAGACATAGCTTTATATCTTGGCGCAGGCCTTTTACTAGACTACTGACCTTGGTCAAGTTATTGACCAGGAATTATGGCTATAAAGGGTCTAGTACGTTACCTAGTGCAGAGAAAACCACTGATAAATGTCGGCAGCTGTTGTAATTATCACATGACCCTGTCTAGATTCTCTCTCTATGACTATTGTGCTCTCTGACTTCAAGTATATATAGTTACTTGGGAATAAACTATCATTTCCCATCAGGAGAGTCCTTTCCTTCGATAAAAAGTACCCAACTGCCAATGATTTTTGTCTTCTGGACTGACAGATAGCCAAGTTGCTATTCATTGTGGTGTTCAGAAATATCAAGTTCACTTGCTAAGTAACTGTATTTACACTGGTGAACTGAACAGACTACCAGGAGAGGGGGAAAAAGACCTTACAGCATGTTTTAAGTCCTATAGAATTAAAAAGTATACTTGGTTTCTGCAAGTGGGCGGGCTGAACCTCACTTGGTTCTCTTTGGTGTAGTTGGAGACCGAGTCTCAGAGTTCTGATTTTTGGAGGTAGCCGATGCCGAGTTTGCGAAGAGCTCTCTGGTTTTGCATCCGTTCCTCTCTCCGAGGCTCTGAGCACTTCCTCTGCGAGAGGTGGAATGACTTTGTCACAGGCTCGGGAACGGTAGAATAGAGATACAAGGAAAGGATGGATTTATCGTGGGTGACATTTGGGAAGGAAAGAGGTGCCTTTCCCCTGCAAGTGAGAGAGCTTGAACGGGAATCATCGAGTTGCTGCCCAGCGGAGGCTAGAAACGTACCACCTTCTGGAACTGTACATTGACGTGCTTTCTGGTCCGGGAGGATATTTGTTCTCGCCTGGCTGGGAGAACACCACACTTCTTTTACTAGGGTTTGACTGAAGTAACTTCCCATATTTCCTCATATAATTATACTGTAGGGATGGATTAGAAGCTTCAGTGAGGATAAAGATGTACCAAACCTCCAAAGTCACAGCATGACATAGAAGTATACAGTGGAGACTTTTTTTTTTTAAGCCTTGTATCAATTAAGCTAAGAGACTAGGAAATCACTTTCTACAATAAACAGAAACATGGATTTGGACTTCAGCTTCCATTAAGTGCTTGGCCAGGGTAAAACATTGTAAATAGAGAAACACATTTAAATGACTAAAAAAGGAAATTTAGTCTTTTTTAATGCATAATATCTTTCTTAGCAAACTAAAACATATTCCATAGTCACCAGAATGATAGGGTCTCTATGAATATATTGTAAATGGAGCTCAGTAGTAGATAATATGAGGCTAAAAGTAAAATAGTTAGAGGACAGGTCACGGAAAATAATTTAAATTCATTGAATGATTCCCTCTTCAATTAGGAATGTACCGGGGGAAAAAAATATGTGGATTGTAGCATATTTTTGAATTTCCTGGAACCCAGGAATGGAAGGAAGAACTTGTTTTACTTTGAAAGTTGCTAATGTCTTTCTAAGTCTCCAGTAGAATTTAATCATTTTCATAAATATCTAGTGAGGAAACTATAAATCACTTTCAGGCTCTCTTATAGGGATGTACAAACAAGACAACAAGATTCATTTTTCAGCTCGCAACCTACGCAAGAGATAAGGACTTTCTGTTGCTTATCCCGCTGTTTGCCATTTTAAAAATGAATCTCCTTAGTTACTTCCCCCTTAAGTAAAAAAGGGAAACAGAAATATTTAGTAACTCCTATCAATCACATTTTTCAAGCATGAAGAGGAATGCTTTTTTCTTGATTAAAAAAAAGTTACATTTTTCAAGTAAAATACTATTCCAAACTGATGCAAAACAATATATTTATCTAATTTTTTGAAAAATAAATGTGAGAACTATTTATGACTCTTGTCTGTATCATTTTGACAGTGGAATAAATCATGACCCAAATCTGGTGTATGGCATACAATTTTAACTTAGCCTCACACTGTTAGACCAAAAGCAATTTTACAGACCCTCTTTTGGAAGAAATTTCCTCTAGGAGATACATCCTCCTCAGCACTGCAGACGCGCCTGTTTCACTATTAGAACTGCTTCACCCTCATTTCCTCAGCCTTGTGGATTTTTCTAGAATTTTGGCAGCTGGCTGAGTGCTAGTGGAGAGGCTCTTAAAGATGAATTGCTTCCCTTCTCTCCTTGTAAGCTGTCTGAGGATTGTGACCAGATCACGTTGGAAACGGTCGTCTGATGAGAACATTTTCTTACAAGCATGTGCGCTGGACCTTCTCATCCACCTGGGACAGTGCTCATTTCACTGAGTGGCCGATATCTTTGTGCTTATTCCAGGCTGTCTGAGTCCTACTGCATTGTCGTTTTAAAAATTACTGTCACCCAGCTGCAGTTAGGCTCTCAATGTCCCGGAGAGATTATTTTCTGTGTTTCTGGCTGTGTCTTTCATCCATGCTCCACAACAACTATGTTAAACCTATATCACAATTCTAAAGACTTCTACCCATCACTAGCAATCTCTCCATTCCTTGGGCCTGCTGCTTTGCAATAAAAGAAACAGAGCCCAGCGGGTATGATGAATCCCTTTAACTCTCCGTATCTGCAATTTTATTCACATCTGCGTTACAGTCTTACTTCCTTATTTCCAGTTTTAGAAGCAAAAATGTTGCTCCTTCTACCCCCAAAGGGAGGGATTATCTCCTGTGCTCTCATCTCATACCATACAGTCATGGACCCCGTCCTTCAGTCCAGCAATTTTTAGTTAAACAAACATTTCTAGTGTGTATCATGTGCAAGACATTGAATTCAAGGTTATGGATACAAAGAGGAAGGCCATTGGCCTGGACAACAAATGAGTTAACAGTGGACTCTAAAACACTTTGGTAGCTTCTGTCCTGAGATGTATAAGATTCAGTGGTAACAAGTTGGAAGAAGGCTTATAAGGAATCAATAATTTGTTGTGATTTGAACAGGCAATGAAAATTCACCTTTCCCCTAGAAGTCCCGCCATAAATTAAACCACTAGCTTTTCTAAACCAAACATTTTCCAACTTTCTCTGAGCACACAAGCCTTTCTACACAGAACAGACTGGTCCACAGAGAAGACACGTGGAGATATGGTCATTGCGCTACGTAAACACAGAGGCTCTTCCTAAGTTACCTTGTGAGAAAAATACCAAGGTTGCTATGAAGCTCCTCCTTCTAAAATATCCATTATACTCAAAATATCATTACTTTTTTTTAAGTTAGAAGAAAAAAGGAAAAAAAAAAGAAAAAATATTGTTACTTTCTAAAGTTCAGCTTTAAAAATGTATAAAAAATTTCTTACTTCTCCATCCCTTTGTCTCTGATGCAATTCCTACAGGGCTCTGGCACGAAGCAGATGCTCCGAGGTCAAGTCCTAGTCCAGACTGATTTCTTCTTCCTGGACCATGGTTTAGTTCATTTTTAGTTTTACCAAAACTAAAAGAAATCAATCTCAATCCCCTTTGGCAAAATAAAAGTATTTTTTGACATGATAATTTGATATATTTTTATTAGTTGTATTTTATTTTCTTGTCTATTCTATTCAAATATTTTGAAACTTTTCATTCCCTTGCTCAGAAGCATTTGCAGAAGTCACTCAGAGGCCACTGTTCTTCCACTCTGTGTAAATAAGGTTTCCCATAGTCAAGCATAGAGAGAAGAAAGCCTTGAGAAACAGGTGAAGGGAAGAAAAATGATGTCTCCCAAGCATGAAGAGGTCTGAAGTGAGCATGTCTCACCTATAAGGTCCGTGGTTGGCAGAAAAAGGGAGGTGGAGAAATGGGTAGAGAGGACCATGTGCCAGGAGACCTCTGGCCAGTCCAGAGACTCAAGGTACAGCAGTAGCTATAATCAATCACTTGAGTGCAATTTATGACCAATACCAGTTATAAGATAGCTGCAAATTATTTTAAAATACTTCTGTCCAGACAATATAATAAGCATGATTAAAGGTAGGCGCTAGATGCAGTTAATTACTCCACTCAGGAATGAACAGGTCAGTAATCTTGTTAGAATGCAAGGCTGCTAGAATTCTGTTAGGAAGGCCAAATTCCAGCCAAGGTAACTGTAAGTGTTTCCATCATTTTTATCCTTGAAAAGCACCAGATACCTTAATAACTATCCTAATGAATTTTTTTAAATGGATTTACATTGGCAAAATTAGAGTTCTGTTAATCAGCATAATTATAGCTGGGTTCTCTTTTGGTGAAACAAGCATTTAAAATATGTGGATTCTATAGTATTTTAGAAAATATCTTACCCTGAATGAGGAGACTGTGAGACTCTAATTCAACCCTTATTGCCTGTAACCATGGGAAAGGAACTCAAGGCATGATTGCTAAATGGTTTTGTATTAAGCCACTGAGTTGGAGAATTCTGATTACTGGGGCAACGGATCCTTCCCCTAGAATACTGGAGTCTGTCCCACTAATATTTTATGCAAGATGAGACTGGATCATTTACATGGACAGAGAGCTAGCACTTCATCAAAGATCACAGAACAGGTTCTATGAACTATTTTTTCTTGTGTAGAAAAGTTAATATGGGTGTGTATTGTGGCAAGCTTCATCTGAGACTTGCTTATAAGGCTTTATCAAGTCTGAAGGGGAGTTGCGGACCCTCACCTGAGCGAAATTTTGGTTGCTACCACTTGATCCATAATGCACACAACTGGCTTAGGTCAATTAACAATAACTGGCCACATGTTTGGTTTCTATTTAGCCCCTGAAAAAAGCCTTTGTTGGCCCTTTAATTGTCAACCCTGCCATGACTGTCTCCAAGGGGGTAGATGGTGGGAGAGTTTTGTGGGACTCGGTGTTTCTATTAGGTGTACTCATCTAAAACTGTTTCATTAAAGGAAACCACTCTTCCTTGCCTGTTGGTCTCTGGGCATATTTCTTAGAATCGATTAGCCCTTAGGATTGCTCTTTCACATGCTAGTCATAAGGTTTAGATGGAAGTATTCTGTGTTTGTAAATATACCTTGATAGCAGTGTTCCAAATTTAGAAAGGTAACTGGGATACAGGGCACAGGAGGCAGATCCCACAACAGCTGTAGCTTCTCTTATCTCTGGAGCCAGAAATAGCCATTCCACCTTCCTATGAAGAACATGATTTATGAGGAGAAGAGAAAACAAATATGCAGCTACAAGTATGTGAATAAGTGGTGCCTAATCGGATAGGTAGACACTTTCAGAAAATAGATGCTGGTGTGGTAGGCAAAATTCAAAGACGGCCCCTCTAAATACCCCCCCCCAAATACCTTCTTCTAATTATAGACACACGAATGCAGCTATTGCTGTGAAGAGATTCTACAGATGTCATTAAGGCTCCCAATAAGTTCACTTTATTTTTCTAAAGATTTATTTATTATTTGAGAGAGAGACACACAAAGAGAGAGCACACATATGAGTGGGGGTGAGGGGCCTGAAGGAGAGAATCTTCAAGCAGACTCCCTGCTGAGCACTGAGCTGGACAAGAGGCTTGATCCCAGGACCTTGAGATCATGACCTGAGCCAAAAGCAAGTTGGACACTTAACCAATGGAGCTACCCAGGCACCTCCCAATTGTTTGACTTTAAAATAGAGATTATACAGGAGGGTCTATTACTAAATTAGTCTAGGGGTGCCTGGGTGGCTCAGTGGGTTAAGCCTCTGCCCTTGGCTCAGGTCATGATCTCAGGGTGCTGGGATGGAGCCCCACATCAGCCTCTCTGCTCAGCAGGGAGCCTGCTTCCCCCCTTCTCTGCCTCTCTCTGCCTACTTGTGACCTCTCTCTCGCTCTCTCTCTCTGTCAAATAAAAAAAAACTTTAAGAAAGAATTATTCTAGGAGGCTGTAAATTAGCTGTCTTTTAGGTCAACACAATGGCATCAAAGATCTTCAAATAAGAGGACTATTATGAGATTCCGCATACTAGTCCAGTAAACCCTAGGTTAACCACAGCAAATACTTATTTACTCACTGACCCAATAAATGTATTTAATATCTAGAATGAAATAAAAATGAAACATAACATACAATGAATTTATAAGAAAATGTACAATTCTCTTTTTACTACCGGCCTAGTTATAGAATGAAGTTGCTTCTTTATCATTCACTGAAGATATGATTTAAAAGAAGGTAAGATGTCTCAGTAAAATCCAATAAATCACACTCAGAGCAGTTTACGAGTTACCTAAATAGCTGTTTCTAGGATTAGCCTGTTCCTGATTGTTCAGAGAAAAATTTTCCATTAGCTTCTTATGTCCCTGCCCATTTTACAAGCAAGCACTGACTGCCCTTTTGTCTCTATCTTTTCAAAGATACGTGTACAGTAATCAGCCTTGAAAAACAGAGCATCTCCATTTAGAGCAAAGGGCAGATTTTATTTCTGTACTAAAGATTTTTTATCTGTACTAAAGATAATCCTTTCTTTCAGAACAAAGGACAGGTTTCCTTTGCCCACTGTAATGTGTAGGCACATATGTTCTTAGCTAAGATGCAAATCCACTACACATGTAGCATTCCCACAGACTGATCTACATCACCCCCATGTCATTTGGGGAACTAGGAGTACCAACACAAGTGCACTATACTCATGCCGCTTTCTGTATAATAACTTATGTCAAGCCCAAGAGTCTCATGACTTCTGCCAGCACTAATGAAACTGTGGCAGAATAACTGGTTAATTATAGCTTAAAATCTCACATTGTTCAAAGTCCTTGACCAACGTATAAACATAAAAAAAGTCCTTGATCAACTTATAAACATAATTGATTCATGGCACACTGTAGGTGTTTCCTAGCTTAAGAAACAGAGGTTTTGGTAAAAACTAAGTAATGTGTTTTTGCTCATTGGTTTATATACAATAGGTAATGAGATGATTTTTCTACATCATTTTCTAGATGTATGATTTATTTTTAAAAATTAAAATACACACTTTCATAACCTTAAAAATCTTAACAAAATATTATCTTCTTAAGTCACTTGGTATTTGGCTTCAATCACTTCTCTCACCTTTAATCAACAACGAGAATGAAAGAATGTTCTTTGCTCATTTATATTTAGCTGCCAAAATTTGGGGGTGTTAAAAGACATACCTTTTCAAAACTGACCTTGTTGGTTACAGAAACAAAATATTCTTCTTAATTTTTCTTACTGAATGCTCTATCAGATTCCTAACAAGAATATTATTACTTTTCTTCAGGATTTATGGTAGGAAAGTTGTCTCAGAACATTAATGAAAGTGAGAACAAATATGAAACTGATTTTTACTCGATGGTTCAGTTCAGTTGGTTCAATCAGTGTAGTAGATGTAAACAGTTTTATTCTACATATAAAATGAAAAAAATCCTATGTCAGGAGCACCTGGGTGGTTCAGTTGGTTAAGTGTCCCCCTCTTGACTTCAGCAGGGGTCATGATGTCAGGTTCCTGAGATGGAGCCCGTGTAACTCCATACTTAATGGGGAGCCTGCTTCTCTCTCTCTCTGTCTCCCTCTGCCCCTCCCCATTCTCTCTCTCAAATAAGTAAATCCTTTTCAAAAAATTAAAAAATAAAAATCTTAAATCAGAAGTAGGTTGTCATGAAGTTGATGACTCTGTAGACATAATCACTTTGGATCTATTTACTGTACTGAGTCTAGAACAGTCTGATGGTGTGTATATGTAGTTAGTCCTTCTCTAGAACCAATTAATGCTGTCAAAAAGCTGAGGAATTGCTTTCAGGTCCTCCTCTGCAATACCTATAGTATTAAATAACCAGTTACTTTCTTTGGTTTGCTTTCCTTTGCCTTCTGAATTGCTCAATTCTGAGTCTACTGGCAACTCTAAAATAGAACGGTCTGGGGGCGTTTTTAAGGACAAGAAAAACATTTTCACCTTTTCCACTAAGTTGAGAAACATCCTAATAGCTGTGATATAGACCAAAGCCTGTGAAGTCACACAGGTTTGATTTTTGTTTACTGGTTTTGTTTTATGTGTTAGAAGACAGTGTTCTGAAAAAAGAGAGAGAAAGAGTGAGGAGACACAGAAACAGACAGAGATTGGTCTGCGGGATCACACTTTCTGGAAAGCCAGCATTATCACCTTCCACAATCACGACAGGCTTCTTTCTCTTAGCAGACACTTGGTCACCAGTTCAGATGTCCCTGGACATCTGGGGTCCTGGGGCCCTACTACTGCAGATGTATATTACTAATGCCATCAGTATTCCATTTGTCAGTCACAGAATAAGCTGTTACCCTTAGGGGCACCGTGGCTCGGTGGGTTAAAGCCTCTGCCTTCAGATCAGGTCATGATCCCAGGGTCCTGGGATCGAGCCCCACTTCGGGCTCCCTGCTCAGCAGGGAGCCTGCTTCCGCATCTCTCTGACTACTTGTGATCTCTGTCTGTCAAATAAATGAATAAATAAAATCTAAAAAAAAAAAAAAAGAGCGAGAGAGAGAAAGAAAAAGAATAAGATGTTATAAGATGTTACCGTTTCGGAAGCTTGTAATTAATTTTTTCTTTACATCCTTGATAATCCCTAGAAAGACTGTGGGTCATGGAGAAGTGTTCAAATATCAAATAACATACTGCAAAACTCCCACTGAGCTGGAGCCCCTCATAACCCCGAAATCATGACCCAAGCTGAAATCAAGAGTCGGTCCCTTAACAGACTAAGCCACCCAGGCACCCCCAACTGCATGGCATTTTTTAATGAGGAAGATAAAAGCAAATGAGCATACAAAAAAAAAATGGGCAGCTGAGCTAGAAATAATTTAATAAACAAACAAAATGATAGGACAGAGGATAATGAAGAGGGATACTTGGACCTACATAAGACAGAAGAGCATGTCAAGTCCTTTCTGGGGAGTCTACGTTTAAGTTGAGATTTCAAGGATGTGAAGGTTCAGCTACAGGCAGAGCAGGATCTTGTAGGGAAGTGTGTTCGCAACAGGGAAAAAGAGCTCGCTGTGTTAGAGAAACTAAAAGGGGAACAGGGTGACTTCCATGGGTTGAGCATAAAATGGAATGAATTGAAATGAGGTTGGGGAGGGGAACATGAGCAAAATTACCTCCAGTCTAGCAGACCATGAAGAGAGTTTTGGATTTTAAGTTCAATAAGGAAACTGATGGATCTTTAAGTAGACTTTATGTGTTCAAAGGATGAGTATGAAGAGTAGAAATCAATAGTCATAGGAGACTGTGGTTGGTGTGTACTTACTCACCCCCACAGATCCTCTGCCCATCATTCTTCACACTCTCTCAGGCCCTACACGGGGCTGACCACACAGATCTGCAACACCCAGGACATCCCCTTCCTTATGACTCCCAGTTCTACCTGACCTAGGGGGACTATGGGCAGGTAATGAGAAAGGGGGAGGCGAGTAAGATCAAGGCATTTAGTCCCCTGCCTTATTCTCCACTAGGTTGCCACACCTGGCTGTGACCGCTATTGGAGGCCAATGTACCTGCCCTATGGCCCTCATCACTCAACTCCCTGTCCAGGTTCCAGTAAACCTTTCTCAACACTTGTCCCCTCATTACTAGCCTCGGGGTACTGTACTGTCCTTTGTTGTCTATGTATAAACCCTGCCATAGCTTTGCAAATAATCCTTCTACTTCAATCCCTTGCTTCAGTTACAAAGCTTGAATGTCCCACCTTTCTATCCAGGAACGTACAGTATTTCAGGCACGGGATAATGATGGCATGGTCTGAGGGAGAGGTTCTGAAGGTAGAGTTAGATCCATTCGAGAATTCATTTTGGAGTTAGAATCACAGATTTGTTGAAAGACATGAAGGGAGATGTCGGACAAAGGAGGACAAATCCAGGACGGTTTCATTTGACTGGAGGACCCCAGCTGAAACAAGTGAGACAACAGAAATAGCACTTGCTTCTAAGGGAAAACTGGAAGTGGAACAAGTTTGGGGGACAGAAAAGGAGCAAATCAAGGTCAGTTTAAGGGGCTGGTGAGATACCCATGTGGAAACATCAAGTAGTAGTTAAATAAATAACCTGGGATTTCAGGGGAGGTCAGGGATGTAAGTTTTGAATTCTTCTCCTCATCAGTGTTATCTGACTCCTCGGGACTGGCTGCAGTTAGAGAGAAGCCTGAGATCTGATTGCTGGGTCAAGGAGAAGAGGACACTGCTGTTGTTGGGCGGAGTGTTTAGGAAAGTCTAGATGGTCGATGGTGTTGTTCAAGGTCTCCACTTCCTTACTGATTTTCTCTCTGGCTGTGTTACCCATTTTGAAGTCTGCTACTATTATCATGTTCTTGTTTATTTTTTTTTTTCAATTTTATCAAAGTTTGCTTAGGAGTTCTGTGGTCTGGTGCATAAATATTTATAATTGTTACCTTATTGACAAAGTGACGCATTTATCATTATATAATATCCTTCTTTGTCTCTTATAAAAGCTTTTGATTTAAAATCGAATTTGTCCATATTAGCACAGCCACCATCCTCTCCTCTTGTAACCATTCTCATGGAATATCTTTTTCCATCCTTCTACTTTCAACCTGTGTGTATCTCTATAACTAAAGTGAGTCTCTTATAGATAGCATAGAGTTTAATTCTGTTTTCCTTTTAATTCATTCAGTCAATCTATATTTTCTGATTGGAGAGTAAGTCTAGTCACATTTAAAGTAACTATCACCCTTATTGACTTCTTTTGTGTTTGTGGTTTTTTTGCAGTGACATTCTTTGTTCCTTTCTCATTTCCTTATTGTATATTTTATAGATAATTTCTTTGTCATTACCATTGCAATTACATAAAACATCTTAAAGTTATAACATTTTATTTCATATTGTCAACTTCAATCACATACAAAAACTCCATTCATTTATAGCTCCACCACTCCCACAGTTTATATTATAGTTACCACAAATTCCATATTAATATATTGTATATCTGTTAGCATAGATTTATATATATATATATATTTGTTTCTCTCATTTAAACTCTTTGGACCAAGGTTACAATGGTACAGGTTACTACATTTGTCCATGCATTTACCTTTACTGGAGAACCTTATATTTGTGTATGGTTCCATGTTTTTGTTTATCATCCTTTCATTTTATTTTATTTTTTTTATTTTTTATTTTTTTAAAGATTTTATTTATTTGTCAGAGACAGAGGGAGAGACAGCGAGCAAGCACAGGCAGACAGAGAGGCAGGCAGAGGCAGAGGGAGAAGCAGGCTCCCTGCCGAGCAAGGAGCCTGATGTGGGACTCGATCCCAGGACCCTGGGATCATGACCCAAGCCGAAGGCAGCTGCTTAACCCACTGAGCCACCCAGGCGTCCCAACCATCCTTTCATTTTAATTTGTTGGACCACATCAGCATTTCTTTAGAGCAGGTCTAATGGTGATGAGCTCCCTCAGCTTTTCTTTATCTGAGAAAGACTTAATTTTTCCCTTACTTTTAAGAGACAGCTTGCTACATACAATATTCTTGGTTGACAGTTTTTTTTTTCTTTTTCAACACTTTGAATATATTATCCCTCTCTTTTTTGCTTGCAAAGTTTCTACCAAGAAATCCTCTGATAATCTTAGGGGCTCCCTTGCATATATAAACTTATGCTGAGTACTAATAAATTGTGTTTAATTGATTAATTAATTGTGTTTAATTAATAAATTGATTCTGATGAATCATATCAGTAATCCTACTGTGTTGGAGGAATAAGTAATAGGAGGCTAGGAGTGATGCACTGGAAGTCTTTTGCTTTTATGGATAGAGGCAGAAGATAGGTCAGAGATATTTCCTTCTTCCTTTAGGTTTGTTTATTTTAAATGGGATTAGTGTTTTTATTTCTTATTTTTTAAGGACCATAATTGCTTGGTTTATTGAGGGCCAATTAACTCATGTGCAAAGGAAGCTTTAAAGGTATTTAAGCAAGCAAGAAATTCTCTGCTAGTTAATTAGGTCATTATATTTGCAGGTTTACATTTAATCTATATGGCCACCAAATGGAAGTATAGGTGAGGAAGTTTAACTTTTACAGATATTTAAATTCCTGAAATTTATACTGAGTTTATACAGAATTTATAGCTATAGCCTTCTTCTCAAGACCATCAATACCTTCCAATTTCATCACTCTTTGTATTAATCAATCCAAGCAGAGTTTTAAATGGTAACTTGATTAGAAATTGAGAGCCTATCAATTCTAATATATTGTCTAGATATAAAAGAGTTGAAAGTTTTTCTTTCAGCTTATGGATTACAAATATGGACTCAAGCTAACAGGCTTTTTGATATGCATCACTCTGTTTGAAATAATTAATAAAGTCATTTCCTCATTGATGATGTGCCAAAAGTATGACCACATGGGGTATCTATTGTCTTACATTATTTAACCATAAACAAGATATTTGCTTATGATTATAGATGTTGTTGAATTTATAAATCCCTTAGCAACGGCCTTGGAAGTCAATTGCTTTTATAAAGCTGTGGAAACATATTAACCAACAATGAATGTATAGCAATTAGAAATATATTGTGTCCCCATCCCACCCCCAACTTCTAAGATCACGTTGGTTCTGCCCAAGATCTAGCTCCAGAAAATGTCATGTTTAATTTTTAGTCATATTTTGGCAAAACAGAGACACCCACATGGTTGCCAAGTTGGGCCAGATGGAAAAGTTGACCTGATGGCATTGCAGCTTGAATATCCTCATTTCCAAGTGTTTTGTTAATCTTCCCCATGTCCCTACCCACTCACTCTCTGCATACAAAGTCACACCCGAATGTGTGTCCCTCTTCATGAAGGAGCCTCAAATTGGTAAGAATGCAATCTCCATATGTTATTGGGACTTTGTTGTTGAATGCCCTCATATAAATACCAAGAATTAATTATGTGAAACAGACAAAAAAAGGATAATTCATTCAATTCATATGGTCTGACAGAGATAAAGAAACAGAGATAAACTAAAACTCATTTTAGTAGACTCTTTACCTTTTCATTGACAGTGTCCTTTGATAGATATGACTCAAACATCTATAAAGCTTGAACACTCAATTTTGTTTCTGGTATGAAAACTTGTTTGGGACTTTAAATGAATTTTAATAACACTGAAATAAAAGAAAAATATTTCAGCTGAGTATGTTATTAAATCACATAAATATATCTGTAGAATTTTGCCCAAGTTATTTAGAAAATGAATCAAATAATACATATTACTGTTTTTAGTAAAACTCTCAGAAATATAATTTTCCAATAGTAAAAATTTCCTTCCCTCTAAAATTTTGGAAAGTTTTTAAAAAGTGATTATTCACAGGCAAACTTTAAAGAAACAGCTTTAAAAATCCATTTTCACTAGATAACTCCCCAGAGACTGTATGGACTTTAGAGAGTTTTTGAGTGCTTGTCTTGGAAATGTGTGTGTTTGCAGTAGTGAAGAATTTAAAAGTTAACACAAGTTTGTAATCTTATGCTAAGTTGATTTTATAAAATTTATTTTTAATTTTTCCTGTTAAAAGCCATGTCTTTACTTTTCCTTTTCTTTTTCATGTCCATTATTACTAAAAACACTAAACCAGTGATTGTCAGAATTCATTCCCTTCTTGTCATCAAAGCTTTAAACTTTTATCTAAAACTAGCACCACTTCAGATTCTTTTGTAGTAGGTAAGCAAAATATTTAACAGAAAACAAACTTTTCTTTAGGAACAGTCTTATTCAATCTTAGGAATATCTATCTATTTATCTATCTATCTATCTATCTATCTATCTGGTAGAATAAAGGTATCTTGGATTCTAATACCTAGGATCTACCAAAATATTTGTTTTCCATCATTCCTTCAATAGAATGCTCAGCCTTCAATGGGTACCACAATACACCTAGCACACAAGTGACATTTTAAAGATTTAATTATTTATTTATTTTAGAGAAAGAAAGAAAGCATGTGCATACACTAGTGGGGCAGGGGCAAAGGGAGAGAATCTTCAAGTACATTCCCCATGGAGCATAGAGCCTGATGCGGGGATCAATCCCATGACTCATGAGATCATGGCCTGAGCTGAAATCGAGTTGGTCACTCAATGACTGAGCCAACCAAGAGACCTCCCTCCCTCCTTTTTTTAAAGACTTATTTATTTGAGAGAGAGAAAGGTGAGATTTTAATAACATTCATAGGCTATGGTAAATATTCCCTTTTGACAGTATCTTTGTTCTTGCCTTTATTTGTCTCTTCATCTTGAGTTAGTTTAAGATCAATTAAAATAATATACACAGAAATATACTTGGGGATGAAGAGTATGAGATAATATGTAAGATGGAGAGCGTGCTAAATCTGGCTTTAGCACGAGAGACTGTCCAATGTCCACACCAGAGGAATATGGGAAGTCGTGCAGTACTACGCATTTTTGTTTGCACTCATCAGGAAAAAGTTATGGTAGAGAGAATGTAAGTGAGAGGCTCTAACTTCAATTTATAAAGTGGTGAATGAGATCAAAGAAAGGATTTTTAAATATTTAAAATTTTCAAAGTATATCTCTTTACCTACACAGATCTGAATATAGAATTTATATATCCTGTGGTTCTTACTGAAAATATAGTCATCATAGAAAACTTTGTCAGTCCATGAATTTTTCCACAACCAGACAAGATAATTTACTCTTCTTTATCTTTCTTCATGATGTTAACCTCCACCTATGATATATTATACTTCCTTTCACCCGTTTAAATGCTGAATGCAGGGGCACCTAGGTGGCTCTGTGGGTTAAAGCCTCTGCCTTCGGCTCAGGTCATGATCTCAGGGTCCTGGGATCGAGCCCCGCATCGGACTCTCTGCTCAGCGGGGAGCCTGCTTCCTCCTCTCTCTCTGCCTGCCTCTCTGCCTACTAGTGATCTCTGCATGTCAAATAAATAAATAAAATCTTTAAAAAAAAAATAAATGAATGCTGAATGCAGGTTTTCCTTTTTCAGCTTCACTGACTACTCCATTCTCCATTACATTTTTTCTCCCATTTCCCAGTTAACTTACTTATCTCTGCTGTACCACTGTTAGAGTTTAAGGGTAGAATATCATGCATATATATAGTTCAGTTAAATATAGTTTCATTTCCTTGTTTTAGAGTCTGTGCATTAAGCTTTTGACTGTCATACAGTACTAGCAGTTACTGCAGGAAGCACAAACTTGACCCTCACTATATGAACACATTTAGAAATATACTGTGATTTCTTTTCCTTAATTTGAATTAGAATTCAAGATATATTTACTCTGTCATAGATGATGTAAGAGAGATTCTTAAAATGATGGAGAAATTTTCTCCTGGGAAGACAACTCTGTTTTTGAGGAAAACCTCCTATAACCATTTTTGGTTGTGAGACACTAGCATTCCCTGTTTTTCCGCTCCCCAAGATACTTTAGATAGGAGAAAATGAAAACTTAAAATGTTATGCATGATTAATTATAGATATACTCAATCAGCTCAAGGAAGAGGGATTTGTAAGCTCAAGGACCACAAGTAGAAAACAGGATGGAGAAAAGTCTTTCGAAATAAGCTTGCAGGTACTCCTATTTGTATGCTAGAAAAGGGTTATTTCTTACTCTGGGTTCCTGAAACTGGCACATTTCTGACTAAAACCCATAAACACAATAACACAACCATGTTTTCTTCATGGTGTGTGTTGTAGGGGACAACCAGCATAGAATCATCTATGAACCCACCAGTGTACTGAAATGAGAGAAAATTATTCACATAAGCTTTACTTTCCTAAGAAAACTAAAATCCTTTGGTCTGTCTGGAAAGATAGACTGCATGGGCAGAAGTTAAGAGGCATAAAAACATTCAATCAGTGAGTTCATTTCCCCTAACTTTTAGCTAATATTTTGATGTTATAGAGACACATGTTCACTAACAATGTGCTCGATAATTTTCTCTCTTCAATAGGTGTGTATTTTGGGCCAGACTTTTGAAGTTTGTTTGTTTATTTATCCATTTATTTTTAAGATTTTATTTATTTATTTGACAGGCAGAGATCACAAGTAGACAGGCAGGCAGAGAGAGAGGAAAGAAAGCAGGCTCCCCGCCAAGAAGAGAGCCTGATGTGGGGCTCGATCCCAGGACCCTGGGATCATGACCTGAGCCGAAGGCAGAGGCTTTAACCCACTGAGCCACCCGGGCACCCCTTGAAGTTTATTTTTAAGTAATTTATGTATGTCTTGCCTATGTCCAAAAAAGTATTTGAAGTGACTTTCTCAAGATGGCTTTTTCTTTTTTCGGGAAGTTTTAAGATTTTATTTATTTGTTTATTTATTTATTTAAGAGAGAGAGAAAGAGCAAGCAAGAGAGTGTGTGGGTGGGGAGGAGCAAAGGGAAAAGAGAAAGAGAATCCCAAGCAGACTCTATGCCACGAATGGAGCTAAAGGCAGGGCTTGATCCCACAACCCCAAGATCATGACCTGAGCCAAAATCAAGAACCAGATTCTCCATAGAATGAGCCACCCAGGAGACTCTCAAGATGGCTTTTTCTATCCATCACAGTTCATCATGATCTTAGAGAACCCACAGAATCAAGTAAGCTTATAGGTGGCTCCATTTCTTTTGAAGGGCTTTGCTCCCCAGGGATGTAGTATATGTCAAATGTTCTGGTTAGTAAGCTAAGAAAATAATTTTGCTCATAAATGAACTAATATTTGTTGAGGAATATATATATATTTATATAAATATATACTTATATTTATATAAATCTATTTATATATTTATATAAATAAATATATATATATTTTACATTTTACTAAGTATTCTATTGTACACTAAAAATAGATGACAAAAGAATAAAAGATGTTGTCTTGATCCTATTGTAAATTCTTGGCAGGACATACACAAATAAGCAGAGAACAAATTCCTGCCCTTGGGGAAAATACATTCTCAGGCAAGACAGATGTGGAAAATGATCAAAGAGCAACATGAGACACTACCAAGCAATTGTTTCTCAGATTTTAATGTGCTTAGACTCACCGTGGAATCTTGTTAAAATGCTGAGTCATGCTGAGGAGCTCTGGGATGGCATCTACACTTCCACGTGCCTAGCAAGTTCTCAGGTGGTCCTGGCTGCTACTGACTCCTACACCTTAGTCTGAGTAGCAAAGAGAGAGCAAGCTCCCAAGTAGGCTCACCCACAAGCCATGGAACTAGTTACTTCATCTCCCTGGATTTCATCTATCATACGTGGAAGTGTGATAAATAAAATAAACCCTTCTCTAGTGTTCCTTGCAGCTCTAATACTTTGATCCTCTTTGGTTTATATTCATGTATTTTCTCCTTTCTCCTTCAACACTTTTTGTTTCTCATTAAAAATGTATTTAAATCAATTCTAACTGGGTTCTTTTAAATAGCAGAAGAGGCAGAAGAGATGATAATCCATCTTGCTTTCTAAATTAATGGCTCCTCTGCTTCCCCAATGTATACTACCATTTAAGTAATTATTAGGTGATTTTATACACTTCTTCCCTTCAAATAATTCATGTATTTTGTACAAATTGTCTCTTGATATTTCTATTTTTATATTCTCATTGTCTCCAATCCATCCTCTTCTCTACAATAAGAATATAAAAGTTTGAACTTTTTTGCCCACCACATAGATTTCTAATATTCTTTTCTAAACAGGAACTGGTATTCCACAAGGTGTGTAAAAAACCAATATCATGCAGTTTTGAACTCAAAGATGAAGGTTTTTAATCTAATATTGTTTGTGTCAAGAGAACTTGTGTTGAAAAGTCTTGGCCATAGAGGTTAAAAAGTCACTTAAAAACAACATCAAAAAAACAACATACAAAAAAATGGGGCACCTGGATGGTTCAGTCCTTAAGCGTCCACCTTTGGCTCAGGTCATGATCCCAGGGTCCTGGGATCAAGCCCCAAAATGGGCTCTCTGCTTGGCGAGAAGCCTGCTTCTCCCTCTCCCACTCCCCCTGCTTGTGTTCCCTCTCTCGTTTTGTCTCTCTCTGTCAAATAAATAAATAAAATCTTTAAATAAATAAATAAAAATAAAAAATAAAAATAAGAATTAAAATAATAATAATAATAAAAGAAATATATAATTTAAGAAGCTCATGAATATTTTCCTTCAGCGACCTCTCTCATTTACAGTTGCCTCTCAGGTACTTCCTATCTGCTATCGATAAGCAGCTGTGGTCTACAAGGCACTGAGAATATATTGAGAGAGGAAAGCACTGCGATCCCTGTTTTGCACACCAATTAAGAGTTGCAAGTGTTTTAACAAAGTTCAGTTATAATTGTGAAATCTATTTATATAAATAAAACAACCAGGGTTGGAAATTTTTAGATTGCCTAATAAAAAGATAAGGACTTTTTGTTTGTTTTGTTTTGTTTTTTTTAAAGAAGTCTTGATCTTCCTAAAATAGTAAAAAGTCTTTCATTTAAGACTTTTAAAATTCTTTTGTTTTTCCATGAAAATCTATACAGAGAGAGAAAAAAAATATTTATGATTTTCAAGAGTCATCTTTCTATGGGCATCACAAAAATGAGTGTTCCTTGAATTTACCACCACCAAAACTATTGTACATATCTTTCTCAAAATATCTGTAGAAAGTAGTACTCTTTAAAATAAAAATATTATCTACATATAGAAATCTAAATAAATGGTACTGGTTGCTGGCTTACTGGAAGAGACTAAGTGGCTATCAGTTACAAGACCTAACTTATAGTATGAGCACTTCCTCTAGGTCTAGACTTTAATATTTAAATCAGACACCTAAATATCAGTAATAATGGCAGATTTGCCTTTCTAGAGCAGAGGTCTGTTTTCAAAGCTTTTAAGACCCCAAGAATATAACTGTCCAAAAGAATGAAGGATGTGCTCAGGCATAACTAGTATACTTTCTCTCTCACAAAAGCCATTTGGAACAAATTTTGTTATGGTCTGAGAATCAAGGGGAATTCAGGAGTTATTAAATATTTACTATCTTTCAAATTGTACCTTGATGGATCTATCACCATTGTATTAAGGAAGGGCCAACAAAACTAACAGACTACTGAGAGTTGATTAGGTATAATCTAGTGCATAATTCCCACAGGTAGTGGAAAAAGAATGATTAACAAGGAGACAGTTTCTACAGTAGGAGGTCCTTACCTTCCCCAGGCTAAAGACAGGCAAAAGGAGAACGCAGAGGTAGGGACCCTACTGGGACCACTGGCCCCAAGCTGGAATCAGAGTGAGTCTATCCAGCGGGGAAGCTGGTGCTTTGGAAGAGCTACCCCTGGCTGAGAGAACACCCCCGGCAGAAAGGGAAGAGGAGAGGTACCCCGAGTTCTCCCTTCCTCTCAGCGGACGGTTCTCCTCGCCGCGCTTACTGGCTGAACCCACCCCCCACGTCAGCTTTGAACGGATTCTCATGCCATTTTTTTCATCACCTTTTTGGAGGATATTTACTTTCTCTCTCTTCTTTTGGTGGTTTCTCTAGAAACTTGAACACGCATGCTTTATTTATAAATTTCTAAAATTAATGTTTACTGTTTTCCAAACAGTGATTATATTCACTACTTTAGGTTTTCAGGGTTTTTTTTTATTTTTTTTAAAGATTGTATTTATTTATTTGACAGGCAGAGAGACAGGCAGAGAGGGAGGGGGAAGCAGGCTCCCTGCTGAGCAGAGAGCCCGATGCGGGTCTGGATCCCAGGACCCTGAGACCATGACCCGAGCCGAAGGCAGAGGCTTAACCGAGCCACACAGGCGCCCCTCAGGTTATTATTTTTAAGTAATTTAAGATATTTTTAACCTCACACAACATTGCCATTATTGTTTGATTCAGTAATAATAATAATCATAACACACCTACTATGTTCCTGATACTTTCCACATACTTTACTATACTCTGTCATATCATACTTGTAATAACTCTTGGGGAAAGAGTATTATCATCACCATTTTATAAAGGAGAAAAGAAGAACACGCTAAGACTAATTAATTTTCCCATGATCACACCAATTAAATGCAGAGTCAGGTGTCCAGTGCAGATGCTCCCTGTTGCATCCAAGCTTATAATCACTCTTTAGAGCTTCCGCCTATAAATGTTTCCGTAGGTGTCCCAACAAATTCATAAATTCTTCAGCTTTGTAACATCTAATGTCTCAGCCCATCTACCTGGAAACATTATGTTTTTCTGTCTAAAATTCCTTTAGTGTGGATTTATTGGTGGAAAACTCAGTTTCTTATTCTCTAAAATTCTTAGTTTCTTTCATTTTTGAAAAAGATAATACTGGCTACAGAATTTTAGGCTGCCAGTTATCATCGCTCAGCATACTGAAAACCTTATTCCAGTGTGTTTAAGTTTTTGTTTTTTCTGTAAAGAAGTCTTATATGAGTCCAATCCTTGCTCCTTTGTCAATCATTGGAAATTCTCTGTGGTGTCTTTCAAAGTTTGGCTTTTGCCTTTGGTGTTTTTAAGTTTTCCTGTCATGTGCTTTTGGGTAGACTTCATTTATTCGTTTTAATTATTTACATATTTATCATTTTTTTAAATTTAAAAATCATCAACTTTCTTGTATCTGAATTTGGCATCCTGCAAATTGTAGGATACACTCAACCTTCTACCTTTAGGTCAGGTGTGCACCCCACTTTACCCAGCTTCTCCATCTGAAACTCTTAAGTCTTAAACTTTCTGTGTCTTCAATCTTTCTTTCATCATACTTTCTATTCTTTTGTTAGTCTGGGCTGAATTCTGTGTATTTTCTTCAGTTTTTAATGTGACTTAATACAATTCTATACCATTTCTAGGAATTCTTTCGATTTTCTCCCGAATCTTCTTGCTCTTTTTGATTATTTTAAAGTTGTTCCTACTTTTATGGAACACTCGTAATTCTCACGGATGGTGCGCTTGCAGGCCAGATTTTGCTCTTGGGCTTTCTTCTGGTGTTGTTAATGGTGCCGTGTTTCTTTATATATGTCTTTGAGATTTTATTTCACTATGAAGTGCCCTCCCAATACACTTTGAACATTGTATGTGGAAATACTTGGAAGCCTGGGATGTTTTTCTCCAGATCAGGTTGGCATTTGGTTGTGTAGGCACAGTCCAGGCTCAGTAAGCCAAATTTATAGCCTTAGTTTGTGTGTGCGCCACTCGGGTGGTGTGAATTCAGGCTGTCATCCTCTGAGAAGACAGGTTTATCATTATGTGTTCTCAAGGGAATATTTTTCTTCCTTCTGCTCAGGAGAAATATGACAATGGAGGTATTTTCCTTGAAGTTCTTTGTGGCAGAATGGGATTATTTCTAGTTTTCCCTCATCTTTGGGCTTTTTTGCAGTGTGAGAATGATTAGGGGAGGAGAGTCTGATGACTTCTATCATAAAACTCTGCAAAGTATATCAAAACTTGTGTTCAAGCTCACTCAGTTCAGAAAAAAATAATTTCCAAACCTGTCTGTGTTCCCACTTACACTCAGGCCCTGGTCTTAGTACTCCTTGTTTTCTTGCCAACATAGAGATACATTCAGAAGATATTTTTCCCATTATATATAAAAGATATATTTGTTTTCCAGAAGCATTAGTCTATCAAAATATTCCACCATGTTTATGAAAATGGAAGAGATCATACTTCTCCCAGACACTAATATCAGTTGCATTGTAGCCAAAGGAGCTGTGAGCCAAACCATGACTGACAATCATTTCTATTTATTGATAATGTACCCATTATAAATTGACTTTTAGAGTTTCTCAAATAACTCCCATTTGTATGTATTTCTAACTTATTAAAAGAATGTTATATCCACCTATGCTCTTTATCTCCCAATTACTCATCTTCAAAAAAATCAGATGCAAACTAGCCATCCTCAATATACTTGGACAAATTCTGAATTCAAAAACATATATTATCATACCCTGGCAAATTTTAGAATATAGGTGAATGTTATACTGGGATAAAAATAAAATCCCATCTCTAAAGAATTAAATTCTTTAGAAGACTCCTTAGAGGACATTTGTAAAGAGTAAATACTTTGCAAATCTACAAATTGATGAATACTAGCATTATAGAATTTTTATAGCTATTGATCTCAAGTTACCATTTCTGCTAAGAATGAGGTATTTCCTGTGTCTATCATTACATAACACAACAGGTTCATCCACTTTTACTAAGTTTTCACCCTGAGTAAACAAAACCTTGTTACTATTTACATATATAATTTATAGTAGGACTTCATTTTTCTGGCAATTACTACTCATAAAGGCCAACTTTCAAGCTGAATAGATTATCATAAAATTTTATTTATTTATTTATTTTCATAAAATTTATGTAAATGTACATCTGGACTGGAAAAGAGATAAAAAATAGTAGGAAAATATAATTCACCAAAGCTTTCAGGCACTGAAGCATGTAATTACCCTGAGGACATCTGCCCATCTGTAGGAGCTTGGGCATTTTGAGTTTAGCAGGATAAGCACTGAAGACAGGACACAAAACCTAGGACCAACACATGTGTGGATGTCTTAGTAAGCTCCAAAGAAAGCCAGAGCTCTAAAATGCAGCATTCAATAAAATGAAGAGCTAGGAGACAACCACCCCAGCGGCGCCACAGTTAAATAAGGGAAGACTACAGTTTACCGAAGGATCTCAAAAAATGCTCTCACCTCCATTTGCTCTCAAATGGGACAGAAGCTCAGAAATTGCCTGGGTTTGGAATTCTGCTGTATCACTGAGTTGTACAAGTTACTCAAACTTTGAGCAAGTTACTTAAACTCTCTATGCTTCAGTTTTCTCATTTGCAACATTAGTGTAGTAACAAGTCTCGCCTTAGAGGGTTGTGAGATTTAGTCCATTATCATACATGTAAATTACTTAGAATTGTACCTGGCATAAGGTGAAACAGTGAGTGACAGGTATCTATTACGCTCACCTGGGGCACTGTACTATCCGCGCTAAGAGCACAGGCCACATGGTCTCATAGGTTCCGTGACCATCTAAGGATGGGCACGGAACCTATGCTGCCGAGTCTGAGTCATTCTATGGGTCAGTTGGGCATGACTCAATCCCTTTGTGGTGGTCGAGGCCTCATGGATCTGAAGAAGAAGATGCTGGAAGCCATGTTCCCATCACTTGCTAGGAGGTGCTCTGCTACACGGAAGAATAGAGCCAACATAAAAGATGTCCAGGGAAAGAAAAAACTCCCATAGATACTGAGGTCCAGCTGCAAGTTTGCCCTCCTTTTGACAACATAAGCGATCTTACCCTTCAAACAGCTCCGCCTTGGTACCTAAACTGTTTCAGATTACTGGGCCATCACTTAGACTATTTAATCCTATATGTGACTGTCACATGCAGCCACATTAAGCAGCATTGAAATATTTTTTCAAGGTGTGATACAGGAATGAGTAATAGGATTTATCTCGACTTCTATTTACCCATTACAGCATTCTTTTAAATACAGAGTTAACAGCAGACATTAGCAAACAATGTGCTAAGATAGCACTTCCTGGTTACATCCCAGGTTTCTGGGTTATCTAAATCTGAAGATATTTTAACCATTAATAAAAGCTCAGAGATAAAATCCTGAAACAAAATTACTAGGCCTTGCATAGTTAGGATTCCTTTCTCCAAGAAGCTTAGTCCATTCTCATGTGGAGCTGGGGGGCCGTTACCACGGGAAAAAAGGTGGTGATCAATAGCTGAGAATATTATGCTATCGCAGGATGTAATAATAACACATGGTAATATGCAATTGTAAAATATATAATTAAGATACATAAATATCACCCATACAGTCACACTATGATTTATTTGTAAGTTAGAGGAGATGGTAAAATTCCCTCGACAAAGAACTAGTAGCACATTTGCCATTCAGAAAAATGTGTGTTGAACCAAACATATTTATTTCCCCCAAACATCCACACATCTGTCTCTAACTTACTAATCTGTTGCATCCTCAGTTATTAATCCAGGGCACTCTCGGATCCCAGGGACTGCATCACCCCTGAGTTTGAGAGATGTTCAGTTCCGCGAGCACAAAACGACCCTCCCTCCCTCTCGGCGGGTATGGGCCTTGGGCTCCAGGGCGGCATCCTTCTCGGGCATGGAAGCCGTTACGAAACAGAACTGAGAACACCCCTGCAGCAATCTCAGTTTCCCCTTGAACAACGTCAGTCGCTGTTTTTAAATTTAAAACTTGAGGCGATTTAAGTGATATAAAATTCAAATTCGGTTTATAACAAAAATTGTGGTAACATTTTATCAAGTTTTGCAAGACAGGCTCGCATAAAGGCACTTTCCCCTTCAAGCTGCACTCAGCATAACCGAAACTTAGGGGGTTCAACGATTCAGCGTGGGGGCTCACAAGTACACGTGTGAGCCCGGTGGGTCAGGCAGTATCGCTGGCCTTCAACCAAGGGAAGGCATCACGGAGGCGGGGGCCATATGTAAGGGGCGAGTCATAGGGAAACCACCCGAGTTTGGGTCCTGGAGACAGGCAGACCTCCGTTCTAACTCTGTTACTGACCGACAGAACATGTGATGATTAGTTAAGCTTGGGAGCACCATTTTTCACAACTATATGGTGCATAATAGCAGCGTCATGTGCGATGACTTGGAATCAAAGGATAAAAACATTTTTAAGCGCCTAACACAATGCCTACTGGATAGGAAGTTCTCGGTTAATGTTAGAATCCAGAAGACCCCAAAATAAACCGGGAAACAATTAGAACAGAAAACAGGAAGAGAAAAGAGGAGGAAGACTGAAACACGGGGGGTCTGGGTGGCTACAGAAATTCACGTGCAAGGTTATTCCTGATCCACTGTAATGCTACGAAAGTCTAAATAAGGAAAAACTGTAATGGAAAATTTGCTGCCCACAACACGTTGACGATCGTCCCTTATTTTGAGGCCATTGACCCTATTACCGGAGGCCCACTGCTTTTATTTACAACTTGTATATATTCTCTTCCTTCTAGAGATATCCATCCAAATCCCCAAAGCAAAATCTTTTCCCTGCTGCCTAAAAATAATTACGGAACACGGACAAAGCCCATGGGAACGGGACTCCCTGATGTTCTTTTCACGGCTACAATAGACTCCTGGGCTTGTCTCTTCCTGTGTTTCTTCCTTTGTGGTGTTTTCTGTCAGCTATCCCTCCGGCTGTGACACACGGAGGGACAATGCTCCTTGCGGAGGACTGGAAGAACTGGGTTCAACTGAAGCTACGCCTGTCTCGTTGTCTGGCGCATTCATTTTCTCTCCTGATTAGATCTGTGAAGGCTTCCAGCCCCTTCCTGGAGCCATGACTGGGAAGTCAGCATCGGACATTATTTTCATGAAGCCACTTCAGATTCCGCAATACACAGACATCAGAAATTGATTTAAGGTGTTTAGAGCTAATATGATATGGTTCGCCCTTTGGAGACACATTTTAAGGGAGACTTAAAAAAAAAAATAGCCTCCAGCCCCTCCTTCCCTCTAATTGTCTGCTTTCTAGAATGGAAGCCACAGCAGGAACGAGTTGGCAGGGTGACTGAAATGAGCAGTAAAGGCAAGCCGTAGCCATCAGCCTGTTCTATTAAACCTCCATACACCAGAGTGAGATACGATTTTTAAACTGTTTGTAGCTGTGTTTGCCAAAAGCTAATTAACAGGATTAAGCAGCAGAGTTACTCTTTTCCCACTGGGCAAACTAAAACAACATTGAGAAAGATACCCCATATCTAATCTTAAATTAGTCTTGTGCTACCATGTTTATGTCTCCATTTTTGAGCGGGTTTAGAATACATCAACAGAGCCAACACTATGACACTCTCCAGATTGATAGCAAAATCATGAAAAGGCAAATAACTTCTACTCCGAAACTCAGCGAGCAGAAGACAGGACACTTCTGAAGGTTAGAACTGTCTTAATAATACAATTAAAAAAAAAAAAAAGAAATATGTCGAAATTTAACCAGTGTAACTGGATTCATTATCTTCATTAAAATATTTACTAAGTCGCTTTACTAAGTTGCTGGAATTTTTTTGTGCTCAAAACATATTTTTTTAAATAATAGACAAATACCACAATATTACATAATGTAAATTCTTACTCTATTTATTCTATTAATTTTCCTTAGCTTTGTTTTGTTCTTTCATGAACAAAACTGCTGGGAGACTAACAGTGAAAACAATACGGTATGAAAGATATTTGTTGAGAGAAGAGCTAGGGAGCCAGAAGAAACATTGCACATTATTTCCTTCATTTTAGATATTTTAGGACATTACTGCAGTTTAAATTACTATGAAATGTAATCAGGTTCCATCTTTTTATAAAAATTTAACTGTTCATTGGCAATATTTTTAGGAGTTGTTCTAAGTCTCTTTAGAAGTCACTCTGTTATTTGGAATAAAAAAGACTTTTTTTTTTAAGATGCCATACACTTAATGTATGGAATTCTTCTTTTTTTTTTTTTTTAAGATTTTATTTATTTATTTGACAGAGAGAGATCACAAGTAGGCAGAGAGGCAGGCAGAGAGAGAGAGGGGGAAGCAGGCTCCCCGCTGAGCAGAGAGCCCGATGCGGGGCTCGATCCCAGGACCGATCCCAGGACCCTGAGATCATGACCAGAGCTGAAGGCAGAGGCTATAACCCACTGACACACCCAGGCGCCCCTTCCCCGCTTTTTATTTTTTTGTCAGAGAGAGAGAAAGATAGAGCACAAGTAGGGGGAACGGCAGGCAGAGGGAGAAGCAGGCTTCCCGCTGAGTAGGGAGCCCAATACCAGGCTCCATCCCAGGACCCTGGGATCATACCTGAGCCAAAGGCAGGCGCTTACATGACTGAGCCACCCAGGTGTCCCTGGAATTCTTAAAGTAGCTCAAATGATAAACTTTCATTTTATCCTATCACTAAGAAACAAGATTAACTTATTATTTTCTGTATATTTTTGCATTTAAAATATTTTCTCTATATTTATTCATTTCTATTTGTTTTCTACCATTCAACATAATCAATAATCAATAATGTACATTCATCTCAACCTTGGCACTATGGACATGTGAGCTGGCAAAGTCTTTGTTGTGGGACTGGGTTATGCACTGTAGGGTATCTAGTAGCATTTTGGCCTCTAGCCATCAGAGGCCAGTAGCCCTCTCCAGGGTGTGGCAAATTAAAATGTCTGCAGACATTGCCCAATGTCCCCTGGAGGAGAAAGGAGCAAAGACATACTTCAGTCTGGGATGAGAACCACAAATTGATATGTATAGGTGAGGATAAACAAGATTGAAAAATTCCAGTGTGTCCAAATCATAAGCAATTTAACCTACCAACATTTATGTAAAATTAAATAATTTAAGGAAGAAAGTGGAGAATATTAAATTAGGTCTAAAAAAATTGTATTAGATATTAACACTTTCATTTGAAATTTAACACAGTATGGAAAATACCGAGTATAGACTATCCAAAAGAACACTGATGTAATTTTATCTCAATTCATACTGAAAAGGTCCAATAAACTCTACATATTAAAGTTGCACCATTTGATAATTTTGGACATATATACACCCATAAAACCATCACGACAATCAAGATATTAAACTTTTCAGTTACACTAGAAAGTTTCCTTTGTCTTTCTTGTATTTGTCCCTCCCTGAGCTCCTAATACCAGGCAGTCACTGATCTGGCTCCTGCTACTGTAGGTGAGTTTGAAATTTCTAGAACTTTATATACATGGAATCATAACAATGTATACATTCTACCTGACCTCTTCCACTCAGAACAATGATTTTGAAATGTATCCATAGGGTCATGTATATCAATAATCACTTCTTTTTATCGCTGAGTAGGATTCCTTAGTGTGGGTATGCTGTAAAATGTTTTATCCATTCGCCTATCAATAAATATTTGGGTTTTCTCCCATTTGGGATATTATAATCAAATGTACTACAAACATTTGTATATGAGTCTCTGGACACAAAGTTTTGTTTCTCTTGGGTAGATACCTAAGAGTGGAATGGGTAGATCACATGGGAGACGTCTGCTACATTTTTCAGGAAACCGTCAGTTTTCCAAAGTGATTCTACCTTTCCATTGCCTCCGGCAGTATACGGGCCTTTAGTGGCTCTACATTCTCACCACCATTTCGTATGGTCATAAACTTATAAGAGCTTCAAAAACTCATCATGGACAGTGCTTCACCAGAAGAAATGTTAGAAGAAGCCCTTCCTTCAAAGCGGAAGGAAATGATACCAGATAGGAACGTGGATTTACATAAAGGGATAAAGAGCACCAACTATGGGAACAGCGCGGGTCAAAAAGGGTTTTTATTTCTTGACCTATAAATCTCTTTAAAAGATAATGGACTGCTTACAGCCAGAAGAATAACAATGTGACGAGATAAACAGCACACAAAGCAGTAAAATGTGTAACAATAGGGCAAAGCTGGGAAAGAAGAAATGGAAGTATTTTAAGATTCTTGCTGTGTACACAAAGTAATAGAATAGTATTTGAAGTAGGCCGTAATAAAGATGTACAATATAAACCCTAAAGCACCCACAAAAATGACATTATATAGTGTTACAGGAAGGGAGCCAACAAAGGGAAAATAATGGAATTATAAGGAATCCTTCATTCATACAAAAAAGAAGGAAAAGAGGGAAAAGAAAGGAATCGAGAAAGATGGGACAAGTGGAACTAAATAGCAAGGTGGTTGATTAAACCCAACAGTCCCACCCCCAAATGTCAGAAAAAGAGTAACAGAGCCTCCCTAGATCAGATATTCAATTTTGACAAGAGCCAAGTAAAACACGAATCGCTGCTTTTCCAGAGGAGTGTACCTGGCAACTGCGTCAGCGACGGTGCAAGTTCTAAACTCAAAGGAGCTGCTTCTCTTTGCCAGAGGCTACAATCAGCAAAATCATTAATCTCGAAGATTTATAGCTCTAAGGAATCATGAAAATTGTGATGTCCCGAAGGTAGAGAACTTCAGCTGGCTGAATAGCTTCCAAGCCTGTTGGTTTGGAACCTGTTAACGGGGATAATTTCCCTGCCACCCAGCAGAAATGACCATATGGAGTGCCCCAGCGGGATACAAACCCTACAGGACTCAGAGTCTGGTCAGTTTTAAAGCTTTCCTTTTGGTGGTGGAAGGCTGAAAACAAACAAACCAGCAAACAAACAAGAAACAGTATTTCCCTGACTTCCAGAGGGACTGAAGGTTGCAGATCCAGCCACACAGTCCCAAAAAACTCGATTCATAGAGGAAGCAGGGGAGCTTTTTTGGAGTTTATCAACCATGTCCGTGAGCAAAGGTGTGATATCTCCAAAGTCAGTGTTACCATGACTGAGGCTTCTGATCTGCCAACCAGCAGGACAGCTGTCAGTGTATGTTAAGACTTTAAAAGCACAGTACAGCCACCGGCATTGTGCTCTGATACTCTCACAGGCGGTAAATGACAAGGGAATGTCTCGCCAACACGTGTGTACATGCAACACTCTGATCAAAGGAATCCCCTCTGACACGTGTAGAACAGAGCAGCAAACCCACCGCACATCAGGTGCAGATGTGGAAGCAACGACAGGTCACTCACTAGACCAGAAGCCCTCACCCACAGTCTCACTGCTTCCTTTCCCTGTTCTGAACCTTGCCCAGACTTTCTCCATTGACTCTGGGTGTCTCCTTCCCCCCTGGAAACAGATGTGGCTGTGACCTGACTCCCTGTCATCAACAGAGCTCTAAAAATGTGGTTCCTTCCCACGGTGACCCAGCATACAACACATGGTTTTGTATTCCTTGGCCACTTAGTCTTTTAATTGAAGAATTTTATTAATTTTTAATATAATTACTGACACTGACATATTTGATTCATATCGACTCTACCACTCTGTTTTTAATTTAATCTGTCTGTTTTATGTTCCCTTTTCTTTCTTGCCTCTTTCCTGATAAAATATTTCATTATTCCATTTTGTTCTATTAAATTGTTAAACTTACTTTTACCACTCTTTTAGTAATAACCATAATTACATGTAATTTTGACATATTACAATCCCCCCCCAAAAAATCATAGCTTTTACCACTCTTCCTAATTATACTTGAACCTGAGGACATTTTAATTCAATTTACCCCCTCTCAACTTTGGTAAAATCGTTGTCATGGATTTTATTTTATTGTTACTTTTTTAGAAAGTGTTGACTTCTCATTCAGCCTTATTTCCATTTTGTTTGCCTTTGCGGAAGAGCAGTTAAGATCCCCCAGTGGTTGTTCCGACCCATCCCATCCGGGGGCCCGAGCAGCGGGAGCCGCAGACCCCAGCGCTCCAGGCCTCAGCAGGGAGCCGCACCACAACACAGAGGGGCCCCGTGCGCTGTCAGACCAGGCTGCAACTTCAGGTGGGACAGCGGTGAATTCAGGAGCTAGAGCAGTCCGTCCACTCTGAAATTCCTCGTTGGCTGTGACCAACCACAAGGCAACAGCCTTGTGCTTCCTTTCCGATGTCTTCAGGATCTCTGCAGAAGTAGAAATCAGGCATGATTTCCCACGGGGGTTCGCAGGAAAACCATGCCACGCATGTGCAGAACATCCTCTCTGGCATCACACCCAGAGTGAATGTCCTCGTTGTGGCAAAGCATGGCAACGTCCACATGGTGCAGAGGAGGGTCTCCGCAGAGTGGTGGTAGGCAGAGGTTAAAGCACCTCTGTGAGAGGCTGGTGGTCAGCCTTTGGGATTGAGAACCCCCAGAAGTCCTGGCTCCCAGAAGGCCGCCTGGACCTGGTCAGGGAAGGTTCCAGGAGCAGGGCAGCCGGCAATAGGCGTGGTTCCAGGAGCACCAGCAACTTCAGCACAGCTCACCTGGCCAGGATTCCTGGGTGGCGGGACATTGACATTGGCCAGGTTTTCAAGGGCAACAATGGCACGAGGTGCCAGCAGAAGCTTGCAGCTTCTTTTCAGATTTATGATGTAGATGCCACCCCTTTTCCTTTTGTAGATGTACTGTTCCATTGGGAGGTCAAGGTCGGTGCCACCTGAGTAGTTCCTACTGTAAAGAATTTGAGGACATCCACCTGCTTCACTTGCAGGACATCCAGGGCTCCGGATAGTATGAAAGTTTCCCTTTAAGTTACAGCAGCAGTGCACGACCACACTTTCATGGACCCTCCCTGGGTAGTTCAGACAGGTGTCAAGCATTTTAACACTGATTTGTTACTTAAATCAACAAGACACCACCACTATTGTTTTGTTTTCAGTCAATATTCACTTATACTTTCCTGTATATTTTTAAGATGTATATTTTGTAATATTTTATGTATTTATGAAAGGAGAGAACAAGCAGAGGGAGCTGCAAAAGGAGAGGGAGAAACTGCCTCTCTGCTAGGCAGGAAGACTGACAGAGGGCTCCATACCAGGACCCTGGATGGCAGGGTCACTTAACCAAATGAGACACTTAACCAAATGAGCCCCCTGGGCATCCTAGGATGTATTTCATTTTTACTGCATTACTATTTCCCCTGCAAGGATACATTTTCTTCCACCTGAATGCCATTCAGTGTTTCTTTTAATGATCTCAGTAAATCCTCTGAAAAACGTGCATTCACTTTGTTTTTGAAGGATCTTTTGCTGATTAATGGGCTCTGGACTGGTAGTTATCTTTCTGCATCCTATATAATTCTGTTAGCTTACAATTCCTGTCATTCCTCTTGAGAAGCCAGCTGTAGGTCTTGTTCCTTTGAGGGAAAAGTTTCTTTCCTTCACATTGCTTAACCATTTTCACCATCTTTGCTCCTCTGTAGTTTCTTTTTTATTATTATTATTAGGATTTGGGGTATGCTCTGCATTTATCTTGCCTGTGTGGCAGAACTTCCTTAATCTGCTGTTCAGTGTTCTGTAGAATTCTCTTAAAATATTGCTTCTGCCTTATTTTTAACGTCTCTCCTTTAGGGACTCCCATTGCATGTATATTAGACCTTTCCTGTCTCACAAATCTCCTACGACTGTACTATTTTTAATGTTCTTTTTTTCTCTCTGTACTTCATTATTAAAGTTTGTACTAACGTGTCAATTTCAGTAATCTTTCTCTCCCAACCTTCATTATTCAAAGACTTTATTTAAAACAGACCAACATTTTGATAAGTTATCTTCACAGATAACTAAACAGACTAGGAGTCTGTTTCTTTCCCTTTAGAGATGGCAATTCTCCGCCAAAATCTCCATCTTTTCATCTGTTTCTAGCATCGTGATATACTATTCATAATTATTCTGAGGTCTTTGTCAGGCGGTAATGGTTTTTCAATTATGTGTGAACTTGCTTCTATTTCATTTATTTCATTTTTGGTCTTGACAGTGGTCTTGCAGTCTACCAGTTTTTATTAATAACTAATTATTCTGTGTAAAAGATTGCAGAGGCTTGCTTACAGCCTGATTCATTCCTCCAGATAGTATTGACCTTTCTCCTGCTACGCGAGAACAATGGGGGCTTAACAGGAACTGTTGCCAGTCGTGGCTGCACTGTAGCCCCAGTAATGCTTACCATACTTCTAGTATAACCTGGACTCAGCCAAGAGGTCAGGGCCCTCTCCGTGGCCCCCTTCCAGTTTCGGGTCCTAAACTGTAATCATTGTCTTACGAGTCTGTCGCAAATATTTTCAGGGGACAATTAACCACATGCTTGGGGCTGCCAAATTCGATCATGACTCTGTTGGTGCCTCTATCCTCCAGCAGCTTCCTCGGCGGCTCAGAGCTCCGATTCCACACTGCACCTGCCTCATCAACTCACCCCAGAGTAAAAGCCGATGCAAAAGTTATTTCACCTCTCAAGATTCTGGCTCCTGATTAAAACCTTCCATGTGCTTCCTCAGGCCTGGTCATAGGCAACTGCAAAGGCTTTCCCTGACAGACCTCAAAGAGGAAAGCTACCCTCCTCACACCAAATTCGGGGCACAACCCACGCATCGAAAGTCTCTGAAGGGAATTACTGTCAAGGACTCAGGCCCCTCTGCCTGGGTGTTCCCTCACATATTTAAATACCTACCCCAGAGCCTTCATGTTTAGATCTTTTAATCTTGGGCCTTGGGCCAAGATCCCCTTCAGGTATTGTTGCCAAGCTCTCCTTATGGGGGGAGGTGTGGGAAACCAAGACACTTTCTCCCACTATGACTCAGCACCCAGTACTTTCCTGCTCCTGTTGCTTTTCCCTTACCTCACCCCAACCGCCATGGTCCATAACCTTGGGAGCCTTTTTTTCAGGACTCCTTCAACTGCGGGATAACACCCACATTGGCACTGATCCACCTGACTTTCAAAGGGTGCACCATTCCATGGAGGAAAATGGAATCAAGGAGTCAAAATGTTCGTTGGTTTTCGCCTCTTACCCTCTCAGTAAGTGACTAAGGTTTAACTCTCTCATTTTTGGCTTGTTGCTCGAATCGGCTATTCAACACCCCACGGCTCAGCTTCTCTCCAGCTCAGCTGAACTCCTGACAGTTTTTCTTCAGCTCCCTTTCCCCAGCTCTTTTTTGTCTCTTGACTGCCATTAAACATTTTCCTTCTGTATTTTATCCATATTTTATAGTTATTTTCCGCAAAAGTGCTGTTCCATTGCTATCTAATCTATCTTACCCAGAAGTGTAATTTCCACCTACTGCCTCCCAATTAAACATCCTGAAAGTACCACAAAACACTTCTGATTACACTTCCTTAACTGAAATTAGGTACATTGTTAAAACTAGCTTCAAGTGTATCTGGGAAATAGTCCTACGACTGAGAACTCTGTCATCGTAGGTTCTGTTTGTAAGGATAAGGCAATGATCAGCCACTTCCACACATCCCCATTTGTCCCTGGTTCCATGTTGCTTTTTCCATTGCTACTAACACTGGCCGAACTGATGATGTAAAGTATGTTGAGTTTCTATTCACAGTGTTGAGTTTACAGAGCCTGAAGTTGGTGGTCTGGTCGGAGACTAGACAGTTGATGAATTACCAACACCTCGAGATTTGGGGTGGCTAAACACTAAGAACATGTTCCTGGTGAGGGCTAGGTACATGCCTTGCAAATTAAACATACACTGGGCTAAGTCAATGCATTTCTTCAATTTTATCAATACTGTATGGTTGAAAATTCCAATGGTTAATGTGTCCCTGAAAATGGTATAATTTTAACTTTAATTGACTTTTTTCTTATTGTGTAGACTGCTCTTTAAAAAGATTTGAAAAATTAAGTTTGATGGTAGGCATCCTAATTTCGTGTTATTTTTGTATCACTGTAACTTAATCTTTGTTTATGTGCTTTGGTTGCTAAAAGGAGAAAAAAGAATTAATATTACATAAATCACTAATCTCAGTGTTTATGACCAAAATATTTATAGAATTTGTAGGTTTTTCAATTGTATATTGTAATGTGACTTTTATTTCTGATGACACATATATCTAAATATATCTAACAGGTTCCACTAATGAGTTGCTTTGATTAGAGCAATACCCTTTTCAATTGTAACTAATACTCTTAAAAGATATACTATAACTAACTTCCAAATTATGTGTCTCAGAGCCTCTGTCAAAAAGCCCATTCCCCTAAAATACATACAATGCTTGCTGACACTCGGATGTCAAATATAGGTGTTATCTGGATTACATGTATGTGCTCTACATAGATGTTACAATATCTACACCTCAGTAAATGATACAGGTTCTGAGCCTGTATATGAGAACAAAATGCATTATGTCAGTGCTGGGTAAAGGAACAGGAACAGAAAGTATACCGTTCATTTCGCTAGGGATAATTTAATTTAAAGAGTTATTAACCAGATACTGAAGAAGAGAAATGGCAATAAAGGAAACAGTAGGGTAGCACAGAAATAATAACTTCAAGAAGGAATTACATGCAGCTATTGCTAGATCTGGAGACAAGGGAGAAGAGATTGAAAACTTAGAAAACTGCAGGAGCTGAGACTCAGATCTCTGAGGTGGTCGCCCCATGGGCCGGTGCTGGTGCCTCCGAAGCTTAGAGAAGAGGCTCATGGACCTGGGTTTGAAACCTAAGAGGAGGGCAAAGCAGCCAGCGGGTGCTGATGTGCCTTAGGAAGCCTGCTGAAGAGGATTCTCAAAGTGTTGGATCAACTGTCAACTTGCTACTGGCAGGGAAGAGAGGAATTGCGGGGTGACCCTGACAGGACAAAAGGCAAACAGGAATAGATTGAGCCCTCCTTTTCCAGCCTACCACTATCTCTCTACCACCCCCTACTGGTGCAAGGGAAATGCGGCCCGCAGAACGCCAACCTCAGCGTCACAAAGCAGAGAGCAGGAGGCAGGAGTGGAAGCAGAAAAATGGCTTTAACAACTAGCACAAAGGTCTACATACGTTACCCCATGCAACCCTGGATTATACACGTTTTCTTAAAATTCCACATTCACTCTGTAGGATTTTATTTTGATGGAGGATATTATTAGTATTAAACATAGACAAAATAAAATGAATTTGAAAACATGTCCCCTAAATTTCAAGTGGGTATCTAGTCTCGTTATGAAAAACTGAGCTAAGAAAAACAGAAAAGCTAAAGCAGGTTTAAATTACAAGAGCTGTTTGTGAACATGTATATCCTGTATTTTCTGAGACAGTCTTAATTTCAAAAATAAGGCTGACTGAAATTTTTTTCTTGTAAATATATAATTTTTGATGTATAATATATAACTATTTAAATATATATATTTATATATATATTTTTTTCTTGTAACGCATATGTGCTCACAGATTAGGGCCTATGCTCTGTGTGTGCGCACACACACACACACACACATACACCCAAGCATTTTTAATATATATCTAGAAAAGTGACAATCTTGAGATTTTGGATTGAAACAAAGTAGAGTATTCTAGCTTAATTTTTTTTTTTTTTTTTTTTTGGCCTCTGGCAATGATTCTTAAAAAGTGAACCACACAATTTTTAATGGACAGAAGTAAGGATGACATTTGGCTGATGCAGGAATATATTTTGGTCAGATTCCATCTCATTCTGGAAGAAAAAAAGAATGTTCAAGCAAATAACATAAATGAACTAAAAACATAACTTCAGTTGTCATAGGCAACCTTTCCCTTCCAAGCAGAAGAAAGGATAAGAAACATATGGAAAAAAAGGACACATGATCTGAAAGTATGCACAAGAGACATCTAAGAATAACATGAACACATAGACTATATGCAACTAATCAAGCAAATTACCAGCCAGAAAAGCTCAGTGTCCCTCACTGAATTCCCACTTACTTCTACGAGTAGTTTCTATAGACCCATTTACCTTCCAGCTGGCAATGAATAAGAAGAGTAAAGACTGTTGGGAACAAAGGATAAGAAGAGTATTTGGGTAATTCCAGTGAGGCAAAGCAGTGCTAATCACCCCTCTGCAGTTGCGTCTAGAAACTCGATCTTGTAAAATGAAAGAAACTTATTTTGTGGACTAAATCATGCAATCCATGCTAGCATTTATCATGGAAATCATATATCACACTCACACAAGCTTTTTTTTTTAGTCACCCTTTGCAGAATTCAAGCTGAAAATTGTGAATTGATTTTAAATCTGTATTTTTGTAAACTTTCCAATTTCCCTATTATTGGTTTCAGTTATAAATATCCACTGATGTTCTATTTACAGTTACTTAACTTTCTTATGTAACTGCTTTAACTCAAGTTTTTACTTTGTTTTGATTTTTTTTTCTTTTGGCTTTGTTTTAATGTTCAAGACACAGAAAAGCCAAACTCAGAGGTTTTAAACACAAAAGCTAGTGGGACCAACTTAATGACATATAAACTCCTAAGTGCTTATCCTACCATTTAAAATGAAAAGCAGTTTGAGACTTAAGAGGGAGACTTTGGGAGGGTTAATGGGAAGTAAAGTAACAAAGGAAGCAATACACAAATAGAAGGAGAGATGAAAATTCTCAGTTATGAAAAAATGTGATAATAAACAGCAACAAAACAAACAGAGCAAACAAAAACAAGGCATTTGACTCTGAGGGTTATTACCGCATTGCATTTTTCTTGAGTTCTGAGAGCTGAAAAAGCAAAGCATTTTTCTGTTCATGATTAACTTCAGACTCATAAAATTACATCCTGTATAACATACATATTGAAATTTGAGGGTTTTATGGCCTAGTGCTGATCAATTTTTTGAATTTTTTGAATTAGGTAAAACATATATTTAAAAAATCACTAGAAGGAGAACTCTAGAGGTTCACCCTTGTTGACTGTATTTTTGATATATTCTGTTCTTTGCCTACCTGTGAATAATTGTTAAGGAAAACATTTTAATTACAATCTTTTAGGCATTTCCTGCTATAGTTCTATTAACTTTTGCCTCATATTTGTATTGCTACATCCTTTTAGTTAACAGAATGTATCATTAGGTAATAAGCCCCTCTACTCTCCCAGTTTTGTAGTTTATTTTAAGCTGGCTTTAACCCATCATAATGCTTTATTTTGGTGTTTTCCTAATATGTCTCTTTTACATTCAACTTTTTAGTACGCTTACATTTTAGTGTCTTCTTGTAAACAAGAACCCACGTCTGGAACTTTTAAAATCCAAACTCTATATCTTTTAACTTGTGAGTTTACTCCATATAGTTTTATTTTAAGTATGGATATCTTGGGAATTATCTCTTCTGTGGTGCCCAAGTGGAGTGCTTCTTGATCAGAGGGGGACCCCCAAATGTGAGGTGGCCATCAGGTAGGAGCCGGTATTCAAGTTGGTTTACTCTTCCATGCCAGTCTTGCGTATTTAAATTATTACTCAGAGATGTAGACAGAATGATGTAAGTATAGCCACTGATGATAATATAAAACTATTCTGATGATCTTACGAATTGGACATATTTCTAAAATATTGTCAAACATATTAAATTACTTTGAAAAAGAATTTTTTCCATGTTTACTTTATAATGACTTTCCTGGATCTCACCAGAAAGTACTATTTTACTCACATTTGGACCAGACGGAGAAGGGCAGGTACCCAGATACACTGGGGAGGAGCTAACCCCACAGACGGAAGTGGCGGAGCCAGAAATGCAATTCTTCTAGCAATGCAGAAGGCGCTAACGATGTCTTCTAACATATATGTGTGATATTCATTTCATACTTTCCTACCAGAATCACTTTTTTAGTATACTGGGAAAACACACAAAAGGCCAAAGAAGAAAACAGCTGCCTGTAATCTCACCGAAGTTATCGCATTATTAAAAGTCCATGTAGATCATCTAGGAAATTTGTCTGCTTCCATATTTATCAATTTGGATTAAAAACTTAGATTATACTCTCTCTATATTTTTGTAAATTGATTTGATTAATATTCTGTGAAAGTATCATTAAATACTCTTCTCTAAAATAACCAATAAATTCAGCTCTATAGTATTCCATTATACAGATAAATAAAAATTAATTAACTTCATAATGGCATCTGAGATGTTTCTAATAGTTTGCCATATACATGTCATGGACAAAACCATCTTTTTTATATAAATTACTTGATTTCTATCTTTAATTTTTTATTGAGCATATATTCCTTTTTTTTTTTTAAAGATTTTATTTATTTTTTGACAGACAGAGATCACAAGTAAGCAGAGAGGCAGGCAGAGAGAGAGAGAGGAGGAAGCAGGCTCCCTGCTGAGCAGAGAGCCTGATGTGGGGCTCGATCCCAGGACCCTGAGATCACGACCCTAGCCGAAAGCAGAGGCTTTAACCCACTGAGCCACCCAGGCGCCCCGAGCATATATTCCTAAGTGGTGCAATGCTGGGTGATTTTTTTTTTAACAACTTTTTTCCCCTTGAGATACTACAAACATAGTGAAGTGATTGGATCTTAAATTCGTGGCACAATGAATTTTTACATACGTGTGTCCTTGTGTAACCACCACATACTAAGAGATGTATAACATTTTCAGTTGGGTCAGGCTTTAATGGCTACTGATGCATATTGAGAAAAATGTATCATTTTAATTCTATTTGAGCCTTTTTTCCTTTGTACCCTCTCTAATATTGGTTCTTTTCTGCTCAACTCTTAACAATTTTCATACACAAATTTGTAGACAATTATTATTGTTATTGTTCGTAGAGTAAACAAAATTACCTTTTTCCTAGAGAACAAAAAATTACTTGTATGTCTTCTCACAGTGTTATCTGTCTTCTGGTGTCAGCTTATGAATTTTTCCCAACTTTCTTTTGAGACATTTTTGTTACAATCAATCCTATAGTATTGAGTCCTCTCAGTGTGGGACAAAAAAAGGCTAAAAATTCTGATGATGTTTTACTAAAACATTAGGTAGAGCGATTTGTTGGCATTTACATTTTTGAATATAAAAAATTAACAACTCTTATCTTTCCCAACATAACTTAGAAGTTCTACCAGTTCTGTATACCATTTACAGTTAGGTGTGGCTAATTAACAACTCTTATCCTTCCCAACATGACTTAGAAGTTTCTACCAGTTTTGTATATCATTTAAAATTACTGGGCGCCTGGGTGGCTCAGTGGGTTAAGCCGCTGCCTTCGGCTCAGGTCATGATCTCAGAGTCCTGGGATCGAGTCCCGCATCGGGCTCTCTGCTCGGCAAAGAGCCTGCTTCCCTCTCTCTCTCTCTCTGGCTGCCTCTCCATCTACTTGTGATTTCTCTCTGTCAAATTAATAAATAAAATCTTTAAAAAAAATTACTTGTGGCTAATACTCTATCATTTTTACAACTGCTGAAAGAATAAGTCAAAGAATAAATACAAGAAAAGAGCAGTAGCAGACCAACGCTGGAAACAACAGAACTAAGTCATTGACAAAAATCCAACACAATTATCTCCAGGAGGCAGTATTAATTCTCATCATTCCTGTATTAGGTTCTCAAGAGCAACAGGAGTGGTTGCAGAAAGAAACTGGATCTGCTTGACTCAGTAGTTAAAAAGGATGTGTATAACTAAGCGAAAGACTATTTACATGAGAAAAGAGATGGAGAGCTAGTGCTTTGGGTCACTGTAACGTGTACCCAGCACCTTTTTCTCTGATTGCTTTGTTTGCCAGTGTGAGCAGGAAGCTGCTCCTGACTTCCTTCAGTGCCTTAGAGCAATGTCTATAGGAGTTAAAGACGGAAGACAATGTCTCCACACAAGGGACTGTAAATATAGAAACAATTGAGTTGCCCTTTGAATGCAGTTTATTTTCCTGAAAGCAAAAAGAAATCACTCTCTTTCTGAAGCCTCAGAGGCTTGGGAGACTTCCCTGTCACTGTGAAATCAATCTAGCCAGAGTCATTTTGAAAACTGGCTATCAGTTGCCTTCATTTCCACATGAAAGCATTTTTTGTCCTTATTCATACCAAAAGCAGACTTGGTGCTACAAGCTTCCAGTTAAGATTCTACTTGTTTCATTTTTCAAAATAGTTTTGAGTTTACATTTGGAAATACATTTCAAACACTGTCTCCAAAAAACAGGGCTTGTAAGAAAAGCCTATTGAAAACCTCTGGAAACTTAACACACTAGCATGGTTTCTTTGACTTGTTAGTCAAGCTGTAAAGTTCAGTCTGGCCATTGTTAGTGGCTCTAGTGCCACCAGCGTTATGAACTGATAGTCAGAGCAGTCTCTTTTCCAGGTGCGTGTAACGGTCTCCGGAGGGACAGGCCGCCATGGAAATGCTCTGCTCATCACCTGCGATGGGAATGACATCGCTAATTGCTTGTTTGTAGGAACCTGGAACGTGAGTGGCTGTAACATCATTTCCCATGTAATGCCAAATGCTCTACCTGGATACTCTTAACTCGGGCTGGGTATTACCATCTTTACCCTGCACTGCTTGTTATTTTACCTTAAATAAGCTGGTACACCAAGGCGGGGAGACTAGAGATCACCAGAAGGGAGATCGTCAACAGAAAACTGAAATATACTTAAGAGAAATATTGACTGAGTATTACTAACACAACATTATTGCTTTCCTGAGATGATTGTTGGAGGATACCTAGAACTCATATGGTTAAAGAGAAGGAACCAGGAGAAAATATTGTTCCGGGCTGGAGCCCTAGATTTTGCCTCCATCTTTCAGCTCTGATCACATAGTATGTAAACTAAGTATTCATTGCTGCAGTTAATTTTCAATCTAACTTTTGGAGACATTAAATGTATAAACCAATTATTTCTCGGTTAGAAAAAGCAAGTATTATACTTATACATTGGGTATTAGAGAAATCAATCCAAATCTTTTCTGAAACTCAAAAACTATAGAGACTTATTCTTAAATACCACATTCAAAGTATGATAAACAAATGGCCTTATTATTTTACAAGGTGTATACATAATTCAGTGTTCATTAATCATTTCTATTTTCATAGGAGTTAAGGAAAAAGAAATAACTTAGGATGGAAGAGGGTAGCCTTGTATTTAAGAAAATGAAATGTGAAACTTGATAAACTATTTTCAGAATTTAAATAGATCAGTAGAGTGTGCTTTTTTGTCTACAGGAAATTGGAGAAACAGATGTGTAATGACTATATTAATTGTAATTAGCACTGCAAACATATTGTTGTCCAAATGACAAAAGTGGTAACTACTGACCTTACACAAAGCATTCATTTTATTTTCCTTTCTTTTTTAATATGCCAAATAATACCATATAAATGTCAGAAACAATAAAAGTAGAATGTCACTGTATTCTGCTATCTAAATTCAAATATAGGGGTGCCTGTCTGGCTCAGTGGGTAGAACACACAACTCTTGATCTGGGAGTTATAAGTACAACCTCCACGTTTGGTGGAGCAAATACTTAAAAAGAAAATCTTTAAAAAAAAAATGATTTTCAAATACAGACATTGCCAGAGATAAAGAAAATACTGGAATGTAATTAAGACACAGAGAAAAGTTCTTTAATCACATAATTGTTGTCCTCTTTTGAATTTCCACTTAATAATTATCTACCAAAAAAAAAAAATTACCAGTAATGTTACCCCCAGAACATATTGGTTAGAAAGCAGCTTCTTAAATATTTGTTTAATATGTAACACCTGCTACATATGAATAATAGCCATGAAGCAGGTTGATAACTTTAGCAGGGGGTGTTTTATTGGAGGTAGATGTGGTATGACAAGAAAGATCACATACAGCAGCACTGAAAATCAAAGTGACATCTATTTTAGAAAGAGTATGACATGTGCTGGGTGGTAAGCATAAGAATACAACCAACTGCCAGAATAAAAGAAAAGAAGATTTCATTGCAGAATGAAAAGGATTATGTTTCTTTCATTTTCTCTTGGTTAAGGAAATGGCTGTGCCAAGATAGATAGATAGATAGATAGATAAGAAAAAAGAAAAAGAAAAAAGAAAAGAAAAGAAAGGGAGGCATCTAGGCAGCTTAGTTGTTAAGCAACTCTCCTCAGCTGAGGTCATGATCCTGGAGTCCTGGCATCCAGCCCCTTGTTGGGCTCCCTGCTCAGCGGAAAGACTGATTTTCCCTCTGCCTTCACCCCTACTTGTGTTCCCTCTCTTGCTGTCTCCCTCTCTGTCCAGTAAGTAAGTAAAATCTCGAATGAAAGAATGAATGAATGAATGAATGAATGAATGAATGAATAAAGCATAAAAGGGAGAGAGGGAGGAAAGGAGAAAGTGGGGCGAGCGAAATGGCTATGCCTAGGTAAAATTTAGAGCCATCAAGGACACTGTCTATTGACAGCTGAAGACATACAGAGGACAGAGGGACTTCGGGGCTTGAACAGGGGCAGGGATGCCAAACCGTAGGTCTCAGAAATGCACTTTATCATCATGTTTTTGTCGTCTCCATTGTTCTGGCTCCATCCTTGTGATCATCTTTACTTTCCTGACTGAATACTCATTCTCACCTGTACTCATGGTCCAGACTGCGCCATCACAACTTATCAACATTTGTTTATTCATCTGAAGCAGGGACCACAATTACTATAGAATTCCTTGCTATGTCAAGTACAGTAGTTTCTACACAGAAAATGGTAATTAATACTTGATCAAGTTAATAAAATATTTTCTGTAGGAATTTAAATACTATTTATAGGGGCACCTGGGTGGCTCAGTGGGTTAAGCCTCTGCCTTCGGCTCAGGTCATGATCTCAGGGTCCTGGGATCGAGTCCCGCATTGGGCTCTCTGCTCAGCAGGGAGCCTGCTTCTCTCTCTCTCTCTCTCTCTCTGCCTGCCTCTCTGCCTACTTGTGATCTCTGTCTGTCAAATAAATAAATAAAATCTTTAAAAAATAAATAAATACTATTTATATAGGCTTCTGTGATCAAGATGAAAAACCTAAAAAGACAAAAGCATCATACACATAAGCTTTTGTAAACACATATATGTGCATATACATATTTATAAATTCATTGAAAATATAACTTGCTACAGTGACCAAAGGTTTTTATTTGCTAAAGTATCCAAATATTTTTGTGGTAGGCATATGTCTCCTGGCAAAATTCATCATCTTTTGGATTCTATTTATAAGTTTCACCTTGTGTGGAGGTATAAATGGTGGCGATTTGGTGTATTAAAAGCCAAGACAAAACCAATTTATTCCATATACTCCATGAAGACAAATAATTGTATAGAGTCTCCAGGGATAGACAAGTCCTCCAAAATAAGGATATGTAGACTGCTTGTTTGAGACTCTACTGGAGTAATATATTTAGGGAAGGTCATGATTCAGTAGGGTCATTATGTGATAAAATTGTAGAGTTAAACTAGAAAATGCCAATGCTAGGTGTATTAGTTTCCTTTTGCTGCTGTAACAATTAACCACAAAATTAACGGCTTAAAATAATGCAATCATATCATCTTACAGTTCTGGAGAAAAGAAGCGTGAAATGGTTTTCATCTGCTTAAGTAGGGCAACATCTGGATGCTCTGGGGGAGAATCTGGCTTTCTGCCTGTCCAGCTTCCCCAGGCTGCCATATTGCTTGACTCATAGTGTCATATCGCTCCAACATCTCGTTCCATGGTCACACATCCTTCTTTATCTCTGCCTCTGTCATCACAGTGTCTTGTTTGACTCTGACCCTCCCACCACTTCTTTTAATAAGATCTTTGTGATTTATATTGAGCCCTCCTGGGAAACCCAGTATAATCTCCTGATTTCAAGATCCTTAACCCAGTCACCTCCACAAAGTCCAATTTGCTATGTATGGTAACACATCTGCAGGTTCTAAAAACTAGGATATGGACATCTTTTGAAGGGCCATTATTCATCCCTACCACATGAGGAAAACTAGAAAACTCTTGATGAAACAGAGAGAATAACTTCATCACACTATCAAAATTTCAAAAGTTCCAGAAATATCATTATCACCTTATACCGGTACTGACCGCCAATATATGTAGGCATTGTATACTAATAACTGAAATCCATGAGGGTGTGTGTGTGCATGTGCCTGTGCTGGTGTGCATGTTAGGAATAACTGACTGATACGGGTAATCTTTAAAGGAGCATCCATAGTTCGTGGGAAGCCATAAATATTTCAGTCACTAAAAGATGTAGGATTGATTTATATCAACTCTTTTTTTTTTAATTAAAGTCCTTTTATCATTTGCAAGACAACTTCATAGATCCTTTTAGATTATTTGGTGACAAGGTGATAACAATAAGGGACTTCCCATCATCAAATTATCAGTGACCTTCACAGTTCATCACATGCTTTAGAGAGAGAATCTGAATTTCAGTTACCATCTGGTGAGTTCATGGCAGAAAAGAACAGGAGCCAGCTTCAAATTAGTGTTTCATTATCAAAGAAAAAAACTGGCTTTACTCCTACCCCAAATCTAAACTGTATTTAGCTACAAACACCTAAGCAGGTGCCAAAATGCATAATCTTATTTGACCATGTGGATTTGCAGTATATGTTGAAATACTTAATTAAAAGTGAGTTGTGTCCTTGAGAGTTCTATTTTGGTAAATGTAAGTACTGGTAATATAAATTACACTAAAAAGCTACAGTTACAACTCAAGCTCATATGAAGTAATAATGGTGCTGAGGGTATTGAGGGTAAGGAAAACAGACATAACCATTTTTGCCACTAAAGGCAACAAAATAAGCTATTTTCAATTTAGGAGATGCCATGAAGTTATTCAAATTACAACTGAGAAGGGCAGACATTTTTACTTCATGCCATTAACAGACATATATTCAAGACATGTTGAGGCACAACCATTTAAAAAAGAAATTTGAGATTTCAAACATTTGCAAAACTTTCAGAGATGATACAGCATTATAATGTTAAAATCTCATGTTATTTTGTTCCATTAATAGTCATAGTAAGGCTATAAAGTGCATAGAAAAATACACACAAAAATCCTATGTCTGGGGTGGTAGCAATAGAGGTTATTTTCCATTTTCAGTTTTCAGAATTTTCATACTTGCATGCATTAATATTCCTTTAGTATTTAAATTCAAATGATAGCTAAAAGTTAAAGTAGCGTGTAAGGAGGGATTAACTAGATGTTCCAAAATACTTTTTAAAAATAATTACATGTAAAAGCCCCTAATATGGTAAATGTACTATTAATTATTACTTATGGGGTGCCTGGGTAGCTCAGTGGGTTAAGCCTCTGCCTTTGGCTCAGGTCATGGTCTCAGGGTCCTGGGATCGAGCCCCGTGTTGAGCTCTTTGCTCAGTGGGGAGCCTGTTTCCCCTTCTCTCTGCTTGCCTCTCTGCCTACTTGTGATCTCTCTCTCTGTCAAATAAATAAATTTTTTTTAAAAAATTTATTACTTATAAACCAAGTTTATCAGGTATTTGTATTTAATATATTCTTTAACTCTAATAACCAGAATGCATTCTAAAAAGCCTGGTGTTTTGTTGTTTGTGTGACAGAAGACAAAAAGAAAATCTTAAATAAAACAAAGACACAATTTGAACCACTGAGATTATTCCTGAAACTTCAATTTTTAAAAAATGGCAATTAATTTTAGAGCACATAACCTAGATACAGAATAGATATATAATTACATAATTATATATACATATATATATAATATGCCATGTGTATTTGGTAAACTATATATCATTTGTATATTTTCTAATGTAAGCACTTCAATTTTCAGCATAACTTTTTTTTTTAATCTAATTTTATATTTTCAGTGTTTCAAGTTTCATTGTTTATGGACCACACCCAGTGCTTGATGCAATATGTGCCCTCCATAATCCCCACCACCAGGCTCAGCGTAACTTTTGTTGCCTGTATTAAGACCAGATCTTAAGGATTTCTGGTGCTGGTAAGGACAAGGAGCTACACCATTGTTGCAGTCAGTATGGAAAGAAAGTAGACCATGTGGACACCCCATTCTTAATGGAAAAGTATCCAAAATAAGAATTTTACCTTGTTGTTCCACCCTCCAAGTTGAAAAATTGGATGGAAACAAGCATGATTTCAAAGAAAGTAGTATTTGGACATCACCATTTCGTTGATGCAACCACTGAAGCAATCAGCCACATCAAGAGTCCAATAAACCTGCAAACACGTTCCTTTTCTCACCAAATAAGACTTGCAGGGGACACTCTGTCAGAGAGTTACATCCCCCATTCTACCATTCCACTTGCTGCGTGGGATCTTCACTTCCCTTCCCCCTTTCTCGGCTACTGTGGAACGGAGAGCTTCACGGAACGGCAGTGGAACAAGACAGAATCAGCACTGACGAGCTCACCATAAATCTACACTGTGTCCTTCATGCTCTTATTTTGTTTAAAAAAAAAAAAAAAGCGAGCATCATTTCATGATGATATTAGAAAAGCTGGATTATTTTTGGTTCCAGTTTAATTCTTAAAAAACTGTGAATTATTTTTCTTGTTTACTGAAGGATGGTTTTACTTTCCCATCTTTTTGGTCCATCCTTGAACTTTTCACTAAATGATCAACTATTTTAACTTCTATAATGGCTCTTCCTTTCCTTTTTACACTAAACATTTTCATCTCTATTGGAATTTACCCAGTGGATACCAATAGTGGATTTCTCGGGGATTAGATAATCCGCTCCAGATTTCATTGGCAAACAATGAAGAGTATTTCAACTAAGTAGTTCTCTCAAACATAGACAATCCCATTCTCTTATAAACGAACCAGAAAGTGTTTATAATGATGCATGTTTATGACTCCACATATATTCTTCAAACTAATTTAAATTATTTACATTTTTCTAAAACTGTTTTTTGAAAAGACATAAAGAATGTGAATATTGCTTGGTATTTTAAGTGCTTTTACATTTTCACAAGGCACAGACCCTTCTACAATGGTCAGGGAAGGGATGATGGTGTGGGACGGAGTAATGTGTGTGATGAAGTAATGGGGAAAGCATGAAGTCGGGGGCAAGTTTAGGAAGGGGGATCTGAAACTGAAGCATGGCTTAATAGCAGTATTACTTCCTTCGTCTTAACAACAAAAAACAGTGAGGATCCTACGGAGGGAGTCTAGGGATAGGGTACAGGTCAGATACTGCACAGGGCCATCAGTAAGGTGAAACTGCCAAACATTTTTCAAAAGCTGAAAATATAATTTGTTGACAATGAAAAGTTGTCCCCAGCACTAGTATGGCAATACCAAAATGTTGTGTGACCTATATTAAAATTACTTTATTTAAACAGGATAGGGGTTTATGTGGTTTTAACGTTATTATTCAATTATATAATTGGTGAATGAAATGTAGACTTTTTTTTTTTTTAAAGAAATCCTCCCCAAAAAGAAAATTCATAGATAGTGGTTATCAGGGAATTCTTCTGTATGAAGAAAAACTGAAGGAGGGGGAAACAAGAAAATCAAGCAGTGACTCAAGAATGTTAACCTAGATTCTGCAGTACTTCTTGGAGGGCCATAGCTGGGTTCTAGATCAGAAGTAGTCTAAGCAGAATGCTATCTTCCTGACCAGAAGATGGGCATGCCCCAGTCTCGGGAACCTGCAAATACATTACATTTCATTGCAAAAGGGATGCTGTAGATGTGATTGAAGATAAGGGCTTTGCAATGGCAAGCCTGTTTGGATTGTCCAAGTGGGTCCAGCTCACATGAAACTTAAACATGGAAAGCATGCAATGGGTCAGAGAAATGGGAGCATACGAAGGATTTCCTGGCTGCTGGCTGGTTCGAAAATGTGAGGGACTCTGTGAAAGGGCCAGAAAGAGGATGACAGGAAATGAGGGTGTTCCCCAGGTGACAGTCACCAAGGAAACAGGGATGTATAATCTTAAACTGTCTTCTGCCCATGCCTGAATGAGCAAGGAAATGGATTCTCCTGCAGGACCCCCAGAAAGACGTACAGCCCTGCGCACACCTTGGTTTTAGTCCAGTGGGATCCGTACTGGACTTCTACCCTCAGAACTGTAAAATAATTAATTTACGTTGTTTTAAGCCACTGATTTGTGATCATTTGTTATGGCATAGAAGACCAATACACAAGGGCTTCCTAAAATGGTAGCACTATCTGTATATTTGTTTATGGTCGTTTTTCTGATGAAAGAGGCTGCATATTTCCCCCCAAAAGCAAGAATGACTGAATGCTATTATCTTTTCCCATTGTATAGCATTAAGAGCATCCTGATGCTCTATGACAGGAGAACGATTTTCATTTTGGATATTCAACCGGCAAAAGCATGTTCTGTGACCAATAACTGAACGCGACACACAGCTGCTTCCGCTCTGCCCCTCTGCCCTTTCACCTCGAAACAGGCCACACGGGTGCGCATGTGCAATGTTTCCTGGGGACTGTGGCGCTGTGGTTACCCAGGGTGGACTGTGAGTTCCCAAAGAACAGTATCTTGTTCTGTTTTGCTTTTCTTTGACCTCTCCAGAAACACCACCACACTGTGCCTCGCAACGCTAAGTCCTATAAAAATATGCACATGATTCTATCAAAAAAGCAATAAAAAAAGCAAGGTTCTATCTCAGGAAAGTGACCTAGACTACCTACCATTTGAAATTCTGTCCAGACCAGTGATACAGTCTATATGTTATTCTTTATATATCTAACTCATTATTTTCTGTAAAAAAAGGAAACTTCCCAGATTTCTTTGGGAAAAATATGTGAGTGCCCTCAGATTAATTTCCCAAGATGAGCGTCTGGACAGATCACAGGGAAATATTGACAGAGGAGTCTGGACATTTCCCACTGATCACCTTGACCCTCTATGGAATGTTTTCTATTTCAGCATGGCCTACATCCACGCGGTCTCCAGCAAAACATAGCTTAATATTCAGAAATGTAATCAGCAGCTTAGTAATATTTATTAAACAAACCATTATGGAGCGAACTTTATTTGGATAAACCAAAGGTTCAAAGATAGAAGGAAATCCTGGGGGTAAATGGATACATGAACAATTAAACAGGGAGTGGGCGCAGGAATTTGATATAGTCTATTTTTTTTCTAGGTTATTTCATAATGACTGAAATGTTGGAGTGACAGATGCTAGCAAACAGCAGACCACGGAAAGGATGGTGACTGAGCACAGCTGTGTGTGTGTTCAGTCTTATTTAAATATTCCGTAGTATATGTGGAACTGGTGAAGCGTTAATGAAACATACAGAGGTTTCCCAATGCAGAGGTTCGCTGAGCACCCATACAGATAGAACATGAGAAAAAAAGCCCAGAGGAATCTGAAATAAGGTGAAAAAAAAAAAATGCGATTCAACTTGAAATTATATGAGGGAGCGTGTCTGTAGAAAAATAATCGGAAACAGATATTCAGTGGAAGAGAGACAACTGGAAAGCAGTCAAGCCAAACAGGACAGAGAAGAGAGGATACTAAGCAATAAATCCGAGGAGACAGGGACACTGACAATGCAGGGCAAAAACCGAAAACCATTTTGGTGGCCACATGATGTTACTAAACAAGAAAGTACACCTGGGCTAGAATTCACCTTGAAACAATGTCCTTTTTCCTTCTTTCTTTCTTTCTTTATTTTTATTTTTTTTTCCTATGCTGAACTCAGAGGAACTGGAGGGAATTCAAAAAAGAACAGCAAATACAATTAAGAGTCTAGAGGGATTGATTTATATAGTGAGAGGGAGAAATAAAATATGCAGTCCTTGGCTAAAGACTTCTAGAGAGAACATAATTGTCCAAAGTCTTTAAAGGATTTACATACTAAGTCAATAGAGGGTGATTAAGTTCAGTAAAAGGGAATCCAGGCAGAATCTAGGGAGATGAATGTAAACTCTAATGCTAAAAACATTTTTCTAATTTCCTTAAGACTAAAATCTAAAGTGTTTCAAAGCGTGCTGATTCAAAGGTCTGCTGTTGTTTTGTTGGTGTTTTTAACCCATTTTGAGATTTATGCTAAGTGCCCTAGGGAGACAGTGGTTGGAAAATTCGCCAGACCCCTGACCTTCTCTCTCTAACAGACTATCATTGTCCTTTTGAGACGCCACCTTCCCGGTATATAAATAACTTCTAATTTTATAATCCCAGCTCTATAATAAGTTTTGGTCTCTGGTAGGGTTAGCTGCCCTACACTACCCTTCTTTAACAAGGCTTGGCTGTTTATCCTGTCTCTTTATACATACTCTGTGCACTTGCCGATTGCAATAGATTGAACTTGGCATTAGTCTGCTAAGGCTGCCGTAGCAATGCAGCACAGACTGGGAGGCTTAAACAACAGAAATCTATTTTCTAACAGTTCCGGAGGCTGGAAGTTCAAGATCAATTAAAAAACTTAAGTATGGGGGCGCCTGGGTGGCTCCGTGGGTTAAAGCCTCTGCCTTTGGCTCAGGTCATGATCCCAGGGTCCTGGGATCGAGCCTCCCATCGGGCTCTCTGCTCAGCCAGGAGCCTGCTTCTTCCTCTCTCTCTCTCTCTGCCTACTTGTGATCTCTGTCTGTCAAATAAATAAATAAAACATCTTAAAACAAAACAAAACAAAACAAAAAACTTAAGTATGTAAGAGCATAGAGGCAACTGGGTGGCTCAGTGGGTTAAGCATCTGTCTTCAGCTCAGGTCACCATCTCAGGGTCCTCGGATAGAGCCCCGCATCGGGCTCCCTGCTCAGTGGGGAGCCTGCTTCTCTCTTTCCCCACCCACCTCTCCCCTGACACCTGCTAGTGCTTTCTCTCACTATCTCTCTCAAATAAATAAATAAAATCTTTTTTTAAAAAAGTGTATAGAATGATATCATCGTGTAAATTTCTATTAAAGAACCAATATTTGACCACTAATAAGAAAAATGCAACTATTTAATTAGACAAGCGGATTAAAAATAACTAATTATGTTTAGTGATGATAAAAATATATAGTACCTACATATATTTATATACACACAATACATGGGAACTATTATTATTTTGCAGAAAGTACAAATCAAGGCATTTACTCCATTTATTTCCTTTTTCCTTAGAATGCAACATTATCATAATTTTTAAAATTTAATGCATAAGAAAGAGTCTCTGACTTTTCCATTTGTAAAAATTACTAATTTTGACTCTCTCTGCTTGACTTATTTCACTCAGCATAATCTCTTCCAGTCCCATCCATGTTGCTACAAAAGTTGGGTATTCGTCCTTTCTGATGGAGCCATAATACTCCATAGTGTATATGGACCACATCTTCCTTATCCATTCGTCCGTTGAAGGGCATCTTGGTTCTTTCCACAGTTTGGCGACCGTGGCCATTGCTGCTATATACATTGGGGGTACAGATAGCCCTTCTTTTCACTACATCTGTATCTTTGGGGTAAATACCCAGGAGTGCAATTGCAGGGTCATAGGGAAGTTCTATTTTTAATTTCTTGAGGAATTATCATATGGTCTCACTTATTTGTGGAGCATAAAAAATAGCATGGAGGACATGGGGAGATAGAGAGGAAAAGGGAGTTGGGGGAAATTGGAAGGGGATGTGAACCATGAGAGACTATGGACTCTGAAAAACAATCTGCAGGGTTTGAAGGGGTAGCAGGTGGTGGGTATTATAGAGGGCACGGATTGCATGGAGCACTGGGTGTGGTGCAAAAATAATGAATATTGTTATGTTGAAAATAAAAAATAAATTAAAAAAATAATAATAAAGTTAAAAAGAGCAAAAAAATTACTAATTTTGTCTAGAAATAATTGAAGAAAAACTTGCAAACTTGACTACAGATTATTTTCTGTTGCGGGGAATGGATGCAACTTAGATATTCAAAAGACAAAACAATTACATAAAATCCAGTATAAACTTTCAATGGAACACTGCAATAATTAAAAATTGTGTTGTATAAATACAAATTTTGCAATAAAATAGTCAAAACACATAGTTAAGTAAAAGAATGTTTTCTAAAATTCTTGGGGTGTGTGTGTATTTACGCATGGAAAAATAACTCTCAGTTGGCTTATGTACAAAATTGTCAGGGTTGCAGGGTCATTACGCATGGGCTCATTAACACTGACTTCCATTATGAAGGCACATCTGATGATAGCCATTAATGAGTGCCCCGCCTGATAATAGCAGAAATCAATGCTGACCCCAATAAAGTACTATTGTCATGGAAGTCCAACAAACTACCTAATGGCAGGTTAATCACATTGACAAATATTTCTTATGAAAGGCAGTGATCTGTTTTCACTATAATATACACTTGTTCTGAATATAGATTTTCCTTCTCATCTGCATTCTTCTGCTCCAACTACTATTTGTAGACTTACCAAAGACATATTACTGACTTTCATCATATTCCACACAAGGGAGCATCTAACTAAAGAGCTCATTTTACAACAACTAAAGTATGCCAATGGGCTCATGCTTACAAAATTCATTGGCTTTCTTAGGTTTCAATTGTCCCAAAGCAACCAACCTCGTATAATGGTGGAATGCACTGTTTGGGGTGGCAATACTTCACAGGGCTAGGGTAATTTTGCCAAGAAGAAATATATACTTAGAATCAGTGATCAATATATTGGTGCTGTTTTGGGATCCTTGGGTCCACGAATCAAAATATAGAAGTCAGAATGACTCCTTTCACTATTGCCTATATGATTGACTAAGGGAATTCTGCTTCCTCAACTTTGGGCTCTGCTTCCCTAGACATCTTGATTTCCAAAAAAGGAATTATCCAATAACAGACACAACAATAATTCTAGTAAAGTAGAAGCTGAGATTGCCACTTGCCCCTTTGGGCTCCTTTGGTGGGCCACTAACTGAATCAACACACAAAGAAGGTTAGGTTACAAGCAGGGGTGACGAACCTGAATATGAGGGGAACCCCTGTTAATAGACCACATAGAAACTGGTTGTCACTATTCACTGAGCAAGCTCTGACTTAATATCCCTATGTATTCTGAATAAAACCCCATAAAAAACTATAACAACCCCTACTAGCTTATGTGAAATGAAGATCTATTTCACACTAACAGGTAAAAAACCCAACTTCAGAGGTGTTTGCGGAGAGCAAAAGGAATATGACATGTAGAGTGCAAAAAGGAAGTTCATAACCATCAGTTACGACCATTTGATCCGTTTCAAATGAGGACCATGGTAATCCTTTCTTCCTTACTGTGTTCTGAATATATGTGTGTGTGCACACACGTGTGTCTGTGAGTATACTGACCGATCTTCTGCTCTTATTCCCATTCCTCCTCCTCCTGTCTAACGCAAGATATTAGCAGTGTTTAAACTGATATTTCAGTATCTAAGTTACAGCATGGCAAAGCAAAAATGTGACTAAAAGAGCAGTGAGTGTTCCTCATAGGAAAATAGACACAGTGACCTGGGACTTTGTGTATTCTTTTCTGGGGAGAGTGTTTGTGTATTCTTGCCGTACAAGGTTTAGTTACATCGTGGCCTGATTTTGTTATGCCTTCACTGAGAGGTTAACTATGGTTGAAAGAAGTCTGTACTGATACCGTATGTACTATGTGAAATGGTCCCACTGACAAGTTGGTCCAGGTGGAAACAGTGTCTCTTGGTCTCCGCTTCCTTCAACTGCTCTTAGAGCTGGCTACAGGGAGAAATTGTGTGACATTCCTTAGGCAGAATTGAAACCATTGCTTCAATCAAAGTGTTGTCTGCACTTTCTTCTGCTCCATCCAAGTCTACTTTCTTCCTCATGCTAACACTGCTGCCCCATTGTCATGGCTGGCCTGTCACTAGATAGGTGGCTGCAAGACCCATGGAGGAAGAGCTCCCTGCAGGCTTCTCCAGTACCTTTCCATGGTCCCCTTTCAGCAAACAGATGTGTGAGGCTCTTCCTCTCAACTGGCTGGTGACCCCTCTGATCTTTCAGTCTCTTTTTCCACTTTCATTTCCCCTCCACTCAGGTTCCTCAACACTCTGTAAACTCTCACATCTACAATGACTTCCTTACCCCTCAGTTCATACTGGGTTTTCTCTCCTGATGGAATTTTGACAGATAAAAGATAATTTAAAATTTTCTTATGCTATCTTTCACAAAGTTCATTATAGGTGGTAGAAAGACAATGTAAAAAGAACTTGGAAGATTTCTTTCCTTTTCATGCATTGGTGTGATACAAATAAAATGGGCGTTGCCTTTTAAAGATGAAGAGTTGAAAAAATTCATCATGATTTCATCTTCAGCAAGTTGAGACGTTGACAGCTCCTATATTATTATTTATGTGTTGTTTAATCAATTTCATCAAGGTTTTCAAATTCTTTTTTTTGTAAAATTGGGTAAAAAATATATCTCATTATTTACTTTACTCTGCATGTTTTATTTTTTTGCCATTTTAATATTTCTACTTTTTCTTGAGTAGGTTGAACTCTGTTGTATGTATATTATTTTCTAATAGGACTAATGCTTGCTTTTATGCATTAATTTATAGAATTTCAGTTTATTACTATTCTATGTTTTTATAATTAATCTTTTATTTTTAATAACATAATCATTCATAATTGCTTCAGGTAGGTATTTTTTCCTCTTTTCTAAAATTTTCACTTTAATTTTCTATTCCTCTTATTTTCAATATGTCTTGTTCTTAATGTGTATTTAAGGTTCTGAATTTTCTCTTTTACTTTTGAGTAGCCCATGGCTTCTGGTATGTAGTGATACTGCTGTTGATATCTTAAAAAGATTTTTTGTTTTGACCTTTTTATCAACTTGTTTTGACCTTTTTAAGGAGATTTTGCAAATTCTCAAGTAACAGTGTTACTGTTTTCTATATTTGTCATTAGTTTCTAATTTAATTACATAGTGAGTTTAAAGAGATTGGAAACTTCATAGTTACATTAGGAAAAGGGGATCTAAAATATAAATACTTAAAAACAAAAGAAATAAAAATGTATTTAGACTTATACTACAAAAAATTTTGAAACTTAAAAAAACTAATTGAATCTATACAGGAAACGACACACATATCCTGGGGAAAAATTGATATGAAGCAATCAAACCACACTAGCAAAATTACTGTACTTTTAAATATGAAGAAAAATGCTATAGCTAATACACTTATAAGGTGTATTCTCTACGACAACAGTCCACTGCAAGAAAGCAATGTACAAATTGCTCAGGGAAAGAGAACTTGATTCACTTTATATAAACCCAGTTGTATATTATGTTTACATAAACACAGCAAGATTATATGCAGAAATTATGCTTTTAGACACAATTAACAGAAAATCTAACTCGAATTGTCTCAAATAATAGAGGGGTATAACTGAAATGTTCAGATTGGAAACTATCAGTCATGGTTCAGTCAAATCTCCAACTCCATTCCTCTGAGATTTCCCTGCCTCTGCTCTCTATTGACAACATCAACAGGCTTGTAGAAGGCAGCTATAAAATTTTTAAACTTCATTTCCATGCATACAGATCCATCCTTCCTTCCTTTCTTTCTTTCTTCCTTCCTTTCTTTCTTTCTTAGTTTGACTTAAATTCCAGTTACTTAGCATACAGTGTAATAGAACTTTCTACAGAAAGAAGGATTACAACTGTTTTTACAGATGGTCCTCCTTTAAAATGAAGAATTCTATTCCAGAAACTTCTCCCACATCAAGGCTAAACTTGGGATTGTACCCATTCACTTGCATAGATGCTTCTTGACTGCTTATCCTCTTTGAGGTGCTCTTCTGAACCAATTCACATGTCCAGGTGATGCTACGCACGAGTTGGTAGAGGCCTGGGTTCCTGGACCAATCACTGACAGATGGATGGATTTACTCTTACAGCCTTTGGGATGACCCCTCCAAACCAGGACTATATAATGGTAAGCACTGACTTCATGATTTGGAGTGTTCCATCATCACTTGTATGATTTCCTTGTATGATTATAAATTTTTCAAGACTCTTTACTCATTATAACCTGTAGTATTGAATTTACTAATTTCCAGCTAATTAATATTTCTAGGTTTTATATCTTCAAGGAGAAAAAATAAAGATATTTTAAATATTCAGAAGAAACTTGGAAAGATAACATTTGAAAAATTATAAGAAAATTTTTGTCTTAATTCATTTTAATAGTTTCAAATACTTGTAGTATTTGAAATACTCAATGATGGATAGGGAAGTTATCTATGAGAGAACATTATTTACTGTACACTTCCTGAATAAGCTAAAGGAATATACATCCTACAATTTAATTCATTCTTAATATCAGAAATAATTGTTTCCCAAGAGCTTTTATGACCTAAATAAAATGTTTATAATGATAAATCTTATAAATCCAATTTAACATAGGAATCATCACATTAGCTCTGCTAAACCACTACGGCTAATTCTCTTCTGAATACTTTCCACGAAAAGCTTGATTTTTCCTTCACTGAATATGATCCCTGGATTTAGAGAATTTAAGGGCCCTGTATTTGAATAACAAAAATTGAGTAGATGATGTTTTGATGGCAGTTGAACTAAATATTTTGTAGCTGTTCCATAAAAAAGAAACTCAAGGAATTTCCTACTAGTAAGTGAAGAATAACTAAAATGTCAAGCCTGTTGTAAGAGGTCAGAAATTTTATCTGAAGTTGTCTAAAGTTATGATTATTCCTCAAAAAAAGAATATATGGATATGAGAAGGCATTACAATAGATTTTCTGATTTTTATAATTGTTTGGTAGAATATTTGAACTTTTACTTGAAGATAAAAATAGTTACTCTTAGAGCAGACTAGGGAAGATGGTGGATTAGGAGGATCCTGAACTCACCTCATCCCACAGACACATGAAGGCAACAACTACATCTATTCAACTAACTCTGAAAATGATCAGCAGACTGGCAGAACAGATCTTCCACAGCCAATCACAGAGAGGATGCCATACTGCAAAGGGCAGGAGGAGAAGAGATGAAATCAGGAACCAAATCCTGGAGCAACTAACCACAAATGGTACAGACATCACAAGCAAGAAGGAGTGAAGGGATCGGGTCCCCCAACTGGCAACCCCGTCCCTGAAGAACCACACAGGGAAGATAGGTACCATAATGTCTGGCTTTGAGAATCAGCCAGGCCCAACTCCAGGAGAGCTAGAAGGCATAAGGAAACTGAGTCTCTACCATTACAGAGCCAGTAAACTAAATAATTCAGCCAGAGACACAGCACAGAAGGAGCAGTTTAAAAAGTGCCTGGGCTCTTTACGTGAAGGGAATTGACTGACTCATCTTAGAATGTGTGCAGGAGGGAAAGGGATGGACAGGTGATTCCTCCAAGAACACAACTTGGCAGGCACCCTTCCTCCTACCCTGCCCCCAGTCAGAAAGCTGGAGGCCTGTGGGAAGCCAGTGCAACACTCTCCATCTACCTGGCTAGCACTGTGTGCCCATCCATCCAAACACCCACCCCCTAAACATACACCTGAAGGAACTAAAAAAAGAACAAACAAAGCCTAAAGTTAGTAGAAGGAAGGTAATAATGAAGACTGGAACAGAAATAAATGAAATAGAAAAAAAATAGAAAATATAAATAAAACCAATAGCTGGTTTCTTGAAAAAAATAAAGTTGATAAAACTTTAGCCAGATTCATTAAAAAAAAAAAAAATATATATATATATATATATAAACAGAGAGAGAAGACTCAGAGAGGAGACTCGAATAAACAAAATGAAGAAGGAAAAATAACAACCGACACAATAGAAAGACAAAGAACCATTAAGAGCATACTATAAAAAGTTATTTGCCAACCAATTGGTCAACATAGAAGAATTGGATAAATACCCATAATAATAATAAGAAAAGATATTTACCATTATAATAAGTTTCCTAGGCTTTTGGTCATTTTACACAAATACCCCTAAATTTTTTATATGTTAATTGAATCATGTCTTTTTTAAAATGTTGCAATTTAGTATTACCTTATATGCATTTTGAGAGATGGGGAAACCAAATATGGCAAGTTCTCAGAGTACTTGATGAACAAAGTTGTAAGAATCCTGGATTCCTAACTTGTGACTCACTGAGCTATATTGCCTAGGTGAATTAACTTATGAACACAACCAGAAAAACTTTGTTTTAAATGACCTCTCCATTAGTCACTAGTTGCATATTTGGGGGAAAGTGGCTTGATCCTACTAAGCCTTAATTTTCTTATCTAAAATGGGGCTATTCAGGCCTATATTTTTCATTTAACAAAGGCCTAATTAGCTGATTAAATAGCAGTTATACTTAAAATAGCCTAGCCATATATAATATCTTAAATCCATTCTGAAACAAGATACAGGCTACATTTAAAACTAAGACCTAAGGGCACCTGGGTGGCTCAGGGGGTTAAGTCTCTGCCTTCGGCTCAGGTCATGATCTCAGGGTCCTGGGATGGAGCCCCGCCTCGGGCTCTCTGCTCAGTGGGGAGCCTGCTTCTCCCTCTCTCTCTCTCTGCTTGCCTCTCTGCCTGCTTGTGGTCTCTCTCTCTCTCTCTCTGTCAAATAAATAAAATCATAAAAAACAAACAAGCAAACAAACAAAAAAAAAACCTAAGACCTAACTATTGCTTATTTCTACTAAGGTCAGTTCACCTGCAGTGATGCTCTTGAACCTTAGATGCACACTGGAGTCACATGGAGATTTTAAAATTACTTAGGTCTGGGACCCAACCCTGAAATGTCTATTTAGTTGTTCTTGGTTATGACTTGGACACTGGGACTTTAAAAGCTTGACCTAAAAGATTATTTCATTTATCCCAGTTAGTTTTGAATAATAAGATGTACTAATTATTAAACTTGATTAAGTAGCAGCAGATTTAAGCAGCCTTAAATATAACTGCATAACTCTAATTAGCAGGTCCCGCCTGTCTGGTGTTCCCAATTAACCGTAAGTCCCAACAAAACTCAAATTAATGATTAGCTTCTTATCTTGTAGACACAATGATAAACTTTAGCCTGGCATAACCAATATTTGGCAACACCATTCCTCCTCACTCTGCTAAAATAAAGTTGCTCTTTTATGTAAAAACAAATAATCTGCGACTTCCAGTTAGGCTGAAGTTCAGTCATGCTCGTAAAGGTTGAATACATTAGGGAGAGGAATGTCTCCAGGAGATGCGGTGGAGATGCGGCAAAGAGCAGAAGGAGTAGTAAATAAAGCAGAGGCAGAAGTCAGCAGAAGCGAAGGGCTTAGCCTTCACTTTCTTGCTCTCTTCTCCGGGGTGATCCCATCACCCCCGGCCCTCGATTATCAAGCACAGGCTGATGTGTTCAAGCTGCCACTGCCCACACTCACTCCCAATCTCCTTACTTACGGCCAAGGGTCTACGAGACATACCTATGTGTAGGTCCTAAACCACGTCAGAACAATCATAAGTAAAACTAGATGAATCCCTTTTCTACTCCGAATTCTTTCTTTCTTTCTTCATTTGCCAACTCATTAAATAACGCCTGTTGTGGACACTCCAAGAATACTGGGCGGACCTCCAGCCAAAATTTATCCAGACGTCAAGACTGATGATGCCACACTTGCCCCAACAGGTCTGGACACATTTACTATGCACCTAATGAGGGTTTATGGGGAAAGCAGGGAATCAGATTCAAAATTGCTTCAGAGAATTAGGGAAATTAGACTGCTTTGGCTTTTAATGTGATTAAGGACTTTCGCTGGGCTGTTAGTTCCCTTATTTCATCCCGGTCTTGAGTTGTTTGGACTTCCCAGTGGGCGTTTAAGGAGGGAGCACCTGCGGTTTCTGATCCACTTTCCTAGATGTGGGGCAGAAGGAAAATAAAGTGGTAGGGTTCGAGAAAATCAAGTCACCCTTGATTAAGTGTGAACTGTGATAATGATTCTGATACCAATTTCGAGGATTCACTTTTGATGTGAATTTAGAACAGAAATTTAGAACTTCCTGACTACCCATGCAAACATGTAGAATGTACTATAATCTTGACAGTATATCTTTATGGATGTCCCTTTTATTCTACGTATTATAATTAACTTATGTTTTTCCTAAGGATAAATTTAGTGTAGCGTGTCTGTTAAATAAGTGGACTCTAGCAATCATTCACAGACAGATAATAAGTTGTAGGATATAACATTGAATTTGAACTAACCTGAAAAAATTAAATTTTATATATATATATATATATATGTTAGGTTACATACATTTATATGATAGATTAATAGATTAGTATATATACCTATTCATACATTAATAGACTAATATATATGTCTATTCATATATATAAAATAGAATGTTATATTTAGCATTCTATTAAATAAAAATACGTAATGAATTTTGGGCCAATTTATAGTGATCTCAGTAAAAATAGGCAAATATTACACTTGAGAAAAAATACTCCTATTAACTTCTGTTTCTTTAGATATTGTTCCTTGGTGATACTGAATCATTCATAAACTCTTTGGAAGAGAAGGTGAAATATTGAAACTGATGTAAATAGTTTAAAGTTGTACCAAAGTTTTCTTTTTAAGGAGTGTTTGTCTTTAATCATGCTGTGTTTTCTCATTAGTGTCCTCATGATTTTTGTTCTACAGCTCAAATCTCAAAAGAGCAATTTTCATTGTGAAGAAGTGCCCTAGTATGTAAACTGTATGGTTTCTATTACCAGAGTTGGCCAGATTTGATGAGAACAATTAATCACAATCGTTCTTACAATGGCAGAAATGGATGGATTTAATTTTTTATCATTTTGAAAGGGCGGAATAAAATCTCTTGGCATTTCTTAAAATAGCTTATTGACAAATTTTTAAGACAGTTAAGATAAATATTTATTATAAAGTCTCTGTTAGATTATTTTACTATTGAAAACATTTTAACATTAATTTGACATTAGTTTCTCCAAAAGTGGATTTGATAAAAAAAAAAAAAAAAAGGCTTGTGGGTGTATAAGATATAGACTGAGAATGATAAAGGTAAAGGTTAAAAAACATAATGTATAAAAATCTTTGGTTATCTTATTTTAATTCCATGTTTGTTTCTATAAAAATATAGATCCAAAACAGGCATTATTTTCCTTTTTTTAAAAGATTTTACTTATTTATTTATTTAGAGAAAGTGTGAGCTGGCGGAGGGGGAGAGGGAAAGGGGGAAAGAGAATCTCAAGCAGATTCCACACTGAGCCCAACAAAGAGCTTGATCTCATGACCCTGAAATCATGACCTGAGCCAAAAATCGAGTCAGACACTTAACTGACTGAGCCACCCTGCCCCGAAAACAGACATTATTTTCATAAGAATACTTAACTTCTTAAATCGAAAGAACCATCTGCATACTCTTGGAAAATATAAAAGGGGCTGGTGTGATGATGTTAGCTTAAATTATTTTCTTTTGCTGTATAGACCTATATAGCTCTATCCCAAAACAGCTATTTTAGTAGAATCTGGCAGATAATCATAAGAAATATTCCCTGAATGGATTTGACACCCAACAACATGTTAGGCCTCACTACCCTGAAACCCTCTCACTATAAACACTCCACGAGATAAAATACTAGATAAAATACTTCATATTTAGTGAATGACTTTGCTAAAGGAAGAAGAAAGAAGTCTGCAGATACTCTGAACAAGTGAGGAAGAAAAATCAGTCCCAGAAGTTGAAAACAGTGATAGCAACCGACTCTCCCATAGGACTTACATGCCATAGGCTCATTCAGGTCCCTCTGTATTACTACAAGAACCATTTTAGTTTGATGACAAGTCTCTGAGGCAGGCACTATTGTTATCCTACTTTACAAATCAGAAGTCGAGATGCAGAGATGGTGCATAACTTGCCATGGCCACACAGGTTATAAATGGCAGCTGTAGAATGAAAACCAAGGCACCCGAGCCCTGGAGTCAGTGGGCTCCACCAGTTCATGAGTTCTCAGTCCATGGACCTAAGACAACGATCTCAAAAGCTCCAACACAGTGTTCAGAGAGATTAGCAAATAACAGCCATCATAATGAAAGAATAACACAGTAAAGAAAGAATAATATTTTGGGGCACCTGGTGACTCAGTCAGTGGGGCATCTGACTCTTGGTTTTCATTCAGGTCATGATCTCAGGGCTGAGAGACTGAGACCCATCGGGCTCCATACTGGGTATGGAGCCTGCTTAAGATTCTCTCCCTCCCCCATCCTCTCCCTCTACCCTCTACCACTTCTCGCTCTCCCGCTCTAAAAAAAGAAAAAAAATGAATAAAGAATAAACATATTGCAAAAGATCCCAATGGGACTTGTGGAAGTAAAAGAAAAAGTCATTGGAAGTAAAACCCACCTTCCTTTAACAGACATTACTTTAGTCAACTGTTAGTATTACGCACAACAGAATGTTAAAGTTACAGATTAGGTGAAATGTGCTGTATTTTTCTGTCACTAATTTAGGAAACGAAAACCCATTATATGCTGGTGCATCATAAAATGTAGAATTTAATGGTTTCCTGTTACCTCAACATCCCAGCGAACAGGCTCTGAGCACCTTGCCCAGATGACCAGGAGCAACTGTGATAATAAGGCAGGCCCCTGATGCAGTAGCCCCTTCTGCCCTGTGACCTAGTGACATCCCCTATGCCAACTAAGTCACATGCCTCTTTGCTGAGGTACCCACTCTGACCCGTAGTAAAGGCATTTGCTCAAAGACCCCTCTTTGCCTCCTGCTCTGCTTTTCTCTGTTTCAGCCCCCTTCCTGCTTGGTTGAGCCCCACCCCCATGCCCTCCTGTAGCCCCTCCCGGTGTGCAGTGAATATAATAAACTTTGTCTTTCCGACTCTCACCGGCATCCCTGCCTACAGCAGCACCTGCTGGACCATCTAATGAAAGAACACAAAGCAGCTCATTCGTAAAACGGCTGCTTCGTCATACACCAGCCACATCCAACCACACAGGTCAGAAGATCACAATCCTACAGTAGGCTCAGAGGGAGGAGAACCAGAATACTGGAAAATGCTTGTTCTCTGGAAAATATGTATGTTATACTGCAAATATCCTTTAACTAAAATATTTTATGATTCCCCAATTTTTATGTTTAAGTACATTAAAAAAATTTTACTGTGCCATCACTGAATTTTCAAAAGCCTGCTTTTCTTATAATTAAAAAAATCTTGTATTTTACCTCTTATATAGATAGACCTATCTATCTATATATATATATATATATAATATACAACTATGGTGTACAGCCACCATTGTTACCATGAACTTGGTTGCTTTTCCTGGACTGAAATGGTCATTTCCATTCTTAATAATTACAAACAGAAAAATAATAACAAATTCCACTATCTATGAATGAATGTTTCCTTCCTCTATTTTTACATATGCATACACACATATTAAGATAATTTTCTAAATGAAGGAATGATCATTGAGAATGTTCTAGACATAAAAGTCCAAGATTAAATATTATTTTCATTACTGAGAATGAAATTAGTAATTCAATCGGCATTTGTGCTACTAGTAGTATTTTAGGAAAATAATAGAGTTAATGAAGGAAATATTATCTGTTCTTTCACCGAATATTAAAATAAAGCTTTGCTAAATTTTGGCAGAGAGATGACAGGAAAGAAACAGACTGAGTCCTTAGATCTAAGCCCCATGTGCCAGGGGCACTGATTTCACTCACTTTCCTAAAATCCATGCTAGCACCTCCATAGGACCTTAGAGAAGAGAACTTCTAAGCCCCCTTTTAAGATTTTTTAAGTATTTGTAAAAGAAAATGTATTGATTTTTCTTTTTCTTTTTAAGATTTTATTTATTTATTTGACAGACGGAGATCACAAGTAGACAGAGAAACCAGCAGAGAGAGAGGAGGAAGCAGGCTCCCCATTGAGCAGAGAGACCGATGCGGGGCTCGATCCCAGGACCCTGGGATCATGACCTGAGCCAAAGGCAGAGGTTTTAACCCACTGAGCCACCCAAGTGCCCCTGTATTGATTTTTCTTACCACAAATTATACCTACTAACTTTTCTTGAGTAACTAAATGTGACTAATATGTTTCAAATAATTCTTACTGTTTTCTTTACTTTACTCTTTATGTTTTTTTATTGACTATGTTCCTTATGCTGTACTTTTCATCTCTGTGACTTATTATATAATAGTAAATGACTTAAGGTACTATATGCATTGTTATTCATTCTTCATGTTTCAATAAAGTCAAATGAATTATTTTTATCTTTGGGTCTTCTCTCTGATTTTCAAAACTGTTTTTCTTTTCTAACATCTTAAGCCACCATCAATTCAGTCTTAAATTATATTAAAATGGGCTTCTTAATGACAAACCAGTAAGCATGGATGACCCATTATGCTTTAGACATTTTACACATCTCACAATAAGAAACCACATCTTGGGAGATCGAGTAGCTCGCTGAAGGATTCTCTAAGGCATAGACCTAAGCAACCAGGGTCTGTGATGAAAAGCACTTTCCAACTCTCAAGCTACCTCTTGGAGTGACAAGAGGAAGGAAAAGCAAAGCTCGGACTAGAGGGACAAAAGAAGCATCCAGATGACATTTGCAAGAAATAATTTCTCCTTCTTCTGAATGCCCAGAGTCCTTTATCTGTAATTAAGCTCATCTCTTTCAACAAACATTAATTTAAATTATAATAAAAGTATCACAACTGAGTTCTTATTTTACCCTTATATACTTCCTGAAGGTCACCACATGCATTCATACATTTAATTTGTACAACATATTTATGAGAGTTCTGCAATTACGATTCTCAGTTTGCTAAGGAAGAAGAAAAAAATTAAGAGTCATGATCACATCTAGCACACAGCAACAATGATCCACTGTTTCTTGAAGAATTCAATGAATAAGCAAATATTTGTTAACCTTTCAGTATTACAGTATTAGAAGATCTCTAAACAGCAAGTATGTTTTCTGATATATTTTATATTCTTAGACTTTCCCAAGTTTTTCAATGTCAGTAGCAATAAGATTGTTGAGGAAAAGTAATTTTAAAGATTTTCAAGTATGAGCTAGTAAACACCTCAGGAGAATCCTGTCAAATCTTGTAAGTAACAGACAGCATGTTTCAGTTAACCGTTTCTTACCCCCCTTTCATCTCACTTATAATATGACTTTTTCTCAGTTTCATTTTCAAATCCGAAGGGATGTTTTGACCATTTCTTGGTCTCCCACAACGGGTGCATTTGTTCTGTGAATGGATGACGGAAGGACAGGGAGGTGGGCTGGCCAGCCTAGGATCACACTTGAACTAGTGGAATTTAGGATTAGAGCCTGAGGATCTTGTGATCCTGTATTCGTCTCCCTCCACAACAATCATTAAGACTAATTAACCTCAAAAACAAATAAATTCAAATTATTCGAATTACTTCATTCTTCTCATGACCAAGGAACAGAGTCCTAGCGTAACCAGACGACAAGGATCACAATTCAATAATCAAAGGAAGGAGAGGAAATGAATAGCACGTTGCCTTGACAAGGTAAAGGTGAAAGAAAGGCTTACCTGAGGAAAGAAGACCTTGCTAAGGGAACACTGATGCTTACCTTGGTCTATCTTTGATCCTCTCCAGCTGATTCCTCAAGATCCAGAGAGAGATTATACACTTCTCCTTCATCCTTCCTCAAACATGGGATCCTCGAAATATAAAATAAGCAAGTATGCAGTGCTGCGCTTCTTTTACTTTGTTACTCTACTTTAAGTTATTCTGATGCAGTTAAAATGCGTGTTATTAATCATGTAGAAATCTTTTCTTTAAACAAACAGTAATCAAGTTAAAAACTCTTAAGAACATCTATAGAGGTGTCTCATGCCAACACTCTGGCCAAAAGTAAATAAAGTGACTGAACCAACTCCTTAGACAAGGGATAATTGATTGGAAAGACCATCATGAGAGACTCTGGACCGCAGGAACCGAGCGGAGGTTAGAGATGGGAGCGCGGAGAGGGGACGGGGTAGCCGGGTGATGGGTCGGAAGGAGGACTCATGTGGTGCGGAGCACTGGGTGGTAAGCACAACAAATGAGTCCTTGAACACTACATCAAACACTCAGGATGTACTATATGCTGGCTAACTGAACATAATAATAAAAAAATAACTTTAAAAAATCAGACACTAAAAGAAAAGACAAGACAAGACAGTCATGTACAAGAAAACAAGAGAGGGGGCATAATTCCAAATTTCCTGGGTGATTATTAGAGTTTATGTTTTACAGTGTTAAAGGGGATTTCAGTCATTTACATATTGTTAATTAACAGGAAGACTAGACTGACAAATATCTTCTACATGCTCAGTTATGACCCACAGATATGATTTCAGGGAATTCTGATATTTCTCAGTTTAGCCTGGAATGGGCATCAATTATATGTACTTCACAGGCACATTAAATTTTGTTATTCATACATGTGGACAAAGTCTATGACACACTCACAGTTTAAGAATACAAACAAAATTTTGAGACCTTCATTTTTAATTCAGTAACCTAACTGGAATTAACATTTCCATGTCTTACAAGGAGGACTGATTACAATAAATGGGAGATGTTCTCAATGAGCCAGATTCATGTCCCACATCAAGGCAAACTCTTTTTTACAATTACAAAGGATATAAATCAGGTCTATTCGTATTTTAGTCATTGTCTCTTCTTGAAAGGATGTTCAGGGCTGATCAGAGACAGAAAAGAATTTTTGTTTTTAATTTATTCCTTTGATACATATATATAGAGAGAACACAAGCAGGGGTACCAGCAAACGGAGAGAGAGAAGCAGGCTCCCAGCTGAGCAGGGAGCCCACACGGGGCTTGATCCCAGGGGCCTGGGATCATGACCTGAGCCGACGGCAGACACCCAACTGACTAAGCCATGCAGATGTCCCTAGATAAGAATTTTTTTTTAAAGATTTTATTTATTTATTTGACAGACAGAGATCACAAGTAGGCAGAGAGGCAGGCAGAGAGAGAGAGGAAGGAAGCGGGCTCCCTGCTGAGCAGAGAGCCCGATGCGGGGCTCGATCCCAGGACCCTGAGATCATGACCTGAGCCGAAGGCAGAGGCTTAATCCACTGAGCCACCCAGGTGCCCCCCCAGATAAGAATTTTTATCAAATATGTTACTTTGAAGGAAAATATAAAGAGAACCTAAATATTTTATTTAAGCATTCGAACATTTTTCTGCTTAGCATTACAGTTTGTCTTAATTTTCTCTTTGTCTCTCTTTTGTTTTCTCCCACCCCAACTTGTTTATAGACTTTGTCTTGTACAAACTGAAAACTAGATTGTATTGGGAAAATTCCAAATTCCAAAAAAACCACGGAGTGACTTTAGTTGAGAATATACAATGGATTGCTGATTGGGTCATACTTCAGGAAACCTGTTTTACACTAATTGTTTGAAGAAAATAGAATCCATCATCACCAGTTTGTCCCTACATCTTAAATACTGCAGAGATCTCCATCCCACATATAGTGTTTCCTAACTTTTTCTTTCATATCAAAATGTCTCCTCTTCTCCCTTCCCACAAATAGAAAAGCAGGACATAAAAATAAAAGTCCTTAAGATTGCATGTAACTTTTTATTATAATAAGGCTTTTAACTATGGCTAATGATAACTAAGTCATCAAACAATACAACTAATAACTCACTTAAAAATAACATTATGCCTATTAACATATACTTACATTGCTTAAAGACATAAGCAGATTTATATAATATTTATAATTTAATAGGGTACGCTTATAATAAAAATTTTGGTTTTATTTTAAAAATATTAACTCAAATTTACAATAAACATTTTTACAATAAAAATATTTATCATGTTCAGATATTAGCTTTTAACATACAAAGCATGTACAAGCTCTCTACTGATTTAAACTTTTCAAATGATAGCTTTAAAAAGTATATCACAATCTTTTTATACAAAACCATGAAAAGAACTATCTTTGCGGTGTCAAAAAGACTTGTGGTTATATAGCATCCATTTTCATCATGTTCCAGTTTTGATTATTTTTCAATCAGCTTGTCCAATTGATTTCTTCTTTTTTGTAAATGCTATCCACCTTTAAATAGAACTGTAACTATGATCACTTGGTAGATTAAAACAGATAAAGTATATTTGGACAACTATGTTTTAAAACACATTATCATTTCACTTTTTAAAACCTTCATTTTAATCATGCATAACACACACATTTCCTTTTTAGACTGCTCTTAAAAATTCTTAGACAAGAATTTTTCTGGATCCTCTCAGATTTGGGTGGAATATCTGAGTCAGTGTGTTCAATAATTGTTTTGGGGGGTGCCGGGGTGGCTCAGTGGGTTAAAGCCTCTGCCTTCAGCTCAGGTCATGATCCCAGGGTCCTGGGACAAAACACCACATCTGGCTCTCTGCTCAGCAGGGAGCCTGCTTCCTCCTCTCTCTCTGACTGCCTCTCTGCCTGCTTGTGATCTCTGTCAAATAAATAATAAAATAATAATAATAACTATTATTATTATTTTGATTGCCCTAAAATGGAGTCCAAATGGTTTGGTTTCATATGTATGTAAACTATATTATGAATATCATTCCTAATCACTTTTTTCAGAACAATATTTAATAATGTCTTCAATGTTGTTCACTTATTAATTTATTTTTAAAATATTTGGATCAGGAACTGGTTCTTCTCACTGAAGCAACAACAGTTGTTCATCCTCTCTGTCTACGTGAATCTTCCTAAATATGGCTAAGCTCTCACATTCCTACGTTTGAAGCATGTGTCAGATCCCCTGGCTGGGATCCGAGCCGTGGCCTCTCTTCAGCTTGTACTATCATCTTGTCATCCTGTTCTGGTATGAAAACATTCAGAATTAAGTAAAAAGAATTTTTCATTGATTAAATAATATATGCATTTTGACTTTTAGAGTGGCTTACTTTGTAAGACGAGAGATGCCAGAAGCAGCTATTGGAGCCTGGAGCCTTGAGTCTCACTTACTTTGCTTTCCAGGTAGAAGTCAAATCTGGACTCCCTTCCCCACCAACAAAAAGCGAGTATCTATAGCTAGATAATACAAGATGGCTGTGTTAGTTTACAGCTATCTGAAAACACTATATAAAGTGAGTCATAGAGAAATTGGCAAACTATCATTTGTGGTCCAGTTACCTGCTTTTGTAAATAAAGCTGTCCTAGATGACAGGCACACACATTAAGTTATGTATTTTCTATGGCAGTCTTTAGCTGCAATGGCAGAACTGAAGAGTTGCAACTGAGACCTCTGGCTGGCAAAACTTTGAATATTTACTGCCTGGTCCGTTAAGAAATCAAATGCTGACCTCTCTTAACAATGAACACTGATACATATTACTATTATTACTAATAGCAACAAAAGTCAATTTCTACAAGTCTAATTAAACTACTTGAAATATCCACCAAGTGGTGATGCGCTCTTTCTTTCTTTAGGAAATGAATACAGTTGACTTTGCATTAGCAAAATACCAAGTGTTTATTTCCACATACCCAACCTGAAGTTAAACCTTCTTATCAGTGTCTGCTTGTTAATCTCTATGATGACAATGAGAGCTTAAGCTTTCAATTTCATGCCCAGGTACTTAATGTTTACATGATTCTGCTTAATACTGATTACGGACAATAGAAAGCATGCTGACACATTAGTGCCTAGTTCTAAGATAAAGTTTTATATATTATTCATATTTAAATTGTGATATACCAAACAGATGTCACCTATAGTTACTTGGCTTAAATAAAAGAGCTACAAGTTAATGTTTCCAAGTTTTGAAATACATATCAGAACTGAAAACCAATCAGATCACTTGATCTAAGTTAATTAGAGAAATACATATTAGAAACTTTGGATTAGATGCAATTTGAAACCAGTAGTGGCCAAGCAAGAAATGATACCAAAAAAGATCTACCATACACCCATAGTACTGAAAAGTCATTCTCTGTAAAATAAAGAGCCATTGGGAGTTTTATTTTGTATAAAAGATAGTTGTGTAACTAACAGGTAGCAGAAACACAGTAGACTTAGGCCAGGTCCCAGCGAGAGAGAAGATGAACGCGACGCAGTGCAGCTCAGAGGGAGATTTATTTAGCTCTTGACACTGTGTTTGTGATCTGAGGAGACTTACTCTATACAACTATATCATTTGCTGATATTTCAGTGGTGATCTATCACCTTTTTAAGTGATATTTATTTGAAGAAGTCAAAATAATATTTTTTCCCCTTCGGGACATAAAATAACAAAGACCCTAACAGTAACCATCACTTATAGCTCCTAGTCTAAATACTTAAAGTATTCTTACATACTGTTTGAAAACAAAATCTGTCAAACACCCAAATGACCTATGATTTATAAGAATAGGTTTTCTAGTTTTATTTATTTTTATTTTTAATTTAAATTTTAAGTAGTGAACATACAGGGCAATGTTAGTTTCTAGAATAGAATTCAGTGATTCATCACTTACATACATCAATCAGTGCTCATCACAACAAGAAGTTCTTTAACGCCCACCACCCATCTAACCCACCCCCCATTCACACCCCTCCATCAACCCTCAGTTCATTCTTTATTGTTAAGACTCTCTTATGTCTTTCTTCCCCCTCTTTTTTTCTTTTCCCTTTTTCCATATGCTCATCTGCTTTCCTTCTCACATTTCATATATGAATGAGATTATATGGTATTTGTCTTTCTCTGACTTATTTCACTTAGTATAATACACTCTATCTCCATCCATGTCATGTTAATTTGTAAATACTGACCCACCCCCTGTAACCCAGGAATAAATCCCACTTGATTTTGGTGAAAAATTCTTCAGTTTGTTGGGTGGCTGCCTTCAGCTCAGGTCTTGATCTTGGAGTCCCGGGATCGAGTCCCGCTTTGGGGTCCCTGCTTGGCAGGGAGTCTGCTTCTTCCTCTGACCTCTCCCCTCTCGTAATCTCTCTCTCTCAAATAAATAAATAAAATCTTTAAAAAAATTCTTTTCATGTACTGCAGAATTCAATTTGCTAGTATTTTGTTGAGAATTTTTGCATCCACGTTCATCAGGAATATTAGTCTGTAATTCTTTTTAGTGGGGTCTTTGTCTGGTTGTGGAATCAAGATAATGCTGGCTTCATAGAATGAGTTTGGAAATTTTCCTCCCATTTCTATTTTTGGAACAGTTTAAGAAGAATAGTTATTAACTGTTCTATAAATGTCTGGTAGAGTTCCCCTGGGAAGCCACCTGACTCAAGACTTTTGTTTTTTTATAAACATACATTTTATCCCCAGGGGTACAGGTCTGTGAATCACCAGGTTTACACACTTCACAGCACTCACCAAAGCACAAGACTTTTGTTTTTTGAGAGATTTTTGATTACTGATTCAACTTCTTTGCTAGTTATGGGTATGTTCAAATTTTCTATTTCTTCCTGTTTCAGTTTTGGAAGTTTGTAAGTTTCTAGGAAGTTGTCCATTCTTTTAAAGAACCAGCTCTTAGTTTCATTAATCTGTTCTACTGTTTTGTTTTGCTTTTGTTTTTGTTTGGGATCTATATAATCTATTTCCACTCTAATCTTTATATTTTCCATATTCTGCTGGCTTTAGACTTTCTTTGCTATTTCTTTTCTAGCTTCTTTAGGTGTAAGGTTAGGTTTTATATTTGAGACTTCTCTTGCTTCTTGAAGTAGGCCTATATGGCAATATACTTCCCTCATAGAACTATCTTTGCTGCATCCAAAAGGTTGTGAGCTATCTTGCTTTTATTTTCATTTGCTTCCATGTATTTTTTTAATCCTTCTTTAATCTCCTGTTAGTCCTTTCAGAAGAATGTGTATTCTGCTGCTTTAGGATGAAATGTTCTATACCTGTTATACCTGTTATATATATATAACAGGTATAGAACATTTATATATATCTGTAAAGTCCATCAGGTCCAGTGTGTTATTCAAAGCCATTGTTTCCTTGTTTTTCTGCTCAGTTGTTTTTCTGATCTGTCCACTGCTGTAGGTGTTAAAGTCCCTTACTATTGTTGTATTATTACTGAGTTTCTTACGTTTATTATGAATCGATTTATATATTTGGGTCCTCCCAACGTGGGGGCATAAATATTTACAAATGTTAGATCTTCTTGATGGATAGATCTCTTAATTATCATATAAAACCCTTCTTCATTTCTTATTACAGTCTTCGTTTTAAAATCTAGTTTGTCTGACAAAAGTACAGCTACTTCATCTTCCTCTTGGTGTCCATTAGTATGACAGATGGTTCTCCATCCCCCACTTTCATCTTCAAGTGTCTTTAGGTCTAAAATGAGTCAGTCTCTTGAAGCAGCATATAAATGGATCTTGTTTTTGTTTTCTTTTTTTTTAATCTATTCTGATACCCTATATCTTTTGATTGGTGCATTTAGTCCATTTACATTCAGAGTGATTACCAAAAGATAAGAATTTAGTGCCATTTGTTACCTATAGAGTTGGTGTTCCTGGTGACATTCTCTGGTCCTTTCTAGTTTTTGTTGCTTTTTGTCTTTTTTTATTCCTCCACTCAGACAGTCCTCCTTAAAATTTCTTGCAGGACTGGTTTAGTGGTTACAAATTCCCATAGTTTCTGCTTGCCTGGGGAAACTAGCTCTCATTCTATTCCAAAATATAGCCTTGCTAGATAAGGAATTCTTGTCTGCATATTTTTCCCATTCAGCACATTTTTATCTCAATCACTGTACCAAGTTTTAAATCTCTAAATTTCAGGGACTCCTGTGCCTGGATCTGCACTGTTCCTGGAAGGGGAGGGTCTCACCACGTTTGCAGATTGTCCCAGGGAAGCAATGGCGTGACCACATGTTGGTTTACTGTTTATAGCATAAAGCCAGCACCAAGATTAGCTCTTCTCGGCTGGCTTCCCAGCTCCTATGCCTGGGACTGGTGCAGCACTTTGATGCCATCCCTTCTTTCAGCAACTCACAGGATTCTCAGGATTCTCAGACCATCTCTCCTGGGATTCCACCCCTCTTCACAACCTGAACACCTTTAAGCCAGGAACATCTCCCATGGTAGTGAACCTGAAAGTTCAGATTTTGAACTCTGCTGCTTCTAATATTTTGCAGTAGCCTCCATAAGTAGACTTCCTTCCCGCCACCGTATCTAAAGCTGTATCTCCCCCAAGAAAACTTCTGCACCGCCTACCTTCCAAAAGGTGGTCCTTTTTCTACTTGTAGACTTTGCAGTTTTTGTTCTCTCAGAGCTCTGATTTCTTGGATGTTCTGAGTAGTCTGAGAACGATCTAGCTGTGTTCAGGAAGGAGACAAGCTCAGGGTCCTCCTCCTCCTCCTAAGTTTCCTAGTTTGAGAAGGTTATTCATGAGTCATCTTGATCCTCTGATAAAATTCAAAAATTATCTCACCTAGAACCTTCATTCAGCATAAAATGGATCTACTGTAATTCTAGTCTGTTCTCATGACTTGACATATTGATAAATAATCAGAAAAAGTCTCCTCAGAAGAAAGAATCATCAGTATATTTTGACTAGAACTTCATTTATTTCTTAAGGTCTTACAGGACTGTATTTTGGAGGTTCTAACTTCTAAATTGGTATCCTACAGAAATAGTCTTACCATAGATCCATTTTCTCTGAGGCTTTTTTTTTTTTAAATGTTGCACACTCTTACTTTTTCTTTTAATTGTACTTTACTTTAGAAACAAATCAATTAATGAGAGAAATTTAAAGGAAGGATTTTCAGGATTTCTCAGGATATTCTTAAGATGTATCAAAGTATTCTCTAATAGATTACAGAGCTGTTTTTTGTATTTTAGGCAAAACTGATTGCTCAGGTTGACTAGTACTGCAAGCTTATGGGGACAGATGAAAAATGAACTGCTCTCTAATACATAATATTTTATTATGAACTTGAGCCAAAAAGAAATATCAAAACTAATGGTTCAAGGGGCACCTGGGTGGCTCAGTGGGTTAAAGCCTCTGCCTTCAGCTCAGGTCATGATCCCAGCGACCTGGGATAGAGCCCCACATCGGGCTCTCTGCTCAGCGGGGAGCCTGCTTCCTCCTCTCTCTCTGCCTGCCTATCTGCCTACTTGTGATCTGTCTGTCAAATAAATAAATAAAAATCTTAAAACAAAACAAAACAAACCCTAATGGTTCAAAAGTTAAAAATCAATAAGCTTTGCACATACACACACATATATATGTACTATATATGTAATATATAGTTATATACATATGAATGGAGCACTTGAATAAAAGATATATTAAGAAGAACATAAGTCACCCATATTTTTGGTCAAGTAGCACTAAAACAAAAGGAAAGAACAGGTTAACAAAGAGCAAATTAAAAAAAGAAACTGACAGGAAAATTTAGTAATGTATATCAAAAACCTTAATAATGTTAATATATACTAAAATCCTTAATAATTAATGATACCTTTAAGTTTTGTAATCCAGGAATGCTGCGGTTCTAAGAACAAACAGCAGTGTATGCAAGGATTCTCAATCCTCTTAAATTCTTCCTGTAAGACAAAGAATCACCAAATTCAGTGATTCAGTATTTGAATCATATAAAATTATGAATATATGTATGTATATATGTATACATGTGTACATATATTGTATAAATGCAATTTTTAAAAAGATTGTATTTATTTGAGAGAGAGAAAAAACACAAACAAGGAAGGGGGGCAGAAGGAGGGGGAGAAGCAGACTCCCACTGAGAAGGGAACCCAATGTGGACTCGATCTCAGGACCCTGGGATCATGACCTGAGCTGAGGGCAGATGCTTAACCAACTGAGCCACCCAGGTGCCTTGTATATATGTAATTTTTAAGAACTGTTTAAAAAAGATTAGGAAAATAGTAATCATTCAGAAAGTCTCAATAAACTCAATTTAACACTTTTATTTGGCTACTTAGTCAGTGCCCCTTATAACTAATACAAATGGAGTATATTACAATTTAATTTGGGGATGTTGTGACAAATTATTAATGGACGAGCCAGAGCAGTTATCTCTTAAAATTTCCCTACCTCCTAACCTTTCTCTGTCTTTTCAAGAATGAGTCTGTAATGTAGATAAGGAGAAACTTTGTATAAGGACAGACCCCTGAACAGACTTGGTTGGAGTAAAACTCCACGTAGTTCTGCAGCAAGCACAGGAACATTTCCAAACAATGTTCTTTCTGTGTGTCCAGTGAGTTTAACATACAAAGCTCCCCAGATGCTTCCTCTTTGAGGAAAAAAGAGCACGCACAGAACACATGGAGTCCTGCCATATATTTTAGCCATAACTGACAGTGCGTATACTCAAATGATTGAAGCCACTTACTGTTTTTGTACGCCACCTGTTACCATATATTTCATGTAATTAGTGCTTTAAATGAAACAACTCAAAAGCCCTTTTCTAACTTGCAAAGTGAAAGATCAAATAATTGTTAAGTTAGAGAGTTAGCATCAAATCAGGGTAATTAGGTATTACCTAATAATTGAGTCCCGGCATGGTGCACAAAAATTATCTACAGTCCATTATCTTTGGGACATACAATATATATGAGACTACAAAACCAATATTATAAATCTACTGAACTATAATCTCCCCCTTTCTCTACTATGCAGTTGCTTAAAGAAAATTAAGTCCTCAATTTTCTCTCTCATTTTCTTTTCAGACATTGAGGAAGTGTGATAAATATTCCATTTCATTTCCATGATGTGATCTTCAGAACCACAGCCCGACTGAAGGGGAAAATGACTTCATACCACTCATACTGGCTGTTTTCATAGATGTAAATCCTGGTAGTAGGCACTACTGATGGGCAAGTCACTGCCTGGAATTACCCCACTGTCATGCTTTGCTTAACCATCATGATATTTCAGACATTGGGAAATTTAATGAATCATTCCTATTTCTTGACTTCTCCTGAAAATCAAACAAATCTTTCAGTATGGATCTTCATTCCCATATAGCAACAAGCAGCTGGATGCCATTCCTATTGGCCACAATCTCTGCCATTTCTGTTACTTTATGTCCACTGCACCTCACTGATTCAAATAGCCTATAGGCATTGGAATTTTAGTCTCTTACGGTCAATTATCTACATTTTCTGGCATGGCTGCTTTTTCCCATGATTTGGCCCCTGGCACAATTAGAATAAAGCAATTACCTATTCTCCTACATCTATAATTGGCATTTCCTATTTGCTTCCTTATCAATTTTATATTGACTAACTAGATTCATGCAGCATGTGATGCTGAAGAGTACATAATGATAAGGTAAGAGACTAACATCTCATTTTATTGATGGTCAAAACAGAAATGCATCCTCAGTTTGAATTAGGAGATGCTTTCTGGCACCTTGCCTCTGGAGCCTGAAACTTTAACACCAATGTTGTCTGTATGTCTCTTGTTTGGTCCACAGAATGACTTGCCCCATGTAGGCAACCCCTTGGACAAAACTGTGATTCAGGGTTTTTGTTTTTGTTTTTTGAATCTTTAATTATAAGTACTGAATCCCTTCTAAACCTCTTTGATGCCAGACTTTAAATTGAAATATCATCATCATCATAAATTAAAATAATCAATTAAAATCCCATAGTAGGGGCGCCTGGGTGGCTCAGTGGGTTAAGCTGCTGCCTTCAGCTCAGGTCATGATCTCAGAGTCCTGGGATCGAGTCCCGCATCGGGCTCTCTGCTGAGCAGAGAGCCTGCTTCCCTCTCTCTCTCTCTGCCTGCCTCTCCATCTACTTGTGATTTCTCTCTGTCAAATAAATAAATAAAAAAATCTTTAAAAAAAAAATAAATAAAATAAAATCCCATAGTAGTTTCCTTTAAAGACACAATTTTTAGTTTTAGTTTTTTAAGTGTTATAGTGCTAAAAATGTCATTCATCTGAAGATGGTAAGCTTTCTATAAATATATGCAACATGTAAAAATAACAAGTGCCTAATTCCTTACCTCTATAAATTTGAATCCACCCCTATTCATTTTCCATTATTTCCTACAATGTTTGAGATAAAAAACAGGAGTAGCATTGAAAGATAATTGTTTAAAAGTGACCAAACCAAAGAACTGTGATGAGCTTCTCTATTCTATTCTCCTCAGCATATAATTTGTTTTATTATATGATATGATAATTAAATGCATTAAAACTCTGATCTTTGATCTACATCTTTTCATTTATCCCTTTAGTTTTCTTAGTTGTGCAAAAATGGGTTTTATTTCATTTTTTAATTTCTTTCTTGACAGATTATAATTCAAGCATGCTGCTGCCAGATGGAAATCATTTCAATAATATGAAATGAAAATCGAAAAGAAACAAAAATTCAAATTCCTAGAAGAATTATCAGGGAACATATATATGTTTCTTAAAAACAAATACAGCCATAAACACACACTCATATGCAAGTCCATTTCTCAAAAATATTTACTATTGATAATTTGTGTATTTTTATATCCTTACTCGAGATATTAAGGTTCGTTTCTTTCACTCAGTGATATGTCTTAGCCATCTCTCCATGTTAAAACATGTAGAGCTACCACATTCTTAATGACTACAAAGCATTTAATTGCATGACAAATAATTGCATGACAAACCTACATTTGTGAAACTGCCTCTGGTAGAATGTGAGTTGTTTTTCTTTTCTTTTCTTTTCTGTTTTTGGCTATGACCAATTTTAAGTGAATATATTTGTGCATACATCTTTTCACATTTGTAAGAGGTAAAATGGGGATGAATAATTTGAAGAACGGCTGGGTCAGACTTTTGGCAAATATAACAGTTTAACAACGGCCTCTGAAAACATTTTATTACTTTCACTCTGACCATCTCTGCATCAATAGAGTATGTTTGCCTCTCCATAATTTTGTGAACACTGAGTGTTGTCAATTACATGAGACTTTTAGACTTTATTGCATAAGTTTGTGCCACTTGTATTTTTTATTGTTTATTAAGATTTTGGTACAGTTTTCTCTTTCACAGTAAGACATATTAAAACACCGAAAAGTGAGCATTATTTTAAACACTGTATCTTAAAAAGTGATAAATACTAATCAAGAAAGAAAACTACTAAATTAGATTTTAAATTAAAGACTGTAGTCATAAATAAAGAAGGGTATTACATCATTTTTTTTTATTTATTTTAATTTTTTATTTTTTATAAACATATATTTTTATCCCCAGGGGTACAGGTCTGTGAATCACCAGGTTTACACACTTCACAGCACTCACCAAATCAAATACCCTCTCCAAAGTCCATAATCCCACCCCCTTCTCCCAAACCCCCTCCCCCCGGCAACCCTCAGTTTGTTTTGTGAGATTAAGAGTCACTTATGGTTTGTCTCCCTCCAAAGGACTAGTGTCCAGAATCTATTACATCATTCTTAAAGAGTCTAGCCACCAAGAAGATCTAACAATTGTAAATATTTATGTCCCCAATATGGGAGTAGCCAACTACATAAGACAACTGTTAATCAAGATAAAGAGTCATATTGATATGACTACATTAGCAGTAGGGGATCTTAAGACACCACTCTCAGTAATAGCAGGAAATCAATAAAGAAACAAGAGCACTGAAGGACACGTTGGACCAGATGGACCTCATAGATGTATGCAGAATGTTCCCCCCTAAAACAACAGAATACTCATTCTTCTCGAGCGTACATGGAACTTCCTCCAGAATAGACCATATACTGGGTCACAAATCAGGGCTCAACTGATACCAAAAGATTAAGATTATTCCCTGCATATTCTCAGACCACAATGCTTTGAAACTTGAACTCAACCACAAGAAAAAGTTTGGAAGGAATTCAAACACTTGGAAGTTAAAGGCCACCCTGCTTAAGAATGTTTGGATTAACCAGGAAATCAAAGAAGAATTTAAACAATTCATGGAAACCAATGAGAATGAAGACACACTGATCCAAAACCTATATGATATGGCAACGGTAGTCCTAAGGGAAAATACATAGCCATCCAAGCCTCCCTCAAAAAAATTCAAAAATCCAGAATATGTCAGCTCTCTTTACACCTTAAAGAACTGGAGAATCAACAACAAATTATGCTGACCCCACACACAAGAAGGGAAATCATCAAGATTAGAGAAGAGATCAATGAGGTAGAAACTAGAGATACAGTAGAGCACATCAATGAAACTAGAAGCTGGTTTTTTGAAAGCATCACTAACATCAATAAACCACTGTCCAAACTAATCCAAAAGAAAAGAGAGAGGACCCAAATTAATAAAACTATGAATGAAAAGGGAGAGATCATGACTAACATCAAGGAATTAGAAACAATCATCAGAAATTATCAACAGTTATATGCCAATAAGTTAAGCAACCTAGACAAAATGGATGCATTCCTGGAAAACTATAAACTTCCAAAACTGAATCAGGAAGAAATTGACAACCTGAAGAGATCAATATCTAGTAACAAGGCTGAGGATGTGATCAAAAACATCCCAAAAAACAAGAGCCCAGGACCTGAAAGATTCCCTGGAGAATTCTACCAAGCATTCAAAGAAGAAATAATACCCATTCCCTTGAAGCAGTTTCAAAAAACAGAAGGAAAACTTCCAGACTCTTTCTACGAAGCCAGCATTACCTTGATCTCAAAACCAGGCAAAGACCCCACCAAAAAAGATAATTTCAGACCAGTATCCCTGATGAATATTGATGCCAAGATCCACAACAAGATCCTAGCTAATAGGATCCAACAGTACATTAAAAAGATTATCTACCACGACCAGGTGGGATTTATCCATGGGATGCAAGGTGGTTCAATATTCACAAATCAATCAGTGTGACAAAACAAATCAATAAGAGAAGAGAGAAGAACCACATGGTCCTCTCAATTAATGGAGAAAAAGCATTTGACAAGATATAGTATCAGTTCTGGATTAAAATGATTCAAAGTATAGGGACTGAGGGAACATTCCTCAACTTCATAAAATGTATCTATGAAAAACCCACAGCTAATATCATCCTCAATGGGGAAAGGCTCACAGCCTTCCCTTTGAGATCAGGAACATGACAAGGATGTCCACTCTCACCACTGTTTTTCAACATAGTACTAGAAGTCCTAGCAACAGCAATCAGACAACGAAAAGAAAAAAAAAAAGATATTCAAATTGGCAAAGAAGAAGTTAAACTCTCTCTTCGCAGATGACGTGATACTTTATATGGAAAACCCAAAACACTCCACCCCCAAACTATTAGAACTCATACAGCAATTCAGTAATATGGCAGGATACAAAATCAATGTACAGAAATCACTTACTTTCTTATACACTAACAATGAAAAAATAGAAAAAGAACTTAGAGAATCAGTTTCATTTACTATAGCACAAAGAACCATAAGACACCTGGGAATAAACCTAACCAAAGATGTAAAGGACCTGCACTCCAAGAACTACAGAACACTCACAAAAGAAATTGAAGAAGACACAAAAAGATGGAAGAGCATTCCATGCTCATGGATCAGAAGAATAGACATTGTTAAAAATGTCTGTACTGCCTAGAGCCATCTATACTTTCAATGCCATCCCGATCAAAATTCCACTGGCATTTTTCAATGAGCTGGAACAAACAATCTTGAAATTTGTATGGAACCAGAAAAAAACCCAAATTGCTACGGAAATGCTGAAAAAGAAAAACAAAACTGTGGGCATCACATTTTCTGATTTCAAGCTATATTACAAAGCTGTGATCACAAGACACTGGCACAAAAACAGACACATAGACCAGTGGAACAGAGAAAAGAGCCCAGATATGGACCCTCAACTCTATGGTCAAATAATCTTCAACAAAGCAGAAAAAAATAGTGGAAAAAAGACAGTCTCTTCAATAAACGGTGCTGGGAAAATTGGACAGCTATGTGTAGAAGACTGAAACTTGACTGTTCTCTTACACCATACACAGAGATAAACTTGAAATGGATAAAAGACCTCAACGTGAGGCAGGAATCTATCAAAATCCTAGTGGAGAACATAAGCAGTAAGTTCTTCAACATCTGCTACAGCAACTTCTTTTAAGACATGTCTCCAGGGGCGCCTGGGTGGCTCAGTGGGTTAAGCTGCTGCCTTCGGCTCAGGTCATGATCTCGGAGTCCTGGGATCGAGTCCCACATCGGGCTCTCTGCTCAGCAGGGAGCCTGCTTCCTCCTCTCTGCCTGCCTCTCTGCCTACTTGTGATCTCTCTCTGTCAAATAAATAAATAAAATCTTAAAAAAAAAAAAAAAAGACATGTCTCCAAAGGCAAAGGAAACAAAATTGAAAATGAACTTTTGGGACTTCATCAAGACCAAAAGCTTCTGCACAGCAAAGGAAACAGTCAACAAAACAAAGAGGCAACCTACACAATGGGAGAAGATATTCTCAAATGACACTACAGACAAAGGGCTGATATCTAAGATCTCTAAAGAACTCCACAAACTCAATACACAGAAAACAGGTAATCACATCAAAAAATGGGCAGAAGACATGAACAGACAATTCTCCAAAGAGGATATACAAATGGCTAAGAGACACATGAAAAAATGTTCATCATCATTGGCCATCAGGGAGATTCAAATCAAAACCACATTGAGATACCCCCTTACACTAGTTAGAATGGCCAAAATTAATAAGACAGTAAACAACAAGTGTTGGAGAAGATGTAGAGAAAGGGGAACCCTCTTACACTATTGGAGGGAATGCAAGTTGGAGCAGCCACTTTGGAAAACAGTGGGGAGATTCCTTAAGAAATTAAAAATAGAGCTACCCTATGACCCTGTAATTGCACTACTGGGCATTTACCCCCAAAATACAGATGTAGTGAAAAGAAGGGCCATCTGCACTGCAAGGTTTATAGCAGCAATGGCCACAGTAGCCAAACTGTGAAGAGAACCAAGATGACCTTTAACAAATGGATAAAGAAGATACAGTCCATATATACAATGGAGTATTATGCCTCCATCAGAAAAGATGAATACCCAACTTTTGTATCAACATGGATGGGACTGGAAGAGATTACGCTGAGTGAAATAAGTCAAGCAGAGAGAGTCAATTATCATATGGTTTCACTTATTTGTGGAGCATAAGGAATAACACAGAGGACAAGGGGAGATGCAGAGAAGAAGTGATTTGGGGGGAAATTGGAGGGGGAGACAAACCATGAGAGACTGTGTACTCTGAGAAACAACCTGAGGGGTTTGGAGGGGAGGTGGGTGGGAGGTTGAGTGAACCTGGTGGGTATTATGGAGGGCATGTATTACATGGAACACTGGGTATGGTGCCTAAACAATGAATTTTGGAACACTGAAAAAAAATTTAATTTAATTTTAAAAAATGAAGTACTTGTAAACCCCACAAAAAAAGAAAGAAAGAAAACTACCAGTATCTAACCATTATAATTTGACTAAACTAATTGAATATTTTAAGTCATTTCATAACTTACTCCCCACCATTTTAGACCTGATGGTTTGTGTCCTTTGCAACACATGCTATTTCCTTTAATATTTGCAAAACCAGTTTGAATGTACATAAAACCTTAATTGATGTCTAAGACCTGAAGAGTTTCTTTGTCTCCTCTGACTTGACTGTTAAATGCTTTATTGTCCCACTTTTTGGTTACTTTCTCTCAATCTACCACAGTAATTGTAGTTATTTATGTGTGTGGCTCTTGCCAAAAAGCTGGAATTCACTTTTTTAAATACATATTTATCTCTTTGTTTTTTTAAAAAGAAAGATTGTACCTAATCACATAATTTTTCCATTATACTAAACTTAAATGAACTAAAATATATAATGAAGAGTAGTCTGTAGATATTTTTAAGGACTTTACACTGTAATTTTTCCTTACATGTGGAATCATAGTAAGTGAATTCTCTAGAACTGTATTAGAAGGCTTTTCATACCAAAAATAGCAAGATATTGAGATTTCTAAACACAGGGAAAAAAAAACAAATAGCAAGATATTGAAATTTCTAAACATAGGACAAAAAAAAAAAAAAAACAACAAAACAAAACCAAAAACTGCAAAAATGGCTTTTACCTTTGGGATCAAGATGTGTTAAATAACTTCAGACATTAGGGAAAAATTGTTTAAAGCAGAAGAACAATTATTGGACATGGAAATAGTTTGGTGATATCAGAGTCCCAGTAAGAATCAAATAAAAAAATAGAATAAAGCTTTAGTAATATCAGGAAATTGGTGGATTTCTGTGATATTTCTAAATTCATTACGTGAACATACTTTAATGTGTTTTAAAGCTGTGTTCATTCTTTAACACGATTCCACATGTTTTTCATCATATTAGCATAGGTGCTCCTCAAACCTACCTCCTAATGTTTAAATATCCTTTGATCCTAAATATAGATCTTTTTAAAAAAGTTTGACTAAAGTCATCCTTTAGTCAAAATTTTTCATTGTAAGTACAATTACCTCAGCTTTTCCTGTTTTTGCTTCAAATCTATCCTATTTATTGGGGGGGGGGGAAATGAGCTATTTCTTATGAATAATGAGTGGTCAGACTTTAATAAATGAGCAGTTGCTTTCATAGATCATTGTATGACCACTGCAGAAAATTTTGAAGGCACAGTAACAGTGCTAAAAAGCTGAAAACAAACAAGCAAAAAGACTCCTTAGAAGGAGTCTAAGAATGGAATTTATTGTCACTATATAAGGAGTTCAGTGATATAGAATATTCACTCTGTGTATATAGCTTTATTAAGCAAAATAATTTCATAAAAACCTCTAGCTTTACCTCATTCTTGAACTAAGATAGTTAGCTTTTTCTGAACAAAAGTAATTGAATAAAAAAATAAGGATTCAACATACTCAACCATTGATACACTTAAATCTTTCTTTCAAAATGAATTTGTTACTCTTCTCCTACAAAATTCTTGGGGAAGCATACACAAAAATAGACTCAATGGGTTAAGGACCTAAATGTGAGACCTGAAACCATAAAACTCCTAGAAAAAAACACAGGCAACAATTTTTTTTTTACATTAGCTGTAGCAACATTTTCTAGATAGGTCTCTCAAGGCAAGGCAAACAAAAGCAAAAATAAACTATTCGGAAACAAAAACCTTTTCACAGCCAAGGAAATTCACCAACAAAATGAAAAGACAGCCAAATGAATAGAAGATATTTGCCAATGAAACACATGATAAAGGGTTAGTATCTCAAATATATAAAGAACTTGAACAACTCAACACCAAAAATCCCTCAAATAATCCAATTACAAAATAGGCAGAGGTCTTGATTAGACATTTTTCCAAAGAAGACATACAGATGGGCAAAAGATACATGAAAAGACGTTCTACATCACTCATCATCAGCAAGATGTAAATCAAAACATCAAGGAGTTATCTTTTATACCTGCCAGAATAACGGGAGTCAAAATGACAAGATATAAGAAGTGTTGCCAAGGATTTGGAAGAAAAGATACCCTCATGCACTGTTGGTAGAAATGTGAATTGGTGAAGCCACTATAGAAAACAGTATGGCAGCCTCTCAAAAAATTAAAAATTCTGATTCAGTAATTCCAGTTTTTACCCAAAAGGAAAAAAAACCACATTACTTTTAAAAGATATATGTACCCTAAGTTTATTGCAGCATTATTTACAACAGGCAAGATATACAAGCAACTCTAGTATCCACTGATGGATGGATGGATAAAGAGAAGTCGTGTACACACACATACACACACACACACACACACACGTGAATATTACATAGCCATAAACAAGGAAGCAAGGAAAAGACCTTGTTATTTGTAAAAACATGGGCAGACCTACAGGGTTTATGCTAAGTGAAATAAGTTAGAGACAAATACCATATGATTTCACTTACATGTGGAATCTAAGAACAAAACAGATGAATCAACAAAAAACAGATTCTGACCTATGAAGAGAGAGAGAAAACTGATAGTTGCCAGAGGGAAAGGGGTTAGTGTGGTGATACAGGCTTCCAGTTATGAGATGAATACATGATGGGGAAAAAAGGTACAGCATAGGGAATATAGTCAGTTGTACTGTAGTAGCTATATGGTGACAGATGATAGCTACACCTGTGGGAGCAGACATGTCAAATCACTACATGTACACCTGAAAGTCATATAACATCGTGTGCCAACTATACTCAAATTTTAAAAATTTGCTGAAAAAAATTATTTTAACATAATCTGTGTCTGATACTAACAAACACACACCTCTTGGGGAAACACCCATCTAATCTTGAGGATATGTCCAAACTAAATGTCTACGTAAATGCCAGGCCAGGGTGCCTTGGGGGCATAGTCTGTCAAGCATCTGCCTGTGGCTCAGGTCCTGCTTTCGGGGTCTGGGATAGAGCCCCCTGCCAGGCTCCCTGCTCAGTGGGGAGCCTGCTCCTCCCTCTCCCTTTGCTGCTCCCCCTGATTGTGCTCTCTTGTTGGGGTTAATGTAGGGCAAGAAATCAGCCATAATACCTGGCTTGCTAAAATGTGACACAGAGGCCACTGGGGGTGGTGGCAGGTTCCAGAGAAGGGCGTAGGCCTTTGGGATGCCAAGGCCTGCATGAACACTCTGATGTAGGAACACCGTGGAAAACTGCTGTCCCCAAAGCTTTAGTCCCAACAGCCATCCAAGGATCTAAGAGATGTACGCATTGTCCCCCAGGCTATGTTTAGCAGAACTCCTGGAACACTCAGATTAGTTAGCATATCGTATCTTTCATGTAAACAGATCCTCCTACTTCTAGTAAGACCCCTAATCGCATACCACTGACTGAGAATCAGTGATAAAGTTTTGTGTTATTCTGAAGGACCAATAAAAGCGGGACCAAAGAAGGGTAAAGGGTCTTCATCTCTGAGTGCTGACCTCTTCCCTTCGTTTCTATCTCACAGCCAAGTGTGGAGTCATCTTTCATCTGTCGGTACGAGAATTGTAGGCCATTCCCAGCACTCTCTTACTCTCTCCCTCTGTCAATCAATCAACTCTTTCATCAGTCAAATCTTTAAAAATTGGCAGGTCAAGTCCTTCCATATCAAACTTCCAGTCATCAAATATATTAAATTATGGGCATTCCGGTGTTTTTAAGTTATCCAAAGAGGTACCAATGCTTTCTTGGGACAATACCTTACATGAAGTCATTCCTTCCTAATGCATGGCTTTGGCTTTCTTCCATGTGTTGTCTTAGTTGAGACCGGGGTTTATATTTTGTTTCTGCATTTGTTTCTTGGAAAACACTCAGGATCTTAGCTTGGGCTCATTTTCAGGGATATGATCATGGAAAATTCAGCAGAGTGGTTAAAAGCCCAGGCTTAATTCAAATAGTTCTACATTTGCATTCTAGGCATGCTATTTACTAATACAAGCTTTAGCGACACACATAGCTGGTCTGAGTAAAGCTTCTTCACCTATAATATGTTATGTTTAAGTATAGTTTTAAACATTAAATGAGAAACACATGTGAATGATTGGTACAGTACTGGGAATGTATTAAGTGCCCAATAAATGTTACCTAGTAGTATTTTTTGCTGTTTTTATGAGGTATCTTGGGTAGAACTCAACACCTTAATGGCCCCACTGGACCCATATTTCAGGATCTGCTCCCTTGTTTGTCCTAGTTTTGTCCTCTCCCCAGTCCCTGAATAAGAGAATGAGGACAAAGAGATGAAGTCTTACAAACCTTGTGTGTTCCCCACAGGAACACCACAATTTTGCCCACGTAATAGGATCACATCTCATATGCATAAAAGGAGGACCATAATCTTCCCACACTAACTGGCTCTGAATGTGGTGTCAGAAGGTATAATGAGACAAAAACAAATGAAGTTTCCCTTGACACGTTCAGTGCCTTCAAAATGCATACCAGTGTATCAAATGTATACAGAGTGGTTATGTATTACAGAAAGAAATGGCTTGCGTTCATGTAGGAGGCGGAATTTTCCTTCAAGCGTGTCTGTGGTTGGCTATCAACTATGGGAGAATATAGTATATTCCTGGCTATAGGGAAATCAACATAGTTACATAATGCTGCTGATTAATCCTTTTTTTAAAATTAGTTTCAGAGGGAGAATTTAGTGATTCATCAATTGCATATAACACACAATGTCATCACACCACGTGCCCTCCTTAATGCCCATCACCCAATTATCCCTCCAACAACCCTCAGTTTGTTTCCTAGGTCTTATTTTTGCCTTCCTATTTTCATCTTATTTTATCTTTCCTTCCCTTCCCCATGTTCATTTGTTTTGTTTCTTAAAGTATACATGTGCATGAAATCATATGGCATTTGCCTTTTCCTGACTTATTGAGAGAGAGAGATTGCAAGTACGCAGAAAGGCAGGCAGAGAGAGAGGGGGAAGCAGGCCCCCCACTGAACAGAGAACCTGACGTGGGGCTTGATCCCAGGACCCTGGGATCATGACCTTAGCCGAAGGCAGAGGCTTAACCTACTGAGCCACCCAGGTGCCCCAAGATTTCATTCTTTCTGATGGCTGAGTAATACTCCTGTGTGTGTGTGAGTGCATCACATCTTCTTTATCAATTCATTTCTTGATGGACATCTAGGTTCTTTCCATAGTTTGGCTATTGCGGACATTGCTGCTATAAATATTGGGGTGCATGTGCCCCTTCAAATTACTATGTTTGTATCCATTGGATTAAAACCTAGTAGTGCAATTACTGGGTCATAGGGTAGTTCTATTTTTAACTTTTTTGGGAACCTCCATACTATTTTCCAGAGTGGCCTCACCATCTTGCATTCCCACCAACAGTGTAAGAAGGTTCCCCTATCTCTGCATCTTCGCCGACATCTGTCATTTCCTGAGTTGTTAATTTTAGCCATTCTGACCTGTGTGATGTGATATCTTATTGTGGTTTTGATTTGTATTTTCCTGATGCCAAGTGATGTGGAACATTTTTTCATGTGTCTGGTGGCCATTTGAAGGTCTTCTTTGGAGAAATAGACATTTCATGTCTTCTGTCCGTTTCTTGACTAGACTTTTGTTTTTGGAGTACTGAGTTTGATAAGTTTGATAGATTGTGGATTCTAGCTCTTTACCTGGTAAGACATTTGTGAATATCTTCTCCCATTCCATAGGTTGCCTTTTAGTTTTTATTAACTGTTTCCTTTGCTGTGCAGAAACTTTGTATTTTGATGCAGTCCCAATAGTTCACTTTTGCTTTTGTTTCTCTTGCCTTTGGAGATGTCCCGCAAGAAGTTGCTGCAGCATAGTTCAAAGAGGTTTCTGCCTATGTTCTCCTCTAGGATTTCCATGAACTCCTGCCTTACATTGAGCTCTTTCATCTATTTTGAGTTTATTTTTGTGAATGGAGTAAGAAAGTAGTCCAGTTTCATTCCTCTGCATGTGGCTAATTTTCCCAACACTATTTGGCATCACAATTCCAGACTTCAAACTGTATTACAAAGCTGTAATCATCAAGACAGCATGGTACTGACATATAAATAGACACATAGATCAATGGAACAGAATAGAGAACCCAGAAATGGACCCTCAACTCTATGGTCAACTGATCTTCAAAAAAGCAGAAAAGAAGATTCAAAAAGACAGTCTCTTCAACAAATGGTGCTGCTGGTTCATCTTAAAGTCATTAGCTGATCCATAGATAGGATTACACAGGTTGTTCCATAAATCATCAGTTAATTTAACTAAGCCAATCTAACACACTGATGACACTAGATAATTCACCTTCTAAAGTATTTGAAAACAATTTTAGCCTCTGGCCAAGAATGGTAAATGACTAGGGCGCCTGGGTGGCTCAGTGGGTTAAGCCTCTGCCTTCCGCTCAGGTCATGATCTCAGGGCCCTGGGATCGAGTCCCGCCTCGGGCTCTCTGCTCAGCAGGGAGCCTGCTTCCCTCTCTCTCTGCCTGCCTCTCTGTCTACTTGTGATTTCTCTCTGTCAAATAAATAAATAAAATCTTAAAAAAAAAAAAAAAGAATGGTAAATGACTAACAGTCTTCAAATAAGAGAATCAAAGGGTGACTTTTACATTTGGAGAGAATTGCACATTATTTTTGACTGTCTTTTAAAAATAAATCTTGAGTCTTTTGGAAAATTTGGAGCAATTTCACACATTATGCTCTGAAGTTAAGTCCAGTGGATACAATAATTAAATGTAAAAAAAAAAAAAAAAAACCACCCACAATTTAAAGTATACCAGAAGTGTGTAAAAGTTTCTCTACCCCGTGAAAGGCCTACGCTCAAAATCAATAAACAATAAAGATATGTGATTTTTTATCAAAATGATGGATTTAAAAGTCTTGGCATGGCAAATGCAATCATACAAAAAAGACAAATATAAAACTGGGAAGAAATATTTGCAATTTATATTGCATGCACAATGTTAATATTTCTAATATATGAATGTGCTCCGATAAGATAAAAAACAATGTTTTAGAACAATGCACCAAAATAATGATCAGTTAGTTCATAGTAAAAATACAAATGGCTCTATGAAAAAGTGATATATGCATGAATCTTCTGACTAAAAAATTCCATTTGTGGAATCCTACTGCTGCTATATCCTGCCAAATATTAAAGGATTTATATTCATGACTACTCACTAAATAACTTTTTTTTTTAGGATTCTTTTTTTCTTTTTTGGCCTTTTACTATAGTGAATGACACTAATTGACTTTTGAATGTTAAACCAACCTTGCATTACTGGGATAAACCCTGCTTGGTCATGATACGTTACTTTTTATATATTATTGGATTCAACTTGCTAATATTTAGTTAAGGATTTTTGCACCCATATTAATGAGGGGTGTTGGACTATAGTTTTATTGTAATGCCTTTGTTTGGTTTTAGTATCAGGGTAATTGCTGGCCTCACAAATTAGGTTGGGATAGTATTCTTTCTTTTTTTTGGTTTTTGTTTTCTGGTAGAATTGGTTTGATTTCTTCCTATGATTCTCATAGAATTTACTAGTGAAGCCATATACTAAATTACTAATTTTAATAGTAAAAGACAGGCAATGATCCATCAGTAGACTGAATAAACTGTTGTATTATATAGTCCCATAAAAAACACAAAAAAGTTGTAAAAATTATATAACAGGGAAATGGATATATAATAATATGCTACCATTTATATAAGTAAGGGGAAAATGTGATTATATGTAAGTCTGAATTTTTAATTAGATAATGAAAAGATAAATAATAACTTCTGAAATCTTTAGCAAGAGGCAGGAAACAGGGTATATATGACAGGGTGAAAAGTCAGACTCTTTAGACCAAACTTGTTTTGTAGATTTGAATCTGGAATCACTAAACATTTTCACATCATTATAATTTTTAAAGTTAATCTTTAAAAAATCTAAAATAACATGAAACAAAGAAAACTAAATATGTATTCAGTTGTCGGCAAACTGAATATAATGATTTTAATTTGATTAGCTATTGCCAAAGGGATAAAAGAATGAAAACAAACAAAAACACCTTAAACTACTTTTGTAATCAATTGTAAGTAGCGTCAGTATCGATATGAGATTTTATATGTATATTATAGAATAAAATGCATGAGTAATTATGTGGAATTCTAAATAACTTTTTTTTTTTTAGGATTCTTTTTTTCTTTTTTGGCCTTTTACTATAGTGAATGACACTAATTGACTTTTGAATGTTAAACCAACCTTGCATTACTGGGTATTAAGAGTTAGAATTTTCTGTTTGGGAGAAAAAAAGAAAAATGCAAAAAGAAAAAAAAAGAAAAAATGCAAAATAGAAGGGGTTAAACAAAATGTTCATGGTTTTGGTTTTGGTTGCAAGGATCAATATAAACTACTGAATGTATTTTAACTTAAAATTCTATTCCCAAGCTCCCGCCCCTGAAAAAATCTGGAAACAATGACCAATCCAATAACAGGGAGCCCTGGTATTATGAAGATTTAATATCAGGTTTTTCTGTTTGTCTGTTTGTTTGTTTTGTTTTGTTTTGGCTTAAAATAACACCTCTGTATTAGCTCACAAATGTGAAGGTCAGAAACCCAGGCAAGCTCAGCTGGGTTCTCTCTACTTAGGATCTCACCAGATTGAATTCAAAGTATTCACATACTCTGGGTGAGGTTCTTTTTGTTGCTGCTGTTGTTCTTTTTTTTTTTTTTTTTTTTTTTTTTTTCCTTACTGTTTGGTGAACATTTCTTTTCTTTTTTTTAATTATTATGTTCAAATATAACAAGTTTTAAGATTTAAAAGAATCTAAGTTCACTGAAAAATACGGCGAATTTTAGATCTTAATCAAGGAATGGTCAAGAAAATCCAAGAACAACTTCAGGCTTTTTATCAAGAAAATGATAAAAGATTAAAAAGCTTATACTGAAAGGCTCATCAACCATCTTGAAGAGATTCCCTTGGTGCATTATGGAAAATCTGAGTATACACAGATCAATAAACTAAATGCTTATATTCAAATGCCTACTAAAGCAACACAAAACAAAATTAAACATAACTAATTGGTCACCTCCAGATGACACAGAGCTAAGTTTTTTTCTTTAATAACTGGTACATAAATGGAAATAAACATTTATTCAGCCTTTCTTATATATAAGAAATATATCTTGATAGATAGATATCGTCTATCCTGACACTGGATAACCAAATAGTAGATAAGGTAAAGTTTGTTAGAAGTATCTCACTTAATAAACAAAGAAGAAATAATAGAATGAAAGTAGCCTCATTACACAACATTAATATACCCTGAAAGATCTTGGCATTGAACATAAATGCTACTAACATCACAGAATAGGAAACATCCAGATACCATGGGACTCTTGATGAAAAATCACATTACCGTTTATGAACCTAGTATTACCAAAGGGTGGTAAAAACAAGTCTAATTGTGATCACATCTCCAGATCAGCAGACAGGGAGATATGTTAAACTACACCCTAGGGATATAATCAGCAATGTTCAGACTGTGGGAAGCTTTGCAGGATAACCTCTTTGCTGGCTCCTTCAGCAATATATTGCATGTGAAAAAGAAAAAAAAAAAAACCAGAGAGCAAAAGAGATGAAAGAAACATCAAAGATTAAAAGAGACTTAAGAGACACTGAACCATCACAAAATGTTGATGGTATTTGAATCATTCTTCAAACATATGTGGGAAAAAAATAATATTCAAGAGATTACTGGAAATGTGAACCTTGAATCAACTTCATATTTAATAGCAAGTAATTATTACACATTTTATGTATATTATTTGCATTGTGATTACATGAGAAAAGAATTCTTATCTCTTAGGGTTGCAAACAGAAGTAATTATGGATGGAATGGGTATAATTTAGGCCTTGCCTCAAAATAATTCAGATATGGGAAGTTGGTGGGATAAATAAAACAAAATTGACCATGAATTAATGCTTGTTGAGGCTGGATGAAGAGTACATGTGTCTTTACTACTCCATTCTATTTTGTGTATGTTTGGTATTTTCCATAATGAAAGTTGAAAGTCAATAAAATAATGTATTTCAGGCCTTTACTTCACAGTTAGCGTTGACAAAATAAGCCAGTTCAATTTTGCAAAATAAGAAAAAGTAAACTACATATTATTCTCTGCATAGGAAAACGTGGAATTTTAGGGGCACCTGGGTGGCTCAGTCGGTTAAGCGTCTGCCTTTGGCTCAGATCATGATCCCACAGTACAGGGATCCAGCCCCACGTCCAGTCCCTGCTCAGCATGGAGTCTGCATCTCCCTCTCCTCCCTGTTTGCGCTCTCTCTAACTATCTCTGTCACTGTCTCTGTTGTGCTCTCTCAAATAAATAAATAAATAAATAAATAAATAAAATCTTAAAAAAAAGAAAATTCAGATTTTAGAGGTTCATAACATGTATTAATATGAAGAGGAGTATTAAACATTTAATGATATCACTGCTTTTCTTTTGAATTAGTGATTCTTGCTATCACTCTTAGTGTGTAATTCACACAAAATAACCACAATCTTTAATGCTTTCTAATTTTTATACTACATTTTCAAAACTCTCCCCTTCCTTTTGGACATATTTCAGGGTGATGGTTCTAAACCACTCAAGCAGTCCCTGATAACAACCTGTGGTCTTCAGTTATTACTAGGGCACCTTAGCATGCACAGAAATCCTGTGGTAACTCAGTAGACACTTTGATATTATTCCTGTTTTCTTCACATCTTCATGTCCCCTCCTTTGTCAACATTTTCCCATAACTATTTCCTAAATGCAGAATAAACTATAAGCTGATATTTCCAAAATCCAATAATAATTTACAACTTCATCAACCACTAATGGCACACTGTGATGTGACTCACTCTAGCCTCCATGGTAGATCAGATGTCCTCTGGGCAATGCACAATTCCCAGCACACTCATGCTAACTGTAGCCTTGTCTCCCTCATCTCACACACACCATGGAATGCATTTGAAAAATGTGTCGTCATATGCTAAAGACTTGAAACCAATTTAAAAAATACTATACATTGTTATTAGCAAGAAATTATTGCATAGCTTCTCAGAACTGATAACAGTGCGTTACTAGGTCATTAATAGGATTGAAATTTGTCTCAAAAGATAATTTGGCATAGTTGTGTTTTGAAAAATAAAAACAAAAAGAAAGTTCCTTAAGTGAAATTCTTAAATTTTAAGCTCACTATGCCCTTTCAAGGGTTACATTTATAAAGGAAAATATAGTATTTTTATTCTTATTTATTTGCAAAAAAGGAGTCATTACCAGTTGAGGTAGGTGCTGCCCCAAGAGGTAGGAAACAGGAATGAAATACATTGTATTTGGGGCACCTGGGTGGCTCAGTCAGTTAGGCGTCTGCCTTAGGCTCAGATCATGATCCTAGGATCCTGGGACAGAGCCCACATTGGGCTTCCTGCTTAGCAGGGAGCCTGTTTCTTCCTCTCTCTCTACCTGCTGCTCCCCCTGCTTGTGCTCTGTCAAATAAATGAATAAAATCTTTTAAAAAATACATTGTATTCATTCAAAGGGAGAAAAATAAAAGGAAACATATATAAACACACACCCCCAGGGTGATGAAATTAGGCTGCTGATTCAAAGAATAGAGGTTAAAAATGTGCTTCAGTTTTAGTCAGCAGAATAAGAAAATGTCTTACTACATTAAAAAAATTAGAGGGTCTTCAATAGAATTCACTGTTAAAAATAATAATAAATTGTTTTAGTCACACTGCATTGCTTCCTGTATTAAACCTAAACACCATCGAGGTTTGCAAATCAGTCTGCCTTTAAGATTTTTCCACCAACAATGACTTTCATGGATTTGGGTAACTAATAAGGCCCAGCAAAGCAGAGCTTTGTCATTGTAAACTGTTGACCTATCTGAGAAAAAGAGTTTGATTTTACTAACGCTTCATTAATAATACAGAAATAGAGGCAAGAGCATGAAGGAGGCAGGCTCCTTGGCAGCTGTTTCTGGGAAAACGCCAGATGGGTTCTGTCTCTTGGTGTCTCATCTTTTTTTTTTTTTTTTTTTTTTTTTTTAAGAATTCTGAATTGCAAAGCTGCTTTAAGGGGTAAAAATATACAATGTGGTTTATAAAATATATACAAATTATGCCATCACATCTTGGGCTTGCCATACAATGGCATGTTAAACTGAATGTGTCAGTCACACAAGTCCACTTTTCTTTGGTAGCACACCAGATCACCATGAGGACCAATTATCAGACTTTTATCTTATTCCAAGTAACAATATAAATTGACAGATTAACTGAAAACTGTCTGAATGCAACATGCAGTTGATAATTTGAAATCACATTGCACAAAAGAGAAAACAATTTCATAGGATATGTAGGATACGTATTAAAATTATGCACCAACAATATTTTTGAGAAGGTATCCTCAGCCTTTCGATATGAATAAAACCATAATATTCCAGCTTAAAGTTAATCTGGAAGGTGGCTTTTTCAACCACTATGTGTGAAAGGAGTCTGTAAGCTTAAAATTTGTTCCTTGACTATAGGAAGTTGTCAATCTCTTTTAAACTTGAAAATGTGCTTATACAGCTGGTGAGCTGGTGCCATATTGGGATCTTCACATTTGGTCCTTTGGGAGAAAAATGATACAAAAACCAGCAAGCACCTTTGTGAAGCTACTTTGCAGCAGACATGGAAGTTAAAATGTCGTTTTCTTAACACATCTCTAGAACTCACTGAAGCTTTTCCCTCAACACCAATAAACCATGCTGATTTTATGAGTGATGATGTCACTCAACTTCACAAGTAAGAAATAAAACCTTTGCAAGCAAGGAAAGAATAAAACACAATCTTGTGTTATGTGAATTTTTTATGTGCATTTTTAAATGTGCTTGGTGAATTCACTTCTAAAATTCATTGTTATAAAAATGTTCAAGGACACTGAAATTATACTGCAATTTTAAGAGAACCTAACATATCTTCTTAAGTTGAAATGGTGAAAAATTTTTCTGCAACTATTGTCTTTTTAGAATAGCTACCTGGAGAATGTAGTAATCATGAAATTGGGGTACAGCAGATGTATGAATGTCATTAGAATTTCGAAGTTAAAATTTTGAGGTTGTTATTTCATTCTTGGGTTTTCTTACCGATTTCTGTTGATAATTGGGGATTTAAAGAAAACATTCTACAATAATCTGAGGCATTTATTCTCTTCCCTATCAATGGCATTCACAGAAAGGTAAGGAGTAGTAAAGCACGCTACTGTTGATCTCTATGTTAACAGGGAAGTCCCCAGAGACAACACACAGATAACATCCGAACGTTTGTTTGGAGAAGCACTGAACTGAGGTCAGTTTCCAAAACAACAAACTGCTGCTCTCTATGACCCTGAAAGGTTAGAGTTTAGGAATTTCCTGGAGAGACTGTGTTTTGTCTGGTATTTCTCTTAAAAGTATCCAGGGACTCAACTAGCACGAGTAGGATTATCTCCATCAAAGATGTGAAAAGGGTGTGAGTTTCACCAACCCGCGTGGAGAATTAAAGGTGAAGAAAAGAGAAGCCAGCAAGGAAGAATCATAAGCAAAAGAAAAATGCTTCGTTTTGCATTAAACAAGAGTCAAGTAGGTTGTATGTGCCCCTTTGCTGTATGGTGGCTTATTCATTTGCAACAATTCATCTTCTAAATTATAATACAAGGACTTTGGGTAAACTATCATAAGCATAAATGACACTTCTGCTAGCAGCTATTTCCTTCTGTACTTAGTGTGACTCGATTGATAATATTTGTGGTTGGTAATATTTGTGTATATTCATATAACCCATCATTAGAACAAAGCTCAAGTTCTAGAAATCCATTATAATGCCATAGCAATACCATAGCAAAGCTTTCACCGTGGTTTTTATTTTCTTTCTTCTTCTTCTTCTTTTTCTTCCTGGAGTAGTTTTTTCTGTGTTTAAACAGATCTGCCTGGAGATTATGTTCAGAACTAATCTCTTCCACTCCCTCCTAATCTTATGCTTTAGTTAATAGCTAAATTCCAGACATGTGGTATATTAAAAATAAATACTTTTTATTAGTTATTTCTACCTCAAATATAAATATCTTGAAGAAAACATGAATTTAAAATATACATTTAAATTAGGTCTTTTGGGGCACCTGGGTGGCTCAGTGGTTAAGCCGCTGCCTTTGGCTCAGGTCATGATCTCAGGGTCCTGGGATCGAGTCCCGCATCAGGCTCTCTGCTCAGCAGGGAGCCTGCTTCCTCCTCTGCCTGCCTCTCTGTGATTTCTCTCTGTCAAATAAATAAATAAAATCTTAAAAAAAAAAAAAATTAGGTCTTTTTTTTTTTTTTTTTTTTTTTTTTTTTGCAATTGTCCACTAGCAAATGTCCTGAATTTTTCTGTTGTCTGTTTTACAAAATTCGCGGATGATGGGTCAAACTCATCACTCAACTGAATTATCTGCTAAGTAGGACTTTGTCCCAACCCAGGCTCATATTGATATTACTCTTGGACTCTATACTCCCAATGTCTTGGCGTCATATACAATTTTGGCAGCCAACACCATTATGTGCACTTAACCACTGAATTGTCCTGTGAAGTTAAAATGCCTATTAATGTAGATGCTTTAAACAGGTGGTGCTCATCACATACCAAAGGTCAGAAAATGTCAAGTGGATTAAGTAGAAACAACATCATTACAGCTTTTGGAAGGAGTTGGCTAAATTTTCTTTTTCTATATGCTACATATACAAAAATGTGCTTTTCTATATAATGAATGATTTGTTATGATTTCTAACACACTCAGCCAAATAGTTTAGCCAAATATGAATTATACCTACATATTTTGGGAAAAAAAATCCTCAGCCCTTAACAATCAAAAGAAGGTTTTCATAGGTCAGCTGAAGGTTAAGCTACAAATAGTAGATTATGTTGCTAGATGATTGGTGCCTGATGAGGCTTTGTTTTATAATACTTTATCTATGAATTACCATGCAAGGGAAATATACTTTCTGGGAAATGTCCTTTTGCAGACTTCATGCCAGAGAAATGACCCAACATGAAGGAAGATGCTCCAGGGGCTTCTCTGGGACAAATAATGTGAGGACCTCTCATTTGGACAAACTGTTTTTGTAAACTTACGCTGAGAAAAGAATTGTAAGTTTTAGCTGGATACATACCTATTAATAAGCACCTGATTTTTGCCAGGTATTATAATACCTAGGGGCAAATGCAATATTTGATATCAAGGAGATCTGATCAGAAAGTGCACAAAACTAGGTTAAGCAAAAATAGAAGTATAATAAATAGGCAGAAAGCACTGGTACTTAGTGGACATTTTGACCCTGCTGGTGCCCTCAAGAGCTGGGAGATCTCTGAGTCAGGGATATCACAGCACTCAGCAACTTCCCAGAAACTCAAAATGCATCTTTAAAAATTCATTTTGATTTTGGGGCATCTGGGTGGCTCAGTGGGTTGGGCCTCTGCCTTTGGCTCGGGTCGTGCTCTCAGTGTCCTGGGATCGAGTCCCACATCGGGCTCTCTGCTTGGCGGGGAGCCTGCTTCCCTCTCTCTCTCTGCCTGCCTCTGCCTACTTGTGATCTCTGTCACATAAATAAATAAAATATTTTAAAAGAAAAAAATCATTTTGATTTTACATGAAAGTATGCTATTATATTCCTCAGTAGAAAAAAATCTTGGTAGATAATATTTATTATCATTGGTAGATATCATCTAAACCTTTCTGATAGGAGGTAATGAAAACTCAGGATATAATTTATAACAATATAGCAAAAAATAACAGTAACTACCTAGAGGTCATAAGAAAACAGTTTTAAGGTTGCATTTAAACAAGAATGTTTAGAACGTTCTAAACTCTAGTTGAAGGTTTTGTTTCTGTTTATTATTAATCTAAGGATGTAAGTTTATTCCATGGGCTTTCACCTTTATGGCCTCTCAGAGCAGCACAGACACTGAAGAAAGCTGGTAGCAAAGTCAGCCTCCTGCCTTAGGACTCTTGTCACAGTGTCGTCTGCTTCCCATGTCATCAGAGTCACACTGATTAGTCACATGAATTTGCTGAGCCTCATGTTCTCATGTATAAAACTTAGGTAAAGGATGTCTATTTCAGAACATTATGAATACCAAATAAAGACATGTCTACAAAAATAAATAAATGTAATCTTAAATAATAAAGGGGAATCCTGGGTGGCTCAGCTGGTTAGACACCTGACTTCGGCTCAGGTCATGATCACAGAGGCCTGGGATGGAGCACTGGGCTTCCTGCTCATCAGGGAGTCTGCTTCTCCCACTTCCCCTTCCCCACACTCATACTCATTCTCTCTCTCTCATTCACAAAAATAGATAAATAAGATCTTTAACGAAAACATGTATGTAATGCATGGGACCTGGACTGAGGAAACAGTGGGTAACTGGTAGTTACTGGAATTATCATGATACTTTCATAATCACTATTAAAACCACTAGCAAAAACCTTGAATTCAAGGTCAAAACTCTGGCCTTGTGATAACTATGCAATGATACTGAATTATGTCTAACCACATAGTCATTAATATTCATATATAACATGAAACTTAAGAAGAACAAAATAATAGCTATTAATTCTTCTTAACTCTTTTGGTTTTATTTCTAAGATTTCTCACACACTTCACCAATACTTCCGGGACATATAGATCAACTCATTTCTGAGACATGTAATATATACCCATTTTCATCTGTCAGCTCTTCGTTTTTCTTCCCCTATCAGCCATTCTTCTTGCATATAGAGATGCACACCTCAATTTGGCATGTAATGAAGAATTTTCATACAAGTGTACTAAGAGGCACATTAACTTTCCGATGAAAAAGCTGTTTAAAAAGCCAATTCAAAAACCTACCGTAGTAAAACAACAACACCACACGCACACACAGGCCTTAATCCACAACCATCTGTGTTCCTCCCTTCTCACTATTCTGATCTCTGGAACTCCAGATAAATCAGGATTTATCTATTTCTGGTAATATAATTTAGATGGGATGGACACAAGGGACACTGGCTATATACAGTTACAAAGCCAGCTTATCTTTCCCAATATAACCTAGTCAAACTTTTGTTTTTAATATGTAGACTTCATTTATCATATATTTGAAAATATTTTTCCTGTAACATATGAAAATACTCTAATTTTCTAAAACAGATTTCAATGAGAAATATAATTGAACAAGTGAAAGAAGAGCTAATAAGCATATTGTAGAATCAATAAAATTCAAAGAAAGAAACATAAAATTATAATTGTTATCCCGAGTACTTATGGACTCCTAAAGATACAAAGTACTACATGACAGAGAAGTGATAGAAAATAGAAAAAAAAATCTAGCCTGAATTTTCAAAGCTAAAATTACATGGCATTTTTATGCAATCTTGGGTTTTTAGTTTATCAAGCAATACTAAAAAACATTCTTTTTTTCTTACAAAGCTATAAACTGTTCCTTAAAACTGAAACATTTAACTTCACAAAAGAACCATATGATGAGATTTTTAGAAATTTTCATCTTCTACTTATGAATAGGAAAATGACAGTGTTACTCTTAAAAAGGTCTTAGCTCTTGATTTTAACTCTGCCTAAATGATGAAATCCATGGGTAATGATGAAATGGGAAAATAACAAATAATAGAATAGGTTAATTTCTTGATGACCCAGTATAGTGCATTAATATTTTTTCCTCCTATCTTAATTTCTCCTGACATCATTATTATAATACTAAAGTATTAAAATATTGCAGAATACTACATTATTACTATTTGAGTAGTTTAAAAGCTCTCATTTTCAGTTTAAAACCCTATTTTTTCATAAATCATAAGAAAGTAATACTCTATACAACTGGAGTCTATCTCTATGAACAGACAGGGAAAGACAAAGTAAATTTTGAAGCAGTACAAGAGAACTTTACTTTTTGCTATACATTCATCCTGCTATTTCAGGGGAGCACAATTTTCACAGTAAAAAGTGTGAATGATATTTATATTTAATAAAATATATTTTTTGGTTGTTTTATTTATTTGGTTGTTGAGAAAGCCAGAAATAAAGCCAGAGACAGAAAGATACCTGATCGTTCATTTCTCTAGTCCTTTTCTGTTCTCATCTTTTTTTTCTTCTTTTAAGTCTTCAGAAACCCCATCATGCCTTTTTTTCAGGAGGGGGAAAAGTAACATGTACTGATACCTAACGACTCAGAGAGTAAAATTTTTTTTTCTTTTCCCCTTGTTGATACTGAGGTACCTAAGTACTTTGGACATCAAGAAAGCTATGTTCTTAGCAGACACTGAATTATCTGAAATGTTCTCGTTTATCCGTGCGGGACTTAAAAATGTCATATAGTGAAAAGACAGAATATAAATCTTTGAAGCAATTAAGTTAGCAGAACACTAAAAATTCCTCTGGACATATCCTAGATTTCAGGCTCGTGCAGATGGTAGCATTGCCCCGGGGTAGACAGAGCACATGTATACAAAGTATGACATACAGTTGTATCGACTATCTATTTATGCAATGCTAACTTGTGACTTTTAAAAAAATTGTCCCCAGGGCCAACTACCATCCTGGCACGAGGCATAGCGACCCTCCCTGACCCAAGTTGCTGACAGCGTAACTATTTGGGCTGATGCTCTAGATTTTTGCTTGGACAGAGGACAGACGCCAGACCAGGTGGAGAAGTGAAAGACTCGTGTTCCGAAATGAGAAACTGGGATGAGGGGAGCTGGAATAAGGACAGAAAGAAAGGGACGTTCAGGAAGATAACTATGAAGAGATTCGGAGTGAAATGCACACCTGGCGAGGAGCGAGGGTAGAGGTGCTCTGTGAGGAAAGCCCTCGACCCTCACCTTGTCGTCACCAACCACTGAAGTACCTCCCCGGACTTTTTTTTCCCTCCCATCCCCCTCTTCACTCTTACCTAATATATGAAGGAGACTGCTAATGCGGTAAGGTGGGATCTTCTCTTTCTTTGGCTATTAGGAAATCGGAAACAGAATCATAGCCTACTAAAAACACAGCAATGTTTTTAACTTAAAATACCCATCACCCTCCTCTTCTTTCCCTCCTCCAATTTCTCTGCTAACCAATTGTTGTTGTTGTTGTTTTTTTAAATCTGATTTGAACTCTGTTGTATAATTCTGATAAGTTGCTTCAAGTCTTCCTTTGAAAGAGGCAGGAGATAAACCGATGAATGAGACAGAGATGATAAAGGGAAGGTTGACGGATAGTGATGCTCTCAGACAACCTGTGGAGGAGACAAACTGTGTATAAAGACTGAAAAATAGACAAGACGGGAAAGACAGGGAGCACCAGGGATCCGATGGTGAAAGGAAGACATTGTTTCTCCCGTCCCCTGTCTCTCCCCCCTCCCTTGTGCCATCAGCAGACCCAACCGGACATGGCAGACAATGGGGGAGGAGGGAAGAAGGGAGAGCAAATCCTGCCAGGAGCCAGGAGAGGAATATTTAATAGTAACAGTAAAAGTAGGAGTCCCACTCAAATGGAAGTCCAGAACTGTGTCTGTATGTGTGCGACACCAATCTTCCCTAATTATTTATATAGATATATTTTATAATAACACATTATAGACTCATTACATAGTCTGTATCATACATGCGAGCACAAAATCAGTTGAGAAAGCACAAGAGTTTTATGATGCTGGGAAGGGGGAAACACAGCCAGAAAAGTGCTTTCTGGCAGTCTTCCAAACCTAATCTTGATTAGTTGGCCTATATGTTATAAATAATTTCTATGTCACCCCAAAGCATTTGAGTCTTAAATTAATTCTGTGCCTTATGGCTACAAATTAGACATATCCCTGCAATACTCTTTTCCAGCTTCAAGCTCAGATTCTTGTTTGGGAGGCTAATAGAACATAACATAGGAAAATTAAACCTTTATGACACAATATGTTCAAAAAAGGACTAATGGTAGTAAATATTATATCTTTTATCATTTCTCTGGGATTTGGTACCTTATAGCAAAACACCCACCAGATTCCCCTAGGAAATAATTTAGGAATGCAATTCTTAAAAATATGGCCTGAATTTAAAACTATATCCAGTCCCAGTACAAATTATCATCAAATATCATGATTTAAATTATTAAAATTCAATAATGGTTTGTCTTAGGAGCAAATAGTCTAAAACTTTATAAATCAAATTGAGATCATTGATCTCAGAGGTGATTTGACATGACCACATTTAATACATCATGTCAAAGAAAAGGGTAGGTCAGGCTGCACAGTATCAAATTTCACTATTCACTTATTATAACATCTTTCGAGACTTATCTCTAGTAATTTCAGATCTAATTTCATGACGTCACTGAGTGAAATTGCTAGAATGGTAATTCAGTAAGAATCTTCTGGAAGTTTCCAGTTTTTACTGAAAATAAGAACATAAAAGAAGCAGAAGACACGTCTGTCCCTTTTATCATTAGTGACAATCATGCTTTGGATCATAAATCAGTCAATAGACGTTGTAAGCAAAACAGCTCAGGTTAAATAATAGTTATTAATCAGATTCTGTCTGCCATTCATTCTGTAGTTAAATATTAAATGCACGCAGATATATATTACTATTAGAATGTCTTCAAATATAAGGAAAATAAGTCTCTGGAGGGTGATTTCAATAGGCTTACAAAGATGGCAGGATGGACAACTTCAAGTCCAGTGTTCTTTTTTTTTTATTATTTCTTTACAGTGTAACAGAATTCATTGTTTATACACCACACCCAGTGCTCCATGCAATTCCTTTTACTAAATTTACACTGCCTTCAGGAGCAGAAGAAAGGATTCATTTACAATCAGACTTAATGTTAAAAAATCAAATCTCTCCTATTTTGAGTACACGTTCTTTAAGTTAAAAAAAAAAGGAAAATGGCAAGAAAACATCTATCATGAATTAGCATAGAATTATGTAAAATAACTCACTTCTTCTCTTGTCTAGGATAGATGGCAATGTTGACAAACAGACTTTCATTAAGACATATATGCTGGATCCTTTTCTGCAAACCTGACTTGACAATCGTGGGTAGAAGTGAAACTGAGTACAAGGAAAGCCTAGAGTTAACAGTGACAAAAATTTTTACCATGATGATTTGAAGATTGGGACTGTACCTATCAATTTACCTATCCTAAAAATTCTCTCTGCACAGTTTTACTGGAATTTAACTTGATGGAGTAAATACACACACACACACACACACGAAATTGGTAGTACAAACGCAAATAATTTTAAAATTGCTTGTATAAATTCTTCCATAAAATACATGTAGTAATAAAAATAACTTTTAAATATTAAATAGAACATGAAAAGAACCACACTCAACCAATAAGGGGTTACATGCATTCTTTGGGATAGTACAAATTAATTCAGGAAGGATATGTAACACTGTCTGAATGAAGCTGAGGTATCACTTAGCAAAAGCAGGATTTTTAAAGGGCAGTAACGGAGTTGAAGGTTTCCCCAGCCTGACAGCTCTTTTCCTTTGAAACCAAATTGCTTTAGCAATTTGCGTCTATTCCCTGAGTCTGTCAGTCAAAGCAAATATTAAAAATGTGCTCGTTTGTTTTAGATGTAAAAAGAGAAAAGCCAAGGGATAGTCTGGATTGTATTCCATTTATCACTGATCAGGAGTGGGGGCTTTCCACATATAAGAAGAATTTGGGGGTAATCACAGTAAAACTAATCTTTTTCACATATTGCATAAAGTTGTCCTTTCTCTTAGAATCAGTATCCAAGATGTTCTTACTCTGGGGAACTGAACTACACAAAACAATCTGTTTTCATCAGGCATCTTTCATCACGGACACTACTCATCTGTGAAAGCATAAAGCATTACACCCTATTGCATACTTAGGTCCTGAGGCACTTGGGGGTTAAAACTGTCTAAAAGTCATTATTAGATACACTTCAGATAAGAGAATTATGATCCAGGGGATCATAAAGCAGGAAATATAATTGTTTCATCTCCTCCCAATGTGACTCTTACAAGACCGAAGCATCTTGAACCTCGAGTGCGTGCAGTTGAGAAGGAAGTTTGTATCTTTGACAACATCCTTTATTAAGCATCTCCAAAATGTTTATGAGCTGTAGCCCATTCTTTTTGTGGGCTTCTATATTAGTGGTGGGCATATGAGTAAGCAGCCACATTGTTCCACAAATAACCTGGAGTACATCTTGACAGCTTCTGGCATACACTAAAGGGGTACAAATTTCAATAATTTAAGATAAAATGAAAGAAATCTTTACTTCTTTCTTTAGGCACATTTGTGATTTTTTATCTAAGCGCTTATTTAATAGAAATTTCTGCCATGCTCCTTTGAAAATCTGATTTTTATTTCTTCTCTTTATATGCAAGTTTCAGCAAAGTCTGAAAACTATATGATACAAAAATGCCTTTGACAAATGACGAATGAGTACAACCCACTTTCATCTTGTTGCCACCAATTCTCCCTGAGTTTTATCTTGCTTTTGACAATTGTCTAAAGCCTGTGGCATCACATGATGATGGGGAAATTCACAACTGAGAAACTGAGTCAGATATGACGGTGGGACTTTCCAATTTCTGTCTCCTGCAGTCTGCCCAGCCATCCCATGGAAACATTACTCCATTGCCTCACCTAGTAGATGAAACAGACAAAGGCCTGAGAAGCCAAAGGACTTCTCGAGCTCATGCAGCAGGGGGTATCACAGCCAACAGGCAAACCAGGCAGAAATGTTCTGAATTTCACTCTTGAAGAGTGAGCAGACTTTCTAGCATCAAAATAAAATTCATATTTGATATCAGGACCAATCTTACTACCAAGCATGCATCCGTGACATCCAGAGTAGGGAAACCAGATAGTCTTTCTTAGAAAATCCGCACACACATTAATTATTTAATTACAAAATAAAACAAGCTTGTCTAAAGTGTTATGAACCTCACAAGTTGTGAACGTCCAGGTTTTGGCCTCTGGGGGTGCCAGAGTGGTACAATCAGTTGGGTGTCCGGCCCTTGGGTTCAGCTCACATTGTGGTCTCAGGGTTGTGAGAAGAAACCCTGCTTTGGCTCCAGGTTCAGCGCGGAGTCTGCTTGGGACTCTCTCCCCTGCCTCTGGTCCCTCCCCATAAAAATAAATAAATAAATCTTTAAAAAATATATATTTTTTGGCATCTAACATCTGAAAGACATAGCCCAGAACTTACAAGGTGCTACATGTAGGAATTTTAGCTATTTCATTCTGAACTGCATATGAAGTATTATTTTTATTATATTTTATATACGAGACCAGGTATTACAAGAGCATAGAATTATAAATTTCATTGTAGTTACAGTATATAGCTATTTTCATGAAATGGCATTTTGTTTCCAATTCAGGTATGTTCAAAGGACGAATGTAAGACAGGAACAGGAGAGAAATTTTAGTTAATTGGATAGTATAGATTCTGGCTTGTGAGCAATGTCAGATTGATTTCCATACTACATAACAAATCCAAACAACTCACATAGCTAAACACATCTAAGCACCCTCCCTTGATCCCCTGATATGTCCTAACCACAATTCTCCCTTGCAAATGGTGGGCACACTGGCTTAAATATGGGGCTTGTGATGAAGGCTTAAAGGAGTCCTCACTGTCCCCACATGTGGGCTGGGGTGGCCGTGAGCACCGGAGCGTGTGGTGCTGTAGCGGCCAGCCCTTCCTGCTGCGCTCTCCTAGCCCCGGGATGCAGACCAGAATCTGGACATCATGGGAATCGCTTCGCCTTGAGGGAAGTGGAAATAACAGTAACTGCTGGCTTCATCTAAGGAGTAGTTTGTGAAACTGCCATGTTGCCCTCCTCCAGGTCAGAGGACTGCTCATGCTCTCAAAATTATTCTTTTTTAAAAGATTTTATTTATTTTTTGACACAGCGAGAGAGGGAACACAAGCAGAGGGAGTGGGAGAGGGAGAAGCCGACTTCCCGCTTAGCCGGACCCTGGGATCATAACCTGAGCCGAAGGCAGATGCTTAACATCTGAGCCGCCCAGGTGCCCCCAAAGCATTCTTTTTTTAAAAAAAATTATTCAGCATTGACTCTTCAGTCTTTCACGAACAGTTTTTCAGTGTTGCAGGGATCATGTCAACATTGCACATAACTCCAGGGAGGATCATTCACTCGAAATGCAAGGTGACGGGCTGCCCGGAAGTTGTAAAGGTGTTGACTTTGATCCCTCTTTACCATACAATTGCACTTACACGTGGAGTCTGAAAAGCCAATGAACAACTGAGCAAACAAACACAAAGCAATAAATGCAGAGAACAAACTGGTGGGTGCTGGAGGGGAGGAGAGAGGTGGGTGAAATGGGTGAAGGGGAGTGGGAGGTCTAGGCTCCCAGTATGGAATGAATAATTTTAGTTAATTGGATAGTATAGATGGCACAGGTGACACAGTTAATGGTGTTGTAACAGTGTTGCATGGTGGCAAATGTAGTTACACTTGTGGTGAGCACAGCGTAATGAATGCATACACTTGTCAAATCACTATATTGTGTATCTGAAACAAATGCAACACTGCATATCAACTGACTTCCATTCAAATATATGTAAAACTTAAATCATTAGATTCTTAATTAAACCATCACATTCTTCACATCTAGCTATATTCTCGTTTCTGTTAAACATTATGACTCCATTCATAGCATATGCCGGAACTTCTCTTATGGTTTTGAGGAAAGGGATACTCAACCTGGAAGAAATTCTTTCAAGTACAATGATTGATTTTTTAGCAGATTTGAAGTCTGATTGTCATAAATGGACATGATTTCATGTAAGGTAAAGGCTTAACTACTCTTTTATAAGCTTAGCACAAAAAACATCTTATCATGCACTCTTTGGTTATAAGTGTTTTGGTGTTTTTGAATAGAGTAGAAGCTTATTTATATGAGTTACGGAGCAAATTAACTCATTTCCTATAAATTTGTCAAATAGCTTCCAGCTTATCAGCAATCATCTCCTGTGCCCCTTGCATGCGCCTGCCACTGGGTAGCACTGAACGTGACTCAATTAGTCTTAGAGAAAGGATAAAGATTAAGTAAAACTCGTTCTCCATTTGAACAGACGCTTCATAAGAATCTACAGTGGGTTCTGGGAACACACATTTGAATACTGAAGAGACAGCCAAAGGAGCATGAAACCTATTTGAAGAAGCCTCAGTTGGCTGGAGGTCCGAGAGATAAAGTGCCTCGATGTGAGGTTCCGTACAGACAGAAGAAAAACAGCGATATATTATGGTTCCATCCATCTAAGCAGAACATGCTGGGCTTTATTTTCATGTTGATTTTGGCATGGACTACAAGACACTTGAATCATTTTGAAAGATGATAACAGGAGAATTGGTGTTGGCAGCAGGCCAAATAAAAGCTGAGGATAAAAATGCAGTAGTCACAACTGTTTACTTCTGTCCACTGAGGTTTTGCTAGTCAGAGAGCCGTGGGCGATTCCCACTGGAAAACACACTCTCTCTTAGCAACTGACAAAAGCTGGAAAAATCTAGGGGAAGCAAGAGGACCCAGGAAGTGGTAACACAACTTCGCACAGGGACGTTTGAAGGAGAAATAAATCCTGCCGGGCGGTTCCTTCTTCAGCCGCGGGGACACCTGCAGAAGGGAATCTGCACAGCCTTCGATGGCCGCCTTGAGAAGTACTGTGCTCTTGCGGATGCTTTCCAAGCGAGTCGACAAGCTCGGCTTCAAGAGTTGGCGTCTCCCCAAGCTGAGAATTTGCTCCCTTAGCTGCACTGGGTGCTGTTCACCCTTTTAGACTTTCCTTAGTGATTCAGAGGCCAAAACGACATTACAAAGAATAAATGTACATTCTCGTACACAGCCATGACTGAGAACATCCCCCTCCGAGTCTGTCATTGTAACACCGAACAGAAACTACCCATCCCCTCCAGAACACCAACCCGACAGACCGTCTCTAAGTGGGCTGCCTGGAACGGACGGTGGCTGAAGTGCCCTATGACAATTGTGACCAATCTGAGAAACATTGTTAGTCCCCAGTGAAATGTTCACTTGTCTTTCAAAGTAGGAGAAAAATAAGAACATTTAGAGCAAGTGTAATTAAAGTTAGAGTTATTCTCTATAATGAACAATCTTTTAATTTGAAATTATGCCATCCCATCTTTTTGTGTGGTTAAAAATGCTTCATTTAAAAAATAATGGTAGAAAACTAGTTTTTTAAAATCGTTTAGCATTTTAAGTCTTTATTTGACCAAATTAGGATGCCTTAATTGACCATTTTTGCCATTTCTGATCTTACTTTTGTGGTGGATTGATCCATAAAATTAAAAAGCCCAAGACCTGTTTCGAAAGACCTAGAGACAAAAATGTGGCCTTCCAAAGTTTCCAAATTAAGTATGAGAAACAAAGTGTAAGGAAGAAGAATGGACCTTTGTGCACCAGAGTTATATATATGTGTACAAGAAAGTTGTGGAAAAGATGCATTGTATGAATTAAAACAGTGAGATGGCATTTCATGTATAAAGATAAGTAAAATGACAAAGGTACTAACACTGAGTGTTAGAGTGGGTAGGTGTGAGGAACAGACAGTGTCATACTCTGCTGAGAGCAACGGATGCAGATCGGAATATGCTTGACTCCCATTGTTAATGGCTCTCCAAGGACCTGTCAGTGCACATTACTTCTACACCAAATTTCTATAGGTAGGAATTTACTTCAAAAGATATTTATGGGGGCACCTGGGTGGCTCAGTGTGTTAAAGCCTCTGCCTTCAGCTCAGGTCATGATCCCAGGGTCCTGGGATTGAGGCCTGCATCGGGCTCTCTGCTCAGCAGGGAGACTGCTTCCTCCTCTCTCTCTGCCTGCCTCTCTGCCTGCTTGTGATCTCTGTCTGTCGAATAAATAAAGAAAATCTTCAAAAAAAAAAAAAAAAAGGATAGTTCCCAGGGGCTCTCCCTGGAAGTGTTCATAGTATTAAACAGATCAGAAAATATCCAGTATACAGAAATAGGGAACTGGTTTTAAAAAATCATCTAGTCTCTAAAACAGAATGTTACATAGCATAAATATGGTGTTAAAATGTGTGATAATTTTGAAAGCCTCTACTATATGTTGTTAATTGGGGCGGGGGGGGGGGGGGACAGATCCAAAACCCTGTGTGTAGTATGATTTAGAGAGGTAAGGGCAGAGACAGAGATAGAAACAGATACATAGAGAAACCTGAAAATGTATATAACAAAATAACAGCTAGGGGCTAAGATGAAAACATTTTCTTCCCTTCTTCTTTTTTTAATGCGTGTTATGAGTTGAATTCAGTCCCCCTAAAAGAGATGTTGATGTCTTAAACCTAAGCATCTCACATTGTGACCTTATTTGGAAACAGGGTTTTAACAGGTGTCATTCTTTAGGGTGACTCCATACTGGAGGAGAGTGGGCTCTCAGCCCAATATGGCTGGTGCCTTTACAAGAAGCCATTGTGAAGACAGAGACACAAAGAAAAAAATACCTTGTGACAACAGAGACAGAGACAGGAGTGAAGCAGTTCCAAGCCAAGGAACACAGAGACCAACAAGCCCCACCAGAGGCTAGATTCCACCCAGAGGCTCCGAGGGGGCAAGACTTTGTGGACATCTTGATTTTGGTCTTCCACCCTCTAGCGCTGTGAAAGAATACGTTTCTATTGTTTTAAGTCCCAGGTTACGGACTCTGCTATGGCTGCCCTGGGAAACGGATACAGCGGCAACACAGTCAGCAAAGCAGAAAACCAGGAATTCACAGCTCACTGAATTCATGAAAGCAGGTGCCCCTAGAACTACACCAGGAGTTGCCCCTGGGACTCTTCCCAATCCTTGTCCCAGGCCCCTTCCCAAAGATAATGACTATCGTGATTTCGAGCCCTCTAGTTTAGTTTCGCTGTTGAAAATGCATTTATAAATGGAAGCAGATAGTAGCATTCCTTTATGGCTTTTCACCCGGTATTAGGGCCCTGAAACTAAACCGTGCACACGCCGTCATGTACGTTTCTGCTCACTCTGATGGGCACTTAGGGTCGCTCATAGTTTGGCACCATTATGACCAACACCGCTATGAAGCCAGCTGCGTGTGTCTTTTGGTGCATACGTGCACCCATTTCTGTCGGGTATTTAACTGGGAGTGGAATTGCTGAGTCACAAGGTAAACACATTCATGACCTTGTAGATAACTGTCAACTTTCTAAAATATTTGTATCAATTTACACACCTACCAGCATTGAGTGAAAATTCTTATTCTTGGTAGTTATGGTCTTTTTGAATTCTTATTCTTGAGGGAGAGTAGTAATATCTTACTGTATTTTCTTTTTAAAGATTTTATTTATTTATTTGACAGAGAGAGAGAGAAAGCACAAACAGTCAGAACAGAAGGCAGGGAGAGAAGGAAAAGCAGATTCCCTGCTGAGCAGAAAGCCCAATGTGGGGCTTGATCCCAGGACTCTGAGATCAGGACCTGAGCTGAAGGCAGACACTTAACCCACTGAGCCACCCAGGCGCCCCGTATCTTACTGTATTTTCATTTGCACTTTGCTGATCACTAATCATTACTTTCTCATGCATTCATTAGTCATTTGGGTACCTACACTGAGTGCCTAGTGGTAAAAATACACTGGAAAAGAATGTGACAGAATAAGTAATTTGACAATAATAAGTATTAAGCACAATAGTTATTAGAAAATACTATAATTGGTAACACATTTTAGTGAAATTTACCAAAATTAATATCATTATGATGTTTAACAAAAATAGATATTTAGAAAAAAGGAGTGACACTCAAACTACCTCATTCTTCTGTAAGGGTTTTATGAGATACATTGTGTCAAGATATATAAAGCCCTATTGAAAAAATGATGTTTATTGCCTAATATAATAAAAATTTCAGAGTAGCATTGTTCCAGGGTTAATTCAGTGAACATCATTGAGACCATCTCTCCAGTGTCCAGCTCTACAGTGAAATAACCTAGACAGGTTCTCTATGGGTAGAGACACTAAGAAGGTCCCCTTCAAATTAATGGGGAAAAGTATGTCTGTTAACAATGATTATTTTATCACATTAATCATGACTAGTACTTACTAAAGTTCATGGATTTGTTATCTGAATTATGCTTTGTATTTTGGGGAATTGAGGCCAGTGTCCTGAACCAAAATGCATGCATATGGCATATTAGATGTAGGGGGAAAAAACCAAGTAATAAGCATCTGGAATTAATTCCCAATTAAATAAAAATTCCAAGGTTAAATTCCAGACATATGTTTTCCTCATACCCAAGTGGATTGTTACACAAATCTGTAATCCAAAGATCATGTTATTTAACCCCTTATTATAGAACAGTGATTAATTCTGTAGTCATACAGGGATAATCTTATTTCAAACCAGAAGTATTCATTGAAATGAGAGTTCAATTCAGTATGACAGAAATTCCAAGATGACAGAAGGAAAAAATGTATTAAAATATTTTTGGTGAGAGTTACATGGAAGTATCTAGAAACACACTTTTTTTTTTTTTAACTAACATTTAACATTTCTTTATAAAATGAAAAATAAATATTTTCTTGTAACGATTTTTTGTGCTAGAACTACATTCTTTGAAGTCCCCCCCACCCGGGCTCACTGATGCTGAATAACCATCACCCACACCAAGATTCTAAACCCATATTGACAGCCTTTGCAGACACCCTCCAAACAAAGGAGCAGAGAAGGCATGAAGAACACACATGTGCACCTGTGTGTACGCATGCGTGCGCACACACGCACACACGCACACACACACACACACCCTCAGCCAAGCCCTGTTGCTTTTCCCCAGAGAGTAACCTGGCGGCTGTGCTTCCCCTCTTCTTTCCTCAGGTTAACGCAGCAGGTGCTTCTCTCTCCTGACTTCATCTCCTGCTTTCCTTAAATCTATGTATGCTTCTCCTTTTGGCTATTTTACTCCATCCCCGTCTCACTAGGATCATCCTCCCTCTTTCTTGTGATTCTTGGATCTTACTTGGGCTTTGGGATCTCCCCCATTCCCTACTCAGAATGAGAAGGAAGTCCAGAAGTTCTAAGGGAAAACAGCACTCGAGAACCAGTATTCTAGAAGGAACTTCCCATGCCTTTCTCTCCTGCCTTACATGCTTTTCTTCCTCCCAGAAGTAGGAAGGAAACCCCCAAAATGTTGCCCCCTCATTCACTCTGGTCCAGGGAGTTACTGATGAGCATATCTTCAGTTAACTGCACGTGAAGGGTGATGGTCAGTTAACACTTCATTTGCAGCCCAGACCTGATCCACTCTAAGTTGAACAGAATCTGCTTCACCTTCTATCTGTAACTATGATTAAGTGCCACATAATTTAAAATGCCTTCTTAAAGACATGAGAACCATCAGGGATGGGGCCCCCAGGTGGCTCAGTCGGCTGACTGTTGGTTTCAGCTCAGGTCATGATCTCAGGGTCTTGAGATCGAGACCCACGTAGGGCTTTGCGCTCAGCGAGGAGTCTGCCAAAGTTTCTTCCTCCTTCTTTCTCTGCCCCTCCCTGCATTCACTCATGCTCTCTTAATCTCTCTCACTTTCTCTCTCTAAAATAAATAAATACATCTTTAAAGAAAAAAAGAATCCTCGGGGAAATTTAAATAAAAACCACAGTAAGTTAACAGCTCACACTTGTCAGAACGGCTACCATCACAAAAGACAAGAAATACCACGTGTTGGCTAGGTTGTGGAGAAAAGGAGATCCTTGTGTACTACGGATACGAATGTAAATTGGTGCAGCTGCTAATGGAAAACAATACGGAGGCGCCTCAAAAAACAAAAATAGAGCTATCCTATGATCCAGTCATTCCGTTCCTGGCTATTTACCTGTAGAAAATAAAAACATTAATTTGTGAAGACATGTGCATCCCTACATGTACTGCAGCATTGTTTATGATAACCAAGATACAGAAGCAACCCAAGTGTCCACCAATAGGTGAATGGATAAAATATTTTTGGTGAAAGCTATATGGAAATATATAGAGACAGACTTTTCACTAGCATTTAACATTTCTTTATAAAATGAAAAACAAAGCCTTTCCTTGTAAAGATTTTTGTGCAAGAATCTTCTCTCTCTCTCTCTCTCCTCCCCCCTTACACTGAGGAATATCACTCAACCATAAAAAATAATAAAATCTTGTCACTTGTGATGATATGGTGGAACCTAAGGGTCTTACAATAAGTGAAAAAAATCAGAGTAACAAAAATAACATATCAATTGACTTATACATGGAATCTAGGGAAAAAACAAGCAAACAAACAAAAAACAGAAATAGACTAAAAAATACGGAAAACAAAAGAGACTAGCGGTTGCCAGAGGGGAAGGAGGTCACAGAATAGACAAAATAGATGAGGGGGATTAAGATGTACAAATTCTCAGCTAGAAAATAAGTGTTGCAGGGGTGAAAATTATGCAGCGGGAATCCAGTAATACTGTAACAACTTTGCACGGTAACAGATGGTAACTACACCTTGTGGGGAGCAGGGCATAGAGAATAGTCAAATCGGTATGTTGTTCACCTGTCACTAATATAATATTGTATGTTTAATAAAAAATAAATTTTAAAAAGCCTACTTTTTGTCTTTAACTTTGACCATGCTGTCAAAAAGTTACCATTAAACCCATGGGAAAGAAAATGGATAACTAGCTCATGTTTAGGGAAAAAGACACTTAAATGTTCCAAGCACTAGATTAGCCTCTCCATATTTACTGTGATACTTGGTATACCAGACTTAAGAGGACATACTGTAATTACTCCTATTTCATAAACGAAGCAGCGGAAAATTGTAGACAGTATTTTCTCACACTTCTTTATTTTTTTGAGGGAGCGAGAGACAGCATGTAGCTTGGAGGGGAAAAGGGAGAGGAAGAGAGCATCTCAGGCAGGCTCCATGCCTAGTGTGGAGCTACATGGGGGCTGGATCCTACCACCCTGAGATCATGAACCGAAATCAAGAGTCAGACGCCTCACTGACTGAGCCACCCAAGTTATCAAGTTCCTTGAAAAGTTAAATCAGGATTCAAATTCTCTTCTGCACCCAAGGTCTGCCCATAACATTCTGCAAGACATGTAAAAAGTAAAAATGGAGGTTCATATCGTATACATTCAAATATTTAAATAAATCAAGTGCATCTGTTTTTAAATTAATCATCTCATAGGCTCTTACCAGAACAAATATTGCTTCGTAAGCATCTAGATGGTCTGGTTCAAATTTAGATCTCTCGGGCTCCTTGGTATTCGCAGGAGCAAAGCCCACCTGTTCTCCTCTGAGTCCTGCATTCCGACTGTCACATCCACACTTCTCCACACCTGCCACAGTCAACACCCCTGGCTTCCTCAGGGCTTGAAGGAATGCACCTCCGGGGTGTGACCATGCAGGAAGGACAGACTTGGAGAAGATGCCGTGCGAGTCCTGGAATCAGGCTGACAGGGAGAGCACAGAATCTGCGGTTCAAGTACCTGGAGCGTGGTCTGAAACAGTGACGGTGGAAACTGGTTTGGCTCTTTCCTTGAGGCTTACCACCTTGTCCAGGGGCAGCATCTCGGCCATAAGACAACTCAAGGGTGGCCTTCTAGAGCAGTGTCTCTCAAAATTTAATTGCATTTGGATAACAAAAGCCTGGGGCACTGAGCAAGGGCCCCCATGAACCAGTTAACCGCTATCTGAGGGTGGTGATGTCTTTGCCTATGGTTGGCTCCATAGTTACCCTCCTGCCCAAGCAAGCACAGAAGAAAAGTAATACAGCAAAAATGATAATACAGCATCATGATACAGCTCATTGGGGCTACTTAAGTATAGTCAGAGGGAAAAATACATATAGAAAAGTTCCCTGGAAAGAAGCTCAAATAATGAGGTCAATTTAAGAGATTTGGGGTTTTTTTTTTCTCCAAAGCTATTCAAACCCTGGGTTCTCTCTGTAGCATATATTGTTTTATCGTCTCAGGGAAATCATTATTTGTTGGCTCTAAGTGAACTGGAGTGAGTGAAAGTACTAAACATACTTTGTAACTTGGATCTAAGGAATTGTGGGGAAAATCCTAGCTTATTAGCTGGGGTTCTAGTTCCAGCTTTTTTTCTAACAAGTTACCCTGGGTAAGTCAAACTCGACCTTGGTTTTCCTTGTCTAGAAAACCATGCTAACAGCAGAGGTCTTTACAAAGTGAGAAAAGTGAGAGATGGATCAAATGCAAAAATAAGGGTGAAACTTGTGTATTGGAAATCATACAATGGATTTATCTAGAAATATATGTGTATAAAAGGTGAAAAAATTACTGTTCATGTGATAAAAATTCTTTAACTATTTTTTAAAAGATTTTATTTATTTATTTGACAGAGAGATCACAAGTAGGCAGAGAGGCAGACAGAGAGAGAAAGAGGAGAAACAGGCTGCCTGCTGAGCAGAGAGCCCGACACGGGACTCGATCCCAGGACCCTGAGATCATGACCTGAGCTGAAGGCAGAGGCTTAACCCACTGAGCCAACCAGGCACCTTCTTTTTAACTTTTAAATACTACAAATACTATTTAATTTTTTAACTTTTAAATACAGCAAGTATTTTTTTGATGTTTTAAAGCATTATGTACAAAAATATTTCTGGTATTTGGGAACTAGAGAACAAAGAGAAGCACTTTTAGGGAAACGTTTTCCTTGGAGAAACATCCACAATGTTAGATTCTGCCTTCCCTAATTTTACACCAAAGCTAAGACTACATAAAGTTATAAGAGACCAGTTAATGGAGTTGCATGAAACTTCTACTAAATTTAAAATAGCTTTTTAGACTCTTTAAGAATACGAGAGTGTCCTTCTGTATCTCTAATGCAGTCTTTAGCTTAAAATCCAATTTCTTTGATATGAGAATTGCTACCCCAGCTTTCTTTGGAGGTCTTGGCATGAACGATGGTTCTCCATACCTTCATTTTCAGTCTGGATATATCTTTAGGTTCAAAACGAGTCTCTTGTAGACAGCATATGGCTGGGTCCTGTCTTTTTATCCAATCTGCAACCCTGTGCCATTTTATGGGAGTGCTTAGGCCGTTCACATTGAGAGTGATTACTAAAAGATACGATTTTAGTGCCATCATGTTGCCTGTGAAGTCCTTGTTTCTCCCGATTGTCTCTATAAATTTCTGTTCTATATCACTCTTGGGGGCTTTCCCCTTTTATAGAACCCCCCTCAATATTTCTTGCAGGGCCTATTTAGTGGTCACATACTCTTTCAGTTTTTGCCGATCTTGGAAGTTCTTTAGTTCTCCATCCATTCTAAATGACAGCCTTGCCGGACAAAGTACTCTTGGCTGCAAGTTCTTCTCATTTAGTGCTCTGAATATGTCTTGCCAGCCCTTCCTGGCTTGTCACCTCTCTGTGGACAGGTCTGACATTATTGTGATGTTCCTCCCTCTGTATATAAGGAATCTCTTCCCCCAACTGCCCTTAAGATGGTTTCCTTGGTTTTAAGATTTGTGAGTTCTACTATTACACGTCAGGGTGTTGGTTTATTCTTCTTGATCTTGGGAGGGGTTCTCTCTGCCTCCAGGTCATAAATGCTTGTTTCATGCTCATGGATCTGAAGAATAAACATTGTTGAAATGTTTATGCTGCCTAGAGCAATCTGTACTTTCAATGTCATCCTGATCAAAATACCAATGGCATTTTTCAAAGTGCTAGAACAAACAATCCTAGAACTTATATGGAACCAGAAAGACTATATGGAACCAGAAAGACCCCAAATCCCTAAGGAAATGTTGAAAATGAAAGACAAAGCTGGGGGCATCATATTTTCTGATTTCAAGCTATATTACAAAGCTGTGAACACTAAGACAACATGGTACTGGCACAAAAACAGACACATAGACCAATGGAACAGAGTAGAGAGCCCAGATATGGACCCTCAACTCTATGGTCAAATAATCTTCAACAAAGCAGGAAAAATATCCAGCAGAAAAAAGGTTGTCTCTTCAATAAATGGTGCTGGGACAATTGGACAGCTATGTGTAGAAGAATGAAACTCGGGCACTTGGGTGACTCAGTGGGTTAAAGCCTCTGCCTTCGGCTCAGGACATGATCCCAGGGTCCTGAGATCAAGCCCCACATCTGGCTCTCTGCTCAGCGGGGAGCCTGCTTCCTCCTCTCTCTCTGTCTGCCTCTCTGCCTACTTGTAATCTCTGTAAATTATTTATTTAATAAATAAATAAAATCTTTAAAAAAAAGGAATGAAACTCGATCATTCTCTTACACCATACACAAAGATAAACTCAAAATGGATGAAAGACCTCAATGTGAGACAGGAATCCATCAAAATACTAGAGGAGAACATAAGCAGTAACCTCTTGGACATCAGCTACAACAACTTCTTTTAAGACATCTCCAAAAGCAAGGGAGACAAAAGTGAAAAATGAACTTTTGGAACTTCATCAAGATAAAAAGCTTCTGCACAGCAAGGGAAACAGTCAACAAAACAAAGAGGCAACCTACAGAATGGGAGAAGATATTTGCAAATGATACTACAGGCAAAGGACTGATAACCAAGATCTATAAAGAACTCAAACTCAACACCCCAAAAACAAATAATGAAGTAAAAAAATGGGAAGAAGGATGAACAGACACTTCTCCAAAGAAGACATACATATGGCTAACAGACACATTAAAAAAATGTTCATTAGCCATCAAGGAAATTCAAATCAAAACCACACTGAGATACCACTTTACACTGGTTAGAATGGCAAAAATTGACAAGACAAGAAACAACAAATGCTGGAGAGGCTGTGGAGAAAGGGGAACTCTCTTACATTGTTAGTGGTAATGCAAGTTGGTATAGCCACTTTGGAAAACAGTGTGGAGGTTCCCCCCAAAATTAAACATAGAGCTACCCTGTGACCCAAAAATTACACCACTGGGTATTTATCTCCAAGATGCAGATGTAGTGAAAAGAAGGGCCATATGCACCCCAATGTTCATAGCAGCAATGTCCACAATAGCTAAACTGTGGAAACAACAGAAATGCCCTTCAACAGATGAATAGATAAAGAAGATATGGTCCTTAGATACAATGGAATATTATGCAGCCATCAGAAAGGATGAATACCCAACTTTTGCAGCAACACGAACAGTTCTGGAGGAGATTATGCTAAGTGAAATAAGTCAGGCAGATAAAGTCAATAATCATATCATTTCACTCATTTGTGGAACATGAGGAATAGCACAGAGGACATTATGAGAAGGAAGGGAAAATGAAGGGGGGTTGGAGTTCAGAGGGGGAGATGAACCATGAGACACTATGGACTCTGGGAAACAAACTGAGGGTTTTAGAGGGGAGGGAGGTGGGGGGATGGGTGAGCCCAGTGATGGGTATTGCATGGAGCACTGGGTGTTATACAAAACAATGAATCATGGAACACTCAATCAAAAACTAATGATATACTGTATGGTGAATCACATAACAGAATAAAATTTAAAAATAGCTTTTTAGGGCACCTGGGTGGCTCAGTTGGTTAAGCGACCGCCTTCGGTTCAGGTCATGATTCTGGAGTCCCAGGATTCAGTCCTGCTTCAGGCTCCCTGCTGAGCAGGAAGTCTGCTTCTCCCTCTGACCCCACCCCAATGCTCTCTATCTCTCTCTCTTTCATTCTCTCTCTCAAATAAATAAATAAGATCTTTAAAACAAATAGCTTTCTAAAAAATCTTCACAATTCAATAAACACCATATATGTGTGAGAGAACTGAAAATATTTTACACACTTGCCCAGAAATATATTTTTTAAAGTCGCCATTTAAAATAGGATGTACTAAGGTTTTAATTATGTAGTTTCCTAATTTAAAGACAGAATGGAATATTTATCATTTTCACATAGCTAATCATTAGTCATGTAGTTTCTTATTTCTGTTCAATAATTTTTTTTAAAGATTTTATTTATTTATTTGACAGAGAGAGATCACAAGTAGGCAGAGAGCTAGGCAGAGAGAGAAGGGGAAGCAGGCTCCCCGCTGAGCAGAGAGCCCGATGCAGGGCTCAATCCCAGGACACCGAGACCATGACCTGAGCCGAAGGTAGCAGCCCAATCCACTGAGCCACCCAGGCGCCCCTCTGTTCAACAATTTTAAGCTTAAAATAACAACCTTTAGTGTTCCCTCGAAATTGTAATTTCCAAAAAAATGAAGCAGATACAGACCTTTTGAATAATTACTCCAGATACTCACCTTCTATATAAGTTTCTTGTGTATATCAATATTTCTGTCCTCATTATCACCTGACATGTATTACATAATCAAGTAATAAGGGCAATATATCCTATGTAAATGAAATTCATATAAAATTAGATTGCCTTTATTTAAAATATTAATTAATTAATTAATTAAAATAAAAAATGAAATAAAAATGTAAATGATTTTCTATGAAAATATCCTTTATTCACTGAATTTTGAGTATATATAAATCCTACATAAATATATTTAGTTCTTCCAAATCTTGAATCCTTGGTTTTTGCTATTCCATTTTTAGCAGGGCTTTAGAATCTCAACCAAAGATATCCATATCAGAGTCAAAGGTTGTGACCACTGTGGCTACCAAATGTTTGAAATGTGGCTAGGAAAACTGAAGAACTGAATTTTAAATTTTATTCAATTGTAATTAACTTAAATTTGAAAATTGATAATTGATTCAATTATTAGAAAATTTAAGTGTGCTTGGAACAATTTTGATAAGTTAGTCTACTTTCTCACTTTAACTACATAAGATCAAGTATTTCAGGTAAAATTTTAACAATTAAATGGAGATATATTTGCTATGAGTGTAAAATACACATTGGAGTCAAAGACTGAATGCCAGAAAATTTGTAAAATATTTCACTGATGATTTCTAATATTGATTTTATATTGAAATATGTGGATTAAGTAAAACATTATTAAAAACAATTTCACTTATTTAATGTGACTCCCAGAAAATTTAAGATTATATATATGGCTCATATTATATTTATACTGGACAGCACAAGTGTGGAATGACTAACTTTAGAGTAAAATCTAGTGTGTCTACCTCCCAAGTTGGTTATTTCCATCAAGACTGGATTGATTCTCTGGGTATGAGTGATTTGCATTAATCATTTCTCTTTAGGTTAGATAGAAAAAATGAATAAAGTTAAATTTTAAGATGGACTGGAGACATCATAGTGACATATTTTTATTCAGTCTTTTCAGGGCCACTAGAGTGTGCTTAAGCAGTATTAACTGGTCCAACACGGTTTTGGTTTTGTCATTCTTAGATCTATTTCTTTGTAAAATGTTTTTTCTAATTTTTTCCCTTGTTCTCCAACTATGAATTTTCTCCTTTCCCCAACCCTACTACTGACAAGATTTCCTGGCAGATTCTTCTTCTGTAATCTCCTTATACACCTTTGGTATTTATATTCTGTGGACCAGGAGGTCAACTAAAGGGGTCCTCTAGCATCAAATATAACCTCTCTCTCCATTTAGCACCTGCTAATCATGTACTGTCAGCCATACCCTTTGTCCAAGTGACTCTCAGAGAACACAGAATATAATGGCCTTTCCATGAATACTTGAGCTGCTTAGAGGACTTCTTCTCCTTTTTTTTTCTTTTCATTTTTTTTTTTTTTTTTTTTTTTTTTTTGCTTTAGCTTCCATTTTTTGGCAATACCTAGATGTTCCATGTGGTTAAGTAAGTGAATATAGGTGTTATTTCCATTTTTAATGTTATTTTGGCTCAAAAGTTAGAATGCATATTAATTAATTCTACAGCTGTTACTGTCTACTAAAAATGGCAAGAGGAATCACATCAACAAAAATTCTGAAATACAGCATATTAAATCAAGAGTGAAAATATTCCTTCTGCCAAATCATTTATTTCTGAATGAAAATGTATTAGAGAATGTCACAAAAAGACCTTCAAGGGCTCATCATTATAAAGGGCTTCAAGACACTAGCCAGCAGGGTGGAATTGTTTTTCATATATTTCTACTTTGTAGTAAGACTGCTGTTTATAGTACAAAAAACAAATTAATATTGGAGTGTACTCCCACATCCACTCAAAAGGTCTGAATAATTGTTTTCATCTTGGTTAAGACACAATCTTAATTTATTGACTACTTTTGTGTTTTAAATATTTTATGTTCTTTGGATTCTTTTTGTGTGTTTATTTTCATGCCAGAATATCCATGAATCATACAGTCAAAAAAAAAATTAGAAATTCTGCAGATAAATTACTTATGGAGCTTTGAGTTTTAAAGTGTTAGATAATAAAGAAACCAACATAAAGTACAATTACATTTTAATAAAGGTTATTTACATCAACTTTTAAAAAAATTTAGAGAACTTCCCAAAATGTAGTCAGATTTATTTCTTGGGGGAATACCCCCCCCCACCACCACAAAACTCAACTGTTAAATAACAGTGCTTAATTTAACAAGTGAAGAAGAAACACAATACATAGGTCCCCGGTGGCAGTGTTTAGAGACTATCTGTTGGGACAGCTGGTTTACCAGCTCGGAGCTGGTCTACTTCACATGGCTCTGACAAATACTCATTTCAGTACTCAAGTCTCTGTGTTTTTAATGTTATTCTGAAAACGCTAGCTATAAATATCTAAGCAGGAGAGTCCTTCCCTGAGGGCAAAGCACAGAACAGATGCTTGTCTTAATACGGGATGGACCAGTCATGGAGAGACCCAGGTATTCCATTTTTGCCTTATGCACTTGCTGATCTTTTTATCAAGACATAAACCCTCCGTTCTAACCCTCTATCAAGCTGGCACCTCAATCTACACATGTCAAGAGGAGACAAGCAAGATAGTCAGACCTGGAAGTATTTTGTTTATTTTTCTTTTAAATAATTTCTCACATTCTACCATTTTACTAGGGACATTCTAAAATCAAACATAAGTCATTTTTTTAAAAAGGAGAAATGAAGACTGTAACAATGACCTACAGAATGCCGGAGCTGACCCGGGGCCCAGCTCCTTGTGCAATCTCATTGTTTGCTCCTCTAATGAGGACTTGAACGGTGCTTCTTTCAGAATTACAGCAATCCCCCCCTTATCGTGGTTCTCCCTTCTGTGGTTTCAGTTGCCCACAGTCAGCCAGTCGGGAAGAAGAGGATCCTATATGTCAGAAGGTCAACAGAAGCCTGACACTACATCATAAAGCGTATGTCACTGACCTCACTTCATCTGATCATGTAGGCATTTTATCATCTCACATCAGCAAAATAAAAAGGGTGACTACAGGACAAGAAGACGTTTTGAGAGAGAGAGACCATATTCACATAACTTTTGTAACAATATATTGTTATAACTATTCTATTTTTATTATCAGTGGCTATTGTTAATTACTTACTGGACCTGAAATTTGTACATTAAACTTTATCATAGGTATGCACACGTAGGAAGAAACATAGTATATGCAAAGTTTGGTACTATCCATGGTTTCAGGCATCTGCTGGGGTATCTTGGAATGTATCTCTTGTAGATTAGGGGGGACTACTTTCTCTGTTGTGGAAATCCAATTAAAAAAAAAAAGAATTCTTATGCCATTTGTTCCCCAACCCCGATGTCTACTGAATATAAATTTGAGTTTTTTTAAAGTTACCAGTGGTCTATACTTAGAAAAAATGTAGAATTTACTTTAAAGCTAAATATTTCAAGTGCATCATAAATGTTTTAGGGCTAACGGTTTTTCTTTTAGAATGTGAAGAAAGCTACATAGAACTTCCAGCTGAAAAATGCCCTAAACACATATTTTGAATTACAATTGCATCTAATGTCAATGGATTTATGAATTTACTGAAAGGGACTTTCCCAAGAGTAGCAGATTTCAGCTTGAAAAACTCATGAGTTGTACCACTCTCATGAGTATACGTTGTAGCAGTCTACAACTTCTATCCATTGTAGAGTATACATATGGGAACTGACCATGAGTGTGGCTGCATGGAAACATTTTTTTTTTAATTTGATTTATAGCAGTATTTTCCAGTATTGAAGATTAAGGGTTTCTTCTTCATATTTACTTATTTCAAATGATTCAATCATATATTTATTTTTAATTATATCAATAGTTATTTAAAATGGATTTTTTTTAAAAATCACATTAATCATTAGTAGATAGAAGACAATAAATCCCCATATAAATTTAAGGATAACTCATTTTTATTATTAATCAGGAAGCTGAGAAAACAGAGGCCAGGATCAATAATACATTCAGCATACCCATGACAAAACGGAAAATAAGGTACATCAATAATTAAGTCAAGAGAGATCAATAAATAATGTTTCTATAGATCTTCCCGCATCTTTCCAACTTCTAGACAATGGAGTGCCCCAGAACTTACTCTTCACACCTCCTCTCTTTTCCATCAATATTCACACCCTGTGTAGTTGTATCTGGTTTCAATTTTAAATGACACCTGTACATTTGGCATCTCAAATTATTGTCTGCAGCTCCTATCTCTCTTCTGAATTCCAAACTCATGTAAGTATCTACTAGACTCCTCCATTCAAACACCTAGTGAATATCTGTCTGATATCCATATCCCATTTTCTCCCACAGAACCTGTTCTTCCCCAGGTTTCCCCCATTTCATTAAAAAAGTATCTCCTTTTGGGGTACCTGAGGCTGAGTCAGTTAAGCATCCAACTCTTGAATTCAGCTCAGATCTTGATCTCAGGAATGTGAGATCAAGCCCTGCCTCAGGCTCTGTGCTGAGCATAGAGCCTGCTGAAGATTCTCTCTCTCCCTCCTCCCTGTCCCCCCACCGCTAAAAGCCAAGAGCCTTGGTGTCTCACCAGGAAAAACCTATAGGCTCTACCTACAAAACATACACACACTATGACCATTTGTCCTCCACACACACAGCCCTTGCAACCGGAACCGAACCACAGTAACCTCTCATCTGGATTGTGGTCGTGCAGAACCTCTCAGCTGGCTGCCTGTACACTCTTGCCCGCATTCTCTACAGACTAACCAGAAGTATGCTTTCTTTAAAGTTTGTTTTGTAGCTCAAAACCCTCCACTAACTAGATGGCAAGATAGCCAGATGGCTTGGTAGTAAATAAAACTACAGAATATCTTTTTTTTTTTTTTTTTCAAATTCCGAATACATTTTTGCCACTCTGGTAATCAGTCTTAACACAGACCTTGTTATTCAGTCTGAAATGTAAATGAAAAAAAGGCCCATCTTTAAAATAACTGTTAAAAAGAATAATGCTATTTATCTTCTGAAATCAGCAAAGGAATATTAATTATATGGAAACTCTAAGATTATCTGACATTTAAAAAAATTAATAAATGAAATCAAAAGGCATGACAATGACAAAGGCCTATAGCATGTGGCTACCAATACCCGTCTCCTTCTGTCTTCTACCACGTCAACTGCTGTGCCCTCCGAGTCACCCTGTTCCAGCACCAGTAGCCTCCTGCATGTTCCTTGCACACATCAAGCGGCTTCCACTGCAAGACCTCTGTTCTTAATGCTGGTTCTGCCCAGATGGCTCTTTCCCCCATATATGCATGACCTTCACCATCTGAAATACTATGTATCTATTATATGTTTGAGTGTTATCTGAGCTCTCCCAGAAAGATATAAATGGAAAGACAGCAGACATTTGGGGTTGATTGTGTTCTGTTTCCTGTTTTCCCTCCGGCACTTATGACAGTTCCTAATATCTGGTGGATTCTCAAAAACAACAAAAAAAAAAGTTTAATGACAGAGGGATTTTGGTTTAGAGAACGTAATTTAGGGGAGTGAGAGAACGAGAAATGGGTTAGCAGCTGTCAGGGCGACAAAGGTGACAGATGATAGCAGCATGGACCAGCATGGCAGGAGGGAAGATGGAGTAATTGCTCATCCTAAGATGCATATTTATAGTGCCGATTGCATTTTCTGGCATATGAGATTGAGACACAGATTTAGGACGAAGTGCATGAGGAGAGCCATGTCGTAAGTGACTAACAATAGAGGAAGAAGAGTTTGTCAGGAATTGAGGGAAATCACAACTCCTGTTTGGGATGTTTTAGAAGTCTATCAGATATCAAAGTGCAAATGTCAAGGATACAGTGTGATATCTCAGCCTAGACTCAAGGGCGTGCTAATGGCCGCAGAGGTCATCACGTGGGCATCAATCCACAACACATGAATTTTAAAAACACATGGGACTATATGAGATTTTTCTAAGGAACAGGACCAAGAATGGGCCCCGGATAATCTAGTATTCATGGGTGGGGTGGAGGCAAAGAAAGCCAAAGAGACAAAGAGTGGTCAGTGGGGTAGAAGGGGTTTCACAAGGGGAAAAGAACTGTCTCATGAAGACGGTGTAACTATGTCAACAAGAAGGAATTAATTTTTCCATCTTCACAAAGTTGCAGGTAGATGCCGGTTGACCAGCAGATTTGATAATGGGATGGTTACATGATAATTGTCCGATAGCTTCTAATTCCCCAAGAATGAGGGAAATGTGATCTTCAGTTAAGAGTTGAGGCACAAACAGTTGCTGTTGGAAGAGAGAAAGAAGGTACTTTTCTCTCTACAGAAAATAGGAAAATTTACTAGATAAATATGAAGTGTCTTATCTTTTTCAGCTCTAGAATTCAAACAATTATCTCATTTTCCAAGGAATTCCACAAACACTAGATCATATAAAAGTTGAACAGAGGACACAGAGGATTTTTAGGGAAGTGAAAATACTCTATATATTATAATGATGGATATATGTCATTATGTATTTGTCCAAACCCACAGAATGTACACCACCAAGAATGAACCCTAAGGTAAACTATGGACTTTGAGTGATTATGTGTTGATGCAGATTCATCCTTGGTTAAAAAAAAAAAAATACATACTTCTCTGCTGAGTAATGTTGACAGTGGGGGGGTGTGGCAGACTGTGCTTGTCTGTCCCTTCCTGTACCTGTGTTTGCGGTCACCTTCTATCTCTCGCCATGTCACGTCTCACAGGGCACATCAATACACTTACCAGTATGCCTGAACCACCACTGGAATCCTATTTTCCCCTTAAATCCAAAACCCTTAATTACTTTTTATTTTTTCCCAATTAAAGTCCAAATTCTTTGGCCTTGTATTTAGTGCACTTGGAACCTAACACCAATTTTTCCTTAAAGCCCACTTCTCCAGTCTTACATAATACAAACTACAGATTATGTCTCTGTAAATATGCCACATGGACTCCTGTCTCTATGCCTCTGCTTATGCTGCCTTCCAGTCTGACTGTGCTTTCATCAAAACACATACACGCACGCCCTCTCTCTTGACATCCTGCCCATCCATTTAAATAGTGCTACTTTCTACCTGAAACTGCCCTCATGAATGCATTACAAAATGTTCTCTGGCTTCTTTGAAATCAAATAACACTGGTTTTATTATTCCCATGTTATTCTGAATTTACAAAGAGAAAACCCAGGCCAACACACCTTCTGTCAGTTAATAATTATGTGACCATGAACAACTCGTTTTGGGTCTCTGAGCCTCACTTTACATATCTGAAAGCATAAGGGTTGTAAAGATTAGTATGTTAAAGTCCAGGCAAAGTTTCCATTCCTGTAATCAACATTTGTCAAAAGCCTTCTGAATAAATCATTATTAATACATAAAATGAAATAGTTCTGCATTGGAGATAGAAAATTCAAAATTTGCTTATTATTCGAGACTCTGGAAAGCAATTTTAACAGATACAAGCCAGGAGTTTAAAGTCTACCACGAGTAAGAACAACAAGAAAAGGCACATCGTTATCACCCTAAGAAATGTTTAGTAAGCATCTACTATGTGCTAAGCTCTTTGTAAGCAGCTACAAGGAATGGAAATAGTACAAGCAAACAATTATATTGCTATATAGAGTTGTTTGCTAGAGAAACTGCATGGTAGCTAGAACATTGCTTAAAAAGTATTTTGTTATAGCAGTATAACAATTTATAATTTATATCTTTGATAGAAATACAACAGCCAACAACTTGACTGAAAAATAAAGGCCCACAGAGGGGAGGTGAGTGGGGTGTATGGGTGAACTAGATAAATAGGATTAAGAGGTACAAACGTCCATTTATAAAGTAAGTCACCAAGAGGAAAATTACAAGCACTGAGATTATAACCAATAATACTGTAATAACATTGCATGGTGACAGATGGGGACTATACTTATCATGGTGAGCACTACCGAATGCACAGACTTGTTGAATCAGTACGTCGTACACCTGAAACTAATATAATACTGCATATCAATTTTACTTCAATAAAAAACAATGAAAACGCCCACTGACAAATTATTTTATCTTCATGACATCAACAAGTCCATTCTAGTGACGCTCTAGTGGATTGACCAGTTGGTTGGCAATGTGAAAATACAGCCTTGCCATGGCCATAAAACAATATGCCAACACAATCAACTCAGGAGAACCGAAAAATTTCCAAATGGATGGCTGGCACTCCCACTTCTCAATCTGCTGTGTTGGAACTGCAGGCACATGCTGTACATCTTTTAATGTTTTTGAACTATGACTTTCTTCCCTTCAATTGGGGAAGGCTTTATCGGAGACAGAAATGGAACTTTCTGATGGAAATTTCTCTGATACATTAAACTCGGGGGGGAAAGCGTGCAATAGATACAAGGATGAGTCCCCAGTTGTACACACAGAAAAAGGAGGTGAAGGAAGCATTCTTCTGCTGTGCCGTCCACCTAGTTGGGGTTCAGTGGGAGCAGAGGCAAGAATCTGGGTGCGCAGACATAAACTAAAAATGGAGGGGAAGCTGGAAGTAGAGATTCCTGGGATGACTGTGGAGGAGGGGCAGGGGTGTCCCAGAGCTCTGAGGGGACAGGGGCAGCCAGATTTCTCAGTCATGACTGCCTACTAGACAACAGTGGATAAAAGGAGCCTCATTTATACTCAGAAGTTAACTTATTATCTCTTTTCTTAGCTTATTATCTAAAAAGTGCTACTTCTAAAGTTACATGGTTCGCCAATTCTTTTTTTTTTTTTTAAACACGGTTGTTGTTGAAAACTTAGGAAAAAAAAAAAAGAACTTTGATTAAAATGGATTTACTGTAGTTGAAGATCCAATTATTGAGATGGAAAAATCAAAGTAGAGACCGCGGAAAAAGAGCATAAGACAAACAACCTGAACTGACAATCAGTAATTCTAGAAAAACTCCTGCAGAGGGACCAAACAAGAGAGATGAAAAGAAATTAGATCTCCCTGTGAAAAGGGCTTTCGCTTTTAGCTAATAAAAATAGTCTTTCAAACAACCTTTTTAAAAACTTGAGCTTCCAGGGCTGAGCAGCTTGGCTTTACCTCCGCCTCCATTCATCAACTTTATAAAATCTGGGCAAAGACGTGCCAAAGAAACAATTAGTTTACGCTCCGCGCCACAGAAGGTGGGTGAGCTAATGCAATTTCTGTCCTGGAAAACGGAGTCTGAGTGAAGGTTGTTTGTTATTGTTTTGTTTTTCCCTGATAAACTCTCTTCTTTTTGGCCAAGGAAGGTGGGAATTTGTTATTTATTTTAAATATACAGATTTGGCACCATTAAGGGCACTGAATTTGTTTCCCTATTAAAACTGACAGTAAACAGTGATTTCAAAATCTCAGGGAATTAGGATCTTTCTCTAATCTACTGAATGAGTCTACCCAGGATGATTGCAAATGCAAACCAATTTCAGCTTTTTCTTTCCTTTCTTTCTTTTTCTTTTTTTCTTTTTTCTTTTTTTTCTTTTCTTTTTTTTTTCTTTTTTTGCTTCAGACAGGCCTCCACCAATTCTTCTATAATTACAAGCACTATTGACTTTATATGAGGCACCAGTTTTTTGGACAATGTTTGAAGATTTGTAAAAAGTGATCTGGCATCTTCCCATGGAATCCCTTTCAAAATGATGTTTGTGAAAACAAATGTGGTTTCTTCACCAGGAGGCCCACTTAATTGAAGACAAACTAAATCCCTGAACTTCTACATGGGCTTAGTCTTAATTCATCACAACATGCTGGAGCTCAGCTATTGGGCACAAGGCTCACTGACAGCGTGACTTCAGGATGGTGCACGTAAGATGCACCAATCATCCACTTCCATCTGGGACCAACGGGGCTAGCATTTAACCGGTATGACTTAAAGGTAAACTTTGTGATAGCAGAAAAACCATACATATTCATTTTTTTAAGGTTTTACTTATCTGAGAGAGAGCGAGCAAGCATGAGTGGTGGGAGTGGCAGAGAGGGAGAAGCAAACATTCTACTGATCAGGGAGCCTAATATGGGGCTCTGTCCCAGGACCCCAAGATCATGACCTGAGCCTAAGGCAGATGCTTAACTGACTGAGCCACCCAGGAGCCCCTAAACCATATACATTTTAAAACAAAACTGAATCTTACTGGCACTAGTTCAATATTTTATAATTTCAGAGGAGACTTGGAGGAAAGCATATGAGGAAAATGTTATAACTTGTGTTTCCATACTTGCTTTTGTGTTACTTATAAAACAGCACCACTGCCATCAGAATAGTCTGCTCACAGACAACTTTTCACAGTGTTTTTTTTTTTTATCCCACCTTATTTACCCATTCAGTTTACAGTGGCTTCTTCCTGATTTCCATATTAAGATTAATTTCTGCTTGGGGCGCCTGGGTGGCTCAGTGGGTTAAGCCTCTGCCTTCAGCTCAGGTCATGATCTCAGGGTCCTGGGATCGAGCCCCGCATCGGGCTCTCTGCTCAGCAGGGAGCTTGCTTCCTCCTCTCTCTCTGCCTGCCTCCCTGCCTACTTTTGATCTCTGTCTGTCAAATAAACAAATAAAATCTTTAAAAAAAAAGATAACTTCTGCTTTATCACTGACCTTGCTATTCCAGCTCCAACATCCGAGCTCATGAATTGAGACTCCTACTCACTGACCACGCTTCTAGCCCATCCAACTCTCACTCAGATGCTCTCACTACTACTGCTCTTGGTGCTTTTAAAGGCAACCAGGTGATTTACTGTTCACCTAGCATGAATCCCCTTCCAGTCCTCACTTTAACTTCCAGGACTCATCAATCCAAGCATTCTCTTGACTTAGTCCTTCATGTTTTTTCTCTATTTGTCTTTGATGGGGTCTACCTGAAAAGCCCCAACTTGAATCTACCCGTTTCTCTGCTTTCCCCACACTTTCACCTGGTGTGGATGTCACCAAGGGCTGGGCTCATACAACACACATTTGCAACTCTCTCTCCCCTACCCTGCCCTTCTTGTAGAGACGTTAATCCTCATGTCCCTACGTTCTCTTGACTTTGTAAGTTTTATTCAGCACAACTCTGCCCAGTGACAGCTAAGAGGAAGTTTCTGTAAAAGCTTTTGCTTTTCTGATTAAAAAAAAAAAATACAAATTGTCTACACTTCCATTCTGTGTGCCACCTTTAAATTCAAAGCATGATGCCTAGCAGCCATCCTTAATCAGGAGCAAAAGGCCAAAGAAATCACGACACCATTGCTGACCGCAGAGGGAAGCTGAACCTACCCCTGCAGCCACCACTGAACTCTGAGCTGAGGAAAAGTAAGTTACTATTTCTTTCTTAAAAAAAAAAAAAAAAAAAAAGATTTATTTATTTAGAGAGCAGGTATGTGTGGGAGCACATATGTGTGAGTGGACGGAGGGGCAGAGGGAGAGGGACGGAGCCCCACACTCAGCCCAAGGCTGAGCTCCAGCTCAGGACTCTGAGGTCATGACCTGAGCTGAAATCAAGAGCCGGATGCTTAATGGACTGAGCCGCCCAGATGCCCCTAAATTACTATTACTTTAAGCCACAGTAATTTACCTTTTTTGTACCTGGGGAAGAAAGCTGCAAAGTAATATTTCTGGTCTGCTGAAGGAATTACACTATACAGATAATAATTAATAAATAAAAAGAAGTCACCTCAGATTGGGACAACAGTCTAAAGTCCCATGGGTATTGCCTAGCAATCCTGATCCTTTCTCTTCTGGCTCGTGTTCCGGGTCTCCAGGAGGCTATTTTATTTTACTATATTTTTAAAATTTTTGTGTTCTTTTCAGAGGGGCTATTTTAAACCGCCGTTTTATCAACTCTATCAGTCAATAATTTTTCTTCCTAATTTATGGAGAAATTAGAAACTGCCAGTGTCTTGTCCCCTTTGTTCTGTCTTCTGTTCCCACCCCTCTGTCCTTCCTCTGTCACCAGGCACGGTTCCAGGTCCTCGTCTAAACCAGCAAGAGAATTCCATGCAGTTCCTCATATCTCCCTTCCACCTTCGATCTGAGTCCTTTCCCAGAACAGCCTTCCTTATCCTCACGTATCCCTTCGATGCTGGTGTCTTCCACTATTCTGCTGTACCCCCCTTCTCGTCCCGCCACCGGGTCTCCTCGCACGCGTAGCTGACTGCTTACTTAAAATCCCCATTTCACTGCCTCAGCCTGATGCAGTTCAAGTGCAACCTGTCTCAACATGAGATCCTGTCTTGTCCCCAAACCTCCTAGGGTGCTTATCATCTCAGTGAAAGACAGCATCCTGCACTCAGTGACTCATGCCGGAAATTTGGCCTCATTTTTCATTCCTTTATCTCCCTCCCACTTCATATGAACTTCATCTACTCTTGTCATTCTACCACTGCTAACTCTCAGGAATCTAGACACTTTCTCTGGCCTCACTGACACTAGAATACGCCTTCATCAGCTTTCTCCCACATTACTGCCATCATCTCTAAATTAGAAACCTGTCCTAGTCTGCTCACCTCCAGCCCATTCTCCACCAACCATACAAAATAAGCTTCATCATGTGGCATTATCTCTCTGCACAGCTCAAAGACTTCAATGACTCCTAATTTATTTCTTAATAAAGCTGGTGACTTTGTGTAATCTGTTCCCTGCCAACTGCTCCAAGCTGATTCCCGTTTTTCTTTCCCATTGACACCTGCTACTAGAACTTCTCTACACTTCATTTAGCTACACACCCATGTCATGCTCGCTTTCCTTCCAGGCCTTCATATGTGCAATTCAGCCTTAGATGGAAATCTTCCTCTCTAACACCCTCGCACTTCCTAGGATTCATTCGGATTCCCAGTTTACATCTTCCAGGAATCTGTGCTAACCTCCAGATCTGCTTCAGTTGTCCTCTGTGGCTACCACACTACCTCTATTTCTTTTTGTTTAGAAGAACATTTTCATAACTTCTGGATCAGACTCTTGAACTGCAGAGTTGTAAACACCAGGGAACGAAAAATATTTTCAGTATCAATGGGGATGCTCAATTTAAGATAACATTCATTGTTATTTCACATCAAAGAAAGGTATTCTCAGGAATATAGAATAACTTTACACCAGCTCTATAATTGTGCAATAATTTTGTAAACAAAATATTAAAAATTGGAGGGTTTTTATTTTGAAATAATATTTTTGACAAATTTTAGTTGTTATATAGTAAGATCCATTATCCCATTTAGATATCACACATGATATAAAAGCATGAAAGAGAGAGTGGGAAGTATCTGTACAAAAATGAAAAGGTAAGAAATCTGGAGTCTACCACTCTCTCACGAGCCTCATCCTTCAGGTTTAACTCATTAAAAGAAATTCTATATATCTCTATATTAGCAAGCCTGATCCTTTCCCTCTTATATTTTCATGTTTTTGAGCCTAGGAAGAAAGGCAGTTAGGAAAAAGAAGATAATATACAATTTATCAAAAATACCAATCTTCGTCACTTTCAGAATGAGAAATTTCTAACGGAGCTGGAGTAAGGACAAAATGATATAACATCATTTAAGCCAGGAGGTTCGAAGCCTTGGAAACTATGCGTTAATGAATTCAGCCGCCTTCTATTATCTCCTGCTTGAGGCTCAGCCCGCGAGATTCCCCCATTAGACTCTTCGTTAAAATCTATCACTAAGACCTTGAAAAGAAGTGCCCTCCCTACGCTGTTAGATGAACACATTAAGTATGCTCAATGACCCAAGGAACATGTTCAAGAATGTCTGGAATAGAAAGAAATTAATCTTTCACTTACATAGAACTAACAACTCTTCAAAGCATTTGGACCTTTCAGTAGACGTTGATTCATGGCGTATGGGTTTATAATACTACATAAGCCAGTAAGTATGCATTGACTAGTGTATGCGCAGCACTATTTAGCATGGTAAACTATACAGGAGAAGTCCGCAATCTAGTGCCTACTTTTTGAGAAAGATATGAGACTCACATGACACTAGTAGAAAATGACCTCAGGACACAGGTATTTAAATGCCAGGATTATTTAAATTGCTTTACTGAAAGTTCAGGGAAGGGAGAACTCATTCGGAATGTAAGTACAGAACCAGAATATTTCAGGGCTTAGAGATAATCTCATTTGACTTCATGATTTTACAGATAAGTAAAATAAAATCTAGAGAGGTAAAAGGAAGGGAAAGAAAGAAAATAAAATGTTTTTACAACCATATTCCTTGTGTTATTTCACTTAATCCCGGCACCAAGTCTATGAATTTGGTGTTACTATTCCCATATTTTCAAAGTCAGCTCATGAAGTAGAGATTAATATTTCTGTGTGTAAACTCTCAAGATTCAGGAATTCACACTTGGGTTCTCTGATTCTAAATCCTGTTTTCCATAGCATGAAAACGTGATGGCTCATGAAGGTACATCCATATATTTTATCTTAACTTAAACAAACAAACAAAAAATCTGTCTTCCCATCTTTGAAAACCTCTTACTGCCCTCGCCTGCATTGGCTTCTGGGTGGAATTATGCAAGTCAGAAATAACCTATGGTTCGGCAAAGCAATGCGCAGCAAAGCATTCACTACTGCTGTGAGGAAGAGCATCAACTACAGAGTCCAGTCTATGTCCCAAAAGAGAACAGAGATGTTCTCTTTTAGGGATTGAGGATCAAGGAGTATAAGGAGGAACTTTCGATGCAAGGATCTGATTGAGAGAGGGTATATTCAACATATATAGTTTACGACTGGGGGACGTAATAAGGTGAGGGTCCTGAAGTGAGTTTTGATAAGTAAACAGAGCTATGGAAGAGAGAACAAAAACTTTTTTGTCCCCGTATTGCAGACTTCATTTTAAAAAGAAGCTACATTGTTGATCAATGGTTTTGAAATGACTAGGTTCCAGACAATGAAGTCAAGGGCGAACCAAGGTTAAAGCTAAGACAGTATCAGCCCATACGTTTCATTAGATGTTATTCTTTTCATATTGCAGTTGTAGAAGGTGAGCCAGTAACTGCCTAAGGGTCATACATCTTCAAGCACAGATTTCTTGGTAATGGTTCCATAAACACGTTATATTTCCCTTCCTTACTACAAAAATACGAGACCAGTATATGTAGACTTCTTTCTGCTCTAATTCTGCAGGTAGAACATTGGGTGGATGATAAAGTCACAATTGTTCCACAGCAACCCCATACACTGAAGCTTTCTGCTCTGCTTGAAGAAAATATTTTTTAAGTATTTTCAGCAGTAAATTTAGATTGTTGATTTTTCCTTAAGCTCTTCTTGAATTTCCTATATCACACAATCACTTGGGGGAAAATTACCAATAAATCTGGGATACAGTAATGTTGCAGAGGAGAAATTATATTGGATTTCATGACCACAAAAGCTCAACATCCACCTATAATTCTCCTTCATTATCTATCTGTTAACTGCCAGTGTATTTCACTATTTGACTCCTTGAAAGTTCTTAATAATTAATTTTATACATAAAACAAATAGCTTCCATAAACATAGAATCATGGATTTTACTCTTCTGATAACATGTAGGTATTCTTCCCTTCACAGGTAAAATCCCAATATATGAAACACACCACAAATGCAGGCTACATTTAGAATCTGAAACTGTGTAGTCAGATATTAATGATAAATCTGCATCATGTGCCTTTTGCTTTTTCCCCGAGATTCCATTTAAAGTCAACCTACTGGGATCTCACAATCAAGACCACACAGAAGTTCAGCTCAACATAAAAAACAGACTTATTTAGGCCTTCAGCTTATCAGTTCCAAATGTCAAGCTCTAGCCTAAGGCAAGTGGTAGGTTTTCACCAATTAACAAGACAAAGCCAAATTGTGGTATAGATCAAACTATCTTACTTGAAGAGTTCAAGAGTCGATTCAGGAGACAAAGAAGTAGAAAACTCAGGGATTGAAACAAAAATGCATTATTCTTTATACGTATAAAGTTAAAACTGAACTAAAATAAATGGTACCCATTCAAGTAAACAATTTGATACATTTCAAGATATATGTCTATAAAGCCATCACCAAAATTAAAGAAAAGAACATTGTTTTCTTCATTCTGTTACTCCCCAAAGCTTCCTGTGCCTACCAGCTCCCCCTCTTGTCCTCTCTGCTCTGCCACCACCCCTCCCTAGTTCACAGACAACCACCAATCTGCTTTTTGTCACTACACTTTAACTTGAATTTCCCAGGATTTTTCTATTAGTTGAATAACAAAATATGTACTTTGGGGGAGGGCTGAATTTTTCACTCATTATAATTATTTTGAGATTTATTTGTTAAAATGTATATCAGTAATTCATTCCATTTCACTGATAAAAATTAGTCTGTTGTGTTCTGGTTTAACTGTGGGTTTAATCACATGTTGAGGGATATCCGGGTCATACACAGTTTTTGATTATTACAATGAAGTTGCTAAGCACATAGCATCTTCAGTAGCAATATGCATTCTTTGCAGAAATATCTGCTTTGCTTTCTCTAGAGTAAACACTTTGGAAGGGAATCTTTGGATCATGTATGTATCAAATGTGCTGTACCCCATGTCACCTTTCCTCCACCAGTATATTAGCCTAATGATTGTTCAAACATTCCATTTCTTGCATCTGTGGGACTGAGGACAGATTTTCTTGCTTGCTTTCAGCCAAGAACTTCTCAGCTCCTAGAGAATGTCACTAGGGATTTGTTAACACAGCCTGCTCCACAGAAACCCTCATAACATAGCAGCCTACCTTCTCAAGGCCAGCAGTAAAATCCTCCCCATGCTTTGATCTCAGACAGATGCTGGGCACAGTCCCTTTTAAAGGCTCACCTGATTAGGTCAGGCCCACTCAGGGTAACTGCCCTATGATCACATCAAAGTCACTTGACTTGAGACTAACTGCATCTGCAAGACTCCTTCGTTTTTGTTATATAATGCAACCTTATCACAAAAGTGAAATCCAGTATATTCTTCAGTTTCCCCAGAAAACAGAAAATCAGTGGAACTAAAAGTCCTTTGAGAAGATCAATACCATTGATAAAATTCTACTCGGACTGATCGGGAAAAAGAAAGCAAGATACAAAATTACAAATATCAGAAATGAGAGAAATGACATCACTACAGAGTCCACATATAATATAATATATGGATAGTAAGGGAATATTATGAATAATAGGTATAGCTTTTTTATCCAATCTGAAAAAGTCTGGCTTTGATATACAGTATTTAAACCAATTATCTGTAGTGTTTATATTAATGTGATTAGGTTTAAATATATTATTTTTCTACTCATTTTCTATTTTTCTCTCTGTGTCCATTCAAAATGCAAGTTAAAATAAATTCTGTTGGTTTAGTTTTTAAAATAGATCTTAAATCCAACAACTTCTCACTATATCGTCTGTTGCCCTCAGTTCCTCCACGTTCTCCAACTCCTGGGGGTTACCATTCACTGGGAATGCAATGAGAATTTTGTCCTAAAGTTGTCCAATGCAGTGGCCTTAACAGTTCATGCCACTCTCATCTCTTGAGCTGATATTACAAGAGCCCCCCTTTAGTGTTTGCTTCTTGAAGAAGACAAATTTTAGAGGAAGAAGAATCGATAACTCACACATTCTGCATCTTTTCCATCACTGAGGTTACTTCTCCATTCGGGATCAGTGTTCCCCCAAATGCATCCCTTAATCTACTACTTTCAAGAGATGCTGCTCAGTGAAGGGCTTCTTGTCCCAAATAGGTATGAACATGATCCCCAAGTATACCCCCCTCATGGAGATTCACAATGTTGTCTAGCAAAGGCCTCCAGGAAGGAAACATGTTTAGGTAATTTTTCCCTAATCTTATTCATGATAGAACATTTTTCCTCATTCCATTGGGCAAGGAGTAATGTTTATATCTTCCTCCTCACTTGTTCTTTTAAGAACCACCACAGTTTCACTATATATAAGGGGAATCCATTCAAGTGAACACTGCTTTGACATTATCACATTTGCTTTCCCTTGGACCTTAGAGTCTCAAATACAGAAAATCAGACTTACACTGCTATCATGATTATTTTATCTGGAAATTAGGAAACAGGCTCCAGCATGGCTTTTCCTACTTCCTGACTGATGAATCGGTAACAAAAACTGTGGATACTTTATGATTCCTGTTTCTGTTAATCCTACCTGAGTCAAATTTTCCAAAGTGGTGGCTTGCAGAGTGGGAGACAGTATTCTGTCTCAATCTCAGCTCCTTCACTGGCACCCACGACAGGTACAGCACATGCAGGCACACATGTCTTAAAGAATGAGAAGGGAGTAGGAATTCCCAGTTTGACTTGGTATCCTGGGTATCCTTGCACAGTATTTGTCTGAAACCCTGAACTCTGAGCTTGGCTCATGCTGCTAGCCACCAATCTCCAAATTTCATTATTTCTAAATTTCTGTCACTCCTATGAATGTGTTGTCAAAGAGTTAAACCCTGATAAAAGGTGAGTCTTAGGGATCCTGACTTCCACAATACCCCATGGGCTAAGAATAGAAAACACTAACCTCTAATATCAAATATTACAGCTCAGCTTAAGTTTAATTCACTATTTGTTACTTTTCTCTGAGACATTAGCATTTAAACTACCTCTATTCAAGGAATGAAAAAATGTGTTTTTGATTTAAAAAGTCTCAAGCAGTTTGGTATAATGAGCAAGAGGAGGGAGACCAGAACATGAACATGGCGTACTGGGACTACTACCAGAAGCAGAGGTATGCGGCACTTATGCTAACTCTGATTTCATTCATCTCTTAGTCCTTAGGAACTAGAAATATTTTGGTGGCACATTCTTCTTTGGGGCAGAGGAGAGAACTTGATACATTTTACATACTCCAAAAGATTATCATTTGCAGAAAGAGAGCTTCCTATATCAAAATGAAATGCAAACAGGATAAATGCCTACACAAATATACTTAGAAAGTTGCTGAATTTATTAGATCACTAACATGGGAACTTTCCAGGATGCCTGGGTGGCTCAGTGGATTAAATCTGCCTTATGATCAGGTCATGATCCCAGGCTCCTGGGATCGAGTCCTACATCAGGCTCCTTACTCAGTGAAGAGCTGGCTACTCCCTCTGCCTACCTCTCCCCTGCTTGTGCTTGCTCTCTCTCTCTCTCTCTGACAAATAAATGAACAAAACCTTTAAAAAAATGTTTTAAATAGGAGCTTTTTTAAATGTGGAAAATTATAGTCAATTAAATTTTTGTTTGAAAATGTTCAACTATGCCTTAGAACATAAGGTTCAGCATATACCTTATATTTTCTTCCTTCTTAAGACCTCAAGACTTCTCACCACTTAAAATTTTTCTTTTCTTTTCAGCTCTAGAGAAAAAAAATCTAGTTATGTGCAATACATCACAAGTGAACCAAGTAGTGTAAATCATTTGCCATTTAAAACACCCGTCCTTTTCAATACCAATTAATTTAAATCATCCTTTTCCCTCCTGTTATACTAATTGTAGTATCTTTGTAGAGATTCTTGGTTGAATCAAGGAATCTAGTTCTCATGTAATGTTCTCAGAGTTTTAAATAAGATCATCCTACTCTTTACTTTCAGATGTCCTGGGACTCTGTAACAAGGCACTTATCACTAACCAGCTCTATATTTCCTATACATTCACTGTGCAACTTCTTCTAGTAAACCATTTCAACCTAGTTGTCTCAACTGACTTACAAATAAAAAAGGTGATACTATTCTCCCATAAGAGCTCAAGAGACATTTAGCATGAACAGGTTACCTGGAAGAAAATGTGCGATTCTTCTTTACTGTCCCCCAATCAATCTCCCTAAATGCTACCAAAATACAACAACAAAAAAACCTTTTTCTTATTGTTTTCTTTCATTTGCATCCCTAATTCAGCCTCCAATAGTTGAAAGAATACAAGTTTCCACTCAATTAAAACAAAAGTACAGGAGCTTGATACTGAATTTTAGGTGTACTAGTTCCGGTGATTTTATCATTGCGAATTGTGTTTTATGTACATTTTAATGGAATGGTTCTCAAGTCAGCAAAGGGACATTAAAACAGGAGTTTAACTAAAATATTTTGGGTATTTTTTGTGTTGTAGTTTAAGAACATCATACACAAAATGACTCCTCAAGTATTACTGGAACTGACAAAGTAGGCTTCCCTGTGAAGCTCATTCCCATTCAAGTCAAACCCAGAACAATGTCAGTCACCTTATTTATAATACCTGGTGGAACATTTAAAGCTTCTGTTTTTGATGGAGTCTCTACCATGAGCCACATTTGCCTGAGGAAGTTATTTATTGCCTGGTAGGCAAAGGCCCTCATAGCACTTGACCCAGAAAAAAAGAAATGTTCTCTCTCTCTCTGTCTTTTTAGGACATAAAAATATGATCTCTACAATAAATTTTAATAATCAAAAAACAATTTCAGTTATATGACTATGATTTAATTCCCATTATCCTTGATATTTTTTATTTCCCTTAAAAAAAGAACTGCTTGGTTATGTTTCTTCTGTTAAATTGGAAGATTTAAACTTAAAGATTTAATGTTAAAGATTTAACATTAAACTACAGTGTTTCAGTTTAAGATTTGGAATCCCTTCACCAAAGAAAAAATTTTCTTATCTAATTTTGGCAAATGTACATAGGAATAGGAAGAAGAGGTGACTGAGAAAGTTTTAATCTAATTAGAACTGAATTTGCAAAAGAAAAATAACACTAGAAGAATACATGAGAAGAAAGAAGCTGCACAAAACTATGAAGCAGCTTCATGAATCTCTTGACTTCTGCATATCTTAAGATCTTAAATTACTTATTAGCATTACTTTAGCCATACTAAGCAAAATGCTCACCATTAAGAAGATATTTCTAGGGGCATCTGGGTGGCTCAGTGGATTAAAGCCTCTGCCTTCTGCCAGGTCGTGGTCCCAGAGTCCTGGGATCGAGCCCCATATCGGGGGTCTCTGCTCAGCAGGGAGCCTGCTTCCCCCCTTTCTCTCTCTGCCTGCCTCTCTGTCTACTTGTGATCTCTGTCTGTCAAATAATAAAATAAAATCTTTAACAAAAAAAAAAGAAGATATTTCTAAGTGGAAAAAAAGGGAATACTGTCATTGCTGAAATGATTAAGTGTTGTTTTGTAGCTGTTAATAGAAATAGTGATTTTGATATATAACTTAAATATTATGTATTAGAACATCTGCAAATATACGGTACGTGACCACTGCAGAGATTACACAGAACATACTCTACTCAATAGTATACACATGTGATTTTTGTTTAGCTCATGCAGATTTTCCACATATTTAAAATATTTAAAATCTAGGGCTTTTTCATAATGAAATATAAAGCAAGGATAAATTACAACCACTTATTAGTAATTTAATAATCTTAAATGAAGATTTACTTTAAAATGTTTTACATTTTGAATTACATGTTAGCTGTACTGCATTGGGGAAAACAATAACAACAAATGAATAAGACAAAACAAGGGGCAGGAAAAAATCCAACACAAGAGAACTAAACACAGCCATCAAAGCTTGTTGGCGGGATCAAAAGTAGAACTTGGGACAAACTTGTATCAGTATAAAACCACAAAAGCAAACAAATCAAGTTCAAGGGAAGAGTGAAGCAGAAGCAAAGAGGAAACCAAGAAGCATGGCAATTGGGCTTAAAGAAGGTAGAGATGTGGACATGCTCCCACAAAAGGAGCTCCTATGATGCTTCCCATTCTTGCTTCTACTGATTTTTAAACACAGATATTATAAAATTAACAAAGTATAACAGAGTAAGAAAATAGATTAAAAGCTCTCATTATTGGTTTTTTTTCTCCATCCATCAATAAATTGACATTTATTGACCATTCTATCCAAAATAACCTTTTTTTTCCTCAAGTGCACATGAAGCATTCACCATATCTTACATGATAAAGTAAACATTAACAAATTTAAAAGAAATGAAATAATACAACTTATGTTCTCTGTAATATATTGGTTTCTAACTTAGAAACATATATATATATACGAATATATATATATTCATTCATTTATATATATATATATTCATTTGTTATTGGTTTCTAACTTAGAAACCAATATATATATTCATTCATTTATATATATGAATGAATATATATATATATTCATTCATTTATATATATATATATATATTCATTTGTTATTGGTTTCTAAGTTAGAAACCAATAACAAAAACAAATAACAGACAGATGGCTTAAAATTTCTAACTAATGCTAAGCAACTTAGATAAAATGGATGCATTCCTAGAAAACTATAAACTCCCAAAATTGAACCAGGAAGAAGCTGACAACCTGAATAGACCAATATCTAGTAACGAGATTGAAGCAGTGATCAAAAACCTCCCAAAAAACAAGAGCCCAGGACCTGACGGATTCCCTGGGGAATTCTACTAAACTTTCAAAGAAGAAATAATACCTATTCTCCTGAGGCTGTTTCAAAAAATTGAAGCAGAAGGAAAACTTCCAGACTCTTTATATGAAGCCAGCATTACCCTGATTAAAAAGGAGAATTTCAGACCAATATCACTGATGAATATGGATGCTAAGATTCTCAACAAGATCCTAGCAAACAGGATCCAACAGCACATTAAAAAGATTATCCATCATGACCAGGTGGGATTCATCCCTGGGTTACAAGGATGGTTCAACATTCACAAATCAATAAATGTGATAGAACAAATCAATAAGAGAAGAGAGAAGAACCACATGGTCCTCTCAATTGATGCAGAAAAAGCATTTGACAAAATTCAGCATCCGTTCCTGATTAAAATGCTTCAAAGTATAGGGATAGAGGGAACATTCCTGAACTTCATAAAATCTATCTATGAAAGACCCACAGCAAATATCGTCCTCAATGGGAAAAAGCTTACAGTTTTCCCGTTGAGATCAGGAACACGACAAGGTTGCCTACTCTCACCACTCTTGTTCAACATAGTATTAGAAGTCCTAGCAACAGTAATAAGACAACAAAGAGAAATAAAAGGTATCCAAATTGACAATGAAGAAGTCAAACTCTCTCTCTTCACAGATGACTGATTCTTTATATGGAAAACCCAAAAGACTCCACCCCCAAACTACTAGAACTCACACAGCAATTCAGCAACGTGGCAGGATACAAAGTCAATGTACAGAAATCAGTGGCTTTCTTATACATTAACAATGAGAATACAGAAAGGGAAATTAGAGAATCGATTCCATTTACTACAGCACAAAAAACCACAAGATGCCTGGGAATAAACCTAACCAAAGAGGTAAAGGATCTGTACTCGAGGAACTATAGAACACTCATGAAAGAAACTGAAGAAGACACAAAAGGATGGAAGACCATTCTATGCTCTTGGATCAGAAGAATAAACATTGTTAAAATGTCTATACTGCCTGGAGCAATGTATACTTTTAATGCCATTCTGACCAAAATTCCACCGGTATTTTTCAGAGAGCTGGAGCAAATAATCCTAAAATTTGTGTAGAAACAGAAGAGACCCCAAATCACTAAGGAAATGTTGAAAAACAAAAATAAAACTGGCGGCCTCACGTTACCTGATTTCAAGCTTTACTACAAAGCTGTGATCACCAAGACAGCATGGTACGAACTGGCATAAAAACAGGTACATAGACCAGTAAAACAGAGTAGAGAGCCCAGATATGGACCCCCAACTCTATAGGCAAATAATCTTTGACAAAACAGGAAAAAATATACAGTGGAAAAAAGACAGTCTCTTCAATAAATGGTGCTGGGAAACACTGGACAGCTATATGTAGAAGAATGAAACTCGACCATTCTCTTACACGGTACACAAAGATAAACTCGAAATGGATAAAAGACCTCAATGTGAGACAGGAATCTATCAGAATCCTAGAGGAGAACACCGGCAGTAACCTCTTCGATATCAGCCACAGCAACTTCTTTCAAGATATGTCTCCAAAGGCAAAGGAAACAAAAGCGAAGATGAACTTTTGGGACTTCATCAAGATCAAAAGCTTCTGCACAGCAAAGGAAACAGTCAAGAAAACAAAGAGGCAACCCACGGAATGGGAAAAGATATTTGCAAATGACAGTACAGACAAAAGGTTGATATCCAGGATCTATAAAGAACTCCTCAAACTCAACACACACAAAACAGACAATCATATCAAAAAATGGGCAGAAGATATGAACAGACACTTCTCCAATGAAGACATACAAATGGCTATCAGACACATAAAAAAATGTTCATTATCACTAGCCATCAGGGAGATTCAAATTAAAACCACATTGAGATACCACCTTACACCAGTTAAAATGGTCAAAATCAACAAGACAGTCAACAGCAAGTGTTGGAGAGGATGTGGAGAAAGGGGAACCCTCTTACACTGTTGGTGGGAATGCAAGTTGGTGCAGCCTCTTTGGAGAACAGTGGGGAGATTCCTCAAGAAATTAAAAATAGAGCTTCCCTACGATGCTGCAATTGCACTACTGGGTATTTACCCCAAAAACACAGATGTAGTGAAAAGAAGAGCCATCTGTACCCCAATGTTTATAGAAGCAATGGCCATGGTCACCAAACTGTGTAATGAACCAAGATGCCCTTCAATAGACGAATGGCTAAGGAAGATGTGGTCCATATACACTATGGAGTATTATGCCTCCATCAGAAAGGATGAATACCCAACTTTTGAGCAACATGGATGGGACTGGAAGAGATGATGCTGAGTGAAATAAGTCAAGCAGAGAGAGTCAATTATCATATGGTTTCACTTATTTGTGGAGCATAACAAATAACATGGAGGACAAGGGGAGATGGAGAGGAGAAGGGAGTTGAGGGACATTGGAAGGGGAGGTGAACCATGAGAGACTATGGACTCTGAAAAACAACCTGAGGGTTTGAAGGGGCAGGGGGTAGGAGGTTGGGGGAACCAGGTGGTGGGTATTAGGGAGGGAATGGATTGCATGGAGCATTGGGTATGGTGCAAAAAACAATGAATACTGTTACGCTGAAAAGAAATAAAAAATTTTTAAAAAATTTCTAATTATTTAGAAATTTGGGGCACCTAGGTGGCTCAATGGGTTAAGCCTCTGCCTTTGGCTCAGGTCATGGTCTCAGGGTCCTGGGATCAAGCCCCACATCAGACTCTCTGCTCAGCGGGGAGCCTGCTTCCCCCTCTCTCTCTGCCTGCCTCTCTGCCACTTGTGATCACTCTCTGTCAAATAAATAAATAAATAATCTTAAGAAAAAAAGAAAGGAAATTAAACGCTACACTTCCAAATAATACATGAGTAAAGGAGGACATTTCAAGAGAAATTAGAAAATACTTTGAAATGAACAAAAATGAATATCAAAACTTGCAGGATGCAGGTCTGAACTCAATAATCTAAGTTTCCACCTTAGGAAAAGAGAAAAAAAGAACAAAAAAAAATTGAAATAAGTAAATCTAGGGAAATAATAAAGAACAGACATCAATGGAGTAGAAAAAAGAAGAACAATAGAGAAAATGAAAAACACAAGGTAAATAGTTCTTTACAAAGATTTTAAAAATTGACAAATTTCTAGCCAGACTAACAAAGAAATAAAGACAGAAGATAAAATATCAGCATGAGGAAAGAAAAGGTGGTATCTCTGTGGACCCAGAGTTAATAAGGATAACAAGGAATACTACAAATAATTCTACATTCATAAATTTGACAACCTGGATGACCTGGAGCTATTCCTCAAAAATCATAAACTACCCAAACTGACCTGAGATAAAATAGATAACTTAAATAGTCTATTAAAAGAACTGAATTCATTAAGTCCTTCTGAAAACAAAGTCTTCAGGTTCATGTGGTTTTACTGGTGAATTCTACCAAACATTTCAAAACACCAATTCACACATCTCTCTCAGCAAATAGAATCAAAGAGAACACTTTACAACTCTTCCTTAACTTAATAAAGGGCTTCCTTAACTACAGAAACCATATAGCTAACATCATATGAACACTTTCTAAGATCAGAAACAAAGCAACAATGTCTATTTCTTTTTTTAAAGATTTTATTTATTTATTTGACAGAGAAAGAGAGATCTCAAGTAGGCAGAGAGGCAGGCTGAGAGAGAGGAGGAAGAAGGCTCCCTGCTGAGCAGAGAGCCTGATGCAGGGCTCGATCCCAGGACCCTGGGATTATGACCTGAGCCAAAGCAGAGGCTCAACCCACTGAGCCACCCAGGTGTCCCAAGAATGTCTATTTTCATCACTGATACTCATCATCACACTGGAAGTTCTACTCAGTGTAATAAAATAATAAACCAAAGGTATTCAGATTGGAAAGGAAGAAATAAATTATTTCTATTTGCAGATGACAAAATTGTCTACATATAGATCACCAAGGCATCTAGAAAAATGTTCTGAGCAAGGTCATAATAGGATACAAGGTCAACACACAAAAAGCAGTTGTATTTCTATGTAGTATCATCAATGAACAACTGGAAACGAAGAATAAGAACAATTTTTCACAGTGCCTCTTTCAAATGAAATACTTAGGTATAAGTATTTATTAACCATTTTATCTCATCATTCCTCACAACCACCTCTGCAGGGAGGTACCATTATTCCCAATTAATAAATGAGGAAATTAAGCTAGAAAGTGAGTCACTCACCTAGGATGACCCAGATGAAAAGGAGTAACTTGAAAGTCAACCTGAGCCTACTTGATTTCAAAACTTTCTCTTATGCTCCTATACAAAGTAATTCCAAGAAAGGTAGCCTGTATACTCTTTCATAATTTGTGTTGAACTCTTACATAACAGTGAAGTTAAATAGAGGAGTTTTGGAAAACAGACTAACTCCTTATTTAAAAATGTATTTAACTTTCTTTACACTAATTATAGCAATATCTACATTATTTGGATGTGGAATCAATGCAATGCTATGTAACCTGCACTGACTGTTGCACTTTCTGCAGATATTTGCTATTATACACATGTAAGCCAGGGACTCAAGCTCCCAATTTTTGTTACCATTTAAAAAACATACAATAGACCATATGTGGTTGATGAAATTTTATGACATATTTGAAATATAAATTTTAGTTGGCCAAGTCTCCAGTAATCTTACCTAGTGTTCAGTCAGAATGACGGATCCACTTACCCTCCTATTACATAGGTCTCTGTCTTCTCAGAACAAATTTAAGGCAATGATCTATGATTACAGAAGACTGAGCATGGTTCTACTGCCAGACATTTGAAAATGTCTGTGACTTCTGTCTATCCATTTCCTAAATATGAAATATGATAACGTGATTGAAAGTGATTTAAGTCAGTGTTTCCAGAGAAACAGAATTAAGGAATTGGCTCATATGATGGTGAAGGCTTAGCAACACTGACATATGTAAGGCAGGTTGGTAACCTGGAAACAGGCAAGAGTGCTGAGTGTTGAGATGCAGCCTTGAGGCAGAATTTCTTCTACTCCAGGAAAGCTCAGGTTTTGTTCCTAAGGCTTTCCTCTGATTGGATGACCCCCACCACCAAATCATATAGTTATTTTCCCTACTAAAGTCCCCCAAACTGAAGATGTTCAGTACATGGAAAAATACTTTCATAGCAACACCTAGATTACTGTTTGATTAAATCACTGGATACCGTAGCTTTTACAAGTTGATACATAAAAATAATGATTACACTGATAAAGCACAGTATTTCTCAAAGTGCATGTTAAGAAATTCCGAGAAGTACAGAAGGAAACTGTTTAAGGGTTGCTGAGTCACCAAGTCAAAGAACTGATAGGTATCAGTGACAACTCTGAGGGTGGTAAAATATCTTTCCTGATAGAAGGATGTGCTCTACTTTCTCTTGGATTGTGTTCCTCCAACACCCGTTTGACCTTCATTCTCTTTAGTACCAGGATGAGATCCTCCTAACAGCCATGCAACCTCTCCTGTTTTCGGGAGCTATCCAGTGAGATTTTCCTGATATTCTGTACAAGAAAACTAAGACGACAGCTCACAGCTCCTTCTTCGTGAAATAAAAGGTCACTGTCCAATGTTCAGATATTAGAACTTGTTAATATTCCAGTAATTATGGTAGGATTATTTGTTCAAGTCAATGTTGTTTAAAAGAGACAGAGAGAGAGAGAGAAAGAGAGAGAGATTGATTTTGACACTGAAATACTCTTCAGCAAAAAAATCTGTCATGTGAAATGTGACATGTAATGTCAATATGAAATGTAGTATACCAGCTCCTCTATGGGGTGACAAAACAAGCCTACACGCCCCATTTCTTGAAAGTCTGACTTTTCCCAAACTGTTCTTCTGGTGTTCCTTTTCAAGTGTTAATTGACCAAACACTAATACTCCTGACATGACTGCTGTAACCACAGGATATCTGGAAATAAAGAGTTCTCAGAAAATACTTTTTTTTTTCCTTCCCAAGTTTTTCTTTGAACACTTTTAACCTGTAACTTGTACTTATGGCAAGTGCACTAACTCCCCTGATGAGGGAAACAGTGCTACCTGCTATTCCTGCTTCATCGTGTGTCTTTAAACAACTGATATGGGCTTAGTGAAAAGTAGTTAGAGCCTCAGAAGAATAAGGCCATAGCCAAGAAACTCTTGGCAAATTGTAAATCTTAAATGCAGAATGATAAATCGGACCTTTCATCACCTTGAACTGATGGATGAGAATAATGTGTCCTTATAGTTATTTACTCCAGTACAATGCTAAATAGTTCTCTCACTGACCTTGGTTTCCATGTTTTCCAAATATGTGCCCTTTAGCCTGTCCTCTTTATCTTTATCTTTTTTTTTTTATTCAAGCAGACAGTTGGAATATTTAGGCTTTTCTTCTAAATATTTTTCTCCACTGTTCTAACATTCTACTGTTTTTATTGTTGTTGTTTACATTATATCCGGCATTCTCGGTGTCCTAATGGCTTTCCAGTATGTGCCGGCCACATCATCTGAGTGCCCAGTAAGGTAAGGCAATTGGAAATTGTCCTTAACATCTACAACCATACAACCCCGCAGGCACCTGATTTCGTCTGATCTCAGAAGCTAAGTAGGGTCAGGCCTGGTTAGTATTTGGATGGAAGGAATTGTCTTTGGCAAAGCCTTTTTTAAAAACCATTATAATACTGTGATGGAATCAGTCCAAAATTAATTATTACAATTTGCTTATTATGTCTTATAGATTTGAACTATAATTATTCTTTTTTAATGATGTCATCACACTTTAACTTGGTGGGGGGTGGATAAAGAAGGTAATGAATTGTCCAATGTGAATATAATTTTGCAGAGGACATTTCTCTGTGAAGGAAAAAGGAAAACAGTATTTGTAGTACAACTATTTTGTGTTGCATGCTGTGAATTAATACTCCTTACTTTCTTACTCTGCATACCAACTCTCGTAACTGGTATTACATGTCCATCATCCCTTATATAAAATCCTTGGACTAAATACGTCTAAGAATTCAGAAATCTCCAAGTTTCAGGATCTGAGGTATCTCCCCGCAATCAACAACATTAGTATTTCCTCAGTGAAATGCCTATAACCTCATGTCAGTTCTGGTCAGGTTTGCCGACAATGGGTTCAGGTTTTACTGCCAAATAAGAAAAAAAAAATTGTTTTCAGTGGTTCTTGGGTTTCAGAATTGTAAATAAAGGGTAGTACACCTGTATTGACCCAATTTCAGAAGGAGGAACTTGGCATCTACAGTGATTGATACAAGTCAGAGATGCATAATTTAAACCCTGACCTGCTGGGAAGCAGGAACCATTTTTTATTGCTGTTGTTAAAAACCACATTAAGGATTTATGCATATACATTCTTTAAGAATAATTGGAGAACTGGGTTATCCAAGGGACACGAAAAATAAAAGCTTTAAAGGTTATCTATTATTGAATCAGAACTTTCAGTCCTTTTGAAAAGTTTTCCATTGTGATCACCAATCATAAAGTCATAGGGAAGGTTATTTTCCATGTTTTAGAAGTGAATTTATATTTAATTTTTTAAAAGTTTATGTGCTTTCCTTAACATATAATTTCAAATTAACTCAAGTGGAGATTGCTTTGACACTAAAAGTTTGATGCTAGATTAGAACTGAAGGACCCATGAAGCCATTATGTTCAAGGAAATCCATGTGGGCTGTTAAATAATTATGGTCTAACTTCACACCTATTCCCATCCTCCAGAGGCCTCTCACCCTTTCAAGCCTACAGGAGTGGAGAAGCTATTAACAGGTACCAACCGGATACCACTGGCATGAGGACAGGGCAGTTTTGCCTGGGCAAGAAAAGCTGGCAGATATACTGCAAGTATTCTGAGACACTCTTCGGCCAGAACTTTGACTAGGGTTTTTAGAAAAACATAATGTTATCCCGAATACCAGATGCTGCGTGCTAAAACTTTTGGACCAAGTAATCCTTTATTGGAAAGCCAAATATAGTCCCCATGTGTCGCAATCAGCCAGAATTTTCTACACTTACCATTCTACCCTTAGGTGAACTTCCCTTCATTATACCACAAACAAAGAAACATAGAGTAATTCTAGTGGAATGCTTTCAACTGGAAACAAGTGACATTATGATTACTGTACAAAACAAAACCTTAGGTACAATTCATGCCTTAAGTTCAAAGTTAATGGCACTTCAAAAATCATTAAAATTTTTACTTTGCTGTCACTCTCATTTAGTGAGAAGATGCATTAGAAGATAATCATTCGTAACAGACTTTTACACTATACTCAAATTAATTAAAGGTTTGGTGAGCAAGTTTTTATCACCTCCAGATAATCGACATAGCTATTAGTATTATAATTGTAGGAACAATTTTTTTTTTTAAGATTTATGTGGGAACAATTTTTATTTGGCCATATTTAGGTTTTCACTAACAGATGTTGGGTATTCAATCAATAAAGCTGTTAGTGACACTGTGACCAATAATCAGAAAGGTAGTGTCATTATGCATTTTAAAACATGTCAAGTATATAATGCCTATGTTCCTTTTTTTGTTTTGTTCTGATAGAAAGTTACGACTGGAAACTAGGCAAAGGTAAACTAATACTGAATTTATCTAAGTGAGAGAATTTTACATAAAAAAAAAGAAGTAAAGTGGTTTATTAGATTCTACTTTTGATTTCTTTTTGAGCTATTTGTAATATACTTATCATATTGGCCTAAAATTATAATACCTTGGTATATTTAGCATGAAAAAAGTCTCACAATGGCTTAGAGATAAAAACAAGCAATTTTCTACTTAAATTAATGGATCAAGCTTCTAAATGCTATCATTGGTGGGATTCAGTGGAATTTTTTTTAATGTGTCAGCAAAGTTACTTTAGTCACAAATCACTGGAAGCGTTCTTGCATAAATAATGTAATAGTATCCATACTACTTAGCATAATTCTCCCTTGACTCCTCTTCTAACAACTGGAACAACTTCCAACTCCAGGGATTTTAAACAATGCCTAATACTCCCCAAAATGTTGTTTGGTATCTCTTACATAATGTTTTCATAGCCATTTACAGACACCTACATATTATACTTACATCTACTTAGAAACCTCTCTAAGTAATAATAATTCTGTTTGTAACATGAAAATCATTAGTATTTACAGAGAAACTATTTCATTGGTTTTGGATATATATGCCCTTCACACCACTCAATCATACTGATAGCTGAGATAGAAAAAATATAATTATACTGCCCATCATGATAACCACTTAAGCAGAGGAAATGAAATATGCTCAGAAAAAAACAACAAAATACACAAACAGAAATTGGAAAATGACAACTTGGTATCTCCCCTCCCCCACTTTTGGCTAAAAATAAAATAAAAAGAACTGAATCAGATGAAAACAGATTAAACATACCAGCATTTCATTTCCTTTCAATTTAAGTATAACATGTAACAATTGGTCAGCCAAGGAAAGAGAAACAAGATGGACATACAGTAAAATATTTTCAAAGTGGTTTGAGATAAATATTTGTTTTACTTTTTATTTAATTGTATCCTTCAGTACAAGAACAAATTAGATAAAAGAATATTTGGGAGATGATATGACTGTAGAGAGGAGTTAGCTCCTTATTAAAACCATTATAGTGGGTTTTGACATGTTTATACATGTTCTTCTGAAGTTGTTACAAATTCATAAAATGGCTTTGCGCTCTATTTTTGTTCTGATTCATTATTTACTGAATTGTGTCAGTAAACAGTAATCTTAAAATTTCAAATATCAAAGGTCCAAGACTAGACTGTAGCACACATGAGTACCACGTGTTAGCAATACTAAGCAGAATAGCTGTGTATGAGGGTTCTCCTGAGAAACAGGACCAAGAGAGAGAAGTATATATAAGAGGAGGTTTATTATAGGGATTGGCTTATGCACTTAACGAAGGTGAGAAGTCCCAGAATCGATCTAGGATCGATCTGCTGTCCACAACTGGAAAAAGGGAAGCCAGTGCTATAATTCAGTCTGGAGGTCAGAGAACCAGGAACTCCTGTGTGCAAGGGCCATAGAAGATGGGACCTCCCAGCTCAAGAAGAAAGAGCATTTTCCCTCCCTCTGCCTTTTAATTGTACTGGGGTCCAGTCCACAGTGGATTGATGATATCCACCCACATGGGTGAGGGAAGACCTTGTTTACTTAGTCTTCTGATTCAAATGCTGGTGTCTTCTAGAAACACCCTATCTCATTCACACAGAAATGATGTTTTACCAGCTGTTTGGGCATTCCCTAGCCCAGTCAAGTTGACACATAAAATCAACTGTTACAAGTTGTAAGAAAAAAAAAATGGTTGGAAACTTCTCTATTTGAAAGACTGTTGATTATTGTACAGAAGATGGTTAGACAGATTCTACCATACTATCTGGGCATTCATGTCTTGGTAAATTAGCATGGATCCAGGATCTTGTCCTCTCGTTTGCAGGGTGAGAACTTCATTACTTGAGTCACTTTTGTTCAACAAAAGGTGATTATGCACAGGAAAACCTATTTACACTATTCAAACAGTCTCATTCAAAAGAAACAGAAGCTATAGAGGCCAGTAGGTCAATATATTAATTTTCCAAAGGAAATTTCAAAGAGAGAATAGTTCTATTTGACCAATTATATACCAGAATATCTTTTCTTTAATCAATGCCTCTCTATAGCCTTCAATTAATTCATCCAATTTCTCTGTCATCATCACCTTATTTAAGGTTGAGCAACATATTTTACTTCTTGGTCAGTGGTTGAAACCCCTTGAAATCAAATCAAACATTTTCGTTCATAGGATTCACCAGACCCAAATTGCTCTTTTAAGCTTGACTGATTCCACTGCCTGGGGCATGTGCTTATTGAGTAAGATGTCTGACACAACTGCCTATGTTTAATTTAAATAATTTCTATCTTGGGCCTTCGCCTGCAGTTCAATTCCAATAAATTAAATATATGTTTGCTGCAACTCCATGGTACACAGCAAATGAATATGATCTGGTGTGTCATTTTTGAATGTGACAGAGTGGAAAGAACAATGAGCTTCGAATTGGAAGCATTGCATTTCTAAGGCTGTTTCTGCCGCTCAGTGTCTGTCAGACATTGAGCCATTTACTCACCTTTTCCTTCAGCGATGCACTGGAGGTGACACATGATATATTCCATAGATCTGTTTTAAGAATCAAGTCATATGAGAATAGTTTCTGTGTCAATGAAAGATACTGTAATAAAAGACACAGGAAGAGCTTCATCTAAACACCTATCTTAGGGACCTCTGGCCATCTTCCAGAGTCGGTGTATTCTCAGTGCCCTGAACCCCTCTTGGAAATGGTAACTGGAGACAGAAATCTGCCTATCAATAATATACAATGTTCTTCAATGGGAAGTTATCTCATTGAAACACGAGACCAGTAGGTTAGAGGTTCCCTCCTAAAAATAAAATAGGGGAAAAAAATTTTTTTAATTAAAAAAAAAAAAAACAGGGAGAATGGAAAAATAAGAAATAATTTTAATTTCCTTGATAATACATTATATGCCCTATAATAGCTTGGTAGGACTAACATTATAGAATACCATAGGCCAGGTGGCTTAAAAAACAGAAATGTATTTTCTCACAGTTCCAGAGACTGCAAGTCCAAGACCAAGGTGATAGCACGTTCAGTCTCTCTTGAGGCCTCTTTCCTTAGCTCTGCCCTCACATGACCTTTTCTTTATGCATGTGCACCTCTGCTGTCTCTTCCTTTGCTCAAAAGGACATCTGTCATATTGGATTAGACCAATTCATTTAAGTGTAATTATCTCTATAAAGGCCCCACCTCCAAATATAGTCACATTGGGAATAAGAGCTTCAACATGTGAATTTTGTGGGGACACAATTCCATTCAGAGCAAGGACCTATACAAACACACTGGCAATGGGAACAAAGAGGAATAATATTTGAAAGCAATTTTTGAGATAGAATTGACAGCATTAGTTGATCAACTGAATTTAGGAAGTGGGAAGAAAGAAAAAGGACTTAAAAAGCCTACTTTGACATTTGGTATACATCAGGCATTTTGTTATATTCTGGACATACAAAGATGAACATAAAAGACACAGCCCATATAGTAAAAATTTAGTCCTTTCAGAACATGTATGAATGCAAACAACAAATGACTTACTATAGACTGCTTTATGCAAGGATATTATATATATGAACCTAATGGTAACCACATATCAAAAGCCTGTAATACGCATACAAAAAAAAATAATAAAGAGAAAGGAATCTAGGCATCACACTAAAGAAATCAATCAAACTACAAGAGATGAGAGCAAGGAAAGAAGAAAGGAACAGAGACTACAAAAAACAGCCAGAAAACAATGAACAAAATGGCAATAAGTACATGCTTCTCCATCATTAATTTAAATGTAAATGGACTAAAAATGTTCTGATCAAAAGATTAAATAATAAAAAACAAAACTCACCCAATAAGAGATTTAAGAACATTGCAGACGTAAAAACATACATTGAAAGTGAAAGGATGGAAAAAGATATTCCATGAAATGGAAGCAAGAAAAGTCACAGTAGCTAACTTAAATCAGACAAAACAGATTTTAAAAGAAAGATTACAGCAAGAAACAAAGAAGGATGTTACATAATGATAAAGGGATCAATCCAACAAGAGGATATAAAAATGGTGAGTATCTATGCACTCAACACAGAAGCAACTAAAGCAAATATTAAGACATAAAGGAAGACATTGACTGTAATGCAATAATATTAGGGGACTTCAACACTCACATCAATGGATAGATCATCCAGACTGATAGTCAACAAGGAAACAATGGCTTTGAATGACACATTTAACAAGATGGACTTAACTGACGTATATAGGACATTTTACCTAAAAACAGCAGAAATACACAGTTTTTTCAAGAGTACATGAAACGTTCTCCAGGATAGATTCAGTGTTAGGCCACACACACAAAAAAAAAGTCTCAATGAATTTATAAGATTAAAATCATAATCAAGCATCTTTTCTGACCACACTGCTATGAAACTGAAATCAATTACAAAAAAAGAGAATACCAAAAAAAAAAAAAAAAAAAAAAACACAAAATACACAAGAGTCTCAGCAAAATGCTATTGCACAGCAAATGGGTCAATGAAGAAGTCAAAGAGGAAGTAAAAAATAATTGGAGATAAATGAAAATGAAAACACAATGCTCCAAAATCTTTGGGATACAGCAAGAAATATTTCAAATAAACAATCTAACTTAATACCTAGAAGAAATAGAAAAAGAGGAATAAACAAAACCCAGAGTTAGTAGAAGAAAAGAAATAATAGGGATTAGAACAAAAATAAATGAAATCGAGGTTTTAAAAAATAATAGAAAAGATAAATGAAACCAATAGCTCATTCTTTGAAGAGATAAAGAAAATTGACAAAACTAGACAGGCTCATTAAAAAAATAAAAGAGACAATACTGATATAAACAAAATCACAAGTGAAGGAGGAAAAATAACAACTAACACCACAGAAATACAAATGATTATAAGAGAACATTATAAAAAAGGATATGCCAACAAATTGGACCATCTAATAGAAATGGATAAATTCCTGGAAGAATACTATCTTCCAAAACTGAGTCAGAAATAAAAAGAAAATTCCAGGGGCGCCTGGGTGGCTCAGTGGGTTAAGCCGCTGCCTTCAGCTCGGGTCATGATCTCAGGGTCCTGGGATCGAGTCCCACATCGGGCTCTCTGCTCAGCAGGGAGCCTGCTTCCCTCTCTCTCTCTCTCTGCCTGCCTCTCTGTCTACTTGTGATTTCTCTCTGTCAAATAAATAAATAAAATCTTTAAAAAAAGAAAAAGAAAAAAGAAAATTCCAACAGACCAATTATTAGTAATGAAATTGAATCTGTAACTAAAACAAACAAACAAAAACTCCCAACAGATAAAGTTCAGAGCCAGATGGCATCACAGGTGAATTCTATCAAACATTTCAAGAAGAGTTAACATCTATTTTTCTCAAGCTATTCCAAAAGATAGAAGAGGAAGGAAAACTTCCAAAGTCATTTTAAGAGACTAGTATTATCCAAAAACCAGGCAGAGACTACCAAAAAAAAAAAAAAAAAAAAAAGACTATAGGCCAATATCCCTAATGAACACAGATGCAAAAATCCTCAATACTGTATCAGTAAACTGCATTCAACAACATATTTAAAGAATTTTTCGTTTTGATCAAGTTGAATTTATTCCATAGATGCAAGGATGGTTCAATATCACAAACTGATGTGATACATGGCATTAACAGGAAAGGATAAAACCACATGATCATCTCAACAGATGCAGAAAAAGCACCTGATGAAGTACAGTATCTGTTTATGATAAAAACTCAACAAAGTATGTTTAGAGGGAGCATACCTCAATACAATATAGGCCATATATGAAAGACCCACAGCTAACATCATAATCAGTGGGGAAAAACTGGAAGTGTTTTCTCTAAGATCAGGAATAAAACAAAGATAGCCATTCTCACCAATTTTATTCAACATAGTACTGGAAGTCCTAGCCATAGCAATCAAACAACAGAAAAAAAAAGAAAAAAGAAATAAAAGGCATCCAAATTGTCAAGGAAGAACTTAAACTGTCACTATTTGCAAATGTTGTGATATTATATATAGCAAAAACTAAAGACACATGCTATCAAAAAATGTTGGAATTGATCGATCAGTTCAGTAAAGTTTTAGGATAGAAGATTAATATACAGAAATCTATTGCATTTGTATACATTAAAAATGAAGTGGCAGAAATAGAAAGATATTATAACTGTACCAAAAAAGAATAAAATGACTAAGAATAAATTCAATAGGAGAAAAACCTATATTCTGAAAACTATAAGACATTGATGGAAGACACTGAAGACACCATAAATGGATATACCATGCTCATGGAGTGTAAGAATTAAAACTGTTAAATATTACCCATACTGCTCAAACCATTCTACAGATTCAATGGAATCCCTATCAAACACCGAGAGGATTTTTCACTGAACCAGAACAAATAAATATTAAAATGTGTATGGTAGCACAAAAGACCTCAAACAGTCAAAATAATCTAGAGAAAAAGAAGAAAGCTGGAGGTAGTACAATCCCAGATTGGAAGATAAACTATAAAGCTGTAGTAACCAAAACGGTATGTTTTATAATCAAGACTGGCACAAAACCAGGTACATATGTCAGTGGAAATATTAGAAACCTCAGAAATAAACCTACAGCTATATGCCTAATTAATCCATGACAAAAGAAGCAAGACTATACAATGAAGAAAAGACAGTCTCTTCAACAAATGGCGCTGGGAACACTGGACGGCTGCATGCAAAAGAATGAAACTGGACAACTTTCTTATATCATACACAAAAATAAGCTCAAAATGGATTAAAGACCTAAATGGAAGACCTGAAACCATACAAGTCCTAAAAAAAAAAGGGGGGGGGAGGGGGACGGTGATTTCTTGGACATTGGCCTTAGCAACATATTTATGCCTAAGTACCTCAGGAAAGGGAAACCAAAGGAAAAATAAACTATTGGGACTACACCAAAATAAAAAGTTTCTGCACAGCAAAGGAACCCATGACCGACACAAAAAGGCAATGTACTAAATGGGAGAAAATATTTGCAAATGATATACCAGATAAGGGATTAATATCCAAAATATATAAAGAATTCATAAAATTCAAACCCCCCAAAACCAAAAACAATTGGCAGAGGACCTGAACAGAAATTTTTTCAAAGAAAACATACAGATGGCCAAGAAACACATAAAAAGAGGCTCAACATCACTCATCATCAGGAAATGCAAATTAAAAACACAATGTGATACCACCTCACACAAGTCAGAATGGATAGTACCAAAAAGACAAGAAATAAAAAGTGTTGGCAAGGATGTGGAGAAAAGGGAACCCTTGTGCACTGTTGGTGGGAATGCAAGCTGGTGCAGCCACTGTGGAAAACAGTATGGAGGTTCCTCAAAAAATAAGAAACAAACAAACAAACAAAAAGAAATTCCATATGATCTAGTATTACTGCTACTGGGAATTTACCCAAAGAAACACTAACTGGAAAAGCTATATGTATCCCTATATTTATAGCAACATTATTTACAAAGGCCTAAATATGGAAGCAACCCAAGTGTCCATCAAGAGATGAATGGATAAAGATATCACACACGCACATAGACACACACATAGGAACATTACTAAGCTGTAAAAAAAGAGTTAGATCTTGCCATTTGAGACAACATGAATGGGCCTAAAGGATACTATGCTAAGTGAAATAAGTCAGATAGACAAATACCACATGATTTCACTTCACATGTGGAATCTAAAAGAGCAAAACAAATGAAAGAGAAACTATAACAAACAGACTCCTAAAGACAGAGAACAAACTGGTGTTTGCCAGATGGGAAAGGGGTGGGGCAGGATGAGCCAGTGGTTGGAGGGAGTAAGAGGTACAAACTTCCAGTTATAAAATAAGTAAGTCATGGAAATGAAAAGTACAGCATAGGGAATGTAACCAATAATACTGTAATAACATTGTCCGGTGACAGATGGTAATTACACTTGTGGTGAGCAAAGCATAATGTATAAAATTGTCAAATCACTCACTGTCCACTTGAAATTCATAGAAGATTATAAGTCAATTATATTTTGATAGTAAGTTTTTTAAAGGGTCACAACACTTGCATTCAAAGAACAGATGCTCATTTTGAAGTAGCAAAATGAATTTCTATATTGGAGAATTGCCTAAGTTACTTAGCTTCATCCCTAGGCCTCAAAACCATACAAAATCAATGATCTCTCTTTCAGAGAATGTAGCCATTGAGATCTGCCAGACCTAGTTCTGTACTGTGAACTTAGAGTTCACGAGCTTTGTAATCTTGGAGAGATTTCTAAAACTCGGTTTCTTCATGTGCGGCACATGATTAATTATATTCACCTTCCATGGCTGATGTAAGAATAAAAGGAAAGGATGTATACAAGGTGCATAGCACGTTGCAAGATCTGCAACAGACACTCACTAAATAATGTTGGTAAAAAAAGGATTAGGTAGTTTCCAATAAATAAAAACCATGTTTGTTTCCTCTGGGTGGGAGAGGGAAGATAAACGAGGGTAGGAGAAGGACGAGCGAGTCTAAAAGCTACGAAAAAGGTAAATGGGAATCAAAGGAAGCGCCGCGGAGAAGACTCTTGAAGGTACCACTCGTATGTGGAACACAGGGAGTCGCATGGAGGACATCAGGAGAAGGAGGGAAAAAAGGAAGGGGGGCAAATCAGAGGGGGAGTCAAACCAGGAGAGACTATGGACTCGGGGAAACATACTGAGGGTTTCAGAGGCGAGGGGGCTGGGGCGGTGGGTCGCCCAGTGACGGGTGTTAGGAGGGCACATACGGCAATGAGCACTGCGTGTTACAGACTCAAATACTGAATCGTGGAACACTACATCAAAGATTAATGAAGTACTGTATGGTGACTAACAGAATTTTAAAAAGATATCACTGTGATAAGTATTCAATTTATAAATATTTATGTATGCAAATGAACCTGGAGAACTCTGGAGAACTCTGAAGGTCCATGGCCCATAAATTTGGTTTGGGCATCACAAATGTAGAAATCAGAAGATTTCTGTTACTCAACCTGGTAAACTTTATCAAGTAAATTATTTGACCTCCTAGTCCCTTCACTGAAATATCACTGGTATTATCGGTTATACCTTCCTCGTTAAGCAATTGTGAAGCACAAATGAGATTAAGCACAAAAAGTTCCCCAAAAAAGGCCTGGCTTTCTTTTGATACCATATTGTAAGCAAAAGAACTATCAAAAGAGAAAGTGCTGTGAAAATGTGAAATTATAATAGTACTGCCAGTGGTAATAGTAGTAGTCTTCCAAAAAGATGATCAGGTTATTTTTCTGTACTCTAGTTCCCATGGAAGTGGACTTAGGGACCCACACTCTGCAACGATATGTAGTTTCTCCAAATCCATATGTTCTTTGGCTATCAAATAGAAAAAAAAATCCTATAAAGTAGTGAAAATGTCCTATCATACTTCATGATTTTTTTAGTAGAGCGTATCATATAGTTACATTGATTACACGAACTTGATACAGGCTTTCTTATCTTCCCACAGGAAAATAAAAGCCATAAATATTTCCTACAGGAAGGTTACTGATTAATGAAGAGGCATTACCAATACTGCTCTTCGGTAGCATCAAGAAAACCAAACATTCTGTGACAGTAAATGATGGAAAAGAATGAATGACAGAAACAAATTTGGATACCGCTTAGAATGAATTAGTGAATATATATGAGTTCCACTTGCATTTCTTTGCACATACCTTAATCATAAGGTATGTGATTAAATACCTTATGATTTAATAAGGTATTTAATTTCAGGGAGTTCAAGAATATAGAGAAGAAAGATTCAAGAGATTTAGAGTGTGATAAGAAGCCACAGGAAAATAAACAAGTCTTGTCACTCGTTTACTATTATATATTCTACCCTAGGCAAAATAATTTATATTTTGCATGGAAGTATTCCCCAAGAACAAAATCAATGCATAGCCTTGCAAAACTTTCCAATAATGAAGACTATCATTTAAAAGTTAGTGGCTTTTCAAATTAAAGGCTCCAAAGCAGATACAGAAGCTATTTGAAACTGTCTACAGGAAGAGCCTTAGGATTAAAAGGCTATAAGCTGTTAGACAGCTTATAACAAATGGTAGAGAAAGAGGAAGAGACAGCTTGGCTGATCCTGAGGAGAGATAATAAGGCCAGAGAAGGAATCCCAGCAGGACAGCACACGTGGTGGGGAGGGAGAGAGAGGCTTTAATAAGACTGCAGAGGAAGGGGACCTGGAAGCCAGCTAGATCGATACAAAAATCTCAGTACCTTACCTTGCTCCGTCCAAAGCCCAAGTTATCATACCCAAGTAAATTTTATATCAGATTTGCCTTCTTTTCAACTTGATATTGTTTTGCTTACAATGTGTTACCAAATGTTATCTTTTCAATCAATCTAGAGAGCTTTATTTTCTAAAGATTTGCCCAGTATTTTCCTCAGAGACACATATCCAGACAGCCTGTTTCTCATTAGCCGGGATAAACAGAAGTGTGTTTATAGCACAGCACTAGACTTAAAAGAATTCCCCTTTCCTAGGGAAGCTGGTCAGGGAATTAGCAGGGCAATAACATAAAGGAGTGAATTTCAGTGCTCAGCTGTGGCATACATAAGACAGAATACTGGCTCATTAATAGTCTTTAAAAAAAGCAAAGTGCATAACTCTTTATGACACAAAGTAAGAGTTTTGTTTTGAACACAGTTTTAAGCAGTTCTACCATATGAAAGACCACCAATGCCAAACAGATATATAGAGAGACTATAAGATGTTTAATTTCTGTTCAACAAATATCAACTGCTCAGTGTGGGCCATATAGAGAATACAAACATGTGTAAGAAACTGCTAAATGGTTTACAGTCTGGAGACCAATCCAACTCATTGCACTAACAGAATCCTTAGAAATCACTCTCTTATACTAAGGAGTGCTTGGAAAAGAAACATATCAGTTAAAGCAATACAAACCACAGGGATTTATCAGTGGAAGTCACTAACATTACAAAAGGAAGTAATTGAGAAAATTTATAAGTATGTTGATAAGAAGAAAATTTGCACATACTTTTACCATTGTAAAATACTTCTCAAAATGTCTTGGCTAGGAAAATCAATCATCAAAATCAAGAATAAATCCATTCACACTTATTCAATCACACTGTATTATCTGACCTAATTTCCCTTCATAGAGGCAACGTCACCCTCAGGATGGTGACAGTCTTCCAAGACCGTAAGTGCAGGGAAGATGAGAAATTCTAACAAAAGACAATGTGGATAATTTACATGTCGGGAATTGGAATGTGGTATTTGATGAGTCAGTAGAATATTATTTAGAATGGCTGTTTACACATAACTGTTTATTGTAATGTTCCTGTAACAGCAGCAGTAAGCATGGAATATTAGAAATAAGTGTGCAATGTTGTTCCTTTAAATAAAAAACATATACAGAGAATTTAAAAAAAAATTTTTTTATTACTGACCATTTAAGATTAAACAAAAGTAGAGCTCTCAGATATTTTCAACGAAGCAATACCCCAGGACTCTTGTGCTTCAGGTCTTAAAAGATGGTATTAAGCTAGTTCCAAAAAATAACATTTAATTTAAAAATATCATTTATTTCCCAAACAGTTCATTAACTGCTTAACATTGCATGCTATCCTTACTTGTTCATATGACATTTAACTTTGCTATACTTTTTACTATAATATAAATTAAATTTTAAGTCAAACAGCTATTCCTTTCTTTATAAACTGATTTTTTAAAAAGGAGACTACATTTATATTATTTTTTCCTTGGTAACAAAAAGTAAGTCAAATTTCAAAATTTTATAATATATGACCTGTTTCTTGACGTCTCAATACATCTCTTTCCGATATCTGAAACACACATGCTTTCTGAGAAGACTACAAGATGAATAAAAAAAACCGACTCTGGAAAAAAAAAAAAAACAAAACAAAACGACTCTGGCCGGTGCACAGAGAGAAGTATACACATACACTGAATGGAATATGATACGTGGTTTTTGTAATCATTACCTTTTCCGACTACTGAGAAAAATATTTTATGAATCTGCACTATTAATAGAATTCCACTTCCAAGAGTGACAATTATGTCTGAAGACAAGAAAAAAACCTGCAGAATATTTTGGCATCTGAGAGGGTGTACGGAGAACAGAGAAATAAAGGTGAGAAAGGAAGATGAAAAGAGTAATTCGTTCCATCGGAACAGCTAAAACAGAGCGCGGTGAACAAGAGATCTAATCATCTGGAAGTCATCCAGGATAAATTGCCCGAGTACAGCAGTGGGTGCTGTGGGACAGTTGGCTAAGGCTCAGCGAACCACTGATCTGGAATGTAGCATTTGAGGATAGCCACTAGAGGATGACAAGGTCCTACTGATGTCTCAAAAGCATAGGTGCTTTGGAGAAGACACAGGCATACTCACTTTGTGAACTTTTGTCAGGTGGAGTGCTTTGATCAGAAGATGGGGAAAAAGTCTTTCACTGAGAGAAGGAAACTCTGAGGAAGTTACGGTACATAAATAGCTAGTCTGGCAACTATCACAAAGAGCTGCCTAAAGAGATCCGAACTGAGTAGTCCATTATTTCCCCTGCACTTAGCCAACAACAAGGTCATTGCTTTATGATAATTTATAGAGAATTATTCAGATGTACTTCATCTTCACAATATACCTCAAACCAATTCAAAGCAAAACACAAAACTCTTACTTCTTTGACTTTTAGTGGAATGATGTTTGGAAATGCAGTATGTTTCTCAAAAGTTATTAGTAGGAAAATGTAAAATGTCGAGAGAAGGTGGCCGTGGGGGCCATTGGACCCAGAAAAATGATGGAGTGCCTGAAGCAAAGGACTTTCTTCTAGGCAAAGTATTTCTAGAAATTGAGATGAAATTCACATGATTTCAATTCACCACAATTTTAAAGTGTACCATTTCAGTGGTATATAGTATGCTCCACATGTTGTGCAAACATCGCCACTGTTAAATCCCAGATAAATTCCACCATCTCAAAAAAACCCCACAGACCCATTTAGCCATCATTCCCCATTTCCTCCTTCCTTTGACCGCTGGCAACCATTTTCTGTCTCTTTGGATTAGCCTGTTCTCTGGGTTTGTCTATTCTGGATGTTTCACACAAATAAAATCCAACAATGTGTGACTTTTTGTGACTGGCTTCCTTTACTTAACACAAGTAAAAGTTTTCATCCATGATCTAGCATATATCAGTACTTCATTCTTTTTTTATGGCTCAATGTATCCCATCCTATAAATCTATCACATATATATATTTTTAAATCTATACATCCATTGATAAACACTTGGGTTGTTTTTACCTTCTGGCTGTTGTGAATAATGCTGCTATAAATATGCACATACAAGAATTTGTTTGGATAACTGTTTATTCAATTCTCTTGGGTAACTACCTAGGCATGAACTTGCTGAGTTACATGGTAACTCTATGTTTAACTTCCTGAGAAATTGCTAAATTGTTCCCCATAGTGTGGTACCCTTTTGAATTCCCATCAGCAATGTGTGAGAGTTTCAATGTCTCCACATCCTCATCAACACTTACTATTTTCTGTTTCTTTATCACACCCATCCTAATGGGTGTGAAATGGTAGCTTATTGTAGTTTTGATTTTTTTTCCTTAATGAATAAGTTTGCTGAGCATCGGTTCATGTACAATTGGCCATATGAAAACTTATTAGAAGAAATGTCTGTTCAAGTCCTTTGCTCATTTTAATTGGATTGTTTGACTTTTTCTTGTTGAGTTGTCAGAGTTCTTCATATTTTTCTGGATACTAAACCCTTAGAAGATACAAGATTTGCAAATATCTTCCCCCCCATTGTAAGGGTAGTCATTTCACTTAATGATATTCTTTGATGCACAAACATTGCTAATTTTAATGAAGTCTGATTTATTTACTTTTCCTTTTGTTGCATGTGCTTTTGCTGTTATATTTTATGAAACCAAAGCCTAACTATGACTCTTTTGGTTTTAGTTCATATATTTGGGTTTTCTAACCACTTTGTGTTAATTTTTCTATATAGTGTGAGATAGGGACCCAAATTCTTTCTTTTACACATAGATATACAATGTTCCCACACCATTTGTGGAAAATACTATTTTTCCCCATTGAACAGTCTTGGCAGGTCACAAATCAATTGTCCATTGATTATATTGTTCTGGATTCTTAATTATATTCCATTGACCCAAAAGTCTATCCTTATATCAGTATCATGTTTTTATTATTGTAGGCTTATACTAAGTTTGAGATCAGGAAGTGTACATTCTCCCACTTTGTTTTTTTTCAAAACTGATTTAGTTATTCAGGGTTTCTTAAAAGTCCATATGAATTTAGAATTAGCTTGTCTATTTCTATAAATAACGCTGTTAGGATTTTGATAGGGATAAAAAAAGAATTTTGATAGGATTGCACTGAGTGTAGATAGATTTGAAGAATATTGCCATCTTAATAATATTAAGGTTTTTGTCCATGAAAATGTGTTTCTATTTTTTAGGTCTCTTAAATTCTTTCAACTATACTTTGTAATTTTCAATGTACAAGTTTGTAATTCCTTATTTAAATTTACTTCTATGTATTTTATTCTTTGTAATGCTGTTATAAATTGTTTTCTTAATTCCATTTTTGAGTTTTTTATTGCTAGTATATAGAAATACAATTATTTTGTATATTGAGTTTGTATACTAAAACCTTGTGAAACTCATTTCTTAGCTTTAAGAGTGTGTGTTTGTGTGTGAGTGTGTTTTATATATATATATATAAGATCAAGTCCACTAGGAACAGAGGAACTTTTACTTTTTTCTGTCCAATCTAGATGCCTTTTATTTATTTATTTTTCTTACTTAATTACCCTGGCTAAAACCCTACAGTACAATGTTTGAATACAAAAGGAAAACACAAACATCACTGTCTTTTACTCCTGACCATGGAAAAATTTTCAGTCTCACCATTGTTTTTTAATTGTGGGCCTTTTGTGAATGCTCTTTAACAGGTTGAGAAAGCTTTCTTTTATTTCTTCCTTGTGGAGTGTTTTTATCATGAAAGGGCACTAAATTTTGACAAGTCCTTTTTGTGTGTGTGTTAATGAGATGATGATGTGTTTTCTCCTTTATCCTACTGGTATGGCATATCACATCTCTTGAATTCAGGAAACAATACTTGGTCATAATGTATAAGTCTTTAAAAATGCTACTGGATTCAGTTTGCTAATATTTTGTTGAAGAGTTATGCAGTTATATTCATAAAAGATATTGGTAGTCATTTTTCCTTATGATGTCTTGTCTGGCTTTAGCATCTTTCCTAAATTTAATAGTTTGTATGTTACATGTGACTCTCTCTTTTTGGTCTAGCTAAGGTTTATAAATTTTGTCAATCTTTTCAAAGGACCAATTTTGTTGAATTTGTTTATTTTCTTTATTGCTTTTTTATTCCCCCTTTCACTTATCACTGCCTTCTATAATCCATGACTTCTGTGGCAAAATCAGATTCTCTTACTGAGGACTCCTCCCTTGTATGTGACATGTTGCTTCTCTCTTGCTGTTTACAAGATTCTTTGTATTTGCTTTTCAACAGTTTCAGTATGATGTATTTTTGCTTCCCACCATTACCTCTTTTTTTAAAAAAATATTTTATTTATTTATTTGACAGAGATCACAAGTAGGCAGAGAGGCAGGCAGAGAGAGAGGAGAAAGCAGGCTCCCTGCTGAGCAAAGAGCCCGATGCGGAACCTGATCTCAGGATCCTGGGATCATGACCTGAGCCGAAGGCAGAGGCCTTAACCCACTGAGCCACCCAGGCACCCCTACCTCTTTAAATATTCATTCTGTTCCCGTTTTCTCTCTCTTCTTCTGAGACCCATTATATCCATGTTGATATGTTTGATGGTATCTCCCTTAGGCTCTGTTCATTTTTCTTCATTCTTTTTTTTTTTTTTTCTGTTACTCAGACTGGACAATCTCAATTGACAAATCTTCAAGCACACTGACTCTTTCCTCTGTCTGTTCATTTCTGCTCCTGAGACTTTCTAGTAAATTTTTCATCTTGATTTTTTAATTTTCCATTCCAGATTCTCCAATTGGCTCCCTTTTATAATTTCTATCTCTTTATTGATATTCAATACTTAGTGAAACACATGCAGGATCTCCTTTAGTTCTTTGGCCATGGTAACATCTATTTGAACAAATTTAAATTAGGTGACAAAGTCTTTATGTATTAAGTTCAATATTTGGGCTTCCTCAGAGACAATTTCTATTAATTTCTCTTTTCTTATGATTTGGCTATTTCTTATTGTTTCTTCATATGCTTCATAATCATTTTTTTTGAAAACTGAACATCTAAAATAATATTTGTGGCAACTGTGAAAATCCAATTCTCTCTCCTCCCCAGGTTGTACTCTGCTACTTATTACAGTTGTTTTTTTGCTTGTTCAGTTATTTTTTCCTGAACTAATTTTGTAGTCTGTATTCTTTGTCCTGTTTTGCCACTGAAGTCTCTCTTCTGTTAGTTTAGTCATCAGCTAGTGACTGGACAGTATTTCCAGATCCACTCTGTGTTGGGGCATGCCTTTAACACACAACAGGGCAATGTGAATTCTGCCTTAGCTTTCACTTCCTGCTTGGATAGAGCTTGAAGGTCAGTCAGAAATGAGAGCTGAGGGCCTTCTCAGGTCTTTTTGAATGTGTGCATGGCATTATAGGTCCCCAGGAATATGTCAGAGTTTTTAAAAGTCCTTATTCCCCAAAGAATTTTATTCCTCAGACTTCCTTCAAAATTCTTTTATTAGTCTTTTTTGGCCTCAACTTTCGTGGACTGCCCCAAGCAGCAACAACTAATATATTTGCCTACAAATATTTTTGACAAACACTGTCCTTTTAGACAGTCCTCCAAGGAGCTATCATACAAGTCAAAGCAAACAATTCTTTACAAGTGAGATCCATTCTGCTCTCTCAAGTACTGGAATCTTCACTGGAAATGGGGGCTGTTATCTTCAAGGCCACCGCCGAGGTGTTGAGTAGGGCATGGGATCAGAATAAGTTAAAACACCACAATGCCCTGTGTTCTTACAGAAATACAACTTTTTTTTTTTCTAAATTAATATTCTGCTGGTTGCTGCAAGCTATTGGTTAGATTCCAGATTTCTGGGAATGCTGATTGATAGTTTTTGCCAGGATTTTTGTTGTTTTTATGGAAGGACGGACTTTTGAATTCCTTACTCCATCATTTTTTTCTGGCACCCTCTAAACAAAATCTCTACACATGTCTGAACCAACCAAAGGTTTCTGTGAGCTATTAAGATTTTTATTTATTTGCTTGGCTAACATTCTAACATTTTGTTTTGTGTTTTCACAAAGAGAAAGGTAAACTTTTAGTAGGATTACAGAGGAAAAAAGAATTAATTGTGGTCCGTGAATTCATTTTCTTACTGAGGAACCCATATTGTCAACCTTATGTTAGAATCCCACTGCAGACCTCTAATCTATCTAGACATATTTCTCCAGAGAAAACCTAAGCACTTAAATTATTTTTCCTCCTTTATTTTTTGAAAGTATTTTATTTATTTTAAAGAGAGACAGACTGAGCGGGGGGTGGGGGGCAGAGGGAGATGAAAGAGAAAATATCAAGCAGACTTCACACTGAGTGCAGAGCCTGACACGAGGCTCTCTCTCACAACCCTGAGATTGTGACCTGAGCCAACATCATCATCAAGCCAACATCAAGTTGCTTAACCAACTGAGCCACTCAGGTGACCTTTTCCTCCTTTATATAAGTGTATATTCCACCTTCTATTATTCTGGTTAACATATTGAATAAAGTACATCTAATTCTGAATGATCCTATTTCTCTAAATGAGATTACACTGTTTCTAAATGTTCAAGGTAGTTACTCTTCCCTAGACTTTCTACAAATTTTTAGCTTTTTCAAGATGGTAATTACCATTAGCTGAATCAACATACAAGGCTATATACAGGTATTACATTTAGATAACATTGACAATCTAGTGCCTATCAAAAAAGAAGATATTCTTCAAATGGACTACTTATTAAATGGAAGACCTCTGATAACTTACTTAATTTACATGTGTCTCTAGCTAATTATCTGCATAATAGGGTGCTGCAAGTGGCAGAAAAATATTAGTTATATAGCCCAGTCCTTGTAACCCCTTGTTCCTCAGTTGCAAAACCACAATATTATTTGAATTAGTCATGTACCCAAATAAAGACTGTATTTCCCAGTCTCCTGAGAACAGTTGGCTCCCCAAGTATTACCAACATAAAAATAGAAGATAGATAGATACATAAATAGATGGTGTAATACTGAATTTACTGCTTATTATGACTTATTGCATTACTATTTTTCAAGCTCATCTTACTTTACTGGTCTATGTAGGCTTAAAAAATAACTCAAATTGGAAGGGGAGGTGAACCATGAGAGACTATGGTCTCTGAAAAACAACCTGAGGGTTTTAAAGGGGCAGGGAGTGAGAGGTTGGGGGAACCAGGTGGTGGGTATTGGAGAGGGCATGGATTGCATGGAGCACTGGGTGTGGTGCAAAAACAATGAATACTGTTACGCTGAAAAAATAAAAAATTAAAAAATTAAAAACTCAAATCTTGCCTCATGAAACCTTTTTTTCTGAGTATTTCAGCTTCCAGTTATGTTCTCCTGTATGTTCTGTCCATTTAATCTGATTTCAAGGCATGCATCAAAATTCTATTTTAAAATACAAGTTATATAAATTTTTATATTTTTGTTATTGCCATTGTTGGCCTTCTCATTACATCACAAATTTCTGAAGACAGAGACTTTATTATAGTAGAGTTTTTCGTTCCCTGAACTAAAAACTATTTTGTTCACAGCAGATATTTCTTCAATGATATAAGGGGAAAAATTTTACCTTTATTTAGGACTAATCTGGCATCGGTACCATTAGGCTCTGTGCTTATACCAACTGATTAAATGGACTGATTAGTGGACAGGGACTGTAGGTAATCTTTGTGTTAATCATATAATTGAAACTGGATTTGAACGAGGCAGTGGCAGTCAGTGTTGCCATGGACCGTCCAGGTTTGGTTTGCCTGTGATGGCCCAGAAAGCCCACCAGGAGGACTAGCAAAATGGAATGCAGGAAGGCACCAGGCATGTGGGGACTACGTAAAAAGCACTCCACAACCAGCTCAAGGCAAGTGTGAGTCTTATACAGTTGATGGATGGTGGGAAGATGTAAGAAGTCTGGGCATGATCAGTGATGGGGTGAACAATAGGCAAGGAGTTTAGAAGTTACCAGTTAGATCAGAGGGCTCTGGGGATCCGGGAAAGGAGTTTAGACATTTACCAAAGTGTGATGGGACCTGGCTAATGGGTTTTTAAAAAGCCAATACCAATCTCATTTTCATTTGTAAAAAGCACCTCAAAAAGGTGCCTCCTTAGCTCAGTAGGCAGCATGTCAGTCTCAAAAGCACCTCAACAGTAACATGAAGAAGTGTTATATAGGGTTATGGGCCTAACAAAATGCCATCAACTGAGTAGTTTACAAACAACCAGCATTTACTTTTCACTGTTCTAGAGGAAGTCCTAGATCAAAGTGAGGGCACATTCAGGGTCTGGTGAGGGACAGCCTCACAGATGGTGCTTTCCTCCGTTTCCTAGCATGGCAGAAAAGGCCAGAGATCTCTGTGGGATCTCTTTTATGAGAACATTAATCAAAAGCCCCATCTCCTATTACAATCACCTTGGGGGCTAGAATTTCAACATACAACTTTTGAGGAGATAAAAGCATTCTGTCCACAGCAGTGGTCATTTAAAGTAGCATCAAACCTTAGTGTTTCCTCCTACTTCCTAAAGAGAAGAAGCAACACCCGTAAATTCACAGAACCAGTGACAGTCAGGGCTCTAATTTGATTTCAGGCATGTTTAATCCAAGCCTCTAATCTCTGATAAAATAGGCTTTCATACTTTCTTAAATTGAAGGCACTTTGTCATTCAACTTTAAGATAAAGGTGTCATAATAGCACTGAATATGACCCCCAACTCAGAAACAAAAATGTGCTCAATGCATTGTGAGTTTCAGGTTGTCCTGATGACTTCTAAGGAATCTGGTGGCATGTACCTGGTAACCTGGGAAACAGGAACCATCTTATTCCATGATCTGAAAATCCACCCTTCAGTAATGAAATGCTTATCCCACTGAGCTGATATTTAACTACAAGCAAAAGGGAGCCAAACCCAAATTTTCATGGAACATCTCTAATGCCCATAAATATTTAAGAAAGGATTATATTTCCCATTTTTGTTCTTAAAACATCTTTTCATATTCCCATTCAACATGGTTGTCTTGTGATAGTTCCTGTAGATAAAATATCAGTGACTTTGTCACTAAAACTGTCTGCCTTAATAGCATTCATGTCACTTGGGGAAAAGATATTCAGTGCGTGCTTTACAGTGTTCAGCTTACCTTAACTTCTGAACACAATTACTGTGACACTGATGCAATTGGAACTAATACATTTATATTACTAAAAAGTCACTTCAGAATATGATATTCTCTTGAAAAGACTCTCAAGGAAAATAGAAAGTAAAGATGCCCAGGAAAAGAGAGCAAAGTGTCTAAAAAACAAGATTAGCCTTCCTTACTTGATTCTTTACTAAAGAGAACTGAGCTATGTTTTAGCACTGACACTTTTAGAGAATTCGACCTTTTCTTTGCCTTTACAAACTCTAGAAGCAAGGGCCACAGGGATTTCTGCTCTTTCCTTGTCTTTGGTTCCATTGTATTGCTGCACATATGGGAAGTGACCTAATGGTAATGTAACTGGTAGGTTCAGCACCCCTAATACAACCTAATAGTGGTTCAGGGGAAATGCCCTAAATTCTTTCCTAGAGATATAAGATAAAATGTACCCTTTTGATTAACTGCAGGTGATTTTATCTATTTCCTCAGTGTACATAAATGTGAAAAGCAAAAACTAATAGTCTTATAGAAGTCAGGCACATCACGTTCACATATTTTGCTGCTTGAATCATCACATGGCATGGGTATTAATGGCAAGTATAATTCTTCCAGTTAAAGGAACATTCAGGGTCACTGTAATGCAATTACTCCTTTAGCAGTTCCAGTCACTGCTTTGAAAGACAAGGTGTAGTAGATGCCTTCGTCTAAATTCATTTTCTTTCAGATAAGTCCCCTATCTTATTTTAGGATATTTATTTTAAGTCAGTGAGAAACACAAAATGTCAAACTTAATACTCAATCTTTTTTCTTTTTTAAAGGTTTTATTTATTTATTTGACAGACAGATCACAAATAGTCAGAGAGACAGGCAGAGAGAGAAGAGGGAGCAGGCTCCCTACGGAGCAGAGACCCCGATGCAGGGCTCGATCCCAGGACCCTGAGACCACGACCCAAGCCAAAGGCAGAGGCTTCAACCCACTGAGCCACCCAGGTGGCCCAATACTCAATCTTTTTAATAGAAAAGTCTTGCCCACTTAAGGACTATATAGTGTATAGTTTCCAAGCACAGAGTATAAAATTGTTCATCAATGGCATCTTAAAGAACATTGGTAGGTTAAAAAGCATTTTCCAGGGGCGCCTGGGTGGCTCAGTGGGTTAAGCCGCTGCCTTCGGCTCAGGTCATGATCTCGGGGTCCTGGGATCGAGTCTCGCATGGGGCTCTCTCTGCTCAGCAGGGAGCCTGCTTCCTCCTCTCTCTCTCTCTGCCTCTCTGCCCACTTGTGATTTCTCTCTGTCAAATAAAAAAATAAAATCTTTAAAAAAAAAAAAAGCATTTTCCAAATTTTCTACGTCATTCTCTAATCATAAATAAACTTGTCTTTAAACTTGATATAGACTATATTATTAATTATATTTGTCAACTCAAGCTTGGCTTTAATTTGTCCAGGGGTGTAAGAAAGTTCATCTGGTATATTTCCTTAGCATGTTCTGTTAAATCAAGCATGTTCTCTCTTCTTAGATAAATTCATAATAAATGAATAATAATAAAAATAAAATGTTTACTATTATTAATAAAATTAGTATTTATTTTATTTTATTAAAATAAATTAAAAATTTTATTTTAATAAAAATAAAATGTTTATTATTGTCCCACACAATAACGAAACCCATAATATGAGACTATATGTATAACCCATGCTTCATTGGGTAAAGTCCAAAAAATCACATTTCTTTCACTAATGAACGTAATATGAGTTTGCTTCCTAAGATAACCTCCCTTATTTGGAAGTGTTAGTCATATGCCTCAGAGATAGCTGCTCTTGAGTGAAAGACACCACCATAACTCAGAAGCGCCACCTGGAAGGTAGAGAATATCACAGAATCATCAGACGCTGGTTGGTTCCTTTGAAGCAGGTGTTGCTTAAGCCAGAGCGTCCAAGGATGAGAGCTGGCAGCCCCAGCTTTCTGTGCCCTCGCCCGTCACCCGCAGCACAGGAGCATTGTGGAGACCTGATGCACAGGGTGGTACTGCTTCCGTGAACCTCAAGGAGGGAGACGTGGAGCAGGAGCTCCCCACGGATGCAGCAGGCAAGGGCAGGCAGAGATGAGGGGACAAAGCGCTCAAGAACAGCACCCGATTTTCTGTCTGGTGAGCTTGGTAGTAAAGACATTAAACAAGGGATAAAATGCAAGAGGAAGAGCAGGGACAAAAGCACCACCACTGGAGAAGTCAAGGAAGACGTAAGAAATACTAGAGCGGAAGAGATAAGACCGCACTGGAGGAGCTGGCAGTGCAGCTGACGTGACCTATGATATTTAAAACTATGGGGCTGATGAAATCACCCGGGAAGGGCGCAGAGAGACATGTGGCGGCTTGAAGCCAAGGTGAACTATTGCCAGCACAGAGATATGTCTGAGAACCTTCACGATGAAGTCGCGTGGGGCAGGTCTATTAGGGTCTACTGGCAAAGAGGACTTGAAAAGAATACAGCAAAGCGCCTGTTCTAGGGGAATACCACAGTCCCAGAGGCAATTTATAGTTAAGACCTGGTCCTTTGACTTGAGCCATTTATGCTTCATAAACAAACATGACTAGCAGCAGAGAGCGGACGAGGGAGAAAACAGGGTCTCGAGGCCAAAGAGCAAAGATGAGGCCGTGCTCAAGTGGAAAGGTTGGAGGCTGTGGACTGGGAAAAGAGCAAAAGTGTAAGACTTCAGAGCTATCATGGCTTCATTTGAACACAAAGTGCTTGGTGTGGTTCCAAGCGGGAATAATGGAAGCTGAAGGAAACTGACATTCCTTTGATTTGAAGAGACCAAGGAACTGATAATTAGAATGTGAGTTGCTTATTCACATAAACGTTAAAATCATGTAGCTAATCCAGAGTTCATATAAACGATGAAACTGTGAATTGGGTATGCAAATCATTAATTAACGTGGACCTCCTTGGGAAATAGTATATTGCAGTGAGCATCAGAAATACTGCCTGATCATGTGGGATTTACCACTGATCATAGGAATGATGGTCTAGAACTATGTTATCCAGCACAGTAGCCACGAATGTGTTCCTACCAAATACTTGAACTATAGCCAGTCCAAATTTAGATTTGCTGTGACTGTAAAATACACACTAGCTACTAGAGATAGTACAATAAAAGGCTATAAAATAAATATCTAATTAATAAGTTTATATTAATTTCAGGTTGACATAATAATATTTCAGATATATTAATTAAAGCAATTATTAACATTAATTTCACCTGGTTCTTTTACTTGTTTTATTTTTTTTTCTTATTTCTTAATTGATTTTGAATTTTAAAATCAGGAATGATGTTGAATATTTTCAAATGATTTTTTGCATCTATTGAGAAGATTACATAATTTTAAAAAATTGAAATGGTTAATTAATGAATGACATAGATTGATTTTCAATTATAGGACCAAAACTGCACTCCTACATAAATCCCAGGGGATCCTGATATACTATTTTTTTACGTTCTCTTAGATTTGATTTGGTAACATATTCTTAAAGATTTTGCATCTGTGGGTATGAGGGATATTGGTCTCTAGTGTTGTTTTTAAAATAATATATATGATTGTGGCATCAGAGAAAAGCTTAGATTAGTGATTTGAGAAGCTTGTTTTAAGCTATCTATATTAATATATTCAACATGAGATTCTGGCAGATGGCCATTGTTGTTTTGTTCTGTTTTCTCATTCTGACATGTCTATTATTTCTACATTGTCAGTTTATATCTTTAAACATTTTTAAATTTTTGTGTCACTTCCTTCTATCTTCCTAGTTTCTGATGAGAAATCTACTGTCATTCAAATCATTGTACCTTTATTTTTCTTGGGCCTCTTTTTTCCTTCCTTCCTTCCTTCCTTCCTTTCTTCTTTGACTTGTTTTAAAAGAAGACACAAGAAATCTAAAATCACTTCTCTGGTTCACATTTGTGGCTGATGTTATGTTTCCATGGACAGGGCTAATCAAGAGGTTTAAATGATTTGAGGTAATCCTGCTATTCTTTCTTGCAACCAAGAGCTGACACATGGAAAAAATAGAGCTAGTGTATTGTCATGACTGTGATACGTAGCTATATATATAGTAAGAAAACATGAAGTTATTAAAAAGTAGGTGCAAAGTGATTAGATCAGAATATCAGAGAGGAGTTTTTCTCCTCCCCAGGCTCTGGGTTTGGGTTGCTAAGGGATTAATAATAATCTGATGGTGAAACTACAGTTCACACTCTTCTACCGACCCCATTTCTGCTTCTCTGTTCCCCAATTAAGTTCCTACTTCAATTCTTTCTTTCTGGAGAAAAGATGTCAAACTAGGTCATCGATCATATTACAGGTAATTTTATATATTAATTTGGTTAATTAAAGAATTTTTAAAATAATATATATTACTACATATACATCCCCCAGTTAATCTCATGAAATAGAATTCATGTGTCTGATATGGGACGGTAGCTGCTTTTAAGCTGCAACCTCCAGTACAACCAGTGTTTAAACACCACTCTCTCAATGACCATTCATGGCTCCCATTCACAAAAGATAGAACATGGCTCCTTTTCCAATCATGCTAGCTTGTTTTCTCTTCATGTGTGTTTTTCCATTAAAAATAAAAGGAGGGGCGCCTGGGTGGCTCAGTGGGTTAAAGCCTCTGCCTTAAGCTCAGGTCATGGTCCCAGGGTCCTGGGATCGAGCCCCGCATCGGGCTCTCTGCTCAGCGGGGAGCCTGCTTCCTCCTCTCCCTCTGCCTGCTTCTCTGCCTACTTGTGATCTCTGTCTGTCAAATAAATAAATAAAATCTTTAAAAAAAAATAAAAATAAAAGGATGATTTCTAAAAATAATAATTTCAAAGAACAGTTTTTGAAACAGTCACCTTTTTCCCTGTGGTGATATAATTAATCTTTAAAGACGAATACTGATAAAACAAGGCACGCTAAGAATATTAAGTGATATATAACATCAATTTAAGAGCAGGCCAAGGAGGACAAGGGGCCAAAGAGAAAACGGTGATATTAAAACAATATGAAGCTAAGGAAAAACCTCACCAATAGCACATAATTTCATCATTGCTAGAGGTAGGCCACATGTTTGGCAATGAGCTTTAACAGCCAGCAGAGAAAAGAGGAAACAGGATCTCAGGAAATAGTCATAGTGACCATGAGAAAAGAATAAACCAGTTACTTTGGCACACTATGTATTTTCCTAACAGTGAGCCTGAAGAAAAAAAAAAAAAAAAAAAAGTCCTGCTCTGGTTTTTAAAAGTAACAGACGAGGGGCACACGGGTGGCTCAGTCGGTTTAGTGTCTGCCTTTGGCTCAGGTGTTGATCCGAGGGTCCTACGATCAAGGTCTGCATAGGGTACCTGGCTCAGTGGGGGGTCTGCTTGGCCTTCTTCCTCCGCCCACCCTCACTGCTCATGCTCTCTCTCAAATAAATAAATAAAATCTTAAAAAAAAAAAAAAGAACAAAATAGGTGATATTATTTATGGCGTCCAAGAGAGAATTTTTAAAAATCTGTACTATCTATATTCGTGCACGCGCACACACGGCCCTTTATGGATCCTTTTTTACCCTTACTCGCTCCAAAATAATTCTCTGTCGAACTTTCCCTCTTACATAGTAACATCGAGTCAGTCTTATCACATATTTTCCCATTAAAAATTAACTTTCCAGTATATGTGCTGCCCAAGTGAGCACTAAAAATTAACTTTCTAGACTAACTTTTCAGCAAACCAATCTCTCTAAGTTAACTCACTTATTTCCCAGAAACAGTATGTGATAAGGGGTTACAATATTAACTCTTATGAAAACTGTGTGTAACTCAATGGTTTCTGGTCATATGCAAGCCAGAGATTTTTAACATTTTCCTTTTTTTTTTTTTTTTTTAAGCTGAAACGATTTCTTGGATTTATTTTCCAAAAAGAAAACTTAAATGGAACTCTGGTATATCAAATGGTCACAGAAGGAGCTTCCCAGATTGACATACTGGACTTCTGGAGTCCAGCCTGCCTTAGCCATGCCTTTGGCCCTCCACGGTGCTGGGACCCAGCCACATGCCAGCAATCTACAAAGCAATTTCAACACCACTGCCTTATATGAAAGAGATGCCAAATTCTTGGGGTAGTAGCAGTGGGGATGTTTGGGGGCTTGTCAGCCCTTCCAATTCTCTCCATCCAGAGAGCTGTTACTCTGCCTCTGACAAGAAGCACCCCTCACTCCCAGGTTATATACTGTCTCAGAAACATCAAGTCCACACTAAAACCTGCACACAGATGTTTATAGCAGTTTGATTCATAATTGCCAAAACTTGGAGGCAACGGAAATGCTTTTCAGTAGGTGTATGCATAAACAAACTGTGGTATATCCAGACAATGGAATATTATTCAATGCTCAAAAGAAATAAACTATCAAACCATGAAGTCATGGCGGTAACTTAAATGCATATTACTAAGTGAGAGAGCCAGTCAGAATTACTATATGCTTCCAACTATAGGACATTCTGGAAAAAAGCAAAACTATGTAGACGCTAAAAATATCAGTGGCTGACAGGGACTGGGAGAGGAGAAGGATGAACAGGCAAAGCATAGAGGATTCTAAAGTCGGTGAAAATACTCTGTATAAGGCTGGCTCTATGTCATCATGCATTTGTCCAAACCCAAACAATGTCCACAATCAAGAGTAAACCTTAAACTATGGACTTGGAGTGATTATGATGTGTCAGTGTAGGTTTATCCTTGGCAAAAGGTGTTACCATTCTGATGAATGAAACTGATAACAGGTGGCTATGCATGTTGTTACAAAATTGAAGTCTTTTTAAAAAATGTTGACAACAACTCTTACCACATATGGGCATGACTGAAACGTGTTTGGAATTTGATGGAGTGAGGGTTGAGGTTATACCATCTGGTAACGAATCCTGGCCAGCTGGGTTGCTACCTAAAGGCAAAGCAAACATGAAATGCAGAGAGAAGGAGGAAGTTATAAATGATGATCAGAACTTACAATGTATTGCAGAAATGGCAACCATTAATTTTTTTTGGTTCTGTTATATGCCAATTTATTTTTTGACACTATCTTGTGACTTTACTATTTTATCTAAGATAAAGCACTGATAGGTAATTTTGCAATTTAGTCCTTAGCTATGAGGCAGCAAGTAGTGATTGTGACTGAAATATAAGAACAATTAGAAATCCAAAACCACAAAACACACTCTTAAATTCTGCAAACTAAATAAGAATTATAGACTCAATCTAACATCATCTTTAATAGAATTATACACTGGGCAGCAATCATTATGAATTGTGAGGAACAAGAAAGTCAGTGTAATCTAATTCACTTTTATAATAAAATGAAGCACCCAGAGGGCTTGAGCAGTAGTGATAAATTTGATAATTCTAGACATAGCCATTGACAATGGCCATATTTCTGCATCATATAATATAGCCTCTGTAAAATGAGAAAAAATGTAATAACAGTTTACTTCAGAACTTTCCCAAGGGTCAGATTAGCTTCATGAAATACTGAGTAAAACACAGGTAGATCTGTATATAATGAGGATGTCGTCTGTTCTGAGATATCTCAACAAATGAATTTTGAATGATTAATCCTTAGATTCTTAATTTTGTTTTTTGTTGTTGCTATTGTCAAGATTTTCCCTTCAAATCATTAGCCATAAAAAATGCTTCCTTAAAAAATACCTAGCCCCACAGAAGGAATTTAGAGGAAAAGGGTCATCAATGTTTCCTTGTGTTAATTTTGAGACTACCTTTCTCACAATCCAACTACTGAATAGTGTTAAAAAGAAAGCCTGAGATGGTCACTACTTTTATGTTCTCCTACCTTTTAATTATAGAAAATAATGTATACATATAAAGTAAACAGAACAATATAAAGAATTTCCACCTATCATCACACAGTTTCAATAATTACAAACATTCTGCCATTTTCATGTATCTATACCTTGACTGATTTCCCACTCTGTAATATTAACAACAATAATGACAATGACAACTATTTTATGGGTAAGAATGATTATTACTATTATTATTATTATTATAGGTCTTCATTTGAAGTATAAATTTCATACACTAAAAGGCATTGAAATTTCAGTCAAAAAATTCTGATGAATGGATACAGCTATGTAACCTGAACTCATAATGACATAGAACATTTCCATCTCCCCAAAACAAGTCCTTCTCTTCACAATTATAATTCCCTCACCCCCCAAAGCCATTGTCTTGATTTTTCTCCTTAGTTTTTTCTGTTACAGAATTTCATATAAACATAATCACAGAATTTATTTTTTCAAAATATTTTACACCAACATCTTTTCTTCAAAGGATGCCTAAGGCAATCATTCATGCTGTTCACCTATCAGTAGTTCATTTTACTAGTTCATTTTACTAAGTAGAATTCCACTGTATGATTACATTGTAATTTATTCACTCTCTTAGTGACAAATGACTTCCTAATTACTCCTTTAATTTCTTTTGTGACCTATGCATTATTCTGAAGTGTTTTTTTTTAATTTCTGAATATTTTCTACTTTTTAGATATTGATTGTTAATGATTTCTAACCTCTTTCATCATGGAACATAACCTATAATATTTTCAATATTTTGAAATTAGTGCACTGAGACATTTTTAGGGCCCAGCATATGGTCTATCTTGGTGAATGTTCCATGTTCACTTGAAAAGAATGTCTATTCTGCAAATGTTGGCATTATTGGTATATAAAGGCCAACATGATTAATTGTGTCTATTAGGGCAACATGATTAATGTGCCATTCATATCTTGTACATCATTACTGATTATTTTGGTCTACTTGTTCTACTGAAAAGGTTGGTATTGTGGTCTCCAACAATACTTGTGGGTTTGTCTATTTTTATTTTGTCCTCTCAGTTTTTCTCTCATGTATTCTGAAGTTCTGTTACTAGGTTATATGTATTTATAATTTTTACGTTTTCCTGATGCATTAATACTCTTATAATTTTCAATGTCCCTCTTTGTATTTCACAAAATTTTCTGTCTAAAAGTTTTCCCCAACCTATAAGTTAGCCATTCCAACTTTTTATTATTATAGTCTGAATCACATATCTTTTATTTTAATTCTAACTTTCAACCTGTTTTTATTTTTATAATTAATGTATGTCCCTTAAAGATTATATACTTGGGTCTTCTTTCATTAATTGGTTTAAAAATCTTTGTCTTTTATTTGTAGGATTTAGTCATTTATATTTAATGTAATTTTTTAAAAAAATTTTATTTATTTATTTGACAGACAAAGATCACAAGTAGGCAGAGAGGCAGGCAGAAGGAGAGGAGGAAGCAGGCTCTCTGCTGAGCAGAGAGGCTGATACAGGGCTCAATCTCAGGACCCCTGGATTGTGACCTGAGCTGAAGGCAAAGGCTTTAACCCACTGAGGCACCCAGGTGCCCCTTTAACATAATTATTAGTAAGATTTCATTTAGGTCTGCAATTTTACTATGTTTTCATTTGGTCTTAGTGGTATTTCTTGTTCCTTTGTTCCTCACTTTTTAGTTTCATATGGGATAATTCCTTTTTTTTTTTTTTTTTTAGTATTTCACTTTGATTTCTCTATTAGCATTTCAGGGATTTGTGTTATTTTTAAAGTGGTTACTCTAAAATTTATAATATACGTATTTAAATGGACACAATCTACTTACTGTTAATTCTGTACTATTTCACATAAAATAATCTTACTATAGTATAGCTATATTTTCATTTGTTCTTTGTGCCATTCTTGTTACATATGTTACAATTATTCACATTATATATTCCTCAATATGTTACAATTTTTGCTTTAAGAAATTAAGAAAATAAATTATATGTGTGTTGTGTATTTACATATTTTAAATTTTTTAAATATTTGACTACATAGTTACATTTCTGGTGATCTTCATTCCTTCCTATAGATCCAACTTACTAACTGCTGTGTAATTTCCTTGTAACCTGACAAGCTATCAGCATTTCTTGTAGTATAGATCTGTTTCAGTCTGTTTTTCAAGGGTACATACACCTCCATTTTCTGTCTTATTTTGGCAATTCTCTCAGAGACTTCAAATAGGTGGGAGTTTTGAGGGAGTTAAGGGATAGAACAGATTTTATCATTGTTATCTGCAGCTGCCTTAGTTGGAATAAGCCATTTCAACATCAGCAGAACCTGAAATCCCTACTGTTTATATTTTAACACACTAAATAATAGTCCTATTTATTCACTAAAGAAACCTTTATTTGGACTTTAAAATGTGCTAGACATTAACAAAGGCAAAGCTTATTAACAGACTTGCAAGTAATTTGGTATGATTAGGAGACAGCATGCTGGGGAGAGTGGAAAGCAGTCTATGATGAAAATAGCCATGCAAACATATATGTATTTTATTTTGTAGGTTATAAGGAGCTGTTGATAGAATTTAAACAAAAGAAAAAAATAAGCAGATATGGGGTATTTAAAAGACCAATGGCATGGATGAAGAAATTATAAAGCAAAGCCAATGGGTAAAAAGACCATTTGGAATACTCATAGAATTTGTATGGATTTAAAGAAAAGGAGAGGAAATCAGGAAGCAGGAGGCAGAATTTGAGGATGATTCAGATCTTGAGAGTAAGCAAAAGTGATCTGATAGAAGGTATTGATCCCAAGTGTGGTCGATGAAAAAATTACCTTAAGTTCTGAATATCTGTTTCTTCCAAGCTTTACTGATGTAACTGTCTAAACATGCTAGTGCATTTCTCTGACATATATAACAACAGTTCCTGTCATCTACTATGTGCAGAGGACACTAAACAAGAAGGGACACAAACATCTCCTCAGATCAGATGCCCAGTATCCCGGAAGTTAGGAATATTTTCCTGAAGTACTGATTTTTTTTTTTTAATATCTTATTTATTTGACAGAGAGAAATCACAACTAGGCAGAGAGGCAGACAGAGAGAGAGGAGGAAGCAGGCTCCCTGCGGAGCAGAAAGCGCGATGTAGGGCTGAATCCCAGGGCCCTGAGATCATGATCCGAGCCCTAGGCAGAGGCTCTAAACCACTGAGCCACCCAGGCGCCCCGTGGAGTAATGATTCTTAATCAGGGTACAAATAAACGCCAAGAGAGTTTTTAAAAAATACTCATATCTAGGTCCCATCCAGAAAGGATGAAGTACTTGTTCTGGGGTTTGCCTTGGGTATTGGAATTTTTGAAGCAGTTGGTTTTCATATCTCATGGGCATTATAATCACCTGGAGGGTTTGTTATATCAAAGATTGGTAGGCCTCACTCCAACAGCTCTGACTTACTAGGCTTAGAGCAGGTCCTGAGAATTTGTATTTTTAACCAGTTCTCAGGTGCTGCTGATACTCCTGGTCTATGGAACCAGATTTTGAGAACCACTGTCCTAGAGACATTTGAAAATCCCAAAATGCAGTGAAAATTAAGTAATGCCATAGGTGCCATAATGTTAGGAATAAAGATTGCTTTGATTGATATGAAAATAGAAAAAATAAGTTTTCCATTCTACTCTTAAGATCAAGCAATCTAAGCCAAAATAAAAGGCCCAATAAAGATACAGAAAGATCAGCTAAATAACTAGAAATTCAACAGCCAATAATCAAGAAAAACTTGAATGTTAGCTATTCAGGTGATAAAGAGAGAGTTGAGTAAGCAATCTTTAAGAGAATAACACCAGGTGCTCTTATCTTTTGTAGAGGGCAATTCAAGACAAAATTTATTTTGAGATGCTGATAAAATGATTTAGACCAATGTAAGAAATAATTCTTCTCAAGGATGTTAATTAAGCAAAGCTTACCCAGGTTGCTTCTGGGATAGGGTATTTATGTTTCCTAATTCTAGAATGATTTGAATATAGCTTTTTCCCATACTGTGTACTTGTGACATCTGCATTTTCTACCTTCACTTTTGCCCACTGCTTGCTCTTTTGTTCTGTCTAAATGAATCTGGGTTTGGGTCCAAGATGGTGATGTTAGAACACCCTGAACTCACCTCCTCCACAGAACATACAAAATTATACCTAATTACAGAGCAACTCTTCTTAAAGAAGAACTGAAGGCCCACCAAACCACTTCTGCACAGCAAAAGAGAGAATGGCAAAGAGAATACTGAAAAAGACAGAAACTCTACAACAAAGGGAACCCCCACTCCCAACATGGCAAACTGCAGCAGGGAAGGACAGTACTGAAGGAACATATTCCCCTGTCTTAGGCACAGGAAAAAAGCCTCTATAAAAGAAAAACTAGCATATAAATGAGCCAGCTCTACAACTCCACTGAATGGCAAGGAAAATGCTAGAACTCTCTCTACATAGGAGAGCCTAACAAAGGTGGTTTTAACTCCCCTTCCACCTTGAAAGCACATACCAGTGCACTATCTGGGTGCCCTATCCAGCCTGCCTCAGAGAGTCCTCAGCTCCAGCTATCCTACAGGTGCTTTCTCTGAGTAATATGTCAGGATACCCTAGCTTGCACCCACTTTACTTTAGCTGTCCTGCCAGGGCACCCATTGCATGGAGAGCTCATGGACCGCACTGGCCTCTGCCCACCAGATCTTTAGTGGTCAAGGAATTTACCAACACTAAACTAGACTTACAAGAAATGTTAGAGGGACTTCTTTAAATGGAAAAGAATTGGCCATAATTAGATTTAAGAAAATTATGAATAAAAGATGTAAAATAAGATAGCATATACATAAGATGTGGAGGAGGGAGTAAAAAAATGAGAAAAGTTTTTTTTTTTAATGTGTTTGAACTTAAATGACCATGAACTTAATATAGATGGCTATATTCTTAAGATGTTATATATAAATCTCATGATAACCACAAACCCAGAATCTATTAGAAATATACAAAAAAATAAAAGGAAAATGAAACATTAGATCAGCAACTCATCAACTCATCAAGGACAGAGTGCAAAAGACAAAGAAAGGAACATGGAAGAACTAGAAAAACAAGCAGAAATAATGAACAAAATGGCAATAAGTATATCCTTATCAATACTTTAAATGTAAATGGCCCAAGTAATCTAATCAAAAGACATAGGGAATAGATTAAAAAAGAAGACACATCTATATGCTGCCTGCAGGAGGCTCATCTCAGATATAAAGATAAATACAGACTGAAAGTAAAGAGATGGAAAAATATCAACCATGAAAATGGAAGCAGAAAAAGAAAAAAAAAACTGGGGTAGCAATACTTATATCAGACTTCCAAACAAAGACCACAATAAGAGATGAAGAAGGGCATTACATAATGATAAAAAGATCGATCCAACAGAGGATATAAAAATTGTAAATATGCATCTAACATTGCAGCACCTGAATACATACAGCAAATAATAGTACAATAACAAGAGAAACCAGTGGTAATGCAATAATAATAGGGAAACTTGACATTCCTATTATGTCAGTGGACAGATCACACAAGCATGAAAATCATTAAACAATGTCTTTGAATGACATGTTAGACCAGATGTATAATAACAGATACATACAGAACATTCCATCCCTAAACTGCAAAATACAAAATACAAATTCATTTCATGTGCACATGAAAGTTCTCTAAAATAGATCTTAACATTATATCACAAAACAAGCCTCAATAAATTTTATTTTTTATAAGATTTTGTTTATTTCTTTGTCAGAGAGAGAGGGTGTGTGTGTGTACAAGCAGGGACAACAGCAGGTAGAAGAAGAAACAGGAGCCCAATGTTTTTGATCCCAGGACCCTGAGATGATGACCTGAGTCGAAGGCAGACACTTAACCAACTGAGACACCCAGGTGTCCCAACAAATGTCAATAATTTTCAAAAGACTGAAATCATATCATACATCTCTTCTGACTAAAACAGTATTAAACTAGAAATGAATCAAGAAAAAAAAAAACAAATACAAACATGTAGAGACGAAACAGATGATACTAAACAACCAAAGGGTTGTTTAAATGAAGAAATCAAAGAAGAAATAATACATGGAGGCAAATGAAAATGAAAATACAGTGGTTTGAACTCTTTGGAAAGCAAAAATAGCTGTTCTAACAGGGAAATATATAGCTATACAAGGCTACCTCAAAAAAGAAGAAAAATCTCAAGTAAACAGTCCAGCTTCTCACTTAAAGGAACCAGCAAAACAACAAATAAAACCTAAGGTGAGTAGAAATAAATAATAAAAATCAGGGCAGAAATAAATGACAGAGATTTAAAAAATTAAAAAACAGAAAAAAAATCAATGAAACCAAGTGCTGCTTTATTTAAAACATGAACAAAATTGATAAACCCTTATCCAGATTCATCAAGAAAGACAGAAAGAACCCAGATAAAATCGAAACAAGAGAAAGAATAATAGACATCACAGAAATATAAAGGATTATAAGAAAATACTAAAAAAAAAAAAATACATGCTCACAAATTGGACAACCTAGAAGAAATAGATAAAATCTTAGAACATACAACCTTTCAAAACAGAATCAGGAAGAAATAGAAAATCTAAACAGACTAATAACATAAATTGAATCAGAAATGAAAAACTACCAAAAAATAGAAGTCCAGAATGATATGGTTTCATAGGTGAATTCTTTTTTTTTAAGGATTTTATTTATTTATTTGAAATATATATAGAGAGAGATCACAAGTAGGCAGAGAGGCAGACAGAGAGAGGGAGAAGTGGACTCCCCGCTGAGCAGAGAGCCTGATGCGGGCCTCGATCCCAGGACCCTGAGATCATGACCTGAGCCGAAGGCAGAGACTTAACCCACTGAGCCACCCAGGTGCCCTCATAGGTGAATTTTACCAAATATTTAAAGAAGAGTTAATACCTGGTCTCCTAAAACTATTACAAAAAAAGAAAAAAAAGAAAAGAAAAGAAAAAGGAAAGCTTCCAAGTTTATTGTATGAAGCCAAAATTTCCCTGATACCAAAACCAGCCAAACACATCACAAAAGAAAGGGGAGGAGGAGGAGGAGGAGAGGGGAAAGGAAGGGAAAGAAAGAAAACCACAGGCCAATATTCCTGATGAACAGAGATGCAAAAATCCTCATAAAATAAAGGATCATTTAACATGACCAAATGGAAATTATTCTGGATATGTGAGGATGGCTCACTATTAGCATATCAATCAACATGATATGCCATATCAACAAAAGGAGGAATAAAAACCATATGATCATCTCAAAAGATGCAGAAAAAGCAATTGAAAAAAAATTCAACGTCTGTTTATGAAAAAGCTCTCAACCAAGTGGGTTCAGAGGCAATGTATCTCACCATAGGAAAGATCATCCATGAAAAACTTACAGCTAACATCATACTTAATGGTGAAAAACAGAGCTTCTTCTTTAAGATGAAGGACAAGACAAGGACGTCCACTCTTACCACTGTTACTCAACACAGTACTGGAAGTCCTAGCCACAGCATTCAGATAAGACAAAGAAATTAGAGGCATCCATATTGGTAAAGAAGAAGCTAAACTGTCACCATTTCCAGATGACAAGGTAGTGTCTGTAGAAAACTTTAGAGTTAAAAAAAAAAAAAACCTACTAGAGCTGATAAATGATTTCAGTAAACGGCAGGATACAAAATTAATAACCACATATTGGTTGTGTTTCTATACACTAATAACAAAGAGGCAGAAAGAGAAATTAAGAAAATCGTTTCCAATTGCACAAAAAGAAAAAAATATTTAAGAATAAAGCAAGGAGGTAAAAGACCTGTACTCTGAAACTTGTAAAACACTGACAAAAAAAACTGAAAATGACACAAACAAATGGAAAGATACACTATGCTCAGAGGTTAGAAGAATTAATATTGTTAAAATGTTCATACTACCAAAAGCAGTCTACAGAGTCAATGGAATCCTATCAAAGTACCATTAGCATTTCTCATAGAACCAGAACAAATAATACTAAAATTTGTATGGAAACACAAAACACTTCAAATAGCCAAAGCAATCTTGAGAAAAAAAACAAAGCTGATAGTACCACATTCCAGATTTGAAGATATACTAGAAAGCTGTAATCAAAAGAGTATAGGAGAGACACAAAAACAGACACACAGAGTAATAAGACAGAATAGAGATACCAAGAAATAAACCCATGTGTATCTGGTCAACTAATCTATGTCAAAGGAGGCAAGAACATATCATGGGGGAAAAACAGTTTCTTCAAAAAATTCTCCTGAGATAAATGGACGGCTAGTAGCAAAGGAATGAAACTGGACCACTTTCTAAAACAATACACACCAAAAAAATCTCAAAATGAATTAAAAATCTAAATATGAGACCTGAAATCACGAAACTCCCAGGAAATAACATAGGCAATAATTTCTCTTACTTTGGTCATAGCAACATTTTTCTAGGTATGTCTCCTAAGGCAAAGGAAACAAAAACAAAAATAAAGTATTGGGACTCCACCAAATTAAAAAGCTTCTGCACAGTGAAGGAAACCAATATCAAAACAAAAGGCAATCTACTGAGTGGAAGAAGATACTTGAAAATGACATATCTAATAAGGGGTTAATATCCAAAATATATAAAGAACTTCTACAACTCAACATCAACAGCAACAATGACAGTAACCAATCTGATTCAAAATTGGCAGAGGACTTGAATAGACATTTTTTTCCAAAAAGACATACAGATGGCCAACAGACACATAAAAGGATGTTAATCACCCATAATCAGGGACATACAAATCAAAAACACAAGGAGATATTTCTTTAAATCTGTCAGATTGACTAAAATTAAACACACACACACACACACACACACACACACACACACACACACTAATTAGTATTGGCAAGGATGTGGAGAAAAAGGAACCCTCATGCCCTCTTGGTGGGAATGTAAATGGATACAGCCACTGTGGAAAACAGGATGAAGGTTCCTCAGAAAGTTAAAAATAGAAATACTGCATGATCCAATAATTCTACTACCGGGTATCTACTCAAGGAAAACGAAAACACTAATTCAGAAAGGTATAGGTAGTCATATGTTGACTGCAGCATTATTTACAATAACTAAGATACAGAAACAACTGAAGGGCCAATTGATAGATAAATTAATAAGGAAGAAGTGGTATGTATAAAAAATATAATATGTACAGTTTTTTGGTTTTTTTGTTTTTTTAAAATTTTTTATTTTTTATAAACATATATTTTTAATCCCCAGGGGTACAGGTCTGTGAATCACCAGGTTTACACACTTCACAACACTCACCATAGCACATACCCTCCCCAATGTCCATAATCCCACCCCCTTCTCCCAAACGCCCTCCCCCCAGCAACCCTCAGTTTGTTCTGTGAGATTAAGAGTCACTTATGGTTTGTCTCCCTCCCAATCCCATCTTATTTCATTTATTCTTCTCCTACCCACTTAAGCCCCCATGTTGCATCACCACTTCCTCATATCAGGGAGATCATATGATAGTTGTCTTTCTCTGCTTGACTTATTTCACGTTCAGTTTTATATATATGTAATGTACATAATATACATACAATGCAATATTACCCAGCCAAAAAAGGAATGAGATTGTGCCATCTGTGACAACGCAGACAGACCTACAGAGTATTATGCTAAGTCAGACTGGGAAAGGAAAATACCATAAGATTTTACTCACATGTGGAAACTGACAACCTGAATAGACCAATATCTAGTAACGAGATTGAAGTGGTGATCAAAAACCTCCCAAAAAAACAAGAGCCCAGGACCTGATGGATTCCCTGGAGAATTCTACCAAACTTTCAAAGAAGAAATAACACCTATTCTCCTGAAGCTGTTTCAAAAAATTGAAGCAGAAGGAAAACTTCCTGACTCTTTCTATGAAGCCAGCATTACCCTGATCCCCAAACCAGGCAAAGACCCTACCAAAAAGGAAAATTTCAGATCAATATCACTGATGAATATGAATGCTAAGATTCTCAACAAGATCCTAGCAAACAGGATCCAACAGCATATTAAAAAGATTATCCACCATGACCAAGTGGGATTCATCCCTGGGCTACAAGGATGGTTCAACATTTGCAAATCAATCAATGTGATAGAACAAATTAATAAGAGAAGAGAGAAGAACCACATGGTCCTCTCAATTGATGCAGAAAAAGCATTTGACAAAATCCAGCATCTGTTCCTGATTAAAATGCTTCAAAGTATAGGGATAGAGGGAACATTCCTGAACTTCATAAAATCTATCTATGAAAGACCCACAGAAATATCATCCTCAATGGGAAAAATCTTGCGTCCTTCCTGTTGAGATCAGGAACACGACAAGGATGCCCACTCTCACCACTCTTGTTCAACATAGTATTAGAAGTCCTAGCAACAGCAATCAGACAACAAAGGGAAATAAAAGGTATCCAAATTGGTAATGAAGAAGTCAAACTCTTTCTCTTTGCAGATGACATGATTCTTTATATGGAAAACCCAAAAGACTCCACCCCCCAAACTACTAGAACTCACACAGCAATTCAGCAACGTGGCAGGATACAAAGTCAATGTACAGAAATCAGTGGCTTTCTTATACATTAACAATGAAAATACAGAAAGGGAAATTAGAGAATCGATTCCATTTACTACAGCACAAAAAACCATAAGATGCCTGGGAATAAACCTAACCAAAGAGGTAAAGGATCTGTACTCAAGGAACTACAGAACACTCATGAAAGAAATTGAAGAAGACACAAAAAGATGGAAGACCATTCCATGCTCTTGGATCGGAAGAATAAACATCGTTAAAATGTCTATACTGCCTAGAGCAATCTATACTTTTAATGCTATTCCGATCAAAATTCCTCCGGTATTCTTCAAAGACCTGGAGCAAATAATCCTAAAATTTGTATGGAATCAGAAGAGACCCCAAATCGCTAAGGAAATGTTGAAAAACAAAAATAAAACTGGGGGCATCACGTTACCTGATTTCAAGCTTTACTACAAAGCTGTGATCACCAAGACAGCATGGTACTGGCATAAAAACAGACACATAGACCAGTGGAACAGATCAGAGAGCCCAGATATAGACCCTCAACTCTATGGTCAATTAATCTTCAACAAAAAAGGAAAAAATATACAGTGGAAAAAAGACAGTCTCTTCAATAAATGGTGCTGGGAAAACTGGGCAGCTATATGTAGAAGAATGAAACTCAACCATTCTTTTACACCGTACACAAAGATAAACTCAAAATGGATAAAAGACCTCAATGTGAGACAGAAATCCATCAGAATCCTAGAGGAGAACATAGGCAGTAATCTCTTCAATATCAGCCACAGCAACTTCTTTCAAGATATGTCTCCAAAGGCAAAGGATACAAAAGCGAAGATGAACTTTTGGGACTTCATCAAAATCAAAAGCTTCTGCACAGCAAAGGAAACAATCAAGAAAACAAAGAGGCAACCCACAGAATGGGAGAAGATATTTGCAAATGACAGTACAGACAAAAGGTTGATATCCAGGATCTATAATGAACTCCTCAAACTCAACACACACAAAACAGACAATCATATCAAAAAATGGGCAGAAGACAGGGACAGACACTTCTACAATAAAGACATACAAAATGGCTATCAGACACATGAAAAAATGTTCATCATCACTAGCTATCAGGGAGATTCAAATTAAAACTACATTGAGATATCACCTTTCACCAGTTAGAACGGCCAACATTAGCAAGACAGGAAACAACACGTGTTGGAGAGGATGTGGAGAAAGGGGAACCCTCTTCCACTGTTGGTGGGAACGCAAGTTGGTGCAGCCTCTTTGGAGAACAGTGTGGAGATTCCTCAAGAAATTAAAAATAGAACTTCCCTATGACCCTGCCATTGCACTACTGGGTATTTACCCAAAAGATACAGGTGTAGTGAAAAGAAGGGCTGTATGTACCCCAGTGTTGATAGCAGCGATGGCCACAGCTGACAAACTGTGGAAAGAACCAAGATGCCCTTCAACAGATGAATGGATAAAGAAGATACGGTCCATATATACAATGGAACATTATACAGCCATCAGAAAGGATGAATATCTAATTTTTGCATCAACATGGATGGGACTGGAAGAGATTATGCTGAGTAAAATAAGTCAAGCAGAGAGAGTCAATTATCATATGGTTTCACTTATTTGTGGAGCATAACAAAAAGCATGGAGGACATGGGGAGTTAGAGAGAAGGGGGTTGGGGTAAATTAGAAGGAGAGGTGAATCATGAGAGACTATGGACTCTGAAAAACAATCTGAGGGGTTTGAAGTGGTGGGGGGAGGCGGGGGGAGGTCGGGGTACCAGGTGGTGGGTATTATAGAGGACATGGGTTGCATGGAGCACTGGGTGTGTTGAAAAAATAATGATGCTGTTATGTTGAAAATAAATAAATGAAAAAAAAAAGATTTTACTCACATGTGAAATCTAACGAACATAAAGGCAATCTACTGAATTATAGAAGATACTTGAAAATGACATATCTAATAAGGGGTTAATATCTGAAATATATAAAGAACTTCTACAGTTCAACATCATCATCAACAACAACAACCAATCTGATTCTAAATTGGCAGAGGACTTGAATAGACATTTTTTTCCAAAGAAGACATACAGCTGGCCAACAGACACATAAAAGCATAGGGGATACAGTCAAGTATACTGTCATGCATCGTATGGAGCAGATATTAGCTACACCTGTGGTGACCACAGCATAATGTACAGAGAAGCTGAATCACTAGGTTGTACACCTGAAACAAATGTAACATTGTGTGCCACCCAAACAAAAACAAATTTAACTTTTAATATTAAAAATGAATGAATTTAGGAACTCAGATTATATAGAGAAAAGGAGAAGGTATAAGCTGAAAAAAATTATTTCAAAATTATAAAATTCATGCTACATTTTTCTGCAAATTATTTTAAAGGAATTTTTATTTGACAGCTTGACTTTTGTTTAAACTAGTTTATAAACATTCAGAATTGGTAGTATCTTCTTAGATATGACCATCATTTTTTTAACATATCTGTGAATTTCTCTCAAAATAAACATTATTTTAGTAAACAATAGGTGACATTCGAAAACATTGGAGAAACTCTAATTATTCATGTATGCTGTCAACTTCAAAAGGCCCATGCAACAGAAATACCAAGTGATAATATCTATAGCTTTTTTATGGTGTTCTTTCAGAAAAGAGGCATTTCCTGCTATTTCCTTGGCAGCTTATCTGTATCTTAAAACATACTAAGAATGGGTAAAACCATTCTAATTTTAAAACACATATATATTTATATGCATGCCATTTTGTTATAATGAAATTGCTCTCAACACCTTATTGCTTTTTTTTTTTAACAACTAAAACCTCAAAAAAAAAAAAATGTTTCAAAGAATGGGGAGACAAATGTGTCCTGACCAGAACTTAAGATTGTATTTTAGCTCAAATAACCACCTGACTGGCTACAAACAGTGATCATTGATAAAGTAATTTGCTCGGTTCTATGCAACATTTATTTCATACACTTCTTATTCTCACCTGCTTAGTCATTCTTCATATTACTACTCTGAGCTTATTTTCTTACTAACTGATTTTAATTTATCTTGTTTATATATTATAAGGTGACATAAATTCTGTTGGAAACAAATTGAGAAAATGGATAATGGGTGGAGAAATGGAGATCTGTCCAGGTGAATGGTCAGGGGAGAAGATGGGAAAGAGATGGTGAGTCGTACAGGAGAGGAGAGAAGCATGGGAGGAAGCGGGGGTGGGGCAGCTGTGGAAAAGGAGGGAGGGAGGAAAGAGGAAGGACAGAAAGAAAGAAAAAAATCTGTCCATCACTTTGGGTAATAAAGCCTTTGTATTGGATTCAAGAATGCCATTCAAAAGGTTAATGAGTTGCACTTCTAATACCTCCATTTATTGTTGCAACAAACAAATAGGCAGGAATCAAAAAGTACTGCTGTACATGATTATCCTCAATTCTTAACAGATCCAAAACCAAACTTATTTTCCTTACTTCCCTTTTTTCATCTCGTTCTTTAGTCCTCACCGTACACCATATAATGAGATGGTTAAAATAATGACAAATATTCTGAAGATAGTCATGTGAATTTTGAAGAACGGTGTAAACTCAAGCAAATTAATGTTTCTTATCCAATATCCTCATTGGATTGCCAGGATAAAATGAGATGACATTTGTGAAAACTCTATTTTCCTGCCTTTCATATAACAGATGTTCAGCAAATAAAAGAACCTTTACTTACTCTTATAATCTTTGGCATATTGCTTTTGGAAGTTCAAAATTACATAATCTAGTTCCTTATCATCTATCACGTACATTGGAAAAAAATTTTTTTAATCTCTCTACCTTCTCTACTTTCAATCTCATTTTCTCCCTCTCAACACACCTTTATTATAGCATTCTGAATAAGGATAAAAATTCATTTTTCCCAACACTTTTCTCATGGTGTCAAGTAACACTGTTCAAAGCCTGTCAGTGGGTGGTCACTGCAATCGAGTTAATAACAAAATTTACATTTACTCTCAAATGTGTTTTCAGTTTCAGTTAACTCTCCTCTGGTCCCCACCACCGATGCTGCAATTCATCTTACTTTTCTTCTATGCACATCTCCACGTAGCTACCTCCACGAGCTCTTTCTTCTTCTATTCACACAAGCATGTTCTATATTTGGCTTTATTTCCTTGTTTCCCCTTCTCTTCTTAGCCTACTGAAATATGAATTATGTTTCCAACACTACACCAAAATATTTAATGAGGTCAACAGACTGTTCCAATGAGTGTTCCTTAGAGCTCATCTTACCTAGTTTCTAGGCAGGATTGAACACCACTAAAGGATACTTCTATTTCAAAATACTCTCTTGACTTGACAATCCAGTCTCCTAGCTGCCTCTCTCTGATTTGTAGGCCACTCCTCAAGCTCTTTACACCTGGTGCTATTATTCAGCATTCATAGCTTGCTGAAAAATACCATCATCAATCCAATGGGGAAAGCCTAAAACTCTCCTTTTGTTCATACACTCCTCAAGAAAACAGACACTTTTGAATCAATAAAACTTTCTTCGTTGATCCATCTGTCTCTGCTTCTACAGCTACTATCCTAGGTGAACTTACAGTCCTCTCCTGACTCAGCTACCATAATTGTGTCCTCCACCCTCTTATCTGCTCATAAGCTGCCCCATTCCATTTTCAGCACTGTGGCAAGGATATTAACTTAAAAGTACAAGAAGTCCGAGACTGCATTACGTGATCTGGCTGAGAAGCCATGACCCATCAGCTAGAAAGTAATGAATCCATGCATTTCCAGAAACTGCAGGTATAATACCCCATTGATACAAGGTGTTTCAAAAGAACCACAATAGCCAAAGAAAGATCATTCTTTGCAATATACAGCAGAGGGAGCATAGTCAATAATACTATAATGTCTTTGTACGGTGACAGATGGCAACTACACAAGACAGGGTAGATCGGGGACCATTTCAGAATGCATAATAATATTCAATTGCTATGACGTGCCCTTGAGCCAGAATATTACACTTCAATAAAAAATTACACTTAGACTTGTCAATTACACTTCAATAAAATTACACTTTTATGTCAATTACACTTCAATAAAAAAATGGCCATGTATACAGGTACCCCTAAAAAATGACAAAAAGATCTGTAATAGCCAAAGAAAGTTAGCTGTTAACATTCTCCAAGCTCAGAGAACACTGGAAGTAGACCATCAGGACAGTAAATCAAGAAACAACTTTCCTCCTTGTATCTCCTCGTTCCTCTACTTTCTCCTTTTCCTTCCCTGTTCTTCAAAGTATCAAAGTTGCAGCAGCTAGCATGAGAGCGGTAGAGAACGGCAAATGTAAAGCAACTATAACCACCCCTTCCTTCTATGGGCAGTGATACTATAACAAAACTAGTAGGGAGTGCTGCAATTTTTTACCAAAGACAGGAATTCTATGAATTGGAATTAATAAATTACATTCAGACTGTTTCCACTTCTCACCTATAGACTCATGTGAGAAAACACATGTGTGTGTGTGCACATGCACGTGTATGTGTGTGTGTATCTGCCATTTTTAAAGTAAATTGATATATGTATGAGTATTCCCAGGAAAATCTAGGTTTACATTCATTGTTACGGTGTTATTGTTATTAGAACCAGTTTTATTCTCAAAAGAATCTTATTTTGGACAAAACTGATATTAAAAATATTGGAACAAAAATGGATACAAGTGTAAGAGAGATGGACAAACCCAGCTGGAGGCATGAATGTCCCTTTCTCAATAACCCAGAACATCTAGGCAGAAAGTCAGAAGGGACACAGGAGAACAGAAGAACACTACCTTGGGCACCTGGGTGGCTCAGAGGGTTAAAGCCTCTGCCTTCAGCTCAGGTCATGACCTCAGGGTCCTGGGATTGAGCCCCACATCGGGCTCTCTGCTCAGCGGGGTGCCTGCTCCCTCCACTCTCTCTGCCTACTTGTGATCTCTCTGTCAAATAAATAAATAATATCTTAAAAAAAGAAGAAGAAGAAGAACACTATCTTGTGGGCCTGACCTCATTGACATTCATAGGAAATTCCACCCTGCATTTATTTTAACATCTTAATTTAATTTTAATTTTATTTTATTCAGTGTCCCAAGAGTCATTGTTTATACACCACACCCATGGTGCGCCATGCAATACATGCCCTCCTCAATATCCACCACCAGACTCACCCATCGCCCTATCCCTTCCCCTCCAAAACCCTGATTGTTTCTCAGAGTCCAGAGTCTTTCATGGCTCGCCTCCCTCTCCAATTTCTGCCAATTCACTTTTCCTTTCCTTCTCCTAATGTCTGTCATGTTATTCTTTATGTTCCACAAGTAAGTAAAACCATATGATAATTGACTCTGCTTGACTTATTTCCCTCAGCATAATCTCCTCCAGTCCCATCCATGTTGATACAGAAATTAGATATTCATCCTTTATGATGGCTGTATAATGTTCCATTGTATATATGGACCGTATCTTCTTTATCCATTCATCTGTTGAAGGGCATCTTGGTTCTTTCCACAGTTTGTCAACTGTGGCCATCGCTGCTATCAACACTGGGGTACAGACAGCCCTTCTTTTCACTACACCTGCATCTTTTGGGTAAATACCCAGTAGTGAAATTACAGGGTCATAGGGTAGCTCTAATTTTAATTTCTTAAGGAATCTCCACATTGTTTTCCAAAGTGGCTGCACAACTCACATTCCCACCAACAGTGTAAGAGGGCTCCCCTTTCTCCACATCCTCTCCAACACTTGCTATTGACTGTCTTGTTGATTTTGGCCATTCTAACTGGTGTTAAGATGGTATCTTGATGTGGTTTTGATTTGAATTCCCTGATGGCTAATGATGATGAACATAAAGAAGAACAAAACTCGACCATTCTCTCACAGCATACACAAAGATAAACTCAAAATGGGTGAAAGACCTCAACATGAGGCAGGAATCTATTAAAAGTCTAGAGGAGAACATAGGCAGTAACCTCTTTGACATCAGCCACAGCAACTTATTTCAAGATATGTCTCCAAAGGCAAAGGAAACAAAAGCAAAAATGAACTTTTGGGAGTTCATGAAGACAAAAAGCTTCTGCACAGCAAAGGAAACAGTCAACAAAACAAAGAGGCAACCCACGGAATGGGAGAAGATACTCAAAGTGACAGTTCAGACAAAGGGCTGATATCCAAGATCTATTAAAAAAACTCCTTAAACTCAACATCCAAAAATCAGATAATCATGTCAAAAATGGGCAGAGGGTTGAACAGACACTTCTCCAAAGAATATATACAAATAGCTAACAGACACAAGAATATCCATTCTTTTCAAGTGCACATTGAATATTTAGCATGTCAGATCATATTCAAGCAAGGAAAAAAGACTTAATAAATTTTAAAAGATTCAAGCTATATAAACTACATTCTCTGATCACAATAAAATGAGAAATAACAGAAAAATCTCTGAGAGACCCGAAAGTATTTAGAACTTACATGACACAATTATAAATAACCTATAAGTCAAAGAACAAAATCGAAAGGCAAATTAGAAAATACTTTTCCTTGAATGAAAATAAAAGTACATGTATCAAAATTTATGGCATACTTTTGAAAAAGTACTTAGAAATTTGTAACACTAAAGCTAATCATAAAAGACAAAAGTCTTTTAGCTCAGAAACTCTGAAAAAATACATTAATCTCAATTTAAGCATAAGAAAATAATAAAGAGTAGAATGAATGAAATAGAAAACAAAATTGAGAGAGATCAATGAAATAAAAAGTTGGTTCTTTGAGGACATCAATGAAATTGATTAGCTTTTATCCAGACTGATCAGGAAAGAGAGGGAGACCGAGAGAGAAGGAGGATATAAACCACTAATATCAGGAACAAGAGAAGTAACATCGTGACAGATACTATACATACTCAAAGGAAAATGGAAATGTGAAAAATTTTATACAACTTAAGTAAAATGAAAAAAATCCTTGAAAGGTAAAACTACCAAAGCTCTTCCAAAAATAAGTCAATAATCTAAATAGATGTATATCTATGGAAGAAACTGAATTCACAGTTAAAAATCTACCACAAAGAACACTCAAAGTCTAGATGGCTTCAACTATGAATTCTACCAAACATTTAAAAAATAAATAATATCTTTTCTCATTTGTTTTGTTTCTTAAATTCCACATATATATTGTACACCTGAAACTAATAGAATATTCTATGTTAACTATACTGGCATTAAAATTTAAAAAGTAATAATAAATAAATAAGAAAAAATACCAACTCTATACAAACTCTTGGAATTATTCCAGCAAAAAAAAAAAAAAAAAGTTGGTTTATATACTTGAAAAGCAATCGGTGTAATTCACCATATTAAGCAGCTAAAAATGATAAAACATTATGATCACCTCATGAAAGCTTTTATCCTTTTGTCACATAAAGTTCGTTGTAAGAATATTCATACAAACTTTGTTCATAATAGCCAAAACCTGGAACAATGTAAATGCTCATCAACAGATGAATGGATAAACAAATTATGGTATATCATCTATACAATGGGATACTAATCAGCAACAAAAAGGAATGAACCTGTCATGTAGTTGACAACATGAGTGAATTTAAAAATAATAATACTGTGGGGCGCCTGGGTGGCTCAGGGGGTTAAGCCCTCTGCCTTTGGCTCGGGTCATGATCTCAGGGTCCTGGGATGGAGCCCCGTATCAGGCTCCCTGCTTAGCAGGGAGCCTGCTTCCTCCCCTCTGCCTGCCTCTCTGCCTACTTGTGATCTCTGTCGCCAAATAAATAAATAAAATCTTTAAAAAAATAAAATAAAATAAATTTAAAAAATAAAAAAATAATAATAATGGATAATAGAGATCAGACTCAGAAAAGTACGTATCATATGGTTTCAGTTTTACAAAATAACAGAAAATGTAAACTTATCTGTATGACAGAAAACAGTTCATTGGCTGCCTGGACATGGGGGAGCAGAAGCTGGTGGCTTGAGAAAACCTTTGAGAGTGATAGATACAGTCGCAATCTTGATCATGGTGATTATTTTATGGATGTACACTTAAGTCAAAATTCATCAAATTCCATATTTTAGGCATGCGCAGTTTACTGTATGTCAGTTATATCTTTTAAAAGCAGTTATAATAAAAAATGAGTAAGTTTTTGTCTCAAATTCCTTGCTCACTTTTAATTACATTCAACAAACTCTTGTACTAGATGCCACAATAGACACTGATGAGTGAGATCCAGTCCCTACAAAGAAGCTGGTTAGCGTTAAACATGGGAGCTAAGACAGTGGCAAATATGATTTTTATGGATTGTGATTTGGAGAAGGCTGGGAAGGAAGAATGGGAAGGAGGAAGAGAAGAAGGAAAGAAGAATGAGCAGGAGAAGAAAGATCTGTGCTTTGGTCAACCCAAGAAACAAGAGATTCCCTCACTGTTCAAGCATAAACTAGGTATTTATAAGATTCCAGGCACCATGATCATCACTGAGAAAACACTTTTAGTAAGTAAGCATATGATGAGATAAAACATACATTTAGATCATGAAATACACAAAAATAATAAAGCATGAGGGAGGAAAGAATTCATTCTGATGGATAAAAAAGGAATGTTTGACCATGACCATGACAGTAAGGAAATAAAAAAAATAAAAATATTTCGAACATCAAGACTGGAAAGAATTGCTCCTCCTAAGGGGTGGCATGCATCAGTGTGGCTGAGGAACAAAAACTCCTCTGTCAGGGTCAGCAAATAGGACATATAATGGAAAAGTAATGGGGAATTAAGCTAGAAAGGTGGGTCTGTCATAATATTGTGAAAGAAACCACACCCCATAGTAAGCAGTGTGGAGTCAATTCTGTAAACACAGGGATGTTTTAAATTTTTTTAAGATTCGTTTATTTACTTATTTGACAGAAAGCGAGTACAAGGAGGGGGAGGGGCAGGCAGAGGGAGAGGGAGAAGCCAATTCCCCACTGAGGAGGGAGTCAGATGCAGGACTTGATCCCAGGACCCTGGGACCATGACCTGAGCCCAGGGTAGACGCTTAACCGAGTGAGCCACCACATGTCCCAGCACATGGATTTTTTAAAACAACAGTATGATTACCGGTTGTGTGATCAGTTGAGATGGCTCACAAATGATGTTTATTATAATGATGATACCACTCATGTTTGTAAATTATGCAGTTTAAAAACTTGATCAAGATCTTTCCTTCTAATACATCATACTTGGTAACTGGCTTTCCAATATTCTTTTTTTTTTTTTTTTAAGATTTTATTTTTAAGTAATCTCTATATCCAACACGGGGCTCGAACTCAAAACCCTGAGATCAAGAGTTGCATTCTCTACAGACTGAGCCTGTCAGGTTCCCCTCCGACATTCTTTCTTACGCTTGAGGGTTGCATGTGCAATCAAAATTGGTGAGCGGTAGAATTTCATGAATCCCTGTAATAATCACAGGAAAGTGTCAAAATAGTAAATTATGTGAACATGTACATTATGGCAGAAAAGTTACATATGTAAATATACATAGGGAGAAAGAAGAATCATCGATATCAAAAGGGGGATAAGATCCAAATCAGGGAAAAAATTTTAGGATCCATTAAAAAAGGATAAGCAGACGGAATGGAAAACAATAAAAGTTAACACATGAAAATAAAGGTTAAATGTCAACATCTGTATATAAGACATGCTAGAAAAATATAAAGGGCAAACCGCTTTTATAAAATAGGACCCATTATTTTACAGAAATTACACACACAAAAACATACATACACACAAACATGAACTCAGATAGAAAAAAACCAAAGCATGCCAAAGAAGTTACAAATAAACCACTATGGATATTTACAGGAAAATTCAGTACAGCAAAGACAAAGGGAACATTCTAAAATTTTCTAGCAAGAATGGGCAGATCACATATGAGTGAAACTGTATGATAATTGTCTATCTCTGTTTGACTTACTTCACTTAACATAATCCCCTCCAGTTCCATCCATGTGGATTTAAGTGGTGGGTATTCATCCTTTCTGATGGCTGAGTAATATTCCTTGGTGTATATGGACCACATCGTCTTTAGCCAATCGACTGTTGAAGGGCTTCTTGGCTGTGGACACAGCTGCTAGGAACATAAGCAGCAGCACGGAGGACCACAGGGGAAGGGAGGGAAAGCCAAAGGGGGAGAAATCAGAGAGAGAGATGAACCACGAGAGACTACAGCCTCCGAGAAACAATCTGGGAGTTTCAGAGAGGAAGACGGTTGGGGGAGGGAGTAGCAGGGTGATGGGTATTGAGGAGGGCACGTGTTGTGATGAGCACTGGGTGTTCTACTCAACCAACAAATCACTGAACACGGCATCAGTGACTAATTATGTACTATAGAGTGGCTAACTGAACATAATAAAAACAATTTACAGAAAAAAAAGAATTGGCAGATCATCTAATGAGGGAAAGCATTACAGCGATATTTGAAATGAAGCAGTAAGAGGGCCAATACCCACACTCCCGGGCTGGAGCCCACCAGCTTTGCATCCAGGGGCTGCCAAACACGAGCACTAGCTAACATTAAACAGGATAGTTCACTTCTCTGTAGCTCAGTTTTCTCATTTATACAATACAGATCATAATAATTTCCATGTCATAAGATTGTTGGGGGTTCTAAACACATTACAATAGAAAAAAACCATAAATATACAGCCAAATACATAATAGACATTATACGGCTATAAACTGTTATTGTTTTCAGATTTCTCAGTAGCAGTATTTGATGGAGGAATTCAAAGAAATAACATTTTCAAAATGCTCAAGAAAAGACAGTGTGAGAATTTTATATTTGCTTGAACAAATATTCGATTATAAGGGTGAATAAGAGAAAAATTATAATAAATGTAAGGAAGGAATAAAAATTAATATATTGACATATTAATAGCATATAATTAAAAATTAATTCATAATTATTAGTCATTCTTTATCCAAAATTCATTCAGAGTGTTAAATGTCAAGTATTATTTTCAGTTTTTACATATATTAACTAATTTAATATTCACATAAACCTCATGACGGGGCACCTGGGTGGCTCAGTGGGTTAAGCCTCTGCCTTCAGCCCAGGTCATGATCTCAGGGTCCTGGGATGACGCCCCACATCAGGCTCTCTGCTCAGCAGGGAGCCTGCTTCCGCCACCCACAACCCCGCCCCGCTCTCTCTGCCTGCCTCTCTGCCTCCTTGTAATCTCTTTCTGTCAAGTAAATAAATAAAATCTTTTAAAAAAAATAAAAATTTTTAAAAAAGAAACATAAACCTCATGAGGTGAAGAGAGGTTCACCGAAGGTCAGTCGGGGTAGGACTGATAGGCAATCAAGAGTATCTCCATACTAAGCCTTCTTTGTAAGGTCTGCAAATGTGAGACAGATCTTAAATACAAACCATCTGTTCTTTGATCCCTTTCTGAGTCTTTCCTCCATGAAAGCTTGTTTACAGACGTTATCTCTCAGAAATGGTCCTTGAGTGTGGTTTCTGTGGAGGCAGAAACCTCTCTTTTGAAGGAGTTTGGATTTTGGTTACCTGTCCTGTTGTGTTCTCTTCCACATAAAAGGCCAATTTGTGGTTGAGTCCAATTGTGGATGAAACCAAATATTTCAGAACAAAGGATTGGCACTAGCCAGTTGGCACTCAGATGCAAATGTGTACCAAACACAGAGCTCTATTGCTTTTTTTGGATAAATCATGCACACATTTCTCCCAGTTTTTGAGTCACAGCAAGGAATGACTAAGGACAGACAAAGCAGTATTAAAGTTAGAGACCTTGACTTTTCTATGGTTAAGAAATAACAATTGTTGGTTACCTACCCAGCACCTTAAGCCTACAATCATGACAGAAAATTGCTAAGAGGGAAAAGAAAAAAAAAAAAAATTCAGATTTAAGCATGGTCCCAGGCATTTAAATCTGGTTCTTTAGGTCTCTGGCCGTGTCCTGTGGTTGCCATCTTGCTGTGTTGGCACAAAGTTCTGTTGTATAAGTTCTTTCCACTCAAAGACCAAATGCTTCTAAAGAATTCTTAAGAATTCCTAATTTTAAGTTTTCTAAAGGAAAATCAATCCTGTTGTCAGTGGGTTAAATCTTTTTTTTTTTTTTTTTTTAAGCTGGGACACATGAATCTCAGTATTTACTTTCTCAAGTTTAACCGCCGTCTAGTGATCAATAATTACTGAAGAGTTCCCACCCACTGTGGATCCTCCGCGCTTTTTATGGTGTCTTCCAGCTGACAAAGTCTGTGCTTTTTAGGTCATGTAGAGGCTACTTGAGAGAAGATGAAGGAAATGTAACTCATCCCTGTTAGTACTAAGACTGATTAGATTGCCGAGTCTCTTGTTTAAGTGTTTTGCCACATCTGCCCAAAGCAAAGTGGAGCCAGAATTAGGGTAGAAATGTGAACCCTGAAAGGGCACTTGTGATGTGTTCTTATGGTAAGAGTTAGTGAGTGCTCATGTGAGTTTACCTTACCTTCTCTGTTTTTTGTGAGGATTGAGAATAATATGAACAATACAATTTCTGAGGGAACATTAAGGCTTTGGAAAGTTCTCTAGTAACTATCCCAGGACATCGAGTGCCTCAGTTACTGGAAAAAGAAGTTGGAATTCCTCAGATTGAAAACACAAGGTCAAGTAATTTTTTTGCTACTACAAGAACCTTTCCACCAAACGAAAGCTTCGTTCCCCCTTGAAAATCAACAAATATTAACTAGGGTATTCAAACTCCATCACAAGCTGCAACTGTATGAACTCATTTGTGAGTGTTCAAGGGTGCCCTAAAATTTGAGTTCTTCCACATTCCATCTTTACAGTTTTACCAAGACTAATGTGATGCAGATGAGACACGAAACCAGAGACATCCTCAGCAACCTTAATAACATTTTCTCACCACTGCTGATAAAAGGTCAGTGATCAATTTGTCCTCCTTGGAGTGGGTAATTTCTTTTAAATGTTTGCAAGTTTCCAGTGGAAGGTTTCTGAAGATACCCAGCGGCCAAAGTGACAGAGATTATCCCCATGTGTTTGTCCCCACACCCCCAGGCCAAAATATCGTCGTACTCTAAAACAGGTATTATGTCACAAAAAAATATTCCTCAGTAAAAATCTTTGGGAGTTTAAGGGAAAATGAGAAATTGAGTGCATGACCGTCCTTTGTGGCAGCCTCACTGATTTCATACTTCCTTTTTTCCCTTTGGTTTCACTCAGCAAGGGCTTAGAGGTCGAGCAAAAGGACCATTCTCCATTCCAGTTTTTGGTTGCATATGAAAGCCCCTAGTTCTGACTTAAGGCCACTCAGTGAGGAAACAGCTCTAGTCCTATCTGCTCCAAGAGCTACACCTAAATGTTTTCCAAAGGGGTTTAAGGGCCTATTCCTAAGGTCTCCAGTGTATTCACCTGTTTGTGGGCCTGGTCTCCAAAATCTCTGTCTAATATTTATAGTTCTTCTAAGTTCCTTTGATTTTATTATGGGATTTGAGGTCTTTTAAGCCACAATCAAAAAATTCACAGTAACTTTTCTATTGAATTTTATCACCTATGAGGTTCCAAATAACATATAAATCAATGGATACAGATCTGGGAACACTGAATTAAGCGTTCTTATAACTACTCATTGCTCTGTAAATTTCCGCCTGTCCTGCACAGGCTTTGGAAAGCCTTTGAAAATCAATCTCAGCTCAAACCACAATCAGGGCTTAAGTTCCACCGTGAGGGGCTTGTTCTGATCTGGTTAACTTTAAGAGACAATTCAGCTTTCGGAGTGGCTGGCTGGCCAGCGGGAGAGGAGAGCTGGTCAGAGTGGTAGAGGAACAGGGTAACTGAGGGCCACAGGACCGAACAAGAGTACGATCAAAACTTTTAGGTTCAAGTTGTGGTTTGAGCAGATCTAGAAAAGAGATAGTCTTTCACATTTTTCATTGGTTTCCTTCACCAGAATATTTAGAGAGACAACAGTGGAAGCTGAATTCTCTTGCAAGCTTTTGCATACCAATAAAAAAATACAGGTCACTGAACGTTCGCCGTTTTACTCTTTCCATTCTAAACCACTTCTCAAAAAGGAGGAATTTTGTTCCAATGAAAGGTTTCCCAAAATGGCTACCAAAGTTAAACTACTGTTGGTAAATTTATGCCATTTAGGAAGCAACTCACATGTATTAGTTACGATGTAAATACGTGCAAAACACCTTCAGAAGACACACACTCGCGTTCAGGCTGAGAGGAACACATGACAGTCTGGCAATGGTCAGTCAAATCAGTGATTTGTTGACCTTATGTCCTGGGCACACAAACTAATGGCTAGGCAGCTTCCAGTAGCCAACCTGACAGGTCTTGGGAGACATAATGTTTGGACATGAACTTCCTACTAACCATGAACAACAGAAAATAATGAAAAGAGTAGTGACAAAAAGTAACGTTGCTAGTAATGAGGCAGCTTTCTCCCAGGGATGTACGTCTACAAATCTCATGAAATAATCAAAGAATTCCTGAAAGGCGATCTTCCAGGACAAAATACACTTACCATTTGATAGTTTGATGATGAGAAGCTGGAATTGAGATCTAATGCAAGACTTACCTCATCACTGGCCTCAGTGGCCCACCATTTCTGAGAGGGACTAGGCTTTGGCACAAAGGAGGTTTTCAGTAGGATCTTGGTGGGACTTCCAGGTAGTTGAACTCCTCAAAACATCACCAGATAACCCTTCAATAAACAAAAGTCACATTTAGTAGAACTTACTGCAATAAGGGACACAGCAATGTCTCAGAAGAGATAAGTCAGAAGTAGAATAATTTTAGGACTTTGGGGATTAGACTCAAGTAGGTTAAGGGGGTCTTTCAAAGTGGAGAGTTGAGTAGGATTGAGCAAAGCTGTGATGTCACAGTTTAGGACTGGGTGACACATCTAGGTGAGGGTCCCGAGTAAATTGTTACAATAAGAAGGCTACTTGCCAGTGTGCAGTTATTATCTTGACTCTACTGATTTGTGGGCATTTCTGGAAGCAAACAGTGGATTTAATTACTAGTTTGTAATCATCTTTCCTAGGTTAAAGTTTCCTAGAAGGAATAACTAAATCACGTAAGTGGGTTTATGGATGCCTACAAGTCATGTTCACAGACGGTCTCAGTTATCGAAGACTCTGATTTTAATACCTATAAAAGTAGAATTTCAAATAAAAACATCAGATGTTACAAAAATGGGTATTACCAGTAAACGAAAATTTTGATTAACAAAGTAAGAAGAAGAAAACATGATGGGGTTGCCTGGGTGGCTCAGCAGGTTAAGCATCTGCCTTCAGGTCAGGTCAGGATCCAGGAGTCCTGGGATCCAGCCAGGCCCAGCATCAGGCTTCCTGCTTAGCAGGGAGCCTGCTTCTCCCTCTCCCTTTCCCTCTGCCCCTCCCCCTGCTCCTCCTCTCTCTAGTTCATTTTGCTCTCAAATAAATACACTCTTAAAAAAAGTAAAAATAAATTTTAAAATATCAAGAACACTTCATTTTAAAATTCACTGTCAAGGGGCACCTGGGTGGCTCAGCCAGTTAAGTATCTGCCTTTGGCTCAGGTCACAATCCCACGATCCTGGGATCAAGTCCCACACCAGGCTCCCCATTCTGTGGGGAGACTGCATCTCCCTCCACCTCTGCCTAGCTGTCTCTCTGTCTCTCATGAATAAATAAACAAAATCAAATTAATTCATTAATTAACTTAAAAATTCACTCTCAAGACTTAAATATTTCAGTAAGCTCAAACTTGGAACTATCCAACAGAAAGAGCACATACAGAAGTGGTTCCAAAATGAACTGTGTACAAAGTCACCAAGAAAGTCTCAGTGCAGCTCTAAACCCAACGTTGTCTATAGCACAACTAAGTCTAATAAAATTAAAAACTATTAGAAAAAAAAAAAAAACATAGTCTTTTCCAACAGCAACAAAAGAAAATTGTCTCAAAGAAAAAAAGTCCTAAGTAAATTAAGATAAATTTACAACTGCTCTTCAAGAAAGGCACAATAACCAAAAGTGGCAGATAAAGGTAGAGCAGATAAAGTGGCCCTTTTTACAGCGAACACACTCCAACAGCCAAACCAGGCCGGTCTTCTGAGACTGCCGTCTTTTTTTTTTTTTTCTCTCAAGTATACCTTTTGCCGGCGTTTCCTTTACTTAAAATAATAAGTGGTAAAATGATAACATTTTTGAGAGGAAAAAAAAAGCCTGTATGTGCTTACAGCTAAACAAAATCAGTGAACATGACGCCTTTTGATACATTTTGATTGATACATTTGATTGACAGTCTTCACTCTATGCCAGGCCCTAGGAGTGCTGCAAGTGCCTGAGATTCCCAGTGTGGTTGCCTATGGGGGTCCAAAGCACACATGTCACCCTGGGGCCAATTGAAGGAGTCTCTGATGGTGCCCTTGAGCACGTGTTTTTTTTTGAAATTTCCCTTCGGTATTCTACGTGCAAAGCTGAGAATAGCTACAATAGCGAACAGTTCAAAAGAAGCTCCGACTTTGACTTCAGCCCTACTAGTCTGGCTTTGGCTCTTCCCTTCTCACAGATCTCTATTGGTATCTGAGGCCAAATATGGCAAACTGATGAAATATGAGTAGAAGGACAGCAAGAAGCATGACAGACCCAGAGGGCTAGCATCTAGCATCCCCCCAAACATCTCAGTATGCTGTGATCTTGGGCCGACTCACTGAGTGGACAGAACATAATAAAGAAAAAATTACAGAGCTCAAATCTTGGGCACAGTAAGCCAACTTGACAAATGCAGGGCAACGTACATGGGACTGAGCAGCAATACACACGAAAAACTCTTGAGGCATTTAGCTGATTTTAAGCATAGCGTGAGTCAACACTCATTTGGCTGCCAGAAAAGAAACTCCATTCGAGGCTGTATCAACACATGCGCAACGGCTGGACGAGAAGACCCTTTCTACATGCTTGTAGAGCGCTTTCAGCTCTGAAGCTCATCCTGAGCGGTATCCTTTACCAAGAACATGGAAAATTAGATTACAGTTGATGAGGGAATGTGGAGCGGTTGTTTTCCTAAAAAAAAAAAAAAGGATATTTATCTGGAAGGAAAGCTAGCATAGGGAGAACATGACAGATGTTTTCAAAATAGTCGAAGAACTCACATGTGGAAGTTAGATTAGATTTATTGTGTAAAGTCCAGAAGTCGAAAGCAATGGATACGTGGAAGGAAATGCTTTTTGGCAATGTTGATTTTCAAAAGGCAGAGGACTCCCTGTCCTGAAGACATTTGAGCCTTCTAGTATGTAATGGGGTGGGGGGTGTGGGTTCAGAACTTGGAGAGTTGAATCAGGTAACGAAGTCTCTTCTCTGTCCAAGACTTTTTGATCCGTGTATTTAAAAGTAGCTCGGGAAACCCAGCATCTGGGTCACCGGCGACTCGTCCAGTCAGCCCCAAAGAGGGAGACAGCCCATGCGATCGGCGCCACATCGTGACTTTCCAATGGGGGAAATGCAGTGACTTTTCTGCAGATGTCACTTTCCACGCTGTGAACAGCACACGTGTCTCTTGATCACTCCCTTTCTCCCTGAAACCCAACTTCCCTGCAGAAACTGACAGCGCGTGTCTTTCCTCTCCTTGAAGACTGAGGCTCTACGTTCCCCACCCGCCCAAAGTCCGGGATCCGAGGGGCTCCTCAGCACTCGCCCCGATAGCCCGCCCTGCCCTCTGAGCTCTCCCGGGGTGCTCGGCGGCACACGAAGCGACCCAGAGGCAGGGAAAGAGGGGCCCGCGGCGGGGTCCGCGCCATTGTGAGGACTTGCCCTCGGACCTCCTGAAACTCCGGGACGGCTGGCGAACCTCGAGCGGGGGCGCCGGGGGCGAGGCGCGCCGGGCGCGGGGCCGGAGCCGGGCGGCGGCCGAGGACAAAGGGTCGGCCGGCCTTCCCCGGGACGCCGCCCCAGGCGCGCTCCGCCCGGCCCCGCGCCGCCCGCCGGCCCCCGCCGAACTTGCCCCCCGCGCCGCGCTCCCGGGAGGGGGAGGGGAGAGGGGAGGGGACGCGGGGCGCCGGGGCGGAGGCGCGGGCCGCGGGGCGCGCGAGGAGCGCTTCCGAGGGAAAGTGAGAGGGGAGGGCGGCCGGGCTCGGCACGCTCCCTCCCTCGGCCGCTTTCTCTCACATAAGCGCAGGCAGAGGGCGCGTCAGCCATGCCCTGCCCCTGCGCCCGCCGCCGCCGCCGCTCGCCCCGCGCTCCGGAGCCGCCCGCGCCGCCGAGCTCCCCGGCCTGGCCGCGCGGCGCCCCGCCGCCCTCCTCCCGGCCGCCGCTCGCTGCACCGGGGAAGGGGAGGGGAGGGAGGAGGGGGCCGCGGGCTCGGGGGGGTCGGAGGGGCCGAGCAGCGCCGAGGGGGTCGGCTTTGCCCCCCTCGTGCCAGAAAGCGAAAACAGAAAGGCGAACCGAGGCGCCGTCCCCGCTCGCCCTCGCCCTCGCCCTCGCCTCACCTCGCCGGCCCCGAATGCGGGGAGCTCGGACGTCCGGTTTCCTGTGAGGCTTTTACCTGACCGCGCGCCCCTCCCCGGCACTGGCCGGGACCGCGCCGCGCCGCGTGGGGAGCGCCGAGCCGCGGACCGCTGCCGCCGCCTCCGGCCGCCCTCGGGGGTCGCCGGCGGCTCCGCGCGGAGGGAGCGCAGCGTCGCGGGGGCGCCGCGCCCCCCCCCCGCCCCCACCGCGGCCCGGCCGCCGCGCCCCGGGTCCTTCCACCATGCACTTGCTGGGCTTCTTCTCTCTGGCGTGTTCCCTGCTCGCCGCTGCGCTGCTCCCGGGTCCGCGCGACGCGCCCGCCGCCGCCGCCGCCGCCTTCGAATCGGGACTCGGCTTCTCCGACGCGGAGCCGGACGCGGACGAGGCCCAGGTAGGTGCGGGGCCGCGCGCGCCGGGGCCGGCCTGGGGGCGAGTGCGCGGGGCGCTGCGGTGTGGGGGGTCCGGGGGAGCCGGGAGCCGCGCCGAGCGTGGGGTGCTGTTCCACCTTCTGGGCGTTGCATCCAGACTTAACCGAGCTGCCCGCACGCTTCCTCGGAGAAAAGTTTTCTTCTCCTGGTTTTCTTGCAGTGGAGTTGTTGCTAAGTCGGGAAGCCAAGTCCGGAGAAAGCGGCGGCCGCAGAGGCGGCGGCTGGTGCAGATCGCAACCTGCCGGGAGCGGTCCCCGCGGTGCACCCGGCGGGCTGGAGCCCTCGCGGGGCGCGCGGCTCGGGGGAGCCCGGGTTCGTCCGGTCGGGACGGCTCGCCTCTTCCCGCATCAGATCAGTGGGCGCCCACGCAGCTCCGGGGGCTGGGGCGACCGGTCGGCCGAGGTTTGTTTTCCCGGAGCCTTGCTCTTACTCCGAGCACCGGGCGTTTTTAGGGAAAGTGTAAAAGGAATGTAGTCACCGGCTTGGGATCAGGACTTGAGATTCCCCTGGAGAAGCTGGGCAAAGGTGGGCTGCAGCACGATCGCTTGTAGACCACAGTCAGGCAAGACTTTACAGCTTCATAAGCTCTGCGTTTCTGAAATGCGCTAAAGTACTGAAAAGTAAGGTGGATAGTTTTATTAAGTAAAAGAGGGTTTAACCCTTTGCCAGAAAATGTTGCCACGGTACTTTTGAGATATTCTGATTTTCAAACAGGAGTGACTGTATTTGTGCCTGCTTGTGCTCTTCCAAAATGTGTACGTAAAACGTTCAGCTCTGTCATAAGGATGGATAGTGTGCTGAACGGAGTTTGGGAACTCCCGGAGAAGTTTTGTATTCAAAGGCCTGCAGAGCCCCTGACTGGGTCCAGAATGCAGTGCTTTATTTCACCCCTTGGCCAGGGGTGTGTGACTGTCAGCTGGGAGGTGACTTGATGAACATACGTTGAATAACTGCCTCCACAGTTATATTTTGAAATAACGTTTTACGATGCAGAAGACTAATTTAAAAAAAATCAAACTACCTTTAAACTTTAAATTTGGGGGACAAATTATTTTAAAAAAACAACAACAGAATTTGTAATTATATATGGGTCCAGGGAAAGAAAACCTTGGGAGGGAAAAAAAATGTCAAATTACAGAAGAGTGTATTATGTGATTTGTAAAATAATTTTCAACACAGATACTTAAGGTTGGTAGAACTATTATCATGAGAATGTCTCCCTGTGTTTAAATGCCTTGAAAAACGTAACATTAGACCCACTTACACTTCCTGTAATTTGAATGCCTTGGGTTTCATGATATCTGTTCACTTTCTGTCTCTGCAAAGTCAAATTATTAAAAGTATGACTTAGTAAGGCAACACTCAGGTGGCTGGTGAAAGAGATCAGGGAACCTCTTGAGAGCAGGTTATTACCTGTGGTAACTTACTTGAGTTTGCAGGAGGAAAGGGTGAAGAAGGAAGTAAAATGAGAAGTCTTTCCTGATAAGCCAAAAGCCTGTGTGGGAGTCACTCACTGCTGGGCCAGTCTTGAAGGACTGGGCCCATGTGTGCACATGCATGTTTATTTTGTGTGGGTGTGCGTTTGGAGGTTAAAGTTATTTTTCATCTTCAAAATATCTTCTTCGGTGATGTAATCAAATCTTTCTTTGGCTGTAAAAATCTTCACGTGCTTTTATTTGCTTTTCGTATTTAGCCATCTTTTATATCCTGTATGGTGAATGTGAGTTGATATTCTGTATGTGACAGAGACTCTCTTCCACTCGAAACATCATTTTAAGTCTCTGAGTTCTGCAGCCCCTAAGACAGTATATTATTTCTGCACCAAAATGTTCCTCATTGGTTGAGTGGAAGCTTGACGGGGCAAGCGTCATTAATGCCTTTCGTGAAGTTGCTGGTTCCTTGCCATGAGATTCCCAAGAGACATGGTCCAGAGACTCCATGTCTCTCCCTAGTGGCCTAAACAAGTGGCTCATGAGGAGGTAAAGCTGGGAGAGGAACTGATTGTTAACGTCCTATGTGGTACAGAAACCCGACCCCAAGAAGAGATTTCAGAAGGTAGATAAGAGACACTAAATATACAAAATCTTCGATAAATGCAGTTTGGGTAATTGACACTTAGGAAGTATTTTTATAGTGTTTTAAAAAAAATACAAAACAGCTCACAAACTATAAACCGAGCTTAGCCATCAAGTCTTTCACCACACTTCCCCCAAACCCGTACAAAAAATGGGAGGTAAGGGACGCCTGGGTGGCTCAGTGGGTTAAGCCGCTGCCTTCGGCTCAGGTCATGATCTCAGGGTCCTGGGATCGAGCCCCGCATCGGGCTCTCTGCTCAGCAGGGAGCCTGCTTCCCTCTCTCTCTCTCTCTGCCTGCCTCTCCATCTACTTGTGATTTCTCTCTGTAAAATAAATAAATAAAATCTTTAAAAAAAAAAATGGGAGGTAAAATCGCAGACGTGAACAAGCATGTACAAACATATATATCATATACATCCAAGCGCATATGAATAAGACTCCCTTGTCCCTTGACTTATATTTTTATTTATCAGGTTCCTCTTTTCCTGGTTATGTGACTTACTAACAGATCCCAGAATGTTTCCCCGAAGGATATTAGTACAAGCAAGCCAACATGAGAAAAGTATGGCAGGCAAAGTACTGCCTATTATATAATTAAAATTATATAATTAAAGTATTATAACATAATATTATATATTATATAATTAAAATTAAGAGGAACTATTTAAAATTATCGTCTAACTCAAAAACCTGCAAAACCTGGCAAGAGCACTAGATTGCTAAATACAATTGCTAGATTTGCCAACATGAGATTGTGTAGCATTCACTCTGATTGGTTGGAGTTGAGGAGTTTTTATTTTAAAAGAAAAAAAAATTATTTATCATGAAAAAAGAATTACAAGTACTATACTTTTATTCCAAAAAGGGGTTAGCAGGGAGTATAAATACTTAGGTCTTTATATATTTTAGAAGCAATGAATTCAAGGTGAACATGTCTTATGTTGCACATGCCTGTGTTAAAGATCAAAATCCACAAAAGAAGGCTTAAAGGTTTATAATGTCTCAATTAAGGGAATAATCTAGATCAAGTATGATTGAATAAGCAAATATAACTTATTTTGTTTTACATAAATAACTTTAAATAACCCTACTTTACAATTTAAATGCAAAAAAACCGATTATTTTAATCTTAACACTAATTGCTTTAATGAGAATAGCTGTTTTAAATTAAAATAGTAAAAGAACTTATGGTTTATGCTTACTATCACAAAAAACTTCCTAATAATGGTAACCAGTTTACAACATGCCAGATTTTCTTTCTCCACTGTTTATAATTCTCCATACTTTTGTACTTGTTTTATTTGTGTTTACTGTTTCAAATTAATCAGTGATGATGTTTTTCAACAAAAAATGTGTGGGTTAACTATATTAGAATTCCCTAGAGGTCTTTAAATTTTTTCCCCTTGCCTGAGACCAACCAAATCTCTAGGTTTGGCCCTTGGAATATACATTTATACTAACATCCTAAGTCATTCTCATGCATAATGACAGTTTTAGAATCACTGAACTACGGTATGTAACAATGACTAATTTCATGGGTTTTGCCATCTTCTTTATGTAACTGTTGAGTTTGCAGGGTAATCTGTTAGGCAGGGGGTATCTTAAAAGACGTAAGCCATTTTTCCTCTTTTCGGGGAGCATACAGCTCAGATAGAAAAAATAAAGACTTAAGCACAAAAAATACTGTGAGGTATTGAAGGAATAGTCCCAGAGCATCGTCTGTGTCCTGAAGTTTGCACAAGAGAGTCATCCACGTGGCCTGGAGTGCCTTGGTAAGAGGCAGAACTTGGGCTGTAACTTGGGTGAGAATTTCCAGCACATGACTAGACTATATCAAGCATGGGGATCCCATTTGGGTCATGGATGGGATGAGAAGGTGAGAAGGCAAGGGGTTATATAGAATAACAGTGAAGAATCTTAACTATGAGTAAGTTTTTAGAAATGGTTGTGGTCACGTCACGAATGACCTAAGACACTTGAAGGTGAATTATGGAGGGTGATTCATGCTCTGAGCACCTGAAAGACACAGGTAATAAGAGAAGTTTTGAAATCATTCTGGGACTGATTACAAGTCATAAAGACTTGCTGGGGACATGGTCTAGTGAAGAAGCAACAACAGTATTCTAGAAGGGAAGTGATATGTAGAGCAGAGTTGAGGCAGCAGGAGCAGAAGTCAAAGCTGTCACAGAGAAAGAACTCATAGATTTGTGGACTCATTCACAAGAAAGATGAGGGAGTAGAAGAAACGAACCTTGGCATCAATACTTTAATCGTAGGGCAGCGTGGGTCCTTGCAGGTTTGGGGCACTGCGGAGAAGAGCAGAGACTGGTTTTCAGGGATCCATGAAGGCTGACGACAGCATGATTCTGTAAATCGCTTAAGATTTTCCTAGTCTAAAAACTCTTCGGAGAAGCAAAATAAGCTTTACAAATTAACATCCCATTGGAGGAAAATCATTGCCTTGGATCAACAGGACTTAAACTGTGTAATATCCTTAAAGTATGTGAGCATTTGACAAGTACTATTACAATCCTGAAAGGAAAATTAACAGTCTGCATATCCTACCGCTCTGCATTGAAAATGGAGAGGTAAATTTTACTCCACTGAATTATTAGGCTCTAAGCGCAACTATAATACATAGTCATTGACTTGTGGCCTTCTCTGTGCTTCGTGTCACAGGACCCGTGACATTTCTCGGATGTTCTGCAGATGTCCGTACTCTCTGGCAGCAGTCTTTAGAAAGGGGTTCAATAGTAGGGAAATATGAAATGTCTGTGAAAGTGGAAACCCATGAACTTTCTTGTCTTCACTTCACTCCACATCGATTTATGTCGGAGGCCCAGAGTTTCACTCCCTAAGAGCCCCTTTCTGAGGAGGGCAAAGGATGACATAATGGAAGGACTGGGGTTTTGTCCCCTTTTCCCAAGCATCTACGCTTCAATGGCACGTCTACAGTTTTTACGATTATGAATTGCCTTAGAGTGTACGATTAAGTGTTTTGTCTGGTTACCTATGGTTTGGGACATAAAAGAGCTCAATTCCTCTTTGGTTTGGGTTTCACTTCTTGGAATTTGTTCTTCTGAATTCAGGACACCTGATGAACAGTCATTTGTTCAAGAATTGATTATCATCAACTTTGCTTTGTAGGAAGCACTTCTTGGTATCAGTCGCACAGCTTTAGGGCTGGTGGGTCTCTTTTCTTGGCTGTCCAAGTTGACCTGAGACAGTGGAAGGTGGTGGACTGGGGACACTGCTTTCTGCCCTTTTGGGTCAACGGCTCTTGAGGTGAAGGTCTTGGCCTCCTGACCAACATGGCAGCAACCAGGAGTTCTGTCTCACAGCTCTTTCTAGGATGTTTTGGGACTCAGAGGCTGGTGGGAGAGCACAGAAGGTTGCTGTGCCCCTGGCACTGGTGTTTTTGGCAGCTATCGGGGTATTTACAGGTTCAGATCACTCCCTGGGGACCGTGCAGACATCTGTATATTGAGTAGGCATTCACATGATCTTTAGGTCTTCTCGGTAACATCCTCAGCATCTCTGTGTGCCCTGCACTGTGCCAAGAGCTGTTCAAGTTCAGTTTGTTTTTCATTACGTCTTTCTGAGATGGATGTTATTTTATTTCATTAAAGATAATAAGCCCAAGACTCGAATGACTTAGCCGGGAGCGAGGATAGGGCTTTCTTTCTTTAGTTTCTCTTTTTAAAAAAAGCTTTTGCAGCACTTATTTTAGAAAAGTGTGACCATGGGTTTGGGCCTTCCAGATCTGTGAAAGGCCCATGACCATAGATAGTCTTTTCTTCCTGCAAGTGGTAGCTGTGCACAAGAAGGCAGAGAGAAGAGGGACTCTGCACATGGGGCCTAATCCGGTTACATTTATTTGAGTCCCAGTTCCCTTACAATTGGACAACTCTGAAATAAACTTGTACTTTCCTCCAAGCCTTACCATATGGTGCCCCCTCCAATGAAAAGGTGGTCATACATGACCTGAGTGCCTAGTAGCCTTGCAAGAATGCGTGCATAACAAGAATTCTAACCAGAATTCCTATCACACAGTTTTTCTAAGTTGCACTAATACAACTTCGGTGGAAAGATTATGGTTTTACCTATGCCCAGTGACCTTTCAGGAATAACTGGGTTTGGAAAGAACGAACTGTGGTTGGTAGAAGCATTCAGGTCCTTGGGCTCCCAGGCATGCGTTGTTGCATCTTGTACCAGCTACATTATTTCCGGTCGGTGGTCATTCTGTAACTACTCCCTAGTCCTACAGTTGTTGCAGAAGGCACATTTGTGAGTTCAGCTCTGTATAAATTGTAAATTAAGGTATCATTGATTTTTCACATTAGAAAAAGACTTGATAGTTCATTGAATGATGATAGTTCATTGAACTTACAATGTCATTCAAAAATTTACAGTAAATATTATAAATTAGTCAGTTTAATTGTTTCTTCTGAAATTCCCTCATGTAAATTATTCAGATCATTAGTCAACTCACTCTTTTTCAGAGTTTGTAGTTTAACTGTAAGAGAAAGAAGACTTTGTCTTTATTACTGGGCATCCATCATGAAGTCAATCAAATGGATGCCTTGAGATGCCTATCACTGGTACATTCTTGCTGTGTCCTGGTACTGATCGTGCACCAGTGGCTTTCAAATGTGAGGGGGCATTGCTGCAGTTCTGAAATCCAAAAGCTCATTTTCATAAATTACTTGGTGCTGTAACCCCGATCTGCTCTAACAAAAGGTTCTTTATAGTATTTATCATCTAAATTTGCATATTTCTAATTTCATTAAAGACATAGTAATGTATTTACTGATGAGATCAGCCTTGCCAGGAGTTGGTTGTATGTTGGTTACATATAAAATGTATATGCGGGCACTGAGTTTCCTGAAGGATTCTGTGATCTGAAGTTAGCGCGGCCCCCAGGGCGGGGGTATGGGTTTGGATAGAAGAGCAGTTCTTTCCCAAAGGCTTCCCCCACTCCCCTGATAATCTCATTGACCACCCGGAGGGGAAACTGAGGGACTCAGGAAGGATGCCATGGTGATAGGCTAATTCCACATGAGATTTGTGGATTTCTGACTCCAAATTCTCCTACTCGAATCTATGACAGTTCAGGAGCATTTTAATGAATTCTCACCCACAGCAGCTTTGACCCTAAGCAGGAAATGACAATGCGGTGAGTGAGGCATACAGTGCGGGACAATTCCTGTCTGTAACAAGCATGTGATCCTTCGTGAGGAACGAGAAGCTTACTCACTTAAAATACCAAAAATGGGCTACACCGTAAATGCAGACAGTGTCAGAGCTGTTGTAAGCAAGTCTCCTGATTTACCAGAAATTGTTGGGGAAGCCCCTGGCGGCTGCATGGACAAGCATGGAAAGGCTGGACTGGCGTTCTGGCAGCGGCAGAAAACAAGTGGATGCTGGTTACAGAAACAAAGGAGGGGGCATCTGGGATATCGAGAGCAAAGCAGAGAGGCAGGAAGGCCAGTGCTGTCAAGAGGGGTTTGGGGAGGTGAGCGGGGAGTGGACCGCTTTGGCTGAGGAGTCCAGAGCTGTAAGGGAAACCAAGGGGAATCTTGTAGAAGGTGTAAGAAACCAAGGAGCAGGACCTAACTTTGGAACTTGGCTGAAAGCAGTAGGACCACTGCAGATTCTCGTGTGATAGGCTGAAATGGTGTCTTAAGGAGCTTAATTGGGTATCATTGTACAGAAGTGTCTAAAAAAGAGAAGTGGAAGCTGGCCACAAGCTTCCCCGGAGCCATTTTCAACTGCAGCCTTCCTTGAAGCCTCTGTCACTGCCTAGCTCTTTTCATTCCATGGGCCACCCATAGACGGCATCTGAGCTCCAGTATATGCTCCTGGTTATGTCTGATGGATAGTGAAGACCACTGCGGACTTATGTAAGCACCCATCACTGCACTATCTGGAAACATTTGTAAAATATATTAATAACAGACATTTTTTCTATTATGGCTCACATTCCAAACAGAGCAAGCAGTGTAAACAGTGGTCATGATTAGTTACACACACACACACACACACACACACACACATTCTGCCCCCCTTTCTCCGCTCCCCCCCCAAACTTAGTCACACTTCAGACTGCCAGCCGTGGCTTATGTATTCTTTCTCACCTAGCTAATTATTTTTGGACATCCACTGAAAGAGAATAAAAAAATAAGTCAGAATATATGATATTATATTCCCTATAGCCTATACACTGATTTGGAGTTCAGCTAGCAATTAAAGAGCTAGAAAGTGAGGGTGGGAGAGAGATTGATAACCTTGAGATGTCCTAGCAGTCTAGCAGTTCCCTTTTATTTTATTTATTTATTTATTTTTAAAGAAGCCTCTATCCCCAGTGTGGGGCTTGAACTCAAGACCCTGAGATCAAGAATCACATGCTCCATCAACTGAGCCAGCCAGGCACCCCAGCAATTCTTTTTTAAAAAATCTGCTTGCAAATATTCCTACCAACAGTAAGACTAGGCAAGGGAGAAGCAGAAATGAGGTATCAAATTCTGTAAATTTTTGTTAAATAGATAGGTTTCATCACCAAAAAAAATCACAGACCTAAGTACTGTGGTCCTAGACATTTGAAGTAACTGTGATAGTCTTCAGAGTGATTCTCCAGCACCTTCCACCTAATTTATTACATTTGTACTATAAGTTTACTGACAATTTTCCTGATTTCCTAAATATGGAAAGGGGAGGTAATATTGATATTTGATTTGGAGAAAGTTGGGGAAAATCCACGGTGTTAAATCCCTCAGTGTATGGAGGCTACGTGTTGTAGATTGACTTAGAATGTGTTTCCACATCTCCCGTGTGCCTGGGTTTGTGTCTTTCTGTGAGTGTGACAGCTCTGGTAGGTGGTGATGGTCATCCCCTGAAGTGCCCTGTACTTAAGTCATAGCTGAAAAGGATTCTGGTCCACACAGGAGTGTTATAATGCCATATAATTTCATATGACCTCATCCTGAATACTTCAAAGCTTTAATGCTTTATGTTTTTTTTTAAGGTTTTCTTTATGTACTTAAGAGAGAAAAATCGAGAGAGAGCGTGAGTGAGCATGAGCCTGGGGAGAGGGAGAAGCAGACCCCCCGCTGAGCAGGGGACCCAGAGTCCCCGATGCAGGGCTCCATCCCAGGACCGCAGGATCATGAGCTGAGCTGAGGGCAGACGCTTGACAGACTGAGCCACCCAGGCGCCCCAAAGCTTACATACTCTAAAATTTACATCTCTATTAAAGAAACAGACTGATGTTGCTACTTCAGTGTGTAAACCTCTCAAGTCTGTATATTATTAATTGGCATAAGAGAAATAAAAATATACATTCTAAATTTACAGGGAAACCATTCCAGAAGATCTAAAATATTAAAAATACCATTTCAACAAAGAAAATATAATGGTAGAATGTTAAACACAAGAGGTAAACTTATGTAGATTTGTTTAGAAAAACGTAATGGTCCTGCTTCTTTGGGGCATTCTTCCAGAATGGGAACCAACAAAGTCTGTGCCATCGTTGAGATGAATCATGGAGTAGATACTTTACTTCTTGGGCATGTCTGATTTACTTGAGTGCCCTCGTGTGTCATAGGAGTTGATTTTGTTTGACGGTTCTGTTTACTGGTTCACCAGACGGTCAGTAAACACTGTGACTTTCTTGGTGCAGAAACTGGATGGTGACGGGAGTGGGCAGTGTAGGAGGGGGCGAGCAGACAAGGAAGAGGAAATTCAAAATGAGTGGTATAGACAGATTCTGGCTCTTCAGAAAGAGCTAACAATATGTTATTTCTTCAATAACATCTTGAAAGTTTACTTCCTTAGGTTCAAATACAGATGTTAGTCGAAGTATTTTAGGAACTTTTGATCAGAAACCATAGTTCTAAACTGAAAATGCATTTCTGACTCAATCTAGACCAAAAGATAAGGCAGACACTAGATTTTCAGCCTATTTGTAAATGAATAAAGAATTAGATAATACATCATCTATACAAATCCATACATATCCATGTGGATTATCTATACAAATCTATCTGCAGATACTGCTGTCATCTTGTTTTAAACTAATTTTCCGTATCTTTATTATAGGACTAGAACTGTATGCCATGATATAAAATGCACTTTATATTTTAAGTTCCACTCCACTTTCAAATTTAAAGTGTAATGTCATTTTCTCTTCACGGTCATTTTTATTCTCATGCTAGGTTTTTTTTTTTTTTTTTTTTTTTTTTTCTGTTAAAAGTACCATACTTGTGTTTTTTGGTCAGAAACAAGATTAAAATAACATCGCATATTTAATATTCCTTTCTGTGTGGAGGAAACATTCGTGAAATTAATAAGACTTCCGATGTGAAGTACTTGAAATAGATGAAAAGTTTCTAAAAGGAAAGAACACGTTTGACATTGTGGTTGTTCTGGAAGCTTCTCACCTATATGAATGGGAGCCCCTGGGAGAAGGGCCACACTCCTGGGAACTGGCCGGGAGTGGGGGAGGCTGACTACTTATCCCTTTCTCAGCCATCTAGTGTTCAAAGGTTTAATGCCTTTTTTTTTCTGATGGCACAAATAATTATCTTACTAAGAGATGTGTTGGTAAGAGCCCTATAAGCTTTCCTCAAGATAATAGTTCATTTTCTTCTCTTTACGTTGTTGCACGGCGTCTTTTCTTCTGATGCCCCCTTCCCTCCCCTCAAAACCAATTGGGGATAAACTTGACAAACAGGAAAATGGCCGCGATTCCCTCTAACCCGAGCGACCACACAGCTGCCTTTAATCTTTGAGTGGAATTCCTATAATCTGGAAAGGGCGACTGTTACTTCCTCTCACTCAGATTCCTTGGAAGTAGCCGGTTAATCTCCAATACCAGACGTGAGGCCATCCCAAACCACCGTGGTTTACTTTACTACAGTATCCTTGCCTGCGTGGAATATTTTTAATTCTTTCTTTTTGTTTGCATCTGTTGTGTGTATTTAGTTATTTTGCCCATCTTAATGCCCTCTTCTGAGTCTATGTTTTGAAACATGGAATACTGATTTAGATCCGTGTTTGCTTATGGGTCATGACACTTACGACTTCCCTAAAAAACAAACTAATCCTTTTGTCTCAGAGCCACATTTAAATTTGGGGACAATCGTGAATCATTGTTTGTTCTCTTTGAATCCTAGGGCTTTAAAAAAAAAAAAAAATTGGTGGCCATCCATGCCGAATTAGAGTTTTACTAAGGCCAGAATTACTCATGAGTCATGACCATCACACTTAAAATTGGGTAATTTGAAGCTGCTTTAGATACACAGATTAAGCAAATAATGATGTTATACCATTTTGTGCAAATTATTTTTTTCCTCCTAGACATTCATAGCAGCAGAGCGTGCTCTTTTGGAGACCCATTCTGTTTTACTTTAGAAAAACGCACCCATGTGTCATGGCCCCAGGAGCACAACATAATTCTATTACCGTACTGTAGCATATGGAGACACCTCCCCTAGTGAAGGAGAGATGAAAATATTTAAAATCAGTGTTAACTTTCTCTGCCATGCTTATTTGACCATGTAAGCCCTTCTGCATTCTTGAATTGGGGGTGATGTTAGTGTGACTGCCTCAAGCTTCCTCTAGCAGAAAATATCTAAACTTTTGCCTTCATATGCCAAGTTTTTTCTTTTTTTAACTTGACTTTAACTTTATTACACCTCTGTAAAGTGTCTGCAGTATGGCAGGAAAGAGAACAAGCATGCCTGATTTGCCTTCACTAAAGCTCTGCCCCTCTCAGGGCTAACTGTGGGTTTTCTCCCCACCAGGGTTGTTGCAGACCAATATAAATTTGACTTTCTGCCCCGAAATTAAAGTGGTTAACTTAAACACTAAAATATTTATGTACGAGATTAAATCTGTGATATTCAGACGAACTGTAGGCTATGCCATATGCACTGTGTGTGGCACGTTAAGTATTAAATGCTTGCTTTGGGTGCCTAGGTGGCTCAGTTGGTTAAGCCTCTGCCTTCAACTCAGGTCATGGTCCCGGAGTCCTGGGATCAAGTCCAGCATCAGGCTCCCTGCTCAGCAGGGAGTCTGCTTCACCCTCTGACCCTCCCCCGCTTGTGCACACGTGCTCTCTCTCTCAAATAAATAAATATTTAAAAAAGAAAGTAAATGCTTGAGTAGCAAATGGGTTATAAATGAGTTTTAACAGATATGTCTGTGAAGTGCCAAACAGTTGCTATTCATCTGAACTTTAATAAGAGTTCCAGTTAAACATTTATGTTTAAAACCTTTCAATTTTTCACAAAATGTCACAACCTAGCATAAACATGGATTTCAATATCTCTTACTATAGGTGTCATTTAGACTGACCGGTACATGACTCTCCTATGTTGCATGATTTCAGGAGCAGTACAATGAACATTGTTTTCCATACTTATGTGTAGTCTTTTCCAGAACAATTTCTAGTTTTCTAAGTCTAAGCTGAAACTCTTACCATTTTAGTTAGTTAAATGCGTTTTTTTTTTCCCGTCTGGGTGCTTTGCTTTCCCCCTGACATGAGTAGGTCTGTCCTACGTGCAGTAATTCCAGGATCATGGTCTCTTTTGAAAGTTACCGAAACTCCCGGTTAAGGATTAATATTTCAGTCCAGTGCAAATTACCTCCCTTGATAATGTGCTCTTGGGATGCTGATAGATACGGTAACATTCTTTTATGAACCAAAATTTCAGAAACGTGACACATACTCTTTCTGATAAATTATACAATCTTTTCCTATAGTCCATCTTTCTACTCTAGTGGAATATTTTGCAGTTAAATATTTTTAAACACTTTAGATAACTTTTTGCTCATTACAAAATAACTACATCTGCCACTTGCCAAGAGTTTTTCATTGTTTACACCACCTCATACTACAGTATATAAATGGTATAAAAATGGCATTCTGTGACGATTGTTAACATTTTTAGTGACGGTAGATTTTCTTAGAGTAAATTTAAATTTGAACTTCAGTGTTTTGGAAGACCAGGTTCCAGGTTCCGCTGTCTTTGCCCCTCTGTACATCTTCCCGCTATTTTGATGCAGAAGTGATGCTGTTACATCGCAGTCACTTCAATTTTCATGTACCATTAACTGTTTGTGGCTTGGAAAACTTAGTACCTATTCTGCATCCATAAATACACATGTATAAACAGCATGTCAATGGTATGTGCATTTAGAGTGAAGAACCAGAATTTTTTCTAGACTTTCGGTGCCTTTTTTTTTTTGTGTGTGTGTCAACATGTATATATTTATCATAGTTTTGTTAAGCCGATTTATGCTCTTGCTGCAATTTGAAATGAGAAAATTTTCGAGGCTCTGTCTACGATTTATAACGACAACAAGAATATTTGAAATTGAGACACTCAGGAAATTGAGAAGGTAAGTTCCTACACATGTGGAATGAGGGTGTTTTGGATCAGACCAGATGTTTTGCAGCAGGAGTTGGAGCTGAAATATAACTGGGTCATGTTTGGTTATCAAAAGTTGGCTTAAACGAGACTGGTAATTAAAGAGGAGTGTAGTTTACATTAGCCTTTGTAACGCTTTAGTTGTCAGCAAAATAACTTGTTCTTAGGGCCAGGTGCTTTCGTCAAAATTATTTAATTGGGTAGTTCCTACTTGAATCAACATCTGATTATAATAGATGTCATAGCACTAAATACTGGCTTAATGATTGCTGGAGGAAAAAATGCTTGTTTCCTTCGATTTAGGTCATCTTAAGGAATAGTTTTCCCTCTGGTAGCATTCCTTTCTAGAAGAAGTTCCTGTTCACTTGCTTTCTTCATGTCTGTCTGCGTGTGTGTAGGTATGTGGCATTTTCTTTGTCACTTCCAATTATAATTGTAAGTAAATATCAATAGAAATTCTTTGTAACCCAGCATGGTTTAGTCATCAGACTCACCAGCAAATATGTCTACTGTGAGAAAACAGTGTCGGCCACAGCTAAATCACCAGCATGTAAAGTCATACTGTTTTCTGCTCCCCACTCTTTTTTTTTTTTTTTTTTTGTATGTACTATTTTGGTTAAAGCTCAATATTTCAATAATTTTGGGCAGAATAAAAATGTATGTCATTTTGAACTGCACACAGAAAAGACATCAAGTTCTTAGATTTGAAGAATTATTTAGAATTACAGCTTCAAGCAGAGTTAACTCAAAGAACTAGATGTCTAGGCACATTCTGCCTATAAATGGATACCTTATGTATACCGAGAGTAACTGTTAGATCCGTATCTGTCTCTTTATGAAATTGATTAATTGGTTCACCAAGTAGTTAATCACCTTCCATGCATCAGTATTTAAGGTATTAAGTAATATCTGAGGGAAACAAAGCTAAAAAATTCTAAGATGTAAGTTTTTATATGCTCAAAGTTGTTGTATATAATAGTGACTCATTTTTTTATGGGACAGTTTTCTTGTACTCAGTTAAGATTTATAAACTTACTTCGAAGCTTTCTTTGGAGATAGCATTGCCATAGGATAGTTCTGGCCAATGAAATATAAGACAGACTCTAGTAAAGATTTATGGAGAAACTTTTATGGTAAGTTTTCTGATAAGACACTTTTCTGATAAGACACTGCTTTTCTTCCTGCTTTGCTTTCTTCCCTGGGAATACGAAAATATCACTTATAATTAAAAAAATACTTTATACTTATCCAAAGAACACTTTTAGACTTCTGTGGACTAAAATTTTTATAATTATTAATGTAAGCATGTGGCCATGGAGTGACTTTCTAAATTTGCACGATGTCTTCCATCTGTTGCCCCTAGAGTTAAAATAATTTGTATCTTTATTTCCAACATTTTTTGCATGGCTGATGGATTCTCTTAAAATGTTGTTTATGTTCATATTTTGTAAATACTTTAAGAAACCACATTGAAAATAAATAAAAATTTTGTCTATGGAGAAAGTCTATATGTGTTGTCTCTTCTCACCGTTAGAAGTATTACTAGCTTGGGAGTGACTCCTAACCAACTCTCAGTGTTTGGAAGGTGGTAGCTAGGACGAAGAGAGAGAGAAAATTCTCCCAGGATTTAGAGAGAGAGAAAGCGAGAGAGAGTGTGTGTTTTGGATGAGAAGTCTCAGAAGTGACAGAAGTCTCAGAAGTGACAAGAAAACAAAATATTTTCATATCTTCATTCAGATTAATGAATAATTAAATACCTGGACTGTGCAAAAATTGTGTTTGATTCCAGGCCTTTATAAGCCTGAATTTGTTATCATTGCATCAAGATGGGAAATTAGGAAAGCATGCTAATTTAAATTTAAAGCAGCTGGAAATATAATACATGGCATTGAGGCCCATCTTCTCATCTGTCAACAAGTGCTTACAGATGCCACATGGACGGTTTTAACCGCAATTATAAAACTCAGTGGAATGTTTAGAGGTGATTCCAAGAATGTGATTGGCCAGCACACAGGGCACTCATTCTTAAGGAAAGCTCTGTCCAACACAAATTTTAAATGTATACAGTCCCTTCAAGATGGATGAAGAGTTTCAGCTTAACATTTGCGAGGGAGAATACCATCAAATAATATTAATTGTAGAATCTCAGTTTACTTTTTCTAATAATGGTGTATTTTTAAACACAATACATGTCTCTTTCAGTTAGAGTTGTGGGTTTTTTGGTTTGTTTTGTTTTTTTTTTTTTCCCTTAGCTATAAAATTATGGAGCTGGAGCCCCAGGCCAAACTGTAGTAATCTGAAATGATTAAAGATTTTATACTTGACAGGCCTTCTCCCTGAAGGTTACTGGCTTCCCCCTGAAGCTGTGGATTTATTATCCTCCACTCCAGGGTGGGTAAATGGCTTAAATTCACTCTGCCACGTTATGTGCCATCTGGGGCATTGCTGGGCGTTGAGTTAGCCGCATTTATACAGTGGACTGCCTATCTATGCTCAAGGCACTCTGACCATATCTGGTCATTAAATTGTGGTTCTACTCTGAGGCTGAACCGACTGATATCTAAGATATTCTTACCTGACAGTCTAGAGGCTACGAATCAAGACCTGTCATTTGCAGGAAGCAACATTAAATAAAGTATGTGTTCTAATGTATTCCTTCAAGACTTCATTTGGACCATGAAGTGTATTTTTACTTACCAAGCTTCTATTGGGATTATTTTAATTTCTAGAATTGGTCATATTTTTCCATTTCTTGCTTCTTTGATATTTAAATTTTCAGTTTCATATTCTTTTATTTTACATGGTGTAGCCATTTTATATCAGGATAATTGTTTGCCAGAAGAATAGTTTGACATGCCTCACATATGTAGACTACTGGCATAACTAGATGTAGTTACTGAGTCTCAAGCAAAAGTGATTCTTCAATTTTAGTTTCTGAAGTTATTAACTACATATTACCTGCTGGCATATTTAAAACCTAACACTTACAAAGTTAATTTTCACAATTATTAGTGAATTCAAATAATTCACAATATCAACCAAAATTCACATTTAACATTCAGCTTCATCCTATTAAACATCATTTGATTAATTATATATTAAGCAGTCCTATGCTATAAATTATTCAAGAATTACAGCTATTTGCATGTCATAAATCAACTGTATATTATGCATGTACTGGTTTTATTTTTATTTTCTTTTTTCCTAGCCACGTGCTGGGAGCAAGTAAATTCTACACGCAGAGTGTACATGCTTATCAGTTACCCCGTATTGTAAGGAAATGAGGTTGTCTTTGTTTTAAGTGAATTTTCTGCACTCCTGTAAATAGCCCTTTTGAGTATAATACCTCATATTTACATCTGCTGAGTAAAGCAGATTAAACATAACCTCATTTTAATAATTTGGCTACAAAATAAGAATTAAGGTTACTTCCCATTCGTCCATTGCTTACCACTTCTATTTGCAGTGGCCTGTGCACTTTTTAAAAAAATTTGCTTTTATACTTGTCTTTTGTTTCCTTCTCCTAATGCTTCTGTACTTTTGGTCTTTGATGCTAAGGAGGTATTTTTTGTTTTTCAGATTTCTATATTTTTTTTGTTACTATGGCCACACCTTAAAAGAATTTTATTTCGGCCTCTGGTGATCTCAGCAGCTACTTTAAGAGTATCTGTTAAAGTAGGATTTGGCTGTATGTAACAAAAAATAAAACTGTTTAAGCTGCAGTGGTTTAAAGAAACTAGAGTTTATTTTTCTCCCCAATGGGCTGTTAAGGACTCCTGCAGCGTAGAGCTCCATTATGCTGTCAAAGTGACCAACTCCTCTATTTTTCTTCCCTCATAGATGCACCCGAGCTGCTTCCTCTCCAGCACCCTGTCTGATGTCAGGAAAGGAAGAATAAGGAGACAGGAAGTGGGTGCCTTAACAGAAAAGCAGTAGCTTTCTCAGAAATCCCTAGTACATTTGCACTTACACTTACTAGAACTCCTTTGGCCATGTCCAGCTGCAGGAGAGGCTGGGAAATAAGGCACATGCGACTTCAAACAACAGTAGAACTCTTGAAGGAAGAAAAGTGTGGATTTTGAGTAGCGGTGTTTAGGACACCGTGTAAACATGATTTTTAGTCCCCCCCCCCCAATTTCCCACTTTTCCCTTCATGCCTGCAGTGTTGCTGTGTTCTTTACATACTTATCCGAAAGGTTAACGTTATCTGAAGTGCTGATTTTTAAGTAATATGAATGTATCATGTAAGAACTTCGACTCTTCAAAAGGTTTAAAAATCTAGTTTGGAGAGATGGTGCTTATAGGAAACATTTATAGAACGTGAGCACTTAAAGTTGCTAATTGCATTGGGTCAAAAGTAAGTGAAGTAGCAGAGAAGGGAAAAACTTGGAGAAGCTACTGTTCTTGAAAGATACCCAAGTAAGGTTGATTTCAGCGACGACAATAATGGATTCATCTCCACTGCTTGATGCAAAGACTTACTGTGCTCTTGTTTCCTCTCTGTGCGGCTGTATTTGTGAGGCAGTTTGGTATTGATGGAGATTTCCAGTCTGCCTTTCCCTCATACAGATCTGTCTGAAGAGTGGAGAACAGTGGTTGCCAGATGACAGGCCGCTCTGATAAGAGAGAATACCATAATCCCGATTAGACTGTGTTGATTTGCAGACAGCACACCACGAGATAAGGATAAAAAACTAACCCTAGGATAGAGATGGGTGATTCAGATGGCTTCCCGCGACGGGTAAAGCAAGTGGTACAGACCCAGCTGCATGGTCCTCACAGAAGACAGATGGAGGGGGCAGAGCCTCGCTACCAGATACGAGCATCTTCTCGTATGTTCTACAGTGCTGCTCTGTGGATGGCAGAGGAGCAGTGGGAAGGTGCTCATCATATGGGGAAAAAACAAACAAACAACAAAAAAAAAAAAAACAAAAAAACCCCAAGATTATGTAACAGGCCTCCATGTGTACCACCTTCAGTGGAATGCCCATAGCTTTTAGTTGAACTCTGTATCCTACTCAACGAACTCAAGAATGTTGCTAAAGTAGGAGCCCAGTGATTTTTCAGGGGCAGTGGTCCAGAGGACACTACGTGAGGATTAGATCATTTCAAAGCTGACAACATATTAGATGCATTCTTATTCTCTGTTTGGAAAGTCTGCACTGAAACTTGATGCCATTCTGCTTTCTCAGGGAAATACCCTATTCAGGTCAGTGGAAATAACAAGTCAAGTTTGAAAAGAGACTTCATATGTAGCCAAACAAACCTGCTAAATATATTTAGAAAATCATCCTAGTGACTAATATATTAAACATTTTCCACAATAATAATGTTGGTAATATTAGGATTTACCCTTTTTCATTGGAAATGACTTGTCATGTTTGGAAAGAGACTTTGTTGGTAGCTGAATATACTCACTAAATGTGTTTAGAAAAGATTTTTACAAACAAAACTTAACAAAAACAGCCTGTGGATTTTAAGCAATAATACTCATTGAAGTCTTTAGGTAGTTGGTTTTTTCTTAGTTTAACTTCTCTAAATATTTTCAATGTAACAGGAAAAGAGGAATAAAATCAGTTGTAATTGGAATTTTGATTGTTAAAGTTAGTTGAATTTTGTACTTCAGAATTGCTTTTCAAGATCATGTATAATTATCAGCTTTTTTAAAGTTGCCTGAAAACTTCTAATTAAGTAGATTTTCTTCCCAAGCCTTGTAGGAATGTTTTATGAAATTTATTTATTTATTTATTTATTTATTTATTTATTTATTTTAGCATAGGTTGCCAGGAAATAGTATTTTGGGGAAGTACAGGGACCCAGATTTGATTCTCAGATAATTTAAGTGTGCCTTCTGTAATCATTTTATTTTGTTATTTTGTTGGAGGGCATAGTGTAGTATAACAGTTTGGACTTTCGGATCAGAATTGAATTTGAATTTAGCACTGCCCTAGTAGCTGTAGGATCTTAACACGTCTGGGTCAGGTTCTCCACTAAAAATTGGGGGAAACGGTGTGCACCTTACGCACTGGAGGAGAGCTCATTTAAAACACTGTGCTGCGTTAACTGCAAACACTGGTTCCCTCTCTAGGACCTGTGAAAGTCTTTACCTGCAACACTGTAATTCACACTTGCCTTCAGGGCCCTTAACTAAGGTTTTGTCACCAAAGGCCCACAAATAGAATAAAGTTCATCTAAATATCTGTTTATTAGGCCACCTGGGTGGCTCAGTGGGTTAAAGCCTCTGCCTTTGGCTCAGGTCATGATCCCAGGGTCCTGGGATCGAGCCCTGCATTGGGCTCTCTTCTCAGCGGGGAGCCTGCTTCCTCCTCTCTCTCTGCCTACCTCTCTACCTACTTGTGATCTCTGTCTGTCAAATAAATAAAATCTTTTAAAAAATCTGTTTATTGATGTAGTATCTACTGGCTAAATACATACTAATTAAATATAAATAATGCATTGCTGTTTTTAAGGTAGCAGTGACCTCCATGCTGCTAATGCACAGTTATTAGATGCACAATGCACAATTATTAGAACTTTTTGTTCTGTGTGCCTTTCTGTGGTAGTCAGTCAGATACGGCAACAAGAGGAGTCACAAGGGAAACACAATCAAGCAAAGTCTGTTCCACTGAGAGGAGGAGGTCGTGGCATGCCATGCTTGGCCATATGGGAAGATTTTGGTGAGAAGCCCGGAAGCAGGAGTGAGGGGAAAGCAGAGACTAAGACCCTTTATTGGAATTTCCAAAGGAAAGCCATGGCGGGGCAGGGGAGACAGGATGGGATTGGCTGGTCTTAAATATCTCAGGGGGTCTAAACTGGAAGGCTGGTGCCTGGCTGCCTGGTAACCGGCCTTGGGATGTTAAGACAAAGGAGCAGTGCCTGGGGAGTGAAAGTGCCAGATAGAGGAGGTTTGGGTCTGGACTTGTTAGTTTGCATATCAAAACGGTGCTCCTCACTGTGCTCTTTGAAGCTCTAAGAAATGGAGGGACACTCCTTCCCACCAGCCTGTGAGCAAGTGCAGAGCAGAGAACTGGTAACTTCCAGCCATGCTTCTTCCTGCATTTTTTTTTTTTCATCTTCTTCCAGAACTTTTTATACTGACGTGCCCACGGCTCCACCTCATGCCCTGTGTTCTGCTCTCTGCTCACTCTCTCGGTGAACCAGTCCGGTCCCATGGTCCCAGATACCCCAAGTTACGTCTTTAGTCCAGTTCCCTCTTTTGAACTTCAGAACATAGCGGACGCTCTTTTCAGCTCCCTCTCTGACATTTCCGTTCAGATGGGTGAGAGCCGGTCCACATTTCGCACATTCCAAGACTGAACTAATGCTCTCCCTCAACTCGCGTCCCAGTGCTCTATCCACAGCTTTCCCGGACTCCGTCAGTGGCAACAAATTGTGCTTTAAGTGGGACAAGTCAAAATCCAGTGGGTCCGCCCTGACTTCTTTCCCAAGTATATTTGGGAATGGCATCTGCTTGGCTGAGCCTTCAAACTCTATCCAGAATCTAACCACCATGTCCTTCCTGTCCTGATCGGAGCCACCACTGGGTCTCACAGGGATTACAGGAGGGATCTGTTCACTGGTCTCTCGGATCCCGCCCTTCACGCCCTCATAAGAGTGTTTTCAACAGAGAAGTAAAAATAATCCTTTTAGAAAGCAAGTCCCACCACAGCCCTCCTCTACTGAAGGCCCAACAGAGTTGTTCCCTATGTTGCACAGAGTAGAAACCAAATTCTCTGCAGAGGAATAGCAATGAGATTCTGGAGATGTTCTCATCTCAAAGAGTTTAGTGACTGGTCCCTTTTAAGGAGGTGTGGAAATTCATGAAACACGCAGGGACTTCGCGATGGTGGGGAAGGCCTGACCACCTCAGTCCCGCAGGGGCAGGGTGAGGGAATGGTGTTATCAGTCCTGGAAACTGCTGAATCCATGACAGAGGGGCTGCCCCGCAGGATGTGGAGTGTGGAAGGGGCACACTTCCCTATCTGTGCTGAGGCAAGGAAGGGAGTGAAGAGAATAAATGTCCCGCCCCATTTTTTGTTCATATCCCAGTCAAATACTTGATATTATCAGCCTTTTCCATTTTAGCCATTCTGGTCGTTATGTAATGGTATTTCACTGTGGTTTTATTTTGCCTTTCCATGGTGACTATAATGAAGTTGGACTCATTTTTATAAGTTTTTTGCCCATTTGGATAACCTCTTTGTAAAATGCCTGCTCAAATATTTTGCTCATTTTTCTTTTTGGCTGTATATCTTTTCTTTAATTGATTTTTAGAATCTCTTTATATGATTTGGATACCAGACTTTTATAAGATATAAATTGCAAGTATTTCCTTCCACCTACTGCTGGCCTTTTTTCTTTTATTTAATGGCTACGGTTTCTAAATGTTAATGTAGAATGACTTTTCTTTTTTTCTTCTTTTATGGTCAATGCTTTTGTCCTGAGCACACTGTGAAGGCGCACACATGGCTTGTGTCTTTCCACGGTGGCAGCTCTAGTCGGCCATGAAGCCAAGTTAATCACCATTGTAACACAGGTTCAGGACTCCAAACTCAACGACATGTCACCACGTGACTGAAGCTGGCTTCTTACCCAGCACGCAGAGCAGGACAGAAGACAACCCACACAACACACAAGCAGACAGGAGGGTGTAGGGAGTTCAGGAACCAAACATGCCGTCGGTCTGCGGGCACACAGCTGAGACACGGCCTGGGTCTGGTCTGGTCCGGATCTGGTCTCAGCACCTGCTGCTTGTTTTGTCGGAGCGGATCTCGGATCTGTTCCGAGATCCACCGGCAGAGCCTTCCCAGGCCGTCGCCCTTTCTAAGTGGTCAGACAAGAAGGTCCTGTCTGAGGAGTCTGACAGCTGGCTGCCCAAATACTCCCCCTTTAAAAGGGATTTAATCGGTCGCGGGCCCCTGTGGACCTCCTCTGTTCCTGCTTGTTACCAGTTCTGGGGTGTCCGCGGATGCTGGACCCCGGAATACGTCCTACCTGCCGCACCTTTAAGTGCTTGGTCATTGCTTGTCACGGGCTCCTGGGGGCAGGAGGGACTCCATGATGCTCTCTGCAGCTTTTTATATCTCGTTTAAGAAATCTTTGCCCGGTGTCATAAAAGTAGTCTTCAAGAAGCTTTATTGTTTTACCTTTCACAGATTTATAATCAACCTGAAATTGATATTGTATAGCAAGAGGGGTATGCATCAGGATAAATATTTTCTATTTAGATATCTAATTTTGTATTATGTTTTATCACTGCTCCTGGGTGTTAAACCTTGCTGTAAATGTTCTCTCTATGCACACGCAGTTCCTTCCTGAGTTGTCTGTTTTATTATTTTACTCTGCCCAGTGCCAGCGTTAACATTTTCCTAAATTGTGTAGTTTCATGGAAAGACTTGATACATGGCTCAAATACTTCTGGTTTTTTTTCTAATATTGTCCGGGCTACATATGCTGGGATTGCATTGAATCCTAAGATTGACATAAGGAAAACTGGCATATACAGCCTTCTGTTTTGGTCTTTTAAACTTTATTTCAGTTATTTGAAAACTTTTTTTGTGTGTGGAGAGCTCTTGCACGTGTTCCTTATTGGTGCTCAGACAGTTGACAAGGTCGATGCCATCGCAAAGGATGTTTGCCTTGCATTTCATCGTCTTTTTCCTGGGAACAGTACTCTAGGTTGGCATTTATTTTCTTTCCATATTTTAAAGATTTTTTTTCCCCCACCTTGTCCTGATTTTCATCATTTCCAATGTCAATCTTATTCCTTCAAACAAGAAATGATTTTCCTTGTTGGCTTTTCAGGTTTTCTGTCTCTGGATTTCAGTAGTCCTATTACACTCTTAGGGTAGCTTCCTTTGGGTTTAATATGCTTCAAGTTCATGGCAGTTCTTCAATCTATAGCTTGATTTCTTTTTTAATTATTTCAGAAAATTCTAGATTCTCCCTTCAGATATTCCTTTGGCCAGTAGTCTCCCTTCTCCAGCTGAACGTATGTTAGACCTCCTCACTGTCTCCTCTGTCTCCACATCACATCTCTGTATTGTCTGTGTCTGTTATGCTTTTCTTCTCATTTCCTCTGGATGGATGTTGTCTACTGATCTGTTTTCCAGTGTACCAGTCCTCGCTTTGTCCTAATACCATTAATCCAGTCTACTGAGATCTCTGTTTTCAGTTACTATGTTTTGCAGTTCTCCAATTTCTGCGTGGTTTTCTTTTAATAAATTCCATTTCCCTGATAACATTCTTCACCTTGTCTTCTGTTTTCTTAAACATACTAGTCACAGCACATTACAATACCCATTTCAATATCTGGCTTATCTGTGGTTTATCTCTATCGTCTACTTTGTCTGTGTTTTTGTTTTGTTAGTTTCATTTGTAAGTATGGTTGAAGATTGTTGACGAAGTGCTTGACATGATATATGAGGAATTATAACTGAATCAGGCTCATTCTTTCAGAGAGGGTTTACTTTGTCCTCTGGTAGTCCGCTAAAATGGGGACAGGTCACTGCAGTGCAGGGACAGTGTGGCATGCCAAGTGGCTTGTCTGCAGTCTGGGTGTGGCCCAGGCTGCTCTGGTTCACCCGTGTTCCAGTGGAGTTGACTCAGGAGAGTCATTGGAGCGTGGTCCTACCTCCTTGGTAGATCCTCACCTCCAACTGTGGTTTCCTCAGTGCTTTGCTACTGCTGAAAACATCCTGTTCTTTTCATATTTTTCGCTTGGCTGCTTTGCTTCTTGCCCTGGACCAGTTTGAAAATTTAGCAAGTACAAGAGGAAAGCTGTAAATGTCAGACCGCTTCCCTTATCTTACCTTCTTTCAGGATCTGGGTCCCTCAAACCCTGACTTCCCCCACAGTGCCAAACCTCAGGGTTTCATCTTTCCAACCCAACAGAACAGGTTGGAAGGACCTAGAACTCTCCACTTTTAATCTCTTTTTGGCCTGGACACCAGTCAAGGACTGGTATATACGTCCAAGAGTAGCATCAGCCCACCTCTTGGAGTTTTTTCTATCCAAGATCTTGGCACCCAAAGCCTTGGCTGCCTCTACAGTTAGATATTCAAATAGGTGTTTGCTGTTTTATGTTTTATCTCATGTGTTTTAGTTCTGGGCAGAAGCACTGTTTTGTCACAGTTGCTCCAACATGGTTGGAAGTGCCATTCACTAAATAAACCATCTTAATAATTATCTGGTTAGGATGGCTTAGGGACTAAGGGAACAAAGTTTTGGATAGGCTTGTGATTTGAATTCCACTTACTCTATTTGAAACACTTCTCTGTTGAAAGCTCAGTTTTATCATCTGTAATTAGAAAATCAGACCTTTTTCTTAATTCCCTTTCTGTCAAGTCTCTGTAGGTCATGTTAATATTTTGTACCTGTGTACCTGTAGTTCCTTGATCCCCCCTCATTTTTCAGTGTAATGAGATTGTGTTACCAAAATATGCCCCAAATATGTATTTTCCCATGGATTGAAATATGTTTTCTGATCTTTCACTTAGGGCTCTTTTCTTCTTCTTCTTCTTCTTCTTCTTTTTTTTTTTTTTTTGGAGACTTATTGAAGTGAGTTGAGGTTCTTTAGAGCAGATTTTTGTTAGGAACCTCCAGACACCATAAATACAGACCACGTTCAAAGGTAGTTTTGGTTAAAAGCTCCTTGAACTGCACAGGTGTATTATTTTTGAACACAGACCAGGATGAGGACTTTTTTGTGACTATCTCACAAGAAAGAGATTTCTTCCCCTCTTACACACAGAACAAATGGTGAGGTGGCAATTCCTGCTGTCTCTGTGGACAAACTTTTTTCCCAGTTTGTCCTTGTATTGAAAGGACAATGTAGACTTTGGGGCTTCTAGCTTAATATGGATTTTCTCTTAGATTCCCAACACTGGAAGAATTCTGGGCTCTGTCTCCTGTCACACAGTCAATTTCAAAGCCCAAGTTCATCAGCCAAACCTGTTCCCAAAGTAAATATGACTTTAGTGCTTGCTTAGTCTGTGGATTTCCCTCTTTCATTTTTGGCTTCCTAGAAATCTTTACTTTCTTACTTGATTATCACTCTATATGGAGATGCTCTCACACACACACACACGTGCAGTTTTATATGTGTGGAGGTAGGTAGGTAGGTAGTGAATAAATTTACTATTCTAAATAAAACTAATTGCATAGGTCAGAGACAGTTGGACTTTCCTTTTTTCTCATTTTCTTACCTTTCTCTCTCTGACCAGATTTTCTTCTTGGGCTGATGATTTCTTCCAGCTCTGCATTCTTATACTTCCTGTCATCCCATTTATACTCTCTGTGTTTCTCCCTTTGATCCTTCCATCTGCATATGATGAGCCCGCACGCACTTCCTCTCTGTCATTTCTGTGTGCCATTAGATATAGTTAACATACGTGCTAAGTATATGTTTCTTTCTCTAGTGTTACATAGGCATGTATATAATGTGCATGGGGAAGCTGTCTGACAAAGGCAGAGGCCATACACACACACACACACACACACACACACACACACTAATCTATTGTTGTCCCTGATGCAGTATTCAACATTACACATTCCTATAATCTTACTATGTGACACAGTTGTTTATGGTCTAAGGATCACCTATAAAAACTATTTGTTCCCCCATATATGTTCACATATACATGTGTATATAGGCACCACAAATGATATCAGCTGTCTTTACATTCACTGATACGAGGTTAAAGATACTTATATTAGAATGTTCATGAATATTTGAGGGAAAATATATAGCAAGAGGAGGTAAATACATTTCCTTCTCATTTGTGTTATTTAATTTCATAGCAATTTTAGGACAATTCCATAAAATATCTGTTATTATACACTAGTTTGTTGTGGGTTTTTGTTTTTGTTATCAGAAATTGTCACTTGCTTTTATTAGTTTGATAGCGGGAAAATACAGGACTTTCATCTTAGGGAACAGATATCTTCCTGAAAGCTGTAGTCTTGCTAACTGGGCCAGACCTGCAGTGTGCCAGACTTGTTTATGCTGACTTTGAATGATTTTACCATCGGTGAAACAACAATTGTAGGTACTGTGAGTTGTAATAAGCTTAGACAACATCCTAACCGAGATAGATGCCATTTGGAGCTGCCTCAATGTGGTGTTTGTTCAATTCTTTAAAAAATAATTCTTTGTTTTGGAATCAGTAGATCATTAATGAATGGCAAATTTCTGGGGAATAAATAGGAATTTTTCAAACCCTAGGCATGGGAAAAAAATTGGCCAGAGAAAACTGGCCAGACAGAGAAAATGAAATTCTTTCATGCCTTGTTTCTCAGAGGACTTGAGGTTGTATGGGAAAAGTGCTGGAGTAGACTTCTGAGGGGGAGTGTGGGCTAAGAAAAGGAAACAGTAAAAGCTTGTTACAGAGTAGAATGCTTAGATCATTTCCTCTTTACCTGCTGCTCTGGAAAGTCTTAAGTCAGTAGGCTGATAAATATTTATTACAAGTATGTAGAGACTAGTGCCTAAAAACATCTGAAGACATTTTAGCCTGTTGTAATTGAATCTGCTTAAACCCACCAACCACTAAAAGATAGTTTTGCTTGGAGAATTTTTTTTTTAATTCCTTGGGAACCATTATAAAAGGAAAGACTATTGCTTAGTGAGCTACTTGAAATGTATGCATAAAATTAAATTAAAAATAACCTTATATTTTGAATTGTTTCTATAAATATATATTAGATCTTTGTAGGTAATTTTTAAAAATCAGAAATATATTAAAATGACTATCTGTAATAGTGCTTACCATACTTCACTTTATATTTTCCCAAGCTGTATTTGGAAAAAATAAAACCATGCTTCAAATACGATTTCATAACTTAATTTTAAAACATAATCTCTATTTTTCCTATCAGAAGCTATTCCATAAGAATATGATTTTAATGACTGCATTACATCATTTTTTGTTTTGGTCCCTCCTTGCTGTTAACTGTTTCCACTTTCTGTGTGATAAATAAACAAATACACAGGTACCTTTTCACCCTACTCTCCTAAATGAATTGGCTTCCCCCACATCTCAGACGTGTTTTCAAAGGGGGAAGCCTATTAGATTTAATTTCTAAATATAAATGAAGAAAATTTTATCCTGCCAATTCTAAATTTCAGGATTTAGTTTCACAGTTACTGAGTTTTTACGTTGTTCAGATGCTATTTTAGCTTCTCGTTTATTTATGAATTTTTACAATTCATTTGTGACATTCTACTTATTCTCCTTTTGAAAGGTAGCTCATTTTCATGATAGTGAAAATTGTCCTCCTAGAAAGTTTCTTATCAAGAGTCTCCTGGTTCTCTCAATAGGAAGCTCGTCGAGTATATTTAAAATGTAATTCAAGAGCAATGAACTGGAAGACCAGTGATTGTGGCTCTGCTCTCCCAGGGTGTGGATGCAGAGTCATGAGCTCAGGAGGGTTGGGATAGCACCGAGCAAGTGCCAGTCAGGACCAAATACATGAAGAAACCACAGGTCTGTTCTAGGAATGGCCATGTGAGACTGTAAGTGCAGAAGAGTTAGAACCTGAGCACCTAAGGAGAAAAGAGACTGGCAGCTTGGGTATAACTAAAGTCTGGTATTTGAGCACGGTATGGGGCATGAGGCGGATGTCATTGAAAGCTTTCAGATTTTGGATACGAGAATTCAGATACACTGTACTACTGATAACCAGGGTTTGAGGGCGCCCATTTTCTGGGGACAAGTTACAAAGAGCAAGAAAAAGCAGAAAGTCCAGAATGGTGTCCATTTGGGAAGCTACTTAGTGATGTGCCATATATCCTCCCTGACATGGATCAAGTCCACGTGTAATTCAACTTCAGTCAGCAAGAAGGAGGTTTTCCCAGCGATCAAACAGGTGTGCATGTGTTAGCGCTACGAAGTGTCTGGTGTGACTGATGCTTGATACTTTCCATCTCAATATGAAAGTCCTACTGGGAAATAGATTTAACTTCAGGATACTCCGTCAGTATTTCGGATCAGCATGGTAACTAAAGTCTGGCATCTCAGAATGATGAGGAATAAACCTTAGTGAGAAAAATGGAAGCAACTACACTTATCTGTCCTCTAAAAATGTGACCTCAGCTATATAATGGGTTTTATTTGCTGCTGGTAACCAGTCTTTCCTTCCTTCTTCTAATGGCTGTTATATGGGAATATTTTTATTTCTCACCCTAAGAGGACCATGCCTAAACCACCTGTTTCCCTCTTAGAGTTTAAAAACAAAGAATTTTTGCACATAATCGAGTGGTCAACAAATGTATATTATTGAATAAATGAGTAAGAAACTTACAAGAGATAGCACTAAGACATGGAACACATAATTTCATGAAATACAGAAAATGCCCAGTGAAATTATGCTTTCACTTTTATGGAAATCTAGGAAAATGCAATATATTGAATATAATAAGTTAATATTTCCTAAAATGATACTGAACCTATAATTAGGTTAATTTTCAGAGAACTCAAAGAGGCTTGTTGCTCTTTATACACAGGAGTAATTATACAAGAATAAGATGTATGAGAAAAGAATTGAAACCTGATGAAAATACTGAAGAGCTGGTGGGATGTATGTTCAACTAGAAGAAAGAATTTAAAAATTGAACTCACGTGATGACTAATCATAAGAAATATTAATAAAGAGCATAAAATATGAAGTAGTACATGAGAAATATTTTGTTTGCTTGATATTCCATCAAGTCCTTTGGTCTTGGTAATACATACCTTAGAATTTACATTAGACTGTAATTATCTGTGATTTATTAAAAGTGATATTAAATAAAAATTTAATCATGTTCTCATAAAAAAAGAATGTAATTATCTGTGATTTAATTCAGAGAACAGTGTGAGTCTTACTTTCTATTATTGTCTATTTAAAGTAGTTGTTAACACAGGGTACCTGGGTAGCCCGGTCAGTGAAGCATCTCACTTTTTTATTTTGGCTCAGGTCATGATTTTAGGGCCCCAGGATCGAGCTCTGCACTGCACTCCATGCTCCTGCATGAGGTTTTCTCTCTCTCTCCTCTGCCCCTCCCTCAGTTTGCTCTCTCTTTCTCTCTAAAATAAATAAATAAATAATCTTAAAAGAAATTAAAAACTTGTTAACAGATCAAGCTGACCATTAATTACAGTCGAATTTCTTATGCCTGGCATTGAAGGACTTAGATTAGAAGTAGATAATGTTATTTCTCTATTGAAATTCTGAATTTATGTCACAGATCCAGAGATCCTCTGTCTTCTGAACGCCTCTGTGGCCATCACTGCCTATTCCATTCATCCAGCACTTAATATATATTAACATCAAGACTGGTACCATATGCATGTCCCTTTACAACTCTTAACACTCAGTATCCAGTTATGTATGGGTGGATTATAAGTGGTGCCCAGAAAAAAATGTTTATTGTTAATGAATAATTATTCTATGCATATACTTATTTCTGCTGCGTGTTAACATATTCTTTCCATTTATATTCCTCATTTTACTGGTCTACATTTAAATTATCTTGTCTATCCATTAAGCCTTATCGTGTAGCCACCATTTACTGAGGGCTCAGTATGTTCTAGGCATCGAGCAAAGCTCTTTATGCCTAGCTGACATAATGAATCTGGGAAACATCCCAGATGTTTCATTTTACCTCATCGCCTAACCCTGCAGCCATCCAGCGGCAGCTCAAGGCTTCTCTTCCCCTAATGTCCGTCCCCAGTCCATCGATCGCTCTCTGCTTCAGCCTCCATCCTGCAACGTACGCCGTCATTATCCCTTGCTTAGATGATTGCAGTAGAACCCAATTGTCCTGTGTCCACTCTTTGCGCTTTTTAAATCCAATCCACCCATGGCTGCTAGGGAGTTTTTAAAATTGTAAATGGGACAATATCACTCCTAAAGCTCAGCCCACCAGTGGCTTCTTCGCATCACATCCAGACTAAAATCTAAACTCCCTACCTTGGACTGTAAGTAAGATATGACCCCTGACTACCTGTTCACCTTCACCCTTGGTACATCCCTTTTCAAAAGACTATATCCCCACCCCCCACCCTTTTTTTATCTACCATGTAAACACATTCTTTCCAGAGAGCCTGGAAGATTCTTCTCTGGAGAAGTATGGCTGGCTCTTTTGTTGTGGTTGAGGTTTCAGCTTCAATACCAATTCTTTAGGAGCCTTCCGTCCTGGTTTTTATCATGACCCTCAGTTTACTGTCATCACCATTCACTCTCCTTTGTATTTATTGCTTCATTTCTTGATTGATTCTCTCTCCCTACTGGAAACTCTAAGGGCTTTGGAGTGTTTTGTTTACAGTCAAATGCCTGGAACCCAGAATAATGTCTGGCATTCAAAAAGTGTTTATAAGCATTGAGTACATTTTATTAAATAAGAAAATATAATCTCACACAACTCTGAGATCCTTATAAGTTTAATGCTATTACTGTCATTTAAGTTTTTTTAAAAAACAAAGATTTAAGAGGTAAGTGTCTTGCCCCCAACCATCCAGTAGGTTCAGTGGCAGAGGCAGAATTTGAACTTGGCTTTGTCAGACATTAGAACTTTACTGGTGTTCTTCAATCTCTGTGCCATGTTACACCCTTGTGCCAAGTTATTTTATTATGTTACAATATCAAAGGATGTATCTACAAAATAATCTTTGGCATAGGGATATAGTCCTTATACAACAAATCATGCATGAATTAACTAGATACCTATCAAGTAAACCTATCTGTTTACTTGAATTACCAAACTAAAAATAGCAGACTGGCCTTACAATGATGCAGTAATATGTTCATGATAAAGATAGCAACTCACGGACTGGGAATTCACAGTTATAGGACTATGAATATGTGTGTAATCAATGAGATCATTAATTGGCTTTCCCTGGAAGCAGACATTGAGATGAGGGATTTGAGGCAAGGAGTTTAATTAGCAGATGATTCCAGGGTACACTTACAAGGAAGTGATAAGATGAGACAGGATGGGAGAGGTGCCAATGAATAATACTTTCTCAAGCATGCTACAGCTATGGGCATCTGGAGTTTCATTCCACTGTGGCACTCTGGGAACCAGTGTGGAACATGAACCTCAGCATTAGCCCTGCCAAGGAGCAAGGGAACTGGGGTATTTATATTTGCACACAACTTCTTGTTAATCTTTGGTTGAGGACTTCTCTGCGGAGCACACTTCCCAGTATATCCTAACTGCCCTCCGTGGGCAGAATGAGTTCTGGCAGTAGAAACAAGCACCGAGCAGTAAAATGCAGATGCAGATGAAGTAGGGCAGGTATTTTTTGAAATAGTGAGGGCATGGACCTATAGGCAAGGTATTAACAGGGTCTTCTGAACTACCCATATGCATATGGCGATTTCTGTGCATCGTGCATGTATGTGTCGGTATGAATTGGGACCAACAGAAGAAGAGTGAATGAAAACTAAAATATCAGAGAGACTTAGATGTAATTGCAAAGATAGAATATACAGATAATACTATAATAAACTGGTTTCTCTCAATGAATATGCTGATGCAAACCATGTAACAGTCTGTGTTTTAGGAATTGTTGGTATATTTCAGAAAGTTACATATTTATTTAATATAGAGCAGTCCTCTTTAGAATAAGGTATCAGCAGGTGACCTAACAAACTTGTCAGTACTTCTCCCTATAGTTATCCACCCCCAAGCCCACTGGTATAAATACATAGTTTTTTGATGACTCAGACCTAGCTGTGACCAGCAGAATAATGGCTTCCAAAGATGCCCACAGGCTAATCCCTGGAATTTTGCTTTCCATGGCAGAGGAGACTTTGCAGATTTGGTGAAATTAAGGAACCTGAGATGGGAAGATTACTATACTGGGTTATCTCAGTGGGTCCGATGTGATCTGAAGAGTCCTCATAAGTGAAAGGAGCAGCAGGAGAGTCAGGTTCAGAGTGAGGGGGTATGAAAGACTCTGCTGAGCACTGCTGTCTTTGAAGGAGGAATGGGGACATAAGCCAAGGGATATGGGCAGCTTCTAGAAGCTGGAAAAGGCAACACAATGAATTCCCTTTTAGGGCCTCTTAAAAATAACCACAGCCCTTGATTGTAGCTCAGTGAGAGCCACTTTGGACTTCCTATCTCCAAAACTGTAAAATAATGCAGTTGCACTGTGTCACGTGATTTACTCCAGCAGCTGTGGGAAACTAATAGGCTACCTAATTAAACATAAACATAGGGTCACCTAAAGTAAGGAAAAATGTTGACCAAATGTGTTTTGTAAATCATAGCAATTTTCATTCAGGTAGATAGATAGATGAATACGGTCAACAATGCTGGGCTTTCAGTAAAGAAGATCAGGTATGAGTTGAAATAGGAGCAAGATGGGTCTTCCATACATTTTAGTGTATATTTCAGTAAAAGTATGAAATCTACCTAATAACTTTTTTCTGTTGTATTAAAAATTGTGAGTTGAAATAGGAGCAAGATGGGTCTTCCATACATTTTAGTGTATATTTCAGTAAAAGTATGAAATCTACCTAATAACTTTTTTCTGTTGTATTAAAAATTGTGATCTCCCTCTCCCTCTGCCACTGCCCCCTGCTCATGCTCTCTCTCAAATAAGTAAATAAATACATCTTGTAAAAAAAAAAAAAAGTTTTAAAAAAATAAGTAAAAAGTATTTTATTCTTTTTTTCAGATGTAAGAGTAAATAGTATTTCAATCAGCGATTGCTTTGGGGTGGTAGGTTGGTGTTTTATGTAGTGAGGATATCTCCCCTTTTGGGGTCTCCTCTCCTGTCAACTCTAGCTTCCATCGCATAAATCTTGCTTCTAGGACTCAGAATACCACACTCATTTCACCCCTCGCTGTTGAGGTGAGAGTGGCTTCCTGCTCTCGCCAACGCTGGAGTTAAACATTCCCTGTTTGTCTTCATGACTGTTCCATAGTTTTTGTCATCAAGGGCCACAGATTTAATCCCTTCCATGGAAACCATCTAGAATAGATTCTGTTTTCATGACAAGATCCTGACTCATATGGTGACTTTTTGCATCTTAAGGCTGGCTCAGTCAGTAGAGCATATGACTATTGATCTCGGGTTTATGAGTTCAAGCCCCATGTTGGGTGTGGAGCCTACTTAAAAAAATAAATAAATGAATGAGTAAAATTAAAGGCAAAAAAGAAAAAAAGAATGCTGTGCTTTGAACACTGGAAAGAATTTGGAATTTGAAAAAACAGAACTGGCTTGGAATTCTGCCTCATTATTGTCTGTTTCAGTTAACATTTCATTTCTCTTAGCTTTAAGTTTGTCCTCTGGAATGTAGGGACAGTATTAACATTTTTGCTTCTTTCAGGAGTTTATTGAAAGTTCAGTGTAGATAATCCATGTAAAAGTACTTTCTAGACTCCGAGATGGTATAGGCAGTCTCACTTGGCTTTGTTAGGAAGTGCTAGTGCAAAAGATTTAATCTCAGAAATCAAGAACTCAAAAGGTACAAATTAAGCCACATATTTCTGGTCCAATGAGAGATTCTTTAGTGTTTCTGAATCAAATGAAGAAGTATTGTAATAGATTTACAATCAACAAGTCCTAAGTCTGTATTACATGATTGGATGTTTACTGAGAGTGACAACGTCATTGTTACTTTTCTGTCCTACATTTTAAATTGCATTTTTCTGTCCCTCAATTAGAAGTGTTTTTAAACAGCTCACTTATATGGGAATAAAACATTTAGATGGGCTCTTAGGTACTGAACTCTGCCTCATCTGCTTCAGCATGACTTATAAAACTGTGTTCTTGTTCGAGCTTTCCCGAAACATTGGCAAAAGAGCATTCTGAGTCTTCCTTTGCCTCTGTCTTAATATTAGCAAAGATTCCTTGGGGGCACAAGGACGAACCGGCTCTGATGAAAGGGTCATCCTCACTGTAGCCAGACCAACCGCCTGCCAAGCAGGACGCCAGGCTGCCCTGGGCTGGTGGGGGAGGAACACTCACAGCTAATGAATTCCGTAAGGCGGGTCGCAGGCTTCTCTCTTCTTAAGCCCTAGAGGTGAGGTGCTGGTGTGCGGATTTTTTAATTCTGTGGCCCATACATCATTCTTTGACACGCCCTGCCTTTTCATGCCCCTACCAAAAATAAGCTCAGAGCAGAACAATAATAAACAATTTGCTGTTTGATTACAGATGGCACAGCCATCAAACAACCCTTAAGAATGTCACAGCTGCAGCCTGTCAGTGCTTCAGCAGGATCAGCCCGGCGATGGAGAAGAGAGGCAGGGCCCCCCCACCCCGAGTATGTCGGAGTGTCTCTTAGGGATTTCAGGTCTTTGCTGTCCCTGCCAGCTTCTTTTGGACCTGATTCCCCGCACTTAGTTCCCGCCGTCCATCAGTAAATCGTAATGTGCCCCATTCGTTGGATAAGCCATATGCTGTCAACTGTCGTTCTGGTCGTTAAATTCACATCAGGCCATCGGTATTCATGTCTTCACTTTACAAATGAGGAAGCTGAGAGGCCCAAGCCACCCATCCAGCTGGTGAGGAGCCCAGCCCACGGGCTTGGAGGCCCAAGTTCCCTGGCCGCACGGCCTCGCTTCTTACTGGCCACGTTCCAGCTCTCCTATGGGAAAGTCGTGCTTCTGAGTTTTGTGTGAGAAGCACCGTTCCTGGTGAAATTGCGTGTGCACAGTACATGTTACCTAGAAAACGTTCATGAGAGGATGTGCCCGTCTCTGTGAAACAACTGAACTGCCAAAAGACGAAATTTCCATTTTAGTAGGGAGTAGAAGGAATGATTCTTTCTGCATTTCATCCCTTCGTATCTAAATGCCTCTGTGCTGTCCTAAAGTGGCAGAGTGGAGGGGAAGGTGATTTTGGTGGTGGTGGTGGTGCTGGTGGTTGGTGTCATTAGTGTCTTCACAGCCAGAAGATCTCTCTTTTGCACTCAGGTTATGGAAAGTCAGGAGGTCATTCCAGGGGCTGGAATGAGTGACATAGAAACCACACCAGCACCAGAAGAGGACTTACTCTTCACGCCTCGTTTCTCCATATAAATTGTGCCCCGTATTTTCCTGGCAACTTACAGCAAAGATCCAGTTCAAAAGTTTTAACACAATTTAATGAAAGTTTTCAAAAAATAACATTTTTATATTTAATAATCATTTCTGTATCAAACGTTATAGAGGGTAATAGGGCTTATCTTGTTAGTCTATTTTATAGATAAGGAAACTAAAACAGAAAGAATTAACATGAAATGTGCAGGTGTTCATCTAATTGCTCTTTCTTTCAGTCTATACTCATACCACTTATCTCCTACCTACACATCCAGTCACTGTACTCATTGTTTTTTACATTTAATTCACAAAACAACCAAATATGTGGAAAATACTGTTCTTATTTTATAACTGAAGAAATAGAGACTTAATGAAGTTAGGAACAGCCAAATACAGATTTTATAGCCCTAACCTCATAAAGCTCAGACTTGGGTTCGGATACGTGTTTGTTCCAGAACCATGCTCTAACTTCTATGTTGATTTGCCTTGTGTGTTTTTTTATACTAAAGTATAATTCATCACCTCAACAATTATCTATGAGCTGTTACTAAGACACACAAAAAATTTCTCTTAGTTTAAAATGAATTTTACCTATGGAATCATAAGGTAACCCATTACATCATAAAGGGATCCAGGGGCTCCTGGGTGGCTCAGTGGGTTAAAGCCTCTGCCTTTGGCTCGGGTCATGATCTCAGGGTCCTGGGATTGAGCCCCTCATTCGGCTCTCTGCTCAGCGGAGAGCCTGCTTCTCCCTCTCACTCTGCCTGCCTCTCTGCCTGCTTGTGATCTCTGTCAAATAAATAAATAAATTCTTTAAAAAAAAATAAATAAAGGGATCCAATTCAAAATCAATCTGGTGCATTCCTAATATAATTTAAAATTCCAGGATTTTTGGTTCACATATTAAATGCCCCAATACATATTTAAAAAGCCTTTGGCAATCCCAAAGGAATTGTTTTTAATATTTTTATAGAAATGAAGTTAAATTCATGGCAGATCAAAGCCAAGTAAATAATGCTTGGTCTAAGCCACCTTCTCCCTTCCTCCTGGCCCTTGTGTCGTCTTCCTGTATCATAAGCTGTTTCATAAAGCTTTATTGTAAGCTTTGCATTGTGTGCTTGTCCAGTTTCTGCTTCTGTCCCAGACTTTGCAATCACATTCACTATAGTTCTGAATGAATACTGACTGTGATATTCCCCTTAAAAATAGTGGAGCTTTTTCATGTACTCTAGCTCTGCCTTTATTTTTACTATTCAGAAAAAAGACTGGCATCATCATTTGTGTATACATGATTCAAATCAGTGTATTTTAATACAGCACCCTAAAAGAAGAACATAATCAGTTCATAACTTCAATTGGTTTCCATCTTGATTGGTTTTTAAGTGCATCTCATTTGCCTTTGCTTCCGTTTTCGAAGCTTATAGAACTGCGCTGTTAGGTTTTATACGCAAAGTCACAGGATACAATCCCATCACATATTTTCATGATATCAGATCTTTGGATTATGGAATGGGACCAGAAGGGTGCCGCTCGTTGATTATGTACGGTCACATGCCATGCTGTACAGAGGAAGCTTTTTGTCTCCCTGTCTGCATATTCCTAAAGTGCATGTCTTGAGTCCCAAGCACTCGAGCAATAAGTAAATTTCTGCATCTGGTTAATAAATTAACCAAACAAGAGTTTATCAACATCTGGCATCTGCCTTACTTTAGTGGTTTTCTATGAATAACTGATGCCTGGTGACCTTTGATCATTTTTGCGGTCGCTTGGAATTTCAATAGTGGCTTAATGTTGTGTGTGTTATTGTGAATGTTCCTATCGTAACCAACTTCCTCTTGGTTGCTTTACACTTCCCAGACATCACAGAATCGACCAACCAATGTCTCTGTAGCCTTCAGTGTTATCCCCTGTCCCTTAACTTGAAGAATCTTACAAAATACAGCATCAAGAGAAAAAAACAACAAACATAATATTTAGGAATTCTATTTTATGAGGGAGGGCGAGATGTTCAAAAGTGGGATTTTAGCAAGTAAGACACTGACTCCTACCAACTGCTGATTTAAAAGGGATTTCTTTTTCCTTAAAAAAAAAAAAAGATACAGTTTTAGTGCAGAGAACCAAGACTGCATAGCCAAGACTTTGGAAGTTTCCCGACCGGTCCTGGATCTCAGCAATAAAATCTCACACCTTTCTCTCAGACATATTTACATTCACCTGTCCGGCTCCAAAGGCCATCTCTCTCTCTGTATTTGTTGACTTTGGAACAGAAGAGTGAACACTGTTGGCCTAGCACGGGTTACTGTTCTCTAGGCACAGAGCAGAAGAGTAGCACAGACTTTAGTTGGGGGAGGGACACTAATTCTGGGAGCTAGAGACACACTACTTGTCTGTTCATATAGATGGTGGGGGGTAGGGTGCGAGGGGCCAGTGACTGCTGAATCGAAAATACCCTCCAGTCTCTCCTTCTGGTGTCACTAAGTTCTCCAGCGCACTCTGGCCAAGAACCATCCCTCACAAGTTCCTTTGCTTCTGCTGGGTGTGGACCTCCGTACTTTACACTACGGGAAAGCTCTAGATTTTAGAAAATTATTTCTTAAGATGAACCATAAATTTGCCTTTGCACACTGGTTCTAGCTCTGTTCCCTGGGTAAAGAAAATGTCTTCCAAATATGAACACATAAGTTGGTGGAAAAAGAGCTATTTTCCTTTGAATTTATATTTTCTCACCCAGTTCATCTCCAGTGCTCCTAACAGTCCCTTCCTTGGCCTGGCTTTCAGAGTGCTAACTGTCCCTGCCATCCCCATCTGGATCATCGTCCTGCATCTTGGAATGAGGGGCGGCAGGTGGAAACAGTGCTCCAGCTGCCATCTGTGACCAAGCAGGCTTCCGTGCCACTTGAGTGCGACATCACAGTTCTGATGTTGGATGAACTTAGGAATACCTGAAACACTCAGACTTTCCCACATGAGCTGTTAGGCCAGGCCGTTTGCAGTATTATTTGAGATGTGGTCTAGCAGCATAGCTCCTGGGACCAGATCTGGCTTCCGTGGGCAGTGGGGAAGTCAGACAGCCCCAGGGTTCCTGGCTGGGTAAGACTAGCCACACTGCAGGGCCGGCTGTGGGAAGAGTAGGCCAGAGATACGCCCACACGCAGTGAGGCCCAGTGATAAAGAACAAATCAGTCGGTATCTATAGGAAACAGGCTGAGGAACTTATATTTTTAACACAAAGAAATATATATATTTGTAGAGTTGCACATTCATTAGCAAAAGCTTTGGAATCACTGGTAGACTGAGGATGTGGGCAGTGGGCGTTTGAGCTATGGTACCCAAGCAACGGGCTGACGGCGGGGAATCGAGAAGCTGCCCAGAGCACTCAAGGAAAAGGCGGCATTCAGAAGTCTGCAAGGAGAAGTGGCTGGTGTCCGACGCAGGGCTGTCTGTCTTTAAAATCTTGGTCCTTGTTACTGATGCTTACCAAGTCAGTTATGTCTTTCACCAGCAGGACTGGAGAAAAGTTGGTTGTCAGGGGAAGGATTGAAACAGAAAGGGTAAGACACACCCAGTTCCCAATGTGCGCTGCTACTGGCGAGTATAAAATTAAACAGTTTACAGATTTATGGAATGACATAGAAATACTGAACTACAGTGCAAATAGCACAGGCTGTGACATCATGGGAATATGGATTTGAATCTTATCTTCCTGCTTCCTGGCTGCATACCCTGGGCAAGTTATTGAACTTCTCTGAACTTCAGTTCACAGCTATAAAATAAGGTTAATATTCTCTACCTTGTAGAGAAGTACCATTACGGGAGAAGCAATAATGTATCTGTTAAACAACTAGCACCGATTCTAGTCATTAACAATAAGAATTTTAATAATTATTAAAATAATCTTATACAAGTTGATTGTCCTACCCATCAACACCTCTATTACTTTACACGAGGATTGCCAAGATATTGGGGCAGACATGCTGAAATCATTCCTGCTGAACATCGTACTTAATCCTAAGGCCTTAAAGAAAGAGGTAACATATTCCTGAGCTCTGTCCCTGTGGGCCCATCCCATACGGACCTTATGCTGTGAAGGGAATGGAAAGTTACCTTTTCATTTAGAAAAGGACCTTGATCATTCAGGTTCTGAACGCCTTCTGGCGTTCTGAGAAAATACCTTTATTTCTGTCTGCTTCCATTGTGTGTATGCTGCCCTGAATTCTCTCGATGTTCTGAGCATTCTCTTTATTCCAGTTCAGAACCTCACTCATCTCAGATTCCATTCACACCAATCGTATTTATAAAATAAAGGCAGGTATCATACACCTTAGCTCACTGCAATAGTTACATAAACAATGACTTGATGGCAAGACAGAGTCCCTGAATCCATAGGAATGAGGATCCAGGATTAATCGCTGACAAGCATTTTCAACATAAAGTGACTTTTCTTTCTTAGGATGGGGATTCCTACTACATTCAAGTTTCATTAATCCTGTAAGCAGGAAAAGTTTTGAGTCACATAATGGCTTTGAGAAAAGATATCTCAAGTTAAAATGGAAGAACAAAGGTTTCTTGAAACTGTGGCAAATTTTTCCTTTTAGGATGGTGACAGCATTTTCGGAAATGAAAATTTTGTTAAGTTTATGTGGCCTGAAGCCCAGGGTGGAGATGTGGAGTCGTTGGTCAGAAACAGTACTTGTTGTACACTTACACTGTTGCTATGTTATGTTTAGAAAGTTGCTGTTACTTACCTTGCCGAGTAAATGTTTTAAATTCACTGAGTAATATATACTATTAAATGCCTACATGCATTTAATATATACTATTAAATATACTATTTAATATATACTATTTAATATATAACTATTTAATATATACTATTAAATGCCTACATGCATTTGTCATTCATATGACTAAAACAGTAGAAAGAGAATAAAGGGGCACCTGGGTGGCTCAGTGAGTTAAACATCTACCTTCAGCTCAGGTTATGATACCAGGGTCCTGGAGTCAAGTCCCACACTGGGCACTCTGCTCAGTGCGGAGCCTCCTCCCTCTGTGCTCTCCCTCTCAAATAAATAAAATCTTTAAAAAAAAAAAGAAATATAAAATAATATTCCATTGCTACTGGAAAGCCCTTACTAAGTATCCTCAACCCTGGAGAAATATATATATATATATATTGTGTATATATATATATATATATATATACAATAACTATATTAAATATTATTTGTATGTCATTGTAATATATTTTACCTTATATATTATACATATTATATACTTATACATATGTGATGACTACATAATTGTGCATGCTACATACTATTTCTAGTCTCTTTCAGAGAAGGCTTTTAATCATTTATCCTCACTTTATGATTCTGTTGTGTGATTTTTTTAATTGGGTATCATTTTCATTTATTTATTTTTTTAAAATATTTTATTTATTTATTTGACAGAGACACTGCAAAAGAGGGAACACAAGCAGGGGGTGTGGGAGAGGGAGAAGCAGGCTTCCTGCCAAGCAGGGAGCCCAATGTGGGACTCCATCCCAGGACCCTGGGATCATGAGCTGAGCCGAAGGCAGACGCTGAATGACCAAGCCACCCGGCTGCACTTCATTTATTTAAATAAGCAGAACATATCAAGTAGCTACATACAAAATTTATTAGATTTTCTTGTCCCAAATATTTTCAACATTTGTATTCTGTATGAATATAAATAAAAATAAATAAATGAATAATAATGAAATAAGATAAATGGAAATAAATACTTTGAAAACAAGCTCTGTCTGCTCTGTCCAGAGGACTTGGAGTTCACAGGACCTTTCCAGGGACAGGAAGGGAGAGACTGTATGTCCAGAATGGGAGGCGGTGCTCAACAAGGGGGTTGCCCCATGGCCCATGTCTACCTTTTGACTTCCTTCTTGAGTTCCCTCTTAATCTTCTCATTCCCCTGGGTTGCTAGGCCTTCCTTGAATATATCTGGCCTTCAGTGTCTGATTCTTCCTCTTTCCTCAATCCAGCACCCAAATGGGCTCTCTTGTGTGGCTGGCTGACTGTGGATGCTTTGATGGGAGCATCTCTGCCATCCCAAGTTAGGAGACATTTTTCACCTGCCCTCCTAGCACCTGGCCCATTTCTTGCCAAGTAAATATTTTTGGGGGGGATACATTTTAATTGCTGATCTTTCACATCATTATGGGCAAGACTAAACCACCAATCACAGAAGAATTTGAACAGAATCCATTAAGAATAGAGTTGCTTTCGGAATTTTACAGCTTAAAAATTAGTGCCCCCCCCCCCAAAAAATGCATGAAGATGAACACATTGAGTATTTTAATCTTCAGGATGACCAAAAGATAGTTATTATGAAATACAGCTAAATGTAATAAAATTGAGACTCCGAATTATTACAAATAATTATTTGAAGGTAAGTGAAAAAGTTAATAGAAGAACTAGGATTGGAACCAAGGTCTCTCTGGTCCCAAACTCATGACCTTCCCTTAAACCATGAGCTTGAACTGTATGAAGAAAGAGAAGAACAACAACATTCAACTAAATAAGAGAATTAATTAAATACTATATCAGTTATGGTTTTTCTTCTTAAATGTGGTAACTGCCAAGAAAAAGCATAACTCTCATGCCCCTTTCCTTTCCCTACTGTAGATCTTGGGTGTAGTCCAGAATATTTTTTCTTAATGAACAGTACAATCAATAACAGCTGTATGGAACAGCTCAATTTTAAAATACCCATTAAATGGTTTTTCAACTGAAGGTTACACTTTATCTTTTTTTATCATTCACAGCAGAGTGTTTTAGGATGTATGGGACACTATGTACTCTCTTAGCTTAAAATTAGGAACTAGAGGTCCAAGACATCACATACACAGCACAATTCAGTAGCAATCTGGCAGTTTCCCAACTGCTGTGATCCTAAAGATAACGAACCGTACCAGATAAATCAGGCCCCAAAGTAGATGCTGGACTGGATTTCTCACATTTTAAAGAGCCTGCAGGACGTCCCAGTGTAACCTCCATCAATGTTGATTGTCCAGCTGGCACAGCCCTGAGTACACACATGACTTACATAAAACAAGTCATTATTCCAACAATTAAACCAGCTGGAATGAACATTCTCTTTTCTGTGTGTGTTTCTTCTATTAAGAATGCTTTCATGCTACAAAGTTAGGATTCAAGTGAAACAACCACAAAACTTCCTGTTCTTTAACTTCCCGATTTACTCTAAGATGATGATTTTCCATAAAGACAAACCCATCAGAATGGAGCTTTCGCTTTAAAACTGAGCTCCACGTGGCACACACACAAAGAGATCCAATCCCTGAGTGACGCTGGACAGTGACATGGGAAAATTAAGAATGTAAAACAAAATAGTTATTCCTTGGGTTTCTTTGTTGTTTTATCTCTCAGATTCAGGGAGTTCTCGTTGGCCTCATTAATTAATGGATTACCAACTTTATGCAACAAACATTTGTTGAGTACTTGCTGTCTGTTTCAATCAGTAAGTATTACCTGAGGTCATACTCTATGTAAAGAACTGTTTGAGGTGCAATGGAAAAAAAAATTACCTGAACTTGGGACAGAGGAGAACTTTGCTTAAGACATTTTTGAAATACTGACTTTTGAAAATGTCTCCATATCCTTCAAAATGATCTAAATAATTCCAAATATAATAACAGCCCAAATCGTTTGAGGCCAAGTTCTATAAATAATGTGAATTATTCCAATTGTTAGGGAAGGCTGGTTGTGATCAGACTGTGTACTGTAAAAAGGTGACGGGTGTGTGTGTGTTTGTGTGTGTGTTCTGAAAACCATTTCAAATCTGAAACCTATGGTTTTGGCACATTCCTAACCCTTTTTAACAGCCCCTAAACACAAAACCCCCAAGCAGCTAACGAGCAGAGAAACACAGATGCCAGCCGAAGAGCCCCTTAAATTTTCCTGCACTTGCTTAATTAGCCTTGAGGTTGATTTCTTTGAGCGCCAGCACTACATCATCAAACTGCAAAAATTTGGTTAATACCAACAATCAGTATGGAAACTACCAAGTCACCAAGACATTTAAATGTGGTATTTACCAAAAGTCTCGTGTCTGATTTGTTTTTATAAGGCAGTCCACAAAGTGACATTAACCTCCTGAAGTCTGATTTCAGCAGCGCGCTAGGACAGTCTGGCCCAGACTCAGACTTCACGCACAGTCTCCCCTGGGTTACCTGTCCCTCCAAAGTTACTGAAATTCCACAACATAACCTCACTTTGGCCTGGCATCTCGATTTAAAAGCTCCAACCCGTGACTTATCTTGTTTTATTTCCTAAAAAAATTTGAAGCCCTTTCTCTCTGAATTTCCAGCTGCAGTTTCTTTCCATGTTTTGCCCAGATCCAGCATTTTATTCCGTCAAGTTGATAGTAGAAAGATTTTCTTCACTTTATTATCATCCCCCAAATCAATACATTTTTATTCATCAACTGAAAATATGAGGAAAAGTATCTCTCAGAATTTCCAAAACATATTCTGCTCATTTTGTGCTTTCTGTCTCTGCAGCTTATAGATCTGAAATAATTTATTATGGGAATCATGTATTGTATTTAAGTAGCCACTAAGGAATAAAATATCATAAATTATGAAGAGTTGATGTAATTTTTCCAAGGAGAATTTAATGGGAAAAAAGCAAAGTTATGCTATAAAAGTTTTATAACTGGACTATATGTGATATGATTATTCTGTTTAGAACACTATATCGTTATTTGGGGCATTTTTTATAAAGTGAAGGAAAGTATTTCTCCTTTTCAAATAATTTTTAGCTATGTGCATTACATGAACTATATGAACACTGAAAGACAAAATTTTTTTAGAAACATTGAATAAATTCTGCATTAATCTTTTTTTAGAATATTTTCAAACAAACTTATAATAATTCCTTCCTTCCTCCTTTAATTAATGAGTTTTTATGGTAGTTTACATTTCTTTTTCAGTGTTGGTTTACATTTTATTTTAGGGTGTTTATTAGTTAATACAGCAAAGTGGGTGGTTTCTTAATTAATATTACCACTCTGGTTTACAAATAGTGCATGTTTTATATGACCATTTGAAATTTATACACTGATACATAAGATATTTTGTTTAAGAGTGGTTTTTAAAAAAACAGTTATCATTTGTTGAACTAGAAAGATCACATTTTTAAATGCATCCTTAAAAATAAAATTAGGGGCGCCTGGGTGGCTCTGTGAGTTAAAGCCTCTGCTTTCGGCTCAGGTCATGATCCCAGGGTCCTGGAATTGAGCCCCACATTGGACTCTCTGCTCAGCAGGGAGCCTGCTTCCTCCTCTCAGTCTCTGCCTGCCTCTCTGCCAACTTGTAATCTCTGTCAAATAAATAAATAAAATATTTTAAAAAATAGAACTAAATTAATTATGTTCCCTGTGTAGCTCATTGATAAATATTTACTTTGTAGTTTTCCTCTATCTGTACATGTTTAGCCAAGAATTGTTTTTAATTTGGTGAACAGCACCCTTTATAGAAATATGAAAAATGTCGAAACAATTGGGAGTTACTTAACAAGTCCATAAAAGAAGAAACATTTTAAAAATCACTACAAGAGATGTTCTCATTGAAATGAATGAATAGATCCAAGATGGAGTCTTTCATTCCTTACAGGTTATTAAATTTAACTTTAACATGCACACTTTCTTGGAGCCTCAGAGAAAATAGTTTCACACTATGTGATGTTCATTATGTATACCAAGAATTAAACTGAATTCTGTACACATATCATCTCTTATTTTTTATTTGAGTATGGGTAGCACAATGTTACATTAGTTTCAGATGTACGGCATAGTAATCGGACAAGTTTATACATTATGCTGTGTTCACCTCAAGTGTAACCACCTTCTGTCCTAACACATTGTTTTTACAACATCATAGACTATATTCCTTATTCTGCGCCTCTAATTCCCATGACTTACTCGTCTTAGAACGGAAGCCTGTTTTCCCTCTCCCCTTCATTCATTTTGCCCAACTCCGTAGCTCCCTTCCCCTCTGCCAACCATCAGTTTGGTTTCTGTATTTGTAAGTTTAGTTCTGCTTTTTATTTGTTCCTTGATTTGTTTTTTAGATCCCACTTATGAATGAAATCCTAGGGTCCTGGGATCGAGCCCCACATCAGGCTCCTAGCGGGGAATCTGCTTCTCCTTCTCCCTTTGCCTGCTGCTCTGCCTACTTGTGCTCGTGCTCTCTCGCTCTCTCTCTCTCTGTCAAATAATAAATAAAATCTTAAAAAAAGAAAAGAAAAGAAAATGATCCAAATGGGAGGCACCCCTCTGAAGCTTTGTGATGCTATTTGGTCAAGTGTTTCCTTGCACTTGAAGGTCAATGTTAGGTCCTCCAAGATTAAATTTTGCATCGTTCTGTTCAAAGTGTCACCATTCAGAAACGGGCATTTGCAAGCTCTTGAATATGATTTTTTACAATCTCTTACTCCATCGAATTCTTCCTACACAAACAAACAGGCAAAGATAAGAATTTCATCTCTGGGAAGACATCCTCTAAGAGCCTCTGTCCAAAACATCCAGTGCTGAAAAAAGAAAAAGCAGTGGTGGTGTATAGCTCCTAGTATTTTGTTTCTTTCCCTTTTCACTCCTGCTTTATAATGTGTAAGTATTAGAACTGGGCCAAAGACCTCTAAGTCAGAATTTTGTCTTTCTAGATCCACAAGGTGGACAGATTTGTGCTATTCTGAATAATAAGTTATTCTATATTGTCAAATTTAAAATTATGAAAATAAAAACACATAATCACTAATTTTACCATGGTAAAGTACTTCATAATCTTGCATTCGATCCTAAAAATATAGGTAAAAGTGCTGGAAAAAAGAGAATAATGTCTGAAAAATACCTGAAGATAAAGAAGACAAGTTTTCATTTGTACCTGAAAGACTATTTGGGGAAATGTTAATAGAATGTGAGGATTTAAAAGATTTTTTTAAAGATTTTATATATTTATTTGCCAGAGAGAGAGAGAGAGAGAGAGAGAACACAAGGAGGAGAGCAGCAGAGGCAGAGAGAAGCAGGCTCCCCGCTGAGCAAGGAGCCTAATACGGTACTCAATCCCAGGACCCTGGGATCATGACCTGAGCCAAAGGCAGACACTTAACCAACTAAGCTATGTAGACATCCCTAAAAAGGTGTTTTTTAATGTATTTACAGTCAGAAAGTCATGTAGAAAGGAGCTCCAAGGGAAGAGAGAACTGTATGCTGCAAGAAAAAAAGATTGCCAGCAGATTGAGAATAAACAAAACTACATTACAGAGAAATCCACTAGAAATACTTTCTTTCCAACCAGGGAGTGACTCCTTCAACAGCAGGAGATCACATCTTTAGCAAAATCAGAAATAGTTGCCTTGCTAGTCATTTACATTAAAAGGAAAATATTGGAACCGTGATCAAGTGGAATTTATTCCAGGGATGCAAGGGTATATTAATGTTTGCAAATCAGTCAGTGTGCTGCATCGCACTAACCAGGGAAAGGATAAAAACAAAGCGATCATCTCAAAAGATGCAGAAAAAGCATTTGACAAAGTACAACACCCATTCATGTTAAAAATTCTTAACAAAGTAGGTTTAGAGAGAACATACTTTAACATAATAAAGCACATATATGAAAAACCCACAGCTAATATCATTCTCAAATGTGAAAACCTGGGAGCTTTTCCTCTAAATCAGGATAAGACAAAGATGTCCACTCTCACCACTTTTATTTAGCATATTACTGGAAGTCCTAGCCAGTGCAATCAGACAAAAAAGAAATAAAAGGCATTCCTGTTGGCAAGGAAGAAGTAAAACTCACCATTCGTGGGTGACATGATACTATATATAGAATATCTGAAAGACTTCACCAAAAATCTACTAGAACTGATTAATGAATTCAATAAAGTCACCAGATACAAAATATACAGAAATATGTCACATGTCTTTACAATAATAACGAAGTAGCAGAAAAAGAAATTAAGAAAACAATTTCATTTCCAACTGCACCAAAAAACAAAATACCAAGGGATAAACTTAACCAAGGAGGTAAAAGATCTGCACTCTGAAAACTATAAAACATCCAGGAAAAAACAAAAATCAATGAAAAATATTAAAGACGACACAAACAAATGGAAAGATACTCTATGCTAACTTTATGGGTTAGAAAAATCAATATTGTTAAAATGTTCATATTACCCAAAACAGTGGACAGATTTAATGCAGTCCCTATCAAAATACGGACAATACTTTTTTCAGAGAACTAGAACAAATAATCCTAAAATTGGTATGGAACCACAAAAGACCCCAAATAGCCAAAGCACTCTTGAGAAAGAACGATTTCAAGATACAATACACAGCTGAAGTAATCAAAACAGTATGGGACCAGCACAAAAAATAGATTAGTGGAATAGCATAGAGAGCTCAGAAATAAGCCAACACCTACATGGTCAGTCTACAACAAAGGAGACAATAATACGCAATGGGAAAAAACAGACTCTTAAGCAAATGATTTTGGTGAACTAGACAGCGGCATGCAAAAGAACGAACTGGGCCTCTTTCTTATACCACACATGAAAAGAAATCCGAAGTAGGCTAGAGGCCTGAATTTGAAACCTGAAATCAAAAAACGCCCAGAAGGAAACAGAGAGTAATTTCTTTGACATTGTCATAGAAATATTTTTGTAGCTATGTATTCTCTGGCAAGGGAAACAAAAGCAAAATTAAATTATTAGGACTATACCAAAATAAAAACCTTTTACGCAGCTAAAGAAACTATCAGTAAAAAAACAAGGTAACCAACTGTATAAGAGAAGATATTTGCAAATGATATATCTACTAAAGGGTTAATATCCAAAATATATTAAGAATTTCTGCAGCTCAGTGCCAAAGAAATATATAATCCAATTTTTAAAATGGGCAGAGAACTTGAATAGGTATTTTTCCAAAGAAGACATACAAATGGCCAACAGACACATGAAATGATGCTCAACATCACTAATCATCATGGAAATTCAAATCAAAACCACAATGAGATATCACCTTACACCAGTTAGAATGGCTAAAACCACGAGATCAGGAGCACAGGGGAAGAGTAGAGGGAGAAGCAGACTCCCCGCTAAGCAGGGAGCCCAATGTGGGACTTGATCCCTGACCCTGGAATCATGACCTGAGCCAAAGGCAGATGCTTAACCCACTGAGCTACCCAGGCGCCCATATTATAATTATTATAATAATATTATCCCTTATTAGCATGTAGTATTATATTTTGAATTTTATCCATTCTAACTGATGTGAAGTAGCATCTCATTAAGCCCATAGTGAGCATTTCCCTAATAATCAATAATGCTGAACATTGCTTCATGTGCTTATTTGCCAACTGTTTTCTCTTCTTTGGTGAAATATCTGATAGATCTTTTGGGCATTTTTGTATCTTTCATCATTTAGTTTTTAGAGTTCCTTTCTATTTTGGAAACAAGTGCTTATCAGATTCGTGCTTTGGTAGTATCTTTTCTCAGTGTGCGCCTTCTGTGTCTTTCCAGAAGTATACATTCCAGTTTTCTTCAAATATACAATTTGTATTTTATTTTACTTTATTTTAGGTATCCTGTTATTGGTATTAAATTTAAAAAACACTTTGCTTCCCTCAAGAGCACAAAGATTTTCTTCTAGAAATTTTTGTGAGGTTTACACCTTTAAGTCTCTGAGACTTTTTTTTTTTTAAATATATATGTTTTGTGTTTATTCTGTCCGTGCTTCACTTCCTGGCTATCTGAGCAATTTGGAAGCTATTTATGCATACCTTTTCCTTCCACTTTCATAAATTCTATGAAAACATGAGGTGGTTATTGAAATCTATTCTTGAAAACTGGCGAGTCACACATTTTGTGAATGATATTTTCTGGCTTCCCTAAGAACCTAGTCAGGGTTCCTCAAGCTTCCAAACTGCAGTGTATTCTCTTAACAAAGTAGTAAGAACCGGTTAGAAGAATTCCCATTCTCTTGGGTAATTCATCCATCAGTGAATCATCCGCTTTTTATTTTTCTGCCCGTTTTCTGCCCTGCACTCGGCTAGGGATCACTGCCCATGCTCTGGGCCTTTTGATGGCTTGGGTTGTCATCTTACAAGGTATGCAGAAGAATTTAAGTTTCATTTTAAGCCATTCCCTCCTTTCAGAAACACTCCCTTACCTTAAATTAAATTCCATGACCCCAGCTTCTCCGAACTGTCCTTTTGCCATTTCACTGGTTCATGCTCTGGAATTTCAGTGTCAGCTCTGGGAGCTCCCAGGCCAGGTTCTCCATGGCTGTGTGCTCACTCTGTACTTTCTTAGCAGCTAGATCTGGTCCTCCCATAGTATTCTGCCTTCACCTTTTGTCACTCCTGCCAGAAACTCTGTATTCACACAGACACGTCCCTCTCTCACTTTGTTAATATAACCAAGTATTCTACATTTTAGCACTCCACAGCCCTCCCGTCTATTTACCAATCTACAAACAGAATAGTTTTTCATACACAAAGAGAATTCAGCAAGTACAAGGACTACAGTTGCCGCACATTGAAAGAGTGAATAATCAAGAGCCAACATGTTCATGGAAGTTTGTTTAAATGGCTACAGAAAAATTCAGGGTGAAATTAACAGGTAAACCTGGTCTTGAACTATAGGTATCATGTTCATGGATGAAAAGAGGAAGGAAATAATTTGAGGAGACACAGAGCGACTGCATAATGAGGCCAGTTACACCTGGGCACAAGGAGAACCATTCGGTACAGATTCATGTTGGGGAACATCGGGGATAGAAGTTGGGCGAGAAGTTGGATGGGTATGATGGAGGATTTCTCCGTAACTGTTGTGGGATTCATATGCTAAGAGATTGGGTTGTGCCTTTCAACCAAATTCTTGAATGATGGCAAGTTTAACTTTTTATTAAATGATACATGGGAAGAGTTAACAGTAAAATGGTATCACAGCTCTGCTAATGAAAAAAGTATCCTCTGCCACAGCCTTTCATATCCCTAAGTCCTGTTCTCCAGATACAACCTCTTTCAGGTCTTTTGATGGTTGTTATTGGTAGTTACCTCCATATTTCAGTGCTCTCTCTTGATATTTTGCATTTAGATTTTATTTATTGTCTTGTTATTATAGAAGATAAGGATCTGATCCGTATCCGTCCTTTGATCGACTCATCCTCTGCATCTCATACACACACTTCTTATCCACTCATCTTCATAAAGGAACTACAGTCTATCTGAATGTGAGGGTAGATGTACCTTGTTTATTTTATCATGCACTGTACTATTTATCGTTGAGTAACTTTTCTTCTTGTACAAGTTTTGGGGGGTTTTTAGAACTAATAATTATTTATTTCTGTTTGCTTGGCCCTGCCACGAATGTTCTACAGTCCTTCCAAAATAAGTAAAAGAGGCCACTGAAAATTGGTAACAAAACATAGCAGTTAATTTAGAAATTACATATTTTTTTCTTTTTTCTCTCCTGGAGGCCTCTGCCACTAGTTAAGTTTCAAGTCCTAGGTACATCTTTTCATATCTTTCCAGTATGAGATTGCTAATTTCCTGGGTTGTAGGTCTTTTTTGTGGCTTATTCCCTCATTTTGGAGAAGAATTTCATTTTTTAAAGTTCTTCTTTAAATTTCAGTTAGTTAATGCACAGTGTAATATTGGTTTCAGTTGTAGTGATTAAACACTTCCAGATAACATCCAGTGCTCATCACAAGTGGGGTATTGAGAAGAATCTCCATTCTTAAGAGCTTTATTAAAGTATAATTCATATACCATGAAATTTGCTCACTGTAAATAGATAATGATTTATAGATAAACAACAACCGTCACAGTCCAGCTTTATAGTATCTTTACTACCCCAAAAAGCATCCTTGTGCTCAATCCCTGGCTCCCACCCTCAAGCAGTCACCAATCTGTGTTTCCTTTCTATAGTTTTGCAATTTCCAGAAATTCTTTATAAATGGGATTATATCATGCATAGTCTTTTGTGTCTGGCTCTTTTCACTTAGCATGTTTATTTTTGAGGTTCATTCATCTATCAGTAGTTTATTCCTTTTAATTGCTGAGTAGTGTTCCATTATGTAATATAACACATTTTACTCATGTTTAGCCAGTTGTTAGGTTTGTAAAATCTTTTCCAGTTTTGGGCTATTATGGATAATGTGACTGTCAACACTGACATACAAATCTTTGTGTGGACGTATCACTAGCAGTGGAATTATTGGGCCATGTGGAGGATTATCAACTTAATAACACTGAATGTTCCAGTCTGTGAACATGACAAGTCTCTTCATTTATGTGGATTTTCTTTAATTTCTCTTAGCAAATACCACTGAGAGAGAATATGAGTTTCATACCGGAAGAAGATACTTAAAATCCACATATTTGATAAACGGCTTATTTCCAGAGTCCATTAAAAACTCTTACCAATCAATGACAAGACAGCCAACAGGGATGAATAAATAGCTTTTAAGTGGCAGTTTTTAGAAGAGGATAACCCAATGTCCACATAACATGAGAGTGCTCAGTATCATCAGTCATCGAGGCGTACTACACATTAAAACCACACGAGTGTTCTCACAACCCCATCAGAATGGCTAAAATGGAAAACCAAAAACTGCTAGTTGTTGGCAAAGATAATGAGCTAGGGATTCTTGTCCACAGCCCTCAGGAGTATAAATTGGCACAATTACTTTAGAAAACGTTTGGCCCTATCTATAAGCTCTCCATATTTGCATACCTCATGAACCACCAAACCTATTTCTAGTCTATTTCTAGAGACCACCCCTGCATTCATATTATGTCTATCAGAAGACACGCTGAGCATAGATTAGATTAATAAATTACAGTAAGTCATACAATGAGAAGCAAGAGAGCAGGAAAACCAGCTGCTTCAGATGACAGACACGAGTGACACAAACGAAAGCATGAGAAAAGGACCCAACAGAAAATACTGTATGTTCTTGGATACCATTTATGTAAAATTGGAAAAAGACTGAAAACTATGTTGGCAGAAAACAGAAATGCAGAAATATAACAAAGTGGCAATATTTGGTAGACAATAATCACTGAGGAGAAAAACAAAGTTTCTGGAATGTGGCTGATACTCTGTATCATTGATCTGGGTACAATTACAGGGGTGTGTTCAATTTGTACAATTTATGAAACTGTGTCCTATATTATATGTATAATATTATGTATATTATATTATATATATAATATATATTATATTATATAAACTTTCTTGTGTGAATATTTTTAAGGACTTTTAAAAGTATTATTAATATTACTTCCAGAATTAAGCAGCAGTAATATAAATTAGCCTTTAAAATATCAAAGAAAAACTTTTACTGAAAAGAAATCTTATAATAACCCACTACATTCTGTAATTTCAAAATAACCTCCTAAAAGAGCATCATCGAAAAAAACGTATAAATTGATTTTGAAATTAATCTTCAAAAGAAAACATGAAAGCAATCAAAGGAAAATAATTATGAAACGTTTTGAATTTACTCACCTAGGAAGACTGCGTCTAAACTACTCCATTCTCTTCTTAGGAAACAGGGCTTTGAGAAATGCCTGTGTAAAAAGAAAAGATGTTACCCTGGAAGATAAAAAAGTATCTTTGAGGACGTTACTAAGTCCACCTGCAGGGGATATTTTAAAACCATACATTCATTCATTTAGTCATTCTGACTGGGGATTTTAAAAAGTAAAATGCATGCAAATTTTAACCTTCTGACACATTTTTAAGAGGCTAATATATGGCAAAGCCCACTCTAACTCAGCTGCAGTTTCCCAATAAACAGCACCAGTGAGTGTTGGGCTGGATAATTTTTTTTTTCCCTTTAGGAAGCTGTCTTGTGCATTTTAGAATGGTTGCCAGGGTTCTTGGCCTTCACTTAACTAGGGTCAGTAGCATCACCCCATAGTTCTGAAAAGTCAAAATGTCTGTGGATGTTGCCAAATGACCCAAGGGGACAATCATCCCTGGTTTAAAGCCATTGCTCTACAATATGTAAATATTGGAATATTAGAGTAATGTGTTTTAGTTCCTTGCTGGTCAGTCATTCTTGAGTGAATGGTTTTAGTCCCTTGGTCTCTTGTTGTCAGTAAAAACATTCCTGATTTCTAGCTTCATCTGTCTGGTGCTTTTTTTGCCATTGTACATGGACAAAGGTTGGAATTAATAGTTCTGAGATCAGTTTGTCATTCTATATGGAAGACCCATTCCGTTCAAAAATAAGAAGCGAATGGTTTTCAGTGTTGGGTAGTCAGTGTATATAGAGCTATCTTGTCCATTGTGTGTATTATGCAAATATATTATCTACTTTGGCATTAAATTAGAAAGTTGTTTCCACAATAACAATTGAAAGTGAATATTTAAAATATCTTCTACGAGTCTACTTAAATAATGAGATAAATATTTGATTTTTTTAAATATTTGATTTTTTAATTTAATTCATATATGTGATAAACTAAACAAGTGACTTTTCTTTTTTTGGAAAAAAAAAAGAGTGATCCATGCTATTAATAATAGACATAAAAAGATACCATTCTTTATTATGGCCTTATTTTCAAAATTTACAATAAAATATTTCAGGGGATTAAGAAAAAAATTGAAACTTAAAACTTCCAATAAAAAACTTCCAGTGTTAAACTGAAATGTAAACGTCTGCTTTCAGGGTATACTTATCTGTGGCATATCAGGTTGGTATAGACATGGGTGATGGTTAATCTGTGGGGGGAAATACCTGACTCTGAAACCCTCTCTGAAACATTAGGTAGAATGACTTGCTAAGCTTATATAAAACGTTTACAAGTTCCTATTCCTTAGAAGGATAACGTTTCATCTTACATATTTATTTATGACTCTACTAAAGGGTGATTTTTTAAATGAATTTTACAGCTATGTATTGGATGATTTTTCAAATCCAAAGCTCTCTACATTCTGCCACCTTTTCCAGATTTTGGTTTTTAAAAGGTGTTTTTCATTAATCAAAATATACTGTAAAATTTACAAATTTGCCTAGTGTGGGTAGTTGTCGGAAGGAAACAGAACACCCCACAGTTCACCTGTCATACAACTGCCCCTGTTAAGGAAGAAGGACTGAATAAGCATTTCCTCTGCTGTATTAGGGAAACAATAATTTCAGCAACTACTTATTCTAATGATTGGATCTGACCCTATTTTCAAAGAAGAAAGAAAGAAAACCCAGTGGTAATACAGAGTTATTGATCTTGATAATTTCCTTAAATTGATCTTTACAGATAATTTGGTTTCTTAGGACAAAGGAATGATGTATGTGATGGGAATAATATGAAAAATATTTTCTTTTCAACTTTTTAGTAAATTTCTTGTTTTATTAAACTGATAATTTGACCAAATAATTTTTTTGCTTTGTCTTGTGAAATTGTCCATGAAAATATACACTTTTCAAATATAAAGTATAATTTGAGCCAGACTTTTAAAGATAAAATATACACAGTTTATGAAAAAAATGCAAACACCCCTTATTTTCCAGTTTGAACAATAAGTTTTTACCTCCTCTCCCTCAAAATATAGATATATGGGACAACCAAACAGATTTGCCTATGACATTTTCGGCCATTTCATGAAAATACAGTAGTGTGATCAAACCTGTCTTCGATGGACTCTTGCCCACTCTTTCAATTCTGATTATTATTCTCTGGTAACAATTTATGCTTCTAAGTGAAAGAAAATTTCCCATAATTAAAGTATATGCATTTCCTCATGAATTTTCAGCTTCATAATATTATCAAATGAGTGTCAAGTCTAGATACAACATAGCAATTAATTTAAGATTGTTGTTTGAAGAGATTATTGACATTGGATTTGGAGGGTTTTCTAAAAACCAATTTTCCATTCATTGGCTATTACTAACTTGAATCCTAAGTGACTTACTTGCTACTTATCATTGACTCTCTGGGTTGTCACAGTTTGGGGGAGGAAGGACAACCTACGTGGCTTCTTGATTTGTCCCTAGCAGGTGTCTAAACAACCGCTAATCAACAAAGAGAAGGAGGAGGAAACCTAGGTTTTGCAGGCTAGGTGTGTAAAATGTAAAGGTGATTAGGATCCATAGTCAATGCCACTTCAGGTGTTCAGTTTATGCTATGATTCTTCATAATTAGGGGAATTACAGATTGAAGGTGAATCCCCAAAACTCTTTCTCATCATGTAACTTCTGGAGTCATCATTCTTCTGTTAGGGTAAAAAGGGAATGTATTTCAGGTACACGAATTATCAGCAGTTTGGTTCCTGATGGTAGCTCCCCATCTTTGATGTTGCACACTCAGCTTGACTTCCATAGCACCCAAAATCCTCCATGGAATGTCACATAGGTGGTTGTTTGCAAATGCACACAGACTGAACATTACATAAGAGTCATCACTGGGCCCTTGTAATTGATCCCTCCAAGGATAGAGTAAAAATTATATTCATTTTTAGATTACTCGAAGGTTTTTATTACAGTTGAATATCCATTTTTAAGATCCTTCCTATTGTAAGATGTAATAAATTCTTTTGGAAAAATAAGAAGAATATATAACATTCAAGCAAAGGCCCTCAATGTGCTGGAAAAGATTGATGAACATGAAGACTCAAGAAAGCATTTAGATATAGCGATGCACTCCTACCTCAAGAAGTAAGAATCTTCTCAAACAACCTAACCTTACACCTAAAGGAGCTAGAAAAAGAACACACAAAGCTCAAAGCTAGTAGAAGGAAGGAAGCACTAAATATTAGAATGGAAATAAATGAAAGAAAAAGACAAAAGAAAACAATACTACAGTTAATGAAACTAAGAGCTGAATCTTGAAAGGATAAAGAAAATCGAAAACAGCCAGACTCATCAAGAGAAAAAGAGAAAGGACTCAAATAAAATCAGAAATGAAGAAGGAGAAATAAAAACAGATACCAGAGAAATACAAAGAATTATAAGGATATTATGGAAAAAATATTTGCCAACAAATTGGACAACCCAGAAGAAATGGATAAATTACTAGAAATATGCATCTTCTAGAATTGAATAAGAAGTAGAAAATTTGAACATAGAGATTACTAGTAATGAAATTAAATTAGTAATCAAAAGACTCCAACAAACAAAAGCCCGGGGCCAGATGGCTTCACAAATAAATTCTACCAAAACTTTGAAGAATTAATACCTATTCTCAAACTACTCCAAAAAAATAGAAAAGGAAGGAGAACTTCCAGATTTGTTCTACAAGGTCAGTAGCACCCTGAATACAGAGATACTACGAAAAAAAGAAAATGACAGATCAGTACCTCTGACTTAGATGCCAAGCACAGATGTAAAATTCCCTAACAAAACATTAGCAAACTAAATTCAACAACACAATAAAAGGATGATTCACCATAATCAGGTGGGATTTATTCCAAGGATTCAAGAGTCTTTCAATATTCACAAATCTGTTGATGTGATATGCCACATTAACAAGAGGAAGGATTAAAACTGCATGATCACCTCAATAGATACAGGAAAAGCATGTGGCATAATACAACATCCATTCATGATAAAAAAAAAAAAAAAGAAAAAAGAAAGAAAGAAAGAAAAGAAACTCTCAACAAAATGGGTTTAGAGGGAACATACCTCAACATAACAAAGGCTATATATGTAAAACCCACAGCTAACATACTCAGTGGTGAAAAACTGAGCTCTCAATTTGATCTTATCTAAGATCAAGGACAAGGACAAGGATGTCCATTCTCAACACTTGTATTCTACATAGTAATGGAAGTCCTAACCAGTGCAATCAGACAAGAGAAAGAAACAAGGGTATCCAAATTGTTAAGGAAGAAATATCATAATTTGCAGATGACATATTATATATAGAACCCCCCCCAAAGTAAACTCTAAAGACTCCACAAAAAAAAAAAAAAAAAAAAAAAACTACTAGAACTGATGACAAAATTCAGTAAAACCACAGGATATAAAATTAATATACAGAAGTCTGATGCATTTCTATACACTAATAACAAAATAGCAGAAAGAGAAATTAAGAAAACAATCCCATTTACAATTGCACCAAAAAGAAATAAAATACCTAGGAATAAACTTAACTAAGGAGAAAACCTGTATTCCATAAACTATGACACTGACGAAAGAAAGTGAAGATGACACAAACAAATGGAAAGACACTCCATGCTCATGGGGTAGAAGCATTAATATTGTTAAATATCTATACTACCTAGCATTCTACAGATTTGGTTCAATCCCTATCAAAATACTGATAGCAATTTTCACAGAACTACAACAAATAATCCTAAAATTTATATGGAACCACAGAAGACCTAAAATAGCTTAAGCTATTTTATGTTCTTGAGAAACAAGAACAAACCTGGAGGTACCATAATCCCAGGTTTCAAGATGTACTATAAAGCAGTAGTGACCAAAACAGTACGGTGCTGGCACAAAAGGAGATAATGGATCAATGGAACAGAATAGAGTCCAGAAATAAACCCACACTTATATGGTCAATTAACCTATTACAAAAGAGGCAAAAATATACAATGGTGAAAAAAATCTCTTCAACAAATGGTGTTGGGAAAACTGGACATGCAAAGAATGAAGCTGGACCACTTTCTTACACCAGACACAAATATAGACTCAAAATGGATTTGAGACTTAGGTGTAAAACATAAAACCATAAAACTGCAAAAAGCAAAGTAAGCAGTAATCTCTTAGATGTCAGCCATAGCAACATATTTATGGACATGTTTCCTCAAGCAAGAGAAACAAAAGCAAAAGTAAACTCTTGGGACTCCAACAAAATAAAAAGCCATGGCGCAGCAAAGAAAGTCATCAACAAAATGAAAATGCAACTTACTGAGTGGGAGAAGATACTTGCAAATGATATATTTGATAAAGAATTAATATTCAATTATATAAACAACTTATACAATACCAGAAAAGAGCAGACAATCCAATTAATAAATAGGCAGAGGATCTGAAGAGACATTTTTCTAAAGACGTACAAATGGCCATCAGACACATGACAAGATATTCAGCATCACTAATCATCAAATGATGATCAAATGTAAAGTAAAACCACAATGAGATACCACCCCATACCAGTCAGAATAGCTAGTATCAAAAAGACAAATAACAAGTGTTGGTGAGGTTTGGAGAAAAGGAACCGTCGTGCACTGTTGGTGGGAGTGTAGTCTGGTGCAGCCACTGTGGCAAACAGTATGGAGATTCCTCAAATCATTAAAAATGGAAATACTGTATGGTCCAGTAATTTTACTATTTTACCCAAAGAAAATGAAAACACTAGTTTGAGAAGATATGTGCACCCCTATGTTTATTGTAGCATTATTTATAATAGCCAAGATATGGAAGTTACCCATGTGTTGCGTGCGTGCACACACACACACACACACACACACACACATCCATATAACTACACACAATGAAATATTCCCGAACCATAAAAGAGTGAGATCTTGTCATTTGCAACAACATGGTTAGACCTGGAGGGCATTATGCTGAACACCATAAGTCAGAGAAAGGTAAATACCATACAGTTTCACTTACATGGAACTGTGGAATCTAAAAAAACCAAAACAGAACAAAGAGACTCTTAAATACAAGAACAAGCTGGTAGTTCCCAGGGGTGAGGTGCACATGCAGATGGTTGAAATAGAAATAGGGATTAAGAGTTACAGACCTCTAGTTTTGAAATAAGTAAATCATGGAGATAGAAGCCTTAGCATGGGGCCTGTAGACATTAATACTAGAATAAAGTTGTACAGTGACAGGTGGTGACTACATTTACCATGGTGACTGCTGAGAAGCATAGAGAATTTTTGAATCAGTATGTTGTACACCTAAAACTAATAGAACACTGGGCGTTAAGGATATCGTACCAAGAAAAAAGAGAAAGCTTTGAGAAGGAACCTTTCACACAGATACACTTCTAATTCAAAGATCTGAGGGTGTTCCTGGTTCAGAACTCCTTCTAGGTTTACTGGGACCCCTTCTAATTCCTTAAAAGTAGAATGTGAACGTGAATGTGCCGTGGTAAACTGGCACCGTTTTATCTTTAAGATTGGGGTCTTCTCCAGAGTCACACATTGGCCATATCACTTAGCTGATGATGCTGAATTCCCAGGTTGTTACTCATTTAGAACAAAAATGCAGAAGACACATTGAAAGAAATATGATGCCAGAACTGGTACAATACTGAGAGTTACAGTTCAAAATCGAGTAAAAATTTCGGTTTACCTAAAAAACAATCTGTACTGTGCGTTTGCCGTCTAAAGATGTTATAATGACAAGTTATTCACCCTTACCTATAAGATGTGTAACATACTTCTGTATTAAATGTCTATTTGGATCATCACAAAAATTCTATGAGAAAGATACTGTGATTTCCATTTTATAGAGGGAGACTTGAAAAAACAAAATCTAATTTTCCTTAGTTAAATAAGTCATTTTGCCAAGGTGGAAATCTGGTCTTTTGATATTAAGGATTCTTTTTCTTCTACAGATATAATAATTAAAGTCTAATGGGAATAAATAAATTAACTACTTAGTATCAAGCTATTCTAATACCATTTTGTCTATGACAGCTTCTGCTTTTGCCAGTGTTTGCTATAAATTAATATGTCAAAAGCATGCTCTATAGAAACAGAAGGGAAAAAAAGCAAATGAAAGCCGAAATAAGAGCCAGTACATTTAGAGACAATTACTTTGAAACTGCCATTCTGTTGTTTATATACGTACACTATTTAAAATTTGAAATACAGGGGTGCCTGGGTGGCTCAGTGGGTTAAGCGTCCGCCTTTGGCTCAGGTTATGATCTCAGGGTCCTGAGATTGAGCCTGAGTTGGGCTCCCTGCTCAGCGGGGAGTCTGCTTCTCCCTCTCCCTCTGCCCCTTTCCCCACTCATACCTTCTCTTTCAAATAAATAAAACCTTTAAAAAAAATAAAATTTAGGGCGCCTGGGTGGCTCAGTGGGTTAAAGCCTCTGCCTTCAGCTCAGGTCATGATCCCAGGATCCTGGTATCAAGTCCCGCATCGGGCTCTGTGCTCAGCAGGGAGCCTGCTTCCTCCTCTCTCTCTCTCTCTCTTTGTCTTCCTCTCTGCCTCCTTGTGATCTCTGTCAAATAAATAAATAAAATCCTTAAAAAAATAAAATAAAAAATTTAAAAAATAAAATTTAAAGTATAAAAATTTATAAAGAAGGACATAATAATTACCTTAATTCTGCAATTTGGAGAATATATATATAGATAGGTATATCTATATATATATATATGCAGCTGCATATGTTTTACTCTTGTCTATATATGCAAATATATGCATACAATCTATATGTGAATTTGGTTTTATAAAAATATTTACTACATATATAAACATCTGTGTACTGTGTCTAAATTGTATACTTCTTCATAAAGCACTTATGAACCTCTTTACATATCTCAGTTATTGTATTATTACATTTATGTTTGTACTCTGTACTATTTAATCAGTTTTTTAATTGTCTGTACAGATTGTTTTTAAGTTCATGTATGATAGATAGCCCCATGATGAGTTTGTACTTATATCTGGCATAATGATAGTCTCACTTCTGTTGGATGGAAAATTTAATTCCAAAGTGAATTTGCTGTCTAAAACAGATCTTGTTTTTAAATCAACCCTCTCCAATTTGAAATAATACATTTGCCTTAAATTGCTTTACAAATTTATATTCCCACCAGGATTGAAAGAAATTAGGGCTTCCTTCACTTTTGCCATCGCCAAATACATACTAACATACTTATTCTCAATGAATCTTCAGTTTAAGATCTTTGCCCATTTTTCTATTGAAGCACCTGTTTATTGTCATTATCATGTTCATGAGATATTTTAAGAATATTAGTCCATTTCCATCTGTCATGTATATTCCAAATAGTTTCCCTACTTTATTGTTTCCAGTATTTTCTACCATATAGATAGTTTACATAAAAAGCCTTTTTTTCAGCCAAAGAATATAAATAAAACCTTATTTTCTATTCCTATGTTGTAGGTTGGCTTTGGCACTTTTTTTCCACTTTTTTATATTGCGTTTTTTCTGTTGTGAATTGTATGCTTATATTTTTCTATTTATCTAACAAGTAATGGCATTTTCTGTCCTAGATACAATTATTGTTACTTTCCCTTTCTAAGTTTCGAAGTACAAAACGTGAAGCACAATTTTGATTTGTCTTAAAATTTTGAATAATATTTCACTGAAAGCCCCACTTCCCCCTGTCTCTCTGTGCCGAATGGCTTGGCATGTTCTTCTCCTTCTGTCATGTAACACTGGTGGGTGTGGTCCTGAAGCTCTTCCTGGTGGAGCGAACACTCCTGCCTGTTCCTGTGAGTTTCGTGTGATCAGCTGAGGTCACGACTTGACTTTAATTCCAACCGAATCGTGGGGAAAAGATTCCCAGGGACCCACCAGTCGCACAGTCCCATGGTGTTCCTGCTGTTCGAGGGCTATTCAGGCTAGCAGAGACAGACGGAAACCCTATCTGTGACGTTGCGTTTTAGGTAGTGATGACCAAAAATTTTACCCATGTACTTTTGCAGCCTTTCTCTCCACTTGCAATCCTCTTAAGATTCCAAGACGTTTTTGATTCTTGAATGCTGTGTCATTGATGATATTTTCCCGAGACAAATATTTCATAAACAACGGGACAACTGTGTGAGATGTTGTCACTTTCATTTATCGCGATTTCTCCATCCCCACCCTCCATCTATTCAAGGGAATTATATTTGTAGAGCCAGATGGCATATCAGGAATTCCAGAAGGTTATGGATTAATATCCCTATTTTCAGAACACAGACCTAAAGAGATTAAGTGTATACTTCACTGACACAATAAATAAAGGAAGGGGAAATCCTAAAATTAACACTTGTATTATCCAATTTTATTGCCCAACTCTGACTTGTTAGAATATAGGCTATTTTTTTTTAATTTATTTGATAGACAGAGATCACAAGTAGGCAGAGTGGCAGGCAGATAAAGAGGAGGAAGCAGGCTCCCTGCTGAGCAGAGAGCCCAATGCAGGACTCCATCCCAGGACCCTGGGATCGTGACCTGAGCCGAAGGCAGAGCTTAACCCACTGAGCCACCCAGACGCCCCAGAATGTAGACTATTGATCTCCATCCAAGACCCCCCAGTGGGGGTGGTCACTTCTCTAGCTGATTCCTGCACACGCTAAACTGTAAGAACCAGTGTCCGAAGCATTTCCTCCCACATTTAGACTTAAAATCTGGGAAAAGCAAGGCAGTGTAAAATAAACATTTCATGTTGTATTTCACTTTGTAGATGAAGTTAAACAATGTCCCATTTTCCCTTAATTTCAAAGAATAGTTTAGAAAAACTGAGTTTTTTTTTGTATCTATGGTAACTACCTGAATATAACATGGGATGGTCTACTTAATTGGACACAGTAATGTGGACAGTTATTTATGAGCAGAATTAATGTTCTCCAAACTGTTTCATGTCTTTTTCACAGCAAAATTAATCTTGACAATCAGGCTTTTTGGAAATACTTGGAGGTTCTGCCAGAATATAACCTGGGGTGCTGTTGCTGAAATCCCATCCTTCGTGGAATTATTCATTCTAAAGCCGCTTCTGTAAAACAGACTTTCCTAATTTCAAGCATCCTGCTCCATTATATTTTACTGATGCTGATAACTAAAGGCGAAGCAAAGCCTTAGAGCGGACTTCAGTATATATGTATTGGAGGATAATACAGGCTTGAATACATTCTCAGACTTAAAAACTTGCCAGTTATGTAGAACTATAAATCCAACAAGCTACTTTGGAAATTATTTTTAAAATTATGTCTCAAAACCATAAGAGACTCTTAATCTCACAAAACAAACTGAGGGTTGCCAGGGGTAAGGGGATAGGGAGAGGGTGGCTGGGTGATGGACTTCGGAAGGTATGTGCTAGGGTGAGTGCTATGAAGTGTGTAAGCCTGACGATTCGTAGACCTATACCCCTGGGATAAATAATACATTATATGTTAATAAAAATAATTTAAAAAATTAAAAAAAAATTATGTCTCACAAAATTCTTAAAAATCAAATATATACTTTACAAATTTGGTTGTGTGTACTTCATTTTTAATCATGGTACTGATTCAAATTAAAATATGAATATAATTTTACCAAGTAAATGAAGTAATTCAAGGATAATTAATAACATTTTTTAAATTAATAACATTTTTAATAAGGATCTGGCATATATAACTTTAAACCTAGAGGGTTTTTTAGTACATTTGTTTTCAAATCTCTTAATCTGATAACTGATCATGCATGTTTCTTTGATAGGCGTATGCAGGCAAAGATTTGGAGGAACAGTTGCGGTCAGTGTCTAGTGTGGACGAGCTCATGACTGTTCTCTACCCAGAATACTGGAAAATGTACAAGTGTCAATTAAGGAAGGGCGGCTGGCAGCGTTACAAAGAACAGCCCAACATCAATGCGAGAACAGAAGAGACTGTAAAATTTGCTGCAGCACATTATAATGCAGAGATCTTGAAAAGTAAGTATGGGAAAGAAAATATATGATAAGCTTTATATATCAGCCCAGTGAAATCTGCCAGCCTGTTGTTTTGTTTTTGTTCTTAAATTTCAGCATTTGTAACACTAAATGCCTTAGGGCTGAAAGGAAAAAAAAAGAATAGGAATGAAGATTTTCAAAATACAGCATTTTATAATTTCACTGTGAGTGGTAAAGAGGAATTCTAGAAATATAAAAATAGAAAGGTACACGCCTACCAACACATTTTTTTTTTTATTAAGGTGATATTCCATTGCAAAATGTTAAAAACCTGAAGAAGTATTTTCCACAGTGTGTCAGTTTCCCCATTTAAATATTCTGTATCTTACAAAATAATTGCACATACATTTTCTGACTCGGATTCAGAAGGGCTTAATTTCTAAATCACCCCCAAATCATCTTTTCCAAGACTTCTTATTGCCTTGTTTCACAGGTAACTGGCTTGGGAGCTAGACTTTTGGAAAGCTACTGAAAGATCTCACAAGAAATTTTGCTGCATAAAAGGGCAATAGCATAACTTGGTGGGCTACTTTAAAAAAAAAAAAAACTCCTTCAGTTGGGAGAGTCATCGCCATCACGGTTTGCGATTGCAAATTATTTTGAAAAGACATGCAAGCAAAGTGGCTTGAAGGTTGAATAGCCCATAGTTTATATCCTCTCTTCTAAAAGTTTTACTTGAGGAAGAAGTTGGGGAAAAGAAGCCAGAACATTTGAGAAGTACGTCATCTCTAATGCAATATTTAAAGAGTCCACAGTGTTAGAGCTAAGCCTGTAGGTCACTGGAAACAGAATTCCAAGAGAGAGCATCTGACTTTCCTGAAGACACTTGGTTCAGGATACATGTCCCAGTTGATGGAAAACACCCTTGCATTTCAAGTGAGTTACCCAAAGCTGCCAGATAGCCTGCCTGAAAACGATCTTTGAATTCAGCCCAAACCCAGAGCAATTTCCTCATTTACATCTCAGTTTAGAAAGAAAAATTCAATCATGTTGTTTATCTTTGCCTTGAAACTGCAAAAATAGTACATGCTATAGCAAATGAGCGTGACTGTCTCTCCACAGGTCCTGCAAACATCTGTATTATTAAATTTTCATTTTCAGAAGCAAAGAAAACCAAACCTAAGTGCTACAGAAAAAATTGGTGTTGTTTTAAGAAAGCATAATCCTAATTTAGCTTGTTACCGGACTACAGAAATTCGTTTTTTAAGAAAATATCCTTTGCTTCTCTGTTCAGTATTAAATAAATATTATATTGCATTCCGATCCTCAGGGCAATTTAGAATCCTGTCAACTATTTCTTTTTTTAACCTCATGTAGTATACTTCAGTCTGAATATCTGAGATCAAACGTTGACTTCCAACTCGCTGCGGGCTTGCCGCCCTCATTGGCTTCTGTGTAACTTACGGCCTTCCCTGTGACCCGACAGGTATTGATAATGAGTGGAGAAAAACTCAGTGCGTACCCCGTGAGGTGTGTATAGATGTGGGGAAGGAGTTTGGAGCTGCCACAAACACCTTCTTTAAACCTCCATGTGTGTCCGTCTACAGATGTGGGGGCTGCTGTAACAGCGAGGGCCTACAGTGTATGAACACCAGCACAAGCCACCTCAGCAAGACGGTAGGTGCCCTGGCCCCACGGGCCGCCCGCTCAGTCCCTGACCGTGGCGCGGGTCCCCCTGCCCTTCTGAGCGGTTTATATCGTCTTTGGGGAGTGAAGGGAACTTCTCAGTACTCTGTGGTGTTGAGGCTTTAATCTCACCGAGAAACTTACTCTTGCTTTATGAGCTCTGATGACCCAGCCAAGGGAAACAAATCAACATACGTATGAATGTGTGCGTGTGCGTGCGTGTGTGTGTGTGTGAGATCTAAATGTTGTCATTTGGCCATCGATTACTTTTAAACAGTTAAATCTTCTGATTCTAGAGCTACGGCACGAATCACAAATTCACAGCATGCGAGGAAACATCTGTGTTTTGTGCAGCCAGGGGACTGTACTAAAGTAAGCCAGGCCTTGGGGTGTATTCATTGTGTCCACTTAGAAAGCCAAGAAAATATTCTGACGCTGAATCTCAAATATTTCAAGTTACCCGTAAAGTCCCATCACATTAGATGTGAAGCTTTTAGTATAATAACCAAGAAACTTATCTCAAGGTTCGGTCTGGGTCCGGATTTTGGGCTCAGCTGTGCTACCCTGCACTGACGTCACCTGTGGGCGAGGAAGCTGCTATCAGAAGGCACATTAGGAGCTGTGATAACCACCAGGACAACCACCAAGTGTGGCTTAAAGCGCTGTGTGCCACTGGCCTCTGCACAGGGATGTTAGGAGAAGCCCAGGCTATGGGCTGAGCTGATGCAAACTTCCCTAAAGTCAAACCTGTGTTTGCCTGAAAGGCTTTTCCAATTACTTTTGAGAGTTGAAATAACACAGGCAATCTGGCTTCATTCAGAACTATACTTTGACCTTCAAAATAATTTTAAAAATGTGATGGTGAGGTTTGCTTGATACAATGTGGAATGACCAAAAATTAACATTTTTAGTCAAATAGTGTCTATGCTTGGAATACATATCATTAAAGCTTCTCACAGAGACTGGAGCTGAGTGGAAGTTTGGATCCCATTAATAAAATCTACTCCTATTTTAATACAACTGAGTGAAAATGAAAATTAAGATTACCTGAGTTTCTTCAACTGTGCTTTCTCATCTGGTTAAAATGTCTAAGATTTTTGCTCTGATGATCATTTGTGCTCTGGGTTTGGAGACACTGTCTTAATATACAATCCACACTGGTTTTTTGGGAAAAATAGATTGTATTTCTTTGTATTGTACATACGTTTGATGATGGAATAAGCCATTTCAGATACTAAGACTTGCAAGAGGAAACAAAAAATAAACTATAAAACTGAATTTTCTCTTCAACTTACCTGTACCTAAACTTTAAAGATTTAAAAAAATAAAACAAAACTGAGGAGTGATGCTGTTATCCTCAGAGTTAAGAACAGCCAGGAGTTTCTTTAGTCCTGATTAACTTCTACAGGCCAGCACAATGACACAGCATTCCTTCGGACAAGCATTAGCAAGAGACGCAGCATAATTCTAAATATATTTGTGCATGTAGAAACAATCAGTAGAATATATGTTTGTGGGTCATGGGATAACATTTATGTACTTGATAAAATTCTAATATTTTAATAGGATAATATATAATTGTAGAAATTGAGCATAGTGAAACTCCCCCACCCCGCCCTTACCCCTCCATCTTATTCAAACAGGAATTAGGAATTTGTTAGCTAAGAAACTGTAGATTTAGTGTATGCTCTTCTGAATAAAATACTACAAATTTGACGGGTTTTACTGGATAATATGTGTTTATCTTAACGCTGAAGTAAAACGTGATTTTAAAAATCCTTTAATAAATGTTGGAACTTAATCCTTTTTTAAAATCAAAATAAATATTTATTCCAGTAGGATAGCCTCCAAAAAACTAACATTCATTTTTTTAAAATATGTTAATATTAAAAATGTTGCTGCTTTTATATTTAAGCCAAATTCCATAAAAGGATTTTTGGCCTTTTGAGTTTCTTGAAATGTCATTTTTTTTAAAAGTTAGAGAAAATAAAAGTGAGTGTTTGAGGAAATTACATTTTCGGAATGCCTTTACTAGCATGTTTTTAAATATTTCGATTAAGCAATGTGATATGTATCCTATAAATCATTATTATGGGGTTTGACTTAAATCGGTATCAATTTGGTTGATACCGATTTAAGGTTCAAAGGCCTAGATATACCAGTTACATTTTCCAAAGACTGAAAGGCTATATCTCTTTTAAAAATGGGATAACAGGGGTGCCTGGGTGGCTCAGTGGGTAAAGCGACTGCCTTCGGCTCAGGTCATGACCCTGGAGTCCTGGGATCGAGTTCCATCCACATCATGCCCCCCTGCTCGGCAAGGAGTCTGCTTCTCCCTCTAAGCCTCCCCTTTGTCATGCTCTCTCTCTAATATATAAAATCTTTAACAAAAATAAAAATGGGATGACATAGAATAGCCTCAAAAGACAGATCTTGAAGAATTATTTCACCAAATAAAATGTATCTACTAAAAGCTCATTACTTATCATTTCAAAAATGCCTTACTGGATTTGGTTGTTAGATAAAACTTTATTTTCAAAGCGCTCATATTGTGAAAGTATAAAGCTGAGCAGTAAGTGTTTTAGCAGGATTTTGGAATTTTGTTCTGTAGGAGTTAGTTTATTTTCTTGGTGAAAATCAGTTGCTAGTTGATAATGTGTAAAGCTATTTATTGCTCTTTACTAATTTCTTCTGCAGATTCTTCTATTATGGCTTGTTGATAGAAAAAATGTTTTAAAATGAATTTTCTTCAAAAAATATGCCTTATTTTAACTTTAACATCTCATGCGTTAAGGTGTGTTCCTTATTTTAATACTGAAATTACGTATTTCAAAGTACATCTTCTTTAGATACGGATGCTCAGATGTTTTGTGCAGTAGCTGCCTAGACGAGCTTCCCGTTCCCAGCACCGCACTCAGCCCAGACAACACCCTGGCCTTGTGGTTTCCCCTCCTGATGTGTGACTTCATCGCTAGTCAGAAACACAGGGGTCTTCCCTGCCGACTCCCTTCTCTTGTCACACATCCAGCCTGTCCCCACATCAGATGTCCGTCTTGTCCCCTAAGTATCTTGACTCCCCATGTCAACCACCATCACTATAGCCCAAAAGGCTTCTCATGCTTTCCAGCTAAAGAAAAACCATGCCCCTCGGTGTGCCCACTTCCATTTCTCCTCATCCCCATGCGCTCCCTTAATGACCCCTAAATGTGATATTTTTAAAACACAAATCTGGTGGTGTCAGTCTCCAGCATAAAACCCTTCAGGGATTGCCCGCTGCTGTTGAGTAAGACCTAAATCTCTATCACAACGTTCAGTGCCTGCCTTCCTCCACAGCACCATGGGACCTAACTGCCCCTTTTTCTTAACTTACAGTGCTCCCGACTGCTGTCGACTTCCTCAGTCCCTGGGAACCAGTGTCCCCTCTAGCCTGGGAACCAGTGTCCCCTCTAGCCTGCCGTCCTCGCTCACACTTATCAGTCTCCCTCACCGCCCGTCTTCTCCTTGCTAAAGTACCAGTCCTTCCAATCTGTCACATGGCTCAAGGAGTCCTTGGGGGAGACTTTTCTGACCTCCTTGACTGTATCATGTATTTCTTTTAAAGGCTTTATAGTTTCCCATACTTTTCTCTCCTAGTGCTTCCTTCATCTTAGAATCCTAGTTTATAACAATATAGCCATTATTATTTGATGAATGTCCACCTCCTCCATAAAGCCAAGAACACATCTGTGTTGCTCACCAGTTCCCTGAGTGTCGGGCACAGAATTGGCACACATCCCCTTTTGGAAGCACATTAAAACTGACCATCTCACCAGAGAAAAAGAAATGAAGATATGGACACATCCATAGTGCTCATCCCACAGTTCCCAGGAAGGGCGGTATCCTTATCTGTCGAAACAGATTTTAAAACTACTGCCTTAAAGGCCAACAGTAATATAGTTGGTTAACTCATGTGTGTAATTTTTAAACAAACTGATCCTATTGCCTAATCAAAGTATGGGCTATAAATTTCAGAACAGTATTTTTTAAATGTCTGTTTTTGAACAAACGGAGGAGAAAATGCTCCTCTTTTTTTTTCCTATTCACAGCTGATATGAGAAGTCACCATTCTATTCCTCTTACTATTGTCTTAGTAAATACACATTTTACACATGTGCCAAATGACACCAGGACTGCCTTAGGTAAAAACCTAAACTTAGAAAACAGAAAAACCATTTATTTTTTAAATTTATTTATTTGACAGACAGAGATCAGAAGTAGGCAGAGAGGCAGGCAGAGAGGGAGGGGGAGGCAGGCTCCCCGCCGAGCAGAAAGCCCGATGCGGGGCTCAATCCCAGGACTCTGGGATCATGACCTGGGCCGAAGGCAGAGGCCCAACCCACTGAGCCGCCCAGGTGCCCCGAAAAACCATTCTTAGTAAACAAAATGAATGAACGTAGTCTTCTGTTCACCACTGGTTTCTATGGGACGACTGCATATTTATTACCTCCAGTGCCTGGATGAGGTCCCATGTGGACTTACTGGGTGCCAGAGTGAAGGCATTTATTCTAGGATAGGTGTGTATGCACAACAGCACACGAGCTTCTGTCAAGTTGGAGGTGTCAGTCAGAAGGCTGTATGCTTCAGAAAGTAGAAGCCTTCCAGGCTAAGAAGAGCTTTTAGTGCTAAATTTAAGGTATGTGTAGGTAAAAAGGAATTATCTGGTATCCCCAAGTAGGATATTTTTTCTAAGAGAAAACGAAGTCCATGTTGATTATACAGAATCAGTTCTCACTGAATTTCATCCTTTCGGGCTCCTCCAGGCTTCCTAGAATTTAGGATGCCTTTTATAGCAGATTTAGAATGTTGAACTCATTCATTTTGCCTGCTGCCTCCTGGTCATCTGCTCATAGGAAAGATAAGAATTTACCTATACAACTTTTGAGGTCTGGCTTCTTGTGGTTGGTTTGTGTTGTACATCTCTCCTGATTCCCATACTCCAGCCTGGGACTTGGCTTCCCCTCTGGTGGGTCCTGCTTCATGTGCACCATGCTGAAGCTATGACCCGTTCCCCCAAGCCCACCGCACCCACACAGATGGACAAGCAAGTAAATAACCCTCTGCCTCTTCCAGTATTCTCTTTGTACATGACACCACCATCTTTTTGGTTAATCGCAGTTATTCTCCATTTCACTAAAAGACCAGTCAATAATTCCAGGTAAATCTCCCTTCCAAACATGGCTAGAATCTACCCAGGGTCATCATCCTGCTGATCTCATCTGATGTTGGCCACATTCATTAGTCACGTGGGCGAGCCTCGTGACCATCCTGTATCTCCTTATCTCCCTCCTAGTCATGGGCCACATGACAGGAGTGAGTTTTTGTCTTCTAAATGAGAAGTCAGTCTCTGCCCAGGCTAGCATGTGTTCTGAGTGATCTATGCAAACGCTCTAAGCTGTGACATATTTAGAACGACACTCTCCTTCATTAAGGGGCCTTCTTTAGGTCAATCCTTACAGTGTGGTCTATGAGGCCCGCTATGATCTGGCTGCTGCCTAAATCTGAAGTCCCAGTTGTCACTGCTTTCTCCCAAATACTACTTTCCACAAGGACCTAAATTCACCTACTCCTTAAATGTTGTCAGTACCTCCTTCCATAGGGTCACTACAATACTCTGTGTTGGAACCATCTCCTCAAACAGCTTCCAATACCCACCTCATCGAGAATTTCTGCTGTTCTTTAGGCCTAGATGTGAAGGTCACCCTCTAAGACAGCCTGCTGTGTGGTCTGCAGCATCCTTTAATGCCCATATGTCAGCACCATTACCTCATCTGTCCAACATCTTTAGTCCCTAAGCTCCAACCTCCATGACAGTGGAGACTGATCATTACCCTTGATCACAGCAAAATTGCTGGCACATAGTAAGCATTAGGCACTAAATTCCATGAATAAAGAAAAGAGAACAGATTTAGGGTAAAGGGATAGAGCCATGAATGCGTTTGTTTTGAAAAATCGGAGTGATATTTGGGTAGAGATAGCCGAAGAAGATTGGGCATGTGATTCTAGAGTTCTGCCACGGCGATTGGATCCACAGCTGTAAAGACAAGAGGAAGCAGCATATTGATAAATGCTGTTCGAAGCCCTGGTGTCCTTGTTACTACCTAGAGAGTTCACGTATCAGGAGAGAAAGAACAAAAGCCAATGCCAAGGGAAAGCCAACATTCAGTCACTGAGAGTCCCATCCATTTCTCCTTTTGATTTCTTAATATCATGCTCTTCTCCTACCTGAAGAATCCACTTTTAATGATAAAAGCGATTATTTTAATTTAAATTGAATTAAGCATATGGAGTGAAGCACCTGTTCGTACTGTGCCATATAAAGGGTTAATGTGATGAACAGATCCTGCACTCAGCACAAAGGTTAGCAGGGAAAGGCAGTCAACATTTGTCAAGTAAATAAAAGTTGTCTAAATGTGTGAAAGAGAAATGCAGGGCTTTATGGACATGCACATCAAGGACAGTGAGTCATGAAGCTCCTGAAGGCAAGGTTTTCATGTGTGTTTAACATTTTTGCTTATATTTCAACTCATAAAAGGTTACACCTAAGTAGTACCTTTCCTATGTATATTTTTTATTTTATTTTCATATACTGTATTTTCAATATACTATAAAGGAGAGCATGGGAGGATCTCTTTCAAACATAAAGGGGAAGTTCCTTATTGCTGTATTTTCTGTAGGGGAAAAAAAATAATTTCTGCCTTGTTAAAGGAGTTCCAGACATATCCTTTAGCAACAAAAGTTACCAACTAGAATCATATAAATTTTAAGGACAATGTACCTTAAGTATTTTAAAACCCAAGTTTTTTATAAAAACTTCCTAGAATTTGTTTTATGGGGCTCAGTGAAGGGCAGGTTAGCAGAACGTGTGAGGAAGCCACAGCCATTAGTCAAAAAGTGAAACCAGATGCACGAAGCATTCCAGAACGACCTAGTAGGTCACAACTGCTTCAAAGTCCCCCAGCTATCTGCTTCTGAGAAGTACATTGGGCGTCTTTTTGACCTCTTTCATAAACATGTGCTTTCAGTATATTTTCTTATGAGAAGTTGTATATTTAAGAGATATAACCGAAAAGGAGAAAGTGAATTTTGCAGAAGATAAATTATTTGATGACTCAAATAGAGAAGCAGAAGAAAGTCATCTGCTTTTGAGCCAAACATTTGGATTAAAACATTATTTTTAATGTTCGTATTTACCTTACATAGTTTTTTGGGAAATAGGAATGAGAAAGAAAAACTACCAAACCCAGTGGGGCTTCCTTGGAAATCTGGGAGTTGGAGCTAAAGAACCTCGGCCTCTTTGCTGGGTTCACGAGTGCCGGTGGAAGGAGCCAGCAGTGTGGGAGCTGGGTCTTCCCTACTCCCTTCTCAGGGACCTGCACAACAGGATTTAAAATTCTGTGTTGCCATTCTAAAAAAAAAAAGCAAGTTAATCTATTTTGTATTGTTTTATAAAGAAATAATATAAGCATATATATTAGCAAAAACATCCCAGATTATATGAGTTGAGCTGAGCGCTTCACGAAAATTTTTTTTTTTACCAACACGTATTTAAACCTAAGTAAAATGTGCAACTATGGAACGCAACTCAGAGATACTGTTTTGCAGAGCAGCAGTCTGAAAGATTGCATTCAGATGTATTCAACAAGTGGAATGTGATTTGTTTGGAATCTTTAGCTAATTAATATCTGGCAGGCACAGTTGTTGGAAATCAGGTTTTATCCAGATGTGGGAGAGAAGTTCTATACCAATACAAGTTATCGGGAGTTTAAGAGTAACATTTGCCTTAAGAGAAAAAGATGCGTCCATTAAAAATACCCTTTTCTCCCAACTTAAGGTATTTATCCTGTGTACAGATTTTATCCAGAATTTCTAAAACTCCTGAATGGGGGTTTTTAATTGCAGCACTGTATCTGCATTTTATGTGTAATAATACATAAAAAGTAACTCAGTACAAACATGAATCCATTAGCATCTGCTGTCCTACGTTCTTCCCAGACCCACTTTCAGTTCTGTAGGTCCTAGAAGGTGGGCCGTGTGGTTCAGATGCTCCCTTGAAAAGCTGGTAGTGGACCCTCAGTTTTCACATTTGCCCATTTTTAGGGATTATTTCTTTAAATGCCATGTAGTCTCTCCCTCATTTTACAGTTATTACCACACTGTCCAGGAGCTACACATTGATACTTCATTAATGGACTCAGGGCTGGAATATTTAAATTAAAAATAGCAATGAGATATGCTATAAAGAGAAACTGGCTATGTTGGGGGGTATTAAAAACTGGCTATGTTGGGGGGCGGGGTTTTTTTGTTGGTTTTTTTTTCCCTTTTTTTGGTTTGGTATTTGTTCCCACATACACATTCCAAAGGAATAATCCAGGATCTTGTCAGTAAGGAAGTTCTACACCTTTTTCTTGAATAGCCTGCAAGATAAGTAGAAGCAGGGATTGTTGCTTTGCCTTTGAGACTGTTGCTATGCTGGCGTGAACAATTCTATTGTTTCCAAATGTGGCTTTATTGAAGTCCATTTTTGTTGGTGAGAATCGGCTATCAGATATTCTTATGAAGGAACTCCACTAGATAACAAACAACTGGGAACCTCTCATTTGGAAATGTTTGGTGTTTTCTCCTGTTTGTGGAGGTTTTACAGAATACAAAGATTTTTTTCCCCTCAATTTCCAGGCTTATTTAAATGCCATCTTTATATAAACCTTTTGCTCTTCAAAACCAGCAACTGCTCTAACAGGCATAAGCAAAACATACACCTTCAGTCTCCATGATCAATTTTATTACTACTTAGATCCTAAATTAGGTACACGCTATTATCGTGTATTCAAGAACAGTTCACTTTATAGCCTGAAACTGTCTTGGGAAAATCATCATGTTCAAAATATCAAAGTATAAATGTCATCATCCTCAATTAATATTGGCTGAGTACACATATAGACAAGGAATGATTAGCTCACACTGAATATAATACATAAACTTCGCACTCTATGAGCTTAAATCCAAAATAGAAAATACTAGTGTGCACCCATTACGGCACAAAGCAGTCTAGTATAAGCATTCTTGTTTTGTAAAAATTTAAAGAATTTATTGATTGTTTCAGCAGTGGTGTGCATGGGTAGACCTTGACTCTTTTTTGAGAGAAAATTACAGTTATTTACTGTGTTGGTTTAGATCTTTCTATAATGGCAAGCATGGATTTCATGAGGGTTAAAGTGCAGGTTCTTGCTAATAGCATTTGTGATAAAACTATTTGATAGTTCAAAATTCTAACCTAGTAAATTTATATATAGATATATATGTATATGTATATTATGTGGATATATACGTATATGTAGTATATACATGTGTGCATATATATATGAGAGGGGGGGGGACAGGGTTATCAAGGGTTATGCATTGATGGCTCTTGAAAAGCTAGCAGGGTGCTTGGCTAGTTAGTGAATCAATAGTTACTGAAAACTAAAGAAGGAAAAATTCTAAACAAAAATACTGTAATTCCTCAAAGATTCAACTCAGTTTTGAAGGGGAATCATCATCCAAAGAAGACCACTATGAAATCACACCATTACTATCCCTCTTTTATAGGTAACAGAACTGAGGCAAAGGGAATTTAGAGAATTCTTCCCAGTCACAGAAGCAGGAAGGGGCAGGTGCAGACTCACGTGCCCAGACTCTGCTCTTGGTTCTTCCTCTCTCTCTAGTAAAGGAGCGAAGTCACTGGATATTTGGAAAGTATATTTACTTACTTGCAGGTAGCACCTTGTGAGTTTATATGGTGATTCAAATTATTACTATTTTTTAGTTCACAAAAGGTTACATTTTCTAAGTATACACTATCTGATTAGGCAAAAGGACCTGCAGACATTTTTAGTAATTTAGGGATTCAATATAGCTATTCAAAATTCACAAACTGATCTGTAAGGGGGAAGACGGAATTTATCATACTTATTGAAAAGGAAGTAGAAACCTTATAATCCTTTTAAGTGAGAGAAGTCCATCAATATACTCACTTAAGACCAGTGCAGACAGAATTTGGAAAATGAAAGATACACTTCAGTGAAAGAACACTGAAGTGTTCTGATCTCACGATACATACAATTGTGCCTTGATGCACACACACATGGCGTGCTCTCGTCCTGAAGGTCGTAGAGGAGGAAAGGTTAATTATCAAGAACCTTTCTACTTTTAATATTGGTCAAGGCATCTTTCTCTGGACTCTTGAATTTTGTCCACACTGACAGTTAAGTAAAGAATTAAAGAAACTAGGTAGAACATTCAGGTAAAAATTTGGAGGTGGAAGATATGTATTTCAAGAGAAGGAAAGTCTTGGATTGATTTTTTTTTTTTTTTACTTTAAATTTTCAGAAGATTTATTCCTTTTGATGAAATTAACTGAATTTAACTGGTCAGTTGTTTACTTAGACTCAAAGAAATTTGCCTGTCCGGTTAAAATTTGGGGTTTATATTTATTTAACTGTAAGTACATTTTTCTCTCATATAGTACTGTAGTTTATTTTTTTAAGATTTTATTTCTTTGAGATAGAGAGCATAAGCAGGGTGAGGGGCACAGAGGGAGGGAGTAGCAGGCTCCCCACTGTGCAGAGAGCCAGTTGTGGGGCTAGATCCCAGGACCGCAGGATCATGACCTGAGTTAGAGGCAGATGATTAACCCACTGAGCCACCCAGACTCCCCTGTACTGTAGTTCTAATGCTTATGAATGTGATCAAATTAGTTGACTGTGATTGTGACTGTGCAGACTGATCGAGCGATGTATTTTTTTAGCCCCTCTTTACCTGCCCCTTTATGCCTTTAGTCCGCGTGTTCACAGACCACAACTCTCCTCCGCCCCTTGAAAGTTTAGTACCAGGCTTATTTTCAGGAAGATGCTTTCCTGATGTGCACTGAAGTGTTCTGATCTCACTAGAACCTTCTTCGAAGCCCCAGTTCCTGAGTCTGCACTTGGTACTCACAGGCAGGTCCAGGTTGCGGACATTATCCCCCAGCACCCCCCACCCCCAGCGGGGGCTGAAGGCTGTCCATGCTTGCTGTGATCTCTGTGCCCTTAGGAGAAAGTGCCAGAACAGAGTCTGGGATGCAGCAGTGCGGGAGGAAAGGTGCGTGGGAGGTGCTGTGAGGCACAGGGTTGGGGAACACCAGGCATGCTTCCACACCAGAAGCCCCTTACCCCTCACGCTCAGGCTCTCTTCTGCTTCCTGTCACTTCAGAGGGTGCCAAACCCTGCAGTGCTAACTGACCTCCCATCCTCCAGGCAAAACTCCCCCTATCCGACCTGAGCTATCTAAGCGTTCCCTCTGGTCACTGGAGGGCTCTCTCCTCTCCATCCCCACCCTGCCCGCGCTCCTGTCCCATAGCCCAGCCCACCAGAGCCCTTAGAGCCGTTTGCGGTACCATTTGTTTTCACTCCATCCCTACACTTACTCCCACTGCCCCAGACCTCCGACCCTGTGGCCACAGACACCTTCGTGAAGCGCTCCTCTCTGCCTTCGGCGTCCCGCGGCTTAGCAGTGACCCCCTCCTGGCTCTCTATCTGCATGGCTTCCTTCTTCCCCGACATATTTACTAGTTCATTTGCCTTTTTTCATCCTTCAAGTGCACCTGTTCCCCGGGTTTCCATTATTAGACATTTCCACCTTCCAGTCATGGTCTCACCAAGTAATCTCGTCAGGGTCTAGGACTTCCACTACGACTCTAACGTTGTTGCCTTTTAAATGGCTCTCCTAAGCTCTGACACAAATATAATGGCCTAGTAGACATAAATTCTTAAGGTTTTATGAGCAGACCTGTACATCTTCCTACTATTTCTACTATTACGGGGTTTAAATAATTTATAAACTTTAGACATATGAAAGTTAAATAAGCCATTCATTAAACACTGCTTATTTTTGGAATAACTTTATGTTTCTTTTGTTGCACTGGTTCTTAACATAGGGTCCAGAAATGTTCTAAGAAGCAGAGAAACTGTAGTGTATTTAGACACTGCACAATTCTCTCTCTTAAAATAGTTTTACCTAGTGCAAAGGACTTCTGTCAGTGACAGCTCATCTAATAAAAGGTTTCTCCCAAACTGCATAAACAAATGTCCTTTTAGGGAAGAAACTGGTCAGCGTCATAATACTGGGATATGTTGAGGTTATATGCTGGGATTATCTACGTAGCACGGACAGTATTCTGGAGAACATCTAGAATCTTGAGACAATATTCAAATAATAACACGTCTATATGGCAATCAGGATGCATATCACATTCATATACATTAGTTTATGTAATTTTTCTAACAGTCCCATGAACAATGGGTCAAATGTTTCCTCAGTTTACTGGTTTTTAAAGAAATATACAGCTTAGATAAGTTAAATGACTTTTCCAAGTTCACACAACTTACAAGTGGGTTTACTCTTAAAAAATGCCCTGTCGGGGCATAACCCTGGGCTTGTTCCGCCTAAAGTACCTGTGCTTAGAAAGTAGCTGAATTAGAGAAAAAAAAAAAAAAGTAGCTGAATTTTTCAGTGACTATAGAATGAATACATTTCAAATGAAGAAAATGTGGAGTTTATAATTTAGCTATCTCTGTGTTTCATTCTTTAAAATTCATTTCCATGAATCTCCCTGTAGGACTAAGTTGGCAACTAATACAATTCCCTAAAGATTGTCAGTGATCTTTAAGCGTTGGCCTGAAATTATATGGACTGGCCAAATCACAAAGCTCTGAAGTTTGTAACCATTTTTAGCATGGCTCGTATTGCTGAAAAGGCACCAAATAACACCAAAGCAGTTTAGCTACAGTTACAGGACTACAGACTGATCTTACCAAGCAAGTAATGGCCAAGATTTCACTTTCACCATCATTACTAGTAATTCAGACTTTAAGAAACCTGGGAATTTAAATCCACTTAGTTTTACTTAATCACTAATTTGTTTATATATTCCATTAATTTTGGAGAAGAAACAAGAGAATTAGAGTTCCCCATAGACAAGGCATTCAGAATGAGACTTGAAATTTTGAGACTCTAGCCCACAATTGTGTATCATGTCCCACCTTATTTTAAGCTTATTACTTTCATAACACCTTTGCCAAAATAGCAGGAACAAATCTTTAAGTGATGAATGTGTTTCTTTTTCTTTTGAACATAATTAATTGATAAGATAGAGTAGACAAATGTAAAACTACTTTGAGGTAGAAATTTAATTTGGAATGAAAACTGATTTCACATCTCTGTATTTTGTGTCTCTGTATTCAGTTTACATAGAACAGGACATCACCAAACATCTCTAGGTTGTATGGCCAATAGCTTTGTACTCTTCTATCACAAAGATACTTATATCTGTGCCACTTTTTAACAACCCCTGGAACAATCTGGGACTCTGGAAAGATTCTTTTTCCCTGAACACGGTGGTTTGTTGCATCTCTGCTCCGTGACTGTTAGCTGGTTATCAAAATTCTAATATGCTTTATCATAGTGACATGAGATAAGTAAAGGGACTGTTTATTATTCTGATAAAGGATACTGATTAGAAGCAAAACAGGTTCTACAGTGTGATCCTGAAAGCCTTCTGCATCCTGCATGCAGAACGAGCACTATGTTATCAGAAAGAGATAATCTCACTCTTGGGGGACTCCAACATCGACCATAAAGGTATTTTTTAGCATCTATATAATTTTTTCTTCTTTTTGTCCCTTCTTTGTAGTTGTTTGAAATCACAGTGCCTCTCTCTCAAGGCCCCAAACCAGTAACAATCAGTTTTGCCAATCATACTTCTTGCCGCTGCATGTCTAAACTGGATGTTTACAGACAAGTTCATTCCATTATTAGACGTTCCCTGCCAGCAACACTACCACAGTGAGTATGAATTAAAGCTTTTGCTTTCTGCATCCTCTGCTAAAACTGTTTTCAAGTAAATACATTTTATTATGAGAATTCTTGTGAAATTTGCTATAATATACTTTGCATCAGATACAAAAGAAGATGAATTTGGTACTGCAGCACAAAAGTAAAATTAAACTGAGACAGGGAGGTCCTTTTAATAGAGTAGTTCGCAACATAAAACAAGTATTTCTATGAGATGACACAGATTGCTCCACTCTTCGTCCCCCATGCAACCAAGTGTGCAAATTCACAATTGATGTGAAAGCTAAAGCCACTTAAGCCTCGGTAAGATTTCTGACCCAAAACAAAAAATATTTTTAAAAAATTATTTTATATCTATTAGCATCCAGTTGCCTTTCCTCAATCTCAGTGTTTTTTTTTTCCTCTACTCATATTTTTTATTTCAGCAAGCATTGAATACTGAAACACTAAAGTACTTGAAAGAATTTTCTCTTACTATTACTTCAAATTAACATTCAAAGTAACATTTGCTATTCAAATTCCTTTCTCAGCATATTTTTTTAGCCTGGTAAAGGACAACAGATGCTGTGCTTGCTCACACAGAAGGACCTGCCTAGAGCATTGAGTGTTGACTCTGTGCAGAGTTTATAATGACTCGTTATACATTGTCATTAAAAATCTAGGAACTTTCTGCTTTCTGCCCCAACATGAAGCTGCAGCATTTTGGTTTTCAGGATTTCTAATGCGTGTGCATAAAACTTACCAAACTTTGACATTTGTAACAAAATTTTAAATAAATTGGTGTGCAAACATATATATTACCAAAACAAACCAACCAACCTCTTTAAACCTTGCATTTAGGGGACTTGACAATAAATGTGATAATGTTAGTAGTTTTCCCCAGGGCTTCTTTACTTAGTGTGGCAGATTGGAGCCTCATCTTTCCAGAGACACACAAAAAACTATGGCTAGCCTAACTGGAGTGAAGTCTGTCCTTCACATGGGAACACAGAGGCCTTACCAGCATCTATGCATAAACTGAGGCCCCTACTTGGGGCACAGTACCGACAGAACCCCAAAGTTGTATGTGCAGGTTTACTCACTCAGCTCAGACATGTGTCCCCAGCTCCCGTGGCCATGCCTCCCTTCTGAGAGCTTCAGCCATTATCCCCATGCTGTTCCCAAAGTTAGGTTTCAGATGGACCTGAAATCTCTTATATTGCTGTGTGTTTAACTATATTAGATAGAACAGGCACAAACATCAAAGCTTTATTCTGTTTACGTCTACATTATTCATAGCACTTTTCTCTCATATCCTTGGAGACCTCTAAATCACACGGTTGTCATTAATTGCTTTTTTTCCTGCTGTCACACACCAGCACTGTTGATTTGGGAGGTGGTGTGGGGGCCGAGAGAGATGGGCTCCAGCCTAGGCCTGTATCTCGTTTCCACCCCTGGCATGCTCGTCCGCTCTCTTCTGCATGTGTGCCTGGTCTCATGCTGGGGTGTCCAGACCCATTCCCTTGGGTCGGATCTCTCCCCAGCCCTTGCATAATGTCACCCCTGAGCTTTCAAAGCCACCACGCCATTCATCTGACCAGAAACTGCCCGTGGCTTTCAGCGACCCAAAGGAATTGAGCACAAAGGTCTCACCTCCTTGTCCCATGAGCAGCCTTCCTTTCTTGTTTTACATCTCATTTCTCACCGAATCTGGGTTCACAAAGTCTCATTCCCTGAACACCAAGCTCATTTCCCACAGCGCATTGCCTTTCTCTTCGCCCTGTCATAAAATAAGTGCGCTTTGTCATCTGCCTTCCCAGAGGAAGTTCCAGCTCTCGGAGTTCAGGTGAAGGTCTCTGTCCTGCGCCGTCGTGTCCAAATACCACTGCTGTCTCCGCTTCCTGAATGCCCAGAGCGATCCCTGTGTGTGCTTTCTCCTTGCGCGGGTTTGTGGGGGTGTGTAGACGGGCCTGTGCGCCTGGACTGCGAGCCCCTGAGGTACGGGCAGGCTCACAGCCACCACAGCTAATCACGCTATGAAGTGCCTGAGCCATTTCTCTGCTTTCAGCCCTTGTCCTCGGCGTTTCAGCTCACCCTGCCCCAAGGCCCAGAGAAAGTACTTCAGTGACAGCCCTCTCTTCACTATAGTTTTATTTGTTTAAAAGATTTTATTTATTTATTTAAGAGAGAAAGGGAATGAGAAGGGGGCAGGGCCCAGGAAGAAACAGACTCCCCGCTGAGCAGGAACACCGCCCCCCATGCAAGGCTCCATCCTAGAACCCTGGAATCAGACCTGAGCTGAAGGCAGAAGCTTAAGTAACTGAGCCACTCAGGCACCCCTTCAGGATAATTTTAAAGCCCTTATCTTGCATACTCTTTGCATATCTTCAGGGCCAGTGCTGCTCACATGACAGCCCATAAAACCCAATAAAAATTAAATACTGATTCAGAAGTTTTTATTGGGTTTTGGAGAGCCAAAAATCAATGCAAGATTCAAGATTCCTCCTCCTCAATACCCAGTTTTTACTCCCTTACAGTGACATTGCCTCCATTGTGAATGTCTGCCTTACTGTGATGCACTTAGATAATTTCTCTTCTCTTCTATTTCTCTTTCTTTGAATGTTGGTCTCTACTCAATATGAATTTTGACCCACAATTTAATTAAAACTACTATAATGGCAATTTATATAAAATGAATATATAATTATGTTATAAAACCATTTGTTAAAAATTAATAGAAATGGCTGCCACAATGGCCAAAATTAAGAAATGACAAAACCAAGTGCTGGAGAGGATGTCGGATGCTCACGTATCACTGAAAGACATGTGAAATGGTATAACCACTTTGCAAAAACATCTTGGTAGAGTCTTATGAACTTGAAGATACACTTACAAATATAATCCATAAATTGCCTTCTAGGTATTTGCCCAAGATAAATAAAAACATACTTCCACACAATAACTTGCACACCAGTGTTCACTTAAGCTTCGTTAGCCAACAAATCAGCAACCCAAATGGCCGTCAAAGAGGAGTGTGTAAGCAAACTGCACTGTGTCCGTACAGTGGAGCATTACTGAGTGATATAAGCAGAACGAACTGTTAATGTGCACGACATGAACGGATCTCAGAACATTAAGCTGAGTGACACAAGCTGAACTAAAAAACACATGTTATAATACTCAATTTATAAGAACTCTAGAAAAGACAAATATAATCTAGATTGAGAGAAAGCATTTCAGTAGTCGCCTGAAGGTACAGGTGGTAGGGATTGACTGGAAGGGACAAAGGGAACATGTGCGGTAGTAGAAAATGTTCTGTATGTTGATTGTGATAATAGTTACAAGGGTGCATAAATTTGGGGGGGTGAATTTAAAATAGCATTTTATCCTATGCAAATTATTTGTAAAAAAATTGATTTTTGAAAAGGCAAGAGAAACAGATCCTTTTACTAACTATAGATTTGAAATTCATTTAGGTTTAAAACGGTAGCTTGCTTAAAATCTTTATGGTAATTAAGTCAAACCTCTTAAGATTCTCATGATTCCTCAGCGGAGAGAGCTTCCCCACCCTCCTTCATATGGAGTTTGAAATTTCCCAGCCGTGGCCACAGCTCTTCCCCAACCACGTGCTCTCAGGAGCCACCAGCACGATGAAAACGAGGCATTCCTTTCTCATGGCGTCATATGCCCATTATTAGGGGATTAAATAAGTAGTGCACCATTTTGTTTCATATTATTCATGAAGGAATATAATTCAATCACTAAATGAATCATTCATAAAATAAGTGATTCATAAAATAATTGAGTCTCTAAAATGGGCCAAGAACGCTGCAAGGTAGTAGAGAGAGGACAAGCATGAGCCTGCCTGCTCCTGGCCTCATAGCACTGACAGTCAAGGAGGTAGGACCCGTGTTCTAGCTGGATTAGTAGTAGCAGTAGTAGCTCACTAGACATCACTTTGCACAAGCATCTGCCCACATCATATTCATACAAGCCCCACAAGGAGGCCACACCAGTGATTCACGCCCCAGAGCACGGGGACGAAGGGTGTGCACCCTGCCCACAGCTTCCTGGTTAGGAAATTCCTTTTCTGCTTGGGGTTTCACTAACTTCTAGAAACCTTTTGCTACTCATTTCCCTCAGCTACAAAACAAAACGTAAATCAAAGTGTTATTAATAATGCAGTGTAAACTTCATAACCTAATCCTCGTGACCAACCTATCCAATGACACTATGCTCTATTACATACCCATCTGATACTGTGTGATGATGTAATAGAATAAGAGCAATAATGAGAATGAGGAGGACAACACCTCACACACGGACGCAGCGATGTTCATCATCAGTAATCCCTGCTCAGCGTTAGCACAGGGCCTAATGCCTGATAGTGAGCATTCAGTAAATGTTGGCTGCTATTTTTACAGACATTTTACAGATGAGAAAATTGAGCACTGGAAATGTTAATTAGCACATACAAACCTAACAGCTAAGAAAAGTGCTAGAAAAAAAAATAAAAATTCAAGTCTTATAGCTCTTAAACCCATGTTTTCCCCAATATCTTATGGAATTTCTATATTTATCAAAAAAAAGAAAGAAAGAAGAAAACTTCCAGAGGTGGAAGAGATTATATTGAGAAGAGATTAGATAGCAATACTCATATTGACGTATTTACAGATTATTCTCTTCCCTTCCAATTATTTCCTCTTATATTTTCCATCAGCTTGAACACCGTGGAGTCCCCATGACCCCTTACATGGAATGTTTCTTTCTATGGAGGGAGTCATTTGTGATTAAGAAGGGATGCCCTAGATTTTGTTCGTTGGTAAAAGTAGTATTCATTCATTCATAAGACATTTATGTTGAGTCTGACATGTGTGCCACACCATCCTAAGAGATGTGGGATATTAAAACAATGGATAATATACTTCCTTAACTAAAACAGCTCATGTGCCAGAATATAAACACAACTGCATCTAGTATAGTAAGTACATGAAACACAATGCTGTGCTTTATTGAGTTATTCATCAAACAGTCACTGTGTGTCTGTGTGGTGCAGCTACCATGCCAGGCTGTAGAGAACGTAGACAGGATTGCTCCTCTAGAGAAATCCCATAAGCGAGTCAGTCGTGCGAACAAGGGACTGGAGTTAGTGTGGCAGAGGAAGTGTGTATGCAGGACACATGCCTGCCATCACGCTGGAGATGGAGAGGACCAGCCTGGGTCTGCAGAAGTCCACAGGATTGCACCTGCCATGCCAAGGATGGACTTTTTCTTCAAGTTTCTCAAGAGCCATTAGAAGATACATGTCGGACCTGTCATGTTTACATTGTATATTCTAGAAAGAACATCCTGAAACCTGTGTAGGTGGGTTGGAGGAGCAAAACAGGAGAAGGAAAAATGGAAGCAGCTCACGAAATAATCTGATACAGAAATAATAAGGGTGAGACCCACGGTGGTGGAAATGGGGATGGAGAAAAAAGAGGTGGAAAGACATTTTTCAGAAAGCCCAGCACTTGGGGGCCACGTGTGTGGGAGAACACGGAGGCAGAAGTTAAGGATGAAAGTGCACGGATGATACAAAGACGGAACGCGTGTTCACGGGGAGAATGGAATGGAAACGGGGAATTTGGTTTGAATATACATATTGGTGTCTGTGGTGTCTGTAAGAAATCAAAGTGAAATATTCCATAGGCATTGGGATCTGGAGGTGCCCCAAGGAGGGCACACTTCTTCGGTAGCTACCGGCATGAAGCTGGTCGAGCACTGGAAGAGATGAACCCACAAGGAAAATAGAGACCATTAAAAGAGAAGCAGCAGTGGACACTGGGGATGATCGCTACTTAAGAAACTGGGAGAAACAGTGCTCTGCGCCGGAGACTTAAGAACAGCCAGAAGAATTAAGACTAGTAATGGTTTATTATGAAATCCAAAGGAGATTGCAAAAACCAGTAATTCAAAGAAAAAAGTGGTGGGATGATCAAGAATTAGGTCAAACTCAAGAATGACCAGGACTGACTCCATTATCGGAAGGACAAAAAGTGGAGATAACGTGTTTATTTATTGATATCCCACGTTGCACAACAGTCTTGAGAAAGAGGCAGAGGAAACAAGAGGGTGAATTCTGAAGGTGAAATTCTCAATTATTATATGAGAAACCGAATCAGAGGGATTAAGTCATTTTCCCCACCATCACCCGACTGAGAGGAGCAAACCAGAGATTCAGACTAAATTTGGAGCCAATCCATTCCTCTGGGAATCCAATCATTACTGCATTTTTAACTTTTTTAAATTTCAAAAGAAATCTCCAAATAAATACTAAAGGACAAGGAAAAAAAACTCACAAAATGATCTATCCTTCCATATTGTTGGATATGGATATATTCTTCCATATGTTGACTTGAAATTCAACAAGCATTTTGTCATATTCACTTAAGATACAGCTCAAAGCCCCAGTCACCATTCTGCATCCTCTGTTCCCAGAGGTAACCACTGCCTGGAAATTGTATTCTCATTCATGCTCTTCCATGTTTATGGCATACGGATATATTAACGTAGGAAAAAATAATGTATAGTACAGCTTTGTTTAAAATATTTATGTTAAAATGGTGATATTACTTTTTTCTCTCAATGGTATGTGTTAGACATGTAATCATCATTTTGAGGTCTATAGGCCTGGCTTGTTCATTCCATACATGTATGATATTCCATTGTATGAATGAATGAGTGAGTGAATGTTCATGCTTATTCTGTGATACCTCCTATAGGGGAGGCACTATGCTACTTATTAGGAAGAGGGTAAAATCAAAAGAGAGAGATGTCACATTTGATATCCAAGTGCCTTGAAGTGAGTTTTACCCAGGGGCAAATATATTAGTCAGTTGGTTCTCACTGACAATGTCCCATAGGGTTCCTCAAGGAAATAGCACATTCTGGGGACAATGGATAGAGAATAATTTATTTGGGTGTTAATCGGTGAAGGCCAGAGGAGACTAAATTAAAAAGGCAACGCTAAGCCTGTGCTTCGGAAGCACCAGCCTGAAGAGTTTCACCTTTTCTGTAGAGGGATTGGCGTAGCGTGGGGAGTTTTTTGGTAGAGAAATGACAAGACTGTGCTCAGCAGAGCCAGGGTACCTTGAATTTTTTTTAATGATAATAAATAAAAACCATGGGTGATTTCAACCTGATAAAGAGGTTACATCAGTCTTTGGGGGAGAGGCCTGGTGTGGTGAGAGAGGAAAAGAAGGGGTGAAAAAAGATGAGAACATGGAAAAACCTAGCCTGAAGGCTCCTTTGTTTTTATTTCTTTACTGGTTTTCATTTCTTTTACAAAAATGTCAACATTGCTTACCAAGACACCAACTAAAACATATTTGCTTCTAAGAAGTTTGAGTTATTTGGGCTTATTAAGGAAAATTTCATTTGTGTGAGAAGTCTTCTCTTCTCCAAGGAACACAGTAGATTTATGTCCCTGGCAACCTTTGAAGTAGAACTTGAGTGCTCAGTGTCTTTGTTAATCTGTAACAGATCCTCAGTCCGAATGCTTAGAAGCTTGAATATCCGTGAGGGATTCTTCTCATTTTAATGTTCTTCTTTTCTTTTAATTTTAAGATATGTTGTTGCTTCACCAAAAATAGAGATAGAATAGCGTGATACATTTAATAAACTGCATCAGAGCAAAAATGCAAAGGTAACATATCTGCCAGTTAAACTGCAACATAGTCTTGTGCTGATTGATCAGAAATAAATACTTTTCCAGTATTTTAAAACATGCATCTGTATTCTGCCCTGAAAATACCCCCTTTCTAGGTTGAAAACCCCTGTGATACTATAGAATTATTTTTGAACTTTTATTTTCATGTCTGTTCATCCTCTTTTTTTCTTTTTAACAAAGTTCGTTATTATCTAAATATTATCTAATGCCTTCAAATGAGCACCTATTGATATGAATTCACCCATGGAGCTCAAGTAAGAGTCTCCAGACCCTGGAGGGTATTTTTTTTTTCTAAAAGGAATCTAACTGTGCTGTCCAGTATTCCTTCCCTTGGACCCTCTAGTTTCTGCCTTCTAAGAGAGAACAGTTGGAAGCGCAGCATTCCTGTGACTTGCCGACTGGTAGAAATTAAGCAGAAGGTCTGTGGCTGAGAATATTCCAGCAATGTATCCTCTGCTCTGAGGCTGTGACTGCATTGTCACCCAGAGATGGGAACTATTAGATCAAAGAGTTTGTCAACATAATGTCAAGTTCAACTAAAATGCACTGATAATGATTTTTAAGAAATGTCTACGTTAGACCAAATCTATCAGTCATTTCCTAAGTATTTTTGATAGACCTTTTAAAGCAGTTTTCGGCTTATAGAAAAAATTTCAGCAAAAAGTACAAAGAATTCCCATATACCTCTTACCCTCCTTCCCCAGATTCCCCTAACACCTTGCCTTAGAGAGTCAAGTGTATTCAAGGGCCATACATGAGGAACTCAAGATGAACACAGCAATTCAAAGTCCTTGGGAAAAAAACTGTTGAAGTATTTTACCTAGGGCTCTGTGGCTCTAATAATGAAAGAAAACATTGCCCTTCCGGCTGCTATTCTGACAAGTGTCTTGGGCCAGAGGGTCTGGATGGATATTCTTTCAAAATATAATTACAGGTTTGAGTGATTATTAATCACAGTGGGTGAAAGTTCAGATGACATCAACAGTCGGCACTTGGGGAATCAAAAATGCACTCGGATATTTATCGACATTATTAACATGGTCAGAGTCTGCCTCCCCCATCCTGCCCCTGTATAGGTTTTCTTAATGCAACATAGATCATCTTACTGGATAGATCATTGAAAGATATGAAGGTGCTTAGAAGGGATGTGTGAGTGCTCACGGTACAGGCTTTCAGACTCGTATCACTGATCACATTCCACATTTAGGGAGACTTAAGGCAGGCTAGCTATTTGAGGAACAGGACTGTGTACTACAGATACCAATGATCAGCAGAATTTTAATCAGCTGGGTGACTGTGGAGACACCTTATGAAAAGAGATGCCAATGAGAGCATTTGATTAATAGCACAGTTCATGTCCACAGAAAGAATTTGCATTTTTAAAAAGCCATTGAGTGCTAGGAATTGAATTTGTATTCAGTTAATGTTGACATTCATTTTGAATGATCTATGAAATATTTTAAGAGATATTTAGTAAAGTGGATCAAAAATAGTTAAACAAATCCAGATGAAGAGGGTTTTTTCCACTGAGAAATACATTACAAACTATATTACATTCAACTCAGTGCTTACTAATGCCAAACAAAATGTAGGAGTGTGTCTGCGTTCCTTAAATATGGATTAGGGGAGTCAGAGAATTTCCAAGCATGTAGAAACTCTAGTGCCAAAGTATAGAGATGATGAAAGAACCCAAATAGCACGATGGACAAAACAGCCTGCTACAGTGTCCAGAGCACAGAAGCTAACAACTCTTAACCAGTGTGTAGTGTTTAATCACACGGAACATACTAGTCTTTCAAAATTTCAAAAGGTAAATGGTGAGATAAGAATCATTTTAATCATTAAATCCATCATTCTTAAATGGTATGCCCTTACATTTTTATCCTCTAGTTCTAACTAGCAACAGTTACCTAACCAGTTGAATGAGGTAATGAAATAATTCTTAGAAAAGCATCTTTTTCCTTTGTAATTATTATAAACAGGATTGTGGTTGTGTTTGCTGGGGAGGGATGGGAAAGGCAAAGTAGGAAACTTTATTTACATGTGATTCTCACATGTAAATAAACACAGATCTACTTTACAAATAATTGCATAGGCAATGGCTTTGCAGACAAAATGCGTCTTTGGATCAGTATTTTATAAAGACGGTATACAAAAATAATTTCTTTGAAAGTTTTAATATGTTCACACTAATATTTGGAACTTGAAGAAAAATTTCAATAGGATAAAAATGCTTTGGAGATGAAAATATGGAGGAGATAAGTAAATTGTGCTACCTTCTATCCACATTAGAACATTTTCTTTCATTCTAAGATACTGTTCTGGAAATGTCTTTTTTTTTTTTTTTTTTTTTTTTTTGCATGAGAAGATTTATGCTAAGAACTTGCCTTTCACTTTTAGAGCAGGGAACCTCATTTAGTAATTATGAAAATGCATCCTATGTAAATATCTGTATCCTTCATTAAATGGCATCTAGCAAGACTTCAAATTTCAGCATTAAAATGTTAACATTGATAAGTAGTAGTTTCTTTTGGCAAAGCTTTTACAGTGATGTTTTTCTAGAAATTTAAGTTTTAAGAATCTTAGAAATTAAAATATTTGGTTCACCTTGAACAAAGCATAATTAGTCCATAATATAAAGTTCATGTTGACAAAAACATGTCAGGTATAACAACTGAAATTGTTATTCTAAAGGCCATATTTTTATTCAGCGTGCGTGTGCAAAACCAAAAGAGCTGGTGTAGCCAGATCCTAGGGGATTACTGAATGCTGTAAAACTAGGCACTAGATACCTTGTTATTTTGTAGGACATTTTCAGAAATGCATTCGTTCATCAGTTTCTACACAAAGTCCATATTTTTGGATTTATCTTTTTAAGGATGTGAGATGTTACAGAACTCTTTCTTCTCCCTCACGACATGAGAAATAGGACATGATTTTCCTACCCCTTTAGGCTGAACAATTTTGTAAACCAACTTTCACTTCAGTACAGAGACATTAGCATGTTCTCCTGCAGTTAAAGACCTCAGGATGGACCAGTCTCACTTAGGCTAGAGATTGAGATCATTCTTAACACTTTTTCCCATGAAAATAAGTAGCTTAGATATGCTTATCAACTTCAACGACTGTAACTAAGAAGCAGACACACTGGACATTGCTACCATACAGACAGACAGACATACACCACATGTGGGACGGGGAGGTTATATGTGTGAGGACGTATACATGCCTGTTTATATGTGCTTATAACAAAAACATATGCACAAACTGAACTGTCACTGCAGAAAGTGATCCATATCACATGCATTCTAGCAGTTTTTATTACATGTCACCCTTCGAGTTTATGAATGCATTTCCCAACCATTATTGTTGATTTCGTGATCCACTGATGGGTTACAAGTAACAACTGGAAGAACACTGGCTGAGGTAATGGCAGAAGAAATCACATATTGGCAAAATGATCTCGCCCTTCTGCAGCCACCATAGGCCTGTGCCCTCCTGATTACAGCAAGGGAGTGTGTCACTTAAATCATGTGTGTGTCAACCTTGCAACACAGCCCAAACCTTCATTTACGAAGAGTGGTCTGAGTTGCATTGGGCCGGGATTGAGTGCATTACTATTATATAACTTAACCTAACAGCATCTTATTTGATGGAAGGGACTAAAGCTTTGGATAGGAGGTAAATGAAAAAAAAAAATGATACTGGTTTTGGAGAATTGATAAGCACTGTCTAAATTTTTTGTGGAACAATGCACATTAATGATTAACCAAGAAAACAGTAATGACCAAAATATGTGGTAAGTAAAGACTTGCTCTTGGGAATACATAAAATTATTAGGGAGGTATAATGTTCCCCAAGGCCCACAGCTAACTGGAAAAACAAGGTTTAGAAGAGCATGTAAGGGAGGCTATCTTTGGGATAACAGAATGGGAAAGATATATACATATATACATATTTTCTTTTATTTATAAAAAGAAACACTGAAAACATAAATCAGAAAATGCAAAAAGGATCAGCCTGCTGAGGACATGGATCAGAATGAACTCCTCTGAATGTATATTTTCTCATAATTTTAACTAAAATCACATAAATTTTCAAAAAATAAAATTATAAAGAAAAAAGCATATGATATATGCAGGAGGCAAATATCTTACTATTATATATAGGCATACCTAATATATACTTAAGCAAATATAAAGATTGTTAGGAACAAAAATTTTAACGGAAGTTATTAGTATGACGTCAAGAAGTAAGTTTAAAACCCAGTAATGTTAAATTACATTTGGAAATCGCACTATGACTGGGTTTTTTTTTTTTCCTCCTAAACTATGTACAGGTATCTCTTACTTAAGATCAATAGCCTATTTTCAAAAATATACATTCCAAACAAATTTGTATTGTCTTAAATGGGAAGAATTAAACCCCAAACATAACTCATTTCCTACAAGGAGCTTAAACACAATACCTGTAGAAAAGTAACATGCTACCGTGATAGGATCTAAAAAGCTCAAACACTGTTTCTTTGATCATCCAACAATTTCTATGCTTGTTAACACATGGCTACTTTATGTGTGACTACTTGGATTATTTGCATGCTCAGTGAGAAATTATTAGCTTATGATATGGGACAGCAAATAACACACAGCATTCAAAAACTTGTTATAAAATCAAGAAAACTTTCCATAAGAGATGGTCTTCATCAGACTGAAGACATGGTCCTTGAAGAATGTTACAAGGGAGGAGGGATAAGGGGAAGACAGTCACTGCGACTCATGGTTGTGTGGAGAAGTGTGCGTTTTAGGCAAATTCTCCCCCTGAGCAGGATAAGGAGAGACTCTCTGCGTCTGAGAGCTGCTATAGAGACTGCCAAGTGGGAGAAAGTCCATAAATCCTCAGGGCAGTTGTCAAGGGAAAAGTGGTTACCGACCGTAGATGTGCTTACACGGTTCAAAAGGTCCTTCCCGGGGTACTATGCGAGGCATCAGGCGGGCTTCTAAAGGCATGGCATGGCGTCATCACACAGTAAGACTCTGGAACTTTTCTCAGCAACATCCAAAGCACATGACCTGTTTGTTTACACTCGGTTCACCTGTTAAGAGGTCTACACGTGACTGTTCTGTTCTACCAACCTGACGCGTAACTCAGCACTCTTCCCTCACATACTGTTCATGATACTGAGTGTGAAAGATACAATTATTTCCCCTGCAGCAACGTCAGTTGAAAAATAAGGTAGTAAGAGGTGTATAGATACTCTGTAAGGATATTAAGAGCCCAGAATTCTAGTGGGCAAACATCAACTAGGAAGACCTTCTGTGGGATATACGTGCGTTTTGTAGCTCTGCGCCCTGAAAAGGTTAAGTAGTCATGTAAGCTGTTGGCACTGAGCAAACCTAATCCCAAGTGGCATTTCCCGACAGAGAGCAAGGGCTTCTTGAAGGAACGGCTGATTCTAGGTGTAGAGGAGACCGTGGGCAAGATGAGGCCTGCGACATCTGCTCACCCCAGAGAACAGAGAAGGCTGTCCTCCACAAGGCTCATTTCATACAGGCGCCAGCAGTCGGATGGCTGGAGCAGAGGAATACTTGGTGTATTGGATGGAAGCCCATATGTTCATAACTTTTACTAAAACAGATAAAGAGAATGTAAGAGGAGAGAGGAAGGGAGAGAAAACTAGAGCAGCAGTAACATCAAGCATGGGCTTTGATGCCCTTCTGGCACAGTGTCGAGTGGAAATTTTGGATCAGTAGACCCTTCATAGTCATAGATATCTCTGGTTCAGAAATAAGTCAGGAAAGGTAAAGTACAAAGAGGTTTCCTGTAGACTTGTTTAGAAGAGCCACAGACTGGAAGCAGTTTCAACAGTGACCAACGGGACATCACTCCTCATTCATTTCATGGAGGGCTATGTACCACTAACAAGCAGGACATCCTGCAAAGAACTACGAAGATATCCACAATATATTGTTTAGTGGACGAAGGAAGCTTCAGAGTAATAGAAGAGGCTTATCCTGGTTTTTTGCACCAACTAAACCACCATGTGATTATACAAATAAATGTACCTGCCTTAACAAGATCAAAGTGTGTAGTGATCTAGACCATACCATGAAGTGGTCACCTCTGGGATTAGAACTTGGCCACATATGTGGGGGAGGGAGACACTCGGGAGAGGGAACTTTCACATTTCATTTCAGATATCCTCGCATCCCTTTAAAGCTTTTTCACAGGCGTGTACCGGCTTTGTAATATACAGGGAAGAAAAGAGAGGAGGCCTTCCGTGCACCAGTTAGACTGCTAACTCCTCTGTCTCTCCCCAAGGTGCCAAGCTGCAAACAAGACTTGCCCCACAAACTACTTCTGGAATAATCACCTCTGCAGATGCCTGGCTCAGCAAGATTTTATTTTTTCCTCAAATTCTGGAGATGGTAAGCAGAATCATATTTATTTATTTATTTATTTATTTATTTTAAGCAGAATGATACTTTGAAGACAAAATGCCAAGTGCCTCTATTTTGGTTAACATTTTAGTATTAAAACCACATGTACAATATTCTGATGATTACGCTCTGGAATAAGAGACTACCAGAGAGGATGCTGTCTACTTGACATTGCTATTGTTTTGAACTTCCTTGTAAAGGGACAGACTCATGTTTGTGCACACCCTTTAATGAAAAACATAGAGACGCTTTTCAGTGCTTTTAATTGTTTCACACCAGTAAGGTATACTGAAGATGTCTGACTGTCTTTGTCTAGACTCTGCAGATGGATTCCATGACATCTGTGGACCCAACAAGGAGCTCGACGAAGAAACATGTCAGTGTGTCTGCAAAGGGGGGCTCCAACCTTCCAGCTGTGGACCCCACAAAGAACTAGACAGAAACTCGTGCCAGTGTGTCTGTAAAAACAAACTTTTACCCAGCTCCTGTGGGGCCAACAGGGAATTTGACGAAACCACATGCCAGTGCGTATGCAGAAGAACCTGCCCAAGACATCAACCCCTAAACCCCGGAAAATGTGCCTGTGAATGTACAGAAAATTCACAGAAATGCCTCTTGAAAGGAAAGAAATTTCAACATCAAACATGCAGGTAAGAAATCTTCGTAAAGTATGTTCCTTTCTCTTACTGAGGACAGTTTCCTCAACCAAAATGGTGGAGGCTTTTTAGAATGAGACCCGTCAGTTCTGGAGGATGACTTCTCTTATTTTCTCACCGAAATTTCCCTGAGACTGTATTTGCTCCTGAAAGGAGCCCTGGGAACCAAAACCAGATCCAAGCCCAGAATGCACTCCTACTGCTCATCCCAGAGGCTGAGTTTGAGGCGGTGGTGCTCACATGGGCTGGGAGACAGATGCACAAGACAGTCGCTTGAGGAGGATTTCCAGAACATCCAAACATGGCATCCCTGCCTCCACCAAAACTTATGATGCCATCGTAATATAAGACAGCTGTTCTGGGGCTCCTGGGTGGCTCAGTGGGTTAAGCCGCTGCCTTCGGCTCAGGTCATGGTCTCAGGGTCCTGGGATCGAGTCCTGCATCGGGCTCTCTGCTCCGCAGGGAGCCTGCTTCCCTCTCTCTCTCTCTACCTGACTCTCCATCTACTTGTGATCTCTCTCTGTCAAATAAATAAATAAAATCTTAAAAAAAAAAAAAAGACAGCTGTTCCAAGTGCAGAAAATTGTATGAAAATTTACAGAGGATAGGAGAGTGCCACTAAATGTAGAATTGTATTTAGAAAAACATTTAAGTATTTAGTGGAATTAGAGAAATAAATTGTAATTTTAAAGATTACTCAAGACACATTCCTGAAATGTCGATTCTGCCCCCTTCTTCACCAACAAAATGAGACTGCTGGCCTCAAACACTTCCAGTGTTACTCCCTGAACGACTTCCTCTTTCATCGGACTGCGAGGTGGGCTGTTTGGGCGGGCTCTGTGATTTGGGCATTTCCTTCAGCACAGCTCCACCAGCCAGGCCTTCTCTCTCCCATACGTTTGACATCTTTAACTACTTCTCTTTCCCCTTACTTGATGAGAGTTCCTATACTTCTGTTTTATTAGCATCTTACCGTGGTGCTGAACACACTGTGGCAGTGAAGCTTTGTCCTCTTCAGAGTCGCTCCAGGGCCCGGGCACTCGGCCTTTGCATTCCCCCCTTCTCTCGTTTGTCCAACCAGCTGTGACCGAGTTTAGGCCCTAGAATGCCAGGCTAACGTGCTAGTCAAGGGTTAGTAGACTCCACAGCCAAATCCGGTGGGCAAGTTGGTCTTCGTGTAACCTGTCTTTTCTGTTCCTTTTCTTGAAGCCCCCCTCTTTGTTTTGGCAGACATAGGTTTTCCTTCTCTGGCTGTCCTCCCAGTTTTCAGACAGTCTGTGCCTCATCACCTCCACCGGGCTCTCTTCTTCCAAGCTCAGTCTTTAGAGATGCCCATGCAGCAGCGGACCGCTCACCGGACTTGAGACTTTAATTTATTTACAGTTTTGTACCTTCATTAATGTTCATAATGTTCATCATGTTCATCTTTTTAACCCTCGTGACTTTTGTGCTCCTATTTCAATTTCTATCTCTAATGACCCATCCATACTAACATGTTAGCCATTGCATAAGGGAACTTCCCGGAATCTGGGTTCACTCAGAAGGGTTCAGTATACAAATTGATTTAATAATCTTTGGTAAGATTTAGTATTGATATAGTACTCTGCATTTTTGAAATATCCTTCTGGTAGTTCGAGTAGGGATATGCAAGAAAAATTGGAATACAGTTGTTGCTCAAAATACTCCAAAAAGGAGGGGCAGGGGCACCTGAGTGGCTCCGTCGGTTAAGTCTCTGCCTTTGGCTCAGGTCGTGATCCCAGGGTCCTGGGATCGAGCCCTGCATCAGGCTCTCTGCTCAGCAGAAAGCCTGCTTCTCTCTCTACCATTCCCCTTGTGTTCCTTCTTTTACTGTTTCCTCTCTCTCTGTCAAATAAATAAGTAAAATCCATATATATATATACACACACACACACACACACACACACACACACATATGCGTGTGTGTGTGTGTATATGTGTGTGTATTTATATATTTTTTTCTCTAAAAAAGGAAACAAAAGGATCTCTGTAAGGTACTCTGAAGCAATAATGAAAGAAAAAGCCGTCATCCATGAGATACCTGATTTTTTGCTTACATAAGACTAACCAGCCATCATATTTTTCTATAGAATTCTTATATTAAGAGAAAAGATTTTGATCTTTGTATTTCTCCTAATAGTATACATTGCTTCATGAAGACTTTCTATTTACTGAAACTCTTCCTGTGTTCATTTTTCTAAGGATATACTTGCAGGTTTACATATATATTGAAACAAGAAAGGTAATTTAATATTTTAAAAATATGTACACTCATTTTCTCTTAATATTCCAGAAGTGAGGCAGGGAGCAGATTATGTATTTTTTTGTCCACTGCCTTAAATCCTTAAATCAGCAACTTTCACTGATGATTAAGAATTGCGTCTTTTTAGTAAAGGAATACCAGAAGTCTTCTAATAATGCATCTGTACTTAGAAGTAAAAAAAAAAAAAAAAAAAAAAAACTCAGTAACATTTTAACTAGATACACCTTCTTTTCTACTAGAGCACAAGAAATGAAACTTCAGACTCACATCGGCAGTTTCTTTGCCGTGCACTTTTGATCTCCCTGCGGGGTCACCCTGCCCGGCTCCCTGGACACCCAGCCCTTCTCGCACCAGACACGCTCACGCTCCCACAGCTGCTTCAAAGAGAGCTCCTGCTTGCGGAAGCGACGGGGCTGTTTGATCATGTCCTTTCACCACTGCTGGAAGCTGGAAGTCTAGGGTACAAAGAGAGGGGTTCCCAGAGCAGGCACTCTCTCTCTCCCACCACCCCCCAGACCGCCTTCTTCTCACCTGCAGCCCAGGTGGAGAGGAAGAGGGGACCACCCGGGCTCAGCCACCTGCCTGCCCAGCAGAGGGACGGGGTGGGGGCGGCGCCCCCCGCGGACGACCACATCCTGCCAGCATGGCTGGACTTCCATGCAGGTCTGGGTTCCATGCAAGTCCCAGACGCTTGCGGACTCTGCCATGCTGCTACGCTCACACCACATCGGCAGACCTTGATGCTATGCTCACACCACATCGGTAGACCTTGCACACTCACTTTCACATTTTCTGTTTTATGTTCCTTTCATCCTCGAAGCAGAGAGCACTTCAAAAGAACTAAAGCTCACGTCATCTCAAGTCTCCCATCTGTTCTATCAGCAAGATTGCTTTTAGGCTTTTCCATTCCTCCTAAATTTTGTAATTCTCAGCACTAACTTCAATAAGACATAAACCTAAGAATAATTTTATGATAAAATGAGTAACTTTGTTCTTGTTTTAAATTTAGGGAGACAACTGCATTTGTAGCGTAATGAACTCATTGCTTTGGCCTTTAACAAAAACGTGTTCCTCATTTTCCTAGTTGTTACAGAAGACCGTGTGCTAATCGACCGAAGCATTGTGACCAAGGACTTCTATTTAGTGAAGAAGTATGTCGCTGTGTCCCTTCATACTGGAAAAGACCACATATGAACTAAGACTGTACTATTTTCCAGTTTGTCAGTTTTCTCTCTTGGAAAACTGTGTTGCCACATTAGAACTGTCTGTGAACAGAGAGACCTTTGTGGGGCCATGGAGACAAAGACAGAAGTCAGCGTTTGCTGACCCGTGTGGATAACTTTACAGAAACGGACTGGAGCTCGTCTGCAAAAGACCTCTTTTAATGACTGGTTTTTCTGCCAATGACCAGAGCTGAGGTTTTTCTCTTGTGATTTAAAAAAAAAAAAAAAATGACTATATAATTTATTTCCACTAAAAATATTGTTTCTGCATTCATTTTTATAGCAATAACAATTGGTAAAGCTCACTGTGATCAATATTTTTATATCATGCAAAATGTTTAAAATAAAATGAAAATTGTATTATAAACTGGTAAGATCAGTCCCTTCCTATCTTCCACAATCAGCAAAACTTGATGATATGAAAACATTCATCTCCTCCTGCCCTTCCTCCTTTCCTCCAGCCAGATGTCAGGTTTTGACTATTAGGAGAAAGTGTGATCCTAGGAGAGAAAGTTCCAGAGGGACAACAGTTGCTATTACATTTTATTGAAATTCATCTCTGAATAAATATAAGGATTATAAACGTTTTAGCACATGACACATTGGAATTGATAACCAAGGGAGTCAATATGGAACATAACTTATAAGTTCCTCTGCTTAGCATGACCACGTGATGGAAATTATTCAGTGCCCTGGGATCATTCAGACTCATCACTTGATTTAATATCCCTCAGTATAAATTAAGATGGTTTAAGGTATTTTACTCAAAAAGAATCCTTCCCAGTATTTAAATCCCTCTGGCCACCTGAAATACTTCTTTGAGCTGAATACTTTTCGTGAGCTCCTAGCCAGCACATGTAAAATAAACTGGAAATCATGTTTAATTGCTCTTACAGGTTAAAAAGGAAACATTTCAGTAACTCAACTGAAGTGCTTGTCTCATGTTTAAAAGGGCATCACGCTGAAATACTTTCCTCTGGGAACAAATATTTTGCCTGCATAAATATAACCATATGAGTGGTTTGCTTATTGATAGAAGATTACTTGCTGGTACAATCCAGCTGCTAGCAAAAAAGAATGCGTAAGTACCAGCAAGACATACAAAGACACAGCTACAGCAACACATACACACAGTAAGTCCTGAAAGGAGAAGAAAATTCTAGAGAGCTATATAAAGATGAGCTTCTTAAAGCTTGCAAATATAGCAAAAGCATTTTTACATGGTATCAGTGACTACTTAGAATATTAGTATCCATATTTTGCCGTAAGATAGTTTTCTTTACAAATATTTTAAAAGACCAATGGCTTAAATATGCCCTGAGTGTTTTCAGTATTGACTTTCTTTTTTTACATTTTAAAAAATCAATTTTAGGGGCGCCTGGGTGGCTCAGTGGGTTAAGCCTCTGCCTTCAGCTCAGGTCGTGGTCTCAGGGTCCTGGGATCGATTGAGCCCGGCATTGGGCTTTCCGCTCAGTGGGGAGCCTGCTTCCCTCTCCCCCTCTGCCTGCCTCTCTGCCTACTTGTGATCTCTCCAGCTTGCATTCCCACCAACGGTGTAGGAGGGTTCCCCTTTTCCCGCATCCTCGCCAGCATCTGTCGTTTCCTGACTTGTTCATTTTAGCCATTCTGACTGGTGTGAGGTGGTATCTCACTGTGATTTTGATTTGTATTTCCCTGATCCCGAGTGATGTTGAGCACTTTCATGTGTCTGTTGGCCATTTGGATGTCTTCTTTGCAGAAATGTCTGTTCAAGTCCTCTGCCCATTTCTTGATTGGATTATTTGTTCTTTGGGTATTGAGTTTAATAATTTTTTATAGATTTTGGATACTAGGCCTTTATCTGATATTGACTTTTAAAATAATGTTACATGTAATGTTACATGTAAATAATGTTACATGTAATATTACTGGACTTCTCTAATGTTTAGAGAAGTCCAGTAATATGCTCTGTATAACTTCAACATTGAGTTTTAAAAGTCAGATTTTTCAAATATTGGGGGGCAAATGATTTTCTGAAATTCTCTCATTAAACATTTACAGACCATCTTCCTATTTTTTAGTAAGAATGGCTGAAGCCTCTAGGCAGAAAATTTATGTACTGTAAATCCTATGTTCAAGCCATAGTCTAGGTCATTTTCAAACACAAGCACAGTAGAAAATAATAATAATAATAATAGTAAGAACACAAAAGAAAAAAGATAACTAAATTTGACCAAAGTTACGGCTTTATCAATATGTGTCTATAAGAACTAACTCAGGGATGATTACCAAAAGAAAAGTGGAATCAAAATAATATCTTTCTACCTGGTGGGGAGGCATAGTCCCTAGGGCATAAACTGGTCACCATCTATGAAATTCAGTTGAGATTCAATTCAATCATTTTTCATCACATTTGAGCCACGAATGTAAGCAAACAAACATCATATAATCTGTTATAGCAATCTGGTTAATCACTTTCAGTTTTGGTACTGGGGAATATATTGATTTTTTTATCAAATTTAGGGGAAAAAATGTATTCTAAGTTTCAAATCAGGCCCCTGAGGCCATGTAAGGAATATAAAACCTGGCACAATGACTACTATCAGCTTTTAAAAAAATCTAAAGTATGTGTTGACAATTAGTTTCTTAGAATATATGGGTAAGCCAAAAAAAAAAAAAAAAAAAAAAATCACTCAACCAAAAATTAGATCACGAAGCATGCCAGAAAAATAGCACTTAATTTGTCCCTGGAGATATAATTTTGGCCAAAATCAAAAGTAACATGAACAAAAACAATACCTTGCCAGACATACTTATAAACAATTTTATGTGAACCATAAAAAAATCTCACTTCACTAAATTATAATATTTGAGATTCTGTGGTGCTAGTTTAGACTAGAGATAAGACTAAGTATTTAGAATGTTAGCAAGCATGATTCAGCAAAAAGCTGAAAAAAAAAAAAGAAAAAGAAAAATGCTGTGAGAATGTAAACTCTCCATTAGTCTTGACATACCAACCCAGCCAAATCTCAAGGATAAAGATGAGAAAACACGGGATGTCTCCAGAGACAGTTAATACATATATGGAAATCTTAAAAGTCTGTACACAGAATGTTAGGTCTAGAATACCAAAGACTGTCCATTCAGTTTAAAAGACTAATGGGAAGGGGCGCCTGCCTGGTTCAGTCAGTAGAGCATGTGACTCTTGATCTTGGGGCTGTAAGTATGACCCCCATATTGGCTACAAAGATTACTTACAAATAAAAATTTTTTTTAAAAAAAAAGGCAATTGTATAACATTTAGCTTCCAGATTTTGTTTCGTTTTGTTTTGGAAGGGAGTTTTAATTTGCTAAGGGCTTGAAAGAAATAGATTCCATTGTTAGATTTTCTAAAAATAGCTTTTGTCCTCATATAACTCATCCCAGAAGTCTGAGTGGTGACCTTGAGAGGCATTCACTGGCCTGCCCAGAAGGCACTTCTCTAAGGCAAGGACAAAGGGTCACAGGCTTCTGCTTACCCCTTTCCCAGGTCCCTGCTCCGCTCACAGTGGGGGAGAAGAAGCAGACAGAGCAGGTCAGGGAGCTCATGCACAGCCTTCTTTAGCACCTTGCCAAAGCCCAGGAAACTCCTTGCTCCGGTGACTTCCGTGTTCACTGAGTAGGTGCTGGCAGAGAGCTGAGTAAGGACCTCTTGCCCTCACTTCACCTTCCTGACTGCACTCTCCCCCCAGATCTGGGCTTTCTCTGGCAGACTTTTCAAAGGCTGCTTTTTTGGGGACTTTACCTTTTGCACTGCAAATGAAAAGGACATTTTAAAAAAGTCATTTCACTCTGCTACAGTGAAAGAACAGGAACAGGTCTCATTTTTATAGAGACGAATTCTAGAAAGTTCTGAATAAATCTAGTAGTGTCCCCTAAAAGGCAGAGCATGTAACCAGAGAACAATCTAAGGAAGTCAGTGACATGTTTCATAAAGTAATTCTGACATTTTCTGTTCACATTTGAAGTTTTAGTATATATTAAGGATATTTTTTAAGTGGGGAATGACTACCTGGTAGCTTGTGGAAGTGCAAATGGGTGTGATGGTTTGAAAAACAAAAATTAAACCTAAGTTTCACGGCTTTCTTTTTTCCGCTTTGTTCCATAGTTCACAACTCACTGCCCTAAAAATCATGCTGTAGCAAAAGGAGCACTAGATTAGGAATTAGGTGCCAGGTTTTAGTCTTGCCTTTTCTGCTGTGCCCCTAAGCCAATCACCAACACCTTCTGGGTCTCAATTTCTTGCCCTATGAAAGAAGGGCCTGAATAAAATTGTGTATGCAGTCCCACCTCTGAAGTCGCAAAGTTTATAGTAAACTACATAAGAGGGGGCAAAACACACACATTTCTAAGAACTTCAGGGAAGCCCCATTCTTGAGATTAGTGACCCCATTAAAAGGAACACTTTTTTTTAGTGTTTTTAAAAATATTTCTTAAATGTTTAGTAAGCTCTATTCTTGAAATCAGTGACCCCCTCCCCTTAAGAGGAAATTTTTTTTTAATGTTTCATGTATAAGATTATACATGAAAAATCCTGTCTCCCTCATGCCATAATTCTAATTCTTATTCTACTTAAATTCTAAGTAACTTAGATAGCTCAAAGCAGCATTCTTCCTGATTTCTTCATCTCAAAGGTAGTCACACATGGAGACTTTGGAAGGTTTCTACTGCTAAAAGGAGTAATTACCTTGAAAAAACAAAACCGAGCAACTCACCACCAGAAAGCAAAACTTAAGACTCCCTGTGCATTGGTCCCGAACCTCAATCAGATGCACAAATACCCTATGTGACCTAGGCAGAGCCACTGACAGAGAGATTGGCTTCAGTGTCAATGCCATCTGCAGTTCCAACCACAGGATCTGATTAGGTACTGGGCCTACACCACCGGGACCTGGCGTCCACATTATCTACAAGTGCACAGCTCAGAATTCTCAGATGCTGCTCATGGACTCACCCACTGGGGCTGAGTATACATCGGGCTCCATGAGACGTGACTGACCCATGTGCAAACTCCAGATTTATAAATACTTTTAAAAGAAAAAAATGTTTCTTGTATATTCAACACTACTTTATATGACTTTATAATAATATTTGTAATGTGCTGTTGAAGTCACAGATATTTTTTCTCATTTTAAAGCAGCTACACATATTCTACATCTTTTTAAAAATTAATCTTCCTGGGGCACCTGGGTGGCTCTATTGTCTAAACACCTGCCTTCAGCTCAGGTCATGACCCCAGGGTCCTGGGATTAAGCCCCACACTGGGCTCCCTGCTCAGTGGGAAGCTTGTTTCTCCCTCTCCCTATGCCCCTCCCCCCATGCTTTTGCTTTTGCTTTCTTTCTCCAAAATAAATAAAATCTTAAATAAAAAAAAGTAATCTTATGTTCAAATGTATATATTTAAATTCAGTGGAAACTTGAGATTATCATCACACCTCCACAAATAAACCTTTGTCGCTGACATGTTTAGGTTAAAAACAAACTTCTCAGGGTGCCTGGGCAGCTCAGTGGGTTAAGCCCCTGCCTTTGGCTCAGCTTCCCCCTCTCTCTCTCTGTCTGCCTCTCTGCCGACTTATGATCTCTGTCTGTCAAATAAATAAATAAAATCTTTTTAAAATTAAAAAAAAAAAAACCACTTCTCTTCAGTATTAGTGTCATATGAAGATTTCTTGCCATCAAGATTGCGAAGTCTACCCTGCTGTGTGTGTGGCAAACGTGTCTTCTAATATGTCCCATTCTTTATATTTCCTATCTCCTTTCTAGGATAGACTTTTTCTCAAGGCACTATTTTGTCCCCTTTCTCTCCTATGTGCCGGCAACAGTGACCCGGAAGTCCTGTTCTTTTCCTTATTCCGACCCGGATGTCTGCGCGGCCCACGTTTCCGGCAGCCGCTACTCGGGGAAGCTGTCGGGGCAGGGGAAAGCGCGCAGGTGAGCGTGTCCCAGCAGACACCCCCAGCTTCCTCTGATGCTAGTGCAAGGGTTGCACAGACAGATGACACAAGTAAGAGCCACTGTCTTAAAACAGCTATTTCTGAAGCCGACGCTCCCTGCAGATACACGGCACGTGGAAGACGCAGACCAGCATCTGGAACTGCTCACGGGGGGCAGGCCAAGGAGGGAGGAGGGAAGTCAAGGAAAGGCGAGAACAGAAGGGACAAGCTGAATGGGACAAATCCGAGAAGGACATCAACCCTGAGTGCTCCGGACTCCAGGAAGCGACCTGAGGGCGGCTGGAAGAGTGGCCGGGGGGGTCGGGGAGGGTACGTGGGGGATGGGCATCAGGGAGGGCACGCGTGGGGATGGGCTCCGGGTGCGACTGATGGGCTGGTGCGCGCTACGTCGGAAACGAATGAGGTTGGCGAATATCTATAAACTAATCAAACACTAACACGTTGGCTCACTGAACATAACCCAAAAATAGAAGAAAGCCGAGAAACCATCAGAAAGGGAAAGAACTGACAAAAAGCAGCCACACTAGAATTGTAGGGAAAAGAGAAGAAACGAAGGGTCTCCTGGCCGACGGGGAGGGCGGGGTGGGCCCTGACGCGCGCGGGGAAGCTCCTGAGGTCGTGGCCGGGAATGGCCGACGCAAAGCCGCGTGGTCTGCTGAGGCGCCCTTGGACGGCGCGGGGAGCTGCCCAGCGCGCGTGACGGACGCCCACCGCGACGGTCCCTTGGGCGTTTCCCGTCCGAGTCCGCGGGACCACCCCGTCCGGCAAGAAAGAACGTCCGTCATGGCTCGTGCGTTGGGCACCCTGAGGCCACCTCAGTGGCTTAATGGGGGAGACACTCTGGAGAAGATCTCGGGAAAACAGAGATTTTCCTCTTCTCCGGCAGATGCTGTTGCCTGACTTCCAGGTCGCCCGAGACTCTCACCGTGTTTTCTTTCTCAGTAACACGTTTCGTGACCGCGTGTCCCCGCGACGACTCACCGGCCAGGACACACGCCGGGTCTCACACAGACGGATGCCAGCGCGCGTTCGCCGTCGGGCTGAGGAGATCTGGAGGGAGCGAGGGCCTCGGGGGCAGACCAGTCGGGCGGCGAGTGAGGTACTTCCGGAACGGGAGCAAAGAGGCGGCTTCGTCTCGGACTTAGGTGAACACGCTCCCGTGCTCTGCCACAGCCGTCGTCTCCCACAGGAGCCGCGGGGGCTGAGGCGGCGCCAGCAGCTCCGCAGCGCGCGAGCCCCCTCCTGGGGGGGAAACAAGCGCGTTCAGCAACCCACGCGGTCCCTGCGCTCTCATCGGGACAGGAGGAAAGGTCTTGACCCCCAGGTAAAATGTCCCGCCAAAGCAGTGCTCACAGTGGAATTCAGGGGAACGATTCTCATTCCGATTTTTTTTTTTTTTTTTTTTTTTTGGTAATTACTTATTTGAGGGCCTCCCAGGGAACTCAGTCAGGTAAGTGTCTGGCTCTTGATTCCCACTCAGGGAGGATCTCAGGGTCCTGAGATGGAGCCCCGGGCTGGCTCCGCGCTGGGCGGGGAACCTGCCTGAGACTCTCTCTCACGGTCCCTTGCTAGAAACAACGACCTCTTCGATAGCTTCAGACCAGGCCGCAGCGCCATGCGATCATGACGTATCATCCGCCCGTCTCCTCCAGCCATGAGCCGCCAGTCTTGGACCAAATTCATATGCCTCGATTCTCTCTCCCCTTGCGAAGAGTACCTTCCCCAAGACTTGGAATCCGCAGACAGAAAACTCATCTAGACGCACCGAATTCTCTGTCAGGAGCCGAGTGTGAGCTCATCCCCTTAGAAACACACGTTGCCCTGTCCCCGTCAGCTCAGCTGCTGTAACACAACACAGAGTCGGTAGCCACACAACAGCAATTTATCTCCTCACTTCTTGGAGGCTGGAAGTGCCATCAAGGTACCACCAATGTTGTTTCTGGGAATTTCCAGTGAAACCTCTGCCGAGCTTGGAGAGGGCAGCCTTCTCTCTTCTCATTGTCCTCACACGGTCTTTCCTCTGTGTACATGTGGGGAAAACAAGACCTCTAGTGTCTCCTCACACGAGGACCCAGCCTTAGCAGACCAGGGTTCCACTCTTATGACCTCTTTTACCTTAGTCTTCACCCTAAAGACTTCATCTTCAAACACTGGGAGTCAGGACTTCAACATACAAATTCGGAGGGGACATAATTCTCTCCACTGAAATTCCTCTTTATGCACAAATTTTAATTGGCAAGAAAGAGTCAAATACAAATCAAACATTTTGAGACCAAAAAAGTAATTATTTTAAGGCAGAGTGCCTGAATAGTACTGGATGTTGGTAGGCAAGCAGAGCAAACAAGGTCTTCCGAGAGAATAACAAATTCAAGAACATCCAAGATATACTTGAACTTCCACCTGAGGGTTTTGAGTGATAGCTCCACTGAGCTGTAGGTAAAACTGACAAACTACTTGAAAGTAAAGCTGACAAAATTCTGTATTTATACTTGTATGTATAAATATGTAAAATACTTGCATATACTTTGCTCCCAGCACGGGTCTTAAATTTATTTGTGAAGAGAGCTGATACATCAAGATGCTTCCTACTGTAGTGAGTTTATACAGAGCTGCCTGCTGCTTTCATATATTGCTAATCTGGTTATTAAATTGGCAGAAGGAACTCAAGTGGTAACCGTGGCGATCTATAACTGGTTTTCCAAGTAGAAGATGTGAGCTCATGGCCCCATTCGGCACTGGGACCAAGAATCAAGGCCACAGTTGTTGATTTCCAAGAGAAATTCTTTAATTCCTTGATTGCTGGCTGCAGAACTGCCAAATATGTTCCTGTTTAGAAGAGTGCTTGATCCACAATAAGCGCTCAATAAGTAATTCCCACAAGCTCTGGAAGTTCCAAATGCCAAATCCTTTTTAATCAGAATTAAAGTGTCCAGAAATTCAGCCTCATTTACAAATTGCCACAAAGTTCTAAGACAGCAAACTGAGTAAATGTCAGGACTCAACCAACTGTCAAATTTTAGAACCTTAATTCGTCACCACTTGTGATTATATAACAATGTCGTAACACATTTTGGAATTCAATCATACTTTTTGTCAAATGAGGTCATGAAACTTGTACTTCAAATACATCAATTCCAACTCCTTCCCTTTTAATATGTAAAGAGGTACACAAAGTCTAGAGGCTGTGAAAGAGCAAGATAAATATTCTGAGAATAAGGGAGTTTTAACTTAATCTTTAAAATTTATTTAAAAATACAGAAAGGAAACAAATGTGAGAGAATTTAAAAGCATCTAAATATTAATGGCACCAGGCTGGAAATAGATGTGTTATTCAAATTTCGACTTGATTAAGAATTTCTCTTATCATTTTGGTGTGAATTTCCTTCATTGTTAAGAAACTGCACTTTGCTCATAAACCTGAGAAATTCAGTTTAAGTAAGCATTTTTCAAACACTAACTATGAGAGAATTCTTACTGCAATTTCTAAAAGCAATAGGATCTGGAAAATGTCACTGAGCAAAACATAATGCTCCTGTGTTTTACACTGAACAAAGGAGGCCACAATGTGTCCTGAACATACAACTTGCTTATAAGATTAGATGTAACTATTAAACAGCTGTTGGGAAAAAAATACCATGACTCAGAAATAGCTGTGTGGGGAATTCTCATGTATTTCTAGAAGATTTGAATTTAATTTTTTTTACTCTTTCCTTCTTCAAAAGAAAATAAATTTATAGAGATCTATTGAAATACAGAGTACCTTTTATAAAAGATGAACAATAAAAGGTTCAGTCAGTGTAGTTCAAAGCATAGTTTGTTGAAAAAGGTTACAGGTTAAAGTATAAAATTCTGCGAGCCTAGGGAAAGGGGGAGGTCGTAATTTAAAAACTAAACTATAGGGGCATTCGGGTGGCTCAGTTGTTAAGCGTCTGCCTTCGGTTCAGGGCATGATCCCAAGGTCCTGGGATCGAGCCCTGCATCTGGCTCTCCGCTCAGCGGAAGCCTACTTCTCCCTCTCTCTCTACTCCTGCTTGTGTTCCCTCTCTCACTGTGTCTCTGTCAAATAAATAAAATCTTTAAAAATAAAATAAAAATAAAACTATAAAAATCATCAAAACAAAAAGGGTGTGCACATATAACATAAAAATCCTAATAAGCAAAAGTAAAATAGGACCATTCTCCGTATATTGCAAAGCCCAAGAAAGCCTAAGTATCATTAACAAAATTCAACTTTCATGTGATACTTTTATTTTACTGTAATCACCTAACACTCATCTATAATAATTCCCCCTCCACATGTTGGCCTTGGAATAAAACACTCCATCTATACAAATTTTGATTAGACTATCAAAACCCTTGCAGGCTAGATTTCACAGTTTTAAGGTGGCTAGATATCTATCCAAAATTATAAGCCATCTTATTTTGGGAAAAATATCTACATAGCGGAAATAGGAGTGTTTTAAACTGTATTTCCCAAGCACTTTCACATATCTTGTTTTGTCAACATGAAATGCAAAAATAGATTGCCCAAAATGAGCTCTTCTGACAGAATTTCCTTAGGGCTAGCAGGAAGAGTTCAAAGTCTAACACTCCTCCAAAGCTGTGGGACCACATGCCCTCTCTAAACCTCAGCTCTGAACCCTGGTTGTCAGTGCTGCTCTATGCTACAATGTATACAAAGTCCCTAACAATAGATTCTGCATGTAAAGGACACTCAAGCATTTATTCAACACCTCACTGTGTGTGTGTCCCATTTTAGAATTCAACAGATTGGGGCACTTGGGTGGCTCAGTGGGTTAAAGCCTCTGCCTTCAGGTCAGGTCATGGTCCCAGGGTCCTGGGATCGAGCCCCACATCAGGCTCTCTGCTCAGCAGGGAGCCTGCTTCCTCCTCTCTCTCTGCCTGCCTCTCTGCCTACTTGTGATCTCTCTCTCTCTCTCTCTCTGTCAAATAAATAAATAAATAAATAAATAAATAAAATCTTAAAAAAAAAAAGAATTCAACATATCATAAAATAAAAACCTATTTCATTTTCCCCCATATTTGTTTACTCCTTTGCAGAAATACTGATTTGCTTAGTCTAATTCCACAAGATCTTTGAGAATTAGTCTCTATTTGCTTTATTTTTTTTAAGATTTATTTATTTTGAGAGAGAGAGACTAGTTAAGCTCATTCCTGTCGGTAAAATCTATGGGTCAAATTTGTTAATCTTCTAGGGATCTTGGTACATAGTTCCAACATCATTCTCTAGAAAGATGTGGCCTTTAGTTCTCCTGCTCCCATTCTGAGAGAGCTGTAAGTTTTCTTGCAACCAGACAAATGTTATCTTTAAAAGAATCTCAGCTAATTTGTAGGTGGAAAAGATACCTTAAGTTATTTTGATCTGAAGTTCTTTTGATCAATAGTGAAATAGAATACACCTTTGTGTATTATTTCTCCAAGACAATCTTATTCTTGGTCAATTATTATTCGGTTACTTGACTTATCAAATTGTATGAGCTCTTTAAACAGCAATACTAATTTAATTTTGATTATCTACTTGTTCATAAATTTTTGTTTTTAGCCTACTATTATAGTTTATATAGTTTACGTATTGTTTTAATTTTATAGACTCAAACCTTTTTTCTATTTGCTATTTTTCATGTCCTTTATGCATAGCCTCCTTCCCTTTATTTCAGAATTATGCCAATTATTGAGAAAATGGTGTCATTAATCACAGAGGAACATCTACAAAGCACCATAAGACTGAAGCTGGGATATGAACCTGTCTCTCTTCTCCATGTGGGAAAAAGGTCTACAGGCAAACCTGTCATGCCTCTTTTCCTTCTCCACAACAATGACCTTGATTTCTTGGTAGGCACATTCTGTGTCTCCTTCACACAGTAACACCAATGAGAATTATACTGGACATGCTCTATTCTTAGAATATGAAATCTATAGAGTAGTAGAATATCTAGCCTAAGGAAGTAAAATTATCCAGAGAAAAAACAAACTTACAACTAAGTTTGCTAGAGAATATAGGACATAAAATACCAATCATTCCCTCTTTTAAAAATCTCATTATAAAACTAATGGTTCCTGAATAGCATTTACAAAATCCAATTTCCTAAACCAACAGAAATTACAGGGTGTGGTTTAATTAAACTTTTACCCAAAACATTTACCCAACTGCCCTACCAATACTTTTAAATAATTATTTCTTCATGTGAGTTCTGCTATGGCATTCTTTTCCTATGTATGCGTTATTATGCCTTATTTTCTTATGAACTGTTGATTGCTTCCAAGACCATCTGCTTCTTTTAATCCATCTGTTTTTGATTCTTTCATCAGTGCTGTGATATTTTAGCCTAAATTATTTTTAAGTTTTGGTAGGCACAGCAAGCATCCTTCATTTCTTTTCTGAACATTTTTTAGTTCTTGGGAGTCACGGGGATTCTCTCTGAAGACACCATCACCCCACAACCTCCTGACCGGCACTTTCTGGAAGTTGTAATCTCCAAATGATGTATGTAGATGGAAGGAGAAGAGAGCATTAGCCCCGCTAATGATGTTCCCACATCAAACCTGGCACCAAGGCAGGAGAGGAAAGCTGCCTCAGCCCTTGGTGATCTCTCAAGCCACCTGTCACACTGTGGGAGAATTACACTGGGACTTGCCATTTTACTGAGGTCCTCTTCACTGCTTTACTTCAGAAAGCAAAACACTGGCCCATCATCAGCTTTTTAAAAGCTCTATTTCAACCCTCTAGTGTGGACAAATTCCTCCCAGACTCTACACATCATGGATCGATGGGGAGGGGGGAGGCTCTAGCGGGGAGGAGGAGGGTCTTCATTAGAATTTTGTTACAAAGTTGAGAGAAGGAAGGGGCGCCCTGCTCACCAGGCAGGTGGCATTTTATCCCCAAGTCCCTTTGCCTCTTGAGTCTGTGATGTTCATGGGAACACAGTCAAAAAGGCCTCATCCTACAATCTGAAAAGGCTCTACACCACCCTGTGTGGGAGAGGCACCCAGGTCACAGTGTGGACTGGTAGCTTGTCTGTCACCAACCAGGTAACCCTTCAAGAGTCCTTGTGAACCTGCCTTCTAAGAAGGAAAATATAAGAATAACTTCTCCCCTTTTGATGGCATTTTGGGTTATTGGTCTTCAGATAAAAGTACAAAATCTCTGTTAAAATAAAAAACAGTTTGGGTAGAAGGAGAATTAAGTGCGGGGCGGGGAGGGTGGTAACAGCATCTCTGAATGCAAAGGGGAACAAAATCTCAGTTGAGGTCCTTTGTCAAATCACACTTGTCCCTTGACATGGAGTTCAGCGTTAGGTATGGAATGTATGAGGTTTTTCATTTGCATTGTCCAAAATAGAGACATTAAAATAATAAGTGTCTTTCAACTCTGCTTGTAGTATAATTTGCATCTAAAGATTAAAATCTACTGGAGCAGAAGAGTCCTACCACAGATAACTAGAAGTCATACTGGGTTACTGGTTAGTTGAAGAAGTTAAAGTGAAGATTATTAAGAATATAATCATGCTTTAAATATAAATTTTTTTATGTGCGTGTACACTAATTCACTGGACTTTTGTTACAAGAACAAAGTGTTATCTTTGGAGTCGACTATGGGCTTTCCTGCATATACATTACCTGCAGTGCTTTGTTTTAGCTTTTACTTCATTAAAGGGAATTGAGAAATTAAAGTCACTTGCAAAGCAATCCCCCAAAATAATATTCTTCTGCCACATTTCATAGGAACTTGAAACATTGATCATTGGCTTATGCAGACCTAATTGGACAAATTCTTAAATTTGATTTAAGATTTTATTTCTTTGACACAGAGAGAGAGAGCACAAGCAGGAGGAGTGGCAGGCAGAGAGAGAGGGGGAAGCAGGCTCCCCACTGAACAGGGAGTCCAAAGCAGGGATCTCAGATGCCAGGACTATGGGATGATTACCTGAGCTGAAGGCAGATGCTTAACCAAGTCACCAAGATGCTCCTGGGCAACTTTTTAAAAGTTAACTCTCCTTGACTGAGCCGTTTCAAAACATTCAGTTTTCTTATATTTCATATTCATTTTCCCACATATTATGGTTACTTCCAGTAGGAGACACTGAATAAATACGCGTCCATCCATTTCATCTAGTAACTTACAATGCTGAGATAAGGAAGTTTGGATCACATAATTGCATAAGCTTGAAAAAAGCAGTTCTTTCGGTCACCAAAATAGACACCTGTGTTTTTAAAAGGTTTCAAACTATGGACTATGACTTTTTAAAAAGTCACTCTTCCACATCCAAGAAGACTGTCCCTAAGTACATAAGAATAAAAACATCAAGCCACATGTTTACAAATCTCTCGTCTTTTTTTCTCTTTTCCTGACCCTACTCCTCCATCTCAACCCCAAAGTGGCAGCTCTAAGCTCATCCCTAGCAGACTTCAAAACAATGCGTCTGGTTAAAAGCTGAAAGATATCTGGTAGAAACTTATGCTATTGGGAATTTAAAAAATAATAATAAAGGAATAGGAACACAGCTTCCAGCCTCTCTGAACCAGAAATGGCCTTTCAGGTTACAATACCGTTTATCGTTTCCAAACAGAAGTCAAAGAAGTTGTGGGTAATGGAGCAAATCTAAAACATTATTCCTGGCAGCCTTCCACGTATTTTTCTTCACACGATGTTATGAACAATAGTCCTATTTGAAAGGAAGGACCATAACAGAAATGATCTCAAATTCTGTTTTTCTCTCTTACCTTGTTGTCTTCTTTTTGGATTTTAACCTTCCATGAAAACTTCCGAGACATCCGCCCCTCCACGCGCCCATCTGCTTCAAGTGGTCTGAAGGGGTGAAGCTTGCTTTTAGATACCATTTTTAATACATCTCTAACCATTATTTCAGTTTGTGTATATGTGTTTGTCCCTTAGACAGAAATAAAATATTCAAAGGTTAATTTATTCCACTTGGAAATATTAAATGCAGTCTGCCATTTTTTTGCTTTATCGCCAAAGGAATCTGATGAATTTTCTGCCTGAAAGTTTTGCCAGGTGTACTTTGCAGTACCACCGACAACACCTTCCCCATCTTGTGTCCTAGTCAAGGCTCCGGCCGGGCAGTCAGTCCCCCACTCTGCCTGATGGACTTGGCTTCTTCTTGCGTGGCCTGCGGACCTTGTCTGCCTGTCAGTAACAAAACAGCTTTCATCCCCCATGGCCTCGTGAGCTTCTGCACCACACAATTCCATTTGTATTAAACCAGATATTTCCATGTAATTTCATATTCTCTGCAATGGTTTTTTCCATAGCCAAGTAAACTCAACAAGTGAACTTCTGAGATCATATCTTTAAAAAAAAAAAAAAGATCTCGGCTGCAGCAGACTAATGGAATGGGTTTCTTTTAAATGTTTCCTGTTTTCGATGCATTTGCCCCATAGAACCATTGTGTGGAACACAAAGTCTGATTCAATTAGCAACTAAATTGTTACAACTGAATTTCTAGTCAAGCCATGGAAAGTCCGAGAGAGCGGAACCACTGAAGAAACAAGGACGGATGCCGTTCATATTTGGGAGGTTTGACTGTCTTGAGTCCTGATGTATAGGGCCTTTGTCACTGGACTGGAGTGTCAGTTTAAAGTCCTGTTCAAGAGCCAGACACTTGGCAAATGAAGAACGTTGGTATATTTTTTTTATCATGTATGGCATTGAGTACATTGAAATACTGGTCAAAAACAGCCATCTTATTTCTATGTCGGAAATCTCATACTCCAAGCCATCTACCACGTCAAAGAGCATCACACCAGGGTATCAGAGCGCTTAGGATGAGAACATCTGCAAGATGAAAACAAGTTCAATGCAAGCATCTGGCACCAATTTGTGACACAGTCAATGCACAGTGTTAATGACTGATTTCAACCACTTGTTTAATTATGAAGAAGGCGTTTCTGTCCATTACAGGGAAGTGATTTTTAGTAAACTGGAATGGGGATGTTTTACACAAATATCCCCTTGATACCGTTTGGCCTTTTTAAAGAACTACATCGTCTGACATTGTCATCTCCACTCTTTGAGGAGTTTATAACTGCCTCTCTATTTTTAATATTTCTTGATCCACTTATGTTTGTTTCTTGAAAATAGCCTATAGGTTTTTTTCTTTTAATGTAAGAGTTTTGATTTCTCACATTTAATTTAATGTCTTATATAACTGATTTCATTTTTCTACCTTGCTCTATTATTAATTCTATAGTCACTTACTCGGTTATTTTTGTTCATACAACAGGCGAAATCCAGTTCAACTGTCCGTTCTACTTATTGTTAGGCTTTGCTTTTTCTGCTCTCATAGAGAGAAGATGCATTTATATGAAGGCAAGATAAAAACTCCCTTCTTTAATGAAGACAGAGTATTCCCCTGCCCTTATCAATTAGAAGACAACTTTAAAATAATTTATATTTAACCTCTTACTCATTTTCTTGCCTTTTCCCATGACTGCATTTGACCTCCATTTCTTTTCTTTTTTTTTTTAATTTTTAATTTTTAATTTTTTATAAACATATATTTTTATCCCCAGGGGTACATTGACCTCCATTTCTTACCCCCATGTTTGCTAAGATCGCTTAACGGTACAATGGCCCGGCTTCGAGCTCATCCACACATAGCTGTCCTTTGTCTTCTGGATTTCACTTCCAGCTCCCCTGCACTCCGTTGAGGCCACAGAACATGTCTGACCCAATGAAATGTAGGTACAAGTCATGCAGAGCATTTCTAAGCAGAGTCAGCAGAAAGCTTTTGTGCCCTTTTTTATAGCCTCTCTCTACCTCTCCCCGAAAAATCATGGAAAAGCACTTAAGATGGTAGAGTCCCAGAACTGAAGTGGCTTGAAATCAGAAGGCCTGACAGAGGTCAGCTCTCTGGGAGAGTCATCCAAGGTGAAGAGGATTAGCATAATCAAGTGAGGACTAAGTTTTTATTGTAGAAAACCACAGAAATTCGGAGGCTGTTACCAAACTACGGCGTGTTCTATGCTCCCCTTGCAGGAGCCCTTCCTTTCCACTGGTATCACATATTCTCATGACCCCGCATGCTACCGTGTTTCTGTTTCCTTTCTTCTTTATCTTCCCAGATCTTGAATTCTGTATAATACTTCCTCTGGTTATTGGTTAATGTATTTTCTCAATTGTTTTTCTCACGGGATAAATGAGTAATATACATTCTAAACTCCTGTTCCTCTTTTATTTAAGTGTATGCTACTTTAGTGATCTACAACTTTGGAGTTGTGGTCCTTTCTTCTCACTCATCTGTAGATATGACCCCAGTCTTCTAGTCTGCATTTTTGCAAAAGTCAGTCTCTGGTCAGTTTGATGTTTTTCTCTTTGTAGTAATAAATGAGTTTAACCTTGGTTTTGGCAGAATATACGTGCATGCTTTCTTAACCAGCCTGTAATCGACTGAGAGCTTTGAAATTTTAGATTCAAGTATCCTTCAATTCTAGAGGTTTTCCTTCTATAATTTTCATTGTAGGCAGTCTTGAAGATGGCCCCCAATGGTCCCCACTTCCTGGTATTCACACTCCTGTGGAGTTCCCTCAAAGACTGTGCCAAGACATCTCTGTTACAGCGTACAGTGCAAATGATGGTATGTCACTTCCTAGATAAGGTTGTAAGACTTTGGCTCCTCTATGGAGCACTTGCCCACTCTTTCATTCTCTCTACGCCACGAATTTGCTTGAACATGGAAGCTTGGGCAACAGTCAAGTTCAGACACTGCAGCCTTGACACCTGATTTGACGGTAATCTCTTGATAGACTGAGCCATAACTACCCTGCTAAGGTTCCCTGGCCTCCCCGCACAGAAGCTATGAGATAATAAAATCATTTTAAGCCACTTAGTTTAGAGATAATTAATTACACAGCAATGGACATCTAATACAACATTATTTTGTCTTTGGCATTTTATATTTTCTTTACAATTCTTATCAGCAATATATTTGTCTTCTTAAATCTATCATCTCAGATGTGTTTCCTTTTTCCATCATGATTTTCAAATTTTTTTCAATTTTCAAATTTTTTTTCTGGGTTTTGAAATACTTTTGCACCTGATCTTCCAGTCAAATAATTTAAGCTTCAAAGGTGATCATGTTCTCTCTTGCAATTTATCTACTCAGTTGTTTAATTGAGAAATCACATTTTTAAAAAATTCCTATTGGTAGGTAGGGAGTTGTCTGTGCAGAAACACCTGGAGGAAATTTACCTTCCCTAAACTCAAGATAAGGAAGATTCAGCTCCATTTTTGGCTTTTGAGAGTCAGATCAGTAACATGGGACTAATACAGATTTTCCCATAGATCTCAGAAAACTTGGCCATTTTCAACATGCTCTGCTTTTTTCTTTTAAGATTTATTTATTTATTCATTTGACAGAGATCACAAGTAGGCAGAGAGGCAGGCAGAGAGAGAGGGGGGGGGGAAGCAGGCTCCCCGCTGAGCAGAGAGCCCTATGCGGGGCTCGATCCCAGGACACTGGGATTATGACCTGAGCCAAAAGCAGAGGCTTTAACCCACTGAGCCACTCAGGCACCCCCCAAACATGCTCAGCTTTTTAATCTTTCTCCCCAAACTAAGCTGTTACTGTTCAGTCAACTGAGTAGCCAACAAGTAAGAGATCCCTCATGTCTCTGTGTCAGAATCCCCAAAGAGCCAAAGCCTTACCTACATTCTATTTCCTGTAGATTACCATGGCTTTTAGCCTACTGGAGGCAAAAAACAAAAACAAAAACAACAACAAAAAGGTTGGAGGTAGAAATGGGCAGAAGATAAGTAATTTTAGACCATCATTTCATAGCCAAATTTTAGAGAAAAAAATATATTTGATTCATGAAACTTCAGTCCTTGAAACAGTCATAATATACACAAAATGTTCAGTAAAAGACAGTGACCTAATGTCATCACATAATCACCACGTAAGGAGTAACGGGCTAATTCCTGCTGTAAGTAACTCTGAACTCAGGAGAAGAGAACCGGAATTGTGTTGGCTTTTCAAAGTGTAGTATGTATGGGGCAAATCAATTCTTTCATTTTAGGTAATATAGAAACTTACTAAATTCAGGCACCTTTTCATCTCAATCAAGTTTTTGCAGACTTTCTTTCTTTCTTTCTTTCTTTCTTTTTTAAAGTGCAATACCTGCTATATCTAGGGCTTCCCACTTGGCACCTTACACAATTTTTTAAAACTTTTTCAGAAATCCTCATACTGTAGTTACAATTTTTCTAATTTACAGATTTGGAGAACAAGAAGCTTATGGTTAAAAGCACATATTCTGAAGACAAAATGACTCATTATTTCTCCCACATCTTGGATTTTTTGTCAGTTAGATACAGATAACCAACTGTGCTCCCTCTAGGAAGGCTGCAACATTCAAAGTGGAGGCAGGGAAATCAGTGCTGTCCTTGGTGATACAGAGAGTACTGTGACGTGCACAGAACATTTTCAGGGTTAGGGGTTTCTATCCAGGCAGCAAGTCAAATGTCCCTTGTACAACCTCCTTTCAAAGCTAAAGAGAAATAAGAGTTTCTAATGGCTCAAAAATATTGACCACATTGATACGTTCACATGCATATTAGAGCTGCTCAGAGTACGAGAGCATTCGAGGGATGATGAAGCAGTATTTTCTCAAAAAAGTCTTTTTTCCCCTAATCACTTAAAATCCAGCTCAAGAATCTGCCAAATCCTGAATAATCATGTGAGAGCTCTCATCTTCCTCCCATGCCATTACAAACCAGGGAAAACAATGTTCACTTTCAGCTGCACAGAGTTTTAACTGTGAAGCCCACAGGGAGCATCTCAAAGGTCACACACTACCCAGCAAGTTTACAGCCATAGTGATACTCATGGCAACCAGAGACGGTAACCCATGTGTCCGTAGATACTGTACAAATCAAGAACACGCATAGGGGGTGGGGACTGCCTGGGCGTGATGCACTGTGCAAGCAGCCCCGGCTGAAAACACAACACTCCTGGCATCCTCCACCGGACAAAAATGACAGCACTGATGAGGACAAGAAGTCTCAAAACTACCTCTGGTCACAGATCTCTTTTGTACCTATTTCACTGGGCAACCATGTCTTTATGAGGGTGACAAGGTGACTAATCGGTCCCTGTGGGACAACCAAGAGACTTCCACACGGAGGATGCTCACATATTGAAGACAGGGGCAGGGGCGCTGAGAGAGGGGGAATCATCCCTCCATGAAAGGGCACGGATAACATGAACATGTCGCTGTGGGGGTGCTGGAGTCTGAGCCAGCCAGGGTTGCCACAGGTCGAAAGCCATGAGCAAACCACTCATTAGTCATCCCAGTCTTGACAGTCCAAAAATACACCCAGAAAAGGCTGAGGCCAACTTCCTATGAAAGGAAAAGCTTCATCTAAGTGCTTAGAGAGTCAGTCCTTGTGTTTGGAAATTCTGGGGCTTACCATGGCCCTTCCCACCCTGTACTTTTTTCTTCAATCCATTCGTGTGATATTCCAGAATAATTTTCACTTCTCATTTTCAAAAAAGGCTGTATGGTTTCTTAAGATGGTTCTAATTTGAGTCTGTAAAGGGAGAATTCCTTCAATGTTGCAATGAAGGACAATATTCCAAGTAAATATATCATCTATTTCCCTCTCCTCTCCGCGGTAAACTCTCAGCGTACTTCCTGCAGATGCAAACTGGCAAATCACTGTAGAGTAACATTCCAACCCTCCTTACATGTCATGGTTTGAAAACAGGAAGCTGATTTCACTAATTAGTTTAAAAACAAAAAAGATTCTAAAGAATAAATGAAGGGGGGAAATGCTTCCAAGCATCTTGGGGAGTTACTCAGGTCTCCCCAAAATTCCACCTTGTAGAAAATTATTGAGGCAAAAAAGGATAGGATTTGGGTATTTTTAAAAATATTTCTTTTTCCAGGGCACCTGGGTGGTGCAATCGGTTTAGTGTCTGACTCAACTTGGCTTTGGTTCAGGTTGTGATCTCTAGGTTGTGAGATCGATCCCTGCATCAGGCTCCACTTCAGACTCTCTCTCCTCTGCCCCCTCCCCCACTGACCTTCAGTCTGTCTCTCTCTCAAATAAATACATACATCTTTTATAAAATATGTCTTTTTCCTCAGTGACTTTTCAAATCTTATGTCAGGCAATCCTTCTATGAATGCTTAGCCCTTAAATATTCATGATGGCACCCAAGATTTTCCATAGTTATTTGGTTCACAAGGAAGTACTGGATAGAAGTTTAAGGCTTTTATAGTGTGTTGGGGAAGGCTACCTGTGTATGTCTCTTCGTAACAATGTGTGACAAGAATATTTAAAATTGCATTTTTAGTAGAAACAATTATTTGCTACTTCTTATATTGTTCTATGTGCTTTGCATATGGATAATACTTTAATCCCCACAATATCATATGAGGTAGGTAATGTTATCTCCACTTTAGAAATGAGGACACTGAGGCACAGAATGGCTAAACAAACTTCCTTAAACTACAGAGATCATACATGATATCAGGAGGATATAACGCGGGGCACCTGGCTCTCAAGTTCATTGTTAACTACCCAGCTATTGAGTGAAAAACACATACACTATATTTTTTTGACTCCCTAATGTAGATTCAAGTCATTTCCCATGAGCTATCTGCACATTGTTTTGGTGCCTAGATTTACTCTACAAATGAAGGTAAGCTTTTGTTCACTGTGAAAGCTGGATCCGCTGGGCTCCTCTGTCCCTTCTTCTAAAGACAGGTGGACCTTAGATAGGGACCCAGAAACAGGCAAAAAGAAAAAAAAAAAAAAAAACACCCAAACCCTAATTCAGCACATACTGTCAACACTTCCCCAGACACAGAAGCAGGGTTGAGGCACGCTGCTTTCTCCCAGGAAGGCCTCAGTGACACTGCTCGTCTCACAGACTCTCAGCTGCGCTTTGTCCTTGTCCCCCAGGCCCTTAAGTCTGGGTGCATGGTGACCAGACCCTCTCTCTCAGGGGGCTTTCCGGAGCTCTGCTTCCAGCCTGTGAGAAGTCTGAGCCGTGGAGAAACCACATGTGGAGGCCCTGGTCAGCACGGCCACAAGCCATGCCCCTGGGAGAAGCAAGCAGCTGGTTCTCCACCAGAACTTTCAGAGGAAACGCGGCCCTGCCCACGCCTTGATTTTGCCCAGTTACACTGACTGTAGACTGGTCCTCCTGAACGGAGAGAGAATCGATGTCTGTTGCTGGGTTTTGGGTTTTTTTTTTTTTTTTTTTTTTAAGATTTTATTTATTTATTTGAGAGAGTGAGAGAGCACGAGTAGGGGGAGTAGGAGAGGGAGATGAAGCAGCAGACACCCCATGCGGCAGGGAGCCCGATGCAGAATTTGATCCCAGGACCCCGGGTTCATGACCCAAACTCAAGCCAGAGCCTTTAGCTCTGGTCATGATCTCAGGATCCTGGGATTGAGCCCCACATCGGGCTCCCTGCTCCGCGGGAAGCCTGCTTCTCCCTTTCACTTGCACAGCTTGTGTTCCCTTCCTCACTGTACCGCTCCCTGTCAAATAAATAAATAAAATCTTTAAAAAAAAAAAAAAGAGAGAGAGAGAGAGACTTTTAAGAAAAATCAGGGTTTCTAAAAATCTTAAGGATGTTATTCCACAGAAGTCACACAAGGGACCCAAAGTAGAAATGGGCTTGTCTCTAAGAGATTTGTGAATATGGATTCTATCTAAAGAGCTAAGTTCATAAACTGTCATATAATGAACCTACAAAGTCCTTAGAGAAACTGTCTTTATTGGGACTAAACTGCCCAGGCAAGACAAAATGGAAAATAAATAAATAAATAAAAACCCAAAACTTAAATCCTTAAACTACAGACAAGATAGAAGATACAACCAAAGTAACTAAAACTCTGCTTAGCTGCACATGGTTTATGAGAAAGTATGATCCGGGGGTTGAACAAAGAACCCAGGACAGACCCACAAGTCATAGAAACATGTCTCAGGGTGTATGTCTAATCCTTATTCCAGGGACTGGTATCTTAGTCCCTGCCATTTCTGAGTTGTTCTGGAACAGTAGGTCTACTGCTGCCTAGGAGAGTCTGCTACTGTTATCCCAATCTGCTTACCCACCGTATATCTGCAGCTTTGGGAGCACGTAACCTGTCTCTCCTGTTCACAGTTCAAACTGAGAGACCCCACACTTGAGAAACTGGATTCCCAGTGTCTTACCTACATGCTGCTCCATTTAGACAACAAGATGCTGGGCCTTGAGCCTGAGGTGGAAACTAAAAAGAGGAGTAGTTTTGGGGTCTTGAGAGACAGTGACTATGGTGCGTGTCGTGGACCGTGAATGGCTGTGTCCCCGAGGGTGAACAGGGGCATGCTCTATTTCCTAAAGAAGGCAGCTACATAGATCCTGTCTAAGATGCTTTACTGAAGTGTGCCTGGCTACCCTCCCATCAAGAAGCACCATCTAGTCCCTGTGCCCTGTCTCCAAACCTAGGTGGGTTTCTGGTGGCTTGAAGCAAGAGAGCACAGTGCAGGGACACTCTAGGACTTTCCACCAGGGCCGAATACCGTGCTGCCCCTATGGGCCTGGTCATTCGCAACACTCACTCCAGGCACTGCCTCCCTGCTTTGGCCTCAAAGAACCCAGCCACAGCGCCACGTGGACCACGACCCACACAGGGAGGTCATGAGTGGCTGCCAGTCACCAGTCCCCGCCGAGCCCAGCCTTTGAGTCATACCAACCCAGACACCAGACATGTGAGTTAAAGAGCCTCAAGATAATTCCAGGCCTCAGACACTTGAAACTCCCTCCACGGAGGCCCCAGGCCTCACACTAGACACCGGCCATCCCTGCTACCCCCCATCTGAACTCCTGACCCATAGACTCAGTGACTGTACCACAATTACTGCTGCCTCACAGTAGTAAATATGGATGGTCTTGTAACAAAAAAACTCAAGCGAAGGGAGAGGGACTCCAGACGCTTGCAGAGGTCGTAGAGGGCACCACGGCCGAGGCTGTAGCTCGCAAGCAGCAGTTGGCCTCCGTGAGGCTAGGCGGCCCCTGCAAAGGCACCCGGAGGGCAGTGAGTGCTCCTCGAACCACATGCAGCTCCGGGTTGCAAGGCAGAACCCAGTACGTGCCCAAGAGCAGCGTGGGGAGAGCAGACCCATCAACATATTTTTGGGTCAGACAGATGCTTGACAAAAGGTCAGCAAGAAGTTTGTTTCTAAGCCCGCTGGATTTGCCAAAATACCAATAATGTTTTGGGCCCGGGGGTTGGAGGCAGGGAGAGAGAGTGGAAAGGAATTCTAAATGATCAAAGAAAGGTCCAGCCCAAACCATGTTAATAAAAACAAGACTTTAGAGCGAAGTTGCCAGATTTTCCAATGGATTCAAAGCATTTTTTATTCTAAAGAGTACACAAGATGCTTTTCCTGTGTTGACTTGTCTCCTCCACAAACACAGACGCGCGTGTGTGTTTTACAGGCAGCACCGGGCTTCCAGTAGGACTTTACAACTCTTCGGAAAAACAGGGCTCCTTATTCATGCGTACAAGAAAGTGCAGGTTTTAGACCGGACCCTGTTCTCCTTTGAACAACGTGTAGGAAGATTAACAGGGGGCAGAACTGATTCACTGTTCCGGCTGGCACAAGTCAACCTGCTCAGTCAATGTGAGGGCATCTGCTCAGGCTGAAGGATGGGGAAGTGATGGTGTTATCCAAGTGGGCAGCCAAGGTCAAGATTAGGAACTGTGTCAAGGGCACAGTTGACCATTCACTCAACATATTAGTTCCCTCTCGCCACAGAAGTGATTACCAAAACCTGAGCAGCTTTAAAACACCCACTGACCAGCTCATCTTCCTATGGGTCAGGAACCTGGAAGGCTTGCTGCTCTGTGAGGAGCTAACAGGCTGCCCTCGTGGTGTCGGCCAGACAGACTCCATCTGAAGATTCTGGGAAGAGTCTGCTCCCAGGCTTCTTCGCCTCATTGACACAATTCAGTGCCTCGCAGAGGCCACTTGCAGGTCCCGGCCTCGGGGACTCCCCATCGCTTAACGGCCATGAACTCTTCTCACAAAGACTCCCTCTGGCACTTCCTCACTCTTCTTTGACATTGTCAAGAAACTTAATGAGTGTCAGATGATCAGAAAATGATCGGAGTGGGTTTAACCTATTTTAAGGTGAAATGACCAGTAATCCTAGCATCTGAAAAATCCATTTTGCCATATAAGGTAACATAATCATGGGAGGAACACTGGTGGTAGACGGTCACTGAGGTCACCTTGGAACTTAGCTTATGATTAGCCAACATCAGTGGAACTGCATTGTTAAATCAACCAAAAAAACTAAAAATAAGAAATCCCCTATCCCTCCCTATTTAGATGGCTTCAACATGGCCTTCAACATGGTCTGATGTCAGAGGCACAAGTGAATTTAGAGTTCCGCTTCTGCCCCTTACCAACTCTGTGACAACAGACCTCACCATTTGTCACACTGAACCCCGAGTTCTATGTTTGGAAAGGAAAAGGAGAAAACAATACACATCCCCTAGGGTTTTTGTGAGAATTAACTGAGCTAATAAATGTAAAACAAATCTAGTTCTATGCTTTGTGCATAGTGGGCACTGAAAAGAAATCCCCAAACTCTATCTTGCTTCCGCAAAATTGCAGGTGGGCTATAAGAATTTATTCCCACCCCATCACCTTAGATGCTCAGCATATTTCTCAGTACCCTTTTACAATCCATATAGGTCAAATTTTTGCAATACTGAAACTAAGAGCGCTATGCCACCAGCAGAAGAGCACTGAAAATTCTGAGTATAGCAGTGTTCATAGAGTTGGGCTATACCAGTTAGTGTATATTTAGTAGGCGAATCTGGTACATACAAGAAAAAAATAATATACTTCTGGCACATTTGATTTCAAGTGTAATGCCATTAAGCTCTGGAAAAGTGCTGTTAATTTTATAACAATCCTATTTCTAAGGAACGTATATGCCAGCACTAATCAAATCTCTTTCTCTATTAAGTTATAAAGTTCCTACTACCTGTATTTGTCAGATCAGAAAATTCCAATGATTTAGATAAGTGTATATATAACCATTTTGCAGATGAAATTTGAGAATAATTTCAATAGTTCCTCAGGATTTGTTAAATAAGTTCACGGCAGGATTAGGAAAATTCCAGAATAACTGTCTCCTAAGACAGAACAAGTGACCCAAGTCCTACACTAAGCCATGGACCACAATGCTACCTTCACATCTTCCAAATGTTTCTACCTCCCAATGCAGAAGGAGAGCTGAGTGAAATGAGCAAAGCATCTCCAAACAGCAAGTTAACCCAGGTCATGGTTCAGTTTGTTAAGAGCTGAGAATTGCTTGCCAGTCCCAAGTGCATTATCTCATGGGTTCAGAAACATCATATCCCCAAGCTTTTTAAAATTCCTGTTCTTCTGTACAGAGCTTCCTAGAACAAAATCACCCACTTTATAATCAGTTGTTGGTAATAACTGAGGAATGGACATGGAAAGTCAGAGACTTGAAGGAAAACAGATGTTTCCAGGATTTTTGTGTTTTCTTCCCCCATTGATACAAAAAAATCAAAAACCAAAAAACAACTAAGAAATAACAGAAAAGCTTCCCGTGCTTCAGTGCATTTTCTCCAAAAAGCAAAAGTGAAAAAAGCTGCATTTCTCTCATAAGTGGATTCAAAAGCACTAAGTATCAAAACTACCACCAAAATAATTACACAAGACCAGAAGAGAAAGCTGGCATTTTTAATCAACTCATCTGCAACTATTCCAGAAATTTGGAAGCATGGGGCTGGTTTCTATCATTGGAGGATTTGGCAAGCGGCGGGAGGGTAGGGGGCGGGGTGAAGAAAGAAAGACAGAAAAGAAAGCTTAAAGGATTGGGGGAATCCACTACTGAGGAGGACTCTAAAATTTTATTCCACCATTAAAGTTTAAAGAATTCTTGGATATTTTCTAACTTTTAGAAATGTCGGTGAATTTAAAAATCAGAATTATGACCTCTAATAAATCAATGGCCTTTTAAAGACTGAGTGGTCATACTAAGTTTAAAATGAGCAGACAAGAGGTAAATGGGAATGGTTTTCCTATCTGTACGCCTTATCCAAATCCTTTGACGCTTTGCTCACTTCTTTTAATTGACCACAATGTATTTCCACTAAAAGAATTCCAGCCACTTCGCATTCCTCTTGGACTAAGAGCTGTATTTCAACTGCCTAATTACTAATACGCCAAAGTACCAGTCACAAAAGTGTTTTGACAATCAAAAAGTTAATATGGAAGTTTTACCAGTTCTTAAAACTAGTTTATATGACTAAGTCTTTATTTAAGGAAGACCTAGTATAGAGAAACTAACTCATCTATAAATAAGCAGCTTTTTATAGGGTATGTAGAGAAACATGTAGCTCTTTCCTTCAGGAAGACTGTAGTATACCCGATGTGTACTTTTATACTCAGTAAAGCTGGCTTAATTCTCAAATTAGTTTGTGTTCATCATCAAATATTTTTTATTCCTATAAGAACAACTGAGCAGGAGCGCCTGGGTGGCTCAGTGGGTTAAGCCTCTGCCTTCGGCTCAGGTCATGATCTCAGGGTCCTGGGATCGAGCCCCACATCGGGCTTTCCGCTTGGCAGGGAGCCTGCTTCTCCCTCTCTCTCTGCCTGCCCCTGTTCTACTTGTGATCTCTCTCTGTCAAATAAATAAACAAAATCTTAAAAAAAAAAAATAACTGAGCATTACTTTATCCAACCTCCTCATTCCCGTTTGTCACTAATTCAACTTAAATACCAAAAGTAGAATAATGTTCCTAAAACACTGCTTAGGCTGTCTTCTCTGCCAAAGCATTTACAGTGTTACCTTCCAGATCACGAGCAGAATTCTCCCCTCTTTCCACCAAAATCCCAGTAGGAATGTTCTACTACTATCCAGATTTCAGTAAGTCTGGACTGGACCCTCCACACCCCCCCCCCAATATCCAGTACTCCTTCACTGATCCCAACACAATGCTTTCTTGGTGCCAGTCCCCTTTTGGGACAACAGGTCTCATTCCTGTTCACTTTACTGATCTCTTACCTCTATGAGGAAGGTCATATTTTCTACAGAAACTATTTTCATAGTGAACCAAGTTACAAGGACTATAACTTGATTACCAAACATTCAGAAAATAACAAATAAATTTCAAACTCACACTAATTCTATCGCCAACTACTCTGAGTTAACATTTTGATGTAATATTCTTGAAAAATTGTATTTTGTTATGGTATATACTTCAAAAATGGTATCCTATTGTTCCAAAATCTCATCAGCTCTATTTTCATTAGCAACTACATTACAGACATTCTAATACAAATCTTTGCACACCTTATTGTTCTATTATTCTTCTGAATCTGTGTACATCTCAGCACCCAACAGAGTTCTACCTTGAAGCCCTCAATGCAGAGGGTGACAAGCAAACACATAAAGCAATACACAATCAGTAGTATATTACAACTTTTTTCTATTTATGACTGGAATAAAAATAAATTCACTGAAGCTTAGTGAATTTTCAGTTAAACTGTATATAGCAGTTTGTTTCACATCAGAAAACAAATAGATTGTCACATAAATGTATTTAGTAGATTTATACTATAGGAATATGAATACACAGATAAACATTTGTTAAAATAAATTAAATCAGAAAAGATTCTAAAAAGGAGGGTCATTCTAGAGAGGGAAGTTTCTTCAAAACAAATACTGATAATATCTTTAAAATGATCCCTATGGCAAAAAAAGAAGTTGGAGAAAGATATCAAAGTAACAGTTTTGATATGTGGAAAAAAATCTTTGGCCATCAACTCGTGTGTCTCAAACTTGAATAATGAATGGATCCATGGAAGTAAAACGTGTGGGAATCTCTTTTGGATATCAGCCACCTCTGTGGATTCATGGTCTCTGATTCACAAGCCAAGAAATGATGTTTGAATGTTCTCTTACAAAGCAGGAACTAGACAGAAGCATCTGGCATGCTCTTGCCACCAGCTTCTTATAGAGCAACAATTATGCACATATGTGATTAAGTTACCTTAAGCCCAACAGAACTGTAGGATTCTAGCTCAAGCTGGAGTTGAAAGTTAACTTCTCCATTGCAAGGAAATCTAGTAGTGAGAAAATTGTGTTTTCATGGATGACCCCAAGATGTACCATAATTTAAACTAAAGATGAATACAGGCAAGTAGTAATTAGAGTCACATGAATAAAGAATATAAATTTTCTTAATTTTTTTGAGGGGGCGATACTCATCTGCTTTCATTTACCAATTCCCTCAAATTCCTCTGTCACTCTTTGCCTGTAGTACTTTCCTATTTCAGTCACATGGAAACCCACTGTATTGGGGTTGGGGGTGAAGAATGTAGATTCATTCAAGAAATAATTCAGTTATTACAAGTCTGTAGAGATTCATGCTCTTTGCTTTCCTTAGATTTCTACTTTGAGATTACTAGACAATATAAAATGCTAATACTTTAAGAAAGATAGCCACACATATAGCAAAGGCAATGAAATTATTCCCAAAGTTATGGTATAATAATTAATACAATTCAAATTGTGAAATGCAGTTAAAATAGTTTAATGCTTTTTTCTCAGCACTACAGAAGTTAGGAAATGGATTCTCAATAGATCCTCACTTGTAGTTCCTGAGAATGTGACCATATTTAGAGACAGGACTGGTATCCTTTTAGAGGAGAAGATTAGTACACAATTGAAAGACCATGTGAAGACAGAGAGAGAAGGCAGCCATATGAAGCCACACGGAGAGGCCTTAGAAGACACCAAACTTTCAAACACCTTGATCTTGGACTTCTGGCCTCCAGGATTGTGAGAAAATAGACGTGTGTTATTTAAGCCATCCAGTATTTTGTTATAGCACCGCCAGCAAACTAACACACTGTAGGCTCCTTGTTTACTCTTTCCCGTTACTGGTGTCCTTTGAGGCACAGGTTGCCTCAATAACTTTGTGATAAGTATATGGGATTAACTTACATTATATTATAGTACATTATTTGAAAATTATACCGTGTTCATTATTTCTTTTGGATAGGAGACCTCCATAATTAGGCATATCTAATTTTGACTCCCAGTTTTGCCATATGTGATCTATGTGAACTTGGGCAAGTTTCTTAACCAATGCGTCCCAGATTCTTAATTTAAAAATGGGAATAAGATTTTCTTTGTAACTATTGCAGACATTAAAGTAATGCATGGGTCATTGACATGAATTTCATTCCATTTATTCAGTAATGCCATAAATGAAGTATCTTTCTATATGATTTTATCTTTTGAGGCAATATGTATCTGATGACAAAAGTAAAGATTGGCCAACTATGGAGGAATTCAGTCACACTTGACTTTAAATTCAACTAAGTAACGTCTTAGACATGAGGAGTTTACATAACGTCTTGGCATTAGGAGAGAACACCTGTTCCCAGATATTGATATCTGTTCATGTTGAAATCTCTGAATTACTATGTTTTCCAATCCTTGGACGTGATCAGCCAAACATACTGACAAGTGCCAAGATGGCGGTCTTCCCAGTATTTTCTGGCTGCTAGTCAATGTGATTTACATCTTCCTTGACTTTGACTCTACACTTACATCTTCCTTTGACTTTGACCTTATTTCCAGCCAATCCTATCCTTTTTTGGAATTTTGAGAAGCACAGAGATGAAGCAGTTGATGAAACACAGAAGAAATGGATTTGATCAAGGTTTTTCTGTCTCAACAAGTGATGCCTCCCTTTCCAAACTTCAAGAGAGGGGCACAAGTCAGGAACACCCACATGCTGCTGATTCACTTTTGTGAAGTTGAAAGCTTGTATCTGCTCAACTCAAAGCTGAGCCATGAAAGGCTAATGTGGGGAGGAGGTGAAGGACATAGATGGTTCCTCTATAGATACACTCAATGTGCCCTTTTAAAAAGATTTATTTGACAGAGAGTCCAGAGGGGCGAAGGGCAAGGGAGAGAGAAAATCTCAAGCAGATTCCCTGCTGAGTGTGGAACTTGACACAGGGCTTGATCTCAGGATTCTGAGCTCATGACCTGAGCCAAAATCGAGTCAGATGCTTAACCAGCTGAGCTACTCAGAAGCCCCAATGTGCACTTCTTCCATCTCCAATTTATCTTCCTTCGTGGAGCCCATGGAGTCTTAATCATGATCTCAGTGATCAGGGGAAAATCCTAGCCACAACCTAGCTCTTCCTGCAAGCTGTTTATTGTTTAGGTCGGGAACCTTGGCTCTTATGATTCAATAAATACAGATTAAAACTCACTACTAGGCATTTACCCAAAGAACACAAAAATACTGACTGATGTTTATAGCAGCATTATAAAATACAGCCAAACTATGGAAAGAGCCCAAATGCCCGACTGATGAGTGGATAAAGGAAATATGGTGTGTATATACAATGGAACACTAGTCATAAAAATCTTGCCATGTGCAACAATGTGGATGGAGCTAGACAGTACTATGCTGAGCTAAGGAAGTCGGAGAAAGCCAGATACCATATGATTTCAATCATATGTGGAATTTAAGAAAGAAAACCAACGAACATAGGGGAAAGAGAGAATGGGACGTGGGGAGAGTGAAGCAAACCGAGAAACGGGCTCTTAACTCCAGAGAACAAACTGGTGGCTACTGGAGGGGAAGCGGGTGGGGGATGGGTCTAACAGTGACGGTACTAGGGAGGACACTTGCTGTGATGGGCACAGGTGTTGTACGTGATGAATTGCTGAATTCAACTCCTGAAACTAGTATCGCTTTGTATGGTAACCCGCTGGAATTTAAATAAAAACTTGGACGGTGGGGGAAGTCCAAGTAAAGGTTTTCCTCAATGACATGTGCTTTACCTTGAGGGTTCAAAAGTCTGCTTTAAAACAACAAAAACTCCTCAGATTCCTTGTCTTCCTACAAGAATCCTACCCTGAGGCAGTAAGAACAGATCAGCACACATCACCACCCACACGCCCGCTCCCTGAATTTGAGAAGCAGGCAGGGAAAGGAGACAGGAACTAAAAATGCGAGAAGTGAGGAACACATTAGTCTTTATAATTTTATGCTGCCACACATGTCAAGTACTCACAATGGTGCCAACGATACCAACAGGCACTGATTTGTTTTAAATCTGTAGGAGATTAGCAGAGTGTGCATTATCAAGTTTACCAGGAAACGGAAGCACAAAGGTTGACTTAATGGTGATCAGTCTCAGGCAAGTGTGGGAGACACAACTAAAACACGGATTCCCAGATACCTTCTTCATTTCTTTCCAGAATACTGTGTGGCCTCAGGCAGCTTGTTAAAAGTGATAATTTGTTCTTCATATGTGCCAAGGCTGTCATTCATAAATCTTTTATTTTTTAAATTTTTTAAAACGATTTATTTGTTTGACAGAGACAGCAAGAGAAGAAACACAAGCAGGGGGAGTGGGAGAGGGAGAAGCAGACACCCTGTCGAGCAGGGAGCCTGATGTGGGGGTAGATCCCAGGACCGTGGGATCATGACCTGAGCCAAAGGCAGATGCTTAACGACTCAGCCACCCAGGAGCTCCCATAAATTTACTTTTAAGTGAAAATTCAACAAGACTAAGAAAAAAAAAACCACTTTGAGGTATTCTGTAAGTTATAAGCTTTTCCCTAATATTTTATTAATTTTTAAGAGTGGATTTCTCTGCTGTGGAAAAATGAATATTACAGAGCATGAAAGCTCAGTGTTTCATTAGGTTATGTAGGAGTAATGTCTTGGGAACCTTTTGTACAGATTTTGTACATATTTCTATGTAACTTCATCTAAGAAAATAAGACTTGAAAAAGGACTAAGTTTGGGAAGTGTGTGTAGGTGAAATAGAGAAAGTATGCATAATGAATGCCCCCAAGTCAACTTTCAGGAGGAAGGATAAAGTAATTAGAGAAACAGTGTGAAAATACTTGTTGCTAGGCAAAGTTGTGGGGCCAAATTTTAGGCATTTTATTACCTCAGTGGAGTTCCCTGATACCATCTTTAAAGGGACCCCCCAAGAGGCACCTGGGTGGCTCGGTCGGTTAAGCATCTGCCTTTGGGTCAGGTCATGGTCCCAGGGTCCTGGGATCGAGCCCCACGTTGGGCTCCCTGCTCACCAGGGAGTCTCTCTCTCCCTCTCCCTGACACTCCACCTGCTTGTACCCTCTCTCTCTGTCAAATAAATAAATAAAATCTTTAAAAGGGCACATGTTGTGATGAGCATTGGGTATTATACACAACTAATGAATCCTTGGACACTACATCAAAAACTAATGAGGTACTGTATGCTGGCCAACTGAACATAATTAAAATAAGTGAATAAAGCCCCCCACATAATAAATAAACAATGGTGATAAGTAGATTTTCCATTGACTCATATCAGATTTTATAGAAAATAAAGGAATATGCAGTGCAATTTAGGCAAAGTAGGTGGCATAAAATTTCAAGTTTCCAACTACCCATAAATGTGATCAGCATATATAATACACTTATACAGTTCATTTTCCTAAAGAAGGGCAAAAAAATGTCAGTGATGGGAAATAAGAGAGACTTTAATGATGAATTTTTGCCTAAGAAGCCCACCCAACCGATCTTTTTCTCTTCACTTCACTGTTACTAGAATGAGTTCTTAGTCTTTATTTTTTTCTTCTGTGTTTAATATAATATCACTAATAAGATCTCCATGCACACACAAGTATAACAATGATTTTATCTGTGGTTACATTAAAATTCCCAATAATAAAAGGTTTTCTGAGATTGCTAGTATGAGAGCATCTACAAGCAAGTACTGTCATGAATCTTTTGAAAATAATGTACGAGGACATGTCAGATATTCCATAACAGCTTGAGAAACCACAACATTAAGATTTATATATGATGACCTTTTAAGGAAAGCTTCAAATACACTTTAGAAATGGGCCGATGACTCAAGAAGAAATGGGTCTTGTTGAACCCCAGTGGATTTGCTGAATATATGAGCAGCCATTTTGTTCTGTTTCACCTCATGTGGCTTGCAAACAATTTTTTAGAGAAAAAAATATATTTTTGGACTTCTTTTATATGTAATAGTGATTTCAGGTATAGGTATTGTGACTATTGAGATTTTGTTTTGGAGACAGTTAAAATAAAATTTGAAATTTTTATTTTTTCTTTCTTCATTGGCCAAATGTACCGTAGCTATGAATGCCAAGTTGGAAAGAGAGGAGTACCATGGCTTTCTCACTTTCTTAAGGAGACCTGAGCTGGCCCCAGACCCCACTAAGTAGTTCACAAAATTGTTAGAAGGAAAGGAAATCCAGTACTGAATCTGAGCCTCCAATACCATGATGCCTCCTGGTGTAGGCTGCCCGCTCAACATTTATTGGCATAGTTGTGGGAGTGGGGTCACAACTTTTCCTGTGGTCTTTGGCTAGAGTAGAGCAGTTATTGTCTAAAAGGTTTCTTGCTAGGCTGCCCCTTTCCTGGTCCTTTGGCTAGAGAGAGGAGACTTTCACTGAGCTGGTGGTGGTGTTTTGTCCATACCTGCTGGTGGTTGCCAGCTTCGCCATCTCCAAGTCTGGGGTATTGGACACTAAAAGAAAACCCAAGGGAGACACTCCTGTGTTAATCCTTGGGACCCAAGTTTCCTAGCTTTTCTCCACTTTTCTGAGTTTGTTTTTTATGTTTGGGTTATGATTTTTAGTTATCCTTACAGAGAGAAATAGGGGAAAGTAGATCTGCTTCTTTCCAGAGGCAGAGTTCTATGGTGTGCTTTTTAAATGGTGCTGTTTCAAAGACATAAGCAAAAAAAACTTCATATTATTAGTGATTTTATAACATATTGTTAGCCCCAAGTTTATACTACTATTGGAAAATTTACATGAGAAAGCGCGATTGGAAATTTACATGTAGAAACTACGATTACATAGTATTCTTGTGACTAAAAGCAAGCTAAACATGTAGAGTAACTCCATATGTTGATGTATCTCCAAGTACCTAAAATTTACTTGAAGAGTAGAATACTGTTGGCAGACACTCCAAAAGGATCATTCTTGTTCATCTTTTTTCATGGGAAAGGAGAAAGCCATTTGAAAGGAGGAATACTTCTGCATCATGTGCCTGAACTAAGTGACTTTCCCCACAGTTTTTTTAGTTTGTGATTATCATTATCATCAGACTATGTCAACCCAGTTATCAAGGTACAAGTCATCTGCAGAACTGCCCTTGGGGGATGAAAATGATGAGCTTTGCACAGAGACCTAAACAACTACCTGGATTCCAGATGAGAAAATAATTGTAATCCGTGGAGGTTATCACATCATAAAAGCAATAACTATTGAAAACTGGAAGATAATTAGTTAAAAGAATGAAAATATTTTCAATGATGAGAAGAGCAACTCATTGAAAAGGCACAGTCTAAAGATAATATTTTGTGCTATTTGTACTTGAGGCCAAGATTCTGAAAAATTATTATAGAGTCAATCATGTGGTTGTTTCCTGATTTTAACTTTATTTAAGGATGGTATTTTGGTATTAAATACACTATATATTAAAATACATGAAAACACATTGATGCATTAAAGAGGAAACAGAAACAGAAATGGAAAAGGATAATATTAAAGGAGCTCAAGTATTTTCTAAAAATATAACTTTGACTCTAACTTGGCCAAGATTGTATATGCTTTCAAGTACATAATTTCAACAATGAACAGGAAGTTCTCGTGCTTTTTCACTACCTGTTTACAGTCACAAATCTAATTGAAAGAAAAATTCCACTCTTAAAACATTTCATATCAATTGCTTTATGCCTTTTGCCATAGCTTGACATTTCAGGGTCATTAATAGAGGTCACAAGTGGTTAGAAATAAACTTAACCAAGCTGGTAAAAAATCTGTACCCTCAAAACTTTAAGACGCTGGTGAAAGAAACTGAAGACGACACAAATAAATGACAATATATCTTGGGGTCATAGGTTGGAAGAATTTTTAAAATATCCATACTGCCCAAATCCATCTATAGAGTCAATGCAATCTGAATCTAGATTATGATGTCATTTTTCATAGAAATAGAAAAAAAAATGTATATGGAACCACAAAAGAACCCAAGTAGCCAAAGTAATCTTGAGAAATAACAAAGCTAGAGGTATTACACTTCCTGATTTCAAACTGTACAGCAAAGCTGTGGTAATCAAAACATACTACTGGCATAAAAACAAAGACCAATGGAACAGAGCAGAGAGCCCAGAAGGAAACCCATGTATGTATGGCCAACTAAATACTCAATGGAGTAAAGATAGTTTCTTTAGTAAGTGGTGTTTGGAAAAACAGTCATACACAAAAGAGTGAAACTGGGCCACTATCCTTACATCACATAAATTATCTTAAGATAGACTGAAGACTTAATGTAAGATCTGGAATAGTCAGACTCCTAGATGAAAACATAAGGAATAAGCTCCATGAAACTGGTCTTGGCAATGAATTTTTGGACCAAAGGCACAAGCAACAAAACCAAAAATAAACATGTAGAACTACATTGTTCTGAACACTTTGCACAAAGGAAACAATTCAATGAAAAAGGAAAATATCAAAGTTAATATCAAAAATATAAAAGAAACCCATACCATTCAGTAACAAAAAATGAATAATCCCACATAAAAAGTGTGTGATGGACCTGAATAGGGATTTTTCCAAAGACATACAGAAAGCCAACTGGACCACAAAAAGATGCTCAACATCACTAATTATCAGGGATGTGCCAATCAAAGCCACAATGCGGTATCAGCTAATAAACAGACTATGAAGAAGAGATAAACACTAGTAAGGATGTGGAGAAAAGGGAACCATCGTATACTACTTGTGACAATGTAAATTAGAAACCATTATGGAAAACAGTATGGCTGATTCTCAGATAATTAAAACTAGAGCTACCATTCAATCCAGCAGTTTCACTTCTGTATTTATGTGTGTATATTTGTATATTCAAAGAGAACGAAATAATCTCAAGGAAGTATCTGCATCTCAGTGTTCATTCAATATTTTTTATAATAGCCAAGACATGGAAACAATGTAAGTGTCCAGTGGTGGATCAGCAGATAAAGATGTACCCATACACAGTGGAATATTATTCAGTCATAAAAAAGAAGGAAACCCTGTATTTGCAACAACATGGATGAACCTTCAGGACATTACACTAAGTCAAACAAGGTAGAGGGAGACAAACAGTATATGATATCCTTTGTGGAATCTAAAAACGAACCCTAAAAACCAAAGACACTGGTGGTTGCGGACATGTGTATGGGTCCACAAAGGGTTTTTACAAAACTCCAGTTATAAAATAAGTTCTGGAGATGTAATGTAGATCATGGTGCCTATAGTTAATGACACTATTTTATATTTGAAAGTTGCTAAGAGACTAGGTCTTTAAAGATTTCACCACAAAAAAAGAAAAGGGAGAGGATGTATTAACTTACTGTGAGAATCATTTCACAATAAATATGTATAGGACATCATCTCATTGTACACCTTAAATGATGCTATATGTCTACTATATATCTCAATAAAGCTAGGAAAAGCTTTCTTCAAAGATTTATAGGTCTTTATATTTCTAGGATGCCTCTTACTCTAACACTATATCCAACCCCAGTATTCAGGCAGATTTAATACTCAGTCTCCTCAGTTTCTTGATCTTGTCTACAATAAATGTTTATTACTAAATGAAGAGTGAATATCTTTCTGCATCCATCTTCTCACTCCCACTGTCCTACATGTCTATATGTTGGCTATGTAGACATATATGTCTATATATTGGCTGTGCCGTCATATATGTCTATAATCCTTAGATAATCCCAACTTAATTTATCCTACTCTGAGAACATTCCAGTTTATTTCCTCCAGAATCCTCAGTACAGTTTCAGCGCCACTATCCATTAACCCAGTCAGCTATCATGAAAGATTACGTCCCTCTTGACAATGTAAATTTCAATTAGTACAAATATCACAAAAGCGGAATTTTACAATGAGCTTCATGACATAACTAAGAAAGTTATGATCAATCCCTGTCCCTCATTATGTTCTTTTGACAAAATCCCACTCCTGCTTACCCCCAACAGTCCATTCTACATCTGTACACATGTACCTCTCAGTTTCCTAGACAACTATTTTATACCTTCTCCTGATCTTCCAACCTATATAACTCTCCCCCCAGTCCTGTCAGCCCCCTAGCTCACAGGACACAAAAAGCAATCATTAGAGTTTTCCACAAGGTTTCCATGCATTATCAGCTTCTGTTCTCCTCTACTGAACTTAACTCTTTTAGGTCTTAGAACCAATTTAGATTTACCTCAATGTTTGAACTTCCTAGGCTGCATAATTCCAGAAATTTTATTTTCTTAAGTCATGTATTAGTTCAGGTTCCACAGTTTGAGGTGCAGATTTGAGTGTGGGAAGTTTATTGGAGAGGGCTCTCAGGATGGCAGCGAGGAGGGAATGAGGGAAGGACTGGTTTGTGATGCATTCAGAAGAAAAGATTCAACCAACACCATGACAGCTGTAGAGCAAAAATGGTCCTACAGAATTATCTCAGATTAAGGCAAGAGGGCTAAGCCCTATGACCCTCTACTGACCAGCTATTACATGCAGAATGCCCCTAAGAAAGAAGCATATATGGGCAAGACAGCTCCCTTCTGCCACATTACTGGGGAAGAAATCATAGTGAGTTATCAGCAGCCAACTCTGATTCCTGCAGCTGTGGGGGGAATGAAGGTTAGCACTCCAGCATCTGGACCTTCCACCACAGACTCTATCCAGCATGCTCTGATCAAACCAAATTCATTTATTCCTTATAGTAAGTGCACCCCACCTTGGAAGAACTCCTCTTAGAATCTGTTTGGTCTTTTTGGGGGAGAATCAATAGGAAGAAGGTTAGTAGAACAAACCCCAGCCCCTTCTGCTATACCTAGGGCCATACTGACATCCACCATCTTCTGTACTACCCATTCTAGATTCTCGTACCCTGGGCTAGCATCTGCACTTGGCCAGGTGGCTTATCCGGAGGGGTGACCTAAACCTCATCCTTGAGGGAATTCTGCTTCTGAAGTCCATGACTTGCTCAGGTAGGAGTATAGCACTTCTCTGTGTCCAATCAAAACCAGGCAAGGAAGTGACCACCAAAAGATGTCCCAGCAGATCACCGGGAGCCTACGTGGTGCAGCAGTCACCTTAATGTGCCCTGGTAAACAGCTCAACTGCCCTCGCCAGGATAGGGACTCCTCTTTGTGCCTGCTTATCTCTGCCCTGAAGCCCAAAAGTCACCATAGAACAGTCATAATATAAACAACCCTTGGCCTTGTACTTGGTCTTTCACTGCTCTTAGGATGCAGGAGGTGAAGGTCTCTTTATATGCAGACAAGGAGGTGCCTGATCACACTTCTACTCAAACTAGGGGTTAATACACTTTAGTTCCTCATTTTCTCTCTCCAGTCCATCCATGGGACTCAAGAGTAGCCAACACACTCTACTGTTCTTACAATCACTGCTTGCCCCAATCATACAAACACCTGGGATAGTGCCTGGGATAATGCCCTGCTGTGCTTTCCACCCACAGCCCATCACAGCTGGCTGAGGGGTTGGGGGGGAGCATAATAACTGCAGGGCCACAAAAGGCCTGGAGCCATGAGCACTTCACCTACCACCTGGATGGAGTCATCATCACCCACATCCTGTTCATGGTGAGTCGTCAAGACCCCAGGCCTATCTGAGAGGCTGCTGTTCTCAGCAGAGTGCTGGAGCTGGCTCACCCCCTCTCTTGGGAAGGGACAACGTGCTTTTCCTCTGGACTCTCCATCCAGTAAGGGCAAGTCGGTAGCTTGAAATCTTCCAAGGTGGGAGTATTCATACCATGGAAGTTGACTAATGCTACAAATTAAGTTGCTCCCCACCGCACCCACGTAGCCCCAGAAAGCCCGTTCTTAAACATTTTTTCGCTAGTTTTCTCTTCAGCCCGCTTCTGGCACCCATGGTCTTAGGTTGAAGCCTCAAGAAACAGACAGAGATGGAGGTTTGGCAGCAGGAGGTCTACTGGGGTCCTGAGGGAATGAAGGAAGCAGGATGGGCCACTGGGGGAACTGACAACATCACACAGTCTTATCAAAGGTCTCCAGCAAGCCCAGCAGGAATTTTAGAGTTGGGACTGTCCCACCCAGTGGCCCAGAACTGAAGCAGGAAACCGGGCCTTTTAATGCCACTCCTGATGAGTCAAAGACGCCAGCCACCCCCAGGCGAGTGTGTCCCCTTAGGTGAGGCAGTTACTTCCATGGAGGGCACTTCCTGGGGAGGAACTCAGCTGTGACTAATAAGTAGCCAAAAAGCATTCCTGCAACACGTGGGGAACTGAGTGTTTCTGCACTAAAAGTGGAATGTGAACCACTGTGAGCACCCTTCTGTACAAATACTTATCTTACTTTATTTCTTAAGTACATCATTTACTCCACAAACCTATTTTCCCTATTATAAAATTCTTTATAATTCATTTTTTTAAGATTGTATTTATTTATTTGACATACAGAGATCACAAGTAGGCAGAGAGGCAGGCAGAGAGAGAGGGGGAAGCAGGTTCCCCGCTGAGCAGAGAGCCCGATGCGGGGCTCGATCCCAGGACCCTGGGATCATGACCCAAGCCGAAGGCAGAGGCTTTAACCCACTGAGCCACCCAGGCACCCCTCCAAAGCATTTTCTTATGGATAGTATTTGTACACATTGATATATTAATAGGAACATTCCTAAGAAATATGGTTAAATGGGTTGTATTAATTTATGGTTTCACCAGCTCGGTCACCAACACTAGTTATCAGTATTTGCAAATGTGACAGTTGAAAAATGTATTCAAGTTTAGTTAAACTGGCACTAAAATTGCTAACTGTCCTATATTCATCCTACTTTTCTCACTCTGAATGTTTTTTCCTTATTGAATTGAAAGGATTTTTTAAAATATAATTAGGATTCTAGCCTTCTTTTAAATATTTTTGAATATCTTCTCCATTTTTAAAATACATATGTTTTTGGCTACTGAGATGTTGTTTTATTGCATAATCAAAATTTTTGTTTTTTTCTCTAATGGGGTCTCACCTTTTTACATTTAAAAATACATCCACTACCTTTGAACATGTATAATGATCAGTATATAGGAGGCTTTCAACCAGTATCATCAAGTTGACTGATACAGAAAAGGACTGTAAGAAAGAAGCATGTTGAATTATATAAAATTGGGCATAAACTACATCATGAAGACAAAGATAATAGAAGAAAGAAGTCTATAAACCTTCATCTTTAAAATATCTGAGGGTCATCTATATTAAAGATCATCATTTGAGGGCCATCCTGGCTCATTAATGTAGTGTTTAAGTATTAAATATTTCATTGCCATTAACTAGCATGTATTCATTTAAAAACTATATCCTCTATTTATTAAATTGAAATGAATTAGCAGATGCTGTGTTGAATTGTTGATTCCTTAAACCTAACATAAGATCAATCTCTTTGGAATTTTCCTAAGTTTCTTAGCTTTACGTTATTTTCATTTATCTATGTGTCTTAACCACTATACACTTATTGAAGGCAAGAATTAGAACGTCAGTTTTTTACAGCTACTGAGTAATTTAACCAAGTATCTTTTTTTAAAAAAGTATCTTCTTGCACATTACTATTATCTCTAGAAATGAGGCTAAATGTATTGACTTCTTAGTATAAAGTTGGCACCATTTTAAATGCTTTCAATTACAATTCATATAATCTTTATAATAACCCTATGAATTAGGTGTGTTATTTACATTTTATCAGATGAAGAAACTGGAGAGCAAAAAAGTAATCTGCCAAAGGTCACACCTTTGTGTCCCTGAGAAAACAGTCTGACCCACACAGTCTTACTCCTAACCCCACATTTGGAATAAATTATATATTTCAATTATTCATGACAATAGTATCACATCAGATAAATAGGCCAAGGATGTGCCACTGCTGTATTGTAAAGAGTAACTATAGAATTTGGTGTAACTTGTATAATTTGATGTAATTTTCATGAGAAAATTAAAGTTTGATAACATTGGGTTTCAGGACAATTTATTTTATCTGTATTTTCTAAATATTCTAGAATATCCTTGAATGATTGAGTAATATAAAAGAAATAAAACAGCATTTGGTTCAGAGTGAAAAAGAAGGAAAAGGTAGAATTCTCTAAGTGACTTATATTTCACTGACGAAATCAGCTAACATTTTGGACAGGAAAGGAGTAGTGAGACCCTTTTCCTAGCATTATTCTTCCTTTGTTCCTCTCCTCAAAGAGAAGCTTAAAAGAGCACAGTGATTTGAAGCACTCAACCACAGATTAGTAACAATTCTGATGATTTATACCCATTTTAGATAAATCCACTGAACCTTCAAGATCATTTATATTTAAATTTTTGGTGTTTCCTTGATGACTTTTTAAGTATATGGTCAAATCCCTAAAATGAGGGTGTCAGGAAAGTTTAGTGAGCTGCCAGGACTGACCACATGGGGTTCATTTACAAAAGGAGCAACACCTTGTAACTGTAAGAAAAGTCCATTTAACCAGCTACCAGACCACAGCTCCTCATTTCTGGCCTGGAAGCAGTTCTGTACCCCATGCTTTTAAAGAACATTTTTATTTCGGGCACCTTTGCTCTCCTGTTCGTAGGCACTCAGGTGACTGTAACTCAGCACTGAAGGGAAGGCGCCCTCCTTCAGAGCCTCTAGCAGCTGTGCAGGACTGACTTCATGGAAGCTGCTTGTCCTGGGTCGGGCACAGCTATCTGAGCTCCCTGTTCTAAGTAAGTCCTATCATCTTCCCGCTCTTCAAAGCTAACCACGCCCCTTTATCATTTATCATCACATCATCAGTTGACACTGCACAACCCACATATTCTAGAAGAGCGTCTCAACAGGCTAGAAGCTTCCTCTACCATTTTCTTCGGTAACTTCATCTGGTGCTTTAACTTCAGAGAGACTCCAATGCAGGCAATCCCAGCCTTGACGCTGATATTTCAAATGACCTTCCCTGGGTTTTCTATGTGACAAGGCGCATAAGGGAATGACGCCGCGGTCACTTCAGTCATCTGGAGAACTTGAAGTGTCCCCAGGGAGCTGTCAGAACAATCAGCCCCTCCTTCAGGAAATGAGAGGAAGTGCCAACCCAGTGGAAATTTATTTATTACCTATTTGAAGGCTGCTGAAATAACAAAACATCCTTCTCACCAGGCAAACCAGGGCTACACAAAGAAACCGAGAATATTCTCACACTGGGGCGGTGAGTGTCGTTCAGGCAAGTGCTAAGGAGTATTTTGTTCAGGGCGCTCCCAAAGAAGGAAGGCGGCAACGCGATCGTGTAAAATAAATTAAGCATCAGTGAAAAACTTTCCTTGACCCAACAACTCCTTGCAGGAAATCTGCTAGAAGCCGACCTTGGCGCCAACCAGGTCAACAGGTCCTGCGTCAGAGTGAAGCTTTGTTACAGTGCCACTGTGCTGGGAAACCCCCGCACTCGGGTTCAAAGAGTTGGGGGAGGGAGTTTAAAAAAAAAATAAAATAAAATAAAACCTGCCACCTGGAGCAGCTACGCCCCAAATCAGAGGAGATGGCAAGCTTGGTTTCTCCAGCCTGGGGAGAAACCCAAGGATTGGAAACCTCCATCATTTTCTCCCCGTTGCCAGGGCAGAGCTCCACATCTAGAGACTTCGTGTGCTGACCCTGGGGCAGAGGAAGGCCGTCCCTGGCCTCACCTGCGCCTTCCCCTTCCTTTCCTCTTTCTGCACGGCCTTTTGGGGGCTACGTCTGATCTATAAATCTCTGTCAATCCCTGAGAAGAGATTCTTGTTTTCCCAATGGCCCCCGCCTGTGCTTTCCTGGAGTGCGTGTCCTTGGTCCTCTCTGTCAAGTCTTCCTCCTTTCCCATCTATTTAAAGTGACGCAACACATGAAAATAGGAAGACGGAATGGAGTCTCGAGACCATAACCTCGACATCCGGTCTGTCTCCATTCTGCGCGGCTTGCTCTACAGACACCAGACTCGGGGTTATCATTTCCTGTGGACCTGAACTTCCAGCCGGCCTATGGGTTTCAGCCTTCCCGGCCCCCACTGTCATCATTAACTCCACACCACGGGCTAGATGGTTCCCCTCAAAAATGGGAGGAACAGACCTTGAGCTCTGAGGCCCTGCCAAGCAGCTCTGATGGTCCAGGCCCCTTCCCCCTCCAGTGCTCAGGAAGCCAGTTCCCCAACACTACACGGCACCGCGAGGGCTGGCTGCTGGAACCCTGGCAAAGAGGAAGATTCTCCCCCTGCTGTGCAACGTCTTAGCGACCCAGGCAGCACCACGGCCTTTCCGGGGACACCTGTTTGATCGGCAGCAGGTCCAAACAGTGTGAGCAGGAAAGACCCCCAGTAAAGTTTTGTGACCACGGACGCTGGCAGCCATGTTCCCTCCAGAGGGGACACCTGAGAGGGTGACCGCTTACCCACAGACGCTCCAAGGCCTTTTTCTGACTCGGGATAGAACACAGACTAAGGGGCTCCTGGGAGTCCTCCTGGGGACGCAGTGTGTGCAGAGCAGAGCGAGAGCATTTTTCTAGAACCGGGCTGTCCACCCCCCCTCTCCCCTAGTCCAGCTCATGAGCGATCCTGCTGGCCACTTGTTTTTCTTAAAGACAGCACATTCCACAGGGTTGTGCGCGGTCAGCTGTGCCCCACAGGACACTGGCCACCCGAGGTAGAACCATGGTGCCCTCTGGAGCCAGGGAGGGACTGCTGTCCCCAAATCGTCATCCCCTCTCATCCCTGGGGCGGCGGCAGGTGCTCTCCTGCTGTTCCAATGTTTGGGACACGTCCTAGGTGTCTTTGGGTCTCCCTGACAGATCCTGATATGTACCGCTATGGTCATTCTTTTTTTTTTTTTTTTCCAAGATTTTATTTATTTGTCAGAGACAGAAGGAGAGAGAGCGAGCGCACAGGCAGACTGAGAGGCAGGCAGAGGCAGAGGGAGAAGCAGGCTCTCTGCCGAGCAAGGAGCCCGATGTGGGACTCGATCCCAGGACGCTGGGATCATGACCTGAGCCGAAGGCAGCCGCTTAACCAACTGAGCCACCCAGGCGTCCCTATGGTCATTCTTATAATAAAGAGCCGGCATGCTTTAAAGAGAGAAAGAGAGCTAGCCGAAACCTCACCTGCCTGAGCTGAAGCACTTCCCGGAGTTCATGAGAACACCGGACTCTTTCACAAGCCTGGGGGACCCCCGCCCCAAGTCACCCGCAGGGGAACTCAGTCCTCTAAAGTTACAAACGCTGTGTTTGGCTGCGCTGCTAGAAGTGCGGACGGCTCTGCCCCTGAGGACACGGCGGTGTTCGTGGCCACCGCGCCCTGCGTCCCCCCAAGGCTCCAAGGACAGGGGCGCGGGGTCCCCAGAGCGGGTGGGTGCCAGGGCCGCAGAAAGCCTCCTTCCGACCCCTCCTTCCCCCCACGGCCGCCCACCTCCCAGCACCTACCAGGGGGACCCCCAGATGCTGCCCCCAGCAGGCCCGCTGAGGAGGCCCCACGGCACCCAAAGTCCTGGCCCGCCCGACCAGGCTCCCCTGCCCCGGGGCCAGCCACGAACCTCCCCCCAAACCTAGCGGCTGGTCGGCGGGAATGAGCGGCCCGCAGACAGCCCAGTGACCGAGGGACCAAGGCCCCGCGAGAAAGTCCTCAGTCCCCACGACGGCGCTCAAGGCCCCCCACGTCCACCAGGCACCGGGCCAGGCAGGCGGGCGCCCCTCCCGGCCCCCTACCCCCACCCCCACCCCCACCCTCTCCGGGCCCAGCGGACCTGGCCTACCTGCCCCTGGGTGGGGAGCTCTGCTCGTCCCCCGCCGTCAGACCAGCGCCGGGAGCACAGCACGCGGCCGCCTCCGGGAAAGCCACGACCTCCAGGTGACCTCCCGGTGAGCTCGGCCCCACCTGCGATGGCTGGGAGCCTGCGCCGCGGACGCAGACGCACGTGGAGGCCAGGTGCGGGGCATCCCGGGCATCAGGCCCCGGGGTGCAGCTGGGCCCCGCCTGCCCCACCTGCAGGGTGTTCTAGACGCCGCCCGCCGCCCGCCCTCGGGCCCCGGAACCTGCCGCCGGGATCCGCCTGCGGCCGAAGCAAAACAGGTGAGAACCGGCTCCTGGGGCTGCTGCGGCCGATGGGTCACCCGTGAACAGACACAGTCCCTGAGAGAGGCATTGACACCCTCCAGTCCCAAGTGACAGATGCAGAAAAACACAAACAAAACGGATCTTAAAGCCTCTCAGGAGAATGTAGAACCACCTCAGAAAACTACACGGTTTGAGTGAAAACGCTGCTTTATTTAGACTTCAGCAAAGTCTGGAACTGCTCGTCTAAGAAGCTGCTTCGTGGAGGCAAAGAGCACATCCAGCTGAGGGAACGCAACAACGCGCCCGAAAACGCAGGCTGTGAAGGATCCGAAGAGCCGGTTAAAACCTCTGAGGCAAACGGTGGTGAAGCCGGGCAGGTGGGCAGGCCGCCTTCCAGACGGTTCCCTGAATGACCCACCCTGGCCCTAGAGCATTTGCGTGGATTGCAGCAGTGGAGGTCATCTGGTCATCGACGCTGATGGGTAGATGCTTCTTTTAAAAGGCTTGAGGGAGAAAAATAAGAAATACTCAAAAACATATTTGAAGAAATCCGAATGAATGAGGAACCTACAGGAGAAATTAGAAAAACCTTCAAAACTGTGTTTGCAGTCTGAAAACCTACAACTTGGAAGAAATGCAGCTGAAACTTCAAGTTCTGCCTAAATTCCACCCAAAGCATGCCATGGACATGGGCAGAGGAGGAAACGTGCTGCTTAGAAATAGAGAATGAATGTCGCAAGTGCATGGAGACAGCCCTCAATACATCAGAAGCCCCCCTTCTACAGGGACAGGCGAAGACGCGGACAAAAACCAGAAAAAAACTACTTTCTTCTGTCACAACCAGATTCTCCTCTATGGGAAAAGAGCCCATGGAAGTCTGATGGCAGCTCTGTCCACCAAGAGGCTCAGGTCATGATCCTGGGGTCCTGGGATCGAGCCCCAGGTTGGAAGAGTTATAGCGGCTAAAGCCGACTTCACTTCTAGCTTTGCCAGTGGCCCTTTTGCTCTTACACCTGTAGCCACAAAGGCCTGAATGGGGGGGGGGGGCTGTCCGTGGATCATCAGGCCCCAGGGAAAGAGGAGTTCCACCCGGGACAGCTCAGAGACCCACAGTCACACGCAGGCTTGATTCGGCTTCCGCAGCAGCAAACCTGAACCCCACAAGCACAGCGGAAGAGCTCCCCGTTTTCTCTCGTTAAAAGCAATTCTGTAAAAAATTAAAACAATAAATACAAAAAGGTAAAAGTAATTTTGATGTATCTCTTTATAGTTGAACGGCTACGACTTAAATCATGCTGCAGTTGCTCCTACTGAAGCCTTGACTGCATTATAACTTTAAGGAAAGTGTTTTTAAATACGGATTTGTTTAATGTAATTCTTATGGATACATTATTTCCACCTCCGTGGGCCCTCCAGAATTAGTTATTGTATGTACTGTTATTTTGTTTTAAATTAAACACTATGACTGAAACCCATCATTGAAATTTGATATAAATAGAGATGTTTAAGACAGGAAATACCATTTATGTGTGGTAAAATAATGTATTTCACACAAAATTTGCCTGTAGTATCAATGCATCCATCTACCTCTGCCTTCCAAAATATTCTAGTCTTCTGAGCTTTTTGTTCACTTCAGCTGACTTTTATTTTGAGAAAAGGAGAGGAATTATCAGAATTCTACTCTGAATAGGAGCAGGCAACCAAAGAAGGAATAAGAAGTAGGACATTATATTCTCGAAGCACATTAAGCACAGGGTCACGGTTTCTAACCTGTCCACTTGCCCTCACACTGATTGCGCACCTGTTGGCTGTCAGACACTCTGCAGGGGTTGGGGCTTCTAGAGGGTTCCCCTTCCACCACGTGGCTGGGAGGGCTCCGGAGCCAGGAGGGGGCTGAGAGGACAGAGCTGCAGGAATGTCAAGAAGCAGCCCCTTCCTCAAATGCGGAGGGGCCTTGAGGGGCAGCAGGTGAGGGAGGGGAAGAGAAGAGCGCGCTAAGTGGAAGAGAGCAGGAGAACACGCTCGCGCACCAGCGCAGCCGTGGCCTCGGGGTGAGCAAGCGGGTGTGGCAGGCGTTGGAAGCCCGCCCGCCCACGGGAGCTCTCGCCCACCATGCTAGGGCTTGGGCTTCTCCTCTCACTCCCGTGGAAGCAGCTGCGCAGAGCGTGCCGAGATGGCGTCAGAGGGAACGTGATGGCCGCTCCACAACAGAAGTCCTGGGGACAAGACGGGCAGCTGGGGGCGGCCGACTGCCCCGCGGGGTGGAGAACGATGGCGACTTCGGGAGACCTTGAAAAGGGAGCACGTGTGGGGTGTGGACTAGATGCGCATAGGGAGATGGAGTGACAGAAGAGTGTGAAGTTGTAAGATTTTCTGAAATCCGGTGGCTTTAAAGTTGGCACCAAAGAACAGACGGGGGGGCTGGGGTGTGGATCACGGAAAACCAGTTGCCTGTTCAGGCTCCGGTCCCCAACACACCCTACATAACCACATAAACGTAGAGACTTTTTACCTGGTGTTCCAAGAAAAGGCTAATGTTGTTAAACTGTTGTGGGTTCTCCCTCTCTCTCTCTTTTTTCACTTGAGGGCCTAAAACTGAATTTATCATGTTTTCGACGACCCACTCTCCATATTGATACATGCAAAGCCTTTTCTCCACCCCTCCTTGCCTTTCCTTCTTCCCCTCTTCTTAATGATGCAGGGAGCACCTGCACATCTCTACTGTGCACATCGGGGGGGGGGGGGGGGCCTGGGTGGCTCAGTGGGCTAAGCCTCTGCCTTCAGCTCAGGTCATGGTCTCAGGGTCCTGGGATTGAGTCCCGCATCGGGCTCTCTGCTCAGCAGGGAGCCTGCTTCCCTTCTCTCTACCTTTCTTTCTGCCCACTTGTGATCTCTCTCTGTCAAATAAATAAATAAAATCTTAAAAAAAAAAAAAAGTCTCTACTATGCAAATCAAACTAAAATGATCACAGTAATCTAAACCTAAACTTGCGGTTCCTCCAGCCCCATCCCATTCTCTCTGTCTGCTCTGGTGCAACCTGAATCCTTCATTCACATTTCTATGTAGCTTTATCATACATCTATATACACACATATATATTTATATTTATATATTCATATATATATTGCTAATACTGGATATCATCTTCCTTATTCCTATATATTCCTACCTATATTCCTATATCTATTCCTAAATATTCCTTATTCCTATATTATAATATATTATACTCCTAAAACTGGATATTTAAAACATTTAATCTGTTTTTAACTTTTTACTTTAACATTTTATTGCTAAGATTCATCCCTAAGGTCATACGCCACTCAGTGCTTTTTGCTAATTTTCTTGAATGGAAACATACTGTAGTTTATTTATCTACTCTCCTGTTGAAGGACACGAGATCATTTCCAAATTTGAGCTTTTATGCATGCTTTTCTCCCCCGGTCTATAGGATGCTTCTACCAAGTTGGGATTCCCCATTTTTTTTTTTCAGAAGAGGGAGATGGAATGAATTCTCTTCACATATTTTTTCCCATAGAGTTCTAAAAACACTTATTTCAACTCGAGTGATCTATCTTTTCACACTGACTATTGATGCTGAATCCACAAAGAGTGTTTATATAACACCAAATATGACAAGCCATTTTGCCTAGTTTAAACTACTGGTTGGCTCCACGGACAAATAAATCACACAAGTTACTGAAACTAACCCGTCCATTGTGTGCAGACAGTGCACACAGAAGCCCCATAAATCCTCACAGTGGTAGATCGGAGCGTTTTCTCTAATTTTCAGATAAGACATTGGTAGTGAATTGGATTCCCATCCCGTAAGACCCCTGTTCCTCAGTGGCACAGAGACTAGTTCCCGACCTAACAGGGACTAAATCGAGGACGCGCAGGCTGTACAGAGAACAAATGTCGTTCCTGAGCTTCAGGCCCTGAGCGGTAGCATTTCCACTGCTGTGCTGTCAGTGTTTCTTCTCCAACATTCTCTCCAAACTCCTAAACAGTGAACCTCCCGGCGCCTTTCCTGGCCTGGGGGTATCTGGAGTAAAAACACCTGCACTGTGCCGGTCGGTACAGACGCATGGGGACCTGCACAGAGAAGGACACGAGGACTCTAATGCTTTCGAGAAGATACCACCTGCCAGCCTCGCAGATGTTAACATCCCCAAAGTGGTGCAGAGTCGAAAAATGTGTCACTCGTTAAAACACTGATGCTTTGTCCTGCTGACTACAGGTGGGAGTTTGGAGGGTTGGGGGAGGGCTTCTGGGATAAGCGTCAGATGATTTTACCTCCCCAGTGTTTCCAGAATTTCTGTCTCAGCCAAATTTGAACAACATATTCACAGAGTTTCTTACTCTCTACATTTTCATTCCCTAAAGTCTCTCTGGAAATGGGGACTTTTTCCTCTTTCCACCAGAGTGTAGAGTACTCATTTTCTTTGCTCATTCAACAAATACGTATTGAATCAGAATGAAGTGCCAGGCACTCGGCCAGATCCCAGACATAGAATTCTGACAGAAGAAAAACGAAAAAATCCCCTGCCCTTAGCGGCTCTAAGGAATCGCCGTGTGAGGTGTCGTGAGCATGACAGCAGGGAGACCGAGGCAGAGCCTGACCCATTCTGGGCAGCACAGGAGAGAGAACCCTTAGGGAGGGGAAATGACGCTGGGGTTCCACGGCGAGACCCGAATGAGCGGCGGCCGGCATCAGAGAGGACGCACTTCCTATTGCTGCTTCTCCTCTGTCGGTCTGTCTGTCTCCCACGCAGGACACAGTATCCCCTGCTGACCACCACACCGCCAGCAAGGGCGCTGGTCTTCCCACTTCCATCCTGCCCAGGCTAATCAGTTCTTTTCTCAGTAAGCTTGGGAATATTTTGTTGTTGCTGTTAAGAGACACACAGAGAGAGAGAGAGACAGAGAGAGAGAAAGTGGGGGAGAAAGCAGAGAGGGGGAGAGAGAGAATCTTAAGCAGGCTCCATGCTCCCACACAGAGCCCAACATGGGGCTCGATCTCGTGACCTTGAGATCACAACCTGAGCCCAAATCAAGAGTCAGACACTTAACGGACTGAGCCACCCAGGTGTCCCAAGCTTGGAAAAAAAAAAAAAAACACGATCAACGTGCATTAAGTCATGCTTAATCCAACCCTTAACATCCCTCCACAGCTCCCCATTTGTTTCTAGCTAATTCTCTTTGCTGTGATCCTCAAAGCCCTGTCCAGCATCTGCACTACCTATCGTGTGACGTCACCTCCTGCTCGTCCCATGGACTGCTCACGGGTTCGGCAAAGCTCTTCTTCACAATTCCCCCAGCAGGTCAACATCCCCGCTCTGGGTCTTCAGGCCGGCTCTCTGCCCAGAATTCTCTGCTTCCTTTCTGTATGACTAAAAGAGTCTCGTCTTTCAGGTTTCAGCTTGATTGGCGTCTCCTCAAAGTCTCTACCCTTTTCATGTCTTTCATAGAACCTATAAAAATTATATTTCATTTATTTGTACAATGTTTCTCTCTCTTCTACTAGACTAAAATCTCCACAAAAGTAACAACCACATTCCTTGTTCTGTATCAGAGGTTAGTGTAGGGCCTGGTATATCATAGACCCTAAGTGCATGTTTTTGCTGAATAAATGGACTGACGTGTCAGATACACTTTTTTTTTTTTTTTTTTTTTTTTAAATAAAATCTTTGTTACAAGATTACTCTACAAGCAAGGGGGAAAACGGGGAAAAATTTTACATAATACAAGCTGATAAGTCCCAAGATCTTTAGGATGAGTCAACACGTGGGAGAGTCAGTGGTTTAGTTACAGTTCAAGGTCAAAGGCCTGAGACCCCGGAGAGAAGATGGTGTCCTTGCACTCTGGAGTCAAGAGAAACCTATGGCCAGTTGGAAGGCAGCCAAGCCAGAGGAATTCCCTCTTACCGAGAATCCTTTTTGTTCTATTCAGGCCTTTGACTGATGGGATGAGGCCCACCCACCTACCACTGGGTAGAGCAGTCTTCTTACTTAGCCTGCCAAGTCCAATGTTAAAGTCACCTGAAAACACAGACATGACATTTGACCAAATGTGTGGGCACCCTGTGGCCAGTCAACTTGACACATAAATTAACCATCCCCATCTCCCAGTAACCTCACAATTGTGTTTCCGCTGCATATCACTGACCTTTAAGCTTTTTGGCTGAGCCCTTTAAGCTTTTGGTTGAGCCCAAATTCACAACACAGGGGACTCCAGAATACACTGTGCGTGATTCCAAGATGCAGGTTCCTCATGACTCTTGCTGCTGCCCGACTCTTTGTGCTTCTGGAGCTGGAATTCTGCCTGCGAGGGAACAGACGTAACTAGAGGCACAGCAAGAACCCCAAAGTGCAAAGTCACCACCACCACCAAGTGACAGAACACAAGACATGGAATCTATAATAAATAATAAATATTGGTAGTATTGTAATTGTGTAGTAATAAATGTTTGTCATTATTACTGAATAAACATCATTTACTTACCGCATGCCAAATACTGTTCCAAGTACTTTACTTATCCTAATTTAATCACCATGATGGCCCTAGTTACTACGCTTATTCCTCTTCTATAGGAGAGCAAACGGAAGCACAGGGAGGTTAAGGATGGAGATACTAAAGGCAAATCCCAGGTCCATACCCAGACATGTCTGCTCTGGAATCTGTGTTCCTTCCTAATGCGCTCGACTGTCCGTCGGAGAGCCCACTGTGCTACTGACACTTCACTTCTTTAACAGCCACGTCAGTTCCGCAAGTTGAAATGACTACACGAGGAAAAGGAAGAAACAAAGACCATCTAATTTACAGTGAAGACACTGATGTTGACTGCTGAGGTGACATGCCCAAGGCTATAAGGCAACTTAGCGGAAAAAAGGACTTTTCCAGCCAAATCTGTTGGACCTCTAAACCAAGTCTCCAGTATTCCTCAGCCACCTCATCTACGTGGATTGACGCCCAGTGGGTTCCTCCATCTCCAAAACCAAGCTCCCAATCCAGATGAAACATCATCTTAAGTGTAGAGCACAGTCAGGATCAGGGAACTTTAGTCGGGTCATATTTTTTCTGCATGAATTTTATGTATCAGTGAAAAGGGAATAGGTAGGGCTTGTGCAGAAATGGATTTATATTTCTGATTTCTCTCTGCATGGATTATTTTTGATGGTAAAAATGGATCAGTTGGAACGACAAATGCCAGGCACTTATTTATAGCTCTGGTCACTTACGTGGCAAACTGATTGACGTAAAATATGTCCAAACCAATTGTATCAGATACTAACCAGGGAAAGAAGAGGACCAGGTCACAAACTGCCGAGAGTCCAGCTTTACATAGGTACAGACCAGGAGTCACCCGGGACGGTTTAGAGAGGTTTGTCATTAGCTAAAATTCATCCCACCGCTCTCTCTACTTCTGGAATTTTGCTTTTGTAAATGGAGAGACAGGAACCTAGCTAAACAATCAGGAAATCTGAGCCTTCCCACATATGTCTGTAAGGCCTCCCATGTGGGCATAAAGTAACTTCTTGCACACACTGCCTCAAGGACTATGAGGTCTGGATTAGCAACATGAAGCCAATGTTGATATCCCTCCAGCCAAGCCCCATGCATTAAGCACGGTATCTACAAATACCACAGCTACCATCTGTGTCCACCATTTTCATTGTGTACAATTTTTCCTAGAATGGATTCGTATTCTGTAGGTTGTTTCAATAATTCTAAATATTTCAGACACTGTTCAAATGTTCATGGGTATTTAGCCATTTGGCTGTTTAAAAATAGTCCCTAGGGATAATCGTTTATAAATATTTTTCCCAGAAAAATCACAGGTACTTAGGAGGATGGGCTTGTGTTTGGGCACTGTGTGCACAAAATATTATCCAATACATTAAAAATGACATTACAAATAGTCTACATTAGCTAAACGGGCAGCTGTGATATATGTTTCTCAGCAGATATTTCTAAATAGTCGCGATTCCCATCTGCCCATCACAGTTGCCGAGGCGCTGCCTAGATGCCTAGAAGCAACATGAACATATTTCCTCTGTTTTAAATATGCATAAACAATCTACCAGGACACACTGATCTTCCCCCATTCTTTTTTTTTTTTTCTCTTAACAAAGCAAAGGCTAAATAAAGCAGCTACAATAAGGGATTTTCTAAAGGTGAGCTGTCACTGGAAAAACCTCCCGTAATTTCGGGTTTGGCTGGCAAATGTTTGAGGCTGGATCCCTGGAGAAGTTCCCACCCTCTACCTGCTGAAGACACAGACTAAAACTTTGCACTGCCTATTCAGAAATAACAGGCCCGTATCATAGGTTAGCTATTAAGTCTGGCAGAGACCTAATAAATATACACGTGGGAAATACCTCTGAGGACAGGTGCTGACGGCTGGCACAGCCCACGGTCCGTCAGTGGCAAAAAGAAAAGGTCAGGCAGTATGATACACATTCACAGTTTACTGTGGTGTTTGTCCAGCGTGCTAATAATAGCTCAAAGAAAATAATTTGTTCTCAGGTAAGTCCCAACAATTCTCCAAATTCTCATAGTACTGATGGACTGAACAGAATCCTTTCTGCTAAGCTTTGCTTTCATTTTCAGTCCCATCGTCTTTTTTCAGTGGGTCTATGAAAGATGTAAATCCGGTGTGTCAAGGAATATAATTCAGTGATAGTAACTCAATGAGGCATTGGCTCCATTTCCCAGTGGGATGTTCTGCAAATCTTTCTCTCCCTGAAGAAACTGATGGAGTTGTACCTGTCAAGAACAACACACTGCTATGTTTGGCATTTCCCCAAGTTGTGCTAGGAAGACCTTGAATTTGACTCTGTTATCTTAGCTTGAAATATTTCGACTCTACCATGAAATGGGGCAAACCAGCCAAAGGAGTGGGGAGAGGAGTGATTATATATTTTGGAAGAGGAAGACAGAGTCTTATCTTCTGCAGTGTGTCACTGGCTTAGATTTTTAACTTAAGTGTACAAGTTCAAGTTCACAGCAGATTTTACTTCTTAGAATTATGACTTATTGAGGTCTAGAAAATGCAGATAGCTTACAAATGAAACTGCTTTTTCCTCTTTTTTGCTATTTCCTGGGTCTCAGAGTTAGAAATTTTCCCATCACATGTAATATTAAACTCTCCCCACACTCCTTCCCTGGTTATTAAAGAGATATGTTATAGAAACAACCTCAAGCCCCTCATTACATGATAAATACACATTTTCACTGTTTGCTCAGTTTAATTCTGTATACAAGAGTTGCATTTATAAGGAAATGCTTACCTTATTAGGACCGCTGAGAGTAGCTTCCTACCTTTGGCTCATAATAGTCACCTGTTCCTGGAAAGCTTCTTAGAGGCTTTTTCATTGTAAGCAGGACTCCCATGTGCATCACAATATCCAACACATTGTAACTGACAGGACTTTAGTGAAGAACATTCTGGAGCTTAGGCACAGGAAGCCGAAAACCAACAAACAAATTCACATAAAATTCTGTGAGCCAATCAAAGCGTGGTAGCCTAACAGAACCTGGCAAATATTAAAATATAACAGTATGAACAAAGCACTAAAATAGAGAATTTGGGGAAATCCGGGAGGTGTTTTAGCACAAGGTGAATTCAAATCAATGAGTGAGTTCAGCACGTCAGGACAACTTGAAAAATATCTCAAATTGTGTCATTTTCAAAGGCAAATGAGCTATTTGCATGCTTTGCTGCAATCTGAACATGGTGCTAATTAGATTACAGCTGAATGGCTTCCAGCACCCATCTGTTTCACCTCCTGAAATAGAGTTGGATCCGATGCGGTACCTATATGTGAGCTTTGGTTTTTGCCAAGCCATGTAGGAAAGTTTAGATGTTCTACAGCCTGAATTTTGTAACTTGGCAGTAAAATGTGTAGGTGTGTCCATGTATATACATCCATTATTCTCTTAAAATATACGCTTAAAAATTCATGCTTTCATGTTATCTTAAAGAATTGAGGTTTCATGAAACCAATGGGCTCATTTAAAAAGCATCATTCACCTTTTGTTCCATTTTCCACTCCCACGTTATGGTTTCCAGCATTGACCCTACCTTGGAAAAAAGTCCCCCTCTCCCCCCCCACCCCCATTCTTTCGGATTAAGTGTCTCTCGGAAGCAGGTTTCCCTTCCTGTTTCTTCACATCTCATAGAAAAGTAAGAACAAAGAAAGATCCTGGGTTCTCAGAAACCTTCAAAACAGCCACACAATGGCCAGACAGAGGAAGGCGATGCTCTTTGATGGGCACCGGCTTCCTCAAAGTCTGTCACCGCCTCAGTTTCAGCAGCACCTGGAGGACGCTTTTCTCCATGTGCTGCACAAAGGCCTCAGAGGTGGGTAAAGGAGTGCGTGCCACCCCGGCGAGGAGGGGCTTGAAAATGCTGCGGAGCCACGGATGGGACAAGCAGGGGTTCTAAAGTACCAGTTGGCAATCCCCACGCCCCCAAAGATGGCGGGTACCATGGCCACGGCTGAGAGATTTGGGACCACTGGGGCAACAGGGAATGGGAAAACAAATACATATTTGAATTCAGGTAGAGTGACTTAATTCACAAATCGGTACTTCACGATTTCCAACTTTCATATCCTCACACCATATTTTTTCCCAGCCCGTTCTGTTCTTCCTCTACATAAAACTTCCATAGGTACCAAATTACTATAGACAAAACAAGATGCGACCACTCCCTGAATAAACTGGTCCTTTCTCGACTCTGCTAAAGAACTAAAATGTCTACCGAGCTGGTATTCAGTTAGTGTATCAGGAGCTACACATTGTTAGCCCTCTGTCTTATTCATTCCTCCCCAAACCCAGGGAGACAGATCCCATTACCCTGCTTTTCCAGTAACAAAACAAAGAAAAGAAACAGTAAGTAACTGTCCCAAAGACACACAGCTACTGATTCTCCAAACAATATGGCTGCCGAATCTCATTCCTTCTCCTCTTCCCCCTGCGGGGCAGTCAGACAGGACGTCCCGGTGAACTCAGGGACTGAATGTCTCTTGGCCTTCAGAGGTGGCCAGTTCGGCAGCCCTCAGATCTCCTCAGATCACAGAACAGCCATATGTGAACCAGGCAGTATACGCAGAGATTGGAGCGGTCGCAGATAATGAAAACTAGGGAAATAGCACATCAAAGTATCAAGTTCGGGCTCCTCTCGAAAAACTCCTATCCCTCTTTGTATACTATAAATTAAGCCCTTATGGGAATTCCACGTGTCTGAGGTTGACCTTCACCCAAAACCAGTTGTAAATACGGAGCTAGACCATTTGGAAATACGTAGACTCTGAGAAGGAAGAATTACACTAACTAAACAAATGGTCACGATTTTCCTTGCCAATTGCCACTTTTATTACCATTCTGGGGAGAAAGTATCTGCTTTACACAGAGGGAGGGCAGATGGCTCAGTGGGAGCTGAACTCTGGCGTGACTTAGGAGCTACTAAATCTTGGCCAGACAGATACTGTCTCAAGTATTAGGCATCGCTAAGCAGTTGTTGCCGAAGTGTATGCCCTTTAGAGGCTCTGTATAATAGTATTCATCTCTGCTCCTGGCCTGGCAAGAAAATCCACCTGAGAGTCTCAAAGGTCTTTTCTATCCAAGATCTATGGGCCAACATCTCTGCTTCTTACCGAGACAAAATGCCCACAGAGCACTCGTGCACTCAGCAGAAGCTTTGAAATATAATTCTCTGGTTCCAAAAATGTCCACATGCTAGAATTAGCTGATGATTAAGAAGCTTGTCTCCGTGTCAAAGGGAGGTTCATTTCCCATAAGTAAACTCGTGGTGGGCAGGAGGGTATCATTTATAATCCTCCATTTAAACATACCAAATTGAATAGATGTTGTGGGAGTTTCTGTTCAACTAAAAATAAAGATGTTTCCTTTGGTCTGATAAATGTTGGGAATTTTCTATAAACCCATGCCTCTGGCTCCACCCTCCATCCCTTTTCCCTTGCTTATTTCTGTCTCATATTTTTCATTTCCTGAGCCACTGCCTTTCCTCCAGAACCCTTCCCATTCTGTTTCTTGGAGTTCACGCTTCCTCCAGTAAACGCCAGCCTCTGGTGTCCACACATCTCCACTTCTCCCTTTGCATTTGGTTTTTGGAGGCACAGGATGTTGTATTTGAGAGCACAGGATCTGGGACAAAGCAGAGCTGGAGGGATTCTTTACTCTCAGCTCGATGAATGTGGAGACACAGCTCCCTTACACCCGAGCCTCCTGGATCTGCAAAATGGGAACAAGAACCTCAGGTGTTTCTTGGGAAAATGAAATAGGGGAGCACTTACAAAGCACTTCCCACAGTGCCCTGTGGCTCACCACATTTTCTTTGTCGAGCTGTCAAGAAAGTGTGGACCTCTCTGATTCGAGCGGGCATGGAAATGAATAAAAATTGTGTTTGTCATCACTCGGCATCAGGGAGTACAAATCAAAACCACAATGAGATCCCACCTCACACCAGTCACAACGGCTAAAATGAACAAGTCAGGAAACGACTGATGCTGGCGAGGATGTGGAGAAAGGGTAACCCTCCTATGCTGTTGGTGGGAATGCAACCTTGTGCATCCGCTCTGGAAAACAGCATGGAGGTTCCTCAGAAAGTTGAAAATAGAACTAGCCTATGACCCAGCAATCATAGTACTGGGTATTTACCCTAAAGGTACAAATGTAGTGATCCGAAGGGACATGTGTACCTGAATGTTTATAGCAGCAATGTCCACAAGAGCCAAACTATGGAGAGAACCTAGATGTCCATCAACAGATGAATGGAACAAGAAGATGTGGTATATATACACAATGGAATACTATACAGCCATCAAAAGAAATGAAATCTTGCCTTTTGCAACAACGTGGATGGAACTAGAGGGTATCATGCTGAGTGAAATAAGTCAATCAGAGAAAGACAATTTTCATATGATCTCCCTGATATGATGAATTTAAGAGGCAAAGTGGGGTGTTTGGGGGAAAGGGAAGGAAAAAATGAAACAAGATGGGATTGGGAGGGAACAAACCATAAGAGATTCTTAATCTCACAAAACAAACTGTAGGTTGCTGGGAGGAGGGGTGCAGGGAGAGGGTGGTTGAGTTATGGACTCTGGGGAGGGTATGTGCTATGGTGAGTGTTGGGAAGTGTGTAAGCCTGACGATTCACAGACCTGTGCCCCTATTGTGTTTATTACTTGTCTTACACCGAAAATACCGATATTCCCCAACTTTCTGATCTGCCTACAATATTGTAAAAAACACACCTCAAGAAAAGTACACATTTTTGAAACACAATTTGTAGCCTTGTACAAACATTGTATAAACATTGCCTAAACATTGTATAAAATGTCTCTGCCTTTGTCCCCACCATGCATAAAAAGTTTTTAAAGTAAGATGACAACAGAGGCTCACCTTGAAGACACTTTAAGATTCCAAGTTAAATCAAGTATTTTGTGTATTAACATATTTAATTCAATGGGCTTTCTTTCTTTTTTTTTCCAACTTAGCAATAAAGACTTGGGTAAAATCTATACATAGACTACTTAGAACATATCCAAAAAAGAAAAAAATAAGTTGACATTACATGCTCTACGTGCTCTGGTCAAATAATGGAACCAAATGACAAGGAAATTACTTACAAACAACCCTTTGAGGATCATAATTTACAGCAGTAGAAAGTAAGGGGGAAGAGATTAAGTAACTTGCCTGAGGCCATGCAATTAGTTGTCAGTCAAAGGAAGGAGCTGAGGCAGGTCTAGAATCCAATTCCAGCTGGCCCCAAAGTGTACGTTCTTTCTACTCCGTCGCGCTGTTCAGCCGTGCCCCACCGGATCTGCCAGGCCCTCTTCTTCAATATCACAAAGCTGAGGTTCGAAGCAAATGCACAAAATATAATTATTCTTAATTCAGAATACATTGCAAACATTGCAGCAATCTTTATTTTAATATACCAACAGTGTAGCACAATGATTCTTAACTAAGGACAATTCTGCTCTCTGGGGAATATTTGCCAATGTCTGGAGACATTTTTGATTGTCCTTACAAAGGGGAGGATGGTGTTGCTGGCATCTGGTTAGTAGAAGTTAGAAATATTGCTTGAGGGGCGCCTGCCTTGGGTTAAGTGTCTGCCTAGGGCTCAGGTCATGATCCCAGAGTCCCAGGATCAAGCCCCGGTGTTGGTGTCAGGCTCCCTGCTCAGCGGGGAATCTGTTTCTTCCACTGCCTTTCACTCCACTAGTGCTGTCTCTCTCTCTCTCTCTCTCTCTCACTATCTCAAATAAATAAAATCTTTAAAATAAAACAAGAGAAAAAAATACTGCTTGAGCAACTTATGATATACAGGACAGTTCCCTCCAGCAGACAATCACCCACTCCATAATGTCAATGGTGCCTGAAAAACTTGACAAACACTGATGTAGGGGCTTCTGCTTCAGGACAAGTGAAATCGTTTCACTCACCTTCCCACTGTGGACAAATTTTATAAACCAATGAAATATTAGCTGATATTTTCTAAAACACTGAAAAGACAGTGAAGAGCCGTGGGATCAAATTCTGAACAAAGGGAATATTCCAGGGAGGTGAGTGTAGCACATAAAACTGCTTTTGCCCTGAGGGCATTTACTGATAAGAAGCAAGCTACCAAGCTAAGCTGTGGTTTAGTGGTTCTTCAGGACGAAGGGAACGGACCCTCCCCCTCCGACCCCCCCACCACCCCACCCCCACCCCCCCCTACCCCGGCTACTCAACATCTCTCAATAAGAGATCAGTGGCATCTCTTCCAATTTAGCTGGGAGTTAAGGGAGGACATCGAGGGTTGCTCTGAACGAGAAATTAATCAGCCTTTGGGCACACTGCAGTCTAAATTTGTATCTTCTTAAGCTTTAATGTTTATTTACTACCAGACTAGTAGTGCCTTGGAGGTACTGGGTGGCTGCAAATGGAAATTATTGCTTCAACAAGTTAGTTATAAGAAGCCTCGAAATTTCTTAGAGACTTTTCAACTACAATGACCATCACACCGTCAAAAATAACATGGTATAGAAGTACCTAAGAAGATGCTCTCAAAATAACAAAGGACAGAAACTCAACGTGTTAGGATAACTACACAGGGAGTGTAAGAAAATTGTGCTCACTGTGGGTAGTGGGCATTCCCACAGGTCACGGCCATCTGGCTCTGTCCTGCTTCCAGCTCAGGAGAGAATCACACTTCCTCGCCTCTTGAAATTAGGAATGGCCATTCACCTTTCTGTCACTCTGCCTAATGCTGCAATTTTGGCTATAGCTGTAAGGAGAAATTACCCGATACCACTTAATTCCCAAAATGACCATGGTTCCCTGCAATACTTACCCTTTGACGTTAATATGCAGCACACTGCGACCAGGGTTCAATGTGGAGTGGCTCTGCAGAGAGGAGGGGCTCTTGTTCTCAGATTGCCAGAACGTTTAAGTGCTGGAGGTCACTTTCAGCCTCAAAGCAATCTGTCTCCAGGCACTTAGCATGCCTGCCTCGCTGGCTCTCCAAATGAACTTGATGTGTCTAAATTATCAGTGACTGGAGAGTCCAGACACCAATTTAATGTGCCACTTAGATATTTATGTTTGTTTCTTATCTCCCCAAACAGCCTGTAACTCCTCAATGGAGAAAACTAGTCCTGATCCAGGCCATTTCTCCTGTAATTCTTGGGGTGGGGGGCACAGTACATAGCAGACAATATACATTAGGGGTGGGAGTTGGGGTTGCGGGGAAGCACTGAACAATCCCAAGAGAAGAAATCACATAATGTTCCCAAGAGTAATAGCCATTTAGCTTTTGGGTAAGGAGCCCCCTTGTGATTGAAACCAAGGATATAATTTTAGGACCCTCCACTGTAGAGATGAAGGAAAGTGGACTTTTTATACAACCCCAGACAATCTTGAGTCTTTTGTTGTTAGGTAGAAGATCTCTGCCACTTAAAGACATTATTCAAATGACAGTGCTCTCCAAAAAGTAGCCTAAACCCAGGCCCAACTTGGATCTCTACAGAAAAGAGAATTCCAGAAACAGCTGAAATTGGCCTCTGCTTTGTGTAACCAGCTTTGTTCAGGGACACACTGCTGCTCTGTGCGGTGTGAAGAGACCACAGAACCATGTCTGACAAGAAAATAGATGTTGTCTCTTGCAATGTTGTAATTGTGAAGTTTACTTCAGAAACATTAGCGTATTGGTGAATCTTTCCTCTTGAAATATCAATTATTTTATTGAGAGACTTGGGTAGCCAATCGCTATCATGTGAGCTTCTTCTTAACCATGAGTTGAAATGCAATGTAATGTGCTGAACATACTAACTTTATGAGGTGTCGTCCATCTTAAACCACGGAAGGCCACTCTGCTTGAGTAATTGATACTTCATAGCAAGAACTGTGGGATAACCAACCTTATGTTGTATGTAACTCACACCTAGAGACACATATATTGTTAAATATATGGGATTTTTTTCTCCATTCTTTCTTTCACAGACAGGGAAATCCTTCTTCATTTTAAGACGGAGACCTGTCCTTCCAAGTGTATGCTGGGGTAAGGCACAGAAACACACTGAGCTCCGTAAAAGAAAAGCTCCCTATTGGAAGGTGAACATGGCATCTTTTATAATTATTCTAGGGCCTTCCATTCAGGGGAAGAAAAAATAAAGAAGAAATAGAGCTCCTTGCTGAGAGCAGCCTCAAAGATCACCCACTTCCAAGCTCACCCATGTGTATAGTAACCAGGCCGGGAGGTATATAATCTTATTTTACCTGTCCCCCCCACCCCCACCAGGACTATCTAGAACAAAGTAAAAAGCAGTAGCCATAGTTGGATTCAGAGTTTCCTGGAACACTAAAAGTTTGGAAAAGATTATTAGTTTTCCTTTTTTCTTTTTTAAACTTGAATTCATCTAAAACCCTTCTGTATTTATTTCCTACATCTATTATAATAGAGGACCACAAGTTGGGTGGCTTGGAATGATAAAAATTTATTTCCCCACTGTTCTGGGGACTAAAAGTCCAGAATCAAGGTGCTGGCCATGCTCTGTCTGAAGGCTGTAAGGGAGGATCCTTCCTTGAGTCTTCCAAGCTTTGGGTGATCCCAGGGATCCCTGGCTTGTGGCCACAGCACTCTAATCCACGCCTTCATCTGGATGTGGACTTTCCTCCCTGTCTGTGGCAAAATAGCCTTCTTATACAGACACCAGTCACGGTGGACTAAGGGCCCATATTGCTTCAATATGTCCTCATCCTAACTTAACTAATCACAGCTAGAAGACCCCTTTCTCAGACGAATTCACATCCGGTGACATCACGGGGTAGGATGTTAGCCTATCTTCTGGGGAGACAGAATTCAACCCATAACAACCCCCAACTAGCAACAGGCAGAATCAGGCTGGATCACTTGGGATCTTGCGTTTGTGTTTTAATGAGCTGAGCATCAGCTCAAAGAACTGGCTCGTGGCCAGCGGCAAGCAGAGGAGGATACACGATTCAGTGGGCACTCACGCAAACAGGACAGTGCTTCTGTCCAATTTCAACTTGAATAGAAACGTTTCTTTCAGGAGGAAGTTAACCTCAAAGAAACACAGGGGATAGAACCCCCGGAGATGTTGGTGACTGTAATCTGGAGAGCATAGGGACAGCTGGACCCACACGGGCCTCTCCCAAGCAAGCAGAAACACGGCCGCTGTGTCAGACTCACACCCATTCACACCTCGGCAGCCTCACAATACCCAGCCCTGTGCCGGTGTTTCCTCTGGGAACTCATGGCTGCAAGCTGCTCAAAGGCTCTGCCGTGATCGGGTTGGTTGCCTAAGCAGAACAGGGAGGGAAGAGGGAGGCAGTGGCAGTTGATGGCGGAACCAGTGGCAATGATCTTCTCCCACAAAAGAAGCTGAGGGGATCTCAAAGAGATTAAAGGGGAAATACCATTCACTGAGGCAGGGATCAAAGGTTGCCTCACATACCCCTCACAGTAAGGGCATTCGCTTTGGGGGTATACAGTTGGAGTCATGTAATGGCCCCGGGACATAATGCTGTATCCATGATTTGCTACCCGTGGCCATTCTTTTTTCTCTACTGAAGCGCGGAGGAGGATGGGTGGGATTGAAGAGGTGATAAATTCAATAAATCTGTTGAAAGACAACAGATCAAGTGGGTTTCAGAAACTTCCCAAAGCTGACGTAAAAGTCCTTTGCTACTCCGGCTGGTCACTACACAAGATGGACAATCGCTTGCATTAGTGTCCACGCCAAGAATTTGTCTCTTCTTAAGGGCTCTTTTTCAAATGATCGTTCTGGAGTTCTTTAACTTCATTTGCATCTTTTTTTTTTATAATTTCTTTCTTTCATAATCTTTCTTTCTCTCTTTCTCTTTCTTTCTTTCTTTTCTTCTTTCTTCTCTTTCTGAAAATGGCATTACTTTTTCTTTGCTGGAGAAACATTTTAAATCCACCCACTTGCCTATCTACATTTTGGACAAGTTATGTGGAAACTTCCTCCTCCGAGCCATGGACACACTACTTTTGTGCTCTTCAAGTTCTGAAGAGAAAATATATCTACTCTCTTTTTCTAGGGAAAAAAAAAAAAGAATAGGAAAAGATGAGCAAGTGTGGTAAAAGATAGTTTAACTTATCATGAATGAGAAATGTTGTAAATACTTTCAAGTGAGAGAGCACAGAATGGACACATTACTTGCCAGGTCACATTTAAACAGTTAGTCTATACCTAGAGGATTATCCAACTCATCACTGACCTTGGCAATGGGACAAGAGTAACATTTTTAAGAGGATAAAATGTTCTTGAAAAATATCCCAGAAGGATCAGATGGATCCCCACTTTGTTTTCATGACTCTCCATGGGGCTTTGCCTATTTCTCTTCTTCAGCCAAGAAATAGGGAGTCTTTTAAAAACAAAGGTGGGAAAAATGTCATGCTTGATTCTGTTTCCATGTCTTGGATTACTGTTCATACTTAATAGAGTCATCATGGAAATAATCTCCTGAAAATGTGCACGTATTTTACTTCTCTTGAGGTTGAATGGCGGTAAAAGACTGTAAATGGAGCCTAGAACAAGCCACAAAATTCTGACCTTAATCACTGGGAGCAATTTTTTGTTTGTTTGTTTGTGTTTGTTTATTAAAGTCAGTGATCCCATAGACCTGTCTTGCTTACAAGAAAAGATTTCATGAAATGAAATAACTGAATGAATGACTAGTTCAATTAAATTATGAACAAATATATAAATAGGAATATATGAAAAGTACAAATATTTTAATGTTATGATTAACCCTTCTTTGTTGATTATGTTCTAAGTTTAAGACGTTGAAATATAGTATTTTAAGAGAATTCATGGCAATCTCAGATTGTAGTAGCATTCTAAAACAACATGTCCTAGAAAAATAGAAGCTGAGAAATTATATGGTCTCATAAATTCTTTGAAGGTGAAAATTTATTTTTGAAATTCGGAAAATCGCAGGGCTCTCATTAGTGAGTTGATTTCCTTCGCACCCTTGCTAAAGTAGTCACTTCCATTCATTAGAAAATAAAATTGTCATGCTTTGCTCCAGCAAGAGCTTTCATTGTTAATATAATAATACAGATTAAAATCACCTACATGGCTCAGTCAGTTAAGTGCCCAGTTCTTGATTTTAGCTCAGGTCATGATTTCAGGGTCATGGGGTTGAACCCCGAGTTGGGCTCTGTGCTCCACACTCAGTCAACAGTCTGCCTGAGACTCTCTCTGTCTCCCTCTGCCCCTCTCCCACATGAGCTCTCGTGCTCTCTCTCTTCCCCCTCTCTCAAATAAATAAATAAGTCTTTCAAAAAAAAATAACAAAGCAGGTTAGTGGCCCCCAAATGATAGCTGCATTAAGAACCACTCAGTTATTCAGAATGAATAATTACAAAAGGTTGTTTATTTGATGGAAAGAAGCCAGTTGACAGAAAGGAAAAGACAGAAAGAATGAAGTGGAGAGATGCTATTTCAGTTAACTGGGTTGTTGAATCTCCCATAGGATCTCAACAAGTAGAGAATTCGCCCCATCATTGCCGTCATGACAGTCAGTGAAAGAGAAGTGAGCTTATGCAAATAAACTTTGGAATTTTTTTTCAGTGAAGAAGGACAGAGTCTTCAGACTAAATGCACCATCTAGGTGTTCCTCAGAATAACTTCATTCTTATTCGAAAACACTTACGGGCTTGTGTCAAGCATGGCAATGGTGCAAGGGGCCAAGAGGCAGGAGCAAAGAAAGCAAAGTCCCTGACTTTATGGAGTTTTTATTCCAGTGAGTGAAAGAAACCTAACATCTCTGCGATAGTCTAACACACCCAGGATAAAGATCCTAGAAGATTCCAAAGAGAAAAAAATAAAACTACAAAAGGGTAATAACTGCATTGGCTTTTGGATTCTTTTCTTCAACGGTCCCAAATACTCAATGATATTGGAGAAATACTTTCAATATTCTGAGGGAAAATAATTTTGAACTGAAAATTCTATGCCCAGCTAAAATAGCACGGAATGATGAGCTCAAGTAGCACGGAATGATGAGCTCTGACGTCAGGATTCCATAGGAATTCAAGATCGCAAGAAACACTCCTTCTTCCTTCCTGCTGCCTTTTTCATTCAATCTGAAGGCTTTCCTCTGCTGGTCCCTAGAGTTTAACTAAAAGAGATGCCCCAGCATGTTGTGTCCTTTTGCATATTAAAGAACAGTATTTAGGTATTACATATTAAAATGTTAATTCTCAGAGTTTCGTGTCACACCTAGAAATTTCTTCCCCCATCCTACTCCTCTAGCTTCTCGATCTCGCCCCACCCCCACCCCCACCAATTCAGCTCGATGCAGGGAACAGGTGGGGAACAATGTCCTTTTGTCCCCTCTTTCTTGTCATTCTTTGCCCTGTGTCAAACACCCCTGCTTTTCTGAAAACTCCAAAAGGAGTAAGGAAAACCGGAGTGTGGTGATCCTGCCTGGTGACAAGAGACGGACGCTGCTTCTGAATGCCACACACCGTTTCTCTGTTCACGTTAGTCCAAGCACATTTACATGTGCCAACAGGCACAGGGAAATACAGAGCAGAAACTGAGCTCTGCACTGCCAACTGCTCTTTCCATTTCACAAATTTTCCCTCTTTTCACCTGACAGAATGAGCATCATGTCAGGATTTTCCTTCACTTCAGTGTATTAGTGAATCTCTAAGTGGGTTTACCAGTTTCGTTCAAATCCAAGAGGGGAAAAAACAAAACAAAACACTAATCTCTGCTGTCGTCTGTCTTTCATGGTTTGAAGAGACGCCTGAAATCTTCTTGCAGATGCACTAGAGCATAGCATGTTCATCTAAGTACAAAATGTGCTTTTTATGGTGCGTACAACAATGCCCAGGATGTAATAAGTCTTTCCCCTAAATGTTAACTCTAAGGAATTACATGTTTCTGCTTTCTTACTCAGTGTATATTTGAGTAATAGTATTTATTTTGTGTACAAAAGCACAGTGTTCTTTACGTGAGTGACTCACTCAATCTTCCAGTGCAATGAGGTCCTATGACCACTCTCGACTTCCAGATTAGGGAACCAACCAGAGGCACAGTGAAGATAAGCAACTTCCCTAGTCACACAGCTTGAACCCAGACAATCTGGCCCCACAGCCTACCATTGGCTCTGAACAGGTTCTACCTTGTCGGCTCTCAACTCATGCTTTGCTAAGACTATGTCTATACTAAATCAGACGGTTATGACAGTTTTCTCACTAATTCACCTGACTTGCTCAAGGATTAATGAGCGACCCTGTGAAACCACGAAATGAACTTGGGTCTTTCAAAAGGTGTTACATCTCCAGCCTCCCTATGTCACTGCCAACCTTTTCTTACTTGCCCCTAATGCCAGAAATGTACAGAAACAGAGCCTATGAGTCAACAGAATCTGAGACATTATTCAACCCAACATCATCCCATTGTGGGAATCTTTACTACAACTTTCTTGTAGCATCTGGCTGCTGCTGCGGGACTCCCTCACTGTAGATCATCCCGTGGCTAGACCATACTACTTATTGAAAAAACATCCTTATAAGGAGTCAAAACTTTCTTCCCAACAGCTTCTATTTCTCTTCCCAGTTCTGCTCTGGAAACGTGAGAATACATGTAATCTTACTGCAACATAACGATTCCACCAACGGAGGCCCAGGAGAGCCTGACTTCCTTCCAGACTGTTCATTTTCCTACTAACGCACCGAGTGTGGTCCTCCATGTCCGCAATGTTTGATAATCACAGTTGTCCAGACGCAAAAGAACTGTTTCGTACAAAGTAATGCCACACTCTTCTCTACATAATTTTATGTACTGGTCCTCAATTAAGACATATTAAGTTGAATTAGTTATCTCGTTGGCCACAATCTACCACTGACTAGTGTTGATCTCAGAGGGTGGCTGTTAGAAGGCAATGACTTAATGACTTAGAATGAGTGCCCAATAAACAGGAAGTACTCAATAACCAGTAACTAGTTTCATTATGACCTAAATTGCCTAATTCGGAATGTGACCCATTATTTCACCAAGCTGATCTTCCAACATATTAACTTTTCCTGACATTTTGTCATTCTGAAGTGCTGTAAGTACACCTTATACAGCTTTATCTGAGCTGACAGCTGAGACATCGAATCTGTCAGGCAGTAAGCAAACACAGAGACCTGCTCTCAGGAGGGCGCTTACTGCACCATGCTTCTTTCTTGAAAGCGTAAGTGTTAGGTGTCTGGGTGGCTCAGTTGGTTAAGTGTCTGCCTTTGATTCAGGTCCTGATCCCAGGGTCTCGGGATGGAGTCCCATATCGGGCTCCCTGCTTAGAGAGGAGCCCGCATCTCCCTTTCGCTCTGCCTCCTGCTCCCCCTGCTTGCGCTCCCTTTCTCTCTCTCGGTCAAATAAATAAATAAAATCTTAAGAAAGCATCAGTGGTTAGTGGGCCTTTCATTTCATGTTTGCTCATGTCTAAGCAAGAAAAGAGAAACAGCATGCTATAAAGAGAGAGGACCAGGGGCGCCTGGGTGGCTCAGTGGGTTAAGCCGCTGCCTTCGGCTCAGGTCATGATCTCAGGGTCCTGGGATCGAGTCCCGCATCGGGCTCTCTGCTCAGCGGGGAGCCTGCTTCCCTCTCTCTCTCTCTGCCTGCCTCTCCATCTACTTGTGATTTCTCTCTGTCAAATAAATAAATAAAATCTTAAAAAAAAAAAAAAAAAAAAAGAGAGAGAGGACCAGATGCCATAGCAGTAGGGCTCAGCTTGGGGAGGAGCTTCTAGAAGAGACTACTCTCCCTCACATTGCTGGGACTTCTGTCGCGGATGTGTGTGTGTCTGTGTGCATACATACATACATACGTGCACATATATCAGCAAGCAAAACATATTGAAAACAAATGAACTAAGCTTGAACTCAAGAAGTTAAACAGGCAAGAAAATAAACAACAGAGAAAAGGAAGCAGTACCGAAAAAGAAAACAATAAAATGGAATAAGATGAATGACAGAATTGAATTGGTTTTCTGAAAAGAACAAAAAGAAATGAAATCCAAATAAGATAAAGAAATAACTGCAAGATTAAAAATATAGAGATAAAACCAAGAATATAACTGAAAACAAAACAAATATTCAAATAATACTTGTTTTGCTGCTGCCACTCCTCTTGTGAAACCTGTACTCACGCCTTCCATATTTTGTCAAATTGCCAAGGTCATCCTTCAGGAATCAAGGTCAACAAGAGCCACGTCTTCCATGGCTGCCAAGAGAGAGGGAGAGAGGAAGGGGGAGTCTGCCTACATTGTTCTCTGCAGCGGAATGTGGAAGATACTTCTCACCGAGGTTCACAATCCGGGGGTGATCCCAAAATGAAGAAGATGTAGCACAGAATGAGAACGGCAAATGTCTACTCCCTTTTCTTTTTGACAGCTCAATCTCCACATATGTAATTTATCCTGTATTTATACTCGAAAAGAGTCCCTACCAAGAACACAACTAGACTTTATACTAAAACCAAAACCACATTTATGTCCTTTCACAGAGAAATAGATCCAAAAGTTAGGAGTTACTATATCTGATAGATTCGGAACAACTGGATGTTATAAAAAAAAAAAAAACAAACAAGAAAACCAGCCCCAAATGGAGTTGCGTATGCTAAGCCCCACGTCACCAAACCGAAACAACTTAATTACGGTTCTGGCTGTCCCCAAAATGGATTCTTAAACCAGTCAACCAGGAATCTCCTGACCAGCACCAGTCAAGTCACCTTTCTACCGGAGTCCTACCATCCCTGGAAGGATGGACATTTACAGTAATCAACCTGCTCTCTTGCCTACTCTATTCCTGTTCCCATTCCGTTCTCCCAATAAAACTATTCGATCTTGTACAGCTCCTCAAGCTCCCTTCCATCTGTTAGACTGGACGTTGTTCAACTCAAATTGATTTTTGTTCAAATAAACTTCTAAAATTTTTAATAGACCTCGGTTTATCTTTTCCCGCTGAACACCTGAGTAACGTCAATTCCTCTGTCTTCTTGTTTTGATAGTTTTCCATAGACAAAACTGTAGATCTCATACAGTAGTGGAGGGATTTGGGGGGAGGGGAGGGGAAAAAAAACTGAAATATGTAAATACTACCCCTCACCCACGTGCTCAGACATTCACTGTAAGAGCTCTGGCTATTAATCCAACAGATACTATAATTTGATGACCCACAGAATCAAAAGCTGTGTTTTGATTTTTGGCTTGATCAGCCTTTTGGTAGCACTTACAAGGTAATTTATTAGTGTGGCCTTTGAATTTCCCTGGGGTATGACCTGCTTTTTGAATTGAGAACTTAGAAATTCAAGCTACCCATTTTTCTTCTTAAATGCCCTCTGCCCGCAGAAGCAGCCGCTCTAACTCAAGGACTGGAATTCTGCATGTCCTTAATGTTCTCTAGGACAGGGGAAAGAGCTTCCCCAGAAACTTGCTTAAAACCAGAACCTCCTCCCAGGGGGTAATGTAGCTAGTGCTTTTATCTTGGCGTGCCTTGGGCTGTGACATTCCCTCCCCTGACTAACGACAGGATTTTTGCGGTCCCTCAGCCTCAGCGGATCACCTCCATCTCCTGCGAACATGTAGACCTCCCGCCACCACCTCCACATTACTCCACATTACTGGTTTATTAAGCAGAATTCTTGTTACAAAGCAAAAGAAATGACTCTGGCTAATTTAAGCAAGATGTTGCTTACTGCCATCCTATCAGACAGTTATAGAACCTGGGAAATCAACCACAGGAACTGACATTAACTCGGGGAACACACAAAGCCAAGAGAACACCTGAGCAGCTGTTCGATATGGTGATCCCAGACACACAGCTCTGGTTTTGCTCTTACTCTTCACTTTGTGTCTTGATCCCCCTGTTCTGGTCGCCAGGGAGAAGGGAAAAGTTGCTCTGATGGACCCTGCCTCCAGAAGGAGTCACAGAATTCTCCAATGTGTGTCACTGGAATAAAACTTAGCGGCATGTGAGTACTCTGTTTCTCTGCCTCCTTTTTGAGACACTTGGGTTCCTATGTCCTTGTTTCTGAGAGATTTGTTGTGAAAGGTTAGTACGTAAAGCAGAGAACTGAAAGAAACCAAAGGAGCAAACTGATGTGCGGAAGAGCTAAAGAACTAATCAGAGAGGAAAAGCGTGGACAGGAGAGAGGAGTCAGATGAGCACCTGATATTTCCTGGAGAGGGGAGGGGACCGGAGAATGGAAAACTGAGTATTGAATATTTGAGGAGAGGAAAACTATGCACATGGTTACCATGACAAGGAAGTTTGGTTCTGTTTGTTTGTTTTTAAAGCAGGCTCCTGCCTAGCATGGAACCCAACATAGGGCTTGAACTCACAACCCTGAGATCAAGTCGGACACTTAACCAGCCCACCACGCAGGCACCCAGGGAAGCTTTTGATGGAGGGAATCTTTAGGCTCTTGGGGATGTAATTTCTTTTCAAGAGACTGAATAAGGGCAAAGTTATGTTTCATGTTTTCTCTTATTTATTTTTAGAAAAGCAGTTATGTGTCTATTTGAGGAGATCACAAAAAGGCACCGTTTTATTAACGCTCACATTGAAATCCTCTTCGTCCTATTTAAATTCCTTTGGGGCTAAAGTCTGCTTGGTCTGAAATGTGATTCTTTTCATGGAAGCCCTGTGTTCTTGTAGTCTCTTGACAGTTTCTTCTCTGGGTGATGCCTTTGTCTCAGAAGCTGCCTTTACCCTGGAGACTCAGGGTGCTGTTCAACTTCTACTGCAACATCATATTTCTTATTGTGCTGGTGTCTTGTTTTCTTTGCTCAATCTCAAATGAGAGGAAATCTGTCCACCCTCTGGACACAGGTGAAACTTTCACCGCTGTCTGTTTCAGAGACTCTATGAGTTGATGGGAGTCTTGAAAAATTACAAGCCTGCACCGTTGCCACCAACCCCAAACAGTGCGATCCTTACATGGACTCTAGCTCTTGCGTGGGATAAACCACGACCAATCAGCCTTTTCTCCAGCTGTGTTTTGGCGACTGCATGTGCCAAATGTTCTTTTAAAAGAGGTGCAGAGCAGTGCAGCAAGGGGCACTGTCTGAATGAGGGATGAGTGTCTGAAGTTCTCTAATTGCTATAGACCTCAGGGTGCAGACAGTAGCAGATCAATGGATGGTTTTTCTAAGCATTTTTGTTTTTCAGCCTAGAGAGCTCACAGTACTGCAAGAGAAAGCACTGCGGCCCTCCACTCTTATTGATCAATCAGCTCTACTGAGTTTATAGTTGACTGAAAAACTTCCACGATTCTAAAGATAGTTTGATTGTGATTCTTAGTTGTTTGGTATTACGAATTCTCTGTGTCTTCCTAAGTGGTTCAGTGGGTCTTTACAAGTGACTACATCAGGTCCACTGAGGCAGACAGTGTTTGAAATGGCCTCATTGGTGAGGAGGCCATTTCAAATAGAAAATGAATATACTGAGGGCAGGGATTGTTATGGCTCCAGGCCCTATAACAATACGTGGCACAGAGAACATGTTTAATAAATGTCAACGTATAGTTGTTGTTGTTGTTTTTTAAGATTTTACTTATTTATTTGACAGACGGAATCACAAGTAGGCAGAGAGGCAGGCAGAGAGAGGGGAAAGCAGGCTCCCTGCTGAGCAGAGAGCCTGATGCGGGGCTCAATCCCAGGACCCTGAGATCATGACCTGAGCTGAAGGCAGAGGCTTAACCCACTGAGGCACCCAGGCGCCCCATCAAAGTATAGTTTTAAGTATACATGCAATATACCCACCAGAAGATTTCAGAACCAAACTTTTTTTGTCCCTCTATTATTTTTTTGTATTAACATGTAATATATAATTTGTTTCAGGGGTACAGGTCTGTGATTCATCAGTCTTACACAGTTCACATACTCACCATAGCACATACCCTCCCCAGTGTCCATCACCCAACCACCCCAGCCCTCCTACCCAACCCCTCCACTCCAGCAATCCTCAGTTTGTTTCCTGAGATTAAGAGTCTTGTACGGTTTGTCTCCCTATGACCCACCAATTGCACTACCAGGTATTTACCCAAAGGTACAAATGTAGTGGTCCAACAAAGAGGCATGTGCACCCCAGGGTTTACAGCAGCAATGTCCACAATAACCAAAGTATGGAAAAAGCCTAGATGTCCATCGACAGATGAATGGATAAAGAAGATATGATATAGATATAGATATAGATATAGATATAGATATAGATATAGATATCACACACACATATACAGTGAAATATTATGCAGCCATCAAAAATGAAATCTTGCCATGTGCAATGACATGGATGGAATTGAGGGTATTATGCTGAGCAAAATAAGTCAATCAGAGAAAGACAATTATCAGATGATCTCACTGATACATGGAATTTGAGAAACAAGACAGAGGATCACAGGGGAAGAGAGGGAAAAAATGAAACAGAACCAAACTTTTTGTTCTTATTTTCTCATCTCCCTCTTCTCACTACTGCTTGACTTTGTCCTTACCTCCCAAACACCAGGGCTCTGAAGGCCCCAAACACCTTCCTCCTTGCCAAACCAAGTATCTTCTTTTCAGTTCTTGGCCACATGAATGGTGGTGATTGAAGCTGATGGCCATTCCTTCATCCTTCCAATGACCTGCCTTTGGTTTCTGACACCAGTTTTGTTTTACCTCCTCCTCTTTCCCTAACTGTATCTCCACTGCTCAACCAATCAATCTGAGGGTCCCAGGATTTCATGTGCAGTCTTCTGCTCTTCTCGCTTTCCTTCTTTCTGTCCAATACTCTTTGCCCAAGTGTTTTCTTCCCAGTGGATCCCAGTGGACCCTGATGCTTCTTCCAATCTTAATGAGCTCTGCCTCTATTCTGAAATCCAGGTTTGTTTTTTCCACATATTTTTTTTGAACCTGGGTGCTCCATTGGAATGGCATACTTGATATGTCCAAAACCCAATGTATCACTCTCCCTGGGACCCACCCTCTCAACTTTCCCAGAGCTCCCTTTCCTCCAACATTTAAAACATAGTTAATGTCATTTCTCAATCCCTATAAGTTTCTGAACCAGATCTCAACATTATCCTTGGTTCTTCTTCCATCTTCTACTACCATCCCCACATCCAATTTCCTACTAAACTTAGTCAAGTACACCAAACGCTCCTCAGATATACCCCCTGATTTCCATCCCAATGCTGCTGCTTTCTTTCAAACCCACATCCTTTCTCTTTCTGTATAACCCATGGCTCTCTCCATCATGTCCACTTCATATGCCCTCAGAATCATGATTCTGATCACAGTGTATCGTCTCCTACAGCATATAGTTCAAAACTGCTAGCAGGACACCAAAAACTTTTTAGAACCTTTTGCAGTAGATCTTACCCACTGACCTATGCCATCCACACTGCTGGTGTGCAGTCTTACCCTTCTCTGAAAGTTCTGGGGTCTCTCACGCCCCTGTTCTACCTATGGAATGCAGCTCCTTCTACCTGAAATGACTTTTCCGGCCCGTCCCTCCCTCTTCTCCCAATCTGAAATTATTCTATAACTTTAGCCTGGGACCTTCCTCATAAGTCATGATTTCACCACATGCCACTATCTTTTTTTAAAGTTGCTGACTAAGATTTCAACATAAGTCTGTATTTCCAGCATGGCATTGCAACATTCATCATTCTGTGGTTATCCCTGAAATTCTGTGGGTACGTGAGAAAGTGAAGGAAGCATTCTCAAGATTTCAACACAGTTGAGTTTTTCTAACAATATTTGCCAAGGCTCTGCACCTTAATTTGCTGACTGGACCTCCTTTCAGCAAATGGGTAGAGAAGAAAATAATTTTTAATGGAAATCATAACAGTTAATTCCTTAGAATTTTTAGCCTAACCATGCATATGCAAAATGAGAAATGAGCTCCATTGGAAACACTGGAATCCAGGCCTAGATTTGCCCTAATCTGGGCTCACAATCTTCATCCAAAGAAAGAAGGCTAACAAATCTCCACATAGAATTGTTTGAGGAAATATTTAGCTTACACACAAAATGTGTTTTTGTGTAGTGTGTGTGTATGATGTACATTTGAGTTCAAATATAAAGGGAATTATATTTCATACCTATATCTGATATACCAAAATTATAAACACACACTCATAAAGTTTTCAAGAAACTATTGAGAACTCCCCAAATCCATCATAAGTCCTAAATCCAATCATAAAGGTACCACTATGGCATATAAGTATTGAAGATTGTTTAAAGATAGAATATACTTTCAATCTGTAATTTCAAACGGACTTTAAAGATTTTATTTATTTATTAGAGAGATGGAGAAAGACCACAAGTAGGCAGAGCAGCAGGCAGAGGGAGAGGGAGAAGCAGGCTCCCCTGCTGAGCACAGGAGCCCGACGCAGGACTCGATCCCAGGACGCTGAGATCATGACCCAAGCTGAAGGCAGCCGCTTAACCAGTTGAGCCACCCAGGGGCCCCTCAAAAGGACTTTAAATGCAACTAACCTGGAAATAATAGTTCATTAATTTCATGTTAATTTATACATAGCTGGTTTTAGGTACTTCCAAATGACATGTGTTAACACAAAATGGTCAAGAATGTGGGAGAGATTACGGTCTCTGATATGGGTAGGGAATATCGCATGGAAGGGAAACCAGGAAACCAGGACACGCACACACAGCAAGAGGGTGGAGGGGTTAGAGGAAGAGCAAGAGAGAGAGACTTACTCTTCGCAGGCTCCACACTTAGCTGGGAGCCTGACTCAGGACTTAACCTCACCACCCCGAGATCATGACCCAAGCTGAAATCAAAAGTCAGACGCTCCACTGACTGAGCCAAACCATGTGCCCCAGGAGAGTATACTTTTACATGAAGAACTTCTGCTGTAGACCTAGCTACTACTTAGAGCCAGAGGTGTGACCCCAGGGCATAAACTCTAGATGACTGGAAAGATTCTGGTGCATTCCAGGCCTTGACCACATCATTACCATATTGTAAGCAGAACCTTGTCAGTAAGTATTCCTTCCTTGTTAAAAGACTCACTGCACTCACAACTTCACACACATAGCTAATGTGACTCTGCCATTTTGACATTGGTTGGATCCACACCAGTATCACTAAACTGAATTCCAAGTGGGAATCTAGAAAGTATCCTTTAAGGAAGAAAAAGAATCCAATCCTTTAAGTGTTTTATTATATATATAAAATATTCACTACATATTACATCCTGATTTACTTATGGTGAAGTCCCAGGCTTAGACAATACATTGATTCAAATATTTTTAAACTTTTGCTCGGACTCCAAGTTCCAGTTTTGGAACTCTTAATCCATAGTATAAAAGTGTCCTCTTTGCCCAAAAAAGGGTGACTCTGAAACTAATATGTGGTACTTAGATGATAACTCATCATCCACAAGGAAAATCTAACTGTTCTTACTTTCGGATTTAATTTGAGTCCTGACTCCTGCAAAGAGTTAAAATAAGGGAAGGTCTCATGGTTTGAACACAGTTCACTCCACACCTTCAGTCATTTCCTCAACACTGATTTTGGAAGCTCTGAGGCAATGTGCAAATCAGAGGACATCAAACTGGCAAGTTAGCTAAAATGTCAAATCAGTCCATGTGTGTCACAGGTCTATGGGTGAACTCTATGCTCGAAACGTTTGTCCTGTCTCTACATAATAGTTATTTACTCCAGTTGCCTTATGTTGAGTAAGGAGAACAAAGAATACTTGGGCTTAATAAAATCTCCCCTGAAAAACCTCACCACATGAGGCTAATTTAATCTGCATTTAACTGAAATCTTAACAGTAATAGTTCCTATCCTGGAAAAGTAGAGTCTATGCAGGTACTCTTTCTCCCACTATTCCCTGTATCTGTACATGTTGGTGAGGAATCAGCCAGTATCTTTGCTTAGGGTTTTATGGGATTTCAACCATTTCTTCACCTCCTACTTTGATTGACATAGTTGACTCGTAACTAGGATTTCATATATTCAAAGATCTCTATGGCACTTTGTTAAGGTTGTAAAATGGTTCACACTCATCTCTTTGAATTTTAAAAACTATTCCAAAGAGTTATAGTCTAATGTCTATCAGTTGAATAACATTAATACATTCTAAATTGAAAAAAAAAAAAAAGCAAAGTCAAATTGATGTCACACCTTTGAAGTAAAAACTAAAAAACCCAACTAATCAACAGAATGTTCCTTTTTTTCTGTCTTCATACCAGCACAAAGGAAAAAGTTCTCCGTGGACTGAAATCAATATGTAATTTTTGTAAAGAAGCACTTTTACACAAATCATTGAAAAGTCAGGTTAATCCTTTGCCTTGCAAAATAGGATGAAGAATCGGGTACTTTCACGACTACTAAGAACTCCTTTTCTCCTAACAGTTTCTCTTCCCATTAGCCATCTGTGGAAATCCCTCATCTGGTCACCATAATGACTAAGCATAAGCAAAGTGACTGACTCATCTCACATCTTGTCAATGGCTATATAACAGAGTAACTCATTAGTCGGTAAGTGTATCCCACACTCAACTGAGAAATATGAGTCTCAGGTTCTGGTGGACTTCCCCACTAATTACCTGGATGATCTCTGATAAGCGACTTAAATTCTCTGGGCTTCATCATAAAATAAAGAGTTAAGTCTAATCGTGACTGTGTCATCATATGTATTACTCAGGGAGATGTTAAATACATGTCTATCCAACAATAAACACATCAATGGAATGATGTACCTTAATAAAGGGTACACGAAGAGACCCAAATAAATGCATATGTTTATTTTATGAAAAAACTAGTATGGCATAACAATGGGGTAAAGACAATATGTAATACATTATGTTTGGGTGATTAATACTCTCTTAAAAATAACTTAATTGCAACCCCAGCTTACTTATTAGGTCAAAATAAATCTCCTGATGATCCACAAATATCAATTTTTTAAAAACGTAAAATTTTAGAAGACAATGTAGAAAATAGTTTTATCGTATCTGTATGGGGAGACCTTTTCTAGGTTAGACACCAAACTTCTTTGGCTTTATAGAAGGATAGACTGATTGCATTTGATACATAATAATTAAGCAATGCCTGAATAAAGCCACAGATAAAATCAGAAGACAAATAGAAAACTGAGATAAATATTGGCAATACTTATCACATAGGGTTATTACCACATTAGGTTCCTTTTAAAGTCTTTTTTTTTTTTTTTTAAATTTAAGTATTCCCACAACCCAACCCTGAGATAAAGAGTCATGTGCTCTTCCAACTGAGACAACCAGATGCCTGTAGGGTTTCTTTAACATGTAAAGAGAGTGACAAATCAGTAAGTAAAAGATAACTATGTTATTTTAAGCATTTAATAAGAAAGACACAGTACACAGAAAAGACTATACAAATGGTTTTTAAAATATGAACTACACCCATTCTCCTTCAAATTTCAGACAACGCTTCTGGAAGTGCCTTAGGATATGCAAGATGAGACCCTAACAGATGATTGCTTATATGTGCTCTGAGTCCCGTAGAAAGCTTTGCTTATAGTTACGAATTCACATACCACCAGCTTTTAGGTGGTAGATACAATACACTTGAAATAGAAGATACAGCCTTGGAAGAGAAAACTATAAGATACAGAAGAATAAAGACAATTGTTGTGCCAAAAAGAAGATGCAGAATCATTAAAAGGAGAATGAAAATGTTCTCAAACCAAGGCCTAGAAATGTAAGGTATGACAACACACAGCATAGTAAGAGAATTTTAAAGAGGGAGATGTCAAAGAGAGAGAGAGAGAACAAAAGCTAAGCGCCTGAGAGAAGTATTCTGAGCTAAAGTTGAGACTTGTTTTAAGAATTTAAACAGTGTCATCTCAGTCCTTTTGGTTTTAGAAGAAATTCTGTTAATTGACTCTAGGTTGAAAACCTCTGAATTAGCTATTCCTAAAACCCACTAATCTCAGAAGGGAGGTGTGGTTAGGCTTTGTCTGATCCAACCAACTCTACTCTGCCATTTTCCATGCCTGCTCTGCAAACACCCAACACTATAGCCATCACATAAGCACCGATCTTCGGTTCTTTAACCAGGAGGAGGATGTGGCTGGAGGGAAAATTGTGACAGTTAGGATTGAGGCTCGTTCAGATTGCTGCTTTCCAAATCTGTGAACTTGATTACACTTTTCAGGATTTTTTTTTTCTTGTTGGACTTTCCCTCTTACATTCACTTCAGCTTTATATCCTGAATGGATTCCACTTCCTTAGGCCTCTTACTCAGATTGTGGCTTCTTCATTTTTACTGGATGACCTTGTCTCCTTAACTCATAAAGGAAATGGAGTCATCACTTCATTTCCTGACCAGCATTCCTTCCATGAATGCAAATTGCTTGCATCCTTGTGCTCTTTTTCTCCTTCATTGGCATCAGAGTAAAATGTGTCTCTTCTGTACAAAGGACACACATTTGTCTATGTTCTAAAGCCTAGAGCCTCCTTCTATGTCAGTGGATTCTGCATTATTTTTTCTCACTTCTCTCCATTAGATGGTCAATCTTCTCCACTGTCTTCTCTTCTAACCCAGTGGTTCTCAACAAGGAATAATTTCACCTCCCTCACCAAGCAATGTCTGGGGACATGCATGATCATCATGGTGGCATCCACTGGCATCCACCAGTAGAGGCCATGGATGTTGTTAAGCATCCTACAATGCACAGAACCTTCCACCCCCACCCCCACCACACCTGCACACAAGACAGTGTTACCTGGCCCAGGACAGTGTCAGAATTGATAGATCCTGTAGCCTATGGACATATTTACTCTCCCTGTCTTCCCTCGGTCCTTCCTTCTCTCCTTCCTTCCGTCTGCTTTCTGTCCTTCCTTATTTCCTCTCTCACACACACATACACATAACTACATTTTAAACACATTCCTCCTTCACCCTTCATTCCCCTCTAACTATGCTTATCTTTCTCTTCCTTTGTTCTCAGCCAAATATTTCTGAAAAAAAAAAAAAAGACTAAAACACATCAATATCACTTGCTTATCCACCACTTAAGGCAATCTGGCTTCACTGAAATCATTCTAACCAAGGTCACTGATGACTCAGTGTTGCCAAATCTTAAAACAAGTCTCAACTTTAGCTCAGAATACTTCTCTCAGGTGCTTAGCTTTTGTTCTCTCTCTCTCTCTTTGACATCTCCCTCTTTAAAATTCTCTTACTATGCTGTGTGTTGTCATACCTTACATTTCTAGGCCTTGGTTTGAGAACATTTTCATTCTCCTTTTAATGATTCTGCATCTTCTTTTTGGCACAACAATTGTCTTTATTCTTCTGTATCTTATAGTTTTCTCTTCCAAGGCTGTATCTTCTATTTCAAGTGTATTGTATCTACCACCTAAAAGCTGGTGGTATGTGAATTCATAACTATAAGCAAAGCTTTCTACGGGACTCAGAGCACATATAAGCAATCATCTGTTAGGGTCTCATCTTGCATATCCTAAGGCACTTCAAATTTTATATATGAAAAGATACATATATAAGATATATATATTTTTACACTTACAAAAATTGTCCACTTTTCCACACATCCTATCTCATTATAGACATCACTATCCAACTAATTCTCCAATCAAGAAACCATACACCTGGGAGTCTGACTTCATTCACTATCACTCCTTACAACCCAATCAGTGACAAGTATTAATAAATTTACACCTTCAGTGCCTTCAATATTTCCTATCAAAACATGCCACTGTTAGTGCCTTGGTTTAGGTTCCTATCATTTCTCAATTAGGTCATTGTAATAGCTATTAATTGATTTCCCTACCTCTGGCCTCTCTACACTGCCCCAAAGGTCAGGATTTAAGTGTTTGCCTTATCATGGCTCTCTCCTTTCTGACACCTTCTCCACTTCCTGAACCACTGCCTGGACCAGACTCCAGAGTCATTTTGCAAAGGACATAAAGTTTTACTAATCTGAGCCTTGCCAAGCTCTTAATCCTTATATCTTTCAACTTGGCTCCTTCTACTTCATGTTCCAACAATACCAGCTGCTTACATCCTCCCACACTCATGAAATTGTTTCCCAACTCCTTGCTTTTGGAAGCTTTCTTCTTGGTGCTAGAATCAACTGGTACGTTCCATCTAGAAAACTTCTATTCTGCTTTTAGGACTCCGGTGTCTTTCTAGAAAACATTCTTTTGCATTCTTTGAAAATTAATTGCCGTCTTTCCTCCTCATCGCCTTGTGGCTCTGTCCTTGGTTTAAATGGTATGTTTGCTACAGTGTATTCTAGTTTTAAAATACACATTTGTTTCTAATAAATCATGGTTTGTTTGGAAGGATCTGAGTCTTAGTGGTCAATAACATAGCACTACAGCTTGGAAAAGTACCGAAGACTAAGCATTCTCCAAATGTTTGTTGAAGGAAGGAAGACAAGTGGTAAGGAATACAATTTTTATGAACAAGCTACAACATACAGTCTAAAAATTGTTTGACTTCGGCATCAGAAGCATTTATGAAATGTCTGCACGCCCTTGGTGGTACGTTAAGCACCACACAAGGCAATCGAATGCAACTGAGGAAATGTGTTTCAGGTAAATATAAAACCAACAGCTCATGCTTGATACCGCTCAGTGTGAGGCAAGTCTGTCTTCACAGGAGCACGCCCAGTGAATCCCACGGCCATAAGCGTCCCCTTTCTCTAGCATCTCCGCAGACCTTTAATTGTTTCACTGGGTTTGGGCTCTTTAAAAACAAATGTCTTAAAGTTTGTTCCAAGGAAATTTGTCCTGTGAGACTTCCTCACATAAAAGTCTCATGGTCGCTCACCTATATACAAGATGCATGTCATACCGTTCTTTTGGAGATGGAGAATATATGTTAGCACAGTAAAGGCTTAGAGAAAGTTTTGTAGGGAGAAAATCGGTTCTATTTGTTAAATACAAGGTTTCACAAACTCATTTAATTACAGAACCTTGTTCATGCCTTATCTATAATGGCTTGTGAAACTAAGATTCTATGCCACAAGCTTTGGGGAACACGGGGTAGAAGGGTCGTTTACGAAGCACCCGAACTTTGCCCCCTCCCCCAGCCACCATTCCTCCCCTGTTCCCTGGGCTTGGTGGGTGCTGGGCTGGGAGGGATGGCTGGGGAGGTGGGCTCATATAGCAATTCTGGGAATCTGAAATAAATCCCACATTTATTCAGAATTGGTTAAACTAAATTTGCTTAATCACAGCAGAAAGTATTCTACACTTACAAAATTTTTTGATATCCCTTTTTTGTAACATTTCAAGAATAAAAATGACACCATTTTTTTTTTTTTTGCTATAAAGATTAGTAGGCAAAGGGATATGTCTTAAAGTCACTTCAAAGGGTTTTCATCCACACCAATCATCTGAAAAGAAAGCGAAGAAGAAGTTGAAGGGTCCTATGTCATAATTAGGTAGTAGGACATCTGGCTTTTCTTTTTCTTTCAAGATTAATTAATTAATTAATTTTAGAGAGAGAGAATGCACACAAGCCCCGGGAGGGACAGACCGACAGAGAATCTCAAGCAGACTTCCTGCTGAGCTCAGACCCTGATGCGGGGCTCCATCCCTGGACCCCAAGATCACGACCTGAGCTAAAATCAGGAGTCACGCTCACAGGCTGAGCCCACAGGCGCCCCATCGGGCTTCCTGATCTCATCAGGAATATGTACTCTATAGCTACAAAGAATTATAGTGCTGAAAGGAATTTAGAGATCTCTTAACTCAGCCACATAATTTTACTTAATTTTAGCGAGGATTCTGAGGCCCAGAGAAGATATGTAACTTACAAATATTATTTCTATCCTCAGAAGGGTTGAAAACATAGGGCTTGTGACTTGCACTTCAGAGCCTTCCCTACACTCCACTTCCTGCCGATGAATTTAAGCCAAGGGATGGAGTTCAGGGTTGGAATCAAATGAAACGTACCTGGAGAGTAACCTGATCCATACTGAGTTTCATGCTGCTTGTAAAAGGCGGCCATACCCGTTATCGCGTTTGACAGCCCCGTCTGCCCTCCAAGGTGAGTCAGGCCATGCTTGTTTCCTTCCGCAGAGAATTACAACCTAGCCCTAAGTGAAAAGTTCCCTGTCCCTGGGAGATGATGCCTCATTACAATGTAAAGAAGCTTAGTTGTGCTTTCCAGGGACAGATCCAGGAATAATTCACGAAGACCAAAGACCAGGTACATGTCAGTGTAAACTGGTTCTAAGAAAGTCATAGCAAACCAGAGGTCCCACTAGTCTCCTTTCTGCTGTTGCACCGTACAGACAGAGTCCCCCAAGTTCCATGGCTAAAAATACACATTTTCAGAACCCCAAAGTGTTTAGCTTGAATCAAATCTACAGTAAAAGACAAGCAGTCTGGGACATGGGCGCGCTTCCGGACCCATCTTCCAGAAGACAAAGAAAAGGTCAGCCCTGAGCGGGACCCCTTCTCCCAACAGCTCTCACCAACTGGAACTGCGGCCTCGCTAAACGCACATGGTTAGAGCTTCATGCAAGATTAGAAAACATTCTACTGCAAACAGCACTTCCAGACCCAGAAACCAGGTCACTGCTATGTAAACATTTTGCACCACTTTGTAAACAGATAAAAATATCAAGTCAGCTTGGTGTAAACAAACCAACAGCAGGAGAAGCCAGCATCCTTCTCGGATGGGACTCTGTGAACAAGCAGAGACGCGTAATCGCTGATTTGGAATTGTTTCGGACTGTTCTCATTTAAGGGATTACTTTTTCGAAATCTGGCCCGTTTGTGGACAAGCTGGTGGCAGGAATAACAATAGACTCAGGGTGGCCCACAGCAAGCTCCAGACAGTCCTCAGGAGCTTCTAATTCCGTCCCTCTGCAACGGACAACTCCTCACGCTATGATTTCAAATAGGAGCTGACCAGTGTGGACACTGACCACTCTGGCCGGCAGTGGGGGGTGGAAGACAGGAAGATGGGGGACAACAAAGCCTGGACACGAGCTAATCCCGTACGCTGGGGTCAGGACACGTGACTGCCAGGGTATCTAGTATATTTTGACAAAGTATTTCATTGCCTCCTCCTCTACCATGATATCCTACCTACACTGCCTTTCTGCCTTTACACTTTGCAGAAGCAGAGGACAGAGAAGGGTTTCCCCCCTCAAACTGTTGGGCATTGAAAAGAGTGATTGGATTGGAGTCACCTTCCCGTTCAAGATCTTTGAAGGTCGTTTCCATTTACCCCCATGCTTGAATATTTGTTGAGTTCCTTTGATTGCCTGTCCCTCTACTAAGTACAGAAGTGGTAAAATAAATAATACATGGTAACGGCTCTCAAGGAGTGAACTTTGTATATTCAAATATATTTGTAAATTGTGGGACCTGTAAAAACCTATGTCCATTTAGAAGCCCTTCACCCTGTAATGACAGGCACTAGGGGAAAGGCAGATGGAAGACATATTAAATATCACACAGCACTCACATTCACCCGCCACTATGTGACATGGGTGATTAACGGCGACAGTTTTCAAGAATTATGGGTCTGACACCTCCTGGGTCCAAGTTCCCCTGGCCTCACCTTCAGCTACAGCTCTGGTGACAAGCTCTGGGCCTGTCCTTCCCAGAGTCTTTCCCGACCTTGTGGCAGGGGAAGCCCACCGAGGGGCTGACGACCTGTGAGACCATCCTCAAAGAATGGAGTGTGTCTACACTGACAGCAAGCGCTTTCCTTTGTCCTCCTTTGGCTAGCTAGTGCCGAGATGCCTTCCATAAAGGTTCTCAGAAAGTCACGGTGAAATGTGCGTCTGTCACAGACAGTGAGGACCGACCCAACACATCTTGTACTGACATTCCCTCCCTCGGTCCCTCCCTTCTGCTTCCGGGGAGCACTCTCTCGGTAAAGGCCCTGCCAACAAGCATGATCTCAGGTCTGCTTTGGGGGAGAGCCAGATTGGAGCAATGTGAACGCTTCCTCATCTCCCGAGCTGCTTACTGATGTTCAATGCAACTGATTTTTTTTTTTTCTTCTTGCATTTTCCTCAATGATCCCTCCCCCCGACACAGAATTCTAGGAATCTAGAAAAGATGTCATTCAAAGATTATTTGCCATCTTTTAGGAAGTTTCTCCTTTGAGGACTTCACTGTTCACATGGAATTAGATCTAAGCATTGACAGAACAGCACAGAGAGAAGGAAGGAAGGAAGGAAGGGTCAGAACAAGTTTATCCCTTTCACAGAGCTGAGAATCCACGCCGCTTTTGAGAAACCATTTCTTATGATTATGTTTTCGCAATAACAGAATTCTAAGGTGTTAACTTGTTAACTTATAACTCTGCTTATTTTTTTTTTCACTTACCCTTCTGTCTTCTCATTTTCCAGTATCTACTGCTCTTCTTCTGGACAGCTGTGTGGTGGGAAACACATCAGAGAATTGGGGCTGAACAGAGGGAAAGGGCTGGAGGCAGAGACACTTTGAGGGACGGCCCAGACATACACGGGGGGGGGGTGGTGGTGGCAGAGACAGTATTAGAAGCAAACACGAGAGCTAAAACAAGACTTCCTTTTGTGTTTTTTTACACAACCCATAAATGGAACATACTACATATGTTCCTGCAAATTCAATTTCCCCTTGTTACCCATAAAAAACTATTCTGTTCTCTTACAAAACAGCATCAATATTCCCTAGTATAATGATGCTACATTTGACTTCATCATTTTTCCCACTCAAGGATACAGCTCAGCCTCTTTGGGTATGCATCAAACCGACAGTTATTTCTGGGAAGGGACTAGGATTGTCCAGGTAATCAAAGGAAGACTAACCTGCATCAACAAATTTTAATGTCTTACAAGGAGAATTTATTCATGTGTTACTTGAGAAACTTGAAAGTAATGATTTTTAAAACCTCTCGTGTCTCAGTTGACATAAAAAGGCAGGTCAACAGATGATACAGGAAAGTGTCTTTCCTACTTTCGTATTCTCCACAGACCACGTGCTGTGTTTCAGGACAACCTTCCCCTTTCTGTACCTCCCTTTCTTCCCAACATTTGCTCTTGGTTTTGGTGTTAATTATTGATTTGGTGTTAATAATTTCCTGTGTGTAAGATGTTAACCTCACAACACACCAACACCTCTACCTGCTCACTCACCGGCCATGTCTGGTTCCGTATTCACCCCTCCATGGTCTGCAATCCACATGCCCCACGTGCCCTTCTCAGCTGGCTTCCTGCTCAGGTCTGTCCTGTGAAAGCGTGGTCGGAAGATCAGAAAGCAGGAGGAAGAGAGAAGTTTCTTCTCTGGGCCCCACAGCAGCGGACACTGCTGGCAGAGGCTGGTCGTCACCATTGGGCTGGAAGACAGGCTGGTGGCAGCAGTCTCTCCTGGGGTCTGTAGCTCTGACAGAGGCAGGATCTCTAGAGAAAGCTACAGGTGCGGGTTCAGGGGATTTGACTCTGGAGCACAGGCAGATTCCCAATCTCTGCACCTCACTCCTTCTGTGGCAATTCTCTTGCACCCTCTTCTCTCTCCCTTTTACTTTTCCAGTCCCTATGCATCCTTTGTATCCAACCCCCTCTACTTGAAACACTTAGCATGGTTTTGTCTTCTTGACTGGATGGTGCCTGACACATTGCTTTTAGCTCTAACAACATCCAGTTTTTTGGTGTGGAAGTATTTATCCAAACTACGTTAATTTCTCTTTTACACCCAACTTCAAACCTTGACATAGGCAAAGAGCAACACATTCCCGTTTCATTCAACACATGCTATAATACATGAGATTAATGGAATTTAGGAAGTAATAACGTGGGTCTCAAAGCAGAGAATCCTATTCTATAACTGTAAAGAGTGAGCATGTCAGTAAAATACAAAGGCATCAGGATGTCAAGAAGAAGTTTTGCTCTATCCACCAGATGTTTTATGTCCATGATGCCGAGCAGCTAAGTGTTTGCAAACCCCTAGATGATCATCTAGGACTTCCCAGGTAGCTTGACATTCTGGGTCCGCGGCTCTGGAAGGGACTCTGACAGTTGCAATAGTGTCAGGACTTGTTTTAGCAGATGAGAGCAAAGAGCCTGAAATCCCGCCTCAGATTCTCATCATATGGATCTCTATAGCCATCAGCGTATCATGATGCTTTTAGGGAGGACACTGACGAGCCCTCTGCGGTCTCAGACGTCAGACGCCAGTGGTCAGCAGCCCACACTGTCAGAACCACATAGCACCAACGGCAGGCAAACAAAGCGTGCTCAGAATACATGTATTCACGCGCCACGTTACTATTTCTGTTCGGTTTGTTTTCTCAGCAGTATTTTGCTATCTGGGGACCCAAAAAAAAATGTGTTTTGCTTTATAAGGGAGACATGATTGATGCTTTACTAGGAGAGACTTTTCATAACAGAACAGATGTCTCCTGACAAGAAAGTTATTGGTAGAAGCAAACGGCGTTATTGCAATAATGTTAAGGCTCAGACTTAAGCAAAAGAGAGTAAGAGAGTGCGGGGGAGGGCCCTGGGGAGAGAGAAAGCAAGTACGAGAACGAGAGAGAGATACAAGATGAGTCAACATCCTTCGCCCACTGTATTTCCATCCCCTGTCGTCTCTGTGGGTGGCACAGGGCCCCCGGGAGGCTCACACACACCCTTAGAAAGGCCAATCTCTGAATGTATTCATCTGTCAACATCTTAGCAGCAAGCACTTCTCTTTCTCCAGGTTCTCTTAACTTCAGCATAGCACACCGCCTCGACTTGCAAACGAAATGTGCCATTTCTCTCATTCCAACACGGTGGATTCACAGACCCCTGTAATATACAGAATATTGAATCACTTAGAATTTTATTCTCATGCTAATTTAACTGCTAATTTAACTACAAGGTTTTTGATATTTTCCCCCATTATCATCAGTTTGTACAGAACGGAAGGCTAGGAGAATGAAGACGACAGTTTTTAGAACAGGCTGTCGGGGTAGGAAGGTAGAGTGGTAGGCCTCCAGAAGAAACAGAAGCCGTTCGTTTAAAACAAAGCAAAAAGCCAAGGGTTTTGCGTTAAGGATGTAAAGCAGAAGTAACAGATCCGAGGGGAATGAATTTACTTCAAAAACTTGATTATACAGTTTCATGAAAATCTGCTTTTCCTCCGTGGAGTAAAGTATCCAGGACAATGATGTAGATCCTTAATTTGGGGCAATCCTCCTAGTCGAGCATGTCACTGTGTACCCGTGCGGTTCCAGAAGAAAAGAGGATGGTGTTTTCTGCTACAGGCGAAGTGATACCCTCCTCGGTCTGCGACCGGCTCTCAGAATCCTTTTCAACAGGCTAACAGTGTTTGTCTCTCTCAGAATCATGGGCTAAATATGCCCGTAAGTCATCTGTCCCTGGGCTAAATGTGCTCCGTAAGTCATCTGTTACACCCCACTGTTCTCTTCTAGTTTCTGCCTCCACTCAGTGTTGTTGAGGTTGCATTTTAGGGGAACTGGGTAACATTTATTCTCCATACCCTGCTTGTGATCATCCCACTTCTCATCACACAGCAGTGCATTAGAAACACCTGTTTCTCTTCCTCTTCTGCAGGTGTCCTGTCGGGCCAAGGAGCCCAGGACAAGGAAGCCCTTCAGTGATGCTTGAATGGTCTTGTCTTGCCGTGCAATACGAGTTTATAATTGTATTTGCCAACCCAACAGAACCACTCCCAGAAATGCTTTAGCTGGGATTTGGTCTGTCAAAACTATGCCGTCATTTAATGGATGCAACGTGTTCAGTATTGGTAGGCCTTTGGTTATGTGGGAAATAATTGATCCCAGTATCTCAAGCACCCAGCAAACAAGGTATTTGGAATCCATGATGTGTCTTTCGACGTCTTCACTTATTTAAACAGGATTTGACGCACTTTCGTGATGAATTTGGGTCTGGTTTTTCTTGTGACAAAAACCAACCTTAGGATTGGCTCTCTAGTGAATAAATAAGCTCTTAAAATTGTATTCTCTTCTTGAGCACAGAATATTGGTCTATAACAGATTCTGATAATCTCTCAAGGGAATTTTGATAATAGTCAGAGTATATTGAATCTTAGGGATTTTTCTCCAGAGGAATGTAAACATTTACACACTGAAGTATGGAGAGGATAAAAACCAGAGTGGGCTTTCTTGCAGATGTCCTCCTGTGGACATGAGGTGGGAAATTGCTTATGACAACAACGACAACCCTGTACATTTAAAACTTGAAGAATTAACAGAATGTGCTGAATGAGTCAGGTCCCACAGCCAAAGACTCTTCGTATAGCTTGTGTGAGACCTAGGGTTGGCTTAGGGTAGAATGGTAGCCCTTACTATAATGAGCAAACCATTCAGGAAAAAAAAAGTAAAAATATAAACAGGGATTTCTCTCAACCGTTGCTACCAAGAGGGATGTTAAATTGTGCAAAAGAAAAAGAATCTTGATATGGTTGGATTTAGACTTTACAAATTGCACTTCAAGCCAAGGGGGAACTCTTCTCATGAGAAATGTGGAGCAGAGCATTCTCTTTGCTACAGGGAGGCAGGCAGACACCGAGAGCAGAGAACAAAGCTCTCAGAGGCAGAGACCTTGGAATACAGCCATTCCCATGATAACGTTCTCCATTTGGCAACCAGCACTCTCCAGAGCACTTTAAATTTGTATGAAAAGTTATTAATAAATGTTTAATATCTGAGGCAAACTGAAACTGCATCAACAGAGATGGAGAATCTGAAAACAGCTGTAAGCACCCTGGATGTGAGGAGATTAAAATATTGGTTGTGGAGCACAGACAAGAATCAGAATGGAAGAGGCCACTGGGCCCGGGATAGGGTCATCTCTCAATCATGATGACAAACTATTACCACAAGTTCCCAGTGAAGAGGAAATGTAGACCGTTATCAGAATCACATGGGGTATACCTCTGGTTCTCTTTCTAGGGCAAAAGGGAGTCTTTTTCAGTAAACCTTTTTACATATTTTCTTGTAGATCTTTGAGTCAGGAACCTAGAAATACCTGCCCAGATAGAATCTCCATGTCACCGAGCGTCCTTTATGTCCTTGAGAGCGCCTTTAGTAACTATGACAGATTTGAATTTTATTTTTTAAAAAGTAATATATGATTTATTAAAATAAAATTTAAAAACTTATATTTTCCTAAATCCTTGAAGTCACGACTAGTAAGAATAAAATGTCACATTTTATTGTATTCAGTAATCTGCAAAATTTAACAAACATCAAGAGAAGCATTTCAGTAACCACCTTTAATTGGATCTATCAGTTTATTATATTTTTCTTTTGAAATATTAAAAATGCCTCTTATAAAACAAAACCTTTTAAGTACTTAAGCATCCTTATAAATCTAATAAATTGGACTTACAAATACAGTGAGTCCCAAGTCATTCTAAATTTTTAACATTGTTTATGAACAATAATTTTCTCATGCTTTCTAACTTAAAGTCACAAGTCTAAGTCAATTCTCATATTATAAATTAAAACTCAAGTCAAATCTCCTACATTCTCTAAAATGCCAAAATCTGTTACAAATACTTAAATATCACATAAACTAAGACAATGTCTAAACTTAAAACAAAATTATGAATGCTCTGAATTTATTTTACTACTTCTATACTTATACCTGGCTGGAGTTAAACCATATGTCCAATGTATTAATTAGGGAACAAACAGAGTTGATATTCAACTAGAATTCACTGATGCAGAAGCCATTATATACAATTGGCCTCTAGTCCTATGGTATTAGCATCCATTCTGACTGGTTGGTTCCAGTGGTGTGGTAAACCAGTTTTCCAAAACAGAAAGCTTCTGATTTGTAGCATTTGCCACTTTCTGTGGTGTAAATACTCACTAACGGGTTATTTCAAGTACCAAAGACTTAATGACTGGCTGATAAAATTCCTAAATATTTAACAATTGGTTCTAAAGATCCAGTCTTAGTAGATTTCAGCCCAGCACTAGATGTTCCCTATGCTGCATTAGTTTTTCAACATTTTCATCAGCACTCAAGGGTAGAAGTTCAATTGTATACAAAAGATACTTCAAGACACATTATAATATATATAATTATAATTATATACAAGTATATTTATAAATTATATATATTATATATAATTATAAATAAATACTACATATATAGCTCCCATTATATGTAAAGTAAAACATTCCTTGGGCTGCAAGCTGTTCTTAGAATATATTTCAACAAGCTAACATTGTCTCTCTGTCTCTTAGATTCATGTTCTGAATATTCTCATTAAATCATCTGTCCCTGATTTCTTTATTCCAGCATATAATTTATGTAATAATTTATTCTGTGTGTATATATATATAATATATTTATATTACTGGTGGGAACATAAAAAATGATACACTTTGGAAATAGTTTGGCAGTTCCTCAAAATGTTAACCATAGAGTTACTACACAACAGTAATGCTATTCCTCTCTCTACATATAATATCAACATATACACAAGAATAATAAAAAACATGTCTGAAAACTTGTCAACTAATGTCCATGGTTCATGCTAGCCAAAGTAGAAACTACCCAAATGTCCACCAACTGATAAATGAAAAAACAAACTATGGTGTATCCATACAAGGGAATAATTTTTGACCATGACACAGAATGAAGTACTGATACATGTTGCAAAATGAATGCACCCCAAGAACAAGATGCTGAATGAAAGTTAGTCACAGAAGTTCACATACCATATAATATCACTTATGTAAATGTCCAGAATAGGCAAAACTATAGAGACAGAAAGTAGGTCAGTGGTTGTCTAGGACAGAAGGGTATAGCTGAGGGCTTGGGGGTGGTGAAAATGTTCTAAAATTAAGTTATGGTCTTGGTTACACAATTCTATAAGTATTATACAGTTAAAGTAGGTGAACTTTACAGTATATTGAATTATATTTCAATAAAGCTATTTAAAATACCTATGCTTGAACAAGATACAGTTTTCTTTCTTTCTCATGGGAGAGTTTAGGAGTGGAGAGTTTAGAAGTGCAAACATCCAATTTTTGTATGGCCTTCAATAATGAGCTGAGCCTCTTCCGTCAGCCCAGGGCCGATAGGAACTCAGAGTTCGTGCCTCCTACATAGCTACTCTTGAAGACTTTGTCTTTGGGTTCTAGCAAAACAGCACCCAGTTTTCAAGTCTGATTTGAATCTGCAATCTTCTCATATGAGTCGCCACATAACTAGATCGGATTTAATGAATCTATTTCTTTATTCTGAATTCTTTTCATACTCTTCCGAACTGTCCTATGTCAATACTTGGATGGCGTTCGACTGTGTTTAATGTTTGCTCCTCACTTGCTGCTGTGAAGATCACTCAGCTAACAGCGATGATCACAATCAGGTTCTTAGCTCCCAAGTGTGCAAAACCAAGTAAGAAGAGTCATTTAGGGAATGCTGTCCTCATGTTTGTTGTCCTCTAGAGACCAGGGTTGAGGTCATTTTTGTTTCAATAAGAACAAAATGTGTTAATTAACAGAAATCAAAATTAGCCATTGCTATTTTATATGTTCAGGTGGGGCCTTCCTATATCAACCTTGTGGCCAACAGGCATGGAGAGATCACTTTGATAAGTATTTCTGGTTTCTTTGAGAATCATTATTCTATCTTATGAGTATTCTGAGTTATAAATGAAAAGCAGCCTTGGTGCTGATCATTCCCTCATTCTTTCTTGTTAGGATTATGCACAGTTACTGGACAGCCATGCATATTCTGGGCACCATTAACCACATGTTTGATCTGGGTCCTGTCCTCATCTCCTTAGGTCCTCTTAGTAAAACAGAGGAAAGAAAATACGTCATGGGAAGGTGGTGAGTGTTAGGCAAAAAAATAAAACACTTAGCACATGGTAAGTTCTCAAAAAATGTTAGCAATTACTATTTTCAAGACAATTTGCATGTTCTGAGACAAATGTCTGCCAAATATGTTGATTTATCACTGAAGAATAAAAACATGGTCTTTTCGGCGGGAAAAAAAATTCCAACCCTGTCATCTCAAATTTTTTGAGATAGTATGTATTACAATCCTCCATATATAAGTAAAAAAAAATCATATTGGTACTGTGTGTGGCAATAGCATGCTCTTTAATTTCAATTCCTGCCCCTCTTTCCTGGTGTTCCATTTTATGGGATTCCTTTTCTCTGTGTTGAGTGGGGTTTTCCTGATTTTCCTCCAGGGACTTTGGTAGGATAAAAGTGGAAGGTGACGAGAACACCCTCTGTCTTAGATCTCTCTCATTTGAAGTAACTGGGGCCCTGAGCAGGGCTCTGAGGACATCGAGGACTGCAGGATGTCATTCCCAGCCCTTCTGTGTGCAAGTACGCACACCCCACAGCTGTACGTGACGCACCAGGGGCAGAGGGCTTGTGCCTTATGACTCACTCTGTAAGTAACAGCTCTTCTGGGAAGTAATTTAGATACCGATGGAATATGCTTTTGTGGGCTTCTGTGTTGAAAAGTCATTGTCCTTCATGCACTGCATACGCCAGTGTCAACCAAGGCAGCCTCATCAGCAAGACAAATCTTGATTCTCCGTGAAAATCCAGACGTCGGGTCTAGAAAATATAAGAATGATCTTAAAATGTTTCTATCTCTACGTACACATATTCCCCCATGTAAAATATGTTCTCACAATTGCAAACACATACAAGCATGAATCTATATGTACTTGATGCCTGATTGATAGAGAAAGGCAAAATTCAGGAGGAATTGAACATTTTTAAAGAAATTTAAGGGCTATGTTCTATTATCCAGGGACTGGAATTCAGCTCTTTTCTATCTCTGAAGATTGTTTTTTATTCATTATTTTTATTAACACATAATATGTTAGTAGCCCCAGGGGTAGGGTTCTCTGAAGGTTTAACACAGTGTTTTCACCTTTACCCATTGATTCCATGTAGCTCTCCTTTTCTGGGTATCTAAAAGAGTGAAAATATCAAACAGGCTTCTACTTAAGCAGATTGAAGAACTATCCCAGAACTACAAATTTCTAACTCAAAAACTACACATTTCCTTTCATCAGAGATAGGCTTTGACTCAAATTCCTACATTCAAAATGAATTAAAAAACTCATCTCCCCCAGAACTGCCTTATCTCCCATTGTCAGGGGCCTACGACCTCGTTGGCCAAAGAACGGGTCACATTAGAAGAGAGTGGAATCCTGTTGGCAGAAGACAGAGGTACATGGGCTCATGCCATTCTTCCAGAGCTCAGGTGTCCAATGGCAGGAAGTGGGTAGACGGTGTCTGCAGGGCATAAACCAGAAACACATGGTCTAAGGGGCCATTTAATTCACAATCTCAAAAATGATAGCAAATTATGAATGAAAAATCAAATGCTCAACACAACGGCCATGGTTTTCTTATATCGAGCTTGTAAGTATCAGCAGGGAAATGAACAGCTGTCTAAGATAATGATTACATACACGGACAGACAACACAATCCTGGGGACTTCTCATGCTGACTAAAATCCATATTGTAACCTAGATTTTCCTGATCTGCTGCTATGTTCTACATATGTGCAATGAGAAAATTACAACTGAAAAAGGAAATTAATGTACTTAAAGGCAAATTGGGGCAGCATCAGAAAGGCTTAACAAACCCTGGATTGGAAATCAGGAGGCATGAGTTTCGATGTGATCGTCTGGCGAGTGACTGTACGGCTCCAAGAAAAACAAGAAAATTAGTATATATGGAGCACATTTTACTAGCCCTGAGTAGGACGCTGTATATATTGTGATACCATTTAATAATCTTAATACCTCTGCGAGTTACATAAATTACTGCTATAGCACAGCTGAGTAAAAAGTTTCACGTGGCTATTATCTGTGTGGCAAGGGAATCAATGAACAGATTTCTCAACCTGTTGAAGTCATTACTTTGGTAGGCAGAAAAGATTTTCATCTGAATCCTATCACATGAGATATTAGTAGTGTCATTTCAAGATACCTTCTTATACCATCTAACACCTTGATGACCACCTTGATCATGTATTTGCTAAAAGCTTAAAATTCACATGCATTTTGTTTTTTATATTGAAGCAAGAATTTAATTTGGGAAACCCTAGGTCTCTTAGACAATGGTTTGAAAACCATTGTTTTAGTTCTTTGAGTCGGTGTTTCTGTATATTAGCAGAAAAATAATAAATGGAATGTTTTAAAATAAGAAAATAGGGGCGCCTGGCTGGCTCAGTGGGTTAAAGCCTCTACCTTTGGCTCAGGTCATGATCCCACGGTCGTGGGATCAAGCCCGGCATCAGGCTTTCTGCTCAGCAGGGAGCCTGTTTCCTCCTCTCTCTCTGCCTGCCTCTCTGCCTGCTTGTGATCTCTCTGTCTCTGCGTCAAATAAATAAATAAAAATCTTAAAAAAATAAAATAAAAAATATATAAATAGCAATTAGTCCATATATAAGGGAAGCTACCATTAATATTACTGCAGATAATCTCTTTTCTATGCAATAAGAAATATCCTCCAATAATTAGTATGCTTATTTTGAATACCTTAGCAAATGAGAGTAAGCATTTGTGTGTGTCAGAGTAAGCTGTCTTCTGACCTGAGAGTGAGGGAAAATCAAATCTCAGTTATATAAACAACCCTTTAAGATGTGATGCCTTGGTCACGTTATCAGAAAGAATGAAGTCTTATATGAGATAACTCATTTTCTAAGGACCTTCTATAGGTCATAGTTTGTATATGGGTCATAGATGTCACATTTCAATCAGTTGATTGCGAAAAGATTAATAGAGACAGTTCATTATGAAATGATGTATGTCAACTCTTTCTCAGTAAAACTGGAAAAAACATTTTTTTAAGATTTTATTTATTTGAGAGAGAAAGAATGAGAGGAGAGAGGTCAGTGGGAGAAACAGACTCTCTGGCGATCAGAGAGCCCCATGGGGGACTCGATCCCAGACTCTAGGATCATGACCTGAGCAGAAGGCAGTTGCTTAACTAACTGAGCCACCCAGGAGCCCCTGGAAAACAATTTTTAAGGAGGCAAAGTTAAGGCAAATGAGGAACAGGGAAGCATCAAAGCCAGCACCCCTTGGCTTGAAGGGGAAAAGGAAGGGGAAGGATTACCAGATACTTGTCAAGAGCTGTGGCCCTACCCGGAGAAACAGAGCCGTGGCCAACACATGACTTGGCCCAGAGGGAGACTGGAGAATAAATACCTCTACTTTTCTCTTCCCTTCCCATTTCTTGTTGTACTTCCTATTGGCCATGCCACCTGGAAGCCAGAGGAAAGTGATTGATGTAGTCAATAGAGATCAATATCTCCGGTCCAGAGCAGTGTAGTGAAGGGTGGAGAGCAAACAGGGTATCCAAACAAATGCCTTTCTAATAGTGATTCACTTGTTGATTCTTCCATTCGTCCACGGCAAGCACATTTGTAAGCACCAATTACGTTTAAGATGTAAGAGTTCATGTAAAGGCTGATATCAGAAGAAGGGGGAGGAACTGCGTAAGTAATCACCCGTGTTCTCAGGGAGTTTTAAAGATAATTAGAAAAGTACATGAAGATTGCCAGGCAGAGAGAGACAGGCATAAACTCAGTAGGGCGGGGTTACAGGAATTCAGTGTTAAGGAACCACGACTGAAGCAATGAGGAAGGGCTTAATGGAAGGCATAGTCTTTGAAATTGGTCCTGCAAAATGGGCAAAATATCCAGGGAAATAGTTGCTGGGGAGACAGCCCACATGGAGGAAAACAGTGGGAAACCAGGAGGTGGCGGGAGGTAAGCCCTGTCCAGCGAAGTCGATTGGGACTGAGTGCTCCTTTGATGAAGTCATGGGCAATAAAAACAGAAATAAAGTCAGACAAAACAGACTACCTGCCCAGTCCCAATCTCACACACATGTTCATGTGTATGCACCCACACATGTGTATTAAAAACAAGACTGTGTTAGTGCAAAACCTCAACAAGGCATTTCTGAGGAAAATGCAAAAGCAATGCGGTGAACGATATGATCTGACAGGAGCGTATCTTCTGCTGGAAGACAAAACTCAGTATGCACCCTGAGCATTCTTTCCTTTATTCTAGCTTTATTCTGACTTTACTCTTGCATGGTTTCCAGGGCGATCGCAACTGGGATAACAGCACCATCTAGTGTGTTCTAGTCTTATGTTAAGTTCAAGGACTTCTGATCTGTTTCTAATACTACGCAGAATCTCTTCAAGAGTACCAAAACAACAACTGTGAAAAACCCTCCCATCCATTTGGGGTTTTAAAACTTGCAGTTTGATAAATTGGAATTTGTGGGGATTTATGGTATTTCTAAAGAATCCCCCTAAAAGAAAATTACCATATGTCATCAATACCTGAGATGAGGAAAGTAGAAAAAGTAATTTCTTTTTTTTTTAAAAGATTTTATTTATTTATTTGACAGACAGAGATCACAAGTAGGCAGAGAGGCAGGCAGAGAGAGAGGGGGAAGCAGGCTTCCCGCTGAGCAGAGAGCCCGATGCGGGACTCAATCCCAGGACCCTGAGATCATGACCTGAGCCGAAGGCAGCGGCTTAATCCACTGAGCCACCCAGGCGCCCGAAAAAGTAATTTCTCATCATATTGTGGTTTGCCTAATCTGGCAACTAAAATACAAACAACAGTATTAATTAATTTTCAGTGGAGAACAAATGACACTTTTATTTCTAGGTGCAATTTTAAACATATAAATTAAACAACACATATCATGTACATTAAATATCCATGATCGCCATTTAATTATAAAATGAAAAATAAAAGGTCCAAGGACTATTTATTTTAGTAATCAGAATATGAAAATGAACTTTGAGCCATACATCATAAACTAATTCTGGAAAATAATCAGGTCATGAAGCAGGAAAGCCATCACTAAGGAGAATCTCGGTTTCATTTGTCCTGCTGCTCCCTGTGCTAAGTGAGACCAAGAGAATGATGAGAAGTGGTGGAACCAAGGATCAGACTGAGGAGGAAAAAGAAGGCAAAATGGAAAAGAATAGTGGGAATTCACGGGGACGAAGGAATGAAAGTCACATTTCTTATCTCTCCATTTCCCATCCTTCAGAAGTCTAAATCTGGACATCAGACCTGCAAGCCCACAAAGGTTTTTTTTTTCTTCTTTTTTTTATTATGTTCAGTTAGTTTTCAATGTAGTGTTCAATGACTCATCACTTGCAGAGAACACCCAGTGCTCATCACAACACGTGCCCTCCTTAATACCCATCACCATGTTACCCTCGCTTTGTTTCCTGGGGTCCACAGTCTCTCATGGTTTGTGTACCTCCCGGATCTCTTCCCCTTCCATTTTCCCTCCCTTCCCCTAAGGTCCTCCATGCTATCAGTGCAACCATATAATAATATGATAATGGGTAATGGAACATATGAGTGCAACCATATGATAATTGTCCTTTCTGCTTGACTTACTTCACTTAGCATAATCCCCTCCAGTTCCATCCATGTCGATGCAAATGGTGGGTATTCATCCTTTCTGAGGGCTGAGTAATATTCCATTGTACACATGAACCACATCCTCTTTATCCTATTCATCTGCTGAAGGGCATCTCGGCTCCTTCCACACTTTGGCTATTGTGGACATTGCTGCTATGAACATTGGGGTGCATGTGCCCTTCTTTTCACTACATCTGTATCTTTGGGGTAAATACCCAGTAGTGCACTTGCTGGGTCGTAGGGTAGCTCTATTTTTAATTTATTCAGGAACCTCCATGCTGTTTTCCAGAGTGGCTGTATCGGCTTGCAGTCCCAACAACAGTGTAAGAGGATTCCTGTTTCTCCACATCCTCGCCAACATTTGTTGTTTCCTGTTTTGTTAATTTTTGCCATTCTGACTGGTGTGAGGTGGAATCTCATTGTGGTTTTGATTTGAATCTCCCTGATGGCTAGTGATGTTGAGCATTTTTCCATGTGTCTGTTAGCCATTTGGTATTTTCAACAAGCACACCAGGGGATTTTCAGGTGAAAATATGCTTTTATGAAAGCAATGTGAATCCTCTGGTTTTTGTTTTCTTCACCAATGAAAGATTTTTCTCTCTCTACTTCATGCAACCATTATCGTTTGCTCTTTGAATAAAAGGTCACATATATTAATAGATTAATACTGCATAATTGTTAGCAACTATGATTCTTATAATTTCTGTTACATTTACTCTAATTAAGGGTTCAAAGTGCAAAATCTGAACTCTCCCATTTAAAACGGAAGCATTTCTTTTACTAAAAACTAAATAAGATTTTAACAAATATATAAAATATTTTATTTAGGGTCCACTATAGACTTCTACAAGATATGCTGATTTTTTTTTTTCCCTCACTACTCTCCTGTCACCAAGAACCAGCATTCAACCATCCTCAAGAGTCATTTCCTTCCTCTGACTCTCTGTTCCTATTTCCAACTCTAATAGAATGTTCTTTTCTCCCCACACCCACCTGCATTGCAAACTTCAACAAACTTTAAAGACACAGATCCAATGTCATCTTTCTTGAGAATTCCTTCACGAGCTTCATGACATAGGATTGACTACTTCCAACCCCATCCCCTCCTCTGTGCTCCCCACACATGTAACACTGAGTTGCATCTATGTTATGTGTCTCTCTCCACCAGTCGAGCAGGAAGCCCTTCAAGAGAGGATGGTTTCTTAGTCATTTTATAGTCCAGTATCTAGTACAGTGTAGATAGTAAGTGTTCATAAACCATAAATAAGTGTTTCTAGATTGAATGTATAAGCAATTCTAAGCACCCGCTCATCTTGAAAACTGTACCAAAGTGAATTTTGTTCTAAAGTCATACTTTGAAGTGTCACAGAAATAGTGAAAATATCAAAGTCCTCACTCACTTTGGCCTCAATATCATTTCTTTAAAAACAGTTCCTTGTTTCTTCATTGATTCCTAATTTAAAAGGATAGATATTTGCGGCAAATAAAAATGGTGTAAAGGGGCTCAGTGGGTTAAGCCTCTGCCTTCAGCTCGGGTCATGACCCCAGGGTCCTGGGATCGAGCCCCACATCGGGCTCTCTGCTCAGCAGGGAGACTGCTTCCCCCCCCCCCCGCCTGCCTCTCTGCCTACTTGTGATTTTTCTCTGTGTGTCAAATAAATAAATAAATAAAATCTTTAAAAATTTAAAAAAATGTGTGTGAAGTGGTAGAGAATGTAAGGCCGCACACCTAAACTCCTTCCTGATAATACTCATCGGAGATTCTTTGAGATGCTTTATTTTGTTTTCTTTCACGTCTAAATAACAAACCAGCAGAGCTGTTGCTACTTGGGGGATAAGAAAATCTATCACACTATTCATCATTTCCCAGGCAGTTATAGGACCTTCCAGAATTCTTCATTGTTTCTTAAACAAGGCATGTATCAGAAATGAGAGGAGAGATGTCCCAGAGCATGAACAGACCCCAAAGTGGTAAGTTCAGCAGAACACATGCAGTGTCATCCAGTCTCAAGACATTTGCCTAAACCCTCATGAAAGTAAAGACATAAAAAAGTGAAAACATATTTGTTATAGGTTAGTATAAAGTAAATATTGTATGGAATTTTATATTGCAAAGTACCATGACTCTGGGCAGTAAATTATCCACTAATAAAGACTAACCAGATGATGGTCAGCAAGGATGCCCTATCTGTCTACATTTGGAAGACACTACACAAGACATTTGGTTTAGGAGTAATAATAATATTGATTGAAAGAGTCTTAAAAAGCACACGCACACCGCATTTCATCTTTTAACACTGGAAATTCACATCAGCAGGAAGGAAAAGTACAGCTGTTTGCACCTTGTATCTTGTCAAGGACAGAACTATCACCACTTCTTAGCCTCGGGCCTGGACCCACTATGGCCAGAACATGCGGGCTCTATTATTTATTTATCACCTACATCCTATAACTGCAAATTAAAACACACATCTGAAATGAAGATATGTTTCCCATGTCATTTTTTTAGCAGTACAGGAAAATATGCTATAATCACCAGTGGAATCCACAAGCGTCTCTGCAAACAAGCACCGCGGAGCTTCAATTTATCGATACCAAACAACCTGAAGCAAGAAAAGATAAAGTTAGTGATTTTATGATGAATAAGTTTAGCATTTTCACATTCATATTATTATCCTTCTGATGTCATTAAGGAAAACTCGTGGGAGAAAATATTAACATTTAGGATTTGTATCCTATGAAAGTACTTGAAGTAGAGATTTTTAATCTATTTTTAATGTTTCTTGATTGTGAGGAACATTGGGAATATGCTCTAGTTATGAAAGAAAGAATTTTCAAAAGGTTATTTTCTTAAACACAAAGCATATCAATGAATCATAATTCAATAGCCAGAAAGCAACTATAGAGTAGTAAGATCAACGATTAAAAGTTTTATAGATATCCTTTTACATATATCTCTATTATATGTGTGTATATGTGTGTATGTGTGTGTGTGTATATTTTTTTAATAGAGATATCTATGAAACTTATATGTCTCCCCTCATATGCAGAAGATCACCCTGGGCACCCTGAAACACAGGGTCCTCAGGATTCCTCCAAATGCCTTCTCCTAAAATACATCACTTCAGGTTCTGTTTGCAGGCAGGGTTATACAATATGTATTTACTTAGGTGATCCCAGTGGCCTGGAACTTTCTGATGTCTACTGTGTCAATGTTATTCTCTACCAAGCTAAGTGTCTGGGTAAGGACTGGACAAAAACATGTTGTACTTTTGTCTACACAAGTGTGGGACTCAGTGAATGCTGCATTCCCACTCCATGTGTTGGACCTTGACAGGCAACTGAATTCTTGTGGGTGTATTCTCTTAGTCATTTCAAACTACCTTAAAAACATAGCCCCTGGCTTGGAAATAAAAATAAAAGAAAAAATATATATCTCCCCTGTTCAGAAGTTTCCACAAGATTTGATAGGGAGTTCCTAAGAGCACCAGCTTCAAACTGACCTTCAGATAAAAGCTGCTTGTTGTAGGCTCTTACATTGATTATGAAGGCGGAGGGACTTCAAGAGAGGGAGGGACAGTAACTCAGAACAGGAAAATCAGTGATGCCACGTAACTGGGCTCCCACGTCTTCATTTCATGAATGAAGGGCTAATCAGACCATGATTTATTGCTTCACTACTGTCACTTTATATCCATAGTTAGATGTCAGTTCCTGATCTGTCATCAGTACAGCACAGGCCTCACTAAAGACTATGTGGTAAGTAACTTGGCCTTTATGGAGAGTTATTTGTATAGAATAATTTTACAATAATCAATAGAATACTTGGAAGTATGTTTCCAAGCTCATTAAATAATTTTTACTGCGAAATAGTCCACTATCACTAAATGTCTTCCCCAAATTAGTTCCATATTCACTTATTTTTTTAAATACAAATATCAATATCCATTAGTAAGTACGAAAAGCAAATAATTAATCAAATTATATTGAAGCAAAATAGCCTCAAACAGCTCTATAATAAAAACCAAATGAGATCCCATTTTTTTTATCCAGGATAAATTATATGCAGGGACATAATGAGCTCCAAGAATGCATTCTGGGAAAAAAGAAAAAAAGAAAAGAAGGAAAGAAAAAGGAAACAGAAGAGCTAAACTTTAAAATAGACATTTAGTACAAGATTAACACTTAAAATCATTAATGATCTTCCGACACGCCAGAGTTTAAAAGAAGGTATATCCTTTAAAGAACTAGGTCTTTGTATTTATATGCCAGTAAATGGCTCAAATTCAGCCTGTCTGTGGCCCCCCCTTTCAAAGGGTGTTTGGCAGTTCACAAGCTTGACAGTTTTCAAGTGCACTGGATTATAACGGTACTTCACAACCTCCTCCAAACTCAAAACTTCCCAAGTAAACTTAAATTTCTGTTATTTGCCCTGATCTCATTTTTACAGAGCAATTATCTTTGACAAGAATTAATAAATCCACTTTTTAAAAGATATTCACTATATCGCATACTTGAAAGTTGCTAAGAGATGTAAATCTTAAATGTCCTTACCAAAAAAATAAATTATAATTATCTGAGTTGAAGGATGTTTCAACTAATCTTATTGTGGTAAACAATTAGCAATATATCTGTGTATCAAACAATCACATTATACACCTTAAAGTTATACAATGTTGTATGTTAATTATATCTCAACCAAGCTGGTGGGGGTGGGGGTAGAAATCCACACATGGCAAAGTATAGCCTTCTACAAAAAACAATAATAATGTTTAACATACCTCTATGACAAAAAATTACTCTCACCATCTCTCACATGATACAATTTTGAACAAATTTCCTAAAAGAACTTGACTTAAAAGAAAGGTAAATCAAAAGCCAATATTCTTGAGGTGTTGGAAACACCAAGCCATGTATGACATGTCCTGCACAGCACTGGACAAGAACAAGGATTCATTAGTTATTAAAAATAAAGATCTTTCACTTAGAAAACTATGTCTTTAATTTCAAGATGCACAAGATCATATTAAAATATGAAAGGCAGTCATTTGACATTTTAAGGTAATTGATTTTTCTGAAAATTAACATGAATTAAATTTAACCAAAATTTATTGAGCAATAACTTTCAGTTGGCCACCCTGCTAGGGTTAGGAGTATACCAAAATGAAGAAAACAGGCTTCTCTCAAATTTCCTTCATCTAAAAGCACCGTTTTTCTTTTGATCTAGCACTCGTTCAACAAACACAAAAATTCCACACCTTCCTTTGATGTCATTCAAAACCTCCAAATATTTCCAATTTTCTAAATTCAACACAAACCCACAACACATATCATTTCAATAGTTTTTTAATTTTTAAAATAAACATGACTGAGGCATAAATTATACACAATACAACAGATGGACACGTCATATGTAACTGATGATGGCTTTTGACCAATAACCCTATAATCATTATCTTGTTCAAGATACAGAACATTTGCATCATGGCCAGAAGTTTCCCTGTGCCCCTCTGCAATCAATCTACTCCATTTCCTGCCCCAGGCAGCCACTTTCTGATTAGTCTGTACAGATTAGTTCTGTCTGTTCTAGAATACCTTATAAATGGAATAATAAGGTATGCATACATTTTACTCTGGCTTTTTTGCTCAATATAACCTTTTTTACAAATAACCATATTGTTGCATTTTTCCCTTTTTATTGTGGACTAGTAGTCCATTATATGTATATACCACACTCTTTTAACCTATTCATCAGTTGGTAGATAATTAAGTTGTTTCCAGTTTGGGACTATTATGAATAAAACTGTCATGAATGGTTCTATACAAGTCTTTTGTATACAAGTCTTTGCTGTGGTTGAGTTTAAGATTATAACGTTACTACTTATTTTCCATCTGTCCCTTAAGTTTTGGGTTCCTTTCTACCCTTCTTTACAATCGGTCAAATGTTTTTAGTGTCTGTTTTATTTCTTCTGCTCTCTTCTTAGCTACCTGTCTTTTTATTATCTTTTAGTTGTTGCTCTAGGGCTAATGGCATTCATCACTTTAATCACTGACCCATAACTAACAATATTCATCTTATTTAGGGACAGACAGTCTTATCCCTCCTTATCCTTCACACTTTGAACTTTACAACTCCTTCACCATTTCCCTACTGGCATTCAACACAGACTTACCACTGCCTACTTCCCGCTCTGGCTTCCCACTTCCGACTTCCCACTTGGCAAACGCACTTACCCTACAACGTATAATTCTATGGGCCCACCCCTGCCCTTCCTCAGCTGCCTTTATCTTCTACTTCCACACGTATTATAAATAGGAGTCTGAAGTGTTATTCTCTTTAAAGTTTTGTGAAGAAAGAAAACACAGTCATCTCTCTTTACCTACTAATCTGTCATTTTTAGTTCTCTTAATTATTCTTTGTAGATTTTAATGTCCAGCTGTAAAATTTTCTTTTGACCTAAGGGACATCTTCTAATATTTTCTGTAATCCATGTCTGTTGGCGGTGAATTTTCCTCTTCTTTTTCTCTCCCTCCCTTCCTTCTTGCCTTCCTTTTCTCCTTCTTTCTTTTTTGCATACCTGAAAATTTTATTTCATCCTCATTTTTGAAGAATTTTTTCATTGGATATGAAACTTTGACTGACAGTTTTATTTTTTTCTTTTAGCACTTTAAATGTGTCATTCCAGGGCACCTGGGTGGCTCAGTCAGTTAAGCCTCAAACTCTTGGTTTCCACTCAGCTCATGATCTCACAATGGTGGGACTGAGCCCAGCACCGGGCTCTGCACTGAGTGCAGAGTCTGATTCAGATTATTTCTCCCTCTCCCACCCCCTCCTGTCTCTCTCTCTCTTTCTCAAATAAATAAACTCTTTAAAAAAATAAGTAAATATGCCATCCCATTGTCTTCCAGCCTGCATTGTTTCTGAGGAGAAATCAGCAACCTTTACTATCCTCATTCCCTTACAAAATTTCCCTTTTTATAGTGGCTGTTCTCAAGATTTTCTTGTTCTCTTTGTTTCAGTAGCGTGACTGTGATGTGTCCCAGCCTGGTTCTGATATTTATCCTGCTTGGAAGCTTTCTGTATTTGTAAGCAAGTTGGTGTTTCAAATTTGAAAAGTTCTTGGACATTATTTCTTCAAGTACAGTTTTCTTTCCCAATCCCAGTCTATTCTTCTGAGACACCAAGTAAAAATAAGTTAGACTATTACATATTTTTTCCATAAGATTTCCATTCCATCCCTGAGGATTTGTTTATCTTTCTTTAATATTTTATCTCTCTGTTGCTGAAATAAAATAATTTCTTTTTACCTGTCATCAAGTTTATGGACTCTTTTTCCCCATCTTGAATATGCTCTTAAGCCCATTAGCAAAATTTTTATTTCTACTATTGCACTTTTCCATTCTAGTATTTCGAGTGGATTATAGTTTTCATTTTTCCGCTGTGATTCCCTACCTTTTTGCTCAGCAAAACTATATTTACCTTTTTAAGAGAAACTTATAGTAGTTATTTAAAGGTCTTTCTCTGCTTAAATTCAACAACTGATCCACCTCAGATTTGTTTTCTTATTGATTACTTTTTTCCTTGACTATGGTTCAAATTCTGTTTCTTCAAATGTCTTGTGATTTTTTTAATATAGTAGGTTTAATATAATAGGTTTATTGATTAATGTGCCATAGAAACTGGAATTTTAAAAATCTCCTTCTGAAATGGATTCATTCTTATTTCAATAGGTAGCTCAATTACAGACTCTTATGATAAACTTGTGCGGACTTGAATTTTTGCTTTGTTCTTGTAGATTTGCATAAAGCTCAAGATGCCCTCAATTCCTGTAATTTAATGGGAGTCAATCTCCAAACTGTTTTCTCTGCAGATCTTTCCAAGGGTTGATTTTAGGCTTTGTTAAGGTGGCTCTACCATATTACTTGAGGGTTAGTAAAGATATTACTTGAGGGATTCGTCCTTAAATGGGGCGGTTTTATGGGATCTGACTGGTGCTATGAAATTGTTGCTGTTGTCTTAGCTAAGTGCAGAGCATCAATAAGGTAGATACTGAGGTCACTCTAAAGTACTTCTCTTCCCCAGCATGAGCAGCATCTCTTCTAGTATCTCTCTTCTACTCGTAATCCTTAGTACCTTCGATCTCCACATACACAGTCCATCCTCCATTCATAGGCCTGTGACACTGCTCCAATCTTTAGGATTTGCCTCTCTGCATATCTCCCAATGTCCCACTACACAGATTTAAGCTGCTTTAGATGGCTTACACCCTGATATCTGCCTCTTCATTTCACTGGAGAACATCATTTTCTCCTCAGTCTCAAGCTCTTTGCAACATAGGAAATTTGCTCTCAAAGAACTGGGGAACTCATGGGACCACTGTGGCCTTCTCTTCTTCTAGAAGTCCTTGATATGGAGAGTTACATTGTTTATTTGAGATATTTCTTCTTTTTTAATCTAGATGCTTAGGGCTATACACCATCTTTCCAGTACTGCTTTTGTTACATATTTTGTTTCCATAAGTTTGGGCATGTTATGTTTTCATTTGTTTGTCTCAAGATATATTCAAATTTCCCTTTTCATTACTTCTTTGAGCCACTGGTTATTCAACAGTGTTATATAATTTCTACATATTTGTGACTTTTCCAGTTTTCCTTTCCTGTTGATTTCCAGATTAATTCCATGGTGGCCAAAAAAGATACTCAATATAATCCTAATATTCTTAAATTTGTCAAGACTTATTGGGTAATATAACATGCTCTATCCTGGAGAATGTCCTGCATGCACTTGAGAAGAATGTGTGTTCTGCTGCTACTGGATGGGACATTCCATATATGTCTGTAAGGCCCATTTGTGTATAGTTTTTAAATCTTCTTTTTCTTTGACCTTCTGTCTGAATGTTTTATTCATATTGACAGTGTACTGAAATTGCCCACTCTCATTGTAAGGCTATCTACTTCTCCCTTCAGTTCTGTCAGTCCTTCTTTCATATATTTAGGTGCTGTGTTATTGGTTGCATATATATTTATAATTTTTATATCTTCCTAGTAAATTAGCCCTTTTATCAATATATAATGTCATTGTTTTGTCTCTTCTGACAGTCTTTTCCTAAAGTCTATTTTGCTTAATAGAACTCAGGCCATCCCTGCTCTCTTTTGGTCACCATTTGCATAGAACGCCTTATCCCATTTTTTACCTTCAGCCGACATGTCAATCTAAAGTGAGTCACAAGAAGACAGTGTATATAGCTGGATTTTTCTTTTTATTCTTTCAGCCACTCTTTATCTTTTGACTGAGGAGTTTAATCCATTTATATTTAGAGAAATTACTGATGAAAAAGGACTTACTATTGTCGTTTCTTAGTAGTTTCATGTCTGGATTTCTGGACTTCTCACAAAGGGAATGGTGGTGTTGTTGCTGAACTGGTGTCTCTGTGGAAGAGAGAGTCTGGGGCTTCTTATCAGCCATCCTTCCAACTTCCTGCAAAGATCTAATTTTAATTAATCAGGATTATTTCAGGCTTACAGTGGTATTGAAGTTAAAATAATAACTGCAAATAACCAAAAATTAGTGGCATAGAGCTTTTAAAGTAAGGCAAGGCTTAAATAGTATAGTTCAAAGCTCTGTCTTTTTCTCCACCATTCAGGCAGGTTCACTCCTAACAATGAGTGAAGTTGCCTATCACTTTAGCAGCCTGAATGAAAAGCTCCACCTAAAAAATTCTCTGATTGCCATGACTTGTATTATGTGTCTTTCCCTGAACCAGCCACAGTTTCCAGGAAAATGAGGTCACTAGTGCTCTGAAATTCATGCTATGAGAGACTATGGACTCTGAAAAACAATCTGAGGGTTTTGAAGGGGCGGGGGGTGGGAGGTTGGGGTACCAGGTGGTGGGTATTAGAGAGGGCACGGATTGCATGGAGCACTAGGTGTGGTGCAAAAATAATGAATACTGTTATGCTGAAAATAAAAAATAAATTAAAAAATAATAATAAATAAACAAAAAATTCATGCTAATATGTGCTCATTGCAAGGCTGGCAGCGATTTCAAAGATGTAATGAAATGGATTCCCCATTCAAAATGGGCTTCTGTTTCTATGAGAGTGTGAAGACCTGTAAGCTGAAAAAAAAAGAAAAACCAACAGATTTTCTGTCTATCTCACTCTTAAAGACAAGTTTTATGACAACAGAATTGCTTAGGGCATCACTGTAATGTCTAAAACCTTAAAATACACTAAAACACCTAGTAATAAGGGAATGGTTAATAAATGGTGATATATAACTGACCTTTGAACAATGTAGAGAGATTAGGGGCACCGACCTCTGTGCACTCAAAAATCTGCATAGAACTTTTGACTCCCTCCTAAACTTAACCAACAATAGCCTATTGTTGAATGAAAGGCCTTACCAATAACATAAAGAGTTGATCAACACATATTTTGTATGTTATGTGTAGTATATACTGTAATCTTATAATAAAGTAAGCTACATAACAGAAAATGTTATTAAGAAAACCATAAAGAAGGAATACCTGGATGATTCAGCTGTTTAAGTGTCCTTCTTCCACCTGGGTCATGATCCCTGGGATCGAGTCCTGAATCATGCCCCTTGCTCGGTGGGGAGTCTGTTTCTTCCTCTGTCTGCTGCTCCCCCCTACTTGTGGACTCTCTCTCTATCCTTCTCACTCTCTGTCTGACAAATAAATACATAAAATCTTAAAAAAAAAAAAAACCATAAGGAAGAGAAAATATATTTACAGTACTGTACTATATTTATTTAAAAATTCCATATGTAAATGGACCCATGCAGGGTAAAGGGTCAACTGTATGCATAAGACCATTAAAATTTGCATGCAAGGGTTTTACTAATGTGGGAAAACGTGTTATAATGTTAAATGACAAAATAAGGACACAACTTTAGAAGACTCTGTAGCAGAACGTAAGTATATAAGACGTTGTAAAACACATAGGAAAAGATCTAGAAATGTTACAATAGAAAGAGTTGATACATCTGGATATAAAATAAAATTTTTTGCTTTTCTCTATTTTTCTATAACACATATAGATTTTACACTTAGAAAATAATCAAAATCTTAAAGTAAGTAGAGACAACAAAAGAAGTTTCTATGTTTACTAGCTTTATATTTGAAGATGTGTCTTAAAATTAGGATACTGGTATCACAGGAGGAATTATGAGGTGTGATAAATGTTTGAAAACAGAGGTTTAAACAGACAAATTGTGTTTCAACCAAGAGACTGGAGATTTCATTTATTTTGAAAATGAAGACTACATGAGCAGGCATTCAGGGATTTGGAACGGTTCCAATACATGACACCAAGGTACCTTTCTTAATTTTCTTTTTAAGTAGTGCAAACTATATTGGCACCTTGTTTAAGAAGCTGAGGTGTGTTCAGTGTTATATAGCCAACAGTCAAGTTTTAATAGGGGTAGAAAAGGATGCTTCTGCTCATTAACTCCACAGGGCTCACATTTGGCGTAGAACTTCAATAAAACTGAGAAATAAACGAGACTCCGAAATAAAACTGCGTGAACACTGGAAAGTGTATCTGTCGATGATGTGGCACTAAATAAAGTCGAATTTCTTTTAACAGTACCTGTTTCTAAGTAAAGTTAGAACCAATGACTCTTAGGGTGTGAGAGACTGATGTTAATTTCAGAAAACACTTTCCATCTGGATTCTTGCTGATGCTGTTCTTGTTCTTTTAATTACAGAGTTTTACATTGATTTGTTTACTTATTGTATTTCAGATTTAATTTTTAACATCTTCACTGTGCTACTGCGAACGTCTTGCCTCCCGCTTTCCCTCTGTTCCTCACAGGCGGGCTCACACGGCACGCTGCCAGGAACGGGCCATGCGTTTCCTTGCACAGTGTCCTCCAACTAGAAAAGAGGCACATAATTATAAAAACATAAACTTATAAATTTGGCAACAGAGTAGAATCCACAATTTAAAGCTCCCAACCTAGGACGGTTGAGAGTTACAGATTCACGTACCTAAATGCCTCCTCCTCATCTGTTCGCTGTTAGGACTGTGTCCAAAGACACGGACAAGGTTTCTGCTCTCAAGGAGCTTACAAAGTTGTTGCAGAAATGAACCTATAAATCACGACAATGAGGTTAAAAAATGGTGAGGACAGTAAGAGGAAAATCTGCTAATTAGGCAGAAAGGAAAGGAATTTTAGCTTATATCTGCAACGGCACAGAGAACTTCAGGCTGAGGGATTTCTTCTTTCTTTCTTCAGAAAAGTCACGGGTTTAGGAAAAGTGCCCTCGGGAGCACTGAAGAGCCCAGTGTGACTGCAGCCTAAGCATTTGATGAGGACAGAAAGTTGTATGCAGATTATCAAGGACTTGGATCCCGTGCTAGGGACCGGACATGATCTTACAGCAAACGGGAAGCCACAGGAGTGTGAAAGTAGCAGAGTGTGGCATGAACATTTCCGGGCTTTTGTAAGAGAAAGCGTGTGACAGAACAAATGATGAATTTAAAGGGCAAGAAAATATAAACAAGGAGGCCAGTCCAATGCAATAATCCACATGGGCAAACCAAAGGAATTCAACTAAGGCAGTGGCCGTGGAAATAAAGGTGGGGCGCACAACCCAAAGACGGTCCAGGGTTAGAACCAGCACAGCGATGCGCCTGAAACAGACACAGGCTGACTTCTCTGCGCCCCTTACTGGAGTAAGGGCGCCGGCACTCTTGTCCGTTCAGTCTTCCAAACAGCCCTGGGAGCTGCTTTCTGCTTAGTATCCCTGTTTTCCAGCTGGGAGAATTGAGGTTCAGGGAGGTTAAGGAGTTTGTTCAAAGTCACGTAGCAAAGAAATGGTAGAGCTGGGACTTAATCGAGGTCTGAGTCCAGAGCTGGACAGACCCCTGCAATACACACCCTCCAACGTGCCTGGGTGACCATGGGAACAGACGATGATCGTGTTGTTCCTGGCATCAGTGACTTCAAGAATGGGGACCGGATTGGCTGGGATAAGGAATATATGAAGGAAATTGGTTTCTGGTAGAAAATCAATCAGTCAATCTTAGTGTGATATACAGATATATATCTATATCTATCTATCTACCTATAGGTCTATAGATAGATAGATAGATCTTAGTTTTGCACACATTTACATTACCCTGATTACCCTGAAAAATGAAAATACTGCTCTATTCAGTCGGAAGCCAGAAATTCAGGTTAGGGCTAAGGCTACAGCGCCGAGTGCCCCTTCTGGAGACTGCCTTCGAAGCCAGGGCAGAGCGCAATCTCACTGCAGAACATGTGATTAGAAGACACCAGCCCTGGGGACAGATGTCTGGAATCCCTTCTTTAAGGACTCAGGACTGGTGATGAGTCTGGAGAGAGAGGAAAAGAGCTTTCGGAGATGCAGCCAACACTTTGGAGAATGCATGGTTAAGGAAGTCTAGGCAGATGAGAATTTTGAAAAAGTGATCCCCAAAAATAAAACACACCATTTCAAAAAGCCGAGTCTCAAATATCAAAGAGAGAGCCCATGGGGGCGGCGGGGGGGGGAGTATGGGGAGTTTGTTGCACTTGGCGTTCGGGAGATCCCCGCTGACATCTGAGAAGGTGGCCGGGGGGAGGCAGGAATCGGGCACCGGGCACACGGTGAGGTGCAGCCAGCAGGGCAGGCGGCAAGTGGGAGAGCTTTCTCTTGAAAAACGGATTCTCTTCTGGTGTCTGTGCTCATCTCTTCCTCAAATCCCACAGTGGAAATAATAGTGTTACAAAGCAATAGCTACACTTTTAGAAGAACAATCAACACACGCGTAGTGTAAGAGAGGTGTTTTTCTTCTTTCAGCCGAGAGAGAGCCTGAATTGTTTTTGTTAAAAGAGAAAGCTTCTATGCTTTCTTCCTCTGGAGGGTATTCCATTCGTGAACCCCCTGCTGGCTTGTTTCTGCCCCCTTTAATGACTCACACACCTCACTGAAGCACCTTTCTATGGAGGTAAGTCTAGAGCGACCTCAACAAAGATGTACAAGGCAACAAAAGGCATCAGCAAAAGGCATCAGCAGTTTAGAACCAAACTGATTGCTTCTTGACCTTGAAATACACTCACATATAACATATACATGCAAAACCACAACAGATGTCAGCCACGAGAGAGACCTCAGAACTCCAGGAAGTTCTAGAGACAGCCAGAGTTTTTCCATAAATTTGTAGGATCTGATATAGTTGATTTATTTTTTTAAGATTTATATATTTCTGAGAGAGAGAGCAAAGGAGAGAGAGCAGAGGGAAAGAGAGAACCTCAGGGGGAGGCTCCATGCCCAGTGTGGAGCCCGATGCAGGGCTTGATTGATCCCAAGACCCTGAGATCATGTCTTGAGCTGAAATCAAGATGTGGATGTTTAACCAACGGGGCCACCCAGGGACCCCTGATACAGTTGCTTTTAAACTACCAGGCAGCTGAGTTTCACATGTGCCATGGAGTGTTCTGGGGGTCTATCTTTACCTTGTTGATGGCAAGTTTGGTGAGCAGCAATAGATCAATGATCAATTGCCTGAATTTAGTCTCTCTAGTCAGGACCATAGAAAGGACCGTGGATTTATGAGGATCTCCACAGGCTCAAATGGAAACTACTTGGAAAAACAGAGGAGAGGTACCAAGGAGGTATAGTCACTGTAGGGGGCTTTCAATGGTCTCACTCGATAATGTGGGGATCTGACTAAGAAACAAGCAGAGGAAAGACAGTGTCTTGAGGAGCGTATGGCAGAGCCCAAGTGGCACAGGCTTTGGAAGCATCCACAGGAGTTTCATCACAAGAAAATGTTGCTAGTATTTTTCTGGTTGAAATAAGTATGGGGACAAGATGAAAGCCATCACTAAAAACAAATTTCTTGGGCTGAAGCAACTCTATCACAAGAGGCAGAAACATTAGCCACTGTGGAGAGGATTGAAAATTATTGTTACAAGATACATAGTAGCTATATGACCAGATAGAGTTCATTGTCTGTGCCAAGAACACAGCACTCATAAAGGAAATGGAAATTAAGAACCCTGCGCAGATTTCTTTGCTAGAAATGGTAGGTGCATTGTACTAAACCTTTTTACTGGAGATTTACCCCTATTAAATTTAAATGAACAAATCATAGATTCTGCTTACCTTGTATCGACTCACCAGTGGCATCTTGGTGAGAATAAAAATTAAGATTTTTTAATTTCTATCACCTGTTTTAGGGAGCCAGTCCCCAAGATGGCCTCCAATGTTCCCTACCTCCTAGTACTAAAACCTTCATGTAATATTCTCTGTTGAAGTTATTATTATACTGAGTGACTCGTTTTTTTTTTTTTTTAAGAATTATTTATCTGAGAGAGAGAGAAAGAGAAACCATATGCATGGGAGAGGGGCAGAGGAAGAGAGAATCTCAAGCAGACTCCCCAATGAGTATAGAGCCAAGGAAGGGCTCCTCCCATGATCCCTGAGATCATGATCTGAACTGAAAACAAGAGTCAGACATTCAACCAACGGAACCACCCAGGCACCCCAAGTGACTCATTTCTAAGGAATAGAGTAAGACAGAAAACACGGTGCATGACTCAGGACTTAGGACTAAATGACAGTGCCATATCACTCTTCTTCTTTCTCTCTGCCAGACCACTGGCTCTGGGGGAACCCAACTGCCATGTTCTGAGGAACTCTGGCAGCCTTTGGAGGGGATCGCATGGTGCAAAATTGAGGTGTTTGGCCAATGTCTGGTGAGAAGGTCCCACGTGAGTGGGTTTGGAAATGCTGAACACAGCCCTGGAGGGCAGTGGGACACACCCTCTGAGTAAGACCCAACCAGAAAGAGTGCTTTTGGATTCCTGAACCACAGGAACCATGGGATGATATGTTTGTTGTTATAAGCTACTAAGTTTTGGGGTGATTTATCATATAGCAAAAGACAAATTAATATGCCTTCTTTCATTTAGAAATAACTGAGCTTTTACTATAGTTTCAGTTAATATTACATGAGTTCAAGGGATTTTTTACCTGGGAAAACATTCTAGGACCCAAGGGCTGCCCATTTTTCATAAAGTTGGTATCTACAGGCACAGTGTAGTTACATGCCTTCATGCTCTATTAATTCTTTGGACTCTAGAGAGAGAGACATGTTAGACACTGTGTTAAATTAATAAAATATATGAGGTCCTGAAGAAATACACCCCATTTTCATGTATCCGATTAAGAAAAACCTCTAGCAGAATTAAAAATTGGGCATTATTTTAAATTCTAACTTTTAACTCATATTATCAAGAAAATTAAATTTTAAACATTACTTTATTTAAAGCTTAGTAAGTGTGGCCTTCCTCTCTGAGAATTTGACAGCAGAAGAGGGCTTCTACTGAGCTTTTCTGGCATCTTATTATTGTACCATTTATATATTTAATTCTCAATAATGCCATTAAACCTCCTTGTAGAACCAGTGACAGGTTATGTTGGAATGCACAGCTGAACATAACTTGGGATGGAAAATAGAAGTAGCGAGTAAATTGAGTAATTGAGTAGCCCTGGAGTGGATTAATTAATGCAGTAGCAAACTCACTTCAGAGCCTTCGTAGGGCAAAATGTATCTTTCCTAGAAGTGGTGCCAAAAGGAGACTAAGGGTGCAGTGATTGGTCTCCGAGAGAGGGTGAGGAATGGCCTTGTGTGTGTGGCAGCAGCTAGAATGTGCTAGAACACTCATTTCCCAGAGAGAGGACCGCCCCCAACACCACCACCACCAATCATGCATGAAGGGCTGAGGAGCTTAGCCAGTGAAGAAGAAGAAACCAAACAAATCTGTTCAAGGGAACCCTGTGTTTTCCTTCTCTGAAGGTGATTCTACTACTATAAAACCTACCTCTTGTCTGCCCCTTTACTCTGCCATATGGAGATGGAGTGGTTGATCTGATAGACAAATTTCAAAAGAAAGAACTGGGCATGCAAAGCTAGCCCATTTTCCCTCTTGAGAGCTATTGGCTCCCAACTGTACAGTTTCTCTATTGGTCTGGGGGGCCAGCTTTCTCCTAAAACCATTGGTCCCTCATGCCTTGACTGGGTGGGTAAGTCTAATTCTGGATTCATTTACCAGGCTTAGTTAGCCCTTGGAAACATAACCCTTGTTAGTTGTTGGGAGGTTTTGTTCTGTTTTTTTGCTGGTTGGAGGGTGTGGCTAGCAATATTTTCATTTTCCTTATACATTACTCTTCATCTTATCTGTCCATTTGTTTAAAGCCTGGACAAAAAAAAAAGGGGGCAGTTATAGAAGGGAAACCAATGCTTTCATCAAAATTCAAGTCATTCAACTATCATATGATCTCCCTGATATGAGGAAGTGGAGATGCAACGTGGGGGTTTGGGGGGTAGGAAGAAAATAAATGAAACAAGATGGGATCGGGAGGGAGACAAACCATAAGAGACTCTTAATCTCACAAAACAAACTGAGGGTTGCTGGGGGAGCGGGGAAGAGGCGGGGTGGGGTTATGGACATTGGGAAGGATGTGTGATATGGTGAGTGCTGTGAAGTCTGTAAACCTGGTGATTCACATACCTGTACCCCTGGGGCTAACAATACATTATATGTTTATTAAAAAATTAAAAATAAATTATAAAACAAATTCAAGTCATTGAAAAGATTTACCCTGAAATGTTCAAAGGTGATGATACAAAATTTCCTTTCAATTGTATGCTTTTAGCACAATCTAATAATATACAATTCAAGGGTTCCTAGGATGCCCCCTTGGAACATATATCTCCCTTGTTTATGTGACAATGAATAACATGGGGGAAAAGTAGAATTAATAGGCATATCTATCCTCAAAAGTCAAGTTTTGGAGACAGGCATGAAAGACTTCTAATCTCACATCTGGCAAATCATGGAACCTTCTGGGAGCCTGTTTCTTATCTGCACCTGCATCTTTATCTGTGCAGGGAGGAGTTGCAGCTACTCTGGGGGTTTGATGCGAAGCCCAGAGGAGACAGCCCTCAACAGGTCAAGCACGAAGGCAGTATCTGATGTGCAGCAGGTGCCTAGTACATGGGAGTGGTGATTTGTGGGTCCTAAAGTCTTTTCTATTTTACTGTATAATAATTCATTAGGGCAAAATCTCACATATATATATTAATATTATATATATGTTTTTTTACCTATAAGACTTTTACATCATAAAGAAATTTCCTGAATTGTGATTTCCTTATGGTATTTTTATTCTCATGAACACTTTCTCTGTTAAGCTTGCAATTAGTGAATCTGTTACTTTAGGCAAATGTTAGTTCATCTTCCCTTCTTCTGCTTTAAATTCATAATGTGTCATTTTAAGGTAATTCAAACATTTTACCACTTAATTTGTATGAATTTTGGATCCAGGGGCAAAGTTAGGTCAAGGAATAAAAGTCCCTGTGGGGGGAAAAACTTCTAATACCTTTAATATTAGATTTGCTTGTAGAATGTCCATGGTACAATTTAATAAATTCTGGGGTTTTGCCTCAGTAAAAAGTTTCTTATATCAGTCCTTCAGGAATATTTTGGGTAAATTCTTTTCCCGGTTAAATTATCCTGTTAGCTGAAGTGTCCACTGTTGAGAGATTCCATTGTGAAAATGAGACTTTAATAACTTTAAGTGCCTAAAATTGATCTCTTTCCCAGCATCTAGATCTACTGCTGCCAACCTGTAAGAGAATCCTTACCTCCTATCTTGTGCCCAAGGGGAATCTTCTGGGCTCAACTTTCCAAATTGGCTCATAGATGCTCTGTAATATACTTTACTTGGGCTCCTGTGTTTGCACTGCCTGATTTTATAGACTTAAATTTTCAGACATTTCCTAGCTTTCAGCTTCTTTTCCTTTTCCCCGCAGGTCTCCACTTCTCTTCATTCTGTGCCCCAAATCCTCCAGCAACATGAACCATGCTCAAGACAGGTCCTTTTTACAGAGCTCCCCAGGATCATGCTCCGTGAGAAGGAAGAACGGCTCGTGGAAACCATAAAGGCAGTCATTTAATGAAAGAAGGTCATATTTCTATCAATGTCATTGTACCATAATGCCATCAAAAATTATAAATAACAGTATTCAAATTATAAATAACAGTATAAATAACACCATTTTTGTAGAGTTCTCTTATTTGTTTTTTTTTTCATTTCAAAATCTTTTGTTACATGAAATACAACCATAGTCAGATTTATAACTTTCAGAAATGAATGTTCCCTTTCAAAGAAGGGAAATCAAACAAGGTATTTCCTCATTAAACATTAAAGAGAATATATAAAAAGGAACATACCTGAGTCCTAGAACCATAATGTATTTCTTAAACTCTTATAGTTATCATACCATAAAACATTTTTTATTTCCCTAGCTGAATACACAAAATCTTCTCACCTAATGGAAACTAGTCTTTTCCAGAGGTAAACTTGCTCAATGGTGGAAAATGGGTGTAGAATTATGTCTAATGTTTAATGGAAGACTTTCTTTATAGAGCTGAGAATACTTTAGTTTAAACTTAATTCAATAACTTGAATAAGATAGAATCACGGGTATTAGTATCAAGGGTATGTCAATCACCCAAGTTCTCCTCTCTACCCCCAACTTTTTTTGAAACATATCTAGTGAATCCAAACAACAGAAATAGTACATGAGAGTATGGTTACCAGTGAGACCACAGACACACTACCACTTTGCAGTTTTCTCATTGCTAAAGGAGAATTAAAAATAGTTTCTACCTCATTAGGTTGCTGAGAAGATTAAATGACAAAGAGTGTAATTTAATTAGCACAGTAGCTAGAATATAGTAAATGCTCAATAAACATTAGCTCTTAGCATCAGAGAAGGGAATGTATACTTACACAGAAAGAGTTTTATAATGTAGCCAGTGAACAAGAGGTTTTTATAAACTATCTAATATAGTCATGAATTGGCCATATTGAAACAAATTTTTTTTTCAGTTTAATTTCCTTTGAACATGGTTGTTCTACAAGCTCAAACATGTACACTGAATTTTTCCTGACATTTCATTTACTATTACATTCCTTGGGCTAACAGCAGGTTTTTAATCTCAAACAGATTTTCATGCCTCAATCATCTTAAAATATTTGCTGAAACTGGTATTAAAAGAAACTAATATAGCAATGCCAACATGCTTTAGATAGAGGTTTTCCTTCCATGCAGTATGGGAAACATTTTGATCAGACCATTTTCAACCTAAGGTAAATTTGGAACCAAACTGATTTATTTGGGGCTCTCTTACAGCTTCCTTGATAACAAATTCAATCTGTGCCCAGCTTCTAAAGTTAATCAGAGGCAGTATCATTTTCCCACTGGTACTTAAATTTTTTTTTCTTATGTTTTACTGTTCAAGATCTTGGGTCTCACAGAAAACAACAAATTGTTTCCATTTCAACCAAGTACTCTTTCCCATTGGACTAGATAACCTCATTTAATTTCCATATTCTTCTGTGGTATCATCATACTAGAATCTTTTAACTTCATAAAAGAAATCCTGTTTTTGTTCTTACTTTTGAATTGTTAAATAATCAAAACCACTCTTGTCACCGCTTTCCAAAGACTCATTCATGAGTCTGTTCTTTCACTTCCAAATAAAAACAAATTACTTTGTGAGGTCTTACCGCAGTCACTGACATCGTGGCCACTGCAGAAGTTGGTCCTTTCCTCTTAGATCCTCCCCTGCCAGTGTTCCTCACCAATCTTCCAGTTGACTCTCCACTTAATTTATAGTGGAAAATAATTGTTATTGCTTTATATTTCTAGAGTCTTCATTTAAATCTCTGGTTATGCTCCTTGTGCGTGTGGCTTGGGTTGTCTGGACTCAAGTTTACCTGCCTATCAGAATATAGTCCCTTTCGGTATGTCATTAGAATCACTATACTTCTTACAGCCCCTGGACCATAATTTGAATATAATAGGCACTTACTTACTGTTGTTTGAATTGAATACCTTCGTTGAAATGAATATTACTGATTCAGCCCCTTGTAATTCCTGGCCATGTACTATGTGCCCACCACCGGCTTATATGACAGTGCTTCAGTAAAGCAAAAGCTCTCACAGTGGAGTTTACAGGAGCACACTGAACAAGTCTTGTTATTGATCTCATGGAGGTCAGTGGGCATCTGCTCTGTGCCTATCTTTATCCAAAATATTATTATAATTTTTATAAGTGCCTTTAAGATAATTGATATAATTTATATAAGGGGTCAGACAATCCAATTTTGCTTGTGCCAAAGATGCTCCTCTCTAATCCCCAGTCTCCTTTGTAGCTAGGATTGGTCATATGGTATAGTTCTAGGCAGGACACAGTTGACAGATGCAAGGAAGCTTCTGGGAAACCATTCATCTATTCATTTAATTTTTTGATAAAAGGGATGGGCATCAGTGACATCATTCCTCTTCCTCACAACCAGCTTTGAGCAAGAACATAATATCTGGAACAGAGACACAATTAGGCCGCCACCTAATCACAGTAAGGAAAGGACACCAGATGCCCAGGACAGCCTGTCATCCCTGGAATGCTGAGTCATCGTCCGTGATTGCTTAACTCCTGACTTCTACTTGTTATTAGAACATGCTTCCATGCTTATGTTGCTCTTTCTTGAATCTCATCCTCATTTCACAGAAAGGTGTTGTTACCCTCTTTTCTCAAAAAAGGAAAAAGTGACTCAGAGAGGTTAATAGTGCACTTGTTATGTGACAAACTGGGGCAAAGTTTAATAATGAATGCAAAACCTGACTTGTATACAACCTCTAGTCAAGTGCTCCAGATGAGAAGTTAGGCAACCGAACACTCTGTATACATTCGTACTAGTTGCAACATCTTGCAGAGAGAGGGCTTCAAGCCTCACACCGCCCAATCTCCCCTTTGAATCTTTCACTGTGGTATAATTTTTTCTTAATAATTTTCAAGTAATTTGGTTAAGCAAGGAGGGTTAGAAATGAATATTTTCACTTTGTATATTGTCTGTCCTACTTAAAATAAAAGCATACTGGAAATTGGACCCACTAATGAAAAATCAGAATGCCGCCTCATCTAGACACTTCCCTTCAAAATGGTAGAAACTGGGGCACTTGGGTGGCTCAGTTGGTTGGGTATCTGCCTTCGGCCCAAGTGGTGCACCCTTCCCCTATGCACTCAAGCTCTCTCTCTCTCTCTTTCAAATAAAAAAAAAATTTAAGGAGGGCACATGTTGCATGGTGCACTAGAGGTTATACACAAACAATGAATCATGGAACACGACATCAAAAACTAATAATGCACTGTATGGTGACTAACAACATAATTTCAAAAACTGTTTAAAAATGTTTTTAAAAATGGTAGAAACCAATGTCTTAAAACAACTGGTGGGCATTATTCCCATAGGTAAGGCTCTACTATACAAAATGCTGTGTACAAATTTATCTATGGCCAACATGCTGGTTTTCCCTCATGAAAATACTGCCCCCAAATTCCAATCATTCTGAAAAACAATTAACCTGTCAAGTTTAAAGTTTTTGTTCATAATTTGGACTGTATCCTGCCATTGATATTTATTTTAATCTCCTACTGATTTCTGTGGGAATTCTTCTTGTAGAATTTAGGCAGGATATAGCCCCAAAGGAATTTCTACAAAGAAGCTTCCCACTTTCAACTCTTTGTGTTTGATTTTTATTAAGTTTAGGTCATGACGCTATACATCTAAAAATAGGTCTACAGGCTAAACCTCTGATAAAGTCTTCTATTTTTAGATTCAGGCTGAAAGGTCAATGAGAATGCTAAAATCTCACAGGAACAACTACATTACAAATGATTTTTAGCCATATGTTTTTGGTACAGTTTTTTAAAAATGGGAATATACTATTTTAAAATGTCTTTTAAAATGTATATGTCCCCAGATGTTTATCTGCCATGAAATTCATTTTTAAAATGCCATTTAAACCATGTTTAAAATATTTTAAAACACTAGATATAATAGTAGACAGTCTTTTAAAATTACAGTAATGGGGGTGCCTGGGTGGCTTGGTCACTTAAATGTCCAACTCTTGGTTTCAGCTCAGGTCATGATCTTGAGTCATGAGATCAAGCCCGGGCCGGCGGTGGGTGGGTGGGGTCTCTGCACTCCATAGGAGTCTGCTTCAGGTTCTTTCTCCCTCTCCCCCCACCCTACCTCTCTCAACTCACCCTCTCTCTCTAAACTTAATAAATGCAACCTTAAAAAGAAAATTATAGTACTGATGACTATAGAATTATGGGTCTTGGAAATGCTTTAATGGTGTCAAGTTTTTTAAAAAAGCAAATTAGAAAATTATATATATACATATTTGCAGTAATGTAAAAATGTACCTAAATAAATACTGTATGATAAGAGAAACTTAAAATCTGTGACATAACTAGTGAATTTTTTCACTTACCAAATTTCCTTATGTTTTACATTTTATATATTAAGGTTAAAATTCAAGTGCCAACAAATAATATCATTTACCTTTAAATTCAGCAAATTCACATGAACTTAGAGTCATGACAAAAACTGAAAAAAGTGAGAGTAATGTCACTGAGAATATGCTGGTGAGCATAGGTTAATGTACAGACTTATCAAATCACTATGGGTCTGCCTGAAACCAGTATAACATTGCATGTCAACTATATTCCAATAAAAGATAAAAAGAATGTGCTTGTTCCTCAGTTTTAGTAGTCCCTGGATCACTTCTAGAGAAGCTAAGGGCCCCTATGGTCATGTGGAAATCTTTTTTAAATTTTTCTGGTGTCATGAAAATATCTTTAGAAGCTATGGGATACCCATAAAAATTGACCATGAGAATTTCTGACACTGCTCTGTCTAGTTGATAGGGTTATTCTGTGGACCAGATGAGATGATGGTTATCTAAGCACTTTGAAAGTACACACGAAAAGCACCATCATGATATTCAAGGTTACTGCAAATACTTTCTAGATTAGATCCATAATTTGATCTCAATTGTATGATGAATAAATAAGATGAAATGAAACAATGATGACACTGATGTGTCACAGTAACATGGAGGCACACTGTCCTTTGTCCCTCAGACAGAAACGGATGCTAAAATGATTTATTATTTTGAAGCCACTATGCTAGTAAGCTCTCACGCTGGAGAAGCAATGTACTGTCTCCATTATACAAACTGCAGATCAACCTCATCCCCACATTTCACTACCTGAATTCATTTGGAGCATGTGTGGAAGAAGTGGGGCTGAGTCCCTCAGATCCTTTTTAATATGGGAGGAGTGTGGTTAGCAGACAGCATTTGTACCAAGTGACACTCTTTTCAGGATCGTCCCAGAGGATGACTGATAACAGAACAAGGCTGAGGTACAAAGCCCTCACCATTTCTGCCCAACTGGCAACAGTCTAGCAGGCAGACCCGGCTCTGGACCTCCACACTGGCAGCGCTGAGATCTGTCAGGCCCATGAGGGTCTGAGAGCTCCTCCAGGACAACCTTGTTTCCTCTCTTTTCCCTTCACAAAAGCTTTCTGTCTCCATCTCAGTGTCTACTTCCCAAAAACCCAACAGACTCCAAGAGTAGCCCAAGACAGCTGGCAGGAAAGGTGTGGTTCCAAGACTGGCTGGCCAACTCCCTATCCGATGATGAGGACACCATCCCAGTGGTGTGTGAGCCATGAACAGACCCTGGAATAAAGAGGCAGCCCAATTGCTAAAGAGCCATTGATGTGACTGCATAGACTAGTCTTACAGAAGGAAATGCAACGACTGGCAAATCTAACAGAACAGGAAACGGTGTACAGAAGAATGGTGGAATGGTTGGCGGCCCTTAAGTCAGTACAATGTCCTTCCCAATGAAAAGCTGACACTACTCAACAAATAACTGAGAATCAAGTGTAAAGACCAGCATCCTTGTTGGTAGCCTAAAAGAAGCCAATTTTCTCTCCTGGGAGAATGGAGAAGGCCCAAGACAAAACTAAGGATTTCCATGATAGTCACTCATCTTCAAAGCAGTTGAAGCCTCAGCTGAAGCAAGTCTTTCCTAGCAAGCTTGGCCCTGGCTAGGTGGGCCTGGAGTCCTGACACTGAGATGAGGATATCTGGGTAGATGTCCCTTGAGATTTGGGTTCCTAAGACTCTTTATTTTAATTCTTAAACTTCATTTTTGGAGCACTTTTAGGTTCACAGCAAAACTGAGTGGAAAGTACAAAATGTTCCCTTGTATGCACAGCCTCCTCTCCTCAACATCCAGACTCTTCAGAGCCCTCCAAGCCTACAGTAGTGAGCCTCCCCTCCCTGTCAAGACCTCTCCACACCCCTGTCGAGGAAGAAAGTGCAGACCTGCTGCCCTGCAGATCCGCAACAGCTCTCTTAGGAGATTGCCCATCACTGGTATCAGCTTCACTAAGAGTCAACAGTGACTGCCCTATGCAGGCCAGGCCTGAGAGAGGAGAAGCTGTAACAGAACTTACCTCAATGAAAGCCACAGAGATACTAAGGTCTAAAGCAGTGAAGCCAATGGCTTTTAAATACCAGAATCTGAGAGGCGGGGATTCACAATGATCATAACCACCATCCAGGTCAGAGTGGCAGCTGGTGGGGTTTGCTTCATGGGGAGGTATGCAGATGATGAACGTAACATGGATTCTTTAGCAAAAAAATACATGTGTGAGGGTGTTATTTCACATATAATCAAAAGAAAGCAAGAATGGATCAGCAAGAGGCAGGAGACTGTCTCTCCCTGTAAAAAGCCACAATCCAGAGGCAGTTTTCAAAGTCAAGAGCCATTAACTGAAGAGTTAGCTGTGTCCACAGGAAGCAAGACCCTAAAACAACTTGACAAATGCATGCTGTAACCCCACCTCCACTCATTCCCCAGATGAACCTGAAACAATATACTCTCATAACTGTTCACTGAGAATAGAGCAATATTCAGGCATTTCAAGGACTATTAGACAAGGTCTGAGTTGATATGGATACCCAGTGCACTAAAGTATCCATTTGGCCCCCTTGTTGTCATGAGAACCTATGGTGCCCAGGTAATTAGTGGACTCCCAGAATTAATGCAACCTAAAGTGAGGCTCTGGGTCTACAAATCCACCCAAAGTTCTTTTCTAAAGTTCGCAAGTACATAAATACATTTGACTTTGCTTAAAAATCAAAGTAACCTTCACAATGGGTTCTTGGCCTGTGTAGTAAGAGCTATGATAGTGGGGAAATCTCTGACTTTACCCCCCATCCCAGTCAAGATAATAAATGGAAAGTATATACCAGGAAGGTAACAGAGTAGTGCCGCCCTTCTAGATCTAAAGACAGGGAGGACCCAATGTCAACTACAGCTCCATTCATTTGTCAGGCTGCCTCCTGCAAGAAATGGATGGATCCTGGAGAAGGATTGTGGACTGACCAATTTCCCTGATAGTGGTAATAGCATCACTACAACAGATGACTGTGGCCTCAGCCACATGATGAATAGCTAGTGACTTAACTAATACATACTTTCTTTCCCAATCAACAAAGAAGAGCAGGAACCATTAGGTTTCCATTGGAAAAAGTAAAGTTGCACATTTACAGTTTTCTCCAAGGCTTTTTGACAATCCTGCCCCACCATAATATGGTCTAGAGAAATCTAGAGTTTTTGGATATTCCATAAAACATCACATGGATCCATCTGATCAGTGATATCAGGGCCATCTGGCAGGATGAGCGAGGTGGGATTGGGGCTTGTGGAGACCTTGTGCTCCAGAGGAGGACAGGAGAGTGCTCCTGCAAACATTCAGAGACCTGTCTCTCCAGTAAAGACTTGGGGGCTCCCATGGTCAAGGACATGCCAGGATGTTCCCTACACAGGAGAAGGCAAACTATTAGAATTTGGATTCCTACCATTTGGAACAAATCACAGCCCTTGATGAGGTGTCCTCATTTAGGAGGCACCATATTCCATACCTGGGAATACTGTACATGGGGTAAGCAAGACATTGATGAGGAAGGAGCTCCACAATCACTGGAATTAACATCTGGAGGCACGGCAGCACCAGCTGGAGAGCAACGCTCTGTGAGGATGGGATCCCCTCTTCCAGGACAGCTTACACAACCTTTACATGGGACTGTGGACCCCTCGATAAAGAGCACATTGGTTTGGGTGCAAGAGTGAACCATCATGATTCCCAATGACCCACACTTGCAAATCTGAGCTCTATGGGATTACAGGTCCTCTTCCTCAAAGGAGAACAATAACCATAAAGTTAACATTTAATAAGCCATTACTATGTGCCAGACACTATTGTTTGTGGTCTACAGGTATCAAACCATTTAATCCCATCAAGACACTGTAGAGTACTTACTACCATCAACTTCTGGCTAATGTGGAAACCAAAGCACAAAAGGAAACTTGCCCAAATTCACATATTTATTAAGCATAAAACTCAACCATAATAAATACCAAAATTTATGACATGGTGAGTCAGAGAACATTCAGTTGATATTGGGCAGCCAAGATCTAACGGTCACATGAAATGGTACAGTCAGGCCTTCCCCATGTAGTAGGGCTTGGAGGCAAGTCAAGAGCTAATTTATGTACAGCAAAGGCATGATGTCTCCAAAATCATCAGAGCTCCCTCTTGCTCTCAGCACAGGGTCTATGCAGCATCTAGAGGACCCAAGGAGTCACAAGGGCCAGATGTAAGGGGGGCTTACATTGTGGTCTGCACCAGTTAGGGGAGCATTCTTGTTCTTTGGGTCAAGCTAGCAATGGTTCAGGGCAACTGTATATGGATTGGTGCTGCTCACAGATTTACGACTTATTTTTCTTTCAAAATCAAAAAGAAACTACTTAGATCATAGGAGCCCTATGGAAGTGATAGATCCTTGCACTTCTGTGGCATTTACTTTTCATGCTGGGTACTCATGTATCTTACAAGGTAATAGGGACCCTGCCAGGTTTTCTATATATCAGTAGGGTGCTGGCCATGATGATGTCCCGAGCACTGATGGGGTAATTACTTATCCTTGCAGAATGACTTGGGACACAGAACCAGAAAGGTGATATAATCCTGTGACAAGGCTGTGAAGATGTACAGCTGTCTTTATCACATGAAAACAAACTTCTGCTGTTTACTGCTTTTGGAGTTAGAGAAAAAAGCATTTGTCAAATCAATGAGTGCTTAGGAAGGGCCATATTGATTTGCTTCAATGAAGAGTCCACATCTTGTACAAAATTGCAATATTGAATCCCCACTTGATTAAACTTCTGATAATCTATAGTCATTCTCTGTGCTCCATATTTCTTTTTCACTAGCTGAACTAGACAGCCAACTACAAAAGTGATGAGGATCTCCACTCCCACATCTTCCAAGTCTTAAATGATACTGCAAATATTTGTAACTTCACCAGGCCTGTGGTAATGCCTTTGATTTATTCCCATTGTGAGTAGGAAAGATTCTAGAAGCTCCCACTTAGCTATTCCTAACAATGATAATAACACTGCATTAATGAATACTGAATCATCGTTCCTAAGTGTGTGTGTGTGTGTGTGTGTGTGTGTGTGTGTACAGTAAGGGAGAAGGATTTAAGACTATATATGCTAGGTCTTCAGACACACCATTTACTGGAGAATCTCTCAGGGTGAAAGAAACAGCAAGTGTATGGTCTTTTGTGGCCCATGAATTCTGGAATAGCACAGAGAGATCTTATAAAACCCAACAGATGATATTAAGAAAGGTACCCTTTCAGACTTTGAAACTTTTAAGCTCCATGACTGGAAAAGTATCAGTCTCTCCTCTGGCAGGACCAAAGGCTCGTGTTCAAGCCTTATAGTTATGGTAGTAAAACAAAGCAGAGAATTGACCTCCAAGTTCCTATCCTGGTATGATCAGGGGCCTGGGGTCTAGAACGTGTAGCCTGAGTCCACTTCCTCAGTATTCCCAGCCTTGATTACTGTACATATGTGGCTAAAGCAATATCCAGGGAGATTTACAGGAGACTAGCCCACAAGGAATCAGTGCTAGGTTGACGGTAGAGACAGAGATATGTCCCTTTACCTTCTTCCTGTTATTCTCAAAATAACCATAGAGTCCTTTGAGGAAGGCTAATCAGGAGATTCGAAAAACGTTATTGAGTTACTATCGCACAGATATTCTTGTGCACTCCTGGTTTCTCCATCAATCAAAGGACACTGAATATGGAATCAAAGAAAGAGTTGATATTATGATCCTGTCCAAGCCAGAGCTTTGCTCATCTGACCTGTCCTTGCTCAGATATACAAATCAAGTTGGACCTTAATGGGCTCATCATCTGTTTCCATCCTCAGAATCTCAGATTATCCAGCCACCCCAACAGAACTTCAGACTCTGATGACCAAGCACACAGTGCCTGACACCTATTATGGTAAGCACATCCATCTTACTTTGGGGGATGAAGTGTGACAACCCAGCCTCCGTCACCTCAGGAAATTACCTTATCCACTGAAATCAGGGAGTCATTTCAATTTCCGTGTCTTCCTTCAACAATCGCTAGCCTGCTGGCTCTCCAGTCTGCAGATCAGCTATCAGGCATTGATAGATGCTCTGTCTTCAGAGTCCTCTCTGGTCAAAGCAAGGTAGGGAGACATTAGCCACACATGATGTACTCCCAACATATTTTCTCTCCCAATACCTTTGGACTTCTTTGCTTGTTTCATTCCAAACATTTTCTGCCTTCTCAGTCTGACTACTATTAGTAAGAGATACCTGAGACTTTATTTTGGTTACTCAACCAAATCATAATCATTACTGCCAGTGATTAAAGCCACACTGACACCAGAATTCTAGCACTCCTATGGATAAACCCAGCCCAATCTGAAACTATATTTCCTCCCTTGTTCAAGCATGCATAGACCCGTTCCCCAGATTCTTCCCGATATGAATTAGGAAATTGCTCCAGCTCTTGGGGTTGGTATATCCCATCCTACTGGTCTTGACGACATAATCCCTCCTCCCCATCCTCTGCCCCCAGTGTGATGGGATCTAATGCAGTTGTAGATTTAAATATGACACAGCATGATGATGAGGTTAACTGGCTTCCCATTGAAACATAATTCCCTCCATCCCGTGAGATTCTAAGTGTTTAAACAAGGCAGTAACAAGCTCTTAGGAAGTAGAAAGGAGTGACTTCACCTGGTATGGAAAGTTTGTTGCAGTTCGATGCCTGAATTCCTTCATCTGCTAAATCCATCCCAGATAACCCGACGCTAGTGCCAGTAGTTCTCTTCCTACCAACCATGGCCCTGCTGTCTCATCAGGTTTCTTCAGTAGTCGTGAGGCACACTGGTGTGGAAATCCACAACTGCAGAAACACATGGCACATTTGCTTTTCAGCTATTTCCATGCTCACAGAAAGATGAGAAATTCATTAAGCCATTGGAAGAAGCCCCTGAGATTTAGTTTATACATTGAGTTATGAATTTGAAACTTGAGCTCACCATTGTCTTTCTTTAATCCTTAATCTTTTCAGTGTTGATTAAAAAAAAAAAATGGCATGAATGCTATTTCTTGGCAGTGGCAACTTGGCCTCTCATAGCCTCACCTTTGATGGATACCTCAGATAGTTGATTAAGCTGTTTACCACTCCACGCCATGGACAGCCACATTCCTGTAACTGTGTAGATACCACTGCCTTCAACACTGGATGACCAAATAAGCCCCTGCCAAATAACTTCCAGTTCCTAGGGGACTCCTGACTACGAACCTAATATCAATTTCTAAGTCCATTCACATATTTGTATTTAATAAAAGCAAAAACCCCTACAACACTAGTGCAACTTCTGTAGGATCTTGCAAAAGAGGGCATCCATAAGGAGTGTAGGCTTCAGAATAATTTAACCCCACAAAATAGGGATGGCAATCAGGCCTCCGATTATTTGTTTCTTCTCTCTACTCTGCACAGTGCTGGATTCATGGTAAGGCTATTTCACCTCAAGGCCCTAGGAAGTTTGCCAGTAGCAATCAATGCAGGTCATGTGGGAGAAGAGAGTGGCTTTCCTTGGCTCTGTTTCATAAACGGAGAAGAACTCGAGCCAAAGCCTAGATCCAACAGAATTTCCTCATGTCCTTTTGCCATGCAAATGAATTAAATTCTTCAATGTGCATTCATTATTGTGGATTCTACTTAAAAGACATCTTTTATATTTGAAACAACTCACTTTCCTCTCTGGATTCTTTACTTTGTTACCACAAGGAGGGCAGGTTAACACAAGCTCTATCAAGGCAGGCACTTAATTTTATCATTTTTTGCACCATAAAATTTCTAGTGTTCCATAAATACTCAATAAGCACATGTGCAATGAATGAGAAAGACAACTCTCCGAGAAATCTTCCCTGTAGCACTCGGAGATGCCTACGAATGGACAATCCCAGCCCACACCTGCCATGTCCTGGATTGTAGAGCATAAAATAATCTCTTTCCCTCGGTGTAGTTTTTGTTAGCTTTATTTTCCTTTGCCTCTTGTGATCTAAGTGGCCTATTAGTGGCCAGGGTTTGGATGTGGATAAAAAGGAACAGTATATAAGGTCTATTTTTAGCCTAGACTCCCTTAATCTGTCTAGTCTATACAAATGAAGTCACCCCAGCTCTTACGTTTCCAGCAAATGAGAGATTGATCTTATGCAGGAGTTGCATTAAGACGGGACTCCAAGAACACTGAAATCCCCTGATTCCTGCCTTGGCTGGCCATGCTTCCTTCTCAAAAGGCCCTGTATGTACAATTGTGGCAACATAAGAAACACGGTACTCTCTTATTAGCTAGGATTTTATGCCTGAGTAGAAGCCCAGTGAGTAAAGCTGAATCATGTGAAAGTATTTTATTTTTCCTATACTAGTTAGGTCTAAATATTCCTGAATCAAGGAGGTTCTCCTGCCTGCTCTTTTTCTCCCGAAGCTCGAACCAGTTTCTCAGAACTCACTACAACAACTAAACGCAAAGCCCACCTGCCCAAAGGACAAATGATGAGGCCGAGTTTCCTTCACAAGACGAGTCACTCCCCGTCGGAGCCCTGGCTTCGCCGAGCACGTGCAAGGGGAACAATTCAAATCCGTGCCTTTCCTCCTCGGGAGTAAGATGAGAATGGAGAGGACAGAGCCAGCCCAGTTCATGGAGGCTGAGTACTCAACACTGAGGCCTTGAAGCCAAATACTTACAACAGTCAACCGCATACTTGGGTTGTGGTTTCTCTTCTATCTTCCTTGTGCACCTAAATGACAAAGGGCAACTGATGGAGCAGCCGCAGGTTTGGATGCCAGCCATACTGCCTTTTCTTTTATCCTTGGAGTCCCATCTAATAGGGAAGAGAAATTCCCATTAAAACGTGTGTGAACACAGATTGCTATATATCTGGAAATAGAATGTCATCTCATCAGGTGGTTTTCAGTGCTATGTTGTCTGTCTTCCTTGCCCTGAGACAACGGCCCACGAGTCGTTTTGAGAACATCGTCACATATCCTTTCCTTAGGGCTCTGGAGCAGAGGGGAGTTCGGGGTTTGGGAGTTTGCTAGAAACAGATGCCAATGTAGGGATCATTGTAGACCTGGGATGTGATCTCAGGAAGGGGCCGCTGGGCACGGAGAAGTGAGGCAGAAGGGGGAAGGTGTTAAACCAGGGCGTGTTAAGGAGCAGGTTACTGCTGAGTGCCTCTGGGGAGATGTGCAGACGCACATAGAAGCACTTCTCCCTCAGAGGTGAAAAAGTCAGCTTATTTATCCCTCATCTCCTATCCATCATGGCCCACAGGCTGCTCTAGGGGCATCAACTTCTCAAGTGTGGGCATGCCAGAAAAAGTCCTCAGGCAGAGATCTCCATGAGACTCTGGAAGGAAAGCTCACTCCTCAGAAAGAAGGTGAAGCTTGGGAACATGGATAGGAGCCCCCATATCTTCTAGTACAATACATAAACCACCATTGGTAAAGTTACCTTGGATTAAGACTCTTAACCAGATCACCTCCTGAAAATCTGATTTAAATCCTTTTTAATGTATTCATAAGACTATAAAATCATGGTTATATTTTTCAGCCTTCATTGATAGGATAACATCTGTGTATGCACATTTCTTGCAGATTATCATGTCTCTCCTCACCCATTATGAAAACATATTTATAAAATAGTGATAAAGACCACCTTTGTCATGAACCTATATTATTGTTCATAACATTCATTAATACGCCACATTTCTAGTCCCTTTCCTGATCCCTGTGTCCCAGACATTGTTTTAAAATGCACATGTGATTTAAATCACTAAATCTTCCCAATCAGCCTGGAAAGGAGGGACTTTTACTGCGCCCAGTTTATAGAAGAGGAAAACAAGGACATGAGGGGCTAGTTCACAGAGCATGAAAGAGCCCACCGGGGGCAGGCTGTCTTCAAAGCCTCATGGGATCATCGTCTCTGGCCTACGCTGCTTACAGAAGTGTAGAACCATAGATTTTGTAACCTATTCTTTTTTATTTTTTTAAAAATTTAATTTCTTTTCAGTGTAATAGAATTCATTGTTTATGCACCACACCCAGTGCACCATGCAATACGTGCCCTCCATAATACCCACCACCAGGCTCCCCCAACCTCCCACCCCCTGCCCCTTCAAAACTGATTGTGTTTCAGAGTCCACAGTCTCTCATGGTTCATCTCCCCCTCCAATTTCCCTCAACTCCCTTCTCCTCTCCATCTCCTCATGTCCTCCAGAATCACAGAGGAGAACACAGGCAGTAACCTCTTCGATATCAGCCATAGCAACTTCCTTCAAGATATGTCTCCAAAAGCAAAGGAAACAAAAGGAAAAATGAACTTTTGAAACTTGATCAAGATCAAAAGCTTCTGCAACCTGTTCTTTACATGTCAAACATCGCAGTATGGTTCTTATGCTTTCCAGATCTCTAGCACTGTTTCCATGAGTCATGGCCACAGACTAGCATCTCTGTGACTGAAAGTCAGCCCTGTGACCTATGGCACCTGTACAGCTTGATGCATAGGAACGGACCTCCCCCTTGGTCCTTATGATCTATGTTCTGTGTATGTTTTCCAAGGTCACCAACATCTACTCTCTTTTAGTTGGTTTTCGTTGTTTTTTCCTTTTTAAACATGTTATGTATTAGGTCTCCCTGTTCTGTGATACTACAAAATTAACCAAAGGATCAGAGGCCTGATAGCATTCAGCGCTCTTAGGATGCATACGACTGTTATCTGGGGCCATTCCATTTTGATGATTAGAGGCGTGGAATATTTATCAAGTTGCTATTTATTTCTTATGGATAAATCTATGTGATTAGAATTGGATTAAGAGATTTATGGGAAATGATAAGCATTCCAAAAACCCACATTCCAAGGAAGATAATTGGTACTAGAAGTAATGGCGTGATACAAAATTTTTTGAGCTATCGTGCATAAAAAGCAGACTATCACAGATAACATACCTCAGGAGTCAGAAGCTCATTATACTTCATAACATTTATTAATTTTTTCCTTGATTATATTACTTGCACTATGCTGAAAAACAGAGTTGGATGTTGGGTTTTTGAGAAATCCAGTTTAACTTGAAATGCATGGGATGCTATTCACTAACCTACTTCTACATTCTGATAACAAAATGTGTAAACATTTTGGGAGGCCCCAGGGGTTTTCAGATTTCAAACCTTTTTGCAGGGATGCCTTGAAGCATTTTAAAATAACAAACACTATCAGCATCCTGTTGGTTCCAAATGTTTTTGATTTATTCCCACTTTCAGACCAAAGGAACTTATTAAAACCTGGCAATTCTTTTACTTTTGACTTTTTTAAACAAATTCTAAAAGTTTCCATGGTTAGGAGAAAAGAGCAACAGTGTAGATATTTTACCTTTTGTGGCCATTTTCTAAGTATAACCAGAATCAAAGTCTCCTCACTATAGGAAAGATAATGTGTCAAAAAAACAGTTACTGTTTATTTTGGGAAAAAATCAAGTAAAGAATTTTTAAAATATGGCAGCAGCTGTATTTTCATAATGGAACAGTCCAGTTTCTCATCACTTTCATTCAGAAATCTTCCAAGAAACTTTCTGGCCCTTCAATACACTTTGACTAAACCAGTAAAAGAGAGCTAGGTTTATACACTGAGGTGATGGGTTCTCCAAGCTCTAACCTACCAGCTGATCAACGTGGGTGCCATGTTTTTCTCCGACACAAGCTTCTCTGATGTCGTCCACATCCTGTCAGCTCGCCAGCAGTTCACCAACCACGCAATCCACACCATTTACGATGTTGGAATTGTCCTCGGTTCTGTTTCGAGCACATAGTTATAGTACTTTTCCTTCTTTATTTTGTTATTTACTTGAGCAATCTGTAGTATTTAAAATGACAAAGATACTTTTAGAATATTCATGCTGATGTGATTTCTACAAGGCAGGCAACGTCTGGAGGAAACTTCTGGGCAGTCAGGAAGACCTTCCAAATCCCAAGAAGGTCAGCAAGTTGGAGAGCGTTTATCACTACATCTGGAAGTGAACGAGGACCTCCACCTACTAGTGTGTGACAGCCGGGGCCATCGGACAGAGGGGAAGCCCTCTGGGGTTATCCTTGTCACCAGCCCATGAACTCTGATGACACGACATGGTTTATAATCCTGACAAGCAAGGAACTTGAAAAGTCAGTAGAACAAAGGCAAGCAAGAACAGGGATCCCTCCCTTCTCCACTTTGATCATCCTGTAAATATTTTTGTCTAATCTTTGCACGCTGTTTACTTCCTTTCTCTGCCCAGAGAACAAGAAGGCATTTTGTAACTTTAGATCTTGTTCATGGCAAATACCAAGACCTCCATAATTAATTTAGAATCTAATGACACAAAAGAAAAGGCTACCGTCTTCTCTTGATAGTTCTCAGTAACAATAAACTGACTCGTCTTATCTGACAGCCACATTGTTTAGCACTTTGCCCCATCGTTCTTAGGATTTTTTTTTTTTCCAACCAAACAAAAAAAAATTTTTTCCAACCCACCAATGTTTTCTAAATTAGTTTTAGATTTTCCCTGAGGCAGAAGATAGGTTGGTTTGCTTACTTTTGGGTTTTATTGCTTTGTAAGACATTGCATAGTTCCAAAGTCAAAGTAACATAAAATGTTCTGAGAACAATCGTTCCCACTGCTGCTCCTCCTCCCTACCTTCTCCCTCGTCATATAGGTGGAGACGCTCATTAGTTTTTGGACTAACTTTCCATTGTTTCTTTCTGAAAATATAAGCAAGCATACACACACGCGTGTGCACACACATACATGCACACACACTGATCATGTCATCAACACTCTTCTGAACCCTGCTTTTTTAATTTACTAATACACCTGGGATTACGCATAGCCATATATAAAGATACTCTGTTTTCCATTTTACAGCTGCACACATATCACCATGTGGACATGTCATCCTTTACTCAACCAGTCCCCTAGTGATGGATATTTGCAGTGTGTCTTGTGCTTTGCAATTACAAATAATACAGCAATGCCCTGTGCATACATCATTTTTTGGCTAATTTTCTGGCAGTTCTAACCAACTGACACATGTAATCCATGTGATCTGCCATTTAGCCGTCGGGTGATCCACACAAATCTAGTGGAACCATTTCAGAGTTCAAGGTGGAGATTTGTCACCAAGCTTCAGAGAGCCCATCCCACAAGAGAAAAACACAAAACGTGAACCAAATACAGAAAAGCAACCAAGACTCATCATGATCTCCTTATGGGATAATAAGCCCTAGGAAAATGTGGGGTCTGAACAGCTCACACTTCTAATAAGCATCAAATAATAACTATGAGAACACAAATGTTTAAAAACTTGTACTGCACTGTGATCCTTTACAATCCACCTTGTGGTAATAATTGGGAAGGCAAACTGTGCTTTCTCTGATGTAATAAAAACTAGACTCAGGGAATGTGTTTAGGGAAAGTCCTGGTGACTTTTAGGACAGACTTTTTGTAGATACATTTCATCATCTCATCTCATTTTCACGTACTACCACATAAAATAGCTTTTGAACCTAAATGCTGCTGATGGTTCCATGTTTGGTGTTCGCAAAGAGTAAAACTTTTGATTTAATTTGAGGCCTCCAATGTATTGTGGGACTGAGATTTTTAAATGTTGAACTGCATCTATTAACTTACTTTTTAACGCAGTGGATAGCTGTGCGAGTTGCGCTTCCACTCCACATCCTGCTTCCTTTAGCATCACGTGCTTGTCATCCAAGACAACACACGCTTGTTAAATAACAACACACTATGCAAGCTGAAGATCAATGAGAAAAAAAATAAGATAAAATGAGAGGTAATTCTAGTCAGCTTATGGATTTGCCCCACAGTTTCTGTGCATCTATGCACTGAAACAGTCTATCAGAGTGTGCACTTTGGAATACCAGTGCCTGAAGTCATGAAGGGGTGATGCCAGTAAATATCTGAGTGGCCTTTGGAAAGTTACTTAACGTCATGGTACCTCAGTTTCCTCATCTGTAAAATGGAAATAAAAGTTGGGGCGCCTGGGTGGTGCAGTCAGTAAAACATCTGACTTCAGCTAAGGTCACAATCTCAGGGCTGTGAGATAGAGCCCCGCATCAGACTTCATGCTTAGAGCTGCATCTGCTGGAGATTCTCCCTCTCCCTCTCCCCTTCCTACTCTCTCTCTCTCTCTCATTCTCAAATAAATAAATCAGTGGTCAAAAATAGAGAAAATAATGGTAGTGCCATCTTACGGGATTGTTTTGACAATTAAATGAGCGACTATTTAAAGAATTTGCTCTTGGGACAGGTTAAGTGCTCCATAAATTTTCACTATTGTGAATCCTAAATTATTATTATTGTACTTGGGCTCATCTAGGATGGGAAACTGGTGGACCCTACAGTAAACTGGATGGCTGACCAGCTTTCAGCAGGCAGAGTGAGAACAATGACCTTCCATAGTGATAGAGGCATAAGGATGTCTAAATACAAAGCCAGAAATTTCCCCAGGAAATACTAGGAGAACTCAGTGATGCAAAGGGGTAGGGAGGGGGATTCCAGAATCTCCTAAATTCTTCAGCACAAAAGACAGCCACAATTATTTTGAGCCAGGAAATCGTTAGATAGTGGTTTTGAGTCACAGAGCATTCACATGAAACTGCTTTAAAACTTCAGATTCAATATCCTTTGGTAACATTGTTTCTGGGATCTCCCTGCACACTCCCTTCCATAAGCCTAATTTCAGGGTTTCTACTTTGTATTTTAGCATCACAGCATAAATGATGTTTATTCTATTTACATCAATGCTCTGGTGATGCTCCATTTTTATTTCTTTTTTTGGACTTAAAGACCCATGAGGGCAACAATACTTATTCTGTTCACCCATATTTTCTTTGTTCCTATTACTGAGGAAATTGTTAAAAAAAAAAAAAAAAAGACTTGACTTCCATGAACAAATTCAGCTTTGGAGAATATTTGAGAAAGAAGGCATTAGAGTTATAAAATTATTAATATTTTTATATTTTGACAACATTTAGATACTAGGACCAATTTTATTTTGTGCTCTGTCTGGGTTTGTGATGATAAAATTATATCATCAGAATAATGGACAGCATAATTAGTTGCCAGGTCTCTGTGAATTAGAAATCTAAGGTTTCTAATCATTAATATGATGTCATGCAATAGAGGAATCAGAACTTTTTACATCAGATCTGCTGTCTGATCACTAAGGGAATGCCTCTTGTTCACCATGATTCTTGTAGTGATATTAAAATACATAATTCATGCTGAGTCCATGGGGCTGACACATTACATCATCTTCAGAGTAAAAGAGGGAATTCTAGGAAGGTCAAAAAAGCTGCAAAACATTCATAAGCAAATCACTAGAATTATATAGAATTCTCTAATATTAACCAATTCTGACACAAAATTGTAGTTTAAAATAATGTTAGAAAGTGTGACTATCCTTGAATCACCCCAGCATTTAATGCAAGACAGAGAGAGACAAGAAGCCCCACAAAGGATTGGTGTAATCGGTATTCCGTGAGACTTTTCCTGTCGTAGAAGTGCCACTGAAGAATAGATCAAGTTCATATATAATCTTAGGAAGAGTGCTAGACATATCTGTTAGATTTTCTTATTAAAAAGAGAAAAAACGTTCCATTGTCTATGGTCTGTCTCTAGGACAGGTGCCATTGCCTACATGAGAAGCAGATCTGACGTGAGGAAGAGAATTACCAGATTAGTAGTGCAGAAGCAGCGAGTGATGAGTTCTTGTCTTCCTTTCCGGTGGAAGCGGTCCCTAGAAAGAGCCCAGAGTCGAAGTGTTTACTCTTGATTGTCAGGGTGAAGAAGAAGCAGGCAAGGAGTAGGTCTGAAATACCGCTGACCCTGCTAAGTGGTAGGAGTTGTGTCTTACCTGACTCCTCTGCTGACGATTCGAGGGTGGCAGGTGTCTCAGCTTTCAAGCATACAGAGGGGGGGATAATGGGCAATTATAAGGTACTTCAATCTTCAGTTAATGTAAAAGGGTCCCTTTCCACAAAAAGGGTTCCTCCCCAACCCATTTTAGAGTTCAGTTCTCGAAGATCTGAAGAAACAACATGCAACTGTACCAGGGAAATTTTTTGAAGGTCAGATGTGTCTTCCTTCCTTACCGACTGAGAGATAGAAACTTTTAGAAGGAAGAGTAATACTGAAGTACAGAGCAGCTCAAGGGGACAATCATGGGACAAAGTGAGGGTCCTGGGCACTAAAGGGCCAAGCGGAGAGAGGACAGTGGGACATACGTACCATAAACCAGGAGAGAGGTTTCTAATTTTGCCTCAACTTGGATTTCCCTCTTTTCCCCAAAACTGGAATGGAAGGATACACCCACGGGTCCGAGCAGCTACTCTGTTTTCATTTTAAGTCCTTACCTGCTTACTGATCTTTCATACTCTGACACTGGCGTCCTCACTGGGTCTGTGGGAGACAAGAGTTCCACAAAGTGGGGGTGTTGACAGGGAAACGCTCTTTCTTTGTCCATTCCCAACATACAGCATGCTGTTTGTACCTGGTTATGGGGGTTTACAGATATTATCGGATGCATACCAGATGGACAAGAGGCTTACAATGCTTTCTGTGAAACAATGTCAGATTAAAAATAATACCAATAATGCAAAATTAATGAATGACTAAAAAAGACTCCATGTAGGTTTCGTGCTCCCAGTCTTCTAATCTATACCTATAAGGAAACGTGTGGGTGATGCTAATCCAGTTCTCTCCTCATGTGTGGGAGAAACTTTATCACTGGAATTTATTAAAAAATCTCCCTGGAATCAACAGTTTGCTACTACCAGTCTCTGAGGATGATTTGTAACATGTGGAAATCCACACACAGAGACACAAAAGCACACGGCTGAAGGACCCTGTGTGACTTCCCACTAGCCCTCAGTCAAAGTGCTGTTTCTTTCTGATGTCCTCCATCAGCAGCACTTATCCCTGGTGACAGAATAGTTCTTACTTTGTACATCTCTGGGCCTTCTTGTTACCTCTACTGAGCCTAGGACAATCTTGCTTTTTGACTCCATTTTCCATGTTTTGCATTCAAGAAGACAGCTACGAAGGTGTCATGCCTCATGCACGGCCTCATGCCTCAAACGTGCAGACACCGGAGGGAAAGGAGAAGCAGGATGCCGGCCAGAATTCCTCAAAAATTTAGGGTACCTGGGGTGGCTCAGTAGGTTAAGTGTCTGGTCTCTGGTCATGATCCCAGAGTCCTCGGATGGAGCCCCGTGTCGGGCTCCCTGCTCAGTGAGGAGTCTGCTTCTCTCTTTGCCCCTTCCCTGCTCATGCTCACTTTCTTTCTCAAATAAATAAATAAAATCTTTTTAAAAATTCCTCAGATATTCCCTTCTGAAGAGTAAGGATATAAAGAATATAAATATAAATAAAGAATAAAGGAGGAAGACAAAGGAAGACATATGGTGTTTTAATGAAGGAAGGAGAAAAATGTGTTAATGGCAAAAGAGAATTTGCTAGTGATTGCTCTAGGTATTATATGTAGCATTTTATTCTTAAATATAGAATTCATGGTTGATGCTTTTTGGGAATTTAATTAAAAAGGTAATGATTCATGCACTCTGGGGAGTTCTTAATCTAGTTGAGAGGCAAGTTTTACAAAGAAGCAACTCCCAGAAATACACTCAAATCCAAAAAAGTCAAATCCATAAGTACCACTGGAAACAAAACAGGGTCAAACATATTAAATCAAGGAGAACTTCCTGCAAAGAATGGCGGAAGCACATTGGACACAATTTGAAGGTGGTGGGAAACTTGTGAGTGCAGAAACTCTGACTTTCATCCTCACCTCTTGCTGTCCTGACGACACCCCCTCCATGCCCCTGTGTGTGCACACACCAGCCCCTGGTTGTTGGGAGAGCATAGGGAAGGTGCAGTCATTTTCCTCTTTCCTCCTCTGAGAACATTCAGACTCTGTATTCAGAGAACTGGAGATGATTATTACTTAACGTGTTCTATCCCTCAAGTTCTGCATTTGTTTTTCATCTGGCCTTCGGAAAACAGTGCCTTCGGCCATTAAGGCAGGTCTACCAGAAGGACTGGAGGCCCCGGGTCAGGGAGAGGCTGCAGGGTGGCAGGACAGAATGCACTGCACATTCTACCCCTTGTCTGCGCACAGTCAACCCATGAGCCTATGACTGTGTACAGAACGGGGGATTAAAACCACATGCTTTTATTGAAAACCAAAGCCAACAGTTAAGTGACTATTAAAGTGAATACTAACATATCACCCTTTGAAAAATGGAGAAAATAAACGGAGTAAAAGGATTAGATTATCTCAACTCCCTTCCCACACGTTTTTAAGAAGCATCTTATTGGAACATTGCGTTTTAAACCGTAATAGGCATGAATATGAGACTGACTGTTTCCTTCGGGACACAGAGGACAGCCCTGGTTATCACTCGCAGGCTAAGCAAAGACTTTTCACCTCCACCGTGATGCGAACCCAGAGGTAAGACACCCCAGCCCCTAGCTCAGTAATGTAACCTTCAGATTAATTTAATAATCGACTCACATAAATTTAATCTTGCAGAAAGCCAAGTCTAATTACTATTAAAATTCAATTTTGCTTACTTGTATTTCATTTCAATTGAGTTTACTTTTAGAGTTTTTATCCTCAAAATTTCTTTAGGGCAGTTGTTTTGATCATATCATATTATATACTGTCACTGAAACTACAGCAATCTGAGTGTAGATGTAGTGTACCATCATATCAGGACACATTATTTAAACTCAGAGGAGTTCCAAAGCCATATCTCTTCCCAGTAGCAGATCAGACTTGATCCAAAGTGTGGTGGAAAGTTCTGAAGAACCAGTCAGATGTCTACCTGCTGTCCTGCTATAACCTCACTAGTTAAATTAATCCCACGATGAGATAATCACAATCCTCTACGAAGAAAGCTTCTGAGTGTCAGATAATCTGTTATAATTTGCAATCATGTTTCCAAGCCTATAAACTTAAATTTTCTTTTACTTAGGGTTTGATGATGTACATAGTCGGACTTTTTAAAATCTCACCATATGACATAATCATACCGAGCTAGGATTCAACTTATTTACTTTTTTTTGTTGTTGTTAAGGATGTTTGCATCTATGCTCATGAAGAATACTGGTCTTTTTCTTGTAATGTTTTAAACCAGAAGTACATGTAATGTAGTAAACCAGAATACACTGGCTTGATGAATTGGTCAAGGTTCCCTTTTCCTCTGTTTTCTCTAAGATTTTGTGTAGGATGGGGACCATTTTCTCCTAACATGTTTGATAGAATTCACTAGTGAAGGTACTGTGGTGTGAAGTTTCACTGTGGAAATGTCTTTATTAATAAATTCAATGTATTTAAAAGGGTGTGTATGGTTCATCTGATTTCCCATTTCTTCCTGTCACAATTTTGGTAACTTTTGTTTTTCAAAGAACTCGTCCATTTCTTTGAAGTAGTCAGATTTGTTGACATGAAGTTGTTTATAATATTGCCTTGTTCTCCTTCTCTAGAAATGGTATCATCTACTGCTGCATAGGCAAACACTTAGAAGCTTAAAACAAATATTTAAAGATTTCACATAGGTTCCTAGGTTCTGGGTCAGGAATTCCAAAGTGTGGTAGTTGGGTGGCCCTGGCCCAGGGGCTCTCATGAAGCTGCATGCCATCAGAGGTTGGGGAAGGCCATAGCCATTGGGAGGGCTGACCAGGAATGCAGAATTGGCCATCAGGGCAGTTCACACATGAGTTGGACAGATTAGGATTGGTTGCTGGCAGGAGGTCCTTGTCATGTGAACCTTGCCACTAGGCTTCTTATCTGTGGTCATAACATGACAGCTGGCTGCTCCCAGAGTAGGGGATTCAATGCCAAACAAGGTGGACAACACAATGTCTTTGAGGCCTGGCCTTGGGAGTCACACTTGGTGAGTTTCATGATATCTTTTCGTCATGCTTGCGAGCTCTATTAACATAAAATCCCTACTGAAGTAGGACCACCAGGAGGTGGGGATGGTTGGGGCGATCTCAGAGGCTGGCTGATAAATATCTATTACTCAAGATGCATCATTCTCAGTATTTGTAATTTGTGCCCTCATATTTTTTATTGCTTTTTCCTTCATTGGTCTAGTAAAGGTTTCTGTAATTTTACTGATATTTTCAGAGAACCACTTTTTGGCTCTAAGTTTCTTGATTAGTCATCTGTTTTCTGTTTCACTCATTTCTGTTATTTTCTTCCTTTTACTTTCTTTGTAGTTATCTCCTTTCTCACTCTTTAAGGTGAAAGTTTCCATCACTGATTTTAGAATTTTCTTCTTTTCAAATAGAAACATTTAAAACTCTGAATTTCCTGGGGGGGCCTGGGTGGCTAAGTCAGTTGAGCATCCCTTAAAAAAAAAAAAAAAAAGATTTTATTTATTTATTTGACAGAGAGCACAGCAGGGGAACAGCAGAGGGAGAAGGAGAAGTGGCAGCTTTCCCCAACCCTGCTGAGCAGGGAGCCTGATGCTGCGCTCAATCCCAGGACCCTGGGATCATGATCTGAGCTGAAGGCAGATGCTTAACCGACTGAGCCCCCCGGGGTGCCTGAGCATCTGACTCCTGATTTAGGTTCAGCCCATGATCTCAGAGTTCTGAGATCAAGCCCCACGTTATGCTCCACGGGCTCGGGGGAGTCTGCTTGGATTCTCTCCCTCTCCCTCTCTCTGCCCCACCCCCCACTCACACACTCCTTTTTTCCCTAAAATAAATAAATGAATCTTAAAAAAAAAAAAAACTTCTACATTATCTCTTAAGCACTATTTAAGCTGTAATCCCCAAATTTTGTCACACTGTGTCTTTCTTTCACCTCAAAATATTTTGACTTGCCTTGTGATTGCTTCTTCAAGCTATTCACTATTTAGAAAAATGCCACTTAATTTGCAAGTATTTGGGGATTTTACTAATATCTTTCTAGTATTTATTTCTAATTAATTTCACTGTTCTCAGAGAACATATTCTGTAATAATTAAACTTTTTAACTATGGAGACTTGGTTTATGGAGCTGTTACCATGTACACCTGGAAAAAATGCATTCTGTGTTGTTGAATGAGTTGCTCTAGAAATATCAGTTATGGAAAGTTGGTTGATATTTTAAGCATTCTATATTCTTATTGACTTTTCTTGTCTACTTGTTCTGTGATTTATTGAAAGAAGATTGTTAAAATCTCTAATTATGATTTTTTTTCTATTTTATTTATGTGTTTTGAAGCTCTGTTTTTAGTTGCATATCTGTTGAGGTTTGGCGCCCTCTCTTAATGAGCTCACTCCTTAATCACCATGAAATGTCCCTCTTTATATCCAGTAACATTGCTTGTCCTGAAGTCTACTTTTGCTCCTACTAATACAGCCACTCCCCACTTTCGCTTCTTCGTGAATAGTATTTGCCTGTTGTATGTGTTTTTACCTTTTTTGTGTGTAACTCATCTATTTCTTCATATGTAAGTAGGTTTTTATAAACAGAAAATATGGTTTTTATTTCCCCAGTCTGACAACTTCCGTATTTCATTTCTATTAGAACCAAGTCTTCATTAACGAGGGATAGAGAGGGACCAGACCTCCAAACAAGAGGCAAATGACCACCCAAAAAGGTAGATCAGGCCCGAGGGACGTATGAGCAGGCTGCTGAGAGGAGCCAAGGAGGCCAGGACCCCGCAGGAGCCCAGGAGACGCTCATGGTGAGATTTCAAACATGCGGCCACAACTAGTCCTGCAGAAGGAGCTGGTCAGAGGTGTCCTTGAAGCAATTTCTGCCTGACCGCCCTAGAACAGAGAGTGGCACGTTTTCCATAAAGAGTCAGACAGTAAATATTTTAGATTTTAGGGGCAAGGTTTTGCCCATTGAACCTAGTTTGCTTATCCCTGCCCTAGATTATTCTCTGGTGCTGGTCTAGTTTTTGGCCTTTCATGTCCGTTTCATTTCTTCTCTACCATAGAGAGATGCTTTAGTTGTTCGTCCCATGCTTATCCTGCATCTAAGAACAGCACGCGGGTCTCCCTCGCCACCCTCTTTGCGCTCACCATGCTTTTCCTCCCCACCCCTGTGGTGCTGCTGGTGTGGTGAGAACTGGTGGGCTCCCGCCTCCCCGCCATGCCTCCCTTACCCTGGGCCTTCCAGTAGGTAGGACTCTGTAGCCTGTTTCTAGAATTCTCTCAAGCCAGGCTGCTTGTGGCTCCTCCTCCTGGTGCAGCTGTTGCATCAGAACAAGATCGAGGCACCTAAACCACAGGCCCCAGGAAGGAGAGGGAAGAGTGAGGAAAACAAAGTGGATGTGATTCCCGGATGTTCTGGGAAGTATGACAGCCTGAGGCAACTCCAAATCAGCTTTTTAAGCACAGTATTTAGAACATTTAATTCTTTTTCAGCGTGGTTGGACGTAGTCTACCATCTTGCTATAGATTTCTGTTGTCATGCTATTTCTTTCTTTTTTTAACCCTGCTCCTTTTTTGGGGGAATGAGTATTTAGGGATATTATATTTTTTATTCAATGATGAATTACTGGCGATTCTAAGTTTTTTAATGGTTGTTCCAGAGTTTACAAACATCTTCAGGTTGTAATTGACAGCATTCAAATAATACCATGATTTTATCTATAATAAAAAACTATGAAACAATAGAAATCCAACGTCCATAATTCATCCTTTGTGCTAGTGATGTCATGCTTTTGCTTCTACCTCCATTATAAAATTCAATATGCTTTGTTTTATTTAAACATTTATCTTTAAAGACATTTAAATACTTATCCACATACTGACTTTTTGTGTTGGATTTCCAAGTTTCCATTTGTTATTATTATTCCTTCTCCTGAGAGAATTCCTTTACTATTTTTTGTGCTATACATTTATGAACAACACATTCTCTCAGCTTTTTTGGTCTAAAAAATAATTTCTTTCTTCCTCAATTTCTAAAACACATTTTCATCAGATATAGAATTCTACATTGAGGGCGTCTGGGTGGCTCAGGCGTTAAGCATCTGAAGGAATGGATGTAACTATTAAACCATAACTGCCAGATGGTCATGGTCCCAGGGTCCTGGGATCGAGCCTGGCACTGGGCTCCCTGCTCAGAGGGAAGCCTGCTTCTCTCTCCCACCCTCCACCCCCACCCCCGCTTGTGTTCCCTCTCTTGCTCTGTCTCTGTCAAATAAGTAAATAAAATCTTTAAAAAAAAAATTCTACATTGAATTTTTTTTTTTTTAATTTTAGCACTTAACATGACTCATTTATTAGATTCTGGCTTCCACTATTGCTCTTAAAAGTCTATAGTCCTTTTTACCTTTGCTTCCCTGGAGGTAACATGTCTGTCTGTCTTTCTGGCTTCTCTAAGTCCTTCTCTTCTCCCTCGTTTTCATGATTTAATTATGATATGACTTGATGTTGTTTATTGTATTTAGTATTATTTAGCTTCTTGCATGTAGGAACTTCTGGTCAATATTTCTTCAATTTCTGCCAATCCCCCTTTTCTGGATCTCTGCATCTTATCACCTTTATATTGTGACACAGCTTACGGAGGCTCAGTTAAAATTTTTTTCACTTTTTCTGTCTGTACTACATTTTGGAATTTTTCTCTTTTCACATAATTAGTTTTACTGGTCTTTTTCCCCTGCAATGTTTAATCATCTAATAAGTCCATCTAATTAATTTTTCTTATTAAACATTGTATTCTTCTTCTCTAGAAATTCCACTTTTTTTTAAACTATATCTTCCATTTCTCTTATTATATGGATCATGATGTTCTCTAAATCCCAGAGCATGTGTACAGTAACTACTTAAGAGCCCTTGACTTCAACTTCTATTATCTGTGTCATCTCTAGACCTGTTTCTATTGATTGGTTTTTCTTGGTTATGGTTTACATTTTCCTTCTGCTTTGTGTATCTAAAAATTTTTGATTGGATGGTAGATATTGTTAATAAAATGATATTGATGCTTGGAATATTTTTGTCTTCCTTAAAGAGTGCTGAGTTTTGTTTCACCAACAGTGTAAGTGCTTTTCAGCAGAAAGACAACAGAACTGTAGGGCATACCTCATTTATTCCTCTTTTCTCAGGATCACAATCCTATCCTCTAATATCTAAAAACAGGATTTTGGTCCCCCCCCCCATTTTTTCTAGTAGTTTATGGTGATACAGCAATTCCTGTACCAAATACTCCATCACTGTTGGAAGCAAAAGTCCTAAATTCATGACTGAGTTATTGACTGGCTAAATAAAACCAATCTAGTAATCTACCTTAATATTGTATAGTCTGAAGATACTACTTCATAACTAGTTTTTTTTTTTTCTGTATTACCATGAGATGTAAAAGTTCCATTTGTGTTTGGTTGTGAATCTCCATTTTGTTCCATCTGGCAGTTATGGTTTAATAGTTACATCCATTCCTTCAGAGTCGGAGCACCTTGGTTAAAGACTCATCTGTAATGCTTATTACCTGTGTGATGCTGGGTATGTTTTAAAATTTTTGTCTGCCCTACTTTATCATCTGCTAACTTGGGATGATCATAGTACCTACTTCAAAGGATTGTTTTAAGGATTAAATGAGTGTCTACATATAAAATGCTTGGAAGGTTGTTTAGCATCTCCATGCCTTAGTTTCCCATCTGTGATACTGTGATAATAATAATACCTACCAACTTCATAGGGGTATAATGAGGGGTAAATATTAGTTTTTGAAAGTATTCATATTTTTTGACACCTGATTTCTTTCCATTTGAAATTTTCTTTCTTAAATTCGGGTACAGATTTTTCTCTCTTTGTCTGGTATTTCTGATAATTAGGCATTATAACTTTATGTAAAGGAAAGAAAATAAATATTTTAGACTTAACAGCCAGATGGTCTCTATTACAACAATTTGATTTTGCTATTGCAGTGTGAGAACAGCCATAAATAATACATAAGTGAATGGGCATAGCTGTTTTCCAATAAAGCTTTATTAACAAAAATAGGCAGTGGGCCAGCTTTGGCCATAGGCCATAATTTGCCAACCCACTGTAAACTATAGTTAGTGGACCTATTGCCTCCAACTCCATTTTAAATTCCTGGAGTTCAGAAACTGTACCCTTATTTTGTTTGTATTTTTATATCTCTTACCCAGTGTCTTGTATAAAATAGGTGCTTACTTGGTGATATCCTTTTTAATAATTATTTATGGAACTCCTACCAGGTACCAAAGCACCAGTAAAATGCATATTGTGAGGTAATCTCTGCCTATTCTTGCTGTTCTACCCAAGGAAGAAGGATGGAAATGCCACATCAAGAGTTAGAATAGAATGAGTCCATTCTAGTATAAACAATCCTGTTAAGCTTTATGTTCTTCCAGGACTGGGGTCATTTATGTTTCCTTTGCACCTTGCAGAAGTAGTTTAACCTAGTCACAGTCATCTTTTAAATCCTCATTATCTGGCCACATTCCCTAGACAGGACATTACAAGTTTCCTTGATGATCATTTCACTTTGAACCTCATGGAAGGGTGGGTTCAGTTTCTGGTCCTCTAAGTGTTTGAGCCAGGACAATCTGTGTAACTCTGTTACGTTAATGATGAGGAAAGCAATGTATGTTTGATGAAGAGGATTTCCTGTCCCTGCCCTACCCCCCATCCCCACCTTTACACGCCCATCACTCAACTCTGCTTCCCTCAGTAAATACACCCTCGTGGGACTTATGTCCCTAAGGTTCATCCTTTATCTTGGGGTCTCCAAACTTCTTCATTAAGATATTTTAGACGAAAGAATAAAGAGTCAATCTCATCTTTAACGCTCTTTATAGATAAAATAAGATTATTATAATGGTATAAAGTGATCATTTTTACCCAAGAGAAAGGGGGAGCCATTATAAAACATCAGATTAATTCCATTTCTATCTTTGCCAATAAACCAAGCATATTTAAACCAATATAGACTTTCCGTGCATGTTCCTTTGGGGAAAGAAAAGTAGATGGTCATATAACACCCACTGAAGGCCCCTGTTCTGGTGTCCGTGTATGTGTGTGCTTGTGTTTGAAAAAGAAGCTATAATATAAACACAGTTAAAAATCATTATGTCTTAATTGAGGCAGGGTTGGCACCACTTGCCTGACTCAGGTCATGTAAAAATTACCACTTAGTCTTGTTTAAAATCAGAGCTTCCGACGTTGGCTGCAGACGGCATATTCCACCTAGGGAAGCAAAAACAATGACCTGATATCTGAGACATTAAGGGATGGGTGTTGATGAAAAGATTTCCTTGTATTATTTTCATTAGGTTTCCTGCTTGCCTCATCAATGCTTGATGGGTTTAGATGCCAAAAAGTAGAGCTTACTTTTATGGAGCATCTTGTGAATTTATTTCCTCTAAAACCTGATGATATTCACCTTAGTTATAGAACAGAGCATGGTCTTTACTGCAATTAGAAACAAATGGGCCGGGATGTGCGTAATCACGAAATGCCCTAGGGAAGCTAGTTTAGGCACACTCAGATAAGCTCTCATCCATCTGTGGTCATTGTCTTCCAAGTTCACACATGATGCCATCCCCCTCTCGGACCCCCCACCCCGACCCCTGCTGCGTTGATACTGCTGTTATCAGTGTTCCTGAAGATGGTAATCTTTGTTCCAGTATGTGAATAGAACATATTTCTACTTTAGATTGGTGGCCCCCGCCTTTTTAGCTGTGCTCTTCTTCCTTGGCTTGACCCCAACACCTCACCGGTTCAGTCTGCTCTACACCAGGGTTTCTCTGCTGCACAGTTTTTGACATTTTAAGTTAGATAATTCTTTGTTAGGGGTAGTGGTGATTATCCCATACCCTGTAGAACGTTTATTAGCACCCCTAGCCTCCATCCACTAAATGCCTGGCTCATCCCTCAGCTGTGACGACCAAAAGTGACTACAGATACTGCCAAAGTTCCCCTGGGAGGTGCAGGGTGCAAAATTACCTCTGGTTGAGAACTTAATGCTGTATACTAAGCTGATTTTTCTACCACTGACAGGGGTATCCATAATCATATAAATCCCGCCCTATTTTAAAATGTATTTTGCTCCTAAGTGAGCATTTCTTTCAATACATCATTTTGAAGATAAGGAAATGGAGATTCAAGGTAATGAATTCAATTAACCAAGATGACACAGCTCACTGATGACAAAGCAGGGGTTAGGCCTTATTTTATTTCAGTGTTTCTTCTGACCTGGCCCTGCTTCCGATTACTCCATCACAGAAAATTGTCAACAAAGAGGGGCTACATCTTCTGCTTTGCGCTGTACAAGCAACTATCATTAAGTAGCTAAGTAGTTACCCATTCATTCATGCAGTCAACAAATATCTGAATGGCTTCTTATACCTGATACTGATGCAGTTTCAGCAGATATAGTCAGGAGATATAGTTCAGGAGATATAGACTGTATAGATATAGTCAGGAGCTACCAGTCTGTCTCTGCCATCTGTGAGGACAAATGAAATAGGTCAGGTGGAGAAATATAAATCCATAAGGGGAGACTGGGAATCAGGAAGGGGCTAGGATTCTATGCAATCCAGCTGGATATCGAAAGGAAGGGCACTCCAGGGATAGGAAAAGCAAGCACACACAGGCCCGGAGATGGAAGTGTACTCGGCCTCTTGAAGAACCTGAGTGACCTAAGAAGGGAGAGTGCTAGGAGAGAGGACTGGAAAGGGGCCAGAGGAAGATAATCGAGACCACAGAGACGGGGCGGTGATGTTGATTTACTCTGAGATGGAAAGGTGATTGTCAAGTTCAGATCCCAGCTCTGCTACTTCCAGTTTATGACCTTGGGAAGTTACTTAATCTCTGCACTTAAATTCTTCATCTGTTATATGAGGAGTTGTGAGGATATCACTGGATAGGGTTGTGTGAAGTTTAAAAAGTTAACAAATTTAAAGTACTTAACATAGTGCCTAGAAGTACTAAAAAGAAGTTAGCAGTTATATTATCAACTGTTTAAATGATTGGTCTGGCTGCTGAGTAGGAACCAATTAGGGGAGTAGGGGCAGTGTAATGTGAAAAGGAAAGAAAACAGTTAGGGGTTTGTTATAACAATCTAGAGTATCATAAAAGATGTTTGAAGAAATGGCCTGAGTATTTGGAGGTATTGAAGGTAATACTAATTGGTATTACTAATACCAATTGGTATTGAAGGTAATACCAATAAAATTACAGATGGCTTGGATGTAGAGTCTAAGAGAAAATGAGGAGTTAAAGATGACAGCAGGCTCTTTAACTCTGTCACAAAGGAGTCGCCTGTTGCTCAGATGGGAAAGGTGGCAGAAGGGACTGGTGTGGGGTGGAGAATTACAACCCATTTCGGAGCATATTAAGCATGAAATGTTTATTTGGCATCTAAATAAATATGCTGAATAGCTGGCCTCGTCCATCAGCCAGAAGGCTGGGAGAGAAAACTGGGCTGGGCGCACACAGTTGAAGTTATGAGCAAGTAGAAGCCCTCTGACGCTGTGAGCTGGACGCAAACATCTTGAAGGAGTGGTGTGGACAGAGACAGAGAAGGCCAAGGGAAGAGCTCGGTTTGCAGGCTGGCAAGATAAGGAGAGGCTGCAGAGAGGGAGAGAGACATATGTGAGGAAGGGAAGAGGCTTTATTTTTTGTTTTATTTTTTATTTAATTTTAATTAATTAACATATACTGTATTATTTATTTCAGACATAGAGGTCAGTGATTCATCAGTCTGATATAACCCCCAGTGCTCTTTACATCATGTGCCCTCCTTAATGCCCATCACCCAGCTGCCCCATCCTCCCACCCCCCCTCCTCCAGCAACCCTCGGTTTGTTTCCCATGATTTGAGCCTCTTATGGCTTGTCTCCCTCTCTGATTTTGTCTTGTTTTCTTGTTTCCTCGGGAAGAGGTTTTAAAGGGGTAAGTGCTGTTGTGGAATCCAACAGAAGAACGTGTCCCAAGGTGTAAGGCTCTCTAGCTCCAGCAATGTAAGACTAAGTGTGGTTACGAGGCCAACCCTACCTTTGAGAGAAACTAGACCAAGATCTAGATGAAAGTAAAAACTATCTACTTAAATGCATTAGATAGCTAAAAATAAAGCAGAAATTGTTTAATCTGCAGAGATATTTTTCCCTTCTAATTCTGAATGTTTGATTTTTTTTTTTTTTAATTACTAAGCTATGATCTAGGAAGAGAAAAAACACCAAATGATAAATTCAGAATCTATGACCTCTTTTACTATGAGCATGGCTGATTCTGGAGAAGGTGGCTGAGAGGTTGGGAAGCAGAATACTGTCAGAAGTTTCACAGGTCTCATAAAACAGCATCCGGAGCCCAATGCTCTCCACGTGGAAGCCAGGAACTGGTGAACCTGTGGGCAGCTCAGTGTACCAATGAGCGATATGCTAAGTTCCAATGAACTCCCACAGGAAATCTTCTCAATTTCTAGGGCTTCTCTCAATTTATTGCTGTAATTTCTAATATTGTATTTGGCTCACAATAAAAAAATAGCTGGCAGATGAGAAGACAACATTTTTCAAAATAGCAGAATTAAATGACAGTAGAAAGAGATCCACAGAGGCTGTGACAATGAACTGAAAATAATTAAGCTTCTTGGGTTCCAGTAAATAAAAGACAGGATAGAGAAACATATAAAATATAAAAAGGTAAGGCAGAGTTGAAAAAAAGACCACTAACAGCAAAACAAAGAAACCAACAACAGGTGGGTTTAATGGCAGATCAGCTAGAACTAGAATTAGTGAACTGAACGACAGGTCAGAAGAAAGTATCCAGTAGGACAAAGACACTCAAGATTGCAATATGGAAGAGAAGGTGGCAGACACAGGGAACACAGAGAGCAGGTCTAACCAACAGACACAACATATAGCAGAAGAAAATTTGAAAGTAAAAAGCCCAAGAATTCCAAAACTATCAAAACATAAAAATAAATTGAATTCTAACAGGTGTGAGATGATACCACATTTTAGTTTTGATCTGCATTTCTCTGATGATCAGAGATGCTGACCATCCTGTGTCTGTTGTCCTATGTCTGTTGGCCATCTGGATGTCTTCTTTAGAGAAATGTCTATTCATGTCTTCTGCTTTTTTTTTTGAGAGAGAGAGAATGAGCTTGAGTGGGAAGGGGCAAAGGAAGAGGGAGAGAGACTATCTTAAGCAGGTGCTCACAACCCTGAGATATCATCCTGAACCAAAATCAAGAGTCAGATGTTTGGGGAACCTGGGTGGCTCAGTGGGTTGAAGCCTCTGCCTTCCGCTCAGGTCATGATCCCAGGGTCCTGGGATGGAGCCCCGCATCGGGCTCTCTGCTCAGGGAGAGCCTGCTTCCCCTCCTCTCTCTCTGCCTGCCTCTCTGCCTACTTGTGATCTCTGTCTGTCAAATAGATACATGAAATCTTAAAAAAAAAAAAAAGAGTCAAATGTTTGACGCCCCACTTCTGCCCATTTCTTAATTGGATTATTCATTTCTGGGGTGTTGAAATTTTAAGTCCTTTATATATTTTGGGTACTAACCTTTTATTAGATATATCATTTGCTAATCTCTTCTTCCATTCCCTACACTGCCTTTTAGTTTTTTTGATTGTTTCCTTTGCTGTGCAGAAGGAGGAACCCTCTGGCACTGCTGATGGGAATGCAGACTGGAGCAGCCATTGTGGAGAACAGTACGGAGCTTCCTCAAAAAGTTAAAAATAGAGCTACCCTACAATCCAATAATTGCACTATTAAGTATTAATCTCCAAAATACAAAAATACTAATCTGGGAAACACACTCACCCCAATGTTTATAGCAGCATTATCAACAACAGCCAAACTGTGGAAGCAGCCAAACTCCCCATCAACGGATGAATGGATAAAAACGATGTGGTATATACATATATACACATACATACCAGGGAGTATTACTCATCTATCAAAAAAAAAATGAAATTTTGCATTCACGACAACATGGATGGAGCTAGGGAGTATTATGCTAAGTGAAACAAGTCAGTCAGAGAAAGCCAAATACCATATGATTCAACTCATATGTGGGATCTGAGAAACAAAACAAATGTGCAAAGGGAAAAAAAGGAGATAGAGAGAGAGAGGCAAACCAAAAAACAGACTCTTAACTATGGGAGAACACACCGATGTTTACCAGAATGGAGGCTGGAGAGATAGGGATGGGTGAAATACGGGGATTAAGGAGTGTACTTGTTGTGATGAGCACCAGGTGTTGTACTGAAGTGGTGAATCATTACATTGTGCACCTGAAACTAATATTATACCATATGTTAACTAATTGGAATTTAAAAAAAAATAAATTGAGGCAGGATACACAGGTAGGATAAATATTTTTAAATGGACACATGGAAATATCATACTAACACCTTTCAAAACCAAATACAAAGATAAAACATTAAAAGCAGCTCGAGAATAAAATGCAATTTTTCTTCAAAGGAGTAAAAAAATTGAAGGAAAAACTGACTTCTTAGAAGACACAATGGAAGCCAGGCAAAAACGTAGTGCTAAAATTCAATTATGCCAGCCTATACTTTTGCCAGTGAAGATGTCCTTCAAGAATGAGCATGAAAGAAAGACATGTTCAGGTAAATAAAAACAATTTACCACCAGTTGAAGGGCACTAAAGAATACTAAAGGGTCTTGATCAAAAGAAAAGTCCACAGTTGCAAACAAGGAAATGTAAGGAATGCCAGAGCAATTCAAAAGATAATTACATAGTAAATCCAACTGAATACTGACTATAGAAAACAGTAACTGCAACATGTTATAAGGTTTTAAGTATATATCCATTGATAAACAAAAGTATGCAATTTGGAAGGAGTTAAATGAAATCAAAGACACCTTACCTTGTCCACAATAGGGGTAAAAATACAAGTCAAATTTGACTTTTATTAGTCAAGAATGCATCTTGTCATCTCTAGGTTACCTTTGAAAACAATAAAATATTATATAACTATGATACTTTTACCTAATGAACATATTTAAAACAAAACTACTCCGTCACCTCCTAGCCCTCTATGCTTCAGTCAATGCTCACTCAACCTTTCCACTAACTAAAGTGTTTGACAAAAGAAGGCGTGAACAGCTCTTCCAAGAGAAAGGCCTGGGTTGAGTAGATAAAGATGCAGAATTTGACCTATGGACTTAACAATCTAGAGGTCACTGACAGGAGCTGTTTTAATGGCAAAGGAGGGCAATTAAAAATAGTAATTGGAGTGGGTTCCCGAGACAAAAGGAGGAAAGAAGGAGAAACACAGAGGACTTTTGTGAGGAATCTCAGTAAAAGGCAGAACTTACAGCTGGAGCTGAAGTCAAAACCAACAAAGAATACTTTTGAATATGGAGGACAGTACAGGGATGTTTGTATGCTCGCAGAAATGATCCCACAGAGGGAAATCCTATTGCAGAGAGAGGGTGTGTGGCAGGGATTTCTGAAACAATCACCTGGATTTTGAACGAAGCAATGCAATGCAGTGCCCAAGGAAGGGGTTGGCCTTAGATGGGGGAAGACAACTCGTCCACCAAAAAATAGGAGTGACAACAGATGTCAAGTAGGTTGGTGGATGAGGTGGGGGACCATTGGAGGCTCTTCTCTGATTGTTTTGATATTTTTAGTAAAATAGAAGGGAGATGGAGCAGACTTGCCAGGCAGCACTAAGGATCATCAACACCAAGTGAGGCTAGCCGGCAGAGCTAGATGTTTTTCTTTAACAGCCTGGATGCAAACACATGAGAGAGGAGGATTTTAGCAGGTGTGGAATTAGCTCAGCTGAGAAGAGGGGACAGAATGGCTTTATCATATAACATAAACTGAGCAGAGAGAGAAGTGAGAAGACCAGCATAGTGAGGGATGATGAAAAGCTGGTAGAACCAACACATCATAGAGCTGTTAACAGAAATCAAAGTTTCTCTAGGGTTCAGGTCCTAGGAGTTGACCTGGAAACACATGAGGTGGTGCTGAGAGATGGCATCCTCGACGAGGAGAGACAAGGTGTAGCGATCTAGAATACCAGCACGAGGGTGCTCTTGGAGCAGTGAGGAAGTGGGCAAGTCCACCCATCAGTTAAATTTAGAATTAATCCACTAATATTCATGTAACAGGTTTTCTTTTCTTTTTTTTTTTTTTAAGATTTTATTTATTTGACAGACAGAGATCACAAGTAGGCAGAGAGGCAGGAAGAGAGAGAGGAAGGGAAGCAGGCTCCCTGCTGAGCAGAGAGCCCGACGTGGGACTCGATCCCAGGACCCTGAGATCATGACCTGAGCCGAAGGCAGCGGCTTAACCCACTGAGCCACCCAGGCACCCCATGTAACAGGTTTTCAAACCATTCTAGAATTCAAATCTGGTAATGCTGTTATTGAAAATCCTGTAGACTATGCTTCCCAATCTCTGACCTAATTTCCAGTATGAAATTCACCCACAGAGGTGGGCATCAGAGTCCGTCCATTATCTGATTTCTCCTTTCTTCTACAGTATCAGCAATAATTATTTACCCCCACATACCCTCTCTGGACTGAATATTAACTCTTTCAAAATATATCTTAGGGTGCCACTTTTTCTGAGACATAGACCTGCAACCATGCCCCACCGAACTGAGTTTAGCCATGTGATCTGAGTTTGAACACTCGTCCCTAGCATTGCACGTATATTGCCTTTTCACTACTAATGGCTTCCCACAAATCAGAAGGTCTTTGAGGACATGGATTTCTTTATCTGTAACCCTTGCTCTCTCACTACCACTTCAACATATTTGTGCATTAATCTAATTACTAAGAAAATGTAATGTAAATAAAGAATAAATGTACATCCTGCTTGAGGCAGAAACCAAGCTAAGGATTTAGCCTTGAGACTGCAGTCAGAAATACACACTCTGTTGTTCCCAGAGAGGAGTCTGGGGGTGAGGGGCAGCTGTAGGAAGAAATTAACTTATCAATGTATCCCAGTTTTTAGAAACATAGTAATGTATTACTAACCAGTAGCCCAGCAGATGCAATTGAAAATTTATGGGCAATTCCAAAAAGTGAAATGGTACTCAAGTTAAAGAAACTAGAACATGGTTTCAGGATAGATTCCGTATAAATGTCAGTCACTTCTGATAGCTTTGCCAATATGCTGACCATTCAACATTTCTGCTAATTTTTTCCCCCAATCTTAAAGTGGCTAAATAATGATGTCAGTTGTGTATATAAAAGAGGTAATTAATGCTTGGCAAGAAACTGGAAACAATGATGCTCAACTCTACCTTTATTTAATTCTGTTCAACATCTTTGGTTTCTATGTTCAGCTGTTTATTGGTATCTAGGTAGTTATTTAATTAGCTGTTTATTTAATGAAACCATTTATTACAGCCCAGATAGCCCTAATCAAAGGTATAATACAAATAAGGTATGAAAAAGATTAATATCAATTCATCAGACAAATATGAACTCCTATACAATGGGGAGATTTAATTATTTCAGGTCTGGTATCGAGATTAGCCTGACTGAATTTCTGGCTTTGATTCAATGATCTATTACCTCATTTTGAGATCAAATCTAGTGCGAAATAGTCCCATCATTTGTTTTGGAGGCCAGATGAAGGAAATGTATATTCATTTACCTACCATAGCACCTGACAAAACAAATTACTGAGCAAGATAGAATGTATTATGGTTTTTACTCATTAAGCTTCATTCTACACTAATTTTTTGTGCTGTGCTAGGCTTTAGGAAGACCAAAGTTGGGATCATGTTATTTAGATAGGAAGTGGTTTCTTTTATATTATGGCACAACCTGACAAAGCATGTTATAAAATGCTTACCCACAAATTACAGGAGAAAAAGATTTACTGTCTTTGTTTCTTCAAAAATAAACAAAGGGAAAAATATGGACTGAAGAATAATTAAAATATTACACAGTTTTATGAGACTCCAACACATGGCCCAAAGGCATACATTTACATAATGTCTGTGTGTCTTGCTCCTTATCACCCCACTCAAAAGCTAACTTAATCCCATTAAGATCTCTTTCCTAAGGAAGGAAAGAGCTAGAATGGAAGTATAAGTAATTAGGAAACAGAAGCACAGGTGGGGTGGGGGAATTCACACCTGCCTGAGTTGGAAACCAACCAAGAAAACTCAAAGGGGTTCCATTTGATTGGATTATCTTTTATTTCATGTGACCTTAATTAATCAGAAGGATTTGGCTCTTAGAAATACAGTGTTAGGTAAACCAAATTATATAGTAGAATCAAAGGCTCTAGACACTCCAAGTGATTTTTTTGTCACATACAAAATGAAAAAAAAAAAGTCTTGCTACCATGTGGAGATCCAGGAGCACAGCAAAAACTGGCAGCATGCTATCACTAACCCAGTTCGCTGATTAAGCATAAATAATGCTACTCACAGGAGAGGACTGGGTTTTCCCAGAGTAATTGCCAGTCAACTGTTAGATGGAGGTATTATTAGAACACCAAGTGTCTAAGCTGATGGTTTTCGATCTCAGGCTTTGATCTTCAGCTGATGCCTTCAGAAACGGAGAACATTGTACAAAAATTCTGTCAGGAAAAGGATGTGTCAGGATAAAAGATTGATACTTCCACATGGTATATTTTTCTAACCATATTCATGGTTGGTTGTTCTCAAAGGATAGTCACTTTAGCCCACTTAAGCCATTTCCAAAACTCAAGTTACTGGATTTCATGCAAAACATGTAATATGTTAACCACAATTTCTCATGATTTAATTCAGATATGTTTTTGTGTGACAACTTAGCACCTGAGGGGGGGCAAGTCTATTTTTTTCTTCAAAACTACTGCACAAGATGAAAAAGTTATGGGTCTTTTCAGTTGGCTTTTAAAGTAAGATCATTTCTTCCACAGTCACTTAAACTCTCATTTATACTCACACACCGAGAAAGCAGTCCCAGGCAAGTTCTGCAAAGCTCTGCTACACAAGGATTTGGATTCAACTCAGCAAGGATTTCCTCAACAACTACTTTGTGCTGAGCCCAGTGCCAGATATGCCAGGAGAATGCAAGGAATTGTAAGCATGGCTCCTCCCTTCAAACATGTTTTACTAATTGGAAAGGCAGAGTACAGGCATGCATGATGCGGTTTTATACATGTTTATGTGTTAAATACCATGTGTGGTGCTGTACCATAAATTAATGTAATAGCACACTTGGGCAGAGGTTCAGCGGACAGGAATTTATTTCATTATGGGGGAAATCCTAATAGAAGAAAAGTGACATGAGTGAGTACTGAAACTATAAAACATAAAATAAGATACTCTATCATCCAAAATTTTAAGAGATCAGATATCAAAACCCAAATAAAGAAAGCCAGGGAAATGGCACAGCAGCTTCAAAAATCAAGAACAATCTACCAAAATAAATTTATATATATCAACAGGAGTAAAGTTATAGGAACAGCAAAATTACATGTTGCTGGTCTTGAGGTGGATAAACATGAAAAAAAAAAAGAGGATAAGATCGTTAAGATTTTGAGGGGAAAAAAAGACTATTGTGGAAAGAAATTATGGAGGCACGTGTTATTTTAACTATCCTGTGACCCTTTCTCATAAAACACACTGAAAACGTGAGACTTTTCTAAAAGACTCCCATTGTTTCCACCAAGTAAGAACATATTCCAGCAAGTTAGCTTGAATAATTAAGAAGAGATTTTTGTCCTATAAATGATTTCTTTCGGGGAAAAAAAGTGGAAGTAAGCTTAGAGATTCTAATCATTTTGAGAATTGAAAAGGCATCATATAAGGCAAAGGAACATATGGCTGAATGTAGATTTATTACATTGGAAAATTCAGGTTATCAATTTGAACTCAAGGGCAAAAAAATAGTAATAATGATATGAACCACATACTATTCCAACATACGTTTTAGATCCTAATATATATATATTCTACCATCTATACTATTATATTCTATTTGTAATATAGAATATAATATTTGTAATATAGAATTTGTAATATGTAATTTGTAATATAGAATATAATATTTATCTCAAAAGTAATTTTAAGGGTTAAAATAATTAGTATATATTTAATCCATAATATTATTATAGTAGCATTATATATTAATATAGTTATTTAATATTATGTAGAATAATGGATATACACATACATATTCCTTAAAGTAAGTCTCTGAGGTAAATGCTTGATTGTCCCCATTTGCAAAGGGAACAATGAGGTCTAGACATGATAAGCAAAGGGCCTAAAATCCCCCAGCTGGGATGTAGATCTGGGGATTCAGTATAGGCAATCTGGCTCCAGAGTGTATGTTTTTTGCTTGCTTGTTTGTTTTTAGAGAGAGCATAGCAGGGTTGGGGGACAGAGAGAGGGGCGAGACCTCAGGATCCTGAGACCATAACTTGAGCAGAAATCAAGAGAGGGCGCTTAACCAACTGAGCCACCCCGGCGCCCCAGAGTATGTGACTGTACCTAGTACATTCCATCTCTCTCATTCTTGCTGTTTTTCTCGGGTGCTGACGTTAAGAGTTAATATGCTTAGGGGTCGATGTTTGGATCCCAGCAAAAATTGTGGTCAAACTTTTAGTGCCCAGAGCAGCCAGCCAGTCAGGAAAGCAGCAAGTCTTACACAGTGAGGCCCTTAAAGGCTTCCTTCTGATTGGTGCCACACATGCTAATCCAATTCCCTTCATTCCAAATCTTAAAAACTACAGTCTGACACCCTGCAGAAGAACTGCTCTCCTGTGATACATGATACTGAACTCCCTGCCTCAGGTTTATCAACAGATGGGGATGAAAGCCCTTGTTCCTACTTTCCACCTCAAATGGCAAGTCGACCCACCTATCGAATAGGATAGCAGAATAAAGAAATTATAGAACATTAGTATAGTAAACAAGGAGTAGAAATAAAGGGGTCCCATCCTTTCCAACCAAACACAAGAACCTTGCTTTTCAACACTAATAACATCCTAAAGCCCTATCTCTACTGATTTGCTTCATTTCCTGGTCCTCTGAGTATTTATAAAAATTACTTACTATATTACAGTGTGGTTTATCTAGCTTTACTGTCATCAAAAAGATTTTCTTCAGTGACTAAAAGAATAATTGTACATAATGGTCATACGTCTCATGTTACGAACACTTAATTTATGATAAATATTTATGAGCAATTCTAGAAAATACTGTCTGAAAAACAAACAAAATTAAAAATTAAAAGGGTACTTTATCCTTCCTACTATGGCATACAGTGAAACCATTTTAAACTTTTAAAGGGAAAAAAATACTACAAACATTTCAGTATAGTGAAGCCAGAGGTGAATACTTAAAGTTCTTTCAGTTCAGGAACCAAAATATATATGAATGTCAATGGAGGGGTACCTGGGTGGCTCAGTCATTAAGCCTCTGCCTTCAGTTTGGGTCATGATCTCAGGGTCCTGGGATCAAGTCCCACATCAGGCTCCCTGGTCAGTGGGGAGCCTGCTTCTCCTTCTCCCTCTCTCCACTCATGTTCTCTCTCTGTCTCTCCCTCAAATAAATAAAATCTTAAAAAAGAAAGAAAGAAAGAAAGAATATCAAGGGAGGGGTGCTTGGGTGGCTCAGTTAGTCAAGCATCCAACTCTTGATTTCGGCTCAAGTCATGATCTCAGGGTTGTGAGATCAAGCCCTGCTTGCTGTGCTCAGCAAGGGCTCTGCTTGAGATTCTCTCTCTGCCCCTCCCTCTGCCCCTCCTCGCTCCCCACCCCACCCCTCAAATAAATAAATAAATCTTTTTAAAAAGGATGGAAATGAAATGTTATGTCGAAATATCTCATGATACAAACATAATTGTTTCTTTTTGCATTTTGAATTATTACTTTTGAATGTAAATGACCCTGAAAAACATTTTTTCTGCTATTTCTTATACAGTTACCACAAAGTAATGAAGTAATGTGTTTCCTTTCAATCTGTCCATTTGTCAAATGTCAAGCTTTAAAATGATTAGCATCACTAATATTCTTAAAGAATGTTTATGTTGAGGGACGCCTGGGTTGCTCAGTTGGTTGAGCACCGGCCTTTGGCTCAGGTCATGACCCCACCATCCTGGGATCAAGTCCCACATAGGGCTCCTTGCTCGGCAGGGAGGCTGCTTCTCTCTCTGCTTGCCATTCTGTCTGCCTGTGCTTGCTCTCTCCCCCTCTCTCTCTCTGATAAATAAATAAAATCTTTAAAAAAAAAAAAAAAAGAATGTTTATGTTGAAGTTCACAGAGTTTTAGATTTCAGTGTTATTAAAAATGGATAAAATAACATTGTCTTATACCGCTTGCAGGAAAAAAAAAAGTGTTACAAATATACCTCCTTTTAAGCTTTAAAATTGGGGTGGTATTTTATTTTCTTTTACTTTATACTAGTTACACTTGTTTTATTTTATTTTTTGCACTTATTTTAGTTTTGCTGTAGAATTGCCATTAAGAAGTCCTGGTGCCTCATGCAAAAGAAATCAAGATTACATTTTTCTTAAATTCCTACACTTACCAGTTATTAATTCCAATGGGGAAAATTATCTTTAGCTTAACTAGTTCTAGTAGGCAACCAAATATTATTTCGTAACTGTTAACGAGTACAAAGAACAACCATACCAGCTGCTGTATCAGTTTGAGTCGGACCTTACTTGTACAAGTAGAGTGCATTGCTGGGGATCCAGGGCTGATGTATAACTCTCCCATTCAAAAGGGAACACCTGGAAAATTAAAACAATAAATAAAGGAAAGAAATCAAAAACAATGATTAATCTCTTACAGCTCCTAAAAATTTCCTGGTTTAATGCTTTTTGCCTTGAGGCAGGGTCAAGTGCTTATTCATATGGAGAACTCCTTACATTCTAAGAAGCAGGGGTATGAATGGTGAGTACTGCATGGGACCGTGTAGGAGTGAAATGAGATAACACACATGAGAGACATGGAAAACATGTGGCACAGAAGAAGCACTGAATAAATGATAATTATGACAATAATTTTCATTATTTTTACTATTACTTCTAATAATTCACAGCAGTTACCTTCAGTCGAATAACCAGAAGAAAGGTAAAAAGAGCTCAGTTTGCTGGAGAGTTATAATTTACTGTTGCTCCTAAGCACTCGGCTTTTTTCTTCCTCTTTTTTTAATTAAATCTATATCCCACTGGACTTTCAAACTCAACGTTTATACACACAAACCTCTAAACTTTCATAGTGATATTGGTCTTGGGTAGTCTTCAAGGGAAATGCTGAACAAGAAGAAACAATCTGGAAACCCCAAAGTAACAATGAGATAACCAGAATTTTTGTTGAATGCAACACCCTACCTTTTTATGGGGTCAATCAGTTTTCCAAGCACATGCTCAACGTATATTATCAAATTTCATCCCACTGAAGCCCTGTGAGGCCACCTGCATTCAGAGGAATGAAGGAAGCCTGATAGCAGACATCTGGAATCACGGGTCTAGCAGACACCCAGGAGGAGAGCAGGGTCAGAACTCATATGTTCTCACTCTGGGATTCCCCATTAAACCTATGTTGCCTTTATGAAGTGTTGACCTCCATGACTACCTATTAAATAAAAATTAAATAAACTTCTGAGCACTTGCCAACAGGACAGAAAGAAGTATTGGTTTCAGCAGGCTTTCTAACTGGGGAAACACAATGCTGTGAGGGACATAAGTATCACTTTATCTCTATGTGTGGCATTGCTAACCCTGTTTCTTCAAGGAAACTAACCAAGATGCCTCAATTCTTTAACCTCCTTGAGCATGGGAGTTACAAAGAAATAATGAGAGAACAAAGAACTTTGTAGAAAAATTTGAAGGTAGAAATTAAGTAATACAGGAAATTCCTTCTAAAGAAGGTGTTCTGTGACACCTGGGTGGCACAGTCGGTTAGGCCTCTGCCTTTGGCCCAGGTCCTGATCCATGGGTCCTGGGATTGAGTCCAGCATTGGGCTCCTTGTTCAGTGGGGAGCCTGCTTCTCTCTCTGCCTGCTGCTTTCCCTGCTTGTTCCCTCCCCCCATCTATGATAAATAAAATGTTCCTTAATAAAAAATAAAGAAGGTGTACTTTTTCTTTTTCTTTCTTCTAAACCCTTTCACTTTCCCTTTTTGTAGTATTTGTGAAATAAGGAAACTGAAAGGAAAGAGAAAAGACTTACACAAAAGGGAAGAAATAAAGTACAGTCTGTCCAGGTACCTGGGTCCATCTTCTTCTTTAATCAAACATAATAGCAAGAGGTGGGCTGTTTTCACAATGGTAACCCAACTGGTGGAAAGTGACTATTTCCCTCATGTTACTCACATAACACAAAGTCTTCTTGTTATATCTAATCTAAGAGTGGAATTACTTGTGTTCCCATATATTTCTCTCCCAGTCATTATACACAGAATAAGTTATCACTAATTTCAAATGTTGAGTTACTTTTTTCACTATATTACTCTTTCTGGGGTTGACCTTATCTCTGCTTATCTACACCATTTCTCTCTTCCTGTTTTAAATCCCCCCCCAAGATATAACCCTAGTTATAACAATATATAGAACTTCTTCTACTTGACAAATTTCACAAAGACCAAATAGGCAAAAAATTTGTTTTTTATATGAATATGTCAATAATGGGTGTCTGTCTGTGACCCATTCTGGAAAAAAAAAATCACACATATTATTTAAAGGGAACCATTAGGTATTACCACTTTGGCATTAAAGTCACTCAAATGAGAAATTGCTTCTCTGTTATTGTAGTTTCTTCAACCTATTAATTCAGTTCATTACAAGAAAATACTCTACTTATAAAACATTGAGCATCTGAATATACTTTTTCTTCTGAGTCTTGAGAGAGACCAAAAGTAATAAAACTGCTTTGAAACTGAAATAAAGAAAAAGGAAGAGAAAGAAAGAAAGAAAGAAAGAAAAGAAAAGAAAACAAAACAAAACAAAACTCAGGGAAAGTAATTATTCACAAATTGTAACTCTGCAGTTGGGCATGAAGATGAGACTTGAAATGGTCTTGATAAGCCCTCCAAGGGCACACTGAGGATAACTTCTCAGGCTTTGCTTATTACATGGCTATTTTGAAATAAATCAGCCCTTAACATGGACCCAGAAATATTTTTTTAAAATAATTTTTTTGTAACATCAACTCATCCTTATTTTTTTTTCATCCGTATTTTTCAAACAAAATTTGCTATTCTAATGTCTCCCTAAGAAATGTGAGCAGAGATAACACTGGAAATCTTTTCCAAAGAAATGAGATTTCCTCTTATTGTGAAGATGAAAACACTCCCTCTTAGTCATGGTGAAGGCGGGAAGGAGATCAGTCACTTGATAGTGCCTTGGTTTTAGGTGTGTCTTCTTAATTGGATAGTATTTGCAAACACTCAGGATGCAAGACAAGGACTTCGCCTAAGTAGCTCCTGATCACTAAATAATATAGATTTCAGAGATTACATTTGGTCCTACCCAGTGAAAAGCTGTATGTCAAAGAGGAAATGACCTTTAAAATACCTCCTGATTCCTCATAAGAAAAATCAGCTCATAAGACTAGTCCCAGAGAAGCAAGCTGAATTTTAGTATTCTCAGCTAGGTGACATTGTCATTAAACTGACATTTTGGTTTTAAAATAAGATAGAAGCTATCTTCCCAGTAAAAAAGAACTCATTTCTATAATATAAATAAATTCTAAAGGGGCAGTGAAGAAATGTTCAATTTTAAACAATAAGTGATATAAGTGTCACTTCCTGAGCATAATACTCTAATTGTTTGAGGCTATCTCATGACCTAACATATTACTGATCTCAGAAAATGTTTCATGTGCACTTAAGAAGAATGTCTATTCTGCTGTTATTAGGTATAGTGTTCTGTACAGAGATATATATGAACTCTGAGTACTTCTCTGTATGTAGGTGAGATTTTAATAATATTTTTATTAAAAAGAAAGAAAAAATAAAATTGGCTTTTCAACATGTAGAAAGGTCTCTAATCTCATTAGTAATCAAAGGGAAAATTCAAACAACTAGATTCCTGTTCTTGCCTTTACAATTAGCAAGGACTTTTATTCACATTTTTAATGAAAATACCCAGTACTGTTAAGCATCAGCGGCCAAACTTCTACACTGCTGGTAGGAGTGGTTTGGTATGACTCTTTCAAAAACAGTTTGGCATTCAATCATTTTACTTTGGGGAAAAATACATTAAAGTGTTACTTATATAAGCAAAAACTAGAAATAATCAAAATGTAATGGGTTACAATGATGTCTGTGAAAAGTTTGTAAGAACGTGGGAAAAAGCAGTAGACATTAACTACTATTTAAAAAGACTGTCAGAATACAAGCACACTTGCGCACACGCACACACACTGCATCATTATTAAACAGAGGCTGCCCCCAGAACATAAGGACACCTCAACATTTGAAATGCTCTCCCTGTAATTCACCATACTGGAGAATAACCACGTGACTCCGACAAAATGTTTTTTCATTCCAGTTAACTTGCCTTGTGACTGAACGTACCTACAGAAAATGGATTGACTAACCCTTTCCCTCTGTTTGGAACCTAAACTACATGCTTCGCCAGGCAACTGAGCTCCAGCAGGGTCATGAGCCAACCCCTGCTTCTGTGCACGTGAACTCATTCTCTCTCGTATAAAGACTCAGCAGATAGCAGAGTCCTACAATACACTTGGGCACTGTGGCTCAAAAAAGCACTTGATGAATCTCAATAGGCATAAATAAGTCTTAAAAAGTTCTTTAATTAGGAACAGAAGAGAATTTGCTCGTACTGATGCTTCTAAACTTATGGCAGGCCCTATAAGCTCACTCACTTTGCACCCATTCAATTATGCTCTGGTAGAAAACTTGAAGTACCAAGGTCAGAAAGCTAAAAAACTACATCTTCCGTACTTTTATTACAGCTCACTTTCTGTGTGGGACCTGGCTTCAGCCAGACAGATGTATTAGGTGAGACCTGGAAGTAACATGGCAGAGAGACTGGCTTGTGGTGGTGGAGGTCTGGTATTTCTGGGGAAACTGAGGCATGTGTCAGGGCATTTGTTCACAAAAGCCCCCAGTGCTGAATGGCAAGCCACAACCTCTGCACTATTTCACCAGAACCTGACTGTCATGAAAGGAATAGAGACAGTGACTTCACGAGGACAGAAAGGTGGGGACAGAAAGATGAGAGAGAGAGAAAGAGAGGGTTTCTGTCCACTTTCATGCCTGGGTATTACTCCAGGAATTCTCAGCTGTACCTATTTGGGGCCACTTTGCTCTGCCCCTGTGGGGGCTGCAGAGTTCAGCCTTGTGAGATGGACCAACCTCTTCAGGATAGCAGGATGGCCCCTGACGCCATGTCCATGATCCACAGCCTCAGCCCCAGCCCTGGGGCTGCGCCGCAAACACGTGGCTGTAGAAAATGTTATAGCACCCCCAAACCTGAACAAGGGTATAACACCACCCACTCTGACCAGCAGGAGTTGTGAACTAGCATCACTTCTTTCCTTTCTTCCCCACATAGAATGTTCTGGGAACTACTGGTCCGTACAGCTCGAGCTGATATGCTCTGTAAAATCAAAGAGTCAACCTTCTGCGATGCCTCCTGCCAGCTCTTCCTTCTGCCCCAGCTCCTTCTGCTGTCTCCCCAATTCCATCTGGCAAGATTGCAAATCCTCATAACATGTTAGTGCAGATGCCTCTTCCTCAGGCCCTGTTTTCTGGAAAAGCTGGCTCACGCAGGTAGACGAGCAAAGATTTGTGTGCCTTGGTGCTCAGACATGCACTGGCCCCAGAAAGGTGATTAACTTAGCTCTTCCACCTGGGGTTAAGGAACGAAAGGAGGGATGGGCAGAATGGGGGAGCAGAGAAAGCAAAAAGGAATAAGAAAAATGCTACAGAACAGTGGCAAGATAAAAGGCTGGATCTTTAAAAACAAAATGCTAAGATATTTGAATCTCTCTGAGGGCTAGTGATGATGAACATTTTTTCATGTGTCTGATAGCCATTTGTATGTCTTCATTGGAGAAGTCTCTGTTCATATCTTCTGCCCCTTTTTTTTATATGATTGCCTGTTTTGTGTGTGTTGAGTTTGAGGAGTTCATTATAGATCCTGGATATCACTTTTGTCTGTACTGTCATTTGCAAATATCTTCTCCCATTCTGTGGGTTGCCTCTTTGTTTTTTTGACTGTTTCCTTTGCTGTGCAGAAGCTTTTGATTTTGATGAAGTCCCAAAAGTTTATTTTCGCTTTTGTTTCCTTTGCCTTTGGAGACATATCTTGAAAGAAGTTGCTGTGGCTGATATCGAAGAGATGACTGCCTATGTTCTCCTCTAGGATTCTGATGGATTCGTGTTTCACATTGAGGTCTTTTATCCATTTTGAGTTTATCTTTGTGTACGGCGTAAGAGAATGGTCAAGTTTCATTCTTCTACATATAGCTGCCCAGTTTTCCCAGCACCATTTATTGAAGAGACTGTCTTTTTTCCACTGTATATTTTTTCCTGTTTTGTCGAAGATTAATTGACCATAGAGCTGAGGGTCCATATCTGGGCTCTCTACTCTGTTCCACTGGTCTATGTGTCTGTTTTTATGCCAGTACCATGCTTTCTTGGTGACCACAGCTTTATAATAAAGCTTGAAATCAGGTAACGTGATGCCCCCAGTTTTATTTTTGTTTTTCAACATTTCCTTAGTGATTCGGGGTCTCTTCTGATTCCATACAAATTTCTGGATTATTTGCTCCAGCTCTTTGAAGAATACTGGTGGAATTTTGATTGGAATGGCATTAAATGTATAGATTGCTCTAGGCAGTAGAGACATTTTAACAATGTTTATTCTTCCGATCCAAGAGCATGGAATGGTCTTCCATCTTTTTGTGTCTTCTTCAATTTCCTTCATGAGTGTTCTGAAGTTCCTCAAGTACAGATCCTTTACCTGTTTGGTTAGGTTTATTCCCAGGTATCTTATGGTTCTTGGTGTTCATCATCACTAGTCCTCAGGGAGATTCAAATTAAAACCACATTGAGATATCACCTTACACCAGTTAGAATGGCCAAAATTAACAAGACAGGAAACAGCATGTGTTGGAGGGGATGTGGAGAAAGGGGAACCCTCTTACACTGTTGGTGGGAATGCAGGTTGGTACAGCCTCTTTGGAGAACAGTGTGGAGATTCCTCAAGAAATTAAAAATAGAACTTCCCTATGACCCTGCAATTGCACTCCTGGGTATTTACCCCAAAGATATAGATGTCGTGAAAAGAAGGGCCATCTGTACCCCAATGTTTATAGCAGCAGTGGCCATGGTCACCAAACTGTGGAAAGAACCAAGATGCCCTTCAACGGACGAATGGATAAAGAAGATGTGGTCCATATACACTATGGAGTATTATGCCTCCATCAAAAAGGACGAATACCCAACTTTTGTAGCAACATGGATGGGACTGGAAGAGATTATGCTGAGTGAAATCAGTCAAGCAGAGAGAGTCAATGATCATATGGTTTCACTTATTTGTGGAGCATAACAAATAGCATGGAGGACATGGGGAGTTAGAGAGGAGAAGGGAGTTGGGGGAAATTGGAAGGGGAGGCGAATCCTGAGAGACTATGGACTCTGAAAAACAATCTGAGGGGTTTGAAGGGGCGGGGGTGGGAAGTTGGGGTACCAGGTGGTGGGTATTATAGAGGGCACGGATTGCATGGAGAACTGGGTGTGGTGAAAAAATAATGAATACTGTTATGCTGAAAATACATAAATTTAATTTTTAAAAAAATGCTAAGATAAATCTTTAGGGAGAGAAAAACAAAAGAAGGAAAGAAAAATTTAAATGGAATGGAATAAATGACAGATTTTTCCAGTGATAAAAAGTTCTTGTGCATAACTCTATGTAAATAAGTAAGTCCAGGGGCACCTGGATGGCTCAGTCGGCTGGGCTTCTGCCTTCGACTCAGGTCATGATCTCAGAGTCCTGGGATCGAGCCCCACATCGGGCTCTCTGCTCTGGTGGGGAGCCTGCTTCCCCCTCTCTCTCTGCCTGCCTCTCTGCCTACTTGTGATTTCTGTCTGTCAAATAAATAAATAAAATGTTTTAAAAAAACTAAGTCCAAATAAAATGAATGTATTTCTGAAAGATTTTTTTTAAATATTGAGAATTTTTTAAAAAAGAAAGAAAGAAATGAAAAGAAAAAAAAACTAGAAAAAGCTGAATCAAAGGGAGTATTAAGTAAACAGATGAAAATACAGCACTCAGCCTTTTGCACACACACCCCTAAAGAGATCTAAGGCCAGAGTTTTCATTGGTGAGTTCTAATTTCGAAGAGCAAATAATCCTTAATTTATAGAAATAGAGAATATGGAGGGAAAAATCTTCCCTATACCAATAAAGCTCATATAACCATAATAACCAACCCAGGTAGAGAGAGTACCCCTGACACACAAAATACATAATATAGCTCATGTATATGGACTCAAAATCCTAAATAAATTCTTAAACAGCTTAAGTAACATTTTTTTTAAAGATTTTATTTATTCATTTGACACAGAGAGATCACAAGTAGGCAGAGAGGCAGGCAGAGAGAGAGAGAGAGAGGAGGAAGCAGGCTCCCTGCAGAGCAGAGAACCCGATGTGGGACTCGATCCCAGGACCCTGAGATCATGAACTGAGCCGAAGGCAGCGGCTTAACCCACTGAGCCACCCAGGCGCCCTTAAGTAACATTTTTTTTTTTAAGATTTTATTTATTTATTTGACAGTCAGAGATCACAAGTAGGCAGAGAGGCAGGCAGAGAGAGAGAGAGAGAGAGGGAAGCAGGCTTCCTGTGGAGCAGGGAGCCCGATGCGGGGCTCGATCCCAGGCCCCTGAGATCATGACCCAAGCCAAAGGCAGCAGCCCAAACCACTGAGCCACCCAGGTGCCCCCTTAAGTAACATTTTTAAGTGGAATACATCCACTTAGAATTTCTTACTAGAAAACAAAAATAACTTTGTAGCAGAAAATGAATCAATGTGATTCCCCATATGATTGACTAAGTGAACACGACTATGTTAGCCACCTAAATCATTGAAGGAAAAGCACACTTGAATTTTAATTCAGCATCTACTTATGACAAACATTCTAACAAAAATATAAACAGAAAAGAACTTTCTTTACTTATTGTAGACTGTTTGCAAAATAAATTACAAGATGTAATAAATTACAAGATGTCACCACATCTAATGGAAATTGTGAAAATCATTTTTCCGAGGGCACCTGGGTCACTTAGCGGGTGAGCATCGACTCTCGATTTTAGCTCAGGTCATGACCTCGAGGTCATGAGATCGGCCCCACACCAGCACTATCCTCCGCAGGGAGTCTGCTTGAGATTCTCTTCTCTCTCCGTCTCCCTCTGACCTTCTCCTTGCCTGTGCTCACATTCTCTCTCTCCCAAATAAATAAAAATCTTAAAATTATTTTTCCTTAACATCAAGTTATAAATACTAGTTGTCACCACTATTGCTCAAGACATTACTGAGACTCTTAGAAAATGGCTGAGAACAAGGAAAAAGGATAGAAATACAGTTTGATTTGCACAGAAGACTAAATTATCCTGATTTCATGATGACCTAGTCATTACTAACAAAATCCCATGAAGGTGCCCAGGTGGCTCAGTTGGTTAAGTGACTGCCTTCAGCTCAGGTTATGATCTGGAGTCCCAAGATCAGGTCCCACATCGGGCTCCCTGCTCAGCAGGGAGTCTGCTTCTGCCTCTGACCTTTTCTCTTTCATGCTCTCTCTTTCTCTCCTTCTCTCACATAAATACATAATATCTTAAAAAAAAAAGAAAAAGAAAAAGAAAAAGAAATCCCATGAGACTCATCTGAGCTTCTCAACAGATAAACTTCAAGATTTAGTATTATAATAAAGAGTCTGACTCCGTTGTTTTGATGTGACACCTAGCAACATTTATGCCTAACCCCTACCTCTTCCATGGGGGCCCCACCTCTGGGCAAGCCAATAAGAATGCCCTGGTGCTGTGTCCTTTGGTTCCTGGCAGGAGATTCCAATGAAGCCAGTCCCTACCCACACACGGGAACCCTCACTGGCAAATATAAAATATAAAAAATATATGAAATATAAAAAATTTAAAAATGCATATATTTTGGGGGGAAAAATTTTAAATTTCTTTTTAAAAACACAGAAGGTCACAGTGCTGTGCCATTTTATTGCCCTTCCTCAGCTGGGGCCACTCCGACAGCCTACGCTCTGAACAGCATCCCCTAGCGTTGTGCTACACATGCTTCCTGATTGTGCTCACAACAGCATTACAGATACTCGTCCTCTAATTCTGAAAGCGCAATGCCGTTCAAACAAAAACCCCTGGAGGATACTGAAGAGGAATATTATGACGTAATCTGAAATTTACTATGGGAAAATAAAAATACAAATAAAAGTCCCTATAAAAAGAGTACATTACCACCATTGTTAAAATAGTGTAAGACTTGTTCCACTTCAGGTCAAGAAAGAGTAACAGAAACCAGATTTCACTTCCTGCCTCACACAACTAAAAAGACAAAGTATCTGGAATAATATTTTTTCAAGACATCAGACATCATGCAACAAAGCAGTGACTCTGAGTGCTGGGGATGCATGAGCACTGTGGTTTCACACAGTGAAACCATACAGTGTGGTTTCACGGCTTGCCTCTCTGAGCAGGTCTCTAGGCCACCATGAAGGCTGGAGTCCCAGGCCCAGCCAGCATCTTCCCGATCTGAGATGACACAGCTCAGAGTCCAGGAGGCCATGGCAGCATGAGTTTTCAAGGCTGAGTACCAGAGAGGAGGACATCCTGAACAGCTCATGTATGTGAGGAAACTTACCGAATCCATGGGAAGAATCACCCTACAAAATTAGAGGCAACCATCCCCAGACCTCACTCCTGGAAACAGTGCCCCTTCCCAGCAGCTAGCATGCAAACAAACTCCTGGGGCTTCAAGTAAGAGTACTCAGAGGAGTCTTGGCTCTTTAGTAGAAAATAATTCACCTAAGACTAACCACTGTCCTCATCCCACCTAAAATATTATAAAAGGAAGACCTAAAAAGAACAGTTTCTGGTAATATATTTATTTATTTATTTTTAAAGGTTTTATTTATTTTATTAGACAGAGATTACAAGTAGGCAGAGAGGCAGGCAGAGAGACAGAGGAGGAAGCAGGCTCCCTGCTGAGCAGAGAGCCCAATGCGGGGCTCATCCCAGGACCCTGGGATCATGACCTGAGCCGAATGCAGAAGCTTTAACCCACTGAGCCATCCAGGCGCGCCAAGTTTCTGGTAATATACCTGCATCCCATAACAAAGGTAAAATCTATCTATATATTTATTTAGGAAGAGACCTTCCTAACACTAAACTTGTAGCACCTGAAACCTAAGCCAGGATAAGAACCACCACCGGCGATTAGAACTTCTGGAAGCATTCGATTCCCCAACCCCAAATGTTCTGATTCAGCAGTTTGGGATGGTGTCCCCAATTGTATATCAAACTTTGATAATGCTGATGCCGTTGTTGGCAGAACACTCTTGAGGAGAACTAGTCCAGAGCATTTGCTTTAAGCTAGCATCTTTGATGTGAACAGGAAGCCAGGAAGCATGGGTGATAGGGCAGGACTGGACTGCACATGAGGTAAGCTGGTGAGAGCAGGGAGAAAGGCTAGAAGTGTACTACTAATGCACCTCTTCTTTGTGAAAAAGAACAACAAAATGTGGAAGGGAACGTTCTTCAATATCGTCTAGCTTTTTGTTCCCTTAAGTCTTTGGGCTTTGCCACTGAGCCCATGGCTACGCTGAGGCTGGACACCACCCTCATGGGATGGGGACAGCCATCCAGCAGGGTATACCACATTGAGTGGCCTTCTTGACACTATTATTGCTCTCCTGAATGCCCTCCAGGAGCCCCTGGGAGGAATTCAACATATGACCCAGAGAAAACCTCTTAAGTGGGTCAGAGCAGTACGTCAATTAAATCTACTTCATATCACTACAAGCCAGCAACTGCACTACCGGGTATTTAGCCCTAAGATACAGACGTAGTGAAAAGAAAGGGCACCTGCACCCCAGTGTTCAACATCCACAATAGCCAAATTGTGAAAAAAGCTGAGATGCCCTTCAACAAGTAAATGCATACAAAGGTGCGGTCCATATATACAATGGAGTATTACTCAGCCATCAGAGAAGATCAGTATCTACTGATTTGCATCAAACATGGATAGAACTGGAGGGGATTATGCTAAGTGAAATAGGGCAAGCAGAGAAAGATGATTCTCATATGGTTTCACTCATATGTGGAACATGAGGAATCGTGCAGAGGACCAGGGGAAGGGAGGGACAACTGAATGGGGAGAAATCAGCGAGGGACACAAAGCATGAGAGACTATGGATTCCGGAAATCAAACTGAGGGTTACAGAAGTGAGGGGGCTGGGAGGATGGGGTGACCAGGTGATGGGTATTCAGGAGAGCACGTGTGGTGATAAGCAGTGGATATTATACACAACCAATGAATCACTGAACACTACATCAAAAACTAATGATGCACCCTGTGTTGGCTAAGCGAACACAACGACAACAACAAAAAACCTACTTCCTAGCCCATCTGTTCACAGAGCAAAAGCCCACACTTTTCTCTATGTCACATCCCAAAGTACATCAAGCCTATTGGAAAGGGTGACCCATCAACCCAGTTTGCCCCAGACAGAGGCATTTCTGAGATGTGCGACATTCTGCTTTAGAACCAGAATAATCCCAGGCCCACTGGGACAGTCTGGTGAACTTCTACAATCTCATTAAATGACAGTAATTTGGATATGCCTGGAATTTGAATATAAACTTTCCCCCATTTATGAAATTCTGGAGAAGAAATTTAAGTCAATGCACAAAATTACTTCTCAAGATATACAGGAAGTACATAGCAGGAAAAAAAAGAAAAGCCTGAAATCATCTCTTCCAACATTTCATCCTGCTCTGTCTCAGCCAGAGGATTCTAAAGAAAGCTGGCATTTCTTCAGTAAATATAGCCTGGGAAGCCTCACAACACACAGCATTCTTCCTAGGCCTCCAAAGCTGTAGCACTGTTCAGTTTCAAGATTCTCCCGAGACCCACTTGTAAAGAATCCAAAGTGGTTCTGGACTCACAGGATTATCCGTAAGATTATCACCTCACACCCATTAAATTTAGAACACAAGATAGTCTTCAGATTCAAAAACAATTATCCAAGGCAAAAAACATCACACTCCCAGAACCCAGGAAGATTTGCCGATGAAGGCACAGCAAAATCCTGCAGTTATTACAGTCATGGACTCGAGCCAAGAGCACTCCAGGGTTGGCATAAGGGAAGGTATCTGGAGAAAAACCTCAGCTCCAGCTTTCCCAGGAGGCCAGTCATTCTAGGTCCACCACCCAGAATCCATGATCTGTGGACTTGTTTGTGTGTCGGAAGGAATCTGAATAAGAGGCAAGTTTTGACCATCTCCCGTCCCCAACTCAGTAGTTAAGACCGACATGGGCTTACTGCCTTCCCTCCCAAGGAGAAGGGAGGTACTGCTGCCCTCACGAAATGTTTAGACACTTGCAAAAAAAACGGCACAGTCCCGTCTTACTGAAGTTGCCTTTCTTTTCTGTCCATTTCATTATAAACTGGCTTCATTTCCTTCTCCCTCAAAGGCTGGTGTTTCTGGCCCCCCACAAGTAGCAGCATCTACATTCCGGCTAGGATGTTCTTCAGAACCATCCCACGGGGGTCCTTTGCATTGCCTCTCGCTGTTACTGCTGTCACCAAAGAAGCAGGTTGTGGGGTGATTCCTCCCTTACATACAATTTGCCCTCTTTGAGACTGCACAGTGGGGCCCACCTTGGAAGCCACTGTATAGCCACTGAAAGCCAGTGTTGCTTCTTCACCCCTCCCCGTGGACCCTGCATGCAGAATGGGCTTGGGACAGCTGATTGGGCATCTCTAACCTCAGCTGGGCACTAGTGATTTAAAACTAAAACCTCCCCAAGGCTTTGTTCCATGAAGGTTTGATTTCTGCACTCTCTTGTCTATAAAAACAGCAACTTTCCTGTGGACAAAGCAGTCATAAGCTGAAGCCACTTGCCAAGGTCAAAAATCTCACGTGGCCTCAGATTTAAAACCACCACCCACCAGGCACATGTAATAATGAGCCCAAAAGGAGAGTGCAGAGACTGTGGGACAAAGTTGGGCTGCTCAGTCAAGTGGAAAGAAAACCCATGGGCCAACACCACAGGCTCCTCCACTCCAAGTTCCTCTCATCCATGTCTTCAGTGGTCCTTGATGCAGGAAAATCCCATCAGTTTCCTAAAATTTTTCCGGAATCCTTAAAAAATTGTGAGTTCACCAAACAGTGTCTACACTCCTGTGGAGCTCTTTGAGAAGCAGAGCAGAACTTGGGAAGCCGAAATATTTGAGTGACCTCGAGTGAGAAAGCATTTCTTTAAAAATGCCCCATGCTGTTGCCAAGGAGAAGTGGGGACATTTTAAGAGAAGGGGAAACAAGCAAAGAGACACAGGAGAAAGGGCATCCTCATGATACATTTTGTGAAGACGATGGTAGAGTTGCTAATGTAATTTTTGAAACCTGCAGACTTACAATCAAGCTTCCTTGGGGAAGGTGTTAATTAAAATACTTAAAACATTTTTCACTTTATTGATCAAATGATTCCAAGCCCATAAGAATGGACACAGCGATTTGACGCTGATCGAGAAAGGAGAATCTGAGTTCAGTTGAGTGGAGTTCAAATGGCTTCAAATGGACTTCAGAAGCTGGGAAGGATGGGGCAATGGTCTCTGTTTCTATCATTTCAATAGTCTCCACATGCATGATCTCTTGAGATGATGCACAAGGTGTGTCAACTGGTCAGTTGCAGATAGAGCAGATGGTGATTCACGGTCAATGAGTGAGAAAGGTCTGAAATGGAAAAGGGAATCCTGGCATTTTTAGAGTTTGGGGAAGGAAAGAAAACCACACTGCAATATTTCATAACTGAGAGAATTCTTGAGGTTTAGAGTTCTAAAGGTAGATAATGTTTCTTGTGTCTTTACTAATTTTAAATTCATTTTCAACTACTTGTTTCTTAAAGGGCTACACTACAGGTTGACCTGCGGCTTTGTATGGGGCAGTCTCACCTCATGGGAGGCAATACCTACACACCTCAATAGTTTTTCCTTTTCCATGAAGCCTTGGAGAAGAGGCAATGGATACAGTAATTACAATAAAAATATTTTACCAGGTTTTTTTCATGGCGTAGATCTTGACGTATTATGGAGTTGTCAGCATAGGTGAAACCCATTAAAACTGTCTCCCTCTTTGTCAGTGGAAGGGATAATTAATTTTAGATTTAGTACCTAGGATCAAATAGCTGAAACAAATGTTTAATTGACTGAAACCTTAAACTCTTTTTTTGATTAGTGTATTTCCTTTTTTTCAAGTTTATTTTAATTCCAGTGTAGTTAACATACTGAAACCTGAAACTTCTAACGGCTGTGCCTTTTGATGACTTGAGGGTTGTTCCACTGAAGTTTCCTTTTGTTTCTTACCCCTGTACCTTAGTGCCCACTTGTGAGCATACTGGGGTGCATGAGCTAAAACTAGAGAATGTTGTGGCCTGGGTGGCTTGGCACCTGTATGTTTGGTACTGTTTGCCGTTCAAGTTGTTAGGGGGATTGAAAGAAGATATAATACATATTCCAGAATGGGAGCAAATGGTAGGATGAGAAATGAGATTAGGCAGGAAACAGGGCTGAAACAACTACTGATTATTAATAATAAAGAAATCATAGCCCTATAGCACACTATACACAATGGACAAACTGAAGATACCTGTGTAAGAAAGAATGTTAAATCTTTTAAACAAAATGTAGAAGGATATTATCATGACTTCCAGAAAAAGATTTATTAGATGAAATGCTAGCCTGAACAAAAAAGCAAAACTGGTAAGTTTCTTGGGTTTTGTTTTGTTTTGTTTTCAGTAGGCTCCATGGTCAGCATGGATCCCAAAGTGGGGCCTGAACTCATGATCCTGACATCAAGATCAGAGAGGTCTGTGATCAAAAGTCAGATGCCTAATTGCATGAGCCACCCAGGGACTCCTAATTTTTTTTAATTGTTGTATGTGTGGCTGACAATAGACTGATAACTAGAATTGTGAAAAAGCCCAGAATTTAATTTAAAAATATCAATGTAGAAGGAAATGGCCAAAGGATATAAACAGGAAATTCATAGAAGAGGAAACCCAAATGACCAACAAACATATTCAAAGATGTTCAAACTCACTAGCTGCGGGAGAAATTCAAATTAAAAGCACAATCATACCTTATTTTTCACTCATCTAATTGTTAAAAATTTTAAATTAGATGATACTATATCCTGGCAAAGAAAGGGAGAAACAACTCATGGGCCAAGTGTGAATCCATACAACTACTTTGCGAGGTCAATTTTTAATGTTCTTTTTTTCTTTTTAAAGATTTTATGTATTTATCTGCAGAGGGCAGGGGCAGAGGGAAAAGCAGACTCCTGGAGGAATGGGGAGCCTGATGCAGGGTTCCATCTGAGGACCCTAGGATCTTGACCTGAGCTGAAGGCAGATGCTTAACCAAGTGAGGCACCCAGGTGCCCCTTTAATATTCTTAATTACAGTTTTAAAGTTTGCATCCAGTAAAGTTGAAAACATGCATCCCCTAGAACTCAGAAATCCTGCTTCTAGTAAAAACACTAGAGAACCTTAAGCATGTGTCCAAGGAAGCCTCTATTCAGATGCCCTATGCAGCATGATTTTCCTGGGAAACACTGGGAAAAAACTAAATGTGTATCAATGAGACAATAAACACGCACATATTTATACAATGCTACTCCATTTAGCTACGAAAATCAGTAAACTGATCTTTACATGATGTAGTGTATAATACCTTTATTCAAATTTGTGAAACTTCAAATGATAATTCTTATTTAGGAATAAAAATTATTAGCAGTACTAAAATTAAAATGTGAAGAACATTAACTTCAGAAAAGTTATTCTGGCAAAGAGAGCTTAACATTTAATGGAGAGGAGGTACAGAGGAAGTTGCATCTAGCCAGTGAATTATTATTTTTAAAAAGACTGATGTAAACAAAATTAAGGATTAATGATTGTTAAACATGAGTGATAAATATAAGTATGTGTACTCTAATTGTCTGCATATTTACATATTTTTGTACTAAAATAAAAGCGATATTGAATTTCCAACGGTCCAACTGCACTTTAATTTAACGGAAAAAAAAGCAGGATGTTGAGTGCTGCGTGTGGTTTCCACGACATAAACCAGCAACGGGGAACTGGCCGCCCACAGTCCAATAAGCGCTCGGCCCTTACCACTTGGCCGTGTCTTCAACTTGGCCCACACAGTGTTTTTCAAAATGTGGAGACTTTGCCAACATTGTAAAATGGGGAGATAGCACATAAAAATCCTGATTTCTGCCTTCATCTGCAAAATGAGACAGGGCCACGCTGGAGCCCCGAGCTGTGGAGCAGGAGCTGTGGAGTTGAGTGGCCAGTGGCCCCTGGCACTGGGGGACGAGGTCAGACTACCAAGTGACCCCTGCAGCCATGTCCCCGCCCCTGCGGCTGTCACAGCCCATCACACCTGCTCTTTCTTCTTATACCAGAGAGGGAAGCCTAATATTTCCCCTGCATCTACTCCAGTAGTTTTCATGACCTGCCTCCTCATTAGCATATAAGTTTATACTTTCTATTTAAAAGGAAAAAAAAAAAGCACCAAACAAAGATTGGAAAGGAATACAACAAATATTTTTCACTGCTGTCTCTGGGCTGTTGGATGGCCAGTTGCTAAAGGTTAAAAAGCACTGTATAAAACTGTAAAAATGGCCAAACCAAAAGATGCTTCCATTTAGAGCCCAGAATTAACCTTTAGGATGATGTTCTGCTTTCCATTCCTATCACAGGAAAGCTCCCACCACTGCTTCAGAGCCCAGTGGACCTTCTAAGATCCAGAATTAATTTTTTTCTCTAAGCTATTCCTTTAAAAAAAAAAATCCTTCTTTCTATTTGTATATTTCTTACTCATCTTTCAAAGCTCTTACTCATAATACAAATCTACAGTGAGGATTTTCCGGATTTCCTCTGATAATCAGAATTCTTCTGCCATCTCTGATCACATGGCCAGCAATCCTTTCAGTGTCTGAGAGCACATAGCACAGGACCACCCCCCCATCATCTGTTTGTGTGTGCCACTAAAAGCAAGAGGAGGACAAATCTTACCCATTACTTCCTTTCCAGCTTAGAAAGGACTTAGACACTCAAATATATCAAATGAAAATAGTAGGCACTCAAAAATATCAACTGAAATACAATATATTAAATGTCATCTTAGAATATACTATGCTTAGGAGATATAGCAACTAAATTTTCTCTATACTTCTCTTAGGATATACATGATGAAAGTCACTTTTTTTTTTTAGATTTTTATTTATTTATTTGACAGAGAAAGAGAGATCACAAGTAGGCAGAGAGGCAGGCAGAGAGAGAGAGAGAGGAGGAAGCAGGCTCCCCGCAGAGCAGAGAGTCCGACATGGGGCTCGATCCCAGGACCCCGGGATCATGACCCAAGCCGAAGGCAGAGGCGTTAACCCACTGAGCCACCCTGAAAGTCACTTTCTTGATTAAGCTTAACATGCATTTCTTTCTTTCTCTTATGAACATAGGAATGTAAAAACTGAAATCACATTGAACATATAAAAATTCATACTCCATGGTTTCCAGATAAGTGAAATTTATCTCATTATATTACATTTTCAATCTAGTAAGGATTCTTTGTTCTAATTTCTGCAAATCTTCATTAAGAGTTTATAAAGGTTGGTTGACCATATTATTAAGAATTAGGTGACTTTTTACCCAGCATATTCAGTGAGTTTTAAGAATACTCCCCAAAGAGAGCACCTGGGCGGCTCAGTGGGTTAAGCCTCTGCCTTCAGCTCAGGTCACGATCCCAGAGTCCTGGGATCGAGCCCCACATCAGGCTCTCTGCTCAGCAGGGAGCCTGCTTCCTCCCCTCTCTCTCCCTCTGCCTGCCTCTCTGCCTATTTGTGATCTCTCTCTCTCTCTCTCTCTCTGTCAAATAAATAAATAAATAAAATCTTAAAAAGAAAAAAAGAATACTCCCCAAACAAAATGTATAGTAACACATAGTCCAACATGAACAGTCTTTACCAAATCACTCTTGGATGCAACTTAAAGGATTGATTTATACATATTTCTGCCATGAGCCCATTTCTCCTGATCCCCCTTCATGAAAATTAAGAAGTACTATTTCATTTACTTCCTGAACTCAAAGAACCAATCATGAATTATCTCTCCATCCAGTATCAGAGCCTGATGTCTCTACTGATTTTAGTAATAACTGAGCTGTTTGAGTTTTTTCATGCTTTATAGAGAATTTATTTACCAGTGAGAACAGTAATAGATAGGAGAATGGATAAAACCTAGTAAGAACTACAATTTTATATTACCCCACAGATAATAGCATTTTTCTTTCCTGTCCATATCATCAGAAGCTTCAGAGACATTTAATCTATCTTTACATTGAAATTATTTTTAACATTTAGAATTTACTAAATTTAGCAAAGCTTCATCCCTGTTGCTTTTAGTTTGACAACATCATAAAAATAAGTAAGTAAAATATAAGTAAGTGCCTTATTAAGTTCTGACGGTCTATCAGCATGAACACGTTTTGGTCACATTATTCTGCTCTCGCTAAAACAGCCTCACTGGAACAGGACAGATGCCTTCTTAATAAACATTTTTTCTTGAAAGTGGACTCCAAAATGTTATAAATATAGCAGGCAAGAAGAATGCTATGCATGACCTCAAAGCCAAAGATTATCACGATGTGGGCCAGTAGTAGTAAAAATAGCATCTATGTTGCATGAACTAGTCGGTGAATGGTTGCTGGCAATCATCCCAGGGTAAAATTCTCTACCATGACCAGAGTCAAAACACCAAGTAACTTGAAACCTGAAGCATTTGCTAATAAAGAAGGAAGAAATATGTTTCACCAAATGTGGCAAGAGCACTGATGAATGACTTACACTAGGGCATCTTACCATCTGAACTGTCACGCTGTGTGCCAATCCAAGGGAGGGGAGAGGAGCCGTAATCAGGGGTCACCCTGGCAAAGTACTGACTTTGAAATAACAAGTTTGGTATGCAACTTCTGCTGATTCAAAAACTTAGAACAATTTATTGAAAGGACAGTTGCTCTTAAATGCCCTCTGAAGACAAGACACCATTAATGAATAACACTGCTGCTTGTCTTGTCGATCTAAAGGTTATGTGAAATGTCATATAGCTGGTATGCTTTGTATATGGGCAGAGTTCTCTGGTCTTCCATTTACTATGCTTGGGCAGGATCATCCAGTTAACCAACATAGGTTCACAAGGGAGAATGAACCACAGAATTGTGCACAAACCAGGATGAAAATGTTCCTAGAGCATTCAGAAGAGGATAATGACTAACAGTGACGTTCTTCAAATTCTGGCTCTGTTACTTAGCTACACTATCTTAAGAGAGGTATGTGTCTGGGTTTTTCAATTAAAAAATAGTATTAGGCTCATAAGGTATTGAGAAAGAAGACCACAGCAACAAAATTAATAAATGTTTACTTAAAAGCCTATTAAAATTATTTATTTTCAAATATAAAATTCATAAAGACACCATTAAATTTTTTTAAAAAATTGGGGACTTAGATTCTTTTCACTTATAAGAAGTTATACAATGGGAGGGGCGCCTGGGTGGCTCAGTGGGTTAAGCCGCTGCCTTTGGCTCAGGTCATGATCTCAGGGTCCTGGGATCGAGTCCCACATCGGGCTCTTTGCTCAGCAGGAAGCCTGCTTCCTCCTCTCTCTCTCTCTCTGCCTGCCTTTCTGCCTACTTGTGATCTCTCTCTGTCAAATAAATAAATAAAATCTTTAAAAAAAAATAAAATAAAATAAAAAAAAGAAGTTATACAATGGGATAATTTCTAATAAATAACCATGATTTTTAAAAAATCTTAACTGGTTATATATTAAATAAAATTGTGTCACCAAATAATTTCATAGGCAAATTTAAAAACTATTCCCAAAGCAAAAATATTATTTTTAATGTGAGATGTGGGAGTATTTCAATATGGCTGAGTAAGATAAGGATAAGGATGACAAGCAATAAAATCAAGAATGCCTAGAGTTTGCGAAAGTTTAAGTGGCTCAGGAAACTTGTTAGAAAACAGTGCAGGAATCTAGGCAAGAATAATGACTATTTGGCCCAGTGATGACAACACGCATAATTCTCCATTTAGTTACTTCATGGTTCATCTCCAGTATAGACACATACCAGTATCTGAATCGTTAAGCCCCGCACACCACATGAACCAACTTTATCAACTCTTACAGACTCTGTTCATTTCCAAATCTCCTTTGCTCAGTTCCTTTCTTCCCACCCCTTCAGTAAGACAGTTTAATACATTTATAATAGTAGATTATCTCACAGTTTGCATTTTATTCTGAGATACCCCAACTTCCAAAATGATTTTGTAAAATTTGCCTACTCTAAGGTTCACTCTCTGTGCTAGTAAGTTCTGCCAAATGCATAGCATCCTATAACCAAAATTAAAGTATCCTACCACCCCAGAAACAAACCAAAAGGAAACCCTATGCTTCGCCTGCTCAATCCTCACCCACTCTCCCATGAACCTGAGGCAACCACACAGCTTTTCATTATCTTTATGGTTCTTTTACAAAATATCATATAATTAGAATTATACAGCCTGTGTAGCCTTTCCGACTGGCTTTTTTCACTGAGCAATAGCCATTTAAGGCTTACTCATGTCTTTTCATGGCTTAATAGCTCATTTCTTTTTCACAATGGAAAATATGCACCGCATGGGCGTACCACAATTTGTTTATCCACCACTCATCAAGGTGTATCTTGGTTTCTAGGTATTGTTTATTATGAATTAAGCTGCTACAAGAATTCATGTGCAGATTTTTGTGAGGACTTGGGTCTTCCTGTCAGTTGGACAAATACTTAGGTGCACGATCACTGGATCTTACAGTAAGACCATGTTTACCTTCTTACAAAACTGCCAGACTCTTTCTTCCAGGGTGTCTGTACCACTTTGCTTTCCTACAAGCAACGGGTGTTTGTCGCTACTGCTCCACACCTCATCAGTAACCCCTATAGTCAGTTCTTCGGAATCTAGCCATATTAAGGAGGTATGTACTGGTATCTCATTGTTACTTGAATTTGTAATTTCCCAATGAAAAATTATTTTTAGCATCTTTTCGCACGCCTAATTTCCATTCATCTATTCTCTTTGGTGAGATGTCTTTTCAGATCATTTGCTCATTTTTTGATCAGGTTGTTTGTTTTCTTATTGTTCGAATTTAAGTGTTCTTTGTGTCTTTTGGATGCAAGCCCTTTATCAGATGTGTGGTTTGCAAATATTTTCTCCCAGTCTCTGGCTTGTCTTCTCATTCTCTTAATAGTTTCTCTCACAGACAAAAGGTTTGTTTTAATGAAGTCTAACAGGTCAGTTTTTCTTCTCCCATGGATCATGCAGCAACATATCAAAAAACAATCACAAGATGCAAGGTCAGGTAGACCTTCTCTTATGGCCTTGTTAAAGCTTTAAAGTCTTGCTTTTCAAATTTAGGTCTATGATATGATTTCACTTAATTTTGGATAAATATTAAGGTCTACATCTAGGCTTATTTTTTTCTTGGATGTGCAATTTTTCATTACGAGTTCTGTCCTTCCTCCATTAAGATACATTTGCCCCTTGACCAGAGATCACTTGGGTTTCATTGATCTCTTGTTTTACCAACACTGCACTGTCTTGCTTACTGTTGCTTTATAGCAAGTTTTAAAATTGGGTCTTGTGAGTCCTCCATCTTTGTTCTGTTTTCTTCAGTAGTGTGCTGGTTAGTCTAGATCTTCTGACTTTCCATGTAAACTTTAAAGTAAGTTTGACAATACCTGCCAAAGAGCTTACTAGGATTTGGATAAGGATTGCACTGAATCTTTTCATCCACTTCATTAGTGCTGACATTTTTAATAGTCTGATTCTCCCAGTCCATAACCTCGGGATATCTTTCCATTTACTTAGATGTTCTTTAATTTTTTCATCAGAGTTTTGTAAATAACACACACACACTCTACATACATACCAGATTTATATCTAAGTATTCCGTTTTGGGTGGTGCTATTGCAAAGTATATTGTTTTTAATCTCAAATTCCAAAACTGTTCTCTGTTGGTATATAGGAAAACAACTCACTTCTGTATGTTAACCTTGCATCCTGCGACCTCACTGTACTTATTTCTTAGTTTGAGGAGATTTTTTGTCAATTGTTTGGGATTTTCTACATAAACAATTGTGCCATCTGCAAATAAAAACAGTTTCTTACTATCCTTTCCTTGTATTATTGCAGTAGCCAGGATTACCGGTATTATGTTGAATAGGAGTAGTGAGAGAGGACACAGTTGCCTTACTCTTAGTATCAAGGGAAAGAATCCAATTTCTCATCATTAAGTGAGTGTAGATATTTTTTTTGTGGATGTCCTTTATCAAGTTTGGTAAAGTTCCCTTCTATTCTTAGTGTGCTGAAAAATTTTCAATGAATGGTGTTGGATTTTTTTCATATGCTCTTTTTGCTTCAATTGATAGGATCCTATACTTTTTCTTCTTGAGCCTACTGATGTGGTGGATTACATGACTCATTTTGATTTTGAGCCAGCTTTGCGTACGTGGAATAAATCCCACTGATTTGTGGTATATAATTACTTTCATGCATTGCTGATTTGTTTTGCTAATATTTTGTTTGTTTTATATCTACGTTCATAAGAAATATTTGTCTTTAGCTTTCCTTCCCTGTAATGTCTTTATCCCATTTTGGTATTTGGGAAATGCGAGCCTCATAGATGCTCAGGTCAATCACTTCCCAGTATTCCAATGAGAAATGTATTATACCTTTGTAATTGTCTCAAAATTCTGTTCCATTTTTTTCCATTATATTGTCCCCTTGCATTTCAATTTAGAACGTCTCTATTAACCTTTTTTCAATTTTTTTTATTTTTTAAGTTTTTATTTAAATTCCACTTAGTTAAGAGTGTAATACTAGTTTCAGGTGTATAATTTAGTGTTTCAACACTTCCTTCCATAGAATACCTACTGCTTATCACAACAAGTGAACTCCTTATCACAGATTTCACTCATCCCTCCACCCACCCTACCCTACCTCATAACCATCAGTTTGCTCTCTAGAGTGAAGAGTCTGTTTCTTGATTTGCTTTTCTCTCTTTCTCCCTGCTGTGATCATTTGTTTTGTTTCTCAAATCCTACATATGAGTGAAGTCATATGGATTTGTTTTTCTCTGATTTATTTAACTTAGCATCATACTCTCTAGCTCCAACCATGTCCATGTCATTGCAAATGCCAAGATTTCATTCTTTTTGATTGCTGAGTAATACTCCATTATATATCTATCTATATGTATCTAGATAGATACATATAGCTAGATATAGATAGATAGATATCTCACTTCCTTATTCATTCATCAGTTGATGGACATTTGGGCTGTTTCCATAATTTGGATATTATTACAATGCCACTATAAACATTGGGATGCATGTATCCCTTTGAATTATTGTTTTTGTATTCTCTGGGTCGACACCTAATCGTGCAATTGCTGGATCATAAGGTAGCTCTATTTTCAACTTTTTGAGGAACATCCAGGCTGTTTTCCAGACTGGCTACACCAGTTTGCATTCCCACCAACAGCATTAAGAGGGTTCCCCATTCTCCACATTCTCACCAACGCCTATTGTTTCTTGTGTTGTTAATTTTATTTTCATTTTTATATTTTTTAAAAGATTTATGTATTTATTTTAAGGAGAGCACACACATACACATAAGCGGGGGTGGGGACAAGAGAGAGGGGTGAGGAGAGAATACTCAAGCCAACTCAATGCTGAGCCCAGAGCCCAATGCCCGGCTCAATCGCAGAACCCTGAGATCATGACCTGAGCTGAAATCAAGATTCAGACTCTTAACTGACTGAGCCACCCAGGTGCCTGTTAATTTTAGCCATTCTGACAAGTGTGAGGTGATATTTCATTGTACTTTTGATTTGTATTTTCCTGATAATGAAATGTTGGGCATCTTTTCATGTGTCTATTGGCTATCTGTTTGTCTTCTTTGGAAAACTGTCTGTCCATGTCTTCTTCCCAATTTTCAATTGGGTTATTCATTTTTTGGGTGTTGTGTTTGTAAGTTGTTTTTTTGTTTTTAATTAAATTTATTTATTTTCAGCATAACAGTATTCATTATTTTTTCACCCCACCCAGTGCTCCATGCAATCCGTGCCCTCAATAATACCCATCACCTGGTACCCCAACCTCCCACTCCCCCACCACTTCAAACCCTTCAGACTGTTTTTCAGAGTCCATAGTCTCTCATGTAAGTTCTTTGTATGTTTGGTTAATAGCTTTATCAGATATGTCATTTACAGATATCTTCTCCCATTCTGTACATTGCCTTTTAGTTTTGTTGATTGTTTCCTTCACTGTGCAAAGGCTTTTTATGTTGATGATGTCCCAGTAGTTTATTTTTGCTTTTGTTTCTCTTGCCTCAGGAGACCTATCTAGTAAGAAGTTGCTATAGCACATGTCAAAGAGGTGTCCTCTTTCAAGATTTTAATGGTTTCATGTCTCACATTTAGGTCTTTCATCCATTTTGAGTTTATTTTTGTGCATGGTGAAAGAAAGAGGTCCAGTTTCATTCTTTTGCATGTTACTGTCCAGTTTTCCCAAGACCATTTGTTGAAGAGACTGTCTTTTTCCCATTGGATATTCTTTCCTGCTTTGCCGAAGATTAATTGGCCATACAGTTGTGAGTTCATTTCTGAATTTTCTGTTCTGTTCCATTGATCTCTGTGTCTATTTTTGTGCCATACCTACCGTTTTGATCACTAGAGCTTTGTAATATAATATGAAGTCTGGAATTGTGATGCTTCCAGATTCTTTTTCTATTTCAAGGTTGCTTACACTACTCAGGGTCTTCTGTAGTTCCATACAAATGGAAAGATAATCCATGCTTATGGATCAGAAAAACAAATACTGTTAAAATGTCTCTACTACCCAGAGCAATCTACACATTTAATGTGTAGATTACATTTAATGTAATCCCTATCAAACTACCAACAGCATTTTCTGCACAGCCAGAATAGTCCTAAAACTTCTGCTGTCCTATCTTCTATCAGTCTTACTGATTCTTTCCTCAGCTGTGTCCAGTCTACTGCTGAACCTATAAGAGACATTCTTCAATTCTTCTACAGTGTTTTTATTTCTAGCATTTCCTTTTCGTTCTAAGTTTCCATCTCTTCTTACACTACCTAGCTGTTCTTGCATGTTGTATACTTTTTCCATTAAATCCTTTATTAATTATAATTATATAAAATGTTTTGCCTAATAATGCCAACATCTGTGTTCTATCTGCATCTGGGTCTGATGATTACTTTGTTTTTCCAGACTGTGGTTTTTTCCTTGACTTTTATCATGACTTACAATTTTTTCATGAAAGTCAGACTATATAGAGAAAGAGCTTATCAATTCTCAAAGAGGTGTATGACTTGAAAAAGCTAAGAACTGCATAATAGAAAATAATTCCTTTTCCTTTTTTATGTATAAATACAACTCAACGGGTGCCTGGGTGGCTTCTGCCTTCGGCTCAGGTCATGATCCCAGGGTCCTGGGATAGAGCCCTGCATCGGGCTCTCTGCTCAGCAGGGAGACTGCTTCCTCCACTCTCTCTGCCTGCCTCTCTGCCTACTTGTGATCTCTCTCTGTCAAATAAATAAATAAAATCTTTTTAAAAACTTAAAAATAAATAAATAAATACAACTCAAGTTCCCAAGCTAGGAGTAACAAGAAATCATAAAGTACATCACTTTTTGTTTTTATTTGAGTATCTTGATAATTAATATAAATTCTGAATTAAAAGGCATTATCTGCCATCTATGTTCAGTTTGTGAAAAGTTACCCTGCTTTAATAATTCATTAAATAATTCTGACAATATGCTTTATGATTTGGCTTTATATAAATTCATCCTAACACCAGGCAAAATAATGTGTTTTCTTTAAGATACAGTAACTGAAGAGCAGACTCCTCTAGATACAGGACTAATACAACCTTCAGACAAGGCAAAAAAGATACTCAGTGATTTTTTTTTTTTTTTTTTTTGCTTTTCTAAAAAATACTTAGCTTTTTTATTATGGTTATTTATTCCAAATCTGATGTTGGAGATATCTCTTATGCTGTATGTTACATGAATGGTATTAGCAATAAAACAGTAATATAAAAGATTACTTTTTATAATTTTGTACCACTGTGCAAATCACTGTACTTATTTTCAAGGCTAATTAGATGGAATTGGTGAGAGAAGGTGAAAAGGAGCCTATGTGTGAGCATTCAATTAATATAACTTTTATTAAAAGAACATTATGGTGGCAATATCAAATCCCCAACTGTTCTCCGTCCTCTCTAGCAGATAAAAAAGAAAAGAAGTCCCACTGTTTACATGGAGAAGATCCCGTGGCTAGTCCATCACTATTTTGCTTTTGCTCAGTATTTTACATTACCATCAGACTTCCTAACAGTAGTCTCCAAAAGATGAAAGTGGACTCTCACTGAGAATTCCACACAAATGGATTAATTTGTGTCACCATTTTTGGCATGTTGCCATGGATACAGCCATCTGACAGCCTTGGTGCAGCTGTGAGTTGATTGACGGTCCATTCACAGTGCAAGGCTTTACAAAACCAGTAACATGAAAGAACACTCATTAGTGGACAAAGACCTTACTTAGACATTTGGGTGATGCTTCAAAGACTGAGTGTTACCTCTCAGTAAATCTGACCATATCAATATCACCAATGAACATTAAAATTACACCATGGGAGAATATTTTAAAAAATGTGAAGTTAATATATTTATTTGATACCTAGCTTTATTTTCGCTTTGGTTCAAATCTAGCAAAATGACAATGGAATGGAAAACAAACTGAAAAGTGTCTGTGTTGTAAATTCTATACTTTCTAAAAATTTTTTAAAAAATCAAAGAACAAAAAGCCCTTTCTCATTCTAAACCTAGAAACTGGTTATATACTTCAAGTGATAAGAGGGAATAATTTCTATCATTTACTATGAAGTAGAAAATCTGCCTTCGCATGTCTAACACATTGGGAAATATTGACATTTTACATTGTCACACACCCAAGTGTACAAAGATGTTGTTTATTTCTCTGTAATTACACTTACCTCATGAGACTCCGAAGCTGCTTGGTAGTGAAATACCTTATTCTCATATATTCAAGGTAATTCTGTCAACTCAGGTAGATCCCTCCAGGGTACCTACTCTATCAATTCAGGAAGCTTCCCTGACTGATTCTGTTTTCCCAGGGTGTGATCCGGGTCCCTGAGGCGGCGTATCCAGTGACCCACCATTAAAGAGGAGGCGCCGCTCTTGTTTGCCATGTGTTCACTGGGCCCTACAGACCTATCCCTCTAGCCTTGGGCGCGGGCCCTGTCTTGTCTCTTTGCTGATGTTGCCATCCCTCCCTGGCACCCAGCCATTAGGTCCCTGTCCCAGCATGCTCCTCAGCTTCCATGCCAACCCATCTATCCATCTGTCTGCTCGGCCACTTTATGTGCATGGGAACATGAGCCAGCTTTCTGTGTGGTACTTGAAGGTGCCTGAGACAGTGAGGCTGACCTTTGTCCTGACCACATGGACATCCCTGTACCTGAGACACAGAGAAAGAAGGCTTTTAAGATGATGGGACACAGAGAGACTTTGTTAAAGTCCACTGAATCACGGCCGGCTCTAACTCTTCACATCGTGCCTCATCAGATGGGTAAACTACATGTGAAGTTGATTTTTGACACTTTGATGTTCTTCAGCTATGAGTCTCCCTTTATTTCTATCAAAGGGCCAGAGATAACAACTCTTTCAGGACTTTCAGCGCTCAAGATTCCCACTGTTTTCCTTGGAATCAGAATCAAAAGACACCATTTGGCATGTAACCCATGTATAATACAAGCTAATCCATCAACATGACAGCATAAATGAAAATGGAATCCTACTGTCCTCTCCACTGCTGATGATTTCAGTAGGATTTACTATTCTGTCCTCTTCTTCTTTCCTGTTAAATTGGGCAGAAACACCAAATCAACATTTTGGAACTTCCTACTTTAGAAATATTTCATGTGCATTAAAATTTTAGCTCCTTAAATGAATCAGAACACTGATCGACTGAGAAATGTAGGAATATTTGCCCACATTTGGGCAGGTGCATCCTAAATTGAAACATTCTTTGTTAAACAGTCGATGAATCTATCCTAAAGCAGCAAAATTGGGTAAAAATAATGTGAATCACACATGAGAATATGTCATGTAGATAAAATGTGGAGCTGGATGGGGTATAAAAGATTTACGTTTTATGTCTTTTTTTCCTTTGTTGCTATTTATACATTATCCAAGTTCATTACTCTGGGGTACAGAAGGACACCAGGGAGGAAGGGGGAAGCAGCTGGGGAGTGGAATCCATTTGATGAAAAGGAAGGACAATTAATGAGGGGGGAAAAAAACTCGTAGGAGAAAAAAATCCTCATAGCAAAATGAAGAATATCAGGTACACTTCCAAAAGTGAGCAAGTAGTAGGCAGCATAGAGAAATGTAGTTTGATTGTCACGCCTTTGTGCCTGTTGTAAAAGCTGGTTTCTACTTCCTTTCAGATAATAATGACAATATCAGATCTATTCCTTTTTCCTATATTTGTGTTTGAAATTCAATGGTCGTTAACTTTGAGATGATACTTTGATCAGGAAATAATAGAAGAGCCTTTGTATTTCATTTTCTGTGAAGCCTCAATCCTAAACCTTTGAAAATGAAAAGTGGCCAGAGAAAGGGCAAAAGTCTCAGGCCTTAAATATATTAAATAACACTGAATAAAGACAAGAATGAACAACAGCCATTTGGGAAAAATCATTTCATTTGTAAGAATCGTTGTTATAGATGAAGAGTTAGTGGACACAGGTTTTTTCTTGGGTATGATTTTTTTTAAATATATGCAATTAGGGAACAGAAATGAATGGGAAAATTGATCTTAAAAGAGAATTAAGCAGCGTCTTTCATCTCAGGAAACCCAGAGTCTAGATATCTCTGTGTATCTTTTAAAAAGTCTTAGTTCCCTCTTCTATGTATCCAACTTCTTGGATGCCAAAAAGATTCCAAGCAAAATATAAATTGAAAAACATAAATCCCTAGGGGAAAAGTTACAAATTAAGTATAGAAATATATTTATCTGGATTTTTATAAGCCTGTGAGTAAATAGCTATTAATTTTACTTCTGGAAATTTCTGATTGTTTTCACCTTTAGTAAAGAAGCATTTTAGTTATCTTAAGTTTTTAAATTTATTTGCCTCAATGAAGGTGACAAAATTCCTCTTTTCTAAGACTCTGCATGTCATTTATCAAAACAAAACAGATTGATATCTGGCTGCAATATCCATATTGACCCCTAGTGTCATTAATTTATTAACACTGTCTATATCCATATGATTGGCTGAATCTGTAATTTTAGAGATAATTATAAGAAACATCTTGGCATTGGTTGACAGTAACACAGTCAACAGTCAACAGCAAAGCTGAAAATTTGTGTCACCAAGACAATAAAATACAAATCAAATAATGCAATTAGCAACAGATATTCATGAAAAATTTTTAAGTTAAAAATAGAGACTAAAAGATGCTTTGCTGATATTGAAGTCTTGTGGGGAGAGAAGCCAGTTCACAAGCTCGAGTGGCGGAGAAGAGAAGAGCAGCGTCAAATGCCCTAATGGGGCACTCGCCACCACGGCTGAGGCAGGCACGGGAGCTTATGGTTTCCTTTGTCCCCAGGGTCCCTCACCTCCCTTAAAAAAGTTAAGAGCAACAGAAACTTCTCAGAAATTCCAAATTTATATTTCAGAGTGCAATGATAGATATATGATACATTTGAGTGGAAAATATGAGGTGGGGTTTTTAAATGTGATTATCCATAAGTAATTATACCTGAATCTTAGAGTTAATGTTCTATATATAATTCTGTTCTCTGTCTGCAGTTTTCTCTTAATTAAGTATTTGGCTTTAGAACTCTGAATTTCAGTCAGTTCCATTTCACTTCCTACTGTTTTGTTTGTTTGTTTTTTAAGCCAGCAACAATAATGAATCAAGACAGAGTAATGTGAATTAACTTTTCTTGAGTGGCTCCCATGTGCCATGCACTCTGGGGCCTATTTCACTACTGCATTCCCCTTGAACCTCACACACACCTGGACCTGGGATATTGTTAGCATTCTTTTACGAAGAAGTAAACTGAGTCCCAGAGAGGTTAAACAACTTGCCCCAAATCTCAAAGCCAATAAATGGCGAAGCAAAGATGCATCCAGTTTTATTGTACTTATCCCTTCCAGACAAAATTCTCCAATACTCTAGGATCCTTGTTGCACACTTTATTTTATTAACAGGAGTCCGTGGCTCTATTGAAAAAGAAGTTTTCATAAATTGGATTTAGGCTAATCTAAATGTGATTGATTTTGGCTAAAACAGATATGAAAGTTATTTTTTAATCAACTAAGATCAAAAAGCAACAAGGGAGAATTTTTTAAAGTGGTTGTCCAGTGTCTGAGAGCTAAAATTTCAAGAAATGTAGCGTGTAACCCTCGGGCTAAGAGTGAACGAAACAGCCAGGAAGTGAATGACATCTGTGCAGAGAGAGCTGGTCCTTCCCGTTGAGCTGGAGGAGTGGAGGAGGCTGTCACCATTTCATCCTCACCTTCCCCCAGCTTTCTATTCCTGCTGAACTCCGGGCCACGCTCACATCATTTCTTCTCCACTATCTTTTCCACAGCATTGACCCAAAGCAGGAGCACAATCTTTACTCTTTACTTCCCCAAGCAAAACCCAAACCCACTGTGTGTGACAGTATTTAACTGAACACACAAGAGGAACAGAGAGGGTCAACGGGGTACAGCTGACGTTTTATTTTTTACCAACTTTCTTTTTTTTTTCATTATTTTTTATTATGTTCAATTAGCCAGCATATAGCACATCATCAGTTTTTGATGCAGTGTTCAATGATTCACCTGGTTACCCCATCCCCCCACCCCCTCCCTTCTGTAACCCTCGGTTTTGTTCCCAGAGGCTCTCATGGTTTCTCTCTCTCTCTGATGCCTTCCCATTCAGTTTCCCCTCCCTTCCCCTGTGGTCCTCCACACTATTCCTTATGATCCGCATATGAGTGAAGCCATATGGTAGTTGTCTTTCTCTGAGTGACTTATTTCACTTAGCATCATCCCCTCCAGTCCCATCCATGTTGATGCAAATGGTAGTTATTGATCTTTTCTGATGGCTGAGTGATATTCCATTGTATATATGAACTATATTTTCTCTATCCATTTACCTGTTGAAGGGCATCTCAGCTCCTTCCATAGTTGGGTTATTGTGGACATCGCTGCTATGAACACTGGGGTGCACATGCGCCTTCTTTTCATTACCTCTGCATCTTTGGGGTAAAGACCTAATAGTACAGTTGCTGGGTCATAGGGCAGCTCTATTTCTAACATCTTGAGGAACCTCCACACTGTTTTCCAGAGTGGCTGCACCAGCTTGCATTCCCACCAACTAAACTTTGACAAATCAGGAAAGACTATACAATGGAAAAAAGACAGTCTCCTCAATAAATGGTGCTGGGGAAATCGGACAGCTATATACAGAAAAAATGAAACTGGACCATTCTCTTACACCAAACACAAAGATATACTCAAAATGGATGAAGGACCTCAATGTGAGATGGGAATCCATCAAAATCCTAGAGAAGAACTTAGGCAATAACCACTCTGGCCACACTGACCTCTTTCAAGACACGTGTATAAAGGCGAGAGAAACAAAAACAAAATTGAACTTTTGGGACTACAACAGGTGACATTTTAAAAGTGAGGATGGCATCCTCTGATTCAAATAATCTGAATTTCCAACTTCTTTTCTATTCCTTACTATCCAGCAGAACTCCATGTGCCCCAATGAGTTTTCCAGGCTGAAAACAGCCAAGGAGGTTCCTCCCTGCCCCCAACCTCATCAGAGCACCTTACCTCCCACCTGGGTTGCTGAAGGTCAGCCTTGTGCTCCAGGCAACCGGCTGGGGTCTCCAGAATACTCTGCCTTAAAAAAACAGACACAAAGAGCATAATTTAAATGTCAGCCAATAGAATGTGATAAAATATTTTTTAATCATAGGAACAAGAGAGGAGAATGCATTCCAGGAATGGAAAGATAATTTAATACAATAACAGCATTTTCTTTAAAAAAAAAATCAACAGAGTTAAAAAAAAAAAAACTTTCTGAATGGACTGGAGATTAGTGGTCCACAACAAATTATATAGAAATAAATAATTTGATGCTAATTTTTAGAGAAATTGTTTAAAAATTAATAGGAAATAATTCTAATAAAAGTAGAAACAAGAGACATGAAATACTTAAATAATTTGATGCTTAAATAATTAAATACTTAAATAATTTGATGCTAATTTTAATAATAATACTTAAATAATTTGATGCTTAAATAATTAAATACTTAAATAATTTGATGCTAATTTTTAGAAAAATTGTTTAAAAATTAATAAGAAATAATCCTAATAAAAGTAGCAACAAGAGACATGAAATACTTAAATAACAGTGTGTAGAACTTAAAGTGAAGAAAACTAACTTTATGGAGGGACCAAAAAATGCACTGAGTAAATAAAAAGACAGATCATGTTTATGCATGGAAAGCTTCAGCAGTATTTACAATGAACACATTTTGATAATTCAAATGGAAGACATAACTGAACATGCATTTTTGTGAACTCCTGTGCAAGATACTAGGAATAGATTAATGAATAGAAAAGACATAGTCTCAGCTCTTACAGAGTTTTTATTTAGTGTGAGAGACAAGGTTAAAATACACAAATGAAGAAAGCTACGGAATGTGATGTATATATAACCAGGGCACTATAATAATGGGTCAGACCTAATTACCCAGTAAAGAGCTCCCCAAGAAGTAGACTCAAAGCTATAACAGAGAACATCTAAAGACAGATACACACATCTAGAAAGACAGGAACATATACACTACAATGTTAAGAGTGGTGAGAGATTAGTAATGTTTTCTTCTTTGCATGTCTCATTTAAAATTTCTATGATGGGGTGCCTGGGTGGCTCAGTGGGTTAAACCCTCTGCCTTCGGCTCAGGTCATAATCTCAGAGTCCTGGGATCGAGCCCCGCATTATGCTCTCTGCTCAGCAGGAAGCCTGCTTCCTCCTCTTTCTCTCTGCCTGCCTCTCTGCCTACCTGTGATCTCTATCTGTCAAATAAATAAATAAAATCTTTAAAAAAATAAAATAAAATTTCTACGATAAACATAAAAATTACTAAGAAAAAACCATTCATTTTAAAAATAACTTGAAACTAAAGACCAGAGCTTAAATAATGATGAGTTTTTCTGGAATGCCCTATTATAGAAACCATTGGTTGAACATCAATGTAGTCTTCCAGTTTCTTTCACATGAAAAAATGTATTTAACAAGTGAATGGACCTAGATATAGATGAATGTATCTTTTCAGAGTCCATGTTCATAAACATACCCCAAGTACTCTGAGTACTGAAATACCTACAATCTTCATTTCAGCAATTTTATAATATTTTACTTTTATATCAATTTGATGACAAAATACAGAATAATACTTACCTGATTTTTTAAAATGTTATCTGAAATTTCATGATGCTATTTCAAAAAAAAAAATCCCTGGGTCAGTTAGACACTAGAAGTTGTTAGATTAGTCTCTTTTATTACTTAATTTTGTTTCTATTTATGCTTTTCATTTTTTATAGATGTTCTGAACTCATTCCTTTGAAATTTAAGGAAGATACAGCAAGTGGAACAAACCTTTCACAAGTTAGAATAGATTGAAATTATCATTGATTTCTAAAAATCTTCCATATAGGAATCCTCTATATCTAATATGTAGCCAGTGTGAGCCCACCTATCCATTATTTTCCCTTCAAAATATGGAAATTGAAAATATTATCATATAATATATAATTTTAATAAGAGTTTTTATACCTTCATAAAGTGTTCTCCTTTAAAGGTTTTCATTAGGTAATACTGAAATCAGTATTATGATCAGCAGATTTTTTTATGATTCACTTATACTCAGCATGAAAAATAGACTTTTTATAAATAAATAAAAATATATATGTACCTTTCAAATGGTGTAGTTAAATGATTATTTCTAAAGATGGTGAATAATTTAGATTTCCACAGGTTATACTAATATGTCTTCAAACATAATCTCCCATTAAAGGACCTGTGAGTCTTCCAAATAAATTTTTTTTTTTTAAGATTTTATTTATTTATTTGTTAGAGAGAGAGAGCGAGTGAGCACAGGCAGACAGAGTGGGAGGCAGAGGCAGAGGGAGAAGCAGGCTCCCCGCCAAGCAAGGAGCCCGATGTGGGACTTGATCCCAGGACGCTGGGATCACGACCTGAGCCAAAGGCAGCCGCCTAACCAACTGAGCCACCCAGGCGTCCCCCAAATAAATTTAATGGGTACAATCTTAGATATGATAGCGTTCAGGTAAGTTTCAGCATCGGGAATACATGAATCCATCTAAGGTCTACTTCGGGAGACCATTCTTTAGAGCAGTAACTGGCAGGTGGTATGAAGCAATCAGTTGGCTGTTCCCAAGAGCAAGTAGGAGCCAGGGCATTGTGGTCCTGATTCAAGGACACCCCAGATGCTCAGTCCATCACAAGCAGAGTCCACTTTGTTTTCCATGACACTTGTATACCCCACTAGGGGAAGTGCTAATCAACATGCAATAGCTTCTACTTCAACATTTAATGCTTACACAGAAAAATCACTGGTAGCTCTTCCAAATAGTTTCTAGGACAGGAAAAGAGAAGCCAGAATAAGCAATGCAAGCCTGTTGCCCACCCAATGACCTTTATCTTGAGCTAGAGTTACTTCCCAATGTAGATGTTGGAGATGGTTCATTTCATATGTGACTTTGATCCAAACCAGTTCCATAAAATGAGGTAAAAGTGAAACTTGAGATCCCAAAGAACCAAAAGGAGGGATAAGATATAATGTGTGCTACTGCTAAACTCTGTTCACTAGTGCTATTGGCAGGATTTTAGTTTTCTCCTATTGTGTACATCTGGACAGACTTTCTTAGAGTATAGTAGAGAAAAAGATCATGTGGCATTTATATCCAAATTCAAATATCTTCCATTGACATTTGCAATTAAAATGCTAAACAAGGATCATCTATTCTAAGAGACAAGAGAGTTCTATAATGAGAGACTTACTGCCAGCAGCTATCCTTTAAGATCTGGAGCAAAATTATGTCTTTCAAAATCCTTGTGCCGAAAATGATAGAGGAAAACAGCTGGTGAAATGACAATGAACATAGAAGAGGTTGCATGGAATGTGTTATTAAATTTACTGATACCTTAGTTTGAGTCTATGATCTATAGCTAGGTTAGCTATAGATCCAAGTCAACAGAACCTTGATTGGTCCTAAGCTTACCTCATCTGTCTCAAACTTCCGGGAAAACCAGGAAATTCAACACCAAGCCCTCAACCGCAAAGCTTCATACAGGGTGTAAACATGACAATCACTCCTTAGGGATGTATTCAGTAAATCTGGGCCCCATGTGATCTAATTTTTTGTTTGTTTCCTTAAACATGTGATGATAAAAATGAATAGAAATAGGAAAAATATCTCTAGGGTTATTATTTTATTCACTAAAAATAGATAATGAAGAAAAAACAGAAATTATAAATCTATCTCAATCTCATTTTTCAGAAACGAAAAATCTATCACAGTTGATTATGACCATCATATTTGAGGTCACTATATTCTGAGAGAATTCACATCATATATCATAGCAAACTACCTATAAAGGACACTGAAGGAAGAGAAAGTCTTTATGAATAGGGTGAATGAATAGGCTTTATGAATAGTTTGTTTACAAACAGGAGGTAGCTGTTTTTATAAAGGAGTCAACATACAGGAAGTTGGGAGAATAGACAAGATGTGTACAAGAGTGATAACGTAGTACCAAGAGCTTAAGGAAAACATACAAAGAATGAGAAGCTCCTTAGTAAGCAGTACAGTAGGAAGCAATTATTAATGTTTTGAAGCATCTGGGCAACCAATAAATTCTCTTAAAATCAACTAAGAAATGAAATAGGCTAATGTTTGCTGATCACTTTCTGAAGGCCGGTTGCTCTGCTAGCCAACTCCATCCCCAAAAGGTAGGGATTAGTTACAAATCCACCTGGTAGGTGTAGATTTACTTCTCATGATGTCACCATGACATGAATATGTATCTAGTTTTGAAAGTGGGGAGACGAAAATTCAGTCAATATCCTGTTAAAAGCCACACCACTCCTGAAGTCCAGGCTGACCACGATGGCAGTCATGGCCAATTACAGAAGTGTGGATCCTGAGGAAGGGAAGAACTAGAAGAGGTTGAAGCAGGAAAAGCGACAGGAGAATGTGAATTAAATTAGGGATCTTGGCTCCATTTCAAGTCACACTGAACTACTTTCCTTCCCAGGAAAACAGTGTTCTCTGGCCTTTGCATTCTTTCTCAGAGTTGCTCGCCCTGCTTGGAAAACCTCCTCTACCTTTCCACTTTCTCTCTTTACCTGTTAACTTACACTTATCCCTTGCTTTAGAAGACCTGGATCAATCCCTTAGGGAGTATGGTTCTCGCCTGGGCTCCCCAAGCACTGTCCCTATGCTTGTCTCAGTCACACACTCACCAACCATGACCTCACCAATGGAGGGTGTCTCTTTATGTGTCTGTGTTCCTCTCTGGCTAAGTTTTTTAAGCGTGAAAACTGTCTTTTTCTCTCCTGTAACCATAGAGCCTCATTCAGTGCCTGGGACATAGGATAAATTTATATGCATATTATTGTTGAAAACGGCTGTGATATTAAAGATAAACGCGAAGAAATACACTCAAGTGATATAATATTGTCAAGGGATATGAAAAGGTACAATGGTATTATCAAAGGCAGACCAGGTTTAGAAATAAGGGTAAGGATGCATTCTTGCATGGTCTCTGGATAATAGGATGGCTTTGCCCTTTGAAGGGGAATGGTAGAGCAAGCAGGCCCCATCAGTAGTTCAGGAAGGCCTTGTTTAGCAGAGTCAAAGAGCGGTCAAAGAGGAGTTCTAAAAGACTGACTGATCATGCCTTATTCTGAAGAGACTTCCCATCATGCAGAGAGAGAGAAGCTGGAGTTTCTAACCATGCCCTCTCTGGCCCGACATGATCTGCCCTGTTTCTCTGGCCTTATTTCCCTGTTTCTCTTCTTTTCATGCCCTTTGTTCCAAATTCAGTGGTCTTCTGGCTATTTCTGTAAGAAGCCAAGCATCTTCCTCCCTCAGGTCCTATAGGGTTGACTTCATTTTTTACATTCAAGTCATCATGTCTTCCAAAAGGGCATCTACAAGCACCATGTGAAATGTCTTCTCCACCCACCCCACCCCCAACACTGTCAGGCTCTTTCAGTGCAGATTCATCTCTAAATTCATGTTACTTGTTTGCTTGTTTGATGACTTACTGGAATTTTAAGGCCCATGAGAGCAAGTACATACTGTCTCACTTTTGGATCCCCAGTGCCTGGTACATGGCACATGCTTAATAAATATTTGTGAATAAATGAATGAATGAATGGCCCAACCATCCTCGAATTTGATATGTGGCATAGTCAGTAAGACTGGATAAACATGAAAATAATAGCTACAATAGTTAACACTTGGTATATTACCATATTCTGGGTGCTGTTGTGTTTCATGTGTACTGATACATTCAATCTTCAGGAAAGCCTATCATTGTCCCAATTTTGCACATGGCAAAACACAGGCCCAAAGGGTTTAAAGTGTTTAGCATAGCCTATAGGTTAATGTAGGTACGAGGTAAGGTTAAGACACAAAATGATAGCATCTGGTTCTCCAACTTGTCGTGCGACATATAATATAGTTCCTAAAATTCATTGCTTCCATGTTGTTGATGCTACCACCATGGAGGAAATCCATACTTTGCCTCCAGGATTTAGGGCACATCTTGCCACCACTGTGTACAGGTGTCCCCTACAGGGCTGGATGTTCCAATCTGCTCCCTGGGAGCCTTCCTTATAACCGTGTTAGAGTTCAAACCCATTACAGGGGCCATGTGTCTTTATTTGGCTGTCTCCCAGCAGACAGAGTTCTCTGAGGGCAGGGATCCTGTCGGTTTGCCCTGCTATCATCCATGTCTGCGACAGCACCCAACACAGATTCTCGGCAAGTACTGACTGAATTAATGCCATCATTGCTCACACATAGAGAAATTCTGAAATGTGCTTGTTCCTTCAAACTGAAGATCCAAGTTTCCCCTACTTAAATGTGGTTTTTTAAAACAACCTCTAGTGACAGAATTTTGATAAGGTAATTATTTTTTTGGCATTTTATTATGAGTTAATTCAGTCCCGTATTTTTATTTTAATCATGTCAAACACAGGCATCTTACAAAATATATATTGATCTTGGGATTGTACATGAATGTGACTTTTCCTTAGCTGTGGTATGAAAAGCAAAACCATGGGGTTTAATTCCCTTTACATAAAAGTAGTAGTTCATCTGGCTAATTTTTAGCTCACTCCGTAATATATAGTTAGTTCAGTCTAGACAAGAAACCCTCCAGAAGTTCACCATTGGGATTTGGTTAAGCAGATAATCTACAACAGTGGGTGTTTCTCTGTTGTATGGCTTGTCTGAGCCATCCAGACCTCTGGTGTTGACTACGCTGGGCTAGAAATCTTAGAAGCAGAGGTGTCCTCATAATATTTTTCAACACAATTTGTTTCTGGCTTCAGCCAAAAATAATGTAAAAGAGATCTGTCGACACATTGAGGTCCAAAGTTAGATTTTTAAAAAGAGAAAAAAAAAGATTGTGGGGGCAAAATAGCCTTTGAAATTAAAAAGAGTTCCACTTTGGCTTGCAGTTCAAACAACAGCCATAAAACCACAACACAAGCGGTAAGTGCCCTGGACATTCATTCTTTATTTTAATAGATTAAGGTGTGGCTCTCTTTCAGCTCTGAACAGAGTCCATGCAGTCTTTCCCTGCCTCTGGCAAATTCATCTCGACTAAAAAGACGGGGAGATGGTGAAGAGGTACTGAGTTGCAAGGAGGGCAGCCTATAATAAGAAACAGCATAACAGGAAATAGGTGGTCCTCACGCGAGCATTACAACGTGCCTTAAGTGTGGACCTGGGCGGGAGGAGGGCAGTGAGAACAAAGCAATGGCCCAAGCCACCAAGCAGAGCAACGCTTTGGCCCTAAGGAGGGAAGCTCTGCCTGCATATTTGGAATATGTTGATTTTTCACTGTCAGGCAACTTTAATTGAACCCATGTTCTAGAAGCAACCAAAAAAACGTTAGGTACTAGCTGGGCTTGAACTCAGACTCTAGTTTGCACACCTACAGATAACTTAACATTTCCAAAAGCGTTTCCAATTTTTTTTTTTTACTAATATAAGAGCTATTTTGCTTTCAGTATTCTGCAAAACAAAACCACAATTTAATTACCTTAACTTGATGTATTCAATACTTGTTTGGAGTGCACTAGACTTCCAGGAAGCTCATGAGACCCAGCTTCAGCTGTGTGACTTAGGGATGCAGTTCCGTGCACACTGGAGCATAAAGAAAACCACAATCCACAGAACCTGTACGAGAAGAGAAAAAATACACCCATCTAGAGCCAGTCTCTTAAAAAGAGCCATTTAATAAGGTTCCATTATTAGACTGCAGATGCTACAGTGTAAAAAGCCATATGGAGTAAATCTTTTGCATTTCTCTTTATTTTTTGAACTAAATTGCTATCACCTGCCACAATCATCGATCTCATTCATCGGGCTAGTTCTAGTGTTACGGACAGTTCCCTAAACTAAAGTCTGTCTTCAAAGAACAAATATCTATCGCCATGGAAAATATTCAAAAGACACTAAAAGTGATTTTTTTTTTTTTTTTAATGGAGCTCAAAATCAACTGAGATGAGCACACGTAAAACCACTCCAGGCCAGGAGGGCGGGACTGGGCAACCCCCTTGGAAGGAAGCCGGGCGGTACGCATACTCCAATGGTTAGTAATCCCCCATCTTCACATGGTCATTGTAAGTTTGTGTTTACTCCTGATTTCTAAAGAAGCCATTCCCTTTCCATAGTTTCTAAAAATATCTCCAAGGAAACCAAATACAGTTATGAAATGTACATCTGCACCAGCGACTGGCCCATTTGTGAAATGCGAGGCTCATTACTGGTAGTGGAATTGGTGGGGAATTTGAAACCCATTTAGAAATGCTAGGAATTATCTCAGGAGGAGTAAGAACCTTATTTGGACTGAAGCTGTCTGCAAAAAATATGAAAAGAAAGGCTCAAAGCCTGGCTATTTGTGCATCTTAATGCACTCCAGTCCCAGCCCAGTGGGTGGAGATGACTCATTCCCTTCTCGCTGAGGGGAACAAGGAGAGTTAATAGAAAACAGCGCAGTAATGTTCCACCAGCTGCCTGTTTTTCTTCACCAGGAGCAGCAGAGAAGGTTAAGAAACCTGTTTGTGGCTGGCCTATTTCTTTCTATTCGCACTACATTGCACAGAGACTATGGGTCCCCTAGAAAGCCTGGTTGCAGTTTGCTTTCTTCTGTTCTTTGGGATCCTAGGAGAGCTGGCAACGGGGATGGACAGAGAAGCAGGACAGTGAAGGCAGCAAGGAGTTTCAGAGGGATGGTGCTGTGTGGAGCTCCTTCCAAAATGTGCACCACAATACCAGCTGGGGTTTGGGGCTACCTGAGAGTCCAGGCTGCCCTCCATGGTGCCAAAGCCATGAACGGATACGTTCCTGCAGTAAATTTAATCTGGGCCACACATAGGAACAGGTCAAGCCAGATGATGTTGGCAGTCTGTCCGAAGCCACACCAGATGAGAGGCATCCCCTACTTCCTGATTCTAACAGCAGTTTGGGGATTCCCAAATACAGAAATATGTCATTACAATCTTGTGGTGTAGACGGAGGTTTAGGACGCCATGACTAATCTGGAGCAATCTTCGGACTTTCCCTCCTCTGGAGCAGAAGCACCCCTGGGAGTTCCCGTCTAATGGCCAGGACGGACAGCAACTGCTCCCTTCTCTGAACTCTCTGGGTCCAGGAGGCTCCCCTGGTAAACACGGGCCAGCAAAATCAAGGAAGGACCCTGTGCCAAGGGGATGTGAAAGGGAAAGGTTGAGAAAATAAGGTGAAGACAAGATAATATCCGGAGAGCTGCTTTCATGACAACAGCAATAATGGTTGTGAAGAAGTAAGTGATGCTGGCGAAGCGGGGTCGCATATCCGCACCCACTGACGCGTCATATTCCGTTCAGCACGCAACTGCTCTCCACAGGTGACACATTTCTGTGCCTCCGCTAGCTCTTCCTAGCCTTTCTGAGCAGACGACCGTAAGCTCATGATAGGCAGGTATTTGACCCAAAAGAACACTTATCTAGCAGACATCCTTGTCATAGCCATTCAGAAACACATGCTGATTTCTTTTGGACGAACTGAAGCATGAACACACGTACATCGCCAAGAAGAGGGTGAGATCTACCGCCAAGGTCACTGTCTACCTTGGGTGAGTGAGGGTGCGGAGGAAGGGTGACTGGTTCAGAGGCATAAATCCCTCTGCCCTTCTAGGCTACTACCTGGAAAGTGTGGTGAAGGAAAATTAAAAGAATTAACTTCCAAATCCACCACTTCCTCTGCTCCTAGAGGAGGGGACCTAGAACTGAATACCCACAGCTCAGCCGAGATCGTTCGTGAGCCTTCAGGGGTGCAGAGGTAGCCACGGAACCAAGCAGAGTGGAAAGCTATCTTTTCTTTCCACCAAATGAAGGGAGAAGAATGAGGCTGGGAAAAAGGAACGCGGAGGGTGTAGAAACAGGAGACATGGCACACCCGACTCTCGGTGCTAAACATTGGATATAAGTGATGTTTTGAAGGAGAAGCGAGGAAACAGGGTGTGCCTAACCTCCAGGGAGTTTTCAGAAGACAGAAACACCCAGACAGTAAGACGCTTTGGATGCTCATTACTTCGCTGGAAGGAGGAACTGAATCAGAGCTGAACCCATCTCCACCCACCCTCTCCTGGGCCCACATCACCACTTCTACTGTGTCTTCCTACCTTCGTCTGCCTTCGCAGTACATTCTCCTGTTCTCGCAACCCAGACTGACTCCTGTGAGGACCATTCAATCAGGATCCTACCTTCTCCTGGTTTAGCTGATGAACTGTTTATTATAAAGGCAGCAGTGACTTAACACATCTCCTGGAAAACCTAGTTGCATTTTCAAAAGAGCATGAAAGATCCTCTCAGAGGAATAACCCCAGTGTGACAGACGCTGGAAATGTGAAATGTGAAATGTGGGATTTCACTATGAAGGGCTCCCTGCACTTCTCCCACCATATCACACAAGCCAACACCTGCTTAACTATAATGTGCGGCTCTGACAGCCTCATTCACCAAAACTCGGCACCGACTTTCCCAGGTTCACGCCAAGCTCGTTGGCAAGGCCCCAAATAGTGCCTTAAATCCCCACGCCAGCTCCCAGCTGCTAGAAATAATGCTTCGCTTCTCCTACAGCATGAAGAAGATCCTTCTCTTAGGAGTCACTGTCAGTGAGTCTTCAAACTTCATGCAAATCAGCCCCGTTTACTCTGCGCTTTGCTCTTTCATCAAAAAGCATGACAACAACCACAAGGAATTTTCCATAATTCTGGCTACAAAGCTCTCCAGAAACAGAGGATCTATGGAGCTGGCTTTCAGAGTATAGTATTAGAAAAATCAAGTCTTTCTAAAGCCACATCGAAAATAAAGTTGTCGTTTGGTATTTTCGGGGCAGAAGCTCCAGACTCCCCACCAGGTTCAGCCCCGTAGGAAGAGCCGTTCCCCTCTCCAACTCAGCTCATAACTACCAAGACCCTCTCTGCACACAGAATGTTTATTGTTTTTCTCCCCCACTGTTATCCATGATTGAAACAGCTCTAGAAGGCAGGTGTGGGAAACAAAGTATTATTGAAATAGAAGGTGATGATAACCATTACATTTCAAGCTAAATTTTCTAACCAGGACTTAAATCATTTAAACTTCATACAATTGCAAGACTACATTTTTTTTCTTCAGTGGAAAAGAAAAACACCTGGTATGTTATTTCGTGGAATCAAACAGAAGGAGCCAGAGGAAATTATCTCTGACTGGCAGTAAGGATAAACGGTTATATATTTTAACTGTCAAATGTAACTATTCCTTGTAAAATGCTGAATGGCAACTGCTTTTTTCTTTCCCTCCTCTTTTGGTATTGTCTCTTATTTCTGTCTCCATGGGAAATTAGAATATGTTTCAGTTCTATCCTAACTTGCTCAGATTATCAAATAGATTGTGCAATGTTTCCCTGACATAGCACCATTACTTATTAATTAAAATTGGAACAAAAGATTAAGAGTTCCCTTGATGACTATTCAAAATAAAGGTGGATCTTCCACCATCAACGCCCTGTCTATGGAGCTAAAAACAAACCTCAACACCAAGAAGAAAAATGGAGATCAAGAAAGGCAAAGATCTCATTAAAGTAAAAATGTGATTTGTTGGGTTATTTCACCTGGAAAATGGTTCAGTGTTAGAGTAAGATGACCCTGTGCACCCAGAACCTGACCATGACAGTTCTGAGGCACTTGTGACAGCATCTACAACTGTTCATGAATACGCACCTTCTGTTTCTGGAACCATAGATTATTAGAAAGATAAGGGAGGTTCTCTGTGGTTTTCAAACTGTGCTCCACCAAAACTAGGACTCAGAGGAGAATGTTCTGGACACAGACAGGCTTACCATGCCACTGCTGAGAAAAAAAAAAAAAAGAAAGAAAAGAAAAGAAAGAAAGAAAGCCGCAAAAAAGAAAACGTTTGAAACACCTTGCTGGAGTTGAGTGCGGCAAGGGGTGAAATGTCTTACCCAGGGCTTACAAATCACTGTCCAAACCCAGTCCTGGCCTCCAGGTCCTCACTCCTGGAAGCCCATGGAGCTGTCCCTCACCTCTTCACAGCTTTATGGCTCCCCAAGTCAGGATACTGTCACCTTTGTTCTGCTAAAGAAGTTCCAGATTGTCCTCTGTCCAAATCTTCCAAACTGGGACTCGAGCACTTAGTAATGGAATTATAGGCTGCGATGCATTCAGTGAGTCAGCAAAGAAAGCACCTATGTAGACTGGTGGACAACCATAACACGTAAATCGTTCAGCTTAAGGGAAATCAGAAGTTCTGAAAAATCAAAATCATGGTTTGGCTGCCTTTCTCTCTCACTTCAGTTTCTTTTATTTCCTGATTCCCTTGCTGTGGAAGCAAAAGGCTAACCCCCCGGAATTAGACTGGGTATTTCCATTCTGACTTAGACTAGAAATACCAGGAAGATCACGAAGGACCTGGTTCTGGAGAGACTTCTACCCAGGTTACATACCACAGGGGCTGAAACCTGTTGGGTAATACGCAGAAGAAAAATAATAATGAAATTATGAGGGCTTAGCCAAATAAATCCCTTTCAAAATAATGTTACTAACATTTGGATTTCAATTAAAAACTGTTCGCTATAGGGAGAACCTGGGTGGCTCAGTCTGGTAAATGACTGACTCTTGATTTCGGCATAGGTCATGATTTCAGGGTCATCAGATGGAGCCCAGAATCAGGCCCTGAGCTCGGGGGTGGGGGGGGTAGTCTGCTTGAGATTCTCCCTCTCCCTCTGCCCCTCTCCTCAGCTCTCTCTCTCTCTCTCTCAAGTAAATAAATATTTCTAAAAAAATCTATTTGCTGTAAATCCTGTAACTTTCATCCTTTTTTATGTACCATTTTCCTTCAAACATATCCTTGTCTTGACTAGGAGTGAGTTCACATTGAATGATCTGAAAGTGATTACCACTATACCAATGTGATATTTCTCATGAATTTTCCTAAGTTGCTAGTGGTGCTAATTAGTAATTCACATTGAACGTGCTTTCTGTTATCACAATACCAATAAGATCATTAGCACACAATTAACTTGGATGACTCCTGGAGAATCTTATGTATAAAAAAAAATGCCATGACTTTCTTAAAACTGGATATTAAGCATATTTTCTAGATGCCGGAAGTTTGAAATATACCCACATTTCCTCACAACTGAATGTCATTTTTTAAAAAGTTTAATCGTACAAGAAATGCTAGTTTTAAACTAGCATTTCCTAGACTTAAAAGTACTTCCTAGACTTAAAAATATTCTAAATAAAATAAATTAGCCTATTTTGCCATTTAAGTTACATAAAAATAATAGGAAAGACAAAAGGGAACGTAAGGAAGTAAGCTTTTGGTATCGCACAACATGGGAAGACAAGTTACCACCTAGCCATACACCTCACTTGTGTTCTCCCCAAGGTGCCATTGTTCATGGACTGTGTATCTTGGCTAGGCAACTTCTGAGAAAAGGAAACTCCTCTTTACCTCTGGATCCAACTTTCCAGTACGTGTTAGTACAAAATACACTGATGCTGACCTCACTCAGTGCCAAGAAGTTAAAATTATGCTCTTAAGGTCACAGCAGAAACATGTGAAATTGCTTCGGAGAAGATTCACTAGTTTCCTCTCTCTCTCTTTTTTTTTAACCCCCTCCGCAGAAAAGAGTATTGCCTTTTGCTCTTTTCTGAGTTTTGGTGAAAAGTAAATGAAAATGCAACAAAATGAGCCAGAACTTCAAACATAATCACTGTTGTTGGCTGAAATAACAGGAACAATCCAGGAGCTAGGCAATGGCTCCTTGGCCAGGCCTGATTCTGGACTCGTCTTGATGCCGAGCAGACTGTGGGAAAATCAGGACGCGTACCTCATCGAAAACTCAGAGCCTTTACCTCTCCAGTCACCACCCTTCCAACACACATTCCGCTTGGTTTTCACAGGTTTATGTGTATTAAGGGAATTCTAAACCCATCTGCAATAAGAAGTTTCTAACAGTAACTAATTATTCATCAAACAGGCCTCCTGCTACGTGTTGTGGATGTCATAGTGAACAGAGTCCAACCCTCAGACGGTCTGACCATGTGTGGAAGAAGTGAGCCACAAAGCGGAGGGTGTAAACTTGACAGTGAATGAGTAATTCAAATAAAAGGAATATCACTCTACTTCAGTTCTAAGAAAAGGGATAGGTAACTGGGAGCAAGGAGTGGGGCATTCCACGGGAAAGAGGATAAGAGAAAGCCTAAAGTTAAAAGGGAGCACAGGATTGAAAATGATCTGATGTGACTCTAATAGAAGTGGGATGTGTGTGTGTGAGTGTGTGTGTGTGTGTTGAGGAAGACATGAGGAAAACACAGGAGTAGAAATTAGGAAGCTACCTCACCGACAGACCAATGAATTTTGTCTTCAAGACAATGAGTTCATTGAAAGAATGTAAGTAGAAAAAAGGACAGCCACATCTGCATTTGGAAGGATAATTCTAGAAGCAGCATAAGGAATGATTTTTCTTGGCCAAGAGACTAATTAGGAAACAGCTAGCAGAGAGATCACAATTCCATAAAGTAAGGTAGTGATAGAGCGGGTATGAAGAATGGACCAGCTTAAGAGGAAGATGCATGTCACTGACAGACTTCCAGGTCATCTGTACATCTGGTTAGTAATAGAGGAGGAGAATTCAAGGATAATTCCTCCTGGTGTTTCCTGGGAGCCGGTGCAGATGGTGGTGCCGTTCAGTGAGACAATGAATACAGGAGAAGAGCAAATCTGTGTGGCAGGAAGCTGACTGACCAAACAAGCAGTAGAAAGTAAGATTAGAAGAGCAACTGATGCCTCTAGAAAATATGGATACAATTTAGAGAAATTTCCAAGTCCTCACTATTATCAGAAGAAAACACATTCATAGTGAGTTTTTAAAATAAATATAGCCAATTTCTGAGTGATTATAAATATGGCCAATTTCATAGTAACAAAGTTTTTTGATAATAAATGTTTGTTTTCCCCACCCTCCATTTTTGCCCATTTGTAGTAGTTTCATCAGTACTCATTGGTCCTATTGATCCTTCCCCCAGCCCACTGGACCTTCAGATCCTCAAATCTCCAAGATTTAGATATGAAGAGAAACATCATTCATTTTGGCATCAAAAGCACTTTTAAAGGATTAAATTTATGCAAGTATGAATAGGGGATATTCCTTATAACTGAGGCTTATAAGGTACAGAGAACATGATCTAGGTTTCTGCCTCTTCAGGTATGTCAACAGAAAAAAATAAAATGGACAATATGGTTGATTGATTTGATTTCTCATGGCCTAGCTCTAAAATTCTCTATATTTCTGAGAATCTTAAATACTATGCCTATTACTGATAGAATAATCTTAAAGTTCCAGAGAATCATCCAACTAACTTTCCCAATTTCTAGAATGCCTTCCCCAGGCTCCACCTGCCTCCAACACCTGGCTCACTTTCATCCTTTACAACCTCAGTGATGAAAGTTCCAAATCCTTAGTGACTCTTTTCTACCTTTACCCCAATATCATGGCCGCTTGTTGGTGGCATTCATTCTTATTGCTAATTCTAAGTATAGTGTTTATCTTTCTTTTTTATTTTAATTTTAAATTGACTCCCGTGCCAGAATATCATATCCGTAAGAACGGGAATCAAGTCTATCTGGTTCCTCCTTACATCCTTGAAACCTAGCACAAGTGTGGCGCTTACTAACATAGATACTTGCTGAAAAAAATTAATCTCATTGGATTTTGACATTAAAATAAACCTTTGTTATTCCTTTCAGAAGGAATCATGATCATTCCACATCAATCACTATGCTTTTGACTCCCTATAAATTAGTTTGATATCCTCATTACGTCAACTCCATCTTCAACAAAACAATAAATTTATAGTTCCTAAGGTTTTTTCCTCGGTCTCCTTAAACTCTAGGATCCACAACTGCATGGACTCTGTTTTATTTGTCTTTGTCTTTAAGTTTTACACCACATCTGGTTCATAACAGGTATGCAATATTTATTTAAAAGGAAAAATAAAAAAAGCTAGTGGCTATACATCACTGAATAGGACATATTTTTTTATTTCAATTGTTTTTTATTACTAAAAAGTTATTCATTAAAAATAATATTTTATAATGACCAACTAAGTTTTTGCTTAGGTATTTTTTTTTTAACTACTAAAAGACATTTGGAGTTTAAAAAAAAAAAAAGGTGTGCATTTGGGTTGTAAAAAAAATACTGGCTGCGTGTCTCACAATCAAATAAAAGGATTCGTCATGAAAAATAGTGTCCTTCTTTCGCTTACTTTATTCTGAAATACGTGACACTTCTTAGTATCTTTATAAATGACTTTCACATACTTCCAGGATGGTCTTTAACTGTTTAACAATGTTTATCCTCAATCCTTTATCATCTTTTGCCACTAAGCTATTTAAAATCATGTTAGATGTTGAGAGTTAATCTGGTTATCACCTGCTAAAGCCCATAATGTCTCCTATATCTTGAAAGTGAGATATAAAGTAAAAATACCAGTCTTAAATATTGTTAAGCCTAGAAAATTGGTGCCTCACTGTCTGTACCTTATGTCAACTTGGTCTGAACATACTGAACTTTGTAATATATAGAGTGAGAAGGAATTCTAGGGAAATAATAGCCATTTCCTTAACCTAAGCCTTGCAACACCAAAATACGGAAATGACCATGAACATCACAGATATGTCTATAGCCTACTACGTGACAGTAAACCACCTTTATGATGCTTGAAATCAAGGATTTCAAAGAAATGTACAAAATTAACAATAACAGTTTACCATGCATCACATTTTTAAACTGAAAGTTGTATAGATTCCTCGTATTTTAGCGAGATCATGTGGGTAAAGAGCTTTGTGAATTGTAAATCAAAGTATATTTTATATTTTTAATTCTCTCTTTTTGAGTTTTAAGGGTAAATTTGTGTATACATCTTTACATGTCTGCAGCAGAAATACAGTTTATAGTATATTATGATCCCAAGTGACAACTAGAAGGTAATTAACTGAAGGTATTATATATTCTAACTATAAAGAATAATTTCATTACATTTTTCCCACCTTCAGAAAAAAATATGTATATCGACTAATATATTAACGATTGGTTACTTTTACCTCAGAATATATTTTAGTGGAAATTATATTCATATTAATCTGGCAAATTTTAGCTTAAGTTGAAACAAACTTAGTTGGGTGTGAATTAGGCTACGGAAAATATGTGCTGGTAAAGTGACTGTTGGTTCAGTGGGTGGAGGAGACTTTCTCTTCCTAAATAATGACTTGGGCTCCCTGTCAACAGACAGGAGTGCATCACAGCATGCTAAGTCATAGGAGATAGGTCACAAAATATTAGACCATCACTTTACAGATAACAAATAGAAGCCCAGGAACGTAAACTCTTTCCCCCGAGCCACATCTAGTGGAAACAATCTGCCAGAGCTCCTTAGGGGCACACTGGGAAGAGTGAGATCTTTCTGAGGGCCATGGAAGAGGGGTGCCTGTTAGATTTTACCTAATGCTTTCTGCTAGGGCAGAGCAGGCCAAATTTGAGTATGAAAATCACAGGGGGATTCTGGTCAGCCAGCAGATTCTGATTCAGTAGGTCTTGGAGGGGGCAAGCTCCCAAATGATGCAGGTGCCCCTCATCTGTGGAACACACTTCAAGGGTCAGGCTCAGGGTAAAAGAAGAGGAAATTTTCCATCCTCTTTTGCAAATTTCCTTCAATTTCCAAGCTCCCTTACCTTATGGCCACAGGTCAGTTAAGACACAACTTCTACAGCCTGAACACAAAAAATCTTTGAAAAGGCAGAATCAGATCAACTTTAAAGGGATTGCCAAAAGGAAAAATAGACATTTATTTAAAAACCCAAAGTGGGGACGCCTGAGTGGCTCAGTCATTAAGCACCTGCACTGGGCTCAGGTCATCATTCCAGGGCCCTGGGATGGAGGCCCTGCATGGGGCTCTCTGCTCAGCGGGGAGCCTGCTTCTCCCTTTCCTTCTGCTGTTCCCCCTGCTTGTGCTCTGTCTCTGTCTCTCTGTGTGTCACATAAATAAATAAATAAATTTTTTAAAATAAAAATAAATAAATAACAAAAAAACAAAGTGTGCTGGGGCACCTGAATGACAGTCAGTTGCGTGAGTGACTCAGTTTTGGCTGGGGTCATGATCTCGGGGTCCTGGGATTGAGCTCAGTGGGAGTCTGCTTGGGATTCTCTCTCTCTCCCTCTCTCTGCCCATCGCCCATTTATCCACACTCTCTCTCTAAAATAAATAAATTTTTTTAAAAAAGCATGCTCATTGGAATTAAAATAAAGGGACAGCCAACATCTTTAATAAAATTGTCTGCCTCACAAAAAATAACCATCAAATCTTTGAGGAGGAAAAGCAAGACTATAACTCAGGTTAACTTAAACTGTACGTTTCTAGAGTCCACATGGGAGAGATACCGTAAAGAAAGCTGGAGCCTGAATGCTCCTGCACCTCTTTCCCTAAGTAGCTAATATTTGCCTTCTCTACAAAGAGAATGTTTCTGTCCTATTATCTGTCAAGATGAAAAATTTAGTCTGGCATGGAAGATGCTAGGATGAAGCATAGTTATAACCAAATAAATCCTTCCCTGAAGCCGTTTCCCACTGGATGACCTTTGCAGCTTAAATACAAAAGTACTATTCATTAGGCTACCTTCTTTAAAATGTGTCCTGAAAATCAATTGTCAAAGCCTCCTCAAGCTTGTACCTGCAGGTGTTTGGTTCCTAGAATTGAAGTGGCTACATACTGAAGCACTAAGGTAAATAATGTAACTTTGGATGGAGGAGATGTGTAGATTTCCCCAAACAAGATATAAATCTGATGTTATAATAACAGTGATATGGAAATACTTTTATTTAAATAATTATAACAAAAATAACTGTGTTCAGTGTAAGAGAAATTGCAGATTTTAACTGTATATATATAATTTCATGAAAATTTGTTGCTCCATTCCCTTATCAAGTCCATTTTTTTAACAGCAAGAAAATCACATAAATGTCTCTATACGGTAGCCTTTTCAATTTGAACAGTATTCAAAACTCAGAATAAAGCAGGAAATACTAACACATTTAGCATTTGGGGTCTATGAAAGCAGACACATTTGGTAATCTCTCCTCTGTGCCTTAATGTTTGAGTAAGCGTGAGAAGGTGCTGCTTTTTTACTGAAGTCCTTAAGAATCTACTACCCTGGGGCATTTCAGAAATGGGAAATTAAGAATCGGTTTCTTTGCAAGTGGTAAGAATCTATCTGGTTCTTAGGCAAATAGCTGATTGCTGTTGATTAAAGAATCCATAATGAAAATGTTTTCCCCTTCTTTCAAAACTTCACACCTATCTCAAAGAGATACTGCAGGTGACAAGAATGAAGGATGCCACCTGGTAGTTTTACTTGAGACGTGAATCCAGCATAGCCAACAGCTTTAAAAGTTACATACAACTGCCTAAAAACAATACCGATTGCCTTAACTTTGACATAATGTCAAACTTGATAAGCAGAAATTTAAAAGATCTACATAAAATATATAAAAGGTACATACTAACAACCCAAAAAAAGTGCACAAAGGATATAAAGCTAAACAAAATATCTATCAGAAAATCTACACTTTCTGGGGGTGCCTGGGTGGCTCAGTGGGTTAAAGCCTCTGCCTTTGGCTCAGGTCATGATCCTGGGGTCCTGGGATCAAGCCCCACATCGGGCTCTCTGCTTGGCAGGGAGCCTGCTTCCTCCTCTTTCTCTGCTTGTCTCTCTGCCTACTTGTGATCTCTGTCTGTCAAATAAATAAATAAAATATTTTTAAAAAAAAAAGCAAATCTACACTTTCTGATATCCAATAGGCCCAAAACATTTTGATGGAGACTAAAAGTCACCATAGTTCCCGTTTTAAGATATTCTGTTCAGGCATAACTATTTATAGAAAAAATGTAAAATAAATATTGTCTCAATGATCAATTATTGCATAACAAACCACCACAAATTAAGTGGCAATCAACAATTATTTTATTTCCCCAGAATTATGTGGACCAGGAATTGGGCTTGACTCAGATGGCAAGGGTTTTTTTTTTTTTTTTGCAGTTTTATTGAAATAATAGTTGACATACAGCACTGAGCACTTTTAAGGTATATAGTATAATTATTTGACTAACATAAATCCTGAAATAATTATAAGAAAAATAATTCCTTATAATGAGGACTCTTGGGATTTATCCTTTCAGTTTTCTCATGCACTGAACAGGAGTGTTCCCCATAACTGCCACACTGTGCATTACGTCCCTGGTGCTCATTTACCTCACAGCAGCAAGTGTGCACCCTTTGACCACCTTCATCCCATTCTGCCTCCCCCAACCCACCCCGTCTAGTAACCACAACCCACTATTTTTACATGAACTTGATTTTGTTTCTTGTGGGTTTTGTGTTTCTATTTAAAATTTCACATATAAGTGAGGTCATGAAATATTTTCATTCTCTGACTTACTTCACTTAGCATAATGCTCTCAAGGCCCATCCAAGTTACCGCAAAAATCAGAATTTCCTTCTTTTTTATAGTTGATTAATAATCCATTGTGTTTCTACACCACGTTTTCTTCATCCATTCATCCATCAGTGGACACTTCGGTTCTATGCCTTGGCTGTTGTAAACAATGCTGCAGTGAACATGGAGCCAGCTATCTCTTTGACACAGAGCTTTCCCTTGTGTCAGATGTATTTCCAGAAATGGGATTGCTGGATCATGTATGATAGTTGTAGTGTAAATTTTTTGAGGAGCCTCCATACTGTTTTCCATAGTGGCTGAAACAATTCCCATTCCCACCAACAGTGCACAAGGGCTCCATTTCTCCATATCCCTACCAATGCTTGTCACCTTTCGTCTTTTTGAGACTAGCCATCCTCACAGGTGTGAGTTGATATCACATTATGGTTTTGATTTGCATTTCCCTGGTCATCGGTGATGTCAAGCATCTTTTCATGCCTGTTGACCACTCGGATGACTTCTTTTAGCGGCTGGTCTCAACAAGGGAGCTGCTGTCACTTGCCTGCTCACCTGGATCTACAATGGCCTTTCATAACTGGTAGTTGATGTCTGTAAGCTGGGCCTATCACTCCACATGGCGTCTCCTCCTCAAGAAAACTATTCTAGGCTTCTTCATATGCTTCTTCTCAGGATTCTAAGAAGTCAGAAGCAGAAGTTAAGAGTTCTCCTATAGCCGAAGTTTGAAAGTGACACATCCCTTCTGCCTTATTCTTCTGATCAGGGAAAGACCCAAGGTCAGCAGAGATGCAAAGGGCAGGGAAAACACACTTCACTTCTTGACGGAAGCAAGGACAGTACCACACTGCAAAGGGCCGTGCAACCACGAATGAGAAGAATGATCACACTCATCCTTGCAAGTGTCTACCACTTACATATTCAAGCACGCATATGCGCCGTAAGTGTGATACTGGGTCTGGCCATGAAGGTGGCAAAAAGAACTCACTGAAACAGCCCAAGGAGTAAGGCCAAAGAGAAGAATGACGAAGATAAGGCAATCAAGCAGAAACAGAAAGAGGAACAAAAGAAACTAGAGGAACTAAAAGCAAAAACTCAGGGGAAGGGCCCCCAGACCACCAGTGGAATTAAGAAATCTGAGGAAAACTGAGATGTTCTTTGTGCCTGTGGCAGTGGTGAGCCATAATTCAATTCCTGTTTAACCTTCTGGAGTCCTGCCATCACAGCTGTTGCCACCTACAGCTAGAATGAAGAGCGGTTTCTTGGATCCTATTGCACGTTTATAAGAATAAACTTTTGTAAAAGATAATTAAATTTTTAGAGGCATTGGGTGGCTCAGTCAGTTAAGCATCTGCCTTCAGCTCAGGTCATGATCTCAGGGTCCTAGGATGGAGCACTGGGCTCTCTGCTCAGCAGAGAGTCTGCTTCTCCCTCTCCCTCTGCCCCTGCTGCCTCTCTCTCTAGCTCTCTCTCTCAAATAAATAAATACAATCTTTAATATATATATATTTTTTAAGAAGGTAAGAAAAAAAGTACAATATTGTGATTTATAATAAAAATTATATGTTTGTTCTCACTGACACAGAACTCCTGAAAACCTTTTAAGTTCTGATGCTGAGAGTGAAAAAGGTGTCTTTTTTTGTTGTTGTTAATGAGATGACTGGGTGGGGGAGTGCTTTAGGATGCAGACTGGTTGTCAGGGGAACCAACCTGGTGATCACAGGGTTGAAACTTTTAGCCCCATCCTGACCACCTCTAGGAAAGGGAGAGGAACCTGAGATTTGCCAGGAACATTTCATCAGTCTTGCCTAGGTAAGTAAGCCTGTCACTTGCCTGCTCACCTGGATCTACAATGGCCTACTTTCATATCTGGTAGTTGATGATGTCTGTGAGCTGGGCCTATCACTCCACATGGCGTCTCCTCCTCAAGAAAACTATTCTAGGCTTCTTCATATGCTTCTTCTCAGGATTCTAAGAAGTCAGAAGCAGAAGTTAAGAGTTCTCCTACAGCCGAAGTTTGAAAGTAACACATCCCTTCTGCCTTATTCTTCTGATCAGGGAAAGACCCAAGGGTCTTTGGAAAGACCCAAATCCAAAAGGGCGAGATTCCAGTTACTGGACACAGGGAGATTCAGGGAGGGTGGCCCAGTCAACGAGCATGGAAGCACCTCACCCTCCCCACATACTCTGCCCTGTGCATCAATTCTGATGGTTCCAGAGCTACACCTTTTATAGTAAACCCATGATCAAGTAGTAAAGTGTTTCTCTGAGTTCTGCGAGCCACTCTAACAAGTTAATCGAACCGAAGGAGCAGGTCGTGTGAACCTCATATTCACAGCCAGGTGGTCAGAAGTACAGGTAACAACCTAGACATGTGATTGGCTTCAGAAGTTGGGGTAGATGGCAGGCTGACTTGAGGGGGCTGAGCCCCTCACCTGTGGAATCTGACATTACCTCTAGGTAGACAGTGTAATAATTGAGTTAAATGGTAGGACACCCAGCTGGTATTGTGCAGAATTCCCTGGCAGTATGGGAAAACCCTCCCCCCTACACACACACACACACACACACACACACACCCTTGACCCATGTTGAGATTGGGACCAGAACCCTAATTTATAAAGTAATAAAGATTAATCTGTATATGGTTTGTCTGTATGTATATATCTCTTGTAAACAATACTGTGAGGTGTAGGAATTGTATGATACAGAAGGGGTAAAAGACATATCTGATATGAAACCAAGAAAGCAATATAGGACCACATCAGATTTTTAATCCAGACCATGGTTTTTTGGTTTGTGTTAGAGAACCCAAGTGAAAATAAAACTCTAGGGGCGCCTGGGTGGCTCAGTGGGTTGAGCCGCTGCCTTCGGCTCAGGTCATGATCTCAGGGTCCTGGGATCAAGTCCCGCATCGGGCTCTCTGCTCAGCGGGGAGCCTGCTTTCTCTCTCTCTCTCTCTCTACCTGCCTCTCCATCTACTTGTGATTTCTCTCTGTCAAATAAATAAATAAAATCTTTAAAAAAAAAAAAAAAGAAAGAAAATAAAATTCTATTGTACAATCTATTAGAGCATCAGGTATCTCATTTTAATAAAGCTACAAGCTAATACCCCTTCCCATCATATCCCCTCTCCCTTTCCAAACTCAAAGACAGTTTTGTTTTCTCTTCTCACATACTAAAAGTAGATGTGAAGTGATGGCCATGTAAGATGAACAAATCCTTTTCTTCACAAACCAACAATAAAGCTAGGCAAAACTAACAAAATTAAACATTCGTGTACTCTGGAAACCAACCAAAGGCATACAACAGTCAAGAGCATTTTTGCTTACAAAATTCCTGACCTTGCTAAATTAGGCTGTATCAAAACTCTTAAAAAGACGCTCAAAACAGTGTTAATACTGTCACTATTAAGACAGATTTTATTTATTTATTTGACAGACAAGTAGACAGAGAGGCAGGCAGAGACAGAGAGAGGAGGAAGCAGGCTCCCCGCTGAGCAGAGAGCCCGATGCAGGGCTCGATCCCAGGACCCTGAGATCATGACCTGAGCCGAAGGCAGAGGCTTAACCCACTGAGCCACCCAGGGCCCCATCCTGCCTTGGTTTTAGGCTAGCTCTTCACACACACACACACACACACACGCATGCATGTATCTCTATGTTCAGTTACTGTGGGTTTTACAAAGCCGATCTCTCAGACGTTTCACATCTCTTCTCCTTCACATTATTCCATACATATATCGTATTTGTAACTTCTTTCATAATTGCATTGCCTTTGAAGCAAGAGTCTTCTCTTTTATAGCACCTAAGACTTTCTTCCTGAGACTCTCTTCAAATAAACTAGTTTTTGTTTAAATAATACATTTGACATCAAATTTAAGAACAAAGAAAAATGTTCTGTATGACATTAACTTTATAGGATTAAATTTATTGCTTTATTTCACGCAGCATCATCATGGATACATTTGACTTTTTTTTTATTAAAATAAAAACTATTCCTCAAGTGCACCTTGGCAACAAGTAATAGAAGTATAATTTAAAAGCACAATTAAGGACCGCCTGGGTGGCTCGGTCATTAAGCGTCTGCCTTAGGCTCAGGTCATGATCCCCGGGTCTTGGGATCAATCCCCGCACCAGGCTTCCTGCTCAGCGGGAAGCCTGTTTCTCCCTCTCCTACTCCCCCTGCTTGTGTTCCCTCTCTCGCTGTGTCTCCAACTCTGTTGGGTAAATAAATCTTAAAAAATAAAATAAAAAATAAAAGCACAAATTAATATAATTAAATACCGGGGCTCCTGGGTGGCTCAGTGGGTTAACTCTCTGCCTTCAGCTCAGGTCATCATTTCTCTCTGCCTGCCGCTCTGCCTACTTGTGCTCTCTCGCTCTCTCTCTGTGTCAAATAAATATATAAAATCTAAAAATAATAATAATAATTATATACCTTCTCAAGACATGTTATAGGCTGCCCTACATGGGCTCAAGCATTTTACAATTACTCACCTTTATTTTTTCTAAGTCAGTCAAATTTTTTGATAAAAGATTATCATTTGTGGTTTTAATATGGTACTCATCGGAGTACTAATATGCCACCAGCTGACTATTTTTTTAAAGATTTTATTTATTCATTCGAGACAGAGAGATAGAGAGAGAGCATGAGCAAGGGGAGAGGCAGAGGAGAGGGAAAAGCCGACACCCTGCTGAGCCGGGAGCCCTACATGGGGCTCCATCCCAGGACCTGGGGGCCATGACCTGAGCCAAAGACAGACGTTTAACCATCTGAGCCATCCAGGCACTTCTCAAGCTCACTATCCATAGTGAGTTGGTTTTATTCAGATTATACAATCTCATAAATAAGTGACCCACCTGGTTTTAGCAAAGTTGGGCAAATTGGAACACAAAGTCCTAGTTTTTGAGTAAAAATCAGCAGTGGAGAAAATTTTAAAGTATCATTCATTTGTTACTACACTGAAAAAATACCAAATAAGAACTACATGGTTAGCTGTATATCTTCGTAAGTTTTTCAGTCAGACAAAAGGAATTACTCTTCTCTGCACCTTATACCTTCCTTAAAAATTTTAGCACGGGGCTGTCTGGGTGGCTCAGTTGGTTAAGCGGCTGCCTTCAGCTCAGGACATGATTCCAGGGTCTCGGGATTGAGCCCCCGCATCAGCTGTCTGCTCAGCAGAGAGCCTGCTTCTCTCTCCACTCTGCCTGCTGCTCTGCTTGCTTGTGTTCTCTCTCTAGCTCTCTGTCAAATAAATAAATAAAGCCTTTGAAAAAAAAATGTAATGCCACTTAAAATATCGGTAAATGAAGCTATAACAAATTACACAGTTTCCCACTCTGTCCAGTAAATTATTACCTAACTTCCAAAAACCAAAAACAGTCACTGACTTTGGATACACTGTTCTTTTAATTGTATCATAAAAATGAAAGAGACATGAACCGACATGTGGAAAACTCACAGAAACTCATGAGAAGTCAAGGAAACCTTTGTAGAACCAACCTTCTTCCCCTATACTCCCTAACAGATGCTTGGACGGGTTTCCACACTTGACAAAAAAAGTCCGCTATGTCTCAGGAAATAAGCTGGAAATGTTCCATTATTAAGGCTTATTAAAGCATAATACATCAAACTGATGAGATCACGGCATACTTTCCAATGTGCGTAAAATGCACTGTTGTTTAATTATCATCATTTCCACAACTAGCAAAAGAACACAAAGTATGACATATGACCCTAATGTTTTAAGGTAAAAGCCATTTACCATTGAGAAGTCTATATTTTCTTTGCAATGAATAAACAGCTGAGTACTACTGGAAACTTTTCAAGCAACCCCAATTTGGGATTTGACATTTGTATGCTCCTGGACCCTGGGCATTGTGATTCTTTATTTTCTTGCCTGGAAGTCACTCTCCTCCAATTACTGTGTTCCAATGCTGCGTGTCCACCATATGCTGGTGGCACATTTTTCAATAGTTTTATAATGAGTGTAATAAAGTTCTTCTAATAATATCTAAATGTCCTTATCACTTGGAGATAAATAGGTTATTTAATTTTGAGACACACAAGTCTAAAAGTCTTCACTATTAGAATTTCTACTTCCTTTTTTATGTTAAGAGTATATAAATATTATCTTTCTATCACTTGCTTAAAGATTTTCTCAGTTTTTTATCTCTTCGGCCACTGATAGGTAATTCTTTTTCACTGTTAAAAGAAAAAATTCAAAAGCAGAATCACGTAGTACTCCTTTGAAACTCGTTATCAATTACAGAGTTGAGAGGTCATTAGGCTGGAAGAAAATAGGAAGTCCCGGAATTTCTCCAGTCTGCCTCCCATTATAGTACCAATTGCACCTGGACAGACCCTTCTACAGAGGCCAAATGAATGAGTGAGACCATACAACTGGAATTTTTCCTATCTTTCTGGGGAGAACACAACCACGTTTTTGTACCACTCTGACTCACAAAGGCATTCCAACTTTCCTTTCGTGTTGTTGGAGTTTGTATTCCTAAAAATGAAGCTGGTGGACAGGTGCTACACAGAGAGCCATGCTCTAGTCCATGGGAGCCCTGTTAGAACAGGATGTGATGAGAACCTGACAGACAGCAAGGAAAGCAAGTCCAATAAGCAGACGAACAGAGGCAGAGTGTTTTGAGGATTCACCAGTGCTGTGACCAGTGGCCACCCTGGACATATTTAACTGTGGCTGAAAAGAAATGAATCATGAAAAGAGTTCATAAGAAGTCAGCTTCTTGGTCTAGAGTCATAATTAAGGAGTAATAAGTCAATAAACCAGGGGCAGTGGCATAGTTTCTGAGTATCATAAAATTCCCATACAGAGAGACAAAATGAAATAGAGGAAAAAAATAGATCTCAAAGACACGATGTCCTCAATAAAACTACGGGGGCAAGCTGTCCCCAAACCCCCCAGAGGCTGAGTAGGCGGGACCAGATCCCAGGCCTGTGTGAGACGTTTACCACACCCACATCATATGCTACAGACAAATACAGATATTATATCCATATACATCACATCTATCTCTCTAGACGGAGCGAGAGCTCACATACCGGGATTGGGCGCTCTGCGGGAACAGAATAAAGAAAAGAGGAGGTCTGGCGACCCTATGAGCCAGATTTCAGAAACTGCTTTAAAATATTCATCTCTCAAAGAGGAAAACCACAATCCAAGCAGAAATGTCAGCAAGCGTTTGTCTGAAGACGAGTTTGTCTGAGGTCAAGCAGTGGAAACAGGAGAAAGGCGCGCAGACGCCCTAACTGTGGAAGAGGCAGAAAGACCTCAGGGACACCCCGAAGGGCTGCAATCCTGAAGACTCCGGGCACCCAACGGTCGCGGTAACTAGAAACTCACCAGAAAATCCCTCCTTCGCAGGACAGGGCCCACTCTGAGGGAACGTTACAAAAACAGAGCCCAACCAATCAGGCGGGCACACGGAAGGTACAGGAGAGAGAGAAGGTCCACACGCTCGTGAGGAGAGGTCCCGGAATGCGGATCTCGGCAAGCTTTCTTTAGAGGTAACTACAGAGGCAGCTACTGTGTTTCTTACCTCAGGGAACCCAGCTGAGGAGGGAGTCCCCAGTCAGGAGGGTAAAACGCTTCAGGGATCCTCTCACAGACATTCACCCTAGAACCCGTTTTCAAACATGCAAGAAAACCATCTCACTGCTGGGCGTCTGGGTGGCTCCGTCAGCTGAGCGGCTGAGTCTTGGTTTCAGCTCAGGTCATGATCTCAGTCTTGTGTGATCGAGCCCCACGTCCGGCTCTGTGCTCGGTGCGGAGTCGGCCTGAGAGTCTCTCTCTCCCCCTCTCTCCCTCTGCCCCTCCCCCACTCACACATGTGCACATGTGTGTGTGCGCTCTCTCGCTCTTTCAATTAAACAAGTCTTTTTTTAAAAAAAAAAAAAAGGCAAGAAACATGAGTAGCAGGGCTGTGACTGATCAGTTTTCAAAGAGCATGTAAGAAACAATTACTCAAAAAGTGTGCAAACAGAAGAGCACACCCAGATAATATGTAACAGTATTTCAAAATTAGCTTAAAGTCATTGAAAGAATGACAGAAGTTATGAATAAGCAGTGTAAGTCACAAGGAAATTCTAAAAACAACAGAACTAGACCTCAGGAGGAAGTTAAGGTATAAGAGAGGTCAGGAAAGGAAACAATTGAGAAATAAAAACAAATAAAGTAGAAGAAACATACACAAAAAAAGACTGCAGAGAATATCCTAAGAAAAATAGAGGTTGAAAAGGAGGAAATTAAAAGAAAAATAAACAGTATCAGGAAAGAAATGGAAAGAGTTTTGTGGGGAGAGGGTGAATGTGGAAGAGAGGTCAGGGAGACACACCCTAGCCCGGATGGGAAGGAGGACAAGACAGCACAGGGGACAAGGAAGGGGGCACCTCCCTGGGCAGATCAACTAGGGACAGCCAACGCCTAGACATACCCAAACCAACTAGCTGGACGTCCCAACAAACTCTATGGACAGTCCAAACAGAGAGAGCATTCAGCTTGTAAAAGAAAGAAAATTAGAATAGCCTCACTGTTTCACATCAACACTTTGTGCCCTACGACAATTTTTAAATTCTGAAGGGAATAAAAAGCCTCAGGAGCCTAGGATGTTACCTACAGCTAACTGGTCTTCCAATGCGACTGCAAATAAAAACTGGTTATCAACAGACAAGAACTCGGGGGTTATTGTTTTATATAGTCTTCTTATTAAAGTTGAAAGTAAGCCTCAGATAGGCAATAAATAATCATAAAAGATTCATCATAAAAATAGGTAGCTCTGAATATTTGTAACTATGGAACACAGTTAATAAGAGCAAAACATTATAAAATTGTACATGCTTTAACAATGTACATATGATGAAAATAACAAAAATGGAATTATGGAATTATACAGGGAAAGTAAAATAGGCTTGGCAACTGTCTCCTAAGAATTAGTTGGAAGTTAAAAAAAAATCACATATAAATCAGATATTGGGAGAGAAAAAAGATGATGAGGGGTAAGCAGTCACTAGCTAACTTCAATATTGATCATTATAGAGAACCAATAAATAGTTACCAGAAGGTGATTCATGAGGCCAGGACTGAAATAAGGAGCTTCTGCCTTCCAGTGTTTAGTTTGGTTTGGTTTCATTCTATTCTACTGTGACATATAGCCTCACTTTTAGTAGATGGTTATTTTTAATGGTTTGTTATTTAAACTTCTTGCTGTTTCTTTTGAACATAAATACCAAATGTCTACCATCTTTGCCAAAGAAGATCCAATCTATGGCACTGATTCCTGATTCTCCAATCTAAATTAAATGTAATTTGGGAAGTTTGGTGCCTTCTCTAAGATATTTAGAATTATCTCATTCAGCTCCACTGACTTAAAGAAAGAGATGCCTTAGAAAGAAAAATCATATTTGCTTTTCATTACTTTTTTCCCCCAAATCTGAATTCTAAAAGACTTTCTTACCTGAGACAATTCACCCTCCTGGTTCTACCTCCAATTAAATGGTGCCAATTTCTACACTACGGACAACCTGTTAAAGTGCTGTCCTTGAAAAAGTTAACATATTCCAGGAGAATGAGCAGTTGGTTTTTATCAGTATTTAAATATTTAATTCAATACCCAAAAGCCTCAAAGGATCATTTCAGGAACATATTAAAACTTGAAACTCAGAGTTTACTTTGAATATTACTTATCTACGGAAAGGAATTTTCAATAAACTCTAAGGATACTTAAATCAACAAATACTTATCAGCTGTGGTAATTGGACACCCAGTCCTGCTCGTGTCACTGGCATTACTAACAGACCACACGCTGTGCTCGGAGTCTTTCCCTGGGATCTTATTCCACAGCAAAAAAGCACAAGATTTCTTGTAAAGAACTTTTGAAATTCCCAGAGGAAGTGGCTGTCAACAGAAATGTTGTCAATTTGCCTGTCATTTACCCATGGAGATTATTTTCAATCTCTTATTTTTCAAGCTAACAGAAAATGGCTAACGACTATTCATGTGGTCCCAGGGAAAAATTCTTCTGGAAGAAACAGAAGGCAACCTCTAATATCATAACGGAACAACACAACCTTCACTGGTAGGTGGAAAACACAAACCTTGAAGAACCAGTTCTTAGAACCCAGAATCAGTTCTTGAAATCCAAAATGGAGGAAGAGCTAAATTTTATATTTTACTTTTTCAGCTTAAATTTCACTATAAGCCAATCACTTTAAAGTTTTTGAAAAATCACCTTTGCCTAGTTAAAAATATATATATATATATATTTCTAAGAAAAAATGTTAAGGTCTTATGGGGCCAATGCTTTATAGCACGTTTACAGTCTTCATACTAAAATTCTTTTAACTACGTCCTCTTCAAGGTTGCCAGTAATCACAGAACATTTAAATTGCTAGAAAATCCTTATAAATATTTACAGAGGCCAGAAAAGATCTGGTGTTATTTCTACCCAAATCAATTTCTATCCAAATATCCAATCGAGTAAATCATTTGCCATCTTGTATGTAATTTCTCTGCATATTTGATTTAATCTGGTTTATTTTTAGCAAAAAAAAAAAAAAAACAAGTAAATCTGTTCTGTTTATACAAGCCAGTCTTTACCAAGCTGGTTTTATTGCTAAACCAAGGAAATAACTTCAAAATGAAGCAAAGTTTAAACATGTACTTTTTATTTACTCTCAGATATTATGGTGTATGTCTCTGATAAATAATATGAGAAAAAAAGAGACTTCAGATCTGAAAAATATGAATTAATCAAAACTAATTGGGTGTCTAATGTTGTTAGGTTCAAAACAAACATTAAACGAATGTAAGATGACATAAAGGCCGTTTCCCAGAAAAACAGACAAGCAAACTAACTGGAATCCGGAGCCCTGTTCAAGAAGTCTTAGTAAAATAAGTCTTAACAAAGTATTTTTTTTCCTTTTTACTGACTTACCTAACAGCATTATGGCCACAATCGTGGCCCTCATTAACCAAGAATAGCCAATCTATCATACCATAAAAGGAAATTTAACCAGATAAACAGATTCTTTGACTACACTCAACATTTGCACATACATAAATACATAGTAAACACACATTTTCTCGTTTCTAGAGCTGATCTGCAATTTCAAGAGTTGTAGCCCTTTTGTCTTGCCCTATGAACATTTGAGGTGCCCCTTTCAAGCACTAACACGAGGCAGGCTCACAGGCATTAGAGCTGGTTGCTTTGGGGCAACGCTTAGCAATTGCAAATTTTTAAATCTCAAAACTGTGAAAGACTGCAAAGATGCTTTACCAATTCTCTAAAAATACCAGGGACGCTAAATTCTAATGAGAAGCCATGAGAGAGTACAAGTGGTATTTATTAGTCCTGTATTCCCTTATTCTAGTACATTGTTTAAGGAATTTAAGGATATAGGGTTTTGCAGACAAAACTCTATCTGGATCACCCTAATGTTTTAACCTAGGCACTGACAGGAAGTTGGAAGCAACAGACTGACAAAGACTGAAGACAAACACTGTCTTGAAAGAAAACCAAATACTGTAGTTACCATCCCTACACTATGAAGAACCTTTTTTTTTTTTTTTTTAAGATTTTATTTACTTACTTGACAGAGAGAGAGAGTACAAGCAGGCAGGGCAGCAGGCAGAGGGAGAGGGAAAAGCAGGCTTCCCGAGGAGCAGGGAGCCTGATGGGGGCTCGATCCCAGGACTCTGGGATCAGTACCTAAGCTAAAGGCAGACACTTTACCAACTGATCCGCCCAGGTGTCCCACCTATAGTATTAATAATTTCAGTGAACTTCATCAGTTACATGGCTACTTAATACAGCTCCATGCAAAAATACTATTTACATAGAAACTATAGAGAGAAAAGAATTTTTAAATTAATTTTAGTGTATCACACTCAATTTGTAAAACATTAAATTGATTCACTTCTTAAAACTGTAACAGAAACAAATATTTTCTGGCAATTCCAACTCAAAATCTGAGGTCGCCCCTTTCTGTTCCTTTGATGTTAAAAACATTTTGGGGTGTTTTCTTATGTTTGTTTCTTTGTTTTGTTTGCATATTAGGCTAGATATATTATAGCTGAAAATGAGATTATGGCTGCTGTGTGTGTGTGTGTGTGTGTGTGTGTGTGTGTATACACTTGGTCAAAAAATTAAGAAAGCAAATGGGGAAGAAATATATAAATGAACACTTAGGTTAAGGCACCGAGGTGGCTCAGTCGGTTAAGCGTCTGCCTTAGGTTCAGGTCATGATCCCAGGGTCCCAGGACTGAGTACCCTGTCGGGCTCCCTGCTCAGTGGGGAGCGTGCTTCTCCCTCTCTCCTTGATCCTCCTCCCAGCTTGTACTATGTGTGTGTGTGTGTGTGTGTGTGTGTGTGTGTGTGTCTCAAATAAATAAATAAATAATCTTTAAAATTTAAAAAAAAAAAAGGATTTGGTTTTAGGATTCATTCTGACAAAACAGTTTAATCTACTGAGGCTTTGATCTGAACTAGATTTTAATTATCACCATTCATTTCAAAAGATTAGTGTAAGACATATGAGCATGTGTCCCAAAACATTTTGTTTATGAGCACCAAAATTTGAGCTTCAAACTCTCACATACAATGAAATATTATTCTTTTAGTTTTTTTCCTACAATTTAAAAATGTAAAAACTATTCTTAGCTAACAGACTATGCAGAAGCAAGCTGCAGGCCTGGGGCAGTGCTAAGAACTCTGTGTAAACCAGACCTCTGAGTCTGAGCTCTCTCTACTGGGCAACTGAATGAGATTACCTCATTGGGCCTCAGCTTCCTCATCTATAAAATAAAAGGGTTGAAAAGTCCCTTCCAGTTTTAACATCTAGAGATTGTAGTAAGATTATCACCCCACAGTTGATATCTGGGTAGCTATTATTGATAAGATTCGCAATGGTGTTTGGTAGTTAGCAAAATGCATTTGTGCTTTATTGTACTGCATCCTCAAAATTTCCTGTGAGATGATATAGTTTCCCCAACTTTTCAGGGAAGGAGATTGGTTGCTTCAGAAAGGTCCCTAAGATCACACAACAGCTGGTGCTAGCAAACCTTCATCTTGAACCCAGACCATCAGGCCACATTAAGTTCCCATCACATTGCTAATACTTTGAGAAAATTCATCCTTAAAAGCAACTCTTTGAGTAATTTAATACTCATGTTTTCAAAATTTTTATCACCTTGGGAAACTAACTGAAAAGCTTTCGATCAAAATTACTACATTCATCTAATCTTTCCCAAGGTACAGGCTATAATTCTGAGAAGAAGCTAATGATGTCTCAAGAAAGAAAGGGGAAATTAACTGACATAGTAATAGAACATCTGTGTCTCTTCTACATATCTTGTAAAATTGAGATACTGGTAGCTGACACTTACATTTCAAGGTAATAAGTCTTGTGTTTAATTTTACATCCTCATAAATGCAATGCCTATTTTCAATTTGCCTACCAACATAATGGGCTATCTTCTTTATGTAAAGATGGTATCCTCCCTAAACAGAAATAGCAAATCTCTAAGAATTTTGTACCTGGTTAAATGAATAAATCTTTATTTTAGGCCTTTTCTCCATGCCTGATCAATTCCTTGACAATCAAAAAGCTACAAATATTCTGTGGGCCTTGGTTTAGCCACCAGGTCCTGAGAATAAAGGACATGTATGACGAAAGTGTTTGTAACTAGTTGGGGTGAGAATATAGAATAAGCTGAAGGAAAATAAGCCTACGCTATCTTAATTTTCTGATCTAGATTGTGGATAATTTAATTTTTAGTAAATTATGTACATTCATTTGGAAATTATTTTGAGTGACTATTGCTTGCCAAGTACCATTCTAGATCTTTGGAATGCAACAATGAACAAAACATAATTTCTTCCCTCATGAAGCTATTTTTTGTTGGAGGAAACAAGTGAAACATGATTTTCGAGGTACCAGCAAGGATTATAGGGAAAAACAAAGCAGGATAAAGAGGAAAGAACCGATGAAGAGAGAAAAACACATATAAGGACCCTGGGGCATTGTACATTTACCAGGTTACAGCACAGGAAAAAGGGCCACGTGGCTGGGGTCATGGGTGCAAAGGGACAAGTGAGAAGAAATTAGGTCAGACAGGATTTTCTCAGCTCAAAAGAGATCCTTGAAATCTTCCTTGCAGAATAATATCACCTGCCTTACACTTTGAAAGGATCATTCTGGAAGTATATACTATGAAGACGCAAGGTCAGTTATAGGGATAACAGGAAATAATTGCCAAAGTCCAAGTGCGGATTTATGGTGAATTGAGAAAGGGTCATCGTAGTGAAGTTATACGTGGTGGTCAGATTGTTCTAGGCATGTCAAAGAAAGAGCTGCAATTATTTACAGATCGTTTGGTTGTGGCAACTGAAGGCAGTCAAGGCTCCTGAGTACTTTGGCCTGAGAAACTGGAAGATATATAGCACCTTTCACACAAGATGGGAGAGTGTACATGCATCAGGCTGGTGGAGGTGGGGAGCGTGCAAATCAAGAACTGGGCTTCAGACATGCTACATTGGGGCAGCATATTACATATCCAGATGGAAATGTTAAATAGGCAGTTGGATATGTGAGACCCGAGTTCAGCAGAAGTCTTTGAAAGTTGAGTCCCCCCAGAAAGTAAGCATCGGTAGAGAGAAAATACAGGAGTTAATGCCTGTGGGGTGTGCAAATGTTGAGAAGGCAAGGAGAAGAGTAACAGAGCCTGAAGAGAAGCAGCCAATGAGATAGGAAGAAGAGAGAAAACCATTCTGGAAGCCCAGTGAAGGAAACATTTTAAGAAGAACATGCATTATATCCAATGCACTTAAAGACTGCATACAATGAGATATAAGAAACTGACCACTGAGTTGGCAATGCAGAAGCCCCTGATAACCCTAACACAAGCTGTTTGAATCCAGTAGAGAGACAAGAACTTGACTGGACTTGGTTCAAGAGAGAAGAGGAATAAAGGAAGTGGAGGCCCAAAGTGTAGTGAACACTTTTGAGGAGATTTGCTACAAAGAGAATTGGAGTAAGAGGTAAAGATTGCGGCATCAAGGGCAGGTTATTTTAAGGTGGGAGCTGTTATAATATGGTTGTATAGGAAAATATTAATGCAGAAGTGGAGGGGAGCTATTTTAAGAGAGTGATGCTAGAGCAGATAATGGGATGGAATACAGGGCATAAAAAGGACTGCCTTAGTCAGGACAGTACAGTCACCAGAAGAAGGAGGAAGAGAATATCGTACACATGGAGGAAGACTGGTGATATGATGGTAAGAATGTGTGGAAGGTATCTTCTGCTTCAGTATCCTTAGGAAAATACATAGCAAGATCACCAATGGATAACTGGGAAGGAGGTTTGGGAATTTGGGGGAAAGATGTGGAATAACGTCCTAACACCAAGGGAGAACAAAGGAATAGGGGGAAACACAGTATGTTTCCTGGCAACACTTTAAAGTTCACTGGAGATCAGTGGTCATTACTACAGTTTTTAAGTTGTTGTGACTGTATGTTTTTCTCCAGCGTTGGTCAGCTACTTAGGTACCAGTGCAGAAGGTTCAGAGTAAGACTGAAGGAAGAGTGAGGGCTTTCTAGGATAGCACTGTGGAGATGGCAAGTTCAGCAGTCCCGGGGAGGTCAGCGAGTTACTGGCATCTTAGACATTTAGGGGAAGTGAATGGGAAAGATGAGATGTAGTTTTCAGAGGATGAGCTCCTTGAAGTTAAGGTTATGGAGGTGACAGATATGTTCACGGCAACAAACTCTAGAGTATGACCATGGAGGTGGGTGACTGAACATGGAGAAATAGGTTGTGGAGCAAGGCAATGAGAGTCCACTGCCCTCTGGTTCCCTGAACAGCGGTGCTGTGGCTTGCAGACAAGAGACAACACCGAGAGCGAGGGGGACCTATGCAATCCTCTGGCTGACCTCTTTAGAAAAAAAAGTGGGTCTGCGTTTTTGTTTTTTCAGTTCTATAGGCCTTCATTTCTAAAACCCTAAGCAGAGCTACAGTGAAATGTGTTGAAAAATGGCAAATGGACCACTTATCAAAAACTATGATTTATTTATTAAGGAACAGTAATTTTTAAAAAAAGTTCCTCCTTGCATCCCAACTCACAGGATAGGGAACCCAGTTACAACTAACGCGGAGATCGCATCAAATGTCTTTCACATCCCTCTCTTACTATTAGACCACGAATTATTTTGTCAAGACAAAGTAACTTCCAAGAATATAATTTTTAATATACTATGCCATAATTTGGACATACGACAATGGAATGACCAATTATCCTACCCCTGAGTGTTAAAGTTATAATTTAGTAATTATAAATGACACCCAAGAGAGAAATACTTTTATATAAACCTGTGTCTGCATCTCTCATAATTTTCTTTAAATAAATTCTGGGAGTGAAGTATATGAACCATTTTAACGAGTGCTCTCATCTCTGTACCTCTCTGTTCCCCCCCTCTCCTTCTGTGTCTCTTTCTTTGTGTCTCTAGATCTGTCTCTATCTCTCCTTCTATCTCTGTCTCTCTCTCTTCTTCTATCTCTGTGTGTCTCTTCAGATAGATAGGCAGATAGATATCCAAATTACTCTCCAATAAGATCACAGCTTTAGCAAAATCTCATCAGAAATATATAAGAATATTTTCTCACTGTTTTGATATACCTTTATAAAAACTAAACATTCAATTTTAAAAATTCTCATGGCTTTAAGAATACAGAATATTTTTTATAAGATGTGTTGAGTGAGAAGATAGAGGCTTTCAATAATTATGTACCCATTAGAAAGTGATAAACTTACAGAAGAAATAAAATTATTAGAGCACATTTGGGTAAAGCTAAATGAAGGGAGAAGCAGACAATGAAGCTGAAACAGAATTTACATATAGCAGTGATGGGAAACTTCATCCATTCACAAAGTTGACAAAGACTCATTAGCTCAAAGGAGGACAGCTATCAAGGTTTGACCTTGCTCATATTTTCATTGATCTGAAGTCAGAAGCAGCATGGAGAGAGACTGTCATATCAGAATTAATTCTAATCAACAGGGAGAAACACATTAGCAATGGAAAAATTATGATGAGACAAAAATAGGTAAGTCATTTCAGAGGAAAGGACAGAGCTTCCTTTGTATAATTCTTTGAGGCAGACCTCACATTCAAACGAAAGGATTTGATTCTGTATTCTGGTTCTTTCTTAAGAAAGATGGATTAAGAGAGTTTGAAAGCTCTAAAAATGTAATTATCTAAGCATAACTAATTATTCCAATGAGGTAGAAAACTGACAGGCAAGTGAGAAAATACATGAGTTCCACAGGCTGTTCTCAGTAAATTAAAGTCATAATAGATGCATATAACAGCAGGAAGATTGAGCACATAGACAAAGACAAAGCCATCTTACAAGCGATGTCAGAGTCTGGCTTAGACAAGTCAAGAAGGTGAAATCCCCAAGATAGCAGGGGGCTTATACTATGAAATGCTAAGGAAAACACAAACAAGAAAGGGATAGACCCTACTAGAGTCAACTGTTTGAACATTAATGGATAATGGAAAGAAATAAAAGCATCTCCTAGATTTTTATTTTATTTGGTGTTCTCTCAGCTTTATAATGACTTTCAAGCTCCAGAGGAAAAAAATTAGTAAAAACAATCAACAATTTGTTCAAGCAATGCCGGCTAAAACCATTAGGTTAAGGATTATTGGGGAACAGAATATTTCCAAAGTCTTGTGTCACCCAAAGATTACTTACATAACCTTTATGTTGGAGAGATGTAGAGCTCACACCTTAACAAAAGCACCAATCTTTGCATTGTGGGATAACCTGATATTATACAGTTAGTGTTAAGGAGTTCAATATATGTCAAAAATGCCTAATCCGAATATAAATAAGGTTTTAGAGCTAATTTCCAATTATCAGAAAATGCAAGGTTTAGAAGATTCAATTCTATATATGCCAATTTAGGATATTTGACCAAAAAATATCCTAATATCTCCCAAAACTAATGTTATGAAGGAATTTAAATATGTGGGAGAAATGTTCTAGATCAAAATAAAAAACAAAAGTCATCCATAAACTTTACTGGGCATTGGTTCAATTCTGACCATGACAAGGAATTAGAAAAAAGAGAAGGACACTAAACCCAACGTTAGCAGAAGGAAGATTAGAGCAGAAATAAATAAATAAGAGACTAGAAAACAACTGAAAAATTAATGATACAAAAAGGAGCTGGAGGATGGGGGATATGTGGAGATGTTTGTCAAAGAGTACAAAGTTTCTGTTATGTGGGAAGGAAAAATTCAGGAAATACAATGTAGAGCTTGATAACTGTAGTTAATAACACTACACTGTCTACTTGAAATTTGCTAAGAGAGTAGATCATAAGTGTTCTCATGACCAAAAAAAAAATGATAATTATGTGAAATGATGGAAATGTTAATTAGCTTCATATGGTAATCATTTCATAATTTATATATCCTAACATCACACTGTACACCTTAAATGTATCAGTTTTTAATTTGTCAATTTTATTTCAAAAAAGCTGGAAAAGAGGTTAGAAGAAAAGTAACTGAAACCTAAAATAGATGATACTATACAAGTTAGATGTTATAAATTACCAAGTCTTCTCATTCAAATGAATTAGACCCAATATGTTCAATGTACAACTACTGTTCTCTGTGTAATCAAATAAAATGGCAAGGAAAAATAAAATACATAGTTCCAATGACCCAAAAGTGAAGGATGCAGGAAGTGTTAATGTCAACAAATTATGTATCAGTAAGCTTGATATTCATCTTGGTCACTTACCAACATCAGTAATAGAAGACAAAATATGACTACTTTAAAAAGGAAAACATGATAACTAAGACTTAACAAGGTTATACTACACAGACATATGTCAAATCAATCATTTTTTATTTTGCAGATTAGTAGATTCTGAAGTTGATCAAGGGAGTCCTATAAACATACTATACTTGGATTTAAGTTAAAAAGTTGATAAAATTTATCACTTTAATCCTATAGATAGGGTTTGGCAAACTGTACTCTGGACGCTAACTCCAACTTACCACCTGTTTTTGAAATTAAAGTTTAAACATTAATCATGTTCACTCAAATATGCATTGCCTATGACTATTTGTGTGTTACAACAGCAGGGTTGAGTATTTGTAACAGAGACAGAATGTCCTATAAGCCAAAAATCTGTAATATTTGACCTTTAGAGAAAAAGTTTGCTTACTCCTGTTGTAGCTAAATAAAGAACTATAGACAAAATATGTAGTATATCACTAGGTGTATCAATAGTTAATTTGCCAGAATGGGTACAACTTTATGGGATTAATATCATTTTGAATAAAAATGTATAGCTTATGTTACGGAAATTAGTATTTAATGCTGTGAAATATAACACATTTATCAGTTATTTTTGGAAAATATATTATGTGTTACATAAACTTACAATCAAAAGATGTACCTAAGAATATTCACTGCAACATCATTCATAAAAGTATATAAAGAACAGAAGAAAGCCAAGGACAGAATGCTAGGACACCCTAACATTTAGAAATCCAATACAAGAGGAGGAAAAAATCTTAAGGAGTACTGCATCAGCTAAAAGAAAAACAGAAGAAAGTGATGTCATGGGATCCCACAGAACAGAAGAATTTCAGGCAGGAAAGAGAGAACAATTGTACCAAACGTTTTTCAGAAGGCTGGCAAGATGAAAATCGAGTTAAATCTATTTTAAGATTAGTCTCTGGTGGGGGTGCCTGGGTGGCTCAGTGGGTTAAAGCTTCTCTGCCTTCAGCTCAGGTCATGGTCCCAGGGTCCTGGGATCGAGCCCCGCATCGGGCTTTCTGCTCAGCAGAGAGCCTGCTTCCTCCTCTCTCTCTGCCTGTCTCTCTGCCTGCTTGTGATCTCTGTCTGTCGAATAAATAAATAAAATCTTAAAAAAAAAAAAAAGATTAGTCTCTGGTGACTTAGATATAAACCATTTCACCAGAATGGTAGAGATAATTGACCCACGGGGTTGGGTCGAGATGATACGTGGAAAAGTAGAGACAACAAATATAAATAACTCGTTCAAAACTTTTAGCTGAAAACACAAAGAGCTGGAGAAGGACTTTTTTGGGAGGGGGGGTGCTGGTTTTTTGCAGGAGTGATCTTAAAGAATGTTCACAGGTAAACAGAAATGACTGTGAGAGATAGAGAAATCAGTGCTGTAAAGTAGATCAGGAGTGAGTTTAGCAGCAAAGTCCATATACAATACGATGGAGGCCGAACATGAAGGAAGGAGTCAACATAAGTACTAAATGTGTAAGAAAGAAGGCAAAGTCTGAAGAGAGAGATACGTGTATGTTGGTGGACTTGGTAATTGGAAAATGAGCTACTTTTCGTTGCACTTATTTTTTAGATAACCATGAAGTTAGGTCATTAGTTACAAATTTGAAAAGAGCAGAAATAATTGAATGCAAGAGGAAAGAGTTGTGAAATAATCACATCAGAGGATGTGATTCCCATCAGAGGATGGGAAAATCACTTTAGCAGGTAAGTACAAAGATACGGTTGAGTGCCCATTTAAAACTTTTGTTCATTACATTTAAATCAAGACATGGCAGTGCAGATACATAATTTCTCTCGGCATCCACTCACTTACCAAATAACTACTGATGATTATCTTCCATTTTCCAGGTGCCATTCAAAGTCGTGGAAATACATCAGTGAACAAAATAGATGATAATCTTTGTCCTCACTGAGCTTTCACTGCGGTAGGGAAAGAGACGATAAAATAAATAATTGAGAAAAGTATATAGTATGTAAGTTTATAAGTGCAAAGAAGAAAACTAAGGCAGGGTAGAGGAGGTGGAGGGATTTCGGGATGGAGGTCGCAGACAGATACGTGAGTAGGGTGAGCGGTGCAGGCTTCACTTAGAAAAGCAGAGACCTGACGGTCAGCAAGCCCCATGGGCAGCTGGGGAAGAGCTATCCTGGAAGAAAACAGAACCAGTGTAAAGACCATAAGGCCAGAAGAAGTCTGGTGTGCTCAGGGAACAATGTGGAGGTCAGTGAGTGTCACACAAAGTAAGAAAGGAAAGAGTAGGAGAAGATGAGTGGCTTCGGCAGAGGTGCAGCACAGACCAATTTCTAACTACATATTCTGACAGCAAGAGCCACGGAGGGGATCAGAGACAGGCAGAAGCAAGGTAAGTGCCGAACCATGGGCCTGAATACAGGAGCAGAGTGATGACATTCAGGAAGTGGATACAGTACAGCAGGAGTTGGAACAAAGCACTGGGGACTGCTGTAGGGTGGCAGAGTAGCGAGCTAGCTTCGGGTATCAGAAGACGTGAACAGGCAGGTTGGAACTCAATACGCGGCAGGATGTTTACAGTTCAGGGTTTGGAGGTGTGCGGTTACTGGTATTGGCGATGTCTAGGCCAGAACCATGAAAGTAAGTAATGAAGGTGGCGTGGAGAAGACGACCATGCCGACCAAGGAGGCCAAGGTACCAAGAAGATAGGATGGGTAATTCCTATGGGTGTGGAAGATCCCGAGAATGAATGACGGCAGGAGAAGTTCGTGGAGAAACAGAGTGAACCAGATCCTAAACACACAAAATATTATAAAGTTATGAGATTTATAAAGCGATTTCTAAAAAGGTTTGTTTTTTAAAAGATTTGTAAAATTGTAAAGGGCAATGTCAGAGATGTTCTACTTCTGGCTGTGATGGAGTAACATACAGCAGATGAGCCTCCTGCCACAGGAAATGTGAAAAGCAGATCGTGTGTACAAGGCCCATGTTTCCAGTCATGGGACAAGAGGCATAGAAGGCTGCAATTTCCAAGAGAAGGAGAATCCATGGAGTAAACCCCACAATTGCCCCTGCTCTCTGCCTAAGAATACCCTCCCAACCGTAATGCAGAGACTTGAGAACAAGAGGAGTATAGTGGTCCCGCAGACTGGGGTTTGGGGCTGCCACACCAGCTGGGATTTGCAGGGAGGAGTGCTGGAGAATGTGGCAAGGCGGGCTCTGTGGAAGTCTGTAGATGGGAGAGGGGTCCTCGGCAAGTCTTTGACCAAGGGCTGGGCAACCCGTACACAAAGCAAGTGTGTGCAGGACTTGTCACTGCTAGCGACACTCTCATGCTGAATGTTGGAACAGAGCTAGCAGAGGCTGGCGGGGCGGGGAGTGCTGCAGTTCTAACCAGCCAGAGGAGAGAGACCTTGCTAATACCACAGGCATTTAGCTTAAAAACCCACCAAATCCATGCTTCTTAGGGGTAAGATCCATGCTCAAGAATAAGACCTACTCTAGATCTGTTGTAACAAAGCCTAATACCAAACATCCTCAAGATCTAAGGAGAGACAGAGACTGGGTGATGCTGAAGTGGTGGGGAGTTAGGCGTTACACACATAGGCCTTGAAAAGCATAAAACCAAGCCTTCAAAAGTTTAAGATGATCAATCAGTAACCGAACCACCTCACTGAATAAAAATCAACACTTTAATGATAAATGACAAAACTCAATCTCCACAACCTATCATCACATGATCAAAAACTGCCAGAAAGAAAAAAATGGAAATATGACTTACTGCCAGGAAATCTAGCAAACAATCGAAACCAATCCTGAGATGGTCCAGATGTTGTAATTATCAGACAGACTTCAAAGCAGTTTTTACAAATATGTTCAAAGACATAAAGTAAAATATGGTTTTAATGACTGAATAGGTAATCTTGGAAGAGAAATGGAAATAGTGTGTGTGTGAGTGTGTGTGTGTGTGTGTGTGTGTGTGTAAATAAGCTAAACTGAAATTCTAGGACAACTGAAACGAAAATTTTTCTGAAAGGGTTTTATAAAAGAGTGGTGATGACAGAAATTAAGGTCAGTGAACTGGAAGGCATATAAATAAAATTTATCAATCTGAAAGACAAAAAAAATCAAGAAAAATGAAATAGCCTCAGTGAGCCTTGGGACAATATCAAACAGTCTAACACATGTGCATCTGAAATCCCAGATGGGGAGGAAAATGAGAATTAAGAAGAAAAAACTCTTTGAGAGAAGAACAGTCACAACATTTTTTGATCTACTAATCCAAGTTCAGTGAGACTCAAACAGGATAAATACAGAGACATCCACATCAATGCATACTACTGGCAAGTGGCTATAAGCGAAAGGTAAATAAAAATCTTAAAAACACCCAAAGGTGAGGTCTGGAGTCTTGACTACACTGTGAAAACGGGGAAATCTAAATTATGGCCCACTTCCCATCAGAAGCAACAGTGGACAGGAGACAGAGGTACAACATCATTACCATGTTGAAAACTCAGAACTACCAGCCCCAAGGTCTGCATTAAGCAATAATACCTTCAAAGCCAGGTTGGAAAATATTCAGAGAGAAACAAAAGTTGATCACGCTTGTTACCAGCCAAACTGCAGGACAAAATACACTAAAAGATGTTTTTCAGGTGGAAGGAAGCTGATCTCACATTGAAGCTGGGAACCAGATGCTGGAGAAAGGAATGAGAATCACAAGAAATGGCAAATCACTGAGTAAATGTGCATGATTCTTTGTCTTCTCAATCTCTCTAAGAGACAGGTCTGTTTACAACACAAGGCAGCATCTGGAGGGCAGGAAGACAGAGGATGATGAAGATTGATGACATTAACGTCAAAGATCTGTAGTGTAAGAGGGCAAAGACAACAGGGGTCCACAGGAGGGATAAAGAAGAGTAGCTCTATTTGTTTTTCCAATAAAAAGCTTTTGTTGGTAGGGGCAGGCATGTTCATGAATGTTATAAAAACATTACTGTACCATAAAGCACCAAGCAAATACAGTAAAATCCCCAATTTAGAACTGTTACAGACTATGCACATACACAATTCAAAAGAATTAGGAACCTATGTAATATTTAAAGATTTTTAAATAATATAGGATCAGGGGAAAAGGACATGAAAAGAATATACTATTAAGCTAAATATTACTTAGCGTAATACAGGAATTGTTTCTTCCTTAGATTGGGAAAGAATTTCACTTGAATACTTGCCATAGAGCCATTCTCAGGGTCTTTTCCCCCTAAAACTTCCAATTTCTTTCATAGCTATCCTTTTACTCACATTTTTTATCTTGAGTCAATGTTAATACTTTATATTTTCACTCCAAAATTATCCATTGAATCAAGATTCTCAAATGTGTTTTATCCAACTTTATGTCACCTTATTTTAAAATTTGTTTTTATTTCTGATTCTTTCCCTCTGCTTCTTTATTAGACAGTCCTTATTTACTTCTTGAAGAACATGTTACTTACATATTCTTCATTTGCTTTTTGAAAGACTTTGATCTTGGATTGATTTATGATTTCTATTTTGAAAAACCTTCCTAGTTTTTTCATTTACATATATTTTTAACATTCTCTCTCTCTTGCTTTCCTTAGATTTTTTTTCTTTGTAAGTTTTATTTGGATGTTTAGTTCATTTATTTTTGTACTTTCTAATTCATTACTGAAAACACTTAAGGTGATGAATTTATTTCTTAACAGGCCTATGGCAATAATTCAACCATTTTCTTATACAGTACTGAAATCTACGTCTGAAGCAAAGACGGATGGATAGGAGGATGGAAAACATGAAAATATTTTCAGTGGTTATTTCTGTGCAAGTGGGACTATGGTGTCTTTTATCCCCGATTCACTGAATGCAAGATCTACATGGTCAAACACACTGTCTCATTTATAGGTATTCCGCCAGCGGAGTCTGATAAATATTTGTTGTTGAGTGAATAAATATAAACAGCAGAAGCAAAAGATAAAATGCCCTCAAAGAGGTAGCAGAGAAAATGGGAACCTTGAAATGAGTCTTGAGAAATTCACAGACTGTTTAGTGGGAGAAGAAATGAATGAGAAAGGAGTAAAGAGAGCAATATTCCAGGGACAAGGAGATCCTGAGCTAACAAGGCTGATGTGCAGATGGGAAGAGAAAGCTGGGGAAAGTGAGTCCTCCCAAGTAGCTAAGTCCTCATCCAAAAGGGCATTATATGACGCCAATGATCGGGGGTTAGAGGCAATAAGCAATAAAAATCTAATAAGGGGGGGGTGCCTGGGTGGCTCAGTGGGTTGAGCCGCTGCCTTCAGCTCAGGTCGTGATCTCGGGGTCCTGGGATCGAGTCCCGCATCGGGCTCTCTGCTCAGCAGGGAGCCTGCTTCCCTCTCTCTCTCTCTGCCTGCCTCTCCATCTACTTGTGATTTCTCTCTGTCAAATAAATAAATAAAAATCTTTTTTAAAAAATCTAATAAAGGGTTAAAAGAAGCTATGTGGAATGATATTTATCCCAATAAATACTCTTGTAGAGGTGCAGCATACACAGTAACACTAAGTTTGAATTCTGGCGTGAAACCAACCCATGCACAAATTCTAGCCCCTACAAATTGTCTTCTTGAGTAAGTCACTTAACTCTGAGTAACCAGATTCCTCACCTGAACACTGTGGATAGTATTTCTTGAGAAGAACAGTGAATTCAAAGAGCTTAGCACAACACCAGGTCTCTTTAATACCATGTTTTTATTGGCATAAGACCTCAGGTCAAGAAAGGCTAAAGAGCTTTGGGTTTGTCCAGCAAGATTTCCCTCCCCTGCAGCTTTGTGTGGCTTGATTCCATACACAGACCCCTCCCAACGGGGACAACTCCTCTAGGTGACGCCCCAATTCTTCCTCTTGTCTTATTCCTGGATCTCGACTCATCCCCCAGCCAAAGTTAAGAACTATGCTCTCATGAAAGGCCAGTTCAGTTCCTCCCTGAGCCACCTCTACCTTTTAGCCATTTCTACTTTGTTCTCCTTAACTCTATTATACTGACCGTGAAGGCAAATCATCTCATTTTTAAGTTTTTGTTCATTAAAGGACAAGCCTTTCTCCAGTTGAATTTTCTAAAACTTAACTTTCTCTTGTTCACTCTACTTTCATTTTCAAACTCTCTTGGATACAAATTGCAAATTTACCCACATCTTCCAAAGTCTCAGCACTTTTCCTTACACTAGGTGCCATTTTCACTCTTTTTCAGCACATAGGATCAATAACCCTCCACCAGAGTTGTAGTAAGTTTCTTGTGAGTGAGGACTCCTGATTTATGGTTTTGCCTTCCTACGATCCCTCTTGGTGATTTCCACACCCAAGGGAATGAAGCTCACAAACCCTACATTCCTGGCATCTTCTCCATCAGGACTGTAGGCAAGCCATGTTATCTTTGGTAGTATCTCCATCGATAATGGCATATTCTGATACTACACCCCTTAAAAATAATCTCCCCTTCCTAATTCTTGCTCCTACCAAATACACTCTTGAACCTCAGCTCCTGGATCCTTTCTTGTTCTCTCAAGGGATCAATCTCTAAGTCTTCACTCCATTCTTTATTCAGTCTAGAAACGAGAGCCCATCATTTCAAATCTATACACAAACAACTTTTGAATGAGCCATAATCTTCTGACATGATCAAATCAACACTTCACATTATTTTTCCTGAATGAAATATCTTTCTTCTTCATTTGGAAAATACCACCTATTTTTTAATTACCACCCACCCAAGAAAAGTATTATTTGCCTACAAGTATAGGATTTTCCAATACTTAGTTCTAACAAGATTTTGACTAGGGTGTCTAAGAAATCAGGAGGAAAGGTTAAAATGAATTGATGGTGCCTTTTTACTTGTTTTGCTATTTAACTTTATAAATAATTTTTTAGGGGTAATGTGTTATATTTGACTGTAAATATAGTTTGGCATTCTCCATCCTTTTTTTTTTTTTTTTAGAGCATTCTCTATTTTAGAGCATTCTCTCTTTACTGAAGAAATAACTGATCAGAGTAATCAGAGAAATAACATCAGAGGGATTTTTAAGGCATAATAAGAAACTTACCCCCAAGGGTTGGTGAATGGTTGGGTGAATTAATCTGGGATATCAAATAAAGAAACTCTAAGTGAACTCCATTTTAACCCAGAAATTTTAGCTTTTATCACTGCCTATTGAATATGTCCTTAGGTGAAATATAACAATTAAATCTTAATCTTGGCATATTTATAGGTTATATCTTACATTATTCATATAAATTTATGGCATCATTTTTGGGGAGAGGAGCATGGTGGGGACCAATCACACTAGAAATTAAAATAAAGGATTTACATTTCCCCTTTTGGTTGGGGGTACTATGAATGATATATAGTATTAGATATATATATACATAGATATATAGATATATGTAAAATGATATAATTTATAGTATTAAGTCATATAAGCAAATCTAATTTAAAGATTACAGAAAACTAATAAGGCTCTGTTTTTGGTAGGTGCACAAAAACACTGAAACAAATTCTGCTAAAAGGATTTGATAAATTAATTAAAGCCGATTTGAGGATTTCAAAACCTCAAGACTGCTGAATTTCACAAAGACCTTAAAACAAAATATAATCTAACCTTTAAAGCCTTAGCAATAACAGTTTTCAGCATGGTTTTGATTAAAACATCATTTTTTCCTCTTCAATTAAATAATTGAAATTAAGAAGTGACTCCCTGTAAGTCATGCCTCGCCTTTCATGTATGCTTACTATAATCTGCATTTGATCTTTGGATTTTACATAACGTCACAACATCCAGAGGTGAGCATTCAGCTAGCTTAATTTTGCCCTGTGGAAATAATGTGAAATTAGGTCCTGAGTCATGACTAATCAGTTTGCCTTCAAAGGGGCATATAAACAACAGAGGTGGCACAGGAGATGAGCATCTTTCATGGTGACGAAATGGACATCAGCCAAGTTCATTAACCTCTCTGTGTCTCCACTTCATCATATGTAAAAATTGTATCCAGACGACAAATGGTTTTGTGGTTTAATGAGTTAATACATTATAAAGTGTTAAGATCCTTCTCACATAGAGAAAGTGCTTGGTAAAGGTTAGCTCAAAGAAAAGACAGAGGCACAAGGAAAACTGTATCAGATCACAAACATGAGGTTTTAAGTTCATTGTTAGACACAATTGCTGTTCAGTCAAATGGCCGTATGGTCATGTTGATTTTGTCACTTACAAGCTGAATGACCTTGAATGTGACAATGAATCATTCTGGGCCTCCTTTTTCTCATGGAATTTGGAACATAACAAATTCTCAGTAAATCTTCGTAACAGTTGTAGTGATATCATTAACCCAACGTATCAGAAAGAAGCCATCAACATGACCAACCGCATTTAATGTAACAGCCACTGAAAATTCGAAGCTTTAAACCAGTGAAGTCTCCCTTCATTTCTAATTAAGTCCCCTAAGTCTTAACACTTAGTAAACTGGGCCTGAAAACGAGACCCTGCATAAGTGATCTTGCTCAAAGAGTAAGAGGACATGGTTACTAAGGGGATTATTAAGAAGTTATCTCATGTAACAACCGGGTTGGGGTCACAGCTATACAGCACTGACGAGAGGAAGCTCACATGTCTGTCTCGTGGAAAGAAAACGTCAAGTCTAATCCAGCACAGATGTTAGGATGGTCTGAATTGGGCCTTTGTTATATCCACTCTGAACATGAAGCACAAAAATACACTTCAACAGTTTATTCATAACACTACAATAATTAGTCAATAAAATTAATTCCAACAAAGAATAATGGACTTTATAAGGAAGTTCCATCCAAGTTTTTAACAGGGAAGTCAGCCCAAACTGATAAAAACAATTTTTCCACTGCCGCAGCCACACATGTAAGGGCATAATGTACATACGTACTGGAGTTACTCATTTTAATATTTAAAGTATATAAATTTGGACTATCAACTAGATCCATTTCAGAAAGAAATCCAATGTGTAGAATTTTTAAAAAATCCTTCTATGCTATACCAAGATTTCTGAACTACAGTTTTCTAAAAATCAAAACATGGACTGTAAAAGTAGTAGCACTACTATCCCAAGTCTGCCAAAATCTTCCTGTTGTGATACACACCCTAAGGGAAAGAGCTGGAACAGCCTTACACCATTATACTAATCCACTGAATCCATTCCTAATTGTTAAATAAACAACTTAGCTTTACATTAGATATGGGACATGCGGCAAGTAACAGATACTTTGAAGGACTGGGAAATTATTTTTCAGGATTATTACAACAAGAAAGAGTCGGACTATGGAGAAAAGAGAGTACACAGAACCCGTCTGAATTATAAAAATTGTGTAATGACCTGAAATGGTTATCGAACTTACAGCCTTTTACATTTATGTCTTGTTTTCCCTCCACTAGACTCGGCATACTAACTGGCGCTGACAGTACCCTGGGAAGTATTTGAGGAAGATTTTATACCAAGAAATGCATTCTTGTGCACTTAGAGCAAGTCCACTAGAAGAATTATATGGAATTTAATATATTTCAATTAGGAAGTGCATCCCTAGGCTACCATCCAAATTTGGGGACCTCAGTAAAAAGCCATGAGGAGATCACGCTCAGGCAGCAAACACGTGGCCACGTTCGTTATGGCCACTGATTCAGAGGACAGGGAGCCTCCATAACAGCTGAAATCTTTTTGTTTTCCTGCTAGTGGAAGGTCGACTAGTAGAATGCAGCCACTACCTTCAACTTTTGAAAATTAAACAGGTCCCTCTACATAGGTTGTAGATCACTAACATCATCACCGTTGCTAATGACAGACGACCGTCTCAGTCAGGAAGTCACCTGAAGATACCATTTCCCTGTTTAAAGTTTGTCAACCCACCCCTCCTCCATCTCTTAATCAATAAAGACCAAATTCCTTCGTCTGGTAAAAATGGCCCTTCATGCAGCTCAGACCCCATGTCCCCCAACTTCCCAACAGCCACTCGGGCCCCATCAGCCTCTCCATACTCTCTGTTCCTTCTTTGGGCCCTTTGCATTTCGTGTGCTCTATAGAGCCTGAAAGGGCTTGGTCTACCCATGCCTCCCTGAGGTTCGGAAGAACTAGAACCCATTAGTTCTGATGTAAAGTCTTTCCTGCCTCCCCTCTAAGTATAGTCAAAAACAGTAATTCTAATAGGACATACTGAGCTCTTCCTTTTCCCTAGAAGGAACAACAGAGTCATTACTAAAATTAAAGTTAGCATCAAACCACACAGGCACCCACTCTGGCTCCCTCATCCACTGGTTCTGCAATGTCTCTAGCTTTGGTTTCCTCCTCTGTAAAATGCAGAGTGATAGCACCACCGACCTCATAAGACTGTTGTAATCCATCTTAGTTACACAGCAAGGCGAATGGTAACAGAATAAGATCTGTGATACTCTGGAGGGGACTGGGGTCATCTGTTTGCTGGAGGGGGAAGGTATAGATTGAGCTTAGAGATGCATCTGGGCTGAAGTGACCACATCTGCACGTGTCAGGCCTCCTGTGATGGGGAATAGAGCTGAGCATGAGAAAAAGACAAGTCACAAGCCAGAGGCCAGCTCCAAGACCTGCCATCGCTTTCCACACCAGAACCTGGAGTGGTCCAAGAAGTTTTAAATTCAAACATGCACGTCCAACTCCTAATGAAGGTAACTTTGTTAAGATGTGAGCATAGGACATACTTTATTTAGCATAGCATTAGCTTGGTGTATAAATTCTAGATGCCTAGCCAAACATTATGGGGTCCTACCAGTATACTTTTACCCCAAACCCTGCTAATATTAAGGGAAGACAATAGAGACATAAATAATAATAATAATAAATCAATAATACAGCCACAGCTAAACCTAGAGTCATTTTTCTCTGTTATGTCAAAGAATTAAGGAGCTTAGTAAGGCAGAGAGAAAGCAGTGATACAGTTCTGGGAAAATGGCTGGGTAAACCTGCATCCTTCTTGTTGGTGGGTTTAACCCACATAGGCAGCTTTGCTCATAAGCCTCTATAATTATTCCAAGATGATTAACATGAGAAAGATTAATTTTTAAAAACTCTGGTTTTTCATATGACAGCTACCATATTTATCAGACAATCACTGTCTCCAATGCTATGCTTCCTCCTAATGAGGTCCGTATGTAGGAAGGAGAGACGGCTAGCCATGGAGAGAGGAGCTCTACTTGTCAAGGTGCAAAGTCCCAAGCAGGAAACCTGTTTTCGCTTGGCAGCCCGGGGAGATATTGAACTTAGCATCAGTAGAAACGCTTGTTAGCCAGGTTGCCATTTCAGAGATCCATGGGGGAGCTAGTCAACGGAGAATGCAGCTTCGTTTCCACACCGACAAGGAAATTGCCAGTGTAGACGTGGGCTACATTGTTTTAAAGCCTGGCAGCCTCTCTTATCAGAAGCAAGCAAGCTAAAAAGAAGGGAGGTCTCCAAAGTCTACCTCTGTTCAGCAAAGCAAATGCCATATCAGTTTGGTTTGTGTTACAAGGATGGACATCAAGAATTATAATAAATCCAAGGGGCATTTTTGCTCTTTAAAAAGGGGGAAAAGGAACTGTGGAGCCTTGCAGGGAAGGAAACTGCCAGTGAATCCAATCTGCGCAGAAATCAATTTCACACGGCCATAATTCAAGGAAACGGGCAGTATGTAATGACGTGGACGCTCATTTTGCTTTTTAAAATCTGAACTTTCTTCTTGGCCACTATAATATTTTTAAAAACAGCTGGGATTTTTTTTTCCCCTCTCATCTCCCTCTACAAGCACTTTTGCTAAACATGGGAACCTGCAAAACCCAGACTCCCATCATGACTCATTACTATTGTTTTCTTAACTTTTCTCACCATCTCATCCTGCATCATTTCCCTTTTCTCAAGAAGAAAAACCAGTAAGGAGAAAAATCAGTGTTTTAAAACATGTACTGAACATAGACTGAGAAAGATACGAAGATAAATTCACTCATTTTGCTGTGACTTCCCACTGGCACATATTTTGAAATTCATACACAATTCGTGTTCAAGTGCAGAACTGTATTATTCATATAATGAAATAATTAGTAAATCTCCATTATTTTCCCCCTCTGATAAAACTAGAAAAAGAGGTGCATGAATTTTTTCTGATTTCTACTTCTACTGAACGTACGTCCTGGAGTCTTTCTGTGTATCTGCTACGAAGATAACATTTTAACGTATTTTAAATAAGAATGGTAATGACAGTGTTGATACAGAAAAAAAAATATATGTTTAGGGGCGCCTGGGTGCCTGAGTCAGTTGAGCGTCTCCCTTCTGCTCGGATCTGATCTCAGCGTCCTGGGATCGCGCCCTGAGTCAGGCTCACCACTTGGCAGGGAGTCGGCTCTCCCTCTCCCTCTGCCCCTCCCACCCCGCTCGTGTTCTCTCTCTCTCTCTCTCTCAAATAAAATCTTAAAAAATATGTATGTTCAGGGGTGCCTGGGTGGCTCAGTGGGTTAAAGCCTCTGCCTCCACCTGAGGTCATGATCTCAAGGTCCTGGGATCGAGCCCCCCATCGGGCTCCCTGCTTGGCGGGAGGCCTGCTTTCCCTCTGCCACTCCCCCTGCTTGTGTTCCTGCTCTCGCTATCGCTGTCTGTCAAATCAATAAATAAAATCTTTAAAATAAATAGATAATATGTATATATATGCTCAGATCGGAAGCCCCATATAACTGTTTTATTTGACCAGACCAAATAGGACATCTATGACTTTCAGACTGACCGGCAAACAAACAACAATGTCTAGGTTAACCCTTTAAATAGAAATACCAATATTTTCATGGCAACCTTTTAAGAGAAATTCAGGAGCGAAGAGGTAGCACTTCGAGCCACAGACGGAAAAGAGGCGGCGGAAGAGTCCCAGTCTTCTCAGCAGATCAAGGTCCCAGGAGGACCGCACCGGGACGGGCTGTGGAACCAGCAAGGCGATGCTGCGCAGGGAGCCTGGGGGCTGTCTGCAAACCCGTCGCAGAGAGCAGCAGTCAGGAGCAGCACAGAACGCGGCCCCACGCCCGGACTTCAGCCCTCGGTCATCCGACCCCGCCAGGCCGAGAACCAGGAAACCCCCGGTGCCGCGGCTCCAACAGAAGGGCCAGGACGGCGACGCCTCCAACTGCGGAGTCCCAGGGCAAGACGCCGCCTCTCTGCTTTCGTCATCAGTGGTCACACCTCCTTAAGTATCCGCTTTTTAGATAATAAACCTTAAATTTAGTAACTTTATCAAAGATGCTTCTTCAGGACCGAGAACGCACAACCACCAACCAGGCCGCAGCGCGTCCCCTCACGCCGCCCCCGGCTTCCCGCGCAGACGCGGCCGCCCGCACCAGGCACCACGCGCCGCGCACGAGCGCGCTCCCGCGGCCCCTTCCGCGGTGTCCCGCGCACGACGCAGCGACCCGAAGGCTCCGGGGCGCCGGTTCACCGCGTGGACGACCGCCGCAGAGACCCCGCGACGGGCAGACCGTCCCGAACACGACGTTCTGGGAGGAAGACGGAAATGCGAAGCTGCGTCGTCACCGGCTCGGAGACGCCGGACACCGGGACGAAGACGGGGGTGTAACCTGACTGCGGACGGGGATGGGAGGCGACATTAGGGTCACCCGGGTCGCTCGGGCTGTTGAGCATCGGGCTGCGTGTGCCTCCGGCTCAGGTCGTCAGCGTCGCGGGGTCCTGGGATCGAGACCCACGGCCGGCCCCGGCTCGGCGACGCTGCGGCTCCCTCGGCCTCTGCCCCTCCCCCCACCCACGCTTGCTCTCTCCCTCGCATATAAGCAAATCACGTCTTATTTAAAAAAAATAAATACCTAGAGAAAAATGTAAGGCTGTCAAACAAGTATTTCTATTTTAATCAAGGGTGGTGATTCCCAAAAAAAGTGATTAAAAAAAAAGTGTGGGTGATTAAAAAAAACAAAAAGGAAGCGAATGGAGACTCGAGACTTTTTGGAGCCACAACCGAAAAGGCCGGGGCGTGGGGCGAGGCACTTACCGGGTCAGCGCGGCGTGGGCGGCCCCGGAGAGCGGGGCCCGGCCGGGAGGGCCCGGGGAGCGGCGCGGGGCCGCCGGAAAGGCCAGAGCTGAGGGGCGCTCGCGCTCGACGCGGCGGCTGTCGGCGGCCCCGACGGAGGCGGCGTCGGGAGGAGAAGCCTGCGGGGTCGCCGAGGGAAGCTGCGGCCGGACGACGGCCGGACACCACCCCGGGGCCAACCTGCGGGGTCTGTGCCGGAGCCCCCGGGAGGCCGCGGGGCCGCGGCCGATAGCGACGCGCCCTCGGGCAGTCAGGGGTGCGGTGGCTTCTGTTAAGAATAAAAATCCTGCGGCAGGTGTCGTGGCCAACAGCAGCTCAAGGGCCGCAGGAGTCGAGGGCGGCCTGACCCTGGAGGGCGAGCGGGCCGGGTTCTGGCCCCAACCCCACGGGCCATCTGCCAGGCCGGGCCGCAGGCGCGGACCCAGGCTGCACCCCGCGGGCCTCACGGGGGAGGCGGCCCCCACGCCGGGCCCGGGCGCAGCCAGCGCGCTGCGGCCTTGCAGGGGAGCTGCCCTCGAGGACGCGGCCCCCCGGCCCGCCCTGCTTTTCTGCGTATCTGCGTTTTTAACCCAGATCTGCGTTTTAACCCTTCTGGGGGACGAGAGGGCGCTGGAAGACACTTCTTTCCACCCTGACGCGGGACTCCCCCCCCCCCCTTTGCACACCTCCCCCTGCCTCCTGCAGGTGCTCTCCCTCTCCCGGCTTTTCTGCGCTCCCCAAATGGCGGGAGTGGCTGGTGCAGGGCTTCCTCGGGAAGGAGACAGCGCCCCCTCCTGTCTGGGATGCCACCTCGCCTCTCCCGCGTGCCGGGCGGTGCGGGAGGTTTTCCTGTTGCTTCCGCTCGCTCCGAAAGCGATCGAAGGCTCGCCTGGTGCTTTCCCGGTGGCTTGTTGTCTTAATTGATACTCCAACACCTGGCAGCTCAGTTCTTGACAGGTGGCGGCGGGAATTAATAAAAACGTCGAACCTAGAAGAGACCCTCGTTCTGATTGCCATTCTTGTAAGCAAATTTCTTACATTCTCCGTCACCAGAAATGTAAACTGTGTTTGCAAAACATTTACAGAAGGCTTATTAAAATATGAAAATTAGTTTTCAATTCTTTAAACAATGATGATAGCAGTATATTTCAAATGAAGGATAAATTTCAAAGTTATATACAATATACGAAAAACCCTTATTTCCTGGTATGGACGAATCTAAACAAAATTTTCACATCCCTCGCAATTGTAATACAAATTGATAAGTCCAAAGATCTCTCAATTACTGCACTTCAGAAACGGCATTGAAAAAAATAAATAAACCATGGGGAACCTGCCGTCTCCTGCAACTATGACAATGAGGGGATCCCTGACGTCTATTGGAAAGTAGGGATGTGGGAAAAGGGGAAGAGGGGGATTTATTTACCTCCCTTGTACCCATCGCTGGGATTGAATATGCAAGGGCATACAAAAATCAGGGTGTGTGGATACCGTGGTCACTGTTGTGGCTTTCGGTGGGAATACTGGGGCAGAGTGATTGCCAGAGAAGCTCATCAGTCACTGTTTCTCCAAGGCGGGGAGCCCATTCCCACAACCTCCCCCCAGGGAGCCTGCATCTCTCCCTCCTCTGCTCTATTCTGCATTTTCATCCTGTCCCCCACCCCCACCATTACCCTGTCCGCAGGCTTGCCTTGTCCTTCCTGTGTTATGGGCTGCTCACTTTCCCACATGGCCAGAGTTAGGTAACTGAGTACGTACTCGATCCTATAAGGGAACAAGTGTGAATAAAGGAGGGACAAGAGTGGTGCCCTCTTCTACCTTGTGAATTCTGATGTGTGCATCAATAATGCCACATTTACGTCCTACTGAAGACCTTGAGGAGAAGGTCTTTTTTGTTACGTTGTGAAACTCTCTGCATGTAAGATTTTCAAAATATAATAGCATTTTTTCCTACTCAAACTATTAAACTGTACTATGGCTCATAAAGCTGTTAAAGAGTTGTTTCATATCAAACTTTGTTTCTTTTTTCCTAATTTGATGAGTTGGGCACCTTTTTTGTCATTGTCTCCTGATGAATAACTACTGTTTACATACAGTACCTGAAAACTGGCTTTTTGTATTTAAAAGCTGTATAAATGATAATAGCAGCCAAGAATCCTCAAGAAGTAAAACGAAGAGAAACTGGGTGATTTTTTTTTTTCCTGGCTGCAAAGGGCCTGTGGACAGTGATGATCTCTGTGAGGGGCAGAAGCAGGTTACACTATGATCCCCTCGAAAACTTGGTGCCCCTCCATCAGGAAGAGCCACCAGATACGAGCATAAATGCCTATATTGGAATATCGCAGCCCAGGGTGCCTGGATGGCTCAGCCAGTTAAGCTTCTGCCTTCGGCTCAGGTCATGATCCCTGGGTCCTGGAATGGAGTCCCGCACCAGGATATCTGCTCGGCATGGAGCCTACTTCTCCCTCCCCGCCCCCCTGCTTCTCCCTTTCCCCCTGCTTCTCCCTCTCCCCCTGCGGCTCCCCCTGCTATGCTCTGTCAAATAAATAAAATCTTAAAAAAAAAATTAAAGAAAATAGAGCAGTCAGTCCAACTGTTTCAATGAACCAGTTTGAAGCACAGGAGTCAAACAGAGGCTTACAGAGAGATTATCAGTTTCCCACAATAAATTCTGGATTTGCTGAGAAAGACAGACTGGCAATATTACTCCCTTTAATGAACATACTCTTTGAGGATAAATCACTAATCCCTATTAAAAGGAGAAAGTAGATTTAAAACACAAAGTTTGAGAAAGATCTAAAGATACATGAACTTCAGCATGTAATATATTTTCTGTTGAGACAATCCCTCACTTTTAGAAATGGGAGAAAACTTATCTCGCATAAATTAAGCTTGTTTTACTCTGATTTTATAAAATCTGCCCTTAACTAACAAGCCCGATGCCAGCACCAATGGCTGGATATAATGACTGTTTGTTACTGTTGCAGGAATGATTTAAAAGTGCATTGTTAGACACACATTGGCACAAATACACACCATAAACTGGAGAGCTTTTTTTATTCTACACTATAGAATGAAATCACCTCCTGACATCGACATCAGGGAGTGATTTGCCTTCTCTCGTGTACATACAAATTATTTTACCACAAATTTAAATTCCCCGCCTGCCTTCCCTGTTTTCTCATTTTTCGCCCAGATACACATTTTGGAAACTGAGATGGAGATTTTTTTTTTTTTTAATTAAGTGAGAAAATAAAAATTCATCATTGCTTGAGTACAAAATGCCTCTGGCTCCTGGTAGGCTAATGGGCAGGATTATTATCGTTACAGTTCAACAAACATATCACTTTGACATAATGCAAGGTGATTTCTCTTCTGCAGGTCCTGCGCAGGTGACAGGAAGTGAAGCTGAACCAAAGAGAATGACTGACATCTGCTGGATGACAGGAGAAATGAAAAGAAAAAAATTCAAGTTTATAAATGCTCAGAGTTAACCATGCGGGGATCCATCCATGTCAACAATCTGGAACATAACGAGGTTGGTGTAAATCCTCAGGAACAAAAAACGTCTGTCTCCACGATGTCACATGATGCCAGGTCCAACCAAGGTGTTTCAGACCCAGGGCAGGTACACGACCTCTATAAACACTGCATTTCTGTTACCTGTGACTTTCTGTACCTTATAGTTGATTTCTGTTATCTATGGGTTTCCATCAACTTGATTCTGCCTAGTCTGTACAATCAATCAAATGAGCTTTGCGAAGCCAGGATGAAGAAATTAGTCAGAATCAATCATTAGAAGAGTCAAAACACAACCTAGTTCCCTACTGGACAGATCCCTGACATCTGATTTTTGTTCTCACCTGTTGCTTAAATTGGTCTTTTAAAGTTATTTTCCATTTTATTTTAAAGATTTTATTTATTTGTCAGAAAGAGAGTGTGTGCACGCAGTCAGGGAGAGCGGCAGAGGGAGAGGGAGAAGCAGGCTCCCGGCTGAGCAGGGAGCTGGCCATGGGACTCGATCCCAGGACCCTGAGATCATCCTGAGCTAAAGACAGAAGCTTAACCAACTGAGCCATCCAGTTGCCCCAAACTTATTTTCCATTTTAAAAATGATTTCCTAATGAAATGAGGGGATGGTTATTGAAAGCCTACCATGTTATTTCTTTTTGGCCCCACTACACTTCCCCGAAGTCGGTACTGACATTTAACTTCTCTCATAGAGAAGCTGGGGCAGAGAGGTGTCGCGCCTTGTCCAAGGTTACCCAGGTTGTGGATACAAGAGCTGTAATGAGCCCTCCGGTTCCACCTGCCCTCAAGATCTGTGCTTCTCACTGAACAACCGATTCTAGGGACACGGCTGGTCTGTATCTTTTAGCTCCGGGACCATTTCATGCCACTTTTTAACTGTGCAACTTGTATTAAACAGGAATTGTCCATAAACACTGACTGAGACCCTGATTCTTTACTCATAATCTGGTTCTGCATTTGGACACTATCTAGGTGCAAACATTTTGTAGAAGAGCAGCCGCCCCACGGGACTGTGCTCAAGAAGGAGACAAGAAAGCCCATCGCTCCTTCCTCTCCCAAGGACACTTTAAAATGGGCTCTGGATCCTCGGTTGCTTTGCTTGTACGATGACTGAGATGGATTAGGTCATTCCTAGGACCCCTTCCAGCTGCGTACTCACAGCGAAGAAAAACAGGGGGAGCTGCCAGGCTCCTTGTTATTCTGGAATAACACTCAGACAATCAGTAGATACCGTATGCCCCATTCAGCGATTGAAACCAGTGCTATTTATTGTTCAGAATTTTGTTTTTGTTATAATGTCTTTTGACAATTGAAGTGAAACTAAGTACTCAGAGGTAGTCTATTCTTACATACAAACATAGCCACTCAAGAGGTTTTCTTGCCTGGTTTAAAAAAAAAAAAAGAAAAAAAAATTGAAAGATGGAGCCCATAGTCTTTCAAGTGGTTTGAAAATGTTTCTTCCACCCAGAAAGGAAAGTAGCTATGATACCACCTTACAACACATGTAAAGATCACACACACACACACAAAAAGTATTTGATGGTTAAAAGATCATTTCTATAAATTACAATAAAAATACCATATATAATAAAAATACCGGGTCATAAAAAATAAACAGTGTTTTCAAGCTTCCAGAGGCTAAAAATTTTTATTGTTTTACTTTCTAAATGGACATGTTTTTGGTATTAACGTAGGAGAGAAAAGTAACACAATATAAATGTCTTCTACGTATCAGCCAAATTCCTGCATGAAAATAGGCAGCGGGTTGAATCTTGAACTCAAATAGCACCATCTAGTGGAAATCCACCAAAAATGCTGCTTTTCTTCTGCTCTCCCCCAGCCCTGACAGTAACTAACCCAGTGGTCAAGGAGTTGAGGGAATTTACATGCAGTAAGTACTTTTTTTTTTTTTTTTTTTTTGGATCAAAAATGTTACTAGCGGGGCACCTGGGTGGCTCAGTGGGTTAGGCGGCTGCCTTCGGCTCAGGTCATGATCTCAGGGTCATGGGATCGAGTCCCGCATCCGGGTCTCTGCTCAGCAGGGAGCCTGCTTCCTCCTCTCTCTCTCTCTGCCTGCCTCTCCGTCTACTTGTGCTCTCTCTCTGTCAAATAAATAAAATCTTTAAAAAAAATGTTACTATCTTAAGAATAACTTAAACTTACTGAGGAAATCTACTGAACAAACAGAATGCTATAAAAACATCAATATCTGTGAGCTTATTCTTAACACTCACACAAGATACTGCTAAATGTTCTTGCAAGGGGTTAAATTTTATGTGTGTCCGACAGAAAACGGAACCCACTGTTACAGCCACCTTTCTCCTTCTTGCGATTTCTACCACTGCGGTTTTCGGAATCATCCAGGACACCTGGCTCCTGCTGGCCTCACTTCCCTCTGGCTCCAACCTTGCTTCTATATTAAAAACAAGTCCCTCCTATTCAGTGCGGTTCTCAAATTCTCTTCTAAGCTAATTCTTGGAAGTCGTGAGACCAAATTAGTGAAGATAAATCACTAGCTTCTTGATAAAGTGACACCAGACAGAACAGCCCTGCCAGACAGGAACAGATTCTTCCTTCTCCCTGACAACAACCATGGCCAAGGTTAAGGAGAATATAGATCTATGGGACTTTCAGTTTCAGACCTGAAAGTTGTACTGAGAACTTTGTACTGCCCTCCAGGTGTAGACTGCAACTAATTCTCCTGCTCGGATTACAAAACTCACGGCCCCTTCCACTCTCTTGGACCCCCTTGGATTATAAGTAAAAAATAAATATGTGTTGTTATTGAGCAACTGAAATTCGGGGATACTTTGTATCTTGGCATAATCCAAACAGCCCTGATGGAAATAAGGAGTTAAATGTAAAATAAATACGGCAACTCCTAAGTCCACTGAATTGGGGAAACAGAAATACATCTTCACAGGCGGCGAGCAAGTAAGTAAGGGATTGCCCTGTCTCTGTGCACTTGGAATTCTCTTTCCTGAGGAAACTGTGTATGTCGAATGTGCCTGTCATTTTCTGACACGTTGATCGAACAAAGGTCTCAGAGTCAAAGGATATTTAACCTCTGACCTCACACTCCTGCCTTGCTTCATTGTGGATCTGCAACCATTATTTCTGCTTCATAATTAAGATAAATATTCTCAGTCAGAAGAGTAACCTCCCCACCCCACCATGTGTGTCCAATGGTAGAGGATCTCAAAAGGGCCAGGTTGCTTTATCAACTTTCAGTTCAACAGAATCATCTTTTTTGCGGGACAGAGTGAAAGGTTGTGGGTTGAAGGGTCCCCTGGAAAGTAGGACCTTTAGTGTAGCACATCATGAGGACAGAGATGAGAAGAACAAGATGTACCAGTGGGTCCTGAGTGTAAATGTGAAAGATCACTCCAATTCCCACTTCATTCCTACACCCTGCTATGGCCATGAAAACCAGCACTGAATGCTGGTTCTGCGTATGTTCTATATCCTACCGGAAAGTACCACCACTTGCAAATGTTCTAGGTCACGCGACTCTACAAATTAGCCCCCATAAAGCCATACTACCATTAAAAGTGACTGACTATTCTAGATAAACATATTTTATTCCACAAAAATCGGCCTTACTTCTTTTGCGGTAAAACAATTTCCTCATTCAGAAATAGTGTCATAACAACTCAGACTGTGAATCAGGCATTCAGAAAATTCAGCTGGCGTCAAAATGAAAAGCTGTATTCAAAGTAAGTGTCCATTCCGGGGATGGCAAATCCCTCCTTTCTTCATATCAGAAGTGGTCCACTACAACCAAGTGACCCCAAGGGGACATGATGCCTCCCATCCTCCCTGGGACAAGACACCATATTTATTCGGGGCCATGCATTGGTCAATGCTACTGGCGCTCTGGGTAAAAAACAGCAGTAGCAGCCACCTGTCACTCGGCAAGCACCGGGGATCTTTTTTTTTTTTTTTTAAGATTTTATTTATTTATTTATTTGACAGACAGAGATCACAAGTAGGCAGAGAGGCAGGCAGAGAGAGAGGGGGAAGCAGGCTCCCCGCTGAGCAGAGAGCCCGATGCAGGGCTCGATCCCAGGACCCTGGGATCATGACCTGAGCCAAAGGCAGAGGCTTTAACCCACTGAGCCACTCAGGCGCCCCACCACCACGGATCTTTATGGTTGAATCCGTGAAAACCCATCATGCTTGCTAACAACGGTTGCTTTGTCCTGAGCCCGCTGAACGAGAACTGGAGAAGGCAAAGACGGAACCAACATCTGTAAGACAAGGCACCCTTCACACTTGGTCATGAAGAACTCCGTCTTCAACGAGAGCCCTTGGACGAGCATTTACTTGAGCTGCTCCTGTTTCCACATTCCCTGCACATTCTTGGATGTCCTCGCACATACTCTTCCCCAAGCTTACTTGTCACCTGTTTCCCAATTCTTCTCCTTTCAGGTGCTGATCAACCATCCAAACCATAACCAAGTTCCCAAGAATTGGTGTAGATCGCACACCTCTTACACTCTCTGTCCAAGAAGTGGACCGTGAGACATGCCACTTAAATATCCGGTCACTGGGATTTCCTCCCCACCACCCCGAAGAGCATCTCCAAGCACTAAAAGCCTGTCACTTCTGACTAATGCCAGAAGTCATAGAGCACCATCTATAAACTAAGTTCATTGTTTTTCCCTCAGGTAACTCAGCATAATGTCACAGACACGGATTGAGAAAGGGACGGATGGCAATGAGCTTATTAGCTCATTCAGGGCTTTCCAGATCCCGTATAATCCCTTCAGTTTAATGCTGGAGAACGGTAATGATTTTGAGACTTAGAGGATCAGAAAAAACTTATTTTATAATGTGCCTCTCAAATCTCCTAATAGGTACTGGGTATTTCCTAACCTGATAGTTAGCCAAGAATTACTCTCAAAGGAATATTTCCTTCCTGAAGAGAGCACAGTTTTGCTCCCAAAGCCCAGAGGCAGGCACCAGGATTCCCATCCGGGAGCCAACCACAGGCTCCCATGGCAGCCCAGTCAGATGCTGACTCTCCCAGCACCGCCAGGTCCACCAGGATGCTGGCGGAAGTCTGTGCGGAGCTCACCCAGCAAACCAAAGGATCTTCTTTGATTCTGGGCCACAAAGTTACCAGCCTTTGAATCACTGGTCTGTTGAGTATTTGGATGGGAGCAGCACAGAAATACGGCCTATGCTGCCTCCTAAACCAAGGATGTCCAAGAAGAAAGGTTGCTTTGCGTGGTGGTGGCCGGTACCAGGGCCTGTCATTTGCCTATCACTTTGAGGGCGGCTGTATTACCATGACCCAGATTTCTGAATCCCTGCACCCTTCACCGTAGGGGCAGGCCTGAGAAATCTGTGGGAAAGAGCTCTCACTGCAGCCTATGCATGTGTATAAACACACAAAAGTCTATCAACATAATGTCACTGCAGTACTAAATCATTATCATCCATCTTATAAAACGGTGATGTAAGTAGATTCCCCACTGACTAAATTATAGCCGAAGAATGTCCTGAGACAAGACAGTGAAATGTACTTTAGTGTAAAAGCAAACTTCTGGAGTTTTCTGCTTATTGGGAAAAAGAAAAAGAGAAATAAACACATTTACCAGATCAATGGCTCCATACAAGTTGCTAAGAACTCTATTTTTGTGCCAGCAAATTTTTTCTCCTACACATCTTTATTTGCCATCGTGTTGAACTAGGCCCTCTACAAGACAAGGCCATACAATGAGATCCTAGGTAAAGTAAAACAAATTCCTAGCCCTTAAGAAAATATAAGCTAGCCTCTGGGACTCCTGGGTGGCTCAGTCAGTTGGGCATCTGCCTTCAGCCCGGGTCATGATCTCAGGGTCTTGGGATGGAGCCCCGCATCCAGCTCCCTGCCCAGTGGGGAGTCTGCCTGAGATTCTCTCTCTCCTTCTGCCTCTCCCTTCACTCACATTCTCTCTCTCTCTCTCTCTCTCTCTCTCTCAAAATAAATAAATAAAATCTTAAAAAAATAAAATGAAAGGGTCATGGAAATTATAAAAGAACAAACTAGAACTTGTTAATAAAGAAAATAATAAGAATTCCATAGGTGGGTTAAATAGCTGATTGGCTACAGATTAAAAGAGAATTGGTGACCTAGATACAGATCAGAAGAAAGTATCCAGAATAAACCATGAGATAACAAAGAGAACAAAACATGAATGAAAAGCTAAAGAGCCCTGGAAGACAGGGTGTAGTATAATGTAACATCCATCACAACCCCACGGGGAGAGGAGCAAGGAGACATTTGAAAAGACAGTTAGTGGGAGTCTTCCAGAATCCATAAAAGAATTGAATCCACAGACACAGAAAATACAACTTCTATCAAAGGAAAGAAAAGAATTTCCAAGAAGCCACAAAGAAAACGGAGAATAAAATGATTAGACCACCAGATATATTCTCAGAAGCTAAAAGACAAGGCAGAAGAGAGAGAAATAATACAGCTTAGCCTGGCAGGGCCAAAACCATTACAGACTGGATATCTGACAAATAACCGAGATGTAATTTCTCAGAGTTCTGCAGGCTGAAGTCCGAGATCAGGGCCCCCCTCCCGGAAGCTGATTTTTCTGGTATCCTCACAAGACCGCAGAGGGCATGGAAGTGGGAATCTCATTCACAGGACTCTGTCCTCGTGACCTAATCACCCAAAGGCCCCACCTAACACCATCACGTAAGCACCCGGACTTCAACAGGAGCCTTCGGCCTAAAGCAAATATCTTCATAATGTTGGGAGAAAATAGCAGCCAATCTAGAATCAATCATCCAGCAACAGCTTTTAACAACATAGACAAAGCAACGTCTTTTTTGATAAATAAACACTAAGAGCAAGCATTACTCACATAAGCCCATCAAAGGAACATGGAACAGACTGACTTCAGAAAGGTTTAAAAAAAAAAAAAAAAAAAGCACCAAGTAATAGTCAATCAAGAAACCAGTATCAGTAAATCTATAAACAAAGCTGTTTGTCATGATGATGAGGGTGGTATCACATTTATGTTATTAAATTTTAAAAACATAAATAGATATGATGGACAGCCACAGCATGGAGGCCACAGGCAGGTGAACATGGCTGGTATTCCTCAGCCTGCACAGGCCATGCAGCTGCTGGGAACCCAGCAGTGGGCAGAAGTTCCCCAGCTCTCACGGAGCGCACATTTCTTCAGACTTGACATTCTTAAGTATTCATTTAAGAATCATTAGGCATTTGTTACATATGCATGGTAATAGTTCATGGTTTACCTGGCTTTTAAAAAAATCCATGAGTTAAAAAATGAAAAATAGTCTAATTTATCTGATATGAGAATTGCTACCCCAGCAATTTTGAGGTCCGTTGACATGAAAGATGATTTTACATCCCTCACTTTCAATACAAGGGTGACTTTAGGTTGAAAATGAGCCTCTTATAGACAGCATACGGATGGGTCCTGCTTTTTACCCCAATATGAAACCCTGGGCCATTTCATGGGAACTTTTAGGCCCTTCACATTGAGAGTAACTATCGGAAGATATGAATTTAGTGCCATCATGTTGTCTGTAAACTCCCTGGCCCTATAGATTGTCTCTGTAAATATCTGGTCTATATTACTCTTGGGGTCTTTCTTCTTTTATAGAATCCCCCTGAATATTTCTTGCAGGGCTGGCTTGGTGGTCACATCTTTTTCCAGTCTCTGCCTCTCCTGGAAGCTTTTTGTCTCTCTGTCTGTTCTCAATGATGGCCTTGCCAGATAAAGTACTCTTGGTCGCATGTTCTTCTCATTTAGTGCCCTGATTATGTCTTGCTCTTTCTGGCTTGCAACTTCTTTAAAGAAACATCTCCAGCAGGGCACCTGGGTGGCTAAGTGGGTTAAGCCGCTGCCTTCGGCTCGGGTCATAATCTCAGGGTCCTGAGATCGAGTCCTGCATCAGGCTCTCTGCTCAGCAGGAAGCCTGCTTCCTCTTCTCTCTCTGCCTGCTTCTCTGCCAGCTTGTGACCGCTCTCTCTGTCAAATAAATAAATAAAATCTTAAAAAAAAAAAAAAAAGAAAGAAAGAAAAGAAAAAAAGAAACATCTCCAGGGGCACCTGGGTGGCTCAGTGGGTTAAAGCCTCTGCCTTTGGCTCAGGTCATGATCCCAGGGTCCTGGGATGGAGCCCCACATCGGGCTCTCTGCTCAGCAGGGAGCCTGCTTCCTCCTCTCTCTCTGCCTGCCTCTCTGCCTACTTGCACTGTCAAATAAATAAATAAAATCTTAAAAAAAAAGAAAGAAAGAAAGAAAGAAAGAAACGTCTCCAAAGGCAAGGGAAACAAAAGCAAAAACGAACTATTGGGACTTCATCAAGATCAGAAGCTTCTGCTCAGCAAAGGAAACCGTCAGCAAAATTAAGCGGCAACCCACGGAATGGGAGAAGATATTTGCAAATGACATTACAGATAAAGGGCTGATATCCAAGATCTATAAAGAACTTCTCAAACTCAACACCCAGAAAGCAAATAATCCAGTTAATAAATGGGCAGAAGACATGAACAGACACTTCTCCAAAGAAGACATACAAATGGCCAACAGACACATGAAAAAATGTTCAACATCACTGGCCATCAGGGAAATTCAAATCAAAACCACGATGAGAAACCACCGTACACCAGTTAGAATGGCAAATTTAACAAGGCAATAAATCACAAATATTGGTGAGGATATGGAGAAAGGGGAAGCCTCTTACACTGTTGGTGGGAGTGCAAGCTAGTATAGCCACTCTGGAAAACTGTATGATGGTTCCTTCAAGACATTAAAAATAGAGCTACCCTATGACCCAGCAATTACACTTCTGGGTGTTTACCCCAAAGATACAGATGTAGTGAAGAGAAGGGGTACATGCACCCCAATGTTCACAACGGCCAAATTGTGGAAGGAGCGGAGACACCCTTCAATAGACGAATGGATAAAGAAGATGTGGTTCATATACACAATGGAACATCACTCAGCCCTCAGAAAGGAATACCCACTATTTGCATCAACATGGGTGGAACTGGAGGGGATTATGCTAAGTAAGTCAGGCAGAGAAAGACAATTATCGTATGATTTCACTCATATGCAGAACATAAGAAATGGCACACAGGACCTTACGGAAAGGGAGGGAAAATTGAAGGGGAAGAAATAAGAGAGGGAGACAAACCATGAGAGACTCTGGGCTCTGGGAACCAAACTGAGGGTCACAGAAGGGAGGGGTTGGGAGATGTGGTAACTGGGTGATGTTTATTAAGGAGGGCACGTGATGTGATGAGCACTGGGTGTTATACGCGACTAATGAATTGTTGAACACTACATCAAAAACTAATGATGTACTATATGCTGGCTAAATGAACATAAAAAAAATTAAAACAGAAAGATTCAATCAATTCAAAATGAAACAAGAGTAAAAATAAGCATAGAGAACAAGCACAGGTCATATGTAAAGGACAAAGAAGAGAGAGTAAGTCGAATTAGGTTGATACTCATATAACCATCAATGAAAAGATAGGGAACTTCAGACTGCATTTTTAAAACCCATCCTTATGCTGTTTAAAGGAACTCTCTCTAAGCCTAAGAACATAAAAAGGATGGAAGTAAAATGCTTGCACAATGTCTACTCTTGTAGCTTATCGTTCAAATTGTCCAGAAAATACCTCTTTCTACATACTGTGAGTGGGTTTGTTTTGAATCTAATTCTCAGTGACATTTTATTTTTTCTCTTTATTATTTTTTAGAGCAGGGGAAGGGACAGAGAGAGGAAGAGAGAGAATCTGAAGCACTCAGCGCAGACCCTGCTGCGGGACTTGATCTCACCACCCTGAGATCATGACCTGAGCTCACCGACTGAGTCACACGGCGCCCCTTCGTGATGTTTTAAATTTTACTTGCCTTGTTTCAGTGAGAGGGAATTTGTTGGCACGATGCACACACCTGTGATGAAACATTTATTTCTGTTAGCATCTCTCAAAGAGCTGTAATTTTTTTTTCTAGGACACTGGCTTTTGAGCCTACTCTCAGTTTATGAGATTAGATGTTGCTTTCCCTGGCCTCAACACCCTCAAAGATATTAGCAATTTTTATGTGAGGGAAGACTAAAGGAACTGACAAGTGCACATTCTCACGGGTAATTTTTCTTGACGCTCCTCGGTGTTGTCAATTGGGAGCCTTCGCCAGCCATAGGGTACCCAGAAATGCTGAGCTCTAACTTGCTTTCCCCACCACCACCACCAGAGGGCGCCAGAGCTCCAGTAATCTGCAGTAGCCGCGCATTTGCGAAAAAGACCATCCCAACTATTGGAGTTTTCCACGGCTTTTCACAAGAACATAGCTGCGCCTGGTGGGGAATGTCCACTTCTTGAAGGCGAAATGAAATGCCAGGCCATCGAGGTGTACTGTCTGCACAGAGCACCGTGCCCTGAATAATTTGGCCCTAAAACATTTTATTGTAAAGAAATACTTAAAATCAAGAAATGGGAAACTATTGGTGAAAATTACTTTGCTGTCCAGTAACTTTACAGCTTACATTGAATAAAAAAATACGTCACTTATATAGAAAATTATTCTCCCCTGCCGTGTCTCTAAATGGGTATTGAAAGAACAATGCACTGGATCCGTCTCTCTCTCTATTAAACTCTGTAAAGCTCGCTGGGCCTGTAGTTCTTCTACTGACAGCTGTGTACCATGTCACCATGAGGCAAAACTGGACAAAGGCGCCCTACGTGGGACCTTTGTGCTAGCCCTCAGCCCTGTATATACTGTTTTTCCCGATATATGTGAACGATGAAGTGTAATTTGTCACTTGGGCCCAGTGAGAGACTAACAGTATCTAATCATAACAGAACAATTACACTCTACCATAATAAATGTGAATGTGCTCTCTCTCCCTCTCTTACAGGGTCTTATTTTACCGTACTCACCCCTCTTGTGAGATAAAACACCTACCTGAGGCGCTGAGGGGGAGTGATGTCAGTGTTGTGACCTTAGCGTTATGACATCAGCATTATGACATCAGCCCTGTGACAAAGCACCCGCCAGCTGCTGACATTCTGATGCTACTGCGTGAGGAGGAGCCTCTGCTTCAGGAACAAGGTTACCCAGCAGATCACAGTAACCCTGGATAAAGGGAGACTACTGATTTTCTTCTTTTTCTTTAGAGAGCAGGGGAGGGGCAGAGAGGGAGAGAGAAAGAGAGAATCTTAAGCAGGCTCCATGCCCAGCACTCAGCCCATCCCTGGCTCCATCACACGACCCTGAGATCATGACCCGAGCAGAAATCAAGAGTCAGTCGCTTAAGATGGCCAAGTGCTCCACTACCGACTTTTTTTTCATAGGCAGACAACTTTAAAGTAAAGAAAGAGCTTACAATCTCTTACTACGAGCAGACCAATAGCCCAAGAAAACTTTGTTCTTTTAACAGAAAGAAACCGAATTCTTCTTTTGCCCCAGCTTACTTTTCATATTAAAACTCATTTACTGGGGTGCCTGGGTGGCTCAGTGGGTTAATCCTCTGCCTTCGGCTCAGGTCATGATCTCAGGGTCCTGGGATCGAGCCCTTCAACAGGCTCTCTGCTCAGTGGAGAGCCTACTTCCCCCTGCCTCTCTGCCTACTTGTGATCTCTCTTTCTCTGTCAAATAAGATCTTTAAAAAAACAAAAACAAAAAAACTCATTTACTTAAATTTATTTTAATCTTAGCCAGTCCTGACTACACACAAAATTCCTAAAAGATTTCTTTCCCATAAACCTATGACTTATTGTTGTTAATTTTATTAACATATAATGTATTATATGCCCCAGGGGTACAGGTCTGTGAATCTTCAGTCTCACCCAATCCACAGCACTCGTCATAGCACACACCCTCCCCAGTGTCTGTAAGAGGCAGGGTCGGGGTTCATGGAGGGTAGTAGGGAAGGAAAAAAATGAAACAAGATGGGATCTGGAAGGAGACAAACCATAAGACTCTTAATCTCAGGAAGCAAACTGAGGGCTGCTGGGGCGTCGGAGGGGAGGGATAGGGTGGCTTGGTTACTGACTTTCTAATTAGTAAGGAAGAGCAGTGGAGAAGCTTTTATGACCTGTTACAGTGTTGTAGGAATATTTCATTATCAGAAAGGTTATTGAGGATTTTAAGCAGACAAATGACCAGAAGAGGGAAGTAATAATGTGATACACCGACTTACATAAATATTTAGAACTTGACGGAAAAGGTGTTCAGTAAATACAGGTTTAATTGAATTTATTGATGTGATACAATCAAGTGCAAAGAACTAATGGTTTGTGAACTATCGATTTTAAGTTGAAAGTTATAAACCATGTGATAGAGCTGTGTTTCGTGCTCCTCATCTCTTAGTCCCCTGATTAGGTTTCTACTGTGTCATGTCACTTTCTGGGTAAGGACCCATGGTGCTGTCGGATGATTCTGCAGTCTTCTGCGCGCTCCAAATACCAAGGATAGTGTTGAGCTTTTTCTGAACTGCTCCCAGAAGGAAGCAGTGGTTAAGAAATCTCATGACGTTTTAAGTTCTGGGAAGCAGCTACACTGTGGGATCACCCCCCCCACACACACACACACACATTCTAGGAACTAAAGGTTTCCGCCCTTCTTCATGATTTCCATGTTCCCCTCTCTAAAACTGTAAGCCTTCTTCCTTTTGAGACATTCTTCTGCGGAAATGAATGTTCTCCCAATTACAATGGCCAGAAGAAAACCCTCTCTCTCATCGGCTGGTGCATTTTGTCTTGCACACCAACTTTCGGCCAAGCTTTTATTACTTGATTTCTTTTCCTCGTCCTTTTTATTTCACATGGGTAAAATGAGGACAGATTTTCCTATACTTGTCACGGTCATTAATAAGTTAATCTATCTGACTGAGCTAAGAAATTGGCCTTTTTCCATTTTTACTGGACAAAACTGGAGTAGACTTACCACTTTGCATCACGGGAAGTAAGTAACTACCTAACTTGTTCTATAATTATATGTAAGGGGGGGGGGGACGTGTCTTTGCTGAGACACTTTAAACTCTGAACTGTTCAGCTCTGTTGCCTCAACTCCCCACCCAGCCCCCACCCCGCACATGCCCAACACTTCATAGAAATAATAAAAACCTGCCATGTTGCAAGAATGCTAGAGGGTCCTTTTCCCACACATGCTTATCTCTCACAGCAGTTCTGAGAGAAAGTGATGATCATCCCCATGTTTCTGAGGAGACCGCACCGCCTGAGGGAGGAGAAGAGACCAGGGCTTGGATATTGGCTTTACCACTAAATACCCTCCTGACCTCGGGCAAGTCGATCTCGGTTTCCTTGTCCTTAAAATGGGAATGATAATAGCATCTCCCTCACGGAGCTGCTAGGAGCGTACTAATGGGGAGTTCAGTCAATGCCAAGCACATACAACGCGGTCCATCTCAGACAGGAGGTGTGGGCAGGTGACTCCGCTAGGAAAGTGAGTCTCACTAACCCAGGTTCACACAGCTGGAAAGTGACCGAACTGGAATCCTAACCCAGATACTTCTGACTTCAAAGTTGGCAACTCTTTCTATTATGTAGCCCTGCAGTAGCCGAGGTTTTCTGTAAGATTTTATATACACATTTTGACGGCAAAGACATATAGTAGCGTTACCAATAAAAGACTTTTGAAAATGAGGTACCTGGGTGGCTCAGTCAGTTGAGCGGCTGCCTCTGGCTCAGGTCATGATCCCAGGGTCCTGGGATCAAGCCCTGCATAGGGCTCCCTGCTCAGCGGGGAGTCTGCTTCTCCTTCTCCCTCTGCCTGCTGATCCACCTAATTGTGCTATGTCTCTATCAAATAAATAAAATCTTAAAAAAAAAAAAGGACTTTTGAAAATAGAACTATCTATACTAGTACCCATTAGGATAAATCCTATTGGGGAAAAAAAATGTAAATATGATTTTAAGAAGAAAAAAGAATAGGGGCACCTGGGTGGCTCAGTGGGTTAAAGCCTTTGCCTTCAGCTCAGGTCATGATCCCAGGGTCCTGGGATCGAGCCCTGCATCAGGCTCTCTGCTAGGTGGGGAGCCTGCTTCCCCCTCTCTCTCTGTCTGCCTCTCTGCCTACTTGTGATCTCTGTCTGTCAAATAAATAAATAAAATCTTAAAAAAAATAATAAAGTTTTTAACCTTAAGGAAGGATGTGTTCATTAAATAAATGGTTGTGACTATCAGTCATTACGGTATTTCTATTCCATTTGATACATTTAGATACATTTCTTTTTTTTTTCATTTAGATACATTTCTTGAAGTAATACAACAGCTTATACTTTAAGATGTTAATATTTACATTATGCCAAAAATTATTCTTTCTACTCTTTTAACAAAATGAAAACTTTTAGATTCTAATAATATTCACATTTTCCACTTCCTATGCAAGCAAAAATGTTTGAAGATCTCATTTCTAGAGAAACACAGATGTAGCTACCAGGCTCCCTGTGTAACGGTCCATCATTGGAAAACAGGTGAAGAAATTTTGCAGACTATGGATTGTTATGCATTACTATATTACAATTATTACTCCACAATGAAAACACAAAGACTACAGCTTCCCACAAAAACACTAATAAATCTCTCAATTTACTGTTGAACGAAAGCAGCAAGACTCAAAAAACTCCTATGGTCAGATTCACTTATGTTCATAACCAAAGCTAAATTATATTGCTTAGAGATGTTTGAGAAGTTATGTCATTACTCCCAAGAATTCCCTCCCCCTTCCCCACAAGAGGATTGTGAAACGCATGAGACTTGCACTATTTTATTATTGAATTCACATTTCTGCCCTTTTGAGTTTGGGTCAAAGGCTTTGTCATATGACATGCTTCAGCCAATTAAAAGAGCAGACATGAAGCTTGTCACATTCAACCAGAGGCTATAACGGGTGTCAAGAATTTCTTCCTGTTCTCCAGCTCTGTGCTATTTCAAAGGGAACAGTCCTTTCCAATTTGGATTCTGGAATGAAGAGACGTGAGGAGTAGATCCTAAGCCAAACCATAAAACCTTATCAATTCAAGATACACAGGTTTGTTTTGTAGCCGCTGAGATGTTCCTACTGGTCATGACTGCAAAACTAACATGATGCAATGCGGGTGCTCAAGACTTCCAAGTAAAGCGAGAAAAGGAGGCAAAAGTGAAGGCAGTGGAGAGGGAGGAAGTTGTGATCCAGAAGAGAGAGGGGAGGGAGGCTTGGGGTATTGGTTACAGAGGCATGTGCTGTGTGATTTTTCAATGAACTACTACAAATATTTCGTGCACTTTTCTGTGTTCCTTTTCCCCAACTACAAACATCAGAACAGCAAGATATTCTCCCAATCCCTAATTAACATTAAATTAAATCTAATGTTAAATTAATTTAAATTTAAATTAAAAAAAATTCTCCCAATCCCTATTTAACATTACTTAATATTAAGCATTATCATCAAGCGATATTACTGAGATACCAGTCTAAGCAAATGGAACTAAAAGTTACTCATCACACTCATTTTCTTGGTTTTCATTAATTCATTCAATATGTTTTAAATGTTCCCTGTGTAGAGCTAGGGATAAAACAAAATAAACATAGCTCTCTGCATCGTGAAACTGATGTGTATGTACACTTGTATGTATCAGGGAGCCGATGAGATTATGTAGGGGAAAGATAAAGGGACTGGGGAGGATCTGGGGAAATAATCCACGGAGAGGGATAAAGAAGTGCATTGATTGGGCAACAGGAACCTGCGTGGCAAGCAGGAGGGTCAGCAAGGGAGTCAGTGGTGGCTGCGCGGCGCGTGCGTTATCTGCTGGTGTGCTTTCCCGGACACACATTCTGTGTACGCTCCTCATATGGAAGCGATGGCATCCCAGCAGTCTGAGGCTCTCAACTGTTTATAATTACCTGTACTCAACAGTCTGACTCCCAGGTACCTCTTCCAGGTCCAAACGCAGGGACAACACTAGATCAAAGTAGGGCAAGAGCTTTCAGCAGCATTCACTGAGGTCTTTTGCAAGAAGAAAATCAATAGAAACTGAGTACCCCTTTATTGAAACTTAAAAAATAAAAATTACTCTAAGGAGGGAATACTAGGTTTGTCAGGTAACTCTAACACCTGATAAGTTGCTTTAAAAACCTGACTCTCAAATCCTAATATGCTCACCTTCAGAAAATCCTGAATGCCTAGACACTATAGGTAAGACCCCCCCACACAAAAAATAAATATAAAAAATAAGTAAAAATATATATTAAAAATATTAAAAAATAAAAATAAAAATTTATAGATATAGATATATAGATGGTGTTCAAAAGAATCAATGGGAGCATAAGTAAAATGTGACAGACTAGCTCTGCAAGAAAGCCTTATGCTCCTTGTTCATCTCATGGTTGTTTCTGGAAAGTGAGCACCTAAGAGAACACTATCCTTCCCCAACACTCCTTGCATCTCTTCACGGTTCTGCAATTAGTTCTCACCCCTGGAATCTGACTCGGTGACACTTCTGGGCCAAGCTAATTAAGCAGGTAAGATTCCTCCACTTTTCACTTGGTCCTGATCAGCCAGGTTGAAGGGCTGTGAGCCCTGGGATGGTCATCCTCGGATGGGACGTCCCTGGGTCCTTCAGTCACACCATGAGGAAAGCTGCCTGGACACCATCTTGGCTCCTTGCAAAAGCAAGAAAGGGACTTATTTGCTTGAGCTACTCAAATTTTGGAGTTTAGCTATTACAACAGCTTGCATCATTTTAATTAACACAGAGTACTCGAGCTCTCCAGTGCTGTGCTGAGAGTGACAATTAGGTTGCCATCAGCCTCTTCCAACGTAACTGCACGTGTAAACCTTTAAATGCAGATGAACAGGATTCCCACAGTAGTATAGTCTCTGCTTGTCTCTGCATACATAGTACAATAGTAAGGTTTTTTGTTTTTTTGTTTTTTTTTTTAAGATAATATTTGGAGCAAGAGCAGGCACAGAGGAGGAAGGGAGCAGAGGGAGAGGGAGAAGCAGGCTCCCCGCTAAGCAAGAAACCCAATGCAGGGCTCCATCCCAAGACCCTGGGATCATGACCTGAGCCAAAGGCAGCTGCTTAACAGACTGAGCCATCCGGGTGGCCCAACAATTAAGGGAGTCTGGAAAGCAGCAGGGAAGACTGCAGCAATAGGACAAGCCCTAAGCTGCTCAAATCCACACAACTTGGGGCCTCTTCTAATGGAATCTAGTTCCCTCGAAGCCCAAATCACCTTGCTCTGGTCCCCTTAGAGCAGCTCAGAATCCTCCTCCTCCAGATCCCATCAGATTCCTTCCAGCCCTTTGTACTCACCTCCTTTCCCAGGTAGGTTACAGCCCTTCTGAGCCTCCGTGGGAGTGGGGCCAAGGGCACAGACATGGTGGCATTTAGGAGCAGAGCCTTTTTGTCGCAGGTATCGGGTGCTGATCGGAACCTTTACTTTTCTACTCCCAGATGCCTGTTTCCAACTATACTCAAGAGATGCACCAGTGGGATGTGTATCGACGACACATATTCCAAAGGGGGAAATGCCTCTTTGCAGACAAGTGGGAAGGAAGCGCCAGCTGAGAAACTACTTGAAGCTTGAGGTCTCTTCAGCCAGCGCAGGGCACACCTATTCCAGTGATACATTCTCCTTCTGCAAAGATAACCTGTTAATCAGGCAACAGTTTAATGAGCCCTGAATTCTTGCTTCAACCTACCACCTGGAGAGTAGATGATGAAAGAGTAGAAGGGAAAATGCCTAAGATTAAAGTTCTGACACAGGGTTGCCCAGGTTTGGAGAAAACGAGCAAAAGCAAAATCTAGCTTAACTTTTATCATCCCAGATGACCTATCCTTATGTTAAAAAACAACATAAAAGTACCCTCTAAACTCAGCTGATTCCCTACTCTTGAAAGAGTATTTCTACTGTTTTGGTTGTCTTGAGTTTTCTGGCAAACGTTCTAGATCTTGTTAAAAACTCTTTTGATATAAAAAGGAAAACTGCAATTTCTACAACCTCCTACGTTCCGTGCAAGCCCCTTGGGCCAGATGTGAGGAGCCAGCCAAGCCAGCCCACGTACCCAAGCTGGTAGCTCAGCAAAGAGGGAACTTCTGACCCATTGCCTCATGAGCTGCACGTGCACCTTGACGTTGTTAAAAGTCAGGTCTATGTGGTGGTTTTCTTGTATAAAAGTAAAGCACTTTCCATGTTAATCTCCTCCTTCAGGCACTATCACTTGGCTCTCTTATAACCAAAAGCTGGGTCAAAGAAACAAAGGCAGCATTTGCCACGACTGAGCAGTCTAAGTGGGCCCCAAAGGAAAGAAGAGTCAGATCTAACATCACCAGGAGCTCGAGAGAAAATGCCGGCACCCACAAAGGAAGAAGAGTGTCAACTGGAAAGCAACCCCCGTGATTTGGCCACATTATAAAGACAAGGACTTCATTCATCATCAATATTTATTGGGCGCCTATGACGTGCAGGGCACTATGCTAGGCGCTGGGAAGATACAAAGATAAACCCAACAAGACTGCCCTCAAAGAGCTTACAGTCTAGCAGAGGAGCATACAGTGTCTGGAGAAGACATTTTAGTTGTAAATTACCTCCCCCCACCCCCAGCCCACCAACGGGAAAAAAAAAAAAAAGGAAAGAAAAGAAAAAGACAAAAAGTTAAGTTTCTTAGACTTGGTTTCATCCATTTTCTTTTCATTCAGCAGCTTCACATAAAAAGCAGAAATCTGGAAGTCTTTTAAAATGCGTACTTTCACTACTAAACAAAATTCATTTTCATTAGAAAAAAGTCTGTTTATTGCAATTAAGAAAATCCTCAAACATCTCTTCAGTATTTTCATGAAATTTTTAATGAATCTGTTATTTGTGAAGTAAACAATTTCCCAAATTGCATCAAAACACACCATAACTTTGGGAACCCATCTTGTTAAACCACTGGCAGTCACAGATAATGCACACGGGCTCTCTGCTGAAAGGAAAGCTTCTGAAAGGAACAGGTGCTATTTACTACCAAAGTTCACGGCTTACGGTATTCCCCTTCACCCATTTCGGGTCAAATTCAAGATATTATAAAATAGCACCTCCACTAACATATACCTCAAGGATCCAAAGCTTTAGATAGAATAGTGAAAAAAAATGTTCACTGTAACCTCAAAGCCCATCTCTTAAGTGCTAACACGAGGCCGGCCAGACCTACCAAAGAACTGGAAAACAATTCCAAAAAAGGAAATTCAAATTAACCCACTTTCCTATTATACCCTTAGGAACTTCTGAAGTTTTCTACTATTTTCCTTGAAGCATAAAGAAACCAAACCTCATCAATCAGGAAAATATAAAACACGGTCAGAGCTACATGTCTAGGTTAACCTGCTAGAGAAAAGGAGTCTGTGAGCATAAATAGATGAGCTCACTTCTAACCCCACGTATTTTAGATTAAGTATCTTGCAACTCTTTTCCTTCCCCAGTATCCTGGAAATGTCCGGGCTCAGACATTTCAAATAAGACTTAGGGTTCTGAAAGTTTGAAGCCTTGGGCCTGTGTGGAGACCACAAGACTTCTGGAAACACGGGCACTGAAGGTAGGTGGTGCGCTTCTCAAACCGAGCATGAAGCCATCTGCTTTCACGCAGGATCATAGTCAACAGACAAGGCCGTGCACCCAACAATGAGTTCCTGAGACAGAGGCCTCTTATTCCCATGCTGGAGCATTCCTGTCCTAGCACTTTCTCCAAGTTGAGCAAAAACAAGAAATGGTTTAATCATTGGGCTAGTTGCACCTTTCTACTCGTCTTCCTCACCCAACTCCAAGAAAGCGGGTGGCTTGTCAGGTACACTTTAACTCAAGTAAAGGTCAACATTGACCTCTAGCAAACCCATGATCTGCTCACCACCGAGGGAAGAGGGACTAAGCCAGCGCCTGCTCCCAGCCGGGGCTCCTGCGTTCTTGCGCACGCCTTCCTGAATGCGCGTACCCAATTTTTCAACTTTGACATCTACAGAGACTACATTTCCATGTGTTTTATTTGTACCTAGGAGGTTAAATGTTCTGGGCATAAAAATCTAACAGAAATATAGTCCAATCAGCACAGAACAGTTATGGGTTAGTCTTCCCGGTCATCTTCTTGCCTTCACGTTACTAAGATGCTTTCTGTTCAATCTCTCTGCTGAACGGACAGCACAAATTTTATAGACTTGTGTGGTATATGAAAGAGCCACTATTTAAGTGAGTCCGACTCTGTCATTTTAGATAAAGAAACCGAGACCCTGAACATTTTAATGAAAAAGCTGGGAGCCAAACCCAGTCCGGTATTCATGATACAACAGCTTTGACTTTTGACAGGAACACATGCACTTACATACAACAGCTGTAAAAACCACCGTTAATTAAATGATGTATTTCCGATGAGGTAAATACAACAACTGTTAATTGAAACCCATTCTTAGGAAACATTAGCCCTTTTTGGTTACTGCTGATAGTGTAACTACAGTGTTTGGTCTTGCTTTTAAGGGTAATTGATTTGTAGTTGCTTCCTTGAGCATGTTTATTTGCTCAGGGTAGGAAAAAATCACATTCAATATGATCATATATTCAACCATGTATTATTCTGCATTTAATTTCTAAATCATTTCTACATACATCTGGATTCTTCTACTTTTAACATATGTAATATTAATTTATGCAGAGAATGAAATGAGGTATTATCTCTACATAAGTTGTTGGCAGCTTGAGGGTGTCCAGGGTAACATAAAACATAATGAAAATTGTAAGTGAATTTTGATTGGTCTATACTCTGAGCTACAGGAGAAAGGATACGCTTAGAGAATGACTGAAGTTTTAACTATCTTCCTTGCTAGGTATGAATCCTCAAAGCGATTCAATAAACTTCCGGGTTTCAGTTTCTTCATCTGCAAAGAGCTAACATCTGTACTACTTACCTCGTTAGATCATCGAGGATAACACACAGTAAAAATACAGGAGAGTGCTTCGAAGTGGAAAAGCGCACCAATAAATATTATTACCCCAATAATTATTAAAATGTGGACCTAGAAACTTTTAAATAACTACCACTCATGGCACTAGGCATGCTCACAAGAACAAACATAACTCAGAAGGTAAACCATGCAAACATTTTCAACTTTCAATGGCAATGCTAAAAATTCACACAAAGATATAATACAAAGGAACATTTTTAGAGAAAGCACTGAGACACACATATTTGGTTGACTTAAGAGACTTTAAAATGAGTTAGAATGATTTACAGCATATAAAGAGGTATTTAGTCTTTAAGTGGAGGAAGTTGCTAGTCAGCTGTAAGGAAAACAAGCATATGGGGCATTCCAGAGACAAACGGAATACAATTTCATCACTTCTGGCTATTTTGTAAACCAGGTGTCTTACAAATAACCATTTTAATTTTTCTGGTAATGCAACATAACCTAAAAAGAGAATGTCCACTTCTGCATCACATCCAATGTGAACCTGCATGAATGCGAGGCATAAAATACAGTTCTTCTAACTCCACAGGCACCTGAAAGTCTTAACTACCCTTCATGCTCACTGTATATTCCGTAAGGAACCATGGACATACAGGGAATACCTCAAACATAAATTTTTTACAAATCTTTATTGTGTAGTTGTCTTGTTTTTATATTTTTATAATATTCTGGTGGCCTTTTTTGTGTGTGTTTTGCTTGTAAAATTAAGTAGCACATTAACCTTTCCCCTTCAACTACGCCTTTGATGTTAGTTCTTAAACCACCCCCCGTAAAAAAAGAAAAGGAACAACCAAATGAAGATGCAAGGGAAGAGAAAAAGAAGATATGACTCATTAAGTATAAAAATATGTTGTTTCAAATTCAGAATAATTTAATAACTCTTCGTTATTTCATATGTATCTGGAAATGGGACAGATACGTGACCTGATCCTGTCACAAGAGGTAGAATTCCAGCATTTGGTACAACGTTCCAAGAGAGGGTTAAAGTGACATTCCTGTTTCCCCTATAAAAAGACAGAATAAACATTTTTATTAGATGTCAGCAGAAACATTTTTAGTTCAACAAAAAACATTTTTAGTTCAAGCACTGGGGTTCAAATACTTCATAACCAGCTATTTGTAGCCGGAATCCTAATCTACCAACAGAAGTCCTTTCAAATCTTTGAAATCCAGGAACGACGCTGGAAAACCAGCACTGGTTTTCTGCAGGCATCCCATAATGACCTAACTAAACTCACTCACTTCTTGTGAGTGCCAGTTATTAGAGCTATGGGTCATAAAGCTTAATTGAGTAAAACAGAGCGAGAATATAGAAAGAGATTTGAGCTAGATATCAGAAGGCGAGGATTTGAAATCGAATTCTCTCCTTGTCTAGACTGTGAACAAATCATCACTCATGGCTCCAATTTTTCATCTGCAAAACCTGAGGTCTGGTTACAAGAGCTCTCTCCTAAATTCCTTTCCAGTGTTTACTCACAGAGCTTACGAGCTAAAATGACCCAAAATCTCAGTTATTCTAATTCTTTCCCTGTGCATCAAAGGAAAGGGGGTTCAGAGAAGGTAAGCACAGCTGGAACCCTCAGTGTCAATCCTGGACACACACACTACCTCCTCTTGAAGGGCCCCCTGCAAAGGTCACAGCAGAAACAGCTAAGGGCCTTTCTCAGTACGACTGAGCCATTTCACTTACCGCACAAGAACTCAGTGCTCATCTTAGACCCATGTCTGTGGCAGTGTTTCTACCCAATTTTCCAGATCAGATCTGTATTTATTTTCTCTCAACTTTCCCCTTTTTACCCTCTAATCACTTTCTTAAAAACAAAAGTACATTATATAATTCTCTCCCCCACATATTTAATTACATGTAAAGAATGACAAAGAACCAGGGCGCCTGGGTGGCTCAGTGGGTTAAAGCCTCTGCCTTTGGCTCAGGTCATGATCCCAGGGTCCTGGGATCAAGCCCCGCATAGCCTGCTTCCTTCTCTCTCTCTGCCTGCCTCTCTGTCTACTTGCAATCTCTGTCAAATAAATAAATAAAACCTTTAAAAAAAAAAAAAAAAAAGAATGACAAAGAACTGCTCACTTGAGGCCATTTCCATCGTCAAAGAAAAAATATTTTGTTTTCATATCTTTCAACAGCAGCTTTGGATTATCACCTCGCAGAACAATCTTGTCCCAAAGGACAACTTGGTTCAGAGCCTACATTAAAATGAGAATTAATTAGATAACTCATCAGAACTTACAACTCTGTCACTTCAAATTAAAAGCAGTGCTATGCAAATACTTTAATTTACATTAATGAATACACATTTTCAGGGAATTGCTAAAATCTTAGAACATAACAAAATAACAAGTGGATAGATACAAGAAGTTGAACTTTTCTGGGACAAAAAATTTCCCTAAAGCAAATCACTGCTTTTGCTAAAACAACTGTATTACTTAGGGCCCTCAAAGCTTACTCTAAGGTTTTATTTAGACTCATGTGCACTCCAGAGTGGGGCCCTTGGAGAAACAGAGGGATTAGAATCATCGGAAAGCAAGCAAGCATACTCCTAAATCACTTTTCCCTGTAAAATTTCTGAGACCTTCCAGCCCAGTATGGACTCTGAAAAGTGTCGGGAAACTGAGACAGCTACTCCTGCTCCACCATGCTCCTCACACAGGTCTCTGCTGCCAGATTAGGTCAGGAATATCTATGTATCTCCAAGGTCTTAACATTACCAAGGAATCACTAAAGAAATGAAGTCTTCTTTACATTAATCATAGACACATCATTGTTTTATTATCGAATGTTCTAGAAATCAATTCTTTTAATCCGCTATTCTGACACATCAAAACCAAGTTCTGTTTGGAAAATGAGGGGCATAAAGTGCAGAGAAAACACATCTGTGACCGCTATTAAACCCAAGAAATCTGTTCTTAGTAAGCTATCATCCATTACTATTTAGCCTGGAAGGTCAGTTGCTCAGCGTGTGGTGACTACATTCGCTGAAAAGAAATGTGGACATTATTTCTAAGAAGGTTCAAATCTTCACCACAAAGCCTTTTTCTAGCATAAAACAGAAACATCAAGCCTGAAGAATATATAATCTAAGATATGCCAAAGTGAAATGACTTTAATGCACATTTATTCCTTCACCAAAGGAACGATCTGTTAAGTTCCCAGTTGTATTAACTTACTAGTCACACTGAGGTAAACCAGAATTATGAATATAATTTAGATATACATGTCACCAAGAAGGTTAACATATTAATTCAAATAATCTGTTGAGAGCTATAGAATGATATGTGTGTATACAGTCATTACTCTTACCTTCAGAATAGCTTTTTCTATATGTTCTAACATTTTGTTGACTCTCAAGGGCAGGGTTCAAAACCTACACAATCCAGTAATCCTAGGGCCTAACAAAATATTTGGCATAAAAGACATGCTCAATCAAAATGAATGTAAAATGAATTGAAGTACTAAAAATTCCAGTTAACTGATCAAGCCAATCAGCAGATAAAGTTAATTTTTCATCCCTTGAAAGTGAACATAGTTCCAATAAAATACAGAAGTAGACTCATCTCTAACTACAAATCACCTCTAGACTACGCTGATAACAAACATGAGAGTGAAAACAACACAGAAGCATATTGTAATTCCATGGATTTCACCATCATATTTTAATTCATTTATCACAATCACTCACTTAACACTTTCAGGGATTTCTGTTTTAGCAACATCCTATATAAAAATCTCAGTCCTTCTGGGGTGCCTGGGTGGCTCAGTTGGTTAAGCAACTGCCTTCAGCTCAGGTCATGATCCCAGAGTCCTGGGATTGAGCCCCGCATCAGGCTCCCTGCTCAGTGGGGAGCCTGCTTCTCCCTCTCCCTCTCTCTCTACTGCTCTCCCTTGCTTGTGTCTCTTGCTCTATCAAATAAATAAATAAAATCTAAAAAAAAAAAAAAAAATTCAGTCCTTCCTCTCATCTGCAACAAAAGCTCTAAATCAGACTGAACCAATAAATTTCAATCACAAATTAATAATTTTAAGTGTTTTATTCTAATAGTTTAGTAGCTTTTAATGACAAAACTTCTATAAGCTCTAGTTTATGATTAAAAAGACTACTTTTAAATCCTGAAACTGGTGAATCCCATATAATTCCAAAGCAAAGGAAGATATTTCTCAACAGATGGAGATGTTAATTATAGCTATACGGCTTAGTAAGATGATTAGAACAGCTCACATCAAAACAAAAATACAAATATTTAGGCAGATTTTAAAATAACCTGATAGGATTAAAAAAATGTGTTATCTTTATAGTTTTTTATTACATATATGGATAATGAGAGTTGTAAACACAGGTCACAGATTTTGTTGATTCAAGCATCTTGCCATCTTTTCTCCAAAGCTATGAAAAGAATACTTCATCTTAAAAAATTCGATACTCGCACCGCAACTCCACTTCCCCATTTCTTAGTACACTCCTAATTCAACAGCCTTTCTGAGCTTATCACTGGAAATGGTACCGAAAGATTTGAGCTCAAATTATTTTGAGCACAAATCCAAAATAAGCATTTATTTACAAATTCTGCACATAGTACACATCACTATTGCCATTAGACGATATATCACCACTGATAATGAACATAAATTTGCATTTCTAATAATATTCTTGACCAATGTTTCTCAGACAACTTTGTATTAGATCTCTCTAGGTTCTCTCTTTTTCTAACCCATTAATGTGGCCGAGCACCTCCAAAGAGGAACACACACATCAGCTCTGCTGTGTTCCCGCTGCTTACATGTGGTTGAACCATTTGTGTTATTTTCAGTGTGTAACTTCTCTGCAGGAATGTTTTTAAGCCGTTTTTCCATTTTGTGAGATTTGTTTATTTAAAACTATGTAACATCACCCACTGAACTGGATTATACTGTACAACTTTATAAACCGCTGAACTTGAACAAATAAATTGCATGCAGAACAGTCAACCATTCTGCCCTGCAGAATTCCTCCTCTACCCCTGGAGAACCTGCATGCTGTCGGAGACATGCGACTGTCTGACCACGGAGCTGAGCATATGAACGTCAGTCCATATTGCAAGTACTCATACAGTTTGGCTTCTTTCCCTTTTATTTTTAAACAAAAAACACATAGCTAGAGTACTCGTTTCCAGTACAGATCAGGAGCTTAGCAGTTGCCACTCCATCTTAACATCAAGTGAAAAGTTAATGAACTGAAAAACTAGCAAGTCCTCCTAACTCTATAAGGGAAGAAATAGTAGCTCTTAATGATGTTCCTTATATACCTACAGATTACCCTGCATGCACCGCATTCTGGGGACAAGAATACTAGACAGCTATAGTAACAGAAAAAATAAAAGGCTACCAACCAAAAGAGATGTTTTCTTAGTAGTCACCTCTCCAGAGGCTTAGGATTTTTACTGAACGACTCATGTCAGATATTTTGAATATGTAAGATTTATATCCTTTCATAAAGAATGAGATTTTAAGGATTATTAAAATACATCTCTCTCTCTATATATATATACTTACATTATTTTTAGTTGAATATTCTGCTGATAAATAAAGAAACAATTGCTTAACATTCCAATCAAATATATTCTCTAGATGTAAACATATTAAGGAACATAAAAATCGTAAAGCAGCAAACAACTTCTAAATCAATCTTATTCTTAATTATCCACAGCAATAATAATACTAAAATAGAAAAAAGAGAGGTGGCTCAGAAACATACTGAGACACTAGTTTAATAAAAACACAAAAAAGACAAATAGATTATAAAATCTCATTTCAAAATAAAAAAATATGTGTCAGTGAGATTATTAGCATCATTCCCCTGTGCCTCTAACTATGATTTAATAAGAAAGTAATAGAACAATACAAAATTTAGCTTTCTGTAACATTAGCCAAGTCTAAAAGAAAGAAGATTTAATCTTTGATGCATATTCAATTCCACGGAAGTTCTAAAGTATAACCAATCATCATAGTTTAAATTTACTGACAGACAAACATGAATCAGCTCATGTAATTAAACGAAATATAATAAATGTTCATGTTGCTTTTGAGCCCATGCCAACGGAGATCAAAATGTCTCAGTCCACAAAGTGCTTTGGTAAGAATATGCAGCTGAACGTCAATCCGATTTCCTCAGCTTACCAGAGTGCAAAAAAATATTCACAATGATTAATTACAAGACTGGTGTTACTGCAAAATGAAATAAATTAAGTGTCTGGATTTTATTAAGTATCATATGTAAATGGCTAAGTCATTTTATTACACGCCTTTATACATACTGACAGCAACATGGTCATTATACTCTGCTTTTAGAACTGAAGTCTAAGAATAGCTCTTTACAAAAAAAAGGCCCAATTTCAAGTTTTAGCAGCAGCATTAAGAAAAACTACAAATGATGAGATTGAGAATATATAAGTACAATAATTGAGATGTCAGGAAATTTCACTGTAATTCTCCAGATAAAGTTACTTTATGGAAGAGATCCAAACTCCCTCTTACCAGACTGTTTTAAAATGACACAAAAACTTAAAAGCTGATATACCAAGTTTCCCACAGGCCTCTTCTGACAGTTACACTATCTCCTCACAAAGTGCCTAGAGAACTAATTTCTAGTCTACTTCTAAACCCAACACTTATTTCTAAAAAATCAAGTTAAAGTAATTCCATGGCAGTCAAGAGCCCTATCAGGTAAACTCCCCGGGTTCGTCATCTGCTCCGACTGTTGAGACAGTGGCTTTACAGAAGTCCGGACAGTGCAATCACCATAGCCAATTTTAATCCTGAGGTCTTAAAAAGGTAGGTGTGATCAGACGGCATGGCAGAGAACAATGCTGCCAACATATTAATCTAAGACCATAAAAGATTACATTGGCCAAAATGGACAGTTATCAAATGGTGGAAATTCAAAAGAAAAAGATTAAATCATTCCCATTTTAAAGTAACTCTTATAAACGTTAAGATTTCTCTTGACTCTCATTATAAAAGTACTTATTAAAAAAACCATAACGGCAAAATTCTAATATGGTTTGCAAATAACCATACTGATAATGAACTTCTAAACCTTAACAGATGACAATTAACTTTTTTAACATATGTTTCTCTCTGCTATCATGAAATATGGATATATTACTTGGGATTGTACATAAAATAATCAATCTAGGAAGGCTGAGCACTGCTAACAGTTCTCTTTCTATAATCCAATCGACCTGATTCTATTTTTTTCTTTCTGAAATATTCAGGGGTGCCTGGGTGGCTCAGTGGGTTAAAGCCTCTGCTTTCGGCTCAGGTCATGATCCCAGGGTCCTGGGATCAAGCCCCACATCGGGCTCTCTGCTCAGCAGGGAGCCTGCTTCCCCCTCTCTCTCTGCCTGCCTCTCTGCCTATTTGTGATCTCTGTCTGTCAAATAAATAAATAAAATATTTAAAAAAAAAAAAAAAAGAAGAAATATTGAAACTCTCTTCAAGCTTTCAATCTGTTTAACGTTTCTGTGAAAAGTTTTAAAATCTGTTCACAAAATAATAACTGAAGAATCCATAAATAAATTTTCTCAAGTGTGAATGAGGAGATATTAAAACTATTTTACTAATGGAAATACACCTATAGAAACTTCTAAAGTCTGACTGATTCAGGGGATAGTGAGACTACTGTACCTCCCCCCAAATCACTAAACAACACGTATATCATTATACCAGTACAGAGAAGGCAATAAAATATTTTCTTAAAGGATATCAGCAGTTATATCAAATGTAATGAATCCCAGATCACTTCTTTCTCTAGGTCCAGTGAAGTCTTCTACATTTTTTCTAAAAATAAAGACAAAAGTTTTACCATTCTTCACACATAACAGCACATACAATTCACTCAGTTCCTTAAAGTGAAACACAGGAGCTTGGAGGCACAGGTGGAACAGCAAGAAGTAAAAAATCAGAGAAACTTACAAGTGGGAAAAGAGGATAAAACTTTTAATCCTGTATAAAAATTAGGTCTGTAGCTACAGCATAAACCTTAAAAGAGAATCCCCAGCAAAATGGGGGGCAGAGTGTGAAAACTGCTCCAAGGGAGAGTGAACACCTGCTGTCAGGGAGTCTGGTGGCGGGGCAGAAGGCCACAGGGGACTACAGGGGTGCGGGAAAATTAAGATGAATGGGAAGTGCTGCTGTGTTGACCGAGTGCTTCCTGTGTGTCTGGGAGGCCCAACAGTGAATTTTTCGTAATTATCTCAAATAATCCTCACAACAAGCCTACGACTTGGGTATTATTTCTATTTTTAAAAGGAAATTAAGGCCCAGGACGCTAAGAAACTTGCTCTAGATTAACAACAGCAAAAAGTGCCGGCGTCTGCTGGAATCTAAAACCCGGTACCCCGCGAGCAGCAGGAGGGGGAAAGGTGTGCAGGGCGGGGGCGGCATCTGGAAGCGCGTTGCACAGCAGAGGAGCTCTTCGGTGACTGGCTCGCCGGAGACTCCGACGAAGGCATCTAGAAAACTACGGCTGAAGAACGAGTGACCCTGACGCGAGATGGAACAGAGATGTGAGAACCGGGAGGTGGGGGAGAAGAAAAAGGGGGAAAAAAAACCCACCTACGTATCAAAAACTGTGCCGGCGAACACACATTATCGAGGCAACATTAAACCGGCACATGGACATGACAACGTCATTCTGAAATAAATCCCATTTGGGGCATTTTCGCAGACTCTTCAACCGGCCGCGGGACCCGAGCGCGGGGCTGTCGCAGGCTCTCGGCGCACCGCACCGGCTCCCGCCAACTTCAAAGCGGCTGCGAGTCCGCGCCGCCCGGAAAGAGGCAGCGCCCCCAGAAGGCAGAGCCCCCGAGGGAGGCAGCCCCCACACCCCCGCGAAGGCGGCCGGGCGAGAACCGCGGAAGGCCCGCACGCGGGGCCGAGTCCGGTCTGAGAGGGCAGCGCCGAGGCGCGGCGGCCGGCGGGGAGCGGGGAGCGGGGAGCCGGGAGCGGGGAGCGGAGCCGGGAGCCGGCCCGGGAGCCGGCGGGCGGGCGGCGGCGCGGCTCCGCTGTTGTGTTGCTCCCTCATTGGCCGGCGCGGGCGGGGGAAGTGAGGAACAGGAAGGAAGCCGAGGCACCGGCCTGAGGAACACTCAAAATTAAAATTTAAGAGCAAGCCCGGGAATTCGCGGCGGAGGGGTGGGAGTTCGAGGGGAGGCCGAGAAGCCGCGACGTCCACCCGGGCGTCCGTCCTCGGGGGCGCCGGCCGCGGAGGAGCGGCGGGGCGGGGGGAGGGGGTCCCCCGGGGCGGCGCGGACGCCCTGCCCGCGGCGGCCCGGCCTCGGTGCCCACCCCGGCCCGGTCCAGGCGCCCCGCCCCGCCGGCCGGGCCTCCGCCGCACTCACAGCATGATCCGCGAGACGTGCAGCCGCACCGGGACGCTCCTGTCTTTGAAGGCAGTGGTGATGAAGCAGCCGAAGGTGAGCGCCGCCATCACGCTCAGCGAGAAGGCGAACAGCGAGTTCGCCCGCGACAGCACCGTGTTCATCGCGACCGTCTCCCCGGAGTCCCGTTCCGCACGCACACCAGGGACCCCGCTCCGGCCCCGGACCGGCTCCCTGCGATCCGCGCCGCCTGCGCCGCGCGCGTCCCGGGAGCGCGCGCCGCCGCGGCCCCGCCTCCTTTCCGGTTCCTCCAACGCCGGCGAGCGCGCGCGCACCCGCCTCCCCGGACACACCCACCCTCCCGGCCTATCGCCGCCACCAATCAGCGACGAGCAAGGAGGGGTGGGGTTTCTCCGCGGAAGGCCCGCCCCCTGCCTTCGCTTCCTCTCCTCCGGGCCCCCTGGTTCGCCTACCCCCGTTTCTTGGTCCTTCAGCATGGTGGTCAGCCCCGAGGCTTCTTCAGCGCTACTGTCTTATTAATTTGCACTTAAATCCGGCAGCAAGGCCAGGTAGTTTGGAATGTATTCTGAGGCGTCGCATATGGAAGCAGCACTTCACAAAACTCTTTCCCTTTGTCAAATCTGGTCAAAGTTGGAACAGTTTTTTGGAGGGTATGTATGGGGCAGGGAGAAAGGCCTTCCAGGTCCCCAAAACCAGTTTGCCTTTCCTTTACTTTCCACGTCCAGCCTTAGTCCAGTTCCTACTAATGCTTCGCCTTCCAACTACAGACTAAACCTATTTTAAAATTGATGCTACCAATTTTGAATATTTGCATTTAATGGGGCATTTCCAATAACTAAAAGAATGGTTGCACTGGGTTTTTAGGATCAAAGGAGATAATTGCTATGGAATTGCTATACAGCACAATGTAGAAAAGTTTTAAATTAGCAAGCCGTCAACACATGGTGGCCTCACATCTTGGCTTTGCACTCTGGTTCTTTATTCCCTGGGCCCTCCTGTCTTCAGACTTACTTTTTGAATCTGGCCATTCAGTCCAATGCCTTTGGTCCTCCTGTGTACTTGACTATTTGCCTGCATGAAAAGGTAGCTCATTTGGTGACTGCTGCCTGTTCCTCATGACATGCCAGACTAGTCCACTGACCATCCTTGAGGGTTATCAGAAATTATACCAGGGGCCGTTGGTTCCTGAGGATCTATACCACACTCTCCCAAGGAAAATGAAGATCAAGGGGGCCCTTCCGTGTTCCCTAGACAATCAAAGACATCCAAATTTGCTGAGATTCTTCTAATGGTTTAGGCAGTTAATGTCCAACTTCTCTGCTCACATCACCTAGACCCTATGCTTGTAGGAAAGTGAGAAAATGTTAGTGAAGCTTTTGGCATTTTCTTAGTTGAAGAACCTAATTATCCTTGCTCTTTCTGGCCTCCTCCAATTCACTCAGAGATGCATGGTTGAAACTATATCTTGTACATGGCCATGGTAAACATCTGGTCACTGGAGAACCCACATACATCCTGGGCATGCTAGTCCCACCTGAGTAATCAGCCTCAAGGTTGGCTTTGGGGAATTACCCTATTATAATACATTCAGACCACTGAAGCTCTAGGATAAGTAAGATCTGAAAATTCAGGCCATGCCTGGTGAGGTTTATTTCCTTCCTTAACTCATTTGAATAACCCTTATTCTAGTATATGTGCTGCCAAAGCGAGCACTAAATAACCCTTATTCTAGAAATGTTTCTAGATACCCATTGGCAAACAGAGCCAGCTGTATCTGGAATGGAAATAAAAGGGGAAAATAGTTAAGGGAACTGTGTAGAAGGGTTAACATAACAAGTCTGAGACTTCTATCCTTAGAGGTACCTGCTTGCAAGATTTGCCCTTCGGCATCCTGCCTCTGAAGGCAGGGCTGATGAAGCAGCCGAAGGCGAGTTCCACTTTCACACCCAGCGCTCAGCAAGAAGGCGAAGAGCCAGTTTGCCCACAACAGCACGGTGTTCACTGTCGCCCCCAGGCCCTAGGAAATTGGCAATAAACAGTTCCCTGCACTGATATAAAACTTTTCCTAAATGATTAAAGTGACTCCCTGCACCGAAACTGTTAATTGAAACAATGTGGTTTATGCCAAACACCTGCTTTCCTTCTGGAAGTTTGGAATGGCAGACGGGGTCTATACAACCCTTCCCAAGTGCAAACCCTTGGCACTGAATCTAACGCTTCCTAGGAATTAAGCACATCCACTGCGATTCCAGCGGGAGAGAAGTCTTTGAAGCTTCCCTGGTTTCCTCCAAACCTTCCTGTGCACATTTTCCCTTTACTGATTTCACTTTGTGATCCTTTTACTGCAATAAACCTTGGCTGTGGGTGTGACTGTATTCTAAGTCCTGTGAGTCTTAACACAGCAAACACCAACCTGAAGGGTTCTTGGGGAACCCTAACACAAGGACTATCTCCCGTTTCATAAATTTTAATATAAAAATGGCCTTAAGGATTTCTACCAAAATCTAAGAAAATTTAGCCCATTCTATTCTCTAAGAGGAATAGTAAGAGCAGTAACTTTTTTTAATGCTAAGTCTAATGATTGTGCTCTGTGTTTTGTTCAAGATGGTGTACTGTTTACACATTTTGACCTATCATGCTTTGCATTTATTGTACCTGGTTTTCAGATTCTCTTCTCCTTTCAGTTTCCCGGTGCCTGTGGCAGGCCCTATATGTGCTCTTAAGTCACACGGACACGTCTTGACCTTGAGTTTCTACTTACGCTTGATCTTACCAGTTTTCTGCTTTTACACACGTCCACTGCACAGGATGAGAAGATGTTTTCACTACTTGTTCTTAATCACTGAGCCATTCAGTGTCTTCATCTGCTCATCTGACCTCCCTCTAGGGGGCAGAAACCAGGCAAAATCCGTTATCTCAGTCAAGTATATTTTTTGTGTTGATTTATTACTACTTTCGTGCTCCTCATTTATATATGTGAGCTGAGAAGAACTTAAAATCAATTTATAACAGAGAAGGTTAGCAAACTCTGAGTAAAACCAAAAATTGCTTTCTTTCTGAGAATTTTAACTACTGAAGATATCTGAAAGGTTAAAAACCCATATGGGACTCTATTATTTCATCTTAGTAACTTGCAAAAAAGGAATAAGAAAATACCTGAATTATTTATATTCTTACTTTGAAAGGTCTATTCTGTAGGGGAAAAAATGTTTCAGGAGAATATACTAGGTTTCAACTCCTGAATTCTGGTATATGTTTAAATTTTTTACTCTATTACACTTCTGTGAATCCTTACATCAGAAGGAAGTAAATAGTACCATTCAAGTGATGAGAATATACGACTAAAACTGAAATTCTCGAAGCACAAATTCTGCTTCTGTGCTTTAATCATGTGTCACATTTTAGGAGTTAGTCATAAGTGTAGGGTGTTCTAGAGCAGATGGGGAAGCAAAGGACATGTGACCTGGCCTAAGATCTGTTAACAGATGCTGAGAAAATGGTCTTGCCATGTACCCTGATTTTACCACCCAGTGCTCCAATGGCATTCCCAGGACAGTGGTGACATAAGCAACAATCAGCATACGAGATGTAAGTTGCATGTGCACTCTTAGGGTGTCTTTCTGCTTTTGCATTGCTCATTTGTTTAAGACACATTTCACTCTAAGTTACCACAGTTAACAATAGGTAATTTTTCTGACAACTTCATTGGAAAGATCCCAAGTGATTCCTTGGAACACCAACTGATTCTTGACACAAAGATCCCTAGAAGAAAGCAGTGACTACATCATGTCTTCCTTCTTCTCTTAAACAAGATAAAGAAGAGCAAACCTTGAGCCAACCCACAAATTATGTTTCTTCACTTGGTGCTTTCATTGAGCCTTTGGATACAGATGTGGATACAGAGACGGACATACATGACACTTGTACTTTCCTTTGGTTCAAGAGCTTGAAGTAAACTTTTAATTCTTCTAGAATTATAAAACTACAATGGATGGTTTTAAAGTAAGAGTTATTGTGTGTAACATCTTTTTAAAGCTATTTAAAAGCTTGGGGAGAATTGCTGGAATAAAACATATGCATGATGGATATCTGGGAACATACCTTGACCACTGAGTTTAATTCTTTCAGAGAGAATTCTTGGTAAATCTTTTCACTGAAGTTGGGTTTTCTGGCCACATAATCTTGACATATTACATGCACTCATTTAGGCTTGATTTTTCTGCTTGTAAGAAAAGAACCCCCTGTTGGCAAACTTACAATAGAGGTAGTACTCAGGCATTGGGCAGGTAAGTGGTAATTAAACAAGGTGTCCATGAGAATATAGAATGCTCATGGGTATTCAGGGTAAGACTCCCAGGTACTAAATTGAATAATCAGGTTGAACTTAGAGGTAGAGACTATGGCAGATTCTCAATCCTATCTAAGATAAGGATGAGAATGGGAAGGGAATGTTATAATTTGAGGGTAAACATGGCTCAAAATCACTAAGGAGGCTTATGGAGCAAAGCTGCAACAGCTGGGTCCCAGATCCCAGTTAAGGAACTTTGATAAACAATGCTGCATTCCAGAGCACAGAGGTATTGATACCGTTGATAAGCTTTCTTCCCATGGTCAGGACTGAGTAAACAGCTACAGAATTGAAACTGTAGGTTATAGGGCGGGAGGTTGGGGTGGTGGAAGGATCATCTGTTATTGCCATAAGAAACTTGGAAACAGGACCAGGAGGAGAAGATATGGGGAACAGGAGGGCTGACATTAAATGCCTATTTTTATTTTCTGTTTTAAAATAAAATATCCATGATTATGTGAGTCCCTGAATCAAATCTCAAAACTTTTTTTTATGGGAGGATAATTACAAATTTCAAACATACAAATAAAAATGAGCTGTTTTTAACTCAATTATTCTGTGGACTTTATCAAATGTTTGAAGCTTCTTTTCAATTTATTTGTACATATATTATTTAATTTACTCTATAATCATACGGCAGGTACTATCTTAATGCAAAAGATACTTTTGAAAATTTTCAAATTAAAATAATATCCTATTATTGAATTATTCCAACCACGCATTCTGCAGCATAGACCAGCCTGTAGTACAGGTTTTTTCCCACTGATTAAACACATTTTGCTGCCTGCATTATATAAACTATTGTAACACCTGAATCATGTAGGCACTCAATAAAAGGTAGCTTGTTCATATCGGCACTGCGAAAAGTCAGTTTTATCTAAACATACATTTTGGAAGTCAAGAATACTTGCTTTCAGTGTCGTAGTTAATCCTTCCTCCCCAAGCTTTCATGTAACAATCCCATTTCGATAGAACAGAGCACTGAGTTAAAGCCTAATCAACAATGAATGCCACAGGTGTTGGGAAGAAGGGAGTGTACAAGACAGAAAGAAGACGTTAGACCTATGTTCCAGAGTGGGCTGTGAGCTACTTTGGAGATGACCTGCAAATAGAAACCTATTAATTGTTTAATTTATTGGCTATTACCTGAGGTAGAAGAATGACAGAAGGTCTGGGAGAAGGTGAAGAGTAGAAAATAGAGCACTCATCCAGATTCACTCCCTCCGGGGGAAAGCCTCGTATCTAAAAGCTCGATATGAATAGCGCTGCCATCTGCAGATATGACATCCATCTCGGGCGCCTGCAGACGCCACTTCCATTGCAATGTGGCAACAGAGACCGGTGGAACCCTCTGGCCCCATTAAGCACTGAGGGCTCCCCGTGACGCTCCAGCGAAAGCCCCTGCACAGCCTGGGAAGTCGCCACTCCGAGCTCTGCCATCACACTCTCCAGACAAGGCTGGAGCTCTAAGTGGCTCGGTATTGGCATCTGAGGTCATGCCAAAGCTGTAAAGCGGCAGTGGGATGTTGCTGAAGTACTAAACAGTTCATGACAAAAACCTGAGAAGAGACAAAAGGCGGATCCCCCACGCTGTCCTTCTGCAGCACTTTACGTGGTCCCGACTCTGCCTTTAGAACTGATCTCTTGGGGGGGGGGTGATCTCTTGGGCGGGGGGGGGGGATAGTGATCTCTTTGAACGAGCAAGGCTTAGTTTTTAACGATACGTGTATTTATAAGCCTACTGTGTGCCTAGCATTGTGTGAGCCTTTTCATTTCATTTCCTAGGGATGCAATAATGGGCAAAACAGCTCTGGTTCCAAAGCTCAGGGCTTATAGCCCGGCCGGGGCGGACAGACTGAACAACAAATACACGATCGAAAATTGTAGTAAGGGCTGTGAAGGCAAAGAAGAGGTTGCTGAGAGAGACCGTAAAGGAGATGGCGTGCTTAGGAGGGCCCGTGGGGAATTCTCTCAAGATGCTTTCAACTGCAAGAAAAGCTGAGAACCAAAATGGTAGACACAGTAAGGACATCCCTCCTCTCACCTAGAGGACGTGGAGGCTCAGCTTCATGATGGCTGGATTCAGTGGCCCATCTGGGTCATCAGGAGCTTGGGTTCTCCTTTCTGCTCTGCTGTAGTTCTCTGCTTCCTTTTAAGCTTGGGTCTTTTTATGTCATGTCTCAAACAATAGAAATTTATTTTTCTCACTCTTCACTGGGATTACTCGCCTTTTATTCACATCCAGCATGAGAGAAACAAGCTTATAGACTAAGGACTTCTCTTCAGCTCTCTAGGCTAATTGAGCCATGTTGGTAGAAAGGCTGCTGGTTTTCCACCAACATCCCTTATCCTCAACTTCAAGCAGGGCACACAGCCACCGGAATAAAGATTACATTTCTCACGTTTCCTCACAGCTACATATGGCCTTGTGACTAGGTTTTAGCGATGGAATGTAAATGAAAGTAATTTGTGTAACTTCTGGGATCAGTTCTCACTGGGAGGGAGTGTGCCTTTCCTTGTCCCTTCTTCCTTCCTGCGGCTTGAATGTGAATGCGATGGCTGAGTTGCCCCCACATATTGAAGATGATGAAGCAGTAAGTGTCCTAAGTGCTGGGCACCTATGGCCGTGCTCCGTCCTCTAACTTCTTCCAGACAAGGAGAAACCCATTTGTGTGTTGTTCAAAGCACTAGCTGGGGGCATGTTCTGCTCCCTATACCTCCCAGCAAATGCACTCTCCCTAAGTCACTGGCCAGACCAAAGACCGCCATATGCCAACGGACTGATTCCGGCCACTGCTCTTGCCTGGACTAAGGATGTGGTTAAGACTTCCCAAGTTGCAAAGATCGCATGCAGGAGGGCTGGATGAAATCATGGAGTGGTTAGGAAGGAGGAAGGGAGGGATTTTGCTGAGTGTGACTGACCAACAGTGACCACTACTGAGGATGATTTGTTAACCAGGTAAAAAGGGAAGGGCTCAGTAAGACAGAATGAAAGTGCGTGTTCAGCCTCTGACCAAGAATCTGCTTGGATGTGGATGTGTTCACAGAACTGAAAGGAAGTCGGTTCAATAAATGAAGGGGGAAAATGATGTCAGACCGGGCAGGAGTTAGATTACGTAGACCCTTATGGCAAAGCTATATCCATGTTTGCCCAGGACTGTTCTGGTTTAACCATGTTGTACTGGAAAAATTGTAATGGTATTTCCTTTCACTTTCAAAAATGTCCTGATTTGGATAATAAATTCCAAGAGTATGCTAAAAATAGAGCCTATGTTAAGGAATTTGGGCTTTATTCTAAATACAGTGGGATGCAGTCTTCATCCTCATTCTGTTTTAGTAAAAGTATCAGGCTTTTATAGTTGTTTCAAATTTTATCTTCTAGCTACTCCCTTGTTTGTTCCCCTAGGTCAAGCTAGAAAATTCTTCCTGCATTGGCTGCAAGGTCAACTAGCCTCAAAGAACTGATCAAAGCCCAGTCCTGCCTCTTTCTGAGCTACATGACGTTCCCTACAAGATTGCTTCTCTCAAAGCTAGATTTCTAATCCAGCAGTACAATTACTGCATAAGGAATCTCACTATGTTGTTGAAAACTATATTTCTATGGTTTAAATATTCTTTCTTCTCAAAATGGAACTACCATACAATCTAGCAATTCGAGTTATGGGCATTTATCCAAAGGAACAAAAACACCAATTCTGAGTGTGCATTCCATTGTTTGTTTCACCATTATTTGCAGTAGCCAAGAGATGGAAGCAACCTCAGTACATTCAGTGGATGAAATCATAAAGAAGATGTGATACACATACATACGTATGACAACACAATATTACTCAGCCATAAAAAAGAATGCAATTTTGTCCTTTGTGATGAGGATGGACTAGAGGGTATTATGCTGAGTTATAAAAATTAAGACAGAGAAAGACAGATTCTGTAAGATTTCACTTATGTGTGGAATCTAAAAAAATCATAACGATAAGCAAAAAAACAAAACAGAAACATGCCCATAGACACAGGAAAGTGTAAGTAAGTCATGGAGATGTAAAGCACAGTGTAGGGAATATAATCAATAATGTTGTAATCATTTTGTGTGGCAACAGATGGTAACTACATTTATCATGGGGACCATTTGGGAATGTATGAAAATATCTAATCACTATAATGTACACCTGAAACTAACAGGATATTGAATGACAATTATACTTCAATTTAAAAATAATAGTAAATAAATATTCCTGTTTATGGTACTTCTTTTCAAATCCTTTCTAACTTACTTTGACTGGCCTTGTAGCCAGAAAGTCTGTGGAAAATTCTTCTTCTGTCTGCTTTTTGACCTTAGGCAGGTTATTATACATTTCCTAGGCCTCTTTCCTAGATCTATATAGTTACTTATAAAATGGAGCTATTACTACTATTAGTAGGGGCAGTATTAGTCCTCTAGAACTGCCATCACAAAGTATAATAAGGGTATAGACTAGGTGACTCAAACAGCAGAAATCTATTTTCTCACAGTGCTGGAGGCTTTAAGTCCAAGATCAATGTGCGGTCAAGGTTGGTTTCTGGGAAGGCCTCTCTTCCCGGCACGTAGATGGCTATCATCTTGCTGTGTGCAAGTCCCATGGCCTTTCCCTGTATGGAGAGAGAGATTGAGAGAGAAAAAATGTCTCTTCCTCTTCTTGAAAGGACACCATTCTTACCAGATTAATCTCCCCCCACCCTTCTGACCTCCCCTAATCTTTAGTAATCCCTACAGGCCATATCTTCAAATACAGTCCATTGGGGGTTAGGGTCTCAATACATGAATTTGGGGAGAGATATAATTCAGCTCATCATGAGGGGGATTATGAATAACAAATGAGATACTGTTTGAAAAGCACTTGGAATAAAGTTTAATATCCTATATTTCAATATATTTTAGGATATAGAGAAATATAGGAATTTCTTTATATCCTAAATGTATATTCTAGTTCTCGATAAATGTTATCTGCTACTATTGTGGCTATTAGGTGGGATTCTTTTTTCTTAGGACTAAACTCTATCATTTTATCCCTGCCCTCCTCTTCAAATGGACCTTTATATCCAAGCTCTTAGCGACCGGGACAGTCATGTACTAAATGGGCTTTAATGAGTCATTATTTATCCAAATCAATGATTCTCATATGTAAAATTTAACATTGCTATTTATACTGTCTATAAGAAAACAGAAACTGAGGATATGAGTTAATTGCTTTATTGCGACCAAAGTAGAGGAGGGCAATATTATATACAAAATTAACTGGGAAGAAAAGGGTATCTTTGACACAAGTCATGGTAAGTATTATTTGAAAGAATAATCCAACACAAGCAGTGATAACAGTCATGATTATTGGCCTGATCTGTAGATCCAGAAAAGAAAAAGGGCCTAACTTTGTATCTGTGACTTTGATACATCTGACACAATTATGATATATGCCATCTCGCTATTTTATTATAAACTATATTCATCTTATTCATCACCTCGGGGTTTTAAATAGTAACTACTTATAATGTAGTTAAATGCTATTTTAATTCTCCATTAACTATATTACAGATTCACTCCAAATAATCTTGTGCCTTCCAATGTACAATATCAGAGCCAAGATATTCTAGAACAATAGTTCCCAAATGTGGCTTCACCAATTGGTTACAAAAGAATCAACCGAGATATTGGTTTAATATCATTTCTCAGGCCCCGTGGAATCAAATCTCTGCGGACGATACCCTACAGATTTCTCCCTCAAGTCAGACTTGTTGCAAGGGTTCTTGCTTTATTAACAGTTAAAGCTCAGGAACACCGATGTGAGTATTTTGGTGATATCCCATCATAGTTAGTCGTAACTCCCGAGTTTCTTGAATTTTCTAAGAATTTTATGGAAAGTAATTTGAACCCAATCCTTAATTAAAGTTTACAGGTAGAGTCTTTCATGAAAACCAATGCACTGCCTTAAACACTAAAATTGGTGGAGTTTACATCTAGAGTTGGACAAATGCATTTAAACCTCTCTACAGATTGGCACACTGAAAAATAGGCATGGTCAAAGCATGTTCATCTTCATTATATTATAGAATATCTATATGGAATATTTATTTGGGATCCAGAAAAAATAATCTGGAGTGAGTAAGAGGTAGTGGGGATAAATGCTTATTCTCTAATTTGTTGTATGCCATTATCAGTATTTTATAATAGTTTTTGGCTGCTTCAAACGTTTACCATTTTATGAGTCATTTTCCTGCTCACTTTCATAATGCATTTTCAGATGTGGACTAACCACTACTATTTTCAGTAGAGCTATTTTTAGTTTAGATCTCAAAATGAGAAATACCTCTTAGTGCCTGTCATAGTTGCCAAAGTAAAATCAAAATATTTAATGACAGCAAATGTTTGAAGGGAACTTTTTAGATTATGTAATATAGGAATAGCTAAATTGTCATTTTTATTTGTAGTCTACATTTAGCCCACATAATGCTTTTGTTCAGTCAATGCATTATGGGAATTAAATATGATAATATGTTTTTTTAATTATTTGGAAACTATTTCTTATATGTATATAACTAGTCATAACATAGTTATAACATGTTATAATACATATATATTAATATATAAAATGCATAATAGATATCCAAATGCAATATGTCTCTCTATATAAATGAAGCTAACAGAATTATTATTCTTAAATATAACTGTATATTATTAGACTGGTCAAAACAAAACATCATAATTTTTTGGTTAAGCCAACCACGTTAAGAGTAGGAGTCTGTTTTATAGGCTATGAAACACTGGTTTGATATTTCCATTGTGTTTTTTTAATATCTGATTGTTGTTTTGCCAGAGGGATTTTGTCTCTGTAGAAGACTTGCTTTAATGAAGACTTGTTCATTATCTGTTTTATTACTATGTAAAACAATAAAGTTTGGTAACAAGGTAGAGAAGCTGTTAGCAAGAAAGCTGAAAATAGCAGGCAAATTCCCCATTACTGTGGAAAGGATTCACATTGAGCCTCCTACCAGAAACTGTATGTAGTAGATCATTTCCTAAAAATTGCTTTGGAAGATACAAGAGAGACTGATGCCCGTCAGGCTACTTCTGCAAATTCATATGCACAGAGAACTCTAAAAGCAAAGAAAGTAGAAGATTCTGATAGCACCAGCATACTGAGCTTGCTACGGAGGCTGGTACCCTGACATGTCCCATGCAAAGATTCCTCACTGTGCCTGACTGGTCTAAAAGTAAATTATTTGAAGACCAGCAGAATTAGAAGAGAAACATTTCATTAGACTATCAGTCATATTTAGATCTGACACACTATAAATACATCTCATGCATAGAGACCCACTCTTGTGAGTTCGAATGATCAATTATACTTTTATTGAGAGAAAATAATTTTCTAATATGTGACTTTGTCAGAAGGCAGGTTAACAGCTGACGCATTACTGAAGATACCGGTGCAGATTGTCAAATAATCATTTTTCACAAGGAACATTCTAAATCAAGTATCTGTAATTCTTTGGTTCCTAAATTTTTTTTTTTATTACTGTGGTGGTCAGTATTTATTACCCAGTAAAAAACTGAGTACATTGATGATGGAATCAATATAGCTTAATCTTGAGTGAAGCTTTTGTTAGGTTAAGAGGGCGGACATCTGTCATTCGTGTCTACCCAAATTTTTGTCAGTGCTCTCTCCATACGGGGATAGTCGTCCACACTGTGCATTTTGCCTCCCCAGTGCAGGACCCAAGAAACTACCTTTCCCAGCACTGCTTGTCGCCAGGGTACCAACAACATGTGACTTAGACTTCACCAATCAGATAGAGCTTGATGAACCTCTGATTTGATTGATGACAGGAAAAAACAGAGAACCGACCTCCATACTTGCAGGCAGGGCTGTCCCTGAGATCCAGGGTGAGTGAAGCCGTGTCACTGATAATGGCTGATAATGGCCTACAACAAATCACACCATAATCAGAGGAGTTTGGGTGGTCTTGATGGCAGTGGTACCTTCTAGATCACCATAGAAGCAGCACAGGTCTGAGGTCAGGTAAGGTAGCTGCTCCCTCAACAGTTCTTTCTGTGCTATTTAATTTTCACTTTCTTTTATTCTAGTCATTCACAAATGCTGGCTTCATGTAATTCCTATTTTAAAACGTCATTTTGCAGCATGAGACTTATCAGTATCTTTTTGTTCCTGGAGTATCAAGCCATTATTGACTTCTGAACCTATCCCAGTACATTATAATGAACATGAACCATGTTTTCTCACATTTTGGTAATTTGCTTTATAGTATTTAAGCTCAGCTTAGTTTCAAAGTGACAGATGGCAACTAATTGCCAATAATTTATTAAGCAAATGCCATGTGACATACAGAACTAGAATAGGGAAATCATAAGCTGTGGACATGTTTTTAAATGTACACTGATTACATATTTCTATGGGGTTAATTTTCTAAAATGAAGCCCAAATATCTCACAAGATTTTTAACACTGAAGTCTTTTCTCAGGACTTTTTCCGTTTTGTTTCTAAACACAGTTGTATCCATGCTTCACAAAGCAGTGTTGAACTCTGGTGCCCCAATTTTGTGGTACTGCACATCCAAACTTTTGTTACGCCATCTCTTTGGTATTACTCTTCGAGGCTTTCCGTTCCCTCATTAGCCAATTAATCACCAAGTTCTCGCAAACGTACCCTTCACTGTATATGGTGTTCCTGCCCTTCTCTCAATTTTTACTTCCATTACCCTCATTCGGAGCATCCCCACCTCACCTAGTCTATATTAGCTTCCGTCCTGCCCTCCGATCCTACGCTTGCCCTCTCTGAGTCTATACACACCAGCCAGCATTATCCTCCCTCGCTTTTATTAAAGGCTTCCAATCGCTTGTGTGAAAATCAGCCTTGGGAAGCCTCCCTAATACGAAGTCGGGAGGTCTCGGCAGGGGCGATCTCACGCCCTGTCACTCCACGTCCATTGCAGACCCAACAGGACGAGATGAACTTCACCTTACACAGACTTGATCTTGCACGTGCGTATTAGTCCACTTTCAGCCGGAGGGAGAGGTGCTGTCCTCAAACCCCTGACCTGGCAACAGCTCCACCAGGGAGAAGCCACCACTCCTCGAGCTCCGCGTTCACTGCCGTGGTCTTTTGGTTCCTAGCATCCTTCCGGCTTCCCCGTTTTCCTCCTAGAAAGGCCTCCCTTTCCTTGGTTCCTCCCTCTTGCCCATGGTCTGAGCACGGCTTGTTTGCCCCAGGCTGCAGCGCTTTTATTCACGACTAACCCATCTTTTGCTGGTAAAACAACTGGCCTTTTTACTTTTCAGGCGAGCACTTTCGTGGAATTTAGAGTAAAATCCTATGTAGTTGCTGCGATGTCGCAGTTTGGGGGCCTCAAGAAGTCTCTGAGCCAGACCATCGCCTGCAGGAGGTGGAGTCGAGAGGTTCACGGGCGATTCTCAGGACGACTAACAGCTGAGGGCAGCCCGCAGGCAGCCGTTGCAGCGGGAGATGCTTCTCTTCGGAGGGGGGATCTGGGCCGCACATGTCAGCGTCCACTGGCCATGGCCCTGACTGTCCCCAACCCAGCCCATTCGTGTCATCTCAGCCCCACACAAGTCCTGGGAAGCCAAAATCCTCCCTCCTGGGCCTGGAACGCTCTTCACGTGGCCAGCTCTCTCGTTCTTCAGCTCTCTGATTCCATCACTTTCTCTAAAACGTGGTCCCCTCGCTTCCCTAATCGCGGACCCCACTGTTCTGTTTAGTCCGGTGCTGCCTTTATTTCCCAAATTGCTCACATCACTGTCTCTGTCTTTTAAATTGTTTTTCTTTGGTTTCTCCACAAGACTGTAAGCTCTATGACAAAAGCAAAACCCATTTTGCTCACACTGGTCTTGCTAATATGTAACCTTTCCTGGCACACAGCAGACGCTTAATAAATCTTTATTGAATGAATGAATGAATGAAGTCTTCAGCACGTTTTCGCATTAGGCAAGCTTCATGATCGCCTAGCTCAGAGTGACCTAATTGTGTCAGTCAGACAGGCTAAATGCTGTGGTAACAATTTTAAAACTTAAAGTGACTTAAAAATGCAAAGGATTTTTAATGCTCCCTCTTCTTTTCCCTGCTGGCGAGGTGGGAGGCTCCATTCTGTACTGTCTTCATTCAAGGTCCCAGGCTACGCGAGGCTTATTTTCTTGCTTCTGTTATTTGCTGAGGCAAAAAAGAGGGAACGAAGTGAACTGTGCGCAGACCCCACAGGCTTCTTCTGGAAGTGATATACACGTGCTCACCTATTACTGATCAAAGCAAGTCACACGTTCAGGTTCAGTCATGAACCTGAACCACTCATTCATCCCCTGAATGGCATGCACTCCAACTCAGCTGTGGTCTTACAGGGTAAGGAGACAATGTCCACAAGAAAATGTCTGTAGCATCTAATACATTTGCAGCAGTTTTGCCTTGTGTGATGAAAGTACATTTTTATCTCTGGAAGGTCACGTTATGAAGGACACCTCTGGGCGCATTACATAAAATTCTTAAGGAGAAGCCAACGTGTGGCAAAAGTGAGCCTACTTGGCATAACCCGTCACTGAGGTATAAGCCTTTTATTTATGGACATAAATAGGAACTTGAGAAAATCCACTGATAGCTGAGAATCATTCCAAAAGGGAAAATAAAACCTGCTTTTGTAATACATTTGCAAAATTACTCCACAAATGCCTAATTTTGTCTCAGAGCTAGATTGGAACAATGATTTTTAGCATTTGGATTGCTAGAATATACAGTTTGTGGCATTATTTCTTCATTTGCCTCCACTGAATTTAAGGAATTTGTGGCAAGGCTCTTTTCCAAGTGATCATCTACCAACTCCGTGTGTGTGTGTGTGTTTACATGTGTACTGAAAACTGTAGGACATGTATTTCTGGGACACTGTAGCAATAATTAACACTAATAATGTATCAAAGCAACTTTAAAGTAATTATTACACATGTAAGAATTATTACAGTGACTGTCTTACTAGAAATGCACAATATTGTTGTCATTAATCACAACAACAATAACTAAATTAATGATGGAACTATCCCTACTAATGAGTTGTTCAACGACAAGATTGAGAAAGATGAAAGAAATGATTAAAATCAGAGCTTGATACATAGGTGTGTGGTTACTGGATAGCGTATCTGGTTGAAGGAAATTTAAATGATAATTACCTTACAAGGTCACCTCACACAGTTATAAAAGGCCTATAACATAAATCTGATTAGCAAATGTCACCAGACATTTATCTATGAAACAAATCAACACTCCACTAAAACTAAATGCATCTTGGCCCAGCTGGACATTAACTATCAGTTAATCACTGTATTATCAGAGTGGATTATCACGAGATAAAACTGAGGAAGGAAGAAGCCTCAAGACTTTATATACAAAACTGTTTCTAAAATGGAATGTTATGGGGTATTTAATTAATTAATTAGTACTCAGTACAATTAAACTATTAAATAAAGTCGCTCCCTGTTTGGCGGTGACCTGATTATGGTAATTCTCTGCTGTCGATTTATGAGGATGTATTTTTATATCTACACACAGATGTGGAAGAGAAAAATGGGTCAGCAACAGATGATAGTCTTTACGACTCATCGCCAATCAGTATAATTTTTTAAATTAATCATGGTTGTCTCAAGAACTCAAAGGCTACTCTTCTTACCTTTTTTCAAATAACATTTATTTTTTGTTTACTCTTAGGAAATTATGGATCAAAATTTGGGCATAATTTTTTTTAGTGTTTGAACTAGTGAATGCCTTTTGTTCCAAGATACAAGAGCACAGGTTCCATGACTGCATAGAACCGTCGTATTCGTCACTGTTTTCCAGTGATTACTGAAAAACAAAATGCCTCAAGTGTTTTTAACTACCTTTATTTCAGAGGACTTAGGCATAAGCATTTTAAGAACTATTACTGGTTTATTGAGACACATAAAGCTTTTGCTTCTTTGCTTTTTTCTGCATACGTTTTCTCCAATCCTTTGAGGACTCCTACTAAATATTCTTAACATTTGGCATTGGCTCTTGGGGGGGAATGTGTCCCCTGATGCTTTATCCTAGGTGTAGGGACTTAAGTGATCCCCCCCCACCAATGCTTTATTGACTATCCCCTCTTTTCCATCCCTACACTGAGTGACTAATCTGATTGTCAAGTGTGGGAAGAAGAACCTGGACATGCTCACGTCAGTTCTATGTTCTACCTTTTAGGGCTAACGTCTAACCAGAAGGAGGCATTCTCTGCTGTTCCTCCAGGAGCAAGCTCTTCCCTGCCTCATGGAAGAGTCCGCTTCAGTCCTGAATTGCCAGCAAGTGGGTAGCTAACTGTCCCCAGTTCTTACAGTAAATACAAGAGTCAAATGGACAGTATTCTGAAACCCAGGCTTTACTGATAACCACAGTAATATTTTGACCCTATCTTCATTGCTATTCATCTTCTTCCCTTGGGAAGGATAAAGGTGTTCATTATGAACCCCCTCAGGATTTCAACATTGGTTACATTGGCCAGAATTACAGAGAAATAAGTTATAAGGAAAAAAAAATCTAACATGGAGTCATCAAAGACTCAGCTTGGGGTTTCAGCTTTCACGTGTGGAGGGAGCACCTGTAGTCAGGGTCAATTTACCCCACAGACACCATAGACATACGCCTAAAGCCAGGATTCTTTTAGGGGTCCCCCAAAATGTTTTCATTTCTTTTAAAATCTGAACAAAATGAATAGATATATTCACCTTATAGTTGTCTTTATACAAATGCAGTCATAAAATACAAATTTTGATATTTTAAAATATGTTTTTTCTTATTTTCTTAGGAGTCCCTGAAGCAGAGAAGTGCCTCGGGCACACAAAGAGCATACTGCAGCCTGGCTTGATGGACCAGTGCAGCTTTTATTAAACTGGCTGGACATCTATGGTGGGGTGGTCAGCTTTTATTGCTCTGACCTAAGTTAAATTGGCTGTGGGGCTGTTATCCCGGTACCTGCAGATTATGGCCCCTATATTCCATCCATGGACGAGTGCCTGATCCTAATAGAGGGAGAATTGCAAGAGTGCAAGGCTCTAAGTAGGGAGCACTTGGACAGCGCCTTTGTGAAGCAAAGGCCCTGGGGCAGTGACAAAAGTACAAACTCAGGGTAGGGGTTGCTACCGTGCACAGTGGAGGGACATCTGTAGAGTGTGGGGCCTCAGGGGATGCTGGTGTAACAAGAGCTGGAAGGAGGAAAATACATCTTGCTGCATATAGACGTTTTAAATCAAGGAAGGCAAAATGTAGCAATCATTCTAGAATGCAGGATAACTGACTGCTTTGCTCCCGCAAAGCACTAGTAAGGTTCTAGAATGAAAACTGGGATGTCCTGATTTTTTTCCTTTTCCAAGTTTTTATTTAAATCCCATTAGTTAGCATGCAGTGTAATATTTGGTGCAGGTACAGAACTTCGTGAAGCAACACTTAGATACAAGACCCGGTGCTCATCACGACAGGTGCCGGCCTTCTTCCCCATCATCTACTTCCCCCATCCCACCTCCCTCTGGTGACCCTAAGTTTGTTCTCTACAGTTAAGAGTCTGTTTTTTGGTTTTCTTCTCTTTTCCCTCCTTCTGTTCATTTGTTTCTTGAATTCCCCATATGAGTGAATCATATGGTACTTGTCTTTCCCTGACTGACTGACTTCACTTAGCGGAACACTCACGAACTCCATCCACATCATTGCAAATGGCAGGATTTCATTCTTTTTTATGGCTCAGTAATGTTCCTCTCTGTGTGTGTGTGTGTGTGTGTGTGTGTGTGTGTACCACATCTTCTTTATTCATTCACCAGATAATGGATATTTGGGCTCTTTCCATAAAGTGATTATTGTAGATAACCCTGCTATAAATACTGGGGTGCTTGTATCCCTTCAAATCTGTACTCTCCTATCCTTTGGGTAAATTCCTAGAGGCACAATGGCTGGACCATGGGGCAGTTCCATTTTCAACTTGTTGAGGACCATCCACACTGTTTTCCAGAGTGGCTGCACCAGTTTGCATTCCTTCCCACAGTGTAAGAGGATTCCCTTTTCTCCAGGGATGCCCCAAATTCTACATTTAAGTGCAAGCTGGACTGCAGTACAACAATCTTGAATTCATGTGACTTATTCATGGGGTCAAATGTAAAAATACTCAAAGAATCAATAGATAAACTTCAAAGTAAAATGGTAGAAATCAAAATGGAGGAAAGAGTATCTGAAGCAGTTTTTTAAAAAGACTTAGAGAGTGTGTGATGGGGCAGGGGGAGAGGGAGAGAGAGAATCTCAAGAAGACTCCCCGCTGAGCACAGAGCTGACGTGGGGCTCCATTGCACGATCCAGGAGATCACGAGCTGAGTTGAAACTTAGAGTCAGATGCTTAACCACCTGAGCTACCCAGGTGCCCCAAGTTTCTGGAGAAATGTATACAGACCTCTCAAGGCCTCTCAGGGAACAGGCACTAAAAATCCCAAAAGCAGCCTTTATTTTAGGAGTTTATTGAGGGTGATTTTCCAGTTTGGAACAAATGTAGAGAATTTGATTAACACCTTCTCTGAGATACATGTTTCTTAAACGGTAGCAATCCCACAGGAAAAGACAGTGGCAGCGGCCTCCAAGGCACAAGACTGAAAATATCTGCCAACAAGATATCACAGAGCCCCAACTACCACAGAGAGCTCACACACTGCACCCTAACCTCTGGAAATGTGAGGCTCCCAGGGAAACCGACATTATATGTTTTACTAGATGGGAAGAAAAGTGCCCCCAAATAGGACCTGGTGACCGAAACTGTCCTCACTGCCAATTTCAAATCTTTGCAGAAAGACGGTGGTGTCACAGATATCCCTCCCTGAGAGAGAAGATAGTATGTATAGGTGGGCTTTTCCTTCCAGAAGTTCCTAAGTTCATAGTAGCCTAATTAAACTCTTGCTGAGAAATTCCTTCTCTTGAAGTTCACAGTTGTGGATGCTGTACAATCTCTATCTTTTGATAAGCAATCTGGTGAAGATAAAACCCGATTTTTTTTTTTTTTTTTTTGGTCTACTCTCTGATGCTCAAATACAACTGAGCTCCTGCCACGGCTTCTGGAACAGTAACACTGGGTTCTAGAAATGTCATTTTTCCTGGGATAATTGCCAGGAGCAGGGAACTTGTTTGTTTTCTGCATTTGTTGCGTATGGGGCTAGAACTGTTGATAATCTTACAGGCCCTGCTATGTCTTTGACCTTTTTTGATATGTTAGAAACGTCAGAGAGCTGGCATTGAGCTGAAAGGACTTTTGATGCCCTGAAAGTATTCCAAGTGAGGATCTGGATGGGGATGTTGCGGGAACTCTAACTGTACCCAATTCCTGACGACTCCTCTGACTAGGCTGAGCAGAATGAGAAATTAGTAAAATCATGTTTGGATCTTAATTTAGCTTGAGTTGGTTTTTCTTTTCTTTTCTTCTTTTTTTTTAACTTCAAACTGGTAAGTCACAAGAGCAAATGAGTGTAATTTTGGACTCCAAGTCCTTTACGTCAACATGCTAACCGCTTATTCCCTTTTTAAAACTTATAAAATTCAACAGTATATTGAGGTTGCACAAAACAAATGTCTATCTTAACCAGATTATGAAGTGGTAACCCAGATTCAAGGAACAGGACATTGCCTCCATGCCATGTGCCTATCCTGCACCCAGAGAGTGCTTCCTGCCTAGCTATTCTTCATTATACTCTCAGGGCCTAAGTCTGTATCCCTAAAAATAATGGTCAGTTTTGCCTTTCTATGAGCTTTCTATAAATCAAATTATAGGTCCTTTCTGGAGGGTGGAGATCATTATATCAGCATTCTGTCTATGAGATCACACGTGTGGACAGCTGCAGTTCGTTTCATAAAGAACTAAAGGACTGAACTGAACTGACAGCTTGGATAAGTGGAAACCAGATGGCATCCACAGGGCCGTGATAGCTGTTTAACCTCAGTGCCCACAGCACAGACCGGAGAACGGATGTGGTCTCTCCACTCCCTGGGGGAATTCAATCCTATTCTCTTAGCTCTGGCCAATACTCCCCTTAATGAGCTTCATTAGATTTTTTACGGACTCTTGGGCCATTGTCAATGGCCTACCTATTTGGTCAGCCACTTGGAAAACTACATACTGGCGAATCTGATGCTCTTCTTCGAGGCCACATACTACGGAATCAAATTGTGCCACTAAATGAACCATCTGGGCCACTCATGTGGACGCGCATGGTAAGAGCTCGTTCTGATGAGACCTGCTGACGCTGCAGACTGAATCCACATGCCCAGCTTCCAAGCATCGTTGCCTCCATCCATCATGGCACGGGTCATGACAACACATGGACATAACAGACTGGGCAAAAATGCAAGATTCTGTTTTTTTTTTTTTTGCAGAGCTAACCCTGCCTCAAGACTTGTGACTCTGCCTGAGGCTGACTCATCTGTCCCCCAGTCGGGAAGGCTGCATGGCCCTGCCCCCCTCCTCCTGGCACACTGACTACTTAGGGACTTTGACCCTCTTCTAGGGTTATCAGCAGTGCCTCGCTGCAGATAACTGCCTTCTGTTTATGACCTTTCCTGTTTTTCCAGTCCAATCAGCTAACCACTGTGGCTCTCGAAACTACTCCACGCCATGTGTTTGGCTTTCCGGATTGTTTTCAGTCAGCCTCTCGGTGGTGTGCTTTTTCTCACAAAAACGACTTAACAAAGATGGACAAAGTATTTGATGAAGCTTCTGTGCTCCCTACCATCCACCGGTGTCTGACCCTGTTGGAACAGCTTCCTCAAGAATAAACAAAGCAAGAAATTCTGACCTTACCTTTCACGCTTCTTCCTGACCCACACACCCAAATAAAGCAGAGGGGTGACCGAACGTGGCTGTCTCCAGAACAAGAGCATCCTCCGCTGTGGCTTCCTGGCTGATAATCAGAATAAAAACAGTGGGCAGTTATATAGACACAGTTTGAAAGTTGGGAATTCTACCCTGATCATTCCTAGACATAATGCATCTCCCTTTCCGCTTCATAGCCACGAGCCTGGCTAGGACTCCCGCCAGAAGGCAGCCCAGCTGAGGCAGCCCAGCTGAAGGTGGGCCGTTGGATATTCAAACAATCCTTCTTGAGCCACCTGGATACATCTCCTTCGTTGGGGTGGCATGACTCTAGATCACGAGAATGATGACTGGTTGGGGAATCTGCTTACCACGTCCCCACTAGAGGACCACAGAGGCTAAACTTGGAGATGGAACAGGTCCCTGTGCCTTATAAAAATTCCCTGTCCTAGTGCGTCTGACCCTTCTGGATTAAAAGTCTGAGGGTGAGTAGAGGAACACCAAAGAGAAGGTAAAATTTCAGTTGTTGAAGTGGAGCCAGACCACTTTGTGGTTGTGGAGAGGGGTCCCTAATGAACAGAGAACCCCTAAGACCCTGGGAGTTGTGAGGAGGGAGGATCTCTGCCCTCCAGATCTGCCCGCAGAGCGTTCCTCACTAATAAAAATGGCGTCTCACAGCTTTCCCAAACTGTTGAAGGCACTCTCAGCTTGATGGGTGGCTGGATCTGGCCCAGCCACGTGGTTCTCAGCAAAATTTGATCATCATCCCTGTTGGGGAGTCATCCCTTTTGGAGAGTCTACTGGAAATAGTAAGGGATGGCTTCAGCTCCTTTTTTTTTTTTTTTTTAAGATTTTATTTATTTAGGGGCGCCTGGATGGCTCAGTGGGTTAAGCCGCTGCCTTCGGCTCGGGTCATGATCTCGGGGTCCTGGGATCGAGCCCCGCATCGGGCTCTCTGCTCAGCAGGGAGCCTGCTTCCCTCTCTCTCTCTCTGCCTGCCTCTCCATCTACTTGTGATTTCTCTCTGTAAAATAAATAAATAAAATCTTTAAAAAAAAAAAAGATTTTATTTATTTACTTGACAGAGAGAGATCACAAGTAGGCAGAGAGGCAGGCAGAGAGAGAGAGGGAAGCAGCCTCCCCTGCTGAGCAGAGAGCCCAATGCAGGACTCGATCCCAGGACCCTGAGACCATGACCTGAGCTGAAGGCCGTGGCTTAACCCACTGAGCCACCCAGGTGCCCCATGGCTTCAGCTCCTATACCCCTGTCAGTACCTCCAATGTCTTCGTATCCCCACTCCTGGAGCCCTCACTCAGTTTTCTCTGGGGTGGATGAATGCTAGCAGTTGTGGTAGGGATCAACTGGACAGGTTTCACTATCCTTAGGCAGTATCCCCCCCCCCAAAAAAAAAGAAAATAAAAGAACTAGATTTAATTAGCAAACTACACTGGAGCCCTAAGATTTGCCAGCCATTGGGAGGCCATGTTTTGAGGCACCAGCTCCCTGTGTCCCCCTGACCCCAAGTAATGTAGGGATCACTTGGAGAGTCCTAACAATTGTAGACATGCTTCCTTTCCAAAGCCACCATGAGCATCCTTGGGGTGGTCCCCCTTGTGTAGAAGCCAGATATTAACTTGCCTCCATCCTAAAACCAAAGTGGGTTGCACTTAAGGAGTGATCTAGAAAACACCACCAGTAGATTATGTAGTCCTCGGGTTGAGAGCAGAATGAATTAGGGGTCCCCAGAAAAAGAAAGAGGAGACATAGCTCTCTCCACTGATGAAAGCTCATTTCAGGCCTCAGCTACCTTGAGATGTGTGCCTGACCAGCATTGCTTGCCGAGGGCACATTTCTTACAGAACTTCCTGGATATGCTGAAATTGCAGAGGAATAGACTTCAGCAGTTAATCATTTTAAGGGAACAAAAGAATGTAAGAACAAACAGCCACATAAGGCCAGGAGATACCCTAATCCCACCAGAACAATTAATCAGTGGTAAACTTCCCACTGCTGTTTCAAAAGCAACAACTGACCTGATGCATATTCCATTCTTGAGTTTTCTTTGCAGCATGTAAATGCCTTTGAACACTCAAACAGCAAACCAACTGGAACCAGAGAATTGAAGACACTGACCTTGCTGATCTTCCTGACTTCGATCAACTAAGACCTGGACTCTGGCACCCTAAGAGGATTTTTGCCCCAATTCCTTTCTGAAGTCCCCATTATGCAAGTCCCTTCATGAACACTGCATGCGCCCTTAGCTTAAAATTTCTCTAGTTTTTTGTTTAAGAAAACACTGCTTTGGGAAATACTCCCAGTGTTCTCATTTACTTATGGCAACTAAAACCCTTCCTTTTCCTACTCTGGCGTGGTTGTATCTTTTGGTCTGACACCAAGAGGCAAACCCAGTTTTAGGTAACAAGATGGCTGCAGAGATCTCTCCAAAATGGGACTGGCCTTGATCACTTGGAGTTGCTCCCCAGAGAAATACATGACTTATTATTTATGCATACTCTGGGGATAATTACCCCTACAGTGAGAGTACTGCATTGAGAAAACATGGTTCAAAATTTGTCTCTCCCTTTAGCTAAAGTGATTGATAAAACTACCTTGGCACAAGAAGGCAGGAACTAATGGTTTGTGGGAGTTGTTCAGCTGGTTGGGTCCAGGACTCCGGTGGAATTGTTGACATCAGTGTGGTAAGATTTTCCTCATCCTGCTGCTTGGAGTCTTGTAAGTAGCCTCATGTGCATGTTGTATGAGACAAATTGGATGGATGTGGCCCCATCCCAGCCTCCGTCAAAGCTTCTGTTGTGTCTTCAGATTTATCGCAGGGGCTGACAAGAGTGATGGACTCACGGGAAAATCAACCAGAAGCCAAGATGGTACAGAAATTAAAAGTGAAGATGTTGGCTCACAGTTCTCCAGGTGTCTCTTGAACCTGTGCTCTTCTTCTAAGTAGAGACACCTGCTGCCTTTTTCCCCCTAGACTATCCTTTCAAGAATGTCTACGGAGTCGATAGCCTTGGGCAAGAGATCAATGTCTTTCTCTAGAGCAGAGAGTAAGTTTGTAAAATGATAATGGTCTCCCTCCAGGGCAAAGTTGAGGCTGGCTTACTGATCATTATGGAAGATCTGGACTGCTAAAGCTTCGAGTTCCTCAGCTGTGACACAAATCCTCTGTGTGTGCAGCATACCGTGGGCCCCTCCATGTTGGCCCTGAGGGCCTTGGAGGCAAGAGGAATTGATGCAAACACTCAATTCTTGCTACTCTCTATGCCAGGAATAATAAAGTCCTCTGACCGGAAAGAAAGTCTGTGACCCAGAAGGCTCCCGTCTTCTGTAAGCAGCCAAGAAACTATGGCAAGCTAACTTAATACACTGCAAGTAGAATAGTATCTCAGATCCTTCATAGTTCTTGATGGGGAGGATTTTTTTTTTTTAATTAGCCTCCTTGAGAGTCAATGAGCTTCTTGAATTTGCATATTGATATCTTTTATAAGTTTGTGGATATTCTCAGCCATGATCTTTCAAAATTTTCCTTCTGACCTTTCACCTCCCTCCCTAACACCTTGATTAAATATATGTTAGATTTTCTAAATCTCTTCCTTCTCCTCTTTCTTCTGCCTCTTTCATCCTGGATGATTTGTTCTGACTTATCTTCAGACATACATACTTTCTCTTGGTTACTGCTAATCTGGTATACCCATCCATTGAGTTAGCAATTGTAGTTGTTCTGTTTTTTAGTTCCCAAGACAGATAGATAGATAGACAGATAGACAGATATATTGCTCTTAAATCTGTGATATCCTTTTTAACTATCCCAGTTTCTTGCTGAGAATTTGAAGTTTGGCTTCCATCTCTTATGAGCTTAATATGATACTTGACACATACTACGTTTCTAGAAAACTTCACTCTCCAAATACCTATGGGTCTGTCATTTGTTGTCTGTGCTGGTTTTCGTTCATATTAATCCACCTTTTTGTGCTCCCTATTTTTTAGTGAGTGCTAGATACGTATAAAGAAAAATCTTACCTTGGTTTCATGGACCTCAGTGTTAGGCATATTTATCCTGGTTTATCTTTGTAAAATATTTACAGAACCCACTCCTGCCTTCGGTGACATTACAGTCCATGGCCAGGTGGGGGAGCTCGCCAAAGTACGGTAGGTGGAAAGCTCCACGCGCCAAGCTCTGAAGGCAGTTCCTATGGAAAATGAAGCCTGAATGTACTTATTAGGGGGAAAAATGAGGCGTGAGAAAGACAAGGAAGGAAAAAAAAAATGCTGAGCTAATGCTGATGATGAGGGAACAGAAGGATGGCTGAGGACAAAGCACAAGGAGATGCTCTGCAAACCACAGCCCCCCCTACACTCCTGGGTGGGATGTGTGTGACACTCTTCCAGGAATCTCCCAACTATCTTGATCTTAATGACTTGCTAGAGGGAGAAACCTTGACAAGGGCAAGACCTCTGGTATCCGGTATCTTGTAAGTCCTCTTTAGCATATGAGAGATCTTCTAAAACCTCCCTTTTTCCTTACCTCCCCAACCCCATAGTATAGAATCAGCCACTCCTCACAACCCCAGTGCAGCAGCTCTTTCCGCCCACCCGTCCTGTCCCTGTGCTTTAATAAACCACCATTTTGCACCAAAGACGTCTCAAGAATTCCTTCTTGGTCATGGGCTCTGGACCTCACCCCACCGAACCTCACTTACATTCTAAACTTCATCACTGAGGTTGGTGGTTGAATGAAGGGTTCTCTTGACTTTTCGATGATTTTACATTCTGGGCACTGACAAAGAAAAGAGTAAAAGAACTTGCATAATTTCGAGAAAATCTATTGTTAAAAGCTGGGTGTTTCATCTGTTCCAAGCCCAGACTGAGTCAGCTGAGGGTGGCTTTAGCGTGTGAGAACAAGGACCTCATCTCCTTCGTTTAGCATCGTATCCCGGCGCCCGGCAGAGCCTGGTGCACTGTGTGTGCCCATGAGGTGGACGTTGAACGAAGGAGCCCTTTCCTGACTTGCAAAGCAGGGAAGGACATTGCTGACATTTAGCAGTGGTGAACTAACTGTAGCTTAGTTGTTACTGGAGGGCGAGCTCGTTTATTACTTTAGAAAGGGCCATGAAATCAGAGGCTCATAAGTTGAGGTGTCGCCTTTAAAAGGAAATTAAAATTTTCATATACCTTTACAAGTCTGTTATAGATCTATGACCCTGCTTTACAGGTAAGAGACCAGGCTCAGAGGGTTAAGAATCTTGCCCAAATTTGATAGCTCATAAATAGAGCAACTGGGTCTTCTAAAAACGTCGCCCAGCGCTCCTCACTGCCTTACCCAGTTTATGCTGGGAGATGCCCATCAGACCACACGTCCAGTCTCTTGGATGGCCATACGGCTCCCACTGTCTCTGCTCCCCTTCTTGTACAACTTTAGTTGGTTCACGGGCCAGTTTAGGGTGATAGGAATATATGACAAAATATATTTTGCCATTATTACCCTTCTTATTATCATTGCCATCCATTACCTCTTCAGGGAAGATTTTTACCTTTTCAGTACTTTAGTTTCTTAACCCAGGAACCATGGATTCCAATACTAGATCAGCTTTATTTCTAAGACTCCAATACCTGCTTCTCCCTCCCCACCCCTCCCATGTATCCAAAACTCCGGAGTGTCTTTGTCATGGACCTGGGAAAATACGTAAAGAATTACAAGGGACACCTGGGTGGCTCAGTGGGTTAAGCCTCTGCCATCAGCTCAGGTCATGGTCTCAGGGACCTGGGATGGAGCCCCGCATCTTTCTGCCTGCTTCCCCCTCTCTTTCTGCCTGCCTCTCTGCCTACTTGTGATCTCTATCTGTCAAATAACTAAATCCTTAAAAAAAAAAATTACAAAACATTTGTGATGAATCAATTTCCTAGGAAGTCATAGTTGTCCTTCATATCTTGAAACAAAACGGTATCATTTATTTTGTATCTAACATTGGTTATGAATACCGGTAGTGGAAACGGGCACATTTTCTCACACCGATGGGAGTTTGATAGATTTCTTTTGCATGAGGACACAACAATTGTTGGCTGAGAGTATAGAACTACTGGAAGTTGGATGTTTAGTTAAACAAGTACACAACATTTTAGTGCCTGTGATGCAATGAATTCTAATTTATATAACTTAAATAACAAAATAATAGAAATTATGATGATACAGATAATATTTGTAGCTCTTTTCATGCAGCACAAAGTGTTATGCATTATTGCATTTAAACCCCACAACATGTGAAGCAGATGCTTTTATAATGGGACTCATAACTGAAGGCAAAAAAAAACAGATTTGAAAAGAGATCATATAACAGTACCTATGTTCTCAAAGAAACTGTAATCTCAGGACCCTAAACAGAACTTTCACAGACTCCAGCTGTATTAGCCAACTGACCACATCCCAGGGAAACTGATATGTTTTACATCTTTGAAGAAATGATAATTATTAATTTCTACAAGTATGTATATTAAAAAGCTGATGAAATTGACATCCTGGAAGTGACTGAAACAGCACTGGTGGCTCATTTCATTTCTAACATGCCCCTACCCTTTGGACCTTCAGAAGGATGCCACATGGAAAGGCTTCTTTTTAACCAGTCTTGAAAACAGGTATTTTGTTAAAATGAGATGGCTAGAACACTATCTTAATGTCAAAGATGTGGGTAGGGTCCATTAGCTTTAACTCAGTGAAAAATACACAAGTATGTAGCCAAAGATGATTTATAACCCCAACATGGCAGGAACGTGTGCTGTAAGCCAGAGGGTGCGACAGAGTGGAAGACAGCGAGCCCAGGAACATTTCAGCTGTAACCAGTGAACAATGACATGACTTCTTGACTGCATCAAGAAGAACTAGTGTGGGGATCCCAGCACTTACACTTCAAGAGTGATCATCTTGTACAAATTACCTAGCTTAAGTTTCTGTGTCTTTATTTGCTGCACAAAAGGGATAATAATACCTACACCTCATTATTGGGTTTTGTTTTTTCAGATTTATGTATTTGAGAGAGAGAGAAAAAAGCAGACTCCCCACTGAGCAGGGAGCCAGATCCAGGGTTCCATCGCATGACCTAGAGATCGTGACCTGAGCCCAAACTCACCAAGAGTCTCACGCTTAGCCGACTGAGCCCCTCAGGCGCCCCTCTCATCAACCTTTATAGTGACTCCAGAAAACAGAAATGTATTAGGACTTTTTCTCTAAAAGTGAGAAAACCCTCAATGTTTATTGGTTTAATTCATGACAACCGATTTATTATTCCGTATTATTGTCAGATTCAGCGAGTTCTGATGTACCTGGACCCAGCTCTATATTCAAATGAAGGTGCCACGATGCTACCTGTCCAAATCTTGACTCTGCTCTCCTTTGCACTGGTTTAATTCCTACACAGGCCATTTCCTTCCTGACAGGACAGCTCTTAGCATCTTAAGGCTTAGATCTTGCTAGCTTGACTTCTCTTGCTGGCTTAGCGCATCTCTCCCCAAATTCCGGAAGTCCCCGAAATACCTTTCCCTGGCTTAGTTTGGTCAGCTGTTTTTTCCTAGACCCGAGGTATCAAGTGCAAGGACTGATCCTCTAAAGAAATGCCAGGTTTACAAAAAAAAAAAAAAAAAAAAAAGCTTGGCACATAGTAGGTACCAATAAGTGTATATTAATTTGAAGATAACATCTCCTTTTCAAACTTTCCATATGTAGAGACACCAGCTTTAGGCGAAGTTTCCGTGGGCCACACGTACATGACGATTTGTTTCACCTCAGGCAGCCTCTGGGGAGAGGTGACCGCATATACAACATGTAAATGACTCAGGCTTCAGGATAGAGGCTGTTCTGATCTCCCCTGAAGGTCCCAGTGAAATCTAAGTCAATGATAACCTGATGAATAACATAGGGGTTTTTTGTGGATTACCATAACTCTTTTGTTCTGTTATACTGGAAGTGTGGCTATACTGAAAGCAAGCATTTACTTCCTCATAGTACAATCAAACAGAATATAATAGATCTCAACCAAACTATTCCCAACTAACAGGATAATCATTATTATGATGACTATGAGGTCTATGAGAACTTATCCTTCATCGATAATTAAAGATATCAGTAGGAGCCAGAGTCATCAGTACTGATAGTGCTGCTGTGAATACAGTAGCTACCGATGACAGAAACATTACATGGCAATGTCAAGGTCTCTGTAAGAAGTTACACCAGTGTGCTCTGGGTGGCCTTAGTGAAGCATCTATTTTCCCCAGTATGGCTTTCAGTAAGTGAAGGTAAACCAATTAAATAGAATCCACAGAATCTACTGATTGGGGATAAAGCTAAATTCAGTTACCACTTCCCCTTAAGGATTTCAACATAAAGTGTAAACATTTCTGTGTTGATTTCAAGTTCCTATGTATTCTGAACCTGTAAGACTCCAGTGTATTCTAAACATCAAAAGGCTTTTGTCCCATTTTCACGAGATTTCACAAAATGAGAAAAGGAGCTATTTTTGATGGTGTTTTAAGCACAGCAGTGAGCTATTATGCCACCAATAACGACTTGCATAATTTTCCCCTTACATTTTATTTTTAAGATTTTATTTATTTATTTGACAGAGAAATCACAAGTAGGCAGAGAGGCAGACAGAGAGAGAAAGGGAAGCAGGCTCGCCGCTGAGCAGAGAGCCCGATGCGGGGCTTGATCCCAGGACCCTGGGATCGTGACTGGGGCCGAAGGCAGAGGCTTTAACCCATTGAGCCACCCAGGCGCCCCTCTCCTTACATTTTTATCAGCCATCAGATTTATGAACAAAGGGCTTTTTTCAGTTTGCATTTATGGTGTACAAATCCTCTTCAAAATCCCTGGTCCAAGGCTAGGAAGATGCCTGCCATTACACTGACCATTAGCAAATGTGCTATTTGAAATTATCCCTGTAGTTGTTTTTTGGAATCTTAGGAATAAAAAAGTCCATTAGAGCCTTCAGCTTTCTACCCAAAAATAAGGGAACAGAATTTTTCTTTTTAAGAAAATGATCTTCAATGAGATGTCTGTACTTTATGTAAAAATATTTATGCTAAAGTTTATCAACTGGAAAGCACTAGAAAGAGGCTTTTTCTTTTTATATCCCATTGGCATTTTCAGTCTAATAACTTGCATCAGTCCTGGAGCTAATTCAGCAGTGATTATTCCCATAATCTCTGGAAATGAGATTGTACTATGAGACTTTAAAGGGTGATTCGGGGGCACCTGGGTGGCTCAGTTGGTTGAGCCTCTGCCTTCAGCTCGGGTCATGCTCTCAGGGTCCTGGGATAGAGCCCCGTGTTGGGCTCTCTGCTCGGCATGGAGCCTGCTTTCCCCTCTCTCTCTGCCTGCCTCTCTGTCTACTTGTAATCCCTCTCTCTCTCTGTCAAATAAATAAATAAAATCTTTTAAAAAAAATAAAGGGTAATCTGGCCACATGTGAAAGTCATTATCATGCTCAACTTCTGCATGACATGAAAGTAAGTCTCTGAAACACGCCAAAAAATATGTGTGTGTGTGTGTGTGTGTGTGTGTGATTCCCTGGATGCTAAATGGGGTGGAGCAAGAGACTGGACGGGAGACAGGCTGGGGGCTCCAGGGACTGGCCATGGAGAGGTCTCTCCTCAGACACCTGGGTGGTAGAGAGGAATAGAACCAGAACCGAGAAAGGTGACGACAAGAGGAAGCTAAGGAGCATTTTTCCCTTTGGAAGTTGCTTTAAGGATTATACCTCAACACTGACATCCCCGTTCCTAGCCCATCAACGTATTAAAATCAGAGTTGAAAGTCCCCGTGACCCATTCTGGCTCGACCTAATATCCTTTCTCCAATCCTCATCCTTTTCATTCCTACTCAGTCATTTGACCCTGTTTGGAACACTCAGGATTTCTGACGGACTCACTCTCCACTACGCTCCTCCTCAGCACCGCTCTGTGCTGCTTCCCTGGTGTTTTTATGGGAGCCTGCCGCCGACTCCGTGCTGCGAATAATCCCCAAGTATTGGCTCAGTCATGACCCACTCCTGTTTTCCTTTATTCCCGTGTTGAGCTCACACGTGATCCTGCCTCCTTTAATCATCAGAACACGCGCACCCTGCCCCAGCACCCTGCCCCAGCAGTTCAGGTACTAATTCGGGCTCCTGAGAAAATACAGCTTCACTGTCTGTGTGAATCTGTGTGGCTTGGTCTCCGTGTCTGTTTGCATAAATCGCATTTGCTCATTCAGACTGGAAAGGCTTCAAAACAGAAAATACGAGTGGTGACTTGTGCATGGATTTATCTGGAGTCGGATCTATGTCCAAGCAGTGCTGTTCCTCATAAGGAATGTGTTCAGGTCACCCAAGCCCTCTAAAGCCAACATTCTTCATCTTTAAAACGTAAATAACAATAATAGTCATGCTGAGAGGGAATAAGAGAGTAAATGAGATGAACATAAAACATGTAGCATAACTGGACTCTCAATAAATCACTTCTTCCTGTGTTTTTAAGGTCTCTTGTATCATCCATTCTAGAAGCACAATCGTTGAGCTCAATTTTGAGCTGATTCGTTGATTGACTGAAACTCACAAGATTAAAACAGTTAGGATGGACTGGCTACCTACCACATCATCTCAATAAATCACTTAAGTTACTCATCGATATTTTATTTTTTAAGAAAATGCTAATGCCGGGGAAAATAGGCTCACAATACTTTTCATGTGTCTTTTAAATATTACTCAAGTTACTTCTGGTATTATTTACAAGGGTCTGTAATGTGAAAAATACATCTAGTTTCTATTCGATGATTTCACTTACTTTGAGTTATTTTATTTAGCCTTAATTTTCACTGTGACTGGAGATGGTGAACATTGCCAAGGGAGGAGATCTACCAACACAGAAAACAGAGGTAGAAATCAAGGAACTCCTACAAATAAAACCTGGCATGTTGACATCAAAGCCAAATATTGGGCAGGGGTGATTTTCTCCTGGTAAAACCACAGGACTTTAAACTGGTGCCCCAGTGATCGCAGCCTTATAGAAATAAATGTATTCCTCAACCTGAAAGTATCCAGGCCCCGATTAGCTGATGTGGAGGGAATTATTTATAAAAGCACTTACTGGTAAAGAGGAAGGAGTGAAACCCTAGCCGCACGCTCGGGCGGGTTTTACTTCTGATTCTAAAGCGCTGACGTGGAAGTCAGGCCAGTGACTCAGAGCATTGTGATGGCGCAGCTGTTGGAGGTCGGGCCGCGCCAGTGGGGGCTCCGGCCTGAGCGCCGGTGCCAGAGGGAAGACTAACTGCAAGGGGACTGTCCTGTCAGTACTTCACGGACACAGTCTCACTACTGGGGAGAGAGAGGAACGGCTCGTTCCTTTCCCTTCTGTACCTCAAGGTTCACTGTCATGGATTCCCGGAGTGCACATGCCCAGTCCGAGTACTGGCCACTCACAAGGTCTAGTTCTGACTGTGAAAACCATCCCACTGGCCATTTTCATAGAGAGCTCGGCAGTTTCTTTCTAATATATTGACCTCATTTATTTTTCCGGGAGCCACTGACTCACTGGGGAAGGAAAAAACCTGCTTCATTGAACACATTTCTTTTACATCAATGTCCCCTCTGTCTTAGGAATGTTTCACGTAAATCGCTCCACTCAGCTAAGACGAACAGCATAAAAAACATATACCAGGGCGGATATACCGGTATGTCCCAACATCGATGTGCTCTTTTATCATATTGAGCCACCTCTACTTTCCGAAGTCTAGGTTAATATTATTTTGGAGCTTGTCAGAAGGATTGGGAAGCCATACACAACAGACCCCAAACCTGGTCATAAAACCGTATGAATAAACTCCCTGTATAATATGCCATTTTTTGTCTTGGCATTTGATTTTGGCTTAAGTGCCAAAATATTGTCTTTATAATTTATTCTTCTTAACAATTTGCTTTATTTCTCTCTTAAAAATATAGCTTGCCTAAGCTGGTACAGCCACTCTGGAAAACAGTAGGGAGGTCCCTAAGATGTTAAAAATAGAGCTACCGGGCAAACCAGCAATTACACTACTGGGATACAAAAGATACAAATGTAGTGATCTGAAGGAGTATGTGCACCCCAATGTCCACAACAGCCAAACTATGGAAAGAGCTGAGATGTCCACTGACAGATAAATGGATAAAGAAGACGTGGTATATACATACTCAGCCATCGGGAAAGATTAATACTCACTACTTACATCAACATGGATGGAACTAGAGGGTATCATGCTATTTCACTCAGCATATTATCATATGATTTCACCCATATGTGGAATATAAGAAACAGCAGAGGATCATAGGGGAAGGGAGGGAAAACTGAACGGGAAGTCATCAGAGTGGGGAAAAATCAGAATAGACTCTTACTATAGGAAACAGACTGAGGGTTGCTGTGGGGGTGCGTGGGGGGGTGTGTGGGGGGATGGGGTAACTGGGTGATGGGCATTAAGGAGGGCACTTAATGTAATGAGCACTGGGTGTTATATGCAACTGATGAATTATTGAACACTACATCTGAAAATAATGATGTATTCTATGTTGATTAATTGAATTTAAATAAAAAATAAAAAATCTATAACTTGCCTAAAGATGTCCTTATAAACACATTCATTCACAAATTAAACCAAATTAGGGTTAAAGGTTTTGGGCCTAAAAAGTATCTTGTTTTGCTTGGTTTGGGACAGATTATATAAAACATTCCTGCTTATCTGAGAATTCTCTGAATATGCCACCTCTTCCTGGATGTCTTTTCTGACTCCTTCCAGTGAGGATCAAGCCCTTCCTCTCTGTGCTCCCATGGTACCCTGTCCTCACCTGGATGTATCTGGTATCTGTTTCCCGCTCTCAACTCTGGTTCCTTGTGGCAGGGACACCACATTCTTTGTCTCACCATCACCCGGCAAAATATCTGACACCTGGTGAGTGCTTAAAAAGTGTTCACAAGAGGAATGAACAGTCTAAAATTATTATTCTGTGGCTGTCCCAGCTATCCATTTAGAAGAAAAATTTTTTTGCCCTGATAACAGTAAAAGCAACGTAATTCGCTAATTGATAAGTTAGTCATTAAGATTATCCAGTCATGGACTATTTGATGATTTAGCTCATGGTCTACAAATAGGCCACTTTAAAGGCTTGAAGTGATGGACTGAATTTTACCCAACGTTATGAAAATCATTGACATTAACAACTGGAACCCCATAGACAGTCTTCAAAGTATTTGTGATAATTAGAAGCCGAGAGAGAAAATCATTTGTTTATGACTCTCAATATCTGGGTCTTGAAATTCGGAGCAGAGAGGCGGGGCGGGGGGGTGGTGGTGTCATTTTCTATTGAGAATGGAAAGTCAGGAGCCTTGGCAGCCGAGCACGTGTTGCAGCTGCTTCCAGGGAACATCGTCAGACCAATGGCAGTCTGCAGAGAACTTTTATGGACGGTATAAATATTCTGAGCTCAGGGCATCATGACCAGCTGACATTTTCCTCCCTCAGGACCAGCTGTTCAGGAGCCTCCCAAAGGAGAGCCAGGCACATTTGAGACTTGGCTCAGAGCGGAGAGACCCGCACGCTCTGGTGCAGCAATGTCGGTGTTAGAAGAAAGCCGGCCGTTTGCTCAACAGTTATCTAATGTCTACTTCACGATCCTTTCACTCTTCTGTTTCAAGCTTTTTGTGAAAATCAGCCTTGCCATCCTCAGTCACTTCTACATCGTGAAAGGCAACCGCAAGGAAGCAGCCAGGATAGCAGCTGAATTTTATGGAGTAACCCAAGGACAAGGTATGTTTATGGTAATGCTCTCTTGCTTCACGTGGCGTCTGACTACTGCTCCAGCCACAGCCCACGAAAACATCGCATGTTTTCTCTACGGGCTGCTTCCAAGTGAATATGCCCCGAACGTTCCCTTAGAAAAACATTTGTAAATTTCACGGCTTCATAAAAAAGAAAGTCATCTTGCTGGGTAAAGGTCTGGGTTAATGAAATCCAAGGTATCATTGCAAAATAGAGTAGTGGAAACCTCACATGGAGAAAAGTATTTTAAAACTTTAAACATTGCATTGGCCAAGCTATAATTTTGGAGGCTTCCATTACTGACGGCACTTCAGCTGTCCTTTAACATGGACCCAGACTTTTATGATTCTCAAACTGGCTTTTCGTCATCTGTAAAACAATTATTATTAATGAGAATATCTGAAGGTTGTACTTGTTTTTCACACCTTTTATTTGGCCAGGATTAAAAAATAAAACACGGCGTGTCGAATACTGAGATTTATGTCATGAGTTCTCCTGGATGTAATTGTCATTGCTTTGCTCAACTTGTAAAAAGTCGACTATAATACAATAGGAACATCAATGAACACACTTGATGTGGGCAGCCAGGGACATCAATCCATGTTTCTTAGAAGAAATTGAAGTATGAGACCAAATGAGAAACAGTCATGTTAACCACAGACTTTAAAGGTTATAAAATCATTCATATTCTATTGGACTGGTATTCTGTACAATAAAAACAACTGTTACAGTGACCTTTAAGGTGACGCTTTAATTTCTTACAGCCTTTGGATTCATTGCTGGTTTGAACATCAGCAAACGAGTATGAGCCCAAATGCCTCTAAAGTAACTTCAAATTTCAGAGTCAAAATATACTATCACGGAATTAGAGAACATAATTTTTTTAAAAGAGCATTTAGACTGGAAAGCTTGCCTTGTTAGAATCTATTCTTCTGCCTTTTTGGTTTGTGGAATAATTCATTTTAGAATCTAGGTTAAGGTACATGCAAAGCTGAATGAAGGCAGAAAATCTTTTTTGGAAAGCTGAATGAAGGTAGAAAATCTTTTTTGGTATGTGAGGTGGATTGTAAGTCCATTTGTTGCCCCTGGAGGAAGAGAGTTCTTATGCAAAGTGAGGAATTTACGTACTCATTCAAAGCGAGGAAAATCTAAATGCCAGTATGAAACTCTCAAGAAAGGGTCTCCAGGAAACAGGCAATATGTAATCCTTTACTTCACACCCTGCTTTAGAATGGCCGTCACTATTCAAACGTGGCACACACTATAGTTGTAAGTAGAATATTTTGTTTCAGAAACAGCAAACACAAGAAACTAGATTGTAAAACAAACAAAAAACCCCCCAATATTTCTAGATATAATTTGAAATTGATCATAAGGTGATGAGATTTATTCATTATTTCATAGTCAAATTTCTTGTCTACCTATTATGAGAACTGCCATACATAAAAACATGAAATATTTGCTAAAAATCTACATGTTTTGTGGAGTGGCAAGCATTTTATTTGTTTACTTTTTAAGATTTTATTTATTTGAGAGAGGGAGATTGAGAGAACCAGTGAAAGGGCCAAAGAAGCAGATTCCCTGCAGAGCAGGAAGCCTGACATGGGACTCAATCCTAGGACCCCATGATCATGACCTGAGCTGAAGGCAGACACTTAACCAACTGAGCCACCCAGGCACGCTATAGCAAGCATATTTGAGAAAGCTGCAGAAGCTCCTTTTTGTACACATTCATAAGTAACAGAAGACAATTGTCCTCTGTTGAATCTGATCTCAGAGCACTTTCACTGGAAGCCATAGGAATATATGAAATGGCTCCCATGTTCCCATTTAGCTTCATGAGTCTATGTTTGTTAAGATATATTAGAACTCTAGGATGTCCCAAAAAGAAAAGAAAAAAATCAACACTTACTAATGGAAAAACACTTTTCCTAGAAATATAAATTGGGAACATAGGTTCTTAAAAATTTTTTTGTGTTGTGTTAGTATTATATCAATTTAATAAAATTTTTTTCTCACATCTTGTATTAATCTATAGATTAAATAGACTATATAATTTTTATTCAATGCAAGCATAATTTGGCTCCAATTTTATTGTAATATTAGGAGAACAATCAGGTACCTAACAAACCGATTTTTGTTTTGTTTTGTTTTGTGTTTTTTTACAAACTCATTCTTGATCTCCTAAGAGTTAATTCTTCTTTGCCTAAGAAATTATTAATTTTTTCATTTTGACATAGCTCTTCCTTTTATATACTACAACGAAACTATTTTTATTTTGTTTGTATTTGTATAATTAACCAATCAGGCTTAATTATCTTTGTTTAACCTAGCAATTTCCTCCTTCCTAGGAAAGATTATCACCTTCATTCCACTTTGAATTAGGCTTCTCATTCCTACTTTTAAGACTTAGCCAGATTGTTCCCCAACATTTCTGACGAGGAGTTGCCAAATTCCATGATATAGGAGACGATGTGTGTATTTTCATGTCTCTCAAACCAGAGAGGACGCTGTTGACAACATTCTGGATGTCCTCCCCATGTCATAGTACTTTGGTATGAAGTAAAAGAAACCCTCTCTTACTAGATGCTATTGCAAATGAGCTCATCCTACTGGAGCAACACAGGGAAGGGTTTTTTGTTTTTTTCTCCAAGTACTTTCTAGTCAGACTTGAGACCAAGGTGTGGTTACCCAACGCTGCTGGAAGTTAAATGGCGACTAAAGTAGTTTAAGATTATTTCCTGCTTGATCTTCTTGAAAGGCCAGTAAAACTTACAAATCTGCCTCTTCGTGTTTGAAACGGAAGACTTTTATCAACTCTGCCATCACACAATTTATCACGACTTTTCTCTGTACCTGCTTCCTGTAGTCCTTGCTGTTAAACATCCTGCTTACAATCTTTAAAATATCAGAGCACTAGTCTATTTTTAAAGCTAGCACTATACTTTGAGACTAACAGGGAGGCTAACAGGAGCTGAAAAGTGTCTTCAGCTGTGGTATCAAACAGTATAGACAGATGATAGAGATCTGGGGCGGGGGGTTACATAGATTTTATGAAATCATTCTAAGAGCTGAGACGAAGTCACGAACTACTAATGCCCTTCTGTTAAGAGTAATAATGTTGTCCTGGGCACCTGGGTGGCTCAGTTGGTTAAGCACCTGCCTTTGGGTCATGTTGTGATCCTGGGGTCCTGGGACTGAGGCCCACGTCTGGGTCTCTGCTCAGAGGGGAGCCTGTTTCTCCTCTGCCTCTACACCCCTGCTCGTGCTCTCTCTTTCAAATAAATAAAATCTTAAAAAACAAAATGAAAAGAAGAAAGGATGAATCTGATGATACCTTTAAATGGCATTGGCAGAGAGCAGATGTTACTTTAGGGGAACTTCTTGTCTCCCAGAGTTAGATGTGGACAAACCAAGAAGAAAAATAGGTCTATCAGCAGAGGGACTGATCAGCCATGCAGGCGCAGGTGAGCCCTCAGCGTCCACCCAGGCCACAGAGGGGGCTGGACCCTTCGCTGCTCCGTGAGTCTTCAGACTTGCCTTCCCCCAGTGTGAAACATCGGGGTAACTCGGAAGGTAATAAAACTAGGATCTGCATTCTAGTCTCACATTTGACTTATTTCTGTCTTCCTTTTGTTCCATTTTTTCATCACCAACTAACCTTCTGTTTAGGATTTGGCACTTCCTGTGGCCCTGTCCCCAGAAAGGAAACGAGCTGGCTGGCCCCCAGGAGCGGGGGAGTCCGTGTGACATTTAAGCTTCTTGTAAATTAATGTATTTACATCTTGTTATCACTCTTCGGTAGTGTTCTGTGTTCTCCGAGTTGTAAGTCCACCTCTGACGTGTGAATTTGCTCCAGCTTTGCTGACAGATCGGGTTTCTGAGTCTCCAAGACCACAGACCAGATTTGACACTGTGGAAAATTCATCAAAGTAATGTCTCTCTGTGAGAGACATGTCACAATGTCTCTCATAATGTCACAATCCTTGTGACATCCAGAACTCTTCAGGCACTCCTTTCACAGTTGGGACTTTATATAGAATTACAGAATGCATGTGCAATCATCTGTCTTTGTGATTTCATAAATTTGGTTTGGGGGTTACCATTAAGCATGTTTTTGTTTTGTTTTGTTTTTTGACGTGTCTCTTGTTGACATTTGAAAATAGGCTACAGTGTAAACCTGCTACCACAAGCTCAATGGCCAATGTGCTGGCCATTTTGGAGAATAGGGTAAACTGGATAGGAAAAGCAGTTAGAATTTTATATAATGTCATTCATGGTTTTCTCCATCAAAAAAGCCCATCTCCGGTTTGAAAACAGCTTTAGGAATTTAGCTTTGCATCAGATGTCAACCACAGCGGCAGTGATCATGTTTGCCTGTACCCGAGGAGCCATGTAGTTTTTGATGCCTGGTGTTGACTGTGTTGGGGTTAGCTATGTTAGGAACGTGTCTCAGAATCTCAGCAGTGAAAAACTCCAAGAGGCAAATCTGTAGGATGACTTCTTTCACAGTGTTCATTATATAAAGGTATAAAAATACCTTGACAATGTGAGAGCTTTGGACACATTTTCCATACTTAGGTGGATCTCTCTCTAAGAATAACTTGAGCCAATAGGACTGTTCTTCTATGACAAAAGTATGACAAAAGGCAGGACATTATAATGGAAAATGTTACCAAAAAAAAAAAATTTAAGCTATTTTCATTTTGCCCAAGCTCTATTTTTCTGGAAATGTCAGAGCACTTTTTTTGGAAGAGACCATTATAATCCTGTGAATTAAAGACGGAATGTGGGAACAAAGTTCCAAGTTCACAGAAGACTGTCATATTTCTAACATTAATATCTTTCCTCTTCCTCTATATTTGGAGAAATGAATGACTTTTTAGAATTAAAGAACTTGGCATACTGATAACTTGTGAGGGGTCAGTTTTCCTGGGAATAGTCTTCTCATGCCTTTTGTCTCTCTCTCCTTTCCTTATGTCATTCCATTATTTGCTCCTTTATTACTTAAACTATTGACTTGTGTGTATTATATGTCACAGGCTCTATGCTGGGCCTTAAGGAAAAAATACACAAACGAACCATAATCCTTTTCCTAAAGGTGTATATCATCTAGTGGGAGACAGATAACTGAGTAGTTTAAAAACATGCAAAGTGCCATTTTACAAGGCTAGAGAAGATGCTGTGAGCACAGAGGTGAGAGTATAGGGATAAGAATAGATCTGCCCAGGACATGTCGTGAAAAATAAATTTTACTGGCAATATGCATATTCTCTCCTGTAATCATGCATGTCTCCTTCTTCATAATGCTCAAAACCTTCCCAATTCTCCACTTTCACTGTCCCATTCTCTTTTTCATCTCTATTATTATTATTTCTGACTCACATTTCTTCTGCCTAAGTCTTTATGTAAAAGCTCAGAGTTTTATTTTAAAAGAATGTATTTTTAGGAAAAAAATAAAGCATATTAATTACTTATCCACTGTGGTATTTGTAGGATAACAGGTATTTTGGGAAAAAATTTCAAAAACAGATTTTGCATATATTGCTAGGAGGCACTGGTATAATCAATTCTATAGTTTTAAGATAATAAGAATAGATAAAGAGTGGAAACTTAAGTCTGGACCTTCTGCTTTTCAATTTCCTGTATCTTTTAGACAATGGTAATTTATTGAAATAAGGGTTTTCGCATTAATTGATGTAACTGATACAATTCTGAATTTAATTCAGCTCAGTACTTGGACACCTATTCCATTCCTGGTTCAATGTTATGTGCTACATGTAGACTGGTGAATGCATATGTGTGTGTATGTGTGGGTTTACATATGGAGAGATCTGTATATTATCACAGGTACTACATGACTCCCCTTTTGAGCCAAAGCAAGTGTGCTTAAGTGGGGCCGAACTGTGCCCATGTGAAACAGCCAAACAGCAAGAAAGCAGAAATTCATATGGTGCTAAATGAAAACAGTTAAGTTCTGTAATGACTGTTTTCTAAAGAAGGCCATTGAGAGTATCTGGAGCTTCATCAAGAAGGTGGGGCTTGAGATAAAATTTCTGAGGCAGAAGTTATCTCGTAATTACAAGCAGGGGTGAAAGCAAACTGAATATAAGGGCAAAGAGGAAGTTTAGAATGTCGAACTGAACAAGCTTGGATCGTCGGGGAGCAGACTGATGTATAAATATTAGATGAGGATAGCTGGATTATCGGTGCCAACGTGAAAAATAAATACACATCTTCTCAATCACACATCCAAAAGGAAATTGTTCTATTAAGAGCTTTCTGCTGCCTTCACTAGATTCAGGCTACACAAAAGGAACCACTACGTAATGCTGGAAATAACTACCATGGGGGTGTTTTGCAGACTCTCTGGTGTGATGAGGTAATAGGTCAGGACACGTGAAGTATGCATATTTCATGAGCTGCATCTCAGAGAAGACAAAACACCCCCTCGACGTGGGCTCAACAGCTCAAGTCCTCAGAGTGCCTCGATGGCATTGTGTGGACTGCTGCAGTGATCTCAGCCCGCTCGGCTCATTTCCCAACCGGAGCAGAAGAGAGTCAAGTGTGTCCCCAGTAACAGACGAACCATGTCACGGAAAGCGGTGGAGTATTTCAAACGCCTCTTGCTTTGAAACCACCCTCAAATCCTTAAAAAAAAAAAAAAGAAGAAGAAGAAGAAGAGGAAGAAGAAAGAAAGGAACAAAGAAGGAAAAGAAAAAAAATGAAAGAATAGTTTGCTTAAGGACTCTGCAGATCTTTTGGCATTTCTTCTCTACCAGCTGCAGGAAGAACAAATCATTCCTTCTTTCCAGGCTTCTCTCAGCGGTACTACAAAGGAGACCATTGGCTCTTTAGACTCCAAATGCCCAAAGGATATCAGATCAGGGAAGGAGAGCCACATAAATTGTTAAATTGTTAGCATTTCCAAGTGGCCTGTGATTAAACAAGTCCACTCTGGGAAATTAAATTGGGGGAGACCATATATTAGAATGATTTTTTCCTTATAATTTCATTTCTTAGTCTTATAATTCTACATTGGTTACTGTGGCATGGGTTTTTAAAAATCTGCCTTCTAAGGAGATTTAGGAGTTTTCTAGAAAAGCCCGTGGGATTGAGAGGCTAGGGTGGCATGCAGAGACAAGGTTCCCGTGGGCCCCTTCCTCTTTTCTAAACAGGATAGCTCTACTGTGGTGACGTTCCAGAAGTTGGACTTTCCGAGAAATTTTTCTTTAAAGAAAAGGATGAAATGGTGTTTAAACACAAATGCTCTCAGTGTGTTGAAAATATGATGCAAGTTACGTGCATCTTTACAGAACCAACCACTTTATAAAATGAGTCACAACAGGAACAGCCTTTCAACATTCTCTACTAGGGATGGGAACAACTGTAACATTTTGGGCCCATCAGGAATGTGCGAGACTATGGCACGAGGCCATTCTGTCTCCATGAGGGCAACTAAAATTTCCATGCCACCATCACCTAAAGAGCAAAATAGAAACATTCAGAAATACATACACTCTTTCCAGAAGGCTTAGTGCCGTAAACTATGGACAGGGGACAAGCAAACTGGAACATAAAACCAAAAGGCCATTCACGTTCTTAAATAGAAACACTGGCTCCTCTCAGTCATCAAGTGTGTGGCTTGATTTAAATGGAAACAGACCGTGATACAATGAACTTTAAGGCCTGTCTGTTGAAATCGGCTCTTCGCCCTCATAATGCTGCAGAGCTCCTCAGGAGCTGATGGAGTTGGGTAGGCTGTGACTCTGGGGGACAGAAGCCCTCTGAAGTACCAAACACATCTTTGATTAACCACTGAGGAGATTTATGAGCTCCTTCTGTTTTCCAAACGACCTCATTCACTAGAGAAATGATGATTCCTATAGTCCATCAAGCACAAGGAGTAGGTAAGGTTTAGTGTGAACTGATGCACCAAATGAATTTCTGAATTTGGAAGCCTTGTGTCTTCTTTCCCTCTCGAGCCACCACCCAGAATGGGTAAATAGGAAAAAGAGAAAGTGTTAGTTTCTTCAGAGCTGAAATGCACAGAATCACAGATCTATTGAGTCTGGGAAGGAATGGCTATTTCTTCACAGTGACTCTCCAAGAAGTAAAAGAAAGGAAGCGAAACAAAAATGTAAACATCGCTCTCTCCATTCCCTGTAGTTATGACGAAGCTGCTCATCTAGTAAAATCTAGTTTAGCTGCCAAGTTTTATGGCTACGCACCATTAGTCCAAGAAAGCAACAGAACAAGAGTGATTTGGATTGGAGGGACTACCTCCTACACAGTGATATTAAGTCCTGGAACAATACTTGAGCACCTAATTGGCATGACCTTCCAAAAGTGCAAGGGGAATCTGCTTAAATAAACTCAAACTTTAGGGCCCTCTGGAGGTCGTAATAGTTTTAAAAAGAATTTTATTTATGAAAGCTTGATTCAATGATATTTTGATAACTATTTAAAGGCTAATTTTTAAAAAAGATTTTATTTATTTATTTGACAGACAGAGATAACAAGTAGGCAGAGAGGCAGTCAGAGAGAGGAGGAAGCAGGCTCCTTGCCAAGCAGAGAGCCTGATGCCGGGCTCAATCCCAGGACCCTGGGATCATGACCTGAGCCAAAGGCAGAGGCTTTAACCCACTGAGCCACCCAGGTGCCCCTAAAGGTTAATTTTAAGTAGCATACAAATTTGACCACAAACCTGGTTCTATAGCATTATAACAAATATTTTATTTATTAAAAAAAATAAGGTGTTTGAAATACAAAGGATTTAACTAGAATAAAGGGAAAAATAAGTTTGTAATTAACATAAGGCTCAAGAGGCAAAAAGGATTCTTGCCAAATACTTGGAGACCGAATTGTAACCAGTTTGCAGGGGGAAACTACTTTTTGCTTAGTAAATTATAATTTCCTTCTCCAGAATGATTCTGGAGAATGATTCTGGAGAAGGAAATTATAATTTACTAAGCAAAAAGTCACTGGGACCTTGAAATAGCTGCCAATGGCACGAAGAAAAATAATGCCTTGGAAATTGGAGGAACTCAGCAAATACTTACGGAATGAATAAAATACCTTAATCTAGGGGAAAATAGAGTTTCAAGTCACGTTGCAGATGCCAGTGATTTAGGCATGCATAAATTATTCTGTCATGTTTCTAGCACCTTCCAGCTGTGAGATCCTAGGAAAATTGTCTGAAGTCTGCAGCCCTCAGTTTCTTCATTATTAAAATGGAGATAACGATATTTATTTCAGAGGGCTATTACAAAGTTTCTAGGAGATAGATTTTAATTACTTTTGTCAAGTCAATTTGATAGACAAATTACCATTTGTCACAGTGCCTTGGAATACCGTTACTCCATAAAAGTGAGCTCTTTATATTATGCTTTAAATTTCTTCACAAACAGTACTAAACTGCCTACGATTGAGTACTCAGAGAAACATGGATAAAAAAGGACTGTGGAATTATCATACACTGTGTTTGCTAGAGCTGCTGTCAGCACAGGATGATGCTAAGACATTTTCACTAAGCAACTAAGTTTTCTTCTCCGCATCACGTTAGAGATTTGGGGAGGTTTCAGAACTTAAGTGTTTGGCGCTCTTTATGTGTTTATTTAAGAGTAACCAAGTGAAGTTCTGAAAGGTTGAGTGTTTCCGAGCTACCACATAGAACTGGAGCAGAGCAAGGCAGAGGACTGGCCTGGTGTGTGGCCAGGACCTAAAGGCAAGTTCAGAGCTGACAGTTTTAAAATTACTTGCAGGTATTTCTTCTACCATCTTATTCTGTCAAAGAACACTTCGGACAGAAATCCTTCGGAAGGGAATGTTTTCCAGGGCCAAATACCTAGTCAGGTTATACTGTAGTATTACCAGTTTTTTCCGAAAAGGCATTACCATGACAGCGTAATGGCACGTTACTAATACAGGAGCAAATTTCTCTTCACTCTTCCGCAGTGAGTACCTTACAAAGAGCTGACACCGCTTCATCTCCAAAATACCAAAGCACCGGATATTAACTTCCTCTGCCAAGCCTTCTTGCCCTTTTATTTTCTCTCCTCTTCATCCCTGGCAGCTGAAAGGGAAGACAAAACCCAGTCCTAACAACAGGAGCAGTGAAGGCCTGAGTCAGCACGAGGCAGGGAGTTGGCTTTTTTCCTTTATTTTCTCTGTTTCTCTCCGCCAGCTGGTCTCTCCAGGAAGCAAGCAAAACATAATTTTTCACTGGACCTATCTTATGAAAAAAAATTTTTTTTTCTTATGAGGAAGGAGAAAAATAAGCCTTAAAAAAAAAAAAAGCAGATTTGATCTGGAAATAAAAATGCAGGATTATTTCATAGGCTCAGTGAATAACCTCAGACCATTTTAAATGGTCTGGGGCCCTCTGCACAAGTTGGCAAAATATCCCCCCAAGAGCTTCCATGTTAGGTATGTTACAACTGGGGAACAAGGTGACGATCCAAGCCATGGGAATACTCAGGCTGTTAGCTGCAAGGTCCAAAGTAGGAATATGATAACGGACAAAGCACTTTCTCACAATGGAGAGTCTAACCACGACTTCACTAACTGGGGAGTAACACAGCAACTCCCACATTTTCCTGAGGTAGCTCAAGCTAGCCTGGTCTGCCTTGGGCCACTGAGGAACAATGAAGCTGATGCAATACTGGCCATTTGTTTTAGATGATAGGAATCAGTTCCATGTTGTAATATCAGAATTTTAATATTCCAGCAGAAACGTTATTGTTCCCAATGGCTTCATCCTTGGTGCTTTTAAAGCTATGTTTAAAACTTGGTAAAACCCCCGTCAAATGTACTATACCGGAGTACAAGCAGAGCTGTGCTTAAAAGTTGTGTGCAGGACAGTTTTAGGAAATTACTGGATTTTTATTTTTGTCATCCCATGTAAATGTGTCATGTAAAAGAGTCCCTTTGGGGTTGCTGGGGGTGGGGGAAGGGAGAGATAGGGGTGGTTGGGGGATGGACATTGGGGAAGGTATGTATTGTGGTGAGTGCTGTGAATTGTGTAAGACTGATGATTCACAGACTGTACCCCTGATGCAAATAATACATTATATGTTAAAAAAAAAAAAAAAAGAGTCCCTTGGGAAATAAACTATTTCTAAATATAAAATTTTCATATCTTACATTTTATGAAATTGAGATGATTTCCTAGTAAATATTATGTGGTTAATACTGTAGGAGGAGAAGATGAGAAAAGGAAAAAGTGAATTTGTTTTCCAAATTCCCTATAATTGGACTTAATAGGGGTGCTTAGCATGTCTCTTGACCTCTTCTATCCCTAGCTATGACACTGCAAGACCCACCTCACACTTTCTGAGGGCAGTATGTCATATTTCTCGTGTAATTCACAAAGTCTTTCCATACATCCTATCCCTTTTCATCCTCATAATTGTTCCCTACAAAGTCAAAGGTATTAATGCTTCTTTTACAAAGAAGGAAACAATTTCAAATGTAGCAGAACTTGCTCAAGGTTACCGATCTCCTCAGAGGAAAGTCGAAACAGGAGTGCAGGTATTCTGGCGTTGCTTCTGACATCACTCAACCTGACCATTTGTGGGATGTGTTTTTTTAGTTCACATTATGAAGCTAGCAGTGTCCTTCTTCCAGGGCCAGCTCTTTTTCGGGCTGCAGTCCATCTTTCGCGGACTTGGCAATAATCCCAGTCAGACACAGAATCCCTTTGCATTTTCTGGGCTGCTCCCAGCCCCCGCCACGCCCCCTCCCCACCACACCCACAACCCCCACCTCCCGGTGCCCCACGCATGCGTGAACACAGGGCTTTGCCTCATCCTCAGAGCTCACCTAGCACAGAGACCTACCAAATAATCAAGGAGGTTAGAAACAAAGGAAGGAGGAAAAAAGGGAAAAGAAAGGGATTCAAACTTAAGCCCAGGGATTTTATCACCACTTTCAACACAGCACTTCTCCTCTCCTTCTCATGCCTCGCCCAGCAGTGTGGACCCACACATAGACAGAGTGAACATTCATGGAGAGGCTCAGGGAGTTAATTCTCAAAGGAAAATGAAGACAGAAAATCAATACTGCCCAGAAGTCAAATCTATATTAATGCCCTCCGCTCCACCTTTTTAATCAGACTTTTTGTCCCTTTTCCCTGATTCCTTTTAACCTCATGGACTGGCATGACCCCGCTTCCTCAAATAAAACAAACCCATCATACCTCTTGTTGACTGGAATCCGTTAAAGGCTGTTAATATTTTCCAGTATCTTATTCAGCTCATATAAACTCAAAGGTTTTGCCTTTTGGTGAGGGATGCTACTTGTCTGCTTTTTGATTTCTCATTTTAAGTGAATACATTTTTATTCTTAAAATGTCAGACTTTCTGAGCCAAACTTCAAATATCACTAAATGTTCGTTCTTTGTTCACCTTAAGCTGAATGCCATCATGGCCCTTCAAAGTGTATACAGCATACAGAACACACCCCACATGCCATATATGAGAACTCTGAGAGGAGACTGCTCTTCTTCCTCTAAAGCAAGTCAGAAAATCGTCAAGTGCTAGAAGCTGTTACAAGAAGGGGTTTGGCTGATAGAAAACTCAGAATCACTACCTGCTGTAAACAATACCTCTGGACTTCAGCTCTTCACCCTTAGAGCCTGTGCCCCAAAATCTTTAGTATCTGTTTTAGATAGCAAAGTGGTAGGAATGATTTATATATATATATATATATATATATATATATATATATATATATTCACACACACACACACACACACACACACACACACACACACACACCGGGTGAGCCACCCAGGTGCCCTGGCAAAATCATGATTTAAAAAATAAAAAAAAATATATATTTTTTTATATTTAAAATTTACATTATATATAGTATTATATATATATCTGCCTTCAGCTCAGGTCACGATCTCAAGGTCTTGGAATCAAGCCCTCCACTGGGCTCTCTGTTCAGAGGGGGGTCTGCTTCTCCCTTTTACTCTCCATCTATACCTATTCTCTCTTCCAAATAAAATGTAAATCTTAAAAAAAAAAAATCTTGCTTTTGCCTATGCACACAACTGGCTTCTTCATACACAGGTGGCGAAAGGATCACAGAGGGGAATTTGGTTTGTGTCCATGTCCAGAATCTTCTGTAGTTAAGGTAACACACAGGCAAGAGAGAGTAGTAGCCACCCACAGCAGGGGGTAGGACTCCTGTTTGGCGACAGTTGTGCAAGGATAGCCTGCCCCCAGGACCCCGGAGTGGGCCCACAACGGCGTATGTATGTGGCGCCACCGTGGCTTGCCAAGCTGCAGCAGAAGCCAGCGCACCCGGGTCTCCAGACTTCCTCTCCTTTCTGCTCTGAGACCCAATTCTGTGAGTACCTTCAGTGTGGCAGAAACAAAGGTCAGTACACCCTTCTGTGCAGGATCAACAGAAAACACCTTAGCTGCCGCCAGGGCCTCAACCTTCCATTGAGCATATGGTTCCCAGGGACACAACTATTTGTGGCTAGAACTATGGGGAAGAGAGGAGGTATGTGTAAAATTGTTCTTACACTAAGCCCTTGTTGTAGCATCGTGTATCAGATCTTCTTCCCGGCAGCTGTTGTGCTCAGACCAGAGAACACAGGTTGCTGATTTCATCCCTTGTAGGGATTTGTGGACCTCGTTTAAATTTCAAGCAGGCAGCTGGTAGAGATAGAACACCACAACCAAGTGGGTGAAGAGAAGGCAGGAGGTGGAAAGTGTCGTTTTATGAGAATAAGATACCGAACACCTACCTAGTTCTTAGCTGTGCGCCAGGGACCATTCTAAACATGTATGATCATAAACTCATTTCACCCTAACAAAAAAGCTTATGACGTAGGTACTATAAGTTGTTAAAATCTGTTTTTTGCCTTCCTTATTTTTTTTTTAAGATTTTATTTACTTAGAGAATGGGGCGGGGTGGGGAGTGGGGAGGAGCAGAGGGAGAAAGAATCTCAAGCAGACTCCACAGTGAGCATGGAGCCCCATGCGGGGCTCGATCCCATGACCCCAAGATCACAACCAGAGCCAAAATGAAGAGTTGGAAACCCAGCCAACTGAGCCACCCAGGTGTCCCTTGCCTTCCTTATTTTATGTTCACTGGTTTAGATTTGTCTGCCGGTGGTGTTAAGTAGCAATAGGGTACATTGGAAACCGAACAGGTCAGGAACTGACAATCTTGTTCCAGTCTTGCTTTGCTGGTAACACTCCGGGTGACTCTGGGGATGCCACCCACCCTCTAGCAACTTCAGTTTCTTTATCTGCAAAATGAAGATGTTAGACAAGATCAGTGGGTTCTGAACCTTTTATTTTTTTTTAAGCTGTTGACTTTTTTTTGAATGATCTGGAAGCTCAATTTGTGAGGCTGATAAGAGTGGCAACCACTCTGTTTGAAGGCAGAGCCCCACGCTAGCTGGCATACTCCAAGGCAGCTCGGCTGAACTCCCAGGGCTCTCTGCAACCATACGTAAATCACTGAAGCAGATGGCATCTAAGTCCACTCTTCGCTCTGAAGCACCATGATTCTTCCATGTTATTTTAACTATTGGTGGATCCTTTTTGACCAGAGATGCTTTTAGCACAGAACCTGAGTTCCTTTCGTGAATTTATCCCACCCATGACCTCACCTGCTCTATGGCAGAACGTGGAGACTGTAACTCAACTCTACTGCTCAGAACTGGCTTGAGTCACCAAATAACAGGTAATGACAATGATTTCAGGACAGCCCCTGCAGTCCTGGAGACACATTTCCATATATTCACACCAGGGGTCACCCAAGGTCACTGGAGGCACATGGTTGGTAACTTTCCTCCCCGAGAAGTGCTCTGTGGAGTATTCTCTCTTCCTCTCCACTGTGCACTCTTTCCATCCAAAACAGCCTCTCCCTGTCTCCAGAGAGAGGGGGATTCCTTTTACAGTTATCTTTTTCTTGCCTGTATAGGTTTCCTCCCCCTGACTATACCTCAGGTAGTTGACCCTTTGGTTTAGCCTGCTTTTAAACTTTATGTCAATTGACCCATTCTCTCAATATTCTTTCCTGATTTCCTTTTCTCAGTGAACAACGTGATAGAAAGATTTATCCACGTGTACCTGGAGTTCATTCATGTTCAGTGCTGTAAATTCCAAATTTGGGGTAATTATGAATCACACTGATAGAAACACCTAGTACAAGTAAATTAGTCCAGCTCCAGAAGTGGAACTGCCAGGTCATACAGCATGTGTATCTTTGGTTTTTTTTAGTTGGTGTTACTCTATTTTCCAATATGATTTTATCTATAGTGAGATCCACAGTGTATGAGAATTCATGGTGCTTCCCATTATCGCTAATATGGGGTGTTGTCAGTATTCTTAATTTTTGCTAATCTGGTGGGCATGTGGAGATACCTTGTGGTTTCATTTTCACTTCCCTAATAATGCTATTTTCATGTTTATTGGCCATCTATACCTTCTAATTTTGTGAGGTGCCTTCCAAATATTTTGCCTTCCCTTCTAATGGGTTTTCTGCCCTATTTTTCATTGATTTTAGAAGTTACCTATATAGTCTACAATTAAATGGAGACTGAAAAAAGAATATTACTTCCAAATATCCTTTGTGGCTTGGCTTTTCACTTTTCATGGGTTTTGTTTTTTTGTTTGTTTTTGTTTGTTTACTTTATTTAAAAGTAGTCAAATTTAGCGGTGCCTGGATAGCACAACTGATTTAGCATTGGACTCTTACTCTCATCTGGGGTCATGGGATTGAACCTTGCATCTGGCTCCGTGCTCAGGGTGGAATCTACTTGAGGCTTCTCTCCTTCTTCCTCCCCTACTCCCCCACACACATGCTCACTCGCTCTCTCCCTCAAATAAATAAATCAATCTTTATAAAAAAAGACAGTCAAATGTATAAATCTTTTCTATTTTGGTTAATACTTTTTGTGTCATTTATTTTGAAAATTCCTGCTGTATTTCAACATAATCAAAGTGTTTTTCTGCATTCTCTTCTTAAAGCTTTCCTTTCAAACTATCGACTTGCAATTGAGTTTTTGAATGGTGTAAGCCCATTTTTTCCTAAGTGGGTAGCCAATTATATTCACCCCATTTAATGGAAAGTCGGTCATACATTGTATAAATCATAGTCACTATGGTAAGCTCTCTGCCTAAGAATAGTGTCTGTTCATACCAAGGTCTGTTTATGGGCTTTCTTACTGGGTACATCTCTCCAGACCTAAACCACACTATGTTGGTTTCAGTAGCTTTCAAGTATCTTGATACTCAGTAGAGCAACCCTTCCCACTTCGTTCTATTTTCTCAGTGGCTTTGGCTGTGCTTAGTAATTTGAAATTCCAAATTTTAGAAGCCACTTCTATGGTTCACAAAATACCTGTTGGGTTTTCTGTTGTAGTTCATTTAACCTATCAATCATTTATTAAAGGGAAAATTCACATCTTTGCAGTGCTTGCCTTCCAATGAATAAACATGATATATTTTCCCATTTATAAAGGTTTTGTTTAATATCTCTCAGTAAGATTTTATTATTATCTTTTGAGGAGGTCTTATACATTTTTGTTGAATTCATTCCTAGGTGTTAAATTGTTTTAGGCTACTGTAAAAACTATCTGGTTAAATCATTTCATTTTCTATCTCTATGTTGTAGGCATAGAGAAATATAGTTAATTTTCATATATTAATTTAATACCCAGCAAACCTGCCAAGCTCTCATTAATTCTAATAAGAATCTGTAGGTTCTACGGGTTTTTTTTAAGATAGAAAATCATATTATCTATGAATAACGCCAGTTTGTTTCTTCCTTTCCAAGTTTCATACCATTATTTATTTCTTCTTCCTCAGTTATTCAATGGATTAAAACCTTCAGTGTAATATTCCATGGAGTGGTGATAATTAGTGTCCATTTTTTATTTTTCAATGCAGAGGGAAAGCTTTCAACATTCTGCATTAAGTATAATGTTTTTTGAAGGCTTTTGTTTATTTGGTATTGTTAATAACTTTTACCATTTTTAAGGAAGTTCCTTATTATTCCTGTTATGGTAGCTGAGTTTTGTTTTGTTTTTACTAACTCCAGTATCTGGGTGCCTGGGTGGCTCAGTTGGTTAAGCGACTGCCTTTGGCTCAGGTCATGATCCCAGAGTACTAGGATCAACACCTGCATCAGGCTTCCAGCTCCATGGGGAGTCTGCTTCTCCCTCTGACCTCTTCCCTTCTCATGCTCTCTCTCTCACTTTCTCTCTCTCAAATAAACAAAATCTTAAAAAAAAAAAAAAATAACTCCTGCACCTTCAACTGGGCAGACATCTGGGCATTCTATTTACTGAAGGAACACTTACTTCTGCAAATGCATTTTTTTTCTTTTTAGCACTCCTCATATCATCAGTGCTGTAGTTCATATTTTAGCTTAATTATCTGGAAGACAGTCCACAGTGCCAATACTCGCTTCTTTGGTGATACACGGCGGCATGGGGAGCCCGCTCTGGCATTCTGTGGTTGTGTCTGGTGCCATGATACTAATTTAAACTACCCAGTCTCTCAAACAGTCCATTCCTTACCTCTTCGACACATGGAATGCACATTCCTGAGATGCTCTGGAAAGTTCTTCTTTTTCACCATGAATTTTTTTTTCAGCTTTCAAAAACCTTGTCTCCAAAAAATCTGATCAAACAATATTGTTCTTTCTCCTGTTACATCCTGGTCCACCAATTGTCTTCATCAAAGTGTCTGTAAAAGGTTTAAACAACCATTATTAATTTTGTACCAAGGTCAACTTCGGGATTTTTCTGTGTTTTACTATGTTTACACAGTTTCTGTAATGCGCCTCGATGCTTCCTGGTAATGAACTGAGGAATGATTCAGGTAATCTGCAAACTCTTGAAAAGCCAGGTTCAGAGCACAAATTACAAGGAGTGTGGTGGTTGATGTGAGGCATGGGTCGTTTAAACTCAAGTGTCTATTCAGTTTGGCTGTTTTCACATGGTAGCAAGATACAATGGAGATGTAGCTGAGCTGGCCAGTTTTAGAGAACTATTTTTTTTCTCTGCACTGGATGTAACGTCTTATTTATGAACAGAGCTTTCAGATTCAAATCATATATAATAATTCAGAGTCATAATTGGCAGACAATAAATATTTAACTTTGGTATTTTGTGATACAGATGTAAGTAGCTATGGGTGTCAGTGTGGTTTACAAGTGATGCCCCATATAACAATGAATTTGTGCTTCAGTATAGGGGACGTGGGCCACGCCAGACTTATACTTGAAAGATGTCACTTCTGCAGACACGATTATGGGTATAACTTTATTCTAGCTCTCTTTCCTGTTTGAAGATTTTATTCTTTATTTATTTTTGAGAGAGAGAGAGAGAGCATGTGCTCATGCAAGCTCCTGCACAAGTTGGGGAAGGGGCAGAGGGAGAAGCGACCCCCTGCTGAGCAGAGAGCCTGAGATGCTCTATCCCTGGACCCTGGGATCATGACCTGAGCCAGAGGCAGGCAGACCCTTAACCAACTGAGCCCGCCAGGCGCCCTAGCTCTCCTTAGTGTCTGAGTCTGAGCAAAATATTAGGCACAGGGTTAAAAAAAATACAGTATATAACTTTCAGAGGTGAATAGGGGAAAATGGAATTATAAAATTAAGCAAATCAAAATAACTAAAGAAAAAGAACATAGAAAGTGGGGAAAATACAAAGTACGAAACTAATATGGGAAAAATTAATCTAAATATCATACAAATAGCTAAATACATCAGTAATTTAAATAATAAGTTCATTTTTTTAAGATTTTATTTATTTGTCAGAGAGAGACAGAGCACAAGCAAGGGGAGCACAGGCACAGGGAAAAACGGATTCCCACTGAGTAGGGAGTCCAATGTGGGACTCAAACCCAGAACCCTGGGATCATGACCCAATCTGACCTGAATCACCCAGGCAAACCTAAATAATGATTTTAAGTAAGTAGCTTGAGTTCTCTAGGTTAAAGATAACAATTTCCAGATTTTGGGGGGTAGTACCCAGCAATATATATTTTTTAAATGACCCATCTAAAACATAAGGATTCAGAAAAGTTGAAAATCAAAGTATCGAGAAAGACAGGCCCCACTGAAATACTCCCTGAAAATATCTCACCATATTAATATGATGTAGGACTTGGAGGCAAAAAACATGACTAGATGCTACTATATGATGATAAAAGATGAATTTAGTTAGAAGCTATAACAATTCTATGTATTCACCCGATAAAATTGCTTTAAGATATAAACTTGAAATATTGACTTAAAAGGAGAAAGAAAGGGATGCCTGAGTGGCTCAGTCATTAAGCGTCTGCCTTTGGCTCAGGTCATGATCCCAGGGTCCTGGGATTGAGCCTTGCATTGGGCTTTCTGCTCGGTGGGGAGCCTGCTTCCCCATCTCTCCCTGCCTACTTGTGATCTCTCTCTGTCAAATAAATAAAATCTTTTTTAAAAATTGAAAATGTAGATCTAATCTGGATTTGGAACTCTCCGTCCACATCATTTCATATACATTTTGAAAATGTGAGTTCAATTGAGTTAAAAAATTGAGTATACATGGGGCCATAAAGCATGTCTCTGTAAAAGTTCAAATGATTAGTATTATATAGGTCACAGGTTGGCAGACTTTTCTGTCAAGGATAAGAGAGCAAATATTCTAGTCTTTGTGCATCATACAGTCTCAGAACTGCAAGTTTAACATAGAAGCAGATGATATGTAAATGAATGGGTTTGGCTCCACCCCAATAAAACTGTATTTACCCAAACTGATTGTAGGCCAGATTTGGCCCACAAACCATCATTTGGTGCCTCTGATATGGATCATATCTACGACTCTCCATAAAATTAATGTAGAAATCATTTAACAAAATGTAACTGGAAGAAAACTCCTATGTTTGGAAATTAAGAAGATGTCTTTAAGGAACTCAGGGGTTTAGAAATCAAAATTATAAAAAGAACAAAACTGTCAACTTTCACACACTGAATTAAAAAAGTAAGAGAGCCGCAAGCAGAAATTAATAAGGTGACTTATAAACAAATTATAAACAAAGCTGAAAGGTGATCTGTTGAGAGACTAATGAGATTGGTACACCTATGTCAAAATGGGTGCAAATAAACAATGGTTGGAATTCAAAAGAGAGCATATGGGGCACCTGGGTGGCTCAGTGGGTTAAGCCTCTGCCTTCAGCTCCAGTCATGATCTCACGGTCCTGGGATGGAGCCCCCATTGGGCTCTCTGCTCGGCAGGGAGCCTGCTTCCCTTCCTCTTTCTCTCTCTCTCTGCCTGCCTCTCTGCCTACTTCTGATCCCTGTCTGTCAAATAAATAAATAAACAATCTTAAAAAAAATAAAAACATAAAGCAGGTGTTAGTGATATTTTTAAAAATAAGTGGTTTTATTTAACAACTTAATGCCAATAACTGGGACTATCTGGGTGAAAGACAATTTCCTAAAAAAAAAAAAAAACTTGTCAAAGCTGTTTTTGAAGAAATAAAGAACCTAACTAATCCTAAAATCACTAATAGAGATAAAATCACAAGTTTTAAAACTTCCCCCCCCCCAAAAAAATCCAAGAGCAGAGGTTTTACCAGAAGCCTCTACCAAGTATTATAAGGTAGATCTATGACAGCAGAAAAAGCAAAGGACTCGTCCCCAACTCATTTCATGGAGTTCGTAGCTGTTCCCTGTAGTGGCTTTGTACCATGTCAACTCAGGTATGCCAGAATTCTGTGGCCCAGAATTCCCTTTCTAGTGCTGTTCCAGGTTGGGACTGGCTGGAGGAGAACGTTGTGTAACATTTGGGTGGCAGAAAAAGGAGCTAGTTTTACAGTTAAGGCCGGTGTAGGCACTGCTGTTGGCTTGTACGTGACCCTGGTCATCTGGCCACGTGGATCCGTGGCTCATTCCACTCCCTCCAGATTGCCCACTTTCATATCTCAGAGTCCCAGGCCAGGTGTGTGTGCCTTCTACGGTCAAGGGTGCCAGCTTCTCCTCGGGCCACCCACATTGCTGAGGCTGGAGGTGGGGACAGACAAACTCTGTTCCCGGTTTTCCTCGGAGCTATGAGAAGTCTCTGCTCTCCCTGACTTCGCCTTCGTCTCTGATGCCCACTGCCAGCCAGCCGGCCTACGCTAACGTGCCTACAAAGACAGCAGCCCCACATAGATTCCTTAACCAGCAATTGGAGAGGGTCTATTTGGTATGAAAAACTCCTCATTCTATAACACTCAGAGCGATCAAAGTTTAACTGGTACATTACTCAAAATCGAACAAGTCAGTACAAGACAGGCAAATTATAGGAAGCCAATCTCACTCATGAACAAAGCTGCAAGAATCTTAAAGGAAGTATCAGCAAAGCAAATCTAGCATGAAGAATCGGGTTTCTGAGAACTCTCTTATGATAAGGTTCCTTTTAAATAACATCTCGGCCCATCAATTGAACGGAAAGATAACACTCTATTATGAGACATAAGCTTGCTTTCGTAGAAGCACACAGTCAAACCTGCCAGTTACCTTGGTTGGGATTATTTTGAAGCAAATCTGACACGTGTCACTTAATCAACAGAGAACAAATTGGACAGTGGCCAGAGTGGATGTAGGGCGAACATTTAGTATGCATTACAGTAAGGAATATACAGCAGCTTGGTCTACACCTTTGACTAAGAATTAGAAATGAATGAATGTGGATATAATCAAAGGAAATTTGGGAAGAAAATGGGTGGTGAAGAAATGGATTGGCTTATGCCTACTTCCACATCAACATTTAAAGGATTTTCAGCATAGGCTATTAGAGTGCATTACTGCACATTTAGGAATTGTCATCAGTTTTTTGCCTGTTAAGCCTACATTTATCTAGGAAAACACTTAAGGAAAACTCAACCCAACAAACCTATACTTGGGGATCGTCCAGATCATCTGGCTTCTTCACCATTGGCAAAACCCTCCTAGAACCTAGGGATTGTTGATATGGATAGTCAAGAGATTTCTGTGCTTCTCGAATATTGCTGCTTCCCTATTATTTCAAAATTTGTGCTTCCTCCCTCTTTTAAAAATTTTCTCATATCTAATATTTTAAGTATTTTCTATTTTTTTGTTGTTTTCACATGAAAATGAATGGTCAATTGTATATCAACCAGCATTTCTTTCCTGGCAACCAGGGGACTCACCAATGATGTGGGACAGAGTTTTGGGTCCACAGCTATTTTAGTCTGTGTTTTCTGTTGCTTAATTTTTGTGAGCTATTTTTGTTTGGTTGGTTGTTTTCATTTTGCTGACAAAGTAGCAAAGTTATATCTAGTACCAAGAATGGTTTTCTATACACCACAGTCACTGAGCAACCAAAGAACCAGGAATATTTGTGGGGCTTACCAGTAACTGAAATGCTTGAGTGTTGTGAGTTTTGAATTTGCTTTTTTAACTTTACTACTACATAGAAAGACAAAATTTGATGAAGCAAGCATGAATGATATATTTACATCCGAGAATAAGGTCATAAAATTAACATTAAAGGCTAACCGTGTACCAGGCACAATTCTGATTTCTCTATTAATTCATACAGAAATCCTGTGAGGTAGGATTGTTATCCCACTTTCCAGATAAGGAAATCGAGGCATAAAGAAATGAAGTAACTTTCTCTAGGTAACAAATTTAGTATTTGCCTGGCGTGGGATATGGACCCAGCTTTGGTCATTTGAGGGCAGTGTTGAGGCTCCTAACTACTATACTAAGTCAGAATGAATAGCTCTATTAGAACATCGATTAACAAGGGCACCAGGAAGCTCAGTTGGTTAAGTATCTGATTCTTGGTTTTGGCTCAGGTCACGATCTCAGCGTTGTGAGATCGAGCCCCATGTCTGGCTCCGTGCTCAGTGAAGACTCTGCTTAAAATTCTCTCTCCCACTGCCCCTCCTCCTCCACCCCATTCGCATGCTGGCTCACTCTCTCTAAAAAAAAAAAAAGAAAAAGTTTTAAAAAAAGAAAGCAGATCTCCTGAGATTTGTTAAATCAAGGGTAGGTGCACTGCTGATGCATATGGAGTTGATAAAAAAAATAGTTTCATCATTGAGAGTTTTAAATCTTTTCGTCCTATATAGTTTTGTGGCTAAAACATAACATTAGGAATTTTTTTTAAGGCCTTATATATTTTGTTCTAAACCTATGTTTAGCAGAAGCCTGGAGAAGTGTTGAGATCTGTTTTCAAAATGAGAATTGATATCTTTGGTTAGATTTTCCTTGTTTTTCCTTTCATAATGGCATTGTGGTATCTCTCCATTCATCTCACAATCTGCACGCTAGCCAAATGCTTTCCAAGATATCAGGTTAAGAATAACAGCAACAGCAAAACAAAACAACAACAACAAAAAAAACCCACATTTTTTGGCCACTTTTTCACAAAATTGTTTTGGGCTTCATAAAAATCTTAACAATGGAAATACACTGTCTACGATAAAATCGTGTCTTCTTTATGGAGAATTGCTACTTGCCACTTATGGTTTATGAAATGTAAATGAGAATTATTTTGTGGACAGTTCTAACAGTTAAGGAGCATCACAGCAACCTAACTCTGGGGATTTCCAAGTCTACCATGAGTCTAAGATTGATTCTCAGATGTACAGATGTTTCTTAGACAGTGATGGAGGTCCATGCCAATTCTGAAATGCCAGTCTAGAGCGTAAGGTTCAAGTCACAGCAACTGTCTTTTCATCTCTGTGTACCCAGGGCATAGTACCCAGTAGACATCTAAAAAATATGGAGTGAATGGGTGAATGAATGCATGAATAAATGAAATTTCATACTTACTTGATCATTACACAACTAGAAATTAACATACTTTAGTCGTTAGCATTTATGTTGGTCTCTCATGGTTTAAGCACTTAGAGATTTTGAATTTAAATTGTATTTTATTATTTTTGTGCAACATATGGGCATTATTTGTGTCTTTCTGAAAAACCATTTATGTCTTTTGGTGTATTTAAAAAAAATCCCAAATTCAGAGATATCTTCTATATTACAATGTTGAAAAAGATATTTTAAGCATTTTGAGAAGACATTAACTCTCAATATTAACAAACAGGTGAGTATGGTAGAAATCACCCTTATGTGACAGCTCACAAGGACTTACTGTGTCTTAGACATTAAGGACAAGTACATTTTCTTCAACAGTGAAGTGCCCTAGACATTGAGGACAAGTACATTTTCTTTAATAGAACCCCTTAGCGTTCTGTTTCAAGATCTACCATAAAAAATATGCTTTATGCAAGCATATAATTTTGTTACTTCAAACTCCATTTAACTGGATTTTACGTTATGCTTCTACTTTTAAAAAATCATCCCCAAACAAGTTGGTGATATTGAAAGAGCCTCCTTACCTAACATTTATTCTTAAAGCCCTGCCCACACCGGCTTCTAAAGTATCCTTCACTGTGGTTAGGCATTATTATGATATGTGTGGTTTTATGAGGATCCTGACCGTATGTTCTCGAATTGTGATTTTTTCAGATCCCTGTGACCTTTCCTAACCACTCAGTACCAACTAAGAGAGGAGCAATCAGGGACCACAAGATGTCACTGTAGGTTTCCCAGCAACCTTCAGAGAAGTGAATGACCCTTGGACAAAGGTTCACTGTTAGAGAACAATCACTATGCTTTCCCCCAAGGTCAGGCCTGCCCTCAGACCTCCTCTGCCCTCACTCCCCATCCCTAGGCTAACAGATTTAGGTACCCATGTTTACATAAAATAGAATAAAAAATAAAATGGAACAAGAGGGCGGCTCGGGGATGACGGTTATGAGCTCCATGTGCGTGTGGCCTGGTAGAGACACCCACAGCAAGGCGGCCTCCCGGAACTGAACGATGGCCCGTTCCAGATGCGACTGTGCAAGGGTGGAAATTTGGCACTAGCAGGTACAAGGGAATCTAACATATCCTGTGATGATTTAAGGCGAAGTTTTTATCTTGCATTTAGTGAGTCATCTGTACTTTAGAGAAAAGAAACATTTTTTTTTTAAAGGATGGGAATATAACATTTTTTAAAAAAAATTTTAGAAAATGGAGAGATCGCAGACTTTTACTCTAAGATAAAGAATTTAAACATGGTCCATATAGTTATTATTCTAGAAGGCAGTTTATGAACTGGGTTGCTCTTCGGAAAATAAAAATTAATCAACGTGTGTTTGATGACATATGGAATTACTGTTTTTTGTGTGATTAGGATACTATAGTTATGACTAGACAGAGTCCTCATCTTTTTAGAGGTAGATAGTGAACTATTTATGGGTCATATCATATAATGAGGTCTGCTTCAAAATAATCCCAGGACTGGGGTTGGGAGGGCTGCGGGTGGCTTGAAGATGAAACAAGACAAGTTGTGAGTTGATAATGTTGAACTGGGTGCTGGAGACTGTATGAGTTTAGAGTATTCCACTGTCATATGTGGGGGAAACTGCCAACCAGGATTCCAGCTGGAGTCCCTTCATCTTGATCTGTTTCTGAAGATTTGGGTGGGGGCTCAACGCTGCCTTTTGGAAGCAATGAGCTCCTGAACTTTGTGACTGCTTGTGTAAACAACAAAACAAAAAAAACAAACAGAAGTATTAGTGTCCCACTTGTAATCTTTAAACTGTCAGAAGTTGATCCAACTCTGTAGCTTTTTTAGAATTTCTTGAAAATGTGTACTCACTCCTTACAGTGTGTGGCATCATCACAGATTTCTATCATAATCCCTCTTAGATTTCAACTTTCCATTTTGAAATTTCTGAAGTATTAAGATTCCTCTCCTCTAGAAGTGCCTTTAGCTCATTGACGGTTTCCAGCGTCATCCTTTGAAACTATTCCAGTGTTCACAGTGCTCTCTCACGGAGGACTGGCAACCAGCCCAAACTCAGGTCCCCGAGTTTTCAGACACATTAGCGTTGGTTAAAATGGGAATAGAATGGCCCCGTTTCATTTCCCATATCCTGCCTAAAAGGTGTAAAATTTTATTTTAGCCCTTGTGGGCAGTAATAGTATGTCATCTCTAATCTACACCATATTTAAGACGTTTTTTCCTGAGATGTAATATTTCGGAGTCTGTTATCTTCTACGGAATATAATTTTAATTATTTCCTGGAGTATTTTATCTACTGCTGGTTTGCTTTAAAACTTCTGCCTCCTCACAGGGCTCAATGATATCCTGTTGCTTCCCAAATCCACTTCTGCACTGACACGAGGGAAGATGCTAGATTCTTCTATATATCTAGATATTTCGTAGTGGGTCCGTATTTATACAATCCTAGATGATCAGCATTTAAGTGATTCAGTTGCAAACACTCTTACTTCACTGTGCATTTTTTTAAATGAAATCATACAGTTGAGCTACTCCATAGATTTAATATTCTTTTCCTTATTTTTTCCAGTAAATTAACTGTAACATTTTCCTTCAATTTCTTGGAGTCATTTTTTAAAAATTATTTCTGCTTTGGATGTACCTAAAATTTTTGAAAGAAGTAATTATTATTTCCTGAGTGCCCCTGATTATTTATGTGAATTTTTAAATGTATTCTGCAGGCCAGCACACATCTCACTTAACTAAGTATGTAGTTATGATGAAATCCAATGGCTTTTTTCTCCCCACTGCCCTGGAAATTTATTACCCCCAAAGGACTACATTAAAAAAAAAAAACAAAAAACCCTCTTGAAGTATTAAGTATTCTTTGGAATTCCATTTTCGAATGACATCTTTTTTTTTTTTTTTTTTTTTTTTTGAGTGGCCACTATTTAAGAGATACAGTGTGGTAGATCTGTGACATCTCAGATGTATATACTCTGAGTACCCAACCCAGTGGGGGGGGCTGTCAGAGAAATAATTCCCTTCAGCCTTTCTCAAGGCCTGGGAATGTGCCCCCCATCCAAGCTGCCTCAGCTAGCTGGTCCAGTTTTTCTGGCAAGGTGTGGCCTCCTTTGTGGTCTTGGACTACGCCCCCAGCTCAGTGTCCGAGCCAGAGCCAGAAGACAGTAATCTTATCCAAGTTCTTCATTTTACAGAAGAGGACTCCTAGGTATCATTAAGCCGCTTGCCCCCAGTCCTTTAGTTTAAAGGATTAAAGCTTAATTCAAGATAAGGAAAAGATAGTGGTGTCCATTAGTGATAATTTTGAGATAAATGCTGGCGATGGAATCCGGCAGCAACTCTGAATGGGGTAACGCACAGGAAATAACTTTATTCACAAAACGTATTTGTTCTTACCTGGTTTGTTATATGAAGGCAAGAGCCCATTAATTTTTTTTTTTTTTTCTGTAAATACCAATGGAAGGTAGAGCCTAAACATAGTGATAAAATGGTAAAGAAAGAGAATGGAATCCGTGACCATTTTTCATCAAGACAGACCTGGATATGTTGATACCGCGTAACTGGACTCCTGGCTCAGTTAATCCTTGAAGACCTCCATGGGCCAGTTCCTGCTCTCCACTAGGTCATGGCCAGTGTGCCTTGTTCAACTTTACGTGCCAACTGAAAACACCAGGCACATGTGTGGTTCTTCCTCTCATTGCCCTACCTTTTAGGGTGAATGCTTTCCATCATACTTAAATTGACCACTGATGCCTTCTGGCCTAGAAATGACCTCCAGAAAAAAATCACAATAGTGAGCTGTGCCTATGTAAATAACAGGGCTGTGATTTTTGCATGGAAGCCAATTCTAAACTTAGATTCTTACCAAAGGAACATGAGCCACCTACCAGCTGACCCTAATGCACACACACACTATTTATTCCCGAGGCTGAAGCAGAAAGGCTCACCAGTCACCCATCACCGCTGAGCTCTCTGGGGGCAGCCTTCTGTCTGTACCTATTTTCAAGGGTCAATTTTACAAGGGACAGATTTGTACATAATTCAAATCAGGTTTCCTATTTTAAATAAGGAGTTCATGTTTATTTAGCTTCCGAATAGGAAATGCAATTTTACACATTCTTCCCTTTCTGTGCCGTGCAAATAGTTAAATACTTCCGGCTGCAGCTGAGTCTTCCTTTAAAAATAGAAAATCCTACTGCACTTCTGGCCCATCCCCCACCAGCTCCTTCCCAACCCGATCCAAGTGCTTCTGAATAGAGCTCAGTGTCCCAGCCCCTCTCGGGTTGGCACACAGGAATCTTTGTGAAAGTCCAAAGGGGAGCAAAAAGTAGCTAGAAATCCAGCCTCTGGCATTTCTTCCGGCTAGAGCACTTGACTTTGACACCTGGCTGTAGCAGACAGAAACTATGCCTGCAGATATTGCCGATGACATGAACTGCGTAAAGCAGATGCTCATGAAAACCAGAGCAAGTGTAGAAGAATGTTCTTCTGAACAAAAAGCTAGCTGGGGTATTCTGACCAGTCAAGGTTAGTAGAGCAGCCATTGCAGATCTGTTGGTGTCCTGAAGTAAACTAGAGTGACCTGTGGGTTTTGGGGGTTTTTTTTTGTTGTTGTTGTTTTCTTTTGTTTGTTTGTTTGTTTTGCAAATACTAACTTTCAACTTGGGTGCTTTCCAGAACATGGGTTCTGAAACGTAAATGTATGGCATGGCAAAGGGGTGGACTCTTTTCATGGCTTAGTGTACAGAGAATGCATCTATGGATTCCTTTTTATGACCATGTATGAAACACCACGGTATGATCTCAGTCTTTGCGTTGTTTACCTTTCCACTTCTTGTTTTAAAAATGTGTATTTAGAAAAAAATTGGGAAGGATATACAATCAAATGGAATGGTTGTACTTGGAAAATATCATAGCTTTCTGTGTTTTATGATATATTTGTCGTCCTGTTTAATGTTCCTCTATTGTAACTGGCTAAAAAAATACAGTCATTGTTGCTACGATTTCAAATATACACATTATTATATGAAAATGTAGACAGCAGTTCCACATTTTTTTTTCATTCTTAGAAGGCAACTCTTAGATCATTTAATCAGTTTATTTTTAAGTATTATGGGCCACTATGCGCTCTGGGGTTGAAGAGAGAATGGGACAAGATAAATCTCCCTGAACATTTGCAAGGACTGAGATTGCTTCCGGGCTTGAGTTCAGGCAAAGCACTTAATCTCTGTCTTCATCTTCCCGGGCCACCATAGCAAAATACAAGAGGCTGGGCCGCTTAAACAACAGAAATTAACTTTGTCACAGTTTCGGAGGCTTCAAGTCCAAGATCGAAGTTGTCACAGGGCTAGGCTTCGGTGAGAGCTCTCTTCCCGGCCTGTAGACGGCCACTTGCTCGCTCTGAGCTCACGTGGCCTTTTCTTGATGCAGATCTCTCTCTCTCTCTGTTTATAAGCCCACCAACTCTGTCAGATTAGGGCCCCATCCTCATGGCCTTGCTTAACCTTAATTACCTCCTAAAAGCCATACCTCCAAATAGAGTGAGACGGGGTGTTGGGGTTTACCAGAGGAATTTGGTGGCAGACAAAACCATCGTATCTTAGTCCCTTTGTGCTGCTCTAGCAAAACACCACAGACTGGGCAGCTTATACATGAATTTATTTCTCCCAGCTCCGGAGGCTGGAAGTTCAAGATCACGGTGCCACCAAGGTCATGTTCTCCATGCGGGTCCTCTTCCCGCTCACTGCTGGCGGCTCCTCACAGCATCCTCACGTGGGGGAGGGGCTGGGGGAACCACGAGGACACCGATCCCGCTCGCGGGGGCTCCACTCTCGGCTTAAGAACCTCTCCAAGGCCGCCCCTGCTAATACTGTCACAGCGGGCACCAGGATCTCCACACAGGGATTTTACGCGGACGCCATTCCGCCCACAGCACTGAACCTCGGTACAACGGAGTGACAGGGTTCTATTAACGGCAGACTTTGGATCAAACACTTCCCACACAGGCCCATTTAGCCCTTAGGACAACTAGAAAATGTAGATCCCGGTCACCTCCGCTTTACAGATGAGAAAACAGATGCAGCCACGGAAACCTACCGAGTCGCCGCAGCAAACACCGACGGGCAGACGCCGCACCCTGATCTGCCTTCCTCCGCAGCCCGCCGGGGCCCGTCCCCAGCTCCACACGCCCTCTCAGCGCCCTTCCGAACACCGTCCCGACGACAGCTGAGGAAGCAGGAGCAGCTGCGGGGATGGAGACTCTGCAGAGACTAAGTCGGCAGCGTCGCTCCTGACCACCCAGGAAGGTCGCGGAGGCTCCCGCCGAGCTGAGGAGAACACTTCCGGGCTGGGCTCTGCAAGGAGGTCCCGGGAAAACTGCCTCGTTTGTTGAGAGAAGGCATCTCTGAGGTGCCGTGGTCGAAAGAGCACAGCTTTCTTTGACTTCCGAATTAAATCCGGCCTCAAGCTCCCATCCCGCGGGCTGACTGGGAACTTGATCCTTCTAATAAGGTCCCCTCGGGCCTCTTCAGCTCTGCGCAGAGGTGAGCGCGGAAAGCTGGCGCAGTGCGGAGCCTATCCCGCCTTCAGCCCCTTCCTGCGGCGGACCGGCTGGCCCAGCCCAGTTAGCCTTGAAACAAGTTCAGCCAGTCTGCGGCCGCCACGTCAGACCTACCCCGCGGAGCTCTGTCCTGAGTGGGCGCAGGAGCCTAGAGCCCGCCTCTTCCTCCAGGCTACCACGGGACTTAGGTCCTATCATGTCCCTGGGGCGTGGTCTAAGCAGGGACTAGGTCCTATCACCCCCCCTGGGGCGTGGCCAAAGCTGGGACTCAGGCTCCTGCTGGGCTTCATGCTGGGCTTTCAAAACCTCAAAACCTTTTTCTTTCTTTTTTAAAGATTTTATTTATTTATTTGACAGACAGAGATCACAAGTAGCAGAGAGGCAGGCAGAGAGAGAGGGGGAAGCAAGCTCCCCGCTGAACAGAGAGCCCAGGACCCTGAGATCATGACCTGAGCCAAAGGCAGACGCTTAACCCGCTGAGCCACCCATGCACCCCCTTTTTAAAGATTTTTTAAATTTATTTATTTGACAGATCACAAGTAGGCAGAGAGGCAGGCAGAGAGAGAGGGGAAGCAGGCTCCCTGCTGAGCAGAGAGCCCGATGTGGGGTTGATCCCAGGACCCTTAGATCATGACCTGAGCTGAAGGCACCCACTGAACCACCCAGGTGCCCCTCAAAACCATTTCTGTCGCTCTCTGCCCCCCCCCCTCCCTCCATTCCTTTGCCCCTCCGCTCTCCCACTTCCCTCCGGCCTCTGTCCTTCTTTCTCTTCTCTGTCTTCTCCTCACCCTACCAACGTACCTTCCTCCCACGGACTCTAAATCTCCAGGTGAGGGGAGCCATCTTCCAGCAGCTTCTGCTGTCTGGACCTCTCAAGCCCTGTGAGCAGAACAGATAAACCAGCGAAGCGGATCCACCCAATAGAGGACTCTGTAACAAAAGATGGAGAATTGTGGGGCTCCTGGATGATGCAGTCCGTTGAGTGAGGGACTCTTGGTTTCTGCTCAGGTCATGATGTCAGGTTCATGAGCTCAAGCCCGGCTTGGGGCTCATGCTGAGCGGGGAGTCTACTTCTCTCTCCTTCTGCCCAGTCCCCCTGCACCTGCCCACATGCACTCTTCCTAAAATAAATAAATGAATAAATAAAATCTTGAAAGAAAGGAAGAAAGAAAGAAAATTGAGCAGGGGGAAGACAATATGGAAAAAAGAAAAAATTGGGGGAATGGATACAACAGTCCAGTTTAATTAAAGCATAGGCTGTGTGGAGGCAAGTAATAGAACATCAGAATGGAAGGTCTAATCACATTGTAAATAATCTTTTCTTCTCTGATGGGCATCTTAGGCAGTACTCCGTGACGAGCCATTAAAGTTTCCAGGCGGGAGAGCAACAAGATTCCAGAAGTCTTTTGGGGGTTGGGAGGGCGGAGGGCAGCCCTTTGCATTTGTGTAAACTGAGCATGTGTGCCCAGCATGGGTCTTGGCTGCTATGGAAACGGGTTCCTTTTCTCGTTTTCCTAAAGGCACTGTAGGGGCTGGCAGCAGCTCTGGATGCTCTTGAAGTGTAATTCAGTGGCAGCGTTAAAGAAGGGCGGGGTAGAGTTGGGAACCCGGAAGACCTTTCAGGGACGGTGCAGTCCAAACTCAAAAGGAGGCAGACCATACTTCATCCATCTCTGTGTATCTCTGGCATCTAGAAGGGTGAAAATTGCCCTCGCACATCACCATGTGTTTAATAAATGACTGCATAGTGGATGGACGTGAGGGGCAAGATCACCGCCTTAAAGAAATACCCTTTGGACTCACTCATGGGGCAGGCCTGCGGCTTGGCGGAAAGTGAGGACCCACGACTCGAGGAGCAGAGTGCGCAAGCTCGTCTCTGCAGCTCCTGAGAATGTGAACATTGATTCAACAGGTCGTGAATGTAATCCATATACTAGGTCTTAGGGACACAGTAATGAACAAAATATACCACGTTCTAATTTCCAAGATCTTACATTCTAGCAGCCATCAGTGCTCAGAAGAAAAAACACAAAAGCAGGGTAAAGAGAACAAAGAAAATGACAAGAAGGACTTTCTCCTGTGAGGTGGTCAAGAAAGGGCATGTCCAAGAGAGTGACATGCCAGGGCAGAACAGAAGTCAGAAAGAGCCACGTGCATCTCTCAGAAATAAGGCAGGGTGGGCAGAGTGAAGGGAAGTGTATCTGGTGTGTTGAGGAGAAGCAAAGAGGCCACTGTGACTGATGGAAGGGGTCCAACCTAGAACTGAGATCAGAGAGGGGCCTGGAGACACTTGGAGGTCATAACAAGGACTTTGAATTTTCCTCTGGGTAAGAGGGGAAGCCATTGGATTCTTTCTGACTTAAGAAGGATCATTTTGGCGCCTGTTGTTACAGCAGACTATTGGAAGGGCTCGAGTGGAAACAGACCATCAGCCCAGACTTTTGCAACCAGTTGGGGGGAGGGTAAGGGTGGCCAACGCAAGGGAAGCAACAGTGGCTGGATTATATTTGAGTAGGAGAGGCGAAAGACTCACTGAAGTTTGCCTGTGGGCTGTGAGAAATGGAAAGGAAGGATTACATGGAGGTTTTTGAACTTGGAGCGCCTGGATGGGTGGAGGCGGCAGGTGTGAATAGGGAGGAGAGGTAAGAGGAGCACAGCACATGCTGGTTTTCCGTGTGAACTTGAATTGCCTATTTAAATACCCAACTGGAGAAATTGAAAAGCCAGCTGGAAATTCAAGTCTGGAACTTAGAGGAAAGAGCTGGTCTGGAGATACAAAGTTGGGCTAATCGACCTGTGAATAATATTCCCATCCATGGGGCCAGAAGAGATCCCCCTAAGAGTGAGTAGAGATAGATGCTAGGACCCTGCTTGTGATGATGAAGATACATAGACTGAGAAGAACCCAGGTGATAATAACTAGCTCCTCGCAAAGAAGCATGTAGACCAGTCAACACATATGAAGTTTCCTGGAAAATTATTGTGGTTAGGTTTAAGACCATACCATAAGTTCTTTAAACAATAGTACTGTTTAAAGCAAAAGATAACCAAAATCATCTTTGAGAGAAAGATGATGTGTTTGGTTTTAGAAATGTCTAGAGAGGCCAAAAAAATATTTAAATGTAAATTTTTAAATTGGCAGTAAATTTTGTGGGAGAGACCAGGGAAGAGCTATAGATTGGACAGTTATCCATATGGATGAGAACATTGTCCCTAAATTTTGATCATTCCCTATCTCTTTATATCACCTACAGAGATATAGACAAGAGGAAGAAGATGAGCTAAAGCCTCATAATGTTAAGTAAGTTAAGTTGTTCTAACTTCTATTTAGAAGAGGTAATAAAAAGCTAACAGGCAGGTACAGGGAAATAATTGTCTAAAATGGAATTTCATTTGTGGTGTTGTCATGTTTCTGATGTGTTTGGTACTATGCTAAGTACTTCATGTTCACTTACAACCATGTGATGTACATAGACTTATCCTTCCCTTCATGGCTGAGAAAACTGATGTTCAAGAGGTTAAATCACACAACCAGCATCTGTGCTGGGATTTGAACTTGGATCCATCTGAAGACATCCAGCGTGCTCTGTCCACAGTGCCAGGACCAGTGACAGTTAATTGGGATGACTGAGTAGTCTCTTCCAAGAGCAGCACTGTTACCTGGAGAGGGTGTTAAAATATTTCTCTCTTGATTTTGGATATTTGTGGATATGGTAGGGGAATCCATTGTCTTCACTTGGTTGGAAATTTTTTTTTTTTAAGATTTTATTTATTTGTTTGACAGAGATCTCAGGTAGGCAGAGAAGCAGGCAGAGAGAGAGGAGGAAGCGGGCTCCCCGCTGAGCAGAGAGCCCGATGTGAGGCACTTTGTTGGAAATTTTGTCTTCTTCTTCTTTTTTTTTTTTTTTAGATCAACCCTGATACTTTTTTCACTCGCCTGTTGTTTTTTTTCTGTTTGGGGCCAGACATTATCTTCTTAAGACATAATGAAGGGATCCTAGACCATGAACAAGAGATCAGTTAGAGTAAGTCACATATCCATGCAACTCACCATTTATACCTGAAGTTCCCGGGACACAACTGGTGGTTTCAGATCTGGACTAGATTTTTCTGAGAAAACTTCTAGAAAGTCAACAGGAATGGAAAGAAAGGAGAGTCTCAAGCTTGGAAGGGACTGGTTTTAATAGTATGTTACTTCCCTCCTTGTCAAGCATGTCCCCATGGGTCTGTGTGGTTCTATAAACGTGGTTAAACAGCAAAGTACACAGTCAAGGTTAGTAAATGCCTGGTGATTTTTAATTATTTTGCAAACCTGTGCATAAGGATGGGCCAGATGTTGAGCCTGAAGCTTATCTGCATTTGGGGATCTTCTTTAAGCAAAATAACATAAATCACAGTCTTAGAAAGTGTTCATGCAATGTAGGGGTCCTGAACTTGAGTTTCATTGGCTTCATGGTAAATCCATTGCCATTAGAAAGAAGATTTTTGGTTTAATGCTTTATAGCAAAGGGAGCTGTAAAATGCATTAACATTTGGCACTGATTCAAACGTGAAGATGCCATTGCCTCACACCTCTCCTTACAGTTGCCTGTCTGAGATGAGTGTCCTGACTTTCCTATTTTGGGACCGACTGAGGAAAGTGGGTGCAACCCAAACTCAGAGAGCCCTCTGCACCACTGGAAGGTTCACTCGGGAGTGAGTCTACAGCCTACTTCTGTACTTGGGACTAAGAAGGAGAGGCAGGAAATGACTTTCTAAAACATAAATCGGTTTCATCATAGCTATGGGTAGAGCTATAATTGTACTACTCTGATTTTATTGCAAGGCACATACTGCAAAAAAAAAAAAAAAAAAATCTTAGGATAAGCAATTTGTCAAGGAGAAAGAATCCGTAAGAAAAAGCAATTTGGAAAATAAAACAGATCTTCGCAAGCCGTGTTTGGTTTTAGAGGTGAAAGGTCATGTTACAAGGAGCTCAGAGCTCCTTAAGATGGCTGAATGGAACAAAGCACATGACAAGCGATTTTTTTTTTAATGTTGATAAAAACAAAGAGATATGAGTCGGATTTACCTCAGCAGTGGCTGGCTTGAAGTGCCATGGGGAGACGGCGATTTAGGTATGGTACATACCTTCACCAAAACGGGTATTAGCTAAGAGAGTGGATGTTATTACTCTAGCAATGAGTTGTTTACAGAACGGGGCAGGCGCGCTCCCTGTAAATTGTATCCCAGATGTCTGGGGACGGGTGTTGTGTCTAAATATAGTCAAGTCAGCTCATGTGTAGCCTCAGTGAGACCTTCACAGTAAGCATTCGATTAGCGTGGGGAAAGTTACAGGTGTTTTGTAGAAAACAGTTGTCACAGTGAGTAACTTATCCTCAGGAGTTAAACTGGACCTTTAAAAAAAATCTGAGCTAGCCCATTAAAGTCTGACAAGACTGGAAAGTTACGGAACTGCTATCTATGAAGATATGTATAATTTTGCTTGGTTTCAAGAAAGCTTATAAATCTTTGTAATATAAAGCATACCCATATTGAAAGGTAAGAGATTTTATATTGAACACATTTGAATGGAAATTTGCAATTGCCGAATGTCAGATTTTGGAGGGAAGAAATAGGGCGGGGTAGAGACTTAGTTCAGAACAGGAGCTAGAATTTGATCTGGTAGCCTTTGATTCTCACCTGTTCCTGGATTAATTTCAGAGACTGTTCTCCGGCATTACAAGAAAGCCAATGAAGTGGGGTTGCTTGGGAGTTAAGTAAGCAGAGTTCAAACAAACAAAAAGCTTTTTGCTTTGAATCCAGGCATGGTCATCCTTCAGTAGATGGACTTATTTCCTATGGCTTACTTGGGAAAAGAAAACATGGCAGTAGATGTTGATTGTTGGCTTAAATGCATTTATTAGTCACTCAGCTGCTCTATTTAGTTTAATTAAACTGATAGCAGTGAAGATTATTTTAGTCAATAGTGGCTGCTATTCATGGCTTGAATTTCTCTAGTTTTGGAGAAAAATGATGGTTCCATAAGATTCATATCAAAATCTCTCTCATTTACCAGTTTGTTTAGCAAAGATACTCGGTGATTATCTATTGTGCGTTTATGGATCAGGCACTTCACCTGTTTATTTCCAGTCCCCCCCACCTCAATCCTGTCCAGTTGTTGGTGGTGCTTGCCCATTTTTGGGGGAAAAGTTAGGTGACTTCATGGGGGAAGCCACTGTCCTAAACTGGGATGCAGATCCTGGCCTGCCTGGCCCCTCTGTCTTTCCCCTGGGGAGCTGCTGGGCTCCAGCCCCATTAACTCCTCCCATCAGTCTCCCCCCACCCCACTATCCTAGTTCTTGAAGGAATAATGACAGACAGCAGGGGTCCCATGCACATGTGCAGAGCTGAGTTCATCCCAGGAAAACAACAGGGGGTGCACTCTCACACCCTCTGCCCCTGACTCATGGACCCACGGATTCCTCGTCCAACGTTCTCGATTTGCAGTGGTTTGTCACTGACACCCCCATGTGAACCTTTCCTGCAGATTACGGTGACATTTAACTCCTTTGTCTTGCCATTGGAGGTCATATTAATAGAAATAGCAAATACACATAGGTGTCAGCCTTTTTTCTCCCCATCTTTCTTAGACCTAAGTTTTAGTGATGAAGACAATGTCAGTGGGTCAAAAAGCTGCGGGGCAGTGGGACAGGAAGCTATGGGAGAGTCTGCGGGGAAACTGGCACTTGGCATATGGGACACGGCATTGAAATACTTTTGTTTCTTTATTTTATTACTTCTGTGGCCTGTTTTCTAAATGAGCCTCTCCTTTTTTTTTTTTTTTTTTTTGTCCTTTCTTTTGTGAAGCAAGCAATGCTGAAATTGTTCAGAAGTTTAATATAATAATTTTGATGGGCAAATGCATTCATATGAAAAGAGGGATATCAAGCTCCCGTCGGCTGCAAATACTGTTAGCTTTATTGTCCCTTAAAGGTTTTCATGAACATGCCAGGTAGAAATAAGCCTAAAACGAATCCAAAAGACCACTTCTCTAAGATTTTCCCAATCCCACCTTCTGGTCAGTTGCCCTTTAGCTAGTGACAATGAAAGAAGCAACAATCCTGAGTGGCATCATGTCATTCCGCATCTATCTTTTAGTGATCAATGAAGGTAATGAAATTTATTAAGCCATTATACAGGAGGGAAGGCATGATCATTTACAAATGCTACAAATGACTATTTACATGCATACATTTAAACATTGGATAGTGTAACTTTATTAATTTACTACTGCTCTGCTGAATAAGCTGGACTGATGCGATCTTGTTGGAAAGCGACTGTTATAATTTTCTTATTTAAATATTCACAATAAAATCAATATGTCCAAAGTTCTCCAGAGTTTCACTCTGCAACCAAGTTATTTACTTTGATAATAAAACAGATGTGTATGATTTTTAAAGCATTAGATTTCATCTTAGAAGCTGAAACTCGAAACGTAGTTGTTCCCTCAAATAATATTACCTATGATGGTGATTTTTGCACTTTCTTCAGTGATATCATGTTCTACTTTCTTAAGAATTACTGCTTTGCCACCAAATTTGATCCTATCAACCAACGTTTACTGGTGTGCATTACTTCAATTCTCCTTTTACTATATAATAGGAGCATCACCTACTGGAAAGAAAGGATGCCCCAGAGCTAGTAACAGTAGCTCTTCTTCCAGTTAACAGCTCCAAGAATTGGATGTCTGGCTTTTGAATAAGCTAATCATTTTGAAAAAGCAAGAAATCATGGTGGATAGGAAGGAAAACAGCACAGTGTCATGACCGGAAGGCCCAGCCCTAGTTAGATCATGTGTGACTCTCCTTAACGATTTCATTCCTTTGGCTCTCATTCCCCAGCTTTAGAATAGAACCAACCATTGTACACACTTGAACGCGTGTGAAAAGGAAATGAGAGAGCGCTCAGCGAGCCTGCCCGGCTGTCGTGCATAGTCATTGCTATTTGGCCCCAGCTACTAGTACAGTAAGGAGAAGGTCTGGTCCTGCCCTTAGGATTTTTATCTTTCAAAACATCCCATATTATCACTGGATATAAAAAAAAAAATAGGTGGATGATTGGCAGTTGGCTTCTCTCCTCTCCACCAGGTTCACTTGGTTGTTTCATTTATCCTGTGATATGTGTGTGACCCACATTTTACTCAGTGGAATTTCCTTTACGGGGTTTTGGCAAAAGTTCTGTAAGACCACAGTATAGAAGCCTGGGTGTCTGTGTAGGCGTTCTCAAAGGTACAAAAGCACAGGAGCAGTGAAGTGGTTTCTAAAGTAGGACTCCTTACCATGTTTCCACTAATTTATCTGACCTATTTAAGGAGCTTTGGACATGCCTTTCAAAAAATTTGTTTCTAACAGCTAAGTGGCTTTATTGGAATCGCACTATCACTGATTAGCATGGTTTTTAAAAATTGTATTTATTGCGGCTCTTGGATCCAAAATAGGAGGAAGAATGAGTAGATAAGAATGAGTAGATAAGAAGACAGATAGTAGCAGACATAATCCCATCCCATCCGGAATGTTTTCTCCCTAGTCAGCCGGCTCTTCAGTTTATCACTCATTGATCCCCTCCAAATTAATGTTTTTCTCATTTGCATAGTCTGCATGTTTAATCACAGTAAAAACCTCCAACATGATCTCCCATGTCTGTTCGATAGAATCAACAGTGCTGATCCTGTTTAAATTATAAGAAAATTACTGTGCACCAACCCAGTATCATCTAAAACCTCCCAGACAGACTACAGTGGGAGAGATGGGTGTGGTTGGATGCCTCTTGGGGAGAGAAGGAAGGGGTGATTTTTTCTACATAGGAGGCACTGATTTTTCTAATGGGAGGGTTGCAAAAGGCATGTAAAGAGGGGGAACTCAGGGGGACATGGCAGGTCAGTGCCTTTTTCATCAGGGTATGGGGCTGAGGGATCAGTACTGCCACTGGTACATGGAGAATCAGTGAGATCTGAGTGAGCCCTTGGCACTTTTCAAGACCATTTCCAAAGCTGACAGCAGTCTGCTCCTTCCAACCTGTGACACCCCTTTCTAGGGCCCTCCTAGCTTTTTCCACAGTTCAGGACTCAGGGAAGGGCTCCTCGATCCCCTTGACAACCTGCTGTAGCCCCCTTTTACCCTGGGGCAAGCTGTAAGGGCAGGGCAGTCTGGGGGTGCAGAGAGAAGAGGGGACAAGCAGGGCAGGCATGGAATGTAGGGAGTGCATGTTCTAGCAGCTATCCCTGCTGGAAATGTCCTGAAAAAGTGAAACATGTATGTTTGTGGCATACATGTGTTCACTTCTTTGGAGAATAGTTCAAAAGGTCCAGGAGTTCTGGGGTAGATCAGTTCCAGAACATGCATATATTCCACTGTGTTTGGAAACTGCCCGTCTGGATCCTGGAGACAAGACTCAGATTTCCTGCTAATGTGGAACAGGTATCCTGATCACCTCGTTGAACACAGACTCTGAAGAGTGTGTATTTCACAGGAACTGATTGTATCTACTAGGGTTTAGAACAGAGGACTCACAGATCTTGTTTTCTTTCTTTTCCGCCAGGTTCCTGGGCAGATCGGTCACCACTACATGAAGCAGCAAGTCAAGGTCGCCTTCTCGCTCTGCGAACATTGTTATCACAGGTAAAATAGTACTTATGGCTTGAAATCTGCCCCTTTCCCGTGAGCCTAGAACATTAATTTTCAAGAATAATCAACGCGACAATAAGAAAGCTGCCTAGTAAATGTCGCCTCTCTTTTTTGTTTTAACCCCTATTATCAGTCAGGTCATTCATTTTCCATTTATCTTTGAAATTTCTTTATAAATATTTTGGTATAATCTTATGTCTTAATAGTTCCCATTTCTCATAGAATATACCTTTTCACTGACAGACCTAGTTTAGCAAGAAGGAATTGGATGTCCGTATTGTTCATTAAGCACTTCAAACACGCTTCACTTTATACAATGTGGACTGCTAATTGCAAAGGAAGTTTTACTCATAAAATATCCAAAAAGGGATCATCAGAGCAGAAGCCTCAGCAATCTTTTTTACATTAACAGTAACATGTGGCGGGGAATTGCCCACAGACGGGACGGAACAATCACTTTTCCACCTCCCTCCTCCTCAGATTCATCAGGGAAAAAATGAAAAGCAGAGGTGCTTTACCAGTGTGGAAAGGACTCTGGCTTGGCCTGTGCATTTTTTAAATTTCCCAACGTGATTCCAATGTACACCCAGATCTGGAAGTCATTGTCCTAGTCCTTCCCAGTATCGGGGAGAAAGGGATGTTCTCAGATGGCTGAAAGGGAAGGAAAGGTGATGTTCCCCTGGGACTTTAAGGCACCTGGACTCCAGGCTGTACTTAGAGTGAGTCACCATCTTGATGCCCCTCATTTCCTTACCTAGAGAAGGACCATGTAGGTCCAGAGGCTCCTTTAGGGCCATGATAACTATGCGGCCGTAGTTTGCTCACCACTTGATGAGAATAAAAACAAAACAACAACAACAAAAAGACACCCGCAAAAAAAGTCAGTGATTTCTAAAGATAACCCTTAGCTCCCTACCCCCTACTGAAAGGGTCATGCCATTCTCTGAAAGGAGAGCGGTCTTAGGATATTTTTCAACATGTATCTCATATCCACTGACACGCCAGCCAAAAAGTCAGAAGCTGCCCTGAAAGCCCAACGTGAAAGGGAATTTGGACCTTTGCAGACTCTGCCACCTGGTCAGCCCAGTGTGGGGCAGTTAGGAATTAGCTCCCCGAGTCTGACTGCTGGCTAGACAATTCGAAATTTTTGAAAGGAAACTGAAAAGATCTAAAAAGTTGCCACTTGGTAGTGACCAAGATCTGGCAGAGTTATTTCCTTGCCTTCACTTTAAGATTCCTCCCAACCGTGCTGGTATTACAGACAGGGTAATTCTTAATGCTATGGGGATTTGGATGCAAAAATCTTCCTAAGATAGTGCTTGGTATGATTGTCAATAGACAATGAGTTGCCAAAAATAGTAAGAAAGCAAAGAGTCTCATGTTCTAAGAAGATTTCATTATTTTAGTCTGACATCATTAGTTTAACTAGAATAAGGATGTTTAAAGTGTTTACTTGGTTTTGATTGGATAAGCAAATAAAGTGGAACAATTTCCATCTGCTCAACACTGTAACAGTAATTGCTTTCCATGCATCATGTCATTTAACCCTCACAATGACCCTAACATCTAAAGGTTAATGTTTTCATCCAAATTAAAATAATTACTGCATCATGGAACAGGACTTTAAACCTAAGTGTAACTGACTTCATAATCAGAGTTCCCAATCTAGTATAGACCTTTGTCACTCCTATCTAGGGACAAAATTCACAAAGCAGCTTACTACAATTTAGAGTACTCCCCCCCATCCCCTGATCTGGACTGATATAACTAATATTACAGCTCCAATCAAAGCAAGTGATCCAGCCTATAAATAGTCTTTAGTTCTACAAAACAAAACAAAACAAAAACAAAAACAACAATAACAATCAAAACAACTCATAAAGACCAAAGAAAGTTAAGGAAGGAGAATTTTTAAAAAACATGCTCAATCTCTTAAAATACATAAGGCACTCGGGTTTAGAAAGGGATGTGTTAAAATAATGAGGAGTTTTGACAACTGTTTGACTCTATGGAATCAGAATTGGCCTCCCCTGCTGAACTTAAACCCGATTTCCTGAGAGTCTTTGATCTTGTATATCCCTCTCTAATGATATTTGTATAGATGATTTCATATAACTTTTTGCTCACCTTTCAATATGATTCATGTCATATTTAGGGCTATAATGTAAATGCAGTAACCATAGACCACATCACCCCCTTGCACGAAGCCTGCCTCGGAGACCACGTGGCGTGCGCCAGAACTCTACTGGAAGCTGGAGCTAATGTAAGTACCCGTCCAAACCATGAATGATTTCACATCTACTGACTAAGAGAACGGAACAAAGTTCTCACTTTGCTTTTCTTTCCTTCTTAATAGTTTTCAAAAATAGCAGAATAAAAATCATATTGCTTCAGTCCCTTCAGTGCACTCTAAGAAGGATTTCCAATCATTGCAAAAAATGGGCAGCGTGCTGCATAATAATACAGAAACACTGTCTAAGTTATTTCCCGCTTCCGTGATTCTAAATAACAAGTGGACCTCTTGATGCCTGTAATAGTTGCCCATCTATTGGATGATTTTCTTTAGATGGATTCTCAGAGAATTTCCAAGTTCACTAATTCACATTGCCACCAGCAGGATGAACGGCCTCATCACAACTTTTGTCAACATTCGCGGACCTGTTTTCCTAAGTGAGAGGCACCTAACCATTGAATTAGTTTCCGTGTATTTGATTCTGGATATGTACTTCTTTTCATGACATTTACTAGCTGCATGCCCACTCTTGAAAATTACCTGTCACATCATATTTCTGCTTCTCTCTTGGCTTTTAAGAGCTTTGCTTATTGATGGGTAGGAGCTAAATATACTTGGTGGTATTTACTGCACACGTTTTCCCAATGATTTCTGTTGGATCGTGTACCTGTTTTAAATGCCTCGCATTTCATCACGGAGGACTGTGAGTCTCAGTCTCAAACTTTGGCCTGGTTCAGGTAAATGCCATCACAATAGATGGAGTGACCCCGTTATTCAACGCATGCTCACAAGGCAGCGCTAGCTGCGCGGAACTTCTTTTGGAATATGGTGCCAAACCCCAGCTGGAGTCCTGTCTGCCTTCTCCCACCCACGAGGCCGCCAGTAAAGGTAACATAGTTATCGGAGTCAGCGACAAGGGGACAATGTTCCTTTAGCAACATGCCGTGCTCCATTTTTCTTCCAATGGGTCACTGCAGGCAACAGCGTGGGGGGAGGTGCAGGGGGATGGATATCGAAGAAAAGTAAACTCGTCTCTACCTTCTGTTGGCAGGTCATCATGAATGCCTAGAAATCCTGATATCCTGGGGCATAGACGTTGACCAAGACATTCCTCATTTAGGAACTCCTCTCTATGTGGCTTGTATGTCACAGCAGTTCCACTGCATCCGGAAGCTTCTCTATGCTGGTAATTTTCTTTAAAACATCTCCCATTCTATCCATACTCAAGAGCAATGATTCAGGTCCATATATATTTCTCTAAATAATCTGTATAAAGATATCTCATTGCTCAAAGTGTTCCTGGGGTGCCTGGGTGGCTCAGTCAGTTAAGCATCTGTCTTGATCTCAGCTCAGGTCTTGATCTCAGAGTCTTGAGTTCAAGCCCTGCATTGGGCTCCATGCTGGGTGTGCAGGCCACTTAAAGAAAAAAAAATGTTAAGCATTGTTGCATGTAAGTATATAACCCACAATAAAAGAATTGCATTCTTGATAACTCTACTTCACCCCACAAGTCCAAAAACCCTACTTATAAAGGTCATAAAATTTAAAACCTCAAGGTTGACTCTAATGTCACCAAATATGTATCTGTGCATGAATAAATCCATCAAAAGAAATTTTAAGGATAGTAACTGCTTAGAAAACCTTCTCTTCTACCAATAAGAACTCATGTGTTTTTTCAGACTTTGTCCTGTCCCATTTACCGAAAAGGACTGAATGGCCTTTTCCTCTTACTTAAAACACACCAGTTTCTCAAGGCTCAACTTTAGCCTCCTGAGAAATTTGCCTTCATCTTTTGAGACCATAGTGGCATCTCCCACACTAGGAATGGGAGCTCTTCTAAGGATGTGGATTACCTCTTTTCCCCCATCACCTCCTTTCCCTACCACAGCGCCTGTCATGTGCGAGGGGCCTAAAATACATGTAAAATGAGTAAATGGACTTCTAGACTCTTTACTGTTTATGCAATCATTTGGCCTCTGATACACACTGACAGAGAGTTTTAGTAAACTCTTCCTGTGTTCCTCACATTATCTTAGCTAAATTATAAGCTTCTTGTAGGCAGTTTCTGCAGTTCACTCCCATTACATCTAGTTAAGATTCTTAAATGTGACCTCTGTTAGTCAACAGTGACACATTGCTATTTTCTGGCTGTGGTCTCCCATGGATTTGTAGAACTAGAGGAGTTTTTTATTGCCTTGTTTTGTTTTGTTTTACTTTGCTCAGAATATTAATCTTTCCACCAAATATTTTATATTGGGTAAAAAAGATACTGAGAAGGTATTACAGTAATTGTGGATTGATTGTTATTATCAGGCTCTGTTCTCCCATAAAATTAGCATAAGCAACAGAGTTTATGCTTTCTCTATGGAGATTTTTGTTATGGGCTATCATTCTTTTACTAAACATTTTATATTTTTAAAAATAAGAAAACAATTACATTTATTGAGATTTGAAAGTAGCAGGAAGCCTAAAGGGACTCTTAAAACGTATTGCTTCTTGTAAACATCATTAGTTTTACCGATAGTTTCAGAAAACCGAGTTGAAAGGACTTATGCATTTTTACTGATAGATATTTCTCAGTGTCCTAACCGCTTATGTACTGGAAAATGAGGTTATTATTCTTTCCAGCATTATACAGTATTTATTTGTTGCACATGCATTGAATGATTACCACGTGCCAGGGCTCAGACTAAGAAAAAATAACTATGCAATAATAAATAATTTAACAGGTAAGGTTTTTTTTTTTAATGCACGATTATAAAAACATTATTTATTTATTTGACAGAGAGATAGATCACAAGTAGGCAGAGAGGCAGGCAGAGAGAGAGGGGGAAGCAGACTCCCTCCTGAGCAGAGAGCCCAATGTGGTGCTTGATCCCAGGACCCCGAGACCATGACCAGAAGCGAAAGCAGAGGCCTAACCCGCTGAGCCATTCAGGCGCCCTAATGCAAGATTTTTTAAAAAATTTACTTTGCGTGTAGAAATACAATGTGCCTTTCTACTTAAAGATGCCCAATGCTTTTGTATATTTATTGATTTATACTCTGTGAGTGAGAAGACAGGAAAATATGTATTCATTTTACCTAAATGGCTCACACATCTAAATTCATGAGTTTTCCAGGAAACAGAAAGAGCTCTATTGCTTCAAAATAAATGAAAAGACGAAGAGCATTAAGTTCTTAAACAATCCTAAGAAATATCAATTATGATGAAAGCAGATATGAGTGAATCCAATTGTTTATAATACTGTGTTTATAATACTAGTTAATAGGATTACTTTGGAGACTTCAAAAAATTTAGAAATATTGTTGACTATGGCATCTTTCAAGCATAGAGAAAAAAATCTTAGGGAACGTAAGTGTGTGTACTCCCTACCCAGATGTACCAAGTTGTAAGATTTAATAGCTGTATATGTATATAGAAAGTATATGTGTATATATATAGAGAGAAAAATAAATCATTACATACAGGGGTGAGGTCCTCCTGGTGTTACACCTTCCTACCTGTGCTGAGGTACCTGACTGGTCTAACAGTTTTGGTTTGTATTTATCCTCATTCCTTATTTACATGTAGGTGCTGATGTACAAAAAGGCAAATATTGGGACACTCCATTACACGCTGCTGCCCAGCAGTACAGCACAGAAATTGTAAACTTACTACTTGAGTTTGGAGCAGATATCAATGCCAAAAACACAGAGCTTCTGCGTCCTGTAGATGTAGCTACTTCTAGCAGTTTGGTGGAAAGGTTATTGCTTCAACACGAAGGTAAGAATATGTGCACATTTAAAAGCACAAAAATACATTTGCCTGAAATAGACAAAACTGAATAACTTTTTTGTTGGCATATGAGCTGATAATAGCATAACATTTAAAATGCTTTGTGTGAAAGCAGATAATTTTTTTTTAATCAGATAATTTTTTTAACTTAGTTTCTCTCTATAAAGACGATATCACCATGATCTTAATTTTCTCTGTTTCATCTTGCCTTAGCTTTATATTTGTTTGGTTAAGTTAAAAGGTTCCATTTGTTTTAACAATACATAATACGCAATTCTGTTTAATGTCTGCTAATAAATATTTGGAAACATGCCCTCTTTTCTAAGGGCGTGCAGCTTCTATGATGTGTTGTAGAAACAGATCAGTAAATATTTTCACACCTAAGACTTTAGTTATTCTAAAAGAATCTCTCTCTTTAAAGTTTTATTTATTTAAGTAATCTCTATATCCACTGTGAATCTTGAACTCACAATCCTAAGATCAAAAGTTGCATGCTCTTCCAACGGAACCAGCCAGGCGTCCCTTAAGCAGATTTTCTTAAGCCTGGTTCAGAAACTATAATAAAATTCATTTTGGCTTAACTAGTAAACATAATTTGAGAAAAAAATGTAAAATTTCTCCCTTTAGTGCCTAACACTTCTTGAGGCTTTTGATTTATATCTTCCTTGAAAAGCAGAATTTATTTATGAGGTTTGAAATGCAACAACAGTATCATAAGCCTGAAGATGTTAATGTTTTAAAGAACCCATATGGAGGGGGGCCTGCCTGGCTCAGGTGGTTAAACGTCTGACATTTGATCTCTGCTCAGGTCAAATCTGAGAGTCATGCGATCCAGTCCTGCATCAGGCTCCTGCACCAGGGGGAGTCTGCTTGAGATTCTCTCTCTCCCCCTCCCTCGGCTCCTTCCTCCCATGCATACTCTCTTTCTCTCTCGAATAAATACATAAGTCTTTTTTTTTTTTTAAAGAACCCATATGGAAAAGACCACAATTATAATAAAAACTTATAAATAACAGCAATATAAATGTTTTTGCAAATGTCCCTGGTATAGTGGTCATACTACCCTAGTTTGCATGAAAGCACTGTAGTTTATTTATGGTTTATTTCATGCATCTTTTAGCATATACAAGTCTATTTCGATTTTAATTAACAAATACCTTCCTGTCTTTTGCAGCTACTCCAAGCACTCTTTGCCAACTTTGCCGACTCTGTATCCGAAACTACATAGGGAGATCAAGATTGCACCTTATCCCACAGCTCCAGCTGCCAACATTATTGCAGAATTTCCTACAGTACCGATAAAGCAGTGAAATAATTCTGAATACTTTCAAACTCATTTCTATTTCACCTGCATAGTGTATATTTTATATTGAATTATGTTACCAATAGAGTGTAAGTGACTAGGGGGCCCCATGACAGAGGTGAATTTAAATTTTAAGTGCACTAGTGAGTATTATTGTTTTATGCATTTTTACTGTATTTTGGACTATACCATTTTTAATATCCCTAATGTTATTAGTCATTCCCATGTACCCTTTTGGATTTGGAGGGGAAAGGGGGGGAGGCAATCCCCATTTCTGCCTTTTTAAAGTGAAAAAGAAAAAGTGAACTCTTATTAAAATTACTTATTTTAAAATGCTTCCATTCTTCAAATAATGCATTGACTTTTAAGTGTTCCACTGTCATTGATTATCTCTCTGTATTTTTCATATTAATGCAAAATATGCAAATGGTTTAGAAAATAGCAACTAATATCCTTTTTGAAATAAAGATGGCTATCATTCAGGAAACCCACTATGCTGAATATGCACCTGTCGTTACAATGATCAGCTTGTGAAGAAGAGATAAATTGTCCCTCCATGCAAAGGTCGCACTAGTCACTTCACCTTCAATGTCCCCATTCCAGAAACCGGTGGGACTCTGGTTATGCCTCCTTCGGTCTCATTCTGAGATGGTTGATACATTATAACCCTGCTAAGGCTGTCTTAAGACCTCCTCCTTCTTCAGGGTAGCCTCTGAGGGTCTCTCTTCAGTGCATTGTACATACACTCCAGCCTTCTTGTGCCTCAGAAACCGTCTCTAGCTGGTAGGGTTTGGACTGAAGGAATTGAACTTCATATGCAATTGATTAAGAGGCCTCCGGTCACGCTGCAGGATCAGGGCCGTCTGAGGCTGTGGCAAACAGATCGAAATCTTCTTAAATTGTGGGGTTTTCAAAGAAAAGAAAGAGCGGGTGCCACTTAGCAAACTCAGAGACCTTTTACAATTTACCCCATACATGGACCTTTCTAGTGCTGTTTCCGATCCTTCTTACACAAAGCAAGGGTTCGGCATAGACTGTATTAGCAAGGGAGTATCGGGGTATGAAGTAGTGTCCTCTGCAAGGATTAATACTGTGTTTACTGTCTTCTGCTTTAACTGTACTTCCATGCAATAGAAAACATAATTATAAAACAAATTTTGTGCCTCCTTTGTAATTTAGACTATATTTGAATCTGTTGTGGACTAAGAAATAAAATAATCTGGATACTCACAACTGTGGGAAGTAGAAAATATTGTAATGAGTTTTATCAATTAATCAAATTTTGATAAAATACTTTGATCACTATTTTAATAACCCAGGGGCCTATATTCCTTTCTTCTTAGTTCTTAGCTGACTTTTGGAGACTCATGGGAAGTACACTATTCTTGAATGTAACTGCAAAGTCACTAAGATTGCATTTTTTAAAAATCATGTTTAGATTTTCAAAAATAGAAGGCTGTAGCATGTTTGTTTAAAAATGTCTTTTATGTGGCTAGAGAGTTTTATATGAGTCTATTTTACTGAATATCCCAGCCTAACAAATTTGTAATGTCCTCGTGAATAATGTGCATTCAATTTCTTTATTATCGAGTAACCTCATTACATATAATTAGGTATTCAGACTGCTTTTCTAGTAAAACAGGTTTCTACTACTATTTTCCCTGAGCTAGAGGTAGTCTTAGAATGTAAGGTAATGTGATTCATCCTTTTTCTTTGGTTTTGTACCAATAAGAGAAGTAAATAACAAATATAAAAATTAAAATGGACACCTTAAAATTTTAGTGTGCTAGTATCTTGTATCTTTGCTTGAGTGTGATTGTCTTATCAAAGAAGTGTTCTCATTTAAATATATCATCTGTTTGTTAATATATTAACGTGTGACTATTATCTCTGGAATAAAACACCTTTTCTTTTCTCTCTAATTAGTATTTGATTTTCTAATTGAAGGTAATGGAGAATAAGATTCAATTGCTCTAATTTTTTTCCTCTCCAGTTTTCAAATCATTGTATAATGGGCATTAGGTGTAAAGTAGTGCACATTGAAATAGACACCTCAAAGGTCTTTTAATCCAAATCTTATTATATGTGCATATGTGCACATACATGCATGAAGATCCAAGGACAAAATTCTACAAAGGCAAAGACCAAGCCAAACCAAACTATTGGACTTGAGATTAAAGAAATGCAGTGAAATGAACATTGTAGCAAGTGTTAGACAGTGATCGGGGGCAGATCACTCAGGGCCTTCCTAAGGAAATTCACAATAGGAAGATCAAAAAACAAACTTGCTTCTCCTTGAACTCATCTTGCCTCCCTGCCTTTGCAAATGCTGTTCCCTCTGCCTGGAAGGCAACCTAACTCCTTCTGCTACTTTGTATTGCCTCTTCCCACTATTCATTAGCTAAAATACTACTCTTCAGTTGCACTAAGAATGCTGTTTTTCTCGTTCAACAAAATATTTATATCAAATAAAACTCTCTGAAGTTTCTCCTAACGGGTGATAAGTCAAAGACAACCACTGACTTGGATGGCTGTTTGGCTTCTGTGAACCTGGGTGGCTCTTACTGCGGGACTGTGGTTATTGTACACTTCATTCAGGCAGGAACACCAATTAGAGCTGCTTTGCTATTTGAAGGGTCTTTACTGGAATAAATCGCCCCAGTCCCTAGCAACTGTGACGCTGTTCCTGACCTGGAACTTCCCCCCTCTATAATAATCTGTGAGAATGACCAAAATTAGTTTGCTTTAATTTAGCAGGAGCAATAGTGCATGCTCAGGATCTTGCCTCAGTCAAGTCTCTTGTTCTCTGTCACAAGATCATCCGAGTTTCGGGGAGTCTGAACATCCCATGGAACATCCCATCAGCCCATTGTGTTGATGATCTCACCCTCGGGATCTGAGGAACAGGGAGTAGCACATTCCTCCGATGACTTGGTCAGAGGCAGCTCAGCGAGCGGTGGAGGGAAACATCACCCCACCTATGAAGCGGGGTATCACTCAGCATCCCCTCAGGAAGGCAGCTGGAACTATGCACATGAAACACGAATTTAATATAAGGGAGGGTTAAACAGATGCTGACCAACTAAACTAAACTAAACTAAAATTAAAATGGGACCATCATGGTGTGGGAAACAAAGGCAAAAGAAAAATAATTAAATTTCCTGACTACTTCCAGCCCACTAACAAGTCACCAAAACAGGCAGAGTGACTTTCCTCTGGGGACTCAACTACCTTGATGTTGACACTTTGCTAGGGGCAAGAGGCAAGCCTAGCTTGACTTCCCCTTCCCCTACCCCAGGACCCTGTAAGCCTACTTTAACATATAAAAATTCCTTTGGAAATGTCCTTTACTTGTAAATCCCCCAAGATATTTGCTGGCAATCATCCCCAAAGCATATAACCCACCAATATACATCTGAAAGGTCTCATGATGAGGGTTTTATGAGACAGTAATAAATGACCTTTCCCCAACAATAGCTAGCCCCCTCAAGGTCCTGGAAACCTTGCTTCTAAAATTCCTTAGAGACTTTCATTATCCATAACCCCCTCCCAACTTGAAAGTATCTAAAGAGCCAGTCCTCATGACCCCATTGCCAGGACCTCTCTGCCCACAGGTCCCGTCCCCGCGCTTTAATAAAATCATCTTTTTGCACCAAAGATTTTAGCCCTCGGCTTCGAAACTAATGCCTTTCCTACGTCAGTCAAACTAACAGAAATAGATGATTCAGGAAGCAATTGCCACTGCTAGAACAGATTTAAGAAATTAGGGTTATAAGAGCCTAGAACTTGGAGGGAAAGTTCCATAGAATGACTCTTGAAAGGGGACAGTAACTACGGGGCTGGTGTCGACTCTTCCAGAGCTCAGAAGGGCCCTCCGGGAGTAAAATCCCTGTCTCTGGAAGGAGGGTCACTTCTCAGCGCTTGCTAAACATCTGAGGGAGTATGATGAAATCTGCTCCAGGAGAGCTAAAAAAAAAAAAAAAAAAAAAGGTTGGAGAGTGGAACCAGCTGTCACTGCCAGGTTAAGCTTTGTTGCTGCGGTGACACCCTGAAGAAAGGCCCACAGAGGGGGAAACAGCAAAGCCGGTTCCCTTCTCGCCTTCTCTTCCCGTCCGGGCCTCTCTCTAGCTCCCCCTATTGTCACAATTTAATAAAACTTTTAGCAAAGGAGAAATCACACTGTGGCATTCCCACAAGCTAAATACAGAACGGTGTGTCTGAAACAGAGATGTGTCTGACTAACGAGTGGCATCTTTATTACAGGAAAGGTCTGACTCTTAGCAACACTGCTCAATTGGGCTCTAATCTCCCTCCTTAGCCGTTACTACCTGAATATTGCCTTAGAATTTATGCCAAAGCCTAGGCACTTTCTCTAACCCGAATGATGAGTTATTTCCCCAAACTCATTGAAAGACTCTCAAATCTCAGATGATATCATCTGTGTTTTTGCGCACAGCAATCATTGTGTGGAACTTCCCCGTCGCCCTCATCCCACAGATTCCCTGTCTTAGAAATAGTAATTTACACTTGTTCTAGGCTCTTTGCATGTTGTTCATTTAATCCTTAACACAACCCTCTGAGGTACACGCTATTTATTTTCTTCTTTTACAAATAAAAATGGTTATATAATTTGCCTGAAGTCACATCACTAATAAAAAGTAGACCTGGACCTCCAAAACCTCTGTCATAAATAATCTAAGATACTGCCTTACAAGATCCAAATCTAAGGTCACTTTCTCCAAAAGGACTCCTAGAGTCCCTCAGGCCAAATTGTTTGCTTCCTCCCTGATACTAACATATTTTTATCGTGGCAGAGCTTTCCAGTGTACATGATCTTTTTACTGATATTTATATCTGTGTACCTTCTATAAATAATCCAGCACACAGCTGTTTAATGGAACCTCCCGCAATGACAGGGTAGCTGCACTCTACAACACAGCCACTGGCCACATGTTGGTATTAAACAGTTGAAATGTAGCCAGTGTTACTCATCTTATTTTATTTAAATTTATATCTAAATCGCCACAGGCGGCTCGTGGCTACAGTATTGGATCATGAAGATCTAATGCATAACATAGCACAGAAGGGCTCCTCAAAAAAAAAAAAAAAATTTCACTGAATGAATGAACCTTAAAGGAAAACTTCATTGGGAAAGAAGAAAACACTTTCTTATTTTTTTTTTTAAGATTTTTATTTATTTGAGAGAGAGAGAACGAGCATGAAAGGGGCAAGGGGCAGAGGGAGGAGCCGGCTCCCTGATGAGCAGAGGGCCTGATGTGGGACTTGATCCTGGGACTCCAGGATCATGACCTGAGCTGAAGGCAGTTGCTCAACCAACTGAGCCACCCAGGTGCTCCTTTCTTATTTTTTTTTAAACCATATACAGATTCATTAATAAATGTGTTTATGAGTAAACATTCAGCAAAATATCATAGACTTCCACTACCAAGATCTAACCCATATTTTATCTTGTATAATAATACTATATTATAAATAATATAATATTTTATATATTATATTATTATATATAATATAATATATAATAATAATATAATAATACATATCAATATGCCACATTAAGTGACTTTTTATTTTTTGCAAAAACTTTAAAGGATTTTAATCTGTTATATAAATATTTAATTTATAACTGATGATGTTGGCTCTGCAATCATTTTTCTTTTTTTTATGCATTGTTCACTGATAAATCCCAGATGACTAGGTCAGTGCCTGGCACATACTAGGGACTCAAATAATTGCTGAAAGAAAGAATCATATATACGAGGGCATCTTTGTGAAATGTGAAAACTTACAAATTATTTTTTAATAATTTTGATTATGTAATTTTTATGAATGTCATAACTAAGGAAGCATGTTAAATCTGTAAACGTTAGACATCGTTCATTTTAATTCCAAAAACTTTTTCTTTGGCGTTTTGGAGCAAATACCTTATCACTGACAATTTCTGAACAAAAACCGACCGGCTTTTCACATCCTCCTCAAAATGCTTGACTGAAAATAGGTCTTTTTCACGCCTATCTTGTGGGCTGAAACCACAATGTTTAAAAAAAGTAAATTCATAAGGGCAATCAAGGGGTTTGTGTGGTAGTTCCAAGTTGGTTAGAAGTGAGTCTAACCACAGCCAAAATTGAAAGCGTCCACCCAATGAGGCCAGGGATCATGTTCCCCATTCCCAAGCGTTAGCTCCCCAAACTGGGGGACCCCCTTGGCCCCCGCCTACCCCACTGAAGCCCCGCCCACCCACAGTCCCCGCCCCACAGCACCGAGGCCCCGCCCCACCCCCAAGTTCCCTCGGCCTCGCTGAGGCTCCGCCCCCGCAGGCCCCGCCCCGCCGCGGGTGCTGCCATAGCAACTCAGAAAGCGACATGGCTGCCGCCGGCCTGGGACGAGGGTTTTTGATACAGCCGGCGGCAGCCCTGCCCAAGTCACCGTCATTTTCGCTACAGCCAGCTGCTCCCACCCGAGGGAAGCCTCAGAAATGTCTGGTCTATCCTCATCCACCGAAGAGCTCCCGCCTGTCTCGGTCGGTTCTGCGCTGGCTGCAGGGCCTGGATCTCACTTTCTTCCCCAGGAACGTCAACAGGTGCAGGAGCGAGCCGCCTACACTGGCCTGAGCATCCCGGGGACCCACGGACGACCCCCTTGCCCCTCCTGCCCCGCCGCCGCTCAGGGGCCGCCCCACTCAGCTTGCCTGCTCCGCCCAGTCTAGGTTTCCGAGCCAGACCCCTGCCGGCGCAGCGCACACCCGCACAAATACACCCGCTGCTCTGGGGAGCGGGTCTACACCACACACGAGGACGCATCCTCCCATTTACCCGTTCAGTCAATCATCACAGTTCAGACTTGGGCTAATGTAGAGCGCCTCGGTGTCCACAAAAACATTTCAACAGTCAAGCCTCTTTCTTTAGAGACGCTGGACATCAACTAACACCCGAGGGGATCAGTTTCCCCTCCGGATGGCGTCTGTCTCCTTCAGTCAGCCACCCCACACCTAACAGGCAGCTCATATCTGCTCTGGGAATGCGAACTAACTAACACAAACGGGAAGACGATCACATTTTTTGCAGTCAAGGACTCTGGTTTACTAATTTCAATATTTCTTAATAAAGACGTGCCTGAGATTTTCAATGTGCCTAGGAATCACCTAGGGATCTTGTTAAAAGGCAGATTCAATACAGACTAACAGTATGGGTTCATAAAAAGGACGCCAAAGCCTCTGGTGTGTATCTAACCTTATCAAAACTCTATTCCATAGCAAATCTTCCCCAGAGCACTGATCCAAAAATGTAATTTTATAAGTTATTTCCCATCAGTATGGAATATTCATTTAATCGGTGTTAATTGATTATAAAATACTACAACTGTTTAAGTAACTACATTTTATTTCATTTCCTTAATGCTATCTTATGGATCAGGGATTTTTCAAATGGTTTCCTGATTGCAGAAATATTCACTATATATTATCCCTGGGACCTTAAATTGTCATCCTTTGAAAATGGAACTTCTTTGAAAATAAAGTTGAATAACTGGGCACTGTTGGAGCAGGTAAGTTCGCAGTCACTCGCACTTTGTTAAGAATTTTGTGTCTTTAAAGGTGTGCTCCTGACCTCTCAGATTCTACAATGTGTGGGTGTGGTTGTGTGTTGGAGTTGGCTGCTCATCTCTCTGTAATTAAAAATAATGTTATTAAAGTTTGTCAAGTGTCACTTATGAAACTGAGCATACTCATTTCAAATTGGAATGGAACAGAATAATTGGTTTTCTTGCTGAAGAGTAATAATTTTTAATAATTAACATGTTAAACACAAAAAATTAGTTAAGAGACAAAAGGGGGATTAAAGTGAATTCATTGTAATTGGAGATTTGTATAGAACTTCTGATAATGAAAATACTTTCTTTCTACTATTAAAGTTCCTGGCAAGAAAAAAATTTAAATTATCTAAAGAGCTAATCCATGGAACAATTCATTGCAAAGCTGGAGTACCTGAAATCCTGATCCAAGAGATTTATACCTTGTTAACACATCGAGAGTAAGTCATTTGGAATTTTTCTAGCAATACAGTTTAAGATGAAAATTTGATAATATCAGTCTCGTTACGAAAATGTGGCTTGTCAACAGTTCTTCATTTTTTGTTTCCAGAATTAAAAGCATCCAGGACGACCTCGTAAATTTCACGGACTATAGTTACCAGATGCATTTGCCCCTGGTTCCTCGGTCTACAGCTTCAAAGTCAATTAAAAATAACATCAGGTTATCCGAAATGATAAGCAATCCCAACATACTCAGCAATGAACTGAAAGTAGAGTTCCTCTTGCTTTTACAAATGTTGCAAAGAAAATTGAGCAGAAAATTGAATCCAAGTAAGTTTTCCTTGGAAATAGTTGAGTTCTTCTCAACTTAATGAAGCTATACTTGAGTACAGATGAAAGAAAAGCTGGTTGTTGTCTGTCTCATTTCCACTTTTGCTGTCGCTGGCTTAAAGGGAAAATAGCTACCTTATGCTAGCAGTGGAATGATTTATTATCATTGGAGTGGTTTATGTAATTTTTCTTTTTTTTAAGATTTTATTTATTTGACAGGGATCACAAGTAGGCAGAGAGGCAGGCAGAGAGAGAAGGGGGAAGCAGGCTCCCTGCTGAGCAGAGAACCCAATGCCGGGCTGATCCCAGGACCCTGAGATCATGACCTGAGCCAAAGGCAGAGGCTTTAACCTACTGAGCCACCCAGGCGCCCCTATGTAATAATTTTTCTAATGCAAGCATAGCTTAACCTAGTATATTAATACTTTGAAGAAAAATGTTAGTGAAAGTGTTCACATAAAATTTTGTGGGAAATAAGTTCATATAGTGTCTTGAAATAATAATTTTATTATTATAAAATTAGTTACTAAAGAAGATGAGAATATTTAAGACTTCATCAGGATATAAGTACTACAGGAAAAGCCTGACTACCATGATTCACTCTAGATGCTCTTTATCATATGGTCAGTGTTATGCTTTCTGTAGTAGCTTCCATGCGTAGATTGGGTAGGGTAAGGCAAGGCAGATTGGGGTAATCCTCGGCAACCTTCCACAGGTATCACTGAAATATTCTCAAAGCATCCAGAGCATTTGCCATCAGAGTCCCAATAGATGGCAAGTAAACTTTATCTTTCTCTCTCTCTCTCTTTCTTTTCTAACACCACTCGTGTCCCGGAAGTCCTGGAATTTTTTAGTCCTTGATTCCAGCATGTAGTGACTTCATTGTGACCGTGGCATCCAAACCATTAAGGAATAAGGTAGCTGTAGTCATTAGGATTCCTCTCTTTTGAACCCCAATTTTCTGAAGAGCCATTTTCTCTCTAGTCCCTGGAAGGAAAGAAGAGCAGTAGCTTTCACTTCACCTTAACTGTGAGTTGGGTATATTGCATTTCGTTCTCCGTTACTTTGTTCATCTGCCATTGCCTGTCATTTTTTGTTTCTCTTCCTTGATTTGCTCTCACTTCTGGTTCCACTCATGAATTTGTAAGTAGAGAAAGAATTGAGGTTATTAATCCTGTTGTGGAATTTTATGTTCATATTCTTGTGTATGTCTCTTAAACATTGAAATTTTGCTGTGACTTTCATCCTATATGCATGCATATAATGTGTATGTACAATTTAAAGACGACAATGGTTAAACATTTCTGTATCCCTCCTTTATGCTCTATGACGTGACACGTTATCAATACCTTCACATTCTGCCGGTGTCCTTCTGACTGGATTCTCCATAGTTCCCTCTGAGAGTGACCACTGTTGTGTCACCTTTGTTTATAATATCCTTGATGTTAAAAAAAAAAACAAAAAACAGTTCATGTACACAATTTATGTTCTTCTTAATTTCATTCATGTTTATTTCTTAATTTAGATTGTACCCATCTTTGTAGTAGGCAGAATGGGGTTCCCATTCTTGTTCATGCCCGAGGACCCGGCACCTGTGAATATGTAGCATAACAGGGCAAAAGAGGCTTTGCAGAAGCTGCAGACCTTGAAGTAGGGAGTTAATGCTGGGTTACTCAGTGGGTCCACTCTAATCCCAGGAGCACTTAAAAGCAGAGATCTTTCTCCAAGTGGAATTGAGCGATGAGGCAGAAGAGGAAATAGGAGTGATCTGAAGTGTGAGAGGGCTTCAACCTTCTCTTGTTGCTGGAGCCATGCAGAGACCACAGGAAGGTAGGGGCGTGGCCTCAACGAGTGAAGAACAACCTCGGGGACAGCCAGCAACCAGATAGCGACTTTGAATCTCAAGATGAGAGGAATCACATTCTGCCAAAAACCCGAATAAGCATGAGAGAGGATTCATCCCCAGGGCTTCCAGAAGGAATGCCGCCCTGCCAACACCTTGACTTCAGCCCGGTGAGACTCTAAAAAGGAGCTCTCAGATTTCTATACTCTGAGATAAAAATGGCTGTTGTTTGTAAGTCACCAAATTTATGGAAATTTGTTACGGCAGAAATGAAAAATACAAACTTCATGGTTAATACTGTTGGCATCATGGGGTTATAAAAAAAAAAATTCTCCTATAATTTAAATTTCCTGAAGTTTATTTAGCTTTTCCCTTTTCTTTTTTTTAAATTTTCAATTCCAGTAAAGTTAGCATACAGTGTTGTCTTCGTTTCAGGTGTACAATATAGTCATTCAACACCTCCACGTGTCGCCCAGTGCTCATCACAAGTGCACACCTTCATCCCCATCACCTACTGCGCCCATCCCCCCCATCCACCTGCCTCTGGTAACCTTGAGTTTGTTCTCCAGAGTTAACAGTCTGTTTATTGGTTTGCTGCTCCATTTTTTCCTTTGCTCATTTGTTTTGTTTCTCAAAGTCCACATGTGAGGGAAATCATACAGTATTTGTCTTTCCCTGATTTATTTGGCTTGGCATTGTACTCTCTAGCTCCATCTACATTGTTGTAAATGGCAAGATTTCATTCATTTCTACGGTTGAGTAAAATTCCATTATTTACGTACACACACATACTACCTCTTCTTTATTCATTTATCAATGGACACCTGGGCTGCTTCCATAGTTTAGCTAGAGTAAATAATGCTGCAATAAACACAGAAGTATATTAATCTCTTTGAATTAGTGTTTTTGTATTCTTCTGGTAAATACACAATAGCATGATTACTGGATTGTTGGGTGGTTCTGTTTTTAAGGAAGCTCCATATTGTTTTCCGCAGTGGCTGCATGAGTTTGATTTCCCACCGACAGGCATTGAGGGTGTCTTTTTCTCCACATGGTCACCAACACTTCTTTCTTGTGTTGTTGATTTTAGTGATTCTGACAGGTGTGAAGTGGTATCTCATTGTAATTTTGATTTGCATTTCCCTAATGATGAGTGATGTTGAGCATCTTTTCGTGTATCTGTTGACCATCTGGATGTCTTCTTTGAAGAAATGTCTGTTTATGTCTTCTGCCTATTTTTAAATTGGATTTTTTTTGGGGGTGTTGGGTTGTATAAGTTCTTTATATTTTTTGGATACTGACCATTTATCACATATGTCATTTGCAAATATCTTCTCCCATTCCACAGATTGCCTTTTAGTTTTATTGATTGTTTCCTTCACTGTGCAGAAACTTTTTATTTTTATGCAGTCCCAATAGTTTATTTTTATTTCCCTTGCCTCAGGAGACATATCTATAAAATTGTTGCTATATTAGCCTTTCACTTTTAAGATTTTTTTCAACTTTATTGAGTTATAATTGACAAATAGAAAGTATATATATTTAAGGTATACAACTTCATGTTTTGATGTACATATACTTGTATAATCACTTCAATCAAACATATCCATCATCTCACATGATTGTCATTTTTTTTGTTTCTTTGTTTTCTTCTTTTTTCTTTGTTTCCTTCTTTTTTCTTTTTCTCTTTGTTTGCTTGGTATGGTGAGTATGCTTAGGATCAACACTTTAGGACATTTCAAGTACACGATACACTATTAACTGTACTCACTATGCTGTATATTTGACCTGCAGAATTTACCCATCTTGCATACCTTTGACCAGCTTCTCCCCAGGTCCCCTCCCCCCCAATTCCTGGATGTTACCATTCTACTCTCTGCTCCTATGACTCTATTTTTGAGTCCACCTAGAAGTGAAATCATGCAGTATTTGCTTTTCCATGTTTGGCTTATTTCGTTTAGCATAAAGGCTGATTAATATTCCATTTTGTGTGTGTGTGTGTGTGTCTGTATACACATTCATACCGCGTTTTCTTTATACATTCATGCATTTTGGACATTTCCATATCTTTGGCTACTATGAATAATGTTGCAATGAACATGGTACAGATACCTCTCTGAAATACTGATTTCATTTCCTTTGGATATATACCCAAAAATGGTATTGTTGGATCATACAGTATTTCTATTTTTAATTTTGGGTCTTCATACTATTTTCCATAATGGCTGTACAAATTTACATTCTGCCAACAGTGTAGAAGGGTTCTCTTTTCTTCTAATTCTCACCAACACTTTTTATATTTTGTATTTTTTGATAATAGTGATTCTAACAGGTGTATGATGATATGTTACTGTGGTTTTGACTGCATCTCCCTGATTACTGATCATGATTAGTGATGTTGAGTACCTCTTTAAATATCTGTTGGCCATTTGTATATCTTGTTTTTTAAAAGACTGTATTTTTTAAAAAGATTTTATTTATTTATTTGACAGAGATCATAAGTAGGCAGAAGCAGGCAGAGCGTGGGTGTGGGGGTGAAGCAGGCTCCCCGCCAAGCAGAGAGCCGGATGCGGGGCTTGATTCCAGGACCCTGGGATCATGACCCGAGCTGAAGGTAGAAGCTTTAACCCACTGAGCCACCCAGGTGCCCCAAAAGAATGTATTTTTTAAGTACGATCTACACTCAACATGGGGCTCAAACTCATAACCCCAAGATCGGGAGTCACACACTCCACTAACCAAGACAGGCAGTGCTCCTGTATTCCTTATTTTGAGAAATGTCTACTCAGGTCCTTTACCCAGTTTTTAGTTGGGTTATTTGTTTTGTCCACTATTGAATTTTATGAGTCCTTATATGTTTTGGATATTACATTTTACATAGTTATACATTACAAATTATAAAACATTGATGAAGAAAATAAAAGAAGAGAGATAAATGGAAAGACATCCCATGTTCATGGATTAGAAGAATTAATCTTGTTAAAATGTCTATACTACCAAATCGATCTATAGATTCAAAGCAAGCTTGCAAAATTTCAATGGTAGTCTTTACAGAAATAGAAAAAACAATCCTGAATTCCTATGGAAACAAAAAAGAACCCAAAAAGCCAAAAGCAATTTGAGAAAGAAGAACAAAGCTGGAGGCATCATGCTTCCTGATTTCACACTGTAATACAAAGCTATAGTAATTAAAATAGTAAGATACTAACATAAAAACATATGGACCAATGAAACAAAATGGCAAGTCCAGAAATACATCCATGCATTTACAGACACTTGATCTTCAATAAGGATGCCAAGAACACACAATGGGGAAAAGATAATCTCAACAAATCATGCTGAGAAAATTGGATATGCACTTGTAGGAAGAATGAGGTTGGACCCTTACCTCACACCCCAGCACAAGACCAGAACAGGTCTTAAACACAAGATCCGAAGCCATAAAACAACTAGAAGAGTACACAGGAAAAAACTTGCTTAACACTGGCATTGGCGATGATTTTTTGGAGATGACATCTGAAGCACAAGAAACAAAAGCAAAACAAACATGGGATTCTATCAAAAAGGCTTTCACATAAAAAAGAAAACAAGAGTGAAAAAGGAACCTATAAAATGAAAAAAAAAATGTTTGCGAAGCATAGATCTGGTAAGGGGTTAGTTAGTCTCTTAAGATCTGAATTTGTCTGCAAATGAAATGGAGAACAAGTTCTGTTGCAGACCATTTCTTGAACAATCTTGTTCTTTTCTCACTGGTTCATAACACCCTCATGTCTCAAATGTTTCCGGTTTCTTTATATATATATGGCCTGTTTCTGGTCACTTGCTGGTCTTGTCTACCCCTGTGCGACTGCAACACCACAGTCTTAGTTACTATTGCTTTACAGTAAGTGCTGACACTTGCTAAAGCAAGTCTTGCAATTCATCTTTGAAGTGTTCTGTTGCATGGATCTTTGTTATTTCATTGACTGTGACTTTAAATGTTATGAATTCAGTAGAACTGCCTACTGTTACATTTGCATTCACATCTATCATATTATTTCATGGTCTTTGCTTTCTTTTTCTGTTACTTGTTTTTGTCTCACCTGTCTTTTCTTTCAGATTAAATTTTTTTTAAAGACTCCCCCCACACCTGATCCCTACTAATTTGTTAAATTTTAAATTTCTACTCTTTTTAGTGCCGCCCTAAACATTTTTACATGTAAATTTATCCTAATCTGAAATTAATATCTTTACTTTCTCTAAGGACCCTAAAACACTATGACACTCATGGCTCCTGGCCAGCCCCCTACCACTCTTCAGCATTTTATTTGTCAAGTTATTTTTTTAATACGACAAATCAGATACAATTATTCTTTATACCTAACATTTGCTTACCTTTAGTCGATCTCACCATTTTTGCTTCTCATTGGCTCTAGTTGGGATTTCTAGAGCAAAGCACAACTATTTACTTTTCTCTTTGAATGTCCCTCTTTGTGCAAAGCTAACCTCTATCTCTCTTGTCTTTCTCTGACCAATTTCTCTTTAGCTATGGACCACTTCAACCCTTCAGATTCTTGAACAATATTCTATTCTCACAAGTCTTGATTTTTGAGACTCCTGATTTTAAGCTCAAAGTAATTAACTATGATAATTATAGGTCTGAGAATGTTACTGACCAGAGCTGTATAGAGCACCAACAGGGTCTGACTGATGAGTAGAAATTACCTTAGACTCTTCTTCAAGCCTCAGTGAAGGCTGAGGGCTACAGAGGAGGGGTAAGTGATCTTTAGAAGCACAGGGAAATTAATGCCCAAGTGTGATAGTTATGGATTTAATGAGAAATGTAGGAAACATAGAAGTAGTTTTAAGTCACTCTTTTTATAGTATAAACAGTTTTGAAAAATGAAATAAATCCTGTATGATTTTGTTATATGAAATATAAAAATATCATCTCACCTGTTATGACAGAAGTCAATACAGTGTTCTCTTTTTAGGGTGCTGTATGGGAGGGATAAGCAGAGGATTTGTACTAATAATACACCCCAGGTGTATTCATTCCAAAAATTTGATAGACTGCAAACACATGATTTGACCACTTTTCTGTATACATATTATTAAAAAAAACTTATTAAGAAGCCAATAGGAAAACAAATATATTGTCTTTAAAGCAACTATTTTGTGGCTCATAGGTGTGGACAATGTGGGGAAAGGTCTAATAACCTCCCTCTCCACACCACTCTTAGGACGATGATCAAAGAGGCGTCTAAAGAATTTGCCCAATTTGTAAACTGTGGTGTCTTATTTTGGCCATGGCTGTAGTGAATTTCTAACCAAGAGTTTCTGTACTCATATTTTCTAGAATGGTTTGAGGTCAAGCCAACAGTGGGAGAACTTACTCTCAGTCGTCTTCCTCCCCAAGTCTCTGGGTGCAAGCACAAGGCCATGATTTCGAGGGAAGGCGTTGCTCCTGTTTTACGTGAGTTGTTATTTTTAACTTGTAACCAATTAAATGACGGTTTCTACTTTGTTCCTTTACATTTCAAAAAGTAGTTAAAACGTCGGTCTAGGCCTTCAGTCTACCACTGTGCGTAGGGTTGCTAGGCTGCTATGCTTTTGATGGATGGGAGGGCCCCGGGGTCTGCTAAGCACCATCATTTCTGCTATGATTTCTGAGAGACAGGTGAGTCTGGAACAGGCAGGGCTCATCAGCAGAGCTCAAAGCTCAGTTCTCTAGCAGGGGTGACGGATCGTCTCAAGGCAGCAAAGGACACATGCATGCCTTAATTTCCCCAGCGGTTGTATCATGAGAAGCCACTTGTTTAAACTCTGGTAGTTCAGAAAGCATTGACAGCATGGCAAACCACTGCCCACAGGCCCAAGTCAGTATCCTGCCTGTTTTTACACAGCCTGCAAGTTAAGGATGGCTTTCACATTCTTCTGTGGCTGAAAAAAAAAATACCAAAAGAAAAGTGATATTTCCTGACACAAGAACATTATATAAAATTCAAATTTCCACGTCCATAAATAACGTTGTATTGGAAGCTGGCCACGCCTGTTCTTTATGCCTTGTCTGCGGCACATTTCGCCCAACAGCAGAGCCAAGTCACAGCCCAGACACGGGCTGGCATTGCCCACAAAGAAGTTTCTAGACTTAGCGAATACAGAAAGACAGAACCAATACAACTAATAACTCTGGGGACATGTTGAGGACATATATTTATTAAAAATTATTCAGTTTAGTTGGTGGGAATGCAAGCTGGTGCAACCTCTCTGGAAAACAGCATGGAGGTTCCTCAAAATGTTGAAAATAGAACTGCCCTATGACCCAGCAATTGCACTATTGGGCATTTACCCTAAAGATACAAACGTAGTGATCCAAAGGGGCACGTGTATTCGAATGTTTATAGCAGCAATGTCCACAATAGCCAAACTATGGAAAGAACCTAGATGTCCATCAACAGATGAATGGATCAAGAAGATGTGGTATATATACACAATGGAATACTATGCAGCCATCAAAAGAAATGAAATCTTGCCATTTGCGACAACATGGATGGAACTAGAGCGTATCATGCTTAGCGAAATAAGTCAGGCGGAGAAAGACAACTATCATATGATCTCCCTGATATGAGGAAGTGGTGTTGCAACATGGGGGCTCAAGTGGGTACGAGAAGAATAAATGAAAGAAGATGGGATTGGGAGGGAGACAAACCATAAGTGACTCTTAATCTCACAAAACAAACTGAGGGTTGCTGGGGGGAGGGGGTTTGGGAGAAGGGGGTGGTATTATGGACATTGGGGAGGGTATGTGCTTTGGTGAGTGCTGTGAAGTGTGTAAACCTGGTGATTCACAGACCTGTACCACTGGGGATAAAAATACATGTTTATAAAAAATAAAAAATTATATTAAAAAAAATTATTCAGTTTATCTGAAATTCAGATTTAACTAAGGGTCCATCTTTTATCTGACAAAACCTACCACGAAGTCTGAAATACTGGCTGTCAGGCCTTTGATGGAAGATATTTGGGGACATCTGCTACAGGGGATGCTTTCTACCATGCTAAGGGATTTCATGGAGAAAAAAAGGTCTTTATTTACATAAGGTCTGGAAAAGCATGTCAACAGATTCCTTCCTTTCAACTTAGGATTTCACAGAGCCTTTTATATGCTAATGTCATTGTAAATATTAAAGAGCAGAGGTGCCAAATCGAGTGTTTTCCAAGCTCTATTTGATCACATGTCACTCTCTAGCTAACGGCCCGCTAGAGCTACTGTTTCTCGGGGCGCATTTAACTTCTAGACATTAGGCCAGGCCCTGAAAACCTCCAACTCCTCACATGCCCGAGGCATGGAACTCAGCACGACAGAACCCAACAGAGTGAGTTAATGATGTTTCTATGAAAAAAAAAAAAAATGTATCCATAGTTTCACCCTCAGATTCTGGGCCCACAGCCTCTCCTTCACCCTGTCTCAACCTCCTGCCCATAGGGAGGCCTGCAGTGGAAGCCCCGGCAGGCTGAGGCCCAGTCGGTGTGGGGTCGGGGGGGTAGCCTGCACGGGGCGCTTTGGGTTCACTTGCTCGTGAACCCCTCCAGCTGCTTGGACCTGAGTGGGGCTGGGGAAGCACAGGACCACTTGCTTGAGACCTGCAGAGAAATGGCAGGACAGAGTTGCAGCAGGGCTTCCTTCCAGTGTGAGAAACAGATGCAAAGGGTCCGTATTTGAGAAAATGATGCCTCCTGGGACTTGAATTGCTAAAGAGCATTCCTCATTTCTGTTCTCTTTTCAGAAAAACTTCAAGGTCACATAGGACTTTTTGGAACAATAATGCTATCATTATTTCAGATCAGAACCCCCTAGTAGAGTGGACTCTTGCTTTTACAATTTGAATCATGTCTGAGCCGCTATGAATAACTTCTCCCCCATTTTATGCTCTGTGCTCTCTTTTTCTGAGTCCCTCTCACTTCGGTGGTCTTTTTCTATCCTTTTAAACTAGATGATGGGCCTATGGGGGTTTTCAGGGCAGATCAGGATGAGAAGAAACGGGCTTTTGTCTTTTTACGTCTCTCAGTCCTATTCCAGATACCTGGATTCTCTTAATCTAGGCAGAACGGAAAGTAATGAGCAAATCGAACAGACTTTGGTAATTATACGGATGAGAGCTGTTTTGCTCAACTTTATTTTCTTCCCAAATTCGTTCAAGGGATTCCATTTGTTTCTTTTTTACATTTAAATTCAATTAGCCAGCATATAGTACATCGTTCGTTTTTGGAGTGGTGTTCAGTGGTTCACTAGTTGCATAGAACACCCAGTTCCCCCCACATCACGTGCCCCCCTTCATGCCCATCATTCCCCTCTCCTGTGGGCTACCCCGTCTCCCCACTCTCCTCCTTTTCAGTTGTTTCTCAGAAAAGAGTAGGGTGGTAAGCTCAGGTCAGCGCACAGAATTTGAAAGTCGGTGGAAGGAGAAGCAGAACTAGACCACAGGAACTGGGCCCCACTTTACCGTCGCAGATTGTGTGCACACGACACTGAAACCACAGGCCATACATCTGAGAAGCTTCTAATGATCTGAGAGGTGGTGAAAATTGTTAGATTGGTCATTGCTTTTTTTGTTTTGTTTTGTTTTGTTTAACACTTAAATTCTTCCATGTGTTTTCCTAAACCTCACATCTAGCAAATATGAGACCAGTGAGGGGTTGAGGGGGGCAGATTTCTTAGGTGTCACTGGCTCCTCTCGTTCAAACTGAGTCTGAGCAGCTTGGAGGCTTCAGCGCCAAGTTCCAGAAACTCAACGATGAACTCCGTGCGTCTGCCAAACCTCGGCACTGTGAAAATCATGGCACCATTGCCTCAGCTGCTTTCAGAAGCAATGTCCAAAAATAACAGGCATATTCGGTGTCAGATACACCCAAATCAGCCCTGGCTATTTTAGGCGTGGCTCATGACTTTTGGAAGTGGGTGACATTCAGATTTTTTAATTTATGGCTACTCTCACGCATGCTTTAAATATTCTGTTTACCAGGCATTTGGACGAACCTGCGCTCAGCCTGCTGCCCAGCATTCTGCATGTGTCACGTGTTAGAAACACTGATCGTTGTGCAAATATCTAATAACCACAAACTGATTTTAATGTTGTTTATTTAAATATTCCAGGAAATACAGGTGCTGGTGGCAATCCACTTAAGAAACGTGTGTGAAGCAAGCTGGAAGATGTTCTTTTGAATCTGCCAGGAAATCTATCAGAAACGAGGAAAAGTAAGCTTGAGAAGTACCCATCTAATGACGCTGAAGAAGCGATGCCACCATCTCCTGCCACACTAAGGGGATAGAATTACCTAGTCTTGGATACATTAGTAAATTAAAGTGGTATCTCATCCACAATTGGGCTGAAGAACATGCGTTTTCAATTCAACAACCATTTATTAAACACCCGTGTGGTTACTGTTAAAAATACAAAATCAAATAACACAGAATGAGCAAGAATAATTTTAAAGGTACAGTTTAACATAATTCACCATGACGAGTAAGTCATTTCTCATAAATCCTGTAGGAATGGTGAGTCTACTTTGTAATACATTTTCCTCATTAGAAATGAAAAGAGCTACTACTTTGCCTGATATATATTCACACATCACGTGCATTTATAAGCGGCTTCATCCTGAATGGTGCTTATTACACACCGGCCCGCAGAGAACCTTGTTCACCCTCATAAATAGCCTGGCCTGAAACATTTTTAAAAAATAGGTGTCCCTTTTGATAGTGAGTGGTGGGAAAGGAAAATTGTGCTTCACCAGGAATTTGGTTCTGGTGTTTAGCAAATCATCCAGGTCAATTAAACATTTCCTACTGGTTGCTTCCACTCCCCATAATTTCAGTAGAAGGAAACCAAAGAGAGCTGCTATCTTGAAAGAGCAATGATATTGCATACATTCTTATAATTTTATATTCACATGCAGACATTATTTTTCTTCAATGGGAATTATTCATGCCTTTATGCTATCTCATTAACAGTCTCCTTGGCGACTTCCAACAGGAGTGTTTCGAATGCAGAATCCCATGACGTGCCTGTAAATTTCCAGCTAAACTCTTGTCAGTGGTTCTGCATTTCCGAAGGCTTGGCTTTATTAGAATTTCTATCTCCAGAGACTTCCCAGTTTAATTTCACATTTTGGGGCAGGTGATATTTAGTAAAAGGAAGTAAAGAGAGCCCCAATGAAATAGGATTACTTCTTGGGAGCGTGTTTAGAAACCAGTTTTATCTGAGGTAAAGGGTACACTTTAAATGCATATCTTACCAGCTATAGGTTATTTATCTGTGAATCTTGCGTTCTAATGGGACAAATCTAAAGTAGAAGATTAGGAGAATAACTTTCAACCCATAAAATATAAGGGTTATAGGAACAAGTCTTCTGAACCTTGGCAGGGGAAAAGATCCAGAGAGAAGGATTAGATTTGGATAAACAGTCATTTTAAAAGTTTCTTTTTTCTTCTCTTGACCATATGTTCAATCTCCTGAAAAAGCTAATCACTCATGGCCTAACTATGATAAGTTCCCAGGACTCCTGCAGGGCCTTTGGAGAGCTGTGGAAAGATGAGGTTGTCTTACAAGTTTCACTTCAGAGTGCGTGAGAACATGAAGGTAGCAGGCAAAGGCAAAGCGGCAGCTTCAAGAGCTTCCTGAAGAGGAGTTGTACTGAGAGGCCAACACTACCGGCATATCTGAGGAAGGCCATTTGCTTCACCAGGGATCTGTGGCAGAAGGAAGCAAGGAGCTTTTCTAGGAGCTAGAGCGCCTCCTCTAGGAGTTTCCAATCCACAGAACCCTTATCACGAACGGAAGGCTCTGGATACACTGTTAGTATTCATTAGTTTAGGGTTTATTGTAGTCAGTTTTTCTTGGGGAATCCTCCTGACAGTCCAAAGTGATTTTTCTAGGCTTCCAAGTAAGGCAGTCACTTACTTGATAGCTCAAGCCCTTTACATCTCTGATGACTCAGACCCAGCCTTTATGGAGAAACAGTGTTCTCTCGGGGCTGCTTTGGAGGACAATACTGATGCTCATCTTAGCAGCTAACTCTGTCATGTCTGGTTTTAATGCGGTATTTATTGAAATTCATACCTATATACGTAAAAATCTAGATAACTACAGGCCATATTAAGCACAGTCCTAAGGTATTTAAATTTAGCATAAAAGTTCTTTCATCAGTTAATTTAGGAATAAATGTTTCAAAGATATGGCACAATAAAAACTTAGTAAGAGTTGACAATGAAGATATCTTCTGTATGACTGCTACACTAAATAAGAAACGCTAAATTTTATAAACAATTGGTGAGGCTTTGCTCTATTCAGAATGCCTCTTGACTTAACACTGAAAAAGTGTCAATGTTCCTATTAAAAGGACACAAAATAAAAGTCATTGCTTTACTGCGATGATATTCCTGAACACCTCTGGCTGATTTCATGGAAATATAGACAATAAATATATATAAATTTTGATTGACATGAAAATCACATTTTCACAAGATATAACTCATTTTGATGTTGCAACTGTGTTAACCATCCGGTAATTTTTATAGGCAAAATATTTTTCCAGTGTTATTAAAACCATTGTCTAATGAGACTTCTTTCATAAAAGCATAATTAAACTTGGAAAATAATTTATACACATCAGTAATATAGACATCTTCTAGTAGTAAAATAAGTTCATATTATTTGGGTTTCATGCATACGAAATTTAACAATAGAAAACCTTTTATAAATTTAAAAAATCGCTTTGTTTTTCATATTAAGGCACAAGAGATGCAAACTGACATGGTCAAATGACACAGTTCTATGAGGAATTCATAGTTATAATTGGTAATAAGGTATAGAACACTGTAGAAGTCAAAATAACAGATTTGTACTCGAATCAATCCAATTTAGATTTTAGACACAAATTGGGTTACTCTATTGTCTTCATGTGCTAAAGAGTTATATGAATTTTTCAGTTTATACATAAAATATTTTCCTGCATTCATTTAAAATGAAGAAGGAAACAATCATTTATATATGTATAACTTACAGTCAGTGGATCTTTTAAAGCAGTTAAAGCACAAAATATAGGCTTCTTAATCTATTTTAAGACAAAAATAAAGAGAATTATAGTGGGAGTTCAACTGCTATATATGAATGAAAAGATTTTACTACATACATGCTAATGAAAAATCTGCCTCATCTAAAAAATTCTGAGTTATGCCTATCACTAAGGATTTTAAAAATTTCATACTTTTGATGCACTGCATACATTCTCTTCTGTAATGTTCATTAAATTTTTTTATAAAATAGAATTTAGGCCTGTAACATCTTTTTGACAGTTAGAGCTGATCAATGCAATAGATATATACATAATATATATTGTTTTCTGTGTTAAGAATCTTGCTAAAGAAAATTTTAAATGCAACAAGTTTAAAGATAATAAAAACCACAATTATTCTAATTATAGAAACTCACTCTTTAGTAAGACAAAAACATCTATATTATAAATTCTGTAAAACAGTCTGAGTATCAAAGTACCGTTCTTCCCAGTAATGCATTAATTTCATAGACCTCTGAGTGAGAATTCTACTGCAACTGAAATACTTGCAGTCATTTCTCAGGCTTTTTTTTTTTTTTTAATAGTTTTGTTCTTTTAATATTTAAAAAAAAACTTGAGTTTATAATATACCCCAAATTTCAACTAATATGTACTTACAGAAATTTCCTTGAAGCTAATTTTTTCAAATAAATTATGTTATAGAGTTAATATAAATCAACTAGAAATTACTGTAAATATTAAATGGTAATAAAAACTAATATCATACATACCTGTAAATTCTCATACAGATTTAACTGCATTTGTGTTTTTTACTCCTCAATTTTTACTATGCTTATAGAACCTATTCCTTTATAACTGGACATTTACTTTCAGTTCAAAAGACTTGGTAATGCTTTCTTTAAAAAATAATAAAACTCGGAAGTATTTTGACTGTGTATCCATTTATTGATACATATCAAACTCATTCCTGGAAACTTACTAAATATGAACTGAAACGACTGGTTTACTATATATTTTACGGAGGACAGTATGGGTGTTGGTTAACCTGAAGGTCCGTCATACATACCTTACATTCTGATATCTCAAAACACTCAGTCATTCCAATGTTCAGTAAGTACTTATTCTATGTCAAGCACTATTGTGGGTGTTGCATTATTTAATATGTTTCAATGTTTCAACAATATAATATTTTGGTACTTTTATGAAACTTTGGTAACTTTATGAAACTTACATATGCTCTTTTATATACTTCAGCCTTTTATAATTTAAATATTATCTTTCTCCCTAATATGGCTATTCTATTTTATAAAGGACACATCTATTTTTCCGTGAAATCATATAAATATTTTATTATTTGAAGTTAATTTATAAAGTCAACTCTCATTCCCCACCATCCCCGCTCCCCTCAACCTTTGGCTCTCGGACAACAAAGGCTAAAGTAATACTAACTCACAAAAGGTCTTAAAAAAAAAAAATTAAACAAGGAGAAAAACTTTCTGTCAAAATGGGTTGAGTCGTATTCCAGTCCCTAACGGTGAGAATGGGTTCACCTTTGCCCACATCAAAGCATCATTCAGTGAGATAGTGGATTTCCCATCTTCAAGGAAATATACAGGGCCCTGTACACAGAGTTGAGGAAAGAAAAGATGGGATTATAAATTTGCAATGTGCTTATAAAATTCCAGAAACAGAATCCCTTAAAAAGAAAAAACATTGGCAGTATTCAGACAATGCTAATAGAAAATTTTAAAATACAAGAAAAGTTAGACTTTTTGAACTACTCCAAAATATAGAAAAAATTTTAAATATCTTAATATTATGCCCGGATGTCTTTCAAAATAGAATTTGGTTTTATAATCAGAATTCTCTGAAGACAGTAGTGCTACCAATGACAAAGGTATTGCTAATCCATTAACTAAAACAAGTTAACATTTTATAAAAGTATATATGCTTAAAGAGACTTAAATACACTTCGCTACTTCACTCATATAGCCTACATCAATACAGCTGGGGAAACTATTTAAGCCAGAAGCCCTGAAACTCCTCTCCAGAAGATAAAAAACATGCTGCTGTGTATACACAATTTAAAATCATGTCAATGGTTATGATGTAAAAGTGTATTTATGATTCAGTTACCTCAGGTACTTTGTCAAGGGTAGTTCTAAAGAACCGAATGCAAAAAAACCTTTTAATCTATTTCTCCCAGCTCTCAGAAAGAAAAGCATGATTTCAAAAATACAAAATGGACTAAAAACTAATGTTCTTAATTCTTTTCTAGAGTGAGCAGATTTTTTCTCACGACTTCAAATCACTAAATCATGTGTAGACGTTGGAAAACCCGTCATGTGAAGTAGACTGCTTCCTACTCAAGGACAAGTGACATTTCACAGTTAGAACCAGAACAGTGATTTCTGTCCAAAGACAAAGATCCTGGGAGGGAAGCACCCCATTTATATTAGTGCTAGATGATAATGAGCAGGTTCTCTCCTGCTGCAAGTCTGGGTGCAGAGAGGTAAGGCAGCCTCTCTGCGAGATCATTCGGCTACTGCAGATGGAAGGGGAGAAGCGAACAGGACGGTGCTTCGGGTATACGAAGGAAGGACTGGGAATGGCACGGGGAGGACAGTGAGTAGCAAGAAGATATATTCTACAAATTGCATGATGTTTTTGCTCTTAATTATCAGTTACTGAATTTACTGCTTTGCTTATCTCTGAACATAAGTGGATAAAAAAGCATGCACACAACTAAATGTCCTGTCTGCTTTTTGGACTGTCCCCACTGGCCTGGCCTATCAGTAATAGAAATGTAATAAGTCACATTCCATTAGAAATAAAGAACCCACTGTGTAAAATGTGAACGTTTTTCTGGGAAGTGGTGTTTTTGTGTCTGTACTGTAGCTGCAATTGCAGTCTGTATGGACGCGGCTGCTTGTTCCATGTGGACACCTCCACCTGGCCTGGCTCTGAGCCCATGAAGGCGTCTCCACTTGCCCTAGAAATGGGGCACTGGGAGGTGTCTCTCCCCATCATTACTTCTTATTGTACACTAGGGACCTTCCTTAGGGATTAGCCATCCCTCAGGATTGATCCCAGTAATTTGTAATTGCTGAAAAATTCAGTAAGCCAATATAAGAGTATGTATATCAATAATATACATATGCCAGTTCTTAATTTCTTGTGTTTATAAAATACAAATGGAGACTATAAAGTTAATTTTAATCTATTACGATATGATCATTTATAACTGTGTTGACTGGCTTTGTCTCCTTTATTTAATTTCCCTAAGGATAGGATCTACAAAAAAAAAAAAAGGATATGATCTACATGTACTTTTTAAACATTTGTCACTCAGTACACCTGTTACATGAATTGCTTTCACAATAATAATACAACAACCATCTCTCTGACTGTATTTGGAGGAGAGTCCATTGAAGCTAACCGTCGAGCATTAAGGGTGTATCTTCTCACTAAGGCATCAGTCCTCTTCATAGGTACCTCCTCTTATTCAGATTATGCTTATTTTAAGACCACATTTTTAAAAATAATGAAACACATGAGAACAATGGAAACGAACAATTTATGCCTTACATTAGGCTGTACCTGGATTTTTAATCCCGTAAGACAAGAGATGTGGATATCAGAATGACTGGGCAGATTTGATCCAGTCACGTAATCTGGTCCAACAATTCCTCTGAGTGGTTCTTGTTCTAGTCTCTTTAGTAAAGTTGCATAAACCATTTTTTGTGAATCAGAAGGGGGTGTATAGGCAGACTCTTCCGATGATCTATATTTTCAACAGATATTACATTTTCATTTTTGTAGAACCATAGAATTATTAAGGTTTAAATCAGAAACAGTCTGTAAAGATTATTTGGTCCCCCTTTAGAAATGATGGCAACTTAGACTTGATTTGTAGTGAAGTGAAAGACTTTGACAAAACAGAAAGAACAGGATTGTAAACTATCACCGAATATACGCTGAACAAACCAAGATGCATTATTTGGCTAAGATTAATAGTCAATCCACATTTTCACCAAGTTTGTCTATAATATTAAGTAATACCTCCGCCTTCCAATTTTTCATCAGCTGCACTCACCGGCTGACGGACTGTGTGCATGCTCTCCACGCGTCCAACTCCTCCGAAAGGTGCTCAATTTTTAAAGGCACTGACACCGCCCGACGCTTTAACAGCTGACTGAAACATGTGAAACAGAAATTAACATCGGGCACCCAAGACTAAGATACCAAAAAAGCAAATGTGCTTTAAATAACTGCAATTTCAGATTTAACAACGACTGCTCAAAAATACGTGTGTATACACCAAGGTGTGCATGTGTGAGCTCGTGTGAGCATTTACTTGTATGCCTGGTCTTTAAGTGCCCTAAGTCAAAGATGTCCGGTAAGTGCCAGCTGGATGACGGTCAAGTGAGCAGATGAACGAACGAACCACAAGGGAGGCTTTGGGGGGGATGGGTGAAATGGGGGTGGGGTGGGGTGGGGGACACTGGTCGTGAGGAGCACGGGGTGATGTACGGAAGTGCTGAATCATTACACGGTACACCTGAAACTAATATTACACTGAAGGTTAACGAGATTTAAATACAAACTTGAAAAGTAAAATGTAAAACTAGCAAAAAGTGGGTAAACAAAGGAAGGAACAAACGAACTGTGGAGAAAGGAGAGACGAGCCAAGCAACGTCGTGTACTGGTCCCTCACGGCTGCTGTGTGGCACCGCGCACGTCCGAATTCAAAGTGAATATTAGAGGAGTAAGAAAGCAAGTGGGGGAACAGCAAGAGAAGAATGTCAACTTGGTGGGAAGGAATGGACATGAGGACTGCGGTTCTTTAAAGACAGACGTGTGTGAGAAAAAGCCGCAGAACAGGGACATCAGGGATCCATCACGTCTCTGTAGAGAAAACTGGAAAAGAGACATGATTAGGATTAATTAGAAAGCCTTAGATAAATAATTACTAGTCCTAGTTTCTTTAACAAGTTTTGAACTCAGTGGGTTTTCCAAGGAACTAGCGGAAATTTAAAAGTAAAAGCTGTTTGGGAGATAGAGACAGAACACAAGACCTTAGAGAGGAAGTAAGGGTTAAGGAAGCCATTCTGTAACGTGCATTTTCGGGTTATTCCGGCTAATTGTAATCCTTCCGCTGCGGCATGATAAGGCCTGGTGAGGAAGAAGGTAAAACTCTCCCCCCATACACACGCATGTCTAACACTGTAGAAATATTATCTCAAATTGACTAGTAGCTTATCATGTTCTTTAATCCCAAATGGTTGAACTTAAAATTTTTACTGACAATGTGGCTAGATCCAAAATGAATTCCTTAAACACTCTGGCTTCCCTGTCTACAAATCTGCACTTGATAGGACTTCATCTGTGCAGTCATTTGGGTGATCTGCTATAAACAAAGCAGTGGCAGAGAATGAGGAGAAAAACCAAGGCAAGCAGTGGAGGGACGCTGAGAGACCACCGGGGAAAGCTTCCACACGTTACGGGGCCACGAGTAATTCAGTTTGGCCAGAGTGGAGGACAGAGAAGGCTGCAGACCTTTAGTGTAAGACTAAGGATCTGGAAGCTCTGTGATGGACAGTGGGGGGTCCGGGGGGTCTGGAGGGAACCGAGGAAGGAAGGGTGGTGCTGCCGGAAGGGGATGGAGCAGAACAGAGGTGCAGAGATCAGGGGACCAGACGCAGGGCTGGGGCAGGAGGGAGTTAGGCCAGACCCTAACTATGGCAGTCGGAAGAACACTTAATCAGAACCCTGATCGTGTGATTCTGGGTGGCAGAAATAGGATGACCCAATCAAAAGAAAGAGAGAACACAGAGAAGCAGCCGATTTGAGGAGGACGAGGTTTTCGTGTGGAGCCCACGGAGCGGAGGTCAGACTCTGGCCAGCCACGCGCGTGAGGCCTGAGTGTGAAAACCACCGCGGAGGCGATGGGTGCGGCCACAGAAATGTTGAGGGCTCCACGGAGAGAAAACTGAGGGGAAAACAGAGTGAGGGAGACCCGGAGACTGAGCCGGGACGGAGCCGGGAAGCGGAGCACGGGAGGGAGCAGAGGGCCAGAAACGCCCTGGGGGCTCAGTACGAGGGGCGAGGGGCGAGGGCCAGGGCCTGAGACTAGACGGCAGACACCATAGCCAGGCAGACACCAGAGCCAGCGTAGTAAGAAGTTCCGTCCCAGGAGGGCCCTCTGACTGTCTCGTTTTACACTGGCAGGCTCAGATGCATTCTCCCGAGTCTCTCCTGCCTCACGTGTAAAAGCCTCCTTTTATTTCTGATTCTATTTCAAGGGACCATGTCCCCGTCTCTACTTTCATTACCCAAGTCACATGTAAATGGGACACATTTCACCAAATACTTTCATTCCATGCGGTACATCCTATTGCTCCCATCAGGTATTTAAATATTGTTAAAAACTGCTTTCAGATTTGGGTCTGCCGCCTGCACAGAAATAGGTTTTTCCCCGAGTTTCCCCGCAGTGTCACTCCCCACTGTCCCTCAGTCTGCTCCAGGTGGTAGCCTGAGTCCCATACGTGGCCTTGGAGGAAGAGAGGGAAAGGAGCGAAGAGGAAGCTCTCTGGGAAAGTCAGCCCCGTGTGAGGAGCACTCAGAAAAACTGCTCTTACCCACAGATGCTCAGCATTTTTCGGAGTTAGCTACTCTGCCATGGAGCAAACTAGTCAACTGGAAGGGATGTTTTCTGCAAAGGCGCTCTGGATTTTCTTTCTAAGGATAACAAGTTTTAAGCACAATGGCTGAAGTTCAGCAAAGCGGGTAGAAAATAGAGGAGTCTGGCAGGACTGCTAGGCCCGACTCTAAAGCAGCGAGTCACCCACTGTTCACAAATCCTCTTTGCTTTTCCTTACTCTAGAGATCGGAAAGCTGAAATACCCAGTTGCTCTGTTTCTTCTAAAAACAGGGTTCCATGGTTCTCACCAAAGGGAGGCATCTAACCCAAGTGAGCCTCTCCTTACCGAGTCCGATGGCCTCATGCTTTAGGGTCCCTGCCTTGTCACTCTTCTCTGCTTCCTGCTTAGAATACAGAACTGTTGTGGTGGGTTCCTCTGGCAAATGGAGGGGAGCTGAGGAGGTCAGCGTCAAAACAAGGGAAGAATTCCGTCCTGGATGGACTTCGTGCATAGCTCTAACAGCCCTGGAAGCTGATCCCAAGAATCTTGACACAAGACCAATAAACCCCATGTGTTTAAGCTAGAATTAGAATTTCTATCATTTACATCCTAATTCACTTCTAATTCATAGATTTTTATCACTGCTTTATTATAAAGTGCCTGCTAATGAACCAGAGGATGCATACAATATGTACCGGAGGCCTTCTAGGATGTACTTAGAGACTATCTCAGTGAAAGGAATTTCCCTAAGTTCGAAACAGAAGCGAAATTGGTTTTACCTTGTGTATTCATAAAGTGCTGGAACGATGCTTTGGTACTGTCTTCTGATAGCCAATAGTGCCCCAATATAGCCACACAATATAAGCAATTCATTTCGCGCTCTAGAAGAGAATATATATATACATATAGATATATATCTTTAATTCCATAACTTGAGATCTAGAACGTTACTCACATATGTAGTCACTGTACTTGCATCTCTGTATTTTGATGACTGACATAGCAAAATATGTTTAGAAAATTTTCCAGACTTGAAGATGTTTTATTCTTAAGTTAACTCCTATTCACACACTTATGCTATACCACATGTAAGGTTTAACTCTTGCCTTCTTGCTTCTCTCTATTCCTTGACTGTTTCTTCATGTCCATTTTTCTCTAAATAACTCATTAGGCTCAATTTGGGAATTCCTGGCATACTGTGTAGACTCTGGGAAAGGGCAGAGCATACCCACTCCATTTCTGGCTAGGGAAGCTTGTCAAAGTTTCCCAGGCTGTGGCGTCATCGTTTCCACACATGCCATTAAAGCAAAAATAGCCCAAAGCCTCCATTATAAACTACACAGTCTCTGGGGACTTTCATTCTATGGACAACAGTGTCCTTAAATGATACATGAATGCAGGGATGGTGTCTGTTTTTCACTTTCTAGTACCTTCACTTTTCCCCCAGCCTAGTATGATTTGCACACAGTTGCCATTTTTTTTTTTTAAAAGATTATTTATTTATTTATTTGACAGAGAGAGATGACAAGCAGGCAGAAAGGCAGGCAGAGAGAGGGGAGGAAGCAGGCTCCCTGCTGAGCAGAGAGCCCGATGCGGGGCTCGATCCCAGGACCCTGGGATCATGACCTGAGCCGAAGGCAGCGGCTTAACTCACTGAGCCACCCAGGCGCCCCACACAGTTGCCATTTAATAGATATGACCACTAGCTTCTTGAGGACTTGAGGACTAAGACTACCCCACAGCTCTGAATTAGCCCTATCTGAGCCAGTTAGGGGGGTGTGTGTGTATGCGTGTGCACATGTGTACACACACATATATAAACATACACACTCCAGGTATTAGTAAATAGGACCACTAAGATTATTTGTTCCAAACTGATCTCTTTATTTTTTCTTGGGAATAGCAAATAAAGGCACACCTAGGTAGCTCAGTAGGTTAAGAGTCCAACTCTAGGTTTCAGCTCAGGTCATGCTCTCAGGGTCACGAGATTGAGCCCCAGGGTGGGCTCTGAGCTCAGCCCAGAGTCTGCTTGAGATTCTCTCTCTCCCTCTTCCCCCCTCATCCCCCCTCCCTCTAAAATAAATATATAAATCTTAAAAAAAAAAGAGCAAATAAAAATGTAATTTTTTCTACAAGGGCATCTACTGGTCCAAGATGATCTTTTTTCATGATCTGAACACTAAAAACAATATAACCATTTTAAAACATTACATAGGTTCAGTTATATATTTTGGAGAAAAAGTACTCACTTAGTACACGTATGCAAGACTAATTTTTCAGTACGAATATAACTCAGCAGGTCAAGAACAGGATAAATGGTATCCAATGTCCAATTTGAACTAGTGATGTATTCTGGCAAAATAAAACCAAATACGAGATTCTCTAAGTAATAGTTTTAAATGTGTTCATCCAATTTTTAACTTATATAATTAATTCTCTTATGGTCAATCCCATCTACCCCCTTATTTTCTGGATCACAAGTATTTCCATATTTACTGTCTTTTAAGTCCCCATACTATATAATCACCAACCTCTTTACTTTTTAAATTGATTTTAAGGTTGCTTATCAATATTAATGAAAAGATCAAGTAACTGAGTAGATTTTAGATTATACTAACAACTAGAAACTTACCTTTAATGAAATCAATACCAATAGGAAGGGCTTTTTCAGGTTCCTGACTTAACAAGTAGTATTTCACAGTTTCAAATATATTACCATCTGCATGGGCTGTCTCCGCTAACTGCATACATTCCTCTACCGTGGGTAGCTTGCACTGAAAGTAATTGGTTTGATGATGTTACTAAAATTTATAGGTATAAAAACAGCAGTATAACTAATAAATATTTCCAATATGCCTAGTATGCTTTTCTTATTAAAGTTGTTCAAAATAGATGTAAATGAAATAATTTGTATTAAGAGCATACATTTAGGAAAACACCTTTAGGATCTAATAACAGTAAATAGGGTATTAGCTAATGAGTTAATAGCTTTTCGTCCCATAAACACCTAATAAAAGAGGTGGAAGGAAACTGTGATAATCGGAATTAGTATCCATGCACGTAATTCGGGGAAAAAACAGCTGAAATTTGCTATTTCAAGATACTCTGACCAATGCCAGAAACCATGTCAAATGTAGAAAATGTCAACAGTACACTCTTCCACGACCTCTACGCTCTGGAGTTTAAGTTCACTCGGCCTTTGAGACAAAGCCACGTCATTTCAAGCAGGAAGGCAAAACATATACAAGCTCTCACAGTTTTTAGCTCTGACATTCTGAAATGCCACAAAATGGAGATTTTGAGCCTATGAGATTTCATTACTGTAAAATGCAAAGCAATACTCTCGTTTTTTTTTCCAAATAATTTTTTTTCCTGTTGAAACAGAGAGCCCGCTCCTCCTTAGGTAAGCTCTTCCGCTTCCAGAATGTAGGCAGGAATTGAAAGTTATCTTTTATATTAAAATCTGATGTGTTCATGACATTTGAAGAGGAAGTGTTAAAGGTCTGCTGGTCAGCTTCTAAGCAACACCTATAAATCGTTGAAGGCTTTGTCTCGCTGGTCTTCGGCGACCCCGGAGAAGGTGCTCCTGGGGCAGAGGGCTTTCCTGTGCCTCAGTTCAATCACAGTAGGTCATGGGTCCGCTCACCTTTGAGATTCCTCACACTCGTCCCTTCATACTTCCCCTCTATGTCCCCTCAAGTGACTAAGATGGTTTATTCAACCTATTTATTAACGCTCTTATTCAAGAGCTTCATAACTTCTGTGACTTAAAGTGGGTGGGGAGATGGGTGAAGGAGGTGATGGGGGCTGGGGAGCCCCGGGTGATGTGTGGAAGTGGTGAGTCACTATACTGTACACCTGACACTACCCCCACTGCATGTTAACCACCCGGAAGTTAAATGAAAACATAAAAAATAAATAAAAATTTGGTAAACTGAACATTTTAGATTCCTTAATCTCTCCCTCTTAAACAATTACAACAAACTCGATTAAAAGGGCTTTCATACATATAACATTTCCACATTGTTTCCCCATCTTCATTTACTAAATGCCAGTCTTTACTGAACAACTACTATGTGCTAGGTACTATGCCTGGCTAAAAAAAATAAAGTTTCTTCACTTTGTTACACGCTCCAAGAGTAAAGGAAATGGAAAAATGATTTCTATTGAAATTTTATTCTCAAATAAAATATAAGTAAGATGATCATTCCTGTAACTTCTGTCCCGTCTTAAAATTCTAAGTTATATAAATCAACAAAATATTTGAAAACACAATTTTTAGCATTACTTGTGAAACTGTCCAGAGGTAGTAACATGTGTACACAAACTGACTAGTCTTTCTAAAGAGTTATTAATGAAGTCTGACCAGAAAGTCTGATATCTTTTTAGAACGTGTGATGAAAAGACTGTGTGAATGTCATCTTGCCCATGCCATTACCAGTGTGTAAACACAGACAAATATTTTTCCACTCTAAGCCTCAATATTAGCACCTGCTGTTCTCACCTCGGAAGATATGTGAGTTACTCTTAAAGCACTAGGCAGGGCGTCTGCGTGGCCCAGTGCGTTACATGGCAGGTCCTGATCTCAGGGTCCTGGGACTGAGCCTGGCATAGGGCGCTACAGTCAGCGGGGACTCGGCTTCTCCCTCTCCCTAGACCTTTGCCTCCCCTTCCTCCTGCTCCTGCTCTCTCTTTCTCATATCAATCAATAAAACATTTAAAAAAAAGGCACTATGCAACAAATGTGAAGTTCCTACTTCCTTATTTTAATTTCAACATGGAAATAGCTTTTATTTGTCAGGTTTGTAAAAACAAGCGCAGCTCATTTAAAAAAATAATTCACAAAATACAAAGTATATAAAGAAGTTAAATCCCCCCAAATCTCACAACCCACTGATGACTGTGCATACTTATCATTTCACAGGTATCTTTCCTGGTATCACACACTCACTCACACACACTTCCACACATCTGCTCACACTGGAGCTCACACACACACACACACACACACACACACACCTGGTATATTTGCACTATCACAATACTTAGTAAGTATCCCGTTGTTGAATGAATAAGGCCACTCAGCTACTGGGCACAAATCAAGGGTCATATAAGTGTAACAAAACATGGTTATTTTCAGAGTTAAAGATAAGAAAATGTTTTATTCTATCTTACATTTTTCTTAAAAGAACTGTACATATCTCCTTGAATATGCTATAAATAACATAAGTACATACACAGTTGTTTTCAAAATGAAAATCGCACAGCACGTGCGTATTTCATATTCTGCCTTTTCCTGACTGCTTTACAGCCATCTACCAGCGCCAATAAAAACAGAACTTCATGACCTTTTTAATGGATTAAAAGCACTGAACTACAAAAATGTGCTGCACTTTATATAAACCATCTTCAGATTATGGAGTATTTTTGTTGTTTTTATAGAAAATCATGGTACATAAGTTCCTACGTTCTATAAAGGAATAATTCTTTAAACCACTTTAGAGTAATGCATGGGAATTTCATTATATTTCATTAACTCTTTTATGGATCCTAAGTTGCCTATTTTTTTTAATTTTTTATTTTTTATAAACATATATTTTTATCCCCAGGGGTACAGGTCTGTGAATCACCAGGTTTACACACTTCACAGCACTCACCAAATCACATACCCTCCCCAATGTCCATATAAGTTGCCTATTTTTAAAAAGTCAGCTTACATGTCCCTTATGATGCAGAGCGGCATGATTGGGAAGGCCTTGGGACGCGGACGGAGGCAGAGAGGCTGAACCTGACATTCACCCTCCGCCTTCCACTGAGGGCAGTTCCTTCCCTTCTCTGAGCTCCCTTTCTTCGTGGAATAGGAACAATATCCCTGGGTTTTCAGGGCATCATGAGAATTGAGTAAAACACAAATGCATGTGAAACTGTCCCAAGCATACAGTAGAAGTTCAAGAAATGTCACCTACCGTTACCATTTTTGTTCTATTTATAAAAGGGTTGGAAAGAGATATGTTTGTTTCCCTGCCTGAAATCTGTATGTGCCCGAACCTAGAGTTAGTTAAATCACAGCACTGCGTTCCGACTGGAGAATGGACTGCCCTGACCTTACCTTCTCACGAAGATCATTCAGCTCTTCAGTGCAGCCTGGGTAGAAGGCACAGAGTTTGACCAGCTGCAGCTCGTTGTCAGGAGTCATCAGCAGCAGATCGGCCGCCAGATTCCTATGCACGCAACAAAAGGGGAAACTTCAATGGAGGGAAAAAAAAAAATCTAAAAATAACATTTAGAACTATTTCCAAGGAAGAAAATTCTACCGCCTCCCTCGATTTTCTACTTATATAAACAGCACCAATTTCCTACCTAATTATGGTAGTCTTCTAAATGTGGATGACAGAAACCGAAGAGCATGAAGGATAAATGGATTATGACATTTCTGTAGTTTTTTTTTTTTAATCTAAGTGAATCTTTATATATTCATAATTAACTTTGTTATTACAGGACAATTCTCTAACCAAGCTAAGTAGAATTAGATATGTTCTTTGGAGTGAATTACACGGCAAATTTTGTCAAAGCTAATTCTCATCAGCTTTGGTCATGCTAGTCAACCACGGCTCCCTAAAACCAATAGAACACCTAGATGTTTTAAGTTTAGAATTTGGGGTATTCCGCAACTCTCCTAAACTTTAGGTGGAAATCAAAGATAGAAATGCAATTTTTGGATTTACTTTTTAAAGATTCAATAAATGGAATAAATCACTTAAAAAAATAAGGTACTTTAAACTGTTGTATGGACTTAACAGCTTTACATTAAAAATATTTTGTATAATATCTTCTTAAAAATCACTAGGTAAAGAGTTTTTGGTTGCATACATCATAACTGAGAAAACACTATTTTTTAAGGGTTCGAGATGTTATCATTCCATTTTCAAGAAACTGATATTTGACACATTCGGCATAACCTGAGAATAGACAATATTTCAAATGTGAATTTCTGAAGGTCAGACTTCTGAGAGTAAAATCCTCCTTAACCTTCCTTGTGATGCCTTCAGTCAAATGTACACTGGTCATTTATATGAATCAATCATTTTTAAAACATTAAGAGATGTTTAATTGAGAACACTGTGAGGTTGGAACAGGAATAGATAACTTGTGTGTGTCAAATATTCTACCATCACGGAGCAGGTAAACCTTTGGGTATTTTTACAAGTCTCAAATTAGGGTAATTCATCTGTTCTTGCTAAAAGGTTTAAATGACTCTGTTTTCTGATACCAACATTTAATAGCAGTATTCAATTATGTCCATGAGGATAGGGAAATTACCATTTGCTTTTATAGGGCATAAAATAGCTGTGCTAGGGGCACCTGGGTGGCTCAGTGGGTTAAAGCCTCCGCCTTCGGCTCAGGTCATGATCCCAGGGTCATTGCGCTCTCTGCTCAGCAGAGAGCCTGCTTCCTCCTCCCCCTCTGCCTGCTTCAATGCCTACTTGTGATGTCTATCTGTAAAAAAATAAAAATCTAAAAAAAAAATAGCTGTGCTAAACTTCTATTCAAACTTTTATGAACATTTAAGTCTGACTTTCTCACAGTAGAATTATATAGACATACACTGAAATTTACAGCTATGCAAGTTAATTTTATTCACTCTTTAGTGTAATTTACCGTTTATTGAAAATTCAGGACACGAATTGGGGAAAATGTATATATTTGTAATAATACAGAGCTACCTAATAACCTAAAATCTGAAATTTTGCTGCCAGAACAAGCGTTTTTCACTTGCTTAGTTATTAACTATCATTTAGTACTATAGAAAGTCACAGTTTATTTATTACACAAGTTTTGAGTATAAAATCAGGAGTGATTTTTGTATCTGGGCTAAAGGAACTGTTCTTATTACTTTGTAGCTAGGTTTTACATGCTATAAATTCTATGAAAGAACTAGCATTCTGTGAAACAATGAAGCAAGAAGAGGTAATGATCATTTCTTAATAGAGAGTTCATATTCTAAAACTTCAATATTTTAGAATTTAATATTCTAAAATAAGATATGAGTTCTTTAATTAAATGTTTTTATAAAACAAGATAATACCTGTATCCAACAGATGGAAAGCTAGAAAGAAAATGATTTTAAATATGAATACCATGGATAATATGCAACGAGAACCAGGAAGAAGGAAACTTTTACCAGTAAATGCAAAAGAGGCAAAGCACCCTTGGTTCACAAAATTATGAACATTCTCTTGAAATTATGCAGCTATCCATTTTTACTTAAATTTCTGGAGCTCTATGAATACCATGAGGATTACAGATTCCCCCTAGAAATAAACCTGATTGGTGCCACATAGTTCAGAATTTGAACTTTAATCTAGTTTCGTGTGCATGTGTCTATTCTATGGATAAATAAAGGAAACTTCGTGAGGCAGTTATAAGGAAATGGAAGTTTGTTTTGTAGTAAAAGCAACTAAGACATATAGTCAGTTGAAAGATTCTTTAGACCTCACTTAAATTTAATTGCCCTTTTTTTTTTTTTTTTGGCTATTTTTTACCCTCATCTAAAAAAAAAATAATAACTAATCACATTTTATTGAGATTAGATGACGACTTTTAGCCTGGAGTCGGTCACCTTTGTGACTAAATAGCCTGAGTTAAACCTCATGCTTTGGGATGGGTCCAAGGCAAGTCGCAATAAGTATGTCACTGACTGCTACCCACAGGGAAAACAGGGCACTCGCAGAGGACGGTGGGAAGTTTAAGGCCGATGGTGGGGGAGGGAGCTCTTATACGTGTAAGATTTGGTAAAAATTATAAAATCCCTGAGATTCCTGATTCACTATGAAGCCCCAAGATCCAGAAAGAAGAGGAAAACGGGAAGTGCTGCTCTTCTGCTGATTTAGCCACAGATTAAGGATGTGGCACAGCATGACAGCTGCCACAGCCTGGATGCCTGTGTTGCCCCCTGAATTCCTATGCTGAACCTAATCCCCAATAGAATGGTATTTAGAAGTGGGGTCTTTGGGAGGTAATTAGGTCCTGGTTGCTGAGCCCTCATGAATGGGATTAGTGCCCTTATAAACAAGCTGGCCCCTTCCACAAGTGAGCACAGCAAGAAGTTGGCCAATGATGACCCAGGAAGTCAGCTCTCATCAGACACCCGATCTGCCAGCATCTTGATTTTAGGCTTTGCAGCCTCCAGAACTATGAGAAATAAGTTTCTGCTGTTATAAGCCACCCAGCCCATGACATTTCGTTGCAGCTGTCTGAACTAAGACAGTAGCTAAGTGCAAACTTTGCAGCCAGTTTATGTAACCTTGAACCTTGGCTTTAGTGGTGATGGAGACCTGGGGCGAATCAGTATCGACTGCAAAGTATCTAGTGGGTCATTCCACGTAAAGTGCTTCAAACAGTGCTTGGCCCACAGTAAGCAGCGCAGAAGGATCAGCCGGCCATCGTTATGATTACTATTTCTGTCCTCTGTAGGTGCCAGCAGTGGGGTCTGTCTAGGTCGGTCGTACAAGCGGCACGTGTGTGCACGGGGCGTATGGCAGGAAGAGGTTCAAGACCTGAGAAGCAAGTTTATTTGGAAACTCCTTGGGTTTCCATGTACTTTGGGGAAAGAGAAGATAAAAGTCTACAGTTGCCTTTACTCAACCACCGTTTTCTGACTGTCAGCATCGTGTATTTCCTGGGCGGCTCAGTGAGGAAGGACCGCCTGCCCTGAGATCAGGGCACTGTGGCAGGGAGCGAGGACTGCTGGGGCAGGGCCCTTCCGGGGTCGATGCCTTGGTGCGCTGCCCACGTCTGGGGGAACAGCCTGTTCCAAGTCTCCGGCTAAACACCCTGTTACTCTCCATTAGAAAAGTGACTTTATTTTCCACACCTTAAACTAAGACACAAGATCTGACACGAATGAGTGTAGATATGCAGAATTTAAAATGTGGGAATGTGTGGTCCTGATTATCTTAAGAAGGGCACATTTGTTCTCACAATGTTTTGTGTGCTGGAAAGATCGTGGAGGTGCACCTGCCCCGAGTCCGAATGGGTCACGGAAGATTTCCTTCTATAACGAGGGTAGTTCCCACTGTCACTTCGCTGTCATGGCCCGGTTTCCTCCCATAGTCTCAGCTAGTAATTTAGAAAAAGGAGATGCCGTGCTTTCCCAATACACACCAAATGCAACTAACTTACAGTATTTAAAAAACGTATCCCATTACTGTAGAATCTTTTTTTGAATTTGGAAATTCTTACCATGTGGGAATCATCATGCATTTTCTTGCCAACAACTCCAGGGCGTAGTGGGTGCCAGGGGCCGCGGCCTCCCCCAGCGTGGTGCCCACACACACGGCCAGTTCCAGCTCATTCCCGCGGATCAGGTACGCCATAGCACGCTTGCTCAATGACAAAATAATTGCTTCAGTTTCATAGACGTGGCATTGGCTCATCATTCCCCGCCAAGCTCATAAAGTAGATAAAGCAGTATTAACATATAATCAATCATTCTTACAAAGGATTGAATCTCATATACCTATGAAGTACAAATGCAATTTGCAGGTGGAAAAGCCCATGATAAAGGGTCAGAGAGGAAATTTTTATAAGGTCAGAATTTAAGTTTAAAACCCTCAGTATTGGTCGCCTGGGTGTCTGGGTTGGTTAAGCAACTGCATTCGGCTCAGGTCACGATCCTGGAGTCCTAGGATCAAGCCCTGTATCGGGCTCCCAGCTCCACGGGAGTCTGCTTCTCCCTCGGACTTTCCCCCCTCTCATGCTCTCTCTCATTCTCAAATAAATAAATAAAATCTTTAAAAAAAAAAAAAACCTTAGTATTATTTTTGTAATTAATAACTGTCTCTCTGCCATATCCTCCACGTCTTTCAATCTATCACAAAACACTGTGAATTCTTAAAAGCTTTTTCAGTAGTGTGCAATGATTATCAATTACCCCTTAATACACTATACCTAAGGAAATACGCAAAATAGAACCCATCTTTATTTCACATTCTTCTTATTAGATTAGTGGGTCAAACAGAAAATACCTTAAAAACAGAATATACCAAAGAATACTTAAAAGTAAGTGCTTTCCAAGGTCAGGTATGCTGAGCCCCAGTCCAGATTCTTCCATTTACCACACTATTGTTCCTCACATAAGATGAAACACTTAAAGTAAGGTGGTTATAAACATGTGTCTTGTGATAAAAATAAATAAATTGGGGAAAAAAAAAAAAGATCACATAGTCTCTAGAGTTCATGTCTGCTTATTAGGCCTGGGAGCTCAGGCTTGGAAAGCACGCACAGTCAGATCTCACACAGAAGGTGCTGCATTTTTTCCACTCCAACACCATACCACGTCTTAAGAGCTTCTCATCCACAGACAGCACAGTGAAAAATGTACCTCGGTGTTATCTACAGCTAGCTGGCAGCATGCGGCTAGCACGGCCCGCCCGTCCCGAAAATACCACTCCGCTAGTTCTTCACTGACTTTGTGCAGGAGTCTAGAAGAGATAAAAGCATATATTCTCCATAAACTCAAGGATTCCACCACAGAATGGACTAACGCCCTTTAACAACAAGCTGATTAAATGATCAAATCGGATTTAATTTGATATCTTTGATTAGAGGATAAAGTCTTATTTTTGGTAAAAAAAAAAAAAAAAAATCAGGAAAGCAGGCGGGGCAGACAAACCACCCTGCCAAATGTCAGAAGAAAAGCTTAACTTTCAGAATTCACCATCCTACACTGAGTCATTTATAACTCAGCTATAGGGACAGTAAGCTTAGAAGTGAACGGAAACTTTCAAAATTTAGTAGTGACACCAAGTACAGGCGGTGTATTTTTGAGCTTAGTAATGGCAGAGAACAGCAGCAGAGCACCAGGAAGGAGTTCACTGGTCACAACACTATTTGTTTAACATTTTATGACTCTTTTTTTTATTTGATAAATGTCCTTAAAGTTTAAATATCCAATTTTCTAGAGCAATGAAAGGAGCCAATAGATGTGGCATGGGAAAGTAGATGATTAGATTTTACAAAGGTCAAAAGGCTGAGGAATTCTAATCTCCAATTCTTTTAAAAGCATATATGGATGGATTTCTTCTTTAAAAGGAGCATAAGTTTTATTCCCAACACTAACTCTGGGGTCCTGGGATTATGAACAATGAACAGTTATCCACACTGACTTTACAGTGAAACATTAATAAATAGCACACATGTATTTTCACAGCCCCTCCTTCCCTAAACAGGTCTGATCAGTTCTTAAGTATTTAAGTACTTAGGTGCTTTATTTGGGATCTCTCTACTGAATGTGTTTTCCTTCTCTGGAAGGAAATTTCATAGGCTGTGTCCCTCTGCCTGACCTTGCCCTGTTCTCCACGGGAGGAGCCGAGACAGAGTGTGACTGTGGTGAGAAACGAGGTGACCCCGGCAAGCCTTCTGTATGCAGAGAAATATGAACTTCATGGTTCTCAAAACCTCCTACAGGGAAGCCAACCATGAAAACATTGACCCCATACAAGGGATGAAATGCTCACTCATTAAAGTCCTCCTTGTAGATATCATCGGAAGATGAAGATCCTTTCGGTGTAGAAACATGTAAGGTCTGCATGTTTCCCTCACAAGCAGCCTAGAATTTAATGAAATCTTTCATTAATTTTTAGCTAATTCTTTTAGTTGACCAATTTCAAAATTTTTTTTCAGAATATTATTTTGATCAAAGTACAGTTGACCCTTGAACAACATGTGTTTGAACTGCATGGGTCCACTTCATGCAGATTTTTTTTCAGTAAATATAGTACATCACTGTAAATGTATTTCCTCTTCCTTATGATTTTCTTAATAACATTTCTTTCCTCTAGCTGGAGGAATCATAATACAGCATGCAATACATATACAAAACATATGTTAGTCAACTACATTATCGGTAAGATTCTGGTCAACAGGAGGCTATCAGCAGGTAAGTTTTGGGAGAGTCAAAAGGTGTATGTGGATTTATGACTAGGTGGAGGTTCAGTACGCCTTACCTCTGTGTTGTTCAAGGATCAACTACTTACTCAAATCATGTTTGTAATTTATACAATTTAAAGATACCCTTAGAATTTGGGAAAAAAACAAAATGGGAACTCCCTTTGTATCAACAAGTACACGGTTACTAGAAAAATCTGCTCAAGCACACCTGACATTCATCAGCATGCGGAAGTTCAGATGTCAGGGATACTGGTAGGTCTAAACTACACTCGATGTAATCGGATTGTGTGAGAGTGATGTGGGCAGAGCCGGCTGGGAGGTGGGCGGAGGCCAAGCCATCCACGAGACCGGATCACGTGATGGCAAGTGCAGCCGGTCAACACAGGTCAACACAGCCTTCCTTCCACGCGCCCACCCACCAGGGAATGGAGCCTGTGCGGCTGTACCTGTGCAACAAGCAGAGCTTCTTTAAGCTGACCTCTTGACATAAAAAAGTCGACTAATTTTTTCACATCACCAATGGCGATGCAGTATGGAATGACCTCATCCTTGTCTTCCTGGATTAACTGATCCGCTCTCCTAATAAAATAAGAACAATTTCTTTTATAATATGCTAATTTCAAGGTTCTAGTTTGGACAGAGATTTTCTGAAATATCTAAAACATCCAAATATTCAAAATATGTGGTAGATTTCATAAAGCCCTTTTGTATATCACTTTTCTAAAAGCCTCAAATTTTATAATCAAATCAGATATGGAAGACAAAAGTTTTCTGGAATAATAAATACTACAGATACTTGCTTTCTCTTAGAACACTACATATTTTCATATTTTTAAGTGTACTGAAAATTTTGGTCTTTAAATGAATGTAGCTTATCTATTACAATGAGCAGTATGTTTCTGAAAGTTAGTTGCCAACTAGGTATGTGAGCTGGGATATCTGCTTTCATCTGCATTACTTCAGGTGAAGTAACGGTTACTTCTACTTCATCACAGACAGTAGAATGTTAAACATTTTACTGAGCACAACCATGAATGGAGAGCTTCTAAATATAAGTAGTTTAAAATTATTTAAAAAGATAATATAAAAGTATAAATATTGGTAATACAGAAAATATTATGAGTACCCCAAGCAAGGTAGTTAAGAAAAAATAATGCTCCTGACATATGAGGGGAAGATCAGGATCCTGATCTTGGACATGATAAAGGGTTTCCTTATTATGCCTGACTCTGTCTCTCTGTATCCTGTCTGTGTTTCTCTTTTCCTAAGTCCCAGGTAGTCTTCCAATGACCAAACAAATTAATTCAACTCTTACAGTTTCATTAAAAACTAATCTGGTCTATTTAACTTATGATGGCATTTGCATTAAACTACATTTCAACTGCCAATTTTTGGATAGGTGTAGCAGACTTTTTGTTGTTGTTGTTAACAGTCTTCCATTCATAGGGTCTCTGGCATTCTCCCCAACAACTACGTTTTTAACCACCTGACCCTGATTTCCTTGTTAGAGGAATAATATCCCCTTCCTAGGGACCGGGGCTGAGATATTGCCACTCAGTCTCTCTGAACGGCTGGATTTATACAACACAAACTTGGGCGTTGTGGGGAGACCACTTTCTGGTCAACATGTGAATTAAGGAGCAGAGAATATCAGGTGTTGGTTTCCCAAAATAAATGAAATAGTTTTTGCTGAGGTTGAAACAAAATGGTTTTGTGAAATAATCATTGCTAACTTGGCTTTATTAAGGTTTCCGTGGGAGGAAACAACATTCATAATTATGCAGTGAGGATGCAGGAACTGAGAATTATTGGGGATTCTTAGGACATAAGAGGAGGGGGAGCCTCTCTTAAGGAGAGCCTACAATATGAGGGCTGGAGCCAGCATGCTGATGAACTCACCATCGGGAAAGCGGGTGCTAGCGCACAGTCTATGTTCCTATGACAAGTAAGTTTGTTAATCCTTTTGCATTTCATGCTTAGCCTCTGACAGATTTTTATTTGTACATGTGAACTGCAGTTGAATTTACTTCTAAATCATGTGCCATGAAAGAAAAATCAAAACTTTTTAATGCCAGGAGGAAGAAAATCACTCATTAAATAGTACTCTACGGGCTTAGAGCAGTGACTGGCACCAAGTGAGGACTAACTAAATAAACATTCACTGAATTAATAGAATAGAATAGAACAGAAAGCAGTCTTATGTTGTGAATTGAAACGTGTCTGCCCAAAAGATATGCTGAAGTACGACACCATGATATCTACAAATGGAAATTTATTTGGAATTACGGTCTTAGCCAATGTAGTCAGTTAAGATGGAGCTGTACCGGTTTAAGGGAGACCAAAAATCTAAAATGACTGGTATCCTCAAAGAAAGGGAGACAGAGACACAGGGAATAATGCCCTGAGAACATAAAGCTAGTGTTGGAGTGATGCACCCATGAGTCAGCAGCTGCCAAGGATCGCCAATAACCCCCGCAGGCTGGGGAGAAGCATGGAACTGAGTCTTTGTCAGAACCTTCAGTAGGAACCAATCCTTCCGGCAATCTGACGATGGACCTCTAGCCTCCAGGGCTGTGAGAGCCTAAACACCTGTTGTTCTATGCCAACCAGTTCATGGTGCTTGGTTGTAGCAGCCACGAGAGATGAATACATCTCTGCAACAGTCTTGTCATCAGTACCTCCTTTATATTCATGGAGGGGACATGGCAGGGATTAGTGTCCAGAGAGAAGTTCTGAGTTATAACTCTATAAAAGTTATTTATAGAGTAAGTATTCTGTGAACTTCTGGTAACTGTCAGAAAATCTTACCACTTATTTTTCAATAGCAATATATTTGCCAGTAAGTATGTTTACTGATCTGTCAATTCTGCCACTGACGGGAAAATCTGCCTTCCACTGTTTTTTCAGAGGTCAGGTCAAATACAAGAACACCAAAATGACTTGTAACTGATTCATTTAATTCACTGTATAGTAGACATAAAATTCAGCTATTTTTAAAGACAACATAATAGTAAAAATTCTCAAATGTTACTATCATATTTATATACTGCTTCCACTTTAACATATTTCAAAACATGTATCTGGACACAGACTCTCGGCTTACCTCTGCATTAACTTCTTCCAGTATTTCACAGATACCCCTGGAGCGACGGACAAGGCTTTGTCCCACTAGAACAGAAAAAAAGAACAAAAACATATTGTCTATTTTAAATTTTATGTATTTATTTATTTGAGAGCGAGAGCTGGGGGAGGGGCAGAGGAAGAAGCGGACCCCCCACTGCGCAGGGAGCCCAGGACTCTGGGATCCTGACCTCAGTGGAAGGCAGAGGCTTAACTGACTGAGCCCTCCAGGTACCCTGATTGTGCTTTTAATGGACTTTTTTTTTTTAAATGAACTCACATTTATAATATGAGTTTTTAGTGTTTTTAGAGTGTTTGGATTTCCAGGAATATTTTTGTATTTTACCTGATGCATTTCACAGAGTATAAATATTACCACATTTTAAAATAAAGTAAGATATATAAATTGTATTATTTAGCAGGGGGAATCCCAAACCTAGAGAGCAGGGGGCAAAGTGTGGGAAGGAGAAGAGCAGTAACTAAAGTATACAGTTTGAAAAATATACTAATTCATCTTCTGACACAACCCCAGAGTAATTTGTTTTATGGTAGTCTATAGCCTATGTTCAAAATAATACATGCTGAAATTTTTACTAGTGTCACTTCTCCTTAACAAGTAAGACATTTATTTCTATTTTTATTCTTTCCTTGTTTATTTATAAACTTTATTTCTTGTCACTTCTTCCTTTATAGTTGATAATACTGATCTTCATATTTTAAAAATCAGAGGTTATTAAATATGATCATTGTTCAGTTAAGACAAGTGGACAATTATATGGAAATATAGATTTCACTGAACTCAAGTCTAGAAGGGAAATAAAGGGAAAGTATTCTGAAATATCAAAACATGAATCCAAGTTTCATTTTAATTAAGATTCTCCTAAACAGTAGAATTCTACTAAATTAAGGCTAGAAAATTGGTAATTAGCCTCAAAATAATAGGTTAAATTTTAAATAGGAAACTTTTTTAAAGTTTTTATTTAAATTTCAGTTAACATAGAGTATAATATAAGTTCTGGGTGTACAAAATAGGTAATTTTACCAGTCATATTACCTTTTTTTTAAAAAAAAGTAATCTAAAATATGCTTTGAGGGAAAATTTGCCTTTGTTGGAGTAGAGGCAAATGGAAGACAGAAGTTAAAATATAGGTTAAATTAACTTTGAAATCATCAAGATTTTTCTATAAAAACATGTCTTGTAGGTGAAAAGATTGAATATTTTCCTAACCTCACAGTATTAACCTCAGAGAAACAGAAACTATGGAAGCAGGTGACCATGAACAATTATAAGGACACTCCCATTTTTTAAGGATTGTAAGCGCAGTGTTTTGGATCATTAAGAACATTAATTCTTAAGCTCCAGAAGTAGGTATTTTATTAAAGTATCTAATTAAATTTGAATTAAATATAGTTTAAATATATATATATATATATTTATCTCCATATATAAAACTAAGAAAGATGAAGAATTAGTATCTGTCAAAATTTATGTTTTTTTGTCTTTGACTTTTGATAGATATTCTAATACAGCTTTGTTAAAAGGGTAACTTTTAAGACAAGTCTTAATTTCTTCAGAAGTAAATTTTTTTAAAAAGATTTTATTCATTTATTTGACAGAAAGAGACAGTGAGAGACAGAACACAAGCAGGGCGGGTGGGAGAGGGAGAAGCAAGCTTCCCGAAGAGCAGGGAGCCCGACACGGGGCTCGATCCTAGGACCTGAGATCATGACACTAAGCCAAAGACAGAGCTCTACCAACTGAGCCACCCCAGTGCCCCAGAAGTAAAATTTTTATATTGCTCCTAAACACTTCATAGTTTACAATACCTTAAAAAAATTTTTTTTTCATTTCTTTAAAGTAAGAGAGAGAGAACACATACCCAAGTACAATGGGGATGGGTGAGGCAGAGGAAGAGGGAGAGAGAGAATCTTAAGCAGGCTCCACACCCAGCACAGAGCCAGACTCCGGGGATTGATCTCATGACCCTGAGATCATGACCTGAGCCAAAAATCAAGAGTCACTGCTTAACTGACTGAGCCACCCAGGTGCCCCCTCCTTTTCAATAGCATTTTTAAATGACAATTTTTGTCTTAGGTCAAGCAGTAATTCATTATTTGTCTCTAGTGTGTGGATGGGGTCATAAAAAGGTGAGTTAAATTTAATTTTGATATATTTTAATGTATTGCTTAGTTTTATTTTACATTATTTATTAGTACACTTAATAGCATGCTTTGTAATTATAAAATTAACTAACTTAGAGCTTTTCAAAATGATCAACTATGAAATAAGTCCGTGCCATTCTCATTTTCTTTTTTTGGGAGGGTGGGAGAATTGTTCTTGAACTACAGTGGCCATGCAGAAAAATGAAAACCTTCATAAATTTCACAAAATTTCATAAAATTCACAAACTGCATACACTCAGGTAACCAGCACCCGGATCAAGATATTTGCAAATGACACTTACAAACAAAGGGCTGATATCCAAGATCTATAAAGAACTCCTCAAACTCAACACACACAAAACAGATAATCATGTCAAAAAATGGGTGGAAGACATGAACAGACACTTCTTCAAAGACGACATACAAATGGCTAACAGACACATGAAAAGATGTTCATCATCACCAGCCATTAGGGAGATTCAAATCAAAACCACACTGAGACACCACCTTACACCAGTTAGAATGGCCAAAATTAACAAGACAGTGTAGTGAAAAGAAGGGCCATATGTACCCCAACATTCATAGCAGCAATGGCCACAATCGCAAAACTGTGGAAAGAACCAGGATGCCTTTCAATGGACAAATGGATAAGGAAGATGTGGTTCATATATACCATGCAGTATTATGCCTCTATCAGAAAGGATAAATACCCAACTTTTGTATCAACATGGGCAGGACTGGAAGAGATTATGCAGAGTGAAAGAAGTCAAGCAGAGAGAGTCAATTATCTTATGGTTTCACTTACTTGTGAAGCATAAGGAATAACACGGAGGACATGGGAGATGGAAAGAAGGGAGTTGGGGGAAATCGGAGGGGGAGACGAAACATGAGAGACTGTGGACCCTGAGAAACACACTGAAGGTTTTGGATGGGAGGGTGGGTGGGAGGTTGGGTAAGCCTGATGGTGGGTATTAAGGAAGGCACATGTTGCATGGATCACTGGATGTGGTGCATAAACAATGAATTCTGGAACACTGAAAAGAAATTTAAAAAAAATAAAAGAAAATAAAAAAAAGAAACAGAAGCTCCTTCTCCCTTTTGTTCTATTTTATTTGCCATCTACTTTTCAAAAGAACCACTATCTTGAATTTTAATAGGATAGATACATCTTAATCTTTTTGAAAATTGTGTTTTGTTGAATCAGTCCTCAATACAATCAAGATGTGCCTTAGAAACATCTTTCACTAGGTAATCCTCAATGAAAACCCTCTTCTGGCCAAAGCAGGGTCTCCTTATGACAAACAGTGTTAGCAAGGGGCAAGGGAAGTCCACTGTGTGTAACTCAGCCAATGGGGATATTTACGGGGTATCAAAGATCCTACCCTACGGCAGTGGTTCTCAACCTTCAGCATGCATGTGAATAATGTGGAGGGCTCATAAAAGCACAAATCACTGGGCCACATCCCCAGAGTTTCTGATTCTGGAGGTTTGGGGTGGGACCTGCTTGTCTAACATGTTCCCATGTAATGCTTATGTTAATCTGGGGGATCTCACTCTGAGAAGTATCTCTCGGATATACACCTGATATCAAACTGGCAGAGAAGCAAACAGATCTGGAAAAAGAGAAGCTTAATATTTAGCATTTCACCAATACTTAGAATACTCTGTTAAACACACTGATTTTAGCACTTTACCTCTCCAAGTTCAACCATCAGTTCACAGTATCTCTGAATTTGTCCTAATCTCAAATGTATGTCAGCAGCTTCCTTCAGCCTTTCCTCTTTAGTGGGGACCCCAATGCCACCACCAAATTTAGACATCTTGACTGTTGTCAATTCTTGGGCTTCAGACTGGTTAAAAAGAAAATAAAATTTTCTAAATTTAATTATCAAGAGCTGGTGATAACAGATGATCATAAAAGCATTGCAGGAGCATGTACTTTAAAAACATGTAGCACTGGAAACTAAATATTTTTAAAAATCAGTGCTTTTTCTCTATAAAATATGATACCTCTCCTACTGTAATATTTTGGTGTGGGTATGGGATAAAAAAGTGGATGTGTCTGGTGTGGGCAGGGAGAGGCTAAATCCCACGGTCCCTTAAAACTCACCACGTGTTTTGGTTATACAGAAATGCAGGGCCCAAAAGGTCGTGAGTGATAATGTAATCACTGGAAAAAATACACAAATATCTGGAATAAAAATTAAAAATGACAGGCTCACTGTAACTGGCTCCTATACTGGCAAGAGGTAAGAGCTGCCGTCTTTTAGTGGAGCTGTGACTACAGAAAGTCCTCCTTTAGGAAAATAACTGTTTCGTCTGACCTTCAAATCCCCATCTCTGGCCCAGTTCTCATACTCTAATGGTTAAGTTAACCATGCTATTTCCTTACAAATATAAGACCCATTTCCACTTTCTGGTCCCTGCACTGGTTTGTTGGTACTGGTTATCACTCCACGCATAAGGTAACTGATAATTTTGTAATGAAATTCATTAGGAGCTCTAATATGGCCAGTTTTAATAAAACTTATCCCAGAATACAGTCTATTGGGCCTCTGAGACTAAGGTTAGAGTGGTCCGTATGTCAGGGTCATCTGGTAGTAGGTAAAGCATTTCAAGGAGTACCAAGTGACCTTTGAAGAAATTCATAAGATTCAACCTATAAACCATGGCTGCCTCAATCTGGTCTCAAATAATTCAGACTCTCATGACTGATTTTTACATTTATCTCTCCTCAGTGTTCACTTACTGTAGTCTACTAACTCTAATTTTATATATTTTTCAAAATAATTTTTGTATTTCAACAATGAAAAGGCAAAACTAATTTCTGCTTGAGGACATGATCCTTGCATACTTTACTTACCATTCGGAACTTAATCAGATGTTTCAAATGCATTATTCCTTTACAGTAGTTCTGAGGAAGCAGGCTATCGTCCTGTCCTCTGATCACAGCCACTAAATTCCACAAATTGTCACTGCCACCTGGAGGCTGAAAGGTTGATACAGAATAACCAAAGAGAAAATAATGCACTCGAAACCCCAAAGAATTTAGCATCTTTAAAAATAAGAGGCAGGGGGCTCCTGGGTGGCTCAGTGGTTAAAGCCTCTGCCTTCAGCTCAGGTCATGATCCCAGGGTCCTGGGATCAAGCCTCCCATCTGCTCAGCAGGGAGCCTGCCTCCTCCTCCTCTCTCTCTCTCTGCCTGCCTCTCTGCCTACTTGTGATCTGTCTGTCAAATAAATAAAAATCTTAAAAAAAAAAAAAAAGAGGCAGGCATATATCTAAGTCAGAAAACTGACAAAATAGTAATATATCTCATTTATCGTTCCTGGTTTCCATTTGCTTTCTTATTCTGAACCGACTACGTTCAGAGGAACCGCTGAGTTGGGACGGTAAGTGTAAATATGTGATAACGACAATAGTTGTAATGACTCATTCTGATTACAGGGAAAATGTTCACGCTTAGCTCCTATGATACTCACTGATAAACATTCTGAAAACCATCTTAGTTTTTTTGCTCGAGGATTACCAGTTAGTTTCTCTATTTCGTGTTTAATATCTCTTGACACTTTACCACACAGTAGAGGAGGACTGCCTTGTTCTATAGCATGATCTAAAGAACAGACAATTCAGTGAGAAAGGACTGCTTTTAAGATAGTATTTAAAAATAAAATCTAATACATGCATATTTTCAATACCGGTGTTCCCGATAATTTCTTCCCAAGATCTGTCTGCCAGAATATTTATTAGTAAAGGAGTGATTAAAGGTGTTAATGACCAAAGTCTCACTGTAGAATCACGGGAGCAAGAGGCCATAGTGAAGGGGCGGCTGGGATGACATGTTAAACCTGATGGGAAAAAGAAACCCATTTTAACAAAAAGTAAACACTGAAAAATATTATTTATTTATGTGTACCTCATAAAACTTCTACAGAATTGAAGTTATATAGAAGTGTTTTGAAACAGCATTTCTATTTTGGCTGAAATGATACAAGAATATATTATTTAGCATATTCTCTAAGTATGAATACAAAATTGAGTAATGATTAGCTAACGGTCCTGGTGAAAATGCTGAAATTCCATTTCAGCTGGTTCAGCAGCTAGCACACTGTCAGCAATGGCGTCACAGTGATCTGTGAGGAAATGGAGGATGGATGGAAGTTCTAATATAAGAAGAAAGAGAACTGGGACCTTCCAGTTTAGAACAACCAGAAACACAATTCTTTTCCACACTCAGCCCCTCTGCCTCAACTGAAAGGCCACTGAGGTAAAGTTTACGGACACAAGTGGCTAGAGTGGGGTGACTTTCTCTAAGGAACCATATTTGCCTTCCTAATTCACCACTTATGCCCATCAAGGTTTGGGCCTATAAATGAAAATGACATGCAAAAGACAAGAACTCTGGTTTCTATACCCAGATTAATTGTTTTTACAGACTTACTATTACATTAAAAAGCAAAACATTGTCCTAAATATCCAAGAGTAGAGATACAGGAACGGCTAGATAAGTTACACCTACTTTCTCACTGATTTCCTGTGTTACAACTTCCTTCTGCAGTGATGGTAAAGGAAGGAAAAAAATCCAAGCCATTATGTGTGTGCATGTGTGTGCGCGCACATGGAAACATAAATAACTCCTCATGACATTTTGGATTATCTTCTGTGTATTCTGATATTCCCATAATGAACAAGTACAGTTTTAATAAGAAAAAGGTTATTATAAAAGGAAACAGTGAAGGTTTCTTTAAAAACATTGTATTTCTCATTGTGGTTTTGATTTGTATTTCCCTGTGCTGTGAAGTGTGTAAACCTGGTGATTCACAGACCTGTACCCCTGGGGATAAAAATATATGTTTATAAAAATAAAAAATTAAAAAAAAAAAAAACATTGTATTTCTCAGAAATTATAAACTTCATTAATAAAGCAAAATTTAAAAGTGCATGAAAACACTTTACCATATACATCTGCACCATGATCATAAACAGTATCCAAACAGGTTCCTTCTCGGGTGTCCCATACTTTTATAGTGTAGTCCCAGCTGCCAGAGATGAGGAGATACGGAATCTCGGTGTTCCACATTAATCCCCTCACAGGCGCAGTGTGGCCACTAAGAATGTTTATGCAAGCATCTTGAGTATAATCCCAGATTCGAACCGAACTGAAAACAGAATATCATGTATTATAATACATGTTCTAATTTGTCTAAAGTATTGGCATATGCTTAGAGGAGCACAATTATTTCTCAGTAAATTTAAAAAGCATTTTAAGTTTCAAAGTATGTTATAATTCTTTTATTTATAGCAGAAGAAAATAAACAAATAAGTAGGCTATATTTTTTTCCCTACTTTAACTGGTCCTTTACTAATGATCCTACATCTACCATTTCACAGTTTATAGACCTAAAAAATTTCTTTCTTAAAGTAAAATATTCAGATAAAGCCAAAAAATATTACTAATATGGGTACAATAATTTAACAACACTCACATTATTTGTAAATCATAAAAATATAACATGTACATTGGGTATTATTTGAAAAATCAATTCATCTCTATGCTCTTATGAAAGAGTAAATCATTCCTTCATGTTTTGGTCAATAAAGTAAGTTGGTTAGTTGGTGTGGAATCCCTAAAATCAAGTACAAAATTTAAATATAACTGTATTCATATTATTACTTGAATCTACCAACTGTACAAAATACAGTGGTACTGAAAAAATCTGAACTCAAAAATCAATTTAAGACCTCCAAATTCCAATAACAATTGGATAATTGGATAATTCATAATAATTTTTAGTTACAGATTTATATCAACCTGACAGTGCCAAAATGTTAATACTCCAAAGATTATATGACACTATAAAGGAGACACATCACATATGTATTTTTCATTTCTTTAAGGCATATTTATTTCTGCTTTCTATAAAGACTTCCTTCTTTTTCCCTTTATCCTGGTACCTGTGTCTAGGCATAGCACAACCTAATTTTGTGCTAAATCCTTATGCTAGCACTGAATTGGTTTGGGTTGATACCATGTTTTCATAAGTAAGCTAATGTTAAAGTGAGGTGAATCAAAATACTTTAATTTATCATAAGGGACACTCATTAGAACAGGTGCTCTTGCTTTGTGACGTAATTTAGATTAGGCAAACATCAGACTAATATCATAATTACATTTTGTACCCCCGGGGCAAATAATACATTATATGTCAAAAAAAAATTAATAATAAAAAAATTTTAAAACACAGAAAAAGCTTTATACATCCCATTGTACGTAAGCATTATTTAAAGGTGCTAGATAGCTTATTACCTGTATAGCCATATAAAGGGACCCATAACTACAATTACAGAAGACTTCCAAGTTTCACTAGCATAATTAAGTAAAATAATCTTATTGCTATCTTTCTCACAAATATTTCTTAGACAATGGTTGAAAATTACACTTTTTAAAAATGTAGCAGTAGCATTCAGACACTGAGGTCTGTGTTAAGAGACGAACAATCTCTAAGTCAACTCATTCGCTGGGACATGATAACCTTACTGTAAGCAACATCTCCAGTGATAACCCACAGAACTCTCACAATTGATTTGCTTAGGAAATCTGGATGGATGCCAAAGTTTTAAGATGAAAAGAGTCAATTATTCAATATTAAACTTGTGTTTACTGTACACTATGATTTCTATCTGCATAAAGTAAGATTTTTCTTACCTAAATTTATCTCATATTCAAATAGGGACCAAACTGTACTATGAAAATCTATCCTGTTTGAATATAAAATAGAGACAAAATTTCAGTAACTTTTTACAAAGCCAGGAAAAAATGTTAAATCACTCTCATTTCTAAATAAATTCTCTTCATGCTAAAAATACATGATCATCTTCTTGTTTTCTATTCTTAATGAAAACAGAGTACAGCTGTTTTCCATATTAACTATCAGGACACTACTAAAAATAAACTCTTCTCTATATTTTACAGAGATTTGTTCGTTTCAGATTTTTCGCTTTCCGAAATGATTCTTCCAAAATTTTTGTTTCTGTTAACTATGTTGCTAATAAGATAGAAATAAGCATCCATAATAAGCAAAACAAGTAAGGAAATAGAAATCACGAGCATGATAGCATAAGCATGGCAAAATTTAATTTACTATGGTTAAATGCAATTAGGTAATTGTTAACGGCTTATACATCCTGGTTATATGCACATGTTTAAAACATTTCCACCCATAAGCTGGATCATGTATAAGTATATACATTTCTAGAAGATTATAAGCTTATGAGTTTAAGGACTAAAAAATTAGAATCCAAAAATACATACCCATCATCAGAACCACTACAAAGAATTCCCTCGCTCAGAGGAGACCATTTAACATGGAACACTTTTGCAGTATGTCCACTAAATACTTTTAGTGGTTGATCAGAGCTGGTGGCCACATAATAAACACGAACATTTTTATCTTCACAGCCAGTGGCTATCATGTCTCTGAAACACCATCAATGGCACATTAAAACATGAAAAAATATTGATATTATTTGTTACCAATAACAGAAAATCACAGTCCTAGTTTCCCAATTGTCTCTGGTGGCTGCACCAGCTTGAGATGCTTTGACTCTTCCAACTAGGGATTCTCTGTAAGTAAAATACGTGGATATGATCTTTCAGTGACCTTTGTTTGCTATTCTCAAGAGAATGGGAGTAACTAAGCAACCATTTATATCTATGACATCCTAGCTGTCATACTTGGAACACTATTCCAAATGGAGTCAGGAGGTCTAAGGCAGACCCATAGAAATTATGCCCAAACAGTCTCCCTGAGGAACATTAACAATCATACAAACAGCCCCCATACTCTATACAGAAGTTACACATTTTGGACCCAACTGTTACCATGATCTTCCGCAAACTTCAAACTGTTGATTTTTGTCACGTGGGTTATTATACTTGCATTTATTTAAGCAAAATGGCATGCCAATCTATAAATGTGCTAAAACCTATAAATTTTACATCTGCCTAAGTCCCACTGATAAATGGGCCAGTCTCTACATGTGGGAAAATACACTTTACATAATAAAAATATTTACATGTATACATGAGAATGTTTTGTTTATGTGTATATGGACACATGAATATAATATTTTAAAAATTAAATAATAAACATTCAAGGAATATACATATAGAAAGATATCCAAATTATAAATTCAGAAATATCTTATGAATAAACTTTTATAAGTTCAAGGTATTTTTCACTTATCACTGAAGGGACAATGTAAAATATGGATACTGCTATTAGAACATTTTAAAAAGGTTTTTAAGAATAAAACTGAAATTTATTAGGTATACTTGGTAGTAAGCATAAACGTTAATCAACAAAACATTGCATTAATGTCTAATTTTTATTTCAACTGGTCAAATACTTATTAACCAATAAACAGAAATAAAAATGTGGAACTGTTCTATTGATCAGACACAAGATAATTCTATCCATTTGTTTATTGACGAAATATTTTTTAAACATCTACTTTGCTCTAGGCACAGTGAGGGTTAGCAGCACAGTGTTTTCTAAGAATATACTGCTAACAATAGATAACACAGTTGCTGATCTCACAGAGCTCATATTGTAGAGGACAAGACAGCCAATTTCCAACTAAAATTTAATTATGTTTTTAATTTATTTTTTATTAACATATAATGTATTATTTGCCCCAGGGGTACAGGTCTGTGCAACCACTTTGACCTCAGCCCCAGCAACTTCTTCCTAGACACACCACCAAAGGCAAGGGAAGCAAGGGCAAAAATGAACTATTGGGACTTCATCAAGATCAAAAGCTTTTGCACAGCAAAGGAAACAGTTAACAAAACCAAAAGACAACTGAAAGAATGAGAGAAGATAATTGCAAATGACATATCAGATAAAGGGCTAGTATCCAAAATCTATAAAGAACTTATCAAACTCAACACCCAAAGAACAAATAATCCAATCAAGAAATGGGCAGAAGACATGACAGACATTTCTGCAAAGAAGACATCCAAATGGCCAACAGACACATGAAAAAGTACTTAACATCACTAGGTATCAGGGAAATACAAATCAAAACCACAGTGAGATACCACCAGACACCAGTCAGAATGGCTAAAATTTATAAGTCAAGAAACAACAGGTGTCGGTGAGGATGTGGAGAAAGGGGAACCCTCCTACACTGTTGGTGGGAATGCAAGTTGGTGCAGCTACTCTGGAAAACAGCATGGATGTTCCTCAAAAGGTTGAAAATAGAGCTACCTTACGACCCAGGAATTGCACTACTGGGTATTTACCCTAAAGATACTAATGTAGTGATCCGAAGGGACATGTGCACCTTAAAGTTTATAGCAGCAATGTCCACAATAACCAAACAGTGGAAGGAGCCTTGATGTCCATCAACAGATGAATGGATAAAGAAGATGTGGTATATTTATATACAATGGAATACTACGCAGCCATAAAAAGAAATGAAATTTTGCCATTAGCAATGACGTAGATGGAACTAGAGGGTATTATCCTAAGTGAAATAAGTCAATTAGAGGGAGACATTTATCATATGATCTCTCTGATATAAGGAATTTGAAAGGCAGGGTGGGGGATCCTGGGGGCTAGGGAGGGAAAAAAATCAAACAAGATGGGATCGGGAGGGAGACAAACAATAAGAGACCCTTAATCTCATGAAACAAACAGAAGGTTGCTGGGGGGTGGGAGGGTAGGGATAGGGTGGCTGGGTGGTGGACATTGGGGAGGGTATGTACTATGGTGAGTGCTGTGAAATGTGTAACAAATCAACGAAAGTAGGAGCTGGTTCTTTGAAAGAAGTAATTATGGTTTTTAAAATTATATGTGTATATATATGTGTATATATATATATATATATATATATATATATATATATATATATTACTCATATGGCTAATAGTTCTGTGTCAAGTAATTCCTAGTTGATTTTGTTCATCATGGTAAGTGTGCTCTTCACTATGCATCCCCTTATTTCCCCCATCTCTTCACCCACTTCCTTTCTGGAAAACATCAGACTGTTTTCTACAGTTAGGAGTCTGTTTCTTGGTTTGCCTCTTTCTCTTTTTGTTTTCCTTTGCTCATTTGTTTTCTTTCTCATATTCCACAGATCAGTGAAATCATATGGTTTTTGTCTTTCTCTGACTTAGTTTGCTTAGCGTTATACTGTTTAGCTCCATCCATGTTGTTGCAAAGGGCAAGATTCCATTCTTTCTCACAGCTGAATAGTATTCCATCGTGTATTTCTACATATATTCACCACATCTTCATTATCTATTCATTTTAACATTTGCTCTTCCAACCCACTGAGCACGGAATGCCTTTCCATTTCTTTGTGTTCAGTTTCTTTCATCAGTTGTTTTATCGTTTTCGGAGTACAGGCCTTTCACTCTTTAGTTAAGTTTATTCCTAGATGTTTTAATTGGTTTTGGTGCAATTATAACCAGGATTGTTTTCTTAATTTCACTTTCTGAGGCTTCATTATTAGTGTATAGAAATGCAACAGATTTCTGTACATTGATTTTATATTCTACAACTTTACTGAATTCATTTATCAGTTCTAGTGGTTTTCTGCTGGAGTCTTTAGGGTTTCCTAAACCATCTGCATATAGTGAAAGTTTTACTTCTTCCTTGCCCATATGGATGCCTTTTATTTCATTATGTTGTCTGACTGCTGTAGCTAGGACTTCCAGTAATATGGTAACTAAGAGTGGTGAGAGTGGACATTCTTGTCTTATTCCTGACCTTGGGAGGAAAGCTCTATGCTTTCTGAGTAGGATAGTGACTGTGGGGTTTTCACATGAGGACTTTATTATGTTGAGATATGTTCCCTGTAGGCCCACTTTGCAGAGGGTTATCACGAATGGATACTGTACTTTGTCAAAGGTTTTTCTGCATCGTTTGAAATGATCATAGGGTTTTTATCCTTCTTATTGATGTGATGTATCACGCTGATTGTCTTGCAAATATTGGACCACGTTTGCATCCTAGAAATAAATCCCACTTGATGGCGGTATATGATTTTTTAAAATATACTGTTGGATTCAGATTGCTAATATTTTGTTAGACTTTTGCATCTATATTCATGAGAGATACTGATGTGTAGTTCTCTCTCTTTTTTTTTTTTTTCTCCCCTGGTTGCTTTATCTGGTTTGGGTATCAGGGTGATACTGGCTTCACAGAATGAGTTTGGAAGTTTTCCTTCCTCTTGTATTTTTTGGAATAGTTTCGGAACAAAAGATATTAGCTCTTTTTTAAATGGTAGAATTTGCCTGTGAAGCTGTCTGGTCCCGAACTTTTGTTTCTTGGGTGCTTTTGGATTACTGATTCAATTTCATTGATGGTGATTGGTCTGTTCAAATTTTCTATTTTTTCCTGCTTTAGTTTTGGTAGATCATATGTTTCTTGGAATTTATTCATTTCTTCTAAGTTGTCCAATTTGTTGGCATATAGATTTTCATGATATTCTGTTATAATTGTATTTCTGTGGTGTTGGCTCTTATTTCTCCTCTTCCACTAGTTATTTTGTTTATTTGGTTTTGTTGTTTGTTTGTTTTTTACAATGAGTCTTGCTAAAGGTTTAGCAATTTTGTTGGTCTTTTCAAAGAACCCAGCTCCTGGTTTCGTTGATCTGTTCTATTGTTTGTTTGTTTTTTTTAATGTGGTTTTTTGGTTTGTTTGTTTTAGTTTGTATTTTCTTCCTTCCTTCCTATCTAGATTTTATTTTTAATTAATCTCTATACCCAACATGGGGCTAGAACTCACAACCCTGAGATCAAGAGTTGCATGCTCCACTAACTAGCCAAGTAGGCACCTCTCTATGATTTATTTCTGCTCTAATCTTTATTAATTTTATTTGTTATAATTACTTTTATTAAGTGCTCCCAGGATATCATAGAAGAAATTTACCTAACATGGGGATCCAGAAACACTTTTCTGTAGAAGTAGTTTGATGCTGAGAACTGGAATATAGGTGGATGTTCCCTAAATACAATATAGAAGGGTTGTGTGCATGGGGTGGGGAACAGATTCCTAGATATAGGGAGACAGCATGAGAGAAAGCTTCAGTATGAAAATAAGCTGACTAGTTCAAGAAACGGAAAGCCAGTGCGGCTGAATGCAAAGAACAAGAGGGAGCCAGGCTTGCAATGGCATGATTAAAACACACAGGAACCAGATTATACGGGGGCTCCCCTGTCGCGCCCCTAAGATTTTGCATTTTACCCTACAATCAGTGTAAGCAATGAAATGGTGTACTGAGACCCCCTTGTTAAATACTTTGACTTCGACATCAAGAAGGTGGGGCAGGGAGACAAGGAAGCAATGACACAGGATGTGATTTAGAAGGCTTCTGAGGAAGTCCAAAAGCAAACAAGTAGTATTGGGTTGGGGAGTTCGGAAAGGAGTGGCTGGAAAAGGAGCATTTACATGGATCGCATCACAGGACTTGCTGGCCGACTGGAAATGGAAACAGACCAGATGACAAGGCATAAGAGAAGAGGCCAAGGATTTTGGCTTCGGCAGCTTTGTTATGAACATTATCAGGCCACGTAGATGGGGAGTCCTGGGGGAGGAGCTGGGCACAAGCTCACTTTGCATAAAACCTCTGACAGGTTTTATAGGTTTATAAGGTTTATAAACTCTTCTATATTTACTGAAAGAAATACACAGATCCATCATTTTTTATGTGATTTAACCCAGAACACAAGTATAACAGGTTTTAATATTATAATATGTATATTTTCCACTTGCAATATGGAAAAACGTAATTTCACATTATTTTCACAATATCTAAAGGAGGTTTGAATCTTTAAGTACACTTTATACAGAATAAGAGGTTTGAAATGCAAGATTCTTGGAAGTGCAGTGACTTGAAGGATCAGTTTTAGAGGGGATTTGACTTGGATTAATTTTTAAATCTGACTTGATGTTTACATGGTAAATACTAGGCTTGTAAGGAAGGATGACCCTTCAAAACTATGCACAAGTTCTAAATTTCGGGAAATCATGCAGTTTCAGGGCATTGCAGGGGGGAGGACAGTGGAAAGTTCTGGTGGAATAACACCACTGGCGAGACTCCTGGAAGGGTTTAGGGAAAGGGTCACATACACTTCCACGGTAGAAGCCACATACAGATTCAGACTAAATTTCCATTTTTTATTAGTTAGTCTTATGCTTCTTCCTAAACACCAGCTAATGTAAACAATCAATTACAAGGCCAGACAACGAGATCATTACTCTAAAGAGAGTGATGAGTATTACCTGTGGGAATAACATTAAATTTCAGGTTTATTTAAAATCTCAGAAGTTATTTATCTTGGGAAAAAAAGAAATTCTTACTTGTTGTTCTGGCTCCAATCACAACCAAATACCGCAGCTGGATGTTTGTATTTGTGTAGCACTTTACCATCAATTGTTCGAATAATACTGAAATTAAGTATAATAGATTAATAGAAAAAAAAAATTACGAATACATTATTTACAAAAACAAAGCCAGTATTTTATAATTCAAAAGTAAGTTTTTTAGGATAGAGACCTTGTCTTCAAAGCACAGGGAACATTTAAAAATATTAAGTAAATGATATCACCAATTATGAGTATATTTATATCAGACAGTATTAATTATGGCAATCCACTTAAATCAATTTGAAGGTGATAAATTTTGATTTAGAATATTGCTTATAGAATATTTTTATATTCTATTTCTTACAGAAATATTTTTATAGAATTTCTTATAGAATATTTTTAGTTGAGAAAAAACATAGTTTAACACATATATTTTGAAACAATGATATAACTAACATATGCTTCAAAATTTAGCAGTTCAAAATTTATATTTCAAAGAGCTCATTTATAATGCAAGTTGCATGTACTATTTTACCAAGTCCAAGACACGCAAGCTGTAACATTGTTGTGGCACATTCTGAGTGACATAACTAGAAATTTGGAGGATCTCTTCTCCCCAAAAGAATACATTTTAGCTGCAAAAGTTAAAGAGGCTCTAAAACCCAACTATATCATTGCCATAACAAAGGGCAGCTAATTAAAAAAAAAAAAAGAAAAAGAAGCAGCAGCAGCAGCAGCAGGAACTGTATAAATTAATGTATCACAGAGTTTTAAAAGTCTTTAGAAAAGATAGGCCAATGAAAACTTCTGAGGCTACTGGGAAGTGGTTGCAAATGTTTAGTCACTGCCTATGGTTATTTATCAAATAACCATAATCAGTGATGTCCTGAAAGTCCGTGGTAAAGCTAACTGTGGATCACGTTATCCAAAAATTCTGAAGCACATCTATTGTATTTTGGTATTTATCCATTAGCAAATAGTTCTTTTCAAGGCAAAAAAATCACTAATATGTCTATTTTTGGAAAATTTCCCCTTCCTGGTAAAGATCTTTGGTTTCCATAACAACTGTCTTTTTCACTGAAATTAAAGAGAGGACGAGAAAATTGGGCTGGGCCCTGCCAAACCCAACAGGAGACCATCTCTCCTACATTGCCTGCTGCCACGCGCGATTCTACCACCTGCTGACAATGACAAAACCTACAGCTGCACAATAGCAACATCTGGATAAACACATTTGTTCAGCTCAAAGGTGATTCTTCCCTTACATATATATTCCTTGGAAACCTACTTTCTCCTGGGATCTAGCAGAATTAAGAAAGCACTGGCTTCTGAAACAGAGGGTCAGAGACGTTAGGCGTTTCCCACATGTGTTACCTTATTCTTTCTTGCAAAGGCTATTCATCCTTTTATAAATAATAGCATCTACAAAAGGCGAACAAGTGTCTAGACCACTTGATATCTCTTGAATCACCCGTGAAACTGAAATACCACTCCCTCAAAAACGTGATGAGGATTAATAAGACTCTTAGTGAAAAGTTCTTAAAGTCTCTTTGAGGTATTCACAGTATTTTAGTTACCACTCAGGAAGTATTTTCATTTAGAAAGAAATGACTGGTTTATTTACTTGAAACCTCTCCACACTCTTATTTGGTACCGCTATGGAACACGGTCTGTGCCCGTGTGGGCTTGTACCCATGTACTGACGACAGCTGGCAGAGCCTACAATGGGATCTCGCGGACGACCCGGATGTACGTGCCAATGGGACACAACTGGTACTATCACATGCATCTGTAATAAGCAGTGTAACTTCATATCAAGGACTTACCAGAAGCCATCCCCACTGCAGGTGGCTATTCTTTTGGAATCTTTATGACTCCAGGCAACGCAGAATATTCCATTTTTTCCATGCTTCAAAAAATGCAAAATACCTATCAATAAAAAATAATTCACCCCTTTTTTTCTCTTATTTATTTACTTCTTCTAGTATTGCTCTTCTGTTAGGAACTTACTCTAGATGATGCTAACAGAGGCATTACTGTCAACAGCAGACGCAGAACATAAACTTTAAAAATGTAGGAAGCTATCACACTTAAAAAACCAACCCCCTCTGCTAAGATATCGATTAAGAGGCTCTGTTTCAGTTTTGCAGACGCTGGCAGAGAGCCGAGATCTGCAGAATAAAGCTATGCTTGATGCCTTTTCCAGAAGTGCCTGCATGGAGACAAAGGCAGGGATCTCTCCACTTCCTAACCCGGTGCTACCACAACCACAGCAGAAGAAATACTGCAACTGTTATTACTGGTTGTTGTTCTAAATCCCAAAGGTTTCTGTTTTATAAAAACAAAGAAGGATTTAAGGTTCTTCCTGTCACAAACCACTCTATATTGACCTGTTCCTCTGCTTTCTTGGATTGGGTGGTGGGGAGGGATAGAGTCACAACCAGTATGATGAGGATTTGTAAAACCACAAGGAATATACTACACATGGGAATGTCATTCATCAGCAGGGCATGGGAGAATAAATGTTGCCATCGATCTATTTCCAACTTTTCTTTAACTTTATGTAGCAGTTCAGTTGTGGCTGCTGCTAAGGAGAGACTAAAGTCTTGAGTTTTAAGGCAACATTACTGAAGTGGTCTCTAGCTCGCTGTTTACTCCCTCTGTGTGGATCAAGGGGGTAGCTATACAAAGATGCGCATAAAAGGGAGGCAGTCTCTATATTCAGGGAACTGAAGGAGAGGAGGCCTCACGTCAGCTTCGTTTATCCCAGGAAAAGTGCAACTTAGGGCTTCTAAGACCCGGAATTTCCTTCTGTGAGACGTGGGTAACTCAGTTAATTACAGCCAGCACCACCCCGTATTAATTATCCTAGATTTAGGATCCTAGATTTAATCCCGGATTTAAGCACTTTTTCTATCAGTCACGACTATGCTCCAGAATTCTGGGGAGACATGAAAGGAAGTGAGGGTCACCCCCACCCCCCATGCTAGGATGCTGGTCGGGGGGGTCAGGGTGGGGCCGTCACAGTGCTGATGGGCAGACCTCTGAGGTCACAGGAGGCCAAGATGCTGTAAGAAGAGTTCAACAGAATGACCCCCAAGGATAACTTCTTTGAATGTAGGTCAAAAGTTTCTTTCTCAGATTTATTTCTTTTCTTTGTATATGACTATCATGGGATCAGTGCTGTTCTTGAGCGGAGGGCAGAGGACAGGTCGGGGCACTGCTGACCTGAAAGCATTGCGCTGGAGAAAGTGAGGACGGGAACGCTCCGGGCCTTTGTCAAAGCCTCCTCTTTAGGGGGCAAAATTGCTTACTGGGAGTTGGTAAAGTTTCCCTAATACTCTGCATTTTCCACGTTACTTTAGTGTCCCCTAGAAAATCAAAGCTGCTTGATCCTCAGAGGAAGATCAGTTTTTTGTATAAATAGCTTTAAAGTCATTTTCAAATAGATTATATCTTCAATAAACTCCAACATTAATCATTTGAAATGAATGAAATTTCAAAAGAGAGATCCTTTCTTATTTCCCTTGATACATATCTAACATACTACAGTGAGATCACAGGCAGTTTCCAAGTATTAGGGGACTCAGTAAAACACAGGATGACAATTAAATTCCAGGCAGAAGTCAAGTACAATGTTTGCCACTACCAGCAGGAAGGGGGGGGGCGGTCTTAGCACTTGTCCTGGAGGAACAGAATTTGGGAGGTGGAAGGAAGTCCACGAAACTGTATAAATCCAACTTTCCCATCTTACAGGTGAAGAATCAGGTTCAAGATATTAAATGGTTCTCCCTACGTGAAAAGTGAATTGTAACAGAATTTAGACTGTAATTTGGAACTTGTTTCGAGTTTACTTTTCTTACAACTATTGAATATTTGCCCAGATAATTTTGTGGAGAATAAATCAGAATTCCTTTGAATGTCTAATACAACTATAGGTGAATTCTTTTATCTTAGACCCATCTATATGTTTCAGAATTCATTTCAACATGTGTATGTTCTCTTATTTTTTTTTCCCAAGTGACAGAACATAATGTAACCTGGCGATTATTAAATTAAGAGAGAAAAGCATTTACAAAACATGAGGCAGTATAAGACATTATACTATTCGGCTACCAATAAATACACCTTACCTCATTAAATCGTTGCACCATTTTGCCCTTTCTAACATCCCAAATAAAGGCACCATTTCGGGAAGTTGCTCCAGCAATACAATTTAAGTCACCTTAGGAAACAATTTGTTAGACATTATATGAAATGTCTGCCACACATGTAATTCTTTCCAAAATGTTAATTTTTGAAAAGGACTTGCAATTTACAATGTAATTTTTCTAAGTTATTTATTTATTTATTAAAGATTTTATTTATTTATTTGTCAGAGAGAAAGCGAGCGAAAGCGAGCACAGGCAGACAGAGTGGCAGGCAGAGTCAGAGGGAGAAGCAGGCTCCCTGCGGAGCAAGGAGCCCGATGTGGGACTCGATCCCAGGACGCTGGGATCATGACCTGAGCCGAAGGCAGCTGCTTAACCAACTGAGCCACCCAGGCGTCCCAAATTTTTCTAAGTTTTTAATGATGAAAATTATCAAATGTATGGAAAGAGAAAATAGTATAATGAATGTATTATCAACACAGCTTCAATTATCAAAATAAGGTCAACTCTCATTTTGTTTATAGTCTCTCTTGGGTTTCTTTGGAGCAAATCTCTGACAGTCTATCATTTCACCAATAAATACTTCAGTACAAATGTCTAAAAGACTCTTTCAATAACATGACCAAATTATCATAATCACGAACACAAAAATTATCAATAATTCTTCAATACTATCACTCATCCAGTCAGTATTTACATTTTTCTTTACACTCATCTAACGAGTTGTTTTTTTTTGGTTAGGAAAGCATTTCTGTAAGCAGAACACATGAAAAAATCCAGGTTCTTTAAATCAAAAACCTAAACAATGTTCTTTGTTTGTAAGAAACAGAAAGATCCATGAACATCAAACTGCTGCTAAGTTAGCAGATGTTCTGATACATAAGTGTTTTTTGCAAGGCAGTCAAAGAGGCTTTCTGCATTAAAAGAAGGGAACAATTGTCCTGTGCTACCTACAAGTAAGACATGGAGGAAATACTTTGGAATAGATGATTAAAAACCTTAAAAAGATAAGTCCATACCATTTTTCTAGTATTTTCATTCTGCTCTCCTTTTTTGGGTTCTCAAATTATTGAGAAGTTTCCATATTAATTTGTACTTCTTTTTCTTCTCCTGTGGTTGCTACTCAAAAAAGGACAGCAAGCTACGCAATCCTCTAAACCCTACTCACTTCCAAGCCTACCGACCTTCGTAAATCTTTTAAATTTTAACCATACTTAACTAAAAGTAGTGATTCATCAGTAATCAAATTTCAAAAAAGTAAAGAATTTTCATTTTCCAACAGTCCTGCATTCCAGAGAGTGAACTAATGCTTTAGGTAAGATCAGGTTCTGTGTTATGAATCAGAACAACGGTTTTGACAGTTGCACTTTCTATTTAAGTTTTAGGTGTGAGGCTGAGCTAACACTGTGGAGGAAGAACTGTTCCGCGAGGAGCTGCCATAGCATCATGCCTCTGTGCCACCAGCCGGGGGCCCCGCACGCAGAAGCATACATATGGCACTGAGCGGGAGCCCAGGCCCAACTGGGCCTGTGTAGACCTCGCTTCTGCCATCATTCACGAGGGACGTAAACTGGGGAAGTTACTGAGCCTCTCAGACCCTCTTAAATAAATGTTGGTAAGCACAAAATGTCAAATGGGGATGACTATGAAGAAGGCAGCAGGTAAGAAACCTAATTAGCTCTTTTTGTGCCTCACTTCTTAGTGAAGTGACTTTTTTTTTTCAATTGGCCTTGTATCCAAGATGGCACTAAGTATATTCTGCTTACAGAAACAACTACTGTCAGAGTAAGAGTTGGAAGTAAAACCTTCTTCTGAGATCTTCTGCTCATTGGGGGGAATAAGGGATAAATAAAACAGCACTAGCCTCCTAACCTTTTTTGTATCATGGACCTTTCTGAAAATCTGACTCCTATGATAATCTTTGACAGACACAGGCACGTACACATATAGGCTAAAACTTTCATGCATAAAATCCAAGAGATTCCCAGCATCCCTAAAAACATCTAAAACTCTTGACAGCCCATAAATTCAAGACTAAAAATCGCTGTGCACAAGGAGATAATCTAAAAAATAAGCTATATCCTGGTTATAGGTGGGTTTAAATATGTTACCACTACGACAAGTAAGAAAAGCATTCTATATATTTTATAAAGTGAAAAATTCATTTGGGTGTGCAAAACGAGATAGGGAAATAATGTTTTGGAGAAAAAACTGTCAGGTTTCAAGGACATCTTTTCTCTCCTTTATGTACAGGAAGGTATAAAGGAAGCATTTTTCTGAGATCAAACAAAAGGCCCTATTCAGGCACAGATGTTCTTCAATGTTGCAGTGGTGGGATTTTTATCAAATTACATGGTCAACATTGAATGTGATTTTATAGAATCATTTATATTTAAAAACAGATATTAGGGGTGCCTGGGTGACTCAGTGAGTTAAAGCCTCTGCCTTTCGGCTCAGGTCATGATCTCAGGGTCCTGGGATCAAGCCCCGCAATAGGCTCCCTTCTCAGCAGGGAGTCTGCTTCCCCCTCTCTCTCTGCCTGCCTCTCTGCCTACTTGTGATTTCTGTCAAATAAATAAATAAAATCTTAAAAATAAGTAAATAAAAACAGATGTTATCAGGGAAAGATATACATTATTTTTTTAAAAAATTTCATGTATTTGATTCATATGAAAATTTTAAGGAAAATTTTAAGGAAAACTTTTATCACATAAAATCTGTTACACCTTGGGACGCCTGGGTGGCTCAGTTGGTTGGACGACTGCCTTCAGCTCAGGTCATGATCCTGGAGTCCCGGGATCGAGTCCCGCATCGGACTCCCAGCTCCATGGGGAGTCTGCTTCTCTCTCTGACCTTCTCCTCATTCATGCTCTCTCTCACTGTCTCTCTCTCAAGTAAATAAATAAAATCTTAAAAAAAAAAAAAAAGGAAAAAAAAAATAAAATCTGTTACACCTTGAAAGGCATAGCTATACAAATGCAGCTAAAATTAGATGGTCAAGATCATCCTTACTGACTGTGGCTTTTGTATATGATTATGTCATAAAGAAAGGTCCAGAAATCAAAGTGCCTGCACGGGGCAGTTTATTCAAAACCCTCACAAAAACTGAACCAACATATATATTGGTACTAATTTGTCCCTACAATTATTTGAAGCAAGGTGGCACTGAGAGAAGGATATAATTCAAATGAAAACAAAAGTTAGGAGAGTCATTTAACTGCATTCCTGATTTTAATAAAACACTTCTTACCTGGGGCCCATGACAGGGAGTAAATAACCCCTTCATTACCCGGGGAGGTGTACACAGCTGTTAGTGTGTTTATGTCCCAGACTTTTATAGTGCCATCAAAAGAAGCTGTTGCTAGAAGATTGGGATCATCAGGTTTGAATTTGCAGTCAAAGATCGTTTCCACATGTCCCTAGGAACGTGGCATAGAGAAGTCACAACTACTGAGGAAGATTCGTGTTATTAAAAACAACAGTGTATAATCAAGTTGACATATGTACTACAGTTTTCAAATATTTACACAAAATATATTATACATACATATATATATGTAAGTACAAAATGAGAATCACTGTTGTGGTTGAATGTTCTCTATGCTGTTATTTTACTCTTTCGTACAGACCTAGATTTTATTCAACCATAATGCCTCCAATCTGCAACTAAATACAAAGGTGTTAAAAAACAAAAGAATGCAAAACGTATCTTTTCTGATTATCATATACATGATACTGTCCTAGAAATGTATAAAACAATGAACTAGTGATAGTTATTATGTCCTTCTGGAAGTGTGATAGAAGACTAAGATGAAATTAAAACTACAGATCCTTAAATGCAAACCTTCTCTTTTTTATACCAATGACATACTCCAAAAGAACTTCATGATTTTGGCAGAAATAAAAAGGATCCAGCATAATCTTGATTTTTAATTAGACTTGTTCAAAATTTTCTAACAACCCTTATTCTTCGAAAATTATTAGGGAAAAAAATCACTATGTCCTCTGGCTGGCAGGCATTATTAAAGTGAAAACAAGCCACTGAAATAATTTATAATCAAGGAATATTTTAGTTTTTAATGAGAACTATCAAAAAAATCAGTTTTCTAAATAAAATATTTTAACATGAAGATACACAGTCAACAGAAATGCTACTGAACTTAGATTGCATGATTTCTCCTTTGCTAATACAAGTTTTTATAGATTTAAATGTATTCTTATATTTTTCTCTCTTCCTTTTCATACATTTTTGGGAAAGTAAATGGCAATTTGAAGAACAGGAAGAGTTGACCGTACTGGAAACAAGTTTACATAAAAAACGACATGGAAAGGGAATAATCTAGAGGATATCTGCAAAAGGAATATTTAAAAATAACGAAGCTAAATAATGTTGTAAGATTTTTTTGGCCATATTTCAATTTTTTCACTAGAGGACAAAATTAAATTTGTCCTAAAGTGATAGATACAATATTACTTTCTTTCCCTCAATTTCCTTACACGGGTGATTATAGCTCTAGATTCCTTTTCTAAGTTTTTCCCCAGAAAAACAACCAACATAAAAAAGTTTTTTAAATGTCTAAATGAGGGGGCGCCTGGGTGGCTTAGTGGGTAAAGCCGCTGCCTTCGGCTCAGGTCATGATCTCAAGGTCCTGGGATCGAGTCCCGCATCGGGCTCTCTGCTCAGCAGGGAGCCTGCTTCCTCCTCTCTCTCTGCCTGCCTCTCTGCCTACTTGTGATCTCTCTCTGTCAAATAAATAAATAAATAAATAATCTTAAAAAAAAAAAAAAAAAAGTCTCGGGACGCCTGGGTGGCTCAGTTGGTTAAGCAGCTGCCTTCAGCTCAGGTCATGATCCCAGCATCCTGGGATCGAGTCCCACATCGGGCTCCTTGCTGAACGGGGAGCCTGCTTCTCCCTCTGCCTCTGCCTGCCATTCTGTCCGCCTGTGCTCGCTCTCGCCACCCCCCCCTCTGATAAATAAATAAAATCTTAAAAAAAAAAATGTCTAGATGAGACTAGTGCAGACCTGTAGAAAGTAAGAAGGCATTTTTATGCACTATGAAATGGGATTTAAAGAAGCGGATTCTTGACAAATCGCAATTACAACACAATATACATTATTACATGCCTTCATTCGTTCACAAATTCATTCATTCAACAAAACTGAATAAAGTCTTGCTATGTGCTGGGCATTACTGAGGGAGTTTAAGTATACATAGAACAAAACCAGTCAAAAATGCGAGTCCTCAGCGAGGATGTACTCTTATTTTTATATGGAGGCTTAAAGAGCACAAGAACAAATGTTCACAGAATCCTAGAATGATTGTATTGATTTGATAACAGCAAAATTCTTAGAAGTCTTAGAAATCTCAGGAAACACTGAACCCAACCTTGTTCATTTCACAGATAGGAACAATAAAGTTTGGAGTGACTGGTACAGATGGACTTGTCCTTCCTCCTGAAAGAATACTTATTTTTTGTTTTGCTTCCAAAATATAGTACTGCAGTGTAATTTTCCAATACTATATGAAGGACCAACGGGGCGTACACAAGAATGGGAACACTACCAACCATGCAGAATAATCACAATAAGCTAAATAAACATCAATATTGAAAGAAGTTTAATGCTTAAAATTTTAAGAACTGTCCTAGTTTTGTCATCTCTCATTCTACATGTAATTTTAAAATGTTTCAGCCAACCAAGATAAAGTCCTAACATACAACTCTGTATGAAAATAACGTAAACAGTCATAGCATGTAAGTAAAAGAGAACATCAAGAGCTAACACAAAATAAGTGTGGTGTATAAAAGTAGGAATGCGTTGACAAACATACCAAGTCCCTAAGGAAATCCCATTTCTTGGCTCCCAAGTCATAAAGTCCAACTCCACCATCCAAGAAACAGCACACTGCATGCCCGGGGGGAAGAGAAAATGCCTGATTCTGTGTCAAAGTCGGCTGTGGAACTGCTTCGCTTGTTGAGGACATATAATGATTTTTAGTTGGAGACTGGGCTAAAACTAAAAAAGAAAATATAGACAAGTAAATATTTACACCAACAGCTTCCCACAAACTGGAATGAAACCACGGGGTCTAATTTGTAAAAAGGCCCCTGCTTTCTTTTATCCAGAATTTATGTCAGCAAACCATGAGGCAAGAACCATTTTCCGCCACAGAAGTGCTTCTGCAGCACTGCCAAAAATTATACATAGGGGTACATAAAAGTGGATGTTATTTTGAAGAGATGTATAAAAATGCAGGTTCAGCAAAATGGGTGGAAATTACTGAGTGAGGAACCACAACATGTTGTGACTATTTGATTTCTTATCGCCCCATAAATGAAACGGCAGCATCATTATTTTTTAATTTGAATTTTTTCAAAATGCTGACTAATGACTTACTTCCCCTCTACACATACAAACATGCATGAGAATGTTTTTATTTCAAAGCTAATAACTCTCTTCCACTAATTTCCAATCCAGTGAAAATAATTCTTTTCGAAGTTCTTTATAATTCACTGTAGTTTAGCACCCAAATTAAGAATCACGACTGTCTGACATACATTTGCATCTCAATTTTCCCCTCTTCTTCCTCAGGTTTATTTTCACTGTTCATTCACTTCCATGTCTCAATTTTAAATTATATAAATGTCTCTCTGTATGTTCTTTATCTCATTTTTTGTCTTCTTCCAAGAAGTTTTTCCTTAGAACATGAATATTCTCTTGCAAACATAATTCAAAATAATGAGACTGCTGGAAATGATCAGGCTAATCTATATTAATTATATAGAATATAGTGGAATATAGATAAATATTTCCCAGTAAATTCTCTTTTTGGTCCAAATATTATAAAGTCTTCTTTGCTGCACTCATTTGGATAATACTCATTTCTCAGAATCTGAGAATGACAGTAGGTCCAAACTAGCATAAACTACTAATAACAAAAGAGGCATTTGGTTCAATAAAATATTGCTGACAGCTTCATTAAAATTACTATGTTCGGTGGCCAGTTCTTCTAATATTTTAGAATGGGTTGTGTTGATACCTTTTATGTACCTATGTATCTGTAATTTATTTATTTATTTATTATTATTATTTTTAAATATTTTATTTATTTATTTGGCAGAGAGGCAGGCAGAGAGAAAGGGGGAAGCAGGCTCCCTGCTGAGCAGAGAGCCCAATGCGGGGCTCGATCCCAGGACCCTGAGACCATGACCCGAGCCGAAGGCAGAGGCTTAACCCACTGAGCCACCCAGGTGCTCCTGTAATTTATTTTTTTAAAGGATTTGGTGAGTATGTCTACATCTAAAATTTTTCATTTTCACATCATTTTTCTTATTCCACACTTTCTGTTACTTTAAAAAACTGGGAGGAAAAAACCAAGATGTCTAATAATAGGTAGCCTGAAAGGATTTGCTTAATAATGACAAGATTGGTATGTGCTTCTTTATATTTTTGGTTTTTCCTCTAATGAATCGGGGCTACTCTTATAATAAGAAAGAAAATATGAAAGAAGACAATATGTCATATTTCAGTCATCCCATGATAACAACTAAACAAAGAAACTAGTAACTTAAAAAAATACAGGATATATTAACAGTATGCTAGCGTCCAGCATATTACTTCTCTGGCCCTACCCCAGCGTAGGGTAGAAAAGGAGAGGCTTATCTTATCTTACAGGATAAGATATTATCTTAATATCTCCATTTATTAGCATTTTAAAAATGTAACCTGGCTCTAAATATTTTCAAATCAGTAATATTAGATATCGTGTGGCCTTGATCATTCCTTTAGTACACATACTGTAAAGGCTAATTTTAAAAATCTGATTCTCAGTAACATATAGTATTTGGTACTGTTTATTTTCTTTTTTCTTTCCACATTTTTATCTAATTTCCAGTAGGTTAACTTACAATGTAAATTTATTTTTTTATTATATTCATGTGATATGTTTATATCATTATATCGATCATTTTATTCAATAGCAATAAATCCAACATCTTAAAATACTGAATTTTGATATTTTTACTTACATTTTTTTCTTGGAGGAGAATTAAGCACATGTAAGCAGTGAAACCCTGTTTTCTTTAATTTAAAATTATCAATAGGTGTTGTTCTTGAAACATTCCAAATGCGCAAAACACCCACTTGAGAATCTAGCCAGATCAAGAAAAAAGCATTATGTTAACTAGTTTTATTTGAAACATAAAATGCCCAGAATAAAAGTAGTAACAAAAACTTAAACTTGCAACATTTGTAGTTTACAGACATTCTTGAAACAATAATGTACAATAACCCAAAGAAACAGGTGAAATGCTATTCATCCTTTTAATGTTTGGCTTATTTTGCTTTTTTCTGTTCCAGATCCTTCCCTAGGGTGAAAGACTGCCTGTTTTGGCAGCTTCCCCTATAAAGGTCATCAGAGTCTGATCGCAAAAAAAGCACCCCACTGACACACTGCTCTAGGAAAGCCAGCTACAAAGAACTCTCCACCTCTAACAGTAAATAATATTTTGTCTTTTGAAATGCATGTAAACTGCTCCCTTGCTCACCTGCAACCAAGACTGCCTGATATACCAAAGGCCAATTAGAAAGCTCCCTCCCTTCCCCCAAATCCCACCTATTACGTAGAAGTTACTTTGGGAGACTTTCTGGCAGTTCCTCCAGTGATTAAACAGAGTCACCATAAGACTCAGTGACTATACTCCTACAACACAACGATAAATGTAAACACAAACACATGGCACATGTCGCACATACAGAATACATTCCAATTTATAAGCAGAAACCTGGAAAACTGAGCCTTCATTTCATATTTATTTGTCTTTATGTTAACGACATACAGTATAAATAAAAGTAAAGTAAGCATTTACTATAATAAATGATAACATTAGGATATTAATACATTTTATACAAAATTAACCAAAAAAAAAGAATATAATTTCCCTGACTCAGTTAGAGAATATACATATATTTAAAACTTTGGGTAACAGGGTAAACTTACCCCCAGTTACAAACATCCCAGGAGCACTGGGAACCCAGGCCAAGCACTGCACAGAAGCTGCTGCACTGGGAAAATTAAATGTTGTTATGCAATAAAGTGATTCTGAATCTAGCAGGCGAATTCCAAAATGCAAATTAGCCACAAGGAGATAATCAGTAGACAGTGGGTCCCATTCCACAGCTGTCACTGGGTCCTCTTCATCTGTCCCTTCAAGAGATTCAGGTCTCAGAACATGTTTCTGACTTTTATTACCTATTAAAATATAAAGAAAAAGATTTTAAACAAAATGCTCAAAAGAAAATCAACAACTGAGATCATATTAATTTCCTCTTTAACAGCTCTGGTCTCCGAGAGTACTGGGAACAGAGATCTGGCCTTGGTGTGCAGAGGCCCTAAGAGACACGGGAGTGCAGGGAGCGAGAGGAAAGTCAGACCAAACTGCCCTGCTCTGGCCACCTCTGGTGCCCTGAAAGTTTCTTCTATTTGGTACTGAAATGCCAAAAGAAAAAGAAGAGATAGACAATGCCCATGATCCTGTCATCTACTACAGTTCCTGTGGGGACAGGAAGGACTCACTTACCAAAAGGGACCCTGTGCTGTGTTTAGAACCACAGACTTGGCTACCGGCTGCCGGGGCGCACAGTCTTGTGCCACCACCGACGAGCTCTGTGCTCTTGGACAAGACATGGACTCTGAGGGCTCAGTGTTTTATTTGTTTACTGGAGAACATAACAATACTTAGCTCGTGGAGTTTTGTAAGAGAGGGAGTTAGTCACTTCGGGGGCTAAGTGCAGTTAGTGGGACCCGTGAGAAGCAGCGTGTCAGTATTTCCAGTCCCCCCCCCCCCCCGCCATGCATCGCCACGTCTGTCATAACCACCGCTCGCTCCTGGCAACCAGCACGAACGAGGCAGCCAGAAGAACAGGGACGTAAAACATGCGGAATTAAATGAAGCAAAGGATTATCCAACAATCCTCTTGCTCCTTCCAAATGTAGACACCACTGGCAACGGGGAGAGAAAGGCCTCTGCTGGTGCAGCACGCGGGCTCCCGAGAGCCGCCCCCCGCTCCCAGAGGAAAGGCGGCGAACCACCGGCGTTCAGAGACCACGGTCTCCGCAGAACCAGCTCCCCGAGTATTATAGATGTGGCCAGACGTGTTTACTAAACAAAAACCCAACTGACGGATACCACAGCTCGTTCTGCAGTATCACCATTACATAGTGTTTTTCAACATGTCAGAGAATAAAAGCAGAAAAAAAAATCAATTTCCTTGGCCATATAAGCTATTTGTAAAATGAACTGAAAACCTTACAGTTTCTGTGTTGGGATTAAATTTCTCAGAATACATTATTCTTTATGATGTTAAGCTCACATTTTATTTACAATTTTTGCATATAAGGGCGCCTGGGTGGCTCAGTGGGTTAAAGCCTCTGCCTTTGGCTCAGGTCATGATCTCTCTGCTCAGCAGGGAACCTGCTTCCCCCCCCCCTCTGCCTACTTGTGATCCCTGTCTGTCAAAAAAATAAATAAAATCTTTAAAAAAAAAAAAAGAATTTTTGCATATAAGACCATAGAAGCTATGTGTGATATTTCCTTTATTTGGTTTTAACAAATTTTTGCAATCATCATCAAGAAAAGTTTGTTACTTATTTCCCAAAATCAGCATCTGCTAAATTGCTATTTGGTCTGACAAATAATGAATATTAATATAATCATTACAAGTCAGAGTGAGATAGAAAAATGATTAACCTAAGCTATACTAAAGCTGTCTCTAAAGTAATTTTCAGTTAATATGAATGGTTTATGAAAAATATTCCAGAATGTGAAAAAAATCAAAATAACAGTAACACAAACATGGGAAAATCTGCAATGCAAATGCTATGGTATCTAAATCATGTTGCTTGAAAGCCCGTGCTTGGTAAAAATGATTATAAATTACTGTCCTGTTTTCTCTTCTGTCTAGTACCAACATTTTTATTATAAAAAATAGAAAACTAAGTCTATAAAATTTTACAGCCAGCCATTAAAACAGCTGATAATACTTTCATTATTTAATATACTTTGTTTATTTTTATTTATGTTCTATTTTATTATACAAATATCAGGCAACTTGTGTTGTCAGATAAGGACGAAGCATTTGAGAAGAGTAAGTCAATAACAAGGTAAGTACATAATTTCGGTATAAAAAACAAAAACCATGTGTGTCTTCAGTCAGTTAAGGTCTGCCTTCGGCTCAGGTCATGATCCCACAGTCCTGGGATCGAACCCCATGTTGGGCTCCTGCTCAGTGGGAAGCCTGCTTCTACCTCTCCCTCTGCCTGCCTCTCCCCCTGCTTGTGCTCTCTGTCAAATAAATAAAATCTTATAAAAACAAAAACCAGGACAAGGGAAAATTGGAGTTTAAAAATGAGATAATAAAGTAGTGTATAATCCACATAGCTGTTCAAATTTTTATTTTGAAATTGGTGGCCAAAGCAAAGAGGAAAAAGTCTTAAAAGGTTACATAACTCATGGCGTCCATAGGATAATAATACAATAAAAAGACCAAAAAAAAAAAAAAATGTGTTCAGGAGAAGCACAACTTTTCCCAGAACTGAGACCAGAAAACTTGTGTGTTTTCAGAAAGGGAACACAGTATTACACAGGGAATATATCATCAACATTTCTAAAATAAAACCATGCAAATTAGATTAATGCACATCCTTGGAATAACACCAAAGTCAATTCAATGAAAACATTTCTATTATGAAGATAAAAAAAATTCTGATGACCTAGCCTTGTCCAAAAATATAATTTAAAATAGAGCAGTTTTCTTTTCTTTTTTTTTTTTAATTTTATTTATTTATTTTACAAAGAGAGAAAGGTCACAGGTAGGCAGAGAGGCAGGCAGAGAGAGAGGGGGAAGCAGGCTCCCCGCCGAGCAGAGAGCCTGATGTGGGGCTCGATCCCAGGACCCTGAGATCACGACCTGAGCCGAAGGCAGAGGCTTAACCCACTGAGCCACCAGGTGCCCCTAGAGCAGTTTTCTAATGATTTTGGCTCTAGAGTGCTCTGTTTACTCTGAAGCTTTACATGAAAATCCAATACATAAATACAGAATAAAGTGGTTTTCAGACTGAAAGGGAGGAGGCATAAAAGCTAGCTCCATGAATATTTCCTTTTCCTTCCAAAAGAGATAAAGACCCGACAGTAGAGAGCTTGAGGTCTTAGTCTCCTGCAAGAAGCTGGAGGACATAAATTCTTCCTTGTTATTAGAGATAGAACAATCTGTTGTGCCAGTAAGTCCTTAAGAATGTAAAGGTGACCACTATTTAGGAAAAATAAAAAGCGTAACAATTATCGGTATAATGCTAATAGTCTCAAAGCTTCAAGCCACAATACAGAATTGAGCATCAGAATAAAAAGTAGTATTTCCTTCATGACCCATTAGCTCATGTACACACAAAAGGAAAATACACAGAAGATTATACCTTCCCTAATGTTTTGTACATATCCACTGCTAAACATCCTATGGAATAAATGAGGTCAACAACTCTGTATGGAATTGTTATGCATTGAATTTGTGTCCCCCCAAAAGATGTAGAGGTCGCAACCTCCAAGGATCTGTGAATGTGACTTTATTTGGAAACAGGGTATTTGCAGATGATAAATTGAGATGAGTCATTGGGGTGAACCATTATCCAACGTGACTGTGTCCTTTTAAAGAGGAGAAATTTGGACACAGCACTGCATGCACACAGGGAGAACGCCATGTGAAGCCTGATGCCGGGCTGCTACGAGCTACAGAACGACCAGAAGCTAAGACAGAGCCCTGGAACGAAGGCTTCCCTGGTGTCTCTACAGGCCCTTGCCTTGCTGACACCTTGACCTCCTATCTCGGGGCTCTACAACTGCAAGACAATGCATTTGTTGATCTAAGCCACCCAGAGTGTGGGACTCTGTTAGGGTAAGCCCTAGCACATGAATCCATGGGTAGATCCACAAAAATAATACTTGATGATATGGGAGATATGGGTACAGATGCACAAATTACTTCATTTAATAACTGAAGGTGAGTTGTGGCAGAATGATGGCCTCTTCTGGAAGTCATGGGTCAGATGTCGAAATATTATACATTCCACCCTGACTTAAACCCACAAAAGGGAGACACAAAGTGCAAAGGATGTCTTTATGCCTCCCTATCCTTTCAATTGCAGAATAAGCATACAGTGTCTCAATGTTTTATATCTTAGAGATATAATACAATGTCTCAGAATGTCTTAGGACTTAATACGTTCAAAAATACCTAATTAGAAAAAGTACCTAATAATGATATATTAATAATAATAAAGCAAGAAAAGAAAGCCTTAAGTCAGTGAAAAAGAGATGGTCAAAATGACAAGTTACAAAATGTGAATAATATCTAGAATGAAATTTGGGCCAAAGTGCGTGCACACTCCTCCTTATCCTCTCTAGAGCTCAACAGCACCAGGTTCCTCAAAAACAAAGTACTGCCATCCTCATGAAGTCTCTGGGTACGGGCTCGCTGGGGGAGTGGTGGGGAGGCCCTACTGAGATCTGGTTACACCCCCAGAACGCAATCACGAGGAGGAACCACACAGCACACGGCCATCCTGACTTTCCCTAAATTACCTCCCTGGGACCAAAGAAGACCGCAGGAAATCAAGAGCCCAGGAGGGAAAAGAAGTGGCGTGCACCAGATCCAAACAGAGAAAGTCTGTGAATGAGGTCACTGAACCCTGAGCCTAATGATCAACTCTCAAACAGAATTTTCTCCCAACGCAGAGGACAGAACAGATAGCGTGGAGGTGTCTGAGACAACAAATCCAAATGTAGCAAAAAACAAGCACAGACCTGTCCCCCCTCCAACTGAAAACAGATAAAAGCCTCCCCAAGTTACATTAGTATGACCAGAAGGAACACGAGGATATGCACAAAGAGCAGAGGGGAGGTGGTGAAGACAGACATGCATATTTATTGTCATCTTGCTTTAAGAGGTAAAACAGCAGATCCCGTTTGAATTGTGTTTGAGATAATGGCCCCCAAATAGCAATGTTTTATATACCATTTTTTAACAGTAGGAAGATTTCTTTAGGAAATATTTATTCAAATTTTCAGGATTTCTTCTTTTCAATTTTAATTTCTTTTTTCTTCTCTTAGTTTCAGATAAATTAGATGTAACACATTTTTTAAAAGTAGCGATCTTATTCCTAAAAAGCACTTTTATCCATCTATCTGGCGAGTCCGGAGTCCCATACACCAACAGCAATGCCAGATGGCAAAAAGCATGTTTCTCAAAGGGTAACCATACTACTTTTGAGTGGAGAGCTATCCAGGTAATTTTCAGATTTTCCCACTACACATTTTATCATTGTTTAAATTGGAAAAAATAAACATAAATTAGCTTCTCAGACCCCTTCATTCAGCTAGATTAATTAATTAGCTAATGGGGGGATCGAAAGATTTATTGTTCCTTTCTACCTCAAGTTCAAAGTCTTTGCTAAGGACCTACAGGCATCACATTGGTATTTTAGAAGCAGATGGGAAAATATTTTTGAGTTGTATTAGTAAGCCATCATATTCTGTTGAATGTCCTTACTCATTCAGGCCATTTTCTTAGTAAATGTATAGAAATAAACAGTTGACTTTAAAAAGTAAAATAATGGGGCAAATGACTGTATTTGGGTTAACTCGAAGCACAATCTACACGGTTGACTTAAATATATTACAATAAAAGTGACTTCTTGTGGGGCACCTAGGTGGCTCAGTGGGTTAAAGCCTCTGCCTTCGGCTCAGGTCATGACCCCGGGATCCTGGGATGGAGCCCTGCATCAGGCTCTCTGCTTGGCACGGAGCCTGTTTCCCCCTTCTCTCTGCCTGCCTCTCTACCTACTTGTGATCTCTGTCTGTCAAATAAATAAAATCTTTAAAAAAAAAAAAAAGTGAATTCTTAGTGCTGGATATTATTTGTAGAACTATTATTTTAAAATTAAAATACTGTGAACCTTAAAAATAATAAAATAAAATACTCTGAACCTTGGCTGTATGCTACGTAAACAAGAAATTACATAAGGTAAGAAAAAGAAACTTGACTAAATTAAATTCTTACCTGGTTGAAAAATTGATAGGCTTCCATCAATATGACCAAATACAATCTTTCCCTTTTTTTGGGTATGCCATCTGAATACACAGACATCAGACAAGAAGCTGTGAGCTTCCTTGTGCACAGTCACTCCACTCTCTGGGCCTGAGATGGTCCAGATGAACAGGGGGCCTCTGTGGGAAACAAAGGCCACGGCATCACCTGCGTTCCAGCACCAGCTGAGAGAGGCAGGCGTCCCTAGGAGAAATGAAATACAGACATGCATAGAGACATGAGGAAGAAGAGTGTACCATTAAATAGTATTCCTACTGTATACTTCTAGAACAACTTAAAATACAAGACTAGGCTTGTTATTAAGAAAAAATATTACCACGTTCTTAGTTGGGAGTCAGACTTATAAAGTGATCCTAACAAGTACAAGCAACATAGGCAGGGTGTTTCCATAATGAAAGGAAAACCCCTGTTGGGTTTGAAACTACCCAAACTCCCGTTGGGTTTGAAACTACTCATATTATAATATGCTTCATATATATAGACATTTATGGAGTTTTTTTCTTTCAGAAACTACATATTAAAGCAATGAATTCTTACTGAGTTTTTGTGTGGACTTGCTGTAGGCACTCTAGGTATATAAGTTAATAAGGGATAAAATTCCTGTTTTAAAGGATCTTAAATATAAGATACAAATATAATATCTTGGGAAGATAAGGATTACATAAATGAAAAGTTAAATGCAACTATAGGGATTTAGTAATAAAATTAATGCTGCAATCTATGTCTTATCAGGGTTTAGATTCAAATCTTAGTACTGCTTAGATGAACTCAAGTAACTTTACCTCTTAAATCTGTCTTCTCATCTATAAAATGCAGATAAATAAAAATAGCTGTATACCTATTCCACATGAATAAGAGAAATATAATAATGCATGTAAAAGACCCTTTTAAGCTATAAAAGAAATACAAAAGTTAATTGTATTCCCCTCTCTATTACTGTGATCAAATAAATCATATATAAAATAAGTATTATGGTAAATTTCTAACTCAAGACAGAGATTATGAACCTCCCAACACAGATACTTTACAAATGCATCCGAATCAGCAAACTGAATAAGCACATCAGATCATATGGAATTAGGACCCAGGAATTTATTTGTAACAAGGTTTTCCAGGGGTGCCTGGGTGGCTAGGCGGTTAAGCCTCTGCCTTTGGCTCAGGTCATGATCCCGGGCTCCTGGGATCGAGTCCTGCATCGGGCTCCCTATTCAGTGGGGAGCCTGCTTCTCCCTCTTCTCCTCTCTCTGCTTGTGCACATGCTCTCTGTCAAATAAATAAATAAAATATTTTAAAAAACAACAACAAGGTTTTCCAAATGATTGTGATGTATAGAAAAGTCTGTGAACTGTTGGGCAACTGTCCTGGAAAGAAGCTGGATTTGGATTATACTTTGAGGAAGCAGTAGAGTTTAATGTATGGGATAAGTAGTATTTCCCAGGAAGAGGAAATGATATCAAAAAAAAGACACAGTTTTAATTTGTTCATTGACAGTAAATTCAATTTATGTTCTTAATGTTCCAAGAGGCAGAAACCAGAAGCCTAACTCCTAGTTCAGGGCCTGACATAAAATGGTAACTCCATAAATATTTATAGAAGAAATGGATAAGTCTATGAATAAGGCCAATAAAAAGCTGATGTGGTTTTAGACTACATTAACAGAAGTCGAATTTCCCAATAAGGGATGAGACACTCTGAATGGGTCAAACCACCATCAAACACTTGAAGAACGCCTCTGGAACATGGGTTCTCTGAATGCGTGTTTCCAGAGAGACAGCAAGGAAGAGAAGGAACTAGAAACAATGTCATATAGGTAAAACAGAAAAGACTTCTATAATGGCTCCTTATTTGTAAGTACTTCTAAGAACTCTGTAAAACATTAACTAATTTAATTCTTCCCAAAATAGTCTAAGACGGTTAGGTAGTACTATTATCCATTGGTTTCGGTTTTGTTTTTTTTTTCTGAAAGGATATTATCAAGTGCGATATTTTTCAACCTCATGATAATTTTAACATTTTACATTTAAACAAACTAATACTTGTTTTAAGTAAAATTTTTATTACTGTGGAAAACAGAATGATGAAGTAAAAAATACAGAGGCAGTTTCAAATTCTAATATTGATTTTTTAAAGTTTGACTAAATGCAAATGTCTACTTTGCTTAAGCCAGATTCTGAAAAAAAGATAGAGTCTAAGACATTTCAAAGGGAATTACTTACAATGAAAATAACCCAAATATTCATAATTTTTTTGCAAATAAAGCTTTCAATTTTCAAATTAAGATATTTAGAAATAGCATGAGGAACTTATTGTGAAGAAAATTTTCAAAACAAAAGAGAATATGCATAAGGAAAGGAAAAATATATAAAAGTGATCAAAACTGATACCACAATGATATAATTCTAAAAAATGCAATTGAAAAGCTTTTTATTTTAGGACTTAGCTATCTTTTTAAATATAAATTCAATTAGCCAAGGTACAGTACATCATTAGTTTTTTATATAATGTTCAATGATTCAGCTAATGAAAAGTCTTATTTAATTGTATGCTCAGTGGCAAAAAAGCTATGGTGCACAAAGCTAATGAATAAAAAAACTCTTCCATCATGAAAAGAGGTGATGCACATAGCGTTTTATGACAAATCAGTGGGTACACGAGGTGATAATACAATACTATACTGTCTAAGCTGTACCTATGCATAACATTTAGGAAATGTTATTCTGCAGTTATAACCAAGTATAGATTTTGTGTGACAACCTTGTAAGAACGATGACATCAGGTAGCATTCAAGGAGTATTTTTCACATAAAGATTAAAATTATTTTCACATAAAGTTGAATATAAAGTATTGAGAAAATGCACTCTTGCCCAATAAAAACAATACTGGAAAAACCTGTAGGATTTGTGATTGGTAGAGAAACAGGACTGACCAAAAAAACATGAAAAATCTACTGAGACTTCTGACTGAGGCTATAAATTGCTGTTTTTATCTACCACAAAGCCTTATACTAAAAGTATTATGGCTTGTTCTCATTGATGCATTGAAAATCTTAAGGAAAACTGTTCCTTTAATGGAGGCTCACTGAATAGAGTTGCTTTTAAAAAAATTTTTCTCTGGGATGCCTGGGTGGCTCAGTTGGTTAGACGACTGCCTTCAGCTCAGGTCAAGATCCCGGGGTTCCGGGATCAAGTCCCGCATAGGGCTCCCAGCTCCACAGGGAGTCTGCTTCTCTCTCTGACCTTCTCCTCACTCATGCTCTCTCTCACTGTCTCTCTCTCAAATAAATAAGTAAAATCTTTAAAAAAAAATTTTTGCTCTGAGATTGGAGCAAACTGCACATTATCTAATACTGAAGCTCAGGGGTTGTTGCAAATGAAAATAAGCAGCAGGTTATATGAGCTTGGGAATGAGAGTCACATTTTTCTAGCTGAAAAATTAACCTTGTTTGGCAAATATTTTTTTAATGGAAGTTATATAACAAAACTGGTTTATTTTACTGGTATTTTCAATATTCCTAATGACCTAAATTTGAAAAGACAAGGAAAAAGAAATATACTAAGTATGCTGAACATATCCAAAGGTTCCAAAAGGCATTATTATTATCTTGGAAGCAAGAGTTCCTCCCATACAATTGCCTATGAATTCTCAATATTGTTGCTACACACTGAAAAGAAGATTATAAAGAAACTGAACAAAATAAAATTAGTGAGACGGTCAAGTCTCAGTTTTCTGTCTCAAAGCTATAACCAGTAATTGTTAGAGAAACAACTGGACATGGAAAACACGTCCAGCAGTAGCTCTCAAAATCATAATTAATAACTGAGACACCCTTGGTGTTTAAAAAGTGATTGAATTATTGTGACATCTAACAGAGAAAAATGATAACTTCATCATTATCATGGGATAAGATGTTAGCTAGAAAGAATATCATAATATTCAATTCACTAAGACCTACTTGTGTGAATTAGGACTTTCTATCTTGACCCAATTAAAAATAAAGGAAAGAAACCAGCTCAGCAGGGCACTGATTACATGTGTAACACTGTCCTTGTATGTTTCAGATTGGAATACAGTAATTAAGAGGCTAGACTTATTGTCCCATTAAGAAAATCTCACCAGTTATTATTTTTATATTTATTTTGGGAATTTTTGTTATATTTACATATTAATGAAATCATTTGGTATTGATCATTTTTCAAGGATCATTGTGTTAAGTATAAAATATTTCATGAAATTTTGTTTCAGTTTTTATACATATGTACAATGAGTCATGATATGAAATTTCTTCCACAGATTTGTTACATAAATTAGCACTAGAAAGTTTGAAAAGCAGTTTAAACAGTTTCAAACTAGAAAGTTTGAAAAGCTCAGTTTAAAACCTGAGCTAATTTAAATAAAGTATTTTGCTTATTAAAATAAAAATATTTCATTTAGTAAAATAAAACCCAGTTATAAATATACCTTTTGTATTGTCGAGCTTAGCCAAGACTTTTTGTTCTGCAACATTCCAAATGATCACTAAATTATCGGTACTGCCACTTGCAAACACATCAGGGTTATGTGGACACCAAGAGATAGCTGTGATTGTTTTTTTATGTTCAGACATAATTGCGTGAAGTTTGAATTCATTATAACGGTGATCCAACTAAAAAAAATATATAAATAAGACATTTCAGTGCTTCTTTTTAGATAACACACTTCTCATTAATAATCACATTAATTTTAAAAAGGTACATACATGAAAATTAGTATACCTAATAACATGCATGGTATGAACACATTCCAAGCCTTGGTTTGCTTTCAAGTGTTAAGTGTACTTAATCAAAAGAAAGAAATCATTTCTTAAAATTTTTATTTTAGTTCCAGTCAGCTGATACAGTGTACAACAGAGTGACCGACACTTCCACACATTAGCAGGGCTCATCACCAGCGTCCTCTGTAACCTCCAGCACCTAGTTCCCCCTTCCCTCCACCCTTCCCCATCAGTTTATTCTCTATAATTAAAAGTCTGTTTCTTGATTTGTCTCTCCCTCTCTTATTTTTTCCCTTTGCTTGTTTTGTTTTCTAACTTCCACATAGGAGTGAGATCATTATGGTGCTTGTCTTTCTCTGATTGACTGATTACACTTAGCGTCATACTCTCCAGCTCCATCCATGTTGCTGAAAATGGCAAGTTTCATTCTTTGTTATGGCTGAGCAATATTCCATTTATATGCCGTCCACTTCTTCGTCCATTCGTCAGTCTGTGGACGCTTGGGCTGCTTCCACAGTTTGGGTGTTATAAATAATGCTGCTACAATCATGGGGGTGCATATGGCCCTCTGAATTCTTGTATTCTTTGGGTAAATACCTACTGGCGTGATTTCTGGATCATAGGGTGGTTCTATCTTTAACTTTTTAAGGAACCTCCATACTGTTTTCCACAGTGGCTACACCAGTTTGCATTCCCACCAACTGTGCATGAGGGTTCCTTTCTCTCCACATTCTTGCCAACATCTTTTGTTTCTTGTGCTTTTATTTTTGTGTTTGTATTTTATTTTTCTTGTGCTTAGCCATTCTGGCAGGTGTGAGGTGAGATGTCCTTGTAGTTTTGTAGTTTGATTTGCATTTCCTTAATAAGTGATGATGAGCAGAAAAAAATCTGCTATTGTTTACCACTTAAGCCACTTTGAAATTTTGCTATAAAAAATAATGCTGGGCGCCTGGGTGGCTCAGCGGTTAAGCCGCTGCCTTCGGCTCAGGTCATGATCTCAGGGTCCTGGGATCGAGTCCCGCATCGGGCTCTCTGCTCAGCAGGGAGCCTGCTTCCTCCTCTCTCTCTCTCTCTGCCTGCCTCTCTGCCTACTTGTGATTTCTCTCTGTCAAATAAATAAATAAAATCTTAAAAAAAAAAAAAAAAAAAAAAAAATAATGCTGTAGCGAACATCTCTGCATATAAAATTTTGACTAACAACTTAATTATTTCCTAAGGTTTCCCTTCTATAATTTCTATATTTCTTACTACTTGAACTTCAACTATTCCTGAACAATGTCAGATGAAAATATTGTTAAGAAGAACCAAGTACAAGTGGAGTTTTGCAGTTACAATCATCTTAAGTTGGCTTGTTTAAATATATTTAAGTACATTTTCTGTACATTTAGGAATAGGTTTGTAAGGAATAGGTTTGTAAGTTTTAAGTCATTCAGTGACTTATCTGTGGTAAATACTGTGAATGTGTCTAATGTATCTAACAGAAAAACTGCTACATAAGTTAGAAATTCGGTGGAAGAGTCTATAAATACAGTAAGTACATGAAGAAGCTTTACTATATAAATTATCCAAGTAGTATCTTAAGTACAATATAAATACATATGGGGATTAATTTATTAATACATTCCTATTATATTTACAGTTCAGTATGACGAGTCTATACCATTACATTCAGCTGCACCATAAATTATTTTTAGAGTAGTTAATATATTATCACATCACAATTCAATGGTCAAAGGGAAAATTCTTATGGCATTTACAAGTATCATTTAATAGTTCAGACAGATGTGATAAAACGTCAGTATTATTATACAGAGTGTGACAAACTATCAGACTCTGACTGTACATTGACCCTAGGTATGATTTAATAAATATTCCCTTTGAAAATAACCTTAATATTTTATATTTATGTAGCATAATTTTCAAAGCATTTCAATTTAGACAATAACATTTAAAACAATACTGATTAACATAAGTTGAATATTAATGTCACCATTTAATATAAATGTAATTGTCTATTTGCATACTTTGAAACAAGTTTTTACAGGGAACTCTGTAATGAACTGTCACCTGAGTTTGTTTTAATTTTTAAATCAGGATGATTCTTAGTTTGTTTCAGTCTTTAATAACACATAAATTTTCTTCATAGGTTTTGTATATTAATAATTTTAGCTCAATCTTCCTAAATATTCAAGTCATAAAATGTCATCATAAAACTGGACAAATGTGAATACGAAAAAAAATAAGTTCTGCCTTTATCCATTCTCTGTCCTTACTCGCTGAAGGAATACTTTACCTAGACTGATATGTTATACTAAAACTCAGGTTGATTACTTGGTGTTCCTATAGTCTTGAATAATAGACTACATAAAATCTCAGTATTTTATTATTTAACTAGTTTATAGAGTAATGCTATTTTTTCTTTAATTTTCAATAAACTACACTATTGGTAATTAAAAGATTTTTATTCCAGAATAACGAATCATTTTTTTCTCTTCACTGAAATGCACTGTTGTTTCAAAACAACAACAAAAAATGTATCATTCAAAAAATATTTAATGAGTATCTTAAATTCCAGAGAGCAAAGAGTAACTTGAGAAATTCAAAGGTGAGGAAGACTGATTCTGGTAAAGGGAAGCAGGCAGAGAGACAGTCTATTTTATAAGGTCCTTTGCTATCACAAAAGTGGAAAAGGCAGAATATGGAAAATAGTTTATACACTTGAGCTGAGATTTGAAAGATGAGACTTTTATTATAGTATTTATAGTATTTATTATTTTATAGTCAGAGACTATGATAATAGTCGGGTGAGAAGGCTACAAACCCTAGGATTGCTCCTGGTTAACCTAAAATACAGGAGTGAGAAGCAGGAGCCAAACAGAGCTAACCCTCACGTCCGTGGTTCAGACGAGTGGTTGGCTGCTCACATAAAAATGCTGACTCCAGGTTTAAGAAAGTTTGTCCTGAATTTAAGATGTTTATAGCACCTTGATCTGGGGCAATTCAGAAGGCCATTGGCTCTTCAGACTGGAAACTGAATAGCGATGTCTGGATAGAGTTCAGACATGAAAAAAAGGAATTATAAAGGTTTGTATCTCAAGAATATCTCAAAATATTTTATATCTGCACGGTTTTTAATATAATGATCTCTAATGGGTAACCCATATTCTCTGATTTTTTTTTCTCATATGAAATGCTACTGAGCAAAGTCTGAAACAAATGAATAAATGAATTCCAATTATTTATATGGAGATATATTTTAAAAGCATTAAGTTCTACTGCTCATCACTCATAAACTGGAAGCTTTTAATTCTTGAGGAAATTTCTGACAAACAGCACATAAAGGTTGATGAAATCAATTAAGATTTTTAGTAACTTGAAACTATGATATAGGCATTTTCTAAAAGCTTGAATTACAAAGCCAATAGAGTATAAACAGCAGCAAAATATAATTATCAATTACATTATAGTACTTTTAAAACTTTTATGTAACAGGGATTTTAAAGTATGTACTAAATGTTAATTTTACCTAATAAAATGAGAAACCAAAAGCAACCAAAGTATTTTACCTGGTAAATATAGATGGCCAGAGTGGCGCAGTAGGCAAACCTGTCTCCATTGGCAGCACACACGTCCTTGTGCCACGGCTGACATCCCGCGGCCAGCAGTCCCACCTGCCTGACCTGGGACATGTTTGCCTTGAAAACCAAATTTGGAGAAATATCAGTCATTTTCATTATTCAAAAAACTTATTTATAGCTATCTTTATCAATCCTTATCTTTATGCCCTGAAAACAATATTTCTACTAGGACTATTGATCTCAGGGTATACTTTCAGAGAACGAGAGCTGAAATCCCCAAATGTCTAGAGACATCAAGGCATGTAATTCAAATGTGAAAAGCAAGAGATTAGAAAATGATCAATGACAAAGGACACAGGGCCGAGGACTGGGGATCCTAGAGGAGTGATGGGGAGCACAGTGAAACAGAAGGGGCAGATTCTAAGTAAAGGGCTCCAGTGCCACTGGAGAAGCTCCTCCACTGTTGCCAGATTTATGAAACTTCCAGAGAAATGGAAGCATCCAGAGTTCTGCGTAAAAGCTACCAATTTTTAAATACTGGTAATTCATTCAAAGCAGCAAATTCAAGGGTAAAACAATATTGGGAGGACTGTGGCCTCTGCCAGGGAACATCACTGTGTTTATAGTGACTCAGTGTCTTTGCACAAAGTATTTGCACAGGGCAGGTAGCCAAGCTGCGTTAACAATACTGCTCATTGTGAAGATGCGACAGAAGGAAGATGGAAACTACTGGTTACAAGATGTTGATGCGGCCAGTAGAAGACGGTGGAGTAAACAGGCAGCATCAGTCCGGCTGGGACTCAGCACGCAGGGATGGAGACCCAGCTCCGAGCCGGCCTAGAGCATGAGCTGGAGTCAGGCATCTAACCTCGTGTCTCTGTTCCTTCCATCTAAAAGAACCTTCTGAAAGAGGTTTTCCCTACCATTCCTCTCAGCTCCAGGGTTTCTGTGACTCTATGTGTAAACTTAGTTCTTCTAGGATGCTGGAGAATAGGAAGCCAAGAGTGAGGATGTTTATAAGTCTATGATCCTATTGAAAACCCAGATACAGGGGAAACACCAAAGCAAAAGCAAAAACAAAAAACATATTCTGAATATTACCCTATGTAGTTACTTCAAGAATGGCATTCAAGGGGCGCCTGGGTGGCTCAGTGGGTTAAAGCCTCTGCCTTCAGCTCAGGTCATAATCCCGGGGTCCTGGGATCAAGCCCTGCGTCGGGCTCTCTGCTCAGTGGGGAGCCTGCTTCCCCCTCTCTCTCTCTCTCCCTGCCTCTTTGCCTACTTGCAATCTCTGTCTGTCAAATAAATAAAATCTTTAAAAAAAAAAAAAAAAAAGAAGGGCATTCAAGAATACATTAATTGATCCAAAAAAGCTTTTTCAAGGCAGAATCTAGATCATTATTTGGTGTCTTTTCTAATACGGTCAAAATATTGGTCTAAAAATGAGGACTCTCAACATGAGACAATCTTCACTTATACCACAAAGATAAACCTTGCAATTATCAATTTTTCACTGTTAATTTATATCCGATTAAAATACAGAAAAATAATAAATAGCAATTGTAACCTTAAAATATTTTTGAAAAATTAAGTAAATACCTAGCAGATATAATAAATTTGGGTCACACTGACTAACATACCAAGTCAATTTTTAGTCAATACTTTGTTTATACTGTTTAAAAGTTTTATATTATTTTAGTAGCAAAATGTTAATGCTTTAACACAACATGCAAAATATCATACATGAAACATTAATACATAAATATATATATAATCTGAACTATGACACAAGTCTAATAGGTAACTAATTATTCAATGTATCCCCAGGAACCATCCACCTCAACCTGCCTCTTCTCTCTCTACCCTGCCACCTGGTTTATTTTTATTTATTTATTTATTTTTATTAACATATAATGTATTATTTGTTCCAGGGGTACAGGTTGGTGATTCATCAGTCTTACACAACTCACAGTGCTCACCATAGCACATACCCTCCCTAGGGTCCATCACCCAGACACCCCAGCCCTCCCACACCCCTCCATTCCAGCAACCCTTAGTTTGTTTCCTGAGATTAAGAGCCCTTTATAGTTTGTCTCCCTCTCTGGTTTCGTCTTATTTTTCCCTCCCTTCCCCTATGATCCTTTGCCTTGTTTCTCAGATTCCTCAAATGATCTATGAAATCATATGATAATTATCTTTCTTTGATTGACTTATTTTGCTTAGCACAATACGCTTTATTCCATCCACATTGTTGCTAATGGCAAGATTTCATTTTTGATGGCTGCATAGTATTCCATTGAATATATATGCCACATCTTCTTTATCCATTCATCTGTTGATGGCCACCTGGGCTCTTTCCATAGCTTGGCTATTGTGGACATTGCTGCTCTAAACATTTGGGTGCACGTGTCCCTTTGGATCATTACATTTGTATCTTTGGGGTAAATACCAGTAGTGCAATAGCTGGGTCATAGGGTGGCTCTATTTTCAACTTTTTGAGGAAACTTCATACTGTTTTCCAGAGTGGCTGTACCAGCTTGCATTCCCACCAACAGTGTAGGAGGGGTCCCCTTTCTCCACATCCTCGCCAATACCTGTGGTTTCCTGACTGGTTGATGTTAGTCATTCTGATTGGTATGAGGGGTGGTATCTCATTGAGGTTTTGATTTACAGCCATACCACCCTGAACGCACCCAATCTTGTCTGCTCTCAGAAGCTAAGTAGGGTCGGGCCTGGTTAGTACTTGGATGGGACACCTAGTGGTTTAAAACAAGCTACTCTGAACCAGAGATACTTGGTACCATCATTAAAAAATACAGCAGTGTCTCTTTATTATCTGCTTCTTCTTCAGTATCAGTGGAGTCATGTACTGACCATAACACTGCGTTTCTCCTTTATTTTAATGCTCAGCAATTAGTCTAGTCAGTTACATCATCTCTTAATTTATTAATTAAATTTATCTTAATTTATTAAAAAGTTACTTTCTTGTGTCTTTTCTATTTCATTTTCCACCTTCTAGAAAAGATCCCTTCTTTCCTCTTTCTTCCCCAAATCTATTGTCATCTTTTTTTTTAATAAACTAAAAAGTTATTTGAAGTGAAAAATTCCATGTAACCGAACCGTGCTTCAGTCTTTGAGTGCTTAACTATAAAAGTCTTCTTGCCCCCTTCCCCCACCCCTGCCTCAGCACCTGCATTTCCTCAAGCACTAGCATTCCTGACAAATTTTTTAAATATAAGTATTTGTTTAAACTAGTAATGTTACATTACTTTTCACTGAAAATTATATTAATTCAACCACAGGATGAGTTGAATAGGCTTTTATAGTTTATCTCTGGAGTGTATGATTACTATTAATAAAGTCTGTGTGTAAGTGAAAATGGTTTCTGATTTATGTTTAAGTGAATTTTGAGCTCATAGCTGCGAAAGAAACATTTAAGCAAACAAGTAAAATGGAATCATTTTTAAAATTTTTACTTTCTGTTGTTTTTAAAATCTTTTTAAAACTTAATAAATTGTTTTTAAGAGCAGTGTTAGTTTCACAGCAAAACTGAGTGGAAATTAAGAGTTCCTACTCACTCCCTAACCCCCAGTTACACACAACCTCCCCCACTATCAATACCTCCCATCAGACTAGTACATTTGTTACAATGATGAACCTACATTGACCCAACATCATCACCCAGAGTCCACAGTCTGCATTATGGTTCACTCTTGGTGTTATTCATTCCATGGGTTTTGACAAATGTAGAAGGTCATATATCCACCATTTTGAAATAGACACGAGGCCCTAAAAATCCTCTATGTTCTGCCTATTGATCTCTTCCTCTCTCAATAACCCCTGGAAACCACTGATACTGTTATACTCTCCATAGTTTTGCCTTTTCCAGAATATTGTATCATTGTAATTATACAGTATGTAACCTTTTCAAATTGGCTTCTTTAACTTAGTAATATGCATTTAAGTTTCCTCTATGTATTTTCATGGCCTGATAGCTCTTTTTAGCAATAAAAAATATTCCCTTTTCTAGATGTACCACTGCTTATGTATCCATTCATCTATTGAAGGACATCTTGGTTGTTTTCAAGTTTTAACAGTTATGAAAAAGCTGCTATAAACATCCATGCACAGGTTTTTGTTTAAACATAAGTTTTCAATTCATTTAGGTAAATCACAAGGAATGGCAAAGGAGGTGATTACTGGATCCCAGTAATATATTTTATAAGAAATGATCAAACTGTCTTCTAAAGTGGCTGCACCATTTGCATTCCCACCAGAAATAAATCAGAGTTCCTGCTATTTCCCATCCTCACCAGCCTTTGGTGTTGTCAGTGTTTTGGAGAAGCCATTCTAATAGGGATGCAGTAGTAACTTACTATTGTTTCAATCTGTAATTCCCTATGTCAGACATCTTTCCATATACTTACAGGCCATCTACCTTCAGTGAAGGGTCTGTTCAAGTCTTTTAATTTGCTAGAGGGGCTCAAGAACTCAGATAAATATTTTACTGGATTACTTGTTTATTAAAAGAGGATATAACTCAGGAACAGCCAGATAGAAGAGGCACATTAAGGCAAGGGCTGTGGAAAGGGGCAAGGAGACTGTCTCAGACCACATCAACTGGAGAGCCCTCTGAACCCTTTCCTTTTGTGTTTTCCTGCAGGCTTCATTATAAAGGCATGATCGATTAAATCACTCTCCGCTGTCTATCTTTCAATATCTAACTCTTCTCCTCTCCCACCTTATGGTCAAGGGGTAGGACTAAAAGTTATAACCCTCTAATCATAGGTTGACTCCACCAGCAATCAGCCCCCTCCTCAGGTGCTTTCTAAAAGTCACCTTATTAGCATAACAAAAGACACTTAGGGCCCTCAACACTTGGGAAATGGGGTCATCTGAATGACTAAATATGTATTTCTTACAAATCACAATATCATTAAATGTTATTATTGATTCAATTTCTTTAAAATGTAGGCCTATTCAGATTCCATATTTCTTCCGTGAGTTTGGCAAATTGTATCTTTAAGACTTGGTCCATTTCATCTAGGTTACCAGATTTTGGGGTAGGAAATTGATGTAGCATTCCCATATCATCCTTTTAATGTCCACAGGTTATATAGCGATATCCCTTCTTTCATTATTGGTATTAGTATTATGTTCCTTCTCTCTTTTCTTCTTATTTACTCTAGCTAAAGTCTAATAGATTTTATTGATCTTTTCAAAGAAGAAGGTTTTAGCTTTGTTGATTTTCTCTACTGATTTTCTATTTTTGATTTCACTGATTTCTGATCTAAATTTTTATTATTTCTTTTCTTCTCCTTACTTTAGATTTAATTTGCTCTTCCTTTTCTAGTTTTCCAAAGTAGAAGCTTAGAAGATTAAATTTAGATTTTCCCTCTTTCCTGGTATAAATTTCCTCTAAGCACTGCTTTTGCTGCATCCCATAAGTTATGTTGTCGTGTTTTCAATCTCATTTAGTTCAAAATGCTATTTTTCTTTGATCCATGTGTTATTTAGAAGACTGTTGCTTAGTCTCTAAGTATTTGGGGACCTTCAAGTTACATTTCTGTTATCAGTTTCTAGTTTAATTCTGCTGATGTCTGAGAGAAGACCCTATATTATTTCTATACTTTTAAGACATTGAGATGGATTTTATGGCCCAAAATATGGTCTGTGAATGTTCCACGTGAGCTTGAGAAGAATGTGCAAGCAGCTGTTGCTGGAGGAAGGGTTCTATAGGTGCATCAGGTATAGTTGACTGGAGATGCTATATAGTTCAACTTCGCTCTTCCTGATTCTGTCTGGCAGATCTGTTCAGTCTGACAGAGCAGTAAAGTCTCCAACTATAATAGTGTGCTCATCTATTTCTCCTTGCACTTTTATCAATTCTTGCCTCGTGTATTACAATACTCTGCTATGAAGACACATACACATTAAGGACTACTGTGTCTTTTTGGAGTACTGACCCTTTCATCACTATGTAATATCCCTCTTTACCCTTGGTCTGAATTCTGCTCTGTCTGAATTTAACATACTTACACCCACTTCTTTTAATCAGTGTTAGCATGGTGTGTCTTTCTTCACCACTTTACTCTGAATCCATATATGTCTTAACATTTAATTTGAGTTATTTGTAGACAACATATAGTTGGGCCTCTGTCTTTTTATTAGTGCATTAGACCAGTGATGTTCAGGGTAATTATTGATACACTTGGATTAGTATCTACCCCATTTTTACTGTTTCAGTTTGTTCCTGTTTTTATCTTCCACACTTTTCCTTTCTTTTGTGGTTTCAACTGAGCACTTTATATGATCCATACTTTTTTCTTCTTCCTTAGCATATCAATCATGTCTCATTTAAACTTTTTGTGGGTGGGGGCGCCTGGGTGGCTCAGTGGGTTAAGCCGCTGCCTTCGGCTCAGGTCATGATCTCAGGGTCCTGGGATCGAGTCCCACATCGGGCTCTCTGCTCAGCAGGGAGCCTGCTTCCCTCTCTCTCTCTCTCTGCCTGCCTCTCCATCTACTTGTGATTCCTCTCTGTCAAATAAATAAATACAACCTTTAAAAAAAATTTTTGTGGGTGATTATCCTAGACATTATAATATAGATTTACAAGTAATCCAAGTCTACTTTCGAATCAACACCATATCGCTTCTCAGGTAGTGCAGACACCTTATAATAACCGAATATCCCTGAGTCCTCTTCCGTCCTTTGTACCACTGCTGTCACTCCGCTCACTTCCACATCGGCAACACAGCACATGGGTATGTATCTGTGCGAATGTATATATATGTGATTAAAGCATACGTAATTGGGGCACTGGCTGGCTCAGTCAGTTAAGCATCTGCCTTTAGCTCAGGTCATGATCCCAGAGTCGTGGGATCAAGCCCCACATTGGGCTCCCCGCTCGGCGGGAGACCTGCTTCTCTCTCTGCCTGATACTCCCCCTGCTTGTGTTCTCTCTCTCTCTCTCTCTAATAAATAAATGATATCTTAAAAAAAAAAAGCATACATAATCAAATCCATTGTTGTGTTTTTGTTTTAAACAAACTGTTCAAACTGTTAACAAGGTCACAATTAAGAAAAATGAAAAGTTTTATTTTACTTTTACTCATACATTCTCCAATACTCTTCCTTTGTTTATGCAGATCTGAGCTTTGGATCTATTATCACTTACCTTCTCTGAAAAACTTCTTTTAACATTTGTTGCAGGTCTACTGGCAACAAATTTCCAAATTTTTGTTTGTCTGAGAAAGTCTTCATTTCTCTTTCACTCATGAAAGATAATTTCACAGAGTATGGATTTCTTGGCTGGTATTTTATTTCTCTGAACACTCTAAATATTTCATTCATTCTCTTCTTGGTTTCATGGTTTCTGAGAAGTTGAATCCCGATTTTTATACTTGTTCCTCTGGTTTTTGTTTTTTGGGTTTTTTTTTCAAGATTTTCTTTCTTTCTTTCTTTCTTTTTTTTTTTTTTTTTTTTTTTTTTTTTTTTTTTTTTTTTTTAGTTTGAATATGATTTGCCTAGGTATAGTTTTGTTGTTTTGTTTCTTGTTTTTTGCATTTAACATGTTCCATATTTCCTGGGTTTCCTGGGTCTGTGATTTGCTGTCTGACATTAATTTGGGGAAATCCTAAGTCACTGCTTCAACTGTCGCTTCTGTTGCTTTCTCTTTCTTCTTGTTTTGGTATTTCCAGTAGGTGTATGACACACCTTTTCAGTTGTCCCACAGCTCTTGGATATTCTATTCTGCTTTTTATTTCCCCATTCTTCTTTCTCTTTTCTTTTCCGATCTGGAAATCCCTACTGTCATATCTTCAAGCTAAGAAATTCCTTCCTCAGCCCTAACGAGTCTACTAATGAGCTCACTAGAGGCATTCGTCATTTGCTGGTGTTTCTGGTCTCTAGCATTTCTTTTCGATTCTTCTTAGAATTTCAATCTCTCTGCTTAAACTATCCATCTGTACTTGTATGTTGCCTAATTTTTAAATTAAAATCCTTAGCATATTAATTATAGTTTCTTCAAATTCTTGGTCTGATAATTCCAATGTTCTCTGCTCTAAAAGGTTGTAATAATTTGCCTTGTGACCTCACTTCTCTTAGAGATCTAAAAAGAGTGGTTGATTTTTCAGTTTGTTCAGCTTTTTATCATTTTAGGCCAGAGTGAGACTTCTTAGCTCCTTACCTGCCAGACTAGAAACTCCAAATCCCTCTGCTATGTATTAAAAATAAATAAGTTACTTCAAAATTCATTTTGTCAATGTATTTTTACTTTAATTATCAGTATACTTTGATTAACTACTTTTTAAAATTTACTACTTTTTAATTTCTAAGTGTAGAGAATATAAAAATTTCAATACTGTCATATAATTTGGTATGACCTTGCTTCTAAGCAGCTTTCACAAGTCTTACAAGATAACAACTTAATTCCTTTTTAAATTCAGAGTTGAATAATTTGTCCAAACCAGCCATCAAAGTAATAAGCAGGATAAAACAAAATGGAAATTTACTGTAAAGATCTATGATTTTGAATAAAATTTGAAAAAAATGTACATCATTAAATATATCAATACTATTGCATTTCTAAATCTTAATTAGGTATTTAAACGGGCAGTACTGGGCCACCTGGGCTCAGTCATTAAGCATCTGCCTTCAGCTCATCATGATCCCAAGGTCTTGTGATCGAGTCCTGCAAGGAGCCCCCTGCACAGAGGGGAGTCTGCTTCTCCCCCTGTCCCTCTCCCCTGTTCATGCTCTCACTCTCTCTCTCGAGGAAAAATTAATAAAATCTTTAAAAAATACAAATAAAAAAGTAAATGGGCAGTATTTGAAATTTCCACATTATTTTTCAAAAGTATTATTAAAAACATATGTAACATGATGTAGCTTTTATTAAGTAATGTTTGTAATTGCTAAGGAGAAAAAAGAAACATCTGGAACATTTTGTTATTTTTGTAGTCAGCATGAATGGTTACATAACTAATGATCCTGCATTACTAAAAATGGAAGATGTTCAACTGCAGGTATATTCCAAAATATATGCCTTTTTAAAAACATAAATCCTAAAAAAACATGTCACATATTTGGTAAATAAGCATATATTAACTGAATGTAACAGTTAATTATAGATTTCAGATAAATATTATGTACTTTTTTGTATCCTTACTTTAGAATAGGTTGCATTTTTAGGTGAATGATTTAAGAATTTCCACATCCATTCTAAGGATTTGTTGCTTCAGAAAAATATAATCTTACTGGCCCAGAAACAACATGCACACTTTAAAGACGAAGTACTAAGCCCCTGTGGTACACTGAATACTGTAGAGTTACAAAAGCTTTGGGAAGAAAAGTGTGAGCATTGTGTCACCCCACATATAAGTGACAGTGTTAGGAGCCTGGCAACAGCCTACTTGCAAAGACAATTTTTTGCAAACTCAATTTTTTGTTTCAATCTCATACAAAGCACCACACATACATTATAATTACAGTAAAGATGCTGTTCACATTAAGTATACGAAATTCTTTAAAAAACAAATGGTAAGAGTATATTTACATTAGATTTGTGTAATATTAAAGTTCACTTCTGAATATGCAAGAAAATGTTGATATGAAATAATCACAATGAATTTTAAAATACAGCTAGAGTTACAACACTGCCAAATGCAAAATTGTAAAACTAAGCTAAAATCAAGTTCATATGTATCTATAGAAATATATACCTATGCTATAAATATTAATTATATCAAAATAATGCTATCCTAATTTTGTACTAAAGATCAAACTCACACTTGTATGTGGTTTTTCAAATACTACATTTCTAAATTACAACTTTAACTAAAAAATCCAACTTATCTTTTCCTGTGAACTTTAAAAGAATACTCTATTCCCACCAACAGTGTAAGAGGGTTCCCCTTTTCCTGCATCCTCGCCAACATCTGTTGCACACTGAGTTACTGCTCTACTTCATGTAAAATGTACTAACGCCACAACCATACTTTCATTCACCCCATACAGTCCTTTGTACTATTATCAAATATGTTCTATCTATGGACATTATAAATCCCATGCTTCAATGTTATAACTTTGCTTTTAAATAAATTAGGAGAAAAAATTTCTATTGAAAAATTTGCTATGCTGAATGCTGATGATTACATGGGACATATAAGCACATACACATCATCTGAAAAATACAGGCTATACTTTTAGAAGAAATTGAAGTCCATATTCATGTGCCAGTTTTCATTATTTAGAATAGTATCTTTCATTCTCACCTGAATCTATGTAAGAACTGACTAAAACTTGAGAAGCTCAACCTCACAAAGACAACAATATTGTAATTTCAGGGTTGAACTGTATCTGTATACAGTAACAGCTGCTTCTGTACTCGGTCTCAGCCAGGAGTTCATTTATAAAGGCCGATGGTAGTATTAAAGGGCAGACTGGAGTCATGATGGAAAACAAGATTTTGAATTCCCATCATCTCTACGAACTACCCTTAGTCACTAAAGGAGCACCCAATTTTAGTGAAAAGCATTTCAGCAAGTTAGTATGCCCTCCCATTGAGAAATACATGGGCTATAATTGAAAAAAACACCCTTTGGTTCAACATCAAAAATGCATTTACCATTACATTTAAAGTGCACACACACAACACAAACACAGGGTCCTGGCACTGCAGTGTGTATGTGGTCTGGTGGGACTTATTAAACTCATAAGCTGGAATATTTCCATCATTGAGGGATAAGATTGAAATTCAGAATGACAAGCTACCCACTGGTTCTCAGTCTGTTCTCTGAGAACACTTCAGGGTCCCTAACACGACGATTATTCTCCGGAGTTTGCTATTAACCGGCTGCAGAGATGTTTACCAGTTTGTTTTAGAATTGGGGAGAAAAATTTTTTTTTAGGAAAAGCCCAAAGGCAGGAAGCTTTAAACTGCTGAGGAATTACAATTAAAAAGATAGGGGAAAGGAAGTAAAATACTGAGAAAATGTCTTTCATGGACGTGTGGAGGAGGGACCCCGTGGAAGCAAGGTAGGAGAGAAACGCACGCTTCCTATCTTTGGTATTGTTTGCCCTCTGACTCGACGGGGAGGAAAGCTGGAGACACTGCAGGAAGATACTCTGGCTCTTGGTTCCACTCATTAATAAAAAGAAAAGTCCAGCTGTGTAAGAAAAGAAAAATCCACAAAGTGCTTTCATTTAAATAATAAAGAAATCTTCCATTCAAAACGTGAAAATAATAAAAACGACATTGTATTGTTTTATGCTAAATCCATTTTGATTAGATGCACTTTTAAATAGCAGTTTTCTACTCTTTCTATAATAGATCAGAACAGCTATTTTCAAAATACTATATAAAAGTTGCCATGGTAACAATGCAAATCTTTTGAAACATAATTAATTGCCCAAAAATTCATCAGATAGAACATGGCACCTTTCTTCAGAAAATTTTTGCACTTTCTTTTACAATATTAATGTAATATATAGTATTATCATACACATCTTCTATTTCATTAAATGTTTTTCTTTATGTAAAATGACTATTAAAAGTATTGCTGTTTTTATACGTTAATCTCATTAACAAGAATCTATATTATATTTCAAGCCTGAAGACAATCTGAAAATATTAAGAATTCATGAAACAAGGACAGAAAAAAAAAATCTTTTCATCAATGTACGATTATGACTATATTTATATATTGTCTTCTTACCTCTGCTTTGGAATCTACCAAGTATTTTATTTACCCTCAAAATATTTCAATGCAAAAGTGTCTGCAACATAAATTACAAAGAAATACAGCTGCATGCGCAGGAAGCAGTAAAACCCACAGAAAATCATAATCACAACATAAATATATCTTACTCTTTGTAGTCCTTCATACCAATCATCTTGCTCAAACCAATTTGAAATGTAAGTCATCCAAGCCATAGAACGTTTCTACTTTAATCAAGGCAATTGGAAAGTCGGCATCAGAATAGTCAGCACCTAAAGTAACAATAATGGGTTTCAACCAAACAGCTTTACCAAAATCTGCCTTGTGAAATGTTGTTCAGTACATGAAGCTAGAAGCCCACAAACATTTCAGCTGAAACAGTTTTAATAATTTACAAATTGTAGTATCTGTAAAAATAATGCTATACCAGAAAATGTAAGCCTATACTCCAATAGGAAAGAAAAATCAAATAATCATTACATTGTATAGTACCAGCAAATGCTTTAGCAAACATTAGGCTTTCGGTTTTCATTCTAAAAAAATATTTGATTCAACTGTTGTAAGAAATAGACAAATTACATCTAAAAGTTACCAAGTTACAAATAAGGAATCCAGAGAAACCACAAAGCAACAGGGGGTAGGAAAGTAGTTCTATTTTCAACCTTAGGAGTTGGAGATAAAACCAGAAGAAAGCTTCTAGGTTAAAGGTGTACAACGACAAGGCCAAGTCTGTATTTCTGTTTGCTTCCATCTCTGCACTTGAGAGTTAAATCATTTTACCGTTAGCTGATTGCTAATAACCTAAGGGCCTCAAAAAGTTTGGAGACCCCACATCACTTCGTAGAGGGCTAATATGTTCCACAGAGAATCAAAATCACATGAATCTGGCTTCTTTTTCATTTTACTCACTGCTGGAAGATACTATTTACTAGCCACGCTAAATAAGAGACTTCCTGGTACCCTGGAGGATACGTGGACTTCAAATTATCCTCTAAGGTTCAGAAGGTTCACCCAACGTAGAGCAGCGAGCTCTGACCTTCCCCTCCTTAAACACATCAAACCATGACACCTCCGTGGAGAAAAAAGGAAAGAAGAGATAGAGTGGGGGAGGGGGGCTACGAAAAAGAAAAAGGAAATGTTTGGGTAATTTGAGTGTCTCATTCTTCGGATCCTAAACTAAGACAGCATTTGTTCCGGTGTAACAAAGGTACACTTCTAGGAAAGAATGTGGAAAGCACCACCATGGCTGACTGAAAACAGCCTTATTTCTAAAAATTTATCAGATGGAACATGGCACTCTTCTTCAAACTAATTCTTCTCTCTTTTTTTCCAGAAATAGTTTCCAGTATCTGCTTGAAGCCTCAGGTCAAAATGTTTGGGAACAGGCTCTCACTTCCACAGGAAGTTGTAGGGCTGACATAATCTCTAGTTATATTTGTTTATATCTGATTACTCCTGATTCTGGACCCTTTCAACCACCTCGGAACACTCTTCACTTCCTCCTGCATTCCCCATTTCGGTGACTATCGTTATGCTCAGAGGGTGACCTGAGGTAACAGCAGGCCATCTCCACCTCTTCCGTCACCTTCCCCTCCCTGTTCCACTACAGTCATCACCAAGTCTTCCCAAACGATCTTTAAAATACCTCTTCAAAAGGCCCTTCTCTCCATCTCTCATGTCAATGTTTTAGTGAAACCCCTCATCATGTCTGGGATGAAGAAATAAAATAGTTCCGTCACTCATACCCCTGCTTGCACTGCTATTCCTGAACATGTTCTGTACCATCGCCACTTTGTGCCTGTTAGTTTCTAAATGCTTTTGCCTGAGCTCTCCTTCCCCTTTTGCTGTGAATAATGAGATCTGCCACTTTTATGGTCTTCTAAGACACAATTTAAAAATGCTCCTTCTTTGAAGACTCTCAAATGCACCAAATTCCTCATCTGCTTGCATTTACATATCTGCAAGGATTAGATACTGATTACTTGCCTAGATACAAACTATGAGTTCCCCAAGGCAGAGGAACTTGCCTTATTTGTCTTTGTATAGAAAATACAAAATGTTTGTTCGGTGAATTGACACTCACAGCCCTAGAAGTCTGCCAACTAATGGCAGTTCACATGAAGTAAACTTACATATTTCTGAAATCTGGAAAGGGTCTAAAGAAAGGTATCCAAGTGACAGCAACATACTCACCAGCAAATGAAATGGACTACTATTCAATTCCTTATAGGGAAATGGCTAATCAAATCATTTAAGACATTTAAGCATAAAATTAAATGCCAACTTGAATTGGTAAAATTATTTTATAATCATATCAGACTCAAGAATATTTATTATATCATTTTAAATACAATGTATTTAAAGTGAATACCTTGTTCCAAGGGCACACAATAGTTCGATGCTTTATTTTGTGATATTTTTCCATGAGCACTATTTACCATATTTATAAGAATTAAGAAAAGTAAAATATCTCATGTAATCCCAGATGAAATACTACCTTGCATAAGGATACATACTTCCAGATGGTAGTCAGATGTTTTGAGGATCTGAGAATGAATAGAATCTGGTTCATTTAGTGTAAGAACAACAGTTTTCAACTCACACATCTGCCTGATGGGTTAGGACTGTCTGGAGGGCAGAGCTAAGGCCTGTAGCTGACCTCAGAGGGGAAGCATGTCATGATCACTGTGCAGTAACTGAGGCAGGAAGAAGACAGTCACAGTGGCACTTAGTCCATAGATTTTTTTTATCTGGGCATTAGTTCATGGGGTCTAATTGACTAATTTTTGCTAAAATCACAAATTTAACTTAATTCAGAGTCAGAAAGTCCTTACTACCTCTATGACTAGTGATGGAAGGAAACAATAATCAAAGGGACACGTCAGGTTAAAGAAAATAAAGAGAATGAAGTAAATATTGTATATAGTCAGAAAACTTCCTGCAGGCATTCATATCCAAACACACAAGGAATCTGAAGTTTGATTATCAGTTCTGACTTTTTTATATCTCTCTCTGTATCCATCTGTTTGCCATGACCCTGTCATGGGCAGACTATAAACCACCGCCTATTGCCTTTGGACTTGCCCTGTGACTTGTTTTTCTCAGTGATACGTGGGCAGAAATCAGATTATTCCAGTTCTAAGCTTGGTTAAAGGGCTTATTTCCATTCATACCCTTGTGCCTCAGCCATCAATGCAAGAACATTCCAGGGCTACCCTGCTGGTCAAAGAAGGACAAGAGACACCAGGAGAAGAGCTGCCACAGATCTAAGTGAGAAGCAGAACCACTTGGCTCAGCCAAACCTGTTATATATTTTTTATACTTTATATAAAAAATACTTTATAAAAATACTTTATAAAAAATACTTATTTTTTATACTAGGTATATATATTTTATATACCTAGTATTATACTTGTGAGCATGATAAATGGTTAATGTTGTATTTTGCTGGGTTTTGGAGTGGTTGATAACAAAATGTATTTGTGGCAATAGCTAACTGACACATTACCTCTTGAGTACAAGACAAGAGGCACTCTCCAGGGAGATCAGTTGATGAAATCAATATTCTCTCCTTACCTACATGAGGAAATTGGGGTCTACTGACAGTAGGAAATAAGCAAGATTTATTGAGTTATGCTTATGTCCTTAGCAAAACAGTTTTAAAAGATAGGATTTTTTAAATGAATCAAATATAGCAAGACATATTTATATAAGGAATCTGAGTTATCTCACATTCTTTTTCAAATTCTAAAAATCATTGAGAAACAGTTGAGTTTTTCTTTTCATAAGAGAAAAGTAATCAGCACATTTTGTATGATCCATTCATGTGCATGTGATGTTCCCATTTTGCGAGGACTCTCTCTTTTCAGAAGTTGCTTTATGATTCTTTAGAATTAGACAGAATGGTGAGGACCAAGTAGGAGATATAGCAATTTTAAGTAAAGTAGGGCCTGCTCTCTTTCTGAGAAGCTGGTCATATCGGGCAGTCATCAACATCCTACTATAAATATGGGGATTAAAATCAAGATGCAGGGGCGCCTGGGTGGCTCAGCGGGTTAAGCCTCTGCCTTCGGCTCAGGTCATGATCCCAAGGTCCTGGGATCGAGCCCTGCATCAGGCTCTCTGCTCGACAGGGAGCCTGCTTCCTCCTCTCTCTCTGCCTGCCTCTCTGCCTGCTTGTGATCTCTGTCAAATTTTTTAAAATAATAATAATAAATAAATAAATAAATAAAATAAAATCAAGACCCATGTCAGTAGTCCCTGGTCTAAAAATGAAAGTACTGTAAGTTCTCTGGTTGTGATTTTATGTGAACCTAATTGTGCCACATCCTGAAATGTTTATTTCTGCTTTCTTCTGCCTATGTTGATAATGTTTTCTTTTACTCATGCCTATTTAAAATCCTAAACAGAGTAAAATGACACGTTCTGCCTATCCTAATGTTTGAGCTCTGTGAGGTCTATTTTGATTCTACATTTAGATTTTTCCATCCAGTTTTACCTGATATCTTAGACCAAGATACTGGCTTCATCCTCTGAAATTGTGTTTGCAAGCCATCTTTTCTGTACAGAATTCATCCCTTACCTACTGTACTCTTACCTACTGTACTATCCGCAGTTCCTACACTCACTCTCTTAGTCAGTCCCCATCTCTGCTGTCTTATGAGACAGAAATTATAGTTTAAGCTGCCTAACAAACTAAGTAAACATGTGAGATAAGCACAGACCATTGCTTATTCCAACAGGGTAGAATGAAGTATAAAATAAATGGCATTGCTCACAATTACTCTCTTTCATTTGCCTATATCTGCCCTGCCTAAAGTCATGGTAGGATAGGTTAGGGGAGAGGATGGGGGTTGGAAAGACTCAGGATATGCACACAGGCCTCGTGTAAGGGCCTCAAGATGACCGTGATCGGGGACCATCTGTCTGCTCTCCTTACTATGAACAGATACTCTTGAGGCATCTGTCAGTGAAGGGCAGATGACAGAAGCATTACCTCAGACAATCTGGGGGAGCCGGCCATCCCAACCAGATTACAATTCTACATAAAAATGTCAAGAGGAAGTCTGAGTTAGAGAGCAGACACAAAGTTTACCCGGTGTGTTTACCCGGTGTGCTCCGAAACCTCAGAATGATTCTATAAACTGAAAAGACTGCTACTTACAAGACCCTGGCTTCCAGCAACAGCAGAAAAGTATGTACACACACACACACACACACACAGACACACACACACACACACACACACACACACACATACTTGCATGCATATCTCTAATTCTATTACGCACAACTAGAAAATCTGGATAAAAATATGTAAAATCTCAAACCAAAAAAGAACCCCAAGAGAAGTTCAAAGGGTCTACCCAGGCACTTTTTCTTTGGCAGTAGTGGCAGGGTGTGGGGCGGGGGCAGGGAATTCTACTTATTCCCCAATAAGATCTGCCTATGAAAGTAGTAGCTAAAATACTGAAAAGTTATGGAGAGCTTCAGTATTTCCATGGGGCCTGAGGGGGAAAAAAGCCTGGAATTCAGATGCTGACAAAGAAAGAAGTGATGTAACATTGGTGTCCTTTCAGTGAGAGCTACCTGGGTCTACATTTTAAGATAAAGACTGAAATAGAATGAGACTGTCCCTTACAAGGACTGAGGCTCAGCTTCAGATAAATTCAATGACAGGATTTGGTTGGTCTTCCCTATCCTACTGCTTTCTAAAATCAAAAGTTTATGTTCTCTCTGGAGTAAGATCACATTAAATTTTCAGGCTGGAAAGTAGTCAAAGAAATTCCAGAGAGCAACAGGCCCCTCTCTGAAGAGAGAGAACATACTAATAGTTTCACCATTGACAAGGCAAGGGAGAAAGATGTGATTGTCACAAAAGCAGGTAAGAAAACCAAATCAGATAAAATGTAAGTAATTCCCCAAAGGCCAAAGTGAACTAGAGCATCAGTTTAAGAATGACTAGATGCAAGTTGGGTTTGCACTCAGTTGTGAGATCTTCTCCACGGGACTCAACTGGGTACTTAGGAGAAAGACTGGGGGCAAATCAGACATGGTCCCCCTCAGTGGCTCAGACACGCAGGAAGCAACTGGCTGTAGAGAGCTGACAGGCATGAAACACTACATATGTGCATGATTCCTCTCATACAAAACAAATCCTTCAACTACTAGGAGAGAGAAAACAAACACCCTCACTGCCAGGGACAATGGGGGAAGAGAAAAAGCAAATCTTATCTGTCTCCAGGAAGAGACAGAAAGTCCTCCTTCCTGACTCCAGGTACTTCTGTGAGAAGGGAAGAAGCAAAAGCTGTCTGTCCCTGGGCAGTGGGCAGGAAGGCATCTCAGACTCCCAGCCAGTACCAAAACAAAGCACAGATCTGCCACTGATTGAGGAGATTCAACAAAATGGTCTCCTACTCAACACCCACCATAAATACAAAGCATAGTTTGGCTGCCCCAGAAAAGGCTTCGGGAGGAAAAGACACAAATCTCCTCTAAGAACCAGATTCCCCCAATCTGGGAGATAAAAATCGTAATACAGTCATACACTGGCATACAGTAATTAAAATGAACTATGCACAACAAAATGGATAAACCCTAAATGTAGTAAGAATTCAAAGTCAAACATGAAAGTCAAATATACATATTGCATGATTCTATCTATAAAAAGCTTAAACACAAGCAAAACTAATCTACACTATTAGAAGTTATGAGAGAATTTTCTTCAGGCAGAAGGAAGTAGTGACAGGAAGCAGCCATGAGAGGGATTTCTAGAAAGCTTACAATCTTTCTTTTATGCTAATTATGCTAATGAGCACATTTTGCTGGTACAAAACACTAAACTGCACATTTCTGCTGTCAGGTATATAATCTAAATTTTAAAAATTACACACTAAAAATCCACAGCAGTGTTTTCTAATACTAACACAATTAAAAGGGGGAAAAACCCAAAATGAACTTGTCCATATACAGATACCGTATAATTGGATTCTGTTGGTAATTTCACTTGGACACTTTATTTCTTAGAGTTTTCAGCTTCACTTGCCACTCCCAGCCATCATATTTCGGGACACATTAGCTTAAGTCTCTCTCTTGAGATATGGCACTAATACCTCTTAATCCACAAAGTATTTTCAAAAGCAGTGACAGGGACAAGCAGATGAGGAAGATGGACACAAAGAATGAACTCACAGCAAGAAATGAGGCAAAACTGATCTACCTTGAAAAGCTGAAAAGGACCAAGGTGGACTACATTAGGATGCATGTTTGGCGATCCAAAAGGAATACTAAGAGGGAATGTGATGATTGCCATGACAGTCCAAGTGGTACCATGAATGTCACGCCCACGACACACCCTCTCTCCCCTTAATTTCTGTTATCCCACCAGGAATGTGCACCTGAGCAGATCTCCACAAGCACATTCCAACGTGCCTAAAGAGATCCATAGAGTCAGAGAGTTCCAACCCAAGCATTTCATGCTTCACCAGACCTTCAAAGCATTAAACAACCACATCCAAAGAAACACTGAAAACTCAAATTCCAAAATAATCTCAAAGCTCACCCTTGAACACATCAGTACTGCTCACAGTACTCCCAACTTTTAATGATTCTAATCATTCATAATGAAGTGATAAATCATATAGTATACTTCTCTTTAGCTTAGGTCACTTAGTGTTTTTAATGTGTAGTTATAAACAAAATAGATGAAAGTGTAGTATTTTTAATCAGAGAAGAGAATATATACAAAATTAAAATAAAATGGACACTCTAAGACTAAACGACACCATATCTGAAATTCAGATCTCAGTGGATGATTTTATTGATAGACTGAATACGGCAGAAGTCAGTATCAGTGCAGTGGTATCAGTAACTAGCACATGGCAAAACTAATAGAGAAAAGAAAGAGTGAATAAAACAGAGAACAAGAAAGAGACAGGAGATGCTGAAAAGTTACACAGAGATGGAATGGGAGTCTCCAAGGGGGAAGAAACATAACAGAACCTATACTCAAAGAGAAAAAGAATGAGAAATTTCCAAAATTGATTTTAAAAAATCAAGTTCCTAGAGCTCACCAAATCCTGAGCAAGGTAAGTTAAAGCAGAACTACATCTAGGAATACCACAGTTAAGATGCTGAAAATGATGGCCAAAGGAAAAAAATCTTTGACGTGGTCACAATATTGTCAAAGATCAATCAAAATAACAAAAGTCAAAAGATAATGGAATGACATTTTTAAAGTTAGGAGGGAAAAAAAATAACCACACACCTAGAATGCTACTATACCCAGTGAAAATACAGCTGGAGGCAAAAATTATGATATTTTCATACACACAAAAACTAAGGAATTTATTACCAGCAGGCTGGAACTAAAAAAACATTAAAGGGAGTTCTTCAAGCAGGAGGAACATGGTCCCAGGCAGAAAGATGAAAATGCTGGCAGTAAGTAAGATCATCAGAAAAAGGACATATGTGGTTAAATAGAAGTAGATACTAACTATACAATAATTGCAATGTCTTCTGAAGTTTAAAATATTTGTAACATTAACATATGCAAACAGTAACACAAAACGTTAGAGCAGATTAAATGTAGTTAGGATCCATGAAGAGGTAAAAGTAATCACTTCTATTAAATGGTTAAAAGTTAAAGTTACATATTAGAATTTCCAGTATAACTACAAAAAAAAAAAGTATTAAGTGAATCAAAGGAAAATGTAATTAGTAAAAAATTTGTGAAGAAGAAAACAGAAGTTTGTACATGTAAATCAAATTATAACACCTATACACCAAATGAGAAATGGATTAAAGTTACAAGTAAAAGTAAAATTGGCACTCTCCACTAGAAAGCTCAACCATATACGCTTTATAGGAGTCACACTTTACTGGCAAGTTATAGGATGGTTGAAAGTCAAAAGCAGTAAATTATTTACTAGAAAACTATTAACCAAATGAAAGCTCTTATAGTTGTATCAATAAAAAATAAATTTTAAGGCAAGAAATATTACTAGAGAGACAGAGGGATGTTACTGAAGAATAAAGGGGGATCTGACTAAATGATACGGCGGTTCTGAAACTGCTCCCGCATGACAGGACGTGCAAACGTATAAAGTGAGAATGACAGAATTGAAGGAGAAATATACAGATCTATAATCATAATGGGAAACTTGAAGTAATAAATCTCAATATCTGCTAGAAGAGGAAATCCTGTAGAAGTGGGAAGGACCCGAACATAGTCAATAAAATCGGCCCAACGGACGTATACAGACTACTGTACGTAACAATGACAGAGTTCCCATTCTTTCCAAAGATAAGCCACCTGCTGAACCATAAGGAAAACCTCGCCAAACTCCTAAATATTGGGATTCTTTGAGTATATTTTCTGGTCACAATGGAATGAAGTCTGAGATTAATAAAAGAAAGATGAGTAGACAATCCATGGCTGTCTGGCAATTAAATAATGCACTTCTAAATAATCCTTGGTTCAGAGAGGTAAAAATGGAAGTTAGAAAATATTTAACATTAGATAGCAAAGCCACACAAATACAAATTTGTGTGTTATAGCTAAAGCAATGCTTGGAGGTGAAGGGCTAAACCCTTCATTATATTTTTCTAACAGAAAATGGGAAAGGAGTAACTCAAAGTTTTACCGAGAAATTCAAAGATTTAACTTTCTATCTCAAAAAGCTATGAAAAAATTAAAAATGCAGGAAAAGGAAATAACTCTGAAAAGAGGAGAAAGCATATTTATATTTATAAACATATAGTAGAGAAAATCTTCTAAAACAAATGCTGGTTCCCTTAGGTCAACTTTTAAAAGACTTATCAAGAAAAAAAAAAAACAGAAAAAGTAAAAATATCAGTAAGTAAAAATATCAATATCAGGAATAAAAAAAGATATCACTGTAGGAAATACTGACAACCAAAAAAGAGTAAGAGACTATTATGAACACATGTGCAGCAATATAAAAGATAAACTTGAATGAATGGATAAATTCTCCAAAAAACACAAATTACCGAAGTTGATGAAAGAATGAGAAAATCTAAGAAGCAGGAATATGAGTCTACAATTAAAACTTTCCCACAGACTATTTCTCAGGCCCAGATGGTTTCACTGGCAAATTTTTGCAAATATTTACAGAAGATCTTTTACACAAACTCTTCGAGAATATAGTAAAAGGAATAACTTATTAATTTTTTACACACTGCCAAAACCTAAAAAAGATTTTAAAAGAGAGCGAACTACAGAGCAATCACTCTCAGAAATTAAATATAAAAATCCCAAACAAAAGAGTAAAAACATAACATGTTAATGGATAATAAGATTTACTACTATAAAGATGTAAATTGCCTCAAAATTAATCTACAGATTCAATACAGTCACAATCAAAATTCCAGCATGTGGGGTGCCTGAGTGGCTCAGTGGGTTAAAGCCTCTGCCTTCAGCTCAGGTCAGGACCTCAGGGTCCTGGGATAGAGCCCTGCATCAGGCTCTCTGCTCAGTGGGAAGCCTGCTTCCATGCCCCATCCCTCACCCCAGCCTCTCTGCCTACTTGTGATCTCTGTCAAATAAATAAATAAAATCTTAAAAAAAAAAAATCCCAGCATGTTTTGTTTTCCATGAGTGTTGTTTAAATTAACAAGATAATTCTAAAATTTACATGGATATGTAAATGGCCAAGAAAAGTCAAGGCAGTGTTGAATAAGGCTGAAGGTTTACACTATTAGCTAAAACACTTCTTATAAAGCTATCATAATTAAGCCCCGCATGGGGTTCTCTGCTCGGTGGGGAGCCTGCTTCCCCCTCTCTCTCTGCCTGCCTCTCTGCCTACTGTGATCTCTCTATGAAATAAATAAATAAAATCTTAAAAAAAAAAAAAGTAAAAGTTAGCCAGAGAGTGGGAGAAAATATTAACAATACAAATATTTTTTAAAAACTCATCTACCACTAAAAAACAAAAACAAAAAAAGACTGGCAAGCCAATAGAAAAATGAACATAAGACTTTGGACAAGAGACAAAAGAACTTCAAAATCACAAAAAGAGGGCAATGAACATATGAAAATTGTCCATTATTACTGCAGGTTAAAACCACAAAGAGATACTGCTACATTTCCAACAGAAGGGCTAAAATGAACAATAGCACAGGTTGGCAAGGCTGCGGAATAATTGAAACTCATATGCTGCTCCTGGGAATGTAAATTGAAACAAACAGTCTGAACAACTCATTGGCAGGATCCTCTAAGGCTGTGAACAAATATACACCATATGACCCAGCCTTTCACTCCTAAGTGTTAGCCAACAGCAATGGGTATTATGGGTATCTATGGCCACCAAAGACCTGTATTATAATGTTCAGAGCACCTCTATCACAGGACCAAAGCGGAAACGGCTCAGGTCTATGGTAACAGCAGAATGGATAAATAACTGGTGTGTTCGTACAACGGAAGGGGTTGCAATAATGAGAATGAATGGCAACAGCTCCAGGCAACCTGTAGAGACGAGTCTCACAAACACAATGCTGATCGAAATGAGCTAGACGCAAAGATAATATTATGATCATATTACTCCGTTTACATAAAGCACAAAAACAGACAATATTCACCTATTCTGCAAGAGGTCAGGACAGAGGTTAACCTTGGTGGAGGTTGTGAATGATGGTAACATTCTGTTTATCCTTACGAAAATCTATAATCTAAAAAAAATTCAGAGAAGAATTGTCTCTGGATGATAGGCTTCTTTGAATCCTAGTTATCACAGCCAGAAAGTTCTTTTTAATGAATCCTCATATCCTGAAAGTTTGACCAAGGTTCCTAACTGGAATCTCTAAATTGATCTAGTCTAAAAATAAAAAATGACTTGCACTACAGCAATTTAAGAGGTCTAAGACGTCCAGTACATGTTACGGTGTATCATAGATAAAATATTTTAGTTTTTTTAGACTACCTAATGGAATTCCAGGTTAACTGCTATATACTAATTTGATTTTCTAAGAAAACCTATTTTGAGCAGTTTCTTAAATATACTATATTTCTAAGATACATAAATGTGGTCTCTGTCAAAATTCAAAGAAAAACATTTCCCGTTTTTACGAAAGTGATTCTTTTTATGAAAGTGGACACAGCAGGAAGATTATTATCAACTGTATTTTTAGATAAGACTGTATATTTAGATAAGACTGTATTTCTCTGTATATACGTCATCTTTGCCTTTGCTATTTCATAACACCTAGAACAAAAGATAAATGAATTCAAAATGTCCTTGGAAAAACATCTCATAAAATGCAGATGAACCGCTATTAGAGAAAATTTTTTGAGAAAGAGAAGAAAGTGTATTACTAAACTCTATTTGCCCAGATTCTGGACGGTGAAATGCACCTGGTATGCACTGTCTACCTGAAGAGCAGGGGTGTGCCGTCTGCAGCAGGGGTGAATGATGTCCCCACCTGTATCTGAATGATGAAGGCAGAAGCTCCAAGAGATACCCTCCATCATCAGATGGGGGTTCCCCTCAAGGAACAGCGCAACAGCAGACCCCTGAAAACGAGAGCTAGCCCTCTGAAAGCCTCTTGGACTTCATACCTCCAGCCTTTTTTCTTTTTCCTGTGTGAGAGAAACAGACTTCTATCTTGCTTAAGCCCCCATGATTTTGCATTTCTTTATTACATTTGAACAAACCTTGGGTAGGCTCTTAGCCTGCATCATTCCAAAGTTATATTTTAGAAAGCAGAATTCATCAATAATGCCCATTGGTTATAACCTTCTTAATCGTCTTTAAGTAGAAGTAACTCCCAGGCTTTCATCAGCACAGGCAGGTACTATGATTAAAATTCAGTCACTACTGTCCACCCTGCTACAACAGGCAGAGCTGGGGTTTCCCTATTTTCCTGTCCCGAATGTATCTCTGGGCAACCACCTCATACTCAACGAAAAGCAACTCTATCCATGTGTATCTGCTGTATCACGTTACTCCATTCCTTTCATCAAATATTGAGTGGGTGTTTATCATAACTAGGCACTAATGCTGGTTACGAAAGATGCAAAGATGACAAGAAACAAACAGGGACAAGAAAGCCCTGCTCCAAGAAGCTACAGCATCAGGAGAGCCAGATGCAGCCCATGACTGCTTGTTGTCTAACCAACAACATTTCCGCCTCTCTCCTCCCCTACCCACAGAAACCCAGAATACTCACGTGCAGGTGAGGACCAGGCTTCTCCTATTGCTAGGAGGTGAATGATGCTGGTCTAAACCAGCCGTACTAATATCATCCCCCGGGATAATCACTGCACTAAGTGTGGGCATGTGACTCAATTTCAGCGGATGAAATGTAAGCAGCGTTCTCGATGTCCTTCTCCCTCTGCCACTTTGGACCGGGACACTGGCGTGCTGCTGTTGCTGCAGGAGCTATCTTGAATCCATGACATAAAGGCCAAGAAAACTCCAGAAATGTTGCAATGCTAACACTGTGACGCACCATCTTCAGTCACTTGTTCTACATTTTTTTAAATCTCTCTTGAAGTCACTGGTTTTCTGTTATTTACATTTCACTTCTTTTCTGAGAGACACAAATCAATGTATGAGACAATTTTCAGTAGCTGCTCTTTTTAAAAATAAATTTTATTTATTTATCTGACAGAGAGAGACACAGCAAAAGAGGGAAAACAGGCTGAGGGAATGGAAGAGGTAGAAACAGGGCTCCTGCAGAGCAGGGAGCCCCACGCGGGGCTCGATCCCAAGACCCTGGGGATCATGACCTGAGCAAAGGCAGACATTTAATGACTGCGCCACACATGTGCCCCAGTAGCTGCTTTAATAGAGAATGAGCAAGGGTTTATAGGAGTGAAAAGACAAATCTGCTTTAAGTGCTTAATAAGGCTGTCCAAAAAGAGAGAGAGAAGGGGAGAGAGAGATGTGAACTTTCATTGAAAAATTATTTTTCTATGCCTAAAGAATCATGGTACCTGAGGAAAGCAGTGACTTGTCTGCCAGACAAGAAGGCAAAGATATAATGATGGAAAATCATGTAGATCAGGGTGAGGACTGTGGATTTTATTTTCCATGGGACAGGGAGTCCTTGAAGCAGTTTAAGCGGGGTGATAATGACATCAGCTTTCCCGATTTACAAATATTACCCTGGCACTCAGAGTAGAAGACTCGTGGGCAACAGGGCAGCAAAACATACAGAAGTAGGTGACAAACGATAAGGCTGAACTGTTAGCCTGTGGGAAGTGAGCGCCAGGGAGGACCCCGGGAAGACTGTTTCTCAGCTGGCTGGCCAAAGGACAGAGGCTGTTAGGAGGGGGACAGGCCCCGGGTAAAGCTCTACTGAGATATACGGACTCTGAGTGTGTGCAGGACATGTGGGTAGCTAGGCCTCCAATAAAAGAATAAAGATCAGGAACCAAAAAATGAAAACCAGCTACAGGCAGGCATAGAGAATACTTACATTACTGATAATCATTCCTAGGTTCTATTCTTCTGATATTAATGCATTACTTAATTAATCTGCATTTCATTACCTACATATTATAAAGTCCACAACGATTAAAATGTAAGCATAGCTAGAGAGACAAATAGCTAAATATAAGTTTAATTAAAACTTGTTATACTTTCAAATTCCAACTGAGGAGTGTTGTCCTCCCAGGCTTCAAGGTTCAAAGCCCTATTTTGTTCACAGCTCAGTCTGCCCGAAGTCTCCGTGTTTTAGAGGCATAAGAGGTGTTCCAGCATTTCTCGTGGCTTCCATCAGTGTCTCGTGACTTCCCTTTAAACACGGCAGTGAACATCTGTTGTCTGCCTCCCCATCGTCTTCCTTCCTTTCTTTCAGAAATAGCTCTGCAGTTTTGTCTGGTGATCCCCAAACATCTGCTTTGGTCCAGGTTTAAGTGGAAGCCCCGTCTGAACTCGAGCAGGTGGTTCCAATTTACACTAACCACTTCCTGGGCCGTGGTGATGGTTCAGTGACAGGAACACAGCTTAACTGTGTCTAAGCATGAAACAGGGCTTTTGTAAGCACTACTCCATCCTCTGTCCACATGAGAGCCACAGTGAGCCTGAAATGAGAGCCAAGGCAACCATCGGGCTCTCAAGAGAAGCGATCTAGAACCGCTGGAGACTACTACCTAGAGTGTGAGAAAAGCCAGCACAGGAGACAGGGACTGAGTCACAAGGACAGTAAATGACACGCGCACGCTACCTAACTTTAGACTTTTAGTTACATGAATAGCAATACCTGTGGCATTTTCTGTTGCTGAAATGGAAAGAATTCTAACTGGCTCTTATAAGATCATAGAAAACACACACACCAAAAAGCCTTCACAGGAGTGCTCAAAACAACGTCTCGCAACATTCCAAGGGGAAATCCCAGTATATACCAAAGTTCTCTAATTCTGTCTTAGGTACTAGTGTCCTAGTAGGTCATCCACAGTACTGTTAGAAAGTTAAAACGTCTTTCTCCCCAAAGTATGTCTAAATGAACACTACTGCTGCCTCACTAGCTGTCCCCCATTCAGATCTGCGTCACTCAGACGATCCCGTGTCATGGGAGCTGGAGCACTGCCTGTCACTCCCTTCACGCACTTCTTCGTGTCCACTCCACTCCATCTACGACCTCTACTATTCCTACTCAGCAACTACAAAAACAACAAACAAAAAACCCCCCACAAAACCCAGCTACTAGAAAAGAAATATTGGACATAAGAGAGTACCACTATACTCCGGGAAGTGTAACTCTTTAATTATATATTACAAATGGAAGGAAAAAGCACAAAAATATTTGTATTTTTTAATGTATTTCCTCCATCCATTTAGTCAGGGTGGAGAGGAAAAAAGTCCATCTCAGGACAAAAGAACCACACTAGGAAATGAAAAGCATGCTAGATGATGGCAATTAGGTCAGGATATTGACCTAAGTTTTGGTTTTGTTGAGATTTTTATATTGATCAAATAGTGATGTAATTGATCCACTGTTCAAGAAGACAGAGACTGGGCTCGCAGCAATCTGCATATTGTCTTTTGAGTCTCCTTTACAGGCATCCTCTCATTCAAGAATAAGAATGAGGATACTATCAGCTAAGATAAAAAGGCTCTGGGATGAGATAGTCAAAACAACGATCGTAAAGAAACTGAAAGGCAAGAGCAGAAGAGAGATCCACATCAAAGAGCCCTAAAAGGCAGAATTCAAAACAAAACAAAACAAAACTTGTATTAGTGATTTCAGAAAACAAGTAAAAAAACCTCAAAAGCATTATGGGAAGTGATGCCTGGGTGGCTCAGTCGGCTAAGCATCTGCCTTCAGCTCAGGTCATGACCCCAGGGTCCTGGCATCGAGTCCCACACCAGGCTCCCTGCTCAGCGGGGAGTCTGCTTCTCCCTCTGCCTGCTGCTCCCCCTGCTTGTGCTTTCCTCTCTCTCTGTCTGACATATTAATAAATTCTTAAAAAAAAAATTATGGGAAACAGAAAGATTTTTTTTAATTAGAGAGAAAAGGAAACATACCAGTATACAGGAGATGAAAACCCAAACTACATATTATAAACACGTTTAGAGATGACTCAAGCACAAGTGAAATAACAGAAATAAAAGCAACAACCCAATAAGTAGCCAAAGCAACACTACTTGAACTGAAAAAGACCCTGATTAGAGAGGAATCCTGATTAGGACCCTGAAAGTAGTCTTATTTCAAGCAAAATACATTTTTCAAAAAGATCCATACATAGGTATAAGGCAAATTCAGGGATTAATTTAGTTTTTTACAACCCTATGAGTATCTAAGTAGAATTCTTAAAAATGTTTTGTACAAACGCAGAGAATTCAGACTGATGTCATCTCTCACCACTGCTGAACACATATCAGAGGTACAATAACTATGTTAAATTCAACTATGATGACTTCACTATTCTATAAATGACCAAAATATAATTTATGTGTAAAGGGATAACAGAGAAAAACACTGTCATAGACACAAGAATTTAGAAGGCATTTACTCATGTAATATTCCTTTTAAAATCATTTGAATAAAAAAATACAGGCTTTTGAAAAAATGAACCAGAACAATTCAAATATAGAAGTTCATGTAATTTAAAAATATATTAAGCAAAGAAACGTGAATATCGAAGTTGTATGGTTAAAAAGTTATTAAAAATAATTCAAAAGGGAAAAAAAATTCCAAAGGAATTATTGAAAGACAAGACCAATGATATAAAAGTTATAAAAAAAATTTTAAAATCTTGGTTTTCCCAAGTACTGAAATTAAGGGAAAGAAGAAAACAAAGGTACGCTAAATTTCTCATTTTACAAAAGTAATCAATAGACACAATTTATTTCTTGATATTTAGAGAGAAATTGACTCGAAGTATTTTTATAATTAAAAAATAATCGGGGCACCTGGGTGGCTCAGTGGGTTAAGCCTCTGCTCAGGTTATAATCTCAGGGTCCTGGGTTCGAGACCCGCATCGGGCTAACTGCTCAGCGGGGAACCTGCTTCTCCTCCTCTCTCTCTGCCTACCTGTGATCTCTGCCTGTCAAATAAATAAATAAAATCTTTAAAAAAAAATGCAAAAAGTGATAATGAATCAATGATTTGAAAAAGGTTTCTGAAGTTAACTTAATAGGCATGTTATGGTTATGTCCCAATATTCAAGAATCTACATACAATTTATATATATGTATAAACATATACACACAGACACATACACACATTTTTTTTTTTAAGATTTTATTTATTTACTTGACAGACAGAGATCACAAGTAGGCAGAGAGGCAGGCAGAGAGAGGGAGGAAGCAGGCTCCCTGCTGAGCAGAGAACCTAATGCGGGGCTCCATCCCAGGACCCTGAGATCATGACCTGAGCCGAAGCAGAGGCCTAACCCACTGAGCCACCCAGGCGCCCCACATACACACACTTTAAAAACTAAAGGAATACACACCACAGGGTAAAGTGTTAGCTATTTCATAGCTGGAAATTTATTATTCCTTTGACTTGTTTACGTTTTCTAAAATTTTAATAACCCTTTCTCAATTTCATTCATTCATTCAACAAGTAGTTATTAAGCCCCAACTATGTGCCAGTCAGGCACTCATGAAAAAACACTCTGCAAAACACAAAAATCCTGCCCTTCCACAGTTCTTCTTCTTGAGGAAAGGAATGAGAGAATGAACTAAGCAAACAAGGCAATGGCGTCTCTGAGAAGAGAATTTGTGGCACAGAGAAGAGAATGGAGGAAAAGAGGACAAGGAGTTCTGGAGACTGAGCTGGCATGGCAAATTTTTAAAAAGACTCTGTGTGTGTGTGTGTGTGTGTGTGTGTCTATGTATTTGTTAGAGAGAGAGAGCACAAGCAGGGGGAGCAGCAGGCAGAGGGACAAGCAGACTCCCCCATTAAGTAAGGAGCCCAACGTCCAACGCGGGGCTGGATCCCAGGACCCTGGGAACATGACCCAAGCTAATGGCAGACACTTAACCGACTGAGCCACTCAGACACCCCTCACATGTCAATCTTAAAAGATGGGGGTATGGGTAATATTGAGGGGACACTAAGCAAAGACTGGAAGGAGATGAGAAAGGCAAAATATACAGGCATCTGGTGTCCAGTGCCAAAAGCATGCTGAGCCAAAGCAAAGGTGGAAACCGAAGCTTGTGGCCGGTTTGAGAAACACTGAGGAAAATCAATAAAAGGATATAAAAATGTATTCAAACATCAGAGACATATCAAGATGCGGAGACTCAAGGTAGTTTTGTTTAACTCACCTTTATAATCTCTGGAATTTTGCAAATTTTCTTAATAGAACTATACTGATTATATTAACAAAAAAATAACAAAACCCTAAAAACTTCTTGCTAAAAAATCAGTGTTTAAAATTCGATTAAATCTATGCTCAGAGCTATGCAAAAAAAAAAAAAAAATTGTAATTATATAATCAACATGTGCTCATTAGAAAATATCTGGAAACTGCCCCCCAAAATGTGTTTTTTAATAAGCCATGGGCTCACTAACTTGAGGTCTTCTTCCTCTGTCTAGCATCCGTTAATTCTACAGGACCACTATTCTCACTGATACATGGAGCCATGGATTATCAAGATGAACAAAACTTTTAAAAATCTCTATATCAATGCATTTCAAAGTGTGGGTCTTACTTCTCTTGCATCAGAATTAACCGAGAAACTTGCTAAGTTGCAGGTTCCTGGATCACACCCCAAAGCTAGTGGATCTGAATCTTATAGTAGAGCCTGGAAACCTGCTTTTTTTTTTTTTTCCTTAAGTTTTTATTAAAATTCTAATTAGTTAACATATCATGCAATATTGGTTTCAGGAGAATTTAGTGATTCATCACTTACATCCAACACAGTGTGCTAACCACAACTGCCCTCCTTAACAGCCATCACTCATTGAGCTCATTCCCCACTCAGCTCTCTCCACGAACCCTCAGTTTGTTCTCTAGAGCTAAGCATCTCTTATGGTTTGCCTCCCTCTTTTTTTTCCTTCCCTTATGTTCAGCTGTTTCATGGAAATCTGCTTTTTAACATTACCCCTAGATGATTTATATGCACAGTAAAGGTGGAGAACTACTTACACAGTTTAAGGACAGTAAAGATAATTTAGCTGAAAAACTGCCTCTAGAATCTTGTACTGACCAAGATTCAACTCTTAAATTTCTACCATTCCTAAATTTACTTTTCCTGAGCTTGGCCGGGCAATTTCGGTCAGCATGCCCAGCATATGTCAAATCATGATGTTCTTAAAAGCTTACATGGCAAAATAGGTCACAACAAGCACATGGTATTAACCTACGTTAAAATCCTGGATTAGTTAGCAAACAGAAAAGATTAAGGTCATTATGGTAGTGCTAGTTTGGACTCACAGAACGATCACTCACACCAGCACAAATTCAATTTGATCAAGAAAACACACTCGTTATAAGCCCAAGACACTGATTTAAAGATTTCATCATCCACCTACACAGACTCTATCATCCATCTGCACATTTATTTTTATACTTTTCTACACTTTAACCCCCCAAATGAAAATTATGTGGATTTAAATTATGGAATTAGTTTTCTTAGGTGGTTGGAGGATTTTAGAATCTCGAGCTGCAGTGTGGGGAATAACTCTTAATTTGCCTGAAGAAGTAATCCACTTTTCTTGAACAAAAGGATCATGTATATACCTCAGTGTGACCATTCTGAGTCAGCTAAAGAAAAGCAGAGGAGGGGTGAATTCATATAAATTTTCACCCATAAACTAGTAAGTTAGAGGAAAATATTCCATTGACAGAAACATTTTAATATAAGTATGTACTTGTCATAAAAAGATATAGGATTATTTCTATATTAGGGTATAGAAAAATATGTAGCCTTATTTTTTTATTTTATTATTTTTTAAAGATTTTATTTATTTATTTCACAGACAGAGATCACAAGTAGGCAGAGAGGCAAGCAGAGAGAGAGGTGGAGCAGAGAGCCCAATGTGGGGCTCAATTCCAGGACCCTGGGACCATGACCTGACCCCGAAGGCAGAAGCTTTAGTCCACTGAGCCACCCAGGTGCCCCTGTAGCCTTATTTTTATAAAGAGGATCATTACTCCTGAATGAAAACTTGAGAAGCTATGCCATGAATCATTTTGTAAACCAGGACTCCCACCCCCTTCTATTAGTCTCTTTTGTGGGTTATACCTTTTTTATATGCGTTTTTAAGCAAGGGTGGGCCTTTATGCTTATCTGTTTGAAAATAAGGATTCCAATTTGGCAGAAACTATTACTTGGACTGGCATTTTCTCATTCTTGGCAAGTGGTATTAAAAATTATTTTGATAAGTCAATTTAGAAAAACCAGCAAAGGAAATCCAATGGTGTTAAAGCTGGAAAGCTTTAAAATGAACAGAAATAGCCCACATAAGTCACTAAATCCAAAAATGTCTTCAGTGTATGCATCCATACATTGACAGAAGGCCTGAGATAAATCCTAAAGTTTGATAAGTGAAGGGTTGCGTGGGCTAAGTCAGGACAAATGCAGATCACATAGGTTGCTTATTTACTTGATAGCCATCTGTCAAAAATTATGCTCTTAGGCAACATAAAATTCCCCTCAAAGATGAATTAATGTAGTTAATAATGAAGATGAAACATTATGTCCAAAAAGCTACTATCAGATGTTTATGAAATGTACCCACTATTATGTTTTCAGGAATTAATTCATTTATTTGGCAGTTCATGGTGCTCCCACGTTTCAAAAGTGGAATTATCCAATGGCCATTACCAGCTCATGAGGTGTTGGGGTCCAAGGGCATAATGTACCTTATATCAGTACTTTCCAAACCCTACCTTGTTTAAGAATTACTCGAGGCTTATTAAAACAGATTCTGATCTCTCCCTTAGAGATTCTGATCGGCTCAGGGCCTGATATAAGAATCTGCATTTCTAACAAGCTCATAGGAAAGCTGCTGGTCTAAGGTACTTCGAGTAATACTGCTCTAGATGGCATCTGGTACCAGAGTGGCACAAAGTCTAGAAAATAAACATCTAACTTCAAAGTGATACCTAATAGTAACCATCATCTAGATGGTTACAACTTCCAAAAGATTCTTATTTTTAGTATTCAACTGCATTTAGTATTTAACTGGAGATATGATGGCTAAGGGCACTTAGGTACCACTGAGATGTACTGGGATAAAGAATTTTTAAAATAACTGAATCCCCAAGAAAATCACATAAGACTTTGCAGCAAAACTTAACTTGTATTAATGAACAAATCAATGAATGATACAAATTGTGGGAAAACACTTTCTAAGCAATATTTTAAGTAACCCTTCCATATGATGAAACCAAACACATGTACAGTGTTCACTTTGTACAGTAATTATTTTAACAATATAGAATAAACATAAAAGTGATGTAATTCCTAACTACTCCAAGTTTTGAATTAGGTATTCAAAAAAATGTAATGAAAGAGAAAATGATGGGGCACCTGGGTGGCACAGTGGGTTGAGTGACTGACTCTTGATTTCATCTGGGGCCTTGGTCTCAGGGTTGTGGGATCGGGCCCCACAGCAGGCTCCCCCCATCAGCACAGAGTCTGCTTGAGATTCTCTCTCCCTCTCCCCTGCCCCCTCCACCTCCCCTATCCACTCATGGGCTCTCTCTGTCTCCCTCTAAAATAAATAGATAAATATCCTCCCCCCACCAAAAAAAAAGAAAATGATGCTGGTGACATATTCTACGCTTCTTTAGGGAGCAGCATAATGCAGAATATCAGAGCCCCAAGTTCTATATCAGCTTTCCCACTGACTCATTTTGACCAACATATCATTGCGTGTTTAGTGACCTCATCTACAAAATAAGGGTGTTAGATTAACTGGTCTCTAAGGAGCCTTCCAGCAAACATTCTGAAATGACTCTAATAAGCCTATTTACCACACTTACCTTCAAAATAAAATGTTAACTCTTGATGAAAATTCATCCGTACTGTTTTATCTTAAAGGACCAAATTTAATTAAATATTACCTGCTTCCTATTAACCAACTGTTTAATTTTCAAGACTCCATGTGGAGGTGTTTTACATAGTAAAGGGCAGGTTTTCCTACAGCACATCAAACAGGAGTGCTCTCTGTAATGAGAATTCTTTTCTCCTTTCCAATTGAAAGTTTTTGTGTGTCAGATAAGAAATTGAATTTATTATAGATAATTGCAAATGAGGCTGCCTGGGATATTGGTCCTTGCTCACAACCTAGTGTGTCCGCAACCGGGAGAAAATGAACCTAAGAATAAGGAACACAACTGAACTCCTCTACTGTGAGTCCTCAATGCTGAGCATTCGAATCTCTAAATTAAGGACAGAAGGTAGTAACATCCTTACCAAAGCATGAAAAATTATTTCTTCCATCTCTTCATAGAGTTTTCCCTGAATATGACCATTATCAATAATCCCTATTAATAGCAAATAACTGATAAATTATCTGCTGTATGGTCTTACTGTAGAAGATTTTTATTACTATCTATTGTTAATATAAATGTAATTAAAATGCAGAATTGCAGAGTTTTAGGAGTAATTAGGCTAGAAAATCACAGTGGGTCCCACCTGTAGAGTAATAAAAAGCAAGACTTCCGTCATTATTGTTTTTTAAATTCTCTCACTCCAGTAGACACCTGCATGACAAGTGTCTCCTATGGCTTCAAGGCAGGCTGCCTTTTCTACAATGTCTAGCCTATTTCAAATGTTTGAATTTCTCTTCAGTTACAGATCTAGTTTTTCCTAGTCATTGAAGTCAGGTAAAAACAACCTGAATCTTCTCTCCAAATGTGACAGCTCACATTTTACTATTACAACTTTTGAAATCTTTCTAATCAATCATGATGAGATATTTTCTTGATACACAAAGGCATTGGTCAAAGCTGGTCATTTTATAATATATCCCTATCAATATTTGTAACCAAAGTTACATGTTCTTATTGAACATTTTAAGCAACCCCAGATAAGAAAAAAGATTTTCCTTTAGGTTTTGTTTCTCTATAGAGTAAATTCTTTGGGGAATTTCTCAAATTCTCTTCAGGCATCCACATCTCATTTCTTTCTTTCTTTCTTTTTTTTCTTTTTAAAGATTTTATTTATTTGACAGACAGAGATCACAAGTAGGCCCATAGGCTGGCAGAGGTTGGGGGGCGGGGAAGCAGGCTCCTTGCTGAGCAGAGAAGCCCAATGTGGGGCTCGATCCCAGAACCCTGGGATCATGACCTGAGCGGAAGGCAGAGGCTTTAACCCACTGGGCCACCCAGGGGCCCCCACATCTCATTTCTTTCTCATAATCTCCAGGAAAGTTCTCATCAACAGTGAGAGAATCTCAATGTGATCATCACAGAACACAGCAAGTCTTGAATGTTGAAAAGTGCCAACCAATTCTTAGTTTAATATGTTTCTGATACAAAAGAAAAGAAGGCATCAGAATTAATAAAGAAACCCCTCCCAAATTCCTAACATGATTCTTATGGATTAAAATACTCAATTCCTAGACAAACCATAAGAGACTCTTAATCTCACAAAACAAACTTCGGGTTGCCTGGGGAAGGGGGGGAGGGAGAGGGTGGCTGGGATGAGGACATTGGGGAAGGTATGTGCTAGGGTGAGTGCTGTAAAGTGTGTAAACCTGACAATTCACAGACCTGTACCCCTGGGGCTAATAATACATTGTATTTTAATTTAAAAATTAAAAAAATTTTTTCAGTTCCTGAAAAAAGTTCAGTTCCTGAAAACACACTAAAAGCTGTATGACTTCACTCAAATATTTCAGAGTAGATATACAAAATATAAAAGAAAATTAGTCGATTCTATACAGTAGTAGTAAAGTTTGTATATATGGCATTGCCAAGAATGGGTGAGTAAACTGGTGATTTAGTAATCTGATAAATTGCCACCTTTCTGGAATATACCAGATTTCAATAAATTCTGGAATATAGGAAGGAAATGTGAATCCTTCAAAACTGTTTGAATTTCATTTTGGTCTTCATTTCAGAGGTTAGGCAAAAAAATTAGGTAGTCTGGAGAATTTGAACAAATTTTATTGATCGTGATAACCTAATCACTTATGTTGGACTTCTATTAACTACCAGGGTAAAACAAAGAAAAATACAACTATTCCTAATTGTCTCTGAGTGATTTAAAAACCACCACTGGCTCCTCTGTGCCCAAGCTGAGGGCTAGAGGTAGAGACTAGAGAAAATAACAAAAACATTCCAGCCTTCATAGTCCCTCTACTGGGAGCAGGGGATTTAACAACATTCTTTTCCTAAGCTAAATTAATTTGTGGCTTTCTAATATATGGAATTATTATGAATGAACGAGTAACAAAAAATTTTAGCACACCAATATTTAGTAATAACAAATGAAGAACTTTTAAACTTTCGAGTAAATATACTTGATTTTTTTTCTCCACAGATACCCACAGTTCTTTACATATTTTTATAAATACTAGCACAGGAGAAAAAATCAAATCAATATAATAACGTTCAAAGAGCCATTTTAGTATAAAGTTAACGGAGCTCACTTAAAATACATGTTTTTTATGTTGCATATAAGAAATAAATACAGTGCCCATTATATTTTGGGCTGTTCAGAGGGAACGAATGAATGAATGAATGAATGAAAGAGGATTTTTCTTTCCTTGTGTGCCCTTTGAAACAGACCATTGGTTTATTCCAATTGAGAAGACATCTCAAGAGCTCTTAATGCAATGACTTAAAACTAGCATTTGTGCCATCAAACTCTAAACAATACAGTAAAGTATTTACTATTTCCCAAAATTTTGAGTTAATTGACAATTTTTCATAGTTACTTAATTTCTACTTTAATTATAGATCACAGAACAGTAAAGACTGTCAGACCACTTGGCTCAGATCCCTGCCTTCATACAGATAAGACATAACTATGCCCATTTTCTTGCATACTTAAGCCAGTGAGACAGAACCTCAAAAGGACATTAAAAAGTGCTTTTTCGGGTGCCTGAGTGGCTCAGTGGGTTAAGCCGCTGCGTTCGGCTCAGGTCAAGATCTCGGGGTCCTGGGATCGAGTCTGGCATCAGGTTCTCTGCTCAGCAGGGAGCCTGCTTCCCCTCTCTCTGTCTGCCTCTCTGCCTACTTGTGATCTCTGTCTGTCAAATAAATAAGTAAAATCTTAAAAAAAAAAAAAAAGTGCTTTTTCCATAGTGGTTGTAATCACCATAAGCCCAGCATCAGCTCCCCCCAAACAGGGTAGTGAGAATATCCCAAACCTGCTGTGTTGTATGATAATCACGGGGAGATTATCCTCTCACTATTGATGAGACCATTCCTGGAGACACATCTGTAAGAGAGAGATAGGGATACCTAAAGAGAATTTTATAAATTCCCCGAATTTTAAACTTTAAATTTAAATTTTCTACCGAATTTACTCTGTAGAGAAAACCTAAAGGTTTTTTAAGTAACCTGAGGTTACTTAAACTATTCAAGAAGGACTTCTAACTTTGGTTATAAAACCTGGGAGGGAAAACACGTTCCTCTCCGGGGTGTTCCCGAAATGCTCAGTGCAAGATTCAGAAACGGTCACTCTCTCTTCAAGCCCTCGTTCAAGTCTGCAATCAGTCAATCGGCCAGGAGAAGTTACAATACAAGTGGTACACAAAGTGGTCACTACATTTCATTCACATCCACTGCTTTTAAAAGAGTAAAAGTCATCTTAAATTTGGCTCCTTTTAATATTTGCAGGCAAAAATCTGGGAGGGTGTGGGAAAACAGGAAAGACTGTATTTTTTATGATTTACCAAACACTATGCCTCTCACCTTCAATACTGTCCTTTTCTGGTACCCACTTCCGTCTCACTCAACGCCTTCTCGGTACAACCTGGTAAGACCATCTCCCAGGGGGTGGGAAATCTACACACAGGTGCCCGGCGGGCATACAGTCCGGACTCCGGACAGCCATATACTTAATAACCTTAAAAACCAGAATAATGGTCCGTTCACACTGCAGGGGCAGCTCAGGTGTCCAGACACACGCTGGCTGCCGCTTGTGCCTCGTGATCATCAGGTGCGTGACCCTAAAACTCCGGGGAGTCACGCATCGGGCTGTCGTGCGCCAAGCCCGGGAGGGCGTGCAGCACGCGCTCTGCTATCCTCTCGGGCGCGGTGACACGCCCGCTCCCGCGACGCCACGCCGCCTCCAAGACCCCTCTTCACGCCTGCGCCAGCCCCCCTTTCCCCCGGCGCCCCGCGGGCCCCTTACCTGGAGAAGGCGGCGACCGCAGCTGCGAACAGCGGGAGGTGCTGATGCGGGCGCGGCGGCGGCGCGAGCACGGCCCGAGCGCTCCCCAGCCTCCCCCGCGCCGTGCCTCGGGCTCCGGGGGCGGGGCGGCGGGACCGCGGGTTCCGTGGGGCGGGGCGGCCGCTCCTCGCGCCGGACCGAGCGCCCGACTCTCCTGGGCCCGCCCCCGCGGGCCACGTGACAGACATGCCGGTCCCTGATTGGAGCGCCCGGCTGGGAGGCGGTGGCGACTCCCGCCCCGCGGAGACCGAGTGTGCGGGAGCTTGGTTACCTAGCAACGGGGAGTCTGCGCGGAGGACGCGGTTCCCGGGCCTTGGGCGGGGCTGCTGCGGAGTTTACCGGGAGGCCCAAAGTGAAGGAAAGCGGCGAACCCGCAGCGTTCCCGGAACCGGACAGTTGCCACATCCTGCGTCTGCACTTCCGAGGAGAGGGAGTCAAGCCCGCAGTAACTCGGGGCGGCTCGTCACCCCCTGAACCGCTATGAGTGCCCGGGGCTGTTTCTCTCGCGCTTCATAGTTGTCTGAGTCGGCTCAGCTCGCGGGGAGACCCCTTGGAGCAACCATTTGTCTTTATTAGTGGAGTTATATGCAGTTAATATACCTGCCTTCAGTGTGTGCAGAACATTTTCCTTGTGGAAGTCTGGTGCGGTGGAAATGCTGGGTACTGTGTTCATAACTTCTTCATGTCTCTGGTACCTTCACTGCTCACAGCCCTTATCCAACACACTGGCGACAGCAAGCCTTCGTGCATTCCGGGACAAAGTGTATTTAAGAACATTCACTGAGCTTTAATACTAGGTTAGACTCTGGATTGTTAATAAATTAATTCCTCCGGCCAGGGAAATTCTCTGGGCATAATCCCTACCCACCTGTGCCATAAGATTTTTCTCCTCTTTTCTTCCAGAGTATCCTCTGCAGACCATACCCTACCACAGCACTTAATATTCTATTTTGCAGATTAAAATTTATTTAAAGTTGCCTCTCCACATAGACAGTACACTTGCTTGAAAACTGGAATCCATTTTCACAGCTCATGCCTACATTCTTTTTTTTTTTTTTAATCCTATTTATTTGACAGAGAGATCAGAAGTAGGCAGAGCACCCGGCAGACAGAAAGGAGGAAGCAGGCTCCCCACCAAGCAGAGAGCCCAATGCTGGGTTCCATTCCAGGACCCTGAGATCATGACCAGAGCTGAAGGCAGAGGCTTAACCCACTGAGCCACCCAGGCGCCCCTCGCTCCTGCATTCTAACAACGTGCTTGGTGAGTAGCAGATCTTTAATAACCGATGAATGGATGGATGGATAAATAAATTAGCACATGACATAACAGTGAAAGTAGAGAGGGCAGCAACTAAGTATGAGTCAAGGTAGGTTCTGAAATACAGTTGTGTAAAAGTCCTATGAGAGGATTCCAGGTGAGGGAGGGAGAAATTTTCTCCCAGTGTATTCAGAGAAACTTTCAATAAGAGTGATGTTTGAGGACGGCTGCTTCTCCTTCTCCCTCTCTTCCTTGTTCATGCTTGCTCTCTCTCTCTCTCAAATAAGTAAATAAAATCTTTTAAAAAGTGATATTTGAACAGGAATGAAAAAATAAGTAGGTTTCACTGGAAGGAGAAGGGGAGCAGACATGTGGAGCAGAGACAGTGTGGCCCAAAGCACAAAATGGGGGAAACACATGACCGATTTAACAAGGCAACTTCTTTGCCTTGTCTGGAGGAGGGGAGACTGGGTGTCTAAAGATAGGAGGGAAGAAAGAAGTTGGTAAAAAGATTAAACTGGAAAAATAAGAAAAACAGATTGAGGAAGATATTGGACTTCCTGTTTAGGTTAGACTTTAACCCCTAAAATCAGGGCTTGAGGAAGGATACCCTGGAAATGTTGGAGGTAAAAGGGGTACAGAGAAATGAAAAGCATGGTGGATTAGGAGAAAATGCAGTAGTTCATGAAAAAGATGCTAATGGCCTGAATTAAGACAACAAAAATAAGAATGAGGAAGAGGGAAATTGTAAGGAACATTTTGGGGAGAATAGACTAACATTTTCATTTACCACTGATATTTCCCGGGCGCAGTGCTAAATAGTAATACACATGAAGAGAAAGACTTGTCAAGACAAAATGTCTAGCTTGGCCCTTTAGTTGGATAGAAAAGTCTTTTACGTCTCATTTATTCAAAATTGCTCCAGCCCTCCAGTTAGGAATCATGAAAGTAAACGAAACATTAAAAAGTATCTGGTTATGAATTCACAGTTTAAAGATGAAGGTGCTGAGGCCTGGAAAGCCATAGAAGTTGTCAAGCCCAGACAGCTATGTTAGTAGCAGAACTGATGTCATGAGCCCCGATTCCCAGCTGAGTTCGCTTCTCCCTTTTATGTGACTTGGTTCATTGGTTTTAAAAGGGAAATTCAGGGGCTCCTGGGTGGCTCAGTCAGTTAAGCATCTGCCTTTTGCTCAGGTCGGGATCCCAGAGTCCTGGGATCGAGCCCCTCTGTAGGCTCCCTGCTCAGCGGGGAGTCTGCTTCTCCCTCTCCCTCTACCTGTTCCTGCTCTGTGTCTCGCTTTCTCTGTCACAAATAAATAGAAATCTTCTAAAAAATAGATAAAATAAAAGAGTACTTTAAACAATCACAAATATAGTTAGACCAAGAACCCAGAGAAACAATATAACCTAGTTCCTAAGGGAAAGATCTCTTTACTCTGATTTTCATTCTTTATTCAACAATATTTAATGTGATGTTCTCATCACACAGTGAATAAAGTTGTCAGTCACTCTGGCTGACTGGTAGTTTCAGGGCAATCCTTAGTTCATTTAACACTTAGAGTACACAGAGTTCTTCAGGATGAAATTTAAAGCACAATAATTAGGGGACTCTAATAAGTCTGGTCAATTCATTTTCAAGGTGAGGTGTGGTCTTTGAGGGCAGTGGCTTTGAAAAGGTAGTCAGTGCTATTTAATGTGGCAAGTGTCTTCTGAGTGGGTGTGTGTGTGTTTTTTTTTTTAAGATTTTATTTATTTATGACAGAGACAGCGAGAGAGGGAGCACGAGCAGAGGGAGCTGGAGAGGGAGAAGCAGCCTCCTAACCAGAGAGCCTGATGTGGGGCCTGATCCCAGGACACTGGGATCATGACCTGAGCCAAAGGCAGATGCTCAACAACTGAGCCACCCTGGTGCTCCTTTAATGGATATTCTAAATAAAAAACCAACCAGGAAAGACTTTTTACACTTAAATTTTTAGAAAAGTAAGCCAAAATGCTTTAGATTCACTTTTTAATAAAAAGCCCTTTCACGCTATTTTTTTTTTATTATTTTTAAAAAGATGATTAGAGAGAGAGAGCACAGGGAGAGGGGCAGAAGGAAAGGGAGAGAGAATTTCAAACACAATCCATTCTGAACGTAGAGCCCGATGTGGGGCTCAGTCTACAATCCTCAGATCATGACCTGAACCAAAATCAAGAGTCAGACACTTAACTGACTGAGCCACCCAGGAGCCCCTCACACCAGTTTTAATGTAAAAATGGTAAGAGAACAGAAACAAGCATGACAAAAAAAAGCTGATCCAACTGTATATTAACGATGTAGAGAACTGAATACTTAAAACCTTACTATATGCAAACACACTTTTAAAACTTGAAATGGCTTTTAAAAAAAATATAGTTCTATAATTTTGCTATTAATGTGTGTATATATACATATATATAACATATATAAAATATATATATAACATATATGAAATGAACATTTCTGTTACTATGAAATGTATTACCTATCTTACATCACTCTGGACTTTATGAGATACCAAAATGTCTTAAAATTAATTAACCAATAATTTCATAAAATTTGAGATTTTATCTCTAGAGTAACATTGATTGAATCTTTTAAAATTTTTAAATTATAAAGTTTTTAAAGAAGGAAATACAGAGAACACTACAATAAACATTTGTACTTAGTAAATTGTAGGCTTCTGTCATATTTGTACCAAGTCTTTTCTTAAAAAAAGAACATGAACTGGATACAGTAAAATCATACCTTTTTTCTCTTATCAATGGATTATGTTGCATCTAGTTAGATGTAACTAATCTAACAGATTAACATACATCCTAATTTTTTTCCTGTCATTATTTTTTTTAATTTTATATGTATTGGTATGTGTGATTATAATTTGTTCATTTTGATTGACCTGGATCTCAGTGTACAAATATATGGTCACAATGTATTTATCTATTGAGTGTTTAAGTTGCGTGAACTTTTCTGTATTGCAAAATGCAGTGAAACTCCTTGTATGTGTGCTTGTCTATGAGTTTCTCAGACCACGACGTGGGTTTGCTGGATCATGATATGTGTGTACCTCCCCCATTTTTGCTATAACCAGCAGTATATAAATGTTGTTCCTGCCCCATATCCTCACCAAGTTTACATTTCCAGTATTTTTAATCTAGTAAATACAAAATGGCATCTTCTTATCATTTAAGTATATATTTCCTAAATTTGTTGAAATGGAACATCTTTTCTTGTTTACAAATTATCCATTTCCTTTGATTATTTTTTCTTTATTTGTTTAACTTTTCCTTATTGATTTGTCATTGTTTAAATAGTTGGGGTATTAATTTTTGTTTGATATACCCATTGCAAATATGTCTCCAAATCTTCAATTGTGAAGAATTCTCAGTTATAATTCATTTCAATATTTATCCTATCTCCCTCCTCTAAAATTTCAAGTGGACCTACGTTAGAGTTGTCAAATCTACCTGGCATATATCTTCATCACTTTTTCTTTTCCTATTTTTTCCTATTGTCCCTCTGTACTGAATTTTATACAAATCCTTCAGTACACGTTTGGATTGATAAATTCTTTATTTCAAGTAGTTTCAAAGTGGTGAGTCTGGCTTCTGCCCCAGGCTCATAGGAGCACCCTAGACTCAGTTTCTCAGGTAGACCCAACTCTCATTGGCTTTTACTTGCTTCAGTCTGGAAATCCACAAGGCTTATGTTTTCAGCCCCAACTCATTATATTTAATTTAATTCTCCAGTGTGCTGATCAAATTTTTCAGTGAAGCTAACCCCTTCAGTTTTAAAATTCTCAAAATCATGATTCCCCAGCACCCAGAAATGTTGACTTATTTCTAACAAAATGTTTTCTGTATATTCACGTAAGATTTGCCTGCAATTTCAGAGGGTTCATCTGAAGTCCTTTCAAGGATCCGAAATCCCAGGTTATAAAGCCATATTCTATCGCTTCCATTCTCCCGTAACACTGTTCTTTGCACAACTGAAAATGCCTTGCCGTTGGCTGTATATCCACTATCACAGATGAGTGTCAGACGAGCACACTTTTTCAGCATTCTCCTTCACTCACCTTAAGTCCTTAATATCTTAATATCTTTCGGTTCAATTTAATTTGCGTATAGAGGTAAAGCATGGGGTACATTCCCTCAGGAGGCCGCTGAAGCCGGATTGTTCTGGCTCCAGAGAGACAACTGCTAATATTTTTCAGGATTTTTGCCATCCGTTGTAAAACACAACTACTATTAAAATTAAATGATACAAACTTATAATTTAAAAATTTTAACAAAAACAAAGTAATACTCAAAACTTAGCAGTTCCTAATTTTTTCTTAATATTTTACTTTTGTCTGTGCTCTTGACGTTATTTATGTCTATTTATGTCGGGTCTGTGTGGTAGAAATACAATACGATATTGTGTATTTCTTTTCAACCTGTGATTCAAGGATATCACACTGGTGGCTTGAAATTGGCCCCAGAGGATGTATTTATACTCCAGAAACGAGCAAATGCTCCAAATCAGGGTGTGGTCACCTGTGCCATGTAACATAGTGTGTACCAGCAAAATACAGCTATATAAATTTAAATTAATTTCAATAGAAATTTACCTTAGCTCCTCAGTCACCCTGGCCCCATTTCAAGTGCTCAGTAGTCACTCGTGCTGGGGTGGCTGCCGTATTAGAGTGTGATCATCACAGAAAGTTCTCTCGCTACCTGGTGGTTTATTTGGGGAGTCAGAAAACTGGTCCTGTAAAGGACCAGAGAGTAGATGTTCAAGGCTTCGCAAGTCGTACAACCGCTATCTCAGCTACTCAGCTCTGCGGCCGCGGCTCAGAAGCACTCAGATAATGCATAAAGGAATGGATGTGGCCGTGTCTCCAGGAAACGTTATTTTTTAAAAGAATATATTTTTATTTATTTAACAGAGAGATCACAAGTCGGCAGAGAGGCAGGCAGAGAGAGAAGGGGAAGCAGGCTCCCTGCTGAGCAGAGAACCTGATGCAGGGCTTGATCCTAGGACCTTGAGATCATGACCTGAGCTGAAGGCAGGGCTTAACCCACGGAGCCACCCAGGCGCCCCTCCAGAAAACGTTATTTACAAGAACAGGAGGCAGCTGGATTTGTCATACAGGTTCTCTGCCCATCTCTGGCATAAACTTAAGAAAGCAATGCAATCCAACTGTAAAGTGGGATGCATTGGGGCACCTGGGTAGCTCAGTAGGTTAAGCATCTGCCTTCGGCTCAGGTCATGATCTCAGGGTCCTAGGATCGGCCCCACATGGGGCTCCCTGCTCAGCAGGAAGCCTGCTTCTCCCTCACCATCTGCCTGCCACTCCCCCTGCTTGTGCTTTCTCTCTCTCTCTCTGTCAAATAAATAAATAAATAAAATCTTAAAACAATAAAGTAGGATATAGTTGTTACACAGTACATAGCACAAAAATTGAGGAACTCGGCTTCCAGTATTCAAAAACTATTATCCAGTGCTGCCAAGAAGCTGCTTAGGGCAATGATGAACAAGCCTCCATTGTTTTGCTTTTGACTTACTCATTAACATAAAAAATATTAATCAGCATTAAAGTCAACTGTAAGTCACTGTGTTCATTTTTCAATTGCAACCATAACCTGACTATGATGAGAAGAATTTGGTGAGAATTAATGAAAGAATTCTGTGAAAATCAATTAGCTACATGAACTATAAAATTCAGACTATTGCATATTGTACTGTGTGTAAGTTACATGCATCACACCCAAAGTAAAATTATGTACATGTGTCTATGTACACATTGTTTTTCTTTTTCCCAGAAAGCTAGTTGTTAAATGACAAGTCCTTATATGTCTAAAACTGTGACTCAACAATGCATGATGATTCTTGGTGTATCTAAAGTCATCTGTCTATGTATCCATCTGTCTTCCTATCTATCATTTTTTCTAGCATGACCTTGAAAATGTGCAGCTCAGCTCGAGGTCTGGGGAATGTCAAGAGGAGAGGGCCCCATGGCAAAATGCCCCACTATGCTCTGAATCCACTACCACTATGCCAAAGACACACTTCACCGTGAGTAAATTTTATCTCAATTATGATTACTTGACCTTGGTAGATAGCTAACTGTCCACAGTTAATATTGAAATGTCCCAGTAGTATACAGTTGACCCATCAGACTGAAGAAAAATTATGTGAATAAATTTCTTTAGAAAAATGGGAGATACTGTTTGAACATATATTTGCATTGAATATTGGGAGTGGGGAGTAGCTGAGTGGCTCAGTAGGTTAAGCTTCTGCCTTCAGCTCAGGTCATGATCTCAGGGTCCTGGGATCCAGCCCCACATCCGGCTCTCTGCTTGGCAGGGAGACTGCTTCCCCCTCTCTCTCTGCCTGCCTCTCTGCCTACTTGTGATCTCTCTCTCTCTGTCAAATGAATGAATAAAATCTTTAAAAGAAAAAAAAAGAATATTGGGAGTTGATAGAAACATGAATAAAAATCATTCTTTTCTTGGATAGTCACCTGAGTTTATGCCCTTCATTTTGCCATGTTCCTTTTAAATAATAATATATTTTCAGCTTATATGGAAATATTCTTTGGTAGAAGATAAAGGAAACATTTTAAAAGGTTTTATTTATTTATTTGAGAGAGATAGAGCATGAAGGAAGGGAAGGGCAGTGGGAGAAGCAGGCTCCCCGCTGAGCAGGGAGCCTGAGACCAGGCTGGATCCCAGGACCCTGGGATCATGACTTGAGCAAAGGGCATAAGCTCAACCCACTGAGCCACCCAGGTGCCCCCGTACAGGAAATTTTTATCTGAGATAAATACTCTGACTCCCTAAATCTAAAATCTCCCAAAATGATCACTCAATTCATGTGTGTGTGTAATATGTATTTTACTCTCTATGTATTTAATAAAATTTATCAAAGCTTTATAAATATCATTAAAGAAGTGTATATAATGCACTGATGGAGTGTGACAGACTAAGCCCAGGCAAAATCCAGCAAAGTTCAGATTTCTGGTTCTGGAAAATATGTTAGACCATTTCCCTATGAAAACAAGACAAGACGTTGCTATGAACGGGAGTCCCGGATGAAGCAATTCGCTGAAAATATCTCAGAAGACTTTGGCCCCTAAGACAAAGCTTTCTGACTCTAGAGATGACTGTCAACATTTGTAAGCCACAATTTTAATCTTTAGTGACACTGGGTTGAAGGGCTCTTGATAACTTTTTACCTGTTTTAAAAATGCTTAAGATCATAAACAATAATAAAAAATCTAGCATCCAGAAAGCTTGTTCAGCTCATGGCCGAATTTCCTTTAGCTATGCTTTTGGAGAGCGATTTTAAAATTATACCTCAGAGGATTTCTTCTGTGTTACTGTATTCCCAATCATAGCCATCCTGCCAAAAAACAAAACAAAACAAAAAAACCTAAAAACCAAACCAAACCAAAACCACACACACACACACACACACACACACACACAGAAAATGCTCTGAATACATACTCCATTAAGTATGAAAACAATGCACAACAGGTTAAATTAATAAAAAGTATGTCCATTTTTTTTTGCATATTGTTTTTCCACACTCCCTTTTCACTATGTCATCCTGATTTCACAGCTATTCACAGCTATATCACAGTCTTGGCTTTTTTAAAGATCAAAAAGAAATAAGAAAGCAGGGATTCAAATCCTCTTCTAGAAAAGTTAATATTGAATTTTTTTTTCCTTCAAAGTAAAGTGTGGGCAAAGTAAATAGTAAATAAGCAAATTTTTCCTGAATGCTTAACAAACAAGTCAGCGAATGTGTAATATTTGCCACTTACATAAGTTGCTTTGTTGAATTAATGTTTAAAAATTTTTAATTTATATTTGTTAAATTAAAACTTGACAGGATGGTTGTTTTTAGCTTTTCAAACCCTTGCACTGAAAAATGCCTCATTTTTAAGTTGAAACTTAGTGGTCATGAGGCAAGATCCTTAGGGATTAATTATAAGTTGTCTGTAACCGTTTAATTGCCAGAGCACTTTAGAATAGTTGTTCTTAGTATACAAAAGGACTTTCCCCTTCACTTCTTGAAAACATGGTTAATGTTGGGAAATTTGTTATTGATTATGTACCACTTCCCCAGTTTTAAGAATTTTACTCATAAAGGGAGGAGGTAGGTAAATGTTATAAACAGTTTAAAGGAAAATTCAGAACATCAAAAATGTATATAGTGCAAAAAAATATTGAAATGAATTTCCAACGGAGGCCAACAATGTGTTTTGGGGAGGAAAAGGAAGTCAGTTCCATCCTTACCAGAGAGGACATACCTGAGATACCTATCAGTTACCTACAATTTAGAAAGAAGTGAAAAAACAGCTCAAAAACAATGAATTGGGTTAGAATTAGCCATCCAGGAGGATGGGCTATAGTCAATGTATAGATTTTTATTGTCTTTTCAACAGCTTGTGTTGGTGACATTTATACTCATAGAGGTGACAAATACGTAGACTTTAATTGACTTGATTGATTCCTAACAAACATCCCATGCGGTTTCTCTAGGGTAACAAAGAAAATCTCAGGGCATCAGAGGGCTGAAATAATTTTTAAGACTGAGCTTATGAGCTTATGCTCATTGGTATGACTGTAAACTAGAATCATCTAGTAGCTATCAAAGCATTAAAAGAAAATTTAGTCACCACCACTATTCCAAAATCTTTATTTTCAGACTGACAGTGATTCATACTTGAGATTTTTTGGTGAGGGAACAGTGGAGTATGTTATAGTTATATATAGTGGGAAACATATTAATCTTTTAATAATAATTTAAAAAATCCTGGTTGATTCCTAGTTTGATTAAGGTATGGAATTTAAAAATAAGGTTTCTAACATTATCTGAAACAGTGATACGTTGTCAGGACAATCATCATTTTTCTAGTGATTTTTTAAATTTTAAATTTTTATGTTTTTAATTTCTAATTTTAATTTTTTAATTTTTAATTTTTTTATTATGTTCAATTAGCCAGCATATAGTACCTCATCAGTTTTTGATGTAGTGTTCAATGATTCATTAGTTGCATATAACACCCAGTGCTCACCTCATGTGTGCTCCTAAATGCCCATCACCTGGTTACCGCCCCACCCAGCCCCTCACCCCCTCCCTTCTATAACCTCAATTTGGTTCCCAGAGTCCAGAGCCTATCATGATTTGTCTCCCTCTCCGATTTCTTCACTTTCAGTTTTCCCTCCCTTCCCCTGTGGTCCTTTTTGCTATTCCTTATGATCCACATATGAGTGAAACCATATGATGATTGTTTTTCTCTGCTTGACTTATTTCACTTAACATAATCCCCTCCAGTTCCACCCATGTTGGTGAAATTGGTGGGTATTCATCCTTTCCGATGGCTGAGTGATGTTCCATTGTATACATGGACCACATCTTCTTTATCCATTCACCTGTCGATGGACACCTCAGCTCTTTCCACAGTTTGGCTATCGTGGACATAAGCTGCTCTGAACATTGGGGTATATGTACCCCTTCTTTTCACTATATCCGTAGCTTGGGGGTAAATATCAAGTAATGCAATTGTAAGGTCATAGGACAGTTCTATTTTTAATGTCTTGAGGAACCTCCATACTGTTTTCCAGAGTGGCTATAACAGTTTGTGTTGTCACCAACAGTGTAAGAGGGTTCCCCTTTCTCCACCTCCTCGCCAGCATTTGTTGTTTCCTGTCTTGTTAATTTTGGCCATTCTAACTGGTGTAAGGCGGTATCTCATTGTGGTTTGATTTGCATTTCCCTGATGGCTAATGCCGTTGAACATTTTTTTCATGTGTCTGTTAGCCATTCATATGTCTTCTTAGGAGAAGTGTCTGTCCATGTCTTTTCTAGGGATTTTTTTTTAAGATTTTTTTAATTTATTTGATAGAGATCACAAGTAGGCAGAGAGGCAGGCAGAGAAAGGGAGAAGCAGGCTTCCCACTGAACAGAGAGCCTGATGCGGGGCTGGATCCCAGGACCATGGGATCATGACCTGAGCTGAAGGCAGAGGCTTAACCCACTGAGCCACCCAGGCACCGCTTTTCTAGGGATTTTTAAGTGATGATTCTAAGTTGCCATTAGATGGCACTATTGCATCCTTAGTAAATGTGAGTTCTGTTGGCTGCCCTGAAGGAAATGGAAGTCGCATCGGACTTGGTGGCCAGACTTGATCCCTAGCCGCCTCATTTGACTGCTCACTCCTAAAAATCTACTCAAGCCAGTAATGTTACAGTCCAACCCTGAAAGCTGTGATTCTTCTTAGATATTTGGAGCTGAGCCAATGAAACGCAAGCATCACTTCCCTTCTTCCGGCATTCCGGCACTTCCTCTGCATCTTTGCAGAGCATTCCGTCCTACCTCAGACCCTGCCACGCTGCCTGTCTTCCAGTTCTCCCACCACTTGCCACTGCATTGTGGGTCCTCTGGGCATGGCCCGCCTCGCTCGATGCACTCCTATTTGGAAGCCAGAAGCAGGAGATTTTACTGTAAAACTCCATCGTTCCAGCTTTTCTACACAAATCAGAGCCTTGGCAGCATGGGGCCCTTCTCCCGGAGGACCAGAGGAGGTAGACTTTCCTCTCCACCAGCGGCTGCTCCTGTCTTTCCTCTCACGCCCCCCCACCCCGTTACACTAGTTACAGTACTGGCTTGGCCACGGCAGAGATGCGGTTTTGCCAAATCTGATCTAAGCTGATAAGGAGTAAAGAAGGTTTTTCCAACTGTCCCCTTAGTTAGAAGGTTCTCTCACATCAATAGAATCAGTGCCGACATTGTACATTTGTACCTTGGTTCTTCTTCTTCATCTTCCTTCCCCCATTCCTTCAAAATGGAGCTCTCTCAGTTTTCAAGACATGCTTTGACATAATTGGCTGATGCCTCAGCATCGTTGCCATGCAAACATTTCAGCCATTGTTAGGGCTGACCATCCCTTAGACCCCGGCTTTGACCCTCTTCTCCTTCTAGATTTCATCTGACTGGTACCAATGTCTTTTGCATCGAAACACACACACACACACACATACACACATATATTTTGTTTGTATATATACATACAAAATATAGTTTACAAACCTAAAACAGCTTTGAAATAAGAGTATCAATTATATCAGTGTTTTCCAAGTTTTTCCCTAAAAATGGAGGGGGCGTGAATGAGAGCATTCTGTGACTGTAACATTTTTTGGAAGTTTCTAACAATATTAGGAATTTATGAGAATTTCACATTTGATGCCATAAAATATATCCATATTTTTAATACAAAATACATTTTTAAATTAAACATTTACTATCAACTCTAACTGACATTTCAGAAAGATGACTCCTGCTTTTTTCTGGGGTCTTGAATGGATACCTAAGACATGCATTAATTATTTCTGAGGGAAAAGTACTTCAGAGGTTCACTTTATGAGTAATAACTATAGCCTTTTTGGTTTTTTCAATTTTTATTTTTTAAAGAATTTATTTATTTTAGAGAGGAGTGGCGAGGAGGGGCAGAAGGAGAAAATCTCACACAAACCCTCCTATGAGCACCAGGCTTGATCCCACGACCCTGAGATCATGGCTGTGAGCTGAAATCAAGAGTCAAACACAGAACTGACTGAGTCACCCAGACTCCCCTAAATATGGTCTCTTTCATTTTTCCACCAATGCCTGGAGAAGTCGCACTGAAAAATGCTAAAAGTTAAAATTTGGAGACTGCATGGTTATTTTAACAAAAAGAAAATGAGTTTTTTAGTCCTAGACTTATGGTTAAATACCAGGTTGCCATTTTCTAGTTGTTTTGTGCAGGAAACTTATTCAACATCTTTGAGCTATAGTATCCTAATCTCTAAGTATAAAACACAGGGGTGCCTGGGTGGCTTAGTCAGTTAAGCATCTGCCTTTGGCTCCGGTCATTACCCTGCAGTCCTGGAATCAAGCCCCACATCAGGATTATATTTTAAGCATATAGCAGCCAATCAATACATCATCACTATTATGATTATAATTTAGACAGTAGTGTGAGTTCTAAATTACTGGTTTTTAATCTCTAATGGGTGGAAAAATACTTATTTTTACATATAAATCAATGTAAATAAAGATAAATTACTTATTGCCTAGTAAAAACTATTTTGGGGGGTAGATAAAATCATTGTACTATATGGTTCTCAATCACAGTGAGTTTATATTCTTAAACTAATATCGCATACCCCCCTGTCCAAAGAATATAAATAAAAATCTTAAAACTGGTGTTTCTGAAACCTAGGTCTTCTTATAGCCAAACTGTCAAGGAGCTTGTTAAAAATTCAGCTTTCTAGGCCTTCTGAATCAGAATGCTCTGTTGCCTGGACTTCTAAATTTAAAAAAGAAAAAAACAAAAGGGCTTGCTAAACAAACATTAGGAGTCACTGCAGTAGGTGATCGCTCACTCCCACTTTGCTTAGGACTTTTCTGATTCTGGCACGGGAAGTCCCATGTCCTGTGTTCTGACACCTGCCCTAGGCCCACGCCAACCTGGGTGGTCAGTCCCCCTAAAAAGTCCGATGGTGGGTATTAAGGAGGGCACGTATTGCATGGAGCACTGGGTGTGGTGCATAAACAATGAATCTTGGAACACTGAAAAATAAAATAAAAAACAGAATTTATTACCAAGATCTAGCTATATAACAAAAACAACACAATGTTTGCAAAGCCTTGGCATTTAAATTAAGCTTTTGAAAAACAGGAAAGAAAGGAAGAGAAGTAACAATTCCACTGAGATGAAGCTTAGTCCCGAATTGAGACTGGGGAACTTTGAAAATCACCGATTCATTCGTGGTGTTCGGCTGACCTCTGGTGGAGAGTGCTTTTAACTACAACAAATTGAAAGTCGATTTGGGAATGAAATCTACTCTGCATTAAATTTCTCCTTTGATATTAGACACATGGAGGAAGCGCTCTGTGATTATGCCATAGATGTCCTTTCTCAGGCTGTGTCCGTGCCACAGAATCACACAGAGGGGATGACTGTGCTCACTGCTGCCATTGGTACGCACCTTCTCCCAGGTACTCGCGGGAAGAATCTGCTTTGCATGAAATCTTTAAGTAGAGGGGGCGCCTGGGTGGCTCATTCGGTTAAGTGTCTGCCTTCAGTTCAGGTCCTGATCCCGGGTCCTGGGATGGAGTCCCCATCGGGCTTCCTACTCAGCAGGGAGCCTGCTTCTCCCTCCACCTACTGCTCCTCCTGCTTGTGCTTTCTCTCTCTCTCTCTCTCTCTGATAAAGAAATAAAATCTTTAAAAAAAATCTATAACTAGAGAGTCAATGTAAAACGGAGTCTAAGTCCTGGTCTCTGCATCTGATGTGTCCTCAGCTCTAACATACCCTTGTCCCAGATTTCCATGTGTCTCTCCTTTGCTTCCTTCAGAGCTCTGATTAAATACTGTCAGAGCCCTTCCTGGTCACACTGCACAAATACCAACTCTTTTCTGGCTACTTTCTCTTATCCTTAGCCTGCTTCAGTCCTCATGACACCAGTCAGCCACACCCGACATCTCTTCATTTTTCTCTCTCTCTCTCTCCGTCATTGTTTCCACTAGAAAAACGCAGGGAGTTTGCCTAAATTGTTTGCTGTTACATTGACAGCATTTAGGTCAGGAGGCCTAGCAGGTTATCAGCAGGTGCACAATATGTATTTACTGAATGAATGAATGAATGAATGGTCGATTCTTAATTAGCATAATGCCAACTCTCTGAAAGCCAGCCAGCAGCCAAACACAATGCATGAATCCTTGCAAATCAAAGTTTTAGTTAAAGGAAATCACCCTCCTCCTGTCCTTTCATAAGGAAACGCCCCAGTTACCTAATTTCACAAACTGGAAATAGAGTGGTGATGACAGCCAGAGTGCCTCGCAGGCCAGGGCAGGCCCGGCACAGGCTGGCTGTGAGGCGGTGTGGGGCCCCAGGCACCGGGCGGGCGGGTCTGAAGTCTTCCAGAGTCACCTCAGGCTGGGTACAAAAGCCCTTGGGCAAAACCCCAGGAGGTGTGTGGGGGGTATCTTTATGAAGCTTCCGCATTACTGGATGAATCAAAGAATTAGTAGGCAAACAGGATGGAAAGTGAGAGGCAGGAAGATTAGGAAGTGCTCCCTCAGGCCAAACGCTAAGCTCTGTGTTGGTTTGCACAGTAGGAGAAGCATGTCTGGGTGGGAACAGTTGCCTAGGGACTTCCTAGCTTTGAAATGTGGGCAAGTCCAATCTTGCTGCGTTGTTCTCATCTCAAAGGCAGGATAAAGAAAGGAGATCATCTGTGTAACGTCCCATGGTAAGTACTTGGCCAGTGTGAGCTGTCTGGGGCAGGCACACCAGATGGATCCGACGTTATTGGACAAGTCATGCCATCCAAACACGGTGCACCTGTGTGTCCCTCACCGCACTCTCTCCATGACCATCCGCTCTAAACAACCCAGTGGTTAACTTGGTCATTCCCATTCTTCTCTGGTGTTTGTATTCCCACTAACTTTTATTCAGTCGTTCACAATGGGCCAGAAAACCGAACACCAACATGGCAAAGAAGGATTGCTCAACTTTGGACAATTCTTCTTTCATTTATTAATTGAGTAAACTACAGTTGTGATCTGAAATATAGGGATTTCATAGTTTTACTCTTAGAGAACCTGTTCAAAGGTAGTAGGAAATCCATGTGTTTTTTCTCTTTTTATTCTTTTTAAAAATTATCATTTATTTGTTTATTTTAAAGATTTTGTTTTTATTTTTTTTGACAGACAGAGATCACAAGTAGGCAGAGAGGCAGGCAGAGAAAGAGAGAGAGGGAGAAGCAGGCTCCCCGCTGAGCAGAGAGCCCAGAAGAGGGCTCGATCCCAGGGCCCTGGGATCATGACCTGAGCCGAAGGCAGAGGCTTTAACCCACTGAGCCACCCAGCTGTCCCTCTCTTTTTATTCTTAATCTCTTTATTCAAAATCAGAAGACCACAATAAAATTAACTAGATGTTTTTCCTTACCTCATAATTCAAAGCTATTTTTATTGCGATTTAGAAAGGCAAACTGCCAAGGGACAGTTCCCTTCATTGAAATATCCTACAGTCCTCAACACTTAGAACCAGACTCGTGAAGAAAACTGCTTTTCGTTTCACCAACATTTTATGATTTCTTTATGCTGTGCTAATCACTGTAACATATTTATCTATAGGTAAGACTTTAGCCAAGAATCGGAAAATAAATCTATAAATGCTTCTGTGTTATCTAAAATTACAAGCACTAAAGCTAGCACAATTATATTTTGAATCAGAAGACTATGGACCAAGAGCCAGAGCATACTGATCCTATTAGCAATTCTAACAATGGTTTGAATTACCAAACCCTATTTCCTTTGAAGCACTCAGAAATGGGGAAGACTCCAAGGCCTAGAAAACAACATCGTAAGGTAAGAAAAAATGTGCAGGAACAAAACCTTCTCTATTACTGCAGAGAATAGGAAATAATCACAGTTGGCCCTAAATCTATTATTAAATCAAACAATGCCTTTTAGAGATACCTTGTAAGTCAAAACTCACTTTGATGGGTCAGGTGTCAATTACCTTGACTATTCACTTAAATACAAAATCTTTTTCCAAATAAAGACATGTAAATGAAACAGTATTTGTTTGTTTCATGCTATTCTTTAATTATTTATATACAGAATTACACTTGTGATTATGTTCCATGTGTACGTTTTAACTCAATCAAAGGAAAGATCCTTGAGAGTGATAATAAAAGTCTTTTTTTTTTGCAATGTTTTCAGGTTTCTGAACACAACTTTACTCGTAAAACAAGGATTTTGTTGTTGGTGCTGGTGTTTTTCTTTATAAAACAAATTGTATCATAACTTCGGTGTAGTTAAAGATAATGTCATTTATCCACAGACATTAAGTCAATATTAAAACTTTCTAATATTGCTTAATATATCTATTGCCTTACAAAATCTCTTTACCCCATATAGACCGCTAATGTTGTCCTTAATGTATTCTAGCTAAACTGCCTCTATGCACATAAATAACTACCTTGTCCTTGTTCATGAGGATGCGCAAACAGAACCTAGAGGAATTCATGCTACCAGTTTTTAATATTTCACAGGAAATAATTTTGTTAACAGTCTTTGATTAAATAGGACTTTGCTATAAAATTTTGGACCTTTGACTGAAAATATGTCTGAGAAGATCATAACAACTGATAGTGCTTGAAAACAATGATAAAAAGTGCTCAGAAGTTTTTTTCAACTTTTTACTTTGGTGTGATCTCAGACTTACAAGAAAGTTGCAAGAATATTAAAAAGAATTTCCATATACTTTTTATCTAGATTCCCTAAGTGTCAACATTTGTCACCTTTGCTTTGCTTTATTGCTCATTCTTTTGCTTTCTAATATGTTGTACCCCACAAAGTATAATTTTCTCTCTCTGCATATACTTGTTCTTCAGTTTTTGAAACTAAGTGGCAAAATGATGCCCTGTTATTCTCAAATGTTTCAGTAAATATTTCCTAAGTACAAAGACATCCTCCTACTAATTAAGATAACTATTATCAAAATGAGAACATTAACATTGATATTATGATCTAATCTATGGACATTATTCACATTTTGGCCCATTATCCCAATAAAATCTTTTATAGCAAATGAAAATTCTGGATCACACACCGTCCTCGGTTATTATGTCCTTCTGGTCTGCTTTCATCTGGAACATTCCTCAGTTTTTCTTTGTTTTCATAACCTTGATAACTTTGAAGAATATAGGCCAGTTATTTTGCAGAATGTCCTTAAACTTGCTTTTATGGGACACTGCCACATAATTAGATTCGGTTTATACATTTTTGGCAGGACTATCGCAGGACTATGTTGTGGTCCCTGAGCATCAGGAGGTACATGATGTCACTTTGTCTGACTCCTGTTGATATTTACTTTGATTACATCTTTAAAGTGGAGTCTAGGGGCACCTGGGTGGCTCAGTGGGTTAAAGCCTCTGCCTTCCTCTCAGGTCATGATCCTGGGATCGAGCCCAGCATTGGACTTTCTGCTCGTCAGGGAGCCTGCTTCCTCCTCTCTCTGCTTGCCTCTCTGCCTACTTGTGATCTCTGTCTGTCAAATAAATAAATAAAATCTTTAAAAAAAAATAAATGGGGGGTCTACCCATTTCCCCCATGTAATGCTATATTTTTCGAATGCAATAATATTTATTGCATTATATAATATTTATTTATTTATATTAATTAATCAATATATAAATATATAATATATTTAAATAAATGTATTAATTAATGTTAATTCAATAATGTTTATTTATTATATAATAAAATGATCTCTAATAATAATGCAATAAATATTATTGCAATAAATAAATAGATATTAATATTTATTGCATTATTATTAGAGATCATTTGATAGTAAGGATTATAAATTCCTGTTGCTCATCAGACTTGCATCTACTAGTTTTAGCATCTGCTGATGATTCTTTTGGAATCAATTAATTATTGATATGATGGTTGCCAAAGCATGTTTATCTAATCTCACAATAGTACTTGTTTAATCAGATGTAAGATATATTCTACAATTGTGTTTTGTCTTTTCATAGTTTAAGTCTTAGTGGATTTTTATGTTCTCATTTTTTTGAGACACTCTTTGTTCCATCCAAGAGAGCTATAAACATTGTCTACATCATTTGGTAAAAAGCTACACATGGTATAGTTCATTTCCTTTTTATAATAAGTAATTTTTTGTATTAGCCACATTGTTTTAATAATTTTTAGAATAAAAAATTATGCTGACAGTTTGAGGAGTGCAACATGTTATATATAAAGGGACATCCTTAAGAAAGATGTTCTCCTTTCTTTGACTTGGGCTTTAGGTACCCTCACTAAGGCCTAAATTTATCAAGCGCAGGTCCATTTTTTTACACTATTCTGATTATTTGCTGTTGAAAACAGGAGCTGTAGAAATATTTTTAACAAAAGTACCACTCATTTTATTTTTTTTTTCTTAACTCTATGACACAGTGTGGTTCAGATTTATATGACACAGCAAAGATTTTTCCATAATTTTTATATTCTGACTCTTAAAAAAAATGCCACTTTAGTTACAATGCTAGTGGGCAAAAAGGTTTTAAAAATTCTATATTATTGGGTAGTCTTTGCAAAGACATTTTTTCAATTTTACCAACCCAAATAGACTAGACTTTAATGATATTCTACCATTCTCCATCTGTATAATTACACTATGGAGATCTGAAGAGTGGATCTAATGCTTATCAATCCATAAACATTACCTCTAAATTTAGGTACACTTCATCTCTGAGTATTGGAATGTCATATTTGAAAAATTAGTGACCCAGTTAAGAGGAATGGGGAAGGTCTTTATCTTTTAAAAATGATTTGAATTGGTAATATTACAGAGAAAAATTGAGAATTATTTTGTGATAAAATGGGAAATAAAATTGGGGGAAATCCTAGCATAGAACCATGGAATGACATTTATTGGTGGTAGCTGACACTCAGGTAATCACTTTCATTTTATTATGCACCCTATCATCAAATAATGCCACGGAAGTGGTTGATTAGTACTTTTGGACCTATGCTTCTGGATGTATAACTTGTTACCATAAATATCTGCTGGTTGGGATCATGGATTAAATGAATAATACCTTAGTACAGCTGTTCCATGGTTTCTGATATTCACATTTAACTTAACTATTTTTTTTTTGTTATTGTTTCTTCTTACTTTGCTTTGGCAAAAAAATTGAGGAAATAAGTTCACTGAACGGATGTTAACATTCATTTTTATTCAGATGAGACAGGGTGACACCATAATTTAATGATACAATTTGTAACAAGGACAAAGGACTGTGAGGGTAGAAATCACATTACTGTATCTCCTCTCCCTGTATAACTTTATAATAATAAAGTTATATATATATATATATATATAACTTTATATATATATATATATATATATAAAATAATCTACATCATTACCCTGTCTCCTCCCAAACCTCACCTCCACATCCAATTCACTCCCAGGCCTTTTCTCAATCCCTAACCATCCTCAAACTGCTCTGCTTATAACTTAACTAGAATTCATTTTATGTTCAGAGATAAATATTCATAATATGTAGTTTTCACAGATTAATTTTACTATGGAGCAGAAGATGAATGCTTTCTTCTAACCATCAAGAACTTTCAAAATTGACCCCCAAAGCCCCTTAAATACATATCAGTACAAGGATTTTACAATAATGTTTCTAGTTTTAAAATAATGTTTTACAAACCTCAAATCATCTTAATCTTTAAGTATTCTATTGGCAGTGAAAGAAGCATGGCTTTGTATGTGTATATACATATACATCATACATATATTTGTACTGTACGTCATATATGTATATGACATAAATTATTTAATAAATCAACTGCTCTCCTTCAGTCAATGCAGTTTTCTTTTGTTTAAAGATTTTATTTATTCATCAGAGAGAGAGAGACACAGTGAGAGAGGGAACACAAGCAGGGGGAGTGGGAGAAGGAGAAGCAGGCTTCCTGCTGAGCAGGGAGCCCGATGCGGGGCTTGATTCCAGGACTCTGGTAGCATGATCTGAGCCAAAGCCAGACGCTTAATGACTGAGCCACCCAGGCACCCTCAGTCAATGCAGTTTTTAACACATCTACAGCCAACAGATAAGTAAAATGTCTAATTCTGATTAAATGATTCATTCCTACAGCTTGAAGCCATTTTCATATCATTTAAGGATCAATGAAACAGCAGAAAATCAATGGTGGTGAGATGGCTCTAGAGCTTCATGACTGCCTTTGTCTTATTATTATTATTTTTTTCCCCCGAAAGCAAATTTAACCAGCTTATGCTTTTCACACTTTTCTGTGGTCAGAACAATCAAATCAGCATTACAGTGTCTGCTGCACTAGGATCAAGTTTTTTTTTGAATGACTTCTCTTTCCTGTTAGCTCTCCAGTTTATTCTTTTCTCAGAATCTAAATGACTCATGCACCTTTTTGTCCAATCCAATTCGCACTTACCAACAGTGTGAACTTGCCTGTTTGAACAGCGTGGGGGGGGGGTGGTCCTACTAGGGGAGGCAGGAACCATACAGAAAAGAGCCAGAGGTCAGAGTGCTTCCCTTAGGGAGATGGGTGAACGCCCCAGTCCCTGGGGCTTTCTCCTTCTCCCTCACACAGATGCCACACTCTGTGCTTCTTTATCTCAGTGGAATTTCCCTGCAGTGGGCGAGAGGATGTATCAGTCCATCAGTTCCCTTTTGAAGTGTAAACAATCAAAGTGTCAGTGGCCTAAAACCACCATGGTTGACTATTTCCCATGCTGGTTGGCTGGGAGGTTCTTCTCTCTAGGTGGTGTTGGCTGAAGTCACCAGTATGCCTGCATTCACTTGATAACTATATTGAGTTGGGAAGTCCAAGAACGTTCCCTTCACAGGTCTGGGGCCTTAATGTTGGCCCTAGGCTGAGACACCTCATTGTCTCACTGCATGTGGCCTCTCTCTCCATCAGTGTATCCTGGACTTTAAGCATGGAGGTTCAAGGATCTAAGAGAGCAAAGCTTCCAGACCTAAAAAGGGCTAGTCCCTGAAATGGTAGAGTGTTATTTCTGCTGGTAGGCAAGACAAGTCCCACTCTACTGAGCTAGGCCAGCCTGACTCAAGATGTGTGCATATGTGTGTGTGTTTGGGGTGTTGGGGGATGACTGGATGCTACCTCTTAATAGAATGAGAGTCATGGACACACAGGCTGGGAAGTTCTGAAACTATTTATAGGAAAGGTTCCGTTTTTGCTTGTTTGTTTCCCGGATTAATTTCCCCCACTTTTCAGTAATCATAGCCATATTGCCACAAGAAATCATTCTTCCTACCCTCAGTCCATATAATCTCAGAGAAGTTCCATTCCTAGCTCAGGACAAAGTTTGGGAGCTTGGTTTGAATTGTTCAGAGCATTATGAATTTAGGAGAGAAAAATGTGACCCAATCAAGCTATGTGGAGGTAACAAAGTTTTTTTCTGTTCCTTCTGGGAAAGAGACCCTCATTCTCTTCCCTAGCGGACTTAAGGCTAAAATCATGTGGTTAACCAGAGATAATGAATGGACAATCAGTCAGGGAGGAGGTTCAAGCTGAGAAAGTAGAGCCAAAACCTGGAGAGAGGAAATCCAGACCCTGCTGGCATCATTTGAATTCTGGAATAGAGCTTGCTGGAAGCCCACACTCCACCTTAGTTTTCTTGGTGTTCTAACGCAATTCTTTATGCATAATGAATGCTGTATGAGTTGGGTATCCGTTCACTTGACCAGAAGAGTTCTAACCAATAAAAGGAGAAAGCTAAAGTTGTCTACAATCGCATTTCCTTCTTGGCTTTTGTGGCTCAACATTTCAATGTCTTGAGGGAAGGGAGTGAGGAGAAATAATTCATCTGTGAGAAACAGAAAGAGAGAATGAAGGGTTTTCCCAACATTAACAAAGAGGTTTTTTTTTTGTTGTTGTTTTTTTGGTTTTTTTTTTGTCAGCTTGAAATCGAAAGTGGGCAGAGGAAAGGTTGTTATCTGATGCTGTGGGCCAGTTCTCTGAGGAGGAGGCCAGGCCCCGAAGGGAAAGAGACATAGCCAAGTGTGACATGGAGGCTGCCGAGCTGGCTGGCTTGAAGGACCCACGGAGAAGGTGATGATGAGAGCCTGCAGGCACGATTGGAAAATAACACAGTGAGACTCCCAGGACTTTGTAATATCCCTGTGGGGAGCGCCCTGGGGACCCCTGCATCTGAGAGCCTGGGATCTCCAGGGAATTTAGACTGAAGTAGATAATACATTAACTTAGCAAATGAGATAATGAATTTCTACAACTGAATCTGTGGACTGAGACTTACACATATGCAGGGCTCGTAAAGTACGTGAACTAAGGCAAATGACTGAGGGTTTCCAGGTGGCGGTGTTCCACCATACAAAAAGCTGAAGGGTGAAGGACATGGCATTGAAAAATATCTCAGGCGCTATGGTAACTGGAGTGTGTGTGAGTGTGCACACACGTGTAAAATTTCAAGTCACACTGAGCACCTACTATGTGTCAGGCTTGATGTTGGGAACACAGTGATGGGAGGAATAAGCCTGATTCCTTGGTGGTCAGAGTCTTAGTTGCGTGAGCACGTGATTACCAATGAAAGGTGAGCTCTCTGCTGGGAGGAGTACTGGGGCCGCGGGGAGCCTCTAGAAGGGGTGCCTGTCCACATCTGGAGTCATGCAGAGCCGTCGGATCCAAGTTGGAAAATAAAGCCAGTGGATATTTGCAGAGCAAAGTAGGGGAGGAGGTTTGGTGGGGGCAAGAACTGTGGTAGGCTGAAGGAACAGCATATTTAGCAGAAGGAACAGCATATTCAGCTCAAGGAACAGCATATTCCTGAGTGGAGAGAAAGCATGGTAAGTCACAGGAACCAAGGGGATAATGCGCAGGTGAGACTTACACACTGACATGGCAAGTGGCAACCATGGGAGATGAGGCTGGAGAACTGAGCAGCATAAAGCCACTTAGATGCCACTTAAAATTGTTCGAGTCTTATTTTAATGTTTAAGTAGACGATGCTAAGCCAGGAAATGAAATAGCCAGATTTGCATTTTTTGGATGACAAATTTGGCTGCAGAATAGAGGATAAAATGGTGTAGGTCAGGAGGCCACTGAGGAATTATATGTTGTAGATGGGATGGTTTCTGACAGCTCACTCCTGCTCCGAAACGCCCTTGTCACTTCCAGGCTGTGCCGTCCCCTCTGGCGCAGATGTCCCCCGTCCAGGCTATAGAATCAAACCCCCTAGAGCTTTATGGTGGTCTCAGAGTGGCTTGTCGCTTCTCCTAAGAAGCTTTCACCATTTCGGGCGCCTGGGTGGCTCAGTGGGTTAAGCCGCTGCCTTCGGCTCAGGTCATGATCTCAGAGTCCTGGGATCGAGTCCCGCATCGGGCTCTCTGCTCAGCGGAGAGCCTGCTTCCCTCTCTCTCTGCCTGCCTCTCCATCTACTTGTGATTTCTCTCTGTCAAATAAATAAATAAAATCTTTAAAAAAAAAAAAAAAAGAAGCTTTCACCATTTCATTTGGATCACATCCCCAGAGCTCCGCTAAGAATGCCACGAAATGCTTCCACACACCCCTCCCTAATCTGCATCCCCATACAGAAATTAATAGTATAATTATCAGTTCGTAGTAATAATACACTGAATTCAGGGTTTGAGGGAAGGACTGCCTACGTTATGTTTGTGCAACAGAATAAGCACATAGGGGAGCTTTACACCAAAACACATGGTCATCATGGAGATTGATTGGAATTCCCAGGCAGTTCTTTCCTCACAAGACTTGAGTGTTGTCCTGCAAACGTAACTGAGTGCCTAGAGTAAATACATTAATGGAATCAAAGGAACTCTAAACCTGAGTTAGGTCTATCAGCACCAAAGACAGTACCATAACTCAAATGTTGCAGTAAAAACAATACCGGGCATCGCCAAAGAAGCCAACGAATAAAGAAACTTGAAAGTGCTTCTCTTTATTAAAGAAATATATGAGGTGTGATGTGATGGGCTTTAAACAGGACTCACTTCAGAACCACCACTCGATGAAGCCCCTTATTGTAGCTCACAGCAGGGCTGTTAGATTCAGAATAGATAAGGGATGTCCGGTTCTTCTACGTGAAACGTAGATCACACTTGAACTGTGTTTTAACTCATGTGCTCCTGGTGTTCTGAAATAATTTATTATACTATAAATATGTGGGATTCATCACAGTCTTCAAAGTTTTTTTGGGGGGGATTATCAAATCGTGTTGATCTTGGTAATATCTAAAGTGAAGTGAACAACATTTAAAACTGCTTTATTGGTGGAAAAAAGGACATCTCAGTTGTTCCTGGTAACTGGAAGGCATTTACATCTTCCCCATATCCTTCGGGCCATGCAGAATGCCATATTGTTCACTATGCTTATTTTAGCTGTAGGATCCACAGGTGGTCTCACGCCAATCATTACAATGTTTTGCCTTTCACACTTGTGCTTTTATTATCTAAAGGGCCTCTGTGATTCCTTAAACATTCTTATGTGACTTTGAACAATAGTGTTGGATGTGTCTGTTTACATCAGGGGTACATGTAGTAATTTACAGTGCACGGTGTAACCTAACGCTTTTTGAAAAAAGTACCGATTGGGGACATACTCTCTAAATTTTCTTTGAGGTCACTGTCAAATGCTTAAAAATTATCTTTTGGAGGGGATTCCTCCCTCCCCCCCAAATGTGGAAAGAAAGACACTAAATTTGAATAAGTTTTTTATTCAATAGGTTTTTTTTTTTTAATTTCAAAAAATAAGGTTCTTTTTAATTTCAAAAAATAAGGTTTTTAAAAAATTTTTTTTGAGGACAATCAAAATGTACTAATATCATCCATAAACATTCATTGGCCTTTGCCAGCTTTTTCTAAATAATTATCAATGACCCACACTGAACAACTTCCCAATGTTGCTATTTTTTTTTTAGGGGGGTTGTATTTTTCAGTCCTTTTTGTCCTGATACTGCTCTCACGTATAAAACTTCACATGCTACCGTCCTGTCTGTCCTTCATGGGGTAGATCTGGGCTGGTCTGTAAGCCACATAGACCAACCGTACTGTGCTGTGCTCTTGACTAAGCCAGCCTCCTGCAGGTGGTCACCTGACCTCCCGCAGGGCCAATCAGATTCCTCCACAGCTGGACTACGGACAGGTGGGGTGAAGCTCCTTCTCTGTAGGGCTTCTGTGCTAGGAAAAGTACTTTAGGGATATTAATGCCATCTTTCCTATCACGTGCAGAAAACAGAGAGTCTTTCCGAAGATTTTACCGGTAAGAGGGACAGAGTGAGCGCCTAGGGAGGAGGTGAAACCTAATTGCTGTGTGAAATGTGGTAAGACAAGGTTGTAAGAATGAACTGTTCTGTAGAAGAAAAGGTGGGGATATTCTGAAAGCAATACCCATACGAAACTTTTGATAAAGCTTATAGGCACCCCTCACACAAGACGTCTCATGTTTTGTTGTCCACAGAAGAAAGGCAGCCTATATTTTGGTCCTCTTAACTCAGGAAGCTGGTTTTTGATGACCTGAGGGACTTTGACCAGAGTTAGCTTTTTTTCTCTCCAACTTTTTGTCTGTTTTGCTTGTTATTTTTCCTTCTTTCTCCCCTACTCTTTGTGTGTGTGTGTTTCTCATTTTCTAATACTTTTCTTTTTTCTCACTTTTTAATTTTTCTTTTTGTATTTTTACTTTTTCTATTTGCCTTTTTCTCAGCTTTTCCTTTTTCACTTTCTTTTTCTTACTTTTACTTATTCTTTTTTAAACAAAAAATTTTTTCTTTATTCTTTTAATTTTAATTTTTAATTCTCTTTTTCTTATTTTTCTTAGTTTTTTCATTTTTCTTTTCTTTTTCTATTTATCATTTTTTTCCTTGATTCATATTTTGTCATTTTTTAAAAATTTAGCTTGTTGGTATTTATTTTTATTTGCTCTTTTTTTGTTGTTGTTATTGTGTTTTGATCCCTTTGGAATGACTAGTTCATTAAGTGAACTGTATTAGTCAGGACTCTTCAGGGAACCTATGTAAAATAAGGAACTGGTTCACATGATTATGGAAACTGAGAAGTTTCGTGATCTGCCATCTGCAAGCTGGAGATCCAGGAGTGTGATTGGTGTAATTCAGTCCCATCTGAGTCTTGAGAACCAGGGAAACTGATGGCTTAAATCCCAGCTTGAGAGCAGAAGATGAGATGAGATGGTTTGGCTCAAGAAGGGAGTCAGACAGAACAAGAGGACAGAAAGAGCTATGGGTAGGAGCCCAGCAAAAGTAAAAGCTGCTGTGTGTGCATTGTATACACCTGCCCAGAGGGCTTCATGTAGTGGAGGACGGAGGTGCGCCAACCACCTCGCTGTTCCCTCAGTGGGGCTCAAATTGGGAGGCTCTCCAATACCACCATGGTCTTCAAAACCACTGTCTCCAGAATAACTTATAAGACTGCCAGGAGAAGACTGGGGACGAGAGGGGAAGTTGTCCCAAGACATTAATCTACAACATTGCAAGGGAAGGCCCTGAATCCCTCAAAATTCTCTTGTGACCCAACTAAAATAAATACAAAGCAAAATCACAATAATCAGATCTTCCCTCAAGGGAAACCAAATCTGGATATGACCATCCAAAGAGTGGGACAAATGTCAGTGAAGTGGACTGGGGACTACATCTGGGAGCTGTGGTGTTGGTTTTGCTTGTTGGGAAAATCAGGCATGAAGGTCGCGAAGGTCCCTTCTGTATGACAAATACGGCCATAGAAGAACCATCCTTTATAAGCCTGAAGAAATAAACAAAAAACCAAACCAAACCACAACAACAATATAAGTCTTATGGTTGGAAACTGCAGTCTCCAAAACACCAGCTTGATCTCCCTAAAACACCCCTTTTATCATTTGTTGTCCTGCTCAAGGATCCATGGCTTTTCTTGACTCTTTTCACATAAAAATTATATTGATTGGTTTTATGGTCATCCATAAATACTTTCCATTGCTTTTGTCCTTTCAGATTTATATTTGCAACTATCACTTGCACCCTCTTTAAAATGCGATCTTTTTAAACACATTACCTTATTTAAATCTGACTCAAACTTTGTTTTATTTTTCCCCAACTTTTTTTTTTTTAAAGATTTTATTTATTTGACAGAGAGAGAGAGATCACAAGTAGGCAGAGAGGCAGGCAGAGAGAGAGGGGGAAACAGGCTCCAGAGAGCCTGATGCGGGACTCAATCCCAGGACGCTGGAATCATGACCTAAGCCAAAGGCAGAGGCTTAACCCACTGAGCCACCCAGGCGCCCCTATTTTTCTCCAACTCTTAGTATCATTGTAGTGGATTTTAGAATCGCCTACGGATGACATTCCCAACACTTGCCCTCAACACCAGGAACCACCATCTCTGCTGGACATTGCAAACCTCTTCTTTGGTCTTACCCTAGGTCTTTTTGTCATCCCAGATTTCTCAACCTCTGAAATCTTAAGGTCGTCTTTGGCAATATTTGAATATAATCCTTCTATATCCACTTTTAGAACTTTATTTCCATGAACTCTTCTTTTAAACTTCATTTATACTTTCCGTAATTAGACCCCTCTTTTGCCTCAGCTGATGTTCCTGGAGTTCTCTTCCTTCCTGTTCTAATTCAAATCCAAGATGCATTATTTGGACGTTTTTTTCTCCCAACAGCCATAACATTTTTATCCCTATCTTTCTATGATGACCTCCATGAGAGCTCTCAGCCATCTATGCATCCAGTTCCCTGTTTCATCCAGTCTCCTGGGCACTGCTAAAGTAATCGCAAAGAAGTAAGCTGGCTTTTCTTGAAGTCTGCGTTCAGTCTTGGCTACAACTTCAATGCTGCTGGATGTTTCTTTTACTTACCATGGTCAGCTCCCTCCCTGTACCTTCCCACAGCTTTACCAAGCTTCACGACTTCTCTGAAGTGGAAACAGCGCTAATATGATCTTTTCCAGCACCTCTCTTTCCTAGTGCCAAAAGAATACTGAGGCTATCACGACTGTCTTTGGTCCACCTCTGTCCCAAAGCTCCGTACTTAAATGAAATCTTTCTTCTTTCCTTCTTTCATTCTCTCTCCCAACCTTTATTCCTATCTCAGAGGATTGTAATTTTTTTTTTCTTCTTTGTAGCTTATTCGTCCCCTTTTCTCCAGATCCCTTCTCTTCCTTCTACTCTAAGAAGTAGATCTAAGATCATTATCTCATATCCAGTAGTATACTAAACATGCTCATATTCTTTTATAGTTAGACAAACAAATTTCCTTGATCCTAACACGTACTAGTTACTGCCTTATCTTCTTTCTTTCCCTGATGAGCCATGAATAGTGTGTCTACAGTATTTTCCTAATCCCTACTTCTCATTATTCCTCTTCAAATTTCTCTGCTCCTCACCCTTGACAATACTCTTGCTAATTGTTGGAGGAGGTCATCAGTTGACCAGGGAGCTGGATCTAGACTATCGAGGGCTCCTCACCCCCTCCGTGTCCTTGGAATGTGCGTTCTGTCCAGTGTACTAGGATCTGCTTCAAGAACATTGCTTTGAGGCATGCCTGGGTAGCTCAGCCAGTTTAAGCACCTGCCTTCGGCTTGGGTCATGATCTCTGGGTCCTGGGATGGAGCCCCGCATTGGGCTCTTTGCTCAGTGGGGAGTTTGCTTCTCTCTCTCACTCTCCTTCTGTGCTTTCTCTCTCTCTCTCAAATAAATAAATAAAAATCTTAAAAAAAAAAAAAAAGAACACTGCTTTGAGAGAGTAACATGTTATTGACACTGTCTGAATGGTAAAGGTGTAAAGGTGACTGAACCCCATTAAGCTGTCTGTATCAACTCTTAAGCTTCTGGTGGGTGAGTCCGGAGATCTACTTGTCTTGTGGCCACCAATGACAAGCCTTCTACATGTGTCCCCTTGCTTATTAAACCTGCCACCTACTCATCTGGAGTGGTCTGCCTCTTTCTTCATTTCTCCCTGCCTCTGTGTACAGGGGCCAGGTTCAAATTTCACTTTGGGAGTACCTGAGGTTGAGTTAACCAACATGGAAGTCTCACCAGTCTCATAACTGGTGTCATAACTGCCAAATCCAAAGAGAGCATTTCAGTACTTATCTTATTGGCCCGGTCTGTGGTATCTAATCCAGTTGGCCATTCCTGTGGGGAAAATTACCCCACCTGGGTTCTTTCCCTAGCCCAAGAGGATTCTTTGCCCTCCTGTGTATGGACCCCTTGCCTACAGCTATTAAATGTTTGTGTGCTCTAATTTCTCACTGTTGATGATCTTTTTCTCTCAATTCTGCATTCTCCCTGAATGAATCAAATCACGGTGATGCTGGAAAAGTATCTGAGACAGAAAACGCTCAACGCATGACCAGCAGTTACTCTCTGCCCACATCAAACCTTCGTATTTGCAGTAATATAATGTAATGGAGCATCTCCATTCACCTAAGAATTTAGCTAGAGCCCCAGTTGTGAGTTCAATGACTGGTGAGAAGCTTCATGTTCTAAAAAAGAAGTGGGAGTCCCATGCCCACGGGACTTGTGGAGAAGTGAACAAGACTGTGGGGCTAGAAATGAAGGAGGAGTGGAGAGATAATTTGGAGACTTGATAGACAATCAGCTGCGAGACACGAGAAAGCAGAAATGCTGGAGAATAGGCATTATGATTAGAACATAGAAACTGAGACAATGAATTACTTGACATGCTTAGTGAATGCCTGTATGAAATTATATAATTTGTTACATCTCGGATGAGATAATGGCTTTTTTATACCTGAGATCCAGGATATTGATGCCCATTTATATGGTCACTGTAAGACAGATTATGTAAACATCAAAATTCACTTACAATCAGCCAAAAGAGTAACAGCATCATGATTTAGATGGCAGTATATAACAAGTTATATTTTTAGTGTATTTCAAAATTCTTATAAGTCACTGAGAGTGTCTAAAATATTTATAGATTACACTCAGTGTTGGAAGATACCACCGTCTTGCTCAAGCATGCAGCCATCCACACTGATACTGAGACACAGTGTTGTTAACTGGTTGAGATCCTGGGCTCTGGAGTGTTTCCACTCAGGTTTGAATCTCACCTTCTTGTTTATTACCTACGTGAATTTGGGCAAGTGATTTATTTATTTGTGGCTCAGCCTCATCTGGAAAGTGGGAATAATGGTATCTCCCTTCTAAGTTTGCTGTGAGAATTACATTAATTAATATAAAGCCCTTAGAACAGTGTCCTGCATTTCATAAACTGTACTTAATGTTATTATTGTCATTGTATATTTTGGAATCATAATACAATTCCATTAAGAAAAATAAAACTAGTTCTAATTTTTTAGACTTTTTTAGACTTGTAATGCTTTGAAATAGGTCCTGAGAAGTAAGTGGCTGGTTATTTGTGGTGATCCAAAAGCTGTGTTTAGGAATTAATCTCCATACATTCATCATTTACCTTGATGGAACCCATGGATAAGTGTTACACTTTGCTGCAATCACAGTTCCTGTTAGTCAATTTCCAGAAACATGATGCATTTCTAAATGGTGTGTTGAACAGTTACAACTTCCATGGACTACTTCCTTTCCCCTCCCACAAGAATAACTTTCTATTCCCATTTGACTGAAATGCATTTCCAACACCCCTTCCAGGAGTGTACCTCTTCCATTATGTGAGAAACAGCTGTGCACATGTTTCTGTGCCATTTTAATGATATGCTCTGCATTTCTTCATGTCTTTCTGCTGAACATTCTGTTCTTTATTTTTTGTATCACCTCTTCTGCATTAGGTAGCAACGTTCCTCAAGGTTAGTAACCTTGCTCACTTTATTTTTCCACATGTTTGTGGCATAGATTTGTATACTTTAGGCTGAGAAAGAAGCTTAAGACACTTTGGGGACAGATTTGCTGAAATTAACTTCTCCAGTCTGAAACCTGAAAGAACTAGGCCATTATAATTACATAATTTCTTTTTCTTTTTTTTTCTTTCTTTCTTTCTTTTTTTTTTTTTTTTTTTTTTTTTTTTTTTTTTTTTTTTTTTAGCATGAAGGGACCTTAGAGATCCTATTTTCCAGATCCTTCGTTTTACAAATTAGGAAACTGAGTCCCTGTATATCAGCAGTAGAGCCAGATCACAATTCATCCCCCCAGGCGGATAAGTCCAGTGTTCTTTCTGCAGCGTCAGCTCCCTCCTGGATTGAGTCATTTATTTTCCAGGTGACTTCTGCATATTATGGGTGGGTGTGTTGGGGGGGAAGGGCGCTTTTAGTACTTCACAGCCTTGCCAGGTCACAGAAGCCAACATATATAACATAGAAAAAAGAAGAGAGATTTAATATAAAATAAAAGGAGAATTTTCTTTTCCTCTTGTCTTCAGTAATATCGTTATTAAGGGAAGAAAAAAAAAAAAAAAGAAAGAAACACCACACGGTATACTTAAGACAAGAGACGGTCTTAGGGAATGTGAAATCACCCTATCACATCTGTCTCTTCTGGAATGATCTGTTCCTAGTCCCTCCGTTCGGGGTTATTATTTTGGCCACAGTGTCCCCGGTGGGGGGCCGAGGCCAGGCGTGCGTCCGCGGTGTGTATTCCGCGTTGCGGGGCGGGGTGGGGGGAGGCGTCTGCACGTGGCCCGCGGCTCAGCGAAAGGGGGCGGGGTGGGGGGGCGCGGGGAGGAGAGCGCGCGCGAGGGGCCGGGCAGTAGCCATTAGCCTGACGAGGCAGGTGGGAAGAGGGAGGGGTCTGCGCGTCCTCAGAGGCTCTGGGAACCCCGAGACCCGCTCCGCCGGGAGGGGTGAGGCTGCCACTCGCCGCGGCGCCGGGAGCTGAGGAGCGGCGGGGAGAACTTGGTCACTCGCGCCCGTCTGAGGCCGCTCGTCCAGGGACGTGGGCCCCGAGCCGCCGCGCTGCAGGACGTCGGGCCATGGGTGAGTGCGCGGGCGGGCCGCGGGACTGGCTGGCGCGGACGGCGAGCGGACGTGGCTCGGCCTCCCCGTCGGGCGCGGGACCTCTGCCGGGCGCGGGGCGGCGGGGACCCGGCGGAGGGAGGCCCGCGGGAGGCTGCGCCGACGCCCCCGGCCGCGAGCGCGCGGGGACGGCGGCCCGGGGGCTCCGCGCTCGGCGCCGGGGGAGCGGCGTGGGGAGCCTGAGGGGGCGGGCGTGCCCGGGGGCCGCCGTCCGCCCGCGTCCCCGCGCCGCAGCGTGCCGCTCGGGGAGCAAGTTGAGGTGGGGCGCGAGGAGCGGAAACTTCGCACAACTTCCATTCGCACAGGTTTCCGCGCGGGAGGGGCCGGCGCGGGGCGACCGCGGGGACGCTGGCGACGCGTCCCCGTCTCGGCTGAGTGCCGCATTGGCACAAAAGGTTGGAAGTTGAGGCCGAGGGCCGGTGGGTTCTGCCTGCGCCCCCGCGGGGCTGGGGGCGGCGGAGCTGGCGCAGTCCAGCCCTGCGCGAGCTTCTGGACGGGGTCCATGCGGCGGAGTTGGGCGGCCGCCGCGAGGCACGGCCCCAGGAATGTGGCTGGGTGGGGTGCGGGGGTGCGGGGGTGCGGGGGTGGAGGGGTGGAGGGGGTGGGCGAACCTGGTGCGAAACCATCGATCCAGACCCGGCGCGAGGAGCTGGTCCCTCGGGGAGAGTTCGCGGAGCCGCAGCGAGGGGCGGGAGAGGAGGCACCCGCGCCCTCCCAGACGCGCTTCGCTCGGCCGGGGGGACCCGCGGGGTCGCGCGGCGCTGCATTTGCCGGTGACCGATGAGCGAGCCGCCCGCAGTCGGGTTTACTATTCCGCGCCCGCACACGCGTATCTCCGCGTCCGAGTCCGTCGCGCGCCCCTCCCCCGGCCTCTCCCTTGTCCTTTGTTGGAAAGGATTTCTTCAGGGGAGAGGAGGCTTCGCGATCGACGTGCTCGGGTTGAAATTCCTAAGTTCCCACAGACTCAAGGGTTAGGGGATGCTTGGACTGCTAATCGGCGGAGTTTATACACACTGGCCAATTTGGGAGAAAGGAAAAAAGAGAAGGCTGAGGACATTTTTGCCTATGAATGTGAGTTGTGGTCAAGACATTCATAGTCCCTTTTTGCTTGACCCGGAAGTCTTAGAAAGACCCATTTTGAGGGCCTTTGAATAAAGCAGTGTGGCAAAGGATCTCCAGAATGGAGATCTGTCTTTAGAAGTTTTCTGAAATATTGGAATATTTCCAAGTGAAAAAGGAAAGATAAAACATTTTCCCAAGTGTGCAGAAAGTATTTCAGGTTTGGTCTTCCATGCTTTCTTTTCATTGTACATGAGAATGTAAACTCTTGTGAGTATAACACACGGAGGGAGAAAACTCTTAGGAATGGAAAGCCGAAATAATTGACTTAATGGAATTTACTCAGTTACCCCACTAAAAGCACTAAGATACAATTTGTATCCAACATACAAGTCTCTAGAAAGAATGAAATCATTTACCTTGTAACCTTAAGCTTGAGGGGACTATCTTTGAAACAAACGGTAAGTTACTTTTAATTTTGAAGTTAATTGTTTCTCTAGCTTGCATTTCCACACTGTAATGAAAACGGTTGGTCCTGAATTTTACTTCAGTAGCCCTTGGATAAATAAGCCATGATCCCTGTTACAGGAAGCTGTTTTTATGGAAACAAGGTGGAGCTAACACCTGAGCCCTTAGGGTAATCCTGAGCTTGGTCTCTAACTCTTACAGATTCTCCTCCCTATTTGTAATCTGACAGATACCTAAAATTTGTCTCCACCTTCTTCACTTAACACATTACATTTTTCTTATTGAGATTGAAATCACTAAGAACTCAAGTTGGCTAGTAAGAGAGAGTAGGTAGAGCAAGCGAGTGAGAACCCAGGGGTCAGGGAGTAGAGAAAACCAGTATGTAGCAACAAAGAGTGAGATCAAGATGCCAAGACTCAGGACAGTGGCCCACACCCTCAGTGCAGAGATAGGAAGAGCCACCGACCAGATAAGGGCTGATGAGAGACGGAAGGAAGGAATTATGTACAGAAACTAGAGAGAAGACTCTTCGTCAATTAAGGTCATCTTTCTCCTCTTCTTTTAATTTACTTGTGAAAAACAGAGAATGTTAGTCAGAATTTCTTTCATTTAGTGGTAGCAGGGGGTGAGGACGTTGGAGTCCATACTGCTAGGATGAAGGGGAAAACAGTGTAGGAGAATGCCTGGGTATGCCAGGAAGCTGAATCCATCTTTTTCTGGTGTCATGACAACCGAAATTTATCATTTATAGAAAGGAAGATGGTGCTATGGGAGTGAATATAGCAATCAATTCTTGTTTGACTCAGAAGAAATCCATACTCTAGCATTGTAGAAGAATGAGGGTAATTGGTTAATCAAATATTCTGAATAATTTATAGTTATATCTATAATGCACAAGGCTAATTCTCAAAAAAAAAAAAAAAGGAAAGGTTATTTGCGAAGTGGGCAGATTGAGATTCTGGCATCTCTTGCTTCCTTCTTATATTTTCTTTCCTCAGTGATGCCTTCAGCTTATCTAGCTATGCAACAGGGTTTTTCCTCTGCCCTCAAATATTGCTCTACGGAAGGGATATGATGAAGTGTTTCATACTAAAAAAATGCAGGACTAACTGTTTGCCAAGAGTATTTGCATTTTAGCTTCAAGGCCAACTTTGACCTGCAAGCTTCTAATAGTGAGATAGGTCCGGAGTATTTTTAATTTCTCCTGTAACTACATCACCTACTGCTCTTTGATTTATTTAAAACATGATATTGGACATTGTTCAGTTCCAGAGGTTATTGTGGAAAGTTTCATGGAGGGAGTGGTATTGAACCTGATTTGGGGGGGATGTGAAAGGGTTTGGTGAGAGAAGAGGTGTTCTAGATAGGACAATGGGTCTTTTCTCAAAGCAGGAAGGAAATCAGTTTTAGGGAGTAGTAAGACATAGAGCTGAGTTGACAGAATGGACTTGATTTTGGAGAGCGTTCAAAAGTAACCAGAGGAATTTAGAATTTACACGATAGGAAACAGGGAGTCATGGAGGGTTTTTGAGCATAGAAGAATTACAATGAAATTAGTGCTTAAAGGAGATGAATTGATCAGTGTTGTTTAATTCAAAGGATACATTGGAGAAGATAGACCCAGAAGATAGACCCAGTTGTCAAAGTAATCCTGAAATGATACGACATACATTTAGACCAGGCATAGTGGAATATGGTGACAGGGGAAAGAAGAAAAAAGATAGATGAAAGATACTTCTAATGAGAAATCTATAATATCAAATGATTGAGCAACATTGAGGAATAGAATGTATCAAATATATATCAAATAAGGATATCAAAAAAGGATATGTCAAATAATATCAAATCTCTGGAGATGTGAAACATTAAAAACTGGGGAAATAATGGGTCCCTTGATAGAATATTTATTTATTTATTTATTTTAAAGATTTTATTTATTTATTTGATAGAGAGAAATCACAAGTAGATGGAGAGGCAGTCAGAGAGAGAGAGGGGAAGCAGGCTCGCTGCTGAGCAGAGAGCCCGATGCGGGACTCGACCCCAGGACCCTGAGATCATGACCTGAGCCAAAGGCAGCGGCTTAACCCACTGAGCCACCCAGGTGCCCCCCTTGATAGAATATTTAAAGGCTTAACCCAATGCTTTATTTTCCCGATGCTCTGGATGGAAGATTAATTTCATTTTTGGGATGTTAATTAAGAGGTGATAGCTAGACATGTAAACCCAAATATTTAGTTGGAAATACACAATGAGAATTTAGTAGAGCATAGGAACAAGAAGGAAAATAAAGATTTCAGGGTTATCAACCTCTAGTGAGAGGTAAACCCGCACAATGAATTAACTGTTTGAAAGTTAATATATAAGGAGTGCTAGTTGAGGGATCGCAAAAGAAAGGATAAACACCTGCAGGAAGAGGAACGTAAACTACATAATGCCCTAAAATTAGAGCAGTGAAATGTGACATCTTTCACATTCAGCTTTAGATCAAGGAGTCTAAATTTTCGATGAGAAGAAAATCAGGCGGAAATACTTTGTTCTTACTCAGTTTCAATAAATTTGGACATGGTTAAGGATTTGTAAAATTATTTGCAAATTTAGGCAAAGAATAATGAAACATGGTATTGTCTTGAACTCATACTAGCTTTAGGAAAAATATGGCCCCATAGAGGTAAGTTATGAACAGGGTATAAAGAGCCAGGATTTGAAGCAGGAGAAACAGAAGAGATGATAATGCTTTATATCTTTGAGTGGGTCATGTGAGTCTTGGGGATTCTGTTTTCCCTTTTGTTTGATGAGGGAGTTGGTAAGATTTGATACGTTAATGTAGCTCGGATCTTGATTCTGTAACAATTAGAGGGAAAAACATGCAAAGAAGATAAAGTTGAGCTTTTCCCATTAAGCAAAATAAGAACAATTTAATGGCATTAGACTACTCGGTAAAACTTTTTTCTTTTTTTTTTAAGAGAGGAAGAGAGAGTGGGGGAGGGGCACAGGATGAGGGAGAGAGAGAGAGAGAATCTAAAGCAGGCTCCACATGCCGAATCTCTCAACTTGAGATCACAATCTGATCCAAAATCAAGTGCTGGGAAGTTTAACCGACTGAGCCACCCAGGTCCCCTGTTAGGTAAAACTTTTAAACTTCATCTGGCCTCTGGTATGTTACTCTCCTTGGAAAATTTAAAAAGTCTTATAGTCTGAACCTGAATAGAGAAAGATAAACTGATGTTCTGGTTATCCTTGCTACATAACAACTGTCCCCCAAACCAACGAATTAAAACAACAACTTATTATTAACTCTCATGGCTCTGCAGACTGACTGCTGAGCAGTTCCTGTTGAGGTCTGATGCCTTTGCAGTCTCGTATCTGCTGGGAATGCAGGCATCTGAAGGCCTGACCGGGTTGGTTGTCTAAGGTAGCTCCCACATATTGGCAATTGATGCTAGCTCTTGGCTAGGAGTTCATTGGGGCTGCCTTCAGGTGACTTGGGCTCTTCACAGAATGGCAGCTGGATTCTGAAAGGCAGCATTCCTAGGACAAGTGTTCCAGGAAACCGGGTGGAAGCTGTAGGGGAGGGGCATTGGGTCCCTCCTCTTGCTTTGAGGAGCATTTCTACAAGGAGAGAAAAAAATGGTAGTAGCCAGTTAACTGATCTCATTTCTAAAAAAGATGTCTTAGAAGTGTGCTTTGCCATACAGACCTCATCAGGTTTACAAGGGAAAATTTGAAGTAAGGTTTTTGAAACACATATGATAAAGGACTGAATCTTTAATTAGAAATATGAAGAAATCTAGGCAGTCACACTAAAATTTCACAGCAGAACATTTGAGTGTGGAAATTCATGTCTGGGTGCAAATGTGTTAGGAAGGTGCTGGGAGAAGCTCTACTCAAAATAATTTCAAATAATCTCAGTCTTTCTTATTTTAATTTAAATCTGAAGTTTCTAAAGCTATCGTGAATTACTATTTATTTCACTTGGAGTTTAGTTTGTGTCATCAATTGGAATATAGGTCAGTAAATCTTTTATTTAATATCCTTTAATTATAATAAACTAAACGCTTTGTGATGAACTGCTCAGAAGCTTGCTTTAATTTTCAAAAACATATTAATTATACAAAACATAATTTGAACTGGTGGAATGTTGACTAAAAATAAGTATAGGCTTAAGTATTCTCATTTTTGGAACATATGTTTCCAAATCAAAGATGTAAGATTTAACAAAACTTTAAATGTAAATTCTCATTTTATCATTTTCAATTGGAGAGGGGCAGAGTTGTCATTTCTAATACAAAAATACAGGGCTTTCTCCTAGACAACTGAGAAGCAAAAATTAGGGTGAATGAGATGGGTTTAAACTCAAGGACAGAATTAGTTTCAACCTAGAAACTTAGTGGCCTTAAAAAAGAATTAGATTCTGACTTTCAACTTGGTTGATTTGAGGTCGTTCTATTTTCAACTACTTGACAAGAGATGAGGAAATAGGATAGGTGATGTGAAGTCATATTACTTGACGCATACTACGCTATACAACCTGACTTGGCAGTGGGACCCAGGAATTGGAACATAATATATTCCCTAAGTTATTCTAATGAGACAATATAATTAGAGGCCTTAGAGCAAGAAATTGTGTGGAAATAGCAAGAGATAACTTATTTTGCTATTATATAGTTTTGGCATATCTTATACACTATGCAGCAAGTAGTGAGTGACTATTTTGACAGGTGATCTTAACAAACTAAAGAATTTATTTTAACTACATGTTATATTACCTTTGGACTCTTCATGCATTATTCTGATTATACTTGCTATGTAGGCAAGAAGCCTGCTTCTCCCTCTGCCTTCCTCTCTTCTTGCTTGGTTGGGCACGTTCTCCATCTCTCTCACTAATAAATAT